>NC_058524.1:312500-2812500 GCF_904849725.1 Hordeum vulgare subsp. vulgare
TTAGGGGCTGGACCCACAACTTATCCACGTAAGCACGGGCCCTACTTGACGGTGCATCTAGTTACGGGCCTCACTTGTCAGTGCATCAGGTGAAACGTGTCTTAGGGGCTGGACCCACAACTTATCCACGTAAGCACGGGCCCTACTTGACGGTGCATCTAGTTACGGGCCTCACTTGTCAGTGCATCAGGTGAAACGTGTCTTAGGGGCTGGACCCACAACTTATCCACGTAGGCACGGGCCCTACTTGACGGTGCATCTAGTTACGGGCCTCACTTGTCAGTGCATCAGGTGAAACGTGTCTTAGGGGCTGGACCCACAACTTATCCACGTAAGCACGGGCCCTACTTGACGGTGCATCTAGTTACGGGCCTCACTTGTCAGTGCATCAGGTGAAACGTGTCTTAGGGGCTGGACCCACAACTTATCCACGTAGGCACGGGCCCTACTTGACGGTGCATCTAGTTACGGGCCTCACTTGTCAGTGCATCAGGTGAAACGTGTCTTAGGGGCTGGACCCACAACTTATCCACGTAGGCACGGGCCCTACTTGACGGTGCATCTAGTTACGGGCCTCACTTGTCAGTGCATCAGGTGAAACGTGTCTTAGGGGCTGGACCCACAACTTATCCACGTAGGCACGGGCCCTACTTGACGGTGCATCTAGTTACGGGCCTCACTTGTCAGTGCATCAGGTGAAACGTGTCTTAGGGGCTGGACCCACAACTTATCCACGTAGGCACGGGCCCTACTTGACGGTGCATCTAGTTACGGGCCTCACTTGTCAGTGCATCAGGTGAAACGTGTCTTAGGGGCTGGACCCACAACTTATCCACGTAGCACGGGCCCTACTTGACGGTGCATCTAGTTACGGGCCTCACTTGTCAGTGCATCAGGTGAAACGTGTCTTAGGGGCTGGACCCACAACTTATCCACGTAGGCACGGGCCCTACTTGACGGTGCATCTAGTTACGGGCCTCACTTGTCAGTGCATCAGGTGAAACGTGTCTTAGGGGCTGGACCCACAACTTATCCACGTAGGCACGGGCCCTACTTGACGGTGCATCTAGTTACGGGCCTCACTTGTCAGTGCATCAGGTGAAACGTGTCTTAGGGGCTGGACCCACAACTTATCCACGTAGGCACGGGCCCTACTTGACGGTGCATCTAGTTACGGGCCTCACTTGTCAGTGCATCAGGTGAAACGTGTCTTAGGGGCTGGACCCACAACTTATCCACGTAGGCACGGGCCCTACTTGACGGTGCATCTAGTTACGGGCCTCACTTGTCAGTGCATCAGGTGAAACGTGTCTTAGGGGCTGGACCCACAACTTATCCACGTAGGCACGGGCCCTACTTGACGGTGCATCTAGTTACGGGCCTCACTTGTCAGTGCATCAGGTGAAACGTGTCTTAGGGGCTGGACCCACAACTTATCCACGTAGGCACGGGCCCTACTTGACGGTGCATCTAGTTACGGGCCTCACTTGTCAGTGCATCAGGTGAAACGTGTCTTAGGGGCTGGACCCACAACTTATCCACGTAGGCACGGGCCCTACTTGACGGTGCATCTAGTTACGGGCCTCACTTGTCAGTGCATCAGGTGAAACGTGTCTTAGGGGCTGGACCCACAACTTATCCACGTAGGCACGGGCCCTACTTGACGGTGCATCTAGTTACGGGCCTCACTTGTCAGTGCATCAGGTGAAACGTGTCTTAGGGGCTGGACCCACAACTTATCCACGTAAGCACGGGCCCTACTTGACGGTGCATCTAGTTACGGGCCTCACTTGTCAGTGCATCAGGTGAAACGTGTCTTAGGGGCTGGACCCACAACTTATCCACGTAAGCACGGGCCCTACTTGACGGTGCATCTAGTTACGGGCCTCACTTGTCAGTGCATCAGGTGAAACGTGTCTTAGGGGCTGGACCCACAACTTATCCACGTAAGCACGGGCCCTACTTGACGGTGCATCTAGTTACGGGCCTCACTTGTCAGTGCATCAGGTGAAACGTGTCTTAGGGGCTGGACCCACAACTTATCCACGTAAGCACGGGCCCTACTTGACGGTGCATCTAGTTACGGGCCTCACTTGTCAGTGCATCAGGTGAAACGTGTCTTAGGGGCTGGACCCACAACTTATCCACGTAAGCACGGGCCCTACTTGACGGTGCATCTAGTTACGGGCCTCACTTGTCAGTGCATCAGGTGAAACGTGTCTTAGGGGCTGGACCCACAACTTATCCACGTAAGCACGGGCCCTACTTGACGGTGCATCTAGTTACGGGCCTCACTTGTCAGTGCATCAGGTGAAACGTGTCTTAGGGGCTGGACCCACAACTTATCCACGTAAGCACGGGCCCTACTTGACGGTGCATCTAGTTACGGGCCTCACTTGTCAGTGCATCAGGTGAAACGTGTCTTAGGGGCTGGACCCACAACTTATCCACGTAAGCACGGGCCCTACTTGACGGTGCATCTAGTTACGGGCCTCACTTGTCAGTGCATCAGGTGAAACGTGTCTTAGGGGCTGGACCCACAACTTATCCACGTAAGCACGGGCCCTACTTGACGGTGCATCTAGTTACGGGCCTCACTTGTCAGTGCATCAGGTGAAACGTGTCTTAGGGGCTGGACCCACAACTTATCCACGTAAGCACGGGCCCTACTTGACGGTGCATCTAGTTACGGGCCTCACTTGTCAGTGCATCAGGTGAAACGTGTCTTAGGGGCTGGACCCACAACTTATCCACGTAAGCACGGGCCCTACTTGACGGTGCATCTAGTTACGGGCCTCACTTGTCAGTGCATCAGGTGAAACGTGTCTTAGGGGCTGGACCCACAACTTATCCACGTAAGCACGGGCCCTACTTGACGGTGCATCTAGTTACGGGCCTCACTTGTCAGTGCATCAGGTGAAACGTGTCTTAGGGGCTGGACCCACAACTTATCCACGTAAGCACGGGCCCTACTTGACGGTGCATCTAGTTACGGGCCTCACTTGTCAGTGCATCAGGTGAAACGTGTCTTAGGGGCTGGACCCACAACTTATCCACGTAAGCACGGGCCCTACTTGACGGTGCATCTAGTTACGGGCCTCACTTGTCAGTGCATCAGGTGAAACGTGTCTTAGGGGCTGGACCCACAACTTATCCACGTAAGCACGGGCCCTACTTGACGGTGCATCTAGTTACGGGCCTCACTTGTCAGTGCATCAGGTGAAACGTGTCTTAGGGGCTGGACCCACAACTTATCCACGTAAGCACGGGCCCTACTTGACGGTGCATCTAGTTACGGGCCTCACTTGTCAGTGCATCAGGTGAAACGTGTCTTAGGGGCTGGACCCACAACTTATCCACGTAAGCACGGGCCCTACTTGACGGTGCATCTAGTTACGGGCCTCACTTGTCAGTGCATCAGGTGAAACGTGTCTTAGGGGCTGGACCCACAACTTATCCACGTAAGCACGGGCCCTACTTGACGGTGCATCTAGTTACGGGCCTCACTTGTCAGTGCATCAGGTGAAACGTGTCTTAGGGGCTGGACCCACAACTTATCCACGTAGGCACGGGCCCTACTTGACGGTGCATCTAGTTACGGGCCTCACTTGTCAGTGCATCAGGTGAAACGTGTCTTAGGGGCTGGACCCACAACTTATCCACGTAGGCACGGGCCCTACTTGACGGTGCATCTAGTTACGGGCCTCACTTGTCAGTGCATCAGGTGAAACGTGTCTTAGGGGCTGGACCCACAACTTATCCACGTAGGCACGGGCCCTACTTGACGGTGCATCTAGTTACGGGCCTCACTTGTCAGTGCATCAGGTGAAACGTGTCTTAGGGGCTGGACCCACAACTTATCCACGTAGGCACGGGCCCTACTTGACGGTGCATCTAGTTACGGGCCTCACTTGTCAGTGCATCAGGTGAAACGTGTCTTAGGGGCTGGACCCACAACTTATCCACGTAGGCACGGGCCCTACTTGACGGTGCATCTAGTTACGGGCCTCACTTGTCAGTGCATCAGGTGAAACGTGTCTTAGGGGCTGGACCCACAACTTATCCACGTAGGCACGGGCCCTACTTGACGGTGCATCTAGTTACGGGCCTCACTTGTCAGTGCATCAGGTGAAACGTGTCTTAGGGGCTGGACCCACAACTTATCCACGTAGGCACGGGCCCTACTTGACGGTGCATCTAGTTACGGGCCTCACTTGTCAGTGCATCAGGTGAAACGTGTCTTAGGGGCTGGACCCACAACTTATCCACGTAGGCACGGGCCCTACTTGACGGTGCATCTAGTTACGGGCCTCACTTGTCAGTGCATCAGGTGAAACGTGTCTTAGGGGCTGGACCCACAACTTATCCACGTAGGCACGGGCCCTACTTGACGGTGCATCTAGTTACGGGCCTCACTTGTCAGTGCATCAGGTGAAACGTGTCTTAGGGGCTGGACCCACAACTTATCCACGTAAGCACGGGCCCTACTTGACGGTGCATCTAGTTACGGGCCTCACTTGTCAGTGCATCAGGTGAAACGTGTCTTAGGGGCTGGACCCACAACTTATCCACGTAGGCACGGGCCCTACTTGACGGTGCATCTAGTTACGGGCCTCACTTGTCAGTGCATCAGGTGAAACGTGTCTTAGGGGCTGGACCCACAACTTATCCACGTAAGCACGGGCCCTACTTGACGGTGCATCTAGTTACGGGCCTCACTTGTCAGTGCATCAGGTGAAACGTGTCTTAGGGGCTGGACCCACAACTTATCCACGTAGGCACGGGCCCTACTTGACGGTGCATCTAGTTACGGGCCTCACTTGTCAGTGCATCAGGTGAAACGTGTCTTAGGGGCTGGACCCACAACTTATCCACGTAGGCACGGGCCCTACTTGACGGTGCATCTAGTTACGGGCCTCACTTGTCAGTGCATCAGGTGAAACGTGTCTTAGGGGCTGGACCCACAACTTATCCACGTAAGCACGGGCCCTACTTGACGGTGCATCTAGTTACGGGCCTCACTTGTCAGTGCATCAGGTGAAACGTGTCTTAGGGGCTGGACCCACAACTTATCCACGTAGGCACGGGCCCTACTTGACGGTGCATCTAGTTACGGGCCTCACTTGTCAGTGCATCAGGTGAAACGTGTCTTAGGGGCTGGACCCACAACTTATCCACGTAGCACGGGCCCTACTTGACGGTGCATCTAGTTACGGGCCTCACTTGTCAGTGCATCAGGTGAAACGTGTCTTAGGGGCTGGACCCACAACTTATCCACGTAGGCACGGGCCCTACTTGACGGTGCATCTAGTTACGGGCCTCACTTGTCAGTGCATCAGGTGAAACGTGTCTTAGGGGCTGGACCCACAACTTATCCACGTAGGCACGGGCCCTACTTGACGGTGCATCTAGTTACGGGCCTCACTTGTCAGTGCATCAGGTGAAACGTGTCTTAGGGGCTGGACCCACAACTTATCCACGTAGGCACGGGCCCTACTTGACGGTGCATCTAGTTACGGGCCTCACTTGTCAGTGCATCAGGTGAAACGTGTCTTAGGGGCTGGACCCACAACTTATCCACGTAGGCACGGGCCCTACTTGACGGTGCATCTAGTTACGGGCCTCACTTGTCAGTGCATCAGGTGAAACGTGTCTTAGGGGCTGGACCCACAACTTATCCACGTAGGCACGGGCCCTACTTGACGGTGCATCTAGTTACGGGCCTCACTTGTCAGTGCATCAGGTGAAACGTGTCTTAGGGGCTGGACCCACAACTTATCCACGTAGGCACGGGCCCTACTTGACGGTGCATCTAGTTACGGGCCTCACTTGTCAGTGCATCAGGTGAAACGTGTCTTAGGGGCTGGACCCACAACTTATCCACGTAGGCACGGGCCCTACTTGACGGTGCATCTAGTTACGGGCCTCACTTGTCAGTGCATCAGGTGAAACGTGTCTTAGGGGCTGGACCCACAACTTATCCACGTAGGCACGGGCCCTACTTGACGGTGCATCTAGTTACGGGCCTCACTTGTCAGTGCATCAGGTGAAACGTGTCTTAGGGGCTGGACCCACAACTTATCCACGTAAGCACGGGCCCTACTTGACGGTGCATCTAGTTACGGGCCTCACTTGTCAGTGCATCAGGTGAAACGTGTCTTAGGGGCTGGACCCACAACTTATCCACGTAAGCACGGGCCCTACTTGACGGTGCATCTAGTTACGGGCCTCACTTGTCAGTGCATCAGGTGAAACGTGTCTTAGGGGCTGGACCCACAACTTATCCACGTAAGCACGGGCCCTACTTGACGGTGCATCTAGTTACGGGCCTCACTTGTCAGTGCATCAGGTGAAACGTGTCTTAGGGGCTGGACCCACAACTTATCCACGTAAGCACGGGCCCTACTTGACGGTGCATCTAGTTACGGGCCTCACTTGTCAGTGCATCAGGTGAAACGTGTCTTAGGGGCTGGACCCACAACTTATCCACGTAAGCACGGGCCCTACTTGACGGTGCATCTAGTTACGGGCCTCACTTGTCAGTGCATCAGGTGAAACGTGTCTTAGGGGCTGGACCCACAACTTATCCACGTAAGCACGGGCCCTACTTGACGGTGCATCTAGTTACGGGCCTCACTTGTCAGTGCATCAGGTGAAACGTGTCTTAGGGGCTGGACCCACAACTTATCCACGTAAGCACGGGCCCTACTTGACGGTGCATCTAGTTACGGGCCTCACTTGTCAGTGCATCAGGTGAAACGTGTCTTAGGGGCTGGACCCACAACTTATCCACGTAAGCACGGGCCCTACTTGACGGTGCATCTAGTTACGGGCCTCACTTGTCAGTGCATCAGGTGAAACGTGTCTTAGGGGCTGGACCCACAACTTATCCACGTAAGCACGGGCCCTACTTGACGGTGCATCTAGTTACGGGCCTCACTTGTCAGTGCATCAGGTGAAACGTGTCTTAGGGGCTGGACCCACAACTTATCCACGTAAGCACGGGCCCTACTTGACGGTGCATCTAGTTACGGGCCTCACTTGTCAGTGCATCAGGTGAAACGTGTCTTAGGGGCTGGACCCACAACTTATCCACGTAAGCACGGGCCCTACTTGACGGTGCATCTAGTTACGGGCCTCACTTGTCAGTGCATCAGGTGAAACGTGTCTTAGGGGCTGGACCCACAACTTATCCACGTAAGCACGGGCCCTACTTGACGGTGCATCTAGTTACGGGCCTCACTTGTCAGTGCATCAGGTGAAACGTGTCTTAGGGGCTGGACCCACAACTTATCCACGTAAGCACGGGCCCTACTTGACGGTGCATCTAGTTACGGGCCTCACTTGTCAGTGCATCAGGTGAAACGTGTCTTAGGGGCTGGACCCACAACTTATCCACGTAAGCACGGGCCCTACTTGACGGTGCATCTAGTTACGGGCCTCACTTGTCAGTGCATCAGGTGAAACGTGTCTTAGGGGCTGGACCCACAACTTATCCACGTAGGCACGGGCCCTACTTGACGGTGCATCTAGTTACGGGCCTCACTTGTCAGTGCATCAGGTGAAACGTGTCTTAGGGGCTGGACCCACAACTTATCCACGTAGGCACGGGCCCTACTTGACGGTGCATCTAGTTACGGGCCTCACTTGTCAGTGCATCAGGTGAAACGTGTCTTAGGGGCTGGACCCACAACTTATCCACGTAAGCACGGGCCCTACTTGACGGTGCATCTAGTTACGGGCCTCACTTGTCAGTGCATCAGGTGAAACGTGTCTTAGGGGCTGGACCCACAACTTATCCACGTAGCACGGGCCCTACTTGACGGTGCATCTAGTTACGGGCCTCACTTGTCAGTGCATCAGGTGAAACGTGTCTTAGGGGCTGGACCCACAACTTATCCACGTAAGCACGGGACCTACTTGACGGTGCATCTAGTTACGGGCCTCACTTGTCAGTGCATCAGGTGAAACGTGTCTTAGGGGCTGGACCCACAACTTATCCACGTAAGCACGGGACCTACTTGACGGTGCATCTAGTTACGGGCCTCACTTGTCAGTGCATCAGGTGAAACGTGTCTTAGGGGCTGGACCCACAACTTATCCACGTAAGCACGGGACCTACTTGACGGTGCATCTAGTTACGGGCCTCACTTGTCAGTGCATCAGGTGAAACGTGTCTTAGGGGCTGGACCCACAACTTATCCACGTAAGCACGGGACCTACTTGACGGTGCATCTAGTTACGGGCCTCACTTGTCAGTGCATCAGGTGAAACGTGTCTTAGGGGCTGGACCCACAACTTATCCACGTAAGCACGGGACCTACTTGACGGTGCATCTAGTTACGGGCCTCACTTGTCAGTGCATCAGGTGAAACGTGTCTTAGGGGCTGGACCCACAACTTATCCACGTAAGCACGGGCCCTACTTGACGGTGCATCTAGTTACGGGCCTCACTTGTCAGTGCATCAGGTGAAACGTGTCTTAGGGGCTGGACCCACAACTTATCCACGTAAGCACGGGCCCTACTTGACGGTGCATCTAGTTACGGGCCTCACTTGTCAGTGCATCAGGTGAAACGTGTCTTAGGGGCTGGACCCACAACTTATCCACGTAGGCACGGGCCCTACTTGACGGTGCATCTAGTTACGGGCCTCACTTGTCAGTGCATCAGGTGAAACGTGTCTTAGGGGCTGGACCCACAACTTATCCACGTAAGCACGGGCCCTACTTGACGGTGCATCTAGTTACGGGCCTCACTTGTCAGTGCATCAGGTGAAACGTGTCTTAGGGGCTGGACCCACAACTTATCCACGTAAGCACGGGCCCTACTTGACGGTGCATCTAGTTACGGGCCTCACTTGTCATTGCATCAGGTGAAACGTGTCTTAGGGGCTGGACCCACAACTTATCCACGTAAGCACGGGCCCTACTTGACGGTGCATCTAGTTACGGGCCTCACTTGTCAGTGCATCAGGTGAAACGTGTCTTAGGGGCTGGACCCACAACTTATCCACGTAAGCACGGGCCCTACTTGACGGTGCATCTAGTTACGGGCCTCACTTGTCAGTGCATCAGGTGAAACGTGTCTTAGGGGCTGGACCCACAACTTATCCACGTAGGCACGGGACCTACTTGACGGTGCATCTAGTTACGGGCCTCACTTGTCAGTGCATCAGGTGAAACGTGTCTTAGGGGCTGGACCCACAACTTATCCACGTAGGCACGGGCCCTACTTGACGGTGCATCTAGTTACGGGCCTCACTTGTCAGTGCATCAGGTGAAACGTGTCTTAGGGGCTGGACCCACAACTTATCCACGTAAGCACGGGCCCTACTTGACGGTGCATCTAGTTACGGGCCTCACTTGTCAGTGCATCAGGTGAAACGTGTCTTAGGGGCTGGACCCACAACTTATCCACGTAAGCACGGGCCCTACTTGACGGTGCATCTAGTTACGGGCCTCACTTGTCAGTGCATCAGGTGAAACGTGTCTTAGGGGCTGGACCCACAACTTATCCACGTAGGCACGGGCCCTACTTGACGGTGCATCTAGTTACGGGCCTCACTTGTCAGTGCATCAGGTGAAACGTGTCTTAGGGGCTGGACCCACAACTTATCCACGTAAGCACGGGCCCTACTTGACGGTGCATCTAGTTACGGGCCTCACTTGTCAGTGCATCAGGTGAAACGTGTCTTAGGGGCTGGACCCACAACTTATCCACGTAAGCACGGGCCCTACTTGACGGTGCATCTAGTTACGGGCCTCACTTGTCAGTGCATCAGGTGAAACGTGTCTTAGGGGCTGGACCCACAACTTATCCACGTAGGCACGGGCCCTACTTGACGGTGCATCTAGTTACGGGCCTCACTTGTCAGTGCATCAGGTGAAACGTGTCTTAGGGGCTGGACCCACAACTTATCCACGTAGGCACGGGCCCTACTTGACGGTGCATCTAGTTACGGGCCTCACTTGTCAGTGCATCAGGTGAAACGTGTCTTAGGGGCTGGACCCACAACTTATCCACGTAAGCACGGGCCCTACTTGACGGTGCATCTAGTTACGGGCCTCACTTGTCAGTGCATCAGGTGAAACGTGTCTTAGGGGCTGGACCCACAACTTATCCACGTAAGCACGGGCCCTACTTGACGGTGCATCTAGTTACGGGCCTCACTTGTCAGTGCATCAGGTGAAACGTGTCTTAGGGGCTGGACCCACAACTTATCCACGTAGGCACGGGCCCTACTTGACGGTGCATCTAGTTACGGGCCTCACTTGTCAGTGCATCAGGTGAAACGTGTCTTAGGGGCTGGACCCACAACTTATCCACGTAGGCACGGGCCCTACTTGACGGTGCATCTAGTTACGGGCCTCACTTGTCAGTGCATCAGGTGAAACGTGTCTTAGGGGCTGGACCCACAACTTATCCACGTAGGCACGGGCCCTACTTGACGGTGCATCTAGTTACGGGCCTCACTTGTCAGTGCATCAGGTGAAACGTGTCTTAGGGGCTGGACCCACAACTTATCCACGTAGGCACGGGCCCTACTTGACGGTGCATCTAGTTACGGGCCTCACTTGTCAGTGCATCAGGTGAAACGTGTCTTAGGGGCTGGACCCACAACTTATCCACGTAGGCACGGGCCCTACTTGACGGTGCATCTAGTTACGGGCCTCACTTGTCAGTGCATCAGGTGAAACGTGTCTTAGGGGCTGGACCCACAACTTATCCACGTAAGCACGGGCCCTACTTGACGGTGCATCTAGTTACGGGCCTCACTTGTCAGTGCATCAGGTGAAACGTGTCTTAGGGGCTGGACCCACAACTTATCCACGTAGGCACGGGCCCTACTTGACGGTGCATCTAGTTACGGGCCTCACTTGTCAGTGCATCAGGTGAAACGTGTCTTAGGGGCTGGACCCACAACTTATCCACGTAAGCACGGGCCCTACTTGACGGTGCATCTAGTTACGGGCCTCACTTGTCAGTGCATCAGGTGAAACGTGTCTTAGGGGCTGGACCCACAACTTATCCACGTAAGCACGGGACCTACTTGACGGTGCATCTAGTTACGGGCCTCACTTGTCAGTGCATCAGGTGAAACGTGTCTTAGGGGCTGGACCCACAACTTATCCACGTAGGCACGGGACCTACTTGACGGTGCATCTAGTTACGGGCCTCACTTGTCAGTGCATCAGGTGAAACGTGTCTTAGGGGCTGGACCCACAACTTATCCACGTAAGCACGGGCCCTACTTGACGGTGCATCTAGTTACGGGCCTCACTTGTCAGTGCATCAGGTGAAACGTGTCTTAGGGGCTGGACCCACAACTTATCCACGTAAGCACGGCCCTACTTGACGGTGCATCTAGTTACGGGCCTCACTTGTCAGTGCATCAGGTGAAACGTGTCTTAGGGGCTGGACCCACAACTTATCCACGTAAGCACGGGACCTACTTGACGGTGCATCTAGTTACGGGCCTCACTTGTCAGTGCATCAGGTGAAACGTGTCTTAGGGGCTGGACCCACAACTTATCCACGTAAGCACGGGACCTACTTGACGGTGCATCTAGTTACGGGCCTCACTTGTCAGTGCATCAGGTGAAACGTGTCTTAGGGGCTGGACCCACAACTTATCCACGTAAGCACGGGACCCACCACTTGTCCACTAAGCGCGGAACCCATCTCTTCGCATCTAGAAGAGACGACCGCCCGTGCCCGTCCGCCCGCCGCCGTCCATTGCTTCCCCTTTCCCCATTATTCCTCTTCTCCGGCGACCTAGTGCAGATGTCCACCTCCTCCACCACGCATTCAAAATGGCGTCGGTATGGTCCAGTGCCGCTCACAACGTGCCCAGAGCCTCTGAAACTGCTGGTCACTAGGACTGATGATAATGGAAATCTTGGGCGAGAATTCGTGAAGTGCTCGAGCAAAACAATGACAGGAAGTGATGGCAAGGTTAGATCTCAGTTCTTAGCCCGTTCTTTCACTGCCGTTTGCTCTGATTTCTCCATATTTTGTTTTTCCCCTCGAATTTGGAATTTAAGGTTCAAATTGTTGTTTTCAGATCCTGAAGAAATGCACCCATTTCGAGTGGATGGATGAATATGTTGAGAGGATTCAGTTCAAGGGCTACATTGATTCGAGCGGGGCCGCAACCTGGGAGCTCAATTTGGGCGGGGTGCCGCAGATGGAGAATTTGGGGAGCTCGGACAAAGGGGCGGGCAGAGTCGTGCCGATGGTGAGGTGTGCGCGCAATTCTTAACTGCACTTGGAGTCTGAACTGGTCGGGGAACTAAAGAAGATCGAGAAAAATCTAATGGAGATGATCGATTTGTAGAAGCAAGCAAATTTCATGGCAAGGGGGTTCTATTGTTGTATCATTGCTCTGTTTTTGTTTTACTTGTTGTTCATCCGTCATTAGAGGGGACATTTAGGTCTGTCAGGGCATAGGATGCGATCTGTGTGTCATGCCAAGTTCATCTAATTGAATCGAAGCAAGCCCCTATGCGACGTTTTTCATGTAATTCACAAGCAATATTCAGTATTCATGCTTTGTTCTTGTTCTTTAGTTAACAGAGTGCACACCCCCCAAATTCAGCTTCTAGTAAAAGAAATCTTGCTGCCGAATGGATGGGCCGTGAGAAAATAACCAGGCCGTTTTATAGCATTGAGGCACCCATGTTTAGAAAAAATGCTTCGACTAAAATAAAATGTTGCTTCAGCAAATAAACCTCTAACAAACATATGATTGTTTACTTGTTGGGCCATATGTATTGTAACATATTTTGTTGCTTTTCGAGTATTGTTTTGTGATTGTTTTCATGCATGTCTATGGTTCCATGAAACCCAAGTTAAATTGGGATATATGAAAGCCTCAGAAATCAATTTTGGAAATGATCCGAGGGCAAAGTGTTTGTCGCTAAGAAGAGAGCTTTTCTTGAGAAAGAGTTTCTCTCGAAAGAATTGAGTGGAAGGAAGATAGAACTTGATGAGGTTGTAGAACCTTTGCTTCAACCACATGGTGGCGTAGAACAGAAAGAAGTTTCTGTCGAGGCTACACCGGTTGAATAGGAAGCTAATGATGATGATCATGAAACTTCAGATCAAGTTGCTATTGGACCTCGTAGGTCAACAAGGATACATACTGCTCCTGAGTGGTAGGGGAATCCTGTCCTATCAATCATGTTGTTGGACAACAGTGAACCTACGAGCTATGGAGAAGCTATGGTGGGTCCGGATTCCAACAGATGGTTAGAGGCCATGAAATCCGAGATAGGATCTATGTATGAAAACAAAGAATGGACTTTGGAAGTATTACTCCTTTTGTTGCACTCCATGATGAAGAAATCCATTGTTGCACTCCTTTTATAGAATGTAACCTGGACATCTTTTACCTTTCCCTGGATTTCACAAATATCACCATTAGCATGTTCATGATAAGATGAAATTTTTTCCATGTCTAACCAGAGAGAATCATAAACAACTTTTGGCATAGTAGAAACCATGGACCCAATATCACAATAAGAAAGGAAGTCTTGGTTAGATCAATTTTATATCGGAGAGTAGGAATCTTTTTTTTTCTCCTCTTCTATGCTCTGGTGAGGAATCTTGACGTAATAATTTATTCTACTCCTCTTCTCACTCAATTTTTTTAGGATCACGCGAATATTTTTGGAATCTATATGATGCTGATGTGACGGAGTTCTGTCTTGGTGCCTCCTGTCTGACTTGATTTCTTCCGGGGAGTTGAGCTCCAGGGGATTCTTGAGCACATCGCTATCATTCAGATTTCTTAGTATCTCAGAACGAAGGATGTTCGAAATTGCTTCAATACTAGTAGTGGGGAGAGGAGTCCGGCTTCCCTAGTACTGGTGCAGAGAGTTCCGGATGTATCGCCATACTTTGTATCATTGTGATTACGAGTGTCTGAAATAGATGAGGTTCCGAGATTCTGGTTATGTGTTGAGGAATGTGATACACTAGACGGGTTAGTATAGGAGTTGTGTGATATATTACTCCTTGTATCCGTGGACCAGATTGCATGACCAGATATTTCGGGAGTTCTTAGGTGGGAATTCAAGTAGTTACTTATAGGACAATCTTCCAACAAATGCATGATGTTAGGTTGGGGTTCGACATCTAGTGGATTCGTTTGTTCACAGTCGTCTTACATCGGTTCTCCTTGGGTCTTAAAGAGTCCTTGTAGCTTGCTACGACTCGGGGACGCTTCATATGTCATGTGCACTGCCTTGCACTTGATGGCTACTGTAAGGATCGAGCCCGTGCGATCCTGTCCACGAAAATATCGGACGAAATCTCTCTCATGAATTTGTCCTGGCTTGTTTCATAAGCCTCATCCCGTTGTTTTCTTGGAATGTGGTAATTCGAGTTTCGTCGATGTCAAGTGGTGAATTCATTTCCTTCAAAGAGGTGTTCTCATATTTTTATGTGAATGCAAATTCTTTTGTTCAATCAAGTTGTCTTATCAATTCTTTTTAACCGGAGTCGTCATGTCAATTCTTTTCCAACCGGTGTTCTTCTCTTCAGTGAATTCAATCCTCTCCAACATTTGCAAGATCAATCCCTCTTGTGTTTCTGGAGGTGTCTCATCTGTCCCAAGTTGTCTTTGTTTTTCCCGCCCTCCCACCCTTTTTTCTTCAGTGATTGGATTTCATCCAAGTGCTTTCCATTTCATTCTTGCTTCCGCTATGTGTCCTTTTCTCTCTTAGTCGGTGATTCATTGTGAAGATTCTTAGGAGCTTCATGTTCATCTTTATTCAATCTTGTTATCTTTTTCGGTGAATTCAATTCAGTTATCCGTGTCATCATATCCTTTTCATCCTTGTAATTCTTTCTTGTGTTGGAAATTTTTATCAGCCTATCTTGTTTATTCATTCCTCTCTTTTCTATCCGTAGTGTTGAAGATATCTCACAAGTTCTTGCTTTCAATTTTTTCTATTATTTCGAGGGCCTCACCTCATCTAGTTTTCATTTGTACCGGTGCAATATCTCTCTTTCTAAGCAATCTTTCAACGGTGGTTTCTTTGAGTGGGCCCATAACCCACAGGTTTTCCCAGGGTCTTATCTGGCTCTTGTAATCTTTTTCGGAGTTCTCTTGTTCTTTTCAACTATGACGGAAGTATGAATTTCATCATTCATATCCCTTCTCCAAGATCAATTTGAATTAATTCTCTTATTTGGCTCAACCTTTCATTCTTCATTATTCCGGGGTGTCTCAGTTATTCTTGGTGGTGTTCTCCTCTTCATTTTCAGCTTGGAAGACCGAAGGAGTGTTTCTCTCAAATCTTGGTTCATTCTTTTTAGGGTTGTCATCTCAGCTTCGTGTTATCCTCTCAGATGTTTTCGATCATGAGCGATCCCTTTCTTTCTATCCGGTGCATTTGTGAGTTGTTTTCATTCTCGATCCTTCGAAGGCCATCATTTCAGAAGAATTATTCGTTCTCAGCTTTCAGCTTTCAATCTCAAATTCTTCTCAATTGTTGTCTCTTCGTTCGTCTCTCAATTATTCCGGTGCCTTGTTCGGTTTCTGTTAGGTGGCTCATGATCTATTCATTCTCATGTGTCTCCATTAATTCTTGGTATTTCCATTCAATTGTGAATTCTTACCGGTGCTCCCTTTAATTATGCTTCAAGTGATGCTTACCTATCTCTCTCCTCAAACTTTTCTAAAAGAATAATTGGTACGCTAAATCCGTTGCTTGTCATCAATTAAACTTGATGAAGGATAAGCTTAACATAATTCTTATTCTTGTTCATAGTGATGTGAATTCTTCTTTCGGAGTGGCTCATGATATCAATAGTGATGTGAATTCTTCTTTCGGAGTGGCTCATGATATCAATTCTTTTCTCAAGTGCTTATCTTTCTTTTTCGAAGTTCCAAGTTCTATCAAGTATCTCTTTGAGAAGCTTCATCTAAATCATTGCAAGGCCTTTAATCTTATTCTTTCATCATTTCATTCCGGTGTTCCCCAAGAGGTTCGTCATGGTGGTGCATCAAGGTTTCAATTCTTCTCAAGGTGTTCTACAAGATTTTGTGCTAGTAGTTCTCAATTTCTTCTTCGTTCGTTCTTCCAAGATCTAGTTTATATTCTCTTGTTCCAGAGTTGTGGCGCTGTTGATCATTTGGGTCAATCATGTTGTTCTATCAAGATCATGGTGTTCCCTTGTTCTATTTAGTTGTTTGTTATGAATCTTGTCTAATTCTCCCATCTTATCAAATTTTTGTCCCCTTTTCCTACCGAAGTGCTGCCGAAATTTTCTGTGAATTCTTGCTTCTTTCTCATATCATTCTTCATCTCTTTGTAACCTTCAAGGATCGGTGGTTTCACTCGTTTGTCAAAGAAGTAACTAAGTTTTACCTCTTGCTTTCTCAACCTCTCCCCCTTTTCATTCTTGGATCTCGGGTCGAGATCCTCTTGTAGTGTAGGAGAGTTGTGACAGCCCGAGACCGACGTTCCAGAAGATTCCCCCTTTATTCTGTTTTCGTCCTGTGATTATTTTTATTTGTCGCATCATCATCGCATCATTCGCATTGCATCGGCATGCCGTTGCCGCCAATTTTCAAAGTTGCATCCGTTATTAGTTGCCGGTTCTCGTCGTTGCCCGTTCTGAGCCCGACCACACTTGCACGCGCCTGCGGCATCGTCAAACCCTGTTTTTAAAAGTGTGTATAAAACTTCCCCTGTTTGGGTTGAAATTTGACGTGCGGTCTTAATTAGTTGTAGCTAGGCCGTCTATCAAATTTCGTCGCAATCGGAGTCTGTCCGGTACCCGAACGGTCGAAGTAGCGACACCGTATTCAGTCTATCATCGGACGTTTTTATCGGTGTTTCTAAATTACGTTGTCGGGTGCATGTTTCCCTCTCGTCTTAGCCCATCTACACAGCCCATTAGTGCCAACTAGCCACTTCCTCTGTTCGTGGTTGTCGGATCGCGATCGGACGGACGAGGTCCAACCCACGAGAGACCAACCCTATATAAGAACCACCCCCTAGAGAGACCCCTCTCACTTCACTAGGATTTCCCCTAGTCATTTTTGCAGCCAAGCCCCTCAAAAGCGCCACCTTCTAGGCCTAACCCTCTAAATCCCGCAGCCCAAACCCTCTGACCAAATCTGGCCACTGGATTTACATCTAATGGCTCAGAATAGCCCCAAATCCCACCTACCGGACAATGTCCACCCAAGTGGACAATGTCCGGGCGACCACAGTCTCCCGCAGCTCCTCCCGAGCCCGTGCCCATGCCCGAGCAGAACCAGCGCCGCAGCCGCCAGGCCACCGGTCCGCCGTTGGCTAGCCTCACCGGCCAGCACCCCCCGTCCAAGTCGCCGCCGCCCGGATCCGTCGACCCGCTGCATCCCGCGGGCCGCAGCCCGCCGCCAGCTCCAGCGAGCCGCGTCCCCGCCCCGGAGTCCTCGACGCCGCCCCAAGCTCCGCCCGCCGCGGGAACGGCTTCCCGGATCCGGCGAGCCCCCACCGGATCGAGCCTCCCTGCGTCCCGCCGGCCTCGCCGAGTCCTCCTGTAGCGCCGCCATGGCTCCCGCTTGCGAGCAGCTCGCGCGAGCCTCCCGTGCCGCGTGCCAGGCTCGGGCCGATCTGCCCTGACCGGCCCAGGCACCGCGGCCTCCCTTCGGCCCAGGCCAGATTCGGCCTCCTCCAGCCCATCTCCCCTCGCCCATGCCGCCTACCTCTGCATGGGCCGAGCCCACCCGGTGAGAACCTCCTGTCACCCCTCTAAATTGCAACCTAGGCGCAGAATAGTTCCCTTGCGCCCACCAATTTAGGCCCGGTAGTTTATTTCTAGGATTTTCGGATTTTTTTTTCAGGATTATAGATATATTAAAATGGCCGTAGATATTTAACCGTGTATCGGATCACGACATATTGTATATGAAACTTGATTAGATTTTCGCGTAGAACATTAATTTACAACTTGCATGCATGTTTGATGTGGTTTGACCCACTGTTTGTCTAGAAATGCGTGCTGTCCTAATAGGAGTTCGTCCCGTGTTCATTTTCGTGCGTGTCCGATTTTCTCAAACTCCGTAGATAAAATGCTCATGTTTTTGGGGACCTATTCCATGTATTTTAGAGTAGTTGTTTGTATTTTTGCATGTAGGATTCCGTCGCTAGTTTTTTATACCGCGTTTAGGACATATTCCCGCATATACGTGTGGCGTTGTTTTATTTTGCAACCCCTCATATTATATATGTTTTCGGGGTAGAAAAATCCATAGAATTTAACCGTGCATTTAGTTTTAGCTTTAGAGAAAGTTAGTGTGCGTGATATTTTGTCATGTTGCCCTTTTTTTTATTTTGTGGGATTTAATCCGTGCTTGATATTAATAAGTTGTCAACTAGGGATTTGCCCTTGGATGTGTAGGCTAGCCTCTGGTAATTTTGGTTGCAATAGAAATCCATGTTTAGGTGTGGTTTGCTTGCTCTCAACTTGCTAGGAAATAGTGTTGTTTTGGAGATGCTGAAATATTTCTAAGTCTGAAATCTGTTATATTTTGTTGCTGTCCTGTCTTGATTATATCTGGTGATCTATAGCTCTTTTGAGGTTGATGCAATGGAGTTAGTTGTAGACTGTTGGATTCTCTAGCATGCTGTGTATTTTCATGCCATTTGGAGTCCCATAGCTTATGGTTTTGCTGCTATCAATGTGCCTTCAGATCGAAAACTGCACTTTCATAAACTGAGTTTTTCTCTAAGTGTGAAACAGTGTGTGAGATGCCATTTTGTGACTTCTTTTCCTAGTGTTCCATGCTTCCATGCTAGGTATTATTACTTGTATGTTGTAGTGCATCTTTCCCTCTATCGTCTCATGCCTTGGTTGAGTATATTGGTTTTGTGTAGCTCATAGTTGTGGGGTGTAGAGAATGCTATGTGGCTGATTTTGTCAGATTGTAGTGATTTCTTGTTTAGCTCGTAGTTGTTGATCCGTTGCTCCGTTTTGATCGTGCCCTACATGAAACTTGCTTAGAATCTCGTGTAGTTTCATATTATCTTGCTTGTTGTGTGTTTTGAAATGCTTGTGACTGTCGTTGCACATATTTTGCATTCATGTCATCATATCTTGCGGTGTTAGTATCTTTTGAACCGTAGCTCCGTTGGAGATGTTCTCTATGTATAAATTGTTTGTAACGACGCGTAGAATCACGTGAACCCACTTATTTTTCTGTTTAGCAAACATTTAAAAGTGTTAGTTCAGATCTAGGCAGAATTGTAAATTAACATGTGAGGTCGTCTCGGAGGTGCTATATGTCATTTCCGACCTCATTTAAAATGCCTAGATAGGTAGTTTAATTACACTTCACCTCTTGCCATGTTTAACCACCTTTAATATTGCCGTGTATCTGATCGGGATAGAACTAAATAATTAAACATGGAGTTTCGTCAATATGCAACTCGTTGCATACTGAACTTCACTTAATGTGTAGTGTTTGATTGTTGTGAATTGGCATGCCATGTCTTGCATATATTCTTTTGTTCATGCATCATATGTGGATTGCATCTTCTCGTGCATATGCCGTGGTGAATATCGTGTGTTGATTCTTGTTTCCGGTTTGCTTCGTCTCGATAGAGTTCCGCAAGCGTGTCAGAAAGTGAGGACCCGTTCGACTACATCGGTTCGTCTGCTTCACGGAGTCATTCTTCTTCCAAGCGGGATCTCAGGCAAGATGACCATTTCCCCAGATACCACTACTGTCATTGCCATGCTAGATTTACCGTTTCTATCGTTAAGTCTCGTTGCCTACCACATGTTAAATATGAGCCACTCAACAATGCCATGAAACCTTCAACCTGTTCACCACCTAGAAAACCACTGATTGGCTAGTTACCGCTTGCTTATCCATGTGTTAGCATTGCTAGTTGCAGGTGCAGTTGCTTCCATGTGATAACATGGGTTCCTTGTTATATCACCATATTAAATGCTATTTAATTTAATGCACCTATATACTTGGTAAAAGATGGAAGGCTCGGCCTTTCTGGCTTGGTGTTTTGTTCCACCTTTGGCCCCTTAGTTTCGGCTATCGGTGTTATGTTCCATAATTGAGCGCTCCTAACATGATCGGGGTTGTTATGGGGACCCCCTTGATAATTCGTTTTAGATTAAGACTGGTCTGGCAAGGCCCAACTTTGGTACTACATTTGCCTAATAACCTAATTAATGCACAGGGACCCGCCGGCACCCGCGGATAATTAATCAACCCCCGAGCCAGTGCTTCGCATGAGTGTTGGTCCAAACAGGCAGACTACGAGGCCACCGCGGGGCAACCTGAGGTTTGGTTTCTCCTAGTGTGACCCATCCTTTCGTGTCCTGAGAACGAGATACGCGGCTCCTATCGGGTTCGTCGACACATCGGGCGGCCTTGCTGGATTAGTTTTACCTTTGACGAAATATCTTGTGCATCGGGATTCCAGTGATGCTTTGGGTAATCTCAGAGTTGAGGTTTTCTACTAAGGAGTCCAACGAGATCGCGAGTTTCGTGATCGAGGATTTCTATGCGGCTTGTGGTAATTTGTGATGGACTAGTTGGAGCACCCCTGCAGGGTTAAATCTTTTCGGAAAGTCGTGCCCGCGGTTATGTGGCAACGTAGAAAATTTGTTTAACACTGGTTCTAGATAACTTGAAGTTAACTTAATTAAAATGTGCCAACTAAGTGCGTAACCGTGACTGTCTCTTTCGCGAGTTCCTTCTCCGATCGAGGACACGGTGGGGTTATGTTTGACGTAAGTAGGTGTTCAGGATCATTCATTTGATCACCAGTAGTTCACGTCCGCTATGTGTAGATCTTCCCCCTCTTTATTCTTGTACTCGTAAGTTAGCCACCTCATATAATGCTTAGTCGCTTGCTGCAGCCTCACCACTTAACCATACCTCACCCATTAAGCTTTGCTAGTCTTGATACCTTTGGAAATGAGATTGCTGAGTCCCCTGTGGCTCACAGATTACTACAACACCAGTTGCAAGTACATGTAAAGGTTACTTGACGCGAGCGCGTTGATTGTTCATTTGGAGTTGCTTCTTGATACGTCTCCAACGTATCTATAATTTTTGATGGTTCCATGCTATTATCTTGTCAACTTTGGATGTTTTATATGCATGAATATGCTATTTTATATCTTTTTGGGGCTAACCTATTAACTCAGTGCCAAGTGCGAGTTTCTGTTTTTTCCGTGTTTTTGACCCTTTTTCAGACGGAGTCCAAATGGAACAAAACTTTACGATGATTTTTTGGGACCAAAAGAGACCCCCGAAGTTTTGGAAGAATGCCAGAAGAGCCACGAGGGAGTCACAAGCGCGGGAGGCGCGACCCCCTAGGCCGCACCTACCAGGCGTGTGACCTCCTCGTGGGCCCAACCGACGTAATTCCACCGCCATAAATTCCTATAAATTCAAAAACCCTCAGAAAGAAACCTAGATAGGGAGTTCCGCCGCCGCAAGCCTTTGTAGCCACCAAAAACCAATCTGGAGCCCGTTCCGGCACCCTGCTGGAGGGGGAATCCATCTCCGATGGCCATCTTCATCGTCCCGGCGATCTCCATGACAAGGAGGGAGTAGTTCTCCCTCGGGGATGAGGGTATGTACCAGTAGCTATGTGTTTGATCTCTCTCTCTCTCATGTTCTTGAGATGTCTTGATCTCGATGTACCGTGGGCTTTGCTACTATAGTTGGATCTTATGATGTTCTTCACCCTCTCCCTTCTTGTAATGAATTGAGTTTGCCCTTTGAAGTTATCTTATTGGATTGAGTCTTTGAGAACACTTGATGTATGTCTTGCACGTGTCTATCTGCGGTGATAAACTTGCGGGTTTGTGACATTGGGAACCTATGCATATGGGTTGGCACACGTTTGATTCATGTGAGTACTCGATGTATGTTTTGGTGATCAACTTGCGGGTTCGTGACATTGGGAACCTATGCATAGGGGTTGGCACACGTTTTGACTCTCCGGTAGAAACTTTGGGGCACTCTTTGAAGTTCTATGTGTTGGTTGAATAGATGACTCTGAGATTATGTGATGCATATCGTATAATCATGCCCACGGATACTTGAGGTGACAATGGAGTATCTAGGTGACATTAGGGTCTTGGTTGATATGTATCTTAAGGTGTTATTCTAGTACGAACTCTATTAAAGATTGAACAGAAAGAATAGCTTCGTGCCATTTTACTACAGACTTTTGAATAGATCGATGAGAAAGAATAACTTTGTGGTGGTTTCGTACCCAACAATAATCTCTTCGTTTGTTCTCCGCTATTAGTGACTTTGGAGTGACTCTTTGTTGCATGTTGAGGGCTAGTTATATGATCCAATTATGTTATCTTTGTTGAGAGAACTTCACTAGTGAAAGTATGAACCCTAGGCCTTGTTTCCACGCATTGCAATACCGTTCGTGCTCACTTTTATTACTAGTTACCTTGCTGTTTTTGTAATTTCAGATTACAAAAACCTATATCTACCATCCATATTGCACTTGTTTCACCATCTCTTCGCCGAGCAAGTGCACCTAGACAACTTAACATTGTATTGGGTGTGTTGGGGACACAAGAGACTCTTCGTTATTTGGTTGCAGGGTTGCTTGAGAGAGACCATCTTCATCCTATGCCTCCCGCGGATTGATAAACCTTAGGTCACCCACTTGAGGGAAAATTGCTACTATCCTACAAACCTCTGCACTTGGAGGCCCAACAACGTCTACAAGAAGAAGGTTGCGTAGACATCAAGCTATTTTCTGGCGCCGTTGCCGGGGAGGCTAGGTAAACGGCACTCACCTCCCGTCAACGAAGCTCTTTCCTGGCGCCGTTGCCGGGGAGGTTAGCGCTTGAAGGTATATCTTTAGATCTTGCAATCGAATCTTTTTGTTTCTTGTTCTTTCTCTAGAAAACTACAAAAAAATTGAGGATGCCTCATATGCTCCATCTTTTCAATGTCTTTCGTGATCATGATGGGAAGGAAAATTGTGCTCAAGTGCTGAAAGAAGAATTACATAGAATGCTTGGCATAGAATATGTGAATGATGAGCATGATTGCAATGTTGTTAGCATGAATTCTATGAATACCCATGATGCTAATGATATGCAAAGCCACAAGCTTGGGGATGCTATATTTGATGAAGATGATCTTTTTAGTTCTTCCACTTTGAATGATCAAAATCATTTTGATGAAAGCATGCCCCCTACCTATGATGATTATTGTGAGGATACTTATCCTATAAAGAAGAGGGGTGACAAATCTTGTCATACTCTCGAGAACCCCTTTGCTAAACCTTGCTTTTTCATTGTGGACACAATTTGTAATGCTCAATGTTACTGTAGTTGTTAACCTTGAGTGTCTGCTAAATGTTTCATCGATCGGTTGGTGCATCTCCCTGCCCGAAACAGAACAGAACACCGTCCTATCCAAAGGATCAAGATTTTCACCTAGCTAGCAAGGACAAATTAAGAGCAACCACGATGAAGCCTAGCTTCCTCAAGGAGGCCGCAATCGTCAGTCTGGCCACAGGGTAATTACATTACAAAGCGTTGTTATGTGAATGGAATGGTAATGACCAAGCACCATGCATGCTCCACCACAAAAATGTTTCATGTCCTGCAAGTGCATAGGATATACTATACTTTATGCAATTCCATGAAAAGTAGTACAGTGTCATCAGCCACTATGCCAACAATTACTGCACCGTCGATCTACAATGTACTACCAGAAGTCATGAGGAAGGATATCGACGACAATAAAGGTGCCACAGTGCTTTTACCTAGTGTGAGGCCTCGAATGGGTAAAAGCCCTTATTATGTCCTACATATTAAGGTTTATTGAGCAATGTAGAGTTTACACAGATCCATATCTATTCTAAGAAGCTAGGTTAGGAATTCCAGTAGTAGGTACTCCCTCCATCTCATAATGCATAGTATCAAAAAACGTCTTACATCATGGGACGAAGGAAGTAGTAGCCTAGCGCATCTCTAAGAGACCCGCTATCCTAGAAGTACAAAACCTTCTTCCCATTTCATTTTGTTAGACTTAGAGATATCTTATTATTGTAATCTCAATCTATCTCTATCTCTTCCTTAAACCGAATTCTATCTGTACTCGTTTCTTGTAAACCAAGGCAAGGGTTTTGCCCAATATAAATAAACACCGCGGCTCCTCTCGAGGAGTAGGAACGCTTCCATCTGACATGGTATACAGAGCCAACCTCTTCCCATCTATCTAGCCACACCAGAAACCCATCGATCGACAACACCGATCGCCATGTCCTCTTCTTCGGCCACCGTCGCCCTGAACCTTGGAGCGCCGCCCGCCGAGAAGCTAACCAAGGTGAATTTCCTCCTATGGAAAGCCCAGGTAATGCCAGGCCTGCAAGGAGCGCAGGTCATCGGCCTCCTGGATGGATCCCCCTACTATTCTTGAGAATAGATTTCCTTATGTGGAGAGTAGTAAAATTCCTATGCTTGTAGATCATGAAAAGAAAGCCTTAGGTGCTGGTTATATTGTTGAGCTAATTCATGATGCTACTGAAAATTACTATGAGAGAGGATCATATGCTTCTACTTATTGCAATAGTATCAAGGTTCCTCTCCATGTGTTGAAATTTTTGAAGCTATGCTTGTTTTGCCTTCTTATGCTAGTTGATTCTTGCTCCAACAAGTTGTTTGTTCACAAAATCCCTATGCATAGGAAGTGGGTTAGACTTAAATGTGCTAGCCATATGCTCCATGATGCTCTCGTTGTGCTTCAATCCTTATCTTTTATGTGAGCATCACTCAAATCATCATGCCTAGCTAAGGGCGTTAAACAATAGCGCTTGTTGGGAGGCAACCCAATGAATTTATCTTTTTTTTTATGTTTTATTGCGTCCACACCATCATAATTCTGTTATGATTATGTCTTTCCTGTTTCTTTTTGTGTTTGAGCCAAGCAAAACCTTTATGACTTATCTTGGTGATGGTTGTTTGATCCTGCTGGAAAAAGACATAAACTTTTTGCTCACTAGATTATTTTTCATTTTTATTCAGAAAGAGATTTTGAGTTGATTCTTTTTTCTGCTGGTTGATATGCCTTTTTCCCAGGCAGTCCTAATTTTTCAGAAGTTTTGAGATACCAGAAGTATACGAAGTATACAGATTGCTACAGACTGGTCTGTTTTTGACAGATTCTGTTTTTGTTGTGTTAGTTGCTTGTTTTGATGAAACTATGGATAGTATCAGGGGGTACTAGCCATGGAAAAGTGAGAATACAGTAACCTAACACCAATATAAATAGAATTCAAGTTTGCTACAGTACCTCAAGAGGTGGTAGTTTGTTTTCTTGTGCTAATGATATCACGAGTTTCTGTTTAAGTTTTGTGTTGTGAAGTTTTCAAGTTTTGGGTGATGTTCTCATGGACGATGAGGTAAAGAGTGGAAAGATCTCAAGTTTGGGGATTCCCAAGGCATCCCAAGCCAAATTCAAGGACATCAAAATGCCTAAGCTTGGGGATGCCTCTGCCTCGGGAAGGCATCCCCTCTTTCGTCTTCAGTCCATGGGTAACATTACTTGGAGCTATATTTTTATTCACCACATGATATGTGTTTTGCTTGGAGCGTCTTGTATCGTAGGAGTCTTTTCTTTTTGTTGCGTCAAAATCATCCTTGCTGCACACCTTTTGAGAGAGACATGCACTCATCGTGAATTTGCTAGAATGCTCATCGTGCTTCACTTATATCTTTTGAGCTAGATAATTTTGCTCTATGTGCTTCACTTAGATCTTTTAGAGCACGGCGGTGCATATATTGGTAGTTGGCTTGTGCTATGAAAGTAGTCCCAAAGGTGATAGGCATCCAAAGAGGATAAAAACCTCCATCTTCATGTGCATTGACTAGAAAGAGAAGTTTGATTCCTCTCAATTAGTTTTGAGACGTGGATTTGGTAATATTAAGAGTTATATTAGTAGGGTGTTGTGAATCTAGAAACACTTGTGTTGAAGTTAGTGATTCCCGTAGCATGCACATATGGTGAACCGCTATGTTAGGAAGTCGGAGCATAATTGATCTATTGATTGTCATCCTTTGTGTTGAGGTCGGGATCGCGCGATGGTTAACACCTACCAACCCTTCCCCTAGGAGTATGCGTTTAGCACTTTGTTTTGATTACTAAAAAAAATTTCGCAACAAGTATGTGAGTTATTCATGACTAATGTGAGTCCATGGTATAGATGCACTTTCACCTTCCACCATTGCTAGCCTCTCTAGTGCCGCGAAATTTTCACCGGTGCACAAACCCACCATATGCCTTCCTCAAAACAGCCACCATACCTACCTACTATGGCATTTTCATAGCCATTCCGAGATATATTGCCATGCAACTCCCACCGTTCCGTCTCATGACTTGTGCCGTCACTCTCATATTAACTAAGCATGATCGCAAGATAGCTAGCAAGATGTTTCAACGTCATACGCCAAGCTAGATCGTTGCACATCCCGGTACACTGCCGGAGGCATTTCCTATAGAGTCATCATCTTTCTAAGCTTTGAGTTGTGAGTAAATAAAAGTGTGATGATCATCATTATTGGAGCATTGTACCATGTGAGGAAATAAAAGAAAAAATAAAAAAATAGGTCAAAGAGCCCAAATAAAAAAAGAGGCCCAAGAGCCCAAATAAAAAATAAAAAATAAAGAGAGAAAAGGAGAGAAGGGACAATGCTACTATCTTTTTCCACACTTGTGCTTCATAATAGCACCATGTTCTTCATGATTGAGAGCCTCTCGTTTTGTCACCACCATATGCTAGTGGGAATCTTTATTATATAACTTGGCTTGTATATTCCAATGATGGGCTTCCTCAAATTGCGCTAGGTCTTCGTGAGCAAGCAAGCTGGATGCACACCCACTAGTTCTCCTTTTGAGCTTTCACATACTTATTGCTCTAGTGCATCCTTTTGTATGGCAATCCCTACTCATTCACATTGATATCTATTAATGGGCATCTCCATAGCCCTTTGATATGCCGATTCAATGTGACCATCTCCTCCGTTTTGTCTCACAACCACCACCACACTCTATTCCACCTATAGTGCTACATCCATGGCTCACGCTCATGTATTGCGTGATAGTTATAAAAAGTTTGAGAAAGTAAGAGAGCGAAAACAATTACTTGGACAATACCGGGTTTGTGCATGATTTACATTAGTTGTGTGGGGATGATGGAGCATAGCCAGACTATATGATTTTGTAGGGATAACTTTCTTTGGCCTTGTCATTTCGAAAGTTCATGATTACCTTTTTAGTTTGCTTGAAGTATTATTGTTTTCATGTCAATAGCAAACTATGGTTTTGAATCTTACGGATCTGAACATTCATGTCACATGAACGAAGTTACAAAGGACAAATATGCAAGGTAGCATTCGACATCAAAAATTCATTCTTTATCACTTCCCTACTCGAGGACGAGCAGGAGTTAAGCTTGGGGATGCTTGATACATCTCCAATGTATCTATAATTTTTGATGGTTCCATGCTATTATCTTGTCAACTTTGGATGTTTTATATGCATGAATATGCTATTTTATATCTTTTTGGGACTAACCTATTATTCAGTGCCAAGTGCCAGTTTTTGTTTTTTCCGTGTTTTTGACCCTTTTTCAGACGGAGTCCACATGGAACAAAACTTTACGATGATTTTTTTGGACCGAAGAGACCCCCGAAGGTTTGGAAGAAGGCCAGAAGAGCCACGAGGGAGTCACAAGCCCGGGAGGCGCGACCCCCCCTTGGCCACGCCTACCAGGCTTGTGACCTCCTCGTGGGCCCAACCGACGTAATTCCACCGCCATAAATTCCTATAAATTCATAAACCCCCAAAAAGAAACCTAGATCAGGAGTTCCGCCGCCGCAAGCCTCTATAGCCACCAAAAACCAATCTGGAGCCCGTTCCGGCACCCTGCCGGAGGGGGAATCCATCCCCGATGGCCATCTTCATCATCCCGGCGATCTCCATGACGAGGAGAGAGTAGTTCTCCATCGGGAATGAGGGTATGTACCAGTAGCAATGTGTTTGATCTTTCTCTCTCTCTCTCTCGTGTTCTTTAGATGTCTTGATCTCGATGTACCGTGGGCTTTGCTACTATAGTTGGATCTTATGATGTTCTTCCCCCTCTCCCTTCTTGTAATGAATGGAGATTCCCCTTTGAAGTTATCTTATCGGATTGAGTCTTTGAGAACACTTGATGTATGTCTTGCACGTGTCTATCTGCGGTGATCAACTTGCGGGTTTGTGACATTGGGAACCTATGCATATCGGTTGGCACACGTTTGATTCATATGAGTACTCGATGCATGTTTTGGTGATCAACTTGCGGGTTCGTGACATTGGGAACCTATGCATAGGGGTTGACACACGTTTTGACTCTTCGGTAGAAACTTTGCGGCACTCTTTGAAGTTATATGTGTTGGTTGAATAGATGATTCTGAGATTATGTGATGCATATTGTATAATCATACCCACGGATACTTGAGGTGACAATGGAGTATCTAGGTGATATTAGGGTCTTGGTTGATATGTATCTTAAGGTGTTATTCTAGTACGAACTCTACTAAAGATTGAACGGAAAGAATAGCTTCGAGCCATTTTACTACGGACTCTTGAATAGATCGATCAGAAAGAATAACTTTGTGGTGGTTTCGTACCCGACAATAATCTCTTCGTTTGTTCTCCTCTATTAGTGACTTTGGAGTGACTCTTTGTTGCATGTTGAGGGCTAGTTATATGATCCAGTTATGTTATCTTTGTTGAGAGAACTTCACTAGTGAAAGTATGAACCCTAGGCCTTGTTTCCACGCATTGCAATACCGTTCTGCTCACTTTTGTTACTAGTTACCTTGCTGTTTTTGTAATTTCAGATTACGAAAACGTATATCTACCATCCATATTGCACTTGTTTCACCATCTCTTCGCCGAGCAAGTGCACCTATACAACTTACCATTGTATTGGGTGTGTTGGGGACACAAGAGACTCTTTGTTATTTGGTTGCAGGGTTGCTTGAGAGAGACCATCTTCATCCTACGCCTCCCGCGGATTGATAAACCTTAGGTCACCCACTTGAGGGAAAATTGCTACTGTCCTACAAACCTCTGCACTTGGAGGCCCAACAATGTCTAAAAGAAGAAGGTTGCGTAGTAGACATCACTTCTTCTTCTTCATCGATCTAGGATGGGTTTCAGGCCGGCAGCCTGGGATAGAAAGGATGGACGTCGTTCTTCTTTTCTCTTTTGTTTTCGTCCGTAGTCGGACCCTGCTCTTCTTCATGATGTTTATGTTTTGTACTGATGTGTCTCTAATGTAGCATGTGGCGAGTGTAAGCCAATTCCGTATATCTCATCTTTTCAGTACAAGTACTTGTAACGATATCCATTCTTGTGAAACAACGAGATGTGCCTCTATCCCTGTCGAGACCCTCGAGTCTAAATAAGGATAGGATCGCATCTTGAACGTTACATCGCTCTAGGTTATGACTATTACATGAAGAATCTCATCTTAATAGCCTTCGCTACTCCATACCTACACATTAATACTGCTGATGTTGCTCAAGTTAGTATTACTACTACTGATACAAATTTGCTATGACTATTGCCACTGTTACTTTGCTATCACTACTTTCATATTATTGTGCTACTAATAAATTGCTGCAAGAAAGTGATTGTCATGGATGGTTGAGTTAAAAACTCAACTGTATTCTTTTACTCCGTTTGTGTCGTATCAATAAATTTGAATGAAATACTATCCTGAAATACTGTTGTGATCCCCTATACTTGTGGATCATCAGGGCTATTGCTTCAGCGCCTATGGTCGGCTAAATTATTTTCCAGGCCGGCATCTGATAAGTTGATCGAAAAATCCGCAATACCAACCTCGGCCTATTGCGCCTGCGCCGCTGGTCAGCTAAATTATGTTCAAGGCCTACATCTGGCAGGTTGATCGACGGATCCCGCGGAACCGGCCCGGGGTCTATTGTGCCCATGCTGCTTGTTAGCTAAATTATTTTCCAGGCCGACATTTGGCAGGTTGATTGACGAATCCCGCAGAACCGGCCTAGGGGCTTATTGTGCCCACATGCTGCTGCTCAGTTGAGGTAGTTACCGAGAAGATTCGTTCCTCAGGTCGGCTACTTGTGCCTGTTTTGAGTCGGATCCATGTTTCCTCCAAGAAAGTAAGCCGACTCCCGAAGAGACTCGATCCTTAGGTCAGCCATGTCGTCCGAGCGCAGTCTTGGGGGATACTACATTGACGTTGTAGACTTGGATCTAGCAAGTTGATCGACGATTCCTGCAGAACCGGACTGGGGGATTTCGCGCCTATCCTGCTGAACAACTAAATTATATTGTAGGTAGTTCCCGAGGAGATTGTCTCCTCAGGTCGGCCATGTTGCCCAACCTGAGTCTCAGGGGCTACTGCATTGTTCTTTCGGTACAAATTTGAAGTGCAATGAACGATCCGAGAAGATTCGTGTGTCGGGTCGTCTTGAGGTCTACTGCACACCCGGTTTTTCTACATGCTCGAGCTCGTATTCGATCCTCGGGTCAATTTCTTTCAAAGAAACTTGAGTCTCGAGGGCTATTGTATCAGCAGTTTAATTTTAACTACAAGCTATTGCCCGAGGAGGATTTCTATCCTCAGGCCAGCCACTCGTGCCCGACCTAACTCTTGGGTCTACTGCACATTGCGTTTTTCTGCTAAGTCTGTGTTTTTTGACCCGCAGAATGGCTTGTTCCCAACCGAACTACGCCTCGGAGGTTGCCTTGACGAAAGTGCTAAGTTATGCTACATGACTCATGGTGCAGACCGGATCTAGTGCCGATCTACACCTTGGGGCCTACTAGCTATATAATTCGGCAGAGAATAAATTGCTCCAACCGGAAATAAAAATTGCAAATAATTGGCTTGCTTCGACATTCCGCCTAGGCCAGCCATCTACATTGACAATTGAAGACCAGAGTGGTTCATTCTACTTCGAAAACAGTCCCTCCCACATGACGATTCTACCACCATAGAAGCCCTCCTTGCGTTATGTCTTGCTCCATAGTGGTTTCCACATGTGTCGCTACCGTGGGAGTCATCGGGTAGATTGCACTGCAACACCGAGTTTTAGGGCACGCACACTGGTGTTATCTTAGTATTGAAATGTAGGAGGATTGCTGAGTTAGAAGAGGAAGAAATAGAAAAAAAGGAGCTTTGTCTTCTCTTAGGTAAGGAGAGATCTCTCGGTAAGGAGATAAGTTAGTTTATTGTACAAGATGTAATCTCTTAGTTATATATATTTTCTAGTTTCATTTAGTCATTCCATAATTTTAATTAGGAGCATGCAAACATTATTTGTTAGAGATAACACGAATAGATAATGCACTACATAACAAGTTTTTTTCTTCTCTAAAGGACATGCATATTCATAAGAAAAGATTGTTTTATCAACCATTAATTCTACATGACCTTATCATGCAATTTTTTTAAAAAATAAACCAATTGTTATGTATTTTTCGTCTTTGTATTTATGCTGCTATATTAATGAAGAAGTCAAAGCTGTTGGTTTAGTGGTTTATAATAGAAATTGTTGAGGTTGGTGTTAGACATTGTATTGTTACGTATACACACGGTAGATGTATAAACCGAGTGTATCACGCTATAGGCGTGTGTGGGGTAGGTTTAAGTTGAGGATATCTGTTAGGTTCAATCTCTTGTGTTTAAGTTGTAGATAAGATTGATCCTAACCTCTTGTTGTAATCTCCTTGGCCTAGTGCCCTTTATTAACACGCACGCGTCCCTGCTAATTGCATACGCTTCAAGCCTCTTATTCTCACATGGTATCGAGCCTCTCTCTTCCATCCATGTCCAACCTATCTTCCTCCACCTTCGCCGCCGCCATGTCTTCTTCTCCCTCCCTCGCTGCCCTCGGCCACACCATAACCGAGAAGCTCTCCCGAGATAATTTTCTGGTGTAGAAAGCTCAAGTTCTTCCCCACATCAGGGTTGCCGGCCTAATGGGATACCTTGATGGTACTTCCATGGCGCCCCCTACCGTTCTTCAATCTGAAACGGATGTCTCCGGGAAGAAGGAGATTGTCTCCACTCCAAACCCTGCCTACACCATCTGGTACACCCAAGATCAGCAAGTTCTTACCTTCCTGCTGGCCTCTCTTTCTTGGGAGGTGCTGCTGCAATTCCACGACATCACCTCCTCCACCGGTGTGTGGCACATGATCCTGCAGTTGTTCGCATCTCAGTCTCGCGGACGCATCATGCAGCTTCGGGGTCAACTCTCCACTACCCGCAAAGGCGATCTCTCTGCGGCCGCCTACTACACCAAGATGAAGGGCTTCACCGACGAGCTTGTTGCGGTTGGCAAACATGTTGATGAAGATGAGGTGGTGTCTCATCTCCTCCATGAATTGGATTCAGATTACAACTCTTTTGTATCTGCAATTTCCACCCGTGCGGCGGCTGACAATCCCATCGGCCATGGCGAGCTCTTCTCCCTGCTGCTCTCTGCTGAGGCCCGACTCGAAGCATAGAACAACAACCTCTCCCACTCCCTGAACCTTGCGTCGAAGGGAGGGTGGCCGTGGCTCTCACTCCCGATCTGCCGATGGGCATGACTTTCGGTTCAGTCCTGGTGGGGGTGCGCCTAATCCAGGATGAGGCGCTGTATCTCATCAAGGGCCTCTTGGTCCCCTTGTCTGTCAGATCTGCAAACTCGACGGACATGGGGCGTGGTCCTGCAAGAAGCGCTTCGACAAGACCTACAACAACAATCCCAAGCGTCATGACAAGTCCGCAAACATGGCGGCTGCCTCCTACGGTGTCGATACTAACTAGTATCTCGACACCGGTGCGGCAGATCACGTCACTGGAGAGCTGGAGAAGCTGACCGTGCGTGATCACTACACTGGACCGGAGCAAATTCACAATGCAAGTGGCCTAGGTATAGAAATTACACATGTTGGTCATGCACTTCTTCCTACTCCTCATGAATCTCTCAAACTAAACAATATCTTACATGTACCTACCGCATCGAAAAGTCTTCTTTCTGGTCATCAACTCACTAAAGATAATCATGCCTATCTTATTGTTTACCCCGAGTTCTTTTCTGTAAACGATCAGGAAACGGGGAGAACAATCCTTCACGGTCCAAGTAGACGTGGGCTATACCCCATTGCTGGCCAGTCGGCTGCACATGGACGTCAAATTCTTGGTGTCATCAAGACATCTACCTCTAGGTGGCATAGGCGCCTAGGTCATCCATCCCTCCAAGTGGTGCAGCAAATTCTTCGTCAAAATAGCCTTCCTGTATCAAATAAATCCGATCAGCATCTTGTGTGTGATGCATGTCAAATGGCCAAGAGCCACCAATTACCTTATTCTCGTTCAACTAGTGTTTCTCAAGCTCCTTTAGAGCTGATTTTTCGGATGTATGGGACTCTGGGCCTATTTCTATTGGTAGACAGAAATATTATGTCAGTTTTATTGATGATTTCAGCAAGTTTAGTTAGATTTATATCATTAAAAATAAATTTGATGTGTTCCAAAAGTTTCGTGTTTTCCAAGCCCTAGTTGAACGCTTATTTGATCAGAAAATTATTGCCATGCAAACTGATTGGGGTGGCGAATACCAAAAGTTAAATCAATTTTTTGAACGCATTGGTATTACCCATCATGTTTCATGTCCCTATGCTCACCATCAAAACGGTTCTGCTGAACGAAAATACCTTCATATTGTTGAGGTTGGTCTATATCTTTTAGCACATGCATCCATGCCTCTCAAAATTTGGGATGAGGCATTCCTCATAGCCGTCTACCTTATCAATCATGTTCCTAGTCATGTTATCCACAACGAGACTCCCTTAGAACGTCTTTTTGGCACAAAACCAGAATACTCCTCTCTTAACATCTTTGGCTGTGCGGTATGGCCTAATCTTCGACCCTTTAACAAACACAAGTTGGAATACCGCTCTAAACAATGTGTTTTTCTTGGCTATAGCACCCTCCACAAAGGCTACAAGTGTCTTGATGTTTCCACCGGGCGTGTCTATATCTCTCGTGATGTAATTTTTGATGAACATATATTTCCCTTTGCCGCACTACATCCTAATGTAGGTGCCCAACTTCGTAAAGAGCTCCTACTTCTTCCTCCCCTCCTCCTCAACCATTCACCTATTAATTCTCAGGAAGAAGTGCGTACTAATAATGTGTCAATTTCTGATATTCTTGGGCCTAATTCTGCTGAAAGTGTGTAGGAATCTGTTCAAAACAGCACTGGCGATGGTCATGATTTTATGTGTGCAGAACCTACTGCACGCACAGCAGCCACAGAGGATCCGGCGGGTGCGTCGACCAGGGCTGATTCTCCTGCTGATTCTGCCTCGGGATCGGCACCTAGGGCGGCCTTCCCACACACCCACGCCTCGGGATCGCCTGGCCCCAGAGAATCGCCGCTGGTTTCCGCGCCCCACCCACCTCCCGACACGACTCCCGACCGCGCCTCGGGTCTGGGCCACGACGTGCGTGCACCTGACGGACTGGACGCCTCCAACTCGGGTCTGGCGCTGCCTCTCGCCAACCCACCCGCCCAGCGCCAGGAGCAGTCTGCCTCGGTCGCTCTCGACAGCAGTCCGCTGTCGCCCTGCCAGGAGGTTTCGCAGCCGGTTCCCGCCCCTGTCGGCTCTGCCTGTGACATGTCGGGCCACGTGGCACCGTCGGACTCGCTGTCATCCCCTGGTGCGGCAACTTTAGTTGTCTCCTCCGACTCTCCTGCAGCACGGCGCCTTCATCAGCAGTTGCTTCCGCCCCAGCCACCACCGTCATCAACCCGTGTTAATACACGGTCACACAGTGGTATTGTTAAACCTAAAGAATTTACAGATGGTTGTATTCATTGGGGTTCGTTTTGTGCTACAGGTGAACTGCAGAATTTGAAGGAAGCTCGTAATCATCCCTAGTGGAAAGAAGCTATGAATGAGGAGTATCGTTGATACATCCATTTTGCATCATGTTTTCATGTTGATATTTATCGCTTCTTGGGCTGTTATTTCACTTCACGGTACAATTCTTATGCCTTTTCTCTCTTATTTTGCAAAGTTTACATGAAGAGGGAGAATGCCGGCAACTGGAATTCTGGCCTGAAAGTGGAGCAAAGTTGAGATACCTATTCTGCGCAACTCCAAACGCCGTAAAAATCAATGAGGATTTTTTTTCCGATTTATCAAAAATACTCGGCCGAAGAAGTGCCAGAGGGGTGCCAGGGGGTGGCCACAAGCCTGCACGGTGTGGCCACCCCCCAGGCTGCGCCATGGGGGCTTGTGGGCACCATGCTAGCCCACTTGCCCCCTCTTTTGCTATATGGAGGGTTTCGTCCAGGAAAAATCAAGGAGGAGCTTTTTCGTGGTTTCGCCGCCACCACGAGGTGGAACTTGAGCAGAACCAATCTAGAGCTCCGGCAGGACGATCCTGCCGGGCAAACTTTCCTCCCTGAGGGGGAAATCGTCGCCATTGTCATCACCAACACTCCTGTCATCGGAGGGGACTCGTCACCATCAACATCTTCATCAGCACCATCTCATCACCAAACCCTAGTTCATCTCTTGTAACCAATTTCCGTCTCGCGACTCCGATTGGTACTTGTAAGGTTGCTAGTAGTGTTGATTACTCTTTGTAGTTGATGCTAGTTGGATTATTTGGTGGAAGAGTTTATGTTCAGATCTTTGATGCTATTCATTACCTCTCTGATCATAATTATGATTATGCTTTGTGAGTAGTTACTTTTGTTCCTGAGGACATGGGATAAGTCATGCTAATAATAGTCATGTGAATTTGGTATTCGTTCGGTATTTTGATGTGTTGCATGTTGTTTGTCCTCTAGTGGTGTTATGTGAATGTCGACTACATAACACTTCACCATTATTTGGGCCTAGAGGAAGGCATTGGGAAGTAGTAAGAAGATGATGGGTTGCTAGAGTGACAGAAGCTTAAACCCTAGTTTATGCGTTACTTCGTAAGGGGCTGATTTGGATCCACTAGTTTAATGCTATGGTTAGACTTTGTCTTAATTCTTCTTTCGTACTTGCGAATGCTTGCGAGAGGGGTTACTCATAAGTGGTATGCTTGTCCAAGTAAGAGTAGTACCCAAGCGCCGGTCCACCCACATATCAAACTATCAAAGTAACGAACGCGAACCATATGAACATGATGAAAACTAGCATGACAGAAATTCCCGTGTGTCCTTGGGAGCGTTTTTCCTCCTATAAGACTTTGTCCAGGCTTGTCCCTTGCTACAAAAGGGATTGGGCCACTTTTCTGCACCGTTGCTACTTTTGTTACTTGTTGCTTGCTACGAATCATCTCACCACACAATCACTTGTTACCGACAATTTCAGTGCCTCCAGATTTTACCTTGCTGAAAACCACTTGTCAGATCCTTCTCCTCCTCGTTGGGACTCTTACTTATCGAAAGGACTAGGATTGATCCGTTATACTTGTGGATCGTCAATGATACGTCTCCAGCGTATCTATAATTTTTTATGGTTTCATGCTATTATCTTGTCAAACTTTGGATGTTTTGCATGTCTTTTATATATTTTTTGGGACTAACTTATTGACTCAGTGCCAAGTGCCAGTTCCTGTTTTTCCATGTTTTTGACCCCTTTCAGAGGAGATTTTGAAACGGAGTCCAAACAGAAGAAAATCACCGAAATGATTTTTTTCATAACGGAAGAAGATCGGGAAGCTTGGGAGCCAAGGCAGGGGGCCTCAGGGGCCCCACAAGCCCCCACCCCGCGGCCAGGGGGGAGGCCGTGACCCACAGGCTTGTGGGCCCCCTAGGCGACCTCTTCCCTAGGGGTTGCGCCTATATATTCCCTAAAAATCCCAAAAAAATCAGGAGATCATCGAAATCACTTTCCGCCGCCGCAAGCTTCTGTCTCCGCAAGATCCCATCTGGGGCACGTTCTGGTGCCTTGCCGGAGGGGGGATTCGGACACGGAGGGCTTCTTCATCAACGCCTTGACCTCTCCGATGATGCATGAATAGTTCACCATAGACCTACGGGTCCATAGCTAGTAACTAGAGGGCTTCTTCTCTCTCTTGGATCTTCAATACCAAGTTCTCCATGATCTTCATGGAGATCTATCCGATGTAATCTTCTTTTGTGGTGTGTTTGTCGAGATCCAATGAATTTTGGATTTATGATCAGATTATCTATGAATCTTATTTGAGTTTCTTCTGATCTCTCTTATGCATGATTTCATATCCTTGTAATTCTCTTCGTGTTGTGGGTTTTGTCTGGCCAACTAGATCCATGATTCTTGCAATGAGAGAAGTGCTTGGTTTTGGGTTCATACCGTGCGGTGACCTCACCCAGTGACAGAAGGGGTAGCGAGGCACGCATCGTGTTGTTGCCATGAAGGGTAAAAATATGGGGTTTTCATCATTGGTTTGAGATTATCCCTCTACATCATGTCATCTTGCTTAAGACATTACTCTGTTCGTCATGAACTCAATACACTAGATGCATGCTGGATAGCGGTCGATGTGTGGAGTAATAGTACTAGATGCAGAAAGTATCGGTCTACTTGTCTCGGACGTGATGCCTATATGTATGCTGATTGCCTTAGATATCGTCATGACTTTGCGCGGTTCTATCAATTGCTCGACAGTAATTTGTTCACCCACCGTGATATTTGCTATTTTGAGAGAAGCCTCTAGTGAAAACTATGGCCCCCGGGTCTACTCCACACCATATTTTCAGCCTTACACTTTTTACTTTGTTGCACTTTCCGCCTTCATATCCCACTTTGCAAACAATCTTGAAGGGATTGACAACCCCTTTGAAGCGTTGGGTGCAAGCTTGTTTGTGTTTGCGCATGTACTCTGGACTTGACGAGACCCACCTTCTGGATCGATACCTTGGTTCTCAAAACTAAGGGAAATACTTACTGCTCCTGTGCTGCATCACCCTTTCCTCTTCAAGGGAAAAACCGACGCAAACAAGAGAAGTAGCAAGAAGAATTCCTGGCGTTGCTTGGGAAGTACTTTTGTTGCCGTAGCAGAAGAATTTCTGGCGCCGTTGCCGGGGAGGAAGATCAAGTCAAGAACTCATACAAGTAGGTGTCGCAAACTCATCTCTTGCATTTACTTTGTTTGCCAGTTGCCTCTCGTTTTCCTCTCCCCCACTTCACCAATTTGCCTTTTTCGTTTGCCTTTTTCTCGCTTGCTCTTTGCCCGCTTGCCTGCCTGCTAAAACCCAAATGGCCCAACCAAGGGATTTTGATGCTCACTATGCGAAATTAGAAGAGATTCAAACTAGTGTTAAAGGCTTCATGTCTACACAGTTTGAATACAACACCTACTTCCATAGACAGCTGATGGAGCAAAAAAAAATTCTGGCTTTTATGAGTAGAGAAGTTGATGATATGGCCAAAGAATTCCTTGCGCTAAATTCTCATTTTGCTCGTCTTGAAAAGTTGGTAGGCCAGATTTCTGATAAGCAGGCTACTTTAGTCAATAAAATGGCTGCTAAACCTGAAACTCGTGATGAGAATCACGAAGATCATAAAGTGCTTGGTGTGACTCCCATTGAATCTTTCGTTTTCTTGTGTCAAACCTAATGATTATGGGGCTGGATATGAATCCACTTTGATTGAAAAGTGCCCCAATGATTTAGAGTCCATCTATCTTGATGCTAAAAGCATTGAAAGTGGAGTAGAAGATGTTAAAACTTTGAGTAGTAATGAAATTACTACCATGGATTTCAAGGAATTCAATTATGATAGTTGCTCCTTGATTGAATGCGTCTCTTTGATGCAATCCATGTTAAACTCTCCACACACTTATAGCCAAAACAAGGCCTTTACCAATCATATCGTCGAAGCTATGATAAAATCTCTTGAGGATAAACTTGAATTGGAAGTCTCTATCCCTAGAAAGCTTCATGATGACTGGGAACCTACCATCAAAATCAAAATCAAAAACTATGAGTGCAATGCTTTGTGTGATTTGGGTGTTAGTGTTTCTGCGATTCCAAAGTCTTTATGTGATGTTCTGGGTTTTAATGAGATTGAAGAGTGTTCTCTTAATTTGCATCTTGCTGATTCTACTGTCAAGAAACCCATGGGAAGGATCAATGATGTTCTTATTGTTGCAAATAGGAACCATGTACCCGTGGATTTCATTGTGCTTGACATTGATTGTAATCCTACTTGCCCTATTATTCTTGGTAGACCTTTCTGTTGGGGAACGTCGCATGGGAAACAAAAATTTTCCTACGCGCACGAAGACCTATCATGGTGATGTCCATCTACGAGAGGGGATGTGTGATCTACGTACCCTTGTAGACCGTACAGCAGAAGCGTTAGTGAACGCGGTTGATGTAGTGGAACGTCCTCACGTCCCTCGATCCGCCCCGCGAACCGTCCCACGATCAATCCCACGATCTAGTGCCGAACGGACGGCACCTCCGCGTTCAGCACACGTACAGCTCGACGATGATCTCGGCCTTCTTGATCCAGCAAGAGAGACGGAGAGGTAGAAGAGTTCTCCGGCAGCGTGACGGCGCTCCGGAGGTTGGTGATGATCTCGTCTCAGCAGGGCTCCACCCGAGCTCCGCAGAGACGCGATCTAGAGGTAAAACCGTGGAGATATGTGGTCGGGCTGCTGTGGCAAAGTTGTGTCAAATCAGCCCTAAAACCTCCGTATATATAGGGGGAAGAGGGGGAGCCTTGCCTTGGGGTCCAAGGATCCCTAAGGGCTTCGGCCGAGCCAAGGGGGGGAGATCTCCCCTTCCAAAAAGAGTCCAACTAGGTTTGGAAGGAGGAGTCCTTCCCCCTTTTCCCACCTCCTCTTTTTTTTTCTTTTCTCTCTTTGATTTTTCTTCCTATGGCGCATAGGGCTCTTTTGGGCTGTCCCACCAGCCCACTAAGGGCTGGTGCGCCACCCCTAATGCCTATGGGCTTCCCCGGGGTGGGTTGCCCCCCCCGGTGAACTCCCGGAACCCATTCGTCATTTCCGGTACATTGCCGGTAACTCCGAAAACCTTCCGGTAATCAAATGAGGTCATCCTATATATCAATCTTCATTTCCGGACCATTTTGAAAACCCTCATGATGTCCGTGATCTCATCCGGGACTCTGAACAACATTCGGTAACCAACCATATAACTCAAACACGCATAAAACAACGTCGAACCTTAAGTGTGCAGACCCTGCGGGTTCGAGAACTATGTAGACATGACCCTAGAGATTCCTCGGTCAATATCCAATAGCGGGACCTGGATGCCCATATTGGATCCTACATATTCTATGAAGATCTTATCGTTTGAACCTCAGTGCCAAGGATTCATATAATCCCGTATGTCATTCCCTTTGTCCTTCAGTATGTTACTTGCCCGAGATTCGATCGTCAGTATCCGTATACCTATTTCAATCTCGTTTACCGGCAAGTCTCTTTACTCTTTCCGTAATACAAGATCCCGCAACTTACACTAAGTCACATTGCTTGCAAGGCTTGTGTGTGATGTTGTATTACCGAGTGGGCCCGAGATACCTCTCCGTCACACGGAGTGACAAATCCCAGTCTTGATCCATCCTAACTCAACGAACACCTTCGGAGATACCTGTAGAGCATCTTTATAGTCACCCAGTTACGTTGCGACGTTTGATACACACAAAGTATTCCTCCGGTGTTAGTGAGTTATATGATCTCATGGTCATAGGAACAAATACTTGACACGCAGAAAACAGTAGCAATAAAATGACACGATCAACATGCTACGTCTATTAGTTTGGGTCTAGTCCATCACGTGATTCTCCTAATGACGTGATCCAGTTATCAAGCAACAACACCTTGTTCATAATCAGAAGACACTGACTATCTTTGATCAACTGGCTAGCCAACTAGAGGCTTGCTAGGGACAGTGTTTTGTCTATGTATCCATACATGTATATAAGTCTTTATTCAATACAATTATAGCATGGATAATAAACGATTATCTTGATATAGGAATTATAATAATAACTATGTTTATTATTGCCTCTAGGGCATAATTCCAACACTTTCCTAAGGACTATCGGTGCTATCATCGATATGAAGGAAGGGAATATTAGATTTCAATTTCCTTTAAGGAAGGGCATGGAACACTTTCCTAGAAATAAAATAAGACTGCCTTATGAATCGATGACGAGGACCACTTATGGTTTGAGCACCAAAGACGACGATACGTGATTCTATCGCTTTTATGCCTAGCTAAGGGCGTTAAACAATAGCGCTTGTTGGGAGGCAACCCAAAGAATTTATCTTTTTTGTTTCTGTTTTGTTGCGTCCACACCATCACAATTCTGTTGTGATTTTGTTTTTTGTGTTTCTTTTTGTGTTTGAGCCAAGCAAAAACCTTTATGATTAGTCTTGGTGACGGTTGTTTGATCATGCTGGAAAAAGACAGAAACTTTTCTCTCACGAGATGATTTTTCATTTTTATTCAGAATGAGATTTTGAGTTGATTCTTTTTGTTACTGGTTGATATGCTTTTTTTCCAGGCCTTCGTAATTGTTCAGATTTTTTGAGGTACCATAAGTATACAAAGTATACAGATTGCTACAGACTGGTCTGTTTTTGACAGATTCTGTTTTGGTTGAGTTGGTTGCTTGTTTTGATGAAAGTATGGTTAGTATCGGGGGTACTAGCCATGGAAAAGTGAGAATACAGTAGTCCAACACCAATATAGATGGAATTCAAGTTTTCTACAGTACCAAAAGAAGTGGTAGTTTGTTTTCTTGTACTAATGTTATCACGAGTTTCTGTTTAAGTTTTGTGTTGTGAAGTTTTCAAGTTTTGGATGATGTTCTCATGGACGATGAGATAAGGAGTGGAAATAGCTCAAGCTTGGGGATGCCCAAGGCATCCCAAGAAAAATTCAAGGACACCAAAAAGACTAAGCTTGGGGATGCCCCGGGAAGTCATCCCCTCTTTCGTCTTCAATCCATCGGTAACATTACTTGGAGCTATATTTTTATTCACCACATGATATGTGTTTTGCTTGGAGCGTCTTGTATCGTAGGAGTCTTTTATTTTTGTTGTGTCACAATCATCCTTGCTGCACACCTTTTTGAGAGAGAGAGAGACATGCACTCATCGTGATTTTGCTAGAATGCTCATAGTGCTTCACTTATATCTTATGAGCTAGATACTTTTGCTCTATGTGCTTCACTTATATCTTTTAGAGCACGGTGGTGCGTGGTTTGGTAGTTGGCTTATGCTATGAAAGTAGTCCCAAATGTGATAGGTACCCAAAGAGGATGCAAAAACATCCATCTTCATGTGCGTTGAGTAGAAAGAGAAGTTTCGATTCCTCTCAATTAGTTTTGAGACGTGGATTCGGTAATATTGAGAACTATGTTAGTAGGGTGTTGTGAATCTAGAGATACTTTGTGTTGAAGTTAGTTATTCCCGTAGCATGCATGTATGGTGAACCGCTATGTTAGGAAGTCGGAGCATAATTGATCTATTGATTGTCATCCTTTGTGTTGAGGTCGGGATCGCGCGATGGTTAACACCTACCAACCCTTCCCCTAGGAGTATGCGTTTAGCACTTTGTTTCGATTACTAATAAAAATTTCACAACAAGTATGTCAGTTCTTCATGACTAATGTGAGTCCATGGTATAGATGCACTTCCACCTTCCACCATTGCTAGCCTCTTTAGTGCCGCGCAATTCTCGCCGGTACGCAAACCCACCATATGCCTTCCTCAAAACAGCCACCATACCTACCTACTATGGCATTTTCATAGCCATTCCGAGATATATTGCCATGCAACTCCCACCGTTCCGTCTCATGACTTGTGTCGTCACTCCCATATTGCCATTGCACGATCGTAAGATAGCCAGCGAGATGTTTTCAACGTCATACGCCATGCTAGATCGTTGCACATCCCGGTATACTGCCGGAGGCATTTCCTTTAGAGTCATCATCATTTTGAGCTGTGAGTAAATAAAAGTGTGATAATCATCCTTATTAGAGCATTGTCCCATGTGAGGAAATAAAAAAGAGCCCAAAGAGCCCCAAAAAATGGAGAAAAGAAAAAAAGAGGCCTAAGAGCCCAAATGAAAAAAGAGAAAACAGAGAAAAAGAGAGAAGGGACAATGCTACTATCTTTTTCCACACTTGTGCTTCATAATAGCACCATATTCTTCATGATTGAGAGCTTCTTGCTTCGTCACCACCATATGCTAGTTGGAATCTTCATTATATAACTTGGCTTGTATATTCCAATGATGGGCCTCCTCAAAATTGCCCTAGGTCTTCGTGAGCAAGCAAGTTGGATGCACGCCCACTAGTTTTCCTTTTGAGCTTTCACATACTTATAGCTCTAGTGCATCTCTAGTATGGCAATCCCTACTCATTCACATTGATATCTATTAATGGGCATCTCCATAGCCCTTTGATATGCCGAGTCAATGTGACCATCTCCTCCTTTTTGTCTCACAACCACACCACCACACTCTATTCCACTTATAGTGCTATATCCATGGCTCACACTCATGTATTGAGTGATAGTTATAAAAAGTTTGAGAAAGTAACAGTGCGAAAACTATTACTTGGCCAATACTAGGGTTGTGCATGATTTACATTAGTTGCGTGAGGATGATGGAGCATAGCCAGACTATATGATTTTGTATGGATAACTTTCCTTGGCCTTGTTATTTTGAAAGTTCATGATTACCTTGCTAGTTTGCTTGAAGTATTATTGTTTTCATGTCAATAGAAAACTATTGTTTTGAATCTTACTGATCTGAACATTCATGTCACGTGAAAGAAGTTGCAAAGGACAACTATGCTAGGTAGCATTCCACATCAAAATTTCACTCTTTATCACTTCCCTACTCGAGGACGAGCAGGAATTAAGCTTGGGGATGCTTGATACGTCTCCAACATATCTATAATTTTTGATGGTTTCATGCTATTATCTTGTCAAACTTTGGATGTTTTGCATGCCTTTTATATATTTTTTGGGACTAACTTATTGACTCAGTGCCAAGTGCCAGTTCCTGTTTTTTCCATGTTTTTGACCCCTTTCAGAGGAGATTTTGAAACGGAGTCCAAACGGAAGAAAATCCCCGAAAAGATTTTTTTCATAAAGGAAGAAGATCGGGAAGCTTGGGAGCCAAGGCAGGGGGGCCTCAGGGGCCCCACAAGCACCATCCCGCGGCCAACAGACTTCTGTCTCCGCAAGATCCCATCTGGGGCACGTTCTGGTGCCCTGTCGGAGGGGGGATTCGGACACGGAGGGCTTCTTCATCAACACCATGACCTCTCCGATGATGCGTGAGTAGTTCACCATAGACCTACGGGTCCATAGCTAGTAACTAGATGGCTTCTTCTCTCTCTTGGATCTTCAATACAAAGTTCTCCATGATCTCCATGGAGATCTATCCGATGTAATCTTCTTTTGCGGTGTGTTTGTCGAGATCCGATGAATTGTGGATTTATGATCAGATTATCTATGAATCTTATTTCAGTTTCTTATGATCTCTCTTATGCATGATTTCATATCCTTGTAATTCTCTTCGAGTTGTGGGTTTTGTCTGGCCAACTAGATCTATGATTCTTGCAATGGGAGAAGTGCTTGGTTTTGGGTTCATACCGTGCGGTGACCTCACCCAGTGACAGAAGGGGTAGCGAGACACGCAACGTGTTGTTGCCATCAAGGGTAAAAAGATGGGGTTTTCATCATTGGTTTGAGATTATCCCTCTACATCATGTCATCTTGCTTAAGGCGTTACTCTGTTTGTCATGAACTCAATACACTAGATGCATGCTGGATTGTGGTCGATGTGTGGAGTAATAGTAGTAGATGTAGAAAGTATCTGTCTACTTGTCTCAAACGTGATGCCTATATGTATGATCATTGCCTTACATATCGTCATGACTTTGCGCGGTTCTATCAATTGCTCGACAGTAATTTGTTCACCCACCGTGATATTTGCTATTTTGAGAGAAGCCTCTAGTGAACACTATGGCCCCCGGGTCTACTCCACACCATATTTTCAGCCTTACACTTTTTACTTCGTTGCACTTTCCGCCTTCATATCTCACTTTGCAAACAATCTTGAAGGGATTGACAACCCCTTTGAAGCGTTGGGTGCAAGCTTGTTTGTGTTTGCGCATGTACTCTGGACTTGACGAGACCCACCTTCTGGATCGATACCTTGGTTTTCAAAACTGTGGGAAATACTTACTGCTCCTGTGCTGCATCACCCTTTCCTCTTCAAGGGAAAAACCGACGCAAACAAGAGAAGTAGCAAGAAGAATTCCTGGCGTTGCTTGGGAAGGACTTTTGTTGCCGTAGCAGAAGAATTTCTGGCGCCGTTGCCGGGGAGGAAGATCAAGTCAAGAACTCATACAAGTAGGTGTCGCAAACTCATCTCTTGCATTTACTTTTTTTGCCAGTTGCCTCTCGTTTTCCTCTCCCCCACTTCACCAATTTGCCTTTTTCGTTTGCCTTTTTCTCGCTTGCTCTTTGCCCGCTTGCCTGCCTGCTAAAACCCAAACACTACTGGAATCCAGAAATTTGGCGTCAGCCAGTTCTTTACCGTCTGCTGGCTGACGGCAAAGAACCTCTTTGCCATCAGTTGACACAATACAGACGGCAAAGAACTGACACATGGCAAAAATACTATTTGCCATGTGTGGGTCCTTTGCCGTCTGCCAGCAGACGGCAAAGAGCCCCAGGGCAGACGGCAAAGGGGACGCGTGGGCCCCATGCCTGCCGTGTCCGAAATCCGGAGGCCTTTGCCGTCCGCGGGCCTTTGTCGTCCGCCATACGTCCCTTTGCCGTCGGGGGGCGGACGACAAAGGGGCCGCCCTATACGGCCGTTACCCCCCACCTCGCTCACTGTCTCTCTCTCTCTCTCTCACCTCGACCGCTCTCTCTCTCCACGGCGGCGACGCCCTGCCGGCGAGATCCCCTCCCCGCGGCGAGCCTACCCCCCCGGCGACCCCCTCCCCGCGGCGACCCACCTCCTACTCCCTGCCGCGCGCCGCCCCCTGCCACGCGCCGCCCCCTGCCGCCGCCCCCTGCCGCCGCCGCCCCCTGCGGCGAGCCCCCAGCCGCGCGCCCCCGTGCCGCCGCCGCCCCCTGCCGCCGCCCCCTGCCGGTGAGTTTTATGAAAGCAAGGAAGAGGAAAAAGGAGAAGAAGAAGGAGGAGAGGGAGGAGGAGAAGAAGAAGGGGACAAAAGGATAAGAAGAAGGAGAAGAAGGAGAAGAAGAAGGAGAAGGAGCTCCCACTCCTTCTCCTTCTTCTTCTCCTTCTTCTTCTCCTTCTTCTCCTTCTTCTCCTTCTCCTCTTCCTTCTCCTTCTCCTCCTCCTCCTCCTCCTCCTTTTTCTTCTTCTTCTCCTCTTCCTTCTACTTCTCCTCCTCCTCCTCCTTCTTTTACTTCTTCTTCTCTTTCTCTTCTCCTATAGTTAGCTAGGGTTCCACCTAAATGACATAATTAGCTAAGTTAGCTCCAAAATGGCCTATTTAATAAAAAATGACCTATACTTAGCTAATTATCCTCGAAATGACATAATTAGCTCCAAAAAGGCATTCTTAGCCAATTTAGCCCGAAGAAGGGGACAAGAAGAGAAAAAGAGGAAAATGAAAGCAAGGAAGAGGAAAAAGGAGAAGAAGAAGGGGACAAAAGGATAAGAAGAAGAAGGAGAAGAAGGAGAAGAAGAAGGAGAAGAAGAAGGAGAAGAAGAAGGAGAAGGAGCTCCCGCTCCTTCTCCCTCTTCTTCTCCTTCTTCTTCTCCTTCTCCTCTTCCTTCTCCTTCTCCTCCTCCTCCTCCTCCTCCTCCTCTTCCTTCTCCTTCTCCTCTTCCTTCTCCTTCTCCTCCTCCTCCTCCTTCTCCTCCTCCTCCTTCTTTTACTTCTTCTTCTCTTTCTCTTCTCCTATAGTTAGCTAGGGTTCCACCTAAATGACATAATTAGCTTAGTTAGCTCCTAAATGGTCTATACTTAGCTAATTTCTCTCCGAAATAACCTATATATACACTACTTCATCTAGTATTATTTTTCTAACTTTCTTATTTGTCATTTTGCAGATTACCTTCACTTCACGGGAAGCTTGGTTGATGGAATGCTTGAAGATGATTTCTTGTACCATGTGTTGTATTGAAACTATTGTAGTATATGAATATATGAAACTTTGTATGCACGTGGATGAAACTAGTGTAATATATGGTTTGGTACGATGTAACTTCCATAATATGTATGCACTATGGATGAGAGTTATTTTAATATGGTTATGAGTACGGAAAGATATTTATTTATGTCAAATATATATATATATCCTGATTATTGTTAAAAATGCTGGATATAACAAAAAACAAATTAAAAAGGGGCTGGTTCCCCTCTTTGCCGTCTGCCCCCACATGGCAAAGGGGGGGAGGCAGACGGCAAAGGGGGGAATCTGCCCCCTCTCTCTCCCCTCTTTGCCGTCTGCCCCCACATGGCAAGGGGGGGGGGAGGCAGACGGCAAAGGGGGGAATCTGCCCCCTCTCTCTCCCCTCTTTGCCGTCTGCCCCCACATGGCAAAGGGGGGGAGGCAGACGGCAAAGGGGGGAATCTGCCCCCCTCTCTCCCCTCTTTGCCGTCTGCCCCCACATGGCAAAGGGGGGGGAGGCAGACGGCAAAAGGGGGAATCTGCCCCCCTCTCTCCCCTCTTTGCCGTCTGCCCCCACATGGCAAAGGGGGGGGAGGCAGACGGCAAAGGGGGGAATCTGCCCCCCTCTCTCCCCTCTTTGCCGTCTGCCCCCACATGGCAAAGGGGGGGAGGCAGACGGCAAAGGGGGGAATCTGCCCCCCTCTCTCCCCTCTTTGCCGTCTGCCCCCACATGGCAAAGGGGAGGAGGCAGACGACAAAGGGGGGAGGCCTGCCGTTAACACTTAACGGGGACGTTGCAATATATGCCGTCCCACTTATTTTGCCGTCTGCCCCCTCATGGCAAAGATTCTTTGCCGTCCGCTTTGTGAAAGCAGACGGCAAAGAGCCTCTTCACCGGATTTTTTTTTACCGTCTACTTTTCCATCTGCTGACCGACGGCAAAGCCTTTGCCGTCCGTGGTAGCCCCCTTTGCCGTCCGCCTTGGCGGACGGCAAATTTCTGAATTTCAGTAGTGAAATGGCCCAACCAAGGGATTTTGATGCTCACTATGCGAAATTAGAAGAGATTGAAACTAGTGTTAAAGGCTTCATGTCTACACAGTTTGAATACAACACCTACTTCCATAGACAGCTGAAGGAGCAAAATTCTTTTCTGGATTTTATGAGTAGAGAAGTTGATGATATGGCCAAAGAATTCCTTGCGCTAAATTCTCAGTTTGCTCGTCTTGAAAAGTTGGTAGGCCAGATTTCTGATAAGCAGACTACTTTAGTCAATAAAATGGTTGCTAAACCTGAAACTCGTGATGAGAATCACGAAGATCTTAAAGTGCTTGGTGTGACTCCCATTGAATCTTTGTTTTCTTGTGTCAAACCTAATGATTATGGGGCTGGATATGAATCCAGTTTGATTGAAAAGTGTCCCAATGATTCAGAGTCCATCTATCTTGATGCTAAAAGCATTAAAAGTGGAGTAGAAGATGTTAAAACTTTGAGTAGTAATGAAATTACTACCATGGATTTCAAGGAATTCAATTATGATAGTTGCTCCTTTATTGAATGTATCTCTTTGATCACCCTTTCCTCTTCAAGGGAAAAACTGACGCAAACAAGAGAAGTAGCAAGAAGAATTCCTGACGCTGCTTGGGAAGGACTTTTGTTGCCGTAGCAATCGTGCACTCATGGACAACAAAACTTGGCACTTGGTCACACCTCACGCAGGTACAAATGTTATTGACTGCAAATGGGTATATAAGGTAAAACGCAAATCTGATAGCAGTATTGATAGCTATAAAGCACGTTTAGTGGCAAAAGGGTTTAAGCAACATTATGGTCTTGATTATGAGGATACTTTCAGTCCCGTTGTCAAAGCTGCTACCATCAGGTTGATTCTTTCTGTAGCTGTCTCTAGAAATTGGTGCATGCGACAGTTGGACGTTAAGAACGCGTTCTTGCATCGTGTTCTGGAAGAGAATGTCTTTATGAGACAACCACCTGGGTATACGGATCCGAGGTTTCCGCACTTGGTCTGTAAACTTGATAAAGCTTTGTATGGTCTGAAACAGGCACCTCATGCATGGTACTTTTGCTTGTCCTTCAAACTTCAGTCCCTTGGTTTTCTACCCTCCAAAAGCGATACTTCACTGTTCTTTTACTCTCGGAATGGGGTTACTATTTTTATGCTCATCTATGTTGATGACATTATTGTTACCAGTTCTTCTGTTCAAGTAGTTGAAGCTCTTCTCAATGATCTTCGCATGGACTTTGCGCTCAAAGATCTTGGTTCCTTGCATTATTTTCTTGGTATTGAGGTAACTTCTACTCATGATGGTATTGCTTTATCCCAAGGGAAATATTTGCTAGACCTTCTTCAACGTGTCAGCATCACTAGTTGCAAACCTGCTAGTACTCCTTTGTCTACCTCAGAAAAGTTGTCCTTGTTTGATGGTCATCCTCTTGGAGATGTGGATTCTACTAACTACCGCAGCATTGTAGGTGCCCTACAATATTTAACTTTGACTCGACGAGATATTTGTTTCTCAGTCAACAAAGTCTGTCAGTTTTTGCATGCTCCTACCTCTGTTCATTGGACTGCAGTCAAGCGCATTCTTCGTTATTTACAAGGCACTATCACTCATGGTCTTCGTATTTCTAAGTCTGATTCAATGTTGGTTAGTGCCTTTTCTGATGCAGATTGGGCTGGTTGTCCTGATGATAGAAAATCCACTGGAGGTTTTGCTGTGTTTGTTGGTAGTAATCTGGTATCTTGGACTAGTACAGAGGCTGAATAGAAAGCCCTTGCTAATGCCACTGCCGAGGTTATATGGGTGCAAAATCTATTGACGGAGCTGGGTATCTCTCATCCTAAGTCTACTTTCCTCTGGTGTGACAATGTAGGTGCTACTTACTTATCTGGCAATCCTATTTTCAATGCAAGGACAAAGCATATCGAAATTGATTATCACTTTGTGCGTGAACGTGTTGTTCAAAAACTGCTCAATATCAGATTCATTCCCACTGGTGATCAACTGGCAGATGGGTTTACTAAACCTCTTACAGGTTTTCCGTCGCAATCTCAACTTGGATAAGTTGTGATTGAGGGAGAGTGTTAGACATTGTATTGTTACGTATACACACGGTAGATGTATAAACCGTGTGTATCACGTTATAGGCGTGTGTGGGGTAGGTTTAAGTTGAGGATATCTGTTAGGTTCAATCTCTTGTGTTTAAGTTGTAGATAAGATTGATCCTAACCTCTTGTTGTAATCTCCTTGGCCTAGCGCTCTTTATTAACACGCACGCATCCTTGCTAATTGCATATGCTTCAAGCCTCTTATTCTTACAGTTCGCTTAAAACCCTCGGCTGAACTTTGGATGACAAAATCTAGTTCTGCATGCCCTCTCCGTGACCGTGTAGCGCTGGGTGAGGTGACAGTTGGGTGTGGTGCTGAGGACGGCGAGATATTCATGGTTACTCATCTCGTACTAGTGTAGATCGATGTAGATGGTACGTACGTACATGTCTGCCGTTGGAAATACTCGGAAAAGGCTGATATTTGATATTTAAACCTTTAACAAGTTTTCCCAACTACAAACATTTCAGTACGAAGAATGAGTATATATAAGCTAGGTTCTTCCCCACTTCATTCTCAATTCTCATGAGGGGAGTATATAGGTGCTCAGACCAAAATGCCTATATACTCCGGTCACTGTCTGGAGCAGGACGCCGGCCGTCGCCAAGGGGATTTTTTCATGATTTTAACCCTTGGGATGAAAGTATTTTACGGAATGAACTTTGACTGAAACTATTTCACGATCTGACATTTTTAGAAACGCCAGAGCCCGTGACGTTGCAGACGCACATAGAAACACCAGTCTAATGTGGCGTTACAGACGCACATAGAAACGCCAGTCTAATGTGGCGTTGCAGACCCACTCAAACGCCAGACTTATGTGGCGTTGCAGGCCACGAGTGAAACGCCATGGTCCATGGCGTTTCAGTAGTACACATGTTGCTGGCAGCATGCCGTGGGCTGGCTAGATGTCGTCGCTACGTTCCATAGTGGGTCTGCAACGCCAGCACTGTTGGCGTTTCGTAATCGGCCTGCAACGCCACATTAGACTGGCGTTGCAAGAAAGAAAAAAACGCCACGGTAGACAGACGTGTCACTGTAGGGCAGCAACGCCAGCACTGCTGGCGTTTCACAGTGGGTCTGCAATGCCACGGCAGACTGGCGTTGCAGAAAAGAAAAAACGCCACGATAGACAGGCGTAACTGTAGGGCAGCAACGCCACGGTAGACAGGCGTTGCATAGTGGGGCAGCAACGCCACGGGCTCTGGCGTTTCAAAAAAAGTCAGATCGTGAAATAGTTTCAGTCAGAGTTCATTCCGTGAAATACTTTCATCCCAGGGGTCAAAATCATGAAAAAATCCTCGCCAAGGTGCATCACTATTAGAAAAAGACTTATATATATGTAGCCTCGAATGTGTGCGGTTTGTGCCTTTTTATAGGAGGGCGAATGCCTGTTTTGAGAGGCACCAGGCCTCAAATGCTATGGCTCAACTTTGCTTGTGTCAAGAGGAAAATCAAAAGCAAATGTTTTTCCTCTTTGCTCTGCCTCACGCTTCCTACCTACCACGGCATCTCCTGCTATGGTACAATTGTGCGAGAACAATTAAGGTTGGTCCGAGCTGTCCATGAGAAAACCAAAATGATACAAGAGGATGCCAAAATACTAGAATGCAAAAGGTCAAAAGACATCACTAATATAACTTTAACCCCCCACTAGTAGGAGAAAGCCTAGGAGTAGCGTCAGAATTACCTATACCAATACCGCTGGTGGCAGCGCTACTGCTAAGGCGCTACAGTTAAGTTGTACAGTAGCGCTGAAAAACAAGCGTTACTACTAAGTACGATTAGCAGTAGGGCTGGAAGACAAAAAGCGCTGCTGCTAGGCACCTACCAGTCTTACTGTTAATATTCCCGTTTTCACATATTTCATTCCCCTCTACGTATTTGTGCATGCTCTATTCAGTAGTTTCATCATATCATAATAAACATACATTATTCTCATCATATCATACACATATAGTAGTCTCGTCATACCATCATCATCATCATCACCATCATTATCCAACACAAATATCATCACATCTCAAAAATAGTGATACACAAGTCATGTCTCGAATGAATGCAACTGCATGGTCATGTCACACCCACAAGTTTCATCATCTCTATCTAAACCATGATGTAGAAGAGAAGAGCAATATGTTGGGGAACGTTGCATGGGAAACAAAAAAAAATCCTACGCACACGCAAGACGTATCCATGGTGATGATCATCTAAGAGAGGGGAGATCGGATCCACATACCCTTGTAGATCGCTAAGCGAATCGTTAAGACACGCCGTTGATGTAGTCGAACGTCTTCGCGATCCGAATCGCAAGCGTCCCACGAACTCCATCCCGATCTAGCGCCGAACGGACGACACCTCCACGTTCAGCACACGAGCAGCTCGATGACGATCTCCGCCTTCTTGATGCAGCAAGAGAGATGAAGAGGTAGCTGAATTCTCCGGCAGCACGACGACGTAGCGGTGATGGTGGTGGAGCTACTCCGGCAGGGCGTCGCCGTACTGTACCGAACTAGCTACGGGTGTCACGAAGTGGTGTAGGGAGAGAGGGTTGCGCCTTGGCTTGAGGTGCAAAAAGCCTCTCTCACCTCCACTATATATAGGAGGGTGGGGAGGGGTGACGCCCTAGGGCAAAGCCCTAGGGTTCGGACGAGCCAAGAGGAGGAGGAGGAGGAGTCCTCCTCCAATACAACTTGGAAGGAGGAGTCCTCCTTCCCCAATTCGGTTTGGCCCACCCTCCTTTCTTTTTCTCCCTTGGCCGAAATAGGCCTCTTTGGGCTGGCGATACGTCCCAAACGTATCTATAATTTCAGCTTGTTCCATGATGTTTTGGGTGACATTGTTACATGTTTTGCTACACTTTTAATCATTTACACATATTTGGACTAGCGTACTAACTCAATACACCCAGTGCCAGTTTCTGTCTACTGATGTCTATTTTGCAGGAGCTTTTACCCAATTTTCCGAAGCCCAAAAAAATCCAGAAAAAATATATAAAGAATCAGCGAAACAAAAGCTTCGGGATCACCGAAGGGGGGCCAGAGGGGGCCAGGGGCCTCCCAGGCAGCCTGTTGGCACGGCCAGGCCCCAGGCCGCGCCAGGAGGTCGCTTGGGTGGGCCCCACCTCCTATGGTGCCCTCCTTTGGCCTATATTTAGTGTTCCATGAGGAAACTCTCGCAGACTATCTGGAATCGCGAATTTCTCCATCGTTCCGTCGCCGCAGCGCTTCCGAGATCGGGAGCGTCAGGAGACCTCTTCTCGGCACCCTGCCGGAGGGAGGAGTGACTGCTACGGCAACAAAAGTCCTTCCCAAGCAACGCCAGGAATTCTTCTTGCTACTTCTCTTGTTTGCATCGGTTTTTCCCTTGAGGAGGAAAGGGTGATGCAACACATGAGCAGTAAGTATTTCCCTTAGTTTGTGAACCAAGGTATCGATCTAGAAGGAGGGTCTCGTCAAGTCGAGAGTACCTGCGCAAACACAAACGAGCTTGCACCCAACGCTTCAAAGGAGTTGTCAATCCCTTCAAGATTGTTTGCAAAGTGAGATCTGAAGGCGGAAAGTGCAACGAAGTAAAAGGTGTAAGGCTGAAAATATGGTGTGGAGTAGACTCGGGGGCCATAGTGTTCACTAGAGGCTTCTCGCAAAATAGAAAATATCACGGTGGGTAAACAAATTACTGTCGAGCAATTGATAGAATCGCGCAAAGTCATGAAGATATCTAAGGCAATGATCATACATATAGGCATCACGTCCGAGACAAGTAGACCGATACTTTCTGCATCTAATACTATTACTCCACACATTGACCGCTATCCAGCATGCATCTAGTGTATTGAGTTCATGACGTACAGAGTAACGCCTTAAGCAAGATGACATGATGTAGAGGGATAATCTCAAACCAATGATGAAAACCCCATCTTTTTACCCTTTATGGCAACAACACGATGCGTGCCTCGCTACCCCTTCTGTCACTGGGTGACGTCACCACATGGTATGAACCCAAAACCAAACACTTCTCCCACTACAAGAATCATAGATCTAGTTGGCCAAACATAACCCACAACTCGAAGAGAATTACAAGGATATGAAATCATGCATAAGAGAGATCAGCAGAAACTCAAATAAGATTCATAGGTAATCTGATCATAAATCCACAATTCATCGGATCTCGACAAACACACCGCAAAAGAAGATTACATCGGATAGATCTCCATGAAGACCATGGAGAACTTTGTATTGAAGACCCAAGAGAGAGAAGAAGCCAGCTAGTTACTATCTATGGACCCGTAGGTCTATGGTGAACTACTCACGCATCATCGGAGAGGTCATGGTGTTGATGAAGAAGCCCTCCGTGTCTGAATCCCCCCTCCGGCAGGGCACGAGAACGTGCCCCAGATGGGATCTTGCAGAGACAGAAGCTTGCGGCGGCGGAAAAGTACTTTCGATGATATCTTGGTTTTTGTCGGATTTTAGGGGATATTAAGGCGCAAAACCTAGGGCAAAGGGCGCCCAGGGGGCCCACAAGCCCGTGGGCCGCGGCCTCCCCCCTAGTCGCGGGGTGGGGGATTGTGGGGCCCCTGGGGCTCCCCTGCCTTGGCTATCTAGTCTCGTGATCTTCTTCCGTTCCAAAAAAATTCATTTCGGGGATTTCATTCCGTTTGGACTCCGTTTCAAAATCTCCTCTTAAAGGGGTGAAAAACAGGAACTGGCACTTGGCACTGAGTTAATAAGTTAGTCCCAAAAAATATATAAAAGGCATGTAAAACATCCAAAGTTTGACAAGATAATAACATGAAACCACAAAAAATTATAGATACGTTGGAGACGTATCAAGCATCCCCAAGCTTAACTCCTGCTCGTCCTCGAGTAGGGAAGTGATAAAGAATGAATTTTTGATGTGGAATGCTACCTAGCATACTTGTCCTTTGCAACTTCTTTCACGTGACATGAATGTTCATATCCGTAAGATTCAAAACAATAGTTTGCTATTGACATGAAAACAATAATACTTCAAGCAAACTAGCAAGGTAATCATGAACTTTCAAAATAACAAGGCCAAGGAAAGTTATCCATACAAAATCATATAGGCTGGCTATGCTCCATCATCCTCACACAACTAATGTAAATCATGCACAACCCCGGTGTTGGCCAAGTAATTGTTTTCGCACTCTTACTTTCTCAAACTTTTTGTAACTATCACGCAGTACATGAGCGTGAGCCATGGATATAGCACTATAAGTGGAATAGAGTGTGGTGGTGGTTGTGCGACAAAAAGGAGGAGATGGTCACATTGACTCGGCGTATCAAAGGGCTATGGAGATGCCCATTGATAGATATCAATGTGAATGAGTAGGGATTGCCATACAAGAGATGCACTAGAGCTATAAGTATGTGAAAGCTCAAAAGGAAAACTAGTGGGTGTGCATCCAACTTGCTTGCTCACGAAGACCTAGGAAAATTTTGAGGAAGCCCGTCATTGGAATATACAAGCCAAGTTTTATAATGAAGATTCCCACTAGCATATGGTGGTGATAAAGCAAGAAGCTCTCAATCATAAAGAACATGGTGCTATTATGAAGCACAAGTGTGGAAAAAGATAGTAGCATTGTCCCTTCTCTCTTTTTCTCTCTTTTATTTTTTTTTCATTTGGGCTCTTAGGCCTCTTTTTTTTCTCCTCTTTTTTTGGGCCCTTTGGCCTATTTTTTTATTTCCTCACATGGGACAATGCTCTAATAATGATGGTCATCACACTTTTATTTACTCATAGCTTCAAAGCTCAAGATGATGAATACTCTATAGGAAATGTCTCCGGCAGTGTATCGGGATGTGCAACGATCTAGCATGGCGTATGACGTTGAAAACATCTCGCTAGCTATCTTACGATCATGCAATGGCAATAGGAGAGTGACGACACAAGTCATGAGACGGAACGGTGGGAGTTGCATGGCAATATATCTCGGAATGGCTATGAAAATGCTATAGTAGGTAGGTATGGTGGCTATTTTGAGGAAGGCATATGGTGGGGTTGTGCACCGGCGAGAGTTGCCCGGCACTAGAGGCTAGCAATGGTGGAAGGTGAAAGTGTGATACGTCTCCGTCGTATCTACTTTTCCGTACTCTTTTGCCCTTGTTTTGGACTCTAATTTGCATGATTTGAATGGAACTAACCCGGACTAACGTTGTTTTCAGCAAAATTGCCATGGTGTTGTTTTTGTGCAGAAATGAAAGTTCTCGGAATGTCCTGAAAATTTACGGAGATTTTTTTTGGAATAAAAGAAAAATACATGCGCAAAGATCAACGTGAGGGGGCGTGCTAGTGGGCCACAAGCCCCTGGGCCGCGACCACCCCCTATGGCCGCGCCATGAGGGCTTGTGAGGCCCATGTGGCACCACCGCCCCCAATCTCACTTCTATATCTTCTGTTTCGCCTGAAAAAAAATTAGTGATAAGGTTTCATTGCGTTTTGCGATACGGAGGCGCCGCCACATCATGTTCTTCATCTTGAGGGCAGATCTGGAGTCCGTTTCGGGCTCCGGAGAGGGGAAATCGTCGCCATCGTCATCATCAACCTTTCTCCATCGACAATTCCATGATGATCTTCATCGTTCGTGAGTAATATCATCGTAGGCTTGCTGGACGGTGATGAGTTGGATGAGATCTATCATGTAATCGAGTTAGTTCTTGACGGGGATTGATCCCTAGTATCCACTATGTTCTAGATTGCTGTTGCTACTACTTGGCTATGCTTAATGCTTGTCACTAGGGCCCGAGTGCCATGATTTCAGATCTGAACCTATTATGTTGTCGCCAATATATGTGTGTTTTAGATCCTATCTTGCAAGTTGTAGTCACCTACTATGTGTTATGACCCGGCAACCCCGGAGTGACAATAGCCGGAACCACTCCTGGAGATGACCATAGTATGAGGAGTTCATGTATTCACCGCGTGTTAATGCGTTGGTCTGGTTCTTTGTTAAAAGGAGAACCTTAATATCCCGTAGTTTCCATTAGGACCCTGTTGCCACGAGAGGGATGGACAATAGATGTCATGCAAGTTCTTTTCCCTAAGCATGTATGACTACCTTAGATTGATGAACGGGAACTAGCCACATATCTCTCCGTGTTATAGCTGTTGCATGATGAATCACATCCGTCACACTCATCCATCACCGATCCACTGCCTACGAGTCTTTTACTACTAGTCCTCGCTACGTTACTTTGCCTAGGCTTGTCCCTTGCTACAAGAGGGATTGGGCCACTTTGCTGCTGTTACTTGTTACTTTGCTGCTGCTGTCACTACTGTTGTTACTTGCTACTCCGATGTTACTTGTTGCAAGACTTTGTTGGCACCAAACATCCCGTCAACAAGGCTTTTTTAGCGCCGTTGCCGGGGATTGTCAAAGCTTTTTCTGGTGTCGTTGCTATTGTACTACCTTGCTACTGATACTTTGCTTGTAGACACTAATCTTTCAGGTGTGGTTGAATTAAAAACTCAACTGCTAATACTTGAGAATATTCTTTCGCTTCTCCTTGAGTCGAATCAATAAATTTGGGTTGAATACTCTAACCTCGAAAACTGTTGCGATCCCATATGCTTGTGGGACATCAAGGCTTTTTCTGGCGCCGTTGCCGGGGAAGCACAACTATATTCTCCGAGTCACTTGGGATTGACGTCTGCTGATCACTATGAGGAATCCGAAAGATCCAAGAACTAAAATCCAACCTTCCACTACGAGGAGAGGTAAGGAACTGCCATCTAGCTCTGCACTTGATTCACCTTCAGTTTTGAGTAAGTTTGCGACTTCGCCTCCTACTAGAAATCTTGATATGTCGCCTGTGCTGATGATGCTACTTCTGTTGCCCATGATGCTATGCTAGATACTATGTCTGATGATGCTATGCTTGATACTATGCCTGCTATGCCTGATACTGCTTTGCCACTAGGTGCCCTTGATGCACATATTGCTAGAGTTGCTGCTAGATGTGATGATACTTCTGAAACTGCTGATACTATTGAAGTAGAACCTGCTACTATGCCTGAATTGCCTGTTATGCCTGATACGTGCTATGTTATGGAGAGAGAGATAGCTGAGGACTTTCTTGCGTGTAAGGATAGCTATGATGTTGAGAAACTTCTGCGCAAGTGGAAAGAAAAATCTCTGAACGCTAGGATGAAATACGACCCGAAGTTTGCCACTTCACCTATCTTTGTGACCGATAAGGATTATGAATTCTCTGTCGACCCTGAGTTAATTACTCTGGTCGAATCTGATCCTTTTCACGGTTATGAGTCTGAAACGGTTGTATCCCATCATACCAAACTGCACGATATAGCCACCCTATTCACTAGTAAGGAAAAGATCTGCCACTACTTTATGCTCAAGTTGTTTCCTTTCTCGCTAAAGTATGATGCTAAGACTTGGTTCACTTCTCTTGCTCCTGGTTATGTGCGTAGCCCCCAGGATATGGTCTACTACTTCTCTGAAAAATATTTCCCTGCCCATAAGAAGCAAGCTGCCTTGCGGGAAATATACAACTTTGCTCAAGCTGGGGAAGAGAGTGTCCCACAAGCTTGGGGGAGGCTCATCCAGCTACTGAATGCTTTGCCTCATCACCCTCTTGAGAAAAATGAAATACTTGATATCTTCTATAATGGACTTACCGACGCTTCCAAAGACCACCTAGATAGTTGTGCCAGTAGTGTTTTTAGGGAATGAACCGTAGAACAAGCTGAGATTCTGTTGAATAACATCTTGTGCAATGAGAATGCTTGGACTATTCCCGAACCACCTCCTAAGACAACTCCGAAGAAAAGAGGTATTCTATTCCTCAGTCCTGAAGATATGCAAGAAGCCAAGAAATCTATGCGAGAGAAAGGCATTAAATCTGAAGATGTCAAAAATCTACCACCTATCGAAGAGATCCATGGTCTCGATAACCCGATACAGGTAGTAGAAGTAAATTCTCTGCGTAGGTTTGATGAGAGTGATATTCCTTTTGATAAACCTGCTAGCTTATGCATGGATGAATTTGATAACTTCGTTGCCAAGCAACAGAGTTTCAATGATTATGTTAGCAGACAATTGGAACAGAATGCTCGTATGCTTAGTCATTTAAGTGCTTGTGTGGACAGAAATGTCAATGATCTTAAGCTTCTGAGTAAACATGCCTCTATGGTTACTACTCAAGTAGAACAAGTACTTAAAGCTCAGAATGAATTGCTCAATGAGTTGAATGACAATTCTGTCAGAGTCGTTACTAGAGGAGGTAGAATGACCCAGGAACCTTTGTATCCTGATGGTCATCCAAAGAGAATTGAACAAGATTCTCAAGGAGTTAGCACTGATGCACCTAGTCATCCTAGAAAGAAGAAGAAAGATGATAGGAACCTGCACGCTAGCAACCCTGTTGCTGCTACCCCTGAGAGTCCAAACGATGCCTCTATCGCTGATGCTGAAACACAATCTGGTGATGAACATGAGCCTAATGATGATATCAATAGTGATGTTCATGAAGATGCTTAGCCTAGCAATGAAAAGGATGTGGAGATTGAACCTGATCTTGATAACCCACAACCTAAGAATAGAAGATATGATAAGAATGACTTCGCTGCTAGGAAGCATGGTAAAGAAAGGGAACCATGGGTGCAGAAACCCATGCCCTTTCCTCCCAAACCATCCAAGAAAAAGGATGATCAGGATTTTGAGCGATTCGTTGAGATGATCAGACCCGTCTTTCTACAAATGCGTTTCACGGATATGCTCAAGATGTCTCCGTATGCTAAGTACATGAAAGATATTGTGACTAATAAGAGGAGGATACCTGAGGTTGAGATTTCCGCCATGCTTGCTAATTATACCTTCAAGGGTGGAACTCCTAAGAAACTAGGTGATCCCGGTGTGCCCACTATACCTTGCTCCATTAAAGGTAACTACGTTAGAACTGTGTTGTGCGACCTTGGAGCCCGTGTTAGTGTTATGCCTCTCTCTCTTTATCGTAGGCTTGAACTGGATAAGTTGACACCCACTGAAATCTCTCTGCAAATGGCCGACAAATCAACTGCTTTCCCTATCGGCATTTGCGAGGATGTGCCTGTTATGGTTGCTAACACCACTATCTTAAGAGACATTGTTATCTTGGATATTCCCGAGGATGATGCCATGGCTGTTATCCTCAGAAGACCCTTTTTAAACACTGCAGGGGCTGTTATAGATTGCAACAAAGGCAATGTCACTTTCCATGTCAACGGTAATGAGCATACGGTGCACTTTCCGAAGAAACAATATCGAGTACATTGCATCAATGCTATCAAAAAAACTTCATCGATTCTTATCAGGAGCTTTGAATGCCCTATTCCTCGTGTCAAGATGAAGTATGATTTGCTTGTTGGGGAGATACACATCCCCATTGAGGTGACCTAGTGACTATTCAAAAAATCTTCGTTCTTTTTTGCGGTTCGAGAAAGTTTTGTCGAGGGGATTTGATCAACCCCATTGACGGATTTCTTTCGATGACCATGAGATGGATGAATCAAGGAGTCACAAACCTCTGTTCCAAGCTTTCACGTTAGGTTGCTTAGAAGAAAAATGATAGATTACTTTAGTTTTCCCTGTTTCCTGTCTTAGCGTCCGGTAGAAAAATACACCGAAAATAAAAGTTCTCCGAACGCTGTGAAAATCTAGTATGATTTTTTGTGGAATATTTGAAAAATACAAGGACAAAGAGTCTGTCTGGGGGCCACACCAGTGGGCCACAAGCCCTAGGGGCGCAGGCACCCCCCTGGCCGTGCCACCCAGGCTTGTGGGGCCCACATGCACCCCCTCCACTACTTCTTGCTCTCATCCGCTTCTCCTACCTCCAGAAAAAATCGTTTCGCAGCTCAAACCCGTGTTCTTGCTCCTCTTGCTGGGATTTTCGATCCCTTTGCTCAAATCACCGTTCTCCGAACTGTTTTGGGGAAATTACTCCTTGATAAGTGACTCCTCCATTGGTCCAATTAGTTTTTGCTCTAGTGCCTTATACTCCGTGTATTTTTGCTGCCTTGGTGACCATGTTCTTGAGCTTTATATGCTGATTCTAGCTGGTCCCAAGTAGTTTTGATGCGTAATATGGTCTCTAGGCACTTGTGGGAGTAGTTGCTACGAGTTTCGTTGAGCCTTATTCACTTTTCCTTAGAATCACTAAAAGTTTCAGAAATTTTCAGAGATAGAAAAGGGAAAAGATGAGGAGGTTCTTAAGAGGCTCTTCAAGCCGTGACCCCAAGGATGATGGGAGTGAAAAGAAGCCCAAGTATCTAGTCCCTCGAGTCGCATAAGTTCGAGCATGCGAGTGGCCAAGCGATGTGTTCTTACGCGCCGCTGGAATTTATGAGGACTTTTATCACTTGGTGGAGAACGCAGGCCCTACCGCCTTTGTTGAAGATAAGCGTTCGCAATACCTCCTCCTAACTAATATCTTCGTACAAAGCTTTAACTTCTATCCGAGGAAGAATCCTCCTATGGTTGAGTTTAAACTTTATGATGTCCCCCAGCGCATGTCACTCCAGATTTGTGCAATGTTTGCAAATTACCTTATGTTGGGGATATTCATGAACCTCATCCACGGGACTTGGAAGCTTTTATCGGTACAATTGCTGTAGGAGAGGCGAGAGGAGTGTCTTGCTCTAGATCTGCTAGCATTCATTTTACCGTGCTTCGGTACTTCTCATTATTCGTGGGAAAATGTTTGATTGGCCGTGGGAAAGCTGGGTCACTTAGTTCCCCAGATCTTGTGGTCTTGCGCGAAGCCCTTTATAACGATAAAACTTATAGCTTGGGCGCTATAGTAGCTCAACGGTTGAACCTTAACCGTTCTAAAGGTGTTGTCTATGGAGGTATCGATGCTACCCGTCTTGCCAGACACTTTGAGATACCCATTAGACTGGAGGAGGAAGAAGAGATGCTTCTTCCTGAGATATATCTAGATTATGATAGCATGGTTCGCCATGACTTTCTTGATAGAGATATAGGTGGAAGGATGATTTATAACCTGGTATTTAGTCAGGTTACTCGTGAGACTATTACTTTGCCTGCTCCTTCTTTGTTCAATCTTCATGCAGGCAGGTACATTATTATGCCCTCGGACATCTACGCATATTGGGGCTTAGCCCAACCACAGGTGCCCGTGCCCGAGCCGCCAGTCCAGTACCAGACGCCAGTTTATCAGTGGGAGCCGGAGGAGCTCACACAGCAGTGGCACCCACAGTCCACTCCGGAGTACCCAGGAGCTGGTTATTTCCCTCCTTGGGAGTAGACCAAGTTAGGCCAAAAGCCTAAGCTTGGGGGAGTACGTGTTCTCACCGACTTTACATTCTTGCTTATGCTTTCACTTTGTTAGCCGGTGTTCACACTTTGCCACTGTATCATCCATGTTAGTTTATTTCTTTTTCTCGTTTTCTTTTCGTGTGTCTGTCTAGTTTGAGAAAAACCAAAAAGATTTCCTTTTTCTTCTTTTCCTTGTTGGGGGCTTTCCCATGTAGATAGTTTTCTTTTTTTTTTGGGTCAAGGTAGAAGATATTGGTTACAATGTTTAGTGGCTCTTGCATGCATACATGTTTAGCTTTCAAAGAGCCATATTACTTTGTCTTCTCCTTTGTGTCTGCCTACAGATTCCAGCTTTAGTCCAATGCACGAGCACACTTATTATTGTTCACATCGTTCGGTCGTGCAAGTGAAAGGCAAATAATGATGATATATGATGAAGTGACTGAGCCTGGAAAAGCTGGTATAAACTCGATCTATTTTGTTTTTGTAAATATGACTAGCTCATCATGCCTGATTCAGCTTTGTTGTGAGAGAAACATGTTTGCAATGACAACTTAGATATCCCAGTTGCTTATGCCATGCTTAGTTAGCTAGGAGCTTATAATGGTTTGCCTTGGTTGCCGGCATGAATGTTGAGATGACTATGATGTAGTATGATAGGATGGTATCCTCCTTTGAATGTTTCAAGTGGCTTGACTTGGCGCATGTTCACGCATGTAGTTGAAACAAAATCAACATATCCTCTATGATGTTCATGTTCATGGTGATTTATGTCCTACTCATGCTTGCACTCAATGATAGTTAATCTCAATGCATTTTGATGACTGTTGTCGCTCTCTAGTTGGTCACTTCCCAGTCTTTTACTAGCCTTCACTTGTACTAAACGGGAATACTGCTTGTGCATCCACTCCCATAAACCCAAAGTCGTGCCATATGAGTCCACCATACCTACCTATGTGCGGTATCTACCTACCGTTCCATCTAAATTTGCATGTGCCACTCACTAAATCTTCAAGAAATAATATATTTTGCTTGACCGAACCACTCATGTGGTGACAGGGGGCTATTGGTATCTTCCATGCTAGGCGTGTTATCATCGATATGTGTTTATTCACTATCATTCACGAGAAAGGGGCCGGTAATTGGAATTCCCAGTTCCATGCTCAAATCGAAAAGATAATTACAAACAAAACTGCCCCAGGATTGATGTTGGTTTGGACGGTACCCGAGGATTCGGCTAGCCGTGGAGTGTGATTGATTGGTGGTGGGGGAGTCAAAACTTTACTTTACTGTTTGGGAACCGCCTATAGCATGTGTAGCGTGGAAGATGTTGAGAACTCTTAGTCATTGCGTTGACAATGAAAGCATGCCACCCAAAATTGTTATCTCTATTTTCTAAGCTTGAGCTCTGGCACCTCTGCAAATCAATGTTTCCCTCTGTGAAGGGCATGTCTATTTACGTTCCTGTTGGGTCATTCTCCTCTTACAAAAAGCAACAATTAGAGAGCACCTCTGTCATTTTTATGCTTTGCTTTTAACTGTGTTCAGTGTGACTATGATTGGATCTTCATTGCCTTGAATTACAATGTTTGGTCAGCGCTTGGTCTTTTAAGGTGCTTTGCATTTATGTTTTGCCGTCTCAGAAAGAGCTAGCGAGATACCATCTATTCGTACTGCTTCATGTTGTTTTGATTGAAGTGTTGACATTTGAGGCTTGTTATTATTTGCTCGCTAGTTGATTATGCCATTGATATGAGTTTACCGTGAGACCTAGATGTCATTTGCTTATGTGGTTTGGTTGTGATGTTGCTGAAATTCTGGTTATGAGCTAGACATAGTTGCAACAACAAGATCAAATGGAGTTCGTCAAAGTTTTTCTTTTCTCTCTCTCTGTTTGTCAACTGAGTTGCTTGAGGATAAGCAAGGCTTTAATCTTGGGGGAGTTGATACGTCCCCGTCGTATCTACTTTTTCGAACTCTTTTGCCCTTGTTTTGGACTCTAATTTGCATGATTTGAATGGAACTAACCCGGACTGACGCTGTTTTCAGCAGAATTGCCATGGTGTTGTTTTTGTGCAGAAATGAAAGTTCTCGGAACGTCCTGAAAAATTACGGAGATTTTTTCTAGAATAAAAGAAAAATACCTGCACAAAGATCCACGTGAGGGGGCGTGCCAGTGGGCCACAAGCCCCTGGGCCGCGGCCACCCCCTATGGCCGCGCCATGAGGGCTTGTGGGGCCGACGTGGCACCACCGCCCCAATCTCAGTTATATATCTTCCGTTTCGCCTGGAAAAAAAATCAGAGAGAAGGTTTCATCGCGTTTTGCGATACGGAGGCACTGCCACATCCTGTTCTTCATCTGGAGGGCAGATCTGGAGTCCGTTTCGGGCTCCGGAGAGGGGAAATCGTCGCCATCGTCATCATCAACCTTTCTCCATCGATAATTCCATGATGCTCTTCATCGTTCGTGAGTAATCTCATCGTAGGCTTGCTGGACGGTGATGAGTTGGATGAGATCTATCATGTAATCGAGTTAGTTCTTGACGGGGATTGATCCCTAGTATCCACTATGTTCTAGATTGATGTTGCTACTACTTAGCTCTGCTTAATGCTTGTCACTAGGGCCCGAGTGCCATGATTTCAGATGTGAACCTATTATGTTGTCACCAATATATGTGTGTTTTAGATCCTATCTTGCAAGTTGTAGTCACCTACTATGTGTTATGACCCGGCAACCCCGGAGTGACAATAGCCGGAACCACTCCCGGAGATGACCATAGTATGAGGAGTACATGTATTCACCGCGTGTTAATATGTTGGTCCGGTTCTTTATTAAAAGGAGAACTTTAATATCCCGTAGTTTCCATTAGGACCCCGCTGCCACGGGAGTGATGGACAATAGATGTCATGCAAGTTCTTTTCCCTAAGCACGTATGACTACATACGGAATACATGCCTACATTAGATTGATGTACGGGAGCTAGCAACATATCTCTCCGTGTTATAGCTGTTACATGATGAATCACATCCGTCACATTCATCCATCACTGATCCACTGCCTACGAGTCTTTTACTACTGGTCCTCGCTACGTTACTTTGCCTAGGCTTGTCCCTTGCAACAAGAGGGATTGGGCCACTTTGGTGTTGTTACTTGTTACTTTGCTGCTGCTATCACTACTACTGTTACTTGCTACTCCGCTGTTACTTGTTGCAAGACTTTGTTGGCGCTAAACATCCCGTCAACAAGGCTTTTTCTAGCGCCATTGCCGGGGATTGTCAATGTTTTTTCTGGTGCCGTTGCTATTGTACTACCTTGCTACTGATACTTTGATTGCAGACACTAATCTTTCAGGTGTGGTTGAATTGACAACTCAACTACTAATACTTGAGTTTCTAGATTCACAACTACTGATACGTGCATGCTACGGGAATCACTAACTTCAACACAAGTATTTCTAGATTCACAACACCCTACTAACATAGCTCTCAATATTACCAAATCCACGTCTCAAAACTAATTGAGAGGAATCAAAACTTCTCTTTCTACTCAATGCACATGAAGATGTAGGTTTTTGCATCCTCTTTGGGTACCTAAAACAATTGGGACTACTTTCATAGCATAAGCCAACTACCAAGTCGCGCACCGCCGTGCTCTAAAAGATATAAGTGAAGCACATAGAGCAAAAGTATCTAGCTCAAAAGATATAAGTGAAACACTATGAGCATTCTAGCAAAATCATGATGACGACATGTCTCTCTCTCTCAAAAGGTGTGCAGCAAGGATGATTGTGACACAACAAAAAGAAAAGACTCCTACGATACAAGACGCTCCAAGCAAAACACATATCATGTGGTGAGCAAAAATATAGCTCCAAGTAATGTTACCGATGGATTGAAGACGAAAGCGGGGATGCCTTCCCGGGGCATCCCAAGCTTAGGCTTTTTGGTGTCTGCTGATGGCTACGCCTATAGGGATTTCCTTGGCAAATATGCAAAGAATTCCCCCACGGCCTTGTAGCCTTGCGTTGATGTTCCCTTGAAGAGGAAAGGGTGATGTAGCACAGCGGCGGTAAGTATTTCCCTCACTTTGAGAACTAAGGTATCAATCCAGTAGGAGGATCGCGTCAAGTCACAAGTACCTGCACAAACACAAAGAGCTTGCACCCAACGCTATGAAGGGGTTGTCAATCCCTTATAGATTGTTTGCAAACTGAGAACTGAAAGCAAAAAGTAAACAAAGCAAAGTAAAAGTAAAAGCTGAGATGATAATTGTGAGAAGACCCGGGGGTCGTAGTGTTCACTAGTGGCTTCTCTCATGAAAGCAAGTAGACAGTGGGTGAACGAATTACTGTCGAGCAATTGATAGAACAGGGCAAAGTCATGACGTTATCTATGGAAATGATCATACATATAGGCATCACGTCCAAAAGAAGTAGACCGATACTTTCTGCATCTACTACTATTACTCCACACGTCGACCGCTATCCAGCATGCATCTAGTGTATTGAGTTCATAAGAACAGAGTAACGCCTTAAGCAAGATGACATAATTTCGATGGACAATCTCAAATCTATGATGAAAGCCCATCTTGTTACCCTTGATGGCAACAACACGATGCGTGCCTTGCTGTCCCTTCTGTCACTGGGAAAGGTCACTGCCAAAACCAAGCACTTCTCCCATTGCAAGAATCATAGATCTAGTTGGCCAAACAAAACCCAAGACTCAGAGAGACTTACAAGGATATCAAATCATGCATATAAGAAATCAACAAAGACTCAAATATAATTCATAGATAATCTGATCACAAATCCACAATTCATCGGATCTCGACAAACACACCGCCAAAGAGGATTACATCGGATAGATCTCCATGAAGATCATGGAGAACTTTGTATTGAAGATCCAAGAGAGAGAAGAAGCCATCTAGCTACTAACTACGGACCCGTAGGTCTGAAGTAGACTACTCACGAGTCATTGGAGAGGCAATGATGTTGATGTAGAAGCCCTCCAGCTCCAAAGTCCCCTCCGGCAGGGCACCGGGAAGGGTCTCCAGATGAGATATCGCGGAAACGGAAGCTTGCGGAAGTAGAAAAGTGGTTTCGTGGACGCCCTTATTTTTTCCTGGGATTTTAGGGAATATATAGGCCAAAGAGCTAGGGCAGGGGAGCTCCAGGGGGGCCACAAGCTTGGTAGCCGCGGGCCCCCTGGCCGCGGCTACAGGGCTTGTGGGCCCCCTGTGGGCCTCCTGCGTTGGCCCTCAAGTCCCCCGATCTTCTTCTATTCTGGAAAAATTCATTTCGGGGATTTTATTCCGTTTGGACTCCGTTCCAAAATCAGATCTGAAAAGAGTCAAAAACACAGAAAAAACAGGAACTAGCACTTGGCACTGAATTAATAAGTTAGTCCCAAAAAAGATATAAAAGTTATATAAAACATCCAAAGTTGACAAGATAACAGCATGAAACCGTCAAAAATTATAGATACGTTTGAGACATATCAAGCATCCCCAAGCTTAACTCCTGCTCGTCCTCGAGTAGAGAAGTGATAAAGAATGAATTTTTGATGCTTTCATGCTACCTAGCATAGATGTCCTTTGTAACTCCTCTTATGTTACATGAATGTTCAGATCCGTTAGATTCAAAACAATAGTTTGCTATTGACGTGGAGACAATAATACTTCAAGCAAACTAGCAAGGTAATCATGAACTTTCAAAATAACAAGGCCAAAAGAAAGTTATCCCTACAAAATCATATAGTCTGGCTATGCTCTATCATCCTTGCACAACGAATTTAAATCATGCACAACCTCGGTATTGGCTAAGTAATTGTTTTCACACCTTTAATTCCTCAAACTTTTTCAACTCTCACGCAATACATGAGCGTGAGCCATGGTTTTAGCACTATAAGTGGAATGGAGTGTGGTGGAGGTTGCAAGGCAAACAAGGATAAGATGGTCACATTGACTAGGCATATCAATGAGCTATGGAGATGCTCATCAATAGATATCAATGTGAATGAGTAGGGATTGCCATATAAATGATGCACTAGAGCTAAGAGTATGTGAAAGCTCTTAAAGAAAACTAGTGGGTGTGCATCCAACTTGCTTGCTCACGAAGACCTAAGGCAATTTTGAGGAAGCCCATCATTGGAATATACAAGCCAAGTTATATAATGAAAATTTCCCAATAGCTATATGGTGGTGACAAAACGAGGGACACTCAATCATGAAGATCATGGTGCTTAATAAGCACAAGTGTGGAAAGATAGTAGCATTGTCCCTTCTCTCTTTTCCAATCATTTTTTTGGTGGGCTCTTTGGCCTCTTTTTTTATTTTTTATTTTTTTGTGGGCATCTTTGGCCTCTTTTTGTAAATGGGCTTCGCTGGCCTCTTTTATTTCCTCACATGGGACAATGCTCCATCAATGATGATCATCACACTTACAACTCAAAACTTAGAGCAATGATGACTCTATATGAAATTCCTTCGGTAGTGTACCGTGACAATGATCTAGCATGGCATAGACATCAATGGAAACATCATGCTAGCTATCTTATGATCATGCAATGGCAATGTAGAAGTGGTGGCACATGTCATGGTGGTAGTTGCATGGCAATATATCTCGGAATGGCTTTGAAAAAGCCATAGTAGGTAGGTATGGTGGCTGTTTTGAGGAAGGCCAATGGTGGGTTTTATGCACCGGCGAAAGTTGCACGACACTAAAGAAGATAGTGATGGTGGAAGGTGAAAGTGCATCTAAACCATGGACTCAACATTAGTCATGAATAACGCATATACTTGTTGCAAAAGTTTTAGTAGTAATCAAAACAAAGCATTCAACGCATACTCCTAGGGGAAGGGTTGGTAGGTATAAACCATCGCGTGATCCCGACCGCTACACAAAGGATGACAATCAATAAACTAATCATGCTCAGACTTCATCACATAGCAGTTCACCATACGTGTATGCTACGGGAATCACTAACTTCAACACAAGTATTTCTAGATCCACAACACCTTACTAGTATAACTTCAATATTACCACAACCACAACTCAAAACTAATTGAGATGAATCAAACTTCTCTAACTACTCAATGCACATGAAGGTGGAAGTTTTCATATCGCTTTGTATAACTACCCCTTTTGAGACTACTTTCATAGCATAGATCAACTACCACGCCACGCACTGCCGTGCTACAAAAGATAGAAGTGAAGCACATAGAGGAAAATCAACTAGCTCAAATGATATAAGTGAAACACATGTGAGCTGAATTGCCTAACCAAAGGATATAAGTGAAGCTCGACAAAATCACGGTGAGTGCATGTATCTCTCTCTAGGTGTGCAGCAAGGAATATTGTGACACAAAAAAATACTCCTACGATACAATACGCTCCAAGCAAAACACATAACATGTGGTGAATAAAAATATAGCCCCAAGTAACGTTACCGATGGATTGAAGACGAAAGAGGGGATGCCTTCCCGGGGCATCCCCAAGCTTAGGCTTTTTCGGCATCCTTGAATCAATTTGGGGTGCCTTGGGCATCCCCAAGCTTGAGCTCTTGCCACTCTTTATCTCTTTGTCCATAAGAACTTCACCCAAAACTTGAAAACTTCACAACACGAAACTTAAACAGAAACTCGTGATATCATTAGTATAAGAAAGCAAATCACCACTTCCTTAGGTACTGTAGCAAACTTAAATTCTACTTATGTTGATGTTGGGTTACTGTATTTTCAATCTTCCATGGCTAATACCCCCCCCCCCCCCCCGATACTATCCATAGTTTCATCAAAATAAGCAACCAACTCAACAAAAACAGAATCTGTTAACAGCAGACCAGTCTGTAGCAATCTGTATACTTTGTATACTTCTGGTACTTAAAACATTCTGAAAACTTACAAAAGTCGTAAAAATTTGCGTAGCAATCAGAAGCAAAACGAATCAACTCAAAAGCTATCACAGAAAAAAATGAAAATTCTTTTCGTGAGCAGAAAATTTCTGTCTTTTCCAGCATGATCAAACGATCATCCCCAAGACTAATCATAACGGTTTCACTTGGCACAAACGCAAAAGAAACACAAAAAACACAATCATAACAGAATTATGAAAGTGTGGAAAACACAAAAAAGAAAGAAAAAGGATAGATTCCTTGGGTTGCCTCCCAAGAAGCGCTATAGTTTAACGTCCTTAGCTAGGCATAAGGTGATGGAATCACGTATAGTCATCTTTGGTGCTCAAACCATAAGTAGTGTGATCATTTATCATCTTAAGATCTTCATATTTATTGGATGACTCACCACTAGCTTTAGGAACAAAAACATACTTGACGGTATTTTTGAGAGTGAGATTTGGAGTATTTTGCACAACGGCAAAAGCGGAACCCAAGTTGGTTACACTACTGGAAAACAGTTATTTGCCATCTGCTGCTTCTTTGTCGTCTGCTGGCTGATGGCAAAGACCCTCTTTGCCATCAGCTACCAGAAACCAGACGGCAAAGAGCAGGCTGATGCCAAAGGTACTATTTGCCATCAACCAACTCCTTGCCGTCTGCCAGCTCACGGCAAAGAGCATGCACGCAGACGGCAAAGAGAATGGGCGGCCCACCCCGCAGCCCCTCTCTCCCCCCTAACGGCCACATTCTTTGCCGTCCGCTTTTCTACTCTGTGCCGTCGGGAGGCGGACGGCAAAGAGGGTGCCCCCCTAACGGCCGTTAGCCCCACCCCCACGCGCCTCTTTCCCCCTAACGGCCACCCCGACACCACAGAGTCTCACCCCGACACCACCACCGCCGTCGTGCCCTCCTCCGGCCTCCTTGCGCCACCGTGCGCCCTCCTCCTCCCCGGCCGCCCTGCGCCCCCCTCCACCGCCGCCCTACGCCCCCTCCTCCACCCCGGCCGCCCTGCACCCTCCTCCACCGCCGCCCTGCGCCCCCTCCTCCTCCCCGGCCGCCCTGCACCCTCCTCCACCGCCGACCTGCGCCCCCTCCTCCACCCCGACACCCCTCTCTCTCACTCCCGACACCACCACCGCCACCGCGCCCTCCTCCGGCCTCCCTGCCCAACCACCGCCACCGCCAACGCCACCCCCACCCCAGCGCCCCACCCCATCGCCGCCGCCCTCCTCGCGCCCCTCACCATGCCCCTCCTCCCCCTGCTGCCCTCCTCCCCCTTTCGGTTAGTTTTTTTCCTTCTTTTTTAATAGTTTTTGTCTAATTAGTTATATGGTTTAGTGAGGTTTTGGCTTAGTTTTAGTTTAGTTTAGGTTCAGTTTTAGTTTAGGTTTAGTTAGGTTAGTTTCATGTTTAGTAAAGGAGAAAGGGAGAAGAAGAAGAAGAAGGAGAAAGGAGAAGATGAAGAAGGAGAAAGGAGAAGAAGAAGAAGGAGAAAGGAGAAGAAGAAGAAGGAGAAAGGAGAAGAAAAAAATAAGAAGAAGAAGGAAAAGGAAGGGAAGGAGAAGAAAGAAGAAGAAGAAGAAGAAGAAGAAGAAGAAGAAAAATAGGAGAGGAAGTGAAGAATAAGAGGGAAAAAGAAAATAAGAAGAAGAAGAAGAAGAAGAATAGAAGAAGAAAACAAGAAGAAGGAGAAGAAGAATAAGAGGAAAAAAGAAAAAAGAAAATAATAATAATAATAATAATAATAATAATAAGAAGAAGAAGAAGAGAAGAAGAAAAGAATAAGAAGGAGAAGAAGAATAAGAGGAAAAAAGAAAAAAGAAAATAATAATAATAAGAAGAAGAAGAAGAAGAGATGAAAATAAGAAGAAGGAGAAGAAGAATAAGAGGAAAAAAGAAAAAAGCAAATAAGAAGAAGAAGAAGAAGAAGAAGAAGAATAGGAAAAAAGAAAAAAGAAAATTAGAGTTAGGTCACATATTTTTTGATTATCTTATAAAAACATCATATTTGTGTTGATCGGGTGAATTTCAATGTGCAGTTGTTCGACGACCTCCACGTGCGTTGGACGAGCTCCGCCCCTACGTTTGTTGGTGAGCACAAATGACTTCTCCTCCTACCCCCTTAATTTGCTCTGTCCCGGTCTTCGTGCCGATGAAACTTGCTAGCTATATATAGGTTTCTTCAATCATGAGTATGCGTGACCAGTATGAGTCTCCCGTTCGAAAGGGCGACATCTATAAATATGCATGTCTTTGCATATTTATAACCGCCATCCTTTCGAATTTTCCAACATTATCCATGGACAGGCCGAGTATGTGTAGATTGGGTTCGTTTTCCCGTATGTTGTGCGCTGGATCCGATGCGGAATTTCGTCAGTGCCTCCCTGTTGTTCTCCGGATGCACATCCTCTCTATTTATTGCGGAGACGTGTATCAGGCGAACAGCTGGGAGGTGCTGCCGAAGTTTTGCGTTGGATCCGGAGCAGAGCATGGGAAAACGAACCCAATCTACACATACTTGGGTGGGATTAGGACCTATCTTTACCTATTAGCCTGTAGGTTGCTTGGACGTAATAAAAATGGCGAACCTGATTAACCGATGAATATAAATGCTAAATTATATATAAATACGTTTCTTCTGTCTTTAGTAGCTACGCAAGATGAGTGATCGTGCGTGGATGTATACCGGTCACCCTAGTCAGAAAGAGATGACGAAAGAATGGTTTGTAAAAACAAAGGAATTTGTGAAAGCCGCATTCGCAAATGGCCAGGAAAGAAACTATTGCTCCTGTCCTGGATGCGACAACTATAAAAAGTCGACAGAGGCTGTAATGATTAAACACCTCCAGAGGAGGGGGTTTAAGCCTAATTATACGGTGTGGACATTTCATGGTGAGCCTATACAATGCACAAGAGCTGAGGTGGTCCGTCGTCGCACGGACAAGCATGGTACCGGGATCGAAGACATGGTGCAAGACTTTGATGATGCTCGGGATTCGGAAGATGAGATGGAGGAATCTGCAAAGGCCTTTTATGAAATGTTGGAGTCTTCAAAACGTCCTCTCCATGAGCACACTGAGCTCTGTCAGTTGGATGCAATTGCACAAGTAATGGCTCTGAAGGCTCAGTCCAACTTGGGAAGAGAATGCTACGACGCGATGATGACACTATTTGGACGTTTCCTACCCAAAGGCCATGTCATGCCTGCAAACCTGTACCAGTCGGACAAAATACTTCGTGTACTTAAGATGCCCTATGAGAAGATAGATGCATGTGAGAAAGGATGTGTCTTATTTAGGAAGGAGTATGCACACTTGGACTATTGTCCCAATTGCGAGTCTTGCAGGTATCTTGTGGTAGACAACGGTATGGGTGAGAAGAGGCAGACCAAAATCACAGTTAGTGTTCTTCGGTATATGCCAATCGTACCAAGACTTCAACGTCTTTTCATGGTCGAAGAGACAGCCAGACAGATGACATGGCACAAATTGGGCAAAAGAACCGAACTAGATGCGGATGGGAATAAGATGATGGTACACACATCGGATGGGGAAGCATGGAAACATTTCGATGGATTGCATCAGGATAAAGCGGCAGATCCAAGGAATCCTCGAGTCTGCGCCGCCACATATGGTTTTAATCCCTTCGGCATGACGGCAAGCCAATACAGTTGTTGGTCTGTATTTGTCATTCCACTCAATCTCCCCCCCCCGGGCAGATTATGCAAAGAAAGAACATATTTCTGACGTTGATAATTCGAGGGCCCAATTATCCGGGGAAGAATATGAATGTGTACCTGCAACCGCTTAAGGATGAATTTGAAGAAGCTTGGGATAATGGGGTCAAGACATACGATGCCGCTAGAAAAGAAAACTTCAAAATGCATGTGTGGTACATGTACTCTATGCATGACTTGCCAGCTTATGCGCTATTCTCTGGATGGTGTGTGCATGGGGTTCCCGTGCCCCCAATGCAAGGCAGCTCTTTAGTTTCATAGGTTGCAGGAGGGTCGGAAGTATTCTTGCTTTGACTTGCATAGACAGTTCCTGGATCCTGACCATCAGTTCAGAAAAGACAAGAAGAACTTTACCAAAGGTAAAGTTGTCAAAAACTTGACACCACCTGCGTTCACAGGCCAACAGATCCTGGATCAGTTAAACACCCTCGAGCCTGATCCAGAGCGTCCAGGGTATTTCAAGGGGTATAATTCAAAACACGCCTGGACTCACAAGCCATGCTTCTGGGATCTGCCTTACTTGAAAGACCTCCTTCTTCCACACAATATCGACATGATGCACACTGAAAAGAATATCGGAGAGGCTATTTTTGGTACATTGTTCGACATAGATGGGAAGACAAAGGATAATATTAAGCCTAGAGTCAATCAAGAGACACTATGTCATAGACCGTTACAAAACATGCAAGAAGGCAAAGGAAAGCGGAAGTGGTCGAAGCCAAAGGCCTGGTTCAATCTTGGAAGGCCAGCTATGAGGGAAATTATCTTGTGGGTCAAAATGTATTTGATGTTCCCCGATGGGTATGCAACAAATCTAAAGAGGGGAGCGAGTCTTGAAAAATTAAAAATCTTTGGTCTCAAGAGTCATGATTGGCACATATGGCTAGAGCGGGTAATGACGGTGATGTTACGTGGCTTTATTCCTGAGGATGAATGGCTAGTACTGGCAGAGCTGAGCTATTTCTTCTGTGTTCTTTGTGCGAAAGAATTGTCGCCTGGCGTGGTAGAAGACATGGAGGAGTTTGCACCGGAGTTGTTGTGCAAGTTAGAGAAGATCTTTCCATCAGGCTTCTTTAATCCAATGAAGCAGTTGATTTTACATCTACCGACCGAGGCAAGATTGGGTGGGCCCGTGCAAGATCGTTGGTGCTATGCAACTGAGAGGATGCAGAAGACCCTTCGAGCTAAATGTAAAAATAAGCGTAGAATTGAAGCATCGATGGCTGAGGAATTCATTACTGAGGAGGTGGCAAACTTTGTGACAGCACACTACGAAGCCAAAAATCATCATTTGCATAACCGAAGCCTCGGCACAATGATGCAGACCCTAAAAAAGGTGGGTCCAACCTCAGCCTATTCAAAGGGAAGCTCGCACCAGCCGGTGCTTCGAAACCAATAACGTTGGATGTCGAAGAATGGTGGAACATTTCGTTGTATATCTTCAACAACCTAACAGAAGTGCGGCCGTACATCGAGTGAGTTCTCGGCACATTTTCCCGTAACTTCTAATTCATTTGAACTGCTCTTATTCCCGGATATTTCAAACAGCCGTTACGTCGCCAAATTCTCGGATGGAGCGGTGATCGAAAATGATTCTATCAAGAGTATGAGCTTCTGTCAAAGTCAGGAGGCGGCTATCCCGGTTTCATCTCTTGGTTCAAACAAACGGTAATTATCAATAATGGACCATTTCATTCTTGGTCTAACTTGCGGCCAATGTAACAACCGTTTCATATTAAACTTGTAGGCTATTTCAGAGTCTATGGAAGCCGAATTGAGACAAGTCGCCAATGGTTTTGACTATAAGGTCCGTTCATTTGAGAAATACAACATCAACGGGTATCTCTTTCGTACCTTTGGCAAAGAGCTATCTATGCCCCACCGGAAATCTACAAATTGTGGTGTCTCTGCTATCGGCGAAGGTGTTATCGAGTATTATGGAAGAGTTGAAGCAATTTATGAACTTCAATTCTTTGGTGAAAACCCACCGAACGTCGTAGTCTTCAAATGTTATTGGTTCCAGCCGAAAAAGACTAGAAGGACTCATGAACATATAGGACTAGTTGAAATCAATCCAAACACCCATTTAGATGTTCCCAATGTCTATATTACGGCTCAACACGCGACCCAAGTTTTCTATCTACCGTGGGCATGCCAAACGGATAAGAATCTCGAAGGTTGGTATGTTGTTTATGAAGTGCCGCCACATGTGAGACCACCTCTCCCAAATGAACAGGATTATGAACCTCACATTAACCCAGACACATATGATGGAGAATTCTTCCAAGAAACACGTATTTCCAAGAAACGTTTCAAGAACCGCCGTGCTTCACCCAAGAACATGGAAGTAGACAGCGACAATGAATCCGACTCCAGCCCTGAGCCGGAACCAGAAGACCTAGAACTCGTAGAGGTTACTGATGCGGATGACCTGTCAATGCTTCAACGATTAAAGGAAGGCCTTTCACAACTTCATGCCGTTGAACCCGACGAGCACGTCATTCATGAAGACATGCGTGATAGTGATGATGATGATGCATTTCTTGATGATGATTATTAGTTTGTAAGATTCACAACTTAAATTATATATTTTTTAATCTTTATTATTCATGTACATATTATTATTCATGTCAGTTATTCAATTTTTTTATGTTGTACTAATTTCTTTTAATCTTTATCATGGCAGGTCACCAGGTGTGGAAAGATGGTGGGCGCTGGTCCAGATTGCTCGACGGGTTCTTCCTAGGCGCCCCGCACGAGGGGTGGTACTTCCCTTCCACCCCTATCTCTCCGTAGAGCCTTGGCAGACAGTCTGTCGAAACCACCCGTGGGTTCTTCTTCGTCGGCGGCATTGCCCACTGGGAGAGGTGTTGGTCGGGTAGGGAAGAAGGAGAAGGCTACAGGGAGAGGTCGTGGCCGCGGAAGATCCAGGAGGACTGTTGAGCCGTCCTCGCCACCACCACCAGCTCATTCACCCGAGCATAGGACTACTATGGTCGACCCGTTTGCGGAGGAGGCTACGGGGACTCCGTTCCAGGAGCCTGTTGTTGACGGGCATTCGTCCCATGAGACTCCAGTCCAGGAGCAGCCTCGGGTCGAGGTGCATTCGGCCCAGGAGCAGCCGGAGGAGACTACGGTTCCGGAGGCTTCACCCGACGTGGAGAGGCCCGGATGGGAGACCTGGCCGAATCGTACCGAGTTGCCGGATTGGATGGCAGGGATGGCAGGGATGAGCTTACAGGTAGTGAGGGCGATGTGCAGGTGGACGGGGCCACCGTGTACAAGCGTGGTAGTACACGTCTCCCGGTCACGCCGGCTACCCGCGAGCAGAGGCCGGTGATTAAACCTGAAGGAGATAGGTAAGTACATTTACTCTTTTTAGCTTTTGCCTTCAAGTTTGTTCAAATATCTAATGCGTTGACCTTATCATACTGTAGGGGATGGGTACACCCTCTTGGAGTCTGCAGGCCGAACTCCGTCCTTGGTGTGCTTTGCCGGGCAAATTTCCCGGGGTTTGTCACGTTGCCTGGTGAGGGTCAGGTTCCTACACTAGGATTTTCCTGGGAGCACTACCAGGCTGCGCAGGCCCCGTCGGAGGAGATTATAGATGGTATCTTGTGCCACACGAGGGCCGAGATGGTGATCAAGAGCTTTTGGGTAAATTATCCTTTTACAGAATCTAAAATTAACAATATAGCTAATTATTGTACTAATCGGTGTTTTCACATTTGATTGCAGACCTTCTATAGGTGTGAGGATGGATATGAGGAGGAGGCGGCCAGGGTTCTCGAGGCCGTGTGTAGGCGGTTACTACAGAACTTGCGCCACGAGGCTCGGCCGCAGGCTATTCGAGATTACTACGCCACGCGTGGTATTAAGAAGCAGAAGAAGGATTGCCGCGGAAAGTTTCTGAAGAAGGAGCAATACATGAAGGTAATTACCTATTCTTAAGTCCTTCTACGTAGTTTTCTTGATTTCATTCATAGGCGTAGCGCTGAAAATTCTTTCTAATAACTTACAGGTGCCCCCGAGATGGTGTGCGGATAAGATGGATTGTTGGGAGGCGTTGGTTGATGACTGGTGCACAGGCAGCTGCCGAGCCGTCCACGAGAATACGAAGGATCGGCGTAGCCAAATGGTTGGTGTGCCACACCATCAAGGCAGCGCCAACTTACTTCAGTCTGGACGAAACTGGGTATGTGATTTGCTTCATGATTCATGCAATTCATTCTTGATGCTAATATTTTGTTCCTCTCTTTTAGGCGCATCACAATAAGACGGAGATGCCACACTTGTACGACCTTTATGGCATGGCCCATACTGCCTCGTACAAGAAGACGGAGGCATTCTCTGAGTCTGACCTGGATGATCCCAATAACTTCACCAACATATTATCCCACCAGAAACTTGTGGCATACAGGGACGCGGGGAAGGCTACGAAAGGGGATGACTTTAACCCTAGCCAGGAACCTTTGGATCCAGAGCTGGTGATGATATCTGGTGGCGGGAGGCCCCATGGCTCGATAGCCATTGGAGATGGGATAATATGTTGTCCACTCACTCTTCCGGAGATCAAGGCGCGCCAGTCGAGCAGCTGTCCTGAGATAATGCGTCGTCCACGGCCAGTCGAACTTGCCATCGAGGTTAGTTGTACGGACTAAGAACACTTTCATCAATTTCATTATGTGTTTCACCATAGATCATTACTGTGGTAACGAGGAATGGTGTTTCAGGCTGCTCTTCAGAAAGAGAGATTGGTAAACCAGGCTGCTCTTGAGAAAGAGAGATTGGCAAGCCAGGCTGCTCTTGAGAAAGAGAGATTGGCAACTCAGGCTGCTCTTGATGAGAGGGACCAGACCACGGCACGATTGATTGAGGAGGAGAGGTCCCGGAATGAGGCGGGTCAACGGGCCCTGTACGAGCTTTTTGTGGTAAGTTTTTTTCACATTAGCCAAATCATGTGTGTAATGTCTGTTTCGTTACTAACTAATACGACCCACTCTTCAGGGTCTGTGCGAGAAGAGCGGTCAAGTCCCTCCGCCGATGCCCTTCTTCTCTTTGATTGGCACGGTGAGTTTCGTTATAAACTAGTATTAATAATTGAGTGTCATCATGCTAAGTGAGACATTGCAAAATATCTATTCTGCAGAATAACTCCCGAGCGGCATCGCACGACCCTTCTCCAAGTGTTTCTCCTCCTTGATGACCACTACGGTAAGTTTCTCTTCTCCTCTTTCATATTCTCCTTGCCTTAATTTCCCCAACAATGACATAGTTAGCCCATTTAGCTCCGAAAAGACATAATTAGCCCATTTAGCTCCAAAATTCCATAATAACCTCAAAATGGCATAAGAACCTTGGTTAGCTCATTAATATTATATACTTAGCTTGTTTTCCTCTAAAATGAGATAATTAGCCCATTTAGCTCCAAAAAGACATAGTTAGCTAATTTAGCTCCAAGAAGAGGAGAAGAGGAGAAGAAATAGGAAACATGAAAAGAAAGAAGAAGAAGAAGAAGAAGAAGAGAAGAAGGAGAAGGAGGAGGAGGAGGAGGAGAAGGCCAAGGACCTTCTAGTCCTTCTCCTCCTTCTCCTCCTTCTTCTTGATTTCTTCTTCTTCTCCTCCACCTCCTCTTTATTCTCCTCTTTCATATTATCCTTGCTTTAATTTCCCCAAAAAGACATAATTAGCCCATTTAGCTCCAAAATGCTATAATAACATCAAAATGGAATAAGAACCTTGGTTAGCTCATGAATATTATATACTTAGCTTGTTTTCATCTAAAATGAGATAATTAGCCCATTTAGCTCCAAAAAGACATAGTTAGCTAATTTAGCTCCAAGAAGAGGAGAAGAAATAGGAAAAATGAAAAGAAAGAAGAAGAGAAGAAGGAGAAGGAGGAGGAGGAGAAGGAGGAGAAGGCCAAGGACCTTCTAGTCCTTCTCCTCCTCCTCCTTCTCCTCCTTCTCCTCCCTCTTCTTGATTTCTTATTCTTCTCCTCCTCCTCCTCTTTCTTCTCCTCTTTCATATTATCCTTGCTTTAATTTCCCCAAAAAGACATAATTAGCCCATTTAGCTCCAAAATGCCATAATAACCTCAAAATGGCATAAGAACCTTGGTTAGCTCATAAATATTATATACTTAGCTTGTTTTCCTCTAAACTGAGATAATTAGCCCATTTAGCTCCAAAAAGATATAATTAGGTAATTTAGCTCCAAGAAGAGGAGAAGAAATAGGAAAAATGAAAAGAAAGAAGAAGAAGAATAAGAGAAGAAGGAGAAGGAGGAGGAGGAGGAGGAGGAGGAGAAGGAGGAGAAGGCCAAGGACCTTCTAGTCCTTCTCCTCCTCCTCCTTCTCCTCCTTCTTCTTGATTTCTTCTTCTTCTCCTCGTCCTCCTCTTTCTTCTCCTATTTCATATTATCCTTGCTTTAATTTCTCCAACAATGACATAATTAGCCCATTTAGCTCCAGAATGCCATAATAACCTCAAAATGGCATAAGAACCTTGGTTAGCTCATGAATATTATATACTTAGCTTTTTTTCCTCTAAAATGGGATAATTAGCCCATTTAGCTCCAAAAAGACATAATAATTAGGTAATTTAGCTCCAACAAGAGGAGAAGAGGAGAAGAAATAGGAAAAATGAAAAGAAAGAAGAAGAAGAAGAAGAAGAAGAAGAAGGAGAAGAGAAGAAGGAGAAGGGGGAGGAGGAGGAGGAGAAGGCCAAGGACCTGCTAGTCCTTCTCCTCCTTCTTCTTGATTTCTTCTTCTTCTCCTCCCCCTCCTCTTTCTTCTCCTCTTTCATATTATCCTTGCTTTAATTTCCCCAACAATGACATAATTAGCCCACTTAGCTCCAAAATACCATAATAAGCTCAAAATGGCATAAGAACCTTGGTTAGCTCATGAATATTATATACTTAGCTTGTTTTCCTCTAAAATGGGATAATTAGCCCATTTAGCTCCAAAAAGACATTCTTAGGTAATTTAGCTCCAACAAGAGGAGAAGAGGAGAAGAAATAGGAAAAATGAAAAGAAAGAAGAATAATAAGAAGAAGAAGAGAAGAAGGAGCAGGAGGAGGAGGAGGAGGAGGAGGAGAAGGAGAAGGCCAAGGACCTTCTTGTCCTTCTCCTCCTCCTCCTTCTCCTCCTTCTTCTTGATTTCTTATTCTTCTCCTCCTCCTCCTCTTTCTTCTCCTCTTTCATATTATCATTGCTTTAATTTCCCCAACAATGACATAATTAGCCCATTTAGCTCCAAAATACCATAATATTCTCAAAATGGCATAAGAACCTTGGTTTGCTCATGAATATTATATACTTAGCTTGTTTTCCTCTAAAATGGGATAATTAACCCATTTAGCTCCAAAAAGACATAATTAGGTAATTTAGCTCCAACAAGAGGAGAGGAGGATAAGAAATAGGCAAAATGAAAAGAAAGAAGAAGAATAAGAAGAAGAAGAGAAGAAGGAGAAGGAGGAGGAGGAGGAGGACGAGGAGAAGGCCAAGGACCTTCTAGTCCTTCTCCTCTCCTCCTTCTCCTCCTTCTCCTTCTTATTGATTTCTTATTCTTCTCCTCCTCCTCCTCTTTCTTCTCCTCTTTCATATTATCCTTGCTTTAATTTCGCCAACAATGACATAATTAGCCCATTTAGCTCCAAAATGCCATAATAAGCTCAAAATGGCATAAGAACCTTGGTTAGCTCATGAATATTATATTCTTAGCTTGTTTTCCTCTAAAATGAGATAATTAGCCCATATAGCTCCAAAAAGACATAATTAGGTAATTTAGCTCCCACAAGAGGAGAAGAGAATAAATAGGAAAAATGAAAAGAAAGAAAGAAGAAGAAGAAGAAGAAGAGTAGAAGGAGAAGGAGGAGGAGGAGGAGGAGAAGGCCAAGGACCTTGTAGTCCTTCTCCTCCTCTCCTCCTCCTTCTCCTCCTTCTTCTTGATTTCTTCTTCTTCTCCTCCTCCTCCTCTTTCTTCTCCTCTTTCATATTATCCTTGCTTTAATTACCCCAACAATGATATAATTAACCCATTTAGCTCCAAAATGCCATAATAAGCTAAAAATGGCATAAGAACCTTGGTTAGCTCATGAATATTATATTCTTAGTTTTTTTTCCGCTAAAAATGACATAATCAGCTCAAAAACATCATATTTTGTTCTTCTTCTGACTTTCTTATTCACATTTTTGCAGATTGGATATACTACATGCATGGAAACTGGCATTCATGGAGTTGAACAATGTCGATGGATGAACTTTATATGTATATCATCTAGTTTTCATTTCAGTTGATGAACAATGTCGAACTATATGTATATGTATATATGGATAAATAGTGCAATACTCTGTATGTTGGTTCTTTCGATATATGGGGATGTACATTGATTTATATGTATATCATATATGTGTGGTGAATTATATATATATATATATGTGTTGGCAAGTATATGTGTGGTGAACTATATATCATATATGTGTGGTGAATTATATAAATGTGTTGTCAAATATATATATATGTGTGTGTGTGTGTGTGTGTGCTGTGAAATAATATAAGACAAAAAAACAGGTACTATATGGGCACTTTGCGTCTGCCACCTGATGGCAAAGACCTGTGCCATCAGCTGGCAGATGGCAAAGGTGCCACATGGCACCCAGCTGTGCATCCTGGGGTGTCTATATAGGCTCTTTGCCGTCTGCCTCCAGGGTGGGCAGACGGCAAAGAAGAGGGCACAGAGGAGGGGGGAGGAGGAGGCAGACGACAAAGAGTGGAGGAGTGGAGGAGGAGGAGGCAGACGGCAAAGAATAAGGGGGAGGCAGACGACAAAGGATAAGGGGGAGGCAGACGGCAAAGAATAAGGGGGAGGCAGACGGCAAAGCCTCCGTTAACCCCTAACGGAGGCAACGCCTATCGGCTGCCGTCTGGAGCACTTTGCCGACTGCTCCTATGGAAAGCTGACGGCAAAGAGCTTTGCCGTACGCTTTGTGGGGACAGGCGGCAAAGAAGGTACGATGTCGTCGTAGGCTGACGCAGAAATTTTGCCGGCCGTGAGATTCTTTGCCGTCTGTGGTATTCTCTTTGCCGTCGGGATTTAGTCTTTGCCGTCTCTGATGGCAGACGACAAAAGAAGCTGATTCCTATAGTGTTATGACATCTTCTAGTTTGCCAATTCTAGAGGAATCATTAACTATAGGTTCCTTCTCCCTTAAATTTTTCAAAACCATTCCCACTTTGGATCCGTACCGAGTAATTTGATTGTGGATCTTTCTATCCAAATCCTCAATAATTTCAATTGTGGCAATTTTGTTTTCAATGGCGTCAATCCTTTGCATCACGTGTTCCAAGGTCAAGGTAGTTCCATTAACCATGAGCGGGGGTGAGCCTACCAAATTCATGATAGCTCCATAGAAGTCAACAGTATGGCTCCCCAAAAAATTCCCGCCTACGATGGTATCAAGAATATACCTATTCCAAGGAGAGATTCCAACATAAAAACTGCGAAGAAGAACGGTAGTGGATTGCTTACGAGTAGATCTACTTTGAGCATTGCAAATCCTGTACCAAGCGTCCTGTAAATTTTCTTCCTCATTCTGCTTGAACTTGAGAACTTCGTTCTCAGGGGTATCATTTGGAGTGGTGGGTATAGCCATTGATGGACTATCCCACACACAAACGAGCAGGAAGTAAGCGAGTGAAACAGGCAAAAGTGAACGGCAAAAAGGCAAATGAAAACGGCAAAGGAGAAAGGCAAATGAAAACGGCAAATGAGAAAGGCAAATGAAAACGGAAAATGTGAAGTGGGGGAAAGGAAAACGAGAGGCAACTGGCGGAAAAGGTAAATGCAAGAGATGAGTTTGTGACACTTACTTGGATAGATCTTGACTTGATCTCTCCCCGGCAACGGCGCCAGAAATCCTTCTGCTGCTGGCTACGCCTATAGGGATTTCCTTGGCAAATATGCAAAGGATTCCCCCGCGGCCTTGGAGCCTTGCGTTGGTGTTCCCTTGAAGAGCAAAGGGTGATGTAGCACAGCGGCGGTAAGTATTTCCCTCAGTGTGAGAACCAAGGTATCAATCTAGTAGGAGGATCGCGTCAAGTCACAAGTACCTGCACAAACACAAAGAGCTTGCACCCAATGCTATGAAGGGGTTGTCAATCCCTTATAGATTGTTTGCAAAGTGAGAACTGAAAGCAAAAAGTAAACAAAGCAAAGTAAAAGTAAAAGCTGAGATGATAATGGTGAGTAGACCCGGGGGCCGTAGTGTTCACTAGTGGCTTCTCTCATGAAAGCAAGTAGACGGTGGGTGAACGAATTACTGTCGAGCAATTGATAGAACCGCGCAAAGTCATGACGTTATCTATGGCAATGATCATACATATAGGCATCACGTCCAAAACAAGTAGACTGATACTTTATGCATCTACTATACTCCACACGTCGACCGCTATCCAGCATGCATCTAGTGTATTGAGTTCATAAGAACAGAGTAACGCCTTAAGCAAGATGACATGGTGTAGATGGACAATCTCAAATCTATGATGAAAGCCCATCTTGTTACCCTTGATGGCAACAACATGATGCATGCCTTGCTGCCCCTTCTGTCACTGGGAAAGGTCACCGCACGGTATGAACCCAAAACCAAGCACTTCTTCCATTGCAAGAATCATAGATCTAGTTGGCCAAACAAAACCCAAGATTCAGAGAGACGTACAAGGATATCAAATCATGCATATAAGAAATCAGCAAAGACTCAAATCTAATTCATAGATAATCTGACCACAAATCCACAATTCATCGGATCTCGACAAACACACCGCCAAAGAGGATTACATCGGATAGATCTCCATGAAGATCATGGAGAACTTTGTATTGAAGATCCAAGAGAGAGAAGAAGCCATCTAGCTACTAACTACGGACCCGTAGGTCTGAAGTAGACTACTCACGAGTCATTGGAGAGGCAATGATGTTGATGTAGAAGCCCTCCAGCTCCAAAGTCCCCTCCGGCAGGGCACCGGGAAGGGTCTCCAGATGAGATCTCATGGAAAGAGAAGCTTGTGACGGAGGAAAAGTGGTTTCGTGGACGCCCTTATTTTTTCTGGGATTTTAGGGAATATATAGGCCAAAGAGCTAGGGCAGGGGAGCTCCAAGGGGGCCACAAGCTTGGTAGCCGCGGGCCCCCCTGGCCACGGCTACAGGGCTTGTGGGCCTCCTGTGGGCCTCCTGCCTTGGCCCTCAAGTCCCCCGATCTTCTTCTATTCTGGAAAAATTCATTTCGGGGATTTTATTCCGTTTGGACTCCGTTCCAAAATCAGATCTGAAAAGAGTCAAAAACACAGAAAAAACAGGAACTGACACTTGGCACTGAATTAATAAGTTAGTCCCAAAAAAGATATAAAAGGTATATAAAACATCCAAAGTTGACAAGATAACAACATGAAACCGTCAAAAATTATAGATACGTTTGAGACGTATCAGTGTCCTTGAATATGGCTTGGGGTGCCTTGGGCATCCCCAAGCTTGAGCTCTTTCCACTCCTTATATATTTGTCCATGAGAACATCACCCAAAACTTGAAAATTTCACAACACAAAACTTATACAGAAACTCGTGATAACATTAGCACAAGAAAACAAACTACCACTTCTTTTGGTACTGTAGCAAAATTGAATTCTATCTATATTGGTGTTGGGCTACTGTATTCTCACTTTTCCATGGCTAGTACCCCCCGATATTAACCATAGTTTCATCAAAACAAGCAACCAACTCAACAAAAACAGAATCTGTCAAAAACAGACCAGTCTGTAGCAATCTGTATACTTCGTATACTTCTGGTACCTCAAAAATTCTGAAAAATTATGACTATCTGGGCAAAAGTTATATCAACCAGCAGCAAAACGAATCAACTCAAAAGCTCTTTCCGAATAAAAATTAAAAATCATCTCGCATGCGAAAAGTTTCTGTCTTTTTCCAGCAGGATCAAACAACCATCACCAAGACTAGTCATAAAGGTTTTGCTTGGCCTAGACACAAAAAGAAACACAAAAAACACAATCACAACAGAATTATGATGGTGTGGACGCAACAAAACAGAAAGAAAAAAGATAAATTCATTGGGTTGTTGGAATTATGCCCTAGAGGCAATGATAAATAAGTTGTTATTATAATTCCTGTATCAAGATAATCGTTTATTATCCATGCTATAATTGTATTGAATGAAGACTTAGATACATGTGTGGATACATAGACAAAACACTGTACCTAGCAAGCCTCTAGTTGGCTAGCCAGTTGATCAAGGATAGTCAGGGTCTTCTGACTATGTACAAGGTGTTGTTGCTTGATAACTGGATCACGTCATTGGGAGAATCATGTGATGGACTAGACCCAAACTAATAGACGTAGCATGTTGATCGTGTCATTTTGTTGCTACTGTTTTCTGTGTGTCAAGTATTTATTCCTATGACCATGAGATCATATAACTCACTGACGCCGGAGGAATACTTTGTGTGTATCAAACGTCGCAATGTAACTGGGTGACTATAAAGATGCTCTACAGGTATCTCCGAAGGTGTCCGTTCAGTTAGTATGGATCAAGACTCGGATTTGTCACTGCGTGTAACGGAGAGCTATGTCGGGGCCCACTGGGTAATACAACATCACACACAAGCCTTGCAAGCAATGTGACTTAGTGTAAGTCACGGGATCTTGTATTACGGAACGAGGAAAGAGACTTGCCGGTAAACGAGATTGAAATAGGTATGCGGATACTGACGAACGAATCTCGGGCAAGTAACATACCGAAGGACAAAGGGAATGACATACGGGATTATATGAATCCTTGGCACTGAGGTTCGAACGATAAGATCTTCGTAGAATATGTATGATCCAATATGGGCATCCAGGTCCCACTATTGGATATTGACCGAGGAGTCCCTCGGGTCATGTCTACATAGTTCTCGAACCCGCAGGGTCTGCACACTTAAGGTTCGACGGTGTTTTATGCGTATTTGAGTTATATGGTTGGTTACCGAATGTTCTCCGGAGTCCCGGATGAGATCACAGACGTCATGAGGGTTTTCAGAATGGTCCGGAGATGAAGATTGATATATAGGATGACCTCATTTGATTACCGGAAAGTTTTCACAATTACCGGGAATGTACCAGGAATGACGAATGGGTTCCGGATGTTCACCGGGGGGGGGGGGGGCAGTCCACTCTGGGGAAGCCTATAGGCCTTAGGGGTGCCGCACCAGCCCTTAGTGGGCTGGTGGGCAAGCCCAAGAAGGCCCCTGCGCATGATAAGAAAAAATCAAAGAGAAAAAAGGTGGAAGTGGGAAGGAAGGGAAGGACTCCACCTTCCTCCTCCCCCCCCCTTAGGCCGACCCCCTTGGGGCTCCTTGAGCCTCAAGGCAAGGCCCCTCCCCTCCCACCTATATATACAAAGGTATTAGGGCTGATTTGAGATAACTTTGCCACGACAGTCCGACCACATACCTCCACGATTTTTTCTCTAGATCGCGTTTCTGCGGAGCTCGGGCGGAGCCCTGCTGAGATTAGATCACCGCCAACCTGCGGAGCGCAGTCACGCTGCCGGAGAACTTATCTACCTCTTCGTCTCTCTTGCTGGATCAAGAACGATGAGATCATCGTCGAGCTGTACGTGTGCTGAACACGGAGGTGTCGTCCGTTCGGCACTAGATCGGAGCGGATCATGGGACGGATCGCGGGACGGTTCATGGGACGGTTCGCGGGGCGGATCGAGGGACGTGAGGACGTTCCACTACATCAACCGCGTTTATTAATGCTTCTGCTGTGCGATCCACAAGGGTACGTAGATCTGAAAGCCCCCTCGTAGATGGACATCACCATCATAGGTCTTCATGCGCGTAGGAATTTTTTTGTTTCCCATGGCATCATGAGCTAGGTTCATGCGTAGATGTCATCTCGAGTAGAACACAAAAGTTTTTATGGGCGGTGATGTGAGATTTGCTGCCGTCCTTAGTCTTTTCTTGATTCCGCGGTATTGTTGGATTGAAGTGGCTCGGACCGACATTACTCGTACGCTTACGAGAGACTGGTTTCATCGCTAGGAGCAACTCCGTTGCTCAAAGATGACTGGCGAGTGTCGGTTTCTCCAACTTTAGTTGAATCGGATTTGATCGAGGAGGTCCTTGGATGAGGTTAAATAGCAATCCATATATCTCCGTTGTGGTGTTTGCGTAAGTAAGATGCGATCCTACTAGATACCCATGGTCACCACGTAAAACATGCAACAACTATTAGAGGATGTATAACTTGTTTTTGTAGGGTAGGCTTGTGATGTGATATGGCCGACGATGTGATGTGATATATTGGATGTATGAGATGATCATGTTGTAATAGTTAATATCGACTTGCACGTAGACGGTACGGCAACCGACAGGAGCCATAGGGTTGTCTTTAAACTAATGTTTGTGATTGCAGATGCGTTTACTATATTGCTAGGATATAGCTTTAGTAGTAATAGCATGAGTAGCACGACAACCCCGATGGCGACACGTTGATGGAGATCATGGTGTGGCGTCAGTGACAGAAGATCGTGCCGGTGATGGAGATCAAGAAGCATGTGATGATGGCCATATCATGTCACTTATGAATTGCATGTGATGTTAATCCTTTTATGCACCTTATTTTTCTTAGAACGACAGTAGCATTATGAGGTGATCTCTCACTAAAATTGCAAGACGAAATTGTGTTCTCCCCGACTGTGCACCGTTGCTACAGCTCGTCGTTTCAAGACACCACGTGATGATCAGGTGTGATAGACTCAACCTTCACATACAACGGCTGCAAAACAGTTGCACACGCGGAACACTCAGGTTAAGCTTGATGAGCCTAGCATGTAGAGACATGGCCTCGGAACACATGAGACCGAAAGGTCGATCATGAATCATATAGTTGATATGATTAGCATAGGGATGCTTACCACTGAAACTATCCTCAACTCACGTGATGATCGTACTTGAGCTAGTGGAATTGGATCATGAACCACTCACATGACTAGAGAGATGTACTTTTTGAGTGGGAGTTTAGCAAGTAATTTGATTAAGTTAAACTCTAATTATCTTGAACATAGTCTAAGTCCACTTTGAATATATTCGTGTTGTAGATCATGGCTCACGCGACAGTCACCTTGAATTTTAATACGTTCCTAGAGAAAGCTAAGTTGAAAGATGATGGAAGCAACTTTGTAGACTGGGCTCGTAATCTTAAGTTGCTCCTGCAAGATGGGAAGAAGGATTATGTCCTTAATGCTGCGCTAGGAGATGAACCACCCGCTACGGCTGACGAAGATGTTAAGAACGCTTGGTTAACACGTAAGGAGGACTACTCAGTAGTTCAATGTTCAGTCTTGTATGGCTTAGAGTCAGGACTTCAACGTTGCTTTGAGCGTCATGGAGCATATGAGATGTTCCAGGAGTTGAAGTTTATCTTTAAGAAGAACGCCCGGATCGAGAGGTATGAGACCTTCGATAAATTCTATGCTTGCAAGATGGAGGAGAACTCCTCTGTCAGTGAACATGTGCTCAAAATGCATTACAAAGAATATGCTAATACACAACGCTATTTTTTCGTCGCTACATCGTCATGGTTTTTAATTTACGACGATCTCACGACGAAAACCCAAGCATCAAAAACGGAGCGTCACAAATGAACAACATCGACGTTTTGATCAATACCGTCGTAACTTTTACGATGATTCCTGGATCGTCGTAACCTTTACGACGATCCTAAATCGTTGTTGGCAATCAAACCCAGTCCTACGTGGCAGTCCTACGTGGAAAAATTACGACGAAATCAAAACGTCATGGTTAAAATCAGCCCAACCCATTTCAATTGATCAAATGGGCTGATTTTCTTTTTTTGGGTTTTTTCTTATCGGGCTTGTTTTTGGGCCTTAGCCTATTTACACCCAGTTCTAGATTTTTTTTTGTAATTTTTTTGTATCATGGCCTTTTAGTGCCCAAATACATTTGGTCCCGTTTCAGTTTTGGCCCTTTTTCATTTTTGAATTCAGCAACATTTTGTTCCAGAAATTGGTTTCATTTCTATTTGTTGGGCCTTTTCAACCCAATTATTTTTCGAGTATTAAATCCAACACTATTTCATATTCAAATCAAGAAAACTCCAAGTCGAATTAAAATCATCCATTATATAACATCACATAATACATCTCCCAGGTTTACATAACAAAAACAAATAGAATTGCACAATATATCAATGGCACATCTGCACAATAGAATGGCACATCAGCACCTAAGCCTTCTCCTTGTCGCCCAGGCACTGCTGCAACTTCTCCCAGGAGGAGTTGATCCAACCCCGCCCTAGCCCCGGCGGTGCTGATCCAGCACAGCACCAGCCCTAGCCCGAGGCAGTCGCATATTTGTGCTTGTCTAGGCATGGCCCTTCTCCTACAAATGCAATTCAGAAGCACACTCTTAGTAAGTTTGACATAGAATTAGAAATTTGAATGAGAAGTAGCAACAAAAAATAGATTTGCAGGAGAAGCAGCAACAACAAGTTCACTGGAACAACGTCAAGTACTTTCTGCTCATTAGGTAAGCAGCAACATAAGTCTGGTTTAGCACAAGCCCTTGAGAAGCAAGAAAGAATAAAGGACAGTGAGTTAATATAAATGTACGTGTTTGCATTATCACAATACTTTTAAAATACCTCCACGACTACTCGTCTAAACTATGATTGGCTAGTTACAAGGAGTGGACATCTAAAACTATTATAGCCTACAAACTGACAAAATTAGTAGTATATGGAGTAGACTGCTCTACAAGTTCTGGTTAGGATAATATAAATGAAACAAAGTTTATTTCACAAGGTTCAAACCATGAATTTTTCTACGAGTACTAAGTGAATCGCATTTCACTTGTCACATCACATAATTTTCTAGTTGGACAAATCATGGATCAGAATACTCTTTGTTAAATTTTCAATCATGTATCTTCAACAAAAAAACATACACAAAAGTTCTATAATCAGACATGTATCTTTGTAAGAAGCTAGACATTCAGACCTGCTACTACTATACTCTCGGTTTCTGGAGTTGTACCACATGCGAAAGCTTTTAAGAAATCAAAAACTTCGTTTATTCTAAAAATCTTAAAGCACCCTGTAACTTTTCAAACTGTCTTGATAGGAAAAACAAGAAACACTATTAATGTTTAACTAAATATTTGTTGTTTTGGCAAACTTTAGAGAACAGGGCACTCCCATGATAGCTATCCTGTGCAGTATAGACGAAAGGCCTAGATTACGTTTGAACGGACCAAACTTGATAACTGTCCTTAATTTGTACATATGAATCTTTTGACTGGATGGTGTTTATGTGGCACATTACCTCCTGCAAGACACACAAGGCAGCAGGCAACCAGCTCCAGGGTATATGAAGAGAGGATCAGGGCGGAACCTTGGCCCTGGTGCTTCCTGCGTACTCCTGTTCAAAGAGAAGCTTGTCTCTCACGTCCAGCAACAGAGCCTGACAGAAAACCAACAAGCAGCACGACGTGTTAAACACCGAGGTGCTGGCTGCATATGATTCCGAGCAAAACTGCATCCACGCAATTGCTGAATAAAATGAGCAAAAAACATGGCTGCAGGTGGACACCTCCTCCGTGTACCCATCTTCGATCTCTGACTTCCTCAGCTCGATGGCCGACTTGACGATCTTGTCCTTCTCGGCCTTCTCCATGACGGAGACGCATCTTCTCATCCTTCTCGGCCTTATCAAGCATAATAATAAAGAAACATTTAGTGGATTCCATATAGGCGGGATGAGAACTGGTCCATTGTGTTAGGTTCCAACTGTGAGGCTGTAACCCACAAAATTGAAAATTGTTTATCAAGTTCAGGATAGCTCAAGCAACACATATGCCACGTGGTCAGAAAACTGAAAATGTGCACATCACTTTGCGTCAGAGAAGCTTACTACAAGTTCCGCAGCAGCCTCCTAAGAGCATTCTCCAAGGTCTGGTTCTCCTCTAGAACCAACACGGTTTGCTTCTGCCAAATCAGATGAGAAACCGGCTTCAAACTACATGCCTATGCATTTATAACACACCACAGCTCATCGATTACCAAATACATACAGTAAAGCGGAACAGGACTGATATCATCTAACAAAAAATCTAGTTGTGCGGTACATACATACCTGAGGCTTAATCGCCTCCTGAACTGCCTGGAGGGCGAAAGCTTCGGGGGCTTCGTTCCTAGACAACTCGGTCCGGAACACTCCCTGCGACCGAGCAAATGATTCGAGTTTAGGGAAATTCCCGTCCGAATTGGCGGCTTATCATCCTCCCGGTCTAGAGCACATCGCGCCAAAGCGCCTAGGGTACGAGATGGGGGGAGGGAGGGGGCTCACGATTATGCGGTCGCGGTCGGCATGGCTGGAGACGACTGCGGGCGCAGAGGCAGAGGAAGTGGCCGTGCGGTCCCTGGCGAGGAGGAAGCGGAGGCCGGAGTTGGGCGGCGGCGGCGGCGAGGGCTTCGCCATGGCGAGGGAGGTGACTCGCTGGTAGTGTTCAGGGAAAGGTCGAGATCTCGTCGGTGCGGCCGGGGCCTCCTGCCTGCCGCATCCCTCGGCCACTGTCGCCTCGGTCACCGGCGCAGCTGCCCCCGCCACCCTCGCGCGCACCGCGGCCCCGCGGCCGGCGGAGGCATTGCCACCGCGCCACGCGGAGGAGGAGGAGGAAGGGGCACTGCGGCGCACCGAGGAGGTGGAGGGGTACTGGGCAGCGACGGCAGAGGGGTGGAGTAGCGGAGGAAGGCGCGACGAGCGGAGGTGCAGAGGATTGGTGGGACGGTGGGTAGGAGGTGGCGGCTGCGATCTGGAAGGGAGGAGGAGGGGTGTTCGATCTGGATGGGCTAGGGTTCGTTGTGTGGGGGAGAGAGAGGAGTTGGGTGGGTGAGAGGGTGAGGGGGTGTGGGCCGTTGGATCTGTACGACTTGGACGGCTCAGATCATTTTCAATACGGTGATCCGTGGACTCTATTATGATTGGTCAAGACATGTGTCATTTAAAATAATCTCTAAGGGCATGCACAATGATGTACAGTCAGCTGTCTATAAGGGATGACAGTTAGGATTTTGGATGACATGGAGGAGAGAGAAGGAGGAGGTCGTCGCTAAATCTGTAGACGGGCGATTCACGTGGAATTCGCTGGCTATCGACGCCTCTTTCGCCATTGTATGGTTGGGCGTCAGTAAATCTCTAACTGCCTTCTTCCTGAAGCCATGGCGTGCTTGTCTTCTTGTGCACATGAATCTCGGCAACCGGTGGCGCCGTATATATCCGTGTCCTCGTGAATCCACCGCGATGTTCTTATGTTCTTCCCATCAATCGTTGCTTCTGTTCTCTTGTTCAGACGATGTTCTCACTTTGCACTCTACCTGTCTAGCGTTTGAAATCAATCACTGAACGTATATCATTGCTTCCATTGATAGTAGCTACATGCACTGATTTTTGAATTTTATAGCCCTGCAGTTTGGTTGATCAATGATGAGTTTCAATTCCACGAGAGAAAATAGATAGACTCAAGATTTTTTGTTTTTTTTGTTGTGTTCTGCTAAGAATTGGCAAAGGAAAATTGAAGAATCAGAAGGTTTGACAGCGAAGGGAGAATATAGTACAGGGTATAGAAGAATAAGATTTACTATATTCTACAATGAACAAGAAGCAAACGTGATCAAAGATTACATGTAGTTAGCGTTAATCAAAGTGATGTAAATAGTATTCTGTATTCCATGCAACGGCGCCTTTGCTAGCAGACACAAGAAAATACACCCCGTTGTAGGACGCGTCTGTAGTGCTCTCGTTATATGACGTGGATACATATTATAGATAGCTGCTGTCTAATCCAATATACATGCCCTAAGTGCTAAAAACAATGGAGATTTATCAAGAAAGTACCAATAATATTTTGCAAAATGCCACCACTAAAATTTTCACTCAAGTTATACCACATCTATCTATTATATTATTAAAACGATAGAAAACGAACGGCTTAGATATATAAGAGTGAAAAGAGAGAAAAATAATGGTTGTGATTTGCTACAAATCAGTAATCACATATCCATGTCTCCATAACCCATACCCACACTAGTGAAAAACGGGCCTTTGGCCTGGACCCTTTAGTCTCGGCCTCCATCTGGGCCGGGACTAAAGGCCCGGCCACGTCGCCCAAAATCGCATTGCCGCCCACGAGGCTTTGGTCCTGGCCCGTAAGGAGCCTTTAGTCCAGGTTTGTGTCTCAAACCGGGACTAAAGGGCTACGCGGTGTGCAGCCCGCATGTGCGCCACCTTTAGTCCCGGTTTGTGTCTCAAACCGGGACTAAAGTCATCTGCCTATATATATTGGCCACAGCCCCCCTCTCCCCTCTTCCTTGCATTTTTCTTGGATGGAAGAGTGTGGGTGTGTGCTAGCTCTCCATTTTTCTTGGATGCACTAGAGGTGTTTGTTGAAATGTGTGTTAGAGCGATGCCGCTTCAGTTCACCGAACACAACTATGATATGAGATGCCCGAGCCACGCTTAAACCTCTTCCTCTTTATTTCTACTTATTCTAAAAGGTTAGCAACTATATTTCCTCGTTTAGACCGTGCGGTACTAATTTTTAGGATCGTGATTGTATTTGATATACTGTCGTATAACGCAGATGAGCCATCCATGGATGTACGGTGATCGACGTGCAACCGCTTACAGAGAAGGCGTGCATTCTTTTCGAGATGCAGCCGATGCGAACAACCATGGTGGTGGCTATATGTTTTGTCCATGTGTTGAATGTCGGAATGAGAAGGATTACACTTCCTCAAGAGTCATTCAGAGCCACCTGCTTCAGTCCGGTTTTATGCCGGGCTATAATGTTTGGACCAAGCACGGAGAAAGAGGGGTTATAATGGAAGACGACGATGAAGAAGAAGAGAACGATGATGACAACTACCGATCTATGTTCCCTGAGTATGCTGATACCACAATGGAAGACAATGAAGAAGAAGATCAGGATGAAGAACAGGAACCAGATGAGCCCGTTGATGATCTTGGTCGTGTCATTTCTGATGCACGACGAGGTTGCGACACAGAAAAGGAGAGGTTGCAGTTCGAGCAGATGTTACAGGACCACAACAAATTGTTGTACCCAACTTGTGAAGATGGCCAGAAGAAGCTGGGTAGCACACTGGAATTGCTGAAGTGGAAGGCAGAGACCGGTGTGACTTACTCGTTATTCGAAAAGTTGTTGGTACTGATGAAGAAGATGCTTCCAAGAAAGAACGAATTGCCCGCCAGCACGTACGAAGCAAAGAAGCTTGTCTGCCCTCTAGGATTAGACGTGCAGAAGATACATGCATGCCCTAATGACTGCATCCTCTACCGCGGTGAGAAGTACGAGAATATGGATAAATGCCCGGTATGCACTACATTGCGGTATAAGATCAGAAAAGATGACCCTGGTGATATTGAGGGCGAGCCATCCAGGAAGAGGGTTCCTGCCAAGGTGATGTGGTATGCTCCTATAATACCACGGTTGAAACGTCTGTTCAGAAATAAAGATCATGCGAAGTTGTTGCGATGGCACATGGAAGATCGTATGAAAGACGATAAGTTGAGGCACACGGCTGATGGTCGGCAGTGGAGAAAAATCGAGAGAGAGTTCCTGAGATTTGCAGGTGACGCAAGGAACTTATGGTTTGGTATGAGTACAGATGGCATGAATCCTTTTGGGGAGCAGAGTTGCAGTCACAGCACCTGGCCCGTTACTCTATGTATCTACAACCTTCCTCCTTGGTTGTGCATGAAGCGGAAGTTCATTATGATGCCAGTGCTTATCCAAGGTCCAAAGCAACCCGGCAACGATATTGATGTGTACCTAAGGCCATTAGTTGAGGAACTTTTACAACTGTGGGCCGAACCAGCTGTACGTGTGTGGGGCGAGCAGAGGAATTTGACCTTCGAGCGTTGCTTTTCATAACCATCAATGATTGGCCTGCTCTTAGTAACATTTCAGGACAGTCAAACAAGGTATACAATGCATGCACGCACTGTTTGGATCAGACAGAAAGTATATATCTGGACAAATGTAGGAAGAATGTGTACCCGTACAATCGTCGTTTTCTTCCGCCCAAGCATCCCTTAAAGAAAAAAGGCAAGCATTTCAATGGCAAGGCAGAACCCAGGGGGAAGCCTGTCATCCGTACTGGTGCTGAAGTATTTGATATGGTCAAAGATTTAAAAGTAATCTTTGGAAAGGGTCCTGGCAGCCAACCTGTTCCTAACGGCCCTGATAAGCGCGTACCCATGTGGAATAAGAAATCTATATTTTGGGAGCTACCCTACTGGGAAGTCCATGAGGTCCGCTCAGCAATCGATGTGATGCACCTGAAGAAGAATCTCTGCGTGAATATTCTAGGCTTCCTGGGCTTGTACGGGAAGTCACAAGATACGCCGGAAGCACGGGAGGACCAGGAATGTCATAAAGGAAGAGATGGCATGCATCCAGGGCAGTTTTAAGGGCGTGCCAGCTACACTCTTACTAAGGAAGAGAAGGAAATCTTCTTTGAAGTCCTTTTCAGTATCAAGGTCCCGACTGGCTTCTCATCGAATATAAAGGGAATCGTAAATATGAAAGACAAAAAATTCCAAAACATAAAGTCTCATGACTGCCACGTGCTTATGACGCAATTGCTTCCGGTTGCATTGAGGGGAATTCTACCGGAAAATGTTCGCCTGGCAATTGTGAAGGTATGTGCATTCCTCAATGCAATTTCTCAGAAGGTAATCGATCGAGAAAGTCTATCAGGGTTACAGATTGATGTGGTCCAATGTCTGATCAGCTTTGAGTTGTTGTTCCCACCATCCTTCTTCAATATAATGACACACCTCCTAGTTCACCTAGTCGAAGAGATTAGAATTCTCGGTCCTGTGTTTCTACACAATATGTTCCCCTTCGAGAGGTTCATGGGAGTTGGTTGCAGACACAGCTCATGAATGACGACACCGTTGGAGATCAGCTGTACTGTTTGGCCAGGCCACCATCTTCGACTATATGTACTTTCCAAGGGTATGAGATAAATGGGAATACATTTTACACGGTTGCCCAAGATAAAAAGAGCACCAACCAAAATAGTGGTGTCAGCTTTGATGCAACAGACGAGAATGGGCACTGTTTGGAAACATATTACGGGTACATAGAGGAGATATGGGAACTTGGCTATGGACCTACTTTTAAGATCCCTTTGTTTCGGTGCAAATGGGTGAAGCTGACAGGAGGCGGGGTAGTTGTAGACAAAAAGTACGGCATGACAACAGTGGATCTCAACAATCTTTCGTACATGGACGAACCATTTGTCCTAGCCAATGATGTCGCTCAGGTTTTCTATGTGAAGGACATGTCTACAAAAACGAGAAAAAGAAATCAACAAAAGAAGATATCGTCCGATGAGCCAAAACGCCACATACTTCTTTCAGGGAAAAGAAACATCGTGGGAGTAGATGAGAAGACAGACATGTCAGTAGATTATAATAAGTTTCATGAAATTCTGCCCTTCAAAGTGAAAACTGACCCAAGCATCCTACTGAATGATGAAGATTTTTCCATGGCTACGACCCAGAAGAAAACAGAAATAATAGATAGGAATATTGGTGCAGTAATGTAATAATGTATTAAACCTTTTATGTAATGCATGTATGGAATGTACTAAACCTTTTAGTTTTGAATTATTTATTCAATTTCAAACACTTTTCATTATCATAGTTTTGTCAAATTCTCAAACTTCGAGAGAGATTGTCCGTTTTGTACACAAAGTGCATCCAGTTTTTGTCCTAGCCCTCTCAACTTTTTAACACATCTATGTGGATGAAATGATGATAGCATGCCAACTTTCAACATTTTCAGAGTTCATTTGTAGTGTTTAAAATTTCAGGGTCAACTAGCCCAAAAAAACAAAAGTAAATGCACGAAAAATACCAAATTAAGTCAGAAATTGTTGACAATTTGTGATGTGCCTTTGAAAGTTGCATTTTAAACACACAAAAAGTATGGAGTTCAAATAAGTTCAAAAAATGAAATCCCTTTGTAATAGATGAGTTCTCGTTCGAAACCCTCATACTTCGAGAGAGATTGTCTGTTTTGTACACGAAGTGCATCCAGTTTTTGTCGTAACCCTCTCCACTTTTTAGCACATGCTATGTGGGTGAAATGATGATACCATGCCAATTGTCAACATTTTCAGAGTTCATTTGTAGTGCTTTTCAATTTTAGGGTCAACTAGCTCAAAAAAATAAGTAAATGCACGAAAAATACCAAATGAAGTCAGAAATTGTTGAAATTTTCTGATGTGCCTTTGAATGGTGCATTTTGAACACACAAAAAGTATGGAGTTTAAATAAGTTCAAAAAATGAAATCCCTTTGTAAGAGATGAGTTCTCGTTCGAAACCCTCATACTTCGAGAGAGATTGTCCGTTTTTAACACGAAGTGCATCCAGTTTTTGTCCTAGCCCTCTCAACTTTTTAACACATCTATGTGGGTGAAATGATGATAGCATGCCAACTTTCAACATTTTCACAGTTCATTTGTAGTGCTTTTCAATTTCAGGGTGAACTAGCCCAAAAAAACAAAAGTAAATGCACGAAAAATAACAAATTAAGTCAGAAATTGTTGAAAATTTGTGATGTGCCTTTGAATGGTGCATTTTAAACACACAAAAAGTATGGAGTTCAAATAAGTTCAAAAAATGAAATCCCTTTGTAATAGATGAGTTCTCGTTCGAACCCCTCATACTTCGAGAGAGATTGTCTGTTTTGTACACGAAGTGCATCCAGTTTTTGTCGTAACCCTCTCCACTTTTTAGCACATGCTATGTGGGTGAAATGATGATACCATGCCAACTTTCAACATTTTCAGAGTTCATTTGTAGTGCTTTTCAATTTTAGGGTCAACTAGCTCAAAAAATTAAGTAAATGCATGAAAAATACCAAATGAAGTCAGAAATTGTTGAAATTTTCTGATGTGCCTTTGAATGGTGCATTTTGAACACACAAAAAGTATGGAGTTTAAATAAGTTCAAAAAAATGAAATCCCTTTGTAAGAGATGAGTTCTCGTTCGAAACCCTCATACTTCGAGAGAGATTGTCCGTTTTGTACACGAAATGCATCCAGTTTTTGCTGTAGCCCTCTCAACTTTTTAACACATGCTATGTGGGTGAAATGATGATAGCATGCCCTCTCAACTTTGAAAATAGAAAACAGTTTTGAATTATTTATTCAATTTCAATAAACATAGTTTTCATTTTCATAGTTTTGTCAAATTCTCAAATATGCAAAAAGAATTTTAATAAACATAGTTTTTAATTGAAAATAACAAAATAGTTAATAGTTTGGATAGTCAAAATAATTAATTTTGAAAATAGAAAATAGTTATGAATTATTTATTCAATTTCAAACACTTTTCATTTTCATAGTTTTGTCAAATTCTCAAATATGCGAAAATAATTTTAATAAACAGAGTTTTTAATTGAAAATAACCAAATAGTTAATAGTTTGGATAGTCAAAATAATTAATTTTGAAAATAGAAAATAGTTTTGAATTATTTATTCAATTTCAAACACTTTTCATTTTCATAGTTTTGTCAAATTCTCAAATATGCAAAAAGAATTTTAATAAACAGAGTTTTTAATTGAAAATAACAAAATAGTTAATAGTTTGGATAGTCAAAATAATTAAGAAATATGCGTTACTTGCATACATGGGACAACAGGACAAACAGTCGATCCCACCCTCACGGTGTTACCCGAGAATGTTCCCCCTCTGGTGCAGGGGCAAGATTTGGAATTAGCAAAGAAGTGGGCGGATGAATGGGGTATCCCGGTTGAAGACGTTCTGGCTTCCCAAGACGACAGGTTACCCAAGGCTGTGGTAGCCCCTAAGCCACAGTTTTGTTGGAATTATGCCCTAGAGGCAATAATAAATAAAGTTATTATTATAATTCCTGTATCAAGATAATCGTTTATTATCCACGCTATAATTGTATTGAATGAAGACTTATATACATGTGTGGATACATAGACAAAACACTGTCCCTAGCAAGCCTCTAGTTGGCTAGCCAGTTGATCAACGATAGTCAGTGTCTTCTGATTATGAACAAGGTGTTGTTGCTTGATAACTGGATCACGTCATTAGGAGAATCACGTGATGGACTAGACCCAAACTAATAGACGTAGCATGTTGATCGTGTTATTTTATTGCTACTGTTTTCTGCGTGTCAAGTATTTATTCCTATGACCATGAGATCATATAACTTACTAACACCGGAGGAATACTTTGTGTGTATCAAACGTCGCAACGTAACTGGGTGACTATAAAGATGCTCTACAGGTATCTCCGAACGTGTTCGTTAAGTTAGTATGGATCGAGACTGGGATTTGTCACTCCGTGTGATGGAGAGGTATCTCGGGGCCCACTCGGTAATACAACATCACACACAAGCCTTGCAAGCAATGTGACTTAGTGTAAGTTGCGGGATCTTGTATTACGGAACGAGTAAACAGACTTGCCGATAAACGAGATTGAAATAGGTATACGGATACTCATGATCGAATCTCAGGCAAGTAACATACCGAAGGACAGAGGGAATAACATACGGGATTATATGAATCCTTGGCACTGAGGTTCAAACGATAAGATCTTCGTAGAATATGTAGGATCCAATATGGGCATCCAGGTCCCGCTATTGCATATTGACCGAGGAGTCTCTCGGGTCATGTCTACATAGTTCTCGAACCCGCAGGGTCTGCACACTTAAGGTTCGACGTTGTTTTATGCGTATTTGAGTTATATGGTTGGTTACCGAATGTTGTTCGGAGTCCCGGATGAGATCACGGACGTCACGAGGGTTTCCGGAATGGTCCGGAAACGAAGATTGATATATAGGATGACCTCATTTGATTACCGGAAGGTTTTCGGAGTTACCGGGAATGTACCGGGAATGACGAATGGGTTCCGGGAGTTCACCGGGGGGGCCACCCACCCCGGGGAAGCCCATAGGTATTGGGGTTGCCGAACCAGCCCTTAGTGGGCTGGTGGGACAGCCCAAAAGGGGCCTATGCGCATTGGGAAGAAAATCAAAGAGAAAAAGAAAAAAAGGAGGGGGTGGGAAAGGGAAGAAGGACTCCACCTTCCAAACCAAGTAGGACTCGGTTTGGGAGGGGAATCCTTCCCCCCTTTGCTCAGCCGACCCCTTGGGGGTTCTTGGACCCCAAGGCAAGGCTCCCCCTCTCCCTCCTATATATAGTGGGGTTTTAGGGCTGATTTGGGACAACTTTGCCACGTCAGCCCGACCACATATCTCCACGGTTTTACCTCTAGATCGCATTTCTGCGGAGCTCGGGCGGAGCCCTGCTGAGACAAGATCATCACCAACCTCCGGAGCGCCGTCACGCTGCCGGAGAACTCTTCTACCTCTCCATCTCTCTTGCTGGATCAAGAAGGCCGAGATCATCGTCGAGCTGTACGTGTGCTGAACGCGGAGGTGCCGCCCGTTCGGCACTAGATCGTGGGACTGATCGCGGGATAGTTCGCGGGGCGGATCGAGGGACGTGAGGACGTTCCACTACATCAACCGCATTCACTAACGCTTCTGCTGTACGGTCTACAAGGGTACGTAGATCACACAGCCCCTCTCGTATATGGACATCACCATGATAGGTCTTCGTGCGCGTAGGAATTTTTTTGTTTCCCATGCGACGTTCCCCAACAGTGGCATCATGAGCTAGGTTCATGCGTAGATGTCTTCTCGAGTAGAACACAAAAGTTTTTGTGGGCGGAGATGTGCGTTTTGCTGCCCTCCTTAGTCTTTTCTTGATTCCGCGGTATTGTTGGATCGAAGCGGCTCGGACCGACATTACTCGTACGCTTACAAGAGACTGGATGTATGAGATGATCATGTTGTAATAGAAAATATCGACTTGCACGTCGATGGTACGGCAACCGGCAGGAGCCATAGGGTTGTCTTTATAACTAACGTTTGTGCTTGCAGATGCATTTACTATTTTTCTAGGATGTAGCTTTAGTAGTAATAGCATGAGTAGCACGACAACCCCGATGGCGACACGTTGATGGAGATCATGGTGTGGCGCCGGTGACAAGAAGATCGTGCCGGTGCTTTGGTGATGGAGATCAAGAAGCACGTGATGATGGCCATATCATGTCACTTATGAATTGCATGTGATGTTAATCCTTTTATGCACCTTATTTTTCTTAGAACGACGGTAGGATTATGAGGTGATCTCTCACTAAAATTTCAAGACAAAATTGTGTTCTCCCCGACTGTGCACCGTTGCTACAGTTCGTCGTTTCGAGACACCACGTGATGATCGGGTGTGATAGACCCAACGTTCACATACAACGGGTGCAAAACAGTTGCGCACGCGGAACACTCGGGTTAAGCTTGACGAGCCTAGCATGTGCAGACATGGCCTCGGAACACATGAGACCGAAAGGTCGATCATGAATCATATAGATGATATGATTAGCATAGGGATGCTTACCACTGAAACTATACTCAACTCACGTGATGATCGGACTTGAGCTAGTGTAAGTGGATCATGAACCACTCAAATTGTTGGAAATATGCCCTAGAGGCAATAATAAAATGGTTATTATCATATTTCCTTGTTCATGATAATCGTCTATTGTTCATACTATAATTGTATTAACAGGAAACAGTAATACATGTGTGGATAAATAGATCACAATGTGTCCCTAGCAAGCCTCTAGTTGGCTAGCTCGTTAGTCAATAGATGATCATGGTTTCCTGATCACGGACATTGGATGTCATTGATAACGGGATCACATCATTGGGAGAATGATGTGATGGACAAGACCCAATCCTAAGCCTAGCACTAGATCGTATTGTTCGTATGCTAAAGCTTTTCCAATGTCAAGTATCTTTTCCTTCGACCGTGAGATTGTGCAACTCCCGGATACCGTAGGAGTGCTTTGGGTGTATCAAACGTCACAACGTAACTGGGTGACTATAAAGGTGCACTACGGGTACCTCCGAAAGTGTCTGTTGGGTTGGTACGAATCGAGATCGGGATTTGTCACTCCGTGTGACGGAGAGGTATCTCTGGGCCCACTCGGTAGAACATCATCATGAGCTCAGTGTGACTAAGGAGTTAGTCACATGATGACATGCTATGGAACGAGTAAAGAGACTTACCGGCAACGAGATTAAACAAGGTATAGGTATACCGACGATCGAATCTCGGGCAAGTTCTATACCGACAGACAACGGGAATCGTGTACGGGATTGATTGAATCCTTGACATCGTGGTTCATCCGATGAGATCATCGTGGAGCAAGTGGGAGCCACAATGGGTATCCAGACCCCGCTGATGGGTATTGGCCAGAGAGGTGTCTCGGTCATGTCTGCCTGTCTCCCGAACCCGTAGGGTCTAGACACTTAAGGTTCGATGACGCTAGGGTTATAGGGAATTGTTATACGAGGTTACCGAAAGTTGTTCGGAGTCCCGGATGAGATCCCGGACGTCACGAAGAGCTCCGGAATGGTCTGGAGGTAAAGATTGATATATAGGACGGATGGTTTCGGATACCGGAAGTGTTTCGGGCATCACCGGTAACGTACCGGGACCACCGGGACCACCGGAGGTGGCCCCGGGGGACCACCGAAGGGGGGCAACGACCCCGGGAGGTAAGGTGCGCCAAGTGGGGGTGGGAACCAGCCCCTAGGTGGGCTGGTGTGCCTCCCCACTCAGCCCATTGCGCAAGGGAGAGAAAAGGGGGGGGGCAAACCCTAAGCTAGGTGGGCCTAAGGCCCACCAGTTGGTGCGCCACCCCCTCCTCCCCCTTCTGGCCGCCGCACCACCCATCTGGGAGGGCTGCCGCACCCCCTAGGGTGGGAACCCTAGGGGTGGCACCCCCTCTCCCCTTCCCCTATATATAGTGGGCACTTTTGGCCTTTGGAGATCAGACTTTTCCCTCTCCCTCGGCGCAGCCCTGCTCTTCTTCCTCTTCCTCTCTGCCGGTGCTTGGCGAAGCCCTGCCGGGAGACCTCGTCTCTCCATCGACACCACGCCGTCGTGTTGCTGGAGTTCTTCCCCAACCTCTCCCTCCTCCTTGCTGGATCAAGGTGCGGGAGACGTCACCGGGCTGCACGTGTGTTGAACGCGGAGGTGCCGTAGTTCGGCACTAGATCGGAATCGCTGCGAGTACGACTCCATCAACCGCGTTCCAGCAACGCTTCCGCTTAGCGATCTTCAAAGGTATGAAGATGCTCTTACCCCTCTCTCGTTGTTGGTCTCTCCATAGGAAGATCTGAATATGCGTAGGAAAATTTTGAATTTATGCTACGTTACCCAACACAAATGACTAGAGAGATGTACTTTTTGAGTGGGAGTTTAGCGAGTAATTTGATTAAGTTAAACTCTAATTATCTTGAACATAGTCTAAGTCCACTTTGAATATATTTGTGTTGTAGATCATGGCTCATGTGACAGTCACCCTGAATTTTAATACGTTTCTAGAGAAAGCTAAGTTGAAAGAAGATGGAAGCAACTTTGTAGACTCGGCTCGTAATCTTAAGCTAATCTTACAAGCTGGGAAGAAGGATTATGTCCTTAATGCTGCGCTAGGAGATGAACCACCCGCTACGGCTGACCAGGATGTTAAGAACGCTTGGTTAGCACGTAAGGAGGACTACTCAGTAGTTCAATGTGCAGTCTTGTATGGCTTAGAACCGGGACTTCAACGTCGCTTTGAGTGTCATGGAGCATTTGAGATGTTCCAGGAGTTGAAGTTTATATTTCACAAGAATGCCCGGATCGAGAGGTATGAGACCTCCGATAAATTCTATGCTTGCAAGATGGAGGAGAACTCGTCTGTCAGTGAACATGTGCTCAAAATGTCTGGGTACTCAAACCGTCTAGCTGAGCTGGGGATTGAACTCCCGCAAGAAGCTATCACTGACAGAATCCTTCAATCACTGCCGCCAAGCTATAAAGGCTTTGTGTTGAACTACAACATGCAAGGGATGAACAAGTCTCCCGGCGAGTTGTTTGTGATGCTGAAAGTCGCAGAGTCTGAACTCCGTAAAGAGCATCAAGTGTTGATGGTGAATAAGACCACTAGTTTCAAGAGAAACGGCAAAGGCAAGAAGGGTAATTCAAAGAAGAGCAGCAAGCCTGTTGCCAATCCAACGAAGAAACCCAAAAATGGACCTAAGCCTGAAACAGAGTGTTACTATTGCAAGGGTATGGGTCACTGGAAGCGCAATTACCCCAAGTATCTGGCTGATAACAAGGCGGCCAAAGAAAAATCAGGTATATTTGATATACATGTTATTGATGTGTACTTAACCGGCTCTCGTAGTAGTGCCTGGGTATTCGACACCGGTTCTGTTGCTCATATTTGCAACTCGAAACAGGAACTGCGGAATAGATGAAGGCTGGCAAAAGATGAAGTGATGATGCGCGTAGGAAATGGTTCCAAGGTTGATGCAATCGCCGTCGGCACAGTTTCACTTCAGTTACCATCAGGATTAGTTATGAACTTGAATCATTGTTATTTAGTGCATGCGTTGAGCATGAACATTATATCTGGATCTTGTTTATTGCGAGACGGTTACTCTTTTAAGTCAGAGAATAATGGTTGTTCTATTTCTATGAGTAACATCTTTTATGGTCATGCACCCAATGTGAGAGGATTGTTCATATTGAATCTTGATAGTGATACACACATACATAACATTGAGACCAAAAGAGTTAGAGTTAACAATGATAGTGCCATATTTTTATGGCACTGCCGCTTAGGTCATATTGGTGTAAAGCGCATGAAGAAACTCCATGCCGATGGACTTTTGGAGTCACTTGACTTTGATTCACTTGACACGTGCGAACCATGCCTCATGGGCAAGATGACTAAAACTCCGTTCTCCGGAACAATGGAGCGTGCAAGTGACTTGTTGGAAATCATACATACCGATGTGTGTGGTCCGATGAGCGTAGAGGCACGCGGCGGATATCGTTATTTTCTCACCTTCACTGACGATTTGAGTAGATATGGTTATGTCTACTTAATGAAGCATAAGTCTGGAACATTTGAAAAGTTCAAGCAATTTCAGAGTGAAGTTGAAAATCATCGTAACAAGAAGATCAAGTTCCTACGGTCTGATCGTGGGGGTGAATATGTGAGTTTCGAGTTTGGTGCTCACTTAAGACAATGTGGAATTGTTTCACAGTTGACACCGCCTGGAACACCACAGCGTAATGGTGTGTCCGAACGTCGTAATCGTACTTTATCAGAGATGGTGCGATCTATGATGTCTCTTACCGATTTGCCATTATCATTTTGGGGTTATGCATTAGAAACAGCTGCATTCACTTTAAATAGGGCACCATCAAAATCCGTTGAGACGACACCATACGAACTGTGGTATGGCAAAAGGCCAAAGTTTTCATTTCTTAAAGTTTGGGGATGTGATGCTTATGTCAAAAAGCTTCAGCCTGAAAAGCTGGAACCCAAAGCGGAAAAATGCATCTTCATAGGTTACCCAAAAGAGACAGTTGGGTACACCTTCTATCTCAAATCCGAGGGCAAAGTATTTGTTGCTAAAAACGGAGCTTTTCTCGAGAAGGAGTTTCTCTCGAGAGAATTGAGTGGGAGGAAGATAGAACTTGACGAGGTTGTCGAACCTCTCATCCCTCTGGATGGTGGCGCGGGGCAAGGGGAAACCTCTGTCGTTGCGACGCCGGTTGAGGAGGAAGTTAATGATGATGATCATGAAACTCCGATTCAAGTTTCTGTCGAACCACGCAGGTCGACGAGACCACGTGCTGCTCCAGAGTGGTACGGTAATCGCGTCTTGTCAATCATGTTGTTAGACAACAATGAACCTGCAAGTTATGAAGAAGCAATGGTGGGCTCAGATTCCAACAAATGGCTAGAAGCCATGAAGTCCGAGATAGGATCCATGTATGAGAACAAAGTGTGGACTTTGGAAGTATTACCTGAGGGCCGCAAGGCTATTCAGAACAAATGGATCTTTAAGAGGAAGACGGACTCTGACGGCAATGTGACCGTTTCTAAAGCTCGACTTGTGGCAAAGGGTTTTTCACAAGTTCAAGGAGTTGACTACGATGAGACATTCTCACCCGTAGCGATGCTTAAGTCCGTTAGAATCATGTTAGCAATGGCTGCATTTTTCGATTATGAAATCTGGCAGATGGGTGTCAAAACGGCGTTCCTTAACGGTTTCTTTAAGGAAGAGCTGTATATGATGCAACCCGAAGGTTTTGTCGATCCTAAGAATGCTAACAAGGTGTGCAAGCTCCAGCGATCCATTTATGGACTGGTGCAAGCATCTCGGAGTTGGAACAAACGCTTTGATGAGGTGATCAAAGCATTTGGGTTTATACAAGTGGTTGGAGAATCCTGTATTTAAAAAAGGTGAGTGGGAGCTCTGTGGCGTTTCTAATATTATATGTGGATGACATATTGCTGATTGGAAACAACGTAGAGTTCTTGGAGAGCATAAAGGATTACTCGAATAAAAGTTTCTCTATGAAGGACCTAGGAGAAGCTGATTACATTCTAGGCATTAAGATCTACAGGGATAGATCAAAACGCCTGATAGGACTTTCACAAAGCACATACCTTGATAAAGTTTTGAAGAGGTTCAAAATGGAACAGTCCAAGAAAGGGTTCTTGCCAGTTTTACAAGGTACGAGATTGAGTAAGACTCAGTGCCCACCAACTGATGAAGATAGAGAGCATATGCGCTCCGTCCCCTATGCTTCAGCCATAGGTTCTATCATGTATGCAATGCTGTGCACTAGACCGGACGTTAGCCTAGCCATAAGTATGGCAGGTAGGTTCCAGAGTAATCCAGGAGTGGATCACTGGACGGCGGTCAAGAATATCCTAAAGTACCTGAAAAGGACTAAGGAGATGTTTCTCGTGTATGGAGGTGACGAAGAGCTCGCCGTAAAAGGTTACGTCGATGCAAGCTTTGACACTGATCCGGACGACTCTAAGTCGCAAACCGGATACGTATTTATTCTTAATGGGGGTGCGGTAAGCTGGTGAAGTTCCAAGCAGAGCGTCGTAGCAGATTCTACATGTGAAGCGGAGTACATGGCTGCCTCGGAGGCGGCTAAGGAGGGTGTCTGGATGAAGCAGTTCATGACGGATCTTGGAGTGGTGCCAAGCGCATTGAATCCAATAACCTTGTTCTGTGACAACACGGGTGCCATTGCCCTAGCAAAGGAACCACGGTTTCACAAGAAGACCAGACACATCAAACGACGCTTTAACCTCATCCGCGACTATGTCGAAGGGGAGGACGTAAATATATGCAAAGTGCACACGGATCTGAATGTAGCAGACCCGCTGACTAAACCTCTTCCACGGGCAAAACATGATCAACACCAGAACTGTATGGGTGTTAGATTTATTACAATCTAATTCGCATGATGATGTGAGGGCTAGATTATTGATTCTAGTGCAAGTGGGAGACTGTTGGAATTATGCCCTAGAGGCAATAATAAATAAAGTTATTATTATAATTCCTGTATCAAGATAATGGTTTATTATCCATGCTATAATTGTATTGAATGAAGACTTATATACATGTGTGGATACATAGACAAAACACTGTCCCTAGCAAGCCTCTAGTTGGCTAGCCAGTTGATCAACGATAGTCAGTGTCTTCTGATTATGAACAAGGTGTTGTTGCTTGATAACTGGATCACGTCATTAGGAGAATCACGTGATGGACTAGACCCAAACTAATAGACGTAGCATGTTGATCGTGTCATTTTATTGCTACTGTTTTCTGCGTGTCAAGTATTTATTCCTATGACCATGAGATCATATAACTTACTAACAACGGAGGAATACTTTGTGTGTATCAAATGTCGCAACGTAACTGGGTGACTATAAATATGCTCTACAGGTATCTCCGAAGATGTTCGCTAAGTTAGTATGGATCGAGACTGGGATTTGTCACTCCGTGTGACGGAGAGGTATCTCGGGACCCACTCGGTAATACAACATCACACACAAGCCTTGCAAGCAATGTGACTTAGTGTAAGTTGCGAGATCTTGTATTACGGAACGAGTAAAGAGACTTGCCGGTAAACGAGATTGAAATAGGTATACAGATATTGACGATCGAATCTCGGGCAAGTAACATACCGAAGGACAAAGGGAATAACATACGGGATTATATGAATCCTTGGCACTGAGGTTCAAACGATAAGATCTTCGTAGAATATGTAGGATCCAATATGGGCATCTAGGTCCCGCTATTGGATATTGACCGAGGAGTCTCTCGGGTCATGTCTACATAGTTCTCGAACCCGCAGGGTCTGCACACTTAAGGTTCGACGTTGTTTTATGCGTATTTGAGTTATATGGTTGGTTACCGAATGTTGTTCGGATTCCCGGATGAGATCACGGACGTCACGAGGGTTTCCGGAATGGTCCGGAAACGAAGATTGATATATAGGATGACCTCATTTGATTACCGGAAGGTTTTCGGAGTTACCGGGAATGACGAATGGGTTCCGGGAGTTCACCGGGGGGGGGCACCCACCCCGGGGAAGCCCATATTTATTGGGGGTGCCGCACCAGCCCTTAGTGGGCTGGTGGGACAGCCCAAAAGGGGCCTATGCACATTGGGAAGAAAATCAAAGAGAAAAAGAAAAAAAAAGGAGGAGGTGGGAAAGGGAAGAAGGACTCCACCTTCCAAACCAAGTAGGACTCGGTTTGGGAGGGGAATCCTTCCCCCCTTGGCTCGGCCGACCCCTTGGGGGTTCTTGGACCCCAAGGCAAGGCTCCCCCCTCTCCCTCCTATATATAGTGGGGTTTAAGGGCTGATTTGGGACAACTTTGCCACGGCAGCCCGACCACATATCTCCACGGTTTTACCTCTAGATCGCGTTTCTGCGGAGCTCAGGCGGAGCCCTGCTGAGACGAGATCGTCACCAACCTCCGGAGCGCCGTCACGCTGCCGAAGAACTCTTCTACCTCTCCGTCTCTCTTGCTGGATCAAGAAGGCCGATATCATCGTCGAGCTGTACGTGTGCTGAATGCGGAGGTGCCGTCCGTTCGGCACTAGATCGTGGGACTGATTGCGGGATAGTTCGCGAGGCGGATCGAGGCACGTGAGGACGTTCCACTACATCAACCGCGTGCACTAACGCTTCTGCTGTACGGTCTACAAGGGTACGTAGATCACACATCCCCTCTCGTAGATGGACATCACCATGATAGATCTTCGTGCGCGTAGGAATATTTTTGTTTCCCATGCGACGTTCCCCAACAAGTTTGTCATGGGAGCGCCTTTGGTCAGCAAAGATGATCTCCCAACAAATATGTGTTACTTGCATACATGGTACTTAAGTGAATCAAAGAATGGGAGAACGATGATCGTGGTGAGTGTCCCACGGGAGTACTACGGCCGCCCCGAAGAAATCCATATAGAGTTTGATGAACTCTTCCACATGTACAATGCCGACGCCCTCGACAAATCGCTTATGAGTTGCTATTGTCTGTAAGTTTTTCAATTCGTTGTCTACATATAACTTGTTTAGTTATTTCAATTCATTGTCTACATATAACTTGTAGTCTATTATGCAGAATGAAGATTCTGGAATGTAAAAGTAGGAACATCCTAAATATTGGGTTTTTTGACCCAGATAAAATACATATAGCGACGCTAACTGATAAACCCAAGGAGACGGAGGAAAACCTTCTAAGGTTTCTAACAGATCAAAATTTCTGTGACCACATACTGTTTCCATACAACTTCAGGTGAGGGCCTTTACTCTGTTGTGTCCATTCACTTATAAGTGTAACTGATAAGTTACTGACACACACAAACACACACACACACACATATATACATGTGCAGCTACCATTGGATTATGTTGGACATTCAAATTGATAAGGGAAGAGTTGATGCCTTCGACCCATTATCGAGACCCTTGGAACAGTTCCAAAGCCTGGAGGACATGCTCCAAGGGTAATTTCAATCATTCTTGCACTCTATCGGTCTCTTTCGATGATTTTCTGATATATCAATTAATGAAAAACTTAGCAAATCATTTTCCTTGTCGGGCAGGGCTTGGAAGTGGTTCAAGTGCGTGACTCCCGGCATCGAGCATGAGAAGCTGACCTTTAGAGCGGCTAAGGTAAGTAGTAGTATGATATACTTCTATTTTCAATACATTTATGATGCTAGATTATTATTTTGATTATATATATTCTATTCTCGTAAAGTGCGACCAGCAGCCACGGGGGACGCATCTATGCGGATACTATGTTTGCGAGACCATTCGCACATTTACCTCTGAGCACAAGGATTACAGATACGACGTAAGCAATGAACATTCGCACCTCTATTTTTACCCGTCATTCTTTGTTATCATGATTGATATTCATATTCATCTCCTCTTCTTATATAGTACACGACCATGAGGGAGAAGTACCTACCAGAGCAACGTGCAATTGCTGTTGCAGAGGAGCTTGCGACCTTTCTGACGACGGAAGCTATAGATGACAAAGGACGATTTAGTGTAGCTAGGGGTCATTACTGATGTTGGTCCATGTAATCGAGAATAGACGGGCTCTAGTCCCGATAATTCAGATCTCCATATAATTGTATATATGCTCGCTTGTAAGATAAGTTAATTATATATATATATATATGCATAAACATGTATATTTAGAATTATATGAAAACTAATTCCCGAACACCAAACAAGGCATCACGTTAACCTCCCGAACAACTAAACCCTAAAACCCTAAAATAAACAAAATCTGCAGAAACTCTTTAGTCCCGGTCCATGTTAAGACCCGGGACTAAAGGGCCTGCCCCTGAGGACGCTCTGAGGCGCCCACGTGGAGCATCTTTGGTCCCGGTTTGGAACAGGCCCGGGACTAAAGGTTAGGCCTTTAGTCCCGCCCCTTTGGTCCCGGTTGGTGAACCGGAACTAAAGCCCCTTACGGACCGGGACTATAGGCCATGTCCCCACTAGTGCCATACGTTTCCAGCCTGCCAACAAAGCGATGAGTTGATTTTAAAAAAACAAAGCGATGGGTGAGAGTCCAATACCCATACGGCCAAGCTAGCCACGCTACATATTCCAGCCGGCACGAACTCACATGACGTCCATGAGATTGAATAAGACAAGAGTAAAACACGCAGGCAACGTATAATGAAAATAGGAGCATTGTAGTGTTCGAAAAATAAAACGATGGACACGATCATCATTGACACATCTAACAGGCATGGATACTAAATATTAAAAAAAAAACTACTGAAAAAACTATGAAAAAGTCTAGACGGAATAAATAAAGATGCCCAGATGGACACGTTACAAAACTAGACCATGTACGCATTTTTAGAAAATAAAATTGCAAGAAGGTTTCTAGAAAAAAACATGGACATGAAAATCATCTTACCTACAAGGAAACATATACTACAAAGCCTAAACCCCATACACGCAGCACACGTATATCCAGTATGTTCGTACATGCAGTATGTTCGCATATATGCAAACGACTCATCCAATGAAGAAATATTCAATGGAAAAAGGAAAAAAAGAAAAAACCAAGAAAAATACTTCTGCAAAAAAAATCCAGACAAACAAACAAGCCACCAAATACAATTAATCATGCTGGATAAATATTTTGAGTTTTACACAAGAAAAACACTAGATATTTCTCTTCTTTGAAAGACAAAAAGTACAACTTGATTTATACGTAATTGCAAATAAGAAATAGTAACTTAAAATATTACATATATTTTTATTATGAATAAAATTCAGTTATAGGGCTTAAATATAAAATTTATCGCAAAAAGTTAGAGATAAAATAAATTATAATCTGATTATTAAGTATAGTTCCGTTATATCAAATTCAACTATAAGGCCTAAATTATCCACTAAAGTTGTACATGGAATTAAAACTCAAATATATAATAATCCAAATACAGTCTAAACGCAAAACAACAAGGACGAAGAAAAGAATGTATGACAAGCATCGTCAAGACATAATTTAATACCATTTTTAATGAATATACACCAACAATTACTTGGACTACAACATAAATAGTTAGGGTGAAAGGACATTCTCAGGAGCATCTAGAAGCATGCATCTAGAATCGTAATTGCAAGAAACATAATGGTGAGACAGATTGGGAAGAGGACATGAAAGTTTGGCATTTAATTATTTATAAAATGGTTTCATGTCCTAGGACACAAACTTTAGTGCCATTAGTCATCTGCTAACACACACCAGTGACCAACAATAAATACCACTGGAGAAAAAAGTACCGAATATATATACTATTGATTGAATCATAGAGAATGTTGTGTAAAACACTCATGTATGTCAAATATGTACTAAATCAATTTAATTTCCTAAATGGGCACCATACAAGGTGAGAAGCTTCGGCGAACCCAAGTGAGACAACGTAATAGAATTTTTTTCACCATTCACTCAATACATCCGTTTAGAGTGATAAGCGGTATAGATATTCACGGTGCAATAAGAAGATGTGGAAGAACATATATTGATAAGTGGATATATGACAATGTACTAACAAAACATACAAACACTATATGGTCGGTGTTGAGGCACGTGATGGAAAAAATAAAAGGCAAGGGAACAAATCATGAATGTTCAGATTTTCTTTGTGAAAATAAACAAAATATGTTAGGTGGTAAGATAAATGCAAATGGATGGAAAAAGGTGGAACATAGAAAACTATAGATTAGTACCTGGCGACATAAAGTCCTTGGCTCTTATAAGATCCCGTTGTAGTGAACCAAAATATCAACAACAAATTTGTACAAATTATGAAAATATATATTGCAGCATAGCTTAATAATGTTCTATGAACATACATGTTTCAGCCAATTCTTTTATATAAATACTCATGCAGTGGAAAGACAAAGGTAGAAAAAACTTGAAGATAGGAAATCTAGCGCGCAAATGCGCGGTTCACCCCGCTAGTTTTATGGATAATAACCAACTTCTATGCATTTTCTTTGGACGAAAATTTCATTTTCCATTTTTCGAGGGCCCAAAATGAGTTGTTTTGTGAAGGACCTACAATATATTTGTTGCAAAATTAGACCAAATCATATTTTAAAATACTAGGCCATATTAAATGCACAATTAATCAAATGGTTGGGTGTCAAAAGCTTTTATCCACCTATCGTGAAAAAGATAAATTTTCATCCAATCAGCTGGAAGCGGGTCAAATTTGAACAGCAGCTGCCTCATAGTTTGCTTTTTATTTTTCCCAAAAATAATTTATAGGTACAAAAGTATCTATTTAATCATAGAAACATCAAAAATTTTCCAAGATTTAACCACTAGCTAGGAACGGTCATAGCCACTGTTTTGACCGCATTTTGAAATGGCCATGAAAAATTCAAAAAAAATAAAATAAATGAAAAACCTTTGCGCTGTGTCATTATATGTGACAAATTTACTAGGAAAAATAATAAACTTGTAATACGATAATTATTTTTAAAAAGTGTTCTCAGAAATGGGATATCGTGTGTGAGGATTCATGGTTTTCAAGACAAATGATCAATCTTATGCTCACATTCATTGCATAGTTTGTTCAAATGATCTAATATTATGCACAAGGATGCGTATTGGAATGGCAAACAATGGTGATTAAAGAAGTTTTCATTTTCTTTGTATGTAAAAACCATTTTCCATTTTTCAAGTGTCCAAAATGAGTTTTTTTGTGAAGGACCTGTCATATATTTGTTTCAAAATTGTACCAAATTATTTTTCTAAAATACTATGACACCTTTAAGTTACAATTGACAAAATGGTTGGGTGCTAAAAGCTTTTATCCACCTCTCGTGAAAAAGACAAATTTTCGTCGAATCAGCTAGAAGCGAGTCAAATTTGAACTGCTGCTGCATTATAGTTTGATCTTTATTTCCCCCAAAAATCATTTATAGGTACATAAGAATCTATTTAATCATAAATACATGGTGTGGTGTCTTGACATCGAGGTTTGGAAGGTGGTCGAGGGTCCCAACTCAAGAGCGCGTAAACTTGCATGCCAGCCACGTGGTCACCGCCTGACCATTGTGTTGCCACACGTTCGGGGTGGAATATACATGTCTGGTGGGTTGGAAAATCCCTCGGTAGGTGTTAGGAAGAAGAATACAATAGAAGAACCTCACGATGAGACCGAACTAAGCTCAAACATGAATTAGCAGCCAAGTGTTTGATTAGCGGTGCGGGAAATGCACATAGACAATGGGCCTAAATTTTGGATGAGGATGATCATCTACTAAGGACACTGTCTTGGCAATTTTTTAGCTCAAATGGATGAACCTAGGTGACACTTGCTTTGCAAAGTACCACATTATGCAGAAATATGGATGTTGAAGCTGGGATCAAATGAATGAATGTATTGAGCTGAAATTTGGTGTATGATGCTAATTTAGGCATATGAAGGCACTGTAAAAAAATTATACCATTTGGACATGCCAAAGTGACACTTCCTTCACAATGTGTTAATCGAGACAGAAAATTGTAATTGAAACTAGGCTCACATACATGATTGGATTGAGCTTAAATTTGAAGGAGGATGATAACTTGGGCACATTAAGGCAGTGTAATAATTTCACAAATTTTGGATAAAAAAAAATTATACTTCTTTTACAATGCTCTCTACTTAACAGAGTATTGGGAAAAATATTGACGGAAACAGGCCGAATTAAATGAGCTAAAATTTGGTGGAGTTATGTTATATGGTAAGTTTTATTCCGTGGTAAATTTTCATCAACTATAAAGCAATATAAAATGTAGTTCATTCACAAACTGAAAATATTACTAGAAACAAAGATTGGATGCTGAGCTCACATGGATTTGTTACATGTGGCTGAAATTTTGTGGAGAGCTATGGTTCTGCCACATAGAAGATGTGGAAAAAGTTCAACTCATCAGGATATTCCTAGGTAGTACTTTCTTCACAAAGCTGTCAGCTGAACACAAACTTTGGAAATTTGCTGAGAAATATTTACTAGGCAAATGATTACGAAAGTTTTCATGAGGCAATGATTTGGATAGGAAAGAGTACCCAACAATTTTGAGGGCAATCAAATAAATAGAAATAGCACTTCCTTCACAAAGTGCTATTCTGAACAGAATAGGAAAATGAATATTGCTGAATTATTTTTAAACTATGGAAGGAAGGGTTTTAACATATTTGAGGAATATATGATCCAAAGTATTTATGAGAATTTTTCGAGAATTTTTGGAATGACAGAATAGTAGGTTGATTCACAAACTAGGCGTGTTTGGCGCGTGACATAGAATGGACCCACGAGTGACATGTCAACATAGTTAGAACATGTTACGACATTTTTATAATCTTCGTAAAAGTTATGACGATCTCATATTATGCAGTTACGACGTTTTTTACTCACATCGTCGTAATTTATATGTAGATTTGATCCCCTCAAATGGTTTACACAATCTCGGATGAAATCGTCATAGATTTATGACGAATTCATCAACGACGTCTTAAAAACGTCATGTATGAGCATATTTCTGTTGGAAATATGCCCTAGAGGCAATAATAAATTAGTTATTATTATATTTCTTAGTTCATGATAATCGTTTATTATCCATGCTATAATTGTATTGATTGGAAACACAATACTTGTGTGGATACATAGACAAAACACTTTCCCTAGTAAGCCTCTAGTTGACTAGCTCGTTGATCAAAGATTGTCAAGGTTTCCTGGCCATAGGCAAGTGTTGTCACTTGATAACGGGATCACATCATTAGGAGAATCATGTGATGGACTAGACCCAAACTAATAGACGTAGCATGTTGATCGTGTCATTTTGTTGCTACTGTTTTCTGCGTGTCAAGTATTTATTCCTATGACCATGAGATCATATAACTCACTGACACCGGAGGAATGCTTTGTGTGTATCAAACGTCGCAACGTAACTGGGTGACTATAAAGATGCTCTACATGTATCTCCGAAGGTGTTAGTTGAGTTAGTATGGATCAAGACTGGGATTTGTCACTCCGTGTGACGGAGAGGTATCTCGGGGCCCACTCGGTAATACAACATCACACACAAGCCTTGCAAGCAATGTAACTTAGTGTAAGTTGCGGGATCTTGTATTACGGAACGAGTAAAGAGACTTGCCGGTAAACGAGATTGAAATAGGTATGCGGATACTAATGATCGAATCTTGGGAAAGTAACATACCGAAGGACAAAGGGAATGACATACGGGATTATATGAATCCTTGGCACTGAGGTTCAAACGATAAGATCTTCGTAGAATATGTAGGATCCAATATGGGCATCCAGGTCCCGCTATTGGATATTGACCGAGGAGTCTCTCGGGTCATGTCTACATAGTTCTCGAACCCGCAGGGTCTGCACACTTAAGGTTCGACGTTGTTTTATGCGTATTTGAGTTATATGGTTGGTTACCGAATGTTGTTCGGAGTCCCGGATGAGATCACGGACGTCACGAGGGTTTCCGGAATGGTCCGGAAACGAAGATTGATATATAGGATGACCTCATTTGGTTACCGGAAGGTTTTCGTGCATTACCGGAAAAGTTTCGGGCTCATCGGTAGTGTACCGGGAGTGCCGGGAGGGGTGCCGGGGACCATCGGGAGGGGTGTCACGCCCCAAGGGGTCTCATGGGCTATGGGAAGAGATAAACCAGCCCCTAGTGGGCTGTAATAAGTTCCCACTAAGGCCCATAAGGTTTGAGAAGGAAAAACACAAGGTGGAAAGAGTTTCCAAGTGGGAAGGTGGAATCCTACTCCAAGTAGGATTGGAGTAGGACTCCTCCACCTCCAATTTCGGCCAAACCTTTAGGTTTTGAGGCTGCCTCCTCCCCTCCCTCCCACCTATATATACGGAGGTTTTAGGGCTGATTTGAGACGACTTTCTCACGGCTGCCCGACCACATACCTCCATAGTTTTTCCTCTAGATCGCGTTTCTGCGGAGCTCGGGCGGAGCCCTGCTGAGACAAGATCATCACCAACCTCCGGAGCGCCGTCACGCTGCCGGAGAACTCTTCTACCTCTCCGTATCTCTTGCTGGATCAAGAAGGCCGAGATCATCGTCGAGCTGTACGTGTGCTGAACGCGGAGGTGCCGTCCGTTCGGTACTAGATCGTGGGACTGATCGCGGGATTGTTCGCGGGGCGGATCGAGGGACGTGAGGACGTTCCACTACATCAACCGCGTTCTCTAACGCTTCTGCTGTACGATCTACAAGGGTACGTAGATCACTCATCCCCTCTCGTAGATGGACATCACCATGATAGGTCTTCGTGCGCGTAGGAAAATTTTTGTTTCCCATGCGACGTTCCCCAACAGTGGTATCAGAGCTTGGTTCATGCGTAGATGTCTTCTCGAGTAGAACATAAAAGTTTTTGTGGGCAGTGATGTGCGTTTTGCTTCCCTCCTTAGTCTTTTCTTGATTCCGCGGTATTGTTGGATTGAAGCGGCTTGGACCGACATTACTCGTACGCTTACGAGAGACTGGTTTCATCGTTACGAGTAACCCCCTTTGCTCAAAGATGACTGGCAAGTGACGGTTTCTCCAACTTTAGTTGAATCGGATTTGACCGAGGAGGTCCTTGGATGAGGTTAAATAGCAACTCATATATCTCCGTTGTGGTGTTTGCGTAAGTAAGATACGATCCTACTAGATACCCTTGGTCACCACGTAAAACATGCAACAACAAAATTAGAGGACGTCTAACTTGTTTTTGCAGGGTATGATTGTGATGTGATATGGCCAATGATGTGATGTGATATATTGGATGTATGAGATGATCATGTTGTAATAGAAATATTGACTTGCACGTCGATGGTACGGCAACCGGCAGGAGCCATAGGGTTGTCTTTATACTAACGTTTGTGCTTGCAGATGCGTTTACTATTTTGCTAGGATGTAGCTTTAGTAGTAATAGCATAAGTAGCACGACAGCCCCGATGGCAACACGTTGATGGATGATCATGGTGTGGCGCCGGTGACAAGAAGATCGTGCCGGTGCTTTGGTGATGGAGATGAAGAAGCACGTGATGATGGCCATATCATGTCACTTATGAATTGCATGTGATGTTAATCCTTTTATGCACCTTATTTTGCTTAGAACGACGGTAGCATTATGAGGTGATCTCTCACTAAAATTTCAAGATGAAATTGTGTTCTCCCCGACTGTGCACCATTGCTACAGTTCGTCGTTTCGAGACACCACGTGATGATCGGGTGTGATAGACTCAACGTTCACATACAACGGGTGCAAAACAGTTGCGCACGCGGAACACTCGGGTTAAGCTTGACGAGCCTAGCATGTGCAGACATGGCCTCGGAACACATGAGACCGAAAGGTCGAGCATGAATCATATAGTTGATATGATTAGCATAGAGATGCTTACCACTGAAACTATTCTCGACTCACGTGATGATCGGACTTGAGATAGTGGATTTGGATCATGTACCACTCAAATGACTAGAGAGATGTACTTTTTGAGTGGGAGTTCTTAAGTAATATGATTAATTGAACTAATTGTCATGAACATAGTCTAATGGTCTTTTTGAATTACGATGTAGCTTGCGCTATAGCTCTACTGTTTTTATATGTTCCTAGAGAAAATTTAGTGGAAAATTGATAGTACCAAACTTTGCAGACTGAGTCTGTAAAACCGAGGATTGTCCTCGTTGCTACGCAGAAGGCTTATGTCCTTAATGCACCACTCGGTGTGCTGCACCTCGAGCGTCGTCTGTGGATGTTGTGAACATCCGACATACACGTTTCTAATGACTACACGATAGTTCAGTGCAAAATACTTAAATGGCTTAGAAGCAAGGCACCGAAAACGTTTTAAAACGTCACGGAACATAAGTGATGTACTAAAGAGATGAAATTGTGATTTCATGCTTGTGCCCTTGTTAAGAGGTACGAGACCTCCAACAAGATTCTTTGTCCACAAAGTAAAGGAGAAAAGCTCAATCGTTGAGCGTGTGCTTGGATTGTCTGAGTACAACAATCACTTGAATCAAGTGGGAGTTAATCTTCCAGATGAGATAGTGATGGTTCTCCAAAGTCACTGCCACCAAGCTGTGAGAGCTTCGTGATGAACTATAACATATCAAGGATAGATACAATGATCCTTGAGCGATTCGCGATGTTTGACACTGCGAAAGTAGAAATCAAGAAGGAGCGTCAATAGTTGATGGTTTGTAAAACCACTAAGTTTCAAGAAAGGCAAGGGCTAGAACGGATACTTCATGAAACGGCAAAACAGTTGCTACACTAATGAAGAGATCCAAGATTGAACCCAAACCCGAGACTAAGTGCTTCTGTAATGAGGGGAACAGTCACTGAGGCGGAGCAACTCTAGATACTTGGTAGATAAGAAGACTGGCAAAAGTCGAAAGAAGTGTATTTGATATACATGATGTTGATATGTACTTTACTAGTACTCCTAGTAGCATGAGGGTATTGGATACCGGTTCGGTTGCTAAGTGATTAGTAACACGAAATGAAATCTACGGCATAAACGGAGACTAGCTAAAGGCGAGGTGACGATACGTGTTGGAAGTGTTTCCAAGGTTGATATGATCAAACGTCGCACGCTCCCTCTACCGTCGGGATTGGTGTTAAACCTAAATAATTGTTATTTGGTGCTTGCGTTAAGCATGAACATGATTGGATCGTGTTTATTGCAATACGATTATTCATTTAAAGAGAATAATGGTTACTCTATTTTCTTGAATAATCACATTCAATGGTTTATTGAATCTCGATCGTAGTGTTACACATGTTCATAATATTGGTGCCAAAAGATACGAGTTAATGATGATAGTACCACTTACTTGTGGCACTGCCGCTTGAGTCATGTTAGTATGAATTGCATGAAGAGGCTCCATGCTGATGGATCTTTGTATTCACCTGATTTCGAATCACTAGTGACATGCAAATCATACCACATGAGCAAGGCCTCGTTTTCATTGAGATGAAACAAGATAGTAACTTGTTGGAAGTGATACATTTTGATGTATGCAGTCCAATGGGTGCTGAGGCACGCAGTGGATATCATTATGTTCTTACTTCAATGATGATTTTAGTAGATACTAGGGTATTTACTTAATGAATCACAAGTCTGAAATATTGAAAAGTTCAATTCTGTTTCAGAGTGAAGTTCGTCGTAACAAGAGGATAAAATGTCTACGATATGATCATGGAAATGAATATCTGAGTTACGAGTTTTGGTACGCAGTTAAGACAATGTGGAAATTGTTCCGCAGTTCATGCCACCTGGAACATCATAGTGTGATGATGTGTCTGAAAGTCATAACTACGCACTATTTGGTATGGTGCATACTATGATGTCTCTTATCGGATTACCACTATCGTTTATGGGTTATGCATTAGAGACAACCGCACTCACTTTAAATAGGGCACCGCGTATTTCCGTTGAGATGACACAGTATAGACTGAGGTTTAGAGAAATCTAAACTGTCGTTTCTTGAAAGTTTGGGGCTTCGATACTTATGTGAAAAAGTTTCAGTCTGATAAGCTCGAACCCAAAGCGGATAAATGCATCTTCATAGGATATCCAAAACAGTTGGGTACATCTCCTATCTCAGATCCGAAAGCAAAGTGTTTGTTTCTAGAAACGGATCCTTTCTCGAGGAAAGGTTTCTCTCGAAAGAATTGAGTGGGAGGGTAGTAGAACTTGACGAGGTTATTGAACCATCACTTCTACCAGTGTGTAGCAGGGCACAGGAAGTTGTTCCTGTGGCGCCCACACCAATTGAAGTGGAAGCTGATGATGGTGATCATCAAGCATCGGATCAAGTTACTACAAGCCTCGTAGGTTGACAAGGTCGCATACTACTACAGAGTGGTACGGTAACCCTGTCTTGGAGGTCATGTTGTTGAGCAACAGTGAACCTACGAGTTATGGAGAAAGCGATGGTGGGCCCAGATTCCGACAAATGGCTGGAAGCCATGAAATCCGAGAGAGGATCCATGTATGAAAACAAAGTGTAGACTTTGAAGAACTACTTGATGGTCATAAGACTATTGAGTAAAGATGGATCTTTAAAAGAAGACAGACGATGATGGTGATAAGTCACTATTAAGAAAAGCTCGACTTGTCGAAAAGATGTTTTCGACAAGATCAAACAGTTGACTATGATGAGATTTTCTCACTCGTAGCGATGCTAAAAGTCTGTTAGAATTATGTTAGTTGTTGATGCATTATTTATGAAATATTGCACGTAGGATGTCAAAACATTGTTTTCTCAACGGTTTCCTTGAGCAAACATTGTATGTGATACAACCAGAAGGTTTTGTCGATCCTAAAGATACTAGCAAGTATGCAAGCTCCAGCGATCCTTCAATGGACTGGTGCAAGCATCTCGGAGTTGGAATATATATATTTTGATGAGATGATCAAAGATTTTGGGTTTGTACAAGGTTTATGAGAAACTTGTATTTCCAAAGAAGTGAGTGGGAGCACTATAGAATTTCTGATAAGTATATGTGGTTGACATATTGTGGATCAGAAGTAATGTAGAATTTCTGTAAAGCATACAAGGTTGTTTGAAAGGAGTTTTTCAAAGGAATACCTAGATTGCGCTACTTGAACGTTGAGCATCAAAAATCTATGGAGATAGATTGAAAGCGCTTAATAGAAGTTTCAACAAGATGCATGCCTTGACAAGTTTTTGAAGGAGTTCAAAATAGATCAGTAAAGAAGGAGTTCTTGGTTGCGTTGTAAGGTGTGAATTTGAGTAAGACTCAAAACCCGACCACGGAAGAATAAAGAAAATAGACGAAGGTCGTCTTCTATGCCTTAGCCGTAGAATCTAAAGTATGCCATGCTGTGTACCGCACCTGATGTGTGCCTTGACTCAAAGTCTGTTCAGAGGTACAGAGAGTGATCCATGATTGAATCACTAGCAGCGGTCAAAATTTATCCTTAGTAACAAATGGACTAAGGAATTTTTCTCAATTATGGAGGTGGTTAAAGAGTTCGTCGTAAAGGGTTACGTCGATGCAAGCTTTGACACTGATCCGAATAACTATGAGTAGTGAAACGGATTCATATAGTAGAGTAGATATTTGGAGCATTTCCGAATAGCACGTAGTAGCAGCATCTATAAGATGACATAAAGATTTGTAAAGAACGCACGGATCTGAAAGTTTCAGAACCGTTGACTAAAACCTCTCTCACGAGAAAGACGTGATCAGACCCCATAACTATATGGGTGTTGGATTCGTTGGAATCACATGGTGATGTGAACTAGATTATTGACTCTAGTGCAAGTGGGAGACTGTTGGAAATATGCCCTAGAGGCAATAATAAATTAGTTATTATTATATTTCTTAGTTCATGATAATCGTTTATTATCCATGCTATAATTGTATTGATTGGAAACACAATACTTGTGTGGATACATAGACAAAACACTCTCCCTAGTAAGCCTCTAGTTGACTAGCTCGTTGATCAAAGATTGTCAAGGTTTCCTGGCCATAGGCAAGTGTTGTCACTTGATAACGGGATCACATCATTAGGAGAATCATGTGATGGACTAGACCCAAACTAATAGACGTAGCATGTTGATCGTGTCATTTTGTTGCTACTGTTTTCTGCGTGTCAAGTATTTATTCCTATGACCATGAGATCATATAACTCACTGACACCGGAGGAATGCTTTGTGTGTATCAAACGTCGCAACGTAACTGGGTGACTATAAAGATGCTCTACAGGTATCTCCGAAGGTGTTAGTTGAGTTAGTATGGATCAAGACTGGGATTTGTCACTCCGTGTGACGGAGAGGTATCTCGGGGCCCACTCGGTAATACAACATCACACACAAGCCTTGCAAGCAATGTAACTTAGTGTAAGTTGCGGGATCTTGTATTACGGAACGAGTAAAGAGACTTGCCGGTAAACAAGATTGAAATAGGTATGCGGATACTAACGATCGAATCTTGGGCAAGTAACATACCGAAGGACAAAGGGAATGACATACGGGATTATATGAATCCTTGGCACTGAGGTTCAAACGATAAGATCTTCGTAGAATATGTAGGATCCAATATGGGCATCCAGGTCCCGCTATTGGATATTGACCGAGGAGTCTCTCGGGTCATGTCTACATAGTTCTCGAACCCGCAGGGTCTGCACACTTAAGGTTCGACGTTGTTTTATGCGTATTTGAGTTATATGGTTGGTTACCGAATGTTGTTCGGAGTCCCGGATGAGATCACGGACGTCACGAGGGTTTCCGGAATGGTCGGAAACGAAGATTGATATATAGGATGACCTCATTTGGTTACCGGAAGGTTTTCGTGCATTACCGGAAAAGTTTCGGGCTCATCGGTAGTGTACCGGGAGTGCCGGGAGGGGTGCCGGGGACCATCGGGAGGGGTGTCACGCCCCAAGGGGTCTCATGGGCTATGGGAAGAGATAAACCAGCCCCTAGTGGGCTGTAATAAGTTCCCACTAAGGCCCATAAGGTTTGAGAAGGAAAAACACAAGGTGGAAAGAGTTTCCAAGTGGGAAGGTGGAATCCTACTCCAAGTAGGATTGGAGTAGGACTCCTCCACCTCCAATTTCGGCCAAACCTTTAGGTTTTGAGGCTGCCTCCTCCCCTCCCTCCCACCTATATATACGGAGGTTTTAGGGCTGATTTGAGACGACTTTCTCACGGCTGCCCGACCACATACCTCCATAGTTTTTCCTCTAGATCGCGTTTCTGCGGAGCTCGGGCGGAGCCCTGCTGAGACAAGATCATCACCAACCTCCAGAGCGCCGTCACGCTGCCGGAGAACTCTTCTACCTCTCCGTCTCTCTTGCTGGATCAAGAAGGCCGAGATCATCGTCGAGCTGTACGTGTGCTGAACGCGGAGGTGCCGTCCGTTCGGTACTAGATCGCGGGATTGTTCGCGGGGCGGATCGAGGGACGTGAGGACGTTCCACTACATCAACCGCGTTCTCTAACGCTTCTGCTGTACGATCTACAAGGGTACGTAGATCACTCATCCCCTCTCGTAGATGGACATCACCATGATAGGTCTTCGTGCGCGTAGGAAAATTTTTGTTTCCCAAGCGACGTTCCCCAACAATTTCTTGTAGTGATGTCTGGGTACTCAAACCGTCTAGCTGAGCTGAGGATTGAACTCCCGCAAGAGGCTATCACTGACAGAATTCTTCAATCACTGCCGCCAATCTATAAGGGCTTTGTGTTGAACTACAACATGCAAGGGATGAACAAGTCACCTGGCGAGTTGTTCGCGATGCTGAAAGTCGCAGAGTCAGAACTCCGTAAAGAGCATCAAGTGTTGATGGTGAATAAGACCACTAGTTTCAACAGAAACGGCAAAGGAAAGAAGGGTAATTCAAAGAAGAGCGGCAAGCCTGTTGCCAATCCGACGAAGAAACCCAAAGCAGGACCTAAGCCTGAAACGGAGTGCTGTTATTGCAAGGGTAAGGGTCACTGGAAGCGCAACTGCCCCAAGTATCTGGCTGATAAGAAGGCGGCCAAAGAAAAATCAGGTATATTTGATATACATGTTATTGATGTGTATTTAACCAGCTCTCGTAGTAGTGCTTGGGTATTCGATACCGGTTCTGTTGCTCATATTTGCAACTCGAAACAGGAACTGGGAAATAAGCGAAGGCTGGCAAAGGATGAACTGACGATGCGTGTGGGAAATGGTTCCAAGGTTAATGCAACCGCCGTCGGCACAGTTTCACTTCAGTTACCATCAGGATTAGTTATGAACTTAAATAATTGTTATTTAGTGCTTGCGTTAAGCATGAACATTATATCTGGATCTTGTTTATTGCGAGACGGTTACTCGCTTAAGTCAGAGAATAGTGGTTGTTCTATTTCTATGAGTAATATCTTTTATGGTCATGCACCCAATGTGAGAGGATTGTTCATATTAAATCTTGATAGTGAGAATACACATATACATAACATTGAGACCAAAAGAGTTAGAGTTAACAATGATAGAGCCATGTTTTTATGGCACTGCCGCTTAGGTCATATTGGTGTAAAGAGCATCAAGAAACTCCATACCGATGGACTTTTGGAGTCACTTGACTTTGATTCACTTGACACGTGCGAACCATGCCTCATGGGCAAGATGACTAAAACTCCGTTCTCCGGAACAATGGAGCGTGCAAGTGGCTTGTTGGAAATCATACATACCAATGTGGGTGGTCCGATGAGCGTGGAGGCACGCGGCGGATATCATTATTTTCTCACCTTCACTAACGATTTGAGTAGATATGGTTATGTCTACTTAATGAAGCACAAGTCTGAAACATTTGAAAAGTTCAAGCAATTTCAGAGTGAAGTTGAAAATCATCGTAACAAGAAGATCAAGTTCCTACGGTCTGATCGTGGGGGTGAATATCTCAGTTTCGAGTTTGGTGCTCACTTAAGACAATGTGGAATTGTTTCACAGTTGACACCGCCTGGAACACCACAGCGTAATGGTGTGTCCGAACGTCGTAATCGTACTTTATTAGAGATGGTGCGATCTATGATGTCTCTTACCGATTTGTCGTTATCGTTTTGGGGTTATGCATTAGAAACAGCTGCATTCACTTTAAATAGAGCACCATCAAAATCCGTTGAGACGACACCATACGAACTGTGGTATGGCAAAAGACCAAAGTTGTCGTTTCTTAAAGTTTGGGGATGTGATGCTTATGTCAAAAAGCTTCAGCCTGAAAAGCTGGAACCCAAAGCGGAAAAGTGCATCTTCATAGGTTACCCAAAAGGGACAGTTGGGTATACCGTCTATCTCAAATCCGAGAGCAAAGTGTTTGTTCCTAAGAACGGATCTTTTCTTGAGAAGGAGTTTCTCTCGAGAGAATTGAGTGGGCGGAAGATAGAACTTGATGAGGTTGTCGAACCTCTCATCCCTCTAGATGGTGGCGCAGGGCAAGGGGAAACCCCTGTCGTTGCGACGCTGGTTGAGGAGGAAGTTAATGATGATGATCATGAAACTCCGGATCAAGTTCCTATCGAACCTCGCAGGTCGACGAGACCACGTACTACTCCACAGTGGTACGGTAATGTCACGCCCAAGATGCGACCCTATCCTCAATTTGGCACGAGGGCCTCGTCAGGGATAGAAGCGCATCTCGTCGTGTCGCAAGAATGGATATCGTTACAAGTACATGTACTGAAAAGAAAAGATATATAGAATTGGCTTACACTTGCCACAAGCTACATCAGAGTCACATCAGTACATTACATAATAATCAAGAGTAAGAGCAGGGTCCAACTACGGACGAAAACAAACGACAAAAGAAGAACGACGTCCATCCTTGCTATCCCAGGCTGCCGGCCTGGAACCCATCCTAGATCGATGAAGAAGAAGAAGAAGAAGCAACTCCAAATGAACAATCTACGCGCTTACGTCGAGTAACCTTTACCTGTACCTGCAACTGGTGTTGTAGTAATCTGTGAGCCACAGGGGACTCAGCAATCTCATTTCCAAAGGTAACAAGACTAGCAAAGCTTATTGGGTGAGGCATGGTTAAGTGGTGAGGTTGCAGCAGCGGCTAAGCATATATTTGGTGGCTAACTTACGAATACCAGAAATAAGAGGGGGAAGACCTACGCATAGCGGACGTGAACTACTGACGATCAAATGAATGATCCTGAACACCTACCTACATCAGGCATAACCCCACCGTGTCCTCGATCGGAGAAGGATCTCACGAAAGAGACAGTCATGGTTACGCACACAGTTGGCATATTTCAATTAAGTTGACTTCAAGTTATCTAGAACCAGTGTTAAACAAAGCTTCCACGTTGCCACATAACCGCGGGCACGGCTTTCCGAAAAGATTTAACCCTGCAGGGATGCTCCAACTAGTCCATCACAAATTACCACAAGCCGCATAGAAATCCTCAATCACGAAGCTCGCGATCTCGTCGGATTCCCTAGTGGAAAACCTCAACTCTGAGATTACCCAAAGCATCACCGGAATCCCGATGCACAAGATATTTCGTCAAAGGTAAAACTAATCCAGCAAGGCCGCCCGACGTGTCGACGATCCCGATAGGAGTCGCGTACCTCGTTCTCAGGACACGACGGATGAGCTATGGTTACCACGCCAAACGCCGAGTTGCCCCGGGTAGCGTTAATAAGCTGCTCTGTTTTGGACCAACACTCATGAGGAGCACTGGCCCGGGGATTGATTAAATTTCCTCGGGTTAATTACTCCCTATGCAGTTTATTAGTGATTAGGCAAATGTAGTACCAAAGTTGGGCCTTGCCAGACCAGCTTTAATCTAAAACGAATTATCAAGGGTGTCCCCATAACAACCCCGATCGTGTTGGGAGCGCTCAATTATGGAACATAACACAGGTAGCCGAAAACTAAGGGGGCAAAGGTGGAACAAAACACGAGGCTAGAAAGGCCGATCCTTCCACCTTTTACCAAGTATATAGATGCATTCATTTAGATAGCATTAAATATGGTGATATAACAAGGAACCCATGCTTTCACATGGAAGCAACTGCACCTGCAACTAGCAACGCTAACAACAGGGTTAAGCAAGCAGTAACATAGCCAATCAGTGGTTTGCTAGGTTGAACAGGTTGATGGTTTTTATGGCATTGTTGAGAGGCTGATATTTAACAAGTGGTAGGCAACGAGACATAATCGATAGCATCGAAATAACTAGCATGGAAATGATAGTAATGGTATCTGGGGAAATGATCATCTTGCCTGAGATCCCGCATGGAAGAAGAATGCCTCCGTGAAGCAGACGAACCGACGTAGTCGAACGGGTCCTCACAATCCGGCACGCTGCGGAACTCTATCGAGACAAAGCAAACCGGAAACACAAATCAACACCCAAAATTCACCACACGATGCACACCACATATGATGCATGAGCTACTAAATACATGCAAGTCACGGCATGAGAAATCACACAATCAAACACTACACATTAAGTGAAGTTCAATATGCACGAGTTGCATATTGACGAAACTCCACGTTAATTTATTTAGTTCTATCCCGATTAGATAGACGGCAATATTAATGTTGTCAAACATGCAAGAGGTGAAGCGGTAATTGAACTACCTATCTAGACATTTTAAATGAGGTCGGAAATGATATATAGCATCTCCGAGACGACCTCACATGTTAATTTACAATTCTGTCCAGATCTGATCTAATGCATTTAATTAGCTGTTAAACAGAAAAACAAATAGGTTCACGTGATTCTACGCGTCAAGGCAAGCAATCTACACGTAAAGAACATCTCCAACGGAGCTACGGATCAAAAGATACAAGCACCGCAAGATATGATGGCATGAATGCAAAATGTGTGCAACGCGGCTACGAGCGCTTCAAAACATTCAGACAACAAGGAAACATGAAACTACACGAGATTCTAAGCAAGTTTCATGTAGGGCACGATCAAATCGGAGCTACGGTTCAACATCTACAAGCAAAACAAGAAAACACTACAATCTGCCAAAATCAGCCACATAGCATTTTCTACGCCCCACAACTACGGCTACACAACTCCGATATGCACAAGCAAGGCATGGCACGGAAGAGGGAAAGAAGCTCTACTACGAACAGCTAACAACAACTAGCATGGCAGCAAGGAACACTAGAGAAAGAAGTCCCAAAATGGCTTCCCACATACTATTTCAGACTTAGTGAAAATTACACCTCATGAAAGTGCAGTTTTCAGCCTGAAGGCATATTGACAGCAGCAAAATCCTAATCTACAGGTCTCCAAATGGCATGAAAATTAACAGCATGCTAGAGAAACACAAGGGGTACAACTAACTCCATTGGACCAACCTCAAAAGAGCTACAGATCACAAGATGCAAGCAAGACAAGACAGCAACAAAATATAACAGATTCCAGATTTGGAAATATTTCAGCACGTCTAAAACAGCACTATTTCTAGCAACTTGAGAGCAAGCAAATCACACCTAAACTTGCATTTCTATTGCAACCAAAAATACCAGGGGCTAAGCAAAACATCCAAGATCAACTCTCTAGTTGACAACTTGGTCACACGAAGCACGGAATAAATCCTACGAATTAATCAAAAGGGCAACTTAGCAAAATATCTCGCGAGCTAACTTACTCGAAAGCTAAAACTAATTGCACAGAAAAATCACATGGATTTTTCTACCCCGGAAACATATAAAATATGTGGGGTTTGCAACACAAACTAATGCCGCACCTAAATGCGAGAGAAACACCTATATACGGGAAAATAAACTACCGGCAAATCATACAATCAAAAATACCTACGACCTCTCTAAATGACACGGAAAAATAGTTCCTAAAATGTGAACATTTCTAATACGGCATGCGAGCAATCCGGACTTGCGCAAAAATTAAATCCGTGACGTGTCCTATTAAAACAGCACGCAAAACAATGCATTAGGCACTTCAAACTGCCTCAAATAATTATGCAAGTTAGAAATTCGAAATCTACGCGGAAAAATACACAAGATACATATTCAATACGTCGCGATCCAATACATGGTTTAGAAACTACATGCGTTTTAAAATACGGCTATTTACTGGAATTTAAATACAATTCCGAAAATACCTAAAATCTATTGGGCCGAACAGGGGGGGCAGCAAAACTAAGCTACGCCATGGGTGTGGGATAGGGCAGGGCTCACCTTCGTGGCCTCTTGGGCTGGCCTGGTGCCGCAGGGGTGGTGGGCCTCGGCCTGGCGGACCGAGCTGGGCTTGCTGCTGCTGCCTCGTGGGGGGCGCGCTGAGCACCGGACTGGGCCTGCTACGGGGCCCAGCCGAGGGGGCGGTTGGTGGCGCTGACGGCGGCCCAGCTCCTGGCGAATCGCCACCGCGGTCAACGGGGCGTGCGGGGACCTGACACGCTCCTGATCCCGCTGGATCGAGGAGCAGGGCCGACGGCAGTTCTTCCCATGGCGGTGCAGGCGAGGGGGCGGAGCCGGACGGAGCGGGACGGGCGGCGCGACCAGATGCGGATCCGGGCGGCGGGGCCGCCGGAGGCGGGATCTGGCGCGGCGGCGCGCTGCTGCAGGTTCTGCGCTCCGGCCTGGAACGAGGGCACCGGGAGGCGAGCAGCACACCGAGGAGGAGCGGGGGCGGCCAGCTCGGGTCCTCCGCCGAACTTCCGGCAGGCGGCGCGACGTCCGGCGAGGGCTCCGGCGACCTCCGACTAGGGGCACTCGGGGCAGAGGAGAGAAGGAGCTCGGGTGCAGGGACGAGAACGGGGCGGCGGCCACGGCCGGATGGGCCTGCCCGGGCCCGATCTGGGCTCGGCGGGCCCACGGCGGCTGGTGGGTGGGAGGAGAGAGAGAGTGCGGCTAGGGTTTCGGGGGCGCGGATCCCGAGGGAGAGAGAGAGGGTTTGTCTAAAAATAAGGAGGAGGGGGGTATATATAGACAAACGGGGGGCTCGGTTAACCGGAATCGCGATCCGGATCCAACTGCGGGGTCGGATTCGGACGATTCCGAACGTGGGACATGCTAAGTGACCGTGTTGTGTAGATGTCCAGAGACGAGAGGGAGAACGAGCGGCGCGGCAACGATTTTTAAAACACCGATGACCGTCCGACGAATAACCGGAGACGGTGCCGCTACGGTCGACCGTTCGGGTACCAGACGGACTCCGATCGCAACGAAATTCGACAGGGGGCCTACCTATATATAAATAATACCGCACGACAAATTCCAGCTCCCTCAGAGAAAGTTTTATACACGCTTTAAAAACAGGGTTTTGACGATGCCGCGGGCGCGTGCGTGTGCGGTCGGGCTCAGAACGGACAACGACGAGAACCGGCAACTAACAACGGATGCAAGTTTTTTTAAACTGGCGGCAACGGAGATGCCGATGCAATGCAGATGATGCGAATGATGCGATGATGATGCGTCAAAAGAAAAATAGACATAGGACGAAAACGGAAAGAAAAGGGAAGCTTCTGGAACGTCGGCATGGGGCTGTCACAACTCTCCTACACTACAAGAGGATCTTGCCCCGAGATCCAAGAATGAAAGGGGGAGAGGATGAGAAAGAACAAGAGGTAAAAATTTAGTCGCTTCTTTAACAAACGAGTGAAACCAACGATCCTTGAAGGTTGCAAAGAGATGAGGATTGATATGAGAAAGGAGCAAGAATTGACGGAAAATTTTGGCAACACTTCGGTAGGAAAATGGGACAAAAAATTCGATAAGATGGAAGAAATAGGCAATATTCATGACAAACAACTAAATAGAGCAAGGGAACACCATGATCTTGATAGAAAAACAAGATAGACCCAAAAGAGCAACATCACAAAGCCTCCGGAACAATAGAATAGGAACTAACTCAAGCAGAAGAAGAGAATGAAGAAAGGAATGACAACTATCATCACAATAGAATTGAAGAGCCTCCGGACAGAGAATTGACTTAGTAGTTGGGAAACCAACAACGAAAAGAACAAGATAGTAGTGGGCTTATGAAAATCATCTCTACAAATATGAGGTGACAACCAACCAGTAAAAGAAACAAGGATAGATTGGGAGAAACAAGATATGAACAATCTTACACCAAAAGGATACATTGAGAACTGGGATTAATGACAAGCACCATGATAGCACAATGCATAGGAAAAGCTTTAGGTGAAATCCAAACCAAGATAGCTCAATGAAGAACTCCTGGGTTGAAAATATCTCATGATCATAGAATTGGTGGATTTAATTATCTCATTCTTGAGAGGAAAACTGTTCGAGGCTCCTACACTAACAAGAATGCTATAATACCACCTCAAAGGATAAAGGAAGAACAATTGCACAATATAAATGCAAGAGGAAGGATACTTGAGGTTCTCCAACAAGAATCTTGAAGAACACTTTAGAAAGAATGAAATCTTGATGGACCACCATGAAGGACCACCGTATATGAATGAATGATGCAAATATATCAAGGTAGCAAGGAATAAGATTATGACCTTGCCAAGATTTAGATGAAGCCTCACGGAGAGAAACTTGATAGAACTTGGAACTCCGGAAAAGAAAAGATAAGAGCACTTGAGAAAAGAATTGATATCATTAGCCACTCCGGAAAAAGAATTGAAATCATTTGATGAAACAAGAATAAGAATTATGTTAAGCTAATCCTTCATCAAATTAAATTGATGACAAGCAACGGATCTAGCATACAACTTATTCCTCTTGAAAGAATCTTGAAGAGATAGAGAGATAAGCACCACTTGAGGCCTAATTGAAGGAAGCACCGGTAAGAATTCACAATTGAATGGAAACACCATGAATCAATGGAGATACATGAGAATGAAGAGATCATGAGCCACCTGAGAGAAAACTTGAACAAGGCACCGGATAACCGAGAGACGAACGAAGAGACAACAATTGAGAAGAATTGAGGACGAAGGCTGAAAGCTGAGAACGAAGAATCTTCTGGATGATGGCCTTCGGAGGATCGAGAATGAAAACAACTCAGAGAAGCACCGGATAGCAAGAAAGGAATTATTCATGATTGGAACAAATAAGATGACGACACCAAGATGAAATGATGGATCTTGTGGATAAGAACGAAGAACGAGAGAAACACTCCTTCGAATAGGAAGCTGAGAATGAGGAGGAGAACGCCACCAAGAATTAATGAGACACTCTGGAATAAAGAAGGATGCCAGGTTGAGCCAAATAAGAGAATTAATTGAAATAGATCTTGAAGAAGGGATATGACTGATGAAAATCATACTTACGTCATAGTTGAAAAGATTTAAAGATCTCCGGAAAAGAATAAAAGAGCCAGGTAAGATCCTGGGAAAGAACCTGTGGGTTATGGGCCCACTCAAGAAACCACCGTCAGAAAAGATTGCTTAGAAGAGAGATATTGCACCGGTACAAATGAAGACTAGATGAGGTTAGCACCCCGAAATAGTTGAAGGATCGAGAATCAGGACAACTGAAATATCTTCAATACTCCGGATAGAAAGAGAGAGGAATGAATAACAAGATAGGCTCATAAGAATTCCCAACATAGGAAAGAATTACAAGGATGAATAGGATAAGATGACACGGATAACTGAATTAAATTCACCGGGTAAGAGAGAAAAGAACAAACAGCGGAAGCACAATGAAAAGAAAACTCTTGGATGAAAATTGAATCACTGACGAAAAGGGGCGGGAGGGCGGGGAAAAACAAAGACAGCATGGGACAGATGAGAGAACTCTGTAAAGAATTGAGAGAATGATCTGCAAAAATTAGAGAGGATTGAATCCACTTGGTGAGAAGCACACCGGTTGAAAAAGAATTGATATGGCGATCTGATTGAGCAAAGAATTTGCATTCCCATAAAAATATGAGAACACTCTTAGGAAAGGTCTGAAATCACCACTTGACATCGAAGCAACACAAATTACCATATTAAAAACAAACAAAGGGTGAGGCTTACGAAACAAGCCAGAACAAACTCATGAGAAAGATTTCCGTTTGATATTTTCGTGGACAGGATCGCACGGGCTCGATTTTATAGTAGCCATCAAGTGCAAGGCAGTGCACCCGACATACGAAGCGTCCCCGAGTCGTAGCAAGCTACAAGGACTCTTTAAGACACAACGTGTACCGCTGTAAGTCGATCGTGAACAAACGAATCCACTAAATGTCGAACCCCAACCTAACATCATGCATTTGTTGGAAGATTGTCCTATAAGCAACTACTTGAATTCCCACCTAAGAATTCCCGAAATATCTGGTCATGCAATCTGGTACACGGATACAAGGAGTAATATCACACAATTCCTATACTAACCCGTCACTTGTATCACATACGTCAACACACGACCAGAATCTCGGACCTTCATCTACAACAGACCCTCGTGATCACAACGATACAAAGTATGGCAGTACTCCCGAACAATCTGCACCAGTACTGGGGACATCGGGGTTATCTCGCCACTACTAGTATTGAAGCAATTACGAACATCCTTCGTTCTGAGATACTAAGAAATCTGAATGATAACGATGTGCTCGAGAATCCCCTGGAGCTCAACTCCCCGGAAGAAGATCAAGTCAGACAGGAGGCACCAATACAGAACTCCGTCACATCGGCATCATATAGATTCCAACAATATCCGCGTGATCCTAAAAAATTTTGAGTGGGAAGAGGAGTAGAGTAAATTATTACGTCAAGATTCCTCACCAGAGCGTAGAAGAGGAGAAAAAAGAATCCTACTCTCCGATATATAACTAGACTCAAATAATTTTTCACTAGACTCGATTCGGCCAAGTTCGATCAATCAAGGGGGCTCCTAGGTCGGTCCTTGCTCTGATACCAACTTGTCACGCCCAAGATGCGACCCTATCCTCAATTTGGCACGAGGGCCTCGTCAGGGATAGAAGCGCATCTCGTTGTGTTGCAAGAATGGATATCGTTACAAGTACATGTACTGAAAAGAAAAGATATATAGAATTGGCTTAGACTCGCTACAAGCTACATCAGAGTCACATCAGTACATTACATAATCATCAAGAGTAAGAGCAGGGTCCGACTACGGACGAAAACAAACGACAAAAGAAGTACGACGTCCATCCTTGCTATCCCAGGCTGCCGGCCTGGAACCCATCCTAGATCGATGAAAAAGAAGAAGAAGAATCAACTCCAAATGAACAATCAACGCGCTTACGTCGATTAACCTTTACCTGTACCTGCAACTGGTGTTGTAGTAATCTGTGAGCCACAGGGGACTCAGCAATCTCATTTCCAAAGGTAACAAGACTAGCAAAGCTTATTGGGTGAGGCATGGTTAAGTGGTGAGGTTGCAGCAGCGGCTAAGCATATATTTGGTGGCTAACTTACGAATACCAGAAATAAGAGGGGGAAGACCTACGCATAGCGGACGTGAACTACTGACGATCAAATGAATGATCCTGAACACCTACCTACGCCAAGCATAACCCCACCGTGTCCTCGATCGGAGAAGGATCTCACGAAAGAGACAGTCACGGTTACGCACACAGTTGGCATATTTTCATTAAGTTGACTTCAAGTTATCTAGAACTAGTGTTAAACAAAGCTTCCACGTTGCCACATAACCGCGGGCACGGCTTTCTGAAAAGATTTAACCCTGCAGGGGTGCTCCAACTAGTCCATCACAAATTACCACAAGCCGCATAGAAATCCTCAATCACGAAGCTCGCGATCTCGTCGAATTCCCTAATGGAAAACCTCAACTCTGAGATTACCCAAAGCATCACCGGAATCCCGATGCACAAGATATTTCGTTAAAGGTAAAACTAATCCAGCAAGGCCGCCCGACGTGTCGACGATCCCGATAGGAGTCGTGTACCTCGTTCTCAGGACACGACGGATGAGCTATGGTTACCACGCCAAACGCCGAGTTGCCCCGGGTAGTGTTAATAAGCTGCTCTGTTTTGGACCAACACTCATGAGGAGCACTGGCCTGGGGGTTGTTTAAATTTCCTCGGGTTAATTACTCCGTATGCAGGTTATTAGTGATTAGGCAAATGTAGTACCAAAGTTGGGCCTTGCCAGACCAGCTTTAATCTAAAACGAATTATCAAGGGGGTCCCCATAACAACCCCGATCGTGTTAGGAGCGCTCAATTATGGAACATAACACCGGTAGCCGAAAACTAAGGGAGCAAAGGTGGAACAAAACACGAGGCTAGAAAGGCCGTGCCTTCCACCTTTTACCAAGTATATAGGTGCATTAAATTAGATAGCATTAAATATGGTGATATAACAAGGAACCCATGCTTTCACATGGAAGCAACTGCAACTGCAACTAGCAACGCTAACAACATGGTTAAGCAAGCAGTAACATAGCCAATCAGTGGTTTGCTAGGTTGAACAGGTTGATGGTTTTCATGGCATTGTTGAGAGGCTGATATTTAACAAGTGGTAGGCAACGAGACATAATCGATAGCATCGAAATAACTAGCATGGAAATGATAGTAATGGTATATGGGGAAATGATCATCTTGCCTGAGATCCCGCATGGAAGAAGAATGCCTCCGTGAAGCAGACGAACCGACGCAGTCGAACGGGTCCTCACAATCCGGCACGCTGCGGAACTCTATCGAGACGAAGCAAACCGGAAACACAAATCAACACCCAAAATTCACCACACAATGCACAACACATATGATGCATGAGCTACTGAATACATTCAAGTCACGGCATGACAAATCACACAATCAAACACTACACATTAAGTGAAGTTCAATATGCACGAGTTGCATATTGACGAAACTCCACGTTAATTTATTTAGTTCTATCCCGATTAGATATACGGCAATATTAATGTTGTCAAACATGCAAGAGGTGAAGCAATAATTGAACTACCTATCTAGACATTTTAAATGAGGTCGGAAATGACATATAGCATCTCCGAGATGACCTCACATGTTAATTTACAATTCTGTCCAGATCTGATCTAATGCATTTAATTAGTTGTTAAACAGCAAAACAAATAGGTTCACGTGATTCTACGTGTCAAGGCAAGCAATCTACACGTAAAGAACATCTCCAACGGAGCTACGGATCAAAAGATACAAGCAACGCAAGATATGATGGCATGAATGCAAAATGTGTGCAACGCGGCTACGAGCGCTTCAAAACATTCAGACAGCAAGGAAACATGAAACTACACGAGATTCTAAGCAAGTTTCATGTAGGGCACGATCAAATCGGAGCTACGGTTCAACATCTACAAGCAAAACAAGAAAACACTACAATCTGCCAAAATCAGCCACATAGCATTTTCTACGCCCCACAACTACGGCTACACAACTCCGCTATGCACAAGCAAGGCATGGCACGGAAGAGGGAAAGAAGCTCTACTACGAACAGCTAACAACAACTAGCATGGCAGCAAGGAACACTAGGGAAAGAAGTCCCAAAATGGCTTCCCACATACTATTTCAGACTTAGTGAAAATTACACCTCATGAAAGTGCAGTTTTCAGCCTGAAGGCATATTGACAGCAGCAAAATCCTAATCTACAGGTTTCCAAATGGCATGAAAATTAACAGCATGCTAGAGAAACACAAGGCGTACAACTAACTCCATTGGACAAACCTCAAAAGAGCTACAGATCACAAGATGCAAGCAAGACAAGACAGCAACAAAATATAACAGATTCCAGACTTAGAAATATTTCAGCATGTCTAAAACAGCACTATTTCTAGCAACTTGAGAGCAAGAAAATCACACCTAAACATGCATTTCTATTGCAACCAAAAATACCAGGGGCTAAGCAAAACATCCAAGATCAACTCTCTAGTTGACAACTTCGTCACACGAAGCATGGAATAAATCCTACAAATTAATCAAAAGGGCAACTTAGCAAAATATCTCGCGAACTAACTTACTCGAAAGCTAAAACTAATTGCACAGAAAAATCACATGGATTTTTCTACCCCGGAAATATATAAAATATGTGGGGTTTGCAACACAAACTAATGCCGCACCTAAATGTGAGAGAAACACCTATATACGGGAAAATAAACTACCGGCAAATCATACAATCAAAAATACCTACGACCTCTCTAAATGACACGGAAAAATAGTTCCTAAAATGTGAACATTTCTAATACGGCATGCGAGCAATCCGGACTTGCGCAAAAATTAAATACGTGACGTGTCCTATTAAAACAGCATGCAAAACGATGCATTAGGCACTTCAAACTGCCTCAAATAATTATGCAAGTTAGAAATTCGAAATATACGCGGAAAAATACACAAGATACATATTCAATACGTCACGATCCAATACACGGTTTAGAAACTACATGCGTCTTAAAATACGGCTATTTACTGGAATTTAAATACAATTCCGAAAATACCTAAAATCTATTGGGCCGAACAGGGGGCAGCAAAACTAAGCTACGCCATGGGTGTGGGATAGGGCAGGGCTCACCTTCGTGGCCTGTTGGGCTGGCCTGGTGCCGCAGGGGTGGTGGGCCTCGGCCTGGCGGACCGAGCTGGGCCTGCTGCTGCTGCCTCGTGGGGGGCGCGCTGAGCACCGGACTGGGCCTGCTACGGGGCGCAGCCGAGGGGGGCGGTTGGTGGCGCTGACGGCGGCCCAGCTCCTCGCGAATCGCCACCGCGGTCAACGGGGCGTGCGGGACCTGAGGCGCTCCTGATCCCGCTGGATCGAGGAGCAGGGTCGGCGGCAGTTCTTCCCATGCCGGTGCAGGCGAGGGGGCGGAGCCGGCTGGAGCGGGACGGGCGGCGCGACCAGATGCGGATCCGGGCGGCGGGGTCGCCGGAGGCGGGATCTGGTGCGGCGGCGCACTACTGCAGGTACTGCGCTCCGGCCTGGAACGAGGGCACCGGGAGGCGAGCAGCACACCGAGGAGGAGCGGCGGCGGCCGGCTCAAGTCCTCCGCCGAACTTCTGGCAGGCGGCGCGACGTCCGGCGAGGGCTCCGGCGACCTCCGACTAGGGGCACTCGGGGCAGAGGAGAGAAGGAGCTCGGGTGCAGGGACGAGAACGGGGCAGCGGCGGCGGCCGGATGGGCCTGCCCGGGCCCGATCTGGGCTCGGCGGGCCCGCGGCGGCTGGTGGGTGGGAGGAGAGAGAGAGTGCGGCTAGGGTTTCGGGGGCGCGGATCCCGAGGGAGAGAGAGAGGGTTTGTCTAAAAATAAGGAGGAGGCGGGTATATATAGACAAACGGGGGGCTCAGTTAACCGGAATCGCGATCCGGATCCAACCGCGGGGTCGGATTCGGACGATTCCGAACGCGGGACATGCTAAGTGACCGTGTTGTGTAGATGTCCAGAGACGAGAGGGAGAACGGGCGGCGCGGCAACGATTTTTAAAACACCGATGACCGTCCGACGAATAACCGGAGACGGTGCCGCTACGGTCGACCGTTCGGGTACCAGACGGACTCCGATCGCAACGAAATTCGACAGGCGGCCTACCTATATATAAATAATACCGCACGACAAATTCCAGCTTCCTCGGAGAAAGTTTTATACACGCTTTAAAAACAGGGTTTTGACGATGCCGCGGGCGCGTGCGTGTGCGGTCGGGCTCAGAACGGACAACGACGAGAACCGGCAACTAACAACGGATGCAAGTTTTTTGAAAACTGGCGGCAACGGAGATGCTGATGCAATGGAGATTATGCGAATGATGCGATGATGATGCGTCAAAAGAAAAATAGACACAGGACGAAAACTGAAAGAAAAGGGAAGCTTCTGGAACGTCGGCATCGGGCTGTCACAGGTAATCACATCTTATCAATAATGTTGTGGACAACAATGAGCCTGCGAATTATGAAGAAGCAATGGTGGGCCCGGATTCCGACAAATGGCTGGAGGCCATGAAGTCTGAGATAGGATCTATGTATGAAAACAAAGTGTGGACTTTGGAAGTACTACCTGAAGGCCGCAAGGCTATTCAGAACAAATGGATCTTTAAGAAGAAAATGGACGCCAACGGTAATGTGACCATTTATAAAGCTCGACTTGTGGCAAAGGGTTTTTCACAAGTTCAAGGAGTTGACTACAATGAGACATTCTCACTCGTAGCGATGCTGAAGTCCGTCAGAATCATGTTAGCAATAGCTGCATTCTTCGATTATGAAATCTGGCAGATGGATGTCAAAACGGCGTTCCTTAACGGTTTCCTTAAGGAAGAGTTGTATATGATGCAACCCGAAGGTTTTGTCGATCCTAAAAATGCTAACAAAGTATGCAAGCTCCAACGATCCATTTATGGACTGGTGCAAGCATCTTGGAGTTGGAATAAACGCTTTGATGAGGTGATCAAAGCATTTGGGTTTATACAAGTGGTTGGAGAATCTTGTATTTACAACAAAGTGAGTGGGAGCTCTGTGGCGTTTCTAATATTGTATGTGGATGACATATTGTTGATTGGAAACAACGTGGAGTTTTTGGAGAGCATAAAGGATTACTTGAATAAAAGTTTCTCTATGAAGGACCTAGGAGAAGCTATTTACATTCTAGGCATAAAGATCTATAGGGATAGATCAAAACGCCTGATAGGACTTTCACAAAGCACATACCTTGATAAAGTTTTCAAGAGGTTCAAAATGGAACAGTCCAAGAAGGGATTCTTGCCAGTTTTACAAGGTACGAGATTGAGTAAGACTCAGTGCCCAACAACTGATAAAGATAGAGAGCATATGAGCACCGTCCCCTATGCTTCAGCCATAGGTTCTATCATGTATGCAATGTTGTGCACTAGACCGGACGTTAGCCTAGCCATAAGTATGGCAGGCAGGTTCCAGAGTAATCCAGGAGTGGATCACTGGACAGCGGTCAAGAATATCCTGAAGTACCTGAAAAGGACTAAGGAGATGTTTCTCGTGTATGGAGGTGACAAAGAGCTCGCCGTAAAAGGTTACGTCGATGCAAGCTTTGACACATATCCGGACGACTCTAAGTTGCAGACTGGATGCGTATTTATTCTGAATGGGGGTGCGGTAAGCTGGTGCAGTTCCAAGCAAAGCGTCGTAGCTGATTCTACATGTGAAGCAGAGTACATGGCTGCCTCGGAGGCAGCTAAAGAGGGTGTCTGGATGAAGCAGTTCGTGACGGATCTTGGAGTGGTGCCGAGCGCATTGAATCCAATAACCCTGTTTTGTCACAACACGGGTGTCATTGCCTTAGCAAAGGAACCACGGTTTCAGAAGAAGACCAGACACATCAAACGACGCTTCAACCTCATCCGCGACTACGTCGAAGGGGAGGACGTAAATATATGCAAAGTGCACACGGATTTGAATGTGGCAGACCCGCTGACTAAACCTCTTCCACGGGCAAAGCATGATCAACACCAGAACTATATGGGTGTTAGATTTGTAACAATGTAATTCGCATGGTGATGTGAGGGCTAGATTATTGACTCCAGTGCAAGTGGGAGACTGTTGGAATTATGCCCTAGAGGCAATGATAAATAAGTTGTTATTATGATTCCTGTATCAAGATAATCGTTTATTATCCATGCTATAATTGTATTGAATGAAGACTTAGATACATGTGTGGATACATAGACAAAACACTGTCCCTAGCAAGCCTCTAGTTGGCTAGCCAGTTGATCAAGGATAGTCAGGGTCTTCTGACTATGTACAAGGTGTTGTTGCTTGATAACTGGATCACGTCATTGGGAGAATCATGTGATGGACTGGACCCAAACTAATAGACATAGCATGTTGATCGTGTCATTTTGTTGCTACTGTTTTCTGCGTGTCAAGTATTTATTCCTATGACCATGAGATCATATAACTCACTGACGCCGAAGGAATACTTTATGTGTATCAAACGTCGCAACGAACTGGGTGACTATAAAGATGCTCTACAGGTATCTCCGAAGGTGTCCGTTGAGTTAGTATGGATCAAGACTGGGATTTGTCACTCCGTGTGACGGAGAGGTATCTCGGGGCCCACTCGGTAATACAACATCACACACAAGCCTTGCAAGAAATGTGACTTACTGTAAGTCATGGGATCTTGTATTACAAAACGAGTAAAGAAACTTGCCGGTAAACGAGATTGAAATAGGTATGCAGCCCACCCCGGGGAAGCCCATAGGCCTTAGGGGTGCCGCACCAGCCCTTAGTGGGCTGGTGGGCAAGCCCAAGAAGGCCCCTACACAGGATAAGAAAAAATCAAAGAGAAAAGAAAAAAAGGAAGTGGGAAGGAAGGGAACGACTCCACCTTCCAATCCTAGTTGGACTAGGATTGGAGGAGGATTCCTCCTCCCCCCCCCTTCGGCCGACCCCCTTGGGGCTCCTTGAGCCTCAAGGAAAGGCCCCTCCCCTCCCACCTATATATACGGAGGTATTAGGGCTGATTTGAGATAACTTTGCCACGGTAGCCCGACCACATACCTCCATGGTTTTTCCTCTATATCGCGTTTCTACGGAGCTCGGGCGGAGCCCTGCTGAGATTAGATCACCACCAACCTCCGGAGCACCGTCACGCTGCCGGAGAACTCATCTACCTCTCCGTCTCTCTTGCTGGATCAAGAAGGCCGAGATCATCGTCGAGCTGTACGTGTGCTGAACGCGGAGGTGCCGTCCGTTCGGCACTAGATCGGAGAAGATCGTGGGACGGATCGCAGGACGGTTCGTGGGACGGTTCGCGGGGCGGATCGAGGGACATGAGGACGTTCCACTACATTAACCGCGTTTATTAACGCTTCTGTTGTGCGATCTACAAGGGTACGTAGATCTGAAATCCCCCTCATAGATGGACATCAGCATCATAGGTCTTCGTGCGCGTAGCATCATAAAGCATGTGAAAATCACATTTAAGTCTAACGTACTTCCTATGCATAGGCATTTTATAGGAAAACAAATTGTCAAGACAACCAATAACTGCCATAAGCAAGGAAGAAGAAAGGGACAAGAGGAATCTCAACATAACGAGAGGTGATTTAGTGGTATGAAAGTTTCTACCACCATATTTTCCTTTCTCATAATAATTACATGTGGGATCATATTCGAATTCAACAATGTAACCATCACATAGGATATTCTTTTCATGATCCACATGCATGCAAAGTTGACGCTCTTCAAAAATAGTGGGATTATCATCAACTAAAGTCATGGCGTCTCCAAACCAACTTTCAATAATATTGTAAACATCAAATTCATCATGAGGCTTAAACAAATTTTCAAGATCATAAGAAAAATCATTACCCCAATCATGACCATTGCAACCAGTAGTGGACATAGCAAAACTAGCATCCCCAAGCTTAGGGTTTTGCATATTTTTGGCATGATTTTCACTAATAGAATTTATAGTGAAACCATTGCAATCATGCTTTTCATCCAAGGAGCCCTCGTGAATCACTTCATAAATTTCTTCCTCGCAATTTTCAGGTTCACGCATCTCAAGCAAAACTCCATAAAGAAAGTCAAGTGCACTCAACTCACTAGCAATTGGATCAACATAATTCGATCTCTTAAAGAGATTAGCAAGTGGATGAGGATCCATATCAATATATTTTCAGCAAGCGAAGATGCAAGCATATTGCAGGCACATGGCAACACAAGCAACCAGAAAGCAAGCAAGAGAAAAGGGTGAACGAAAAAGGCAAACGAAAAGGGAAAACGAAAAAGGCAAATTGTGAAGTGGGGGAGAGGAAAACGAGAGGCAACTGGCAAACAAAGTAAATGCAAGAGATGAGTTTGCGACACCTACTTGGATGAGTTCTTGACTTGATCTTCCTCCCCGGCAACGGCGCCAGAAATTCTTCTGCTACGGCAACAAAAGTCCTTCCCAAGCAACGCCAGGAATTCTTCTTGCTACTTCTCTTGTTTGCGTCGGTTTTCCCTTGAAGAGGAAAGGGTGATGCAGCACAGGAGCAGTAAGTATTTCCCTCAGTTTGAGAACCAAGGTATCGATCCAGAAGGAGGGTCTCGTCAAGTCCAGAGTACCTGCACAAACACAAACGAGCTTGCACCCAACGCTTCAAAGAGGTTGTCAATCCCTTCAAGATTGTTTGCAAAGTGAGATCTGAAGGCGTAAAGTGCAACGAAGTAAAAAGTGTAAGGCTGAAAATATGGTCTAGAGTAGACCCGGGGGCCATAGTGTTCTCTAGAGGCTTCTCTCAAAATAGCAAATATCACGGCGGGTAACCAAATTACTATCGAGCAATTGATAGAACCGCGCAAAGTCATGACGATATCTAAGGCAATGATCATACATATAGGCATCACGTCCGAGACAAGTTGACCGATACTTTCTGCATCTACTACTATTACTCCACACATCGACCGCTATCCAGCATGCATCTAGTGTATTGAGTTCATGACGAACAGAGTAACGCCTTAAGCAAGATGACATGATGTAGAGGGATAATCTCAAACCAATGATGGAACCCCCCATCTTTTTACCCTTGATGGCAACAACATGATGCGTGCCTCGCTACCCCTTCTGTCACTGGGTGAGGTCACCGCACGGTATGAACCCAAAACCAAGCACTTATCCCATTGCAAGAATCATAGATCTAGTTGGCCAGACAAAACCCACAACTCGAAGAGAATTACAAGGATATGAAATCATGCATAAGAGAGATCAGAAGAAACTCAAATAAGATTCATAGATAATCTGATCATAAATCCACAATTCATCGGATCTCGACAAACACACCGCAAAATAAGATTACATCGGATAGATCTCCATGAAGATCATGGAGAACTTTGTATTGAAGATCCAAGAGAGAGAAGAAGCCATCTAGTTACTAGCTATGGACCCGTAGGTCTATGGTGAACTACTCACGCATCATCGGAGAGGTCATGGTGTTGATGAAGAAGCCCTCCGTGTCCGAATCCCCCCTCCGGCAGGGCACCAGAACGTGCCCCAGATGGGATCTTGCGGAGACAGAAGTTTGCGACGGCGGAAAAGTGATTTTGATGATCTCCTGATTTTTTTTGGGATTTTTAGGGAATATATAGGCGCAACCCCTAGGGCAGAGGGCGCCCAGGGGGCCCACAAGCCTGTGGGTCGCGGCCTCCCCCCTGGCCGCGGGGTGGGGGCTTGTGGGGCCCCTGAGGGCCCCCTGCCTTGTCTCCCAAGCTTTTGATCTTCTTCCGTTCCAGAAAAATTCTTTTCGGGGATTTCATTCCGTTTGGACTCCGTTTCAAAATCTCCTCTGAAAGGGGTCAAAAACATGGAAAAAACAGGAACTGGCACTTGGCACTGAGTTAATAAGTTAGTCCCAAAAAATATATAAAAGGCATGCAAAACATCCAAAGTTTGACAAGATAATAGCATGAAACCATCAAAAATTATAGATACGTTGCAGACGTATCAGTGACCTCCGGGAGCTTCTAGACCGCCATGGACGCCTCCCGGATGTGTCGTGAGTAGTTTCCCTTGGACCATGAGTCCATGACCAGTAGCTATGTGATGTCTTCTCTTCAATCTTGTGCTTCAATGGTTAGTCCTTGTGAGCTGCCCTACATGATCAAGGCATCTATATAATTCTCTTGGTGTTGCTATGCTCGGTTTGTTGGGATCCGATGGATTATGATATTATGTTCAGATTTTTATGAGTTATATATTTGTTTATCCTTTTATATTATGTTCCCTAGTTATTCTTGCATGTTCTCTGTTGCTTTTTATTGCTCTGGCCAAGTAGTAGATCATAACTCCAAGAGGGAGCGTTATGCATGATTGTGGGTTCGGGCCCCTCGATGTCTAGCTTGAGTTAGAGAAACATGAGACAGGGGTATATGCTTGTTGCCACCAGGGCAAAAACAACGGTGCTTGTGACCAAGGTTGCAAGGATTGTATACCTTACGCATAGTTCGTTAATGCAGTTGTCCGTTGCTTTGAGTTTACACTTCGGATGGGGCTCGCAACTTAATACTGGAGAGATGTTCTGGATAGCTATCTCAAGGTGGATGATTAGTAAGTAGATGTTGATGAATAAACAATCTACTTGTCTCGGCGTATTGCCCATTACTATTGAGCCTCTAACTATCAAGGAGCATAATTAGCATTGCGGCGCGATCATAATTCTGTCAATTGTCCAACTGTGATTTGTTTACCCTAGCACAGTTGTTTATCGTCTTTTGGGAGAGATACATCACTAGTGAACATCATGTGACTCTGGTCCATATCACCATCATTGCCTACACCTCCACTATTTACCGTTTTATTTACTTTTCCGTCGCAATCACTATTACATTCCCGCTTGTGTTTTGATCCTTTGCAAACTACAAGGCCGGAGAGATTGACAACCTCTCTGTACTCGTTGGGAGCAAAGTTATTTGTTATGTGTGCAGGTCCACGTCTTCTGCTAGCGCTAGGGTGGAAGACACCTACTTGTTGAGCCTAGGAGTCCTCCTGGTTCGATAAACCTTACAGTCTCTATGTAAGGGAAATTTGCTGCTAACTACATCTCCACCTTCCACTTAGGGTATCCAACGAGGGATGAGAAGTATATACATCACCTCGTCATCAAGCGAACTTCTAGCACCGTTGCCTGGGACTCTTATACGTCCATTTTGCATCATACTTTTATGTTGATATTTACCGTTTTATGGGCTGTTATTACACTTCACGGTGCAATACTTATGCATTTTCTCTCTTATTTTGCAAGGTTTACATGAAGAGGGAGAATGCCGGCAGTTGGAATTCTGGCCTGAAAAAGGAGCAAGTTTGAGATACCTATTCTGCGCAACTCCAAAAGCCGTGAAAATCCACGAGGAATTATTTTGGAATTTATAAAAAATACTGGGCCAAAGAAGTACCACAGGGGAGCCACCAGGAGGCCACAAGCCTGCTAGGCGCGGCCTACCCCCTTGGTCGCGCCTAGGGGGCTTGTGGGCTCCTTGTTGGCCCTCTGGCTCCCCTCTTTTGCTATAAGGAGGGTTTCCTTTCAGAAACAAATCAAGAGGAGGCTTTCGGGAGGAATCACCGCCGCCACAAGGCAGAACTTGAGCAAAACCAATCTAGAGCTCCGGCAGGGTCGTCCTGCCGGGGAAACTTCAATCCGGGAGGGGGAAATCATCTCCATCGTCATCACCAACACTCCTCTCATCGGAGGGGACTCATCACCATCAACATCTTCATCAGCACCATCTCATCTCCAAACCCTAGTTCATCTCTTGTAACAAATCTCCGTCTCGCGACTCCGATTGGTACTTGTAAGGTTGCTGGTAGTGTTAATTACTCTTTGTAGTTGATGCTAGTTGAATTACTCGGTGGAAGATTATATGTTAAGATCCTTGATTCTATTCAATACCTCTCTGGTCATGAACATAATTATGCTTTGTGAGTAGTTACTTTTGTTCATGAGGACATGGGATAAGTCATGCTATAGGTAGTCATGTGAATTTGGTATTCGTTCGACATTTTGATACGTTGTATGTTGTTTTTCCTCTAGTGGTGTTATGTGAACGTCGACTACATAACACGTCACCATTATTTGGGCCTAGAGTAAGGAATTGGGAAGTAGTAAGTAGATGATGGGTTGCTAGAGTGACAGAAGCTTAAACCCTAGTTTATGCGTTGCTTCGTGAGGGGCTGATTTGGATCCACTAGTTTAATGCTATGGTTAGACTTTGTCTTAATTCTTCTTTTGTAGTTGCGGATGCTTGCGAGAGGGGTTAATCATAAGTGGGATGTTTGTCCAAGTAAGGGCAGCACCCAAGCACCGGTCCACCCACATATCAAACTATCAAAGTAGCGAACGCGAATCATATGAACATGATGAAAACTAGCTTGAAAGAAATTCCCGTGTGTCCTCGGGAGCGCTTTACCTCCTATAAGAGTTTGTCCAGGCTTGTCCCTTGCTACAAAAGGGGTTGGGACACTTTGCTGCACCGTTGTTACTATTGTTACTTGCTACTTGCTACGAATCATCTTACCACACAACTTTCTGTTACCGATAATTTCAGTGCTTGCAGAGAATACCTTGCTTAAAACCACTTGTCAGATCCTTCTGCTCCTCGTTGGGTTCAACAATCTTACTTATCGAAAGGACTATGATAGATCCCCTACACTTGTGGGTCATCAGACTCCACTCTTCAAGATAGGGGAGTTGCACACTATCTTTTACCTTTGCTTTTTAGGCTTGTTAGTTTGCTTTCTAGTTTTTGCTTTAGAGTCTTATACCAAAAACCACAAAAAATTAGGTACTTTGCTTTTAGTTGTCATGCATGTTAAGGTTTGATTCCTGGAAGGAATCTGAGGTCCTAGACTTCCGTCAAAGGAATGGGGAAAATATGAAGGAAGCATGGGATAGAATTTCCGAAGCACACGAAAGAATTATGCCTTGGATACCTATCAAAATTGTGCTTAGAAATTTTTATCATGGTCTCTTTATATGGTGCAAACACTCTCTTGATATTATATCTAAAGGAGATTTCTTAGAGTGTGATGAGGCAAGAGCTCTTGATATTATACATGGTCTATCTAATAATCTTGTTTATAATCATGGTTATGACACTATTATAGATAGACTTGCTACTATTGAAGGGAAAATAGATGCTCTATATTTAAGAGAAAAAGAGAAATCCATGGTTGATAAGGAGCAGATTTTGAACTTCTTCAAAACTTTATCAAGGTATGTACTTTGTGAAAGTCCTATCAGGCGTCTTGATCTATCCCTATAGATCTTAATGCCTAATTTGTAAACACCTTTCACTAGGTCCTTCATAGAGGAACTTTTATTCAAGTAATCCTTTATGCTCTCCAAAAGCTCCACGTTGTTTCCAATCAGCAATATGTCATCCACATATAATATTAGAAACACCACAGAGCTCCCACTCACTTTCTTGTAAATACAAGATTCTCCAACCACTTGTATAAACCCAAATGCTTTGATCGCCTCATCAAAGCGCTTATTCCAACTCCGAGGTGCTTGCACCAGTCCATAAATGGATCGCTGGAGCTTGCACACTTTGTTAGCATTCTTTGGATCGACAAAAGCTTCGGGTTGCATCATATACAATTCTTCCTTAAGAAAACCGTTAAGGAACGCCGTTTTGACATCCATCTACCAGAATTCATAATCGAAAAATGCAACTATTTCTAACATGATTCGGACGGACTTAAGCATCGCTACCGGTGAGAACGCCTCATCGTAGTCAACTCTTTGAACTTGTGAAAAACCCTTTGCCACAAGTCGAGCTTTATAAACGGTCACATTACCATCCGCGTCCGTCTTCTTCTTAAAGATCCATTTGTTCTGAATAGCCTTGCGGCCTTCAGGTATTACTTCCAAAGTCCACACATTGTTCTCGGACATGGATAATATCTCGGACTTCATGGCCTCCAGCCATTTGTTGGAATCCGAGCCCACCATTGCTTCTTCATAATTTGCAGGTTCATTGTTGTCTAACAACATAATTGATAAGATAGGATTACCGTACCACTTAGGAGCAGTATGTGATCTTGTCGACATGCGAGGTCCGATAGGACCTTGATCCGAAGTTCCATGATCACCATCGTTAACTTCATCCTCAACCAGCGTTGCAACGATAGGGGTTTCCCCTGCCCTGCGCCACCATCTAGAGGGATTAGAGGTTCGACAAGCTCATCAAGTTCTATCTTCCTCCCACTCAATTCTTTTGAGAGGAACTCCTTCTCAAGAAAAGCTCCTTTTTAGCAACAAAAACTTTGCCCTCGGATTTGAGATAGAAGGTATACTGAACTGTCTCTTTTGGGTAACCTATGAAGACACACTTTTTCGCTTTGGGTTCCAGTTTTTCAGGTTGAAGCTTTTTGACATAAGCATCACATCCCCACACTTTAAGAAACGAAAATTTTGGTCTTTTGCCATACCACGGTTCGTATGGTGTCATCTCAACAGATTTTGATGGTGCCCTATTTAAAGTGAATGCAGCTGTCTCTAATGCATAACCCCAAAACGATAATGACAAATCGGTAAGACACATCATAGATCGCACCATCTCTTATAAAGTACGATTACGACGTTCGTACACACCATTACGCTGTGGTGTTCCACGTGGTGTCAACTGTTAAACAATTCCACACTGTCTTAAGTGAGCACCAAACTCGAAACTCAGATATTCACCCCCACGATCAGATCGTAGGAACTTGATCTTCTTGTTATGATGATTTTCAGCTTCACTCTGAAATTGCTTGAACTTCTCAAACGTTTCATACTTGTGCTTCATCAAGTAGACATAACCATATCTACTCAAATCGTCAGTGAAGGTGAGAAAATAACGATATCCGCCGCGCGCCTCCACACTCATCGGACCGCATACATCGGTATGTATGATTTCCAACAAGTCACTTGCACGCTCCATTGTTTCGGAGAACGGAGTCTTAGTTATCTTGCCCATGAGGCATGGTTCACACGTGTCAAGTGAATCAAAGTCAAGTGACTCCAAAATTCCATCGGAATGGAGTTTATTCATGCGCTTTACACCAATATGACCTAAGCGGCAGTGCCACAAAAACATGGCACTATCATTGTTAACTCTAACTCTTTTGGTCTCAATGTTATGTATATGTGCATCATCGCTATCAAGATTCAATATGAACAATCCTCTCACATTGGGTGCATGACCATAAAAGATATTACTCATAGAAATAGAACAACCATTATTCTCTGACTTAAACGGGTAACCGTCTCGCAATAAACAAGATCCAGATATAATGTTCATGCTTAACGCAGGCACTAAATAACAATTATTTAAGTTCATAACTAATCCTGATGGTAACTGAAGTGAAACTGTGCCGATGGCGATTGCATCAACCTTGGAACCATTTCCCACGCGCATCGTCACTTCATCCTTCGCCAGCCTTCGCTTATTCCGCAGTTCCTGTTTCGAGTTGCAAATATGACCAACAGAATCGGTATCGAATACGCAGGCACTACTACGACAGCTGGTTAAGTACACATCAATAACATGTATATCGAATATACCTGAATTTTCCTTGGCCGCCTTCTTATCAGCCAGATACTTGGGGCAGTTGTGCTTCCAGTGACCCAGTCCCTTGCAATAATAACACTCTGTTTCAGGCTTAGGCCAAGCCTTGGGTTTCTTCGTCGGATTGGCAACAGGTTTTCCGCTCTTCTTGGAGTTTCCCTTCTTGCCTTTGCCGTTTCTCTTCAAACTAGTGGTCTTATTCACCATCAACACTTGATGCTCTTTACGGAGTTCTGACTATGCGACTTTCAGCATCGCGAATAACTTACCGGGTGATTTGTTATTCCCTTGCATGTTATAGTTCAACACAAAGCTCTTGTAGCTTGGTGGCAGTGATTGAAGAATTCTGTCAGTGATAGCCTCTTGCGGGAGTTCAATCCCCAGCTCAGCTAGACGGTTTGAGTACCCGGACATTTTAAGCACATGTTCACTGACAGACGAATTCTCCTCCATCTTGCAAGCATAGAATTTATCAGAGGTCTCATGCCTCTCGATCTGGGCGTTCTTCTGAAAGATAAACTTCAACTCCTGGAACATCTCAAATGCTCCATGACGCTCAAAGCAACGTTGAAGTCCAGGCTCTAAGCCATAAAAGACTCCACATTGAACTACTGAGTAGTCCTCCTTACATGTTAACCAAGTGTTCTTAACATCTTGGTCAGCCATAGCGGGTTGTTCATCTCCTAGCGCAGAATTAAGGACATAATCCTTCTTCCCAGCTTGCAGGAGGAACTTAAGATTACGAGCCGAGTCTACAAAGTTGCTTCCATCATCTTTCAACTTAGCTTTCTCTAGGAACGTATTAAAATTCTGGGTGACTGTCGCGTGTGCCATTGATCTACAACACAAATATTTCAAAGTGGACTTAGACTGTATTCAAGATAATTAGAGTTTAACTAATCAAATTACTTGCTAAACTCCCACTCAAAAAGTACAACTCTCTAGTCATTTGAGTGCTACATGATCCAAATTCACTAACTCAAGTCCGATCATCACATGAGTTGAGAATAGTTTCAGCGGTAAGCATCTCTATGCTAATAATATCAACTATATGATTCATGCTCGACCTTTCGGTCTCATGTGTTCCGAGGCCATGTCTGCACATGCTAGGCTCATCAAGCTTAACCCGAGCGTTCCACGTGTACAACTGTTTTGCACCCGTTGTATGTGAACATTGAGTCTATCACACCCGATCATCACATGGTGTCTCGAAGCGACGAACTGTAGCAATGGTGCACAGTCGGGGAGAACACAATTTCGTCTTGAAATTTTAGTGAGAGATAACCTTATAATGCTACCGTCCTTCTAAGCAAAATAAGGTGCATAAAAGGATTAACATCACATGCAATTCATAAGTGACATGATATGGCCATCATCTTGTGCTTCTTGATCTCCATCACCAAAGCACCAGCACGAACTTCTTGTCACCGGCGCCAGACCATGATCTCCATCATCATGATATCCATCAATGTGTCGCCATCGAGGTTGTCGTGCTACTTATGCTATTACTACTAAAGCTACGTCCTAGTAATATAGTAAACGCATCTGCAAACACAAATATTAGTACAAAGACAACCCTATGGCTCATGTCGGTTGCCGTAGCATCGACGTGCAAGTCGATATCAACTATTACAACATGATCATCTCATACATCCAACATATCACATCACGTCATTGGCCATATCATATCACAATCATACCCTGCAAAAACAAGTTAGACGTCCTCTAATTTGGTGTTGCATGTTTTACGTGGCTGCTATGGGTATCTAGTATGATCGCATCTTACTTACGCAAAAACCACAACGGAGATGTGCAAATTGCTATTTAACCTCTCCAAGGACCGCCTCGGTCAAAACCAATTCAACTAAAGTTGAATAAACCGACACCCGCCAGTCATCTTCATGCAACGATGTTGCATGTTAGTCGATGAAACCAGTCTGTCGTAAGCGTACGAGTAATGTCGGTCCGGGCCGCTTCAATCCAACAATACCGCCGAATCGATAAAAGACTAAGGAGGGCAGCAAATCGAACATCACCGTCCACAAAACTTTTTTGTGTTCTACTCGAGATAACATCTACGCATGAACCTAGCTAATGATGCCACTGATGGGGAACGTTGCATGGGAAACAAAAAAAATCCTACGCACACGAAGACCTATCATGGTGATGTCCATCTACGAGAGGAGATTTGGATCTACGTACCCTTGTAGATCGCACAGCAGGAAGCGTTAAGAAACGTGGTTGATGTAGTGGAACGTCTTCACGTCCCTCGAACCGTCCCATGAACCGTCCCACGAACCGTCCCACGATCCGTTCCGATCTAGTGCCGAACGGACGGCACCTCCGCGTTCAGCACACATACAACTCGATGATGATCTCAGCGTTCTTGATCCAGCAAGCAAGACAGAGAAGTAGCTGAGTTCTCCGGCAGCGTGACGGCGCTCCGGTGGTGGTGATGATCTACTCCTGTAGGGCTACGCCCGAGCTCCACAGAAATCCGATCTAGAGGTAGAACTATGTGGTCTAGGGTTGAGTTGCACGTGGCAAAAGTTGTCTCAAATCAGCCCTAAATCACCACTATATATAGGAGGGAGGGGGAGGGGCTTGCCTTGAGGGCCAATCCCTCAAGGGTTGCGTCGGCGCTAGGGAGGAGGAGGACTCCTCCTCCAATTCGGTTCGGGGAAGGAGGAGTCCTCCTCTTCTTTCCCACCTCCCTTTTCCCTTTTTCTTTTTCTTTTCTTTTGGAATTTCTTTACGTGGCGCCATGGGACCCTTGGGCTGACTCCACCAGCCCACTAGGGACTTGTGGCGCCACCCTAATGCCTTGGGATTACTCCCGGGTGGGTGGGCCCCTCCCGATGAACTCTCGAAACCCATTCATCACTCCCGGTACACTGCCGGTATTGCCTGAAACTTTCCGGTGACCAAATGAAACCATCCTATATATCAATCTTCGTTTCCGGACCATTCTGGAAACCCTCGTGACGTCCGTGATCTCATCTGGGACTCCGAACAACATTCGTTAACCACACATATAATTCAACTATACTAAAACATCATCAAACCTTAAGTGTGCAGACCCTGCGGGTTCGAGAACTATGTAGACATGTGATACGTCTCCAATGTATCTATAATTTTTTATAGTTTCATGCTATTATCTTGTCAAACTTTGGATGTTTTGTATGCCTTTTATATATTTTTTGGGACTAACTTATTAACTCAGTGCCAAGTGCCAGTTCCTGTTTTTTCCATGTTTTTTACCCCTTTCAGAGCAGGATTTTGAACGGAGTCCAAATGGAACGAAACTGCTAAAAAGATTTTTTTTCCGAAACAGAAAAAGATCGAGAAGCCTGAGAATCAGGGCAGGGGGCCTGCAGGGACACCACATGCTCCCTAGCCATGGCCAGGGGGCGCGCCTCCCTGGCTTGTGGGCTCCCTGGGCCACCTCTGCCCAAGTACTTTCGCCTATAAATTCCCTAAAATCCCAGAAAAATCAGGAGATCATTGAAAGTACTTTTCCGCCGCCGCAAGCTTCTTTCTCCGCAAGATCCCATCTGGGGCATGTTCTGGTGCCCTGCCGGAAGGGGGATTTGGATACGGAGGGCTTCTTCATCAACACCATGACCTCTCCGATGATGCGTGAGTAGTTCACCATAGACCTACGGGTCCATAGCTAGTAACTAGATGGCTTCTTCTCTCTCTTGGATCTTCAATACAAAGTTCTCCATGATCTTCATGGAGATCTATCCGATGTAATCTTCTTTTGCGGTATGTTTGCCGAGATCCCATGAATTGTGGATTTATGATCAGGTTATCTATTAATCTTATTTGAGTTTCTTCTGATCTCTTATATGCATGATTTCATATCCTTGTAATTCTCTTCGAGTTGTGGGTTTTGTTTGGCCAACTTGATCTATGATTCTTGCAATGGGAGAAGTGCTAGGTTTTGGGTTCATACCGTGCGGTGACCTCACCCAGTGATAGAAGGGGTAGCGAGGCACGCATCGTGTTCTTGCCATCAAGGGTAAAAAGATGGGGTTTTCATCATTGGTTTGAGTTTATCCCTCTACATCATGTCATCTTGCTTAAGGCGTTACTCTGTTCGTCATGAACTCAATACACTAGATGCATGCTGGATAGCGGTCGATGTGTGGAGTAATAGTACTAGATGCAGAAAGTATCGGTCTAGTTGTCTCGGACGTGATGCCTATATGTATGATCATTGCCTTATATATCGTCATGACTTTGCGCGGTTCTATCAATTGCTCGACAATAATTTGTTCACCCTGTTGGAATTATGCCCTAGAGGCAATAATAAATGTATAGTTATTATTATAATTCCTGTATCAAGATAATAGTTTATTATCCATGCTATAATTGTATTGAATGAAGACTCATTTACATGTGTGGATACATAGACAAAACACCGTCCCTAGCATGCCTCTAGTTGGCTAGCCAGTTGATCGATGATAGTCAGTGTCTTCTGATTATGAACAAGGTGTTGTTGCTTGATAACTGGATCACGTCATTGGGAGAATCACGTGATGGACTGGACCCAAACTAATAGACGTAGCATGTTGATCGTGTCATTTTGTTGCTACTGTTTTCTGCGTGTCAAGTATTTATTCCTATGACCATGAGATCATATAACTCACTGACACCGGAGGAATGCTTTTTGTGTATCAAACGTCGCAACATAACTGGGTGACTATAAAGATGCTCTACAGGTATCTCCGAAGGTGTTAGTTGAGTTAGTATGGATCAAGACTGGGATTTGTCACTCCGTGTGACGGAGAGGTATCTCGGGGCCCACTCGGTAATACAACATCACACACAAGCCTTGCAAGCAATGTAACTTAGTGTAAGTTGCGGGATCTTGTATTACGGAACGAGTAAAGAGACTTGCCGGTAAACGAGATTGAAATAGGTATGCGGATACTGACGATCGAATCTCGGGCAAGTAACATACCGAAGGACAAAGGGAATGATATACGGGATTATACGAATCCTTGGCACTGAGGTTCAAACGATAAGATCTTCGTAGAATATGTAGGATCCAATATGGGCATCCAGGTCCCGCTATTGGATATTGACCGAGGAGTCTCTCGGGTCATGTCTACATAGTTCTCGAACCCGCAGGGTCTGCACACTTAAGGTTCGACGTTGTTTTATGCGTATTTGAGTTATATGGTTGGTTACCGAATGTTGTTCGGAGTCCCGGATGAGATCACGGACGTCACGAGGGTTTCCGGAATGGTCCGGAAACGAAGATTGATATATAGGATGACCTCATTTGATTACCGGAAGGTTTTCGGAGTTACCGGGAATGTACCGGGAATGACGAATGGGTTCCGGGAGTTCACCGGGGGGGGCAACCCACCCCGGGGAAGCCCATAGGCTTTGGGGAGACACACCAGCCCTTAGTGGGCTGGTGGGACAGCCCCAAGGGCGCCTATGCGCCAAGAGAAGAAAATCAAAGGAAAAGAAAAAAAAAGAGGGAAGAAGTGGGAAGGGAGGGGGACTCCTCCCACCAAACCAAGTCCAACTCGGTTTGGGGGGGGAGTCCTCCCCCCTTTGGCTCGGCAGACCCCTTGGGAGTCCCTTGGACCCCAAGGCAAGGTCCCCTCCCTCCTCCTATATATATGGGGCTTTCAGGGCAGATTTGAGACGACTTTCTCACGGCTGCCCGACCTCATACCTCCATAGTTTTTCCTCTAGATCGCGTTTCTGCGGAGCTCGGGCGGAGCCCTGCTGAGACGAGATCATCACCAACCTCCGGAGCGCCGTCACGCTGCCGGAGAACTCTTCTACCTCTCCGTCTCTCTTGATGGATCAAGAAGGCCGAGATCATCGTCGAGTTGTACGTGTGCTGAACGCGGAGGTGCCGTCCGTTCGGTACTAGATCGTGGGACTGATCGCGGGATTGTTCGCGGGGCGGATCGAGGGACGTGAGGACGTTCCACTACATCAACCGCGTTCTCTAACGCTTCTGCTGTACGATCTACAAGGGTACGTAGATCACTCATCCCCTCTCATAGATGGACATCACCATGATAGGTCTTCGTGCGCGTAGGAAAATTTTTGTTTCCCATGCGACGTTCCCCAACAGTGCCATCATGAGCTAGGTTCATGCGTAGATGTCTTCTCGAGTAGAACACAAAAGTTTTTGTGGGCGGTGATGTGCGTTTTGCTGCCCTCCTTAGTCTTTTCTTGATTCCGCGGTATTGTTGGATTGAAGCGGCTTGGACCGACATTACTCGTACGCTTACGAGAGACTGGTTTCATCGTTACGAGTAACCCCCTTTGCTCAAAGATGACTGGCAAGTGACGGTTTCTCCAACTTTAGTTGAATCGAATTTGACCGAGGAGGTCCTTGGATGAGGTTAAATAGCAACTCATATATCTCCGTTGTGGTGTTTGCGTAAGTAAGATGCGATCCTACTAGATACCCTTGGTCACCACGTAAAACATGCAACAACAAAATTAGAGGACGTCTAACTTGTTTTTGCAGGGTATGATTGTGATGTGATATGGCCAACGATATGATGTGATATATTGGATGTATGAGATGATCATGTTGTAATAGAAATATCGACTTGCACGTCGATGGTACGGCAACCGGCAGGAGCCATAGGGTTGTCTTTATACTAACATATGTGCTTGCAGATGCGTTTACTATTTTGCTAGGATGTAGCTTTAGTAGTAATAGCATAAGTAGCACGACAACCATGATGGCAACACGTTGATGGATGATCATGGTGTGGCGCCGGTGACAAGAAGATCGTGCCGGTGCTTTGGTGATGGAGATCAAGAAGCACGTGATGATGGCCATATCATGTCACTTATGAATTGCATGTGATGTTAATCCTTTTATGCACCTTATTTTGCTTAGAACGACGGTAGCATTATGAGGTGATCTCTCACTAAAATTTCAAGACGAAATTGTGTTCTCCCCGACTGTGCACCGTTGCTACAGTTCGTCGTTTCGAGACACCACGTGATGATCGGGTGTGATAGACTCAACGTTCACATACAACGGGTGCAAAACAGTTGCGCACGCGGAACACTCGGGTTAAGCTTGACGAGCCTAGCATGTGCAGACATGGCCTCGGAACACATGAGACCGAAAGGTCGATCATGAATCATATAGTTGATATGATTAGCATAGGGATGCTTACCACTGAAACTATACTCAACTCACGTGATGATCGGACTTGGGATAGTGTAAGTGGATCATGAACCACTCAAATGACTAGAGAGATGTACTTTTTGAGTGGGAGTTTAGCATATAATTTGATTAAGTTGAACTCTAATTATCTTGAACATAGTCTAAGTCCACTTTGAATATATTTGTGTTGTAGATCATGGCTCACGCAAGTGTCATCCTGAATTTTAATACGTTCCTAGAGAAAGCTAAGTTGAAAGATGATGGAAGCAACTTTGTAGACTGGGCTCGTAATCTTAAGCTAATCTTACAAGCTGGAAAGAAGGATTATGTCCTTAATGCTGTGCTAGGAGATGAACCACCCGCTACGGCTGATCAGGATGTTAAGAACGCTTGGTTAGCACGTAAGGAGGACTACTCAATAGTTCAATGTGCAGTCTTGTATGGCTTGGAACCGGGACTTCAACGTTGCTTTGAGCGTCATGGAGAATTTGAGATGTTCTAGGAGTTGAAGTTTATCTTTCAGAAGAACGCCCGGATCGAGAGGTATGAGACCTCCGATAAATTCTATGCTTGCAAGATGGAGGAAAACTCGTATGTCAGTGAACATGTGCTCAAAATGTCTGGGTACTCAAACCGTCTAGCTGAACTGGGGATTGAACTCCCGCAGGAAGCTATCACTGACAGAATCCTTCAATCACTGCCGCCAAGCTATAAAGGCTTTGTGTTGAACTACAACATGCAAGGGATGAACAAGTCTCCCGGCGAGTTGTTTGCGATGCTGAAAGTCGCAGAGTCTGAACTCCGTAAAGAGCATCAAGTGTTGATGGTGAGCAAGACCACTAGTTTCAAGAGAAACGGCAAAGGAAAGAAGGGCAATTTGAAGAAGAGCGGCAAGCCTGTTGCCAATCCGCCGAAGAAGCCCAAAGCTGGACCTAAGCCTGAAACAGAGTGCTTCTATTGCAAGGGTATGGGTCACTGGAAGCGCAATTGCCCCAAGTATCTGGCAGATAAGAAGGCGGGCAAACAAAAATCAGGTATATTTGATATACATGTTATTGATGTGTACTTAACCGGCTCTCGTAGTAGTGCCTGGGTATTTGATACCGGTTCTGTTGCTCACATTTGCAACTCGAAGCAGGAACTGCGGAATAGACGAAGGCTGGCGAAAGACGAAGTGACGATGCGCGTAGGAAACGGTTCCAAGGTTGATGCAATCGCCGTCGGCACAGTGTCACTTCAGCTACCATCGGGATTAGTGATGAACTTAAATCATTGTTATTTAGTGCCTGCGTTGAGCATGAACATTATATATGGATCTTGTTTATTGCGAGACGGTTACTCTTTTAAGTCTGAGGATAATGGTTGTTCTATTTCTATGAGTAACATCTTTTATGGTCATGCACCGAATGTGAGAGGATTGTTCATATTGAATCTTGATAGCGATACACATATACATAACATTGAGACCAAAAGAGTTAGAGTAAACAATGATAGCGCCATATTTTTGTGGCACTGCCGCTTGGGTCATATTGGTGTAAAGCGCATGAAGAAACTCCATGCTGATGGACTTTTGGAGTCACTTGACTTCGATTCACTTGACACGTGCGAACCATGCCTTATGGGCAAGATGACTAAGACTCCGTTCTCCGGAACAATGGAGCGTGCAAGTGACTTGTTGGAAATCATACATACCGATGTGTGTGGTCCAATGAGCGTGGAGGCACGCGGCGGATATCGTTATTTTCTCACCTTCACTGACGATTTAAGTAGATATGGTTATGTCTACTTGATGAAGCACAAGTCTGAAACATTTGAAAAGTTCATGCAATTTCAGAGTGAAGTGGAAAATCATCGTGACAAGAAGACCAAGTTCCTACGGTCTGATCGTGGGGGTGAGTATCTGAGTTTCGAGTTTGGTACTCACTTAAGACAATGTGGAATTGTTTCGCAGTTAACACCGCCTGGAACACCACAGCGTAATGGTGTGTCCGAACGTCGTAATCGTACTTTGTTAGAGATGGTGCGATCTATGATGTCTCTTACTGATTTGCCGTTATCATTTTGGGGTTATGCATTGGAAACATCTGCATTCACTTTAAATAGGGCACCATCGAAATCCATTGAGACGACACCATACGAACTGTGGTATGGCAAAAGACCAAAGTTGTCGTTTCTTAAAGTTTGGGGATGTGATGCTTATGTCAAAAAGCTTCAGCCTGAAAAGCTGGAACCCAAAGCGGAAAAATGCGTCTTCATAGGTTACCCAAAAGAGACAGTTGGGTACACCTTCTATCTCAAATCCGAGGGCAAAGTGTTTGTTGCTAAGAACGGAACTTTTCTCGAGAAGGAGTTTCTCTCGAGAGAATTGAGTGGGAGGAAGATAGAACTTGACGAGGTTGTCGAACCTCTCATCCCTCTGGATGGTGACGCAGGGCAAGGGGAAACCTCTGTCATTGCGACGCCGGTTGAGGAGGAAGTTAATGATGATGATCATGAAACTCCAGTTCAAATTTCTGTTGAACCACGCAGGTCAACAAGATCACGCGCTGCTCCAGAGTGGTACGGTAATCCCGTCTTATCAATCATGTTGTTAGACAACAATGAACCTGCAAAATATGAAGAAGCAATGGTGGGCCCAGATTCCAACAAATGGCTAGAAGCCATGAAATCCGAGATAGGATCCATGTATTAGAACAAAGTGTGGACTTTGGAGATACTACCTGAGGGCCGCAAAGCTATTCAGAACAAATGGATCTTTAAGAAGAAGACGGACGCTGACGGTAATGTGACCGTTTATAAAGCTCGACTTGTGGCAAAGGGTTTTTCACAAGTTCCAAGAGTTGACTACGATGAGACCTTCTCACCCGTAGCGATGCTTAAGTCCGTCAGAATCATGTTAGCAATAGCTGCATTTTTCGATTATGAAATCTGGCAGATGGATGTCAAAACGGCGTTCCTTGACGGTTTCCTTAAGGAAGAGTTGTATATGATGCAACCCGAAGGTTTTGTCGATCCTAAAAATGCTGACAAAGTATGCAAGCTCCAGCGATCCATTTATGGACTGGTGCAAGAATCTCGGAGTTGGAACAAACGCTTTGATGAGGTGATCAAAGCATTTGGGTTTATACAAGTGGTTGGAGAATCTTGTATTTACAAGAAAGTGAGTGGGAGCTCTGTGGCGTTTCTAAATATTATATGTGGATGACATATTACTGATTGGAAACAACGTAGAGCTTTTGGAGAGCATAAAAGGTTACTTGAATAAAAGTTTCTCTATGAAGGACCTAGGAGAAGCTGCTTACATTCTAGGCATTAAGATCTATAGGGATAGATCAAAACGCCTGATAGGACTTTCACAAAGCACATACCTTGATAAAGTTTTGAAGAGGTTCAAAATGGAACAGTCCAAGAAAGGGTTCTTGCCAGTTTTACAAGGTACGAGATTGAGTAAGACTCAGTGCCCAGCAACTGATGAAGATAGAGAGCATATGCGCTCCGTCCCCTATGCTTCAGCCATAGGTTCTATCATGTATGCGATGCTGTGCACTAGACCGGATGTTAGCCTGGCCATAAGTATGGCAGGTAGGTTCCAGAGTAATCCAGGAGTGGATCACTGGACAGCGGTCAAGAATATCCTGAAGTACCTGAAAAGGACTAAGGAGATGTTTCTCGTGTATGGAGGTGACGAAGAGCTCGCCGTAAAAGGTTACGTCGATGCAAGCTTTGACACAGATCCGGACGACTCTAAGTCACAAACCGGATACGTATTTATTCTTAATGGGGGTGCAGTAAGCTGGTGCAGTTCCAAGCAAAGCGTCGTAGCAGATTCTACATGTGAAGCGGAGTACATGGCTGCCTCGGAGGCGGCTAAGGAGGGTGTCTGGATGAAGCAGTTCATGACGGATCTTGGAGTGGTGCCAAGTGCACTAGATCCAATAACCTTGTTCTGTGACAACACTCGTGCCATTTCCTTAGCAAAGGAACCAAGGTTTCACAAGAAGACCAGACACATCAAACGACGCTTCAACCTCATCCGCGACTACGTCGAGGAGGAGGACGTAAATATATGCAAAGTGCACACGGATCTGAATGTAGCAGACCCGCTGACTAAACCTCCTCCACGGCCAAAACATGATCGACACCAGAACTGTATGGGTGTTACATTTATTACAATGTAATTCACATGGTGATGTGAGGGCTAGATTATTGACTCTAGTGCAAGTGGGATACTGTTGGAATTATGCCCTAGAGGCAATAATAAATGTATAGTTATTATTATAATTCTTGTATCAAGATAATAGTTTATTATCCATGCTATAATTGTATTGAATGAAGACTCATTTACATGTGTGGATACATAGACAAAACACCGTCCCTAGCATGCCTCTAGTTGGCTAGCGAGTTGATCGATGATAGTCAGTGTCTTCTGATTATGAACAAGGTGTTGTTGCTTGATAACTGGATCACGTCATTGGGAGAATCACGTGATGGACTGGACCCAAACTAATAGACGTAGCATGTTGATCGTGTCATTTTGTTGCTACTGTTTTCTGCGTGTCAAGTATTTATTCCTATGACCATGAGATCATATAACTCACTGACACCGGAGGAATGTTTTGTGTGTATCAAACGTCGTAACGTAACTGGGTGACTATAAAGATGCTCTACAGGTATCTCCGAAGGTGTCAGTTGAGTTAGTATGGATCAAGACTGGGATTTGTCACTCCGTGTGACGGAGAGGTATCTCGGGGCCCACTCGGTAATACAACATCACACACAAGCCTTGCAGGCAATGTAACTTAGTGTAAGTTGCGGGATCTTGTATTACGGAACGAGTAAAGAGACTTGCCGGTAAACGAGATTGAAATAGGTATGCGGATACTGACGATCGAATCTCGAGCAAGTAACATACCGAAGGACAAAGGGAATGACATACGGGATTATACGAATCCTTGGCACTGAGGTTCAAACGATAAGATCTTCGTAGAATATGTAGGATCCAATATGGGCATCCAGGTCCCGCTATTGGATATTGACCGAGGAGTCTCTCGGGTCATGTCTACATAGTTCTCGAACCCGCAGGGTCTGCACACTTAAGGTTCGACGTTGTTTTATGCGTATTTGAGTTATATGGTTGGTTACCGAATGTTGTTCGGAGTCCCGGATGAGATCTCGGACGTCACGAGGGTTTCCGGAATGGTCCGGAAACGAAGATTGATATATAGGATGACCTCATTTGATTACCGGAAGGTTTTCGGAGTTACCGGGAATGACGAATGGGTTCCGGGAGTTCACCGGGGGGGGGGCAACCCACCGCGGGGAAGCCCATAGGCCTTGGGGGAGACACATCAGCCCTTAGTGGGCTGGTGGGACAGCCCACAAGTGCCCTATGCGCCAAGGAGAAGAAAATCAAGAGAGAAAGAAAAAAAAAGGAGGAGCTGGGAAGGAAGGGGGACTCCCTCCCACCAAACCTAGTCCAACTCGATTTGGGGGGGAGAGTCCTCCCCCTTGGCTCGGCCGACCCCCTTGAGGGTCCTTGGACCCCAAGGCAAGGCCCCCTCCCTCCCACCTATATATACGGAGGTTTTAGGGCTGATTTGAGACGACTTTTCCACGGCAGCCCGACCACATACCTCCACGGTTTTTCCTCTAGATCGCGTTTCTGCGGAGCTCGGGCAGAGCCCTGCTGAGACAAGGTCATCACCAACCTCCGGAGCGCCGTCACGCTTCCGGAGAACTCTTCTACCTCTCTGTCTCTCTTGCTGGATCAAGAAGGCCGAGATCATCGTCGAGCTGTACGTGTGCTGAACGCGGAGGTGCCGTCCGTTCGGTACTAGATCGTGGGACTGATCGCGGGATTGTTCGCGGGGCGGATCGAGGGACGTGAGGACGTTCCACTATATCAACCGTGTTCTATAACGCTTCTGCTGTACGGTCTACAAGGGTACGTAGATCACTCATCCCCTCTCGTAGATGGACATCACCATGATAGGTCTTCGTGCGCGTAGGAAAATTTTGTTTCCCATGCGACGTTCCCCAACAGTATGTGAGTTCTTCATGACTAATGTGAGTCCATGGTATAGATGCACTTTCACCTTCCACCATTGCTAGCATCTCTAGTGTCGCACAATTCTCGCCGGTGCACAAACCCACCATATGCCTTCCACAAAACAGCCACCATACCTACCTACTATGGCATTTTCATAGCCATTACGAGATATATTGCCATGCAACTCCCACCGTTCCGTCTCATGACTTGTGCCGTCACTCTCATATTGCCATTGCATGATCATAAGATAGCTAGCGAGATGTTTCAACGGCATACGCCAAGCTAGATCGTTACACATCCTGGTACACTGTCGGAGGCATTTCCTATAGAGTAATCATCGTTCTAAGCTTTGAGCTGTGAGTAAATAAAAGTGTGATCATCATCATTATTAGAGCATTGTCCCATGTGATAAAAACAAAGAGGCCAAAGAGCCCATACAAAAAAGAGGAACTTAAAGAGGCCCAAGAGCCCAAATATTAAAAAAAACACGGAGAGAAAAGAGAGAAGGGACAATGCTACTATCTTTTTCCACACTTGTGCTTCATAATAGCACCATGTTCTTCATGATTGAGAGCTTCTTGCTTTGTCACTACCTTATGCTAGTGGGAGTCTTCATTATATAACTTGGCTTGTATATTCCAATGATGGGCTTCCTCAAAATTGCCCGAGGTCTTCGTGAGCAAGCAAGTTGGATGCACACCCATTAGTTCTCCTTTTGAGCTTTCACATACTTATAGCTCTAGTGCATCCTTTGCATGGAAATCCCTACTCATTCACATTGATATATTAATGGGCATCTCCATAGCCCTTTGATATGCCGAGTCAATGTGACCATCTCCTCCTTTTTGTCTCTCAACCACCACCACACTCTATTCCACCTATAGTGCTATATCCATGGTTCACGCTCATGTATTGCGTGATAGTTATAAAAAGTTTGAGAAAGTAAGAGTGCGAAAACAATTACTTGGCAAATACCGGGGTTGTGCATGATTTACATTAGTTGTGTGAGGATGATGGAGCATAGCCAGACTATATGAGTTTGTAGGGATAACTTTCCTTGGCCTTGTTATTTTGAAAGTTCATGATTTCCTTGCTAGTTTTCTTGAAGTATTGTTGTTTTCATGTCAATAGCAAACTATTGTTTTGAATCTTACGGATCTAAACATTCATGTCACATAAAAGAAGTTGCAAAGGACAACTATGCTAGGTAGCATTCCACATCAAAAATTCAGTCTTTATCACTTCCCTACTCGAGGACGAGTAGGAGTTAAGCTTGGGGATGCTTGATACGTCTCCAACATATCTATAATTTTTTATGGTTTCATGCTATTATCTTGTCAAACTTTGGATGTTTTGTATGCCTTTTATATATTTTTTGGGACTAACTTATTAACTTAGTGCCAAGTGCCAGTTCCAGTTTTTTCCATGTTTTTTACCCCTTTCACAGGAGGATTTTGAACGGAGTCCAAATGGAACAAATTGCCAAAAAGATTTTTTCCGAAACAGAAAAAGATCGGGAAGCCTGAGAATCAGGGCAGGGGGCCTCCAGGGACACCACATGCCCCCTAGCCGCGGCCAGGGGGCGCGCCTCCCTGGCTTGTGGGCTCCCTGGGCCACCTCTGCCCAAGGACTTTCGCCTATAAATTCCCTAAAATCCCAGAAAAATCACGAGATCAACGAAAGTACTTTTCTGCCGCCGCAAGCTTCTTTCTCCACAAGATCCCATGTGGGGCACGTTCTGGTGCCCTGCCGGAAGGGGGATTTGGATACGGAGGGCTTCTTCATAAACACCATGACCTCTCCGATGATGCGTGAGTAGTTCACCATAGACCTACGGGTCCATAGCTAGTAACTAGATGGCTTCTTCTCTCTCTTGGGTCTTCAATACAAAGTTCTCCATGATCTTCATGGAGATCTATCCGATGTAATCTTCTTTTGCGGTGTGTTTGCCGAGATCCCATGAATTGTGGATTTATGATCAGGTTATCTATGAATCTTATTTGAGTTTCTTCTGATCTCTTATATGCATGATTTCATATCCTTGTAATTCTCTTCGAGTTGTGGGTTTTGTTTGGCCAACTTGATCTATGATTCTTGCAATGGGAGAAGTGCTAGGTTTTGGGTTCATACCGTGCGGTGACCTCACCCAGTGACAGAAGGGGTAGCGAGGCACGCATCGTGTTGTTGCCATCAAGGGTAAAAGATGGGGTTTTCATCATTGGTTTGAGTTTGTCCCTCTACATCATGTCATCTTGCTTAAGGAGTTACTCTGTTCGTCATGAACTCAATAAACTAGATGCATGCTGGATAGCGGTCGATGTGTGGAGTAATAGTACTAGATGCAGAAAGTATCGGTCTACTTGTCTCGGACGTGATGCCTATATGTATGATCATTGCCTTAGATATCGTCATGACTTTGCGCGGTTCTATCATTTGCTCGACAGTAATTTGTTCACCCACCGTAATATTTTCTATATTGAGAGAAGCCTCTAGTCAACACTATGGCCCCCGGGTCTACTTCACTTCATATTTTCAGTCTTACACTTTTACTTCGTTGCACTTTCCGCCTTCAGATCTCACTTTGCAATCAATCTTGAAGGGATTAGCAACCCCTTTATAGCGTTGGGTGCAAGCTCTTTTGTGTTTGCGCGGGTACTCTAGACTTGACTCGATTCTCCTACTGGATTGATACCTTGGTTCTCAAACTGAGGGAAATACTTACTGCTCTTGTGATGCATCGCCCTTTCCTCTTCAAGGGAAAAACCAACGCAAGCTCAAGAGGCAGCAGAAGGATTTCTGTTGCCGTAGCAGAAAAATTTATGGCGCTGTTGCCGGGGAGGATCAAGTCAAGAATAGTCTCCCGTCAACGTGCCATTTTTTGGCGCCGTTGCCAGGGAGGATCAAGTCAAGAACTCATCCAAGTAAGTGTCGCAAACTCATCTCTTGCATTTACTTTTTTGCCTCTCGTTTTCCTCTCCCCCACTTCTGAAAAACAAAATTTTACAAAAATATTTGCCTTTTCTTCGTTTGCCTTTTTCGTTTGCCCTTTTCTCTCGCTTGCTTTCTGTTCGCTTGTGTGCTTGCTTGCTTGCTGAAGTCACCATGAGTGAAAACACAAAACTTTGTGACTTCTCGAATAATAATAATAATTTTATTAGTACTCCGATTGCTCCCGCCACTAGTGCGGAATCATACGAAATCAATGCTGCTTTGCTGAATCTTGTTATGAAAGAGCAATTCTCCGGCCTTCCTAGTGAAGATGCCGCATCCGATCTTAATACCTTCATTGAGCTTTGCGATATGCAAAAGAAGAAAGATGTGGATAATGATGTGATTAAATTGAGGCTTTTTCCTTTCTCGTTGTGGGATCGAGCAAAAACTTGGTTTTCGTCTTTGCCCAAAAATAGTATTGATTCTTGGAATAAGTGCAAAGATGCTTATATATCCAAGTATTTTCCGCCGGCTAAGATTATCTCTCTCCGTAATGATATTATGAATTTTAAGCAACTTGATCATGAACATGTTGCACAATCTTGGGAGAGAATGAAATTGATGATTAGAAATTGTCCCGCTCATGGCTTCAGTCTTTGGATGATTATACAAATCTTTTACGTTGGCTTGAATTTCGCTTCTAGAAATATCTTGGACTCCGCCTCAGGTGGGACGTTCATAGAAATCACGTTAGGAGAAGCCACAAAACTTCTAGACAATATCATGACGAACTACTCTCAGTGGCACACTGAAAGGTCACCTACTAGTAAGAAGGTACACGCTATAGAAGAAATTAACTCGTTGAGTGCTAAGATGGATGAGTTAATGAATTTGGTTGCTAGTAGAAGTGCTCCTTTAGATCCTAATGACATGCCCTTGTCTTCCTTGATTGAGAGTAGCAACGCTAGCTTGGACGTTAATTTTGTTGGTAGGAATAATTTTGGCAACAACAATGCTTTTAGAGGAAACTATGTTCCTAGGCCTTTTCCTAGTAACCCCTCTAATAACTTTGGCAACTCCTACAAAAATACACATGGAAATTACAATAGATTACCCTCTGATCTAGAGAGTAATATCAAAGAGTTTATCAACTCGCAAAAGTTTTCAATGCGTCCATAGAGGAAAAACTACTCACAATTGGCGATTTGGCTAGGAGCATTGATAGAATGTCTAGTGATATTGATGCTTTGAAAGTTAGATGTGCTCCTCCCAAGATCAATATGATTGAAACTTTGAAAGCTATGCATGTTTCCATGAGTGAGAGCAAATAAAGAACCCCCCAAATTCGTGCTAGACATGAATGGCTTAAAAAGGCGTGTTCTCGTGATAAGAATCACGAACATCTTAAGGTGCTTGGTGTGATTCCCATTGAATCTTTGTTTTCTTGTGTCAAACCTAATGATGATGGGGCTGGATATGAATCCACTTCGGTTGAAAAACGCCCGAATGATTCGGAGTCCATCTATCTTGATGCTAAAAGCATTGAAAGTGGAGTAGAAGATATTAAAACCTTGAGTAGTAATGAAACTACTACTTTGGATTTCAAGGAATTCAATTATGATAGTTGCTCCTTGATTTAATGCATTTCCTTGATGCAATCCATGCTAAACTCTTCATGACCCACAAGTATAGGGTATCAATCATAGTCCTTTCAATAAGTAAGAGTGTCGAACCCAACGAGGAGCAGAAGGATCTGACACGTGGTTTTCAGCAAGGTAAAATCTGCACGCACTGAAATTGTCGGTAACAAGTGATTGTGTGGTGAGATGATTCGTAGAAAGCAACAAGTAACAAAAGTAGCAACAGTGAAGCATAGTGGCTCAATCCCTTTTGTAGCAAGGGACAAGCCTGGACAAAGTCTTATAGGAGGAAAAACGCTCCCAAGGACACACGGGAATTTCTGTCATGCTAGTTTTCATCATGTTCATATGATTCGCGTTCGTTACTTTGATAGTTTGATATGTGGGTGGACCGGCGCTTGGGTACTGCCCTTACTTGGACAAGCATCCCACTTATGATTAACCCCTCTCGCAAGCATCCGCAACTACGAAAGAAGAATTAAGACAAAGTCTAACCATAGCATTAAACTAGTGGATCCAAATCAGCCACTTACGAAGCAACGCATAAACTAGGGTTTAAGTTTCTGTCACTCTAGCAACCCATCATCTACTTACTACTTCCCAGTGCCTTCCTATAGGCCCAAATAATGGTGAAGTGTTATGTAGTCGATGTTCACGTAACACCACTAGAGGAAAAACAACATACAACATATCAAAATACCGAACGAATACCAAATTCACATGACTATTATTAGCATGACTTATCCCATGTCCTCAGGAACAAAAGTAACTACTCACAAAGCATAATCATAATCATGATCAGAGGGGTAATGAGTAGCATCAAGTATCTAAACATAAACTCTTCCACCAAACAATCCAACTAGCATCAACTACAAAGAGTAATCAACACTACTAGCAAACTTACAAGTACCAATCGGAGTCGCGAGACGGAGATTGGTTACAAGAGATGAACTAGGGTTTGGAGATGAGATGGTGCTGATGAAGATGTTTATGGTGACGAGTCCCCTCCGATGAGAGGAGTGTTGGTGATGACGATGGCGACGATTTCCCCCTCCGGGACGGAAGTTTCCCCGGCAGGATCGTCCTCCCGGAGCTCTAGATTGGTTCTGCTCAAGCTCCGCCTCGTGGCGGCGGCGAAACCTTGAAAAAGCTCCCTCCTGATTTTTTTCCTGGACGAAACCCTCCATGTAGCAAAAGAGGGGCGCAAGTGGACCAGCAGGGTGCCCACAAGCCCCCATGGCGCGGCCTGGTGGGTGGCCGCGTTGTGCAGGCTTGTGGCCACCCCCTAACGCCCCTCTGGCACTTCTTCGGCCGAGTACTTTTTATAAATTGGAAAAAAAATCTCTGTCGATTTTCACGGCGTTTGGAGTTGCGCAGAATAGGTATCTCAACTTTGCTCCACTTTCAGGCCAGAATTCCAGTTGTCGGTATTCTCCCTCTTCATGTACCGTGAAGTGAAATAACAGCAACAGAAGCGATAAATATCAACGTGAAAACATGATGCAAAATGGACGTATCAACTCCCCCAAGCTTAGTCCTCGCTTGTTCTCAAGCGAAAGCCGAGCTCAATAAATACGTCCACATGTTTAGGGGACAAAACGAGATACGAACATGCATGCATCATGATCAAGATCAGAACAGCAATACCAACATATAATCTCTCATGCTAAAGTGATAATACCTTCACAAAGTAAAGCATGGATCAAGAACCTTACCGAGAAGTAACAACCGATAGCCTTTAGTCATTGAACCAATTGCAATTTATCACAACATCAGAAAGAGTCAAATAAGAGCTTGTAAAGCAAATCCACATACTCAATCATTCTTTCGTTCTCTACAATTGCTACAACTCACGTTGTACTCATGAGATCAAAGTTTCAGCTAGATACAGAGAAAGATAGGGGCTTACAGTTTTGCCTCCCAACTGCTTACCTTAAGTGTAATGTCAACAATAATAATTCATGAATGCCTACCTCCAAGTTGACATATGAATATAGATCTTTCCCAAGCATGTGACGGTAGCCAAGACAAAGGCCAAATAAGGAATTGGTGAAGATCACCATGACTCTTTCAAGGGCAAAAAGTAAAGGTACAAGATAGGCCCTTCGCAGAGGGAAGCATAGGTTGTCATGCTCTTTTGAGGTTTGGATGTGTGTCCTCTTAGTGCGGAGGAACGTCACTTTATATTGCCCCCTGTGATAAAGAACTTTATTATGCAGTCTGTCGCTTTTATGTCTTCCTCATCACAGGTTCGTATAAAGCTTATTTTCCACACACTAATAGATCATACATATTAGAGAGCTATTTTTATTGCTTGCACCGATGACAACTTACTTGAGGGATCTTATTCAATCCATAGGTAGGTATGGTGGACACTCATGGCAAAATTGGTTTGAAGGTTTATGGAAGCACAAGTAGTATGCCTACTTAGCGCGGGAGGTTTGGCTAATGTGAGGTGGAAGCAATTGTCACATGCTAAGGGATCTCTAATCATATAACATTGTTCAGAGCCAAGCAAACACAATCCATTACGTTGTCTTCCTTGTCCAACATCTACTTCTAGGCATGTAATAGTTTAGTGAGTGTTCACAATCATAGATGGTGTCAAAGATGATATATTTGTATGTGAACCTCTCCTTCTTTATCACTTCATGTTAATTGCAACAATGACCAAGGTCTACGTTTGCCTACCCTCAACAAGTTTCAATCCTCATTCTTTTTATATGTGAAGCCATCACTTCCCATAAGATCACTACATGATCTTTCATGCTTTTGTTCTATTCTCACTCTTTTGATCATGGCAAGAGGCAAAGCCCTTCAACTAAGACACTCTTTATTATATGGCTCACGAGCAAGAATACATCAGGGGTGACACAAAGCTAAACTCAAGACTAAAACGCTAAGACTTTCAAACTAAAAGAGAAAGAGAAAACTAAAAAGGAAAACTAAAACAAAGGTAAAGACAAAAGATGTGATGGTGATACGATACCGGGGCAACTCCCCCAAGCTTGGCACAAGCCAAGGGGATTGCCCATACCAATGCTCAGTTGTCTTCCTTTGGTGGTGATGGTGGATGAGTTGTTGCAATCTTTGACTCCAAGAGAGTCATCAATCTTTGATTTATACCTTGGAGCTCTGTGATATGTTTCTCCAGCAAAACAACTTCACGAGTAAGAAAAGTATTACGAGCACGAGTTCTTTCACAAAACCTCAAGAGTTCAATCAAAGATGGAGACAGTAGGTGGAGGTAGGGTTGGAGGAAATCCACTTCTTCAACTTCTTCCTTATTGAGTATAGATTGCACTTCGTCCCATGCCTGGTCCTTCTCCTTAGCATTGCCCTTGATTTCTTTAGGTAGCCTCTCCTTAGCCTCCATGACCTCCATCCTTTTCAGATCAGCATGAACTTCTCCATAGATTTGACGAAGATTGTTCTCCCCCACAGATTCCTGAGAAGACATCTTGACCTAGATCTGCGGCAGAAAACAGGCTCGAAACGAAAAATAGAGGAAATCTGCATGATGCAGGGGTCAGACCAAACGGAAGTATATATAATGATTTTTTCCACACCAGAAGGAGTCCCGTGCATGAAAACAGAGTCCGGGAGGCGCACGAGGTGGCCACAAGCCCTCACGGCGCGACCAGGGGGTGGGCCCGCGCCGTGTAGGCTTGTCGCCTCCTCGCGCACCTTCGAGACTACTTCCAATTTTTGTATTTTTTCAAATATTCCAAAACGGAGAAAATTTCCTATTGGAAAAGTTTGGAATCTGTTTTCTTACCGAATCTCATACCTCTTCGTTTTCGGAGTCTGAAACTGGCTGATAAATATCCCTTAGGTATTCTTCCGGAGTTATGGTATTGATGATATTGCTTTCAACATTTATGGGAGTACCTGAGATATAATGCTTGATTCTCTGCCCATTTACCACTCCCGGACAATTACCTTGCGTGTTGTTGATCTTGATAGCACCGGAACAATATACTTCCTCAACAACATAGGGACCTTCCCATTTAGAGAGAAGCTTGCCTGCAAAGAATCTTAAACGAGAGTTATATAGCAAGACATAATCACCTACATTGAACTCACGCTTTTATATCCTCTTATCATGCCACCTCTTAACATTCTCCTTGAAAAGCTTGGCATTCTCATATGCTTGAGTTCTCCACTCATCAAGCGAGCTAATGTCAAATAACCTCTTCTCACCGGCAAGTTTGAAATCAAAGTTGAGCTCTTTGATTGCCCAGTATGCTTTATGATCTAGCTCAAGAGGAAAGTGACATGCTTTACCGTACACCATTTTGTACGGAGACATGCCCATGGAATTCTTATAGACAGTTCTATAAGCCCAGAGTGCATCATCGAGCTTCTTAGACCAATTCTTTCTAGACCTGTTGACAGTCTTTTGCAGAATCAGTTTAATCTCTCTATTACTTAGCTCTACTTGACCACTGGACTGAGGGTGATAGGGAGACGCAATTCTATGGTTGACATCGTACTTAGCAAGCATTTTACGGAAATCACCATGAATGAAGTGTGAACCATCGTCGGTCATTAAATATCTAGGGACTCCAAATCTAGGGAAGATAACTTCTTTCAGCATCTTGATAGAAGTGTTGTGATCAGCACTACTAGTGGGGATAGCTTCTACCCACTTAGTGACGTAATCAACAGCAACCAAGATGTGAGTATACCCATTGGATTCTGGAAAAGGTCCCACATAATCAAAGCCCCAAACATCAAATGGTTCAATGACAAGTGAATAGTTCCTAGGCATTTCCTGACGTTTGCTAATATTACCTATTATTTGACATTCGTCACAAGACAAGACAAACTTACAGGCATCTTTGAAGAGAGTGGGCCAATAGAAACCTGATTGCAATACCTTGTGTGCAGTTCTATCTCCCGCATGGTGTCCTCTGTAGGCCTCGGAGTGACACTTCTGTAGGATCTGTCCCTGTTCATGTTCAGGTACACAACATCTAATAACTATTGGAATTATGCCCTAGAGGCAATGATAAATAATTTATTATTATAATTCATGTATCAAGATAATCGTTTATTATCCATGCTATAACTGTATTGAATGAAGACTTAGATACATGTGTGGATACATAGACAAAACACTGTCCCTAGCAAGCCTCTAGTTGGCTAGCCAGTTGATCGAGGATAGTCAAGGTCTTCTGACTATGTACAAGGTGTTGTTGCTTTATAACTTGATCACATCATTAGGTGAATCATGTGATGGAGTAGACCCAAACTAATAGACGTAGCATGTTGATCGTGTCATTTTGTTGCTACTGTTTTCTGTGTGTCAAGTATTTGTTCCTATGACCATATAACTCACTGACACCGGAGGAATGCTTTGTGTGTATCAAACGTCGCAACGTAACTGGGTAACAATAAATATGCTCTACAGGTATCTCCGAAGGTGTTCGTTGAGTTAGTATGGATCGAGACTGGGATTTATCACTCCGTGTGACGGAGAGGTATCTCGGGGCCCACTCGGTAATACAATATCACACACAAGCCTTGCAAGCAAAGTGACTTAGTGTAAGTCACGGGATCTTGTATTACGGAACGAGTAAAGAGACTTTCCGGTAAACGAGATTGAAATAGGTATGCGGATACTGACAATCGAATCTCGGGCAAGTAACATGCCGAAGGACAAAGGGAATGACATACGGGATTATATGAATCCTTGGCACTGAGGTTCAAACGATAAGATCTTCATAGAATATGTAGGATCCAATATGGGCATCCAGGTCCTGCTATTGGATATTGACCGAGGAGTCCCTCGGGTCATGTCTACATAGTTCTCGAACCCGCAGGGTTTGCACACTTAAGGTTCGGCGTTGTTTTATGCCTATTTGAGTTATATGGTTGGTTACCGAATGTTGATCGGAGTCCCGGATGAGATCAAGGACGTCACGAGGGTTTCCGGAATGGTCTGGAAACGAAGATTGATATATAGGATGACCTCATTTGATTACAGGAAAGTTTTCGGCATTACCGGGAATGTACCGGGAGTGACGAATGGGTTCCGGATGTTCACCGGGGGGCAGCCCACCCCGGGGAAGCCCATAGGCCTTAGGGGTGCCGCACCAGCCCTTAGTGGGCTGGTGGGAAAGCCCAAGAAGGCCCATGCGCAGGATAAGAGAAAATCAAAGAGAAAAAAAAAGGGGAAGTGGGAAGGAAGGGAAGGACCCCACCTTCCAATCCTAGTTGGACTAGGATTGGAGGAGGATTCCTCCTCCCCCCTTCGTCCGGCCCCCTTGGGGCTCCTTGAGCATCAAGGCAAAGCCCCTCCCCTCCCACCTATATATACGGAGGTATTAGGGCTGATTTGAGACAACTTTGCCACGGCAGCCCGACCACATACCTCCACGGTTTTTCCTCTAGATCGCGTTTCTGCGGAGCTCGGGCGGAGCCCTGCTGAGATTAGATCACCACCAACCTCCAGAGCGTCGTCACGCTGCCGGAGAACTCATCTACCTCTCCGTCTCTCTTGCTGGATCTAGAAGGCCGAGATCATCGTCGAGCTGTACGTGTGCTGAACACGGAGGTGCCGTCCGTTCGGCACTAGATCGGAGCGGATCGTGGGACGGATCGCGGGACGGTTTGTGGGACGGTTCGCGGGGTGGATCGAGGGACGTGAGGACGCTCCACTACATCAACTGCGTTTATTAACGCTTCTGCTGTGTGATCTACAAGGGTATGTAGATCTGAAATCCCCCTCGTAGATGGACATCACCATGATAGGTCTTCGTGTGCGTAGGAAAATTTTTCTTTCCCATGCGACATTCCCCAACAATAACACCGTCTACTCCTTCCTTATAAAGGTGAGGATCATCCCAAAAGTAGTGTCTCAAGTCAAAGAAGAATTTCTTCTTTTGCTGGTACGTGAAACTAGGTCGTATGTATTTGGAAACGATATAGTTTGCATAATCAGCATACCACGGTGCACTACGTGAAGCATTGATGACATTCAGTTGCTCATCGGGAAAGCTATCATCAATAGGTTGTGGGTCATCAAGAATGTTCTCCAACCTAGACAAGTTATCTTCTACTGGGTTATCAGCACCCTTTCTGTCGACAACGTGCAAATCAAATTCTTGTAGCAAGAGAACCCATCTGATAAGTCTACGTTTAGCGTCCTTCTTCTCCATTAGGTACTTAATAGCAGCGTGATCAGTGTGAATAGTGACTTTGGAATCAACTATGTAAGACCTGAACTTTTCACATGCAAACACGACTGCTAAAAACTCCTTCTCCGTAGTAGCATAGTTTCTTTGGGCACTGTCTAGAGTTTTACTAGCGTAGTGAATAACATTCAACTTCTTATCAACTCTTTGCCCTAGAACAGCACCAACAGCATAATCGCTAGCATCACACATGATTTCAAAGGGTAGGTTCCAAACAGGTGGTTGAACAATAGGTGTAGTTATCAAAGCCCTCTTAAGTATTTCGAAGGCTTCCTCACAATCATCGTCAAAGACAAAAGGAATATCCTTTTGCAAGAGATTGGTAAGAGGCCCATAAATCTTAGAGAAGTCTTTAATGAACCTTCTATAGAAACTAGCATGACCAAGAAAACTTCTTATACCCTTGATATCTGTGGGGTATGGCATTTTCTCGATTGCATCAACCTTAGCTTTATCGACTTCAATACCTCTTTCAGAAATTTTGTGTCCTAAGACGATGCCTTCATCGACCATAAAGTGGCACTTCTCCCAATTCAAGACAAGATTGGTGTCTTTACATCTCTGCAAGACTTGATCAAGGTTACTGAGGCAATCATCAAAGGAAGACCCGTAAACGGAGAAGTCATCCATGAAAACCTCAACAATCTTTTCACAAAAATCAGAGAATATAGCCATCATACATCTTTGAAAAGTGGCAGGTGCATTACATAAGCCAAAAGGCATACGTCTATAAGCAAAGGTACCGAAAGGGCAGGTGAAAGTGGTTTTCTCCTAATCAGATTGTGCAACTGGTATTTGGGAGAAACCAGAATAACCATCTAGAAAGCAGAAGTGTGTGTGTTTGGACAGCCTTTCTAGCATTTGGTCGATAAAAGCCAAAGGGTAATGATATTTCCTAGTGGCCTTATTCAACTTCCTAAAATCAATCACCATCCTATAGCCAGTAATAATCCTCTGTGGGATCAATTCGTCCTTATCATTAGGGATAACAATAATGCTTCCCTTCTTAGGAACGCAATGCACCTGACTCACCCAATCGCTATGAGCAACAAGATAGATAATACCCGCTTCCAGGAGCTTTAGTATTTCTTTTCTTACTACTTGTTTCATCTTAGGATTCAATCTCCTTTGATGATCAGCAACTAGTTTGAATTCAGGATCAGTTTTGATCTTGTGCTGGCATAGAGTGGGACTAATGCCCTTAAGATCATCAAGAGTATATCCAATAGCAGCACGGTGCTTCCTCAGAGTTTTTAGTAACTTCTTTTCTTCATGCTCCGAGAGGCTAGCACTAATAATAATAGGATATATCTCTTTTTCATCAAGATAGGCATACTTAAGAGTATCAGACAACTGTTTAAGCTCGAACACAGGATCACCCTTTGGTGGAGGTGGATCCCCAAGAAGTTCAACAGGCAAGTTATTCTTAAGCATAGGATATTGTTCTAAGACAACTCTATCTATTTCATCCCTTTCATCCATATGCATATCATTTTCATGATCAAGCAAGTATTGCTCTAAGGGATCAGTAGGAGGCACGGCAATAGAGGCTAAGGCAATAGTTTCATCCCTACTAGGCAACTCCTTTTCATGAGGTTGTCTACCAAACTTAGAGAAATTGAACTCATGTGACACACCTTCAAAGCCAACAGTGACAGTTTGCTTCTCACAATCAATATGAGCATTGACAGTATTGAGGAAGGGTCTGCCAAATATGATGGGACAAAAGCTATCTTGTGCGGTAGCAAGAACGAGGAAATCAGCAGGATACTTCGTTTTACCACACAAGACTTCAACATCCCTAACAATTCCCACAGGGCACATAGTATCTCTATTGGCAAGCTGAATAGTGACATTTATAGGTTCTATCTCAACAGGTGCAATCTCATCTTTGACTTCATCGTATAAGGATTGAGGTATTGCACTAACACTAGCACCCAAGTCACGTAAACCATGATAACAATCATCTCCTATCTTAACAGAAACCACAGGCATGCCAACAACAGGCCTATGTTTGTCTCTAACGTGAGGTTTAGCAATTCTAGCAGCATCTTCACAAAAGTGAATATTATGTCCCTCAACTTCTTCAGACAGAAGATCTTTGATAATAGCAATGCTGGGTTCAACTCTAATTTGCTCAGGGGGTGTAGGTGTTATAATATAGCCTCTACGTATCACAGTTGAAGCTTTGGAATGATCCTTTATCCTAACAGGGAAAGGTGGTTTCTTAATGTAAGCACTGGGAACCACAGGATCATTATAGGCAATGACTTTCTCTTCAACTGGAGTGGGTTTGACTACATTGACTTCTAAAGGAGGATGAAATTTAAACCACTTCTCTTTGGGGAGATCAATATGGGCAGCAAAGGATTCACACAATGAAGCTACTATCTCAGAGTCAATTCCATACTTAGCGCTAAAGTCACTAAAGGTATTTGTCTCAACAAAGGATTTAACGCAATCAAACGTAAAATTCATACCTGACTTCTTACCTTCTTCAAGCTCCCAATCTTCAGAGTTGCATTTAATTCTCTCCAATAAATTCCATTTGAAGTCAATATCTCTCTTCATAAAAGAACCGGTACAAGAAGTGTCAAGCATGGTGCGATCATCATGAGAAAGCCGAGCATAGAAGTTCTGAATGATAATTTCTCTCGAGAGCTCATGATTGGGGCATGAATATAGCATTGATTTAAGCCTCCCCCAAGCTTGAATGATGCTTTCTCTGTCACGAGGCCAAAAATTGTAAATATAATTCCGATCACGATGTACTAAATGCATAGGATCAAATTTTGATGAAATTCCAATTTCAACCGATTGTAGTCCCATGATCCAGTATCATCACATAGCCTATACCATGTCAACGCCTTATCCTTCAAAGATAAAGGAAAGACCTTCTTCTTGACCTCATCCTCGGGCACACCTGCAAGCTTAAATAAACCACAAACTTCATCTACGTAGATTAGATGCAAGTCTGGATGTGATGTTCCATCTCCTGTAAAAGGATTAGCCAGCAGTTTCTCAAGCATACCCGAAGGAAATTCAAAGAAAATATTTTCAGTAGGTGCAACAACTTGAGGAGCAACTCTTTGTGCTTCCTTTCGAGGTGAAGATACCCAGAACAAGCCCCTCAAAGGATTAGTATCCATAGTGACAAGTGACAATAAATTTCAGCACACTATATGAATGTTTCCTTACCAAGTTCCACTTACCAAAGGCGCTTCACTCCCCGGCAACGGCGCCAGAAAAGAGTCTTGATGACCCACAAGTATAGGGTATCAATCATAGTCCTTTCAATAAGTAAGAGTGTCGAACCCAACGAGGAGCAGAAGGATCTGACACGTGGTTTTCAGCAAGGTAAAATCTGCACGCACTGAAATTGTCGGTAACAAGTGATTGTGTGGTGAGATGATTCGTAGAAAGCAACAAGTAACAAAAGTAGCAACAGTGAAGCATAGTGGCTCAATCCCTTTTGTAGCAAGGGACAAGCCTGGACAAAGTCTTATAGGAGGAAAAACGCTCCCAAGGACACACGGGAATTTCTGTCATGCTAGTTTTCATCATGTTCATATGATTCGCGTTCGTTACTTTGATAGTTTGATATGTGGGTGGACCGGCGCTTGGGTACTGCCCTTACTTGGACAAGCATCCCACTTATGATTAACCCCTCTCGCAAGCATCCGCAACTACGAAAGAAGAATTAAGACAAAGTCTAACCATAGCATTAAACTAGTGGATCCAAATCAGCCACTTACGAAGCAACGCATAAACTAGGGTTTAAGTTTCTGTCACTCTAGCAACCCATCATCTACTTACTACTTCCCAGTGCCTTCCTATAGGCCCAAATAATGGTGAAGTGTTATGTAGCTGACATTCACATAACACCACTAGAGGAAAAACAACATACAACATATCAAAATACCGAACGAATACCAAATTCACATGACTATTATTAGCATGACTTATCCCATGTCCTCAGGAACAAAAGTAACTACTCACAAAACATAATCATAATCATGATCAGAGGGGTAATGAGTAGAATCAAGGATCTGAACATAAACTCTTCCACCAAACAATCCAACTAGCATCAACTACAAAGAGTAATCAACACTACTAGCTACCTTACAAGTACCAATCGGAGTCGCGAGACGGAGATTGGTTACAAGAGATGAACTAGGGTTTGGAGATGAGATGGTGCTGATGAAGATGTTGATAATGACGAGTCCCCTCCGATGAGAGGAGTATTGGCGATGACGATGGCGACGATTTCCCCCTCCGGGAGGGAAGTTTCCCTGGCAGGATCGTCATGTCGGAGCTCTAGATTGTTTCTGCTCAAGTTCCGCCTCGTGGCGGCGGCGAAACCACGAAAAATCTCCCTCCTGATTTTTTTCCTGGACGAAACCCTCCATATAGCAAAAGAGGGGGGCAAGTGGGCCAGCAGGGTGCCCACAAGCCCCCATGGCGCGGCCTGGGGGTGGCCGCGTCGTGCAGGCTTGTGGCCACCCCCTGGCGCCCCTCTGGCACTTCTTTGGCCCAGTATTTTTTATAAATTGGAAAAAAATCTCCGTTGATTTTCACGGCGTTTGGAGTTGCGCAGAATAGGTATCTCAACTTTGCTCCACTTTTAGGCCAGAATTCCAGTTGCCGGTATTCTCCCTCTTCATGTAAACCTTGCAAAATAAGAGACAAAAGTCATAAGAATAGTACCGTGAAGTGAAATAATAGCAAAAGAAGCGATAAATATCAACGTGAAGACATGATGCAAAATGGACGTATCAACTCTCCACACGCTTATAGCCAAAACAAGGCCTTTACCGATCATATCGTCGATGCTATGATAAAATCTCTTGAAGAGAAACTTGAATTGAAAGTTTCTATCCCTAGAAATCTTCATGATGAGTGGGAACCTACTATCAAAATCAAAATCAAAATCAAAAACTATGAATGCAATGCTTTGTGTGATTTGGGTGCTAGTGTTTCCGCGATTCCAAAGTCTTTATGTGATGTTCTGGGTTTTAATGAGATTGAGGAGTGTTCACTTAATTTGCATCTTGCGGATTCTTCTGTCAAGAAACCCATGGGAAGGATCAATGATGTTCTTATTATTGCAAATAGGAACTATGTACCCGTGGATTTCATTGTGCTTGACATTGATTGCAATCCTACATGCCCTATCATTCTTGGTAGACCTTTCCTAAGGACTATGGGTGCTATCATCGATATGAAGGAAGGGAATATTAGATTTCAATTTCCTTTAAAGAAGGGAATGGAGTATTTTCCGAGAAATAAAATAAGATTGCCTTATGAATCTATGATGAGGGCTGCTTATGGTTTGAGCACCAAAGACGACGATACGTGATTCTATCGCCTTATGCCTAGCTAAGGACGTTAAAATTTACTTGGAGCTATATTTTTATTCATCACATGATATGTGTTTTGCTTGGAGCGTCTTGTACCGTAGGAGTATTTTCTTTTTGTTGTGTCACAATCATCCTTGTTGCACACCTTTTGAGAGACACATGCACTCGTCGTGAATTTGCTAGAATGCTCATTGTGATTCACTTATATCTTTTGAGCTAGATAATTTTGCTCTATGTGCTTCACTTAGTTCTTTTAGAGCATGGCGGTGCGTGACTTGGTAGTTGGTTTGTGCTATGAAAGTAGTCCCAAAGGTGATAGGTACCCAAAGAGGATACAAAAACTTCCATCTTCATGTGCATTGAGTAGAAAGAAATGTTTGATTCCTCTCAATTAGTTTTGAGACGTGGATTTGGTAATATTAAGAGTTATGTTAGTAGGGTGTTGTGAATCTAGAAATACTTGTGTTGAAGTTAGTGATTCTCGTAACATGCACGTATGGTGAACCGCTGTGTTAGGAAGTCGGAGCATAATTGATCTATTGATTGTCATCCTTTGTGTTGCGGTCGGGATCGCGCGATGGTTAACACCTACCAACCCTTCCCCTAGGAGTATGCGTTTAGCACTTTGTTTCGATTACTAATAAAAACTTTCGCAACAAGTATGTGAGTTCTTCATGACTAATGTGAGTCCATGTTATAGATGCACTTTCACCTTCCACCATTGCTAGCCTCTCTAGTGCCGCGCAATTTTCGCCGGTGCACAAACCCATCATATGCCTTCCTCAAAACAGCCACCATACCTGCATACTATGGCATTTTCATAGCCATTCCGAGATATATGGCCATGCAACTCCCACCGTTCCATCTCATGTCTTGTGTCGTCACTCTCATATTGCCATTGCATGATCGTAAGATAGCTAGCGAGATGTTTCAACGTCATACGCCAAGCTAGATCGTTGCACATCCCGGTACACTGCCGGAGGCATTTCCTATAGAGTCATCATCGTTCTAAGCTTTGAGCTGTGAGTAAATAAAAGTGTGATGATCATCATTATTAGAGCATTGTCCCATGTCAGGAAATAAAAAAAAGAGGCCAAAGTTGCCCACATAAAAAAGAGGCCAAAGAGCCCAAATAAAAAATAAAGAGAAGGGACAAAGCTACTATCTCTTTCCACACTTGTGCTTCATAATAGCACCATGTTCTTCATGATTGAGAGCCTCTCATTTTGTCACCACCATATACTAGTGGGAATCTTTACTATATAACTTGGCTTGTATATTCCAATGATGGTCTTCGTGAGCAAGCAAGTTGGATGCACACCCACTAGTTCTCCTTTTGAGCTTTCACATACTTATAGCTCTAGTGCATCCTTTGTATGGCAATCCCTACTCATTCACATTGATATCTATTAATGGGCATCTCCATAGCCCTTTGATACGCCGAGTCAATGTCACCATCTCCTCCTTTTTGCCTCACAACCACCACCACACTCTATTCCACCTATAGTGCTATATCCATGGCTCACGCTCATGTATTGCGTGAGAGTTGAAAAAGGTTAGAGAAAGTAAGAGTGCAAAAACAATTACTTGGCCAATATCGGGGTTGTGCATGATTTAAATTAGTTGTGTGAGGATGATGGAGCATAGCCAGACTATATGATTTTGTAGGGATAACTTTCTTTGGCCTTGTTATTTTGAAAGTTCATGATTACCTTGCTAGTTTTCTTGAAGTATTATTGTTTTCATGTCAATAGCAAACTATTGTCTTGAATCTTATGGATCTGAACATTCATGTCACATGAAAGAAGTTACAAAGGACAACTATGCTAGGTAGCATTCCACATCAAAAATTCAGTCTTTATCACTTCCCTACTCGAGGACGAGCAGGAGTTAACCTTGGGGATGCTTGATACGTCTCCAACGTATCTATAATTTTTGATGGTTCCATGCTATTATCTTGTCAAACTTTGGATGTTTTGTATGCCTTTTATATCTTTTTTGGGACTAACTTATTAACTCAGTGCCACGTGCCAGTTCCTGTTTTTCCGTGTTTTTGACCCTTTTCAGAGGAGGATTTTAAACGGTGTCCAAACGGAATAAAACTTCCGAAAAGATTTTTTCCGGAACAGAAGATACGCACCAGACTTGAGAACCAAGGCAGGGGCCAGCAGGGGACCCCACAAGCCCCCTAGGCGCGGCCACGGGGTCGCGCCTAGCAGGCTTGTGGGCCCCCTGTGGCTCGCCTGCCCTACCTCTTCCGCCTATAATTTCAGAAAAAATCTAAAACTGAAGAAGAGATCCACGAAAATACTTTTCCGCCGCCGCAAGCTTCTGTCTCCGCAAGATCCCATCTGGGGCACGTTTCGGTGCCCTGTCGGAGGGGGATTCGGATACGGAGGGCTTCTTCATCAACACCATGACCTCTCTGATGATGCGGGAGTAGTTCACCATAGACCTTCAGGTCCATAGCTAGTAGCTAGATGGCTTCTTCTCTCTCTTGGATCTTCAATACAAAGTTCTCCATGTTCTTCATGGAGATCTATCCGATGTAATCTTCTTTTGCGGTGTGTTTGTCGAGATCCAATGAATTGTGGATTTATGATCAGATTATCTATGAATCTTATTTGAGTTTCTTCTGATCTCTTATATGCATGATTTCATATCCTTGTAATTCTCTTCGAGTTGTGGGTTTTGTTTGGCCAACTTGATCTATGATTCTTGCAATGGGAGAAGTGCTAGGTTTTGGGTTCATACCGTGCGGTGACCTCACCCAGTGACAGAAGGGGTAGCGAGGCACGCATCGTGTTGTTGCCATCAAGGGTAAAAAGATGGGGTTTTCATCATTGGTTTGAGTTTATCCCTCTACATCATGTCAGCTTGCTTAAGCTGTTACTCTGTTCGTCATGAACTCAATACACTAGATGCATGCTGGATAGCGGTCGATGTGTGGAGTAATAGTACTAGATGCAGAAAGTATCGGTCTACTTGTCTCGGACGTGATGCCTATATGTATGATCATTGCCTTAGATATCGTCATGACTTTGCGCAGTTCTATCAATTGCTCAACAGTAATTTGTTCACCCACCGTATTATTTGCTATTTTGAGAGCAGCCTCTAGTGAACACTATGGCCCCCGGGTCTACTTCACACCATATTTTTAGCCTTACAATTTTACTTCGTTACACTTTCCGCCTTCAGATCTCACTTTGCAATCAATCTTGAAGGGATTGACAACCCCTTTATAGCGTTGGGTGCAAGCTCTTTTGTGTTTGCGTAGGTACTCTGGACTTGACGTGATTCTCCTACTGGATTGATACCTCGGTTCTCAAACTAAGGAAAATACTTACTTCTCTTGTGCTGCATCGCCCTTTCCTCTTCAAGGGAAAAACCAACGCAAGCTCAAGAGGCAGCAGAAGGATTTCTGTTGCCGTAGCAGGCGTCGGTGTCCCTCATCCCCCACTCCCCTCTGCATGCCGGGGAAAACTCTAGGCCATGGCCGGATAGCCTCGTCGTCGATATCGCATCACTTCTTGGAGGTGTTGCTTGGTACGCGGTTGTTCGGAGCCTTGGAGTGTGGTGGGTCACCCTGGGCGTTTGGGTACCCGAACCCGAACCGAACCGAATTACCCCAATTGTCGGGTAATTCGGGTATCGAGTAAGGGTTATGTTCTCATTTCTTGACTATTCGATTTTCGGGTTAGGGTTCGGGTTCTAGTGTGGAAAACCCGAAATACCAATACTACCCAAATTATTCATACTGTCTAAAATTTCCATGTTATTATTACACTAACTTGTTACCCATCTTTACCTATTAATAAAGCACATATTGCTTCTGTGGTACGTCATTAAAATTGCCTCAAAAATTGTCTAATATTACCCACCAATGCCACCTAAAAATTATAAAAAACGTTTTGCAGGAAATCCTCACATGGGCCGGCCAAAACATAGGGACCAGCTATACTACGCTCTGCTTGCTGGAAAATAAATAGTATGCCCATTTGGGCCAGCCCATGAGCGGGGACCTGTTTTTCTAGTTTTTTAATTATTATTTATCTGTTCCTTTTTATTTTTTCTAATTCAAATAAATCAAAAAAATCGCAATTCAAAAAATTATATTTACACAAACGTTTGATAAAACATAAAATTTTCATGAATTAAAAAATTGTTCCGGATTTTGTAAAAATGTTTGCATATTAAAAAATCGTAATTTTGGAGAAAACATTCGTGAATCAAAAAAGTCCATCATTTTGAGCAATTTCTTTAATGCAATTAAAAAAATTGATAATTCAAAAAATGAATTATTCACCAATTAACAAGAAAATACTTGAAAACAGTTCGTAATATAAAATATTTTTTGGAATTTTAAATAAATGTTTATAAATAGTAAAAAAAATCTCAATTTTAAAAATGTTCCCAAATTTGTAAAAATGTTCACGAATGATTGAATGTATGCAGTTTTAAGTAATGCTTCTGAGTCTTTCTGATTATATACCTGAGTGAATTTTGAAGAATTAATTGTCGGGGTGGATCGGAATATTATAGTATATTTTAAAAAATGTTTCTTGAAATTCAGAATAACTCTTTGAGTTACCAAGTTTTTGACAATCATGATATGTTTTAAAAAATATGAACATTGTTTCAACTTGTGAATTGTGAATAAAATTAAAAGAAGAAATATTTTCTTACGTTTGTGAACAAATTTTCGAAATCATGCGATGAGATATAAACATAATGTGGTCATCGTCATTGAAGATGGTGGTTTTTTTTCTTCCGTTGCAACGCACGGACCCTTTTGCTAGTACTAACTAAAATACCCATATTACCAAAAATACCCATAATATCCGAGTTATTCATATCAAAAGTTGATGTATGCTCCAAATATTTTGGATATTTTGGTTACCCGAATTACCCGAACCGAATTTTTTGGTAATTTGGGTTTGGGTATTTTTTTGACAGAAACAATTTTGGTTCCCATTTTCGAATACCCGAATTACCCATAAACCGAACTATCCGAACCGAAATAACCAAAATACCCGAACGCCCACACTGAGTGGTGGGGCAAATCCGTGTTGGGGAACGTCGCATGGGAAACAAAAAATTTCCTACACGCACGAAGACCTATCATGGTGATGTCCAACTACGAGAGGGGATTTCCGATCTACGTACCCTTGTAGATCGCACAGCAGAAGCGTTAGTGAACGCGGTTGATGTAGTGGAACGTCCTCACGTCCCTCGATCCGCCCCGCGAACCGTCCCGCGATCAGTCCCACGATCTAGTGCCGAACGGACGGCACCTCCGCGTTCAGCACACGTACAGCTCGACGATGATCTCGGCCTTCTTGATCCAGCAAGAGAGACGGAGAGGTAGATGAGTTCTCCGGCAGCGTGACGGCGCTCCGAAGGTTGGTGGTGATCTAATCTCAGCAAGGCTCTGCCCGAGCTCCGCAGAAACGCGATCTAGAGGTAAAACCGTGGAGGTATGTGGTCGGGCTGCCGTGGCAAAGTTGTCTCAAATCAGCCCTAAAACCTCCGTATATATAGGGGGGAGAGGGGGAGCCTTGCCTTGGGGCTCAAGGGGCCCCAAGGGGGTTGGCCGAGCCAAGGGGGGGGTCCTCCCCTTCCAAACCGAATCCAACTAGGTTTGGAAGGAGGAGTCCTTCCCCTTTTTCCCACCTCCTCCTTTTTTCTCTTTTCTCTTTGATTTTCTTCCTATGGCGCATAGGGCCTTCTTGGGCTGTCCCACCAGCCCACTAAGGGCAGGTGCACCACCCCCAAGGCCTATGGGCTTCCCCGGGGTGGGTTGCCCCCCCCCCCCCCCCCCGAACCCATTCGTCATTCCCGGTAACTCCGAAAACCTTCCGGTAATCAAATGAGGTCATCCTATATATCAATCTTCATTTCCGGACCATTCCAAAAACCCTCGTGACGTCCGTGATCTCATTCGGGACTCCGAACAACATTCGTTAACCAACCATATAACTCAAATACGCATAAAACAACGTCGAACATTAAGTGTGCAGACCCTGCGGGTTCGAGAAATATGCAGACATGACCCGAGTGACTCCTCGGTCAATATCCAATAGCGGGACCTGGATGCCCATATCGGATCCTACATATTCTACGAAGATCTTATCGTTTGAACCTCAGTGCCAAGGATTCATATAATCCCGTATGTCATTCCCTTTGTCCTTCGGTATGTTACTTGCCTGAGATTCGATCGTCAGTATCCGCATACCTATTTCAATCTCGTTTACCGGCAAGTCTCTTTACTCGTTCCGTAATACAAGATCCCGCAACTTACACTAAGTCACATTGCTTGCAAGGCTTGTGTGTGATGTTGTATTACCGAGTGGGCCCCGAGATACCTCTCCGTCACACGGAGTGACAAATCCCAGTCTCGATCCATACTAACTCAACGAACACCTTCGGAGATACCTGTAGAGCATCTTTATAGTCACCCAGTTACGTTGCGACGTTTGATACACAAAAAGCATTCCTCTGGTGTCAGTGAGTTATATGATCTCATGGTCGTAGGAACAAATACTTGACACGCAGAAAACAGTAGCAACAAAATGACACGATCAACATGCTACGTCTATTAGTTTGGGTCTAGTCCATCACATGATTCTCCTAATGATGTGATCTCGTTATCAAGTGACAACACTTGCCTATGGTTAGGAAACCTTGACCATCTTTGATCAACGAGCTAGTCAACTAGAGGCTTACTAGGGACAGTGTTTTGTCTATGTATCCACACATGCACTGTGTTTCCAATCAATACAATTATAGCATGGATAATAAATGATTATCATGAACAAAGAAATATAATAACAACTAATTATTACTGCCTCTAGGGCATATTTCCAACAGTCTCCCACTTGCACTAGAGTCAATAATCTAGTTCACATCACCATGTGATTCCAACGAGTCCAACACCCATGGGGTCTGATCACGTCTTGCTCGTGAGAGAGGTTTTAGTCAACGGTTCTGGAACTTTCAGATCTGTGCGTTCTTTACAAATCTTTATGTCATCTTATAGATGCTGCTACTACGTGCTATTCGGAAATGCTCCAAATATCTACTCTACTATACGAATCCGTTTCACTACTCATAGTTATTCGGATTAGTGTCAAAGCTTGCATCGACGTAACCCTTTACGACGAACTCTTTAACCACCTCCATAATCGAGAAAAATTCCTTAGTCTATTTAGTTACTAAGGATAACTTTGACCGCTGATCAGTGATTCAATCCTGGATCACTCTGTGTACCTCTTAACAGACTTGCTGCAAGGCACACATCAGGTGCGGTACTCAGCATGGCATACTTTAGAGTCTACGGCTAAGGCATAGAAGACGACCTTCGTCTATTCTCTTTATTCTGCCGTGGTCGGGTTTTGAGTCTTACTCAAATTCACACCTTACAACGCAACCAAGAACTCCTTCTTTGTTGATCTATTTTGAACTCCTTCAAAAACTTGTCAAGGCATGCATCTTGTTGAAACTTCCATTAAGCGCTTTTGATCTATCTACATAGATCTTTGATGCTCAACGTTCAAGTAGCGCAATCCAGGTATTCCTTTGAAAACTCCTTTCAAACAACCTTGTATGCTTTACAGAAATTCTACATTACTTCTGATCCACAATATGTCAACCACATATACTTATCAGAAATTCTATAGTGCTCCCACTCACTTCTTTGGAAATACAAGTTTCTCATAAACCTTGTACAAACCCAAAATCTTTGATCATCTCATCAAAGTGTATATTCCAACTCCGAGATGCTTGCACCAGTCCATCGAAGGATCACTGGAGCTTGCATACTTGCTAGTATCTTTAGGATCGACAAAACCTCCTGGTTGTATCACATACAATGTTTGCTCAAGGAAACCGTCGAGGAAACAATGTTTTGACATCCTACGTGCAATATTTCATAAATAATGCACCAACTACTAACATAATTCTAACAGACTTTTAGCATCGCTACGAGTGAGAAAGTCTCATCATAGTCAACTGTTTGATCTTGTCGGAAACATCTTTGCGACAAGTCGAGCTTTTCTTAATAGTGACTTATCACCATCATCGTCTGTCTTCCTTTTAAAGATCCATCTTTACTCAATAGTCTTATGACCATCAAGTAGTTCTTCCAAAGTCTACACTTTGTTTTCATACATGGATCCTCTCTCGGATTTCATGGCTTCCAGCCATTTGTCGGAATCCGGGCCCACCATTGCTTTCTCCATAACTCGTAGGTTCACTGTTGCTCAACAACATGACCTCCAAGACAGGGTTACCGTACCACTCTGCAGTAGTACGCGACCTTGTCAACCTACCAGGCTTGTAGTAACTTGATCCGATGCTCGATGATCACCATCATCAGCTTTCACTTCAATTGGTGTAGGCGCCACAAGAACAACTTCCTGCGCCCTGCTACACACTGGTTGAAGTGATGGTTCAATAACCTCATCAAGTTCTACCACCCTCCCACTCAATTCTTTCGAGAGAAACCTTTCCTCGAGAAAGGATCCGTTTCTAGAAACAAACACTTTGCTTCCGGATCTGAGATAGGAGATGTACCAAACTGTTTTGGATATCCTATGAAGATGCATTTATCCGCTTTGGGTTCGAGCTTATCAGACTGAAACTTTTTCACGTAAGTGTCGAAGCCCCAAACTTTCAAGAAACGACAGTTTAGATTTCTCTAAACCTCAGTCTATACTGTTGTCTCTAATGCATAACCCATATACTCAGTCTCAACGGAAATACGCGGTGCCCTATTTAAAGTGAATGCGGTTGTCTCTAATGCATAACCCATAAACGATAGTGGTAATTCGATAAGAGACATCATAGCATGAACCATACCAAATAGTGCGTGGCTATGACGTTCAGACACATCATCACACTATGATGTTCCAGGTGGCATGAACTGTGAAACAATTTCCACATTGTCTTAACTGCGTACCAAAACTCGTAACTTAGATATTCATTTCTATGATCATATCATAGACAGTTTATCCTCTTGTTACGACGAACTTCACTCCGAAACAGAATTAAACTTTTCAATATTTCAGACTTGTGATTCATTAAGTAAATACTCTTGTATCAGCTCAAATCGTCATTGAAGTAAGAACATAATGATATCCACTGCGTGCCTCAGTACCCATTGGACTGCATACATCAAAATGTATCACTTCCAATAAGTTACTATCTTGTTTCATCTCAATGAAAACAAGGCCTTGCTCATGTGGTACGATCTGCATGTAACAAGTGATTCAAAATCAAGTGAGTATAAAGATCCATCAGCATGGAGCCTCTTCATGCAATTTATACCAACATGACTCAAGCGGCAGTGCCACAAGTAAGTGGTACTATCATCATTACCTCGTATCTTTTGGCACCAATATCATGAACATGTGTAACACTACGATCGAGATTCAATAAACCATTGAAGGTGATTATTCAAGCAAATAGAGTAACCATTATTCTCTTTAAATGAATAATCGTATTGCAATAAACACGATCCAATTATGTTCATGCTTAACGCAAGCACCAAATAACAATTATTTAGGTTTAACACCAATCCCGATGGTAGAGGGAGCGTGCGACGTTTTGATCATATCAATCTTGGAAACACTTCCAACACGTATCGTCACCTCGCCTTTAGCTAGTCTCCGTTTATGCCGTAGCTATCATTTCGTGTTACTAATCACTTAGCAACCGAACCGGTATCCAATACCCTCATGCTGCTAGGAGTACTAGTAAAGTACAATCATGTATATCAAATATACTTCTTTCGACTTTTGCCAGCCTTCTTATCTACCAAGTATCTAGAGTTGCTCCGCCTCAGTGACTGTTCCCCTCATTACAGAAGCACTTAGTCTCAGGTTTGGGTTTAATCTTGGGTCTCTTCATTAGTGCAGCAACTGTTTTGCCGTTTCACGAAGTATCCCTTCTAGCCCTTGCCTTTCTTGAAACTTAGTGGTTTTACAAACCATCAACTATTGATGCTCCTTCTTGATTTCTACTTTCGCAGTGTCAAACATCGCGAATCGCTCAAGGATCATTGTATCTATCCTTGATATGTTATAGTTCATCACGAAGCTCTCACAGCTTGGTGGCAGTGACTTTGGAGAACCATCACTATCTCATCTGGAAGATTAACTCCCGCTTGATTCAAGCGATTGTTGTACTCAGACAATTTGAGCACACGCTCAACGATAGAGCTTTCCTCCTTTACTTTGTGGACAAAGAATCTTGTCGGAGGTCTCGTACCTCTTAACAAGGGCACAAGCATGAAATCACAATTTCATCTCTTTAGAACATCTCTTATGTTCCGTGACATTTCAAAACGTCTTCGGCGCCTTGCTTCTAAGCCATTAAGTATTTTTGTACTGAACTATCGTGTAGTCATCAGAAACATGTATGTTGGATGTTCACAACATCTACAGACGACGCTCGAGGTGCAGCACACCGAGTGGTGCATTAAGGACATAAGCCTTCTGCGCAGCAACGAGGACAATCCTCGGTTTCACAGACTCAGTCTGCAAAGTTTGCTACTATCAACTTTCAACTAAATTTTCTCTAGGAACATATAAAAACAGTAGAGCTATAGCGCAAGCTACATCGTAATTCGCAAAGACCATTAGACTATGTTCATGACAATTAGTTCAATTAATCATATTACTTAAGAACTCCCACTCAAAAAGTACATCTCTCTAGTCATTTGAGTGGTACATGATCCAAATCCACTATCTCAAGTCCGATCATCACGTGAGTCGAGAATAGTTTCAGTGGTAAGCATCTCTATGCTAATCATATCAACTATACGATTCATGCTCGACCTTTCGGTCGCATGTGTTCCGAGGCCATGTCTGCACATGCTAGGCTCGTCAAGCTTAACCCGAGTGTTCCGCGTGTGCAACTGTTTTGCACCCGTTGTATGTGAACGTTGAGTCTATCACACCCGATCATCACGTGGTGTCTCGAAACGAAGAACTGTCGCAATGGTGCACAGTCGGGAAGAACACAATTTCGTCTTGAAATTTTAGTGAGAGATCACCTCATAATGCTACCGTCGTTCTAAGCAAAATAAGGTGCATAAAAGGATTAACATCACATGCAATTCATAAGTGACATGATATGGCCATCATCATGTGCTTCTTGATCTCCATCACCAAAGCACCGGCACGATCTTCTTGTCACCGGCGTCACACCATGATCTCCATCAACGTGTCGCCATCGGGGTTGTCGTGCTACTCATGCTATTACTACTAAAGCTACGTCCTAGCAATATAGTAAACGCATCTGCAAGCACAAACGTTAGTTTAAAGACAACCCTATGGCTCCTGCCGGTTGTCGTACCATCGACGTGCAAGTCGATATTAACTATTACAACATGATCATCTCATACATCCAATATATCACATCACATCGTTGGCCATATCACATCACAAGCATACCCTGCAAAACAAGTTAGACGTCCTCTAATTGTTGTTGCATGTTTTACGTGGTGACCATGGGTATCTAGTAGGATCGCATCTTACTTACGCAAACACCACAACGGAGATATATGAATTGCTATTTAACCTCATCCAAGGACCTCCTCGGTCAATTCCGATTCAACTAAAGTTGGAGAAACTGACACCCGCCAGTCATCTTTGAGCAACGGAGTTACTCGTAGCGATGAAACCAGTCTCTCGTAAGCGTACGAGTAATGTCGGTCCGAGCCGCTTCGATCCAACAATACCGCGGAATCAAGAAAAGACTAAGGAGGGCAGCAAAACGCACATCACCGCCCACAAAAACTTTTGTGTTCTACTCGAGAAGACATCTACACATGAACCTAGCTCATGATGCCACTGTTGAGGAACGTCGCATGGGAAACAAAAATTTTCCTACGCGCACGAAGACCTATCATGGTGATGTCCAGCTACGAGAGGGGATTTCCGATCTACGTACCCTTGTAGATCGCACAGCAGAAGCGTTAGTGAACGCGGTTGATGTAGTGGAACGTCCTCACGTCCCTCGATCCGCCCCGCGAACCGTCCCGCGATCAGTCCCACGATCTAGTGCCGAACGGACGGCACCTCCGCGTTCAGCACACGTACAGCTCGACGATGATCTCGGCCTTCTTGATCCAGCAAGAGAGACGGAGAGGTAGATGAGTTCTCCGGCAGCGTGACGGCGCTCCGGAGGTTGGTGGTGATCTAATCTCAGCAGGGCTCTGCCCGAGCTCCGCAGAAACGCGATCTAGAGGTAAAACCGTGGAGGTATGTGGTCGGGCTGCCGTGGCAAAGTTGTCTCAAATCAGCCCTAAAACCTCCGTATATATAGGGGGAAGAGGGGGAGCCTTGCCTTGGGGCTCAAGGGGCCCCAAGGGGGTCGGCCGAGCCAAGTGGGGGGTCCTCCCCTTCCAAACCGAATCCAACTAGGTTTGGAAGGAGGAGTCCTTCCCCTTTTTCCCACCTCCTCCTTTTTTTTCTTTTCTCTTTGATTTTCTTCCTATGGCGCATAGGGCCTTCTTGGGCTGTCCCACCAGCCCACTAAGGGCAGGTGCGCCACCCCCAAGGCCTATGGGCTTCCCCGGGGTGGGTTCCCCCCCCCCCCCCCCCGGAACCCATTCGTCATTCCCGGTAACTCCGAAAACCTTCCGGCAATCAAATGTGGTCATCCTATATATCAATCTTCGTTTCCGGACCATTCCGGAAACCCTCGTGACGTCCGTGATCTTATCCGGGACTCCGAACAACATTCGGTAACCAACCATATAACTCAAATACGCATAAAACAACGTCGAACATTAAGTGTGCAGACCCTGCGGGTTCGAGAACTATGCAGATATGACCCGAGTGACTCCTCGGTCAATATCCAATAGCGGGACCTGGATGCCCATATTGGATCCTACATATTCTACGAAGATCTTATCGTTTGAACCTCAGTGCCAAGGATTCATATAATCCCGTATGTCATTCCCTTTGTCCTTCGGTATGTTACTTGCCCGAGATTCGATCGTCAGTATCCGCATACCTATTTCAATCTCGTTTACCGGCAAGTCTCTTTACTCGTTCCGTAATACAAGATCCCGCAACTTACACTAAGTCACATTGCTTGCAAGGCTTGTGTGTGATGTTGTATTACCGAGTGGGCCCCGAGATACCTCCCGTCACACGGAGTGACAAATCCCAGTCTCGATCCATACTAACTCAACGAACACCTTCGGAGATACCTGTAGAGCATCTTTATAGTCACCCAGTTACGTTGCGACATTTGATACACACAAAGCATTCCTCTGGTGTCAGTGAGTTATATGATCTCATGGTCGTAGGAACAAATACTTGACACGCAGAAAACAGTAGCAACAAAATGACACGATCAACATGCTACGTCTATTAGTTTGGGTCTAGTCCATCACATGATTCTCCTAATGATGTGATCCTGTTATCAAGTGACAACACTTGCCTATGGTTAGGAAACCTTGACCATCTTTGATCAACGAGCTAGTCAACTAGAGGCTTACTAGGAACAGTGTTTTGTCTATGTATCCACACATGCATTGTGTTTCCAATCAATACAATTATAGCATGGATAATAAACGATTATCATGAACAAAGAAATATAATAACAACTGATTATTACTGCCTCTAGGGCATATTTCCAACAATCTGGAGGACGCAACGATGGCGGATCATCCATGCTTTGTCGAGTTATCGTTGTTGGCATTTATTTTTCTTTGTTTCTCTTTTCGGCGATGTGTTGTGCGTCCCAACAGTTGTTATGTGATCGATGAAAGTTTATTTATTATAATATAAAGCGGGATAAACCCTGTTTCGAGAGTTAATAAGGATAGACGTATTTGAAGTAACATAATATGTTACCATATTATATCGTTTACCCAAAGAATATGTGTATATGAACTAAAAAATGAAGCCATCTATGACATTACTACTGTGTTATTTTGCACTATAAAAATAGTAATTTATACTAGTATCATATGCGTGACACCAGTATAAGTTACTCCCCACTATGACCATCATAAAAATCAAGCTAGCCACCAGAAGCTATATATGTATGCATGAGTGCAAAGGTAGCTAAACAAGTAAGCATTCAGTTTGGATGTCAGAACAAATAATTTGTGCATCCCCCCCAAATCAAATGCCTCCTTCACATCTTCCTTCTTGTAGTCCAGTAACTATCTAAAATTACCCTTGTGGATGGCAGTAGAAGATTCATCATGCCCACGAAAAGCTTCACCTTGTGCTATGAGATACCTTGCACAATCCAATAATGCAGTTAGGCAGATTATATAAGATATTTCAGCCTCCTTGTTGTACACACGGAATTTGGTAGCCACACTTGCTCGTTTATTGTTGAAATCATCGCAATCTCCCCTAGTAATGTTGTGGTAACTAGACTGACCACCAACATGCTTTTCAAAACTAGCTAGACCTGTTTTCCAACTAGTGTAGCCATCTTTTGTGAAAACATCATTGACAAACCTAATAGCCTGGTAAGGTTTCTTGAAAAGAAAGCAATGAAAGCAAAACGCAGCCTCCTTGTCCACATTGTATTCCAACCAATCAAACTTGTCAAAACCATGGACATTGAAAGGATCAATAAATTTTACCATCCTTTGTCTTCTTGAATGTATGCCCAATAACTTTGTTTTGCTTGTTCAACAAATAAGTTCTTCTCAAGTCACTTCTAATTTCAGGGGCATAATCTTCTATAGGTGTTCTAAGTCCTCGATAGCAATAATTTGACTTGGATGAAATTCCACTATAGGCATCCTTGGTTGGTTTGTACTCTCATCAAATATGGTATCATTTCTCATCGCTTGAGGTTTAGGGATCGGTCCTCTCATTAGTTGAAGGGGGGATTATGGTCAATATAGTCAAGGGCTGGGATAGGATCAGGTTCGACACGAGGAGTTCTTGAACTACTTGCAAAAAAATTGTTTATGCTCATAATTTTTGTCTTAATGTCCACAGATGTGTAAATAATTTGCACAGGAGTAGGACACTAAATTAACTAACATAAATTAACTAAAATTAATTGGCAGTTGTCTCTGGGCGAAAGCCTTGGATCGGTGCGGGATTGGCATGATGGCGACGTCGTCCTTCTGTTGGGAGCATCGTGTCAGGAAACATGACATGGAGTCCTGTGTTGCGCTTCTCCGATGCTTGCCGTTGCCCACGATTGTTCTTCTTCGACGCAATGTACGGTCTTCGCTAGTGAATCCAAGACAGTGCCTTTTTCAAGTCGGATCGAGATGGTATTGAGTCCTACCATCCTCTTGCCACCTCCTTTTGGGCATTAAGGAGGGATGGTGCGTCGACAAGGGAAGCTTGGCGGGAGCTACTGTTCTTTGAAGGTGACCGACGTCGGTCAAGACGCGGCGAGGTTTTTCATTTTTTTTTTTGCAAGCTCTTTGCTTTATGGTTGTATGGTTGTTGTTGGCTGTCTTTGGACTAGCCAGATGTGGAGTGGATGCTACTCTTGCTGTTCGCAGCAACTTCTAATGGTCTTGTATATTTAATTCTCTTCTTTTATAAAGCTATGGTATGCATTTTGCGTACTGTCTCAAAAAAAAGTACAAGTACAACGCATTTAACACAAAACACCGTCCCAAAGATATCAGGAACGTCCCAAGCACCGACACCACATTATCCAATCCAGTATACAGAATTATAAGCCACAAGGGGTCCTTACGCGAAACCGCAATAATAGGATCAACAGTGAGATGCCAAAAAAGACAAGCAGTGGTTAATGGGCAAGAAAATTCAGGGACCAAACGTCATTAGCGCCGGCCTTCTCAACACAAACTTAGCAATGGTTAGTTGACAAGGAAATTTCATATGGATGGGTTAGCAGAGGCCGGACATCCATCTTAGCAGGACGGTCAGTAGGGTTGATGTCGGCTTCTGTTTTTCTTCTCTACACGCGATACAAGGCTACTGGAGACCCACGACTTCTTTGTCGCAGCTACGTCATCAGAACGCCAGCAACATAGACGGCCATCCTCGCCTCCTGTCCACCCAAAGATACCCCTGTTTTGGCCAAGGCTCTCAAGACTGCTTACAGCTGGGCATATGGTCCTGATAACTCCTGTGTGGCCTCCTTCCAGGACAGCCTCCGCTGTACCCATCGCTCCTGCGGGATCATTATTGTTGACAGGGAAGTAACCTAGTGTCCCCTCACTTGTGCCGCCAATCACCCATAACCGGTCATCAGGCAGAGAGTAGTGGCAGTCCACAAAGTAGTCCAGCTGTCAATACAACAAATACAAGAATTTCAGAGGGCAAAATGATCTTTGGTATTCATAATCTCATTTCAACAACAATGCGCTCATGAAAAAATAGCCGAAAAGGCAACTCGTCCAGATGTAGAGGAAATGGTGCTTGAAACAAAAATCCCTATTAAACAATACCAAACCATGATCACCATATACTGTACTCGCTAAAAAGATGGAAATAGAATGTACAAGATAGGTCAAGCAGTCTTGCGTACTCACATGGTCAAGGTTCCACTTATCACTAGCCAGGGAACGAGCATTCTCTATATTCAATTCTCTGGTCCCATCATTCCAGTCCCAAGTACTGCGATAATTAAAGAACAAACAGCGTAATGTTAAAACTGTGACTTGTTAATTAACTGTAAAACAAGTAGGGGATGCATAATATTGGGGGTGAAAACAGAGAAGAATCGGTCAAATATTCTCAAAACAGAGGCTAAAGGGTAGGAGTTTCTTTGCCACTTGAATATTTTAACAGAATCTTTTACGAACTTCATGTGGAAAGAAGTTACCTTAGTGTTTCAATATGAGTCAAACACCAAAGCTTCTGATACGTATTTCCATAGAAACCCACCTTAGAAACAGAAGTCTCCACATTCATAACCTACGGAACAAGAAATATCTGAGGGCCATCACAAAAAAAAAATGAACATAATGCAAGCCATTATATCTAAGGGCATAATCTTCTAAGTGGACCTGACAAACACTAGTACTCAAATAACAACATAGCAAACTCGTGACCTTCAACTATTATACGGGAGTCCCTAAGTATTTATAAAGCACAACATAGGCAACAACCACATACGGTTAGCAAATGGTCGTCCTCATTGATATCACCATCAGTGTCGAAGACGCACATTAACCCATCGACTGACGCAGAAATGAGTTTACTCTGTTGATTTGGCGCAAATCGAACCTGTCCAGTAAAGAGTGATAAATCAGCACAACAATGGCTGGTAACTATCCAATCAAGATTGTAATGGATAAATATCATGTGGATCATATGAAGTCAATACAAAAGTATAAATATTTAAGACAGTAATGTGTCGACAACAAGTTAACAAAACAGATGTATGTGAGGGCACTAATTGCCACTATAATTGCTGCGAAAAGGATATCCACATACACAGAATATGCGAGTTAGGCTTCGTCTAATCCATGCGAGTTAGGCTTAGTGGAAAACATGCAAAACTCTGAATAATAATGCATACCTGAGTTACATCGTCCATGTGGGATTCCTCTAAGCAGGCTACCTGTTTTGAACTTCTCCAGTCCCACAACAGAACCTATAATCAAGCAACTTGAGTGAGACTCAACCTGAATATCCTCCTGAAACCTTGTCTTTTTTGCTCTATCAGATGTACATATTACGAACTAAAAAGTCAAATTCTGATTGAAGGGACATTGCTATGAAAAAACCTGAACTGCGTTTGCAATTATCATAAAAGGAAATCAGATGCGCAGGAAAATTCATAGCTTGCAGCTCTACCACCGTGAGGGTAGCAACTCACTTGAGCCTACATCCTTCGCTTCACCCAAAAGTCTAGCATATACCACATACAGGAATGAACTGGCACAAAGTTCATACACATGTTATGTTAATTAACAAATGCGTGGGTGGTAGTTTTCAAGATACAATCTGATATAGCACACAATCAATTTCTAGATAATTTTCATGCCAGTGTCTAAGGCATATCCGAGTATTCGGTGGATATCTGGGTTCTGCCTCTGAATGCTATCCCAAGGGGTATGGCCTGGCTTTGCTTATTTATTTTTCAATTATTTTACAAAATGTTTAATATAATTCTTGAAACTAAAAGAGAAATCGAGCATAATAAACAACTCAACAAAACACGAATTCTTCGACATACAATGGATGTATACATTGTGGATATGGGTAAACTTCAGCTGTTATAGATACGACTATATACATGCAAGAACAGTACTCATTTACCTTGGAATTCGAACCAGCAGCAAGTAGGTTACCACTTGTTCCACCAAAGGAGAAGCTAAACATTTCGTGCGAGGGGCCACCATTTAGCAAAGATATCTGGCAGACATTTAGAGAAAAGTGAATGTAAATACTAGTCACATATACAAGACCAAAACTATGCCAGTCACCTATACGGCCAACGTTGAGAAATAGCTGAAGCACTAGTGACCCATACGGTACAGTGATTGTAAATACCAGACCAAAACTATGCCAGTGAATCAAGTAGGGGAGATTATGCCCAGTATCAGCAAGACACGATAAAACTAAACCACAGTATGAAAACAGCACTTGGAAGTGGAGTTATTTATATGCCAATGTGGAAAGAATTCGTACTTGGCTAGGATTAACATACAGATCCAGTGGATTTATTCCAAATGTAATAAAAAATTCACTACTCCATTTGCGTCATACAGGTTGTAGTTTACAATATGATGTCTCGTTTGTATGGGTAAACAAATTAATAGTGGTCCAGTGTGAACATAACAGAGAAAAAACTCAATTTTAGATATAATAGCTCCAGTTTGAATACAGCAGAGAAACAAACTCAATTAGATATGATAGCTCATGTTTAAATTTTAATGATTATGAGCTAGCCTCAGTCCAAACCAAGCATCGCAAGAATTAACAATTAATGCCTCACGTCTTTATGCGAATACAAAATCTACAGTACAGAAACTGAGAAACACACTGATGACCTCTAATATATACACTAAAGAAGGAACTGTGTAGATGAGATTGTGGTACTAACAAAATTTTGCAACCATGCACATTCACATAATATTGATGTTGAGCCAAGATATTTATTCAAGAATCATGACCTAGTAGGAGAAAGAACCTGCTTAAAGCTTCTTGTGTCCCAGGCTCTGATGGTGGCATCAGCAGAGCAAGAGCATAGCACTTGCGGCGAAGACGGAGCTGAAAAGGCAATCTCATGGATACTCCCTGTATGGCCTGTGCATTCCCCCAGATACTGTCCAGTTGCTGGGGAATAGAGCTTGAGCGCGTTTGTCGACAGAGAAACCGCGAGCGTTGAGATCTCCTGGCTTGTCACAAGAAGATATACGAACGAAATTAGATGCAAATATATGTATCAAGTAAGTAGCATATATATATATTTTTGTATCAACAGGTTCATTCAGTTACGATATGAGCAAAAACTTGCTGGAAGGTACAGCATTCTAATCTTATGTGAACCGAAGTAAGTGGAAGAGAAGCTACCAAGAAGCTATCTGGAAGACGTAGTCGTCGCCGAAGTTGGTCTGGATGCTGTTCCTGAGGCCCAGCCGCCTCGCCGAGCCGCCCGGGACAGGGGAACCGGAGGCCGCCTCCGCCTCGACCTCCACCTCCATGGCCGAATCGTCCCAATCTTTGCCAACCTCCATCGCGCAGGCCCTTGAATCAAAAACAATCAGCATATACATGTACCAATGTCGAAAAATCGCACATTCTCGACGGAAACGCCGGCTCGCAGGAGAGGAGAGGAGAGGAGAAAAAAAATCACCTTTGATTTGGCTGGTAGCGGGCGGACGGGCAGCGAGCGGGGGTGAGCGCCTGACGCTCGGGCAGCGGGCGGCGAGCGGCGGGAGAGGAGAGGTCGCGGCAGGTGCGGCGGCGGCGGCGGCGGCGCGCGGCGAGGAAGCCCTAGATAGACAGAGGCCTTCTGTTTTTGGACAAGCCACTTTAGTCATGTCGTTTTTTTATTCTTCTTCTTTAGGCCTCGTTTGGGATTCAAAGGTTTCGAGACGAAAATCCCCCAAAGATCAGAAACCCACAGAACCTCGGATGCCCATTTGGTAAGAGGGGTTTGCTTAGCCGAATCCCCTCAATTCCCCTTCAATCCCTTCCTATCCATGTGTTTCAGGATCCTCTTCGAGAGACTGATGGAAACAAAGCCTCGAGGATTTGAGAGAATTGGGTGAAAGGAAGGGATTTATCAAATCCCCTCAAATCCTCTTTTCCCCAAACCTCCCCAATCCACTTCTATCAAACAAAGCCTTAGTAAATTTCAAACGTTTTTTTCTTTTAGTAAATTTTAACTAAAATAGTCACATGTTTTTTTTTAAAGAAAAAAAATCTTTCCTAAGGCGATGTTGGATTTTTCGCTTTGTCTTTTCAAGTTAAATCGAGCTTCGGTCGAATGCTAGAGATAATAATAAGACGTGTAACGATTTAACTTGAAAAGACTAATTATCGTCCTTAGATTGTTATGATAATCCCTCGAAGAGATTATTTTCCTTCAATATCATTAATCCATAATTTTTCTATATGTGTTACATGATGGTTTTAACTATCACTCATTGAACGCTTATTATTTTTGGTCTAGTCTTATGACCCATGCAAATTACCGTCACTATTTATTTAACTCTCAAACAATTATAAATGAAGAATGAGAGCATAATATTTCTATAAGATCTACACACCATCGAGATTAAAATGACATACGTGAAGTACTAGAGCAATTGTTAAGCTCAAAAGATATAAGTGAAGCATATAGAGTATTCTAACATATTATGATGACGGTGTATCTCTCTCAAATAGGTGTGTCCAGCAAACGGTGATTGTGGTAAACTGAAAGTAAAATTAAACAAAAGCAAATGACGCTCCAAGCAAAACTCATATCATGTGATGAATAAAAAATAGCTCCAAGTGACATACCAATGGATTGAGACGAAACCCAAACTTAGAGGCTTGACTCTTCCTACAATATTACCTTGGGGTGCCTTGGACATCCCCAAGATTAGGCTTTTGCTGCTCCTCATTCCTATGTCCATGGGGGTAATACCCAAAACTTGAAAACTTCAATCACATAAAACTCAACAAAACTTCGTGAGATCCGTTAGTATAAGCAACATATCAAGTACTTTCAGGCACTGTTATAAGTTGATTCTTATTTTATTTTAGCATAAGGTATTGTATTCTAACTTCTGGCTTATATCCCCCGATACAATCCATAGCATCCTCAAAACAAGCAAACTATGCAAGTAAAAACAGAATCTGACTCAAACAGAACAGTCTGTAGTAAACTGTAATGAACATATAATTATGTAACTCCAAAATTTTTGAACAATTAGGACGACCTCAGGAATTTGTATAGCAATACAGTGTAAAAAATCAGCTTAAGTAGACGTTTCAGTAAAATCAGAGAAATTCTGTATTGGACGTCAAAGTTTTTGTTTTTGCACCGTACCAATTCTACTCATCATACAAATCATCACAAAGGCTTTACTTGGAACAAACACTAACTGAAACATAAAAACACAATCATTATAGAGGCAACAATCATGTTATCACAAACAAACAAAAGTAAATGATAACTATTGGATTATCTCCCAACAAGCTATTTCTTTATAGCCATTAAGATAGGCTTGAAATTTCAATGATGCTCACATAAAAGACAAGAATTAAATCACAAAGAGAGCATGATAGAACATGTGACAAGACATTTAAGTCTAACATACTTTCTATGCATAGGCATTTTATAAGCAAATAATTTTTCAAGACAAGAAGTGTCTAGCATAAGCAAGTAGGAAGAATGAAGCATTAACAATTTGAATATCAAGAGAGGTAAGTGACTAACATGAAAATTTCTATAACCATATTTGCCTCTCTCATAATGATAACATGTAGGATCGTATTCAAATTCAACAATATAGAAATCATGCTTTTCATTCAAGGAACTATCATGAATCACTTTATAAATTTCACAATTTTTGGATTTATGATTTTCAAGCAAGACCTCATAAAGATAATCTAGTGCACTCTCACTAGCAATTATTTCAGCATAAACGAGTCTTTTGAAAAGATTAGCTAGTGGATGAGGATCCATTTATCTTAATCTTTACAGTTTACTTTCTGTTTTGGTGTGACAAAGATAAAGATAGCATAGCTACGCAAGTAAACTAGAGACCAAAGATGCAAACTAGTGACAAGCAAAGTTAGATATTTTTGTATTTTTTTATGAGATAACTAAATATACCAACAAATAAAAAGGAGAACAAGTAAATAAAAATTTGTGTGAAGTTACTTGGTAGTTGGTGATGATACTCCCCGGCGACGGCGCGAGAAATCCTTCCGGATACTTGTGATCTACGTTGGATTTTCTGTGAAGAGGGACATGTTATTGCAGCACAATGTGGGTAAGTATTTCCCTCAGTTATGAAACCAAGGTTTATCGAACCAATAGGATTATCAACCACAACTGTCTTCAGCAGCTGCACACAAAAGAACAAACAACTTGCACCCAATGCGGGCAGGAGGGTTGTCAATCCCCTTGAACTTGTTATTTGCAAGCGAGTGAGGTGTGTAGATTATTATAGATAATTGTAAATTGCAAAATAAAATAAAAACAAGTAAATGGCAGCAAGGTATTGAAGATTTTGTAAATGTATTGTGAATAGGCCCGGGGGCCATAGTTTTCCTTAATGGCATCTCTCATGAAAAATAGCATACGGTGGGTAAACAAATTACTCTTAGACAATTGATAGAAAAGCGGAAAATTGCGATATTCACGGCAATGATCATGTGTATATAGACATCACGTCCATAAACAAATAGGTCGACTCCTGCCTGCACCTATTACTATTACTCCACTCATGGAACGCTATCCAGCATGCATTTAGAGTATTAAGTAAAACAGAGTAATGCAAGGAGAACGATGACATCATGTAGACAAAGTAAACTCAAGCAATATGAATAAACCCCATCGTTTTATTCTTAGTAGAAGCAACACAAAGATGCAGCATGTCCCCTTCTATCACTGGGATATAGAAATTCGCCAAGTTGAACCTACTACAACGCACCTCTGTCACCGAAGAAATATCAATCTAGTTGGCCAAACTATTTCAATAGATCGTAGAGAATTACAAAACTATCATAATCATGTACATAAGAATTATATTAGTATTCATAGAAGAATCAGACATTTATCATGAATAATCTGAACATAAACCCACAATTCATCAGATCCCAACAAACGCACCACATAAAAGGAATCATTGTTCGGGATATCGCTTATCGTTATCGTCTCGGTCGACTGGAGATAAGAGGTTAATCGGAAGATCGGATGATTAATCGATTTTATCGATGGACTACTAAACGATTAGTTGTTTTATAAGTCATAGGTTTCAAGCACTCACAAGATAAAAATAGAAAAACAATCACTTAAACAGCATGCCTTTAAATAGGACAATGCTACAAAATATACAACAATATATAGCACTAGCACATGCCCTTTTTGCATCAAAATTCAAATAGGAGAGCAGTTCTTCATACTACTACAGTGCATATAATAATATTGTAGAATTACATAACAAACAAAATTCGGACATCAGCACATGTATTGTTTTTGCATGTCTCAAAGAGTGCATATATAATAGATAGTTAGATATTACATGACAAATAATACTAGCAAAAAGAAAATAAGGTGATAACAAGGGCTAGTACAGCAGTGTATATAATACATATTAGTCTTGCTGCTTTGCAAGCAAATAAGGTGATAACAAGGTCCAGGAAAGTTCAAACAAGGCTAATCAAGGTCATAAGAAGGTCCAGAAAACACAAATAACATGGTTCTTGCTACTTTAAGAGCACACAACCAAACACAAATCAACACATAGTCCGTTGCTCTCTAATTCTCTCACAACTCACAACCAAAAGTTGCATATGGTCTTCCTCGCCATTGCCATTGGATTCCTCTATCCCAACTCCATCATCATCAGACTCGAACTCTATCTCATCATCATATCAGTTTCTCTTAAGTTTCGAATTTGCAACCTCTGAAGTACCAAAAATAGACATCTACAAAAAACACAAGGCAACAACATTTATTAATTTACTAGCAATGTGGAAAAAGCACACAACAAGCTCAAATAAAAAGGTACCAACATCTATTCATCAGATTTCATCTACAAATCTACAATATCAACATGGCAACATCCACAAATTGACAATACCAGCATAGCAACATCTACAAATCTACAATAATAGCATGGCAACATCTACAAATCTACAATACCAACATCTATTCATTAAATTATCTAAGAATATAAAACAGTAAAAAGGAAAAAATGCCATGCATTACACTGAAGAAGCAAGGACAACAGCACGTCCAATCTTTGGTCGGCTTGCTGCTGGAGGAGGGAGTGGCAGGGATGGTGTGTTGTTGTAGGAAGTGCTGGTGGCGGTGAGATGCTCCGGTCGTTGTCCATTGGGCATCAGGAGGAAGAGACCTGGAGGAAGGGACGATGGTGGCGGCAGTGAGAGGCTCCAACTATCGGGCGTCGGGAGGAAGGGCGAAAGTGGTGGTGGCGGAGAGATGCTCTAACCGTCGGGCGTCAGGAGGAAGGGACCGGGAAGAAGGGACGGTGGCACATGTGAACCATGCCTCATGGGCAAGATGACTAAGACTCCGTTCTCTGGAACAATGGAGCATGCAAGTGACTTGTTGGAGATCATACGTATCGATGTGTGCGGACCAATGAGCATAGAGGCCCATCATGGTTATCGTTATTTTCTCACCTACCACTACACCACAACACTCAAAGCAGCGTCGAACAATGTGTCGGTATAGATCACCTAAGGCGACACATTTAGTGTCGGCAAAGACCTTTGCCGACAAAAAAGAGTTGTTCCCTATAGTCCAACCGGGAAAGGTCTTTGCCGACAGAAAAACTTACTCCGACAGATAGTATGACGGTGCTGGTGAGATCTATGGCGACAAACATTTCTATACCGACAGACAACTCTATGCCGACGGTTGATCTGACACTGTTCAAGGCTGACAGATTCTATGATACCATATCTACGCCGACAATTTATCTGATACAACATGTGCCGACAGATACTGCAACGTCCCTTTCTACACCAATAGTTTATTTCATGTTCAATTCCCAATACGTATACAAACATTTGCACTTTTCTATCCATCACAAGATACCACTGATCAATTCATCCATTTCAGGTTAAGTACCCAATCACAAGATATTATTGATCAATGCATTCAGTCAACATATATAGAAGATTTTTTTAGTTTTCTTCACTCGAGTTACCTACACCATTAAGGAAATACAGAAGTCAACATTCAGGTTGTGGCCACTTACAAAATATGATGGCCAAGTTCCTATGAGACCAAATGTTCGATCACTTCAACAACAAAATTGTGGAAAAGACCAAGTCTTCGGTCCCCAAGCTGACATCAACTTCCATATGAAAAAAATGTGTCAACCATGTTATGAACAAAAGTGATCACCGGAACATCTTAGATCAACTTGGACTGCTACTTTCTTTCATTTGTCCCTGCAAAAGAACTCATATGTTTGAGAAATCTTAGAAAATGAGAATTTGTGAGCAGCCATGGTCCCAAAGATCTAAAAAGTAGATGTGCACCAAACATGTTACAAAGATAACCATATCAGAACGAATATCGACCGAAGTCCGGCTAGCACCTAGCATATCATATGACCTACTATAAAAAATTATGCATTCAATGATAAAGCAATCAAATTTGTTCTAAGGCATGAGGAATAATGTTTTTACTGTAATTTTAGATATTTGCATTCGAAATTCCACAACCAGCAAATAAACAGAATAACATATATGCTCTTGTGAAGTGCACTTGCACATGCTCCCATTCTCCTCTATAGCAGATGCACTATAGTTAGGAACCTAGGAGCTAGATCGGGTAATACATATATTACCAGATGTCTACTATGAGAAATTGTCGGGACGATCTGCACACAACTTACAATAAAATCATGCCTACCATTTTGTATATTACCAGATATATAGACGAAATTCCCACAATAATCATAAAAACCATGCCCTTAATACAGTGGACCTCATTAAACTAAGAAAACACAGCTGTCACATTTAACGTACCTAATCAGCCATGTGGACCCGTATGACAGGTGAATTTATTTGCATATGAGTACATCACGTAACATGCAATCCTTCTTGATCAACACAATATGCCAAGATCCTGAAAAAATGAAGTCCAACACATGAACGTGTAGGAAACAATTCCTACTGATTTCCAACAAAGAAAAAACAAGTACAAGAAAGAGACCTTCTCATACAAGAATTAACAAATTATTATATTAGTATCTTCCCTATACGGGTGAGAATAGTGTCTTTTTTATATCTCTCTTTTCCAAAATTCAAATAATTACATGGTGGTTTTCGCACAATTTTTCCCCATTCACTACAACAAGATGGGCATTCGGTTTATATAGTTAACTAGTAGTAAGTAGAAAGTCACAAGAATATATTTTGTTAATAGTAACAAAGCATTGGGAAAAGCGCATGCAAGGGATCATGGGTTGCATGTAGTGAAAAAAACATGGGGGTTGAGGGAGGGTATGAAACATTGAGCAAATGCACTGCATAAAAGCGCATGTGTGCATGCATCTAACCAATATAGAAAATAAGTAGCACAAATTAATTTATCACGTCTCCATATCCTCATTCCTAGGTACAAAGTTATCAGTAGAGAGGCACTTTATGGGATTCGATTAGAATCAGAACCTGAAGTCATTTTCTTTTGCTTTGGTCAGTTTCACACCCTGAAAAATGTATTCATGATCAGGAATCTCGTCCCTTTAGTTCCCCCAAAATTGCAATATCACATACCAAAATGGATCGAGGAGTTACATGAAGTAATTAGACTGTTGAAAAAACAAATGTAAATCTATTGATGCTCCCAGTATATTAAAGGTCAACTCAGTGTAATTTTCATTTAAGAACAATATAGCATTGACATTGTGATATACTTGTATGAGAATTTTCTTGGCATCTCACTTGCTTCCTTATTTTGTACACCCACACGCTTTCCTTCATACTAAGCATATGTTGGCTACATCAGTAGCCCCTATACATACCTTCATTTCGCTATACATACATATATTCAATTGAGAGAGCATGATTTACTTTATACTTACATGCATGATCCTAATATGGTAAACCGGAAATGGCCTAGCAAAACTACAACCTTCGAACATATACCTTAGTTTGCCAGTTGGTGTGCAGTGTGATGGCCAAGAACAACAGGACCTGCACCATAATACCAAAGATGATTCCCATCCAAAGGCCGTGCACATTCAGATTATTTTCACACCATTAGCATGTTATCAAACCATGAAGAGTTAAAAAGTTGTGAAAGAAATCAAGGAGAAGTACCACCACGCTGACGTGCAGCATGAAGTCTAGCAGCTAGGCTGCCAGTATGTCCACAACATAGAACATGCGCGACCCTGATCAAACAATACATCACATGTTTATTACATGCTTAGTGAAGCGTATAAGAGAAAATTGTGACTTTCATTGTTGCTGCAGCTAAGCAAGCATTGATGCTCCACCAAGTTTCTTATTGACAAGTAAATTAATTTGTTTGTTTGCTTACAAGTATTCAAGTACATGCTGCTCTTTCTTCTCCTTCTTACTTCTTGTATTTCTTCTAACTGAACATTTGTTGCTATTGCTTCCTATCATATTGTCGACTATTCTTGTCTAATGGAGACATTCAGGAAAGGCACATGCTTTTAGGTTTCCTTCCACAAAATCATAGCGATCAACAAATACAATTGAAGAGAGACAACAAAATAATTATGGTGAAGTCATAGATGTAGCAGCAAGATTGATAAAAACATTCTAATTCAATGTCATCTAACCGTATTGAATTTCATGGAGTAACAGTCTAATTGATCCGAAACTACAAAATTGCACTGCCTTGCTACTAATGTTAGTTGATTATCAAGAGAACCAAAATTTGTGCTCCTCGTGACAACTAACAAAAATTAGATGTGCACGAGGAAAACAACAAACACCTAGGAGGATGAATGCAACTCTGTAGTAATTAAATGAGAACTAACCCATCGGCCCCTAGCTCCAATCCGTCAACCTAGAACACGTGCATCAATTCAAATGAGTAAAAACAACACCAATAAAGAATCATAAAGGTGAAGCAGCAAACTAAGTGTAAACCATGTACGTTTCGCAGGTGGATCTCCCACATCGGCTGGATCGGCCAGCCCTCGATTCACCCACATGATGCACGTCCGCTGGATCCTCTCGCGCGCCTTTGGTCCAAGTTTGCATTTATTGAGGATAGGAATATTGACCTTTGCCAAACATCCCTAGTGTGCAAATAAGAAAGTAATGGTTTTCTCCCAACCCACTCTTCATAAGAGGTTTTCTCTTTATTTTTTGTTAGGAACTCTATTAAGTACATGGCATACAGTCAACAGAGCCTCTCCCACCATGCCTTAGATAAACCAGCAGTGTCTACCATGACGTTCACCAAGTCAGTCAATGTGCAGTTTTTCCTCTCGGCGATCCTATTTGATTGGGGTGAATAGGGAGGCGTCCTCTCATGAATGATACCATGTTCCTCACAAAATTCATCAAAAACTTTGGGAAAATATTCTCCACCACGATCCGACCTAAGACGCTTGATCTTTCTCTCTAGTTGATTTTCAACTTCAGCTTTATAGATCTTAAAGTAATCGAGAGCTCCATCTTTAGTTTGCAACAAATAAACATAGCAAAATCTAGTCGCATCATCAATCAAAGTCATGAAATATCTCTTTCCACCTTTTGTCAACACACCATTCATCTCACATAGATCTGAATGTATAAGTTCTAGAGGTGCCAAGTTTCTCTCTTCGGCAGTCGTGTGAGGCTTTCGAGGTTGCTTCGATTGCACACAACTATGGCACTTAGAACCTTTGGCAAGTGTGAAATTAGGAATTAAACTCATACTGGATAGCCGAGACATTAAACCAAAATTAATATGACATAAACGAGAATGACAAACACTTGTATCATCATTAATACTAGCACAAATTTGGTTTACTGATTTATTGCAAAAATCTGAAAGGGAAAAGCGGAACAAGCCTCCACACTCATAGCCTATGCCTATAAATTTTTCAAATCTCGACACGATTACTTTATTTGACTCTAAAACTACCTTAAACCCATCTCGACATAGAAGGGAGACGCTAACTAGATTCTTGTTCATAGTAGGTACATGCTGCACGTTCCTTAGTTGCACGATCTTTCCCGAAGTAAACTTCAGATCCACTGTGCCAATGCCATGAACAGAAACATGCGACCCATTCCCCATTAGGACGGAAGAATCCCTTGCGACCTGATAAGAATTTAAACAAAGAGATGTCAGCACACACATGAACATTAGCTCCTGAATCAATCCGCCATCAAGATGATTGAAATACTGAAAGCACAATAGGTAAATTACCATACCCATCAGTATTGCTAGCGGACACCATGTTGACTGTCTTGGAGCTGGTTTTCCCTCTGCGGTCTGCACGCTCTGGGCATTCCTTGGAAAAGTGTCCGAGTTTCCCACAGGCGTAGCACTCTAGCTCAGCCTTGTTGAACTTCTTCTTCTTGAAGGTAGTAGTCTTTATAGGCTTGTTGAAAACAAGCTTGTTCTTTCCTTTGTTCTTGTTCTGTGGGAACCTTTGTACCATGTTGGCAGTAGGTTGAACCTCACCTCCTTTCTCAGTAGTGTCTTTAGCCCGAGCTTTTTCTGTTGGAAATATGCCCTAGAGGCAATAATAAATTAGTTATTATTATATTTCTTAGTTCATGATAATCGTTTATTATCCATGCTATAATTGTATTGATTGGAAACACAATACTTGTGTGGATACGTAGACAAAACACTGTCCCTAGTAAGCCTCTAGTTGACTAGCTCGTTGATCAAAGATGGTCAAGGTTTCCTGGCCATAGGCAAGTGTTGTCACTTGATAACGGGATCACATCATTAGAAGAATCATGTGATGGACTAGACCCAAACTAATAGACGTAGCATGTTGATCGTGTCATTTTGTTGCTACTGTTTTCTGCGTGTCAAGTATTTGTTCCTATGACCATGAGATCATATAACTCACGGACACCGGAGGAATGCTTTGTGTGTATAAAACGTCGCAACGTAACTGGGTGACTATAAAGATGCTCTACAGGTATCTCCGAAGGTGTTCGTTGAGTTAGTATGGATCAAGACTGGGATTTGTCACTCCGTGTGACGGAGAGGTATCTCGGGGCCCACTCGGTAATACAACATCACACACAAGCCTTGCAAGCAATGTAACTTAGTGTAAGTTGCGGGATCTTGTATTACGTAACGAGTAAAGAGACTTGCCGGTAAACGAGATTGAAATAGGTATGCGGATACTGACGATCGAATCTCGGGCAAGTAACATACCGAAGGACAAAGGGAATGACATACGGGATTATATGAATCCTTGGCACTGAGGTTCAAACGATAAGATCTTCGTAGAATATGTAGGATCCAATATGGGCATCCAGGTCCCTCTATTGGATATTGACCGAGGAGTCTCTCGGGTCATGTCTACATAGTTCTCGAACCCGCAGGGTCTGCACACTTAAGGTTCAACGTTGTTTTATGCGTATTTGAGTTATATGGTTGGTTACGAATGTTGTTCGGAGTCCCGGATGAGATCACGGACGTCACGAGGGTTTCCGGAATGGTCCGGAAACGAAGATTGATATATAGGATGACCTCATTTGATTACCGGAAGGTTTTCGGAGTTACCGGGAATGCACCGGGAATGGCGAATGGGTTCCGGGAGTTCACCGGGGGGGCAACCCACCCCGGAGAAGCCCATAGGCCTTAAGGGTGGCGCACCAGCCCTTAGTGGGCTGGTGGGGCAGCCCAAAAGGGCCCTATGCGCCTAGGAAAGAAAATCAAAGAGAAAAGGAAAAAAAGAGGAGGTGGGAAGGGAAGGAAGGACTCCCACCCACCAAACCAAGTCCAACTCGGTTTGGGGGGGAGACCTTCCCCCTTGGACTCGTCCGACCCCCTTGGGGCTCCTTGAGCCCCAAGGCAAGGTCCCCTCCCTCCCACCTATATATACGGAGGTTTTAGGGCTGATTTGAGACGACTTTTCCACGGCAGCCCGACCACATACCTCCACCGTTTTTCCTCTAGATCGCGTTTCTGCGGAGCTCGGGCGGAGCCCTGCTGAGACAAGGTCATCACCAACCTCCGGAGCGCCGTCACGCTGCCGGAGAACTCTTCTACCTCTCCGTCTCTCTTGCTGGATCAAGAAGGCCAAGATCATCGTCGAGCTATACGTGTGGTGAACGCGGAGGTGTCGTCCGTTCAGTACTAGATCGTGGGACTGATCGCGGGATTGTTCGCGGGGCGGATCGAGGGACGTGAGGACGTTCCACTACATCAACCGCGTTCACTAACGCTTATGCTGTACGGTCTACAAGGGTACGTAGATCACTCATCCCCTCTCGTAGATGGACATCACCATGATAGGTCTTCGTGCGCGTAGGAAAATTTTTGTTTCCCATGCGACGTTCCCCAACAGTGGCATCATGAGCTAGGTTCATGCGTAGATGTCTTCTCGAGTAGAATACAAAAGTTTTTGTGGGCGGTGATGTGCGTTTTGCTGCCCTCCTTAGTCTTTTCTTGATTCCGCGGTATTGTTTGATCGAAGTGGCTCGGACCGACATTACTCGTACGCTTACGAGAGACTGGTTTCATCGCTACGAGTAACTCCGTTGCTCAAAGATGACTCGCGGGTGTCAGTTTCTCCAACTTTAGTTGAATCGGATTTGACCGAGGAGGTCCTTGGATGAGGTTAAATAGCAATTCATATATCTCCGTTGTGGTGTTTGTGTAAGTAAGATGCGATCCTACTAGATACCCATGGTCACCACGTAAAACATGCAACAACAAAATTAGAGGACGTCTAACTTGTTTTTGCAGGGTATGCTTGTGATGTGATATGGCCAACGATGTGATGTGATATATTGGATGTATGAGATGATCATGTTGTAATAGATAATATCGACTTGCACGTCGATGGTACGGCAACCGGCAGGAGCCATAGGGTTGTCTTTATAACTAACGTTTGTGCTTGCAGATGCGTTTAGTATTTTGCTAGGACGTAGCTTTAGTAGTAATAGCATGAGTAGCACGACAACCCCGATGGCGACACGTTGATGGAGATCATGATGATGGAGATCATGGTGTGACGCCGGTGACAAGAAGATCGTGCCGGTGCTTTGGTGATGGAGATCAAGAAGCACGTGATGATGGCCATATCATGTCACTTATGAATTGCATGTGATGTTAATCCTTTTATGCACCTTATTTTGCTTAGAACGACGGTAGCATTATGAGGTGATCTCTCACTAAAATTTCAAGACGAAATTGTGTTCTCCCCGACTGTGCACCGTTGCTACAGTTCGTCGTTTCGAGACACCACGTGATGATCGGGTGTGATAGACTCAACGTTCATATACAACGAGTGCAAAACAGTTGCGCACGCGGAACACTCGGGTTAAGCTTGACGAGCCTAGCATGTGCAGACATGGCCTCGGAACACATGAGACCGAAAGGTCGAGCATGAATCGTATAGTTGATATGATTAGCATAGAGATGCTTACCACTGAAACTATTCTCGACTCACGTGATGATCGGACTTGAGATAGTGGATTTGGATCATGTACCACTCAAATGACTAGAGAGATGTACTTTTTGAGTGGGAGTTCTTAAGTAATATGATTAATTGAACTAATTGTCATGAACATAGTCTAATGGTCTTTGCGAATTACGATGTAGCTTGCGCTATAGCTCTACTGTTTTTATATGTTCCTAGAGAAAATTTAGTTGAAAGTTGATAGTAGCAAACTTTGAAGAGGATTGTCCTCATTGCTGCGCAGAAGGCTTATGTTCTTAATGCACCACTCGGTGTGCTGCACCTCGAGCGTCGTCTGTGGATGCTATGAACATCCGACATACACGTTTCTGATGACTACACGATAGTTCAGTGCAAAATACTTAATGGCTTAGAAGCAAGGCGCCGAAGACGTTTTGAGACGTCACGGAACATAAGTGATGTTCTAAAGAGATGAAATTGTGATTTCATGCTTGTGCCCTTGTTAAGAGGTACGTGACCTCCAACAAGATTCTTTGTCCACAAAGTAAAGGAGAAAAGCTCAATCGTTGAGCGTGTGCTCAGATTGTCTGAGTACGACAATCGCTTGAATCAAGTGGGAGTTAATCTTCCAGATGAGATAGTGATGGTTCTCCAAAGTCACTGCCACCAAGCTGTGAGAGCTTCGTGATGAACTATAACATATCAAGGATAGATACAATGATCCTTGAGTGATTCGTGATGTTTGACACTGCGAAGGTAGAAATCAAGAAGGAGCATCAATAGTTGATGGTTAGTAAAACCACTAAGTTTCAAGAAAAGGCAAGGGCTAGAAGGGATACTTCGTGAAACGGCAAAACCGTTGCTGCACTAATGAAGAGACCCAAGATTAAACCCAAACCCGAGACTAAGTGCTTCTGTAATGAGGGGAACAGTCACTAAGGCAGAGCAACTCTAGATACTTGGTAGATAAGAAGGCTGGCAAAAGTCGAAAGAAGTATATTTGATATATATGATGTTGATGTGTACTTTACTAGTACTCCTAGTAGCATGAGGGTATTGGATACCGGTTCGGTTGCTAAGTGATTAGTAACACGAAATGAAAGCTACAGCATAAACAGAGACTAGCTAAAGGCGAGGTGACGATACGTGTTGGAAGTGTTTCCAAGGTTGATATGATCAAACGTCGCACGCTCCCTCTACCATCGGGATTGGTGTTAAACCTAAATAATTGTTATTTGGTGCTTGCGTTAAGCATGAACATGATTGGATCGTGTTTATTGCAATACGATTATTCATTTAAAGAGAATAATGGTTACTCTATTTTCTTGAATAATCACCTTCAATGGTTTATTGAATCTCGATCGTAGTGTTACACATGTTCATAATATTGGTGCCAAAAGATACGAGTTAATGATGATAGTACCACTTACTTGTGGCACTGCTGCTTGAGTCATGATAGTATAAATTGCATGAAGAGGCTCCATGCTGATGGATCTTTGTACTCACCTGATTTCGAATCACTAGTGACATGCAAGTCATACCACATGAGCAAGGCCTTGTTTTCATTGAGATGAAACAAGATAGTAACTTGTTGGAAGTGATACATTTTGATGTATGCAGTCCAATGGGTGCTGAGGCACGCAGTGGATATCATTATGTTCTTACTTCAATGATAATTTGAGTAGATACTAGAGTATTTACTTAATGAATCACAAGTCTGAAATATTGAAAAGTTCAAATTCTGTTTCGGAGTGAAGTTCGTCGTAACAAGAGGATAAACTGTCTACGATATGATCATAGAAATGAATATCTGAGTTACGAGTTTTGGTACGCAGTTAAGACAATGTGGAAATTGTTTTGCAGTTCATGCCACCTGGAACATCATAGTGTGATGATGTGTCTGAACATCATAGCCACACACTATTTGGTACGGTGCACACTAAGATGTCTCTTATCGAATTACCACTATCGTTTATGGGTTATGCATTAGAGACAACCGCATTCACTTTAAATAGGGCACCGCGTATTTCCGTTGAGATGACACCGTATAGACTGAGGTTTAGAGAAATCTAAACTGTCGTTTCTTGAAAGTTTGGGGCTTCGATACTTATGTGAAAAGGTTTCAGTCTGATAAGCTCAAACCCAAAGCGGATAAATGCATCTTCATAGGATATCCAAAACAGTTGGGTACATCTCCTATCTCAGATCCGAAAGCAAAGTGTTTGTTTCTAGAAACGGATCCTTTCTCGAGGAAAGGTTTCTCTCGAAATAATTGAGTGGGAGGGTAGTAGAACTTGATGAGGTTATTGAACCATCACTTCAACCAGTGTGTAGCAGGGCGCAGGAAGTTGTTCTTGTGGCGCCTACACCAATTGAAGTGGAAGCTGATGATGGTGATCATCAAGCATCGGATCAAGTTGCTACAAGCCTCGTAGGTTGACAAGGTCGCATACTACTAAAGAGTGGTACGGTAACCCTGTCTTGGAGGTCATGTATTGAGCAACAGTGAACCTACGAGTTATGGAGAAAGCGATGGTGGGCCCGGATTCCGACAAATGGCTGGAGGCCATAAATTCCGAGAGAGGATCCATGTATAAAAACAAAGTGTAGACTTTGGAAGAACTACTTGATGGTCATAGGACTATTGAGTAATGATGGATCTTTAAAGGAAAACATACGATGATGGTGATAAGTCACTATTAAGAAAATCTCGACTTGTCGCAAAGATGTTTTCGACAAGATCAAACAGTTGACTATGATGAGACTTTCTCACTCATAGCGATGCTAAAAGTCTGTTAGAATTATGTTAGTTGTTGATGCATTATTTATGAAATATTGCACATAGGATGTCAAAACATTGTTTCCTCGACGTTTTCCTTGAGCAAACATTGTATGTGATACAACCAGGAGGTTTTGTCGATCCTAAAGATACTAGCAAGTATGCAAGCTCCAACGATCCTTCAATGGACTGGTGCAAGCATCTCGGAGTTGGAATATATGTACTTTGATGAGATGATCAAAGATTTTGGGTTTGTACAAGGTCTATGAGAAACTTGTATTTCCAAAGAAGTGAGTGGGAGCACTATAGAATTTCTGATAAGTATATGTGGTTGAGATATTGTGGATCAGAAGTAATGTAGAATTTCTGTAAAGCATACAAGGTTGTTTGAAAGGAGTTTTCAAAGGAATACCTGGATTGCGCTACTTGAACGTTGAGCATCAAAGATCTATGGAGATAGATCAAAAGCGCTTAATGAAAGTTTCAATAAGATGCATGCCTTGACAAGTTTTTGAAGGAGTTCAAAATAGATCAGCAAAGAAGGAGTTCTTGGTTGCGTTGTGAGGTGTGAATTTGAGTAAGACTCAAAACCCGACCCCGGCAGAATAAAGAGAATAGACGAAGGTCGTCTTCTATGCCTTAGCCGTAGAATCTGAAGTATGCCATGCTGTGTACCGCACCTGATGTGTGCCTTGACTCAAAGTCTGTTGAGAGGTACAGAGAGTGATCCATGATTGAATCACTAGCAGCGGTCAAAATTTATCCTTAGTAACTAATGGACTAAGGATTTTTTTCTCAATTATGGAGGTGGTTAAAGAGTTTGTCGTAAAGGGTTACGTCGATGCAAGCTTTGACACTAATCCGAATAACTATGAGTAGTGAAATGGATTCGTATAGTAGAGTAGATATTTGAGCATTTCCGAATAGCACGTAGTAGCAGCATCTATAAGATGACATAAAGATTTGTAAAGAACACACGGATCTGAAAGTTTCAGAACCGTTGACTAAAACCTCTCTCACGAGCAAGACGTGATCAGACCCCATGGGTGTTGGATTCGTTGGAATCACATGGTGATGTGAACTAGATTATTGACTCTAGTGCAAGTGGGAGACTGTTGGAAATATGCCCTAGAGGCAATAATAAATTAGTTATTATTATATTTCTTAGTTCATGATAATCGTTTATTATCCATGCTATAATTGTATTGATTGGAAACACAATACTTGTGTGGATACGTAGACAAAACACTGCCCTTAGTAAGCCTCTAGTTGACAAGCTCGTTGATCAAAGATGGTCAAGGTTTCCTGGCCATAGGCAAGTGTTGTCACTTGATAACGGGATCACATCATTAGGAGAATCATGTGATGGACTAGACCCAAACTAATAGACGTAGCATGTTGATCGTGTCATTTTGTTGCTACTGTTTTCTGCGTGTCAAGTATTTGTTCCTATGACCATGAGATCATATAACTCACGGACACCGGAGGAATGCTTTGTGTGTATAAAACGTCCCAACGTAACTGGGTGACTATAAAGATGCTCTACAGGTATCTCCGAAGGTGTTCGTTGAGTTAGTATGGATCAAGACTGGGATTTGTCACTCCGTGTGACGGAGAGGTATCTCGGGGCCCACTCAGTAATACAACATCACACACAAGCCTTGCAAGCAATGTAACTTAGTGTAAGTTGCGGGATCTTGTATTACGTAACGAGTAAAGAGACTTGCCGGTAAACGAGATTGAAATAGGTATGCGGATACTGACGATCGAATCTCGGGCAAGTAACATACCGAAGGACAAAGGGAATGACATACGGGATTATACGAATCCTTGGCACTGAGGTTCAAACGATAAGATCTTCGTAGAATATGTAGGATCCAATATGGGCATCCAGGTCCCGCTATTGTATATTGACCGAGGAGTCTCTCGGGTCATGTCTACATAGTTCTCGAACCCGCAGGGTCTGCACACTTAAGGTTCGACGTTGTTTTATGCGTATTTGAGTTATATGGTTGGTTACCGAATGTTGTTCGGAGTTCCGGATGAGATCACGGACGTCGCGAGGGTTTCCGGAATGGTCCGGAAACGAAGATTGATATATAGGATGACCTCATTTGATTACCGGAAGGTTTTCGGAGTTACCGGGAATGTACCGGGAATGACGAATGGGTTCCGTGAGTTTACCGGGGGGGCAACCCACCCCGGGGAAGCCCATAGGCCTTAAGGGTGGCGCACCAGCCCTTAGTGGTCTGGTGGGGCAGCCCAAAAGGGCCTTATGCGCCTAGGAAAGAAAATCAAAGAGAAAATAAAAAAAAAGAGGAGGTGGGAAGGGAAGGAAGGACTCCCACCCACCAAACCAAGTCCAACTCGGTTTGGGGGGGAGACCTTCCCCCTTGGACTTGGCCGACCCCCTTGGGGCTCCTTGAGCCCCAAGGCAAGGTCCCCTCCCTCCCACCTATATATACGGAGGTTTTAGGGCTGATTTGAGACGACTTTTCCACGGCAGCCCAACCACATACCTCCACGGTTTTTCCTCTAGATCGCGTTTCTGCGGAGCTCGGGCGGAGCCCTGCTGAGACAAGGTCATCACCAACCTCCGGAGCGCCGTCACGCTGCCGGAGAACTCTTCTACCTCTCCGTCTCTCTTGCTGGATCAAGAAGGCCGAGATCATCGTCGAGCTGTACGTGTGCTGAACGCGGAGGTGCCATCCGTTCGGTACTAGATCGTGGGACTGATCGCGGGATTGTTCGCGGGGCGGATCGAGGGACGTGAGGACGTTTCACGACATCAACGGCGTTCACTAACGCTTCAGCTGTACGGTCTACAAGGGTATGTAGATCACTCATCCCCTCTCGTAGATGGACATCACCATGATAGGTCTTCGTGCGCGTAGGAAAAATTTTGTTTCCCATGCGACGTTCCCCAACATTTTCTTCAACATCAAGAGATGCAATCAGATTTTTAACTAATATCTCTTGTCTCTTATGTTTCATAGAAGTGGCTAAGTTTCTCCATGAAGGAGGCAACTTTGCAATCATGCACCCAACCACAAATTTATCGGGTAGATCACACTTAAGTATATCCAGTTCCTTCACAATACACTGTATCTCATGAGCTTGTTCAACCACAGAACGGTTATTCACCATCTTGTAGTCGTGAAAATTCTCCATGATGTACGGTTCACTGCCTGCATCTATAGCACCGAATTTAGCCTTCAGTGCATCCCACAGTGTCTTTCCATCTTGTATGTGCATGTACACATCACACAGACGGTCAGTAAGATCACTCAAAACGCATCCCACAAACATAGTGTTGGCTTCCTGGAACTTTCTGTGATCTTCATCAGAAGCTCCCTCAGGCATGCCGGCACTAACATGGAAAACTTTAAGAGCAGTAATCCAGAGCATGGATCTCACTTTCCACCTCTTAAAGTGAACAGTAAACTTATCCGGCCTCGGTGCATCAGCAAATCCAGCCATAGTTAACTCAGGAAATTGCTTACAATTAGATTTTTGGATCGTTCGAATATTAGGCAAGTTCATTATTAATTTCACTAAATAATTCATGACTAAAACAGAATATAGCATGCAATACTCTAGCAATCCGGCAGAGCAACTGAACATGCACAACATCACCGTGCAAGAAGCAGCAACTACAGCGATCAACATAAACAGATTACGAGTAACGTAATGTTCCTTAGTTGCAGCAGGAGCGACTGTGTTGACGATGATGTTGGTGACGATCCTTCGTTGATGGCGATGAAGACGACGATGAGTAGCATCGCCTGACTTGGACGGTAGACGACCCGTGGTGACAAATTTGAGCAGTCGCGCAAAGCGCTTCCCAAAAACTAATTCGTCCTCTTCTCGTGCAGGATCGCAAAGACGAACGGTTTAGGATACCTGCTCTCTCGCACGCCAATGCACGCCAACGTTCGAGATGAGGTAGACTATGATGGCGGCGCAAGTTGTGAGACGGGGCAAATCCGTCGATGTTTTTGGTGCGTCTTTGGCCGACCACGGTAAGCAGTATATATAGGAGGACCAAGGTCGGTTCCATGTCGCGACCACGTCTCAAACCGACTTGGTTTCCAAGTCGTATACTTACCGGACAAGAAATTATCAACTTGTGTGCCAAGACATCTATACCTAATAATAAAGCGGCTATTGCTTCCGTCGTAAAACCCACCACGCCATTTTTATATAAAAAAGCCCTTGTAATTTTTGTTATTCAACCCGCGCTTCAATTTCTCATTATGGTGGAATTAACAATGGACGGGTTGATTTTTCAACAAAATAGGATAGGACTAACTACATTAGTTAGTTAGCTTATTATTTTAATAAATCAAAATAATTATAAAAAGATTAAAAGCGTGTGGTATTTTTTATCCCGTTGCAACGCACGGGCTATTTTGCTAGTAAAAAATAAACCGGCAAAAGGAAGTCGCGCCCCCGCAAGGCATCGCACCGGAATTCGGCGAACCATTCAAGCACATGTCGCACGTACGTGCCACCCTGCCCAGATAGGCGAGGCGAGCGAGCGCGCGCGTGTGGTTCTCTCCTTTCTCTTCTCAACACACACTTAGAGTGGTGGGGAGAACTCACTATATAAAGAGGTCCAACTCTTCCTCCACTAGCGGTATGAGACTAAACTTTAGCACCACCACGCCACCACTTGCCATTTTATTCATGGGCTTAATTTGAGATTTCAGAATTTGTAGATGGACCAAACCCATTAATTCTAACATAAAATTCCCCACACTTTCCTAGTTTTAGCTTTTCCCAATTGACGTCGTATTCGAGGGACAAACTAATGATCTCTAAAATCTGTTTGTGGACAGATTTTAGGAGAGTTAGAGTCCTCCTCCAACAAGGCTCCTTTTGCGTTTTTTTGACAATTTCTAATTAATTCCTACAAATCAAAGTGTGAAACAAGAACTTCTGCAATTTTGAAACCATTAATAGGTTAGTACCAAAAAAATAATATAAATTTGTAGTAAAATGATTGTAAATATCCAAGAATTATAATATAATAGCATGGAACAAACAAAAATTATAGATACGTTGGAGACGTATCATGTATCAATTGATCATAATGAGAAAGTCGAGCATAAAAGTTTTCTATAATCATTTCTCTTGAGAGCTCATGGTTGGGGCAAGTGTGCATCATAGATTGAAACCTCCACCAAGCTTGAGTGATGCTTTATCCTTCATGAGGCTAGAAATTATATATATAGTTTCGATCACGATGAACTAGATGTATATGATAAAACTTCTGATGAAATTTCAGCTGCAAACGATTCGAGTGCCATGATCCAGTATCATCCAATATCCTATACCACATCAATGTTTTCCCTCCAAAGATAAAGGGAAAACCTTCTTCTTGACTTTGTCCTCGGATAAACCTACAAGCTTAAATAATCCACAAATCTCATCTACATATATCAAGTGTGTTAGAGCATATATCTCCATATGTGGTTTTGGTAATTGATGACAATTCTTATGGACTAATGGTTGCCTTAAGTTACATTTATAGGATTTGTCCATAGACACTTCTTGAAGTCCATCTGTTGGGTTCAAGGAGTTTATATGATGACCAAGATGGTATTCAAGGTATTATCCAAAGAATGGTCATAGAGACACATGGTTGATCAAGATCTCATACATAGAGTAAATCAAGATGATCAACACACAAAGCGTACAAGATGTACCGAGAGGGATCAAGTGATCCCATGGTATGGTAAGCATTGTCCATTACGTATTTGTGTACTAACCCATGGTCTTCGTGAGAGTTCTATGTGGGGGTTAGGTGTGTTTCCATGGGCTTGCGTCAAAGGGAAGATCTCATACAACCCATGAGCAAATCAAGATGATCAACACACAAAGCGTACAAGATGTACCGAGAGGGATCAAGTGATCCCATGGTATGGTAAGCATTGTCCATTACATATTTGTGTACTAACCCATGGTCTTCGTGAGAGTTCTATGTGGGGGTTAGGTGTGTTTCCGTGGGCTTGCGTCAAAGGGAAGATCTCATACAACCCATGAAGTATGACGTTAAGTTGTGATCGTCATCAAGATTGCGATGTGCAAGTTCAAGTGGATCAGCACGAAGATATCATGCTTGAAGCTTGCCGTCCATTGTGGTGGCAATGGACTTGTGAAGATATGTTGAAGAGTGGCCCACCCATAGTGAGTATGGGGGAGCAATCAACTAGTCTTCATCAAGCCAACACAATCAAGAAAGGTGGTCCATCTTGAGGAAGCCAAGATCATCATCATCTAGCTCAAGAGGACGAGGTGCAAGGTATAGGTTTGCCCTTGATAGGTTTTCTGTTTAGGATAGATTGTTGTACTATCAAGGGGGCTCTCAAGTGAGTAGCTTGATCGTATCATTCGTTGAGAGCTCAAACCATTTGCATCCTTGCATCATACTTCTTGGTTCTTGTTTGGTGTTTCTCTTTGTGAGTTTTAGAGCTTATGGTCATCTTCGTGACAACCTCAAGTTCATCGAAAACGGAGTCCATATGTATCTACTATGATCTTTTCGATGTTGGAGTTTTTGCCGGTTCTTCATTCATAGAGGACTCACATCTCTATGTTGCTGTTTGGATAGCCCTTGTCGTCCTGAATCCAACAAGCTTGGGTTTGCTCGATTCGGAGCTCGTATGCGAAAGTTATGGTTGTTTCAGTGGCGAGTGGTAGTACCGCTGGACCTAGCGGTAGTACCGCTGGCCCTAGCGGTAGTACCGCCCCTGGTCAGCGGTAGTACCGCTCCAGGAGCTTAGTACCACCTGCCTAGCGGTTGTTCGTGGACGGTCCTTTTTGCGAAGACTTTCTTGGCGGTGGTAGTGTCGTTGCACTACCAGGGGCCCAGCGGTAGTACCGCTGGGGCCAGCGGTAGTACCGCTGCAGCCAGCGGTAGTACCGCTAGCTGGCGGTAGTACCGCTGGAGTGCTAGCGGTAGTATCGCTGGAGTGCCAGCAGTAGTACCGTTGCAGCCAGCGGTAGTACCGCTGGAGCTCGGGCAGAAAGTGGGGGTAATGGTCTGATTCCTTCCCCCACTATATAAAGGGGGTCTTCTTCCCCCTTGGTCTGATCTATCCGTTGAGCTCTTGTTCTACCTCCATTGTTGACATTCTTAGAGCTTGATTACTCTCAATCCCTCCAATGATTCTTGCTTGTTCTTGAGGGAAAAGAGAGAGGAGATCTAGATCCACATCTCCACCAATCACTTTCTCCTCTATGTGAGGGGAACCCCTTGGATCTTGATCTTGGAGTTCTTTGTGAGCTCCTTGTTCTTCCTCTCATATTTCTCCATAGCTTTTGTTGTTGTGGAGGGATTTGAGTGTGAGGGACTTGACCACTTCGTGTGTTCTAGCCATTGCATTAGTTGCATCGGTTTGAGTTCTCCACGGTGATACGTGGAAGTGAGAAGTTGAGAAGCTTACTACCTTTGGTACTTAGTACCCTTGATATTGTTCTTCGTGGATGCTTTGGCGTCCTAGAAGCTTGGTGGTGTCTCGGAGCTCAATCATTGTGGTGTGAAGCTCCGGGAAGCGTCGGGGTCTCCAATTAGGTTGTGGAGATTGCCCCGAGCAATTTGTACGGGTACCGGTAACCGCCCCCAAGGGTTTGTTGGGGAACGTCGCATGGGAAACAAAAAATTTCCTACGCGCACGAAGACCTATCATGGTGATGTCCATCTACGAGAGGGGATGAGTGATCTATGTACCCTTGTAGATCGTATAGCAGAAGCGTTAGAGAACGCGGTTGATGTAGTGGAACGTCCTCACGTCCCTCGATCCGCCCCGCGAACAATCCCGCGATCAGTCCCACGATCTAGTACCGAACGGACGGCACCTCCGCGTTCAGCACACGTACAACTCGACGATGATCTCGGCCTTCTTGATCCAGCAAGAGAGACGGAGAGGTAGAAGAGTTCTCCGGCAGCGTGACGGCGCTCCGGAGGTTGGTGATGATCTCGTCTCAGCAGGGCTCCGCCCGAGCTCCGCAGAAACGCGATCTAGAGGAAAAACTATGGAGGTATGTGGTCGGGCAGCCGTGAGAAAGTCGTCTCAAATCTGCCCTAAAAGCCCCATATATATAGGAGGAGGGAGGGGGACCTTGCCTTGGGGTCCAAGGGACTCCCAAGGGGTCGGCCGAGCCAAGGGGGGGAGGACTCCCCCCCCCCCCAAACCGAGTTGGACTTGGTTTGGTGGGAGGAGTCCCCCTCCCTTCCCACTTCTTCCCTCTTTTTTTTTTCTTTTCCTTTGATTTTCTTCTCTTGGCGCATAGGCCCCCTTGGGGCTGTCCCACCAGCCCACTAAGGGCTGGTGTGTCTCCCCAAAGCCTATGGGCTTCCCCGGGGTGGGTTGCCCCCCCCCCCCCGGTGAACTCCCGGAACCCATTCGTCATTCCCGGTACATTCCCGGTAACTCCGAAAACCTTCCGGTAATCAAATGAGGTCATCCTATATATCAATCTTCGTTTCCGGACCATTCCGGAAACCCTCGTGACGTCCGTGATCTCATCCGGGACTCCGAACAACATTCGGTAACCAACCATATAACTCAAATACGCATAAAACAACGTCGAACCTTAAGTGTGCAGACCCTGCGGGTTCGAGAACTATGTAGACATGACCCGAGAGACTCCTCGGTCAATATCCAATAGCGGGACCTGGATGCCCATATTGGATCCTACATATTCTACGAAGATCCTATCGTTTGAACCTCAGTGCCAAGGATTCGTATAATCCCGTATATCATTCCCTTTGTCCTTCGGTATGTTACTTGCCCGATATTCGATCGTCAGTATCCGCATACCTATTTCAATCTCGTTTACCGGCAAGTCTCTTTACTCGTTCCGTAATACAAGGTCCCGCAACTTACACTAAGTTACATTGCTTGCAAGGCTTGTGTGTGTGATGTTGTATTACCGAGTGGGCCCCGAGATACCTCTCCGTCACACGGAGTGACAAATCCCAGTCTTGATCCATACTAACTCAACTAACACCTTCGGAGATGCCTGTAGAGCATCTTTATAGTCACCCAGTTACGTTGCGACGTTTGATACACACAAAGCATTCCTCCGGTGTCAGTGAGTTATATGATCTCATGGTCATAGGAATAAATACTTGACACGCAGAAAACAGTAGCAACAAAATGACACGATCAACATGCTACGTCTATTAGTTTGGGTCCAGTCCATCACGTGATTCTCCCAATGACGTGATCCAGTTATCAAGCAACAACACCTTGTTCATAATCAGAAGACACTGACCATCATCGATCAACTGGCTAGCCAACTAGAGGCATGCTAGGGACGGTGTTTTGTCTATGTATCCACACATGTAAATGAGTCTTCATTCAATACATTTATAGCATGGATAATAAACTATTATCTTGATACAGGAATTATAATAATAACTATACATTTATTATTGCCTCTAGGGCATAATTCCAACAGTCTCCCACTTGCACTAGAGTCAATAATCTAGCCCTCACATCACCATGTGAATTACATTGTAATAAATCTAACACCCATACAGTTCTGGTGTCGATCATGTTTTGGCCGTGGAAGAGGTTTAGTCAGCGGGTCTGCTACATTCAGATCCGTGTGCACTTTGCATATATTTACGTCCTCCTCCTCGACGTAGTCGCGGATGAGGTTGAAGCGTCGTTTGATGTGTCTGGTCTTCTTGTGAAACCTTGGTTCCTTTGCTAAGGCAATGGCACCAGTGTTGTCACAGAACAAGGTTATTGGATCCAGTGCACTTGGCACCACTCCGAGATCCGTCATGAACTGCTTCATCCAGACACCCTCCTTAGCCGCCTCCGAGGCAGCCATGTACTCCGCTTCACATGTAGAATCTGCTACGACGCTTTGCTTGGAACTGCACCAGCTTACTGCACCCCCATTAAGAATAAATATGTATCCGGTTTGTGACTTAGAGTCGTCCGGATCTGTGTCAAAGCTTGCATCGACGTAACCTTTTACGGCGAGCTCTTCGTCACCTCCATACACGAGAAACATCTCCTTAGTCCTTTTCAAGTACTTCAGGATATTCTTGACCGCTGTCCAGTGATCCACTCATGGATTACTCTGGAACCTACCTGCCATACTTATGGCTAGGCTAACATCCGGTCTAGTGCACAGCATCGCATACATGATAGAACCTATGGCTGAAGCATAGGGGACGGAGCGCATATGCTCTCTATCTTCATCAGTTGCTGGGCACTGAGTTTTACTCAATCTCGTACCTTGTAAAACTGGCAAGAACCCTTTCTTGGACTGTTCCATTTTGAACCTCTTCAAAACTTTATCAAGGTATGTGCTTTGTGAAAGTCCTATCAGGCGTTTTGATCTATCCCTATAGATCTTAATGCCTAGAATGTAAGCAGCTTCTCCTAGGTCCTTCATAGAGAAACTTTTATTCAAGTAACCTTTTATGCTCTCCAAAAGCTCTACGTTGTTTCCAATCAGTAATATGTCATCCACATATAATATTAGAAACGCCACAGAGCTCCCACTCACTTTCTTGTAAATACAAGATTCTCCAACCACTTGTATAAACCCAAATGCTTTGATCACCTCATCAAAGCGTTTGTTCCAACTTCGAGATGCTTGCACCAGTCCATAAATGGATCGCTGGAGCTTGCATACCTTGTCAGCATTTTTAGGATCGACAAAACCTTCGGGTTGCATCATATACAACTCTTCCTTAAGGAAACCGTTAAGGAACGCCGTTTTGACATCCATCTGCCAGATTTCATAATAGAAAAATGCAGCTATTGCTAACATGATTCTGACGGATTTAAGCATCGCTACGGGTGAGAAGGTCTCATCCTAGTCAACTCCTGGAACTTGTGAAAAACCCTTTGCCACAAGTCGAGCTTTATAAACGGTCACATTACCGTCAGCGTCCGTCTTCTTCTTAAAGATCCATTTGTTCTGAATAGCCTTGCGGCCCTCAGGTAGTATCTCCAAAGTCCACACTTTGTTCTCATACATGGATCCTATCTCGGATTTCATGGCTTCTAGCCATTTGTTGGAATCTGGGCCCACCATTGCTTCTTCATATTTTGCAGGTTCATTGTTGTCTAACAACATGATTGATAAGACGGGATTACCGTACCACTCTGGAGCAGCGCGTGATCTCGTCGACCTGCGTGGTTCAACAGAAACTTGAACTGGAGTTTCATGATCATCATCATTAACTTCCTCCTCAACCGGCGTCGCAATGACAGAGGTTTCCCCTTGCCCTTCGCCACCATCCAGAGGGATGAGAGGTTCGACAACCTTGTCAAGTTCTATCTTCCTCCCACTCAATTCTCTCGAGAGAAACTCCTTCTCGAGAAAAGTTCCGTTCTTAGCAACAAACACTTTGCCCTCGGATTTGAGATAGAAGGTGTACCCAACTGTCTCTTTTGGGTAACCTATGAAGACGCATTTTTCCGCTTTGGGTTCCAGCTTTTCAGGCTGAAGCTTTTTGACATAAGCATCACATCCCCAAACTTAAAGAAACGACAACTTTGATCTTTTGCCATATCACAGTTCGTATGGTGTCGTCTCAACGGATTTCGATGGTGCCCTATTTAAAGTGAATGCAGCTGTTTCCAATGCATAACCCCAAAATGATAACGGCAAATCAGTAAGAGACATCATAGATCGCACCATCTCTAACAAAGTACGATTACGACATTCGGACACACCATTACGCTGTGGTGTTCCAGGCGGTGTTAACTGCGAAACAATTCCACATTGTCTTAAGTGAGTACCAAACTCGAAACTCAGATACTCACCCCCACGATCAGACCGTAGGAACTTGATCTTCTTGTCACGATGATTTTCCACTTCACTCTGAAATTGCTTGAACTTTTCAAATGTTTCAGACTTGTGCTTCATCAAGTAGACATAACCATATCTACTTAAATCGTCGGTGAAGGTGAGAAAATAACGATATCCGCCGCGTGCCTCCACGCTCATTGGACCACACACATCGGTATGTATGATTTCCAACAAGTCACTTGCACGCTCCATTGTTCCGGAGAACGGAGTCTTAGTCATCTTGCCCATAAGGCATGGTTCGCACGTGTCAAGTGAATCGAAGTCAAGTGACTCCAAAAGTCCATCAGCATGGAGTTTCTTCATGCGCTTTACACCAATATGACCCAAGCGGCAGTGCCACAAAAATATGGCGCTATCATTGTTTACTCTAACTCTTTTGGTCTCATTGTTATGTATATGTGTATCGCTATCAAGATTCAATATGAACAATCCTCTCACATTCGGTGCATGACCATAAAAGATGTTACTCATAGAAATAGAACAACCATTATTCTCAGACTTAAAAGAGTAACCGTCTCGCAATAAACAAGATCCAGATATAATGTTCATGCTCAACGCAGGCACTAAATAACAATGATTTAAGTTCATCACTAATCCCGATGGTAGCTGAAGTGACACTGTGCCGACGGCGATTGCATCAACCTTGGAACCGTTTCCTACGCGCATCGTCACTTCGTCTTTCGCCAGCCTTCGTCTATTCCGCAGTTCCTGCTTCGAGTTGCAAATGTGAGCAACAGAACCGGTATCAAATACCCAGGCACTACTACGAGAGCCGGTTAAGTACACATCAATAACATGTATATCAAATATACCTGATTTTTGTTTGCCCGCCTTCTTATCTGCCAGATACTTGGGGCAATTGCGCTTCAAGTGACCCATACCCTTGCAATAGAAGCACTCTGTTTCAGGCTTAGGTCCAGCTTTGGGCTTCTTCGGCGGATTGGCAACAGGCTTGCCGCTCTTCTTCGAATTGCCCTTCTTTCCTTTGCCGTTTCTCTTCAAACTAGTGGTCTTGCTCACCATCAACACTTGATGCTCTTTACGGAGTTCAGACTCTGCGACTTTCAGCATCGCAAACAACTCGCCGGGAGACTTGTTCATCCCTTGCATGTTGTAGTTCAACACAAAGCCTTTATAGCTTGGCGGCAGTGATTGAAGGATTCTGTCAGTGATAGCTTCCTGTGGGAGTTCAATCCCCAGTTCAGCTAGATGGTTTGAGTATCCAGACATTTTGAGCACATGTTCACTGACAGACGAGTTTTCCTCCATCTTGCAAGCATAGAATTTATCGGAGGTCTCATACCTCTCGATCCGGGCGTTCTTCTGAAAGATAAACTTCAACTCCTGGAACATCTCAAATGCTCCATGATGCTCAAAGTGACGTTGAAGTCCCGGTTCCAAGCCATACAAGACTGCACATTGAACTATTGAGTAGTCCTCCTTACGTGCTAACCAAGCGTTCTTAACATCCTGATCAGCCGTAGCGGGTGGTTCATCTCCTAGCGCAGCATTAAGGACATAATCCTTCTTTCCAGCTTGTAAGATTAGCTTAAGATTACGAGCCCAGTCTACAAAGTTGCTTCCATCATCTTTCAACTTAGCTTTCTCTAGGAACGTATTAAAATTCAGGATGACACTTGCGTGAGCCATGATCTACAACACAAATATATTCAAAGTGGACTTAGACTATGTTCAAGATAATTAGAGTTCAACTTAATCAAATTATATGCTAAACTCCCACTCAAAAAGTACATCTCTCTAGTCATTTGAGTGGTTCATGATCCACTTACACTATCCCAAGTCCGATCATCACGTGAGTTGAGTATAGTTTCAGTGGTAAGCATCCCTATGCTAATCATATCAACTATATGATTCATGATCCACCTTTCGGTCTCATGTGTTCCGAGGCCATGTCTGCACATGCTAGGCTCGTCAAGCTTAACCCGAGTGTTCCGCGTGCGCAACTGTTTTGCACCCGTTGTATGTGAAAACGTTGAGTCTATCACACCCGATCATCACGTGGTGTCTCGAAACGACGAACTGTAGCAACGGTGCACAGTCGGGGAGAACACAATTTCGTCTTGAAATTTTAGTGAGAGATCACCTCATAATGCTACCGTCGTTCTAAGCAAAATAAGGTGCATAAAAGGATTAACATCACATGCAATTCATAAGTGACATGATATGGCCATCATCACGTGCTTCTTGATCTCCATCACCAAAGCACCGGCACGATCTTCTTGTCACCGGCGCCACACCATGATCATCCATCAACGTGTTGCCATCGTGGTTGTCGTGCTACTTATGCTATTACTACTAAAGCTACATCCTAGCAAAATAGTAAACGCATCTGCAAGCACATATGTTAGTATAAAGACAACCCTATGGCTCCTGCCGGTTGCCGTACCATCGACGTGCAAGTCGATATTTCTATTACAACATGATCATCTCATACATCCAATATATCACATCACATCGTTGGCCATATCACATCACAATCATACCCTGCAAAAACAAGTTAGACGTCCTCTAATTTTGTTGTTGCATGTTTTACGTGGTGACCAAGGGTATCTAGTAGGATCGCATCTTACTTACGCAAACACCACAACGGAGATATATGAGTTGCTATTTAACCTCATCCAAGGACCTCCTCGGTCAAATCCGATTCAACTAAAGTTGGAGAAACCGTCACTTGCCAGTCATCTTTGAGCAAAGGGGGTTACTCGTAACGATGAAACCAGTCTCTCGTAAGCGTACGAGTAATGTCGGTCCAAGACGCTTCAATCCAACAATACCGCGGAATCAAGAAAAGACTAAGGAGGGCAGCAAAACGCACATCACCGCCCACAAAAACTTTTGTGTTCTACTCGAGAAGACATCTACGCATGAACCTAGCTCATGATGCCACTGTTGGGGAACGTCGCATGGGAAACAAAAAATTTCCTACGCGCACGAAGACCTATCATGGTGATGTCCATCTACGAGAGGGGATGAGTGATCTACGTACCCTTGTAGATCGTACAGCAGAAGCGTTAGAGAACGCGGTTGATGTAGTGGAACGTCCTCACGTCCCTCGATCCGCCCCGCGAACAATCCCGCGATCAGTCCCACGATCTAGTACCGAACGGACGGCACCTCCGCGTTCAGCACACGTACAGCTCGACGATGATCTCGGCCTTCTTGATCCAGCAAGAGAGACGGAGAGGTAGAAGCGTTCTCCGGCAGCGTGACGGCGCTCCGGAGGTTGGTGATGATCTCGTCTCAGCAGGGCTCCGCCCGAGCTCCGCAGAAACGCGATCTAGAGGAAAAACTATGGAGGTATGTGGTCGGGCAGCCGTGAGAAAGTCGTCTCAAATCTGCCCTAAAAGCCCCATATATATAGGAGGAGGGAGGGGGACCTTGCCTTGGGGTCCAAGGGACTCCCAAGGGGTCGGCCGAGCCAAGGGGGGGAGGACTCCCCCCCCCCCCAAACCGAGTTGGACTTGGTTTGGTGGGAGGAGTCCCCCTCCCTTCCCACTTCTTCCCTCTTTTTTTTTCTTTTCCTTTGATTTTCTTCTCTTGGCGCATAGGCCCCCTTGGGGCTGTCCCACCAGCCCACTAAGGGCTGGTGTGTCTCCCCAAAGCCTATGGGCTTCCCCGGGGTGGGTTGCCCCCCCCCCCCCCCCGGTGAACTCCCGGAACCCATTCGTCATTCCCGGTAACTCCGAAAACCTTCCGGTAATCAAATGAGGTCATCCTATATATCAATCTTCGTTTCCGGACCATTCCGGAAACCCTCGTGACGTCCGTGATCTCATCCGGGACTCCGAACAACATCCGGTAACCAACCATATAACTCAAATACGCATAAAACAACGTCGAACCTTAAGTGTGCAGACCCTGCGGGTTCGAGAACTATGTAGACATGACCCGAGAGACTCCTCGGTCAATATCCAATAACGGGACCTGGATGCCCATATTGGATCCTACATATTCTACGAAGATCTTATCGTTTGAACCTCAGTGCCAAGGATTCGTATAATCCCGTATATCATTCCCTTTGTCCTTCGGTATGTTACTTGCCCGAGATTCGATCGTCAGTATCCGCATACCTATTTCAATCTCGTTTACCGGCAAGTCTCTTTACTCGTTCCGTAATACAAGATCCCGCAACTTACACTAAGTTACATTGCTTGCAAGGCTTGTGTGTGTGATGTTGTATTACCGAGTGGGCCCCGAGATACCTCTCCGTCACACGGAGTGACAAATCCCAGTCTTGATCCATACTAACTCAACTAACACCTTCGGAGATACCTGTAGAGCATCTTTATAGTCACCCAGTTACGTTGCGACGTTTGATACACACAAAGCATTCCTCCGGTGTCAGTGAGTTATATGATCTCATGGTCATAGGAATAAATACTTGACACGCAGAAAACAGTAGCAACAAAATGACACGATCAACATGCTACGTCTATTAGTTTGGGTCCAGTCCATCACGTGATTCTCCCAATGACGTGATCCAGTTATCAAGCAACAACACCTTGTTCATAATCAGAAGACACTGACCATCATCGATCAACTGGCTAGCCAACTAGAGGCATGCTAGGGACGGTGTTTTGTCTATGTATCCACACATGTAAATGAGTCTTCATTCAATACAATTATAGCATGGATAATAAACTATTATCTTGATACAGGAATTATAATAATAACTATACATTTATTATTGCCTCTAGGGCATAATTCCAACAGGGTTGCCACGTGTACGGGTTCGGTGACCGCCCCCAAGGGTTGCCATTTGTACGGGTTCGGTGACCGCCCTCAAGGGTCCCTTAGTGGAATCACGGCATCTTGCATTGTGCGAGGGCGTGAGGAGATTACGGTGGCCTTAGTGGCATCTTGGGGAGCATTGTGCCTCCACACCGCTCTAACGGAGATTAGCATCCGCAAGGGTGTGAACTTCGGGATACATCATCGTCTCCCCGTGCCTCGGTTATCTCTTACCCGAACCCTTTACTTATGCACTTTACTTTGTGATAGACATATTGTTTATTGTAATATACCTTGCTATCACTTAGTTGTTTATCTTGCCTAGCATAAGTTGTTGGTGCACATAGGTGAGCCTAGTTGTTTGTAGGTTTTGTGCTTGACATATTAAACGTTAGTTTTATTCCACATTTGTTCAAGCCTAAACCTTAACTATTTTAAAGCGCCTATTCACCCCCCCCCCTCTAGGCGACATCCACGTCCTTTTCAAAGTGGTAATCACGATGAGTTGTACCATCTCCAACATAAGGATTGGCTAGCAGTTTCTCTAAGGTACCCAAAGGAATCTCATAATAAATATTTTCAAAAAGTTGAGTAGGTTGGGGAGCGACTTTTTCCACTTCCGTTCGAGGCGAACATACCCCGAATAAACCACTCAAAGGACGATTATCCATAGTGACAAGCAACGGTAAATTTTAGCACATTTTATTACCAAATTTCACTTACCAAAGGCGCTTCACTCCCACACAACGACACTAGAAAAGAGACTTGATGACCCACAAGTATAGAGGCTCAATCGTAGTCCTTTCGATAAGTAAGAGTGTTGAACCCAACGAGGAGGAGAAGGAAATGATAAGCAGTTTCAACAAGGTATTCTGTGCAAGTGTTGTGAGTAGCGATGACAGATAATGTTGTAGCAAGATAATTCGTAACAGGTGTGCAGCAAGATAGCCCAATCCTTTTTCTAGCAAAGGCAGGCCTGAAAGTACTCTTATATGAAGCAAGCGCTCCCGGGGACACATGGTAATTTCCATCTAGTCATGTTCATCATGTAGAGTTGATTCATATTCATTACTTTGATAGTTTGATATGTGGGTGGACCGGTGCTAAGGTGTTTTTCTTACTTGAACAAGCAGCCCACTTATGATTACCCGCTCTCGCAAGCATCCGCAACTACGAAAGAAGAATTAAGATAAATCTAACCATAGCATGAAACATGTGGATCCAAATCTGCCCCTTATGAAATAACACATAAACTAGGGTTTAAGCTTTGGTCACTCTAGCAACCCATCATCTACTTATTACTTCACAACGCCTTCCCTTAGGCCCATAACATGGTGAAGTGTCATGTAATCGATGTCCACATGACACCACTAAGATAACCAACAACATGTACATCATCAAAATATCGAACGAATACCAACTTCACATGATTACTTATAGCAGGACTTCTCCCATGTCCTAGGGAACAAAAGTAACTACTCACACATCATCAACATGTTCACGATCAGAGATGTAATAATAATAATTAAGGATCTGAACATAATATATTCCACCAAGTAAACCAACAAGCATCAACTACAAGATGTAATCAACACTACTATTAACCTAGAGGTACCAATTTAAGGTTTTGAGACAAAGATTGAATACAAGAGATGATGAACTAGGGTTTGAGATGAGATGGTGTTGGTGAAGATGTTGATGAAGATTGATCCTCCCATGAAGGAGGAAGCATTGGTGACAATGATGGCTTCGATCTCCCCCTCTAGGAGAGAAGTTTCCCCGACACAATCACTTTGTCGGAGAGCAAAAAGGCCTCTGCCCAGGTTTCCGCCTCGAGACGGCGACTCTTCGCCCCGAAAGTCGCTTCTAATTTTTTTCTAGGTCAAGACACACCTTATATCAGAAGAGGGAGTCCTCGAGACCTAAGAGGGGGCCCACAAGCTAACAGGGTGCGCCCTGTTGGCTTATGGCCAGTAGGTGGCCCCTCTCTTGTATATTTTTGGCCCAATAATTCACATATATTCCACAAAAGAATCTCCGTAAAGTTTCAAATCATTTGGAGTATAATGATTTTTCAGCCTAATTCTTGGTTTTCATGTCCAGAATTCCAATTTCCGGCAATTTCCCCCTTTGTGATGTACCTTGTAAAATTAAAAGAGAGAAGACATAAGAATTGTATCATAATATGGAATAATGAACAAGAATAACATAAATATCAATAGAAAATCATGATGCAAAATGGACGTATCACCGACACTTTTACTGTTGCCTAGGAGGCTAGGAACACCTCGTCCCTATGTGGAGAGTGTGCATGTGACTCTGAAAAATAGGGTTAGGCAATGGTTTGGGGCTATTTTTGGGCCAGAATGTGTCCCAAATTTGTCACGTGCGTGTCCCATTGTGTCCCCATGTTTTTTCATTTTTTTAATCAAAAACGGGGGGATACTCCTAAATTCATTTATCCTAGTGTATCCTGTTGTATCAGGATGCCATATCGGCAGTTTCTGGCGTGTCTATGCTTTTCTAGACGTTAGTCATATCATCATCCCTATAAGCAACCCAATTATGATGGACAACAATTTGAACAAGTGAGTCCTTTATTAAAATAACCCGCTTGAGCATGATCACGAGACTTGTGAATCTAGTTTCTATAATTTAAGGAACTTGAGGTTGATAAACTCGTTGAACATAGGCAACCTCGTTGTCATGGTTCATGACAAACTTTGTGATAAAAAAGAGTTGTCGGTAACTTCTTCGATGAGGAAAGATGGAAATTGTCGCCCTAGTTATTCTTTGGATCACATATATTCTTCAATGCAAGATTTAGAGTGTGCATAATGCAAGGAATCAAAAGGATGTTCTTGTACTTTACTTCGGTGACCACTTGAACTACATCCTCAACTCTAACTTCCTCACTAACTTCCTTTAGCTTACAAAGATATATTCCTTACTTTTTATCTAGCAATGAAGACAAGAAAAATTCTAGCAAGCATTATATGCAGCAAAATAGGACCAAAAGACAAACTAAATTACGTAGGTACTAAGATTTTGCATCTCCCTCGGTGACAATTGCCTTTCATAAAATTGGACAACCTTCTCTCACTGTCATGAAGTTTAAAATTGGTCACCTTTAAGAATCAGCCCAACCATCAGTCATAATAGTCACTCCTTTTGTTCGGCCATGTAGATTTGATACATTCCAGGCTCATATGAATATGTTTCTTCTCTTGGTCAAGAAGAGTTGTCCTTGATGCATTATATCCCGGAGGCATATACTCACCCAAGTTATATATTATTCGCAACAAAGGTGATTGATGCCCTAAAGTTGGAGTTCCTTGCAAGATTGAATGGAAGCCACAGCACCAATCAAGCGTTCATCATTCAAGATTTAGCAACAACACAAGCATAAGCATTGATTTAACTATTCAAGCGAGCAACAACAGCACAAGTATTCAAAGAGTGTAACTATTCAAGCGAGCAGTAACTATTCAAGCGAGCAGCAACAGCACAAGTATTCAAAGAGCGTAACTATTCAAGCGAGCAGCAACAACACAAGTATTCAAAGAGCGGCAAGCCAGGAAGCAACATCCAACTGCTTAATGAAAGTAGAGGAATGAGGAGAGATCATGTTGCGAGGAGAGGTTGCTGCTGCTTTGCAAAATTTAGGTATTGGGTCGAGGGTGTTTTGAGCCGGGCAGTGCCCCAAACGTGTCAAGTATGTGCCCTTACTAGCCCTGAAGGCATATTTTTATTGAAGGAACTCTAAGGCACCATGGGTCACTTAATTCTCAAACTCAACTGGCTCATGTCCTACCCTGCCCCCGCCACGCGATCCCCAGGAGACACTGTATGTAACAATAATTCCTAAGCAATAAGTGACAATAATCTCTCAAAACAATTCCAAACTAGTAACAATCTATGCAAATCAAATTACATGTCAGTGCATTTTAAAATACAAATCCTACAACATAAATTTCATGCCACGCATTTTGATACCTAATAAGGTAAACTGTTGGTTAAAGTCATGTGTTTTCAAGAATCAAAACATGGACTACATTTTGAAATTGTTTTCTATAGGATGTGGGGCAGAGCAAAACGACTTCTGGTTCAGCCAAAACACAGCAATTTCATGCCCACGACCACACATGTAATGCACACAAGGAAGTTAAAGCCATCACATGAGTCAAAAGGCGTTCTTGGTAAAACTCTCAAGGTATCATCCATCAGGTAAAAACAACCAACCAATTTATCCAACCCCCGCATCTCTCCTCAATTCTCATCAAAATTCAACACCCAGACCGACAGAACCAACATTTCCTTACAAACGCGCCACCCCACCAATGAACAGATCAAAATTTCAAAACCTCCGCAACCCAACAGACAGCATCGCATCAAAATTCTGCAGTTCCTGAGACGGCCAGGCATGTACATCATCGAAAACAGCAACAACGCTTGCTTCTCGGCATGGCGGCTCAGCTGAACGCACTAGTAAAAGTACAAAACGAAAACAAAAGCCGGCAGAGAATCACCGCTTTCCCCTGTTCCAGCATCTCCACATCTATCTTCATCAAACATTTCCGGTTGTTTCTGGTATCTTGTATGCTCCCCTTTTAGATTTTGCAGTAATTGTTACCATCTTTTCGCCATGCTTCATCATCTTATTATGTACAGTTACCAGCAGAGCCTCAAATGACAAACATGTCTGATGAGCATATCCATTAAGCAAAAGGGCGGCTTCGACGTCCATGCTAAGATTCAGGCAATGGAATGGCCTTGTATAGGTTCAAGGTTCCATGGAATACGGTGAGGTGTCCCCCGTTAAGATAAGCTTCCATCTGTACAACCAGTCAGTTCCATTAAATTAACTATCTCCATCATCTGAATACAACATAATGACAGACAGCAAAACAAACAGCTCGGCAGATTGCAACAAACCTGATCCTGAGGGATTTTAGAGAAGCCAAACTTCTTCATCCAGATGGCTTCAGCTTCATGGGCGGCCGGAAGCATGAAGTGTTTCACCTTCAGCGAAACTAGCAGCCTTTCGATGCAAGAGAACAACACTTGGAAGTAGCCCTGTTTTTTATCAGCACAACAAAAATCATTATTAGAAAATAAATAAAAAAGTACATGGAATCAATAAGACATAACACACAGGTCAACTCTTTACTACTGCAGTATGAACTGCATTTGTTAACAGCATGGATGATATTAATACTAAGCAGCAAGCCTTAACTCACCAGTCCTTGAAGATCCATACTTGTAGCAACCAGTGGCAGTTCAGCCACGTCACCTCCCATGACACGCAAAAGTGCTGCCGACACAACAGTTGAACTGCGAGGCAAGTAGGATTCAGTAACACTGGATGCCAAAAAGTATGGCCAATTTTTTGTTTCAGATGATAAAAGAATTCTTACCCTACAGTTAAGACTGCACAGTACATTCCGCTGTAATCTTGGCCTGGCATGCCTTCCTTAGGTCTCCTCCTGGAAGAAAAGAGAAATCCCGTTTAACACAGTTCTACTCTAGGCATTGAACAAAATATTGGGAAACGGTTATCTTCTCTTACCCATGGACCATCTCAGGAATTAGATCCCTACCAGTATGGGCTTCGATGATTGGATCAAAAGATTGCTGCAAGGAGAAAACAACCAGTCAGTATACAACATTGATAAAACAGTGCGGTAAGAAGCGAAATAAAATGCAGCACATACATGAATAACTGGGACAGCAGATGAAAGCAGTGAGTTGCCATCTTCAGTGGCACTTCTACCAGCAACCAATTGCCATCTGATCTCTGTATTGGCGTCCATGACCAAACCTTTTGACTCGTGTTTCTTTCTTATGATATCAACGTCCGACTCCGACAAAGGCTGAGCTCCTTCAGAAATCATCTTGTCCAAAGAGGAGCGTATCTCAGAGCAACTATCACAACAGAACCACTCCCCTTCTGGTAATTCCTGCAGAGCAGAAACAAGCTAACTGTGTTATCTTCCACCAAAGATGTCAGCACTGCTCGTTTCATGTGAATATATCATGCACATATAAAAACTTAAACGTGGAGATGAAGTTTTGAAGTGCTAACCTTCAGGTCGACCTGCCATTCACTCCTCAAACATCCTACATGGTATTCTTTCTCGCACTGAACAGCACAGAAAAAAGATGAAGAAAAATATCAGGATCATAAGTTGAATTTATAAGCAGTAACGATCAAGATGCAATTCCTAGAAATGCAGAAGGCATACTTGATCACAGAGTATCACAGTGCGCTCATCAAATACTGCATTGTTAAAATCCTTTTTCCTGCACCAAAAAGATTTGCCAGAAAGATCATTACAAGAATACCAAGTAGTCAAAGACATAAGAAAATAAAGTGACAGCATAGCTAGCAACTTTTTAGGACAAATAGTACTCACTTGCATAAGGCGCATCCTCCAAGGTCATCACAGATTGGGACGATTCTAATAGCTCTCTTCAAAATCTGCTCAATAGAATCGACTCCAGCCTGCCTTCCAGCAGCCTTGGCATTCTTATTTGCTGCTAAAGCCTTTTCTTTTTGAACGAGGATGGTACAGTTATCACAAAACCACTCCTCCGAGGGAACTACAGGCAGCCCAACGCAAGCTGCAGATTGCAAGTAAGCAGATCCATATTAGATTGGTTGAGATGATCGTTTACAAGAGAATAACTACAGAAACATCACTATTAAGGCATTATTGACCGTTAGTTTTAGGAAGATGGAAGGCTCTACCTGGGTGAAATGACCTTGGACACATTCTGCAAGGGAAAATATCCCCTCCTAGACCACATTCTCTGCACAGATCATCAGTTTCACGTTCCGACAATTGCATGTCTTTTGATATGCTCATTGACAGCTCATGCAGGGACACCCCATTTGATGTGAAGATGTTATCATACCTGATAGCAATGTAATGTAATAAATAAGAGCAAGCAGACACGTGCAGGTTGGTATAAGCTAAACAAAGGATATAGCCGACTTACGGTTTGCGTCTTGATCCCTCACCCGCATGAGCTTCGAATGCTGAGGGACTGACCTGGATATTCCTCATAAAAGGTCATTCACAGTAAAAAAAAAATAGATGCACAGTACAAAGTAGCCTTAATGTGAAAGGAGGCGCACCACTTTGTTGCAATGGTTACAGTAGATTCTTTGATCCTTGATGTACCCATCGATCTTTTTCTACACAATGCAAGAGCAAATTATCAACAACAAAAAAACACAGGGAGTGGTTAAAGAAAATGAGGAAATAATAGATCTTGCTCCAAACCTGCCCGTCAACATAGTAGTTTACTTCAGTACCATCAAGCAAAACCTTGAATACCAGTTTGTGTAGCCCCGTATCCCTGAAAATTTGTCAAGCAAGGACCAATGAGTTAAGTGCTCAATAGTTTTTGAGAAACTAAAAGGGATAACTAACAGAACTAGAAGTACCGACTTTGTTGTTACTTTTCCAGTACTCGCGCCTTTGCTTGCCGACATCCTCTTCAACAAGGATTCCTTGGAACTTGGAGTCAGACTATAGCACCCCAAAACAAAACATGGAAAGGAATGTCATTTGTAAATAAAACATAAGTTCCAAACTAGAAGTCAACAGTATTGTCAGATAGGGATACAGAAAACTTGTTTTCTTGTAACAACAGCAGGGAGTAAAGTAATAGCTCTTGAACAAATTATGCAGCCATTACGATTTATTTTCCTTATGACAGAACAGTGTAAATAATAGCTCTTGGTCTCTATTTAATTAGATATAAGAGCACATTTATTATGCTTAAATTGCACACCTGGAACTGCTCTTGCTGCATGCCAATGGGGAAGTAGGATCTTGAGGTTGGTTTGACTCTGGGCAACAGTCATGGCACAGAAACTGTTCTTCAGCTTGTGAAGGTAGCTCACCTGCAACATTATGAGACATAAGCAAAGGCACCAAAGGAAACTACTACAACTCCAAGAATTACGTAGGCATGAATGCCTCACCATTGCAGTTCAGACAATTCATGCGGGTCCTTATAAGCATGGGATCAATGCAGGACTGGATTGTTTTATCTAGAGAATCCAAAGGAGAACTTTCACAGGCACGCAGCACATCCCGCAAACGATTACCATTCGCTAAGTAGATGTACTCTGCAGGGTGTTTTTTGCTGCTTCCAGCATGTAGTTCGAAGAAATATGTAGTGATAGTCTGTAAAGTTCGAAAGGACAACAACATTAAGTAAACATTTTGTGTCCTGCAACAGCTTACGGATACAGGAGTTAGCACTAACCTATTTTTTTTCCTTTTGAAGGGAGGAGTACTAACCTTGGAGCCATCGCACTTAACACAAAAGCAACGTATATTGCAACCTGCAATCACACCTTTAAGCACAGGCTTCTGCAACTTGCAAACAACATCCATATTAGTTGCATTGCATTACAGTTTCCTGCTCTACTTGTTACAACATGATCCACAGTAAAAACACTCGAAATGGATGCCATAGAGTAACATAATGAAGATAATATTTATATTACACGAGGCATCTTGAGCAGCAAGATATGGGGTTCATTGCTACTCATAATATAACAAACATGCCATCAAATAGTAAGTTATCACACAATTGATTGTAACTAGTCCCTGAGTTCTCAAATAGCAGAAAGTGTCATCCAAGCTACTGGCATTCTGTCACAGATGGGATTCACTATTGTCAAGGTCAAGCAAATGACTTGACACGGCAAAAGCAAACACATGTATGTATATTGACTTAACAGAAAAACTTCCTGAATACTGATTACTCGGCTAACCTAATATATCATGAAGCATGATAAAACACTGGTGCGGTGATAGGCTAGTGCAACCCTACAGTGGAGTAAAGTGGTGCTGACAGACAAGAAACTGTTGATAAAACTTATGACTGATTGTCTCATACCTTGCTATTAGGGATGATGTACATAACCGGCATTCCCTCGAGTAGTCCTGTGCTGAGCAAATCTCTGGTGTTGCCTGGGTGCTTTGAGAGGAAGGCAACTTTCTTGGACATCTTCATCTCCATCTTGGTCACCGATGGAGGGGTCTCCGGGGTGCTGTCAACGGGCTCTTCAGGCACAACAACCAGGCTGCTGGCAGGAGGCGCCTCAACCTTTGGCTTGAGGAGTGACCTTGTGAACCTCCTCCCTGGTGTTGCAGACAAATCAAGCGAGGCATCTCCTATAATTTCACTAGCTGCGGTTGCTCTGTCCAGTCCAAGCAGTGACCTTCTGAAGCGTCTTTTGGGCTTGATCTTGGCAGTGGAAAGTGGTGTGGCGCCATCCTCATCGGCCATGGCAGTGGAAGCAGCAACTGTGGCATCCTCGGCGGTCACAGGAGTGGATTCAGGCAAAGCCGGTGGTGCATCCAATTCCATGTCAGAACCCTCTTCGGCCTCCGGCATTGCATGTGCAGGAGCAGCGCTGGGCTCGACTCCTGCGTCCTGTGTTGCCGGCTCCTCATCAGATCCAGCATCCTTTCCAGGAGCAGGCAGCCCATCCGTTTGGTGCCCGGGGGAGACAGCAGCACTGGACCCATCCTCCTCCTTCTTCTCCATTGTCAGCGGGAAGGCGCAGGGGCCCATGAGATCGAAGTCTCCTTGAGCGTCGGGCTGCCCCTCGGCATCCACCATGATGGTGTCGTTGCCGTGGCTGGCCTCAGGCGACACCTCGGCGGTATTGTCGGGCGACGCCTCAGCAGCCAAGGACTGCGCCTCGGCAGCGTTACGGCTGACCTCGGGCATCACCTCAGCAGCCAAGGACGGCGCCTCGGCAGCATTGCGGCTGACCTCGGGCAGCACCGCAGCAGCCAAGGACGGTGCCTCGTCAGCATTGCGGCTGACCTCAGGCAGCACCTCGGGAGCGTTGTGGCTGACCTCGGGCAGCACCTCAGCATCCAAAGGCGGCGCCTCGGCAGTGATGTGGCTGACCAGGGGCAACACCTCCGCAGCCAAGGGAGGCACCTCGACATCCAAGTGTCTGACCTCAGGCAGCACCTCTGCATCTAAGGGCAGAGCGTCGTGGGTGACATCGGGCTCTGCATCCAAGGGAGGCGCCTCTGCATCCAAGTGGCTGACCTCGGGCAGCACCTCTGCATGCAAGGGCGGCGCCTCGGGCAGCACCTCCGCATCCAAGGGCGGCGCGTCTGAAGCATCCTGGCAGGCTACCTCGGGCGTTGGCGGGGCATCCAAGGGAGAGTCGAGGTAGGCTACCTCGGGCGTCGGCACCAGGGCAGCATCCTCGGTGGGCGTCGGCACCAGGGCAGCATCCTCGGTGGGCAGGGCATCGTGGGCGTGGTTGGGTGCGGCCTTGGGCGCCTCGGCGTCGAGGGGCGGGGTGGGCGGGGAGACCAGATCCGGGGGCGGGGGGTCGGATCTGGCGTTCTTCCTGCGCTTGGCGGCGGGCGATGAGGGGACGGCGGGGGAGGTGAGGGAGCGGCCGGAGCGGGTGCGGCCGGGGGAGGCGGTGATCTCCGAGAGAGACTGCAGGGCGAAGGCGAGCTCGCGCTTCATGGCCCGCGGCGCCGCAGGGGACGCCCCGCCAACGCCTCCGCCTCCTCCGTCGCAGCCGCCGGTGGAGGCGGCGGTCATGGGCCGATCGGCGGCGAGATCGGGCCGCCGGGGAGGGATTGGCTTAGGGTTTGGAGAGATCGGAGTCGGACGGAGGAGACGGAGGAAGGAAAGGAGGACAGTTTTTTTTTATTCTTTTCCCTCGCCCACCTTTAAAAAGACCCTTTTGCCCCTCACCTCCTTCATTCCCAAGACTCCTATTCCTATCTCCAAATCAATGCCAAGAAACAAAATATTATTGTGTTCTCTACTACTATTTTTTATTTTTAAAAAGAAAAACGTTTCACATCGGGGTGCCGGCCGAAGCGTTCGGCCGGTCGTGTGCCTCGCGTCCGATCCAAGTGGATCCAGCGGCTGTCCCGTGTCCTCCTTTCACTTTCCTTTTTCTTTTTGCCTTACCTTCTTTCTTTCATCACTCGATCTTCCTTCTCCTTTCATCATGCCCCTCCCTTCTCCTCCCCACTCCCCGACGACCTTAAGTGTTGTCGGCGAGCGTCGCGGCTTCTCCGGCAAACCCCATCTGGCCTAATGGGATTTCACCGGCAGCCGATGCGCATGACGGCGGTGACCGAGGTGGCCACGGGAGATGTTGCAACCGGGGTGATGGAGTTCTACCACGGTGATGTACATGTGTTGAAACCCTACGACTGTCGGGGTGTGTGACGGCGATGACCAAGGTGACTGCGGGCTGCAACCACAACTTTTCTGTTCCCGGTAGCCGGTTTAATCTTTTCGCGTATATGGTTGAAGCTTTCTCTGTAAACGTTTGCAACTTTTCTCTGGTCGCAGTGCTTGGTTGGATCTTTTTTCTCAACGGTTGCAGCTTTTCCGTCCATGGCTGAAGCTTTTTCGATCCACGGTCAAAGCTTTTCTACAAACGATTGGAACTTTTTTTCTGTTTTTTAGGAGGGCTTGGTTAAGGCTCTCTCTATCATCTTGTTGAAACTTTTTTAATCTAAGGTTGAAGCATTTTGTGTCAGCAATTGTGTCTTCCCCTGATTCACAGTGCCCGTTAAAGCTTTTCCATCTAGGGTTAAAACTTTTTTCCAGCATTTGCAACACATGGGGTAACGACAACCCAGGGCGCAGTGCATTCTCATGAGCTCGTCTTCAAGAGGCACGTGACCGGTGATCATCGCCAACGGAGCTCTAACCATTGCAACAGAGATGCGACCGTCGCCGGGGGGAGCTGCAACCGGGGCAAACGCTACTGCATGCGCTGAGCTGGCGTGAAACACATGTGGCAATCGACGGTGAGGGCGGTGACCGACGTGGGGGCGGCAAGCCCGGTGGTGCTTCGAGGCCGGGCGCCTCACTCATCCATGACGGCTAGATGCGTAGGAGGAGGAAGGAAGAAGAAGGGTGAAAGGTTTTTTACGTGATCTAATGGTCCACGCGCATCACGTCCAAGGGCTAGGGCGCGACCGACCCAAATTTGGATCGACGCGCGGACGCCTAGCGTTGCCTTTTTAAAAAGATATATGCGTGTCATTGTTTTTGTGTTATGTTATGATTAGTATAGTATTTATTATTTGTATTTTCAGTCTGTATGTAGCCGAGAACACAGTCAGGGGTGAAAATTTGATGGAGTAGGATGGAGCTAAACATCGATGGACACAGTGATAAAACTAATTTCCATATGAGACACGATGGTTGTTAATTAGGGGGGAGGGGAGGAAGGAGCATGGATGGAGACGGGAAGGGGCAATATGGGGAGAGTGTGTGTGCACGTCATCACGCACGCACGTATAAGTAAGTAGGAGTAGTACGCCCCTTCCCGCGCGCGTGCGTACGTGTTGTGTTGCGTTGCATGAGCGAGTGAGGATTTAGTGAGAGATGCATTTGGCCGCCCGAATCAAACCGTAAGCGCGCGCCAAATCGCCGCACGCACGCACCTACTCCCTCCGTTTTTAAATACAGTATATATTCTTTTATTAAAAATTACATACGAAATAAAATGAATGAATCTACGTTCTAGAATATATCTATACTTTTTTACTATAAATACTACATACGAAACCTAATGAAACCTCTAAAAATATTATATTTAAAAATGGAGGAAGTATAACTCTCGACACTGAGCACGCGACTCAGATTGAATCAGCTTAGCGGGCATAAGCCCGGTTTCAGTTCTTCTGTAAACCATTGAAACTTTTCTTGTTTTTGAGCGGCGCTTGGTTAAAGCTCTCGAGTTGAAACTTTTTCATCTAAGGTTGAAGCATTTTGTGTCAGCAATTGTATCTTCTCCTGATTCGCAGTGTCGGTTGAAGCATTAAAACCTTTTGAAAAAGATATATGCATGCCATTGTTTTTGTGTTATGTTATGGTTGGTATAGTACTTATTATTTGTATTTTCAGTGTATATGTAGCCGATAATACGTCGAGGGGTGAAAATGTGTGGTGGTCTCTTGCTATTTCGGTTTCGATTGGGGCGTGGGTCGTAAATGTGCCAGCTTGGAGATATCGCCACTGTCGTGCCTATGGTGCTTCTTTCTTTTTGCGTTGGTTGAGAAAAAAGGTATTCTCAAAAAGGAGAGATCGACAGTACAACGTATCTTTTGTTTCTTTCTTTTTACAAAGGTTTTGGAATAGGTCTATCGGCTAAGGCGACTATAGATGCGAGATTTGTGTGGTCTTGGCTATTCTGACCAAAGTAGAAGTTGTTTCAGGAATCAGGACAACAACGCAGAACACGGGATTCCATTCCGCCCCGAAAGACCCGTGTGTATCTATCTCTCTATCTATCTCCACCGTCCAAACCGGCTTGCCCCTGGCCCAAAAATGCTGGATGCGGCACCCGCGCGCTAGGGCGTTGTTGGTCAGGTTAGCTCCACACGCGTGTACGGACATTGGTTCAACCATGAATTATAAAATAGACACATGAAAGGTTTTAATGAGTCGAGGCCGTCGGGTGCGAGACGAAATGATGACCAAGGACTTGAGGGGGGAGGGCATTTTAAGCGGGGTGTAGAAATAATATAGTGTGGCCACCCGGGATTTAGCTAGCTAGTTGGACTAGGATGGAGCTAAACACCAGTGGCCGGCCACACTGATAAAACTAATTTCCATATGCATGGGACACAATGGTTGTTATCCATAATGGGAGTAACATAGGTACTAGTAACATAGGTACGACCTAAGCAAAAAGTATGATGTGTCAACTAATAAATAAGAAGAGAGAGAAATTAAATAACTTACTAGCATGTTACTACCTTTACGAGTGACATAGCGGATACCAAGGCAAGATGAGTCTATAGCCTAATAAATGATATGCTCAATATTACTATCACTATGTTATTATCCATTGTGAAGGTAGTAACTTAGACAAAAAATATATGTATGTTACTATTTTATGTTATTCTTCTTAATGAGTAGTCTTAAGTAACCACGGGGAGTTGACATGGGGAAGGGGCAATATGGGGAGAGTGGGTTACGGTCGGGGATCAAATCAAATAAAAAAAAAAAGGCATGCAGAAGATGCACGTCATCACGTCACGTATAAGTTGATCCTAATAAGGGTCTCTTCCCTTTCCCGCGCGCGCTACGTACGTGTTGCATGCATGATTTGGCCACACGCACGCACGTACGCGCATGCATGCTTTGCTTTGCTGCCGCCCGAATTCAAACGTACGTAGGCACGATCCGATCCTCACGCATGCATGCTGCCGCCCGAATCAAACGGCCGGTATGCGCGCGCGCCAAATTAATCACGCACGCAAAAGCTTTATCCTCGCTACAAGAAAAACATTTTAAGCTGTGTACTTTCTTCGTTCCTAAATACAAGTCTTTTCATTAAAAATTATATACAAGATGATGTATATACTTCTCGCACCTCGTTGGTTATCCCAAGTGGAAGGTTGAGATGTACTCCCTCCGTTCCTAAATATAAGTCTTTCTAAATGTTCAACTAATGGACTACATACGGATGTATATAGACATATACTTTAGAGTATAGATTCATTCATTTTGCTCCGTATGTAGACACCTAGTGAAATATCTTAAAAGACTTATATTTAGGTATGGAGGGAGTAGTCAACATCAAGTTTTCCCTCACATAGAAACTGTAAGTTTTTTCGAACCAGTAGGACTCCTAAGATCAACAAGTATGTGTCTTCCACCCTGACGCTAAAAGAAGACGGGGACCTGCACACACAACAAAGTATGCTTTAGCCGTAGGCTCTAAAAGTATGCTATGCTGTGTACCGCACACCTGATGTGTGCCTTGCCATCAATATGTGAAGGGGGTACAAAAGTGATGCAGGAATGGATTACTAGACAACGGTCAAAAGTTATCCTTAGTAACTAGTGGACCAAGGAATTTTTCTCAATTATGGAGGTGGTAAAAGAGTTCGTCGTAAGGGTTATGTCGATGCAAGCTTTGACACTAATCCGGATAACTCTGTGTACTAAACCGGATTCGTATAGTGGAGCATTTGGAATAGTTCCAAATGGCGCGTGGTAGCAGCATTTATAGGATATAATAGATATATGTAAAGCACACACGGATCTGAAAGGTTCAGACTTGTTGACTAAAACCTCTCTCACAAGCAAGACATAATCAAACCCCACAACTGTATGGGTGTTAGATTCATTACAACCACATAGTGATGTGAACTACATTATTGATTCTAGTGCAAGTGAGAGACTGTTGGAAATATGCCCTAGAGGCAATAATAAATTGGTTATTATTATATTTCCATGTTCATGATAATCGTTTATTATCCATGCTAGAATTGTATTGATTGAAAATATAAATACATGTGTAGGTACTGATGTCTACGCACGCTTCTATTTTTGTAGACTATGTTGGGCCTCCAAGCGCAGAGGTTTGTAGGACAACAACAATTTCCCTCAAGTGAATGACCTAAGGTTTATCGAACTCAGGGAAGTAGAGGTTGAAGATGGTCAATCTCAAGCAACCCTGCAATTAAGATACAAGAAATCTCTTGTGTCCTGTTGACGTGCAACTATTCCTGACTTGATGCCTCCACGACAACGACGCCAGAAAAGAGCTGCTCCCAGTTGCTCAACAATTAGCAATTGTCTTGCAATAGCCCACCAGCGTGTGGGATCGCGGCAGTTTTCGAGGATAGAGTATTCAACCCAAATTTGTTGGTTCGACACAATGGAAATGAAAGAATATTCTCCAGTATTAGCAGTTGAGGTGTCGGCTCAACCACACCTAAAAGATTAGCATCTGCAAACAGGATATAAGATTAGTATCTGCAAGTAACAGTAGCAGCAACAGTGGTAACAACAGCAGTGGGACAATCTCGTAGGCAATGGATCGGTGATTTGTTGGATGACATTCATCATGCAACAGTTATAACACGGAGAGATATGTGGCTAGCTCCCGTTCGTCAATGTGATGTAGGCATGCATTCCGTGTGTAGTCATACGTGCTTAGGGAAAAGAACTTGCATGACATCTATTGTCCATCCCTCCCGTGGCAGCGGGGTCCAAATGGATACTACGGGATATTAAGGTTCTCCTTTTAAAAAGAACCGGACCAACACATTAGCACTTGGTGAACACGTGAACTCCTCAAACTATGGTCATCACCGGGAGTGGTTCCGGTTATTGTCACTCCGGGGTTGCCGGATCATAACACATAGTAGGTAACTACAACTTGCAAGATCGGATCTAAAACACACATATATTGGTGACAACATAATAATTTCAGATCTCAAATCATGGCACTCGGGCCCTAGTGACAAGCATTAAGCATGGCAAAGTAGTAGCAACATCAATCTTAGAACATAGTGGATACTAGGGATCAATCCCCGTCAAAACTAACTCGATTACATGATAGATCTCATCCTACTCATCACCGCCCAGCGAGCCTACGAATAGATTACTCACAAACGATGAAGAGCTTCATGGAATTGGAGAGGGAAGAAGGTTGATGATGAGGATGGCGACGATCTCCTTGATCCGGAGCCCAAAACGGACTCCAGATCTGCCCTCCAGATGAAGAACGGGATGTGGCGGCGCCTCTGGATCGAAAACGCGATGAAATCTTCTCTCTTGATTTTTTCCGAGACGAAAGGGAATAAATAGCGCTGGAATTGGGGGCGGCAGAGCCACGTGGGCCCCACAAGCCCTACGGCGCGGCCGGGGGGGGGGGGGGGATGGCCGCGGCCACACGGTTTGTGGCCCACTGGCTCACCCCCTCCGGTGGATCTTTGCGCAGGTATATTTCATATTTTATAGAATATTCTCCGTAAATTTTCAGGATGTTCCGAGAACTTTCATTTCTGCACAAAAACAACACCATGTCAATTCTGCTGAAAACAGCGTCAGTTCGGGTGAGTTCCATTCAAATCATGCAAATTAGAGTCCAAAACAAGGGAAAAAGAGTTTGGAAAAGTAGATACGATGGAGACGTATCATGTCCCCAACACACCTAATACAATTGTTAGTTGTATAAGGAAGTAGAGGTCGTCACACCCATCCCGGTGGTCCCCCGGTACCCTCCCGTTACTCCGAGTACACTACCGGTGAGGCCGAAGCTTTTCCGGAGACCAAAACAGGACTTCCTATATATCAATATCTACCTCCGGACCATTCCATAACTCCTCGTGATGTCCAGGATCTCATCTGGGATTCCGAACAACCTTCGGTCACCAACACCTATAACTCAACTATACCGAAACATCACCGAACCTTAAGTGTGCAGACCCTGCGGGTTCGAGAACTATGCAGACATGATGTGAGACACTCTCCGGTCAATAACCAATAGCGGGATGTTGATGACGTGAGCTTCATGGAATTGGAGAGGGTAGAATGTTGATGATGATGATGGCGACGATCTCCTTGATCCGGAGCCCAAAACGGAATCCAGATTTGCCCTCGAGATGAAGAACGGGATGTGGCGGCGCCTCTGGATCGAAAACACGATGAAATCTTCTCTCTTGATTTTTTCCGGGACGAAAGGGAATAAATAGCGCTAGAATTGGGGGCGACAGAGCCACGTGGGGCCCACAAGCCCTGACGGCACGACCTGGGGGGGGGGGGTGGTGGTGGCCGCGGCCACAAGGCTTGTTGCCCACTGGCTCACCCCCTCCGGTGGATCTTTGTGTAGGTATTTTTCATATTTTCCAGAAATTTTCTCCGTAAATTTTCAGCACGTTCCGAGAACTTTCATTTCTGCACAAAAACAACACCATGGCAATTCTGCTGAAAACAGCGTCAGTCCGGGTTAGTTTCATTCAAATCATGCAAATTAAAGTCCAAAACAAGGGCAAAAGAGTTTGGAAAAGTGGATACGATGGAGACGTATCAACTCCTCCAAGCTTAAAACCTTGCTTGTCCTCAAGCAACTTAGTTGACAAACTGAAAGAGAAAGAAAAACTTTGACAAACTCTGTTTGATCTTGTTGTTGCAACTATGTCTAACTCATAACCAGAATTTCAGCAAGATCAAAAGTAAACCACATAAGCAAGTGACACAAAGGTCTCACGGTAAACTAATATCAATGGCATAATCAGCTAGCGAGCAAATAATAATGAGTTTCAGATACCAACAATTCAATCAAAACAAGAATGAAGAAATATGAATAGGTGGTATCTCGCTAGCTCTTTTTGAGACCGCAAAACATAAATGCAGAGCACTTTCAAAGATCAAGGGCTGACTAAACATTGTAACTCATAGTATCCTTGTGGACCGTACAGCAGAAGCGTTAGAGAACGCGGTTGATGTAGTGGAACGTCCTCACGTCCCTCGATCCGCCCCGCGAACAATCCCGCGATCAGTCCCACGATCTAGTAACGAACGGACGGCACCTCCGCGTTCAGCACACGTACAGCTCGAGATGATCTCGGCCTTCTTGATCCAGCAAGAGAGACGGAGAGGTAGAAGAGTTCTCCGGCAGCGTGACGGCGCTCCGGAGGTTGGTGATGACCTTGTCTCAGCAGGGCTCCGCCCGAGCTCCGCAGAAACGCGATCTAGAGGAAAAACCGTGGAGGTATGTGGTCGGGCTGCCGTGGAAAAGTCGTCTCAAATCAACCCTAAAACCTCCGTATATATAGGTGGGAGGGAGGGGGCCTTGCCTTGGGGCTCAAGGAGCCCCAAGGGGGTCGGCCGAGTCCAAGGGGGAGGACTCTCCCCCCCCCCCAAACCGAGTTGGACTAGGTTTGGTGGGAGGGAGTCCCCCTTCCTTCCCACCTCCTCCTTTTTTTTTCTTTCTCTCTTGATTTTCTTCTCCTTGGCGCATAGGGCACTTGTGGGCTGTCCCACCAGCCCACTAAGGGCTGGTGGGTCTCCCCCAAGGCCTATGGGCTTCCCCGGGGTGGGTTGCCCCCCCGGTGAACTCCCGGAACCCATTCGTCATTCCCGGTACATTCCCGGTAACTCCGAAAACCTTCCGGTAATCAAATGAGGTCATCCTATATATCAATCTTCGTTTCTGGACCATTCCGGAAACCCTCGTGACGTCCGATATCTCATCCGGGACTCCGAACAACATTCGGTAACCAACCATATAACTCAAATACGCATAAAACAACGTCGAACCTTAAGTGTGCAGAACCTGCGGGTTCTAGAACTATGTAGACATGACCCGAGAGACTCCTCGGTCAATATCCAATAGCGGGACCTGGGTGCCCATATTGGATCCTACATATTCTATGAAGATCTTATCGTTTGAACCTCAGTGCCAAGGATTCGTATAATCCTGTATGTCATTCCCTTTGTCCTTCGGTATGTTACTTGCCCGAGATTCGATCGTCAGTATCCGCATACCTATTTCAATCTCGTTTACCGGCAAGTCTCTTTACTCGTTCCGTAATACAAGATCCCACAACTTACACTAAGTTATGTTGCTTGCAAGGCTTGTGTGTGATGTTGTATTACCGAGTGGGCCCCGAGATACCTCTCCGTCACACGGAGTGACAAATCCCAGTCTTGATCCATACTAACTCAACTAAGACCTTCGGAGATACCTGTAGAGCATCTTTATAGTCACCCAGTTACGTTGCGACGTTTGATACACACAAAGCATTCCTCCGGTGTCAGTGAGTTATATGATCTCATGGTCATAGGAATAAATACTTGACACGCAGAAAACAGTAGCAACAAAATGACACAATCAACATGCTACGTCTATTAGTTTGGGTCTAGTCCATCACGTGATTCTCCCAATGACGTGATCCAGTTATCAAGCAACAACACCTTGTTCATAATCAGAAGACACTGACTATCATTGACCAACTCGCTAGCCAACTAGAGGCATGCTAGGGACGGTGTATTGTCTATGTATCCACACATGTAAATGAGTCTTCATTCAATACAATTATAACATGGATAATAAACTATTATCTTGATACAGGAATTATAATAATAACCATATTTATTATTGCCTCTAGGGCATAATTCCAACAGTCTCCCACTTGCACTAGAGTCAATAATCCAGCCCTCACATCACCATGTGAATTACATTGTAATAAATCTAACACCCATACAGTTCTGGTGTCGATCATGTTTTGGTCGTGGAAGAGGTTTAGTCAGCGGGTCTGCTACATTCAGATCCGTGTGCACTTTGCATATATTTACGTCCTCTTCCTCGACGTGTCGCGGATGAGGTTGAAGCGTCGTTTGATGTGTCTGGTCTTCTTGTGAAACCGTGGTTCCTTTGCTAAGGCAATGGCACCCGTGTTGTCACAGAACAAGGTTATTGGATCCAGTGCACTTGGCACCACTCCAAGATCCGTCATGAACTGCTTCATCCAGACACCCTCCTTAGCCGCCTCCGAGGCAGCCATGTACTCCGCTTCACATGTAGAATCTGCTACGACGCTTTGCTTGGAACTGCACCAGCTTACTACACCCCCATTAAGAATAAATACGTATCCGGTTTGCGACTTAGAGTCGTCCGGATCTGTGTCAAAGCTTGCATCGACGTAACCTTTTACGGCGAGCTCTTCGTCACCTCCATACACGAGAAACATCTCCTTAGTCCTTTTCAGGTACTTCAGGATATTCTTGACCGCTGTCCAGTGATCCACTCCTGGATTACTCTGGAACCTACCTGCCATACTTATGGCCAGGCTAACTTCCGGTCTAGTGCACATCATCGCATACATGATAGAACCTATGGCTGAAGCATAGGGGACGGAGCGCATATGCTCTCTATCTTCATCAGTTGCTGGCACTGAGGCTTACTCAATCTCGTACCTTGTAAAACTGGCAAGAACCCTTTCTTGGACTGTTCCATTTTGAACCTCTTCAAAACTTTATCAAGGTATGTGCTTTGTGAAAGTCCTATCAGGCGTTTTGATCTATCCCTATAGATCTTAATGCCTAGAATGTAAACAGCTTCTCCTAGGTCCTTCATAGAGAAACTTTTATTCAAGTAACCTTTGATGCTCTCCAAAAGCTCTATGTTGTTTCCAATCAGTAATATGTCATCCACATATAATATTAGAAACGCCACAGAGCTCCCACTCACTTTCTTGTAAATACAGGATTCTCCAACCACTTGTATAAACCCAAATGCCTTGATCACCTCATCAAAGCGTTTGTTCCAACTCCGAGATGCTTGCACCAGTCCATAAATGGATCGCTGGAGCTTGCACACCTTGTTAGCATTCTTAGGATCGTCAAAACCTTCGGGTTGCATCATATACAACTCTTCCTTAAGGAAACCGTTAAGGAACGCCGTTTTGACATCCATCTGCCAGATTTCATAATCGAAAAATGCAGCTATTGCTAACATGATTCTGACGGACTTAAGCATCGCTACGGGTGAGAAAGTCTCATCGTAGTCAACTCCTGGAACTTGTGAAAAAACCCTTTGCCACAAGTCGAGCTTTATAAACGGTCACATTACCGTCAGCGTCCGTCTTCTTCTTAAAGATCCATTTGTTCTGAATAGCCTTGCGGCCCTCAGGTAGTATCTCCAAAGTCCACACTTTGTTCTCATACATGGATCCTATCTCGGATTTCATGGCTTCTAGCCATTTGTTGGAATCTGGGCCCACCATTGCTTCTTCATAATTTGCAGGTTCATTGTTGTCTAACAACATGATTGATAAGACGGGATTACCGTACCACTCTGGAGCAGCGCGTGATCTCATCGACCTGCGTGGTTCAACAGAAACTTGAACTGGAGTTTCATGATCATCATCATTAACTTCCTCCTCAACCGGCATCGCAACGACAGAGGTTTCCCCTTGCCCTGTGCCACCATCCAGAGGGATGAGAGGTTCGACAACCTCGTCAAGTTCTATCTTCCTCCCACTCAATTCTGTCGAGAGAAACTCCTTCTTGAGAAAAGCTCCGTTTTTAGCAACAAACACTTTGCCCTCAGATTTGAGATAGAAGGTGTACCCAACTGTCTCTTTTGGGTAACCTATGAAGACGCACTTTTCCGCTTTGGGTTCCAGCTTTTCAGGCTGAAGCTTTTTGACATAAGCATCACATCCCCAAACTTTAAGAAACGACAACTTTGGCCTTTTGCCATACCACAGTTCCTATGGTGTCGTCTCAACGGATTTTGATGGTGCCCTATTTAAAGTGAATGCAACTGTTTCTAATGCATAACCCCAAAATGATAACGGCAAATCAGTAAGAGACATCATAGATCGCAGCATCTCTAACAAAGTACGATTACGACGTTCGGACACACCATTACGCTGTGGTGTTCCAGGCGGTGTTAACTGCGAAACAATTCCACATTGTCTTAAGTGAGCACCAAACTCGAAACTCAGATATTCACCCCCACGATCAGACCGTAGGAACTTGATCTTCTTGTTACCATGATTTTCCACTTCACTCTGAAATTGCTTGAACTTTTCAAATGTCTCAGACTTGTGTTTCATCAAGTAGACATAACCATATCTACTTAACTCGTCAGTGAAGGTGAGAATATAACGATATCCGCCGCATGCCTCTACGCTCATTGGACCACACACATCGGTATGTATGATTTCCAACAAGTCACTTGCACGCTCCATTGTTCCGGAGAACGGAGTCTTAGTCATCTTGCCCATGAGGCATGGTTCGCACGTGTCAAGTGAATCAAAGTCAAGTGACTCCAAAAGTCCATCAGCATGGAGTTTCTTCATGCGCTTTACACCAATATGACCCAAGCGGCAGTGCCACAAAAATATGGCGCTATCATTGTTTACTCTAACTCTTTTGGTCTCAATGTTATGTATATGCGTATAGCTATCAAGATTCAATATGAACAATCCTCTCACATTCGGTGCATGACCATAAAATATGTTACTCATAGAATTAGAACAACCATTATTCTCAGACTTAAAAGAGTAACCGTCTCGCAATAAACAAGATCCAGATATAATGTTCATGCTCAACGCAGGCACTAAATAACAACGATTTAAGTTCATCACTAATCCCGATGGTAGCTGAAGTGACACTGTGCCGACGGCGATTGCATCAACCTTGGAACATTTCCTACGCGCATCGTCACTTCGTCTTTCGCCAGCCTTCGTCTATTCCGCAGTTCCTGCTTCGAGTTGCAAATGTGAGCAACAGAACCGGTATCGAATACCCAGGCACTACTACGAGAGCCGGTTAAGTACACATCAATAACATGTATATCAAATATACCTGATTTTTCTTTGCCCGCCTTCTTATCTGCCAGATACTTGGGGCAATTGCGCTTCCAGTGACCCATACCCTTGCAATAGAAGCACTCTGTTTCAGGCTTAGGTCCAGCCTTGGGTTTCTTCGGCGGATTGGCAACAGGCTTGCCGCTCTTCTTCGAATTGCCCTTCTTGCCTTTGCCGATTCTCTTGAAACTAGTGGTCTTGCTCACCATCAACACTTGATGCTCTTTACGGAGTTCAGACTCTGCGACTTTCAGCATCGCAAACAACTCGCCGGGAGACTTGTTCATCCCTTGCATGTTGTAGTTCAACACAAAGCCTTTATAGCTTGGCGGCAGTGATTGAAGGATTCTGTCAGTGATAGATTCTTGCGGGAGTTCAATCCCCAGCTCAGCTAGACGGTTTGAGTACCCAGACATTTTGAGCACATGTTCACTGACAGACGAGTTTTCCTCCATCTTGCAAGCATAGAATTTATCGGAGGTCTCATACCTCTCGATCCGGGCGTTCTTCTGAAAGATAAACTCCAACTCCTGGAACATCTCAAATGCTCCATGACGCTCAAAGAGACGTTGAAGTCCCGGTTCCAAGCCATACAAGACTGCACATTGAACTATTGAGTAGTCCTCCTTACGTGCTAACCAAGCGTTCTTAACATCCTGATCAGCCGTAGCGGGTGGTTCATCTCCTAGCGCAGCATTAAGGACATAATCCTTCTTCCCAGCTTGTAAGATTAGCTTAAGATTACGAGCCCAGTCTACAAAGTTGCTTCCATCATCTTTCAACTTAGCTTTCTCTAGGAACGTATTAAAATTCAGGATGATTGTCGCGTGAGCCATGATCTATAACACAAATACATTCAAAGTGGACTTAGACTATGTTCAAGATAATTAGAGTTCAACTTAATCAAATTATATGCTAAACTCCCACTCAAAAAGTACATCTCTCTAGTCATTTGAGTGGTTCATGATCCACTTACACTATCCCAAGTCCGATCATCACGTGAGTTGAGTATAGTTTCAGTGGTAAGCATCCCTATGCTAATCATATCAACTATATGATTCATGATCGACCTTTCGGTCTCATGTGTTCCGAGGCCATGTCTGCACATGCTAGGCTCGTCAAGCTTAACCCGAGTGTTCCGCGTGCGCAACTGTTTTGCACCCGTTGTATGTGAACGTTGAGTCTATCACACCCGATCATCACGTGGTGTCTCGAAACGACGAACTGTAGCAACGGTGCACAGTCGGGGAGAACACAATTTCGTCTTGATATTTTAGTGAGAGATCACCTCATAATGCTACCGTCGTTCTAAGCAAAATAAGGTGCATAAAAGGATTAACATCACATGCAATTCATAAGTGACATGATATAGCCATCATCACGTGCTTCTTGATCTCCATCACCAAAGCACCGGCACGATCTTCTTGTCACCGGCGCCACACCATGATCATCCATCAACGTGTTGCCATCGGGGTTGTCGTGCTACTTATGCTATTACTACTAAAGCTACATCCTAGCAAAATAGTAAACGCATCTGCAAGCACAAACGTTAGTTTAAAGACAACCCTATGGCTCCTGCCGGTTGCCGTACCATCGACGTGCAAGTCGATATTTCTATTACAACATGATCATCTCATACATCCAATATATCACATCACATCGTTGGCCATATCACATCACAATCATACCCTGCAAAAACAAGTTAGACATCCTCTAATTTTGGTGTTGCATGTTTTACGTGGTGACCAAGGGTATCTAGTAGGATCGCATCTTACTTACGCAAACACCACAACGGAGATATATGAGTTGCTATTTAACCTCATCCAAGGACCTCCTCGGTCAAATCCGATTCAACTAAAGTTGGAGAAACCGACACTTGCTAGTCATCTTTGAGCAAAGGGGGTTACTCGTAACGATGAAACCAGTCTCTCGTAAGCGTACGAGTAATGTCGGTCCAAGCCGCTTCAATCCAACAATACCGCGGAATCAAGAAAAGACTAAGGAGGGCAGCAAAACGCACATCACCGCCCACAAAAACTTTTGTGTTCTACTCGAGAAGAAATCTACGCATGAACCTAGCTCATGATGCCACTGTTGGCGAACGTCGCATGGGAAACAAAAAATTTCCTACGCGCACGAAGACCTATCATGGTGATGTCCATCTACGAGAGGGGATGAGTGATCTACGTACCCTTGTAGACCGTATAGCAGAAGCGTTAGAGAACGCGGTTGATGTAGTGGAACGTCCTCACGTCCCTCGATCCGCCCCGCGAACAATCCCGTGATCAGTCCCACGATCTAGTACCGAACGGACGGCACCTCCGCGTTCAGCACACGTACAGCTCGACGATGATCTCGGCCTTCTTGATCCAGCAAGAGAGACGGAGAGGTAGAAGAGTTCTCCGGCAGCGTGACGGCGCTCCGGAGGTTGGTGATGACCTTGTCTCAGCAGGGCTCCGCCCGAGTTCTGCAGAAACGCGATCTAGAGGAAAAACCGTGGAGGTATGTGGTCGGGCTGCCGTAGAAAAGTCGTCTCAAATCAGCCCTAAAACCTCCGTATATATAGGTGGGAGGGAGGGGGCCTTGCCTTGGGGCTCAAGGAGCCCCAAGGGGGTCGGCCGAGTCCAAGGGGGAGGACTCTCCCCCCCCAAACCGAGTTGGACTAGGTTTGGTGGGAGGGAGTCCCCCTTCCTTCCCACCTCCTCCTATTTTTTTTCTTTCTCTCTTGATTTTCTTCTCCTTGGCGCATAGGGAACTTGTGGGCTGTCCCACCAGCCCACTAAGGGCTGGTGGGTCTCCCCCAAGGCCTATGGGCTTCCCCGGGGTGGGTTGCCCCCCCCGGTGAACTCCCGGAACCCATTCGTCATTCCCGGTACATTCCCGGTAACTCCAAAAACCTTCCGGTAATCAAATGAGGTCATCCTATATATCAATCTTCGTTTCCGGACCATTCCGGAAACCCTCGTGACGTCCGAGATCTCATCCGGGACTCCGAACAACATTCGGTAACCAACCATATAACTCAAATACGCATAAAACAACGTCGAACCTTAAGTGTGCAGACCCTGCGGGTTCGAGAACTATGTAGACATGACCCGAGAGACTCCTCGGTCAATATCCAATAGCGGGACCTGGATGCCCATATTGGATCCTACATATGCTACGAAGATCTTATCATTTGAACCTCAGTGCCAAGGATTCGTATAATCCTGTATGTCATTCCCTTTGTCCTTCGGTATGTTACTTGCCCGAGATTCGTTCGTCAGTATCCCCATACCTATTTCAATCTCGTTTATCGGCAAGTCTCTTTACTTGTTCCGTAATACAAGATCCCGCAACTTACACTAAGTTACATTGCTTGCAAGGCTTGTGTGTGATGTTGTATTACCGAGTGGGCCCCGAGATACCTCTCCGTCACACCGAGTGACAAATCCCAGTCTTGATCCAAACTAACTCAACTAACACCTTCGGAGATACCTGTAGAGCATCTTTATAGTCACCCAGTTACGTTGCAACGTTTGATACACACAAAGCATTCCTCCGGTGTCAGTGAGTTATATGATTTCATGGTCATAGGAATAAATACTTGACACGCAGAAAACAGTAGCAACAAAATGACACGATCAACATGCTACGTCTATTAGTTTGGGTCTAGTCCATCACGTGATTCTCCCAATGACGTGATCAAGTTATCAAGCAACAACACCTTGTTCATAATCAGAAGACACTGACTATCATTGACCAACTGGCTAGCCAACTAGAGGCATGCTAGGGACGGTGTTTTGTCTATGTATCCACACATGTAAATGAGTCTTCATTCAATACAATTATAGCATGGATAATAAACTATTATCTTGATGCAGGAATTATAATAATAACCATATTTATTATTGCCTCTAGGGCATAATTCCAACAACGTGATGGACTAGACCCAAACTAATAGACGTAGCATGTTGATCGTGTCATTTTGTTGCTACTGTTTTCTGCGTGTCAAGTATTTATTCCTATGACCATGAGATCATATAACTCACTGACACCGGAGGAATGCTTTGTGTGTATCAAACGTCGCAACGTAACTGGGTGACTATAAAGATGCTCTACAGGTATCTCCGAAGGTGTTGGTTGAGTTAGTATGGATCAAGACTGGGATTTGTCACTCCGTGTGACGGAGAGGTATCTCGGGGCCCACTCGGTAATACAACATCACACACAAGCCTTGCAAGCAATGTAACTTAGTGTAAGTTGCGGGATCTTGTATTACGGAACGAGTAAAGAGACTTGCCGGTAAACGAGATTGAAATAGGTATGCGGATACTGACGATCGAATCTCGGGCAAGTAACATACCGAAGGACAAAGGGAATGACATACGGGATTATACGAATCCTTGGCACTGAGGTTCAAACGATAAGATCTTCGTAGAATATGTAGGATCCAATATGGGCATCCAGGTCCCGCTATTGGATATTGACCGAGGAGTCTCTCGGGTCATGTCTACATAGTTCTCGAACCCGCAGGGTCTGCACACTTAAGGTTCGACGTTGTTTTATGTGTATTTGAGTTATATGGTTGGTTACCGAATGTTGTTCAGAGTCCCGGATGAGATCACGGACGTCACGAGGGTTTCTGGAATGGTCCGGAAACGAAGATTGATATATAGGATGACCTCATTTGATTACCGGAAGGTTTTCGGAGTTACCGGGAATGTACCGGGAATGACGAATGGGTTCCGGGAGTTCACCGGGGGGGGCAACCCACCCCGGGGAAGCCCATAGGCCTTGGGGGAGACACACCAGCCCTTAGTGGGCTGGTGGGACGGCCCACAAGTGCCCTATGCTCCAAGGAGAAGAAAATCAAGAGAGAAAGAAAAAAAAGGAGGAGGTGGGAAGGAAGGGGGACTCCCTCCCACCAAACCTAGTCCAACTCGGTTTTGGGGGGGAGAGTCCTCCCCCTTGGACTCGGCCGACCCCCTTGGGGCTCCTTGAGCCCCAAGGCAAGGCCCCCTCCCTCCCACCTATATATACGGAGGTTTTAGGGCTGATTTGAGACGACTTTCCACGGCAGCCCGACCACATACCTCCACGGTTTTCCCTCTAGATCGCGTTTCTGCGGAGCTCGGGCGGAGCCCTGCTGAGACAAGGTCATCACCAACCTCCGGAGCGCCGTCACGCTGCCGGAGAACTCTTCTACCTCTCCGTCTCTCTTGCTGGATCAAGAAGGCCGAGATCATCATCGAGCTGTACGTGTGCTGAACGCGGAGGTGCCGTCCGTTCGGTACTAGATCGTGGGACTGATCGCGGGATTGTTCGCGGGGCGGATCGAGGGACGTGAGGACGTTCCACTACATCAACCACGTTCTCTAACGCTTCTGCTGTACGGTCTACGAGGGTACGTAGATCACTCATCCCCTCTCGTAGATGGACATCACCATGATAGGTCTTCGTGCGCGTAGGAAATTTTTTGTTTCCCATGCGACGTTCCCCAACAGTGGCATCATGAGCTAGGTTCATGCGTAGATGTCTTCTCGAGTATAACACAAAAGTTTTTGTGGGCAGTGATGTGCGTTTTGCTGCCCTCCTTAGTCTTTTCTTGATTCCGCGGTATTGTTGGATTGAAGCGGCTTGGACCGACATTACTCGCACGCTTACGAGAGACTGGTTTCATCGTTACGAGTAACCCCCTTTGCTCAAAGATGACTGGCAAGTGTCGGTTTCTCCAACTTTAGTTGAATCGGATTTGACCGAGGAGGTCCTTGGATGAGGTTAAATAGCAACTCATATATCTCCGTTGTGGTGTTTGCGTAAGTAAGATGCGATCCTACTAGATACCCTTGGTCACCACGTAAAACATGCAACACCAAAATTAGAGGACGTCTAACTTGTTTTTGCAGGGTATGATTGTGATGTGATATGGCCAACGATGTGATGTGATATATTGGATGTATGAGATGATCATGTTGTAATAGAAATATCGACTTGCACGTCGATGGTACGCAACCGGCAGGAGCCATAGGGTTGTCTTTATACTAACGTTTGTGCTTGCAGATGCGTTTACTATTTTGCTAGGATGTAGCTTTAGTAGTAATAGCATAAGTAGCACGACAACCCCGATGGCAACACGTTGATGGATGATCATGGTGTGGCGCCGGTGACAAGAAGATCGTGCCGGTGCTTTGGTGATGGAGATCAAGAAGCACGTGATGATGGCCATATCATGTCACTTATGAATTGCATGTGATGTTAATCCTTTTATGCACCTTATTTTGCTTAGAACGACGGTAGCATTATGAGGTGATCTCTCACTAAAATTTCAAGACGAAATTGTGTTCTCCCCGACTGTGCACCGTTGCTACAGTTCGTCGTTTCGAGACACCACGTGATGATCGGGTGTGATAGACTCAACGTTCACATACAACGGGTGCAAAACAGTTGCGCACGCGGAACACTCGGGTTAAGCTTGACGAGCCTAGCATGTGCAGACATGGCCTCGGAACACATGAGACCGAAAGGTCGATCATGAATCATATAGTTGATATGATTAGCATAGGGATGCTTACCACTGAAACTATACTCAACTCACGTGATGATCGGACTTGGGATAGTGTAAGTGGATCATGAACCACTCAAATGACTAGAGAGATGTACTTTTTGAGTGGGAGTTTAGCATATAATTTGATTAAGTTGAACTCTAATTATCTTGAACATAGTCTAAGTCCACTTTGAATGTATTTGTGTTATAGATCATGGCTCACGCGACAATCATCCTGAATTTTAATACGTTCCTAGAGAAAGCTAAGTTGAAAGATGATGGAAGCAACTTTGTAGACTGGGCTCGTAATCTTAAGCTAATCTTACAAGCTGGGAAGAAGGATTATGTCCTTAATGCTACGCTAGGAGATGAACCACCCGCTACGGCTGATCAGGATGTTAAGAACGCTTGGTTAGCACGTAAGGAGGACTACTCAATAGTTCAATGTGCAGTCTTGTATGGCTTAGAACCGGGACTTCAACGTTGCTTTGAGCGTCATGGAGCATTTGAGATGTTCCGGGAGTTGGAGTTTATCTTTCAGAAGAACGCCCGGATCGAGAGGTATGAGACCTCCGATAAATTCTATGCTTGCAAGATGGAGGAAAACTCGTCTGTCAGTGAACATGTGCTCAAAATGTCTGGGTACTCAAACCGTCTAGCTGAACTGGGGATTGAACTCCCGCAAGAAGCTATCACTAACAGAATCCTTCAATCACTGCCGCCAAGCTACAAAGGCTTTGTGTTGAACTACAACATGCAAGGGATGAACAAGTCTCCCGGCGAGTTGTTTGCGATGTTGAAAGTCGCAGAGTCTGAACTCCGTAAAGAGCATCAAGTGTTGATGGTGAATAAGACCACTGGTTTCAAGAGAAACGGCAAAGGCAAGTAGGGCAATTCGAAAAGGAGCGGCAAGCCTGTTGCCAATCCACCGAAGAAACCCAAAGCTGGACCTAAGCCTGAAACGGAGTGTTTCTATTGCAAGGGTATGGGTCACTGGAAGCGCAATTGCCCCAAGTATCTGGCAGATAAGAAGGCGGGCAAAGAAAAATCAGGTATATTTGATATACATGTTATTGATGTGTACTTAACCGGCTCTCGTAGTAGTGCCTCGGTATTCGATACCGGTTCTGTTGCTCATATTTGCAACTCGAAGCAGGAACTGCGGAATAGACGAAGGCTGGCGAAAGACGAAGTGACGATGCGCGTAGGAAACGGTTCCAAGGTTGATGCAATCGCCGTCGGCACACTATCACTTCAACTACCATCAGGATTAGTGATGAACTTAAATCATTGTTATTTAGTGCCTGCGTTGAGCATGAACATTATATCTGGATCTTGTTTATTGCGAGACGGTTACTCTTTTAAGTCTGAGAATAATGGTTGTTCTATTTCTATGAGTAACATCTTTTATGGTCATGCACTGAATGTGAGAGGATTGTTCATATTGAATCTTGATAGCGATACGCATATACATAACATTGAGACCAAAAGAGTTAGAGTAAACAATGATAGCGCCATATTTTTGTGGCACTGCCGCTTGGGTCATATTGGTGTAAAGCGCATGAAGAAACTCCATGCTGATGGACTTTTGGAGTCACTTGACTTTGATTCACTTGACACGTGCGAACCATGCCTCATGGGCAAGATGACTAAGACTCCGTTCTCCGGAACAATGGAGCGTGCAAGTGACTTGTTGGAAATCATACATACCGATGTGTGTGGTCCAATGAGCGTGGAGGCACGCGGCGGATATCGTTATTTTCTCACCTTCACTGACGATTTAAGTAGATATGGTTATGTCTACTTGATGAAGCACAAGTCTGAAACATTTGAAAAGTTCAAGCAATTTCAGAGTGAAGTGGAAAATCATCGTAACAAGAAGATCAAGTTCCTACGGTCTGATCGTGGGGGTGAATATCTGAGTTTCGAATTTGGTGCTCACTTAAGACAATGTGGAATTGTTTCACAGTTAACACCGCCTGGAACACCACAGCGTAATGGTGTGTCCGAACGTCGTAATCGTACTTTGTTAGAGATGGTGCGATCTATGATGTCTCTTACTGATTTGCCGTTATCATTTTGGGGTTATGCATTAGAAACAGCTGCATTCACTTTAAATAGGGCACCATCAAAATCCGTTGAGACGACACCATACGAACTGTGGTATGGCAAGAGGCCAAAGTTGTCGTTTCTTAAAGTTTGGGGATGTGATGCTTATGTCAAAAAGCTTCAGCCTGAAAAGCTGGAACCCAAAGCGGAAAAGTGCGTCTTCATAGGTTACCCAAAAGAGACAGTTGGGTACACCTTCTATCTCAAATCCGAGGGCAAAGTGTTTGTTGCTAAGAACGGAGCTTTTCTCGAGAAGGAGTTTCTCTCGAGAGAATTGAGTGGGAGGAAGATAGAACTTGACGAGGTTGTCGAACCTCTCATCCCTCTGGATGGTGGCGCAGGGCAAGGGGAAACCTCTGTCGTTGCGACGCCGGTTGAGGAGGAAGTTAATGATGATGATCATGAAACTCCAGTTCAAGTTTCTGTTGAACCACGCAGGTCAACGAGATCACGTGCTGCTCCAGAGTGGTACGGTAATCCCGTCTTATCAATCATGTTGTTAGACAACAATGAACCTGCGAGTTATGAAGAAGCAATGGTGGGCCCAGATTCCAACAAATGGCTAGAAGCCATGAAATCCGAGATAGGATCCATGTATGAGAACAAAGTGTGGACTTTGGAGATACTACCTGAGGGCCGCAAGGCTATTCAGAACAAATGGATCTTTAAGAAGAAGACGGACGCTGACGGTAATGTGACCGTTTATAAAGCTCGACTTGTGGCAAAGGGTTTTTCACAAGTTCCAGGAATTGACTACGATGAGACTTTCTCACCCGTGGCGATGCTTAAGTCCGTCAGAATCATGTTAGCAATAGCTGCATTTTTCGATTATGAAATCTGGCAGATGGATGTCAAAACGGCGTTCCTTAACGGTTTCCTTAAGGAAGAGTTGTATATGATGCAACCCGAAGGTTTTGACGATCCTAAGAATGCTAACAAGGTGTGCAAGCTCCAGCGATCCATTTATGGACTCGTGCAAGCATCTCGGAGTTGGAACAAACGCTTTGATGAGGTGATCAAGGCATTTGGGTTTATACAAGTGGTTGGAGAATCTTGTATTTACAAGAAAGTGAGTGGGAGCTCTGTGGCGTTTCTAATATTATATGTGGATGACATATTACTGATTGGAAACAACGTAGAGCTTTTTGAGAGCATAAAAGGTTACTTAAATAAAAGTTTCTCTATGAAGGACCTAGGAGAAGCTGCTTACATTCTAGGCATTAAGATCTATAGGGATAGATCAAAACGCCTGATAGGACTTTCACAAAGCACATACCTTGATAAAGTTTTGAAGAGGTTCAAAATGGAACAGTCCAAGAAAGGGTTCTTGCCAGTTTTACAAGGTACAAGATTGAGTAAGACTCAGTGCCCAGCAACTGATGAAGATAGAGAGCATATGCGCTCCGTCCCCTATGCTTCAGCCATAGGTTCTATCATGTATGCGATGTTGTGCACTAGACCGGATGTTAGCCTGGCCATAAGTATGGCAGGTAGGTTCCAGAGTAATCCAGGAGTGGATCACTGGACATCGGTCAAGAATATCCTGAAGTACCTGAAAAGGACTAAGGAGATGTTTCTCGTATATGGAGGTGACGAAGAGCTTGCCGTAAAAGGTTACGTCGATGCAAGCTTTGACACAGATCCGGACGACTCTAAGTCGCAAACTGGATACGTATTTCTTCTTAATGGGGGTGCAGTAAGCTGGTGCAGTTCCAAGCAAAGCGTCGTAGCAGATTCTACATGTGAAGCGGAGTACATGGCTGCCTCGGAGGCGGCTAAGGAGGGTGTCTGGATGAAGCAGTTCATGACGGATCTTGGAGTGGTGCCAAGTGCACTGGATCCAATAACCTTGTTCTGTGACAACACGGGTGCCATTGCCTTAGCAAAGGAACCACAGTTTCACAAGAAGACCAGACACATCAAACGACGCTTCAACCTCATCCGCGACTACGTCGAGGAAGAGGACGTAAATATATGCAAAGTGCACACGGATCTGAATGTAGCAGACCCGCTGACTAAACCTCTTCCACGGCCAAAACATGATCGACACCAAAACTGTATGGGTGTTAGATTTATTACAATGTAATTCGCATGGTGATGTGAGGGCTAGATTATTGACTCTAGTGCAAGTGGGAGACTGTTGGAATTATGCCCTAGAGGCAATAATAAATATATTTATTATTATAATTCCTGTATCAAGATAATAGTTTATTATCCATGCTATAATTGTATTGAATGAAGACTCATTTACATGTGTGCATACATAGACAAAACACCGTCCCTAGCATGCCTCTAGTTGGCTAGCCAGTTGATCGATGATAGTCAGTGTCTTCTGATTATGAACAAGGTGTTGTTGCTTGATAACTGGATCACGTCATTGGGAGAATCACGTGATGGACTAGACCCAAACTAATAGACGTAGCATGTTGATCGTGTCATTTTGTTGCTACTGTTTTCTGCGTGTCAAGTATTTATTCCTATGACCATGAGATCATATAACTCACTGACACCGGAGGAATGCTTTGTGTGTATCAAACGTCGCAACGTAACTGGGTGACTATAAAGATGCTCTACAGGTATCTCCGAAGGTGTTGGTTGAGTTAGTATGGATCAAGACTGGGATTTGTCACTCCGTGTGACGGAGAGGTATCTCGGGGCCCACTCGGTAATACAACATCACACACAAGCCTTGCAAGCAATGTAACTTAGTGTAAGTTGCGGGATCTTGTATTACGGAACGAGTAAAGAGACTTGCCGGTAAACGAGATTGAAATAGGTATGCGGATACTGACGACCGAATCTCGGGCAAGTAACATACCGAAGGTCAAAGGGAATGACATACGGGATTATACGAATCCTTGGCACTGAGGTTCAAACGATAAGATCTTCGTAGAATATGTAGGATCCAATATGGGCATCCAGGTCCCGCTATTGGATATTGACCGAGGAGTCTCTCGGGTCATGTCTACATAGTTCTCGAACCCGCAGGGTCTGCACACTTAAGGTTCGACGTTGTTTTATGCGTATTTGAGTTATATGGTTGGTTATCGAATGTTGTTCGGAGTCCCGGATGAGATCACGGACGTCACGAGGGTTTCCGGAATGGTCCGGAAACGAAGATTGATATATAGGATGACCTCATTTGATTACCGGAAGGTTTTCGGAGTTACCGGGAATGACGAATGGGTTCCAGGAGTTCACCGGGGGGAAACCCACCCCGGGGAAGCCCATAGGCCTTGGGGGAGACACACCAGCCCTTAGTGGGCTGGTGGGACAGCCCACAAGTGCCCTATGTGCCAAGGAGAAGAAAATCAAGAGAGAAAAAAAAGGAGGAGGTGGGAAGGAAGGGGGACTCCCTCCCACCAAACCTAGTCCAACTCGGTTTGGGGGGGGGGGAGAGTCCTCCCCCTTGGACTCGGCCGACCCCCTTGGGGCTCCTTGAGCTCCAAGGCAAGGCCCCCTCCCTCCCACCTATATATACGGAGGTTTTAGGGCTGATTTGAGACGACTTTTCCACGGCAGCCCGACCACATACCTCCACGGTTTTCCCTCTAGATCGCGTTTCTGCGGAGCTCGGGCGGAGCTCTGCTGAGACAAGGTCATCACCAACCTCCGGAGCGCCGTCACGCTGCCGGAGAACTCTTCTACCTCTCCGTCTCTCTTGCTGGATCAAGAAGGCCGAGATCATCGTCGAGCTGTATGTGTGCTGAACGCGGAGGTGCCGTCCGTTCGGTACTCGATCGTGGGACTGATCGCGGGGCGGATCGAGGGACGTGAGGAGGTTCCACTACATCAACCACGTTCTCTAACGCTTCTGTTGTACGGTCTACGAGGGTACGTAGATCACTCATCCCCTCTCGTAGATGGACATCACCATGATAGGTCTTCGTGCGCGTAGGAAATTTTTTGTTTCCCATGCGACGTTCCCCAACACAAAGATACTAGTAGGAGGGGCTATATATAGAGAAGAGGGGGCTAGGTTTAGCGAAATTTCGCCCCGGTTTCAACCGCGCGGTTGGATTCGGCTAATTCCGAACGCGGGAACGGTTACGAGGCCGTGTAGAGTGGATATCCGGAGACGAGAGGGAGAATGGCGGCGCGGCAACGAATTTTAAAACACCGACAAACGTCCGACGATAGACCGAATACGGTGCCGCTACGGTCGACCGTTCGGGTACCAGACGGACTCCGATCGCGACGAAATTCGAGAGGCGGCCTAGCTATATTAAAATAAGACCGCACGTCAAATCTCAACCCGATTAGAGAAAGTTTTACGCAAACTTTTAAAAACAAGGTTTGACGATGCCGCGGGCGCGTGCGAGTGCGGTCGGGCTCAGTACGGACAACGACGAGAACCGGCAACTACTAACGGATGCAAGTTTTGAAAACTGGCAGCAACGGAGATGCCGATGCAATGCAGATGATGCGAATGATGCGATGATGATGCGACAAAATAAAACATACACATGGCGAAAACGGAAAGGAAAGGGAATCTTCTGGAACATCGGAATCGGGCTGTCACAACTCTCCTACACTACAAGAGGATCTCGCCCCGAGATCCAAGAATGAAAGGGGGAGAGGATGAGAAAGCAAGAGGTAAAATTTAGTCGCTTCTTTGACAACGAGTGAAACAATGATCCCTGAAGGTTGCAAAGCGATGAGGAATGATATGAGAAAGAAGCAAGAATTCACGGAAAATTTCGGCAGCACTTCGGTAGGAAAATGGGACAAAATTTTTGATAAAAAGAGAGAACTACACAATATTCATAACAAACAACTAAATAGAACAAGGGAACACCATGATCTTGGTAGAACAACATAATAGACCCAAAAGAGCAACATCACAATGCCTCCGGAACAATAGAGTAGGAACTAGCTCATACGGAAGAAGAGAATGAAGAGAGAATGACAACTACTATCTCAAATGAACTTGACAAGCACCCTTGCGAGAAGAATTGAACGGAGTTGTTGGAAAATCAACAACGAAAAGAACAAGATAGTAGTGGGCTTATGAAAACCATCTCAACAAATATGAGGTGACAAACGACCACTAAAAGAAACAAGGATAGATTGGGACAAACAAGATATGGACAAATCTTACACCAAGAGGATACCTTGAGAACTTGGATTAATGACATGCACCATGATAGCAACAATCCATAGGAAAAGCTTTAGGTGAAATCCAAACCAAAATAGCTCAATGAAGAAATCATGGGTTGAAATATCTCATGATCAAAGAATTGGTGGGTTTAATTATCTCATTCTTGAAAGGAAATCTCTTCGAGACTCCTACACTAACAAAATGCTATAATACCACCTCGAAGGATAAAGGAGGAACAAACGCATTGGAAATGCAAGAGAAAGAACACTTGAGGTACTCCAACAGGAATGTTGAAGAACACTTGAGAATGAATCACATCCTTGAAGAACCACCAAGACGAGCCTCCTTACACAATTGAATGATGCAAGGATATGAAGGTAGAAAGAATAATATTATGACCTTGCCAAGATTTAGATGAAGCCTCACAAAGAGATACTTAAAAGAACTTGGAACTCCGGAAAAAGAAAGATAGACACTTGAGAAAAAGAGAATTGATATCGTGAGCCCTCCGGAAGAAGAATTGAGATCTCTTGGAAGAAGGAAGGACAATAATAAGAATTATGTTATGCTCATCCTTCATCAAATTAAATTGAAGACAAGCAACGGATCTAGCATACAACTTATTCCTCTAGAAATGATTGAGCAGAGATATGAGCACAAACTAGAAGAATTGTTGCAAGAACACCGGTGAGAATTGAAATGAACGAGCCAACCATGAATGAATGAAGATACATGAGAATGAAGAGATCATGAGCCACCTGAGAGAAAACTTGAACAAGGCACCGGATAATCGAGAGACGAACGAAGAGACAACAATTGAGTAGAATTGAGGATGAAAGCTGAAAGCTGAGAACGAAGAATCTTCTGAAATGATGGCCTTCGGAGGATCGAGAATGAAAACAACTCAGAAATGCACCGGATAGCAAGAAATTAATCGTTCATGATTGGAAACAATTCCAGATGATAACACAAGCCTGAAATGAAGAATATACAAGAGAATGAACCAAGATTAAGAGAAACTCCTTCGGTCTTCAAAGAAGAGAATGATGAGAAGAACACCACCAAGGATAATGAGACACTCCAGAATAAAGAAGAATGAAAGGTTGAGCCAGTATGAGAATTAATTCAAATAGAACTTGAAGAAGGAATATGACTGATGGAATTCATACTTACGTCATAGTTGGAATAATTAGAGATCTCCGGGAAAGATTAAAAGAGGCAGGAAAGATCCTGGGAGAACCCTGTGGGTTATGGGCCCACTCAAAGAAACCACCGTTGAAAAGATTATTAGAGCAGGAGATATTATACCGGTACAAGAAAACTAGATGAGGTTAGCACCCCGAAATAAATGAAAGAATTGAAAACAAGAATTTCTGAGATAACTTCACCACTCCGGATAGACTAGAGATAACTGAATAAACAAGATAGGCTGAAACGAATCTCCAACATAGGAAAGAATTACAAGCACGAAAAGGATATGATGAACATGGACAACTGAATTAAATTCGCCGGTAAGGATGACAAGAATGAACAAAGAAGAACACAAAGCTCCTGAGAATCTTCACAATGAATTACCGGGTAAGAGAGAAAAAACAGACAGCGGAAGCTATAAAGAAATGAAATGCACTTGGATGAAATCCAATTACTGAAGAAAAGGGAGGGAGGGCGGGGAAAAACAAAGACAACTTGAGACAGATGAGATGAACTCCGAAAAGAATTGAGAGAATGATCTTGCAAAATTGGAAAGGATAGAATTACTTGAAGAGAGGCATATCGGTTGAAAAGAATTGACACAAAGCAACTCCGGTTGACAAGAATTGGTAAGACAATTGATTAAGCAAAAGGATTAGCACTCTCATGTGAATATGAGAACACTGCTTAGAAAAGATATGAAATCACCACTTCACATCGAAGCAACACAAATTTGTTGGAAGATCGTCCTATAAGTAACTACTTGAATTCCCACCTATGAATTCCCGAAATATCTGGTCATGCAATCTGGTACACGGATACAAGGAGTAATAATCACACAACTCCTATACTAACCCGTCACGTGTATCACATCCGTCAACACACAACCAGAATCTCGGACCTTCATCTACAACAGACCCTCGTGATCACAACGATACAAAGTATGGCAGTACTCCCGAACAATCTGCACCAGTACTGAGGACATCGGGGTTATCTCGCCACTACTAGTATTGAAGCAATTACGTACATCCTTCATTCTGAGATACTAAGAAATCTGAATGATAACGATGTGCTCAAGAATCCCCTGGATCTCAACTCCCCTGAAACTTAAAGAAGATAGGAGGCACCAAGACAGAACTCCGTCACATCGGCATCATATAGATCCCCAGAATATCCGCGTGATCCTAAATATTTTTTTGAGTGAGAAGAGGAGTAGAATTAAATTATTACATCAAGATTCCTCACCAGAGCATAGAAGATGAGAAAAAAGAATCCTACTCTCCGATATATAACTAGACTCAAAGCAGTTTTTCACTAGACTCGACTCGGCCAAGTTCGATCAGTCAAGGGGGCTCCTAGGTCGGTACTGCTCTGATACCAACTTGTCACGCCCAAGATGCGACCCTATCCTCAATTTGGCATGAGGGCCTCGTCAGGGATAGAAGCGCATCTCGTCGTGTCGCAACAATGGATATCGTTACAATTACATGTACTGAAAAGAAGAGATATATATATATATATAGAATTGGCTTACACTCGCCACAAGCTACATCAGAGTCACATCAGTACATTACATAATCATCAAGAGTAAGAGCAGGGTCCGACTACAGACGAAAACAAACGGCAAAAGAAGAACGACGTCCATCCTTGCTATCCCAGGCTGCCGGCTTGGAACCCATCCTAGATCGATGAAGAAGAAGAAGAAGAATCAACTCCAAATGTACAATCATCACGCTCGCGTCAAATAACCTTTACCTGTACCTGCAACTGGTGTTGTAGTAATATGTGAGCCACAGGGGACTCAGCAATCTCATTTCCAAAGGTATCAAGACTAACAAAGCTTAATGGGTGGGGTAAGGTTAAGTGGTGAGGTTGCAGCAGTGGCTAAGCATATATTTGGTGGCTACACTTACGAGTACAAGAATTAAGAGGGGGAAGATCTACGCATAGCGGATGTGAACTACGGATGATCAAATGAATGATCCTGAACACCTACCTACGTCAGACATAACCCCACCGTGTCCTCGATCGGAGAAAGAACTCACGAAAGAGACAATCACGGTTACGCACACAGTTGGCAAGTTTAATTAAGTTAACTTCAAGTTGTCTAGAACCAGTGTTAAACAAAGCTTCCACGTTGCCACATAACCGCGGGCACGGCTTTCCGAAAGATTTAACCCTGCAGGGGTGCTCCAACAAGTCCATCACAAATTACCACAAGCCGCATAGAAATCCTCAATCATGAAGCTCGCGATCTCGTCGGATTCCCTAGTGGAAAACCTCAACTCTGAGATTACCCAAAGCATCACCGGAATCCCGATGCACAAGATATCTCGTCAAAGGTAAAACTAATCCAGCGAGGCTGCCCGACGTGTCGACGATCCCGATAGGAGTCGCGTACCTCGTTCTCAGGACACGACGGATGAGCGATGGTTACCACGCCAAACGTCGAGTTGCCCTGGGTAGCGTTAATAAGTTGCTCCGTTTTGGACCAACACTCATGAGGAGCACTGGCCCGGGGGTTGATTAAATTATCCTCGGGGTCTGGAAAGTCCCTATGCAATTTTATTAGGTGTTTAGGCATATGTAGTACCAATGTTGGGCTTTGCCAGACCAGCTTTAATCTAAAACGAATTATCAAGGGGGTCCCCATAACAACCCCGATCGTGTTAGGAGCGCTCAATTATGGAACATAACACCAGTAGCCGAAACTAAGGGGGCAAAGGTGGAACAAAACACCAGGCTAGAAAGGCCGAGCCTTCCACCTTTTACCAAGTATATAGGTGCATTAAGTTAAATAGCATTTAAATGTGGTGATATGACAAGGTACCCATGTTATCACATGGAAGCATCTGTACCTGCAACTAGCAACACTAACACAGGGTTAAGCAAGCAGTAACATAGCCAATCAGTGGTTTGCTAGGTTGAACAGGTTGAAGGTTTCATGACATTGTTGAGAGGCTGATATTTAACATGTGGTAGGCAATGAGACATAACAACAGAAACGATAAAACTAGCATGTCAATAATAGTAATGGTATCTGGGGAAATGGTCATCTTGCCTGAGATCCCGCTTGGAAGAAGAATGACTCCGTGAAGCAGACGAACCGACGTAGTCGAACGGGTCCTCACAATCCGACACGCTTGCGGAACTCTATCGGGACGGAGGAAACCGAAAACAAGAATCAACACACGACATTCACCACACGATGCACAACAGATATGATGCATGAACAGCTGAATACATGCAAGTCACGGCATGACAAATCACACACTCAAACACTACACATTAAGTGAAGTTCAATATGCAACGAATTGCATATTGACGAAATTCCACGTTAATTTATTTAGTTCTATCCCGATTAGGTACACGGCAATATTAAATGTGGTTAAGCATGGCAAGAGGTGAAGCACAATTAAACTACCTATCTAGGCATTTTAAATGAGGTCGGAAATGACATATAGCACCTCCGGAACGACCTCACATGTTAATTTACAATTCTGTCTAGATCTGAACTAACACATTTAATTGGTTGTTAAACAACAAAACAAATAGGTTCACGTGATTCTACGCGTCATGGCAAGGAATTTACACATAGAGATCATCTCCAACGGAGCTACGGATCAAAAGATACAAGCACCGCAAGATATGATGGCATGAATGCAATATGTGTGCAATGACGGTCACGAGCACTTCAAAACATACAGCCAGCAAGAGAAAATGAAACTACACAAGATTCTAAGCAAGTTTCATGTAGGACTCGATCAAAACGGGGCTACGGTTCAAAAGATACGAGCAAAACAAGAAATCACTACAATCTGCCAAAATCAGCCACATAACACTTTCTACACCCCACAACCACGAGCTACGCAACTCTAATATAATCAACCAAGGCATGTCACGAAATAGGGCAAGAATCACTACCACAAACAACTAACAACAACTAGCATGGCATCATGGATCACTAGGGAAAGAAGACACAAAATGGCATCTCACACAATATCTCAGACTTAGTGAAAATTACACCTCATGAAAGTGCAGTTTTCGATCTGAAGCCATATTAACAGCAGCAAAACCATAAGCTACAGGACTCCAAATGGCATGAAAATTCACAGCATGCTAGAGAAACACAAGGGCTACAACTAACTCCATTGAGCCAACCTCAAAAGAGCTACAGATCACAAGATACAAGCAAGACAAGACAGCAACAAAATATAACAGATTCCGGACTTAGAAATATTTCAGCACGTGCAAATCAACACTATTTCTAGCAACTTGAGAGCAATCAAACCACACCTAAACATGCATTTCTATTGCAACCAAAAATACCATGGGCTAGTCTAAACACCCAAGAACAACTCTCTAGTTGACAACTCCGTCAAACGAAGCACGGAATAAATCCTACGAAAATGACAAGAGGGCAACATGGCAAAATATTGCGCGAACTAACTTACTCAAAAGCTAAAACTAATTGCACAGAAAAATCTTCTACCCCAAAAACATATAAAATATGTGGGGTTGCACACAAAAATAATGCCACACGAAAATGCGAGATAAACACCTATACACGGAAAAATAAACTAGCGGTAATCCCTACACGCAAAAATACCACCGACCGCTCTAAAATACATGGCTAATGGGTCCCTAGAGCATAAACATTTCTAATACGGCATACGAGCAATCCGGACTTGCGCGAAAATTAAATACGGGGCGACACCTACTGAAACAGCACGCAAAACGATGCATTTGGCACTTCAAACTACCTCAAATAATTATGCAAGTTAGAAATTCGAAATCTACGTGGAATTCTACACAAAATCCATACGCTACACATTCCGATCCGACACACGGATTAAAAGATACGGGGGTTTTAATATGTCTATATATCCTGAAATTTAGCTAATTCGAAAACCCCAAAAAAATACTATCGGGCCGAAATCCTCTCCTAATGGGCTACAGGGGCGCAACTTAGCATTCTCGCCACCTAGGCGAAAAAGGAATAGAAGGCCGGGGGGGGGGGGGAACTCACCTTGGGCTTGGCCCAGGTCGGCGAGGGAGGCAGGCCAGTCAGCGCTGGATGGGCCGGCCCAAGCGGGGTAGGCTGCTGGCGGGGCCGACGCGCTGGGCGTGGCGGCTCGCGTCCCAGGCGGCCCGAGCGGACAACGGGCGAGGCGGCGGCATCCTCGTCGGTCTCGTCTCGATCTGGACAGGAGGCATGGCGGGGAGCAGGGTCAGGCTGGCGGCGGGCGACTCCGGCGAGGGAGGCCAGCCGGCGGGGAACGGCGAGACGGAACGGATCCGGTCGTCGGGGTCCCGTCCCGGCGGCGACCGGCGTTGGGGAAGCTTCGACGAACTCAGGCCATGGCGCGGCGACCTACGGGGGAGAGAGAGATAAAACTGGTCAGGGAGGAGAGAAGAAGTGGGAAGGAAGAGGGAGAGGAGCGGGGGAGCCTCCGGCTCGGGCTCTGGCCGGCGAGGCACGTCGTGGCGGCGGGGCAGTTGAGGCGCGGGAGGCTGCGCGCGGGGGCTCGGACAGGGAGCTCTGGAGGGAGGCCATGGCGCTGGAGCTGGGGGAGCTCGCGGGGGCGGCGGATCTGGGCCCAAGGCGGGCCTGGATCGGGCCTGGCGGGCCGGCAGCGCTGGTGGGAGAGAGCGGCTGCGGGAGCTAGGGTTTCGGGGTAGGTGGCGCACAAAACGAGGCAGGGGGCTGCTGTCCAAAAATACTAGTAGGAGGGGCTATATATAGAGAAGAGGGGGCTAGGTTTAGCGAAATTCCGCCCCGGTTTCAACCGCGCGGTCGGATTCGGCTAATTCCGAACGCGAGAACGGTTACGAGGCCGTGTAGAGTGGATATCCGGAGACGAGAGGGAGAACGGGCGGTGATGGGGTTATAGTCCTAGGGTAGGGTCATAGGCCTGTCATGTAGGTCCTACCCAAGGACTACCCCTCACAAAGGACAAGGCCCTTAGTCAGTTTCGACTGAATTAAGGAGTCCCCATCATCCAGTCGGTAACAGGTCCTCGACCATCCAGTCGGAGAGTAACATTCGGAAGATATCAAGCTAACCGACTGGATAGCACTCGGTACATCGTAACCCCCCTGGAGGGAAACGGTCGTACGTTTCCAGGTGCATTTATTAGCATTTAGGGCGTACGTTACCTGTAACGTACACATTCAATCCCCACTACTCCACCCCTGTACCGGAACCGTTGTGGAGGGTAGCGCACTCTATATAAGCCACCCTTCCCCACTGGTAGAAGGGTTAGCAACTCATTGTATTCCATATTTCCACTCGACAACAAGCTCCCTGAGCACTGAGACGTAGGGCTATTACCTCCACCGTAGAGGGGCCCGAACTCATACAACCTCGCCGTAGCTAAGGCTCTGCCCATCCTTTTCGTACCCTACACATCTACTGTCAGGCTTATACCCACGACAGTTGGCGCCCACCGTGGGGCAGGCGTCTAAGCGACTTCCCGCGAGTTTGCGACTACTTCCTTTCGTCATGTCGTCCGGTGGAGATTCGAGCATGGGTCACCAGATCTTCTTCGGTGCTATCTCCTTCATCGTCGACGATTCGGCGTGGCTTCGGGATGCGCCCCTCGATATCGAGGGGCTTCCCCGTCGCGGGGCTACGCACTTTCGTGCCGGCGTCCGCGGCATTCTTCTTCTCCAGCAGTCGGCTCCGGTGTCGACCTACACCGCCGTCACGCGCCGCAACAAGCGGTCCCGCCGTCCGCGGCTCCAATGTTGGGTGCAACACGCCCAGGCGCGCCAGAACGCGTCTTCACAAGTGGCGGTTCTAGAGTCAGTTGTCGTTGCCCCGTCGTCCCAGCACTCAGGCTCGGTTCCGACTGAGTTTCCTTCCGAGTACGCGGGTCGCTGGCGTGCAGCAGAAGTACACATGGCCAATTCCCATGAAGATCCCCGTCAAGCTGGCCGGAACGAGCACGAGATCGGCGAAGCGTCCGGCGCGCGTCGTCCACCTCGCCGTTCTGCCAGTCGGCACACTCGGCGGAGCAACGTTGAGCTGTTCCGCACACCCCTCCTCAACTTGGCTGCAACTGCCAAGATAGTCGATTCCCTCCAGCCGACTGATTCAGAGGCTCGTAGAGGGATCGAGCAGATCCGAGCCCTGTTGCACACGGCGCAGCAGCAGAATTCGGCGGTCTCCCAGTCGCACAACAGGATCTATAATAGTTATGTTCATGCGAATACGCATCGGTCGGTTCACAGCCCAGGTTCCCATCAGCGGCACAGAGGAGGCAGCCGTTCCATAAATCACGAAGATCGCCGCCGTTCACGCACCCCTCCGCGGGGTGGGCCCTACGGGCCCCGACATCATGATGATCGGCGTTCAGTCAGTGACACTTACGACCCAAGGCCCGACGCAAGAGGGCATATCGCCCAGCGGAGGGTCGACAGGGGTCGGGCCCACCGCGATGGTCGCGATATCGACAGTCCGAGTGGAAGCAGGGCCATCGTTTCTTGTCCCGAGTGTTTCAGTCGAGCCATTCGTTCGGCTGACATCCCTCCCAACTTCTGATTGGCGACGGGAATTAGCAAGTTTACAGGGGAGTCCAAGCCAGAAACGTGGCTGGATGATTACCGAGTGGCAGTCCAGATCGGAGGAGGAGACGACCATGTCGCCATGAAGCACCTCCCTCTGATGCTCGACGGCTCGGCGTGAGCGTGGCTGAACCAGTTGGCCCCCTCAAGCATCTACAGCTGGGCAGATCTGGCCCGGGTGTTCATCAGGACCTTCGAAGGGACGTGCAAGCGCCCTGCTGGCCTCGTGGAGCTCCAGCACTGCGTCCAGAAGCAGAATGAGCCCCTGCGCGACTTCATCCAGCGTTGGACAACTTTCTATCACACGGTGGAGAACGTCACCGAGCATCAAGCAGTCTACGCCTTCAAGGCAGGCGTGCGGTACAGGGATCTGTACCTGAAGTTCGGCCGAACAGGCGACATCTCCATGAGCAAGATGATGGAGATAGCAATACGCTGTGCAAATGGTGAAGAAGAGGACCGCATCCGGAGCGGCAAGCACAAAACAGTCGTTGATGGGGATGGGGGCAACACTCGGAAGCAGAAGCAGAAAGCTCCGACCGCTCCGCAAGCAGAAGCTGCAGCCGTAACCAATGCCAAGTTCAAGGGCAAAGGGAAGGCTCAGTTCACCCCCAAGAAGAAGCAGTTCAATAACCCCATCCTGGACCAGCCATGTCCAGTTCATACAAAGATGGATGAAGAGGGCAACCCCATATATGCGAAGCATACCACTCGACAGTGTCGCCTCCTGATCCAGGGGTTCAGCGAAGGGCAACCGAGTGAGAAGGACCATGAACAGGATGAGGAGGATAAGGAGGATCCGTTCCCCCAAGTCCATGCAACCCTGATGATCTTTGTTGACGTCGAGAGCAAGAGCCAACTGAAGCTGGTGAACAGAGAGGTGAACATGGCCACCCCAACCAGCCCCAAGTTCCTCAAATGGTCTCAGACTGCGATCACCTTCGACCAGTCGGATCATCCGACACATGTACCCACCCCGGGAAGACAGGCTCTGGTCGTCGACCCGGTGGTAGAAGGAGTCCGACTGCGCAAAGTCCTCATGGATGGCGGCAGCGGCTTGAACGTCATGTACGCCGACACACTCAAGGGGATGGGCATCCCGATGTTCAAACTCAGCGAGAGCAGCATGCAGTTCCATGGAGTCGTCCCTGGACGGAAGGCCAAGTCACTCGGCCAGATCGCGTTGGACGTCGTTTTCGGCTCCGACAAGAACTTCCGCAAGGAAAAGCTAACGTTCGAAGTGGTCGACTTCCAGAGCGCTTATCACGCAATTCTGGGTCGCCCAGCGTATGTGCGTTTCATGGCCCGTCCATGTTACGTATACCTGAAGCTGAAGATGCCAGGACCGAAGGGTGTGATCACCATCACAAGCAATCGGCAGCGGGCTGAAGAGTGTCTGTAGCAGGGATCAAGAATCGCCGACCAGCAGATGGCCGTCCTCGAGCTTGACGAGTACAAGAAAACAGTCGACCCCGCTGACCTGATGCGCTCGAAGAGGCCAGCTTCAGAGTCTGCATTTCAGTCGGCAGGAGAGACAAAGAAGGTCAGCATCCACCCGACGGACGCCACTGCTGCCCCGACGAACATCTCCACCACCCTCGATCCTAAATAGGAAGCCGAGCTCACCCAATTCCTCTGTGAGAACTGGGACATCTTTGCATGGAAACCCTCTAACATGCCAGGTGTACCTAGGGAGTTGGCTGAGCACCGACTGCACGTGGATTCCACCGCTCGGCCTGTCCGAGAGCGCCTGCGCCGGTCCACCGCGCACAAGAGGAAAGCAATCGGGGAAGAGGTGGCCACTCCGAATGGCTCGCCAATGTTGTCATGGTGCCCAAGAAGGACAAGTCGCTCCGAATGTGCATCGACTTCAAGCATCTCAATAAGGTCTGCCCGAAAGACCATTTTCCGCTCCCCCGCATAGATCAAATTGTTGATTCGACTGCGGGTTGCGAGCGTCTGTCATTTCTTGATGCCTACTCGGGCTATCATCAGATCCGTCTGTATGGTCCCGATGAGTTAAAAACAGCCTTCATCACCCCATTCGGGTGCTTCTGCTACATCACTATGCCATTCGGTTTGAAGAATGCAGGAGCTACCTTTATGCGGATGATCCAAAAATGTCTCCTCGACCAGATTGGTCGGAATGTGGAGGCGTATATGGATGATATCGTAGTCAAGTCACGCAAAGGTTCCGACCTGCTGACTGACATGGCAGAAACATTCGCCAACCTCCGTAGGTACGATATCAAGCTCAACCCCGCCAAATGTTCATTCGGCGTTCCCAGCGGAAAGTTACTCGGTTTCTTCATTTCCGAACGAGGGATCGATGTCAACCCCGGAAAGATCGGGACCATCATCCGAATGGAGAGGCCGGTCAGAATACACGACGTTCAACGGCTCACAGGTTGCCTAGCGGCCTTGAGCAGGTTCATCAGTCGACTCGGCGAGAAAGCGCTTCCTCTGTACCGACTCATGAAGAAATCAGATACCTTCGAGTGGACAGACGGAGCCCAAGTCGCATTCGACGACCTCAAAGTCCTACTTTCCACCCAGCCGGTTCTTACTGCTCCGCTCAGTAAAGAGCCCCTTCTTCTGTATGTTGCGGCTACAAATCAAGTCGTCAGTACTGTTCTTACAGTCGAACGAGAAGAAGAAGGCAAAGCATACAAAGTTCAACGGTCAGTGTACTACGTCTCCGAGGTCCTGACTCCTTCCAAGCAGAGGTATCCCCACTATCAAAAACTTATTTACGGGATTTACATGACTTCTAAGAAGGTGGCCCATTATTTCCAAGACCACTCGGTGTCTGTCGTTTCTGATGCTCCATTGTCGGAAATTCTCCACAATTGAGACGCGTGAGGCCGAGTGGCGAAGTGGGCGATGGAGATGTTGTACTGTGACATCAAGTTCGAGGCCAAGAAAGCTATTAAGTCTCAAGCTCTGGCTGACTTCATAGCAGAATGGGTAGATCAATAGCAACCGACCCACATCTACTCGGCCCATTGGACAATGTTCTTCGATGGGTCCAAGATGTTGAATGGCTCCGGCGCTGGAGTTGTGATCATATCGCCAAAGGGCGACAAGATCAAGTACGTGCTACAGATACACTTCGATTCCTCCAACAACGAGGCAGAGTATGAAGCTCTCCTCTACGGGTTGCGTATGGCCATCTCACTCGGCGTCCGTCGCCTGATGGTCTACGGCGATTCGGATTTGGTGGTCAATCAAGTGATGAAAGAGTGGGACGTCAGGAACCCCACCATGACTACATACTGCAATGCAGTGAGGAAGCTTGAGAAGAAGTTTGAAGGTCTAGAACTTCACCATGTTCCAAGACTGAAGAACCAAGCAGCTGATGAGTTGGCAAAACTCGGATCCACTCGGAGACCAGTCCCGAGTGACGTCTGCCTTGAGCACCTCCACCTTCCCTCAGTCAAAGAAGATCCTTTCACAGAGGAGCCGGTACAACCAAAGAGTTCAACAGATCCGACTGAAGTCGATGTACCTGCTGTGGTTGACCTGGTCATGGAGATTCTTGCCGTCATCCCCGATTGGACTGTGCCGATCATTGCATATATCCTGAGGCAGGAACTACCAGAAGACGAAGTCCAGGCCAGGCAGATAGTCCGCAGGTCGAAGTCGTTCACTGTCATTGATGGCCAGTTGTACAAAGAAAGTATCTCAGGCGTTCTTCAACGATGCATCTCCCCAGAGGAGGGGCAGCTGATTCTGGAGGATATTCACTCGGGGACCTGCGGTCATCACGCTTCTTCAAGAGCATTCGTCGCCAAGGCATTCAGGGCTGGTTTCTTCTGGCTGCAGGCTAACGAGATGGCTAAAGATATGGTTGACCGATGTGAGGGCTGCCAGTTCTACTCCAATAAGTCCCACAAGCCGACATCTGCGTTGAAGACGATCCCTCTTGTGTGGCCGTTTGCTGTTTGGGGATTAGATACAGTCGGACCATTCAAGACAATCCAAGGTGGATACACACATCTGTTGGTGGCAGTCGATAAGTTCACGAAATGGATCGAAGCGAAGCCCATCAAGAAGCTCGACGCCTCAACAGCCGTCAAGTTTGTCAGGGACATCATCTTCAGATTCGGTGTACCTCACAGCATAATCACGGACAACAGGACAAACTTTGACTCGGACAGATTCAAAGGTTTCTGTACAAGCCAAGGCATCCGAGTGGATTTTGCTTCCGTGGCGCATCCTCAGTCCAATGGACAAGCAGAGCGGGCAAACAGACTTATTTTGCAAGGTTTGAAGCCCCGACTCCTGCGAGAGATAGGACATGCCGCTCGCGCTTGGGTTACCGAGCTACCTTCAGTGCTTTGGGGACTTCGCACAACCCCGAACAGATCTACAGGGCGATCACCGTTCTTCCTCGTTTATGGAGCATAAGCGGTCCTTCCGAGTGACTTGCTTCACAATGCGCCACGAGTCGAACTCTTCTCCGAAGCTGAAGCAGAACAAGCAAGGCAAGACGGAGTGGATCTTTTAGAGGAGGAGCGCGAGATGGCACTGACTCGATCAACCATTTATCAACAAGATCTGTGGCGTTTTCACGCGCGACACGTCAGGAGTCGTACGTTCCATGCAGGCGACCTGATGCTCCGAGTAGATCAGCAAAGACCTCACAAGTTGGCTCCTGCCTGGGAAGGACTCTTCATCATCTCTAAGGTGCTGAACAATGGGGCATACAGACTCTACAACGTCGACAGGGAGACAGACGAGCCGCGAGCATGGAACGGAGATCTCCTGAAGCGCTTCTACATGTGACCGTCGACTGAAGCAATGTAAAGAATAAGTATTGGTGAAATAATATAAAGCAGATTGAGTTTTTCGCAGGTTCAAAGTTCTTCCGAGGTCGCAGACTCTGGTCTCAAAAAAAAACAAAAAAACTTAGCTGCGATCCAGAATCGCCTAAGTATTAACTTTCTCCGAGTGTGCACTTCACGTCACACTCGGGGGCTTAGCTGCGATCCAGAATCGCCTAAGTATTAACTTTCTCCGAGTATGCACTTCACGTCACACTCGGGGGCTTAGCTGCGATCCAGAATTGCCTAAGTATTAACTTTCTCCGAGTGTGCACTTAACGTCACACTCGGGGGCTTAGCTGCGATCCAGAATCGCCTAAGTATTAACTTTCTCCGAGTGTGCACTTCACGTCACACTCGGGGACTTAGCTGCGATCCAGAATCGCCTAAGTATTAACCTTCTCCGAGTGTACACTTAACGTCACACTCGGGGGCTTAGGTGCGATCTAGAATCGCCTAAGTATTAACTTCCTCCGAGTGTACACTTAACGTCACACTCGGGGGCTTAGCTGCGATCCAGAATCGCCTAAGTATTAACTTTCTCCGAGTGTACACTTAACGTCACACTCGGGGGCTTAGCTGCGATCCAGAATCGCCTAAGTATTAACTTTCTCCAAGTGTGCACTTAACGTCACACTCGGGGACTTAGCTGCGATCCAGAATCGCCTAAGTATTAACCTTCTCCGAGTGTACACTTAACGTCACACTCGGAGGCTTAGCTGCGATCCAGAATCGCCTAAGTATTAACTTTCTCCGAGTGTACACTTAACGTCACACTCGGGGGCTTAGCTGCGATCCAGAATCGCCTAAGTATTAACTTTCTCCGAGTGTGCACTTAACGTCACACTCGGGGACTTAGTTGCGTTCCAGAATCGCCTAAGTGTTAACCTTCTCCGAGTGTACACTTAACGTCACACCCGGGGACTTAGGGAATTCCACGGACCCTCAATGAGGCTCATGCAGATGTCAAAACAACTAACATGTTCCGAATGTTTGCCTTTGGTTTCACCAAGAAACGCCAAACAAAAACTCGAGTCAACATTGCAACAGAAGAGCAAAAGATTCGATTCAAAGTTCAACAAAAGATAGTGGCTCGGTGTGGATCAAGCTTACCCACACCGAACCAAGAATGTGACGGCCAACAGCAGTGGCCAAAGTTTCTTACAGATCAACACTCGGCATACCGAGGATAAAAGTTTTTTATGCTTCATCTGGATTAACACCAGGACTCGAGGGCTCTACGAACGTATCCAGATCAATACCGTCGGCGATGCGGGTAGCACTTTCAAGGAAGGTTTCCATGAAGTCTTCGAATCGAAGTTTCTTCGTGTTGGCGACCTTCAATATCTTCAGCTTCTCCTCGCGCACCTCCTTACAATGGACTCGGACCAGGGACAGAGCAACATCTGCACCACAACGAGCTGCAGATTTCTTCCACGACTGCACTCGGTTCGGAATCTCCTCCAGTCGAGTCATCAGGTTCTCCATCTCCTGCTGCGACTCATCTTCTGGCCAAAGCTCCTTGTCGATTCGGCCGACGACTTCTCTCAGTCGACCGATGAAAGGACCAACTTTGCCCACGCGGATATGCGCACGGAGCAGATCCCGATTGGCGTCCTCGCCGAGTGGAACATTCTCGAGAATCGACCGCTCCACATCAGCTGCTTCAGCTTCAGCGTCAAAGCAAAAATCTGCGACAACAGGACAAACAAACAATAAGCACCGAGTGTGACGCGCATAACACAAGCACTCGGAAAAAGCAGGACTTACCAGCCAGACGCGTCATCATCTGCCGAGCCCAGTCGCTGACATATTTCTCTTGTGCTCTGCACCGTTTGTTCAGCACGTCCATTTGTCCCATCAGAGCAGTCCTTTGTTTCCCCATCTTTTCAACTTCTTCAGTCAACACCTTGTTCGCTTCACGAGCTTGCTCCAATGACTTCTCTCGTCCCGCCAGAGCATCCTTCATGCCAGCCATTGCAAGCAGCGTCGCATCAAGGTCACCAGCTAACTGATTCTTCTCCGCCCTGAGAGCCTCATAGGCTGTTCCCATTTCACAAGTTTTCTGCCAGCAAACACCAAGGGACAATCAGAAAATCCAACAACAAAAGTCTAAGTTCTTCAGACCCCTGCCGACGCAAGCAGTCGACAGCGCCCTCGGGGACTACACCCAGTGGGTTCACTAAGAGTGACCCCACTGGCATGCAACTCAAGCAGGCCCGCCCTATTGAGATGCATGTTACCACCTACGCCTACGAGGCCAATACTACCTGACCTGAGTACAAATTACTCTCGGGGACTCTTACAGTAAGTGCACTTCGAGTGCCACAACTACTCGCACTCGGTCATGTTATTTACAGACCTGACCAAAGCAAAGACAATATGTATAAAGACAACTGCCGGTGCAAGCACTCGACAGAAGTCTCGGGGACTACACCCACTGGGTTCACTCAGAGTGAACCCATTGCAAACAACAGACGCTATCCAAAAACACCCAGTGGGTTACAAGAGAAAAGTAAATACTTACTAGCCCACTTACTCGGATATCATCCCGCAGCTCCAAGCTCCGCTGGTACAAGGACGCGACGGAGTCGTAGGCCCTCTTGGCTTCTCCAGCCATCAGCTCCGCCTGCACCATGGCTCCCTTGGCCGCTCCCACCTGCTCCTTCGGGAGACGCTGGATGTTGAACTCGACATTCGACGAGCCTGGCATCGTCGGAAGTTCCTGAGGCATCCCAAGGTCCGCTCCAGTCGGCACCTCAACCACCAGCGCCGGTTCAGTCGGTGGCACGTCGGCGGCGAGAGCAGCAACAAGCGGAGCAGCCTCAAGAACGAGCTCCGCAGCCTATTCAGCTCTCCCCTGATCGCCCTCGTCCACGCAAATCGCCTCTGATAGACCGAACGACGCAAGATCTCAGAAAAAGAAAGAGGCAGAACCTATGATAGAATAAAACACTCGAAGTCACTACAACGCACATGGCTGAGACGAGACGACGTTGTCCGTGTCCATGGGGTCATCCTCCTGGCGCGCCGGAGAGGTGGCAGAAGTAGCGACTCTGTCGAGTGAAATCCATTCGACCAATGAACAGGAATTCACTCGGATATCAGAAGAAATTAGAAGATCGATACACTTACGTGGAGGTGACGGGGACAACAACCCTCATCCGCGGCAGAGCCTTCCGAGGTTTGGACCCACTCGGTTTGGCCGCCTTGGAAGACAGACCCGCAGGCTCAGCGGCAGCATCCCTGGCCCTCTTGGTGCTCCGAGCACTCGGGACCACCGGGGCAGTGGGCGGAGCACTCGAAGATGCTGGAGGGGCCGAGGGAACGGCAGGCTCGTGTCGGCGCTTGGTCCGATGCTCTGTTTGCGGAGGCGGCGAGTCCTGCTCTTCGTCTTCCTCCCCTTCCTCGCTAGTCTCTTCCTCCGACTCCCCGCTGTCGGAGACATATTCAGCACTCTCCACGCTGCCTTCCTCCTCCTCGGTCGGGTTCCCGTTCGAGACGGGAGAAAACCAGTTGGTCCACTCCTGCATAAAATTCAGTCGGCGGCATCAGACATCACACAGAGGTTCAAGCAAATGATAAGATTAAGACAGTTAGGAGCACTCGACAAGTTCCACTCACCCGATTCATAGGAGGATTATCCGCGTAGAAAGGCTTCACTCGCCGAGATCCTTTGGGATTCTCGCAGGGGCCTGTGATCTGGAGCACCCACGAGGTCACCTTCTCCTCAGTCACGCCCACAACGTTGGTCCGAGTGGAATCCTCGGGCCCCGTATAATGCCACATGGCGTGGTCGCGAGCCTGCAGGGGTTGGATACGCCGACCGAGGAAGACCTCCAGCAAGTCTATGCCAGTGACCCCCCCTCCTGACGACATCTACGAGCGCCCCGACCAGAGGTTGGATGTCGTTCTTCTCCGCCCTCGTGAGCGCGAGTTGCTTAGGTGGGGCGGGCCGATCTAAGTTAAAGGGAGGCAGCCCTGTCGAAGCATTCGGACAGGCGATATCCTGGCAGTAGAACCACATCGACTGCCAGTTCCTGACCGACTCACTTAGCTGGAGGGCAGGATAACTGCTCCGACTCTTTTTCTGGAAACCTAGGCCCCCGCAGAGCTGGAGAAGATGTGTTTTATCATCTGACTGGCTGAGTCGTTTGATGGTTTGGGATCTAGCAGAAAATATGTGCTTGAACAACCCCCAATGGGGAGGACAACCAATGAAACACTCGCACAGAACTATAAAAGCAGAGAGATGGGCAATGGCGTTCGGGGGAAAGTGGTGAAGTTGTGCTCCGAAGTGATTCATGATGCCCTTGAAGAAAGGATGCGGGGGCAAGGAGAAACCTCGATAGACGTGGCTGAGCAGCAAGACGCGCTCCCCCTCCTGGGGCGCCGGCTCGACCTCGTTCTCCGCCGGCAGCCTCCAAGTCTTGTGCACGATCATCCCGTGCTCAACCAGCTGCAGCAGATCCCCCTCCGTCAGTGTGGAGGGGAGGAAGTCGCCTTGAATCCACCCCGCCGGCAGCGGCCACTGCCGCCGCTGAGCAGGAGCCGCCGCCTTCCCCTTCTTCTTCCTCGCCTCCATCTTGCTGGTCTGACCCTTGGTCATGGCGGAAACTGCGAACCCACAGGAGGAAGGAGGAGGGAGGAGTGTAGAGGCGCTGGAGGTGGCAAGAGAGACGGAGCAGGCGAAGGCAAGAGATTCGGCGAGCGTAACGAAGAACCCTCGCCGCCGAGATTTAAGTAGGGCTCCGACTGGGTCGCTGGCAGGTGGGCCCAAAACCTTATCCCCCGACCCACCGCGGCGATATTAGTGGAGAGGTTGAAGGCGCGAGAATCGAGGCGTCAGGCGCTACTCGAGCGCGATGGCGTCATCCCCGCTGAGCGCGCGGAACCCGAAATTTGAGATCCCGGAAAATCCGCCGCTGTCAGTTGACCGGTCGCGTCAAAAGATGCCGCAGAAGCACTCGGCTTCCGACAGTTTGTTTCGCGAGTACTTCCACTCGGATCGTTGGTCAGAAAAGATAAAATGGATTGAGGCAAGCAACGCCCAGGCCAAGCCCGCTCCAGTCGGATCAAAACTTCAAGCATCGCTTCGTCATTTCAACCCTAATCCATTCGGGGACTAATGATGGGGTTATAGTCCTAGGGTAGGGTCATAGGCCTGTCATGTAGGTCCTACCCAAGGACTACCCCTCACAAAGGACAAGGCCCTTAGTCAGTTCCGACTGAATTAATGAGTCCCCATCATCCAGTCGGTAACAGGTCCTCGACCATCCAGTCGGAGAGTAACATTCGGAAGATATCAAGCTAACCGACTAGATACCACTCGGTACATCGTAACCCCCTGGAGGGAAACAGTCGTACGTTTCCAGGTGCATTTATTAGCATTTAGGGCGTACGTTACCTGTAACGTACACATTCAATCCCCACTACTCCACCCCTGTACCGGAACCGTTGTGGAGGGCAGCGCACTCTATATAAGCCACCCTTCCCCACTGGTAGAAGGGTTAGCAACTCATTGTATTCCATATTTCCACTCGACAACAAGCTCCCTGAGCACTGAGACGTAGGGCTATTACCTCCACCGTAGAGGGGCCCGAACTCATACAACCTCGCCGTAGCTAAGGCTCTGCCCATCCTTTTCGTACCCTACACATCTACTGTCAGGCTTATACCCACGACAGTCGGCGCGGCAACGAATTTTAAAACACCGACAAACGTCCGACGATAGACCGAATACGGTGCCGCTATGGTCGACCGTTCGGGTACCAGACGGCGACGAAATTCGACAGACGGCCTAGCTATATTAAAATAAGACCGCACGTCAAATCTCAACCCGATTAGAGAAAGTTTTACGCACACTTTTAAAAACAAGGTTTGAAGATGCCGTGGGCGCGTGCGAGTGCGGTCGGGCTCAGAACGGACAACGACGAGAACCGGCAACTACTATAGGATGCAGGTTTTGAAAACTGGCAGCAACGGAGATGCCGATGCAATGCAGATGATGTGAATGATGCGATGATGATGCGACAAAATAAAACAGACACATGACGAAAACGGAAAGGAGAGGGAATCTTCTGGAACGCCGGCATCGGGCTGTCACACACTGGGCACTGGATCAATATGTTAGTCCCAAAAAAAGTATAAAAAGTTGCCAAAAGTATATGAAATTTGTAGAATATTGGCATGAAACAATCAAAAATTATAGATACGACGGAGATGTATCAAACCTCTATGTCAAGGATTCAGTTAATCTCGTACGCTATTCCCTTTGTCCATCGGTATGTTACTTGCCCGAGATTCGATCGGCGGTATCTCCATACCTAGTTCAATCTCGTTACGGACAAGTCTCTTTACTTGTTCTGTAATACAAGATCCCGTGACTAACTCCTTAGTCACATTGCTTGCAAGTCTTATTGTGATGTTGTATTACCGAGTGGGTCCCGAGATACCTCTCCGTCATACGGAGTGACAAATCCCAGTCTTGATCCACGCCAATCCAACAGACACTTTCGGGGATACCTGTAGAGCACCTTTATAGTCACCCAGATATGTTGCGACGTTTGATACACACAAGGTATTCCTCTGGTGTCCGGGAGTTGCATGATCTTATGGTCATAGGAACAGCTACATTGACATGCAGAAAATAGTAGCAATAAACTGACACGATCATATGCTACGTTTATACTTTGGGTCTTGTCCATCACATCATTCTCCTAATGATGTGATCCCGTTATCAAGTGACAATACTTGTCTATGGTCAGGGACCTTGACCATCTTTGATCAACGAGTTAGTCCTTCAGAAAACAATAGCAATAAAACGACACGATCAATATGCTACGTTCATAGTTTGGGTCTTGTCCATCACATGATTCTCCTAATGATGTGATCCCGTTATCAAGTGACAATACTTGTCTATGACCAAGAAACCTTGACCATCTTTGATCAACGAGCTAGTCAACGAGAGGTTCACTAGGGACAATGTGTTGTCTATGTATCCACACATGTATTTGAGTTTTCAGTCAATACAATTCTAGCATGGATAATAAACGATTATCATGAACAAGGAAATATAATAATAACCAATTCATTATTGCCTCTAGGGCATATTTCCAACAGTGTCAAAGTAATCATTCCAAAGAAGAAAATGGCCGCTCTCTCGATTACGATTCAACGACGGACATGTCTCGGGATCGAGCCACAGAACAATGGCCGATGGCTATTAAAGTGGTGATGGACCAACACGACAGCCAATATCTCCTCCTCCTCATCGAACGAGGAATCGTAAGAGTCACAAAGGAAATTATGGAAAAAGAACTTGTCGGCGGAGTCAATTTTGCACCTTGGCAAATTGTCGAACAACTTGCGGGTGGAGTCGAAGGAGTTGGCCGGCGAAGAGACGCGCGCCTCCCTTGGACCAGGTGGCTGTCCTAGGGAAGTCTTGGCGGCGCGACGGTGGTGGCAACGTTTGGGGGAGGTGTGCCGACATCGGCAAATGGGTGGCGGCGACGACGCGGCAGAGGCGGGCGAGGATTTGCTGCCCATATGGATGGGAGAGGATGACCAACGTGCCATCGACTAGCGGGCCAGGGGAAGTAGGCAGGCGTCGCGCACGCGCGACTCATGTCCGTGCGTGCGCAAATCAGGCTAAAAAATGGGCTCGGAATGGATCGACATGTGGACAAAAAGCGGACACACGTTCGTTTGAGATGGTGCATTGGACCGACTTTTATGTCCGCGCGACCAAAACGGACGCGCGCGGACGAAATGGGTCGACGCGTTGGAGTTGCTCTTGTACAATGTCATCATGTTGGAGGAGTAACCAACATATCGTCGGACTCAAATAAATACATCATATAATTGTGACACAACTACTATATGATTTCATATGATCACAGTGTAGGTTGAAAAGGAACGGGGAGGGCGACGATAGGAGGGAGGGGGAGAGCATGAGGAAGGGAGGACGAAGGCATGATGGTGTGAAGGAGCGTGGGCCCTTGGATCCGGATCGGGCGATGGGTACAAGCCGCAGCCGTCTCCATGTCCGTCCAACCGCGTGGCGTAGACCAGTCCGCCATTGACCTCCTCTCCTCTCCTCCCCCCAAACCTCGCCCCCGCCATGGCCGCCGCGACGGCCGCCGCCGAGATCGCTGCGCTGCCGGAGCCGCGCGGCCCCCTGCGCCGACTCTGCGGCGACCTCTCCCGCCGCGTCCGCCTCCTCGCCCCGCTCCTCGACGACCCCTCCGCCTCCGCCTCGCCCCCCCTCGCCGACGCACTCCGCGCCGCCCGTGACCTCCTCCACTCCGTCCACCACGGCAGCAAGATCTACCAGGTATCAACCAACCCTCTTCCCCCCCTTCCTCCATCAACCACCGTGGCCGTCGCTAGACCCCAAAGATTGAATTTTTCCCCGCCGTCGACCGCAGGCCATGCGAGGCCGGGACAGCCTCCTCCGCGAATTCGCCGCCGTCAACGAGCAGATCCAGGCCGCGCTCGACCAGCTGCCCTACAACGACTTCGACATGCCCGAGGAGGTCCAGGAGCAGGTGCCACACCACCCCAATTCAATCCGCCCTTCACCTGATTTCCTGCTCCAATTCAATGCTGTTCTCAACAGCCCTGCCATTTTTTTGTAGGTGGCGCTGGTGCACTCGCAGTTCAAGAGGGCGGCGACGAGGGCGGAGTCGGCCGACCCGCAGCTGGCGAGGGACCTGGCCTGGGCGCTCAGCGACGACAAGCCGTCCGTGCCGGCCCTCCTCATGAGGGTCTCTGAGAAGCTGCAGCTCGAGACCATGACCGACATGAAGCGCGAGTCGGTGGCGCTGCATGAGATGGTCATCTCCAGCGGCGGCGAGCCCGATGGGTGCGTCGAAGAGATGTCCTCCCTGCTCAAGAAGCTCAATGACTGCGTCATCACCCAGGCCCCCGCCGCTGGCGAGGCTCCCGGCATGGGCAGGTCTCCCTCTGTCAAGTCGCCTATCATACCCGACGAGTTCAGATGCCCCATTTCGCTCGAGCTGATGCAGGACCCCGTCATCGTCTCCAGCGGCCAGGTGCGGCTGTTTGATTGTTATATGCAGCACTGCTAGTCAATCCTTAATCAAGCACGTTTATCCTAACATCGGTGTCTTGTTTTTCCAGACGTACGAGCGGTCCTGCATCCAGAAGTGGCTTGATTCTGGGCACAAGACCTGCCCCAAGACGCAGCTGGCCCTCACGCATACTTCCCTCACACCAAACTTTGTCCTCAAAAGCTTGATAGCGCAGTGGTGCGAAGCCAATGGCATCGAGCTTCCCAAGAACAAGGCCAATTCCCATGACAAGAAAGCGGTGAAAAGTTCCGATTATGATAATGCTGGCCTGATCTCGCTGATGAATAGGCTGCGGGCAGGGAACCAAGACGAGCAACGGGCAGCTGCGGGGGAGATCCGCTTGCTTGCAAAGAGAAACGTGAACAACCGGATATGTATAGCTGAAGCAGGAGCCATTCCGTTGCTGGTCAATCTGCTCTCCTCTTCTGACCCAAGAACGCAGGAACATGCTGTCACAGCACTTCTTAACCTCTCCATCCATGAGAACAATAAGGCAAGCATCGTGGACTCCAATGCCATCCCTAAGATAGTAGAAGTGCTGAAAACTGGGAGTATGGAAGCCAGAGAGAATGCAGCAGCCACGCTGTTTAGCCTGTCAGTTGTGGATGAAAACAAAGTGACTATCGGCGCTGCTGGCGCGATACCTCCGCTCATCAATCTCCTGTGCGACGGGAGCCCAAGAGGCAAGAAAGATGCGGCAACGGCAATTTTCAACCTGTGCATATATCAGGGTAATAAGGTCCGGGCGGTGAAAGCTGGAATCATCACCCATCTGATGAACTTCTTGGTGGATCCTACTGGGGGCATGATTGATGAGGCACTCACTCTTTTGTCGATTCTTGCCGGTAACCAAGAAGGCAAGGCTGTAATCACACAATCAGAGCCAATGCCTCCACTAATCGAGGTGGTCAGAACCGGGTCTCCTCGCAATAGAGAGAACGCAGCAGCCATTCTATTGTCTCTTTGCTCTGCCGATGCTGAACAAACCATGGCTGCAAAGGTAGCTGGAGGGGAAGATGCACTCAAGGAGCTGTCTGAAACCGGCACAGACCGCGCAAAAAGGAAAGCTTCTAGCTTACTTGAACTCATGCGCCAATCAGAGGATGCATGAAGATTTCTTGAAATGCGAGGTTGTGGCCTGGCTATAGCCAATTGTATACACGACACGAATACTTAATTGCTTCTGAATAGTGTTTGACTTTTGATATGTTTGTATCTAGGGAGGTCTGCTCAGAATTTTCTGTAAACACATAAATGGTTGTATACTATTGTAACTCAAAAAAAGTTGTATTTCTTGATAAGAAGATAGTAAATAATTTTCTGTGTGGTTTAGTTTGGTGATTATTACCAGTTCAGGTCTCATGCTTTTAAACACATTCCCATTTTGGTTGTAGAACAGGCTTTTTTTTTATTGAAGGAAGCGACAAGGAATCCGGAAGTTAGTTCTGCTTTTTGGGTGACGTGTCTGGTGGCTTCCCTCTGAAGTAAGTTCCTTCTCAGAAAATTATTACCACTGCATTTTAGTTCCTATCTCAATTGTTTGTGTGGAAATCTCAAAGTATGGGTTAATAGGTTAATGTAGCTTAGGCTTCTTTAGAGTTAAAAGACCCACATCATGCAGCTATATATTACTGTACCATCTAATTCTAATTCATAGGAAAGACACTGAGCAATATTTTCTCTTGTGACGAGTAAAACATGATGGGACAGAATATTTGTATAATACACAATACATTTTGAGGTGTGCTATGTATAATCATTTTAGGAGTCCACATGCAAGGAACCTTTTGCTGGGGGGTGTATTCAGTGCATTAAGGATCGTGGGTACAGTACTCGTTTAATTCACATCAATAGTCACAATTTTCCTTTTGGTAGAGATCATACACATACTCGTAAGGGTAACGTTCTCGGCCTATCAACTTCAAGTACGACGTATGTTAGGATTGAGAATAAAAAATTGGAAGTTCTGAAAATTTTCCATCAGTTCGCCTTTTTTGCCTGTAATCCTTCTGCTAGTGTTATCACTGGGCTCCTTTCAGAGCCCTAGTCAGTGTGCTTGCATCGATGGGAATAACATAGAATCATCGATAAGCAGTTGCTGACTCACTATTCTCCAATGGATACAGACAAAACGAATGGTGTCATTGCATATGCAATGTTTTGACCATGTGGGATAGGGTGGTTAGCAATCTCAATTCTTCAAAAAGAGTAAAAAACTGTTCACAAACAGAAGATTCACGACAGCTCCAGAACACTGATCCAGCTATATGCTGGAACGCCGAGAAGAGGGGTAAAGAATCCATGAACTCAAAACAAAAATAGAGTTGGGATGGAGAAAATACAGAGAACCAAGTAGACAAGACGGTGCAGCATGTCGATCATGTCACATAATTCGGTGGCAGCTACTTGCAAGCTACCAGGGCTTTTAGAAGAAAACCGAGGGAGGAAATGTTCAAAGGGGAAACACGTAAGGGAGAGTAGAGGCAAGATGCCAAGATGTGGCCACTGCACCAGCAGGATATATATATCATCGCTGCATTATTATGACATTTGAAACACACAACATGTTGTGACCATAACTAGATGTCTAGGAAATCTTGTTCGCAGAACGTAGTCTTTTCGGTCCACGTCAGTCATGTCGTGGCACTCTTTTCGCGAACCAGAGAGGATCTGGTCGTTTAGCATGACAATGAGGTTATAATAGTGTGTTGGGCATCGTGCTGCCCATGTGGGGACAAGTGTCCCTGCATTGGTCACCCGGCAATTATAGCAAATTCCAGCAGAAAGCCATTTTCCCTGTCTGAAAATGTATAATAAATGAATGGAGTCACTGGATGGGACATACTTCTTCAGCTGCCACGAGGCACCATGTTCCTTTGCGAAAAACAGGGTGGATCTGTTTGCAGCTCTTGTTAATATCATTGCTCTTTGACGGAATCCCTGAAGCATCACCAGATTCCGGTGAGTAAAACAGAACATAGTTAATTATTGTCTGTTCCAATTTTCTGTAACAAATGGCCATCTACTTTTAGTCTCAGGACAGAATTAATAAGTTGTTGTGTCATGTTTTACTGTAAGGAAATGGTTATTGTTCACTTCATTGGTACAAAACATTTCTGTTCATCTCTGTCAACCCTTGAACATTTATAATGCAAATCTTAGGTTCATTTTGTTTCATTTGTCTAGCTGCACATCGTGCATGGTATCTAGCAATGTAACCCCATTCCATGTGGCCTCCACATCATCTAGTTAGTGAGACAAGAGGTGCAGAAGCATAACAATAAAAAACCCCAGCCAATCTCCCACACTACACTACAGTATGTCCTGTCAGTATACAACCCCAACATGCAACATGCAGTAGCCCAGGAGGGCTGTCTGCATGCTCCATCACATGGCCACCCTAAGCAAATGCATGCGGAGAACACACTTCCAGGCTAATCAATCATGCATGCCCATATCATTTGCTTTGCTTAATCTTTCTCATTTTAGCTTTTAAGCACTACCACTTCTTAGTGTGATGACACAGCTAAGATCTAATCCTCACGCTTAAACAATCAATCAAGCGAGCAAGTTGGGCTCAAGAGATCTAAACGCCGGGCAGGTGGCAGCAGTGTTCAACTTTTTCGCTTTGACCCCAACCGCACGCACCTAATCAAGATTCTTGCGCTTGGTTATAACCACTAACGAGAACATGCATTGTGATATTATTCTATCTCCCACATGTGGTGTTAACTACTAGTAACTAGTGCTAATTCCAGCTTGGCCAGACACTTCCCATTGGCTGTGGGCATCATGTTGCTGCAATTATATGCTCATGTTACTAGTTAATCTCTTGTCTGTTGTATTTTTTGCTGTCAGAAGGGATCTGGATAGGTTGCAACTGGGAGTAAAATACGCGTCCGAACTGATCGTCTGGTGCGAAAATCGACGACCAAGATCCACTTCAGCTTGGTAGTGACCTGTGAGGGATCTGTGGTGGGAAGCGGCACGTGTCTGATCCCTGAGCGTCGGTTCGTTTGTGATGTTTGATCCTGACCGTCGGGTGCCTGCTGGTACGGCCGATTCTTGTTGCTTGGTTTGGTAGGGAGCCCCTTGGTCCCTATCTATAAAGGCCATGCATACAGATACAGGGGAGTAAGCTGTACTTGCTAGCTAATTAGCTTCAGACATCTCATCAGGTGACATCATCTGTCTTTCTTTCTTGCTGAGGAGAATGGGGCACATTTCTGACCCTGCGGGTGCCGTGGTGGTGGGCTGCAAAGTGCTGCCCATCTTCCACGAGAACGGCATCGTGGACGGCGCGGTGAAGAGGATCGTGCACAGGATCGACGGGAAGAAGGCGGTCGCCCGGGTGAAGGAGCTCCTCAAGTGGGCCGCCCAGGCCAGGCCGTACGGCAGCAGCAACGGCGTCAGCGGCAAGAAATGGAAGGTATTAATCACCACTTGTTTCTTTAGCCAGTGATGGTCGCAAGAGCACATCTTGTTTTGAGGCTGTGTCGATCCAGATGGGAAATTTCTTGTAATCTGATGATGGGATTTTCTTTGTGCGAGCAGCATTTTCTGAGCTTCCAGGGAAGGGATGGCGGCGGTGCTGCAGCACCAGTATCAAAGTGTGATGACGACACGAGCTCCGGGTCCGGGTCCGGGTCCGGCGGCAAGCTGAGCTTCAAGTGGGAGGCGGGCAGCTGCTCGTCGGCGTCGTCGGTGCTATACTCGCCGCTATCTTTCGCGTCGGCGCCGGCCGGGAGGACGGAGCAGCAGACGCCGTCTCGGGGGAACGGGAACTACTATAACTGTAGCAACGGGTACGCGTCGCGGCTGTCGTCGGTGAGCCAGAAGAGCACGTCATCGGAGGCGTGCCGGATGGCGCAGTGGATCACCACCGATTCAGACTGTGAGTTGCCATCTTTCTCTTATATATATACTATAGGAGTATATGTTAACATGATGAGTGGTTAGAGACAGTATTCAGTGTGTTAGCGTGGTTAATGACGCGTGTTTGGTTGGTTGATTTTGTTGCAGTTGTGGTGCTGGAGCTGTAAGTGAAAAACAAAACAGTACGCGTCATTAACTGAAGATGGCAACAGCAGCAGCAGCAGGAGGATGTTGAGATGAAACAAGACTTTTGGGAAGCTGGTGATGATGACTCAGCCTCCCTTATCAAGCTAGCTAGTTAATTAGCCAGTGTTGTTAATTACTTTAGTTAGTTAGGGAGGGAGGGAGCTTAAGCTGATGCAGATGCATGTGCTATCATTTAGACTGATGAGAAGCAATTAATCAAGCTGAGCTGATGCTGATGCTGATGCATGATGGAGCAGCAAAGCAAAGCAAGCAATGATGGAGTTGTCAAATTAAGTTACGTGTATATACACTAGCAGTTATCCTATATATGTGCGTGTCTTTTTTGATTGATATAAATAATAAGTCCACACGTACAATTTTTTTTTGTTCTTGAAGGGAATGCCATCTGGCTCATTTTATATATATTGAGATAAAGACATGTTAAATTTGTTCTTATATATGTGTTGCTATTAACAGCATTCAGAGTTGGGTTTTTTACGGGCCGTGTTGTACTGTTTTTTCACAAATTATAACCGAACTATTCATCTTTGTTAACTAATGGATCTCAGTTAGTATTGCTGCTCCAGTGGGTAAATGGAGTTTTACAAATTATAAACGAACTATTCATCTTTGTTAACTAATGGATCTCAGTTAGTATTGCTGCTCCAGTGGGTAAATGGAGTTTTACAAATTATAACCGAACTATTCATCTTTATTAACTAATGGATCTCAGTTAGTATTGCTGCTCCAGTGGGTAAATGGAGGCAGGTGCATCATCAGATTAGCAATGTTCTCAAGCTGCTCTCCTCTCCAACAAACTATGATGATTATCTTTTTTTTTTGACACCACATTGCCAGTGATTTCAATGCATATCACCACCAAATGTTCACGGACACGTTCTTCGGACATGTCTTCGGATGGGCCTCATCCAACTGCAGACGCCAAATGTTCACTTTCAGTTTTCTCTATACACTTAGCACAATTCTTAAGCAATCAAAAGATAAATATTTTACCATCATCTCCCACAATGTCTCTGGATCCTATAGTTTAGTAAGTTCACACACAACTGCAAAACGGATTTGAAGCACTCCGAATGTCCTCTAGCAGATTATTGTCTTTGGGCAAAGTTGTATCTTTTGTTACCCCTTGGTTCAGAGATGGTCTTGACAAAAGTCGTTCATGGAGGCAGGGACGATTCTAGGGGGGGACTAGGGGGGGGGGGGGCTAGACCCCCCTAACAAATTGATTTCTCTACTATAATAATGGTTGTTGTAGTCATTTTTTTTACTGCAAATGAACTTTGACCTTTTCATGAACAAACTTGCCCCCCCTATGCTTGCATGCTAGCTTCGTCCCTGCATGGAGGATAGATACCATCAGAAAGATAGTATTCCATATTGTAATCAAGGCCATTGATGGTATAATTGCACTTTGGAGCTTGGCTCGCACACAAACTTGCAAACAATGGAGACCGCTGCAACACGTTGATGTCATTGTGAGACCCATACAGGCTAAAGTAAGTGCCAAATTCAGAGTTTCTGTAATGCAAATGCTTTAAGAATGATGGCGGGATTTTTGCAATGTCCTTTGTATTGCCCTTGTTGACCATATGAGAAGTTCTTGCATTTCTTATGCATTCAATTCAGGGATCCAAGCATACCTAGAAACCCTCTTGCTTCCCATCTTGTCGTGAGCCTTGCTGTGTCTACGGGAGTGGGTTCTCTCAAGTACTCCACTACAAACACCTTCAACACTGTAGTATCAAAATTGACCAGCGCTTAGATGCATATGCTTTTAGACATGTGGACATACACGTCCCATGAATCTACGGCCATGCCATAGGCAAGCCTTCTCATCGTAATCGTGCACTTTTAGTAACCAGAGAACCCGACGGTTCCAATGACGTGCTTCTTCAGGATGAAGTAATCATTATAGGCCTCGACACCATGGTAGATGAGATCAAACACTTGTCACCGCATCCAAAATCGATAACAGAAATAGTGCTCGAATAATACATCAGCGGCAAAGTAGTCATCGACCAACATCAGATGGCCCCATGCCCTTGTTGGGGAACGTCGCAAGGGAAACAAAAATTTTCCTACGCGCACGAAGACCTATCATGATGATGTCCATCTACGAGAGGGGATGAGTGATCTACGTACCCTTGTAGATCGTACAGCAGAAGCGTTAGTGAACGCGGTTGATGTAGTGGAACGTCCTCACGTCCCTCGATCCGCCCCGCGAACAATCCCGCGATCAGTCCCACGATCTAGTACCAAACGGATGGCACCTCCGCGTTCAGCACACGTACAGCTCGACGATGATCTCGGCCTTCTTGATCCAGCAAGAGAGACGGAGAGGTAGAAGAGTTCTCCGGCAGCGTGACGGCGCTCCGGAGGTTGGTGATGATCTTGTCTCAGCAGGGCTCCGCCCGAGCTCCGCAGAAACGCGATCTAGAGGAAAAACTATGGAGGTATGTGGTCGGGCAGCCGTGAGAAAGTCGTCTCAAATCAGCCCTAAAACCTCCGTATATATAGGTGGGAGGGAGGGGAGGAGGCAGCCTCAAAACCTAAAGGTTTGGCCGAAATTGGAGGTGGAGGAGTCCTACTCCAATCCTACTTGGAGTAGGATTCCACCTTCCCACTTGGAAACTCTTTCCACCTTGTGTTTTTTCCTTCTCAAACCTTATGGGCCTTAGTGGGAACTTATTCCAGCCCACTAGGGGCTGGTTTATCTCTTCCCATAGCCCATGAGACCCCTTGGGGCGTGACACCCCTCCCGGCACTCCCGGTACACTACCGATGAGCCCGAAACTTTTCCGGTAATGCACGAAAACCTTCCGGTAACCAAATGAGGTCATCCTATATATCAATCTTCGTTTCCGGACCATTCCGGAAACCCTCGTGACGTCCGTGATCTCATCCGGGACTCCGAACAACATTCGGTAACCAACCATATAACTCAAATACGCATAAAACAACGTCGAACCTTAAGTGTGCAGACCCTGCGGGTTCGAGAACTATGTAGACATGACCCGAGAGACTCCTCGGTCAATATCCAATAGCGGGACCTGGATGCCCATATTGGATCCTACATATTCTACGAAGATCTTATCGTTTGAACCTCAGTGCCAAGGATTCATATAATCCCGTATGTCATTCCCTTTGTCCTTCGGTATGTTACTTGCCCGAGATTCGATCGTCAGTATCCGTATACCTATTTCAATCTCGTTTACTGGCAAGTCTCTTTACTCGTTCCGTAATACAAGATCCCGCAACTTACACTAAGTTACATTGCTTGCAAGGCTTGTGTGTGATGTTGTATTACCGAGTGGGCCCCGAGATACCTCTCCGTTCACACGGAGTGACAAATCCCAGTCTTGATCCATACTAACTCAACTAACACCTTCGGAGATACCTGTAGAGCATCTTTATAGTCACCCAGTTACGTTGCGACGTTTGATACACACAAAGCATTCCTCCGGTGTCAGTGAGTTATATGATCTCATGGTCATAGGAATAAATACTTGACACGCAGAAAACAGTAGCAACAAAATGACACGATCAACATGCTACGTCTATTAGTTTGGGTCTAGTCCATCACATGATTCTCCTAATGATGTGATCCCGTTATCAAGTGACAACACTTGCCTATGGCCAGGAAACCTTGACCATCTTTGATCAACGAGCTAGTCAACTAGAGGCTTACTAGGGACAGTGTTTTGTCTATGTATCCACACAAGTATTGTGTTTCCAATCAATACAATTATAGCATGGATAATAAACGATTATCATGAACTAAGAAATATAATAATAACTAATTTATTATTGCCTCTAGGGCATATTTCCAACAGCCCTATTTTGATTCGACACTCGATGTCCCTTTGTTGAACCCTTCTAGTTGAGAGCGTTCTCCTCCGCATGCACCTCGTTTGTAAGAATTGCCCCATGATCGCCGTTTCATCCTCATATTCCACCTCCTCATTCGACAAAGATGACTCCATGAACTCGTTGTAGAAATACTCCTCATTCGAATCCATCATGTTGGTTTCAAAGTAAAAAACAAATGTAAAAAATATTGGCAATGCCATTTGGAAGAACACTTGTCGGGCGGGGTGTCCACCATGGATGGTGCCGGCAGGTAGCGGTGGATATCTAGTCTGCGTCCATATTCAGGGTGGAACGACGACATAGTTAAAGGTGGGAAGGCGTTTGGGCGACCAAGGTCCAGCAAAGCTTGGAGGGCGGTCGGGCTGGTACAACAGGGGCTTCAGTCTCCGAGTGAGCGGATACAAAGAACAAGGGAAGGGACGAAGTGGGGGCAAAAATGGCTCCTAGTGGGGTATTTTGGGTTGGCCGGGCGTGTGAGAGTCTGTTGTGGCATAGGTACGGACACCCGCGAACCACCCTACTTTTGATCCAGTTTGTGGGATTTCACATTTCTTTGTGACCGTCGTTGGATGGTAAAAAATGTCTCGACTGCCCGTCTATACATTTAGGGGCAAGTTGGTGATCCACATTGAAGTTGCCATAATACCTCTCATTCTCCATTGAGTGCACCGGACCCTACTATTGGGTTTAATATGGCGACACCAGAGTTTAAGCGATTAAACCTAAAAAATTGGTTTGGGATCAAGGGTCACTTTAAGAGAGTTCATGGTTCAAGGGAGAGAGCTTGCCAAGTTACCAAGTCATTGACCAAAAATCCAAATAAGAATCCAAAGAATTCTATGCATTCAAAAATAAAAAGTAGAGAGGCCAATTCACATGCCAAATTTCACGAAGCGATGTTTGGCCTGTGAATAACTATCCCCTTAAAAAGGAATCTCATCCCTGAGATTCACGAGAAGATCCAAATGTTGACATACCTTCGTTGGAAATATGCCCTAGAGGCAATAATACAGTGATTATTATTATATTTCCTTGTTCATGATAATCGTTTATTATCCATGCTAGAATTGTATTAATTGGAAACTCAAATATATGTGTGGGTACATAGACAACACCGTGTCCCTAGTGAGCCTCTAATGGACTAGCTCGTTGATCAAAGATGATCGAGGTTTCCTGGCCATAGACATGAGTTGTCATTTGATAACGGGATCACATCATTAGAAGAATGATGTGATGAAGAAGACCCAAACTATGAACGTAGCATGTGATCGTGTCTGTTTATTGCTACTGTTTTCTACGCGCATGTCAAGTATCCGTTCCTATGATCATGAGATCATGTAACTCACTGACACCAGAGGAGTACCTTGTGTGTAAAAAACGCCACAACGTAACCGAGTGACTATGAAGGTGCTCTATAGGTATCTCCGAGGGTGTCTGTTGAGTTGGCATGGATCAAGACTGGGAATTTGTTACTCCGTGCGACGGAGAGGTATCTCAGGGTCCACTCGATGATACAACATCACAATGAGCTTGCAAGCAATGTGACTAAATAGTTAGCTACTGGATCTTGTATTACAAAACGAGTAAATAGACTTGCCGGTAATGAGACTGAACTAGGTATGAAGATACCGACGATCGAACCTCGGGCAAGTAACACACCGATAGACAAAGGGAACTGTATACGAGATTGATTGAACCCTTGACATCGAGGTTCGACCGATAAAGATCTTCATAGAATATGTAGGAACCAATATGGACATCCAGGTTCCACTATTGGTTATTGACCAGGGAGTGTCTCGATAATGTCTGCATAGTTCTCGAAACCGCAGAGTCTGGACACCCCCCAGAGTCTGGACACTTAAGGTTCAGTGACGATTTGGTATTGTTAAGTTATGCGTGTTGGTAATCAAATGTTGTTCGGAGTCCCGGATGAGATCCCAGACATGACGAGGAGCTCCATAATGGTCTGTAGGTAAAGATTGATATATGGAAAGTTCTGTGTTGGTCATCGGAAAAGGTTCAGGCATCACCGGTAGCGAACCATGAGTGCCGGCAGGGTTCCGGGGGTCCACCTGCCCCGCAGGGGCCACATTGGCGTGAGGGATGCGCACCAGCCACTGGTGGGTTGGGCACACGTCCCCACTCAGGGCCATGCGACTGGGCTTGTGGAAGGGCCAACCCTAGGGGTGGCGCCACCTTTCCTTGGGTGGCAAGCCACCTCTAGGGCGCCTCCACCCTTGGCCGCCAGCCCGAAAGGGGAAACCCTAGGGGTGGGCGCCTCCACTCCTCCCCATATATATATTTGAGGGGAGAGAGGACAGCCACACCTAAAAAAGCCACGGGCTGCCTCTCTCTCTAGATCAGTTTCTCCTCCAGTTTGTCCGAGTAGCGCTTGGCGAAGTCGTGCCGGGACAGCTCCACCAACACCACCGACACGCCGTCGCGCTGCCGGGGAACTTATCTACCACTCCACCCTCTCTTGCTCGATCGAGGAGGCGGAGACGTCATCGGGCTGTACATGTACTGGACGCAGAGGTGCCGTCCGTTCGACACTTGACCGGGAGTTCGTGGGATGGATCGTGATTGGACCGCGAAGATGTTCGACTACATCAACCGCGTTTCTTAACGCTTCCGCTAAGCGACCTACAAGGGTATATAGATACAATATTTCCTCTCGTAGATGTGCATCTCCTAGATTGATCTTGGTGACCGTAGGAATTTTTTTGTTTCCCATGCAACGTTCCCCAACAGTTATCTCAACGGGATTATATGGTGCCCTATGTTGGGAAACATTGCATGGGAAACAAAAAAAATTCTACGCTCACCAAGATCAATTTAGGAGATGCACATCTACGAGAGGAGAGATTGTATCTAGATACACTTGTAGATTGCTAAGAGGAAGCATTAAAGAACACAGTTAATGTAGTGGTATATCTTCGTGATCCAATCACGATCCGTCTGGCGAACTCCCGATTGAGCGCCGAACGGACGGCACCTCCGCGTTCAGCATACATACAACTCGATGACGTCTCTGCCTCCTCGATCCAGCGAGCAAGGGTGGAGTAGTAGATGAGTTCTCCGACAACATGACGGCATGGTGGCGGCGGTGGTGATGCTATCCCGACAGGGCTACGCCCAGCGCTACCGAAACTGCGAACGGAGGAGAAAACGATCTAGGGAGAGAGAGGGGCGCCAAGGGCTTCGTGTGTCCTCTTGGGGCGCCCCTCCCCTCTATATATAGGTGGAGGGGCGTGGGGAACAACCCCTCCAAGCCCTAGGGCGCAACCAAGGGGGGAGGAGGTGGAATCCTAGTCCCCCTCCTTCCCTTCCATACAAAGGTGGACTTTCCACCTTTCTCAACTCCATGGGCCTTGAGGGACTTGTGCGCTTGGCCCAATAAGGCCACAATGTCTCCCCTCACCCCATGCAAACCCTTGGGATGTGGTAGAACCCTTCCTGGACTTACAGAATCCTCTGGAAGTTTCCGAAACCTTATAGAAGCTTCCCGGTACAATACCGAAAAAACCTGAAACATTTCCGATAGCCAAAATATGACTTCCCATATACAAATCTATACCTCCAGACCATTCTAGAGCTCCCCCTGACATCCTAGATCTCATCCGGACTCCAAACAACATTCGGTCACCATCACACATAACTCACTAATACCAAAACGTCACCGAACCTTAAGTGTGCAGACCCTGCGGGTTCGAGAACTATGTAGACATGACCGAGACACTCTCCGATCAATATCCAATAGCGGAACCTGGATGTCCACATTGGATCCTACATATTCTATGAAGATCTTATCGGTTGAACTTCTATGTCAATGATTCACACAATCCCGTATATCATTCCCTTTGTCCTTCGGTATGTTACTTGCCCGAGATTCGATCGTCGGTATCGCCATACCTATTTCAATCTTGTTACCGACAAGTCTCTTTACTCGTTCCATAATACAAGATCCCGTGGTTAACTCTTTAGTCACATTGCTTGCAAGACTTGTTTGTGACGTTGTATTACCGAGTGGGCCCCGGGATATACATCTCCGTCACATGGAGTGACAAATCCCAGTCTTGATCCATGCCAAGTCAACGGACACCTTCGGAGATACGTGTAGAGCACCTTTATAGTCACGCAGTAACGTTGCGACGTTTGATACACACAAGGCATTCCTTTGGTGTCAGTGAGATACATGATCTCATGGTCATAGGAATGCATACTTGACATGCAGAAAACAATAGCAACAAAATAACACGATCATCTGCTACATTTATAGTTTGGATCTTGTCCATCACATCATTCTCCTAATGATTTGATCCCGTTATCAAGTGACAACACTTGTCTATGGCTAGTAAACCTTAACCATGTTTGATCTGTTGAGGAACGTCGCATGGGAAACACAAATTTTCCTACGCGCACGAAGACCTATCATGGTGATGTCCATCTACGAGAGGGGATTTCCGATCTACGTACCCTTGTAGATCGCACAACAGAAGCGTTAAGAAATGCGGTTGATGTCGAGGAACGTCCTCACGTCCCTCGATCCGCCCCGCGAACCGTCCCGCGATCAGTCCCACGATCTAGTGCCGAATGGACGGCACCTCCGCGTTCAACACACGTACAACTCGACGATGATCTTGGCCTTCTTGATCCAGCAAGAGAGACGGAGAGGTAGATGATTTCTTCGGCAGCGTGACGGCGCTCCGGAGGTTGGTGGTGATCTTATCTCAGCAGGGCTCCGCCCGAGCTCCGCAGAAACGCGATCTAGAGGTAAAACCGTGGAGATATGTGGTCGGGCTGCCGTGGCAAAGTTGTCTCAAATCAGCCCTAATACCTCATTATATATAGGAGGGAGGGGGAGGGAAGAGGCAGCCTCAAACCCTCAAGGTTTGGCCTAAATTGGAGGTGGAGGAGTCCTACTCCAATCCTATTTGGAGTAGGATTCCACCTTCCCACTTAGAAACTCTTTCCACCTTGTGTTTTTTCCTTCTCAAACCTTATGGCCTTAGTGGGAACTTATTCCAGCCCACTAGGGGCTGGTTTATCTCTTCCCATAGCCCATGAGACCCCTTGGGGCGTGACACCCGTCCCGATGGTCCCCGGCACCCCTCCCGGCACTCCCGGTACACTACCGATGAGCCCGAAACTTTTCCGTGACCAAAACAGGACTTCCTGTATATCAATCTTTACCTCCGGACCATTCCGGAGCTCCTCGTGACGTCCTGGATCTCATCCGGGGCTCCGAACAACATTCGGTAACCAACCATATAACTCAAATACGCATAAAACAACGTCGAACCTTAAGTGTGCAAACCCTGCGGGTTCGAGAACTATGTAGACATGACCCGAGTGACTCCTCGGTCAATATCCAATAGCGAGACCTGGATGCCCATATTGGATCCTACATATTCTACGAAGATCTTATCGTTCGAACCTCAGTGCCAAGGATTCATATAATCCCGTATGTCATTCCCTTTGTCCTTCGGTATGTTACTTGCCCGAGATTCGATCGTCAGTATCCGCATACCTATTTCACTCTCGTTTACCGGCAAGTCTCTTTAATCGTTCCGTAATACAAGATCCCTCAACTTACACTAAGTCACATTGCTTGCAAGGCTTGTGTGTGATGTTGTATTACCGAGTGGGCCCCGAGATACCTCTCCGTCATACGGAGTGACAAATCCCAGTCTCGATCCATACTAACTCAACGAACTCCTTCGGAGATACCTGTAGAGCATCTTTATAGTCACCTAGTTACGTTGCGACGTTTGATACACACAAAGCATTCCTCCGGTGTCAGTGAGTTATATGATCTCATGGTCATAGGAAAAAATACTTGACACGCAGAAAACAGTAGCAACAAAATGACACGATCAACATGCTACGTCTATTAGTTTGGGTCTAGTCCATCACATGATTCTCCTAATGATGTGATCCCGTTATCAAGTGACAACACTTGCCTATGGTCAGGAAATCTTGACCATCTTTGATCAACGAGCTAGTCAACTAGAGGCTTACTAGGGACAGTGCTTTGTCTATGTATCCACACATGCACTGTGTTTCCAATCAATACAATTATAGCATGGATAATAAACGACTATCATGAACCAAGAAATATAATAATAACTAATTTATTATTGCCTCTAGGGCATATTTCCAACATGATCAACGAGCCAGTCAACTACAGGCTTACTAGGGATTGTAATTTGTCTATGTATTCACACATATATTTATGTTTCTATTCAATACAATTATAGCATGAATAATAAACGATCATTTTGAAACCGGAAATATAATAATAATTATTTTATTATTACCTCTAGGGCATATTTCCAACATATCCTCGTATACCCCGTCCTCCCTACCGTGCATGTCCGAAGCACACACAACAAACATAAATAAAATGGTTAAGATGATCCACTCCCGCCTCCAAGCATTCCAAGACGCCTTGTCTGATTATTCCCTAGAGGATTTGGGTTACAAGAGCATGGTTCCGTGGGGGATTGCAATTCACATGGTTCCGTGGGGGATTGCAAGAGAGACTCGACTGGACACCCGTGGATGGCTGCAGCTACACCCGTGGGCGGGTTTATGCAATTTGGAGATGGGGACCATCGACCTATCTGCTTGGATACTAAGAGCATCTCCAACAGCCGCGCTTTGCGCCGCGTAAAAAAAATGCGTTTGCAGCGCGCGCTTCGGCTGGTTTAGCGCGAGGTTAGGCGCTGGCTCCAGCAGCCGCGCTATAATGCAGCGCGCGCGTCGCTCCAGCAGTGCCCAAAAATGCAGCGCGCGCAGCATGCACAAACCACATATATACCACATATACATTTCAAAAAATAGGCGCAAAAACGATCAAACAAATAAAATAAATCAACAATAAATAGTCTTACAACTCAAACAAATAGTTTTTCCTTCAATACAACAAATAATGCAATAAACACAACCAATAGTTCATGAACAATAAAATACAAATAATGCAATAAACACAACCAAATCATGCTCTTTGTCGTCCATGCCATGCCCACCACTCTTCAATCAGATCCTTCTGAAGATCATTGTGCGTTCCGGGACGCCGAATGGCAATGATAGGAGGCAACAAAACGGGCTACCCTTTCAGTCCTCCGTCGCACTCGCATGGGATGTCCCAAGAGCTCATACTGTGAGTAATCTAAATCTTGGCCACGCTCATTCTCGATGATCATGTTGTGCATGATCACACAAGCGTGCATGATGTACCAAAGCATTTTTTTGATCCCAAAATCTAGCTGGTCATCTAACAATAGCAAATTGGGCTTGCAAAATCCCAAATGCTCTCTCCACATCTTTTCTAGCAGCCGCCTGAGCATTGTGGAAATCAAGATTTTTCTTACCTTCCGGCTTTTTCAACGGCTTCACGAAGGTTTGCCACTTTGGATAGATGCCATCCGCTAGATAATAGCCATAGTTGTACGTACGACCATTTGCTACAAACTTTACCGGTGGCAACTCACCATCTGCAATCTTATTCATCAGTGGTGACCGGTTGACAACATTGATATCATTCAAAGATCCAGGCATTCCAAAGAATGCATGCCAAATTCAAGTCTCCTGATCGACCACCGCTTCAAGGATTATAGTGGAACCCTTTTTTTGGCCGTGGAATTGCCCATGCCATGCCTTTGGACAATTCTTCCAACTCCAATGCATGCAATCTATTGAGCCAAGCATGCCAGAAAAGCCGCGAGCCTTGTTCATCGCCAATAGCCTTGCGACGTCTTCAGTAGTGGGAGATCTCAAATACTCCTCGCCAAACACTTGCACAATTCCCACTGCAAAGCGCTTGACACACATGATGGCTTGGCTCTCACCCATAGCCAAGTGATCATCAACTAGATCAGCCGGGATACCGTATGCCAACATACGCAATGCGGCTGTCACCTTCAGAAAGGTGCTATGCCCAAGCTCTCCGGCGGCATTCCTCCTTTGCTGGAAAAACCGGTCATGGCTCGCTAGTTTCTCTGCAATGCGCTTGAACAAGTCTGTGCTCATCCTAAACCGGCGACGAAAATACGACTCCGAGTATGTGAGATTCTCCACGAAATAGTTCTTCATCAATCTATTATGGGCATCAATCCTATCTCTTCAAATTTTCTCCCGACCCATAACCGAACCACCGTGCTTCGGTTTTTTATTGATATGCATAGCTATTATCATTGCAAGATCCTCATCCTCTTCCATATCAAATTCTTCTTCGGACGAACTCATCTACAATGTTCAATACTATACTATAAAAACTACCATTCAAAACATGCATCAAATTCATAAGTTTGGAGCAATACATACCTTGTAGGCGTTTTGTCGAACACCTTGCGGGTGCGGCGCGGCAGCGAGCTCTCGGGCGCTGTTCCTCGGACGTCGGAGGCGCGCGAGGGCCGGCCGGACTAGGAGGGGGTGTGGCGAAAGCGCGGCGGCGCGGGGAAGCGCTTGAAAGGTCGCCGGGGGGCGCGGGCGGTGTTTGGGATATTGCTTATTAAGTGACCCGCCCAATATGGGCCGGGTTACTTGTAAGGCGATTCATCCTTTGGGGCTAGTTGGGCCTCAGCTTGGGCGGTTCAAGGCCGCGGGATGGTTATGATTTATGGAAGGTCTTTGGGTTTTGCAAGACGGCGACTTAGAGACCGCGGTGGTCACGATTTGTAAGGAGGAAGGGACTCTTGTAAAACCCTAAAGCCTCGACCTATATATAAAGGCGAGTCTGAAGGGGGATAGGTAGGTTAGAAATCATCGAGTGCTAGGTTAGGCGAGTTACGCCTCCCTTGTAATCGAATCAACATCAATACACACAAAGCAGGACGTAGGCTATTACCTCCTCCCGAGGGGCCGAACCTGGGTAATCCGCCGTGTTTCCTCCCGTTAACCCCTTTGAGTCGCCACCAAGGTGCGATGGCTCCCATACTAAGTCCTTTCACGAGGACATCTGCCGTGACAAAACCACGACAGTTGGCGCCCACCGTGGGGCCTACGCACGGTGGAGTTGAGTTCTCAAAGGGAGCCTTACCAGGGTTTGGGAGCTACGCGACGGCGCTCATGACTCGGTGCCGCCGCGGGATAACCTACATCGACAACCAACGATGGGGACCTGAAGCAAATTCTCTTGAATCAGGCTACAAGGTCCCCTTCGGCATGATCAACGTCTTCATCGGCATGATCGGATCATCCGTCCCTGAGCCGAACATCTCCACCGACATCGTCGAGCCGGCCAGGTATGTCCGCCCAGTCATAACACAGCATCTGACTCGCCCGGTCTTTGTGGGATTCACGCAGGGGTCAGAAGAGCCGGAACATGTGGTGGCCCAGGAGGTCACCCCGGTCAACTCCGACGATGAGTCATCCATGGGCGATTCAGATTCCATCCAGTCCCTCCATGGAGACGGTCTCGGAGGCTTGTCGCTGGCAATGGATCCGGAAATCCTTGATCGAACCCGCCGCCAGATCGCCATCTACATGGCCGGGGCAACCCAACCCGCACAGAACCCCACCGGAGGTGATGGGACCGGCGGGACATCCAGAAGTGCGTCTGCGGTCCTGGTGGACTTGGCGGCGGAAATCACGAGGCTAATGTCAACTCCGCTCACACCAGAGAACCAAGGGGAGATAAACGCAGAGTTAGCAAAGCTGAGGGAGGCGGTGGCAAAGGCCCATCAGGATGCTGAGATGGAGTCCGCCGGGATGGAAACTCGACAAGCCCAGATCACGGCCGAAGGGATGCGATTGAACACCGACAACTGGCGGCTCAAAAGACAGCAGCGCGCGTCAGACGCCGTCCATCAGCGGCGACACCAGGGTCGCCTGCCCCATGACCTCAACCCGACTCGCCTGTTCGACACTCCCCAAACACCCGGGATGGGAGCCGCCCCAGCAGGAGGACCGGGCCGCCCGTCTAACCCGCCGATTCAGCCGATTGAGGGTCAAATTCCTCGTTTCCGTACCTCTCGAGGCCACTTCTCCAACCCGGTGGATAACGTGCTTGCCGCAACTCGCCATCTGGAGTCTCTTCCGATCCACGGCAACACCCCAGCTGAGATTGAAGCAAGGAACGCCATCGAGATGTTGAAAATGGCGGTGGTCCAAAACGCGCATTTCTCGCACAACCCTGAGAGATTGCACTCCACCCCTCAGGCGAGCTACACCAGGAGTAGGCCGGAGGATCAGCCAGCCGTAAACAGTGCCCCGCGACACTTCCCGTAGGACAACCCGCCCGAGCGGAACCCGCCGGGCAGAGATCCCCCCAACATTCAAGAGGCCCAGACTCCCCTCGCGGGGACCGAAGGGCGAGTTGGGGTGCCCTGCTTGTCCCTAGCCCTTCGGAACGAAAGAATGCCCAAGGATTTCAAAGGACCAAGAAAGGTGCCTAATTACACACCAGATCTCGAACCAACATCATGGATCGAGGGCTATGAGATCGCCATGGACATGCTCGACGTAAACGAGGAGGTTTGCGCCAGATACTTCACCATGATGCTCGAGGGATCGGCGCGCACTTGGTTGAAAAACTTACCCCCCAATTCTATCCAGTCCTGGGCCGAGCTGAAAGAGCGTTTCATCAAAAACTTCCGGGGAACCTGTAAACGGCCGATGACGATCGTCGACTTACAACACTGCGTACAACGCCTGGATGAGTCGGCGCACCATTGGTCGCGGCGAGTTGCGGAAATTATCCATTCATCGGATGGCATCACGGCAGCACAAGCCGTGCTTATCCTCGAGCACAACTGCCACTATGAACCGCTGGTCCAGAAATTGGGGCGACTCAAACGGAAAGTTCAGGATATGGGCGAACTGATGGACACCCTCACTAGGTACGCCGAGGCCGATGATACCAAGGATCCCGGCGAGGATGGTAAGGGTAACTCGCCCAAGAAGGGCGATTCAACAAAAAACCACACCCGCCTCCAAGGCTGCAACCGTCACAACCAGGGGACCAACGGCAAGCGTAGGCCACAGGAGGAGCCCTCGGATTTGGTTGCCAACACCAACGCCAATGACGGCAAAAAGAAGAATCGAGGCTTCAGTGGGAAAAGGCCGCGTAATTACGAAGAGCTACTCAAAGGCCCTTGCCCGCACCACGCCACGGTCGACGGCCCGACGGGCCACTCGTGGGAGAACTGTTTCGTGATGCGAGAATTTCGGGCTGAGGCAATCAAGAAGAGCCAAAACGAAGATCCGAACCGTCGCCAGGACCAACTCGCCACGCCCAACCAAAGGCACAACCCCTTCGGCGGCTTTCCCGAACAGGAGGCTCAGGGAGGCCCGCACCCAGGCGGCGGCCAGTACCCGGTGCACCACCAGCGGCGGTACAACCCGCCGGGAGTTTTCCAGCAGCCGCCCCCACAGGGGGCTCCACAGGACCAGGATGACAACGGGGGCTTCCGCAGCAATCCCAAACAGCTAAGTAATGGGCAGTACCACGTTTTCACCACTAATGCTTGCAGGCGTGATAAAAAGGTAAATCACCGGACGTACAGCGTAACTGAGCCGGCGATTCCCAGGTATCTCCATTGGTCCGAGCAGACCATATCGTGGAGCAGAGAGGATCACCCGCCAAGAATAGATAACCCGGGCGACCTGGCATTAGTCGTGGCTCCCCAAGTGGGGGGTTACACCTTGTCAAAGGTATTAATGGATGGTGGAAGCAGCATTAATATCCTATACTTCGACACCTTTCGGAGGATGAATCTATCGGAAAAAGACTTGTTGCCTTCAACCATGGTTTTCCATGGCATTGTCCCGGGCAAGTCGGCTTATCCCATAGGCCGGGTCAGGCTCTCAGTGGCATTTGGGACTACGCAGAACTACAGGTCGAAATCCCTAATCTTCGAGGTGGTCAAACTGAAAAGCCCATACCACGCGCTGTTCGGGCGACCGGCTTACGCCCGTTTCATGGCCCGCCCGTGCTACGTCTACCTCAAACTAAAAATGCCGGGTCCCAAAGGACCCATCACGATCGACGGAGATAGAAGAATCGCAAAGGAGTGCGAGGAAGGGGACGCGGCTTATGCGGAGGTCGCCTGTGCGGCGGAAGAGCTCAAACACCATCGGGCCAATGTTGACCTGGCAGACATGTCACCACTCAAGAAGCCGACTACAGATTCTGAGTCGCCCCTCAAATTCAAGCCGACGAAGGATGCTAAGACAATCGACTTCATTCCTGGCGATTCATCCAAGCAGTTCACCATTGGGACGGGTCTGGATCCCAAATAGGAAAGCGCGCTCATCGAATTCATCCGTGAGAATCGGGACATCTTCGCATGGAAACCCTCTGACATGCCGGGTGTACCGAGAGAATTCACTGAGCACCATCTTAATATTGACCCAAAATGCAAACCTGTCCAACAATACCTTCGCAGGTTTAACGAGGAGCGACGGAAGGCGATTGGAGAGGAAGTCGCCCGTCTTTTAGCCGCCGGGTTCATGTGGAAGTCTTTCATCCCAAATGGTTGGCTAACCCGGTGTTAGTACTCAAGAAGAATGACATGTTCCGTATGTGTATTGACTATACGGACCTCAACAGAGCTTGTCCCAAGGATCCTTTCGCTCTTCCCCGCATCGACCAAATCATTGACTCGGTGGCGGGATGCGAACGATTGTGCTTTTTGGACGCCTATTCAGGTTATCATCAGATCAAAATGGCTGTGGAAGATCAGGAGAAGACGACCTTCATAACCCCCTTCGGGGCCTTTTGCTATGTGTCCATGCCGTTCGGGCTCAAGAGCGCAGGGGCGACTTATCAACGCTGCATTCAGAATTGTCTTCATAACCAAATCGGCCGCAACGTCCATGCTTATGTTAACGACATTGTGATCAAGACCCGCCGGGAGGAGACACTTCTGGAAGACCTTAAGGAAACCTTTGATAATTTACGGGTATATCAGATGAAGCTAAATCCTACCAAGTGCGTTTTCGGCGTACCTGCGGGAAAACTACTGGGTTTCTTGGTGTCGGAGCGCGGCATCGAGGCTAACCCGGACAAAATTGAAGCGGTTACTTCCCTCGGCAAGCCGACGAATGTTAATCAAGTTCAGCGATTGGCGGGTCGCATTGCGGCCGTAAGTCGTTTCGTGAGCCGCCTCGGAGAAAAGGCGATTCCTCTTTATCAATTGTTGAGGAAATTCGACCGATTCGTATGGACAGAGGAGGCAGACGAGGCGCTTCAGGCCTTGAAGCATCAATTGGTTAACCCGCCGGTCTTGGCAGCCCCAACTGAAAAGGAGCCTATGCTCCTGTATATCGCCGCGAATTCCAAAGCGGTCAGCGTGGCTGTGGTCGTCGAAAGAAAGGAGGAAGGAAAGGAATACCTGGTGCAACGCCCGGTGTACTTTATCAGTAAGGTGTTAACTCTTTCCAAACAGCGATACCCACATTGGCAGAAACTGGTCTATGGGGTGTTCATGGCGAGTCGAAAGCTTAAACATTATTTCCACGAGCACCCGATCACTGTGGTCAGTTCCGCACCCCTCGGTGACGTCATCCAAAATCGGGAGGCAACGGGGCGAATCGCCAAATGGGCAATAGAGCTTGGGTCTCATCACATACAATATACCCCCCGCACGGCCATCAAGTCCCATGCACTAGTTGATTTCGTTAACGATTGGACGAAGCTTCAGGCTCCGGAAGATCGGCCTGACCTTACCTATTGGACTATTTACTTTTATGGATCCAGGCAGTTGGAGGGCTCGGGGGCTGGTGTGGTGTTGATATCCCCTCAAGGAGATAAATTCTGTTATGTTCTTCGGCTGATGTTCCCCTGCACAAATAATGCGGCAGAATATGAAGCTCTGCTTCACGGATTGCGACTGGCAAAAGAGATGAACCTAACCCGAGTTAGATGCTTTGGGGATTCAGATTTGGTGGCGCAACAGGTTTCGGGTACCTGGGACTCTCGGGATCCTATGATGGCGGCTTACAGGCGAGCTGTATCTGACGTGGCGGGCTATTTCCATGGGTACCAGGTTGATCATGTTGACCGGCGACTCAACGAAGCAGCTGATGCCCTCTCGCGACTCGGCTCACAAAGAAAACCGGCCCCCCCTAATGTTTTCTTGGATGTCTTGCATAAACCATCTGTGACTATACCCACGGAGGAGGAATTGGCGATACCGGATCCCGAGTCGCAGCTTGTGGCGGCTCTCCACGCCACTCCGGATTGGGCTCTTCCTTATCTGGCGTATCTCACTCGTGGCGAGTTAACGACCGACGAAGTTTTGGCTCGCCAGATCGTTCCACGTAGCAAATCCCTGGTCATCATTAATGGCGAGTTATATAAACGAAGTGCTTCAGGGGTCTTTCAGCGGTGCGTTTCTTCCGAGGAAGGATGCGTAATCTTAAATGACATTCATTCTGGGGACTGCGGGCATCACGCCGGGTCATGTTCTTTGGTATCAAAAGCCTTTCGACATGGTTTCTTCTGGTTGACGGCTCATGCAGATGCAGAAGATATAGTACGGCGGTGCGAGGGGTGCCAACGATATGGGAGACAAGCTCATGTGCCGGCTCAAGAATTGAGGATGATTCCCATTACTTGGCCTTTCGTGGTCTGGGGGCTGGACATGGTCGGTCCCTTTAAAATGTCCTCTAACAAGAAAACTCACTTATTGGTGGCAGTTGATAAGTTCACTAAATGGGTTGAAGCGGAACCTGTTGGAGCTTGCGATGCGGAAACCGCGGTCAAATTTCTGAAAAAGCTAATTTTTCGTTTTGGATATCCGTACAGTATTATCAGGGACAACGGTACTAACTTGTCCCAAGGAGCGATGCTGGATTTTTGTCGTCGAGAGCATATCCGGCTTGATGTTTCTGCAGTCGCTCACCCGCAGTCCAACGGGCAGGCAGAGCGGGCGAATCAAGAAGTCTTGCGAGGGATCAAACCTCGGCTCATGGTTCCCCTGGAAAGAACTCCAGGGTGTTGGGTTGAGGAACTGCCTTTGGTATTATGGAGCATCCGGACCACCCCAAATCGATCCACGGGGTTCACCCCCTTCTTTTTGGTCTATGGAGCAGAAGCTCTCCTTCCTACTGACATAAGACATGATTCTCTTAGAGTCGCCGCATATGTGGAGCAAGATAATGAGTTGGCGCGTCAGGATTCCTTGGATGCCTTGGAAGAGGCGCGTGACTTAGCGGCGGCTCGTTCGGCTATCTATCAGCAAGATCTGCGGCGTTATCATAGTCGCCGGGTTAAGAGTCGGGCGTTCCAGGAGGGCGACTTGGTACTTCGTCTGATACAAGATCGGGCAGGCATGCACAAGCTCTCGCCCCCTTGGGAAGGGCCTTCCGTCGTCAGCAAGAACCTCCGCAATGGCTCTTACTACTTGATGGATCTTCGGCCTGGTCGACCGACTACAGAGGCCGAGTCAACTCGCCCCTCGAATATCGCTCATTTGCGGCCTTACTACACTTGAGTTCTTAAAACTCCATGCTTTGTAAGTTTTTCAGTTTCATTATGAAGTAATAAAATGTTCTCCGACTTGGGGGCTTCTTCTTTAAAAAAGAAAATAAGATTTGTGTCATCCTGTTGCGACCTTATGAGCCGACAGAACATGCATTAAGGGTGGGTGCACGAGCTTTCTGACTCGCCTCCTCCTGTCGCGACCGTATGAGCCGACGAAACCTGCATTAAGGGTGGGTGCACGAGCTTTCTGACTCGCCTCCTCCTGTCACGACCATATGAGCCGACGAAACCTGCATTAAGGGTGGGTGCACGAGCTTTCTGACTCGCCTCCTCCTGTCACGACCGTATGAGCCGACGAAACCTGCATTAAGGGTGGGTGCACGAGCTTTCTGACTCGCCTCCCCCTGTCGCGACCGTATGAGCCGACGAAACCTGCATTAAGGGTGGGTGCACGAGCTTTCTGACTCGCCTCCTCCTGTCGTGACCGTATGAGCCGACGAAACCTGCATTAAGGGTGGGTGCACGAGCTTTCTGACTCGCCTCCCCCTGTCGCGATCGTATGAGCCGACGAAACCTGCATTAAGGGTGGGTGCACGAGCTTTCTGACTCGCCTCCTCTTGTCGCGACCGTATGAGCCGACGAAACCTGCATTAAGGGTGGGTGCACGAGCTTTCTGACTCGCCTCCTCCTGTCGCGACCGTATGAGCCGACGAAACCTGCATTAAGGGTGGGTGCACGAGCTTTCTGACTCGCCTCCCCCTGTCGCGACCGTATGAGCCGACGAAACCTGCATTAAGGGTGGGTGCACGAGCTTTCTGACTCGCCTCCTCCTGTCGTGACCGTATGAGCCGACGAAACCTGCATTAAGGGTGGGTGCACGAGCTTTCTGACTCGTCTCCCCCTGTCGCGACCGTATGAGCCGACGAAACCTGCATTAAGGGTGGGTGCACGAGCTTTCTGACTCGCCTCCTCCTGTCGCGATCGTATGAGCCGACGAAACCTGCATTAAGGGTGGGTGCACGAGCTTTCTGACTTGCCTCCCCCTGTCGCGACCGTATGAGCCGACGAAACCTGCATTAAGGGTGGGTGCACGAGCTTTCTGACTCGCCTCTTCCTGTCGCGACCATATGAGCCGACGAAACCTGCATTAAGGGTGGGTGCACGAGCTTTCTGACTCGCCTCCTCCTGTCGCAACCGTATGAGCCGACGAAACCTGCATTAAGGGTGGGTGCACGAGCTTTCTGACTCGCCTCCCCCTGTCGCGACCGTATGAGCCGACGAAATTACTCTTATTATGGTTTACCCCTGAAGGTTTTTATTCTTTCTGCATGTTTGCTGAAACTATTCGTAGTTCTTTTGTTGTCACAGATAATGTGTTCAAAGTTTCATCCTTGGTGGATTAAGCATTGTAGAAGATTCTTATAAAAGCGGACCAAATATTTCAAATCGCCTCAAAAAGCGGTATAAGGATTTTTCTTGCAGAAGATGTCATCAAAAGATAGTACTGACTATTACATGGCTCGCGGGCCAAATTCAAGAAAAGTCTACTCCGCTAAGTCATGGCGTGAGCTCTGACCAGCTTCGATTTGTAAATCGCCCAAGACCCAATTGCACCTGGCCAAAAAGCAAAATCGTCTTCATTGGTCAAGATTGATGCCAAGTCTGTTTCCCAGTCGAAAGGATTCTTGGGTCGCCGAGGAATTAGGTTGGTCACCGTGAAGGTTGGCGGGCTGACTTTCTTATTCTTACTGTCATAAGCCGCCTGGTACTTCGTTAAATCAAGACTTGCGGCGAGTTGAGTTGCAGCCAACCGAGAATCCTTGACAACTCTGTGGTAATCCTCTTCAACGAATTCCGATCCATCATCTTTCAGCTAAGGGAAGCCGGCGGCTACTTCTTCCAAATTAATCTCCGGAGCATACGCTAAGCAGCGACTCAGGGCCGTCAGGACGCCTTTCCGGGCGGCTGACCGAGTTAACTCGCCAATCTGGGGAGGAAGCGTGGACAGACATCCAAGTATTTTCTTGATGGAAGTAATCGGCTCTTTTGCACCCATTACAGCTTTGACGGTCAACACACTGCCTGTGTATAGTTGCTCTGTCAGTGTATAAATCGCCTTCAGCATCAACACAGTCTTCTTGCAGGTTGGCGACTCTTGGCCCTGGAGTTTGATAATCAATAACTTAAACATCAGAAATTTGGCCAAAAGGAGGGGACAAGGTTGGAGATTTAGGTAAGACTTACCAAAGATGGCTTGCGTCATGTTAGAAATATGACGTTTTAAGCCGGATAACTCCTGTTGAACAGTCGCCAGCTTCGCTTCAGCTTTCTCTGCTTTCTTCAAAGCAGCGTCTTGGTCAGCTCGAGTTTTTTCTAACTCGGTTTTGAGCTTTTCCAGTTCGACTAGAGCCAATTTATACTTATCTTCTGACTGGGTTCGGGCGTCTTGTTGTTCAGCTAAGTTTCTCCTTAAGTCGCCCAGCGCCAGTTCGGTCTGAGCAAGATTTTCCTATTGAAAGTTTAAAATAAAGACAAGTCTCAGAATTATTGCAAAGCAATACCCCTGACACTTGGGGGCTAATGTATAATTTCTCAGGAAAAATTATACAAAAAGCAAGACCCGGCTCATCTTTTATTGATGACCCGACCCTTGGGGGTTACTGGTCGCGAAGCTTTTTCTAAATTTTTGAAGACCCGGCTCATCTTTTTACTGATGACCCGGCCCTTGGGGGTTACTGGGGATAGTATAAAGTATAAAGTTTACCTCATGTTTGTTTTTTAACATCTTTAGCAGATTTCTCTCCATCTCATAGCTCGCCTCCAGGCGACTTGCGAAGCCAGAACAAAGTTCTTTAAACTCCAGATTTGCATATTCAGAAAGCTTCGCCTTGGAAAGCCCAGACTCGGGAATTGCCAGAGAGGAGGATGCTACGTGTTTGGACAGAACTGTCGCTGCCGGCTTGGAAAAGCCAGAACCAGTAATGACTACAACATCTGGATCATCCGCTGTCGTCATTACGTTCGGCGATTTAGGGGCATCCGCTGTTTCTTTCGGCGACTCAGGAAGATCCACTTGAATTGCCGGCTCAGCTTGACCCGGATCCTCGTGAGTCGAAGTTGATTTCCTTGGAAGTTCGGGAGTTGCGCCAGGGATTGATCCACTGGTTTTCCTTTTTTTGGCTTGTGCCCTAACAAAAGGAGATAAGCGTGTTAAGGAATTGAAAAGGATCATTATTCTCAAAAAGTCAAGGCAAAAGACTTACCCCGGAACTCGAATCATTGGTGGAAGTGTTGACATCACTGAGTCGCCGGAAGTGGGGGGAGAATTCTGCAGGAATTATACATCAATAATACAGGCAGGTTGCAGATGTAATCCAAGGCAGCACGAACAATGGTTGCTCTTATATAAAAAAGGTACCTCGCTTGGTTTTCTTTTGTTTGTTGCTGGCAAGCCAGATATTAGATTGCTGGAGTGACTTCGTGCCTTCCGGTTTGAGGCGTGTTGTGTTCTCTTCAGTAAGAAATTTGGGTCCAAATGGGCATCTGGATGTGAGAAGGGGACTTTCCCACATATTCGCCGGGCCGGCTTAGGTGGAGAAGGAGATGAATCGGAGGAAACAGAAATTACCTCAATGGAGTCTTCTTGGCTTTCGTTATCTTCACTCTATTACAAGAAGAGTGAGAGATATGAATAAAAGGTCAAAAGTAATAGGTGGCGAGTGAAAAGGGGACGGATTGGTACCTCTGAAAGTGCGTCGCCGACTTGAGATTCGTCGACTTCAGATGGCTCGGCCACAACAGATTTGCCTTTGCCCTTGTTTTTCTTGGAGGGCGGCTTAGCAGTCTTCATGGCTTGCTTTTTAGGTCTCCTAGACCAGAACTTGTCGCCTTTCTGGAAAGATATATGGCATGAAGTCGTAATGGCAATAAAACAGAAGGAATAAAGATCAAGGGCGGGTCAGCTTTGGTTACCTTGGGCGCCGGGTTAATCTTGCAGAAGGGCTTAAGGCCGATTTGGCCGCACTTTCCTGCGGGCTCGCCGGTCAGTTTTTTGATGATGGCGACAATGTCTTTCTTTGTTAATGCTGTGTGAAAGTAGCATTGGGGATGATCCAGAGTGCCGTCAAATTCACACATTAGACCATCTCGGCGGCTCAGAGGAAGAATCCGCCATTCGACCCAGCAGCGGATCAGGTCAACCCCGGTAAGACCGTTGTTCGTCAAGGATCTCAGTTCATACAAAATTGGGATGAACTCCGACTCTTCTTCCTCGGTGAGCTTGTCGGGGAGCTTGAAGTTAACCGGAAGGCGGGTTGGCCTGTAGCCCAGAAGTTTGTTCTCACCAGCAGGGGACGTTTCTTTACAATAAAACCAAGATTCACCCCAGCCCTTGGGATGGCTAGGCATGGTGAGTGAAGGAAACGGACTATCCCTACGGCGCTGGACGTTGACACCGCCGAGTTCCAAACTGGGGCCGTTGTGGAATTCCGTCTGGCGATTCAGATGAAAAAAGTGCCAGAATAGAGGAACGGAAGGCTCGATCCGTAGATAAGCTTCGCAAAGGTCTTGGAACTGACTCAAGTTGCTTATAGAATTGGGTCCCAAATCCTGGAGTCGGACATTCATGAAGGTCAAAGCGGCCCTAAGGAATTTGGATCCGGGCGGCTTAAAACCCCGTTCCAAGTGTTCCACAAAGACTACTATTTCCCCTTCTTTGGGGTTGGGGAGATCTTCTCCCAACCCGGTGCGCCATCCAATGACATCTTGAGGATCCAAACAGACCGCTTTCACGTAATTAGCTAAAACAGCATCATCAACTTTGGTAGGAAGCCAATCGCTCTTGAAAACGGCACCCATGATACAAATAGGTAGAAGTATGATACTACATGCCTCGAACATTTACTATGTGAATCGGGATCAGCTCCCGTTAACCCGCCAGACTAAGAGGCCGGGTTGGGTTGATATGGCGACTTATCAAAGCAGGGCTATTCCCAAAGGCAACATTACTGTGGATGGTAAAATCTATTCGTCCCGAAGCACTAAGGGGGGATGAAGGTTACAAACAGTTTTTTACAAACAGTGAATGAGGAATGGATCTGCCGAACAGATATAAGACCTACGAATGTGGCTGAGCATGAACAATGTATTATCAGGTGATGCCCCTCGTTTGAAGAAGATATTGTATTCAGAAATTCGCAAGAACAGCGAGTGGTTAAAATTATTCAAGGCACTGGCTACCCTAGCGGCGCTCGGACTAATCGATTCGAGGGAAATGAATGACTACGAGCGGAAAGCTTCAAAGCTACGGCAATGGCGAAGATACGAGCAAGGAATAAACCTACTCCTAAGAGGGGGAACGAGGATCTAACCTGATGTTCTCGGTCGAAGAAGACCGGCGGTGACGGAGATCGCTGGGGAAGCGCGGGGGTCCCGATGAACGAAGAGGCCTTTGGCGGCGACGGAGCTCGGGGCGAGCAGCGAGGTTGCCGGTGATGATGCGATGGACAATAACGGCGGACGGATCGACCGAGGTGCGAAGCTTGACGACGGCGACGGCTTGCGGGCGGCACTGGAGCTCCTCGAACGGGGGCGGAAGTTGCGGCCGGCGGCGGAACCCTCGGGAAGCGGTGCGGTCTTTTGCTGCGATAATGGGGGGGGGACTGACGAGACTGGTAGGTGGCCAGCGCCAGCCCTGTCCCTTCCGCCTATTTATTAGGACGGGCGCTGGAATCGAGGCGCCGTGAGCGGGAACCGATTGGGAGTAAAAGATTCGCCATGATGACGTCCGAAAGTTTTGGGATAATGATGCACTAAAGGATCCGTTGGGATTGTGTTAAATTTCCCGAAGATCGAGGGGTAAGGAAGGTGCTGACGGGAAATGGATTGGCGACTCAAAGATTTTTTCGGTACCGGTTGGCGAGTTAAAATTTCTGGAGTATGGAGGAAAACGAAGGAGTGAATCACCTTCAACTAAAGCGGAAGCATTGGCATGAAAATTCAAGTCAATTTGGGGCCTAATGTTGGAGATATTGCTTATTAAGTGACCCGCCCAATATGGGCCGGGTTACTTGTAAGGCGATTCATCCTTTGGGGCTAGTTGGGCCTCAGCTTGGGCGGTTCAAGGCCGCGGGATGGTTATGATTTATGGAAGGTCTTTGGGTTTTGCAAGACGGCGACTTAGAGACCGCGGTGGTCACGATTTGTAAGGAGGAAGGGACTCTTGTAAAACCCTAAAGCCTCGACCTATATATAAAGGCGAGTCTGAAGGGGGATAGGTAGGTTAGAAATCATCGAGTGCTAGGTTAGGCGAGTTACGCCTCCCTTGTAATCGAATCAACATCAATACACACAAAGCAGGACGTAGGCTATTACCTCCTCCCGAGGGGCCGAACCTGGGTAATCCGCCATGTTTCCTCCCGTTAACCCCTTTGAGTCGCCACCAAGGTGCGATGGCTCCCATACTAAGTCCTTTCACGAGGACATCTGCCGTGACAAAACCACGACAGGCGGCGCCCGCAGCGGAGACAGGCCGGGGAAGCGCCTGAGTGGTCGCCGGCAGGCGCGGGCGGCGACGGCGGCGGCGCGGGGATAGGCCGGGGAAGCGCTGAACGGTCGCGGGGGCACCAGCGGCGGCGGCGGCGCGGCCGGATGAGGGAGGAGCGAGCACGGGAGAGAGCAGGAGCGCGGGAGAGAGCAGGAGCGAGCGCGGGAGAGTCGCGCGCGCGGGAGCCGGCGCAACAAATAAGGGGCGCGGGGTTGCGTTTTGACCAGCGCGCTGAAATGAAAATGGCGCGCGCGCCATTTTTACGCGCCCGCTGGAGCTGCCCGCCGCGTTACGCGCGCTAAAACTGCCTTTTTTTGCGGCGCGGCGCTTCTCCAGAGTGGCAGAAAGAAGGCCATCATACATGAGGAATTTCGAAGCTGCATGGCGGAAGGCTGCCGAACGCGGTCTTGGATCGAGTACAGGAGAGAAACTAGCAGCTTTCCATCATGACATGCTTGCATGGGATCGAAGGGTGCTAAAGGAACCACGATCCAGACTCAAGAATGCACAGCTGAGCTTGAGGCACTTATGGAGGCTAGCCCAACATCAGAGGTGCGGATGAAGCAAAAGGAACTATCTCTTTTCATAGAGAACCTGCTTGAACAAGACGAAATATACTGGGCACAAAGACGAAATATACGGGGACAATCGGAATACAGTCTACTTTCATCAGTTTTCCTCGGCACGCCGGCGTAGAAATTTAATCAAGAAGCTTAAAAACAGTAATGATTGTTGGGTAGAAGGTAATGACAATCTTAATTAAGCCTCTGATTAGGGACTACTTTCAAGGTCTGTTCACATCTACTTCGGGTATGGCGGATCAGGACATGTTAAATTCTGTAAGACCTTTGGTATCTAGTGAAATGAATAATATGCTTTTGGCTGAGTATACCAGAGAAGATGTTTGCAAAGCTTTGTTTCAGATAGGTGATATGAAGGCTCCTGGCCCCGATGGACTTCATGCAATCTCCTTTAAAAGGTTTTGGCATATCGTGGGAGACGAGTTGGTGCTCGATGCCATAAACAAAAAGAAGATCCCTTCAGGATGGGATTCTACAAATGTTGTGTTAATTCCAAAGGTTGACAACCCAGAGTTAGTTACACAATGCATTCCTATTAGTCTATGCAATGTGGTGTATAAAATAATCTAAAAAATGCTTGCAAATAGGCTGAAGCTAATACTTCAGGATATCATCTCTCCAACACAAAGGGCTTTCGTCCCAGGTAGACTCATTACTGATAATGTATTGGTAGCCTACGAGGGTTTTCATGCAATTAAGAAGAAAACTCATAGGTCTAATTGTTATTGTGCTGTCAAACTGGACATGAATAAAGCCTATGAGCAAGTGGAATGGGGTTTCCTTGGAGAAAATAATGTTGCGGATGGGACTTCATGCACATTGGGTGGATCTTATTATGGAGTGTGTATCTTCAGTAAGTTACAGATTCCGCTTTAATAATACTGAAACTGAACAATTTGCTCCTACGTACCAGAGGTCTAAGACATGGAGATCCATTGTCTCCCTATTTATTCCTACTATGTTCTGAAGGACTAACAAGTTTATTACCACGTGAACAGGAGATTGGAGGTGTGGAGGGGGTTCATGTTTGCAGAAACACACCGCCTATTTCGCACTTGTTATTTGCGGATGATTCTTTAATCCTAATGAAGGTTGACTCACATAATGCAAGTACTCTACAAAGGGTTCTTGATACATACTGTAGTAGCTCAGGACAACTTCTGAGTAATGCAAAACCAAATATTTTCTCCAGCCCTAATACAAGTGTCCATCCTAGAGGGAATGTTTGCAGAGAATTAAAATTGTGGCAGAAGCCCTGTCTGACACATATTTGGGTCTCCCTACCAAGTAGTTCTTCTCCTCTAAACATCGTGCAGCGAAGCCCTGCTGAGCTGTCACCACCATCACCTCACCACGCCGTCGTGCTGTAGGAGAACTCGAGCTGCTACTTCACCATCGCTCGCTGGATCGAGGAGGTGAAGGAGTTACCAAGTTGTAGGTGTGTTGAACACGGAGGTGCCATCCGTTTGGCGCTTAATCGGGAGTTCGTGGGATGGATCGTGATCGGATCGTGAAAAGGTACCACTATATCAACCGCTTTCTTGAACGCTTTCGCTTAGCAATCTACAAGTGTATATAGATTCAATCTCTCCTCTCGTAGATGTGCATCTCCTAGATCGATCTTTGTGAGCGTAGGAACATTTTTGTTTCCCTTGCAACGTTCCCCAACAGCCTCCACCCACCATCAGGATTGTGGTGGTAGCTGCGAAAGGTACTGAAGAGAGCTGGTCGGCGATCCAAGCATAGTGTGGGCTTCCATCGATAAGGCCGAGAGGGAGGGCGTGTGGCCAACATCGGAGAAGTAGTTTGCATGTATGTCCACCGAACGTTTGTTTAATTAATTATTGTTGGAAATATGCCCTATAGGCAATAATAAAATGGTTATTATCATATTTCCTTGTTCATGATAATCGTCTATTGTTCATGCTATAATTGTATTAACAGGAAACAGTAATACATGTGTGAATAAATAGATCACAATGTGTCCCTAGCAAGCCTCTAGTTGGCTAGCTCGTTAGTCAATAGATGATCATGGTTTTCTGATCATGGGCATTAGATGTCATTGATAAGTCGTGGCAGCATCTACATGTGAAGCGGAGTACATAGCTGCTTCAGAAGCGGCTCATGAAGGAATTTGGATGAAGGAGCTCATCACCGACCTTGGAGTGGTTCCAAGCGCGTCGGGTCCTATGACACTCTTCTGTGATAACACTGGAGCCATTGCCATAGCCAAGGAGCCCAGGTTTCACCGGAAGACGAAGCACATCAAACGCCGCTACAACTCCATCCAGGACCATGTCCAGAGTGGAGTGATAGATATTTGTAAAGTACACACGGATCTGAATATTGCAGACCCGTTGACTAAACCTCTTCCACGAGCAAAACATGATCAACACCAAAATGCTATGGGTGTTCGATACATCACAATGTAACTAGATTATCGACTCTAGTGCAAGTGGGAGACTGTTGGAAATATGCCCTAGAGGCAATAATAAAATGGTTATTATCATATTTCCTTGTTCATGATAATCGTCTATTGTTCATGCTATAATTGTATTAACAGGAAACAATAATACATGTGTGAATAAATAGATCACAATGTGTCCCTAGCAAGCCTCTAGTTGGCTAGCTCGTTAGTCAATAGATGATCATGGTTTCCTGATCATGGGCATTAGATGTCATTGATAACGGGATCACATCATTGGGAGAATGATGTGATGGACAAGACACAATCCTAAGCCTAGCACTAGATCGTATTGTTCGTATGCTAATGCTTTTCTAATGTCAAGTATCTTTTCCTTCGACCGTGAGATTGTGCAACTCCCGGATACTGTAGGAGTGCCTTGGGTGTATCAAACGTCACAACGTAACTGGGTGACTATAAAGGTGCACTACGGGTACCTCCGAAAGTGTCTGTTGGGTTGGTACGAATCGAGATCGGGATTTGTCGCTCCGTGTGACGGAGAGGTATCTCTGGACCCACTCGGTAGAACATCATCATGAGCTCAATGTGACTAAGGAGTTAGTCACACGATGACGTGCTACGGAACGAGTAAAGAGACTTACCGGTAACGAGATTGAACAAGGTATAGGCATACCGGCGATCGAATCTCGGGCAAGTTCTATACCGACAGACAAAGGGAATCGTATACGGGATTGATTGAATCCTTGACATAGTGGTTCATCCGATGAGATCATCGTGGAGCAAGTGGGAGCCACCATGGGTATCCAGACCCCGCTGATGGTTATTGGCCAGAGAGGTGTCTCGGTCATGTCTGCCTATCTCCCGAACCCGTAGGGTCTACACACTTAAGGTTCGATGACGCTAGGGTTATAGGGAATTATTATACGAGGTTACCGAAAGTTGTTCGGAGTCCCGGATGAGATCCCGGACGTCACGAGGAGCTCCGGAATGGTCCGGAGGTAAAGATTGATATATAGGACGGATGGTTTCGGACAACGAAAGTGTTTCGGGCGTCACCGGTAACGTACCGGGACCACTGGGACCACCGAAGGGGGGCAACGACCCCGGGAGATAAGGTGGGCCAAGTGGGGGTGGGAACCAGCCCCTAGGTGGGCTGGTGCGCCTCCCCACTCAGCCCATAGCGCAAGGGAGAGAAAAGGGGGGGCAAACCCTAGGCCAGGTGGGCCTAAGGCCCACCAGATGGTGCGCCACCCCCTCCTCCCCTTCTAGCCGTCGCACCTCCCATCTGGGGGGGCTGCCGCACCCCCTAGGGTGGGAAACCTAGGGGTGGCACCCCCTCTCCCCTTCTCCTATATATATCGGGCACTTTTGGCCATTGAGACACACGGTTTTTTCCCTCTCTCTCGGCGCAGCCCTGTTCTTCTTCCTCCTCCTCTCCGCCGGTGCTTGGCGAAGCCCTGCCGGGAGACCTCGTCTCTCCATCGACACCACGCCGTCGTGTTGCTGGAGTTCTTCCCCAACCTCTCCCTCCTCCTTGCTGGATCAAGGTGCGGGAGACGTCACCGGGCTGCACGTGTGTTGAACGCGGAGGTGCCGTAGTTCGGCACTAGATCGGAATCGCTGCGAGTACGACTCCATCAACCGCGTTCTAGCAACGCTTCCTCTTAGCGATCTTCAAAGGTATGAAGATGCTCTTACCCCTCTCTCGTTGCTGGTCTCTCCGTAGGAAGATCTAAATATGCGTAGGAAAATTTTGAATTTATGCTACGTTACCCAACAGTGGCATCCGAGCCAGGTTTTCTATGCGTAGATTCTATGCACGAGTAGAACACAAAAGTTGTGGGAGATGATTTGTCAACTTGCTTGCCGCTACTAGTCTTATTCTTTTCCGGCGGTATTGTGGGATGAAGCGGCCCGGACCGACTTTACACGTACGCTTACGTGAGACTGGTTCCACCGACAGACATGCACACCGTGCATAAAGGTGGCTAGCGGGTGTCTGTCTCTCCTACTCTAGTCGGATTGGATTTGATGAAAAGGGTCCTTATGAAGGGTAAATAGCTTTGGCATATCATCGTTGTGTCTGTCACGTAGGTAAGAAGGCATTCTTGCTAGAAACCCAAATCAGCCACGTAAAAACTTGCAACAACAATTAGAGGACGTCTAACTTGTTTTTGCAGGGTTTGACATGTGATGTGATATGGCCAAAGTTGTGATGTTGCATGTATGATGTATGAGATGATCATGTTATTGTAATAGGTTTCACGACTTGCATGTCGATGAGTATGACAACCGGCAGGAGCCATAGGAGTTGTCTTAATTTATTGTATGAGATGCAGCGCCATGTGCTTACTACTTTTACTTCATTGCTAACGGTCAGCTACAGTAGTGGTGATAGTAGTAGTTGGCGTGACGACTTCACGAAGACACGATGATGGAGATCATGGTGTCACGCCGGTGACGATGATGATCATGCGATGCCTGAAGATGGAGATCGAAAGAGCAAAGATGATAATGGCCATATCATGTCACTATATGATTGCATTGTGATGTTTATCATGTTTTACATCTTATTGCTTAGAACGACGGTAGCATAATAAGATGATCCCTCTTGAAAATTTCAAGAACGTATTCCCCTAAGTGTGCACCGTTGCGAAGGTTTGTTGTCTCGAAGCACCACGTGATGATCGGGTGTGATAGATTCTAACGTTCGCATACAACGGGTGTAAGCCAGATTTACACACGCGAAACACCTAGGTTGACTCGACGAGCTTAGCATGTACAGACATGACCTCGAATACAAGAGACCGAAAGGTCGAACATGAGTCGTATGGTTGAATACGATCAGCATGGAGTTGCCCACCATGGTGACTAGTCCGTCTCACGTGATGATCGGACACGGGTTAGTCAACATGGATCATGTATCACTTAGATGACTAGAGGGATGTCGATTTAAGTGGGAGTTCATACTTAATTTGATTAAATGAACTTAATTGTCATGAACTTAGTCTAAAAGTTGTCTTCATAAATATTGTAGATGTCCAACATCAACCTCAATTTCAACGCATTCCTAGAGAAAAACAAGCTGAAAGATGATGGTAGCAACTATGCGGACTGGGTTCGCAACTTGAAGCTCATCCTTGAAGCAGCTAAAAAGGCTTATGTCCTTGATGCGCCGCTAGGTGACCCTCCCGCTCCCGCAGCAGCCCAGGACATTCTGAACGTCTGGCAAACGCGGAGTGATGACTACTCTCTGGTTAGGTGTGGCATGTTATACAGTTTAGAAACGGGGCTCCAAAGGCGTTTTGAGCAACACGGGGCATATGAGATGTTCCAGGAGCTGAAGCTAGTTTTTCAAGCTCATGCCCGTGTCGAGAGATATGAAGTCTCCGACAAGTTCTTTAGCTGTAAGATGGAGGAGAACAGTTCTGTCAGTGAGCACATACTCAAAATGTGTGGGTTACACGGTCGTCTGACTTCACTTGGAGTCGAACTTCCGAATGATGCTATAATTGACAGAATCCTCCAATCTCTCCCACCAAGCTACAAAGGCTTTGTGCTTAACTACAACATGCAAGGGATGGAGAAGACCATTCCCGAGTTGTACTCGATGCTCAAGTCTGCAGAAGTAGAAATCAAGAAAGAGCATCAAGTGTTGATGGTCAACAAGACCACTAGTTTCAAGAAAGGCAAGGGTAAGAAGAACTTCAAGAAAGATGGCAAAGCTGTTGCCACGCCCGGTAAGCCAGATGTCGGGAAGAAGAAAAAGAACGGACCCAAGCCTGAGACTGAGTGCTTCTATTGCAAGGGAAAGGGTCTCTGGAAGCGGAACTGCCCCAAATACTTAGCGGACAAGAAGGCCGGCAACGTTAAAGGTATATGTGATATACATGTTATTGATGTGTACCTTACCAGCGCTCGTAGTAGCTCCTGGGTATTTGATACCGGTGCTGTTGCTCACATTTGCAACTCAAAGCAGGAACTGCGGAATAAGCGGAGACTGGCCAAGGACGAAGTGACGATGCGCGTCGGGAATGGTTCAAAGGTCGATGTGATCGCCGTCGGCACGCTACCTCTACATCTACCGTCGGGATTAGTTTTAAACCTTAATAATTGTTATTTAGTACGAGCTTTAAGCATGAACATTGTATCAGGGTCTTGCTTAATACGAGACGGCTACTCATTTAAGTCAGAGAATAATGGTTGTTCTATTTATATGAGTGATATGTTTTATAGTCATGCTCCGCTGGTGAATGGTTTATTCTTGATGAATCTCGATCGTGATGTTACACATATTCATAGTGTGAGTACCAAAAGATGTAAAGTTGATAATGACAGTCCCACATACTTGTGGCACTGCCGCCTTGGTCATATCGGCGTTAAGCGCATGAAGAAACTCCATATTGATGGACTATTAGAGTCTCTTGACTTTGAATCATTTGACACATGCGAACCGTGCCTCATGGGCAAGATGACTAAGACTCCATTCTCAGGAATAATGGAGAGAGCAACCGACTTATTGGAAATAATGCATACTGATGTGTGTGGTCCAATGAACGTTGAAGCTCGCGGTGGTTATCGTTATGTTCTCACTCTCACCGATGATTTGAGTAGGTATGGGTATATCTACTTGATGAAGCACAAATCTGAGACGTTTGAAAAGTTCAAAGAATTTCAGAGTGAGGTTGAGAATCAACGTGACAGAAAAATTAAATGTCTACGATCTGATCGTGGAGGAGAATATTTGAGTCACGAGTTTGGCACACACCTAAGGAAGTGTGGAATCGTTTCACAACTAACGCCGCCTGGCACACCACAACGCAACGGAGTGTCTGAACGTCGTAATCGCACTTTATTAGATATGGTACGATCTATGATGTCTCTTACCGACTTACCGCTATCATTTTGGGGATACGCATTAGAAACTGCAGCATTCACTTTAAATAGGGCACCGTCTAAATCCGTTGAGACGACACCGTATGAACTATGGTTTGGCAAGAAACCTAAGTTGTCGTTTCTTAAAGTTTGGGGCTGCGATGCTTATGTGAAGAAACTTCAACCAGAAAAGCTCGAACCCAAAGCAGAGAAATGCGTATTCATAGGATACCCTAAGGAAACTATTGGTTATACCTTCTATCTTAGATCCGAAGGTAAAACCTTTGTTGCCAAGAACGGATCCTTTCTAGAGAAAGAGTTTCTCTCGAAAGAAGTAAGTGGGAGGAAGGTATAACTTGATGAGGTAATTACACCCCCTCTCGAACAGGATAGTAGCGCAGCGCGGAAAGTTGTTCCTGAGGCACCTACACCGACTGAAGAGGAAGTTAATGATAATGATCATGAAGCTTCGGATCAAGTTACTACTGAACCGCGAAGGTCCACAAGGGCACGCTCCGCACCAGAGTGGTACGACAACCCTGTGATGGAAATCATGTTGTTAGACAACGGTGAACCTTCGAACTATGAAGAAGCGATGGCGGGCCCGGATTCCAACAAATGGCTTGAGGCTATGAAATCCAAGATAGGATCCATGTATGAGAACAAAGTATGGACTTTGGTGGACTTGCCCGATGACAGGCGAGCCATAGAAAATAAATGGATCTCCAAGAAGAAGACTGATGCAAACGGTAATGTAACCGTTTACAAAGCTCGACTTGTCGCAAAGGGTTTTCGACAAATTCAAGGAGTTGACTACGAAGAAACTTTCTCTCCCGTAGCGAAGCTGAAATCAGTCTGAATCATGTTAGCAATTGCCGCCTTTTATGATTATGAAATTTGGCAAATGGACGTCAAAACAGCGTTCCTTAACGGGAACCTTAAGGAAGAGTTGTATATGATGCAACCAGAAGGTTTTGTCGACCCTAAGGGTACTAACAAGGTATGCAAGCTCCAGCGCTCCATCTATGGGCTGGTGCAAGCATCTCGGAGTTGGAACATTCGCTTTAATGAGGTGATTAAAGCGTTTGGGTTCATACAGGTTTACGGAGAAGCCTGTCTGTACAAGAAAGTGAGTGGGAGCTCTGTAGCTTTCCTCATACTGTATGTGGATGACATATTATTGATGGGGAATAACATAGAGATGTTGGAGAGCATAAAGGCCTATTTGAACAAGAGTTTTTCAATGAAGGACCTTGGAGAAGCTGCATACATATTAGGCATCAAGATCTATAGAGATAGATCAAGACGCCTCATAGGTCTTTCACAAAGTACATACCTTGACAAGATATTGAAGAAGTTCAATATGGAAAACTCAAAGAAATGGTTCTTGCCAGTTTTGCAAGGTATGAGATTGAGTAAGACTCAGTCGCCGACCACGGCAGCAGATAGAGAGAAGATGAGTTCTGTCCCCTACGTTTCAGCCGTGGGCTCTCTAATGTATGCCATGCTGTGCACCAGACCTGATATAAACCTTGCCATAAGTTTGGTAGGGAGGTACCAAAGTGATCCAGGTATGAAACATTGGACAGCGGTCAAGAATATCCTTAAGTATCTGAAAAGGACTAAGGAAATGTTTCTCGTTTATGGAGGTGACGAAGAGCTCGTCGTAAAGGGTTACGTCGACGCTAGCTTCGACACAGATCCGGATGACTCCAAGTCACAGACCGGATACGTATATGTGTTGAATGGTGGGGCAGTGAGCTGGTGCAGCAGCAAGCAAGAAGTCGTGGCAGCATCTACATGTGAAGCGGAGTACATAGCTGCTTCAGAAGCGGCTCATGAAGGAATTTGGATGAAGGAGCTCATCACCGACCTTGGAGTGGTTCCAAGCGCGTCGGGTCCTATGACACTCTTCTGTGATAACACTGGAGCCATTGCCATAGCCAAGGAGCCCAGGTTTCACCGGAAGACGAAGCACATCAAACGCCGCTACAACTCCATCCAGGACCATGTCCAGAGTGGAGTGATAGATATTTGTAAAGTACACACGGATCTGAATATTGCAGACCCGTTGACTAAACCTCTTCCACGAGCAAAACATGATCAACACCAAAATGCTATGGGTGTTCGATACATCACAATGTAACTAGATTATCGACTCTAGTGCAAGTGGGAGACTGTTGGAAATATGCCCTAGAGGCAATAATAAAATGGTTATTATCATATTTCCTTGTTCATGATAATCGTCTATTGTTCATGCTATAATTGTATTAACAGGAAACAATAATACATGTGTGAATAAATAGATCACAATGTGTCCCTAGCAAGCCTCTAGTTGGCTAGCTCGTTAGTCAATAGATGATCATGGTTTCCTGATCATGGGCATTAGATGTCATTGATAACGGGATCACATCATTGGGAGAATGATGTGATGGACAAGACACAATCCTAAGCCTAGCACTAGATCGTATTGTTCGTATGCTAATGCTTTTCTAATGTCAAGTATCTTTTCCTTCGACCGTGAGATTGTGCAACTCCCGGATACTGTAGGAGTGCCTTGGGTGTATCAAACGTCACAACGTAACTGGGTGACTATAAAGGTGCACTACGGGTACCTCCGAAAGTGTCTGTTGGGTTGGTACGAATCGAGATCGGGATTTGTTGCTCCGTGTGACGGAGAGGTATCTATGGACCCACTCGGTAGAACATCATCATGAGCTCAATGTGACTAAGGAGTTAGTCACACGATGACGTGCTACGGAACGAGTAAAGAGACTTACCGGTAACGAGATTGAACAAGGTATAGGCATACCGGCGATCGAATCTCGGGCAAGTTCTATACCGACAGACAAAGGGAATCGTATACGGGATTGATTGAATCCTTGACATAGTGGTTCATCCGATGAGATCATCGTGGAGCAAGTGGGAGCCACCATGGGTATCCAGACCCCGCTGATGGTTATTGGCCAGAGAGGTGTCTCGGTCATGTCTGCCTATCTCCCGAACCCGTAGGGTCTACACACTTAAGGTTCGATGACGCTAGGGTTATAGGGAATTATTATACGAGGTTACCGAAAGTTGTTCGGAGTCCCGGATGAGATCCCGGACGTCACGAGGAGCTCCGGAATGGTCCGGAGGTAAAGATTGATATATAGGACGGATGGTTTCGGACACCGAAAGTGTTTCGGGCGTCACCGGTAACGTACCGGGACCACTGGGACCACCGAAGGGGGGCAACGACCCCGGGAGATAAGGTGGGCCAAGTGGGGGTGGGAACCAGCCCCTAGGTGGGCTGGTGCGCCTCCCCACTCAGCCCATAGCGCAAGGGAGAGAAAAGGGGGGGCAAACCCTAGGCCAGGTGTGCGCCACCCCCTCCTCCCCTTCTAGCCGCCGCACCTCCCATCCGGGGGGGGGGCTGCCGCACCCCCTAGGGTGGGAACCCTAGGGGTGGCACCCCCTCTCCCCTTCCCCTATATATATCGGGCGCTTTTGGCCATTGAGACACACGGTTTTTTCCCTCTCTCTCGGCGCAGCCCTGTTCTTCTTCCTCCTCCTCTCCGCCGGTGCTTGGCAAAGCCCTGCCGGGAGACCTCGTCTCTCCATCGGCACCACGCCGTCGTGTTGCTGGAGTTCTTCCCCAACCTCTCCCTCCTCCTTGCTGGATCAAGGTGTGGGAGACGTCACCGGGCTGCACGTGTGTTGAACGCGGAGGTGCCGTAGTTCGGCACTAGATCGGAATCGCTGCGAGTACGACTCCATCAACCGCGTTCTAGCAACGCTTCCTCTTAGCGATCTTCAAAGGTATGAAGATGCTCTTACCCCTCTCCCGTTGATGGTCTCTCCGTAGGAAGATCTGAATATGCGTAGGAAAATTTTGAATTTATGCTACGTTACCCAACAATTATGAGCATCCAAGAACTAGTACTTACCCGTACTAGTAGTTTTTAGAGTAAAATATGATCTATGAACTTAAGTACATTCATCAGGTGTACAATTTTTCCGACGCGGGATCACTAATTTTCTATTTTCTCGCACACAACTATTTAATGCGATTTGTCTATTTTGTCTGTTTCCCCCAGGTAAGGTTCGAGTTTCACAATTCAATTTCTAGTAGGCGCGTGATTTCTGAAGTTATTCCTCTCAACCCCTACCCACCCATCACATTTCCCCCTATCATCCACCCCCATCTCCCCGCAGCCCAAATCACTGCCGCCGCAACCACATCTATGTTTTGCCCCAACCTCGTCAATGTAGCGTGATACGTCCATTTTGCATCATGCTTTCATGTTGATATTTATCGTTTTTGGGCTGTTATTTCACTTCACAGTACAATACTTATGCCTTTTCTCTCTTATTTTGCAAGGTTTACATGAAGAGGGAGAATGCCGGCAGCTGGAATTCTGGCCTGAAAAAGGAGCAAGTTTGATATGCCTATTCTGCGCAACTCCAAAAGCCGTGAAAATCAACGTGGATTTTTTTGGGATTTATAAAAAATACTGGGCCGAAGAAGTGCCGGAGGGGCGCCAGCAGAAGGCCACAAGCCTGCTAGGCACGGCCGAGCCCCCAGGCGGCGCCTAGGGGGCTTGTGAGCTCCCTGCTGGCCCACTGGCTCCCCCTTTTAATACAAGAAGGGTTTCGGTGTGGAAAAATAATCAAGAGGAGGCTTTTCGGAGGATTCGCCGCCGTCACGAGGCGGAACTTGAGCAGAACCAATCTAGAGCTCCGGCAGGACGATCCTGTCGGGGAAACTTCCCTCCCGGAGGGGGAAATCGTCGCCATCGTCATCACCAACACTCCTCTCATCGGAGGGGATTCATCACCATCAACATCTTCATCAGCACCATCTCATCTCCAAACCCTAGTTCATCTCTTGTAACCAATCTCCGTCTCGCGACTCCGATTGGTACTTGTAAGGTTGCTAGTACGTAGTGTTAATTACTCTTTGTAGTTGATGCTAGTTGGATTACTTGGTGGAAGAGTTTATGTTCATATCTTTGATGCTAGTCATTACCTCTCTGGTCATGAATATGATTATGCTTTGTGAGTAGTTACTTTTTTTCCTGAGGACATGGGATAAGTCATGCTATATGTAGTCATGTGAATTTGGTATTCGTTCGATATTTTGAGGTGTTGTATGTTGTTTTTCCTCTAGTGGTGTTATGTGAACGTCGACTACATAACACTTCACCATTATTTGGGCCTAGAGGAAGGCATTGGGAAGTAGTAAGTAGATGATGGGTTGCTAGAGTGACAGAATCTTAAATCCTAGTTTATGCGTTGCTTCGTAAGGGGCTGATTTGGATCCACTAGTTTAATGCTATGGTTAGACTTTGTCTTAATTCTTCTTTCGTAGTTGTGGATGCTTGCGAGAGAGGTTAATCATAAGTGGGATGCTTGTCCAAGTAAGGGTAGTACCCAAGCTCCGGTCCACCCACATATCAAACTATCAAAGTAACGAACGCGAATCATATGAACATGATGAAAACTAGCTTGACAGAAATTCCCATGTGTCCTCGGGAGCGTTTTACCTCCTATAAGACTTTGTCCAGGCTTGTCCCTTGCTACAAAAGGGATTGGTCCACTTTGCTGCACCGTTGTTACTTTTGTTACTTGTTGCTTGCTACGAATCATCTCACCACACAACTACTTGTTACCGATAATTTCAGTGCTTGCAGATATTACCTTGCTGAAAACCACTTGTCAGATCCTTCTTCTCCTCGTTAGGTTCGACACCCTTACTTATCGAAAGGACTACGATAGATCCCCTATACTTGTGCGTCATCATAGTGAGGTAACCACCAATCTCCATCACTACCATGGCCCGCTTGCTCAAATGGAGCCTGTGAACCACCCTCATGCCTCTAGATCCCCGCCCCCTATCGCCGAGCATCCACGCGTAAGCCCAACCACATATCACGCGGAGGTCGAGGAGCTCATGGCGGTCGATGATGCAGTGGCCGTTGTGCGTACCGACCCGGAGGAACACCTTGTGGCCGACACTGCCAACTTGGTGTGGGCTCTGGCCGAGATGAAGTGCCCACGCTTCTAACATTTACTTGTTCCTTATACACCTACATATGTTAGGAGTACTGATTCATGCTTCGACCCACATGAACATCTCGTCATGGACTTTGAATGTTCTCTAGCCAAGATGAAGTGCCCCGGAAACTACCCCTCGGGATTACCAAGTACGAATTGTCCAGTTTAATTTTACCAATACTAGTTCTAATGTTTAACCGTGTCAATTTCAGTGTCCATTTCAGTTTCACCTCTACAAGTTTTAATCGCTATGTTAAGTTGTATGTACTCTCTAGTTAACATATCCATTGTTTATTTCAGTTATGTGCACTATCTTGTTCAAGTGTGAATTGTCCAGTTCAATTTCACCAATAGCAATTACAAACTTATAATGCCTATGCTAGGTTGCAATTAAGCATGTTGTAGTGAACAATTATATCCATTTTTTACGTTGTTCATTCGGTATTGTGCTACTCTTCGCAATGAAGATATCACTGGAGATGTTGTCCTTTAGTTACCATCTGAAATTTTTGGTGGATGTTAACCATGTTATAGTTAACATGAGTTTCCATGTACTTACAGAGGGTCACAATGCACGATGATGTTGTTTACCGTCGAGGTTAGTCACATCTCAATATCTAATAGTATTGTATATTATTTGTGCAATTGCAGTTTAGCTTCTAACATTTACTTGTTGCTTGTAGGTACATATGTTAACGGTACTGATCCATACTTCGACCCGTAGGAACACCTTGCTGTTGAGCTGTTGACATTCGCGGGCTCTGGTCGAGATGAAGTGCCCCAACAACTATCCCTCATGATTTACCAAGTATGAATTATCTAATTCAATTTTACTAATACCAATTGCAATTGATATATTTTATACAGTTGATGTGTTGGGGCACTTCATGAACATCTCAAGTCAGGTGCTGTTAGAGCAGAGAATGGCCTAATTGTCTAGAAAAATGTAGGGAATATAGCTAACATGTGTTAGGCGTGTTTACTATAGGCCACACTACCTCCAGTTACAAAATTTTGGTTCCACTGACACCATTTATCGGAGAAATCATTCATTCTTAGGAATTGTTGGAGGAAAGACCTTCTCGTAGTCTACGTCTCTTTGTCCTTCAGCCGTTCGGCAATCCAATTCGTGCCCGTCTTTTGGCTGACGGCGATCCGAAAACCGCCAAGTGAACAACTACATCAATTTCCGTGTGTACAGGTCCTCGCCACTTCTAGCTAGTCACCATGGAAAATTATCGATCTGGTGTCCAAAAGCGCAAGATTATAGAAAAAGAAAAACATTTTATTCAATTTTAGATGGGCTGCAGACAGATTTATCGTTAAAGAATACACAAATACTGAGTTGAAGCTAGATAAAAAAGTCAGATATTCTGTATGTTGAGTTGAAGTTTCTTCAAGATTTTATGCAAACAATTAAAAATGTATGAGACCTGTTCAAGTTTTTTAGTTTTTGATATGCAAGTATTGCATGTATATAGAGTATCGTTGACCATTCCTATTACTATTGCATTGGCAGAATAAAGCTGTTCTAAATTGAGGCTATTGAAATGCTATATGAATTCTGCGCAAAAAATAAATGCTATATGAATAATACATATATACAAAGTGTTTGGAAGATTGATTATAAGGATATCACTGAAGATTTCATTTCAAAGAAGAATAAAACAATGATGATGATGTTTAAATAAATATTACTCACTCTTTATGTACCCAATTGTTATGTACTAAGATAATATCCCATCTACATTATACTTGTTCATCAACTTATTTTTTCTAGAGACAGGGCCCCATTTACGAGTTTCGCACAGGGCCTCAGATTTTGCCGGCCCGCCGTGCAGCTTGTGCTCCTCGCGGGAGAAACTCTGCTCCAAAGTGTACTAAGATCATCTCTAGCAGACCCCATATATCGTCGTCGCCAACCCGCAAAACTCGTTTACAATTCGCAGAGAAAAGGTTTTGCCGGTCGACGCTGGATGCAATCGACCAGACCCCGCATAGCGGACCTGCAAAACGGAATATTTGCAAATATTCTGTTTTACAGATCCGCTATGTGGGGTCTTCTCGGTCGCAGCCCGCGCCGGCCCGCAAACCAGAGGGGGTTTTATCTGAATTTGACATATGTCACTATTGGAGAACGTTGCATGGGACACAAAATTTTTCTTACGCACACGCAATACCTATCCATGGTGATGGTCATCTACAAGAGGGGAGAGTGAATCTACACACCCTCGTAGATCGCTAAGCGGAAGCGTATATAACGCGGTTGATGTAGTGGAACATCTTCGCGATTCAAATCGCAGCCCGTCCCGCGATCTCATCACAATCCGTATGGCGATCCCATCACGATCCATCCCGATCTAGTGCCGAACGGACGGCACCTCCGCGTTCAACACACGTACAGCTCGATGAGGATCTCCACCTTCTTGATCCAGCAAGAGGGGCGGAGAAGAAGATGAGTTCGCCGGTAGCGTGACGGCGCACCGGTGGTGGTGGTGAATCTGTTTCTGCAGGGCTTCGCCTAAGCACCGCAGAAAACCGATCTAGAGGAGAAACTGTGATCTAGAGTTGAGGTAGCACATGGCTAAAATTGTGTCTCAAAAAGCCGTCAAACCTCTAATATATAGGAGGAGAGGATGGAGGCCGTCTGCCCTGGGGCCCTTTGGGTCGTCCAAAGTGGGAGGGCAGGAGGATTCCTCCTCCAATCCCACTCCTAGTAGGATTCCCCTTCTCCTACTTGGAAACCTTTTCCACCGTGCGTTTTTTCCCTTATTTCTCATCAAGCCCACCAGGGGCTGGTTTGCTTCCTCTCTTGGCCCATGAAGCCCCTAGGGTCGTCACACCCCTCCCTGTGGTCCCCCGGTACCCTCCCGGCACTCCCGGTACACTACTGATGAGCCCGAAACCTTTCTGGTGACAAAAATAGGACTTCCTATATATCAATCTTTACCTTCGGACCATTTCGGAGATCCTCGTGACGTCCAGGATCTCATCTGGGACTCCGAACAACCTTCAGTCACCAACACCTATAACTCAACTATACCGAAACGTCACTGAACCTTAAGTGTGCAGACCGTGCGGGTTCGAGAACTATGCAGACATGACCTGATGAGATCCTTAAGTGTGCAAACCGTGCGGGTTCAAGAACTATACCGGTCAATATCCAATAGCGGGACCTGGATGTCCATATTGGATCCTACATATTCTACGAAGATCTTTATCGGTTGAACCTCTATGCCAAGGATTCATATAATCCCGTATATCATTCCCTTTGTCCTTGGGTACGTTACTTGCCCGAGATTTGATCGTCGATATCTACATACCTATTTTAATCTTGTTACCGGCAAGTCTCTTTACTCGTTCCGTAATACAAGATCTCGTGACTAACTCTTCACTCACATTCCTTGCAAGGCTTATATGTGATGTCGTATTACCGAGTGGGCCCCGATATACCTCTCTGTCATACGAAGTGACAAATCCCAGTCTTGATCCATGCCAACTCAACAGACACCTTCGGAGAGACCTGTAGAGAACCTTTATAGTCACCTAGTTACGTTGCGACGTTTGATACACACAAGGTATTCGTCCGGTGTCCGGGAGTTGCATGATTTCATGGTCATGGAACAGATACATTGGCATGTAGAAAACAGTAGCAATAAACTGACATGATCATATGCTACGTTTATAGTTTGGGTCTTGTCCATCACATCATTCTCCTAATGATGTGATCCCGTTATCAATTGACAATACTTGTCTATGGCCAGGAAACCTTGACCATCTTTCATCAACGAGCTAGTCAACTAGAGGCTCACTAGGGACAGTGTGTTGTCTATGTATCCACACATGTATTTGAGTTTTCAATCAATACAATTCTAGCACGGATAATAAACGATTATCATGAACAAGGAAATATAATAATAACCAATTTATTATTGCCTCTAGGGCATATTTCCAAGAGTCACATACTTAGAATTATCAATTCAATATAAGATAAAATGCCAATATTACAATACAACTGTTATCCAAATTACAATAATTGTTGAAATCACCAAAGAGAACTAAATAATTCAATACAAAACTTGTCCTTAATACAAATCACACATGAACTAAATGAAATGAATGCAAAAATGGAATGTGTTGCTGTCCAGCCCTTTGCCAATGATGCTCAGTGAGATCCTCTTGAAGCTGATAGTGGGTGTTTGCATGTTCAATCTCCTGGTAGGTCCGAAGAAATGCTCTAATGCGGTTAGGATCTCTAGCTGGGTTGACATAGCTACCCACATTGTCGTAGAAGAACTCCAAGTTCATGTCTCTATCATCTTAAAGTATCACATTGGGAAGAATCACACAACATGTCATGATGTTTTTCAGGGTTCGTTTGTCCCAAAAACAAGTAGGACCACGAACAATGGCAAACCTTGCTTGCAAAACCTTGAATGCGCTTTCAATATCTTTTCGACCTGCCTCTTGTACCCTTGCAAATTCACATTCTTGTTTTGGGGCTCTTTGATGCTCTTGTCCAATGTGCACTAAGAAGGGTAGATACCATCTGCAAGATAGTACCCCTTCGTGTATTCATGTCAATTGATAGTGTAGTTGCAAACATGAGCATCACCACTAGCAAGACTAGCAAACAAATGAGACCGTTCTAACACATTGATATCATTGAGAGTACCCGGCATACCAAAAAAATATGCCAAATCCATAAATCCTCGGATACTACGACCACTAGCACAATTATTGCATCACGAGACTTGCCACAATACATTCCCTGCCATGCTTCGGGCAGTTTTTCCAAGTCCAATGCATACAATCACTGCTTCCTAGCATGCCTGGGCAACCTCTTCTCTCATTTTATGCCATCAATTTTTTTGTGTATCCTTGTTGGGTGCCCGAAGATATTCAGGACCAAAGACACAGATAATCACTTTGGCAAACCTACACACTGACTCAACTATAATATCTTCATCAATGCGAAGGTACTCATTGACATAGTCAGCCGGAATGCCGTATGCAATTACCCTCATAGCTGCCGCGATTTTTTGATATGCACTAAATTCCTTCATGCGCGCATCAGTTCTTCTTTGGGTAAAATACCTATAATTGGCCTTGCAAGCTTGCACTAATTTTACAAAGAGGGATCGGTGCATTCAGTGCCTTCTCCAGTAAAGGTGTGGCAGATACGTTGGATTGTCCGCGAGGTAGTCTTGCATCAACATCTCGTTCCCTAGATGACGATTGCGAGGAATGCAAAGACGACCGACGGTCGATCCTTGCCGTTTCTTTCGGTTCTCATCTTCGTGCTCCTTCACGACGATAGACATCACCAACATCTGTTGCCGATGGTTCGCAAGCAGTGTCTCAGCATTTGAACCATCTGAATCAGACGAATCCTCGAGCAAAAACTTCTCGCAGAGGCTCAATTCCATCTAAAATAACAAATACGAGCCGCATGAACTAACTATGCATATCGCATCTGAAAGCACAATCACAAGTACTCACCGGCGGCTTGTGGCGCTGGTTCGGCGGCGGTCGATCCCGTGGCGGCTACGGCGCCTCCGGGCGGCTCGGCTCGGTGGATCCGGGGAGCCGATGAAGCGGCTAGGTGGAACCGGTGAGGCGCGGCCCGGCAGAGTGATTTCGTCCGCAAATATGACCGGAATCGGCGTGGCGAACGGGCAGAACTGATGGGGCGGACGGCTGCGGAAGGGGATGGGGAATGCGCATGGACTGAAATGTCCCTCCCGCCAACCCCTTTTCTCACATATGGGGCACCTTCGGGTTGAGGGGAAAACTTGCGTTTTCGCGGGTTGAAGGCGGGATTTTACCGCGCCCTTCGAATTTTTTTACGGGTTCAACGCGTTTGCGGGGTTTTATCGGACGACTTTTTTCGTGCGGGGCTGTATTTTGACAGATATTTTACGGTTGGGGCATTATATGGAGTCTGTAGGATAATTTAAGCTGTGCTTCCCCGGGGTGGAGAACAATTGTGCTCCGAACGTAAGTTAAACTAGCAAAATGGCTCGTGCGTTGCAACGGGAGAAAAAAAACATAATCTTTAATGATGATAACCACATTATGTTCACACATCATTCGTTTGATTTCGAAATTTTGTCTACAAATGCAAGAAAATGTTTCTTCTTTTAAATTTATTCACAAGTTGAAGCAATCTTTACATTTTCAAAAAAAAAATATCATGGTTGTCAAAAATCTTGGTAACTCAAAGAATTGTTCTTAATTTCAAGATTTTTTTTAAAAACATACAATAATAATCCGATCCATCGAAAAGTTAATTCTTCAAAAATCACACGGGTATATTTTCACAAAGACTTAGAAGCATTAATGTTTAACTACATACATTAGATCGTTCATGAACAATTTTACAAATGTGAGAACAATTTTAAAATCGAGAACATTTTTTACAATTTATAAACATTTACTAAAATTTGTGACTATTTTTTATATTTCAAACGGGTGTAAATTCTTTCTTTTGAATTGGCGACCAATTCTAGAAAAGACGAACATAATTTTTTATGTTGGAGGATTTTACTTTAAATTCACAAACATTTTTGAAACGCATGAAGTTTTTCAGAATAAATAAACATTTTTATAAGTCAGTAATATATTTATTAAATTCACGGACATTGTTTTGGAATTTGCAAAAAAAATTATAAAAATCCGGCGCCTTTTTTGAATTCACAAACATTTTATGTTTTCGTCAACATTTTAATACGAAATTCCTATTTTTTAATATGCAAATGCTTTTGTAATTCTAATTTTTTTAAATTAGAAGTAAACAAAAAATGGAACGGAAAAATTTAAATAAACAAGAAACTATCAAAACAGGCATTAGCTATTTTAAAATTTTAGGAGATTTATTTAATGCATTAACATATTTTGAATGAGAAAGCATTTTGTGAAATACTTTTAATAATTTTTAATACATGGAGTTTGATTTGAAATCATGGACTTTTCTTATTTTACAAACATTTTCTCAAACTTGCAAATATTTTATTGTATATATGAGCATTTTTTACAAAAACTCCGAGCAGTTTTTGAAGTCACAAACATTTTATTTTTTAAATATGTTGATTTCAAATTTTAATTTTATTAAAAATTTAAAGGTTATTTATAGTTCTAAATTATTGAAAATAGAAAAATAAAATGGAACTGAAGATAAATAAATAAACGAAACTAAAAAACTGGCGCCTGTGCATGGGCCGGCCCATACGGTGTGCTGGATATTCTCACAGGATGTAGAGCGTAATATAGGAGGTTTTTACATGGGCCGGCCCAGTCCGAGATTTTTCGCTTTGTGAAACGTTTTCGATTATTTAAGGGTGGCATGGTAGGTAACTTATGCAAACTTTAAGGGACAATTTCCATGACGTACCACAAAAGCAATAGATGATTTATTAATAGGTAAAGATTATGTTCCGCATGCAAACTATATTAGACTTGTCCTAAATCACAGGGGTATCCGGGCCAAATTCGTGATTTCAACATGTTAGAACAGTTTATAGGTACTAAAAGGCTTCTATTTCTTGTCCATCTTCAATCATACTTTTAAAAACTGAACCAAAAATAAAACTAGAAAGGTTGTCGGTTCAGCTTTTTATCGGTCAGACCGCCGGTTTATCGGTTCGATTGTTGGTTTTTTAAAGAAAATAATAATAAATTTTAAATACTACATGTGTTAATATAGTGTGAAACAATGGTCAAATAAAATCGTATAGTGGATAACAAAGTAACATAGTTGAGTTGGTTATAGAGTTGTGGACAGGCCCTGCGTATTGCTCACATGACCTGGTATCGAGTTTCACTTATCCCAATTTTTGTTAAACTATTTTTCCTGATTTAATAACCTCGTTTTTCATTGATTTTTATTAAAACTGACCAGTTCGACCGGTTTTCTTCCGTCCGATTGCAGAACGGTTTTAGAGCAACTCCAATCGGCCGACCCAAACGGACGACTATTTTGTCCGTTTTTCGTCCGTTTGGGTCGGCCCGGCGAACACCGGCTTCTGCTTCATCGTTTGGCTCGGCGCATGCGCCCAACGCTGGCCCGACCCATTTTTGTCCGTGCGTGAAAATAAAAAAAAACATGAAAATATATAACACACATTCATTAAGGATTAAAAGCCGGTCACGAATGCCGGCGAGAATCCATGTGTTCACGTTACATTAATTAAACATAAAAAAACTAACTATGAGGCAGGCAGCCGTAGACGTCGTCATCATTGTTGATGGGCCTATGAGTTCGACCAAGGTCGGCGCAGGGCCGGCCCAGGGGAACACCGTGTTCCAGAGCACAGCAGCCTGCGCCTCCGTCATCTATCCAACCGACGCGGGCTGTGTTGGTGGCGGTGGCAGTGCAGCACGGGCGCGCTCCTCCTCCTTCAGCTCCCGTCGTTCCTCCTCCGCCTTCTTCTCCAACTCCATCTGCCGACGGGCCTCGTCGCGCTCCGTCGCCAGGTGCTGCGCCCTCCAGTGCTGGAGGTAGGCTTCCTCCTGCTGCGGCGTCACACCCAACTAAATGGACGGCGCGCTGACCCACTCACGAACGCAGCCGGTCCACTGGATGACCAGCCGCGACGGTGTCGTTGCCTCGGTCTTCGGCGGTGGTGGCACGGCGCAGCCGCCGCCGGCGGACAGCGCGATGACGGTGACTCACCTCTTGCGCGTGCATCCGCGCCGACCACGAGACTGCCGACACCCGGATCCTATCCGGATGCAGATGCCAGTGGTGTGGGAGGGTGACATCGGGGTACGGCAGCGGGACGCGGTGCTCTCAGTGCCACCATGCTTTGTGCACCGGGACGCTGACACACTCGCGAGGCCGGCGGGGATAGACGGGGGCCTTGCCCTTGTTTTGGAAGGAGCCGACCATGGCTAGGGTTTGGTCTCCGACGAGGTGCCAAGATGGGGACCGGGGGAGGGGTTCTGGAAGCAGATGGCCAAACCCCATCGCACGTTCGGATTAAAAAAGACGAACACGGACGCTGACGCGAGGGCCTGTGGAGGGCGGCCATCATAAATTATGTTGACCATGGTGGTTGGGGCGGATACCGAGAGGACGCACGGTCGTCCGTTTAGCGTCCGCAGCGACGCATAGTCCCAAACTTGGACCGGAAATGGGTCGGCGCGAATACAGAACGGACGCGTTTTGAAAATGGGTCGGCACGTTGAGCCATCAGTTTTGTCCGCGCGAATTCAAACAAACGACGACCAATGAAATGGATCACCTCATTAAAATTGCTCTTATTAGCTTAAATAATCGATGAGGCTAGCGGTTTCATTTTTGTCCAGTCCAACCACCCGTCGGATCCAGTTTTTAAAACTAGATCTTCAATCCGGCCCGTCCTTAAATTAATAAGATGGTCCAGATCGGCTGACTGTGCGTAGTAAATTTCTCGTTTCCTTTCTGGCAACTTTCTGCCCCACGTAGTAAATATTGGTCCATGAGGACAGTTGCCCATCTTTAATTCGTCCCAAAACCAGATCAGTCTGCTTATTGCTCCAACAAACCTCATATTTGCTTTTTTTGTGTGTGGAATCTTTTGATTTATTCATCGAACATCATGGCAGCACAAAAAACATCAAAAGTAACAAAAAATACATCTATATTCGCATACCACCCAACAACAACTACAAACACTGAAATGAGTCGAAGGCGCGTCGCCGTCGTCGCCCCTCCTTTGCTGGAGCCGAGCAAACCTTGTTACAGTAGACAGCTGAAAAGTCATCATGCTAAGACCCTAAAGAACCAGTGAACCAGAACAACAACCGCCGTCGATGAAAAAAATTATAGATCAAAAGGATTCAACTTATAGAGACACAAAAACGCATCAGAACAAAGATTGGATTCACGCAGATTCAACGAAGACAAGCACGGACCGAATCCTGTGAGATTCGTTGGAAACACACCTTCACACGCCAACACACCTTCACACGCCTTTTGACAATGCAAGAAGCACCGTCGGGATTGGGGCTACACTAATAAAAACTTATTCCTTTTTTGGGGAGCTGCGGCCAACTCATCTTCTTGAGGAGAATACAAATTCTAAACAAAACTTATCTTTGTTGTGGTCATGTGGCCATGTGACCCAGTATGCCACTTCTCTACCAACAATATAAATGCAGCTTTAACTTCTCCTTAATTATTAGCACATGTAGTACTCTCTCCGTTACAGTATAGAAGATACGATTAAATTTACGTATGTTTTCATATAGACAAGATTTATGCCGTATTGCATTTATTTCTAGTAATTAATTACTCCCTCCGTTCCTAAATATAAGTCTTTCTAGAGATTTCACTAGTAAACTACATACGGATGTATGTAGACATGCTTTAGAGTATAGATTCGTTCATTTTGCTCCGTATGTAGACTCCTAGTGAAATCTCTTAAAAGACTTATATTTAGGAACGGAGGGAGTAGTACTCTGATGTACTACTTCTATATGCATGCATAATGTAAATGTTATTTTTAAGATCATCTCACAACCAATGAATAAACATCTAGGTTTCAAAGAATTTCTAAGCACGCCTTTTAAACCGTGACTGAGAGAGCACAAAAAAAAATACAACATCCGATCAAATGTGAATATGTAAATACAGTACAGTACGTCTCCCATCCACGGAAATGGCCAGTGGAGCTTGGGAGAATATCTGGTGCACCTGTGTCTGTGGTGCTACCTGTGCACGTCTGTGGTGCTACTGGTGCATATCGAACTCACATTGCACATTTTAAAATTATTAAAAAATTATGAAAAACATAGCATATTCACAAAACAGCAAGTAGGTTGTCCTCGCCGATCTCGCCGGCCGGCTATAAAATGCTGCCGCCTTGGAGATGGGAGATCAACTAATTAAGCCATGTACGGCATGAAGAGGTGCATTGGGACGGCCATCCTGCTGCTGCTTTGCCTCCACGCCACAGCGGAAGCCCGCCGCCTGTCCCCGTCCCCCGGCGCCGGCGTCATCCGGCTTCCGAGCAACGGCAGAGGTTCGTGCATGCACGCACCTCACCTCACCTCACCTGGTGTTAGTTATACACATACACATAACACATGCCGGTTCCTTCTACTTGATTTATTTATTGTTTACGGCAGATAACTAACTAACTGTAGTGCAGTGATGGCCCCCCCAGGTTATCCTACGTATACATGTCAACTCAGGGATTTCTGTCCAGATGGCTATTACTGGTGTTGCGTCGGCATGGGGCTCCCTCTTCCCCGGTGCGGATGCTTCAGTAAGATAAGTGTTGGCCTTACTGATCATGCAATTTCGGCGACGAAGAGCTCAGCGAGGAAGATCGACGAGGAGAAGACAACGCCAAGGAGCTTCCAAGACCAAGGTGTGCCATTAATTTCGGCTAGGCATGATCCCTAAAGAGTTGATTAGGAACGATTAATTTAACTGTTGTGTCTTTTTTATTTTGAATAAAAGGGGTTCCTTCCCTGCTCCATTTTATTGAAGCATCGAAACAGATAGTGTTTACAGCCCAAATATCCAGCATAACATCTCAAACTCGCAAACTACCAGAATAAACGAACCATTTGAAAGCAGGAAATTCAGCTACAGCAGCTAGCATCATATAGTACAGACGCAATTATCTCATAGTTTTAGTACTAGGCCTACGACCAAGCGATGCGCAACAATTCTTCCTTGAATTTGTCCAGCTTAGCAACGAACTGACGAAGAAGCTCCTCCTGTGTGGCGTCGCAGAGCATAGCCCAATGTCGAAGAAAAGCTCACAGTTTCACAAGGACGCAAGCTAGACTTCTCCATGAATGACCCTGGAAACAAAAGTCATTCCTCAGTCTCCACAAGCTCCACAAGGAAGCCGCAACAATCATATTTTGCACAGGTAGTTTCTTATTTAGTTAGCACAAGGCACAAACGTCTTTAAAACAGAAAATGTCATAATCTGGAAAAGAAATAGAGAAAGGTTTCCACACACATCTAGCCACCACACAATCAAAGAATAGATGCACCGATTCCATTTCTTTACAGAACAGACAAGTAGGATCATTAACAGTCCTACGCTTTGCTAAATTGTCCCTGGTCAGGACCTTGTTATACACACACATCCATAATATATAGAAACACATGAATCTTTTGAGGGCAAAGAATTTTCCACAGTTTTTCCCCAATGGCAGAAACCACTCCCCCAAAATTGATAGTATGATAAAATGATTTAACCGAGTATACTCCATTCTTTTCTAACATCCAGATTGGAGTATCTGGAGCCTCTGTTAAGTGGACAGTTTGAACAATCTCAAGCAGCTGGTTCCATCTAATTAACCCATTATAATCAACACATCTCCTAAAAGAAAGTTTGAGATTAACAGCATCCCATACTTGCGAGATGGTGCATTCAGACTGGTTACAAATGGAAAACAAATCCCAAAACTGAACTTTGAGGGAAGAATCCCCAAACCACACGTCATGCCAAAATTTGACACTCTCCCCATTACCAACAACCCACTTATAAAAATTCTTCGAGGCATTTAGTGCCCAAGTTACATTCTTCCAAAAGGAGGAGCCATTGTCAGCTTTAGCCCAAAAGATATTGGGGGAAACATTGTTATATTTGAAAGAAATAACTTTTTTCTAATCTTTAGGTTGTGGATCAGATAACCTTCTCCCCAGGAAGCTAGGAGAGCCATATTTAATTCTTTTAAGTTGGGAACCCCCATGCCCCCAAAAACTTTCTTCCTGGTAATCAGGCACCAATTAGCCAAATGATACTTGTGTTGGTCACCTACATTCTCCCAGAAGAAATGGGCCATCTGGGAATTAATAGCATCTATCGCCCTTTTAGGGAACCTAATCACAGCCATCAGGTAGGCAGAGATACTAACTATACAAGCACAAAGCAGTATTAATTTGCCTCTGTAAGATAGATGTTGACCCAGCCAACCAGAAATACAACTAATAATCCTATCAATGATAGGTTGCAGATCCTCTCTACGTAATTTGTCAAAATGAAGGAGAACCCCCAAGTACTTGATGGGAAAAGAACCAATCTTGCAACTAAAAATCTTGGCAAAAGATTTAGCAACCTCTTCTTCAATATTAATGGTAAGAAGGTCACTCTTATGAAAGTTAATCTTCATCCCGGATAGGTTTTCAAAACAGGACAGAATCCATTTGAAATTTCTGGCTTTGTCTTTGGAGTTAGCCAAAAAAAGGAGAGTGCCATCAGCGTATTGTAGACTGACAATCCCTCCATTAACCACATGAGGCAGAAGCCCCGAAATCAAATTCTGTTGAGCAGCTTTAAACAACATTTTGGAAAACATATCAGCAACTAGGTTGAAAAGAAGAGGAGACAGAGGGTCCCCTTGTTTAAGACCCTTACCACCCACAAAATAGGGGCCAGTCTCATCATTAATATGGACACTGAATGTACTCTTTAGAATTACACTTTTGATCCAGGAAATCCACCTGGTCCCAAAACCCCTAGATCTGAGCATGTCAAAAAGAAATTCCGAGCTCACCCTATCATAGGCTTTCTCATAATCTAGTTTGAGCACAAGCCCTTGAGTTTTGGATCTCTTAATCTCATGGATAACTTCATGGGCCAATACCACACTCTCCAAAATAAATCTACCTTTAATAAAGGTAGTTTGGTTTGAGGAGATCAGTCTATCCCAACAGGGGATAGTCTGGTGGTCATGTCCTTAGTAAGGATCTTAACTACACAGTTTCCCAGACTAATAGGTCTAAACTTCTTCATATCTTTAGCATCTACTTCTTTGGGAATTAAAACAATGATGGCAAAGTTCAGTTTATAAATATCAAGATTCCCCATTTTTAAATCCCTAACCATGGCCATGAAATCATTTTTAATCAGATCCCAAAAAACCTGATAAAACAGGAAAGAAAGACCATCAGGTCCTGGTGCACCATGTGCACAGGAATTTAAGATGGCATTTTTAATTTCTTCTTTAGAAAAATCTTTCTGCAACACTTCATTTTCCTCCTGTATCATCATCCTTCCAAAAGATTTTTATAGAAGGATGTGGCAATCCCCAACATCTTTTTAGTAGAGTGAACAGGGCCATTGTCTCCATTAAGTTCAAAGAGGTGATTCTTTCTATGTCGATGATTAGCTAAGGCATGGAAATTTAACTGTTGTGTCACCTAGATGTAGTAAATAACCATGCGCAGTGATGACCTCAGGTATTCCTACTCCTACTGATGGTGGTGATACTGTCGGTTCCGTCGTGCAAGTAGCCCAAGAAATGTTTGGTACGAGGGAAGAAGGACAGAAACCTGAATGAAGACAAAAAGGAAGAAAAAGAAGCAGAAATTACTGGGGGCGGGCAATCCTCATCAAGTTAAAGTCTTATTATTCACCTGGGAGGGACTATGCATTATTATCTATTATTTCCGAGACTGTCGCTGGGAGTTTGTGTGTGCTAGTCTATGTGACCAGCGATGGCATTCTGTTTTTGTGATTGTGTGCGGGCCATCCTGCGTGATGTCTTGTATCTCTGAAACTATCTTGTGTTTGACAGCGTGAGAATTATAATTCAGTTACTTGTGTTTTGTACCTTGTGTCTAATAATAATATTCTAATGAAATGAAGAAAGTCTGTGTGTTTTCTAGTTAAATGTTTGGCACTATTCATTCTGCTCTTAAGGTTTTGGAAAAGAAGGCCAGATTGGCCATTTGTTGGATTAAAACCTGAATACCTAATTTGCAGAGATTTAATATCTATCGTAGCAGTACCAAGGCTTCCCGTGGTATTCTGCACACTAAATTAGTTCTGTAGAAATCCTATATATTACGGAGAAATTATACCATCTTTTTTCTGCGAGACATTCTTGCTCAGCTTTATTCAAACTGTCACAACATTTTTGGGATAAAATTTAAATCTCTGGGTTGGCCTAACGAAACATGTCGGTCAAACCCAAGTGAAAGCGATAGGAATATATAGGATCCCTATCAGGACTAGATCGCAGGTTCTATGGGTGGAAGGGTGGTTGGCGTGGCGATGGGCGTGGCTGGTGCCGTAGTCGCGCAAGAGAGAGGAGGAACCGGGGCGGCTAGGGTTAGGGTGCCGGCTCCTGCTAGGAGCCGATCAAATAGATTAATTCTGCTTAACAAAAACTGAGTTCTTACATGAGTATATATAATCTCCCTAGTGCTAATAAATATGATAAATTGGGCTAAGCCCCAAATAAATATTAGATAAGTTGGGCCATGCCCTTACGTGGCTGCATCCTTGGGCCCTCTCCGGTTATAATGTATACCGGTCATAACATCTCTCCCCGCATGCGTAAACAACTCGTCCTCGAGCTGGAATTCGGGAAAGTGATTGCGGAACTCATCATGGGGCTCCCAAGTAGCGTCCTCCTCCGAAGGACTTGCCACTGGATCAAGAGACGCCAAACGCCGTGGCTCTGTTGGGTCTTCAACACCTTCACTGGACCAGGAAGGAGACAACCATCAGATGTCGGTGGGAGATCTAGCGCAGCCGCCGGTGGCTCACCGCGGAAGGGCTTCAACAAGCCCACATGAAAGACGGCGTGGATGCGCGCGCCTGTCGGCAGCTGCAGGTGGTAGGTGACGGTGCCGATGCGTTCCAACACCTTGAATGGACCAGCATAACGAGGACCCAGCTTGCTCTTGGCACGGGGGTCGAGTGACTGTGTACAGCGGTGGAGAAGCCGCAGCCACATCCACTCGCCTACTGTAAACTCCGTCTCTCGGTGATGGGCGTCATAATATTTCTTGGACAGCTGTCGTGCCTAGAGGAGACGCTGGTGCACCTCGGCAAGGATCTCATCCTGACCGCGAAGAAGGGCGCCTGCCGCCTTAGTCCGAGCCGTCTCAGGTTGGAACGGCAGCATGGGAGGTGGAGGACGGCCGTAGACTACCTCGAAGGGGGTGGCACGCAGGGCGGAGTGGTAGGAGGTGTTGTAGCAGTATTCCGCCCAAGAGAGCCAGTCCACCCAAGCCCGGGGGCGATCACCTCTAACACAACGTAAGTACATAGCAATCACCTTGTTGACCACCATGGATTGACCGTCGGTCTGTGGATGAAATGCCGTGCTGAGGCGTAATTTGACGCCTGCCATCCGAAAAAGATCCCGCCCAACTTGGCCGGTGAACACCGGGTCACGGTCGCTAACAATCGATGACGGGAACCCATGAAGGAGCGGACGATGTCGTCGAAGAAGGCACGCGCGATCGAGGTGGCGGTGTAGGGGTGGCCGAGGGCGATGAAGTGCACGTACTTAGAGAAACGGTCCACCACCGTGAGGATGACGGGCTTGCTGCCCACCTTGGGAAGGCCCTCGATGAAGTCCATGGAGATGTTAGCCCATACCTGGGAAGGCACCTCAAGGGGCTACAGCAGGCCCGCCGGCTGTAGAGTCTCCATCTTGTTGCGCTGGCACGTCTCACGCAAGAGCGCACCCAGTTTCGTACCAGCAGACGATCGTCTGGGATGTAAAAATCGGCGCGTAGGCGGTGGAGAATCTTCTGCACACCCTCGTGGCCCACCGTGTGTGCCAGGAGGATGGCCTGGTGACGGAGATCGTCGTGATCCGGCACCAAAAGGTGCCAACCATGAAGGAGTAACCCGTCGTGCAGGTGCCACGACGTCGGCAAGTCGCCCACAGCGAGGCGTTGCTGAAGGAGCTGCGCATCCGCGTCCGTCGCGGTGGCGCGGCGGATGTCGTCGAAGAAGGCGAACGATGCCCCCGAGCTGATGTAGAGTGCAGCGCCCGCGGTGTCGGGATTTCCTTGGTAATTCGGGATAGACTAGGTTGTTAAGATAAGAGTCTTGTTTGTAACTTAAATATCTATTTCTATCTCTATCTCTAGTCTTTCCTTGATCTCCAAGTTGTAATCTCAACCGATGTACGCGATTAGGGAGTTGCGCCCCTGCTATATAACACGTAGCCGTCGCCCACGATAGGGTACGACGTTCCAATCTATATCTATCACAATCAGATCACGACGAACACATACACATAAAATTGATTCCTTGCCGTGCCCTTCTTTTTTTCCGTTTTTTTTATTTTTTTCCTTTTCTCGGCGATGTTACAACTTTACACAACCCGTCGATGCATTTATATATATGCACACCTCAACAGCCGTGGTAGAAAACCGACTGAATCAGCCCTGCCGACACGGACTCGAAGATGCCAACTCAAACCAGTACGCGTAGGCATACAAATACAATCTCCGTATACTATTTGGACTCGATGACCTATACTTGAACCTTGACTAGTAGTGTAGTTGGACTAATGCTTGACCCACGTACTGAAACTAGCTGAACACAAGTCATCAATCAAGATCATCTAAACAAATATACTTAGCTCAGGAGTACATGTTTTGCATAGTTACGCTTGTTTCACGGTGCTAGGAGCGTGCCTTTTGCATAGTTACACTTGAAAGGGCCGGGAGCAGAGCAGAGCAGACTTAAAACAATTATAATCTGCATGCATGTTGTGCTTGGTTGAAAGGACTTACCTGCTACGTTACGTACTGAGTTCGCCGGAGCTTTTAAGTCTGCTCTGCTCTGCTCTGTTTCAAGCAAGCAGAAAACAGAGGATGGGCAATCCCGACCATATCTATCTCTATCTCTATCTCTAGTGCAGTGCAGTGCAGTGCAGACAAGGGATGTTTTCATTTCATTTCTTTCTCGCACAGTAGCAGGTCCATTCACTTCACCGAGCATGGACGGACCACTGCTATCCATCGAGTAACGCAAGGGACCGACTGGTTGAGCAAACCGACGGGTCTGAGATGCTGATGCTGATGCCGATGCCGCTGCTTGCCCAAGTGACTGTATACATTTCTAGTTGATGTAGAGATCGAAAAGTGAAAATCTCTTCTATTTTTCCAAAAAAAAAAAGGCCCAAGCATTACTTCATTCTACCTTAAATCATCAGTGCCAGCTCCTGAATGTGACATCCATCTAACCAAAAAAGGACGAGCATGTTAATCAAAAATGACTTTATAGCATCGAAAACAAAAGCCCAATAAATTCTTATTTCCATGTCAAAAACATTTTCATACTTTAAACGGAGCAAGTAATTTAGAGATGGATTCAAGAGAATCACTTCATCTACCGCCGACTACTTGCAAGATGCATGATCTCATGCGTCATCTTACTAACACCGTAAGCGAAAAATGATTACTCCGTTTTACCAGAATCTTCACCGCGTCAACAAGTTCTGCATGGACGGACCAATAATGCAAGTTCACTAGAGCAACTTCAACAGGACAATCTATTTCGTTCCTCGCCATCCATTTGAATCCGTACGGAAAAATATGATGGTTCAACTCGCGAACCCATTGTCAAAACGCGTCCGCACTGATCCATTTTCTCTCCGAATTTGGGATTGAAATACGTCGACGCGGATGCGCGCCCTCTCGGTGTCCGTCCCAACTACACGCGATCAACATAATTTATGACGACCATCCTTTCCGGGCCCACGCGTCAGCGACCGCCGTCAGTCTTTTTTAATCCGAGAATGCGGTAGGGTTCGGACACATCTGCTTCCAGACCCCGTCCCCATCTTGCCACCTCTCTGCTCCCTCGTCGGCGACCAAACCCTAGCCAGCAGCCATGACCGGCTCCGCCCAAAACAAGGGCAAGTCCCCCGCGCGGTCTTCCTGCCGGCCTCGCGAGCGCGTCAGCGTTCCGGTGCACCAAGCGCGGTGGCAATGAGAGCACTGTGTTCCGTTGCCGTACCCGGATGTCACCCTCCCTCACCATTAGCATCTGGATCCGGAGAGGATCCCGGTGCCGGACGTGCCACGGCCGGCGCAGATTGTAACGCCCCGGACACACCCGTTGGGCGTTACAAGTTTGGTATCAGAGTCGACCCTCATGGTTACACGGATGTTTGCGGACAGATGCGCAATCATGTTGTTCATGACGTTTGTGACCCGTCATGGCACACGGCATGGTACATGTACTGGACTGGATGCACAGACGTTTGTGCCAAGAGGGAATGTTCCTGTGACCCGACGAGGACGTCGGTTCCTCTGAGTGGTGGTGTTTGTGATAGCCTGGCTTATTAGGGATGATAGACTACTCATATCAATAAGGAATTCCTTCTTTTCCGGGAGCCCATTCGAACAAAACTCCCAGGTTAAGCGTGTTCAGCTTGGAGTAGTTCTAGGATGGGTGACCGACCGGGAAGTTGATCCCGGGTGCGCATGAGTGAGGACAAAGTGCGTAGAAAAGACTAATATTGATATGTGAGGCCAGTCTAGATCCTGCCAGGAGTAACGACCGCCGGCGGGTGTGTCCGGGGCGTTACACAGATGCACGCGGAGGAGGTGAGTTGCCAGAGGCGGCAACTGATGCCGGAGCAGCGGTGCGACCCTGCATACGCGGCCGACTCTCCCCTCTAGGAGGTCTGGTTCACGGTCGAGCACGAGGAGCAGCGCTAGTGTGGCGTGCAGCCAAGAGGCCCTCCATCACCCCCACCCTTCGTTAGCGACGATGACGAGGAGGCGGAGGACACCTACCAGGCGGCGCTTGCAGCCGCACTCCGCGAGCGCGAGGAGGAAGACCGGTGCAAGACCGACGAGGAGCCGGCGACAGCGTCATGCCCATGTTGGAAATATGCCCTAGAGGCAATAATAAATTAGTTATTTTTATATTTCTTAGTTTATGATAATCGTTTATTATCCATGCTATAATTGTATTGATTGGAAACACAATACTTGTGTGGATACATAGACAAAACACTGTCCCTAGTAAGCCTCTAGTTGACTAGCTCGTTAATCAAAGATGGTCAAGGTTTCCTGGCCATAGGCAAGTGTTGTCACTTGATAACGGGATCACATCATTAGGAGAATCATGTGATGGACTAGACCCAAACTAATAGACGTAGCATGTTGATCGTGTCATTTTGTTGCTACTGTTTTCTGCGTGTCAAGTATTTATTCCTATGACCATGAGATCATATAACTCACTGACACCGGAGGAATGCTTTGTGTGTATCAAACGTCGCAACGTAACTGGGTGACTATAAAGATGCTCTACAGGTATCTCCGAAGGTGTTAGTTGAGTTAGTATGGATCAAGACTGGGATTTGTCACTCCGTGTGAACGGAGAGGTATCTCGGGGCCCACTCGGTAATACAACATCACACACAAGCCTTGCAAGCAATGTAACTTAGTGTAAGTTGCGGGATCTTGTATTACGGAACGAGTAAAGAGACTTGCGAGTAAACGAGATTGAAATAGGTATACGGATACTGACGATCGAATCTCGGGCAAGTAACATACCGAAGGACAAAGGGAATGACATACGGGATTATATGAATCCTTGGCACTGAGGTTCAAACGATAAGATCTTCGTAGAATATGTAGGATCCAATATGGGCATCCAGGTCCCGCTATTGGATATTGACCGAGGAGTCTCTCGGGTCATGTCTACATAGTTCTCGAACCCGCAGGGTCTGCACACTTAAGGTTCGACGTTGTTTTATGCGTATTTGAGTTATATGGTTGGTTACCGAATGTTGTTCGGAGTCCCGGATGAGATCACGGACGTCACGAGGGTTTCCGGAATGGTCCGGAAACGAAGATTGATATATAGGATGACCTCATTTGGTTACCGGAAGGTTTTCGTGCATTACCGGAAAAGTTTCGGGCTCATCGGTAGTGTACCGGGAGTGCCGGGAGGGGTGCCGGGGACCATCGGGAGGGGTGTCACGCCCCAAGGGGTCTCATGGGCTATGGGAAGAGATAAACCAGCCCCTAGTGGGCTGGAATAAGTTCCCACTAAGGCCCATAAGGTTTGAGAAGGAAAAAACACAAGGTGGAAAGAGTTTCCAAGTGGGAAGGTGGAATCCTACTCCAAGTAGGATTGGAGTAGGACTCCTCCACCTCCAATTTCGGCCAAACCTTTAGGTTTTGAGGCTGCCTCCTCCCCTCCCTCCCACCTATATATACGGAGGTTTTAGGGCTGATTTGAGACGACTTTCTCACGGCTGCCCGACCACATACCTCCATAGTTTTTCCTCTAGATCGCGTTTCTGCGGAGCTCGGGCGGAGCCCTGCTGAGACAAGGTCATCACCAACCTCCGGAGCGCCGTCACGCTGCCGGAGAACTCTTCTACCTCTCCGTCTCTCTTGCTGGATCAAGAAGGCCGAGATCATCGTCGAGCTGTACGTGTGCTGAACGCGGAGGTGCCGTCCGTTCGGTACTAGATCGTGGGACTGACCGCGGGATTGTTCGCGGGGCGGATCGAGGGACGTGAGGACGTTCCACTACATCAACCGCGTTCTCTAAACGCTTCTGCTGTACGATCTACAAGGGTACGTAGATCACTCATCCCCTCTCGTAGATGGACATCACCATGATAGGTCTTCGTGCGCGTAGGAAAATTTTTGTTTCCCATGCGACGTTCCCCAACAGTGGCATCATGAGCTAGGTTCATGCGTAGATGTCTTCTCGAGTAGAACACAAAAGTTTTTGTGGGCGGTGATGTGCGTTTTGCTGTCCTCCTTAGTCTTTTCTTGATTCCGCGGTATTGTTGGATTGAAGCGGCTTGGACCGACATTACTCGTACGCTTACGAGAGACTGGTTTCATCGTTACGAGTAACCCCCTTTGCTCAAAGATGACTGGCAAGTGACTGTTTCTCCAACTTTAGTTGAATCGGATTTGACCGAGGAGGTCCTTGGATGAGGTTAAATAGCAACTCATATATCTCCGTTGTGGTGTTTGCGTAAGTAAGATGCGATCCTACTAGATACCCTCGGTCACCACGTAAAACATGCAACAAAAAAATTAGAGGTCGTCTAACTTGTTTTTGCAGGGTATGATTGTGATGTGATATGGCCAACGATGTGATGTGATATATTGGATGTATGAGATGATCATGTTGTAATAGAAATATCGACTTGCACGTCGATGGTACGGCAACCGGCAGGAGCCATAGGGTTGTCTTTATACTAACGTTTGTGCTTGCAGATGCGTTTACTATTTTGCTAGGATGTAGCTTTAGTAGTAATAGCATAAGTAGCACGACAACCCCGATGGCAACACGTTGATGGATGATCATGGTGTGGCGCCGGTGACAAGAAGATCGTGCCGGTACTTTGGTGATGGAGATCAAGAAGCACGTGATGATGGCCATATCATGTCACTTATGAATTGCATGTGATGTTAATCCTTTTATGCACCTTATTTTGCTTAGAACGACGGTAGCATTATGAGGTGATCTCTCACTAAAATTTCAAGACAAAATTGTGTTCTCCCCGACTGTGCACCGTTGCTACAGTTCTTCGTTTCGAGACACCACGTGATGATCGGGTGTGATAGACTCAACGTTCACATACAACGGGTGCAAAACAGTTGCGCACGCGGAACACTCGGGTTGAGCTTGACGAGCCTAGCATGTGCAGACATGGCCTCGGAACACATGAGACCGAAAGGTCGAGCATGAATCGTATAGTTGATATGATTAGCATAGAGATGCTTACCACTGAAACTATTCTCGACTCACGTGATGATCGGACTTGAGATAGTGGATTTGGATCATGTACCACTCAAATGACTAGAGAGATGTACTTTTTGAGTGGGAGTTCTTAAGTAATATGATTAATTGAACTAATTGTCATGAACATAGTCTAATGGTCTTTGCGAATTACGATGTAGCTTGCGCTATAGCTCTACTGTTTTTATATGTTCCTAGAGAAAATTTAGTTGAAAATTGATAGTAGCAAACTTTGCAGACTGAGTCTGTAAAACCGAGGATTGTCCTCGTTGCTACGCAGAAGGCTTATGTCCTTAATGCACCACTCGGTGTGCTGCACCTCGAGCGTCATCTGTGGATGCTATGAACATCCGACATACACGTTTCTGATGACTACACGATAGTTCAGTGAAAAATACTTAATGGCTTAGAAGCAAGGCGCCGAAAACGTTGTAAAACGCCACAGAACATAAGTGATGTTCTAAAGAGATGAAATTGTGATTTCATGCTTGTGCCCTTGTTAAGAGGTACGAGACCTCCAACAAGATTCTTTGTCCACAAAGTAAAGGAGAAAAGCTCAATCGTTGAGCGTGTGCTTAGATTGTCTGAGTACGACAATCACTTGAATCAAGTGGGAGCTAATCTTCCAGATGAGATAGTGATGGTTCTCCAAAAGTCACTGCCACCAAGCTTTGAGAGCTTCGTGATGAACTATAACATATCAAGGATAGATACAATGATCTTTGAGAGATTCGCGACGTTTGACACTGCGAAAGTAGAAATCAAGAAGGAGCATCAATAGTTGATGGTTTGAAAAACCACTAAGTTTCAAGAAAGGCGAGGGCTAGAAGGGATACTTCGTGAAACGGCAAAACAGTTGCTGCACTAATGAAGAGACCCAAGATTAAACCCAAACCCGAGACTAAGTGCTTCTGTAATAAGGGGAACAGTCACTGAGGCGGAGCAACTCTAGATACTTGGTAGATAAGAAGGCTGGCAAAAGTCGAGAGAAGTATATTTGATATACATAATGTTGATGTGTACTTTACTAGTACTCCTAGTAGCACGAGGGTATTGGATACTGGTTCGGTTGCTAAGTGATTAGTAACGCGAAATGAAAGCTACGGCATAAACGGAGACTAGCTAAAGGCGAGGTGACGATACGTGTTGGAAGTGTTTCCAAGGTTGATATGATCAAACGTCACACGCCCCCTTTACCATCGGGATTGGTGTTGAACCTAAATAATTGTTATTTGGTGCTTGCGTTAAGCATGAACATGATTGGATCGTGTTTATTGCAATACGATTATTCATTCAAAAGGAATAATGGTTACTCTATTTGCTTGAATAATCACCTTCAATGTTTTATTGAATCTCGATTGTAGTGTTACACATTGGTGCCAAAAGATACAAGTTAAATGATGATAGTACCACTTACTTGTGGCACTGCCGCTTGAGTCATGTTAGTATAAATTGCATGAAGAGGCTCCATGCTGATGGATCTTTACTCACCTGATTTCGAATCACTAGTGACATGCAAATCATACCACATGAGCAAGGCCTTGTTTTCATTGAGATGAAACAAGATAGTAACTTGTTGGAAGTGATACATTTTGATGTATGCAGTCCAGTGAGTGTTGAGGCACGCAGTGGATATCATTATGTTCTTACTTCACTGACGACTTGAGTAGATACAGGAGTATTTACTTAATGAATCACAAGTCTGAAATATTGAAAAGTTCAATTCTGTTTCAGAGTGAAGTTCGTCGTAACAAGAGGATGAACTGTCTACGATATGATCATAGAAATGAATATCTGAGTTACGAGTTTTTGGTACACAGTTAAGACAATGTGGAAATTGTTTCACAGTTCATGCCACCTAGAACATCATGGTGTGATGATGTGTCTGAACGTCATAGCCACGCACTATTTAGTATGGTGCATGCTGGGATGTCTCTTATCGAATTACCACTATCGTTTATGGGTTATGCATTAGAGACAACCACATTCACTTTAAATGGGGCACCGCGTATTTCCGTTGAGATGACACAGTATAGACTGAGGTTTAGAGAAATCTAAACTGTCGTTTCTTGAAAGTTTGGGGCTTCGAAACTTATGTGAAAAAGTTTCAGTCTGATAAGCTCGAACCCAAAGCGGATAAATGCATCTTCACAGGATATCCAAAACAGTTGGGTACATCTCCTATCTCAGATCCGAAAGCAAAGTGTTTGTTTCTAGAAACGGATCCTTTCTCGAGAAAAGGTTTCTCTCGAAAGAATTGAGTGGGAGGGTAGTAGAACTTGATGAGGTTATTGAACCATCACTTCAACCAGTGTGTAGCAGGGCGTAGGAAGTTGTTCCTGTGGCGCCTACACCAATTGAAGTGGAAGCTGATGATGGTGATCATTAAGCTTCGAATCAAGTTACTACAAACCTCGTAGGTCGACAAGGTCGCGTACTGCTGCAGAGTAGTACGATAACCCTGTCTTGGAGGTCATGTTGTTGAGCAACAGTGAACCTACGAGTTATGGAGAAAGCGATGGTGGGCCCAGATTCCGACAAATGGCTGGAAGCCATAAAATCCGAGAGAGGATCCATGTGTGAAAACAAAGTGTAGACTTTGGTAGAACTACTTGATGGTCATGGGACTATTGGGTAAAATGGATCATTAAAAGAAGACAGACGATGATGGTGATAAGTCACTATTAAGAAAAGCTCGACTTGTCGCAAAGATGTTTTCGACAAGATCAAACAGTTGACTATGATGAGTCTTTCTCACTCGTAGAGATGCTAAAGGTCTGTTAGAATTATGTTAGTAGTTGCTGCATTATTTATGAAATATTGCACGTAGGATGTCAAAACATTGTTTCCTCGACGGTTTCCTTGAGCAAACATTGTATGTGATACAACCAGAAGGTTTTGTCGATCCTAAAGATACTAGCAAGTATGCAAGCTCCAGTGATCCTTCAATGGACTGGTGCAAGCATCTCGGAGTTGGAATAAGCACTTTGATGAGATGATCAAAGATTTTGGGTGTGTACAAGGTTTATGAGAAACTTGTATTTCCAAAGAAGTGAGTGGGAGCACTATAGAATTTCTGATAGGTATATGTGGTTGACATATTGTGGATCAGAAGTAATGTAGAATTTCTGTAAAGCATACAAGGTTGTTTGAAAGAAGTTTCCAAAGGAGTACCTGGATTATGCTACTTGAAGGTTGAGCATCAAAGATCTATGGAGATAGATCGAAAGCGCTTAATAGAAGTTTCAACAAGATGCATGCCTTGACAAGTTTTTGAAAGAGTTCAAAATAGACCAGCAAAGAAGGAGTTCTTGGTTGCGTTGTGAGGTGTGAATTTGAGTAAGACTCAAAACCCGACCACGGCAGAATAAAGAGAATAGATGAAGGTCGTCTTCTATGTCTTAGCCGTAGAATCTAAAGTATGCCATGCTGTGTACCGCACCTGAAGTGTGCCTTGACTCAAAGTATGTTGAGAGGTACAGAGAGTGATCCATGTTTGAATCACTAGCAGCGGTCAAAATTTATCCTTAGTAACAAATGGACTAAGGAATTTTTCTCGATTATGGAGGTGGTTAAAGAGTTCGTCGTAAAGGGTAACGTCGATGCAAGCTTTGACACTAATCTGAATAACTATGAGTAGTGAAACGGATTCATATAGTAGAGTGGATATTTGGAGCATTTCCGAATAGCACGTAGTAGCAGCATCTATAAGATGACATAAAGATTTGTAAAGAACGCACGGATCTGAAAGTTTCAGAACCTTGACTAAAACCTCTCTCACAAGCAAGACATGATCAGACCCCATAACTATATGGGTGTTGGATTCGTTGGAATCACATGGTGATGTGAACTAGATTATTGACTCTAGTGCAAGTGGGAGACTGTTGGAAATATGCCCTAGAGGCAATAATAAATTAGTTATTTTTATATTTCTTAGTTTATGATAATCGTTTATTATCCATGCTATAATTGTATTGATTGGAAACACAATACTTGTGTGGATACATAGACAAAACACTGTCCCTAGTAAGCCTCTAGTTGACTAGCTCGTTAATCAAAGATGGTCAAGGTTTCCTGGCCATAGGCAAGTGTTGTCACTTGATAACGGGATCACATCATTAGGAGAATCATGTGATGGACTAGACCCAAACTAATAGACGTAGCATGTTGATCGTGTCATTTTGTTGCTACTGTTTTCTGCGTGTCAAGTATTTATTCCTATGACCATGAGATCATATAACTCACTGACACCGGAGGAATGCTTTGTGTGTATCAAACGTCGCAACGTAACTGGGTGACTATAAAGATGCTCTACAGGTATCTCCGAAGGTGTTAGTTGAGTTAGTATGGATCAAGACTGGGATTTGTCACTCCGTGTGAACGGAGAGGTATCTCGGGGCCCACTCGGTAATACAACATCACTCACAAGCCTTGCAAGCAATGTAACTTAGTGTAAGTTGCGGGATCTTGTATTACGGAACGAGTAAAGAGACTTGCCAGTAAACGAGATTGAAATAGGTATACGGATACTGACGATCGAATCTCGGGCAAGTAACATACCGAAGGACAAAGGGAATGACATACGGGATTATATGAATCCTTGGCACTGAGGTTCAAACGATAAGATCTTCGTAGAATATGTAGGATCCAATATGGGCATCCAGGTCCCGCTATTGGATATTGACCGAGGAGTCTCTCGGGTCATGTCTACATAGTTCTCGAACCCGCAGGGTCTGCACACTTAAGGTTCGACGTTGTTTTATGCGTATTTGAGTTATATGGTTGGTTACCGAATGTTGTTCGGAGTCCCGGATGAGATCACGGACGTCACGAGGGTTTCCGGAATGGTCCGGAAACGAAGATTGATATATAGGATGACCTCATTTGGTTACCGGAAGGTTTTCGTGCATTACCGGAAAAGTTTCGGGCTCATCGGTAGTGTACCGGGAGTGTCGGGAGGGGTGCCGGGGACCATCGGGAGGGGTGTCACGCCCCAAGGGGTCTCATGGGCTATGGGAAGAGATAAACCAGCCCCTAGTGGGCTGGAATAAGTTCCCACTAAGGCCCATAAGGTTTGAGAAGGAAAAAACACAAGGTGGAAAGAGTTTCCAAGTGGGAAGGTGGAATCCTACTCCAAGTAGGATTGGAGTAGGACTCCTCCACCTCCAATTTCGGCCAAACCTTTAGGTTTTGAGGCTGCCTCCTCCCCTCCCTCCCACCTATATATACGGAGGTTTTAGGGCTGATTTGAGACGACTTTCTCACGGCTGCCCGACCACATACCTCCATAGTTTTTCCTCTAGATCGCGTTTCTGCGGAGCTCGGGCGGAGCCCTGCTGAGACAAGGTCATCACCAACCTCCGGAGCGCCGTCACGCTGCCGGAGAACTCTTCTACCTCTCCGTCTCTCTTGCTGGATCAAGAAGGCCGAGATCATCGTCGAGCTGTACGTGTGCTGAACGCGGAGGTGCCGTCCGTTCGGTACTAGATCGTGGGACTGACCGCGGGATTGTTCGCGGGGCGGATCGAGGGACGTGAGGACGTTCCACTACATCAACCGCGTTCTCTAAACGCTTCTGCTGTACGATCTACAAGGGTACGTAGATCACTCATCCCCTCTCGTAGATGGACATCACCATGATAGGTCTTCGTGCGCGTAGGAAAATTTTTGTTTCCCATGCGACGTTCCCCAACAGCCCACTCCGCTGAAGAGCGAGCCGCAATCGGAGGTCTACCAATGGACTAGCTACGTCCGTGTGTGGGTCAGTGCGCCTCCCATCTGGCTGGGCGCGACAGCGTCATGCCCCCTCCGCCGAAGAGCGAGCCGCAGTCGGAGGTCTACCAATGTACCAGCTACATCCGCAAGTGGGTCAGCGCGCCTCCCATCTCGTTGGGCGCGACACCGTAGCAGGAGGCCGCCTACCTCGAGCACTGGAGGGCGCTGCACCTGGCGGAGGAGCGCGCCGACGGCCATCGCCAGATGGTACTGGAGTGGGAGGCGGAGGAGGAGCGACTGGAGATGGAGGAGGAGGACACTAGTAGAAAACAGGGCTTTGATTCAAAGCATTACTCCCGGTTTGCTTTTGAACCGGGACTAATGTTGGCACTAGTCCCGGTTCATGAGGCATGCTTTGTGTCTTGGTTTATTAGGAACCTCTAGTCCCGGTTGGTGTTACCAACCGGGACTGAAGGGATGGTGGTAGGGTATTGTCAGGCTGAGGCCCCTGCGAGGGGCATTAGTCCCGGTTGGTAATACAAACCGGGACTAGAGATAGATCTTTAGTCCTGGTTTGTATCACCAACCGGGACTAAAAGCATCACTATAAACAGTGTTTCGTCCAGCCCGAGCCAAAGCTCTCTGTTTTATCCTTTCTCTGCTCTGTTCTCTTCCCTTGCTTGAGTTCATCCTCATTTTCTTCCAAGATTTGTCAAGATTTGAGGCACCCCATCCATCCAAGTGTGCACAAAGGTTAGCAACTTTGTTCTTTCATCTCTTATTGCTAGATTAGCTCGTGCATCTTCCCAGGCACTATGTCCGTGACTGGGCTACGCCGGGCTGGCACTGGGAGGTGCTACCTTCCGGGGTGCGCATCTTGGTGAGGAATCAGGCTCCCATCGTCGATCCGGAGCTACTTTGGTGGTGGTCGCGTGGGCCACTTTCGGTGCAGAGGAGAACTATCCCCAAGGAGGAGGTACGTCGTCGTGTCAGGGACCAGGACGAGCATGTCCGTCGCTACTTGGTTGCGATGGACGCCAGGTTCTCCAATATCTGGCACGTTATTCAGGGATCTCACCCGAGTTATGATCATGTGATGGTTCCTTCTCTATGTGTGTCACAACTCTTTGGGTGATCAGTTTGATCAGGAACCGCGAGTGAACTAGATTAATTATACTCGAAATGTATTCGAGATTATATTTGATAATATTCGAGAGGTATTAAGTGGATTATTGTTTGTAAGTGAAAGAGAACCTTTTTGGCCTCTTGAGATCTATTGTAGGACAAGCGCTTTTGACTTTGTTGCTAGAAAATATTAAGCTTCTTAATGTCTGGCAGGTTCATCATTGCATGAATATTTTTGTTGTTGTAGCCTTTAGGATATATTTTTATTTGTCCAATGTGTGTGATTTTAATCTTATATAGAATCATGAACACATGAAATGGCGTGGTCCGACGATGATAGGATCCATGTGTGCCATTTATGCTGGGATGACACGGGTATATGCAACCATTATCCTCACCTTGACAACGACACGTCCTTCACCGTGAAGCTGATAAATGACTTCCCGATTATTACGGTATGTAAAGACGACATGTATTTTTTTTTAGTTAAGTATGACGTCTGTTTTTTTGCTTTAGTTAACCTTTAATTTCCTTTTGTACAATTCGACTAGTGTGTTCTCTGTCATGCAAGATTTTTTGTCTTGGACAAGTTTCATTTCAAAGAGAAGGACAGTACAAAGCCTAAGATAGCTCACCTAAGAAAAGTGCATTTCACTTTTGTTGTCAAGGTAAAAATGATGAAGATCACACATATTTTGGTTGTTCTAATTGGAGAGCATTTTGCAAGGCATATGGGTTGAATAAGGACATGAACATTACCTTCAACATTGGTAATGATGATGTTCATGCGCACGCTAACCGTGTGGGACCTATTATCCTAGTTCATGTATAGCTGAACAAAGTTGTTAAGTCTCCTTCGTGGACGTCCGCAAGCTGTTCGATAGTTTGTCAAGGTACAAAATGGACTCCGCCGACGAGATTTTTTTTCACAATTTCCTTTGCGACTCCGACGATTCGTCATCCGATGATGAGGAAGAGATATCGGCTGCCGTGTTGGCCCATCACCACCGCAATAGCCAGCAGCCGTTGTTCCATGGCTCATTTCCGGGCCACCTTCCGGCGTTGAAAGGACTACTTTGATACAAAAATCCGTTGTTCAAACATCAGAAATTCCGCCGCCGTTTCCGTATGAGTAGGTATCATTTCAACCATATTAGAGAGGGGGTGGTCGGCTACGATGACTATTTCGAGTGCAAGGAGGACGTCGTTGGAGATATTGATTTCTCCTCTTATCAGAAATGCGTTGCCTTCATCTGAATGCTTGCATACAGAGTGCCCGGTGTTCTCATTGACGAGTACGTCCGTATGAACTAGTCTACATGCCTAGAGTCTGTGTATAAGTTCTGCAAGGATGTTATTCTTGTGTTTGGTCCTGAGTATTTGAGAGAGCCGACTCCTAAAGATACAACCTGTTTGTTGACGATGAATGCCAGCAGGGGCTTCCCAGGGATGCTTTGCAGCATAGACTACATGCACCGGGAGTGGAAGAATTGCCCTTCTTCTTGGCAAGGGCAGTATAAGGGTCATGTCAGGGCTTGCACTGTCATACTAGACGTTGTGGCGTCTCAAGATCTCAGGATCTGGCACTCTTTCTTTGGCATGGCCGGATCACATAATGATATCAACGTGCTTCAGCGCTCGCCGGTGTTTGCTAGGCTTGCCGAAGGCAGCAGTCCACGGTGAACTTTACTATCAACGACCACAACTACGACGAAGGATACTACCTGGGCGACGGTATCTATCCTCAGTGGACCACTATTGTCAAGACAATCCCCGACCTTGTTGGAGAGAAGAGGTAAATATTTTCCCAAGAGCAAGAGAGTGCTAGGAAGGATGTCGAGTGTGCCTTTGGTGTTTTGCAATCTCGATAGGCATCGTTCGGTATCCTGCTAATACCCGGAGCATGCAAAAACTATGGGAGGTGATGACCGCTTGTGTGATCATGCATAATATGATCATAGAAGATGAGCGTCCGGAACATCTGTACGATCAAGGGTTTCTGTTTTAGGGTGATAATGTTATGTCTGAGCATGGAGGAGCGACAACGTTTGAATAGTTCACCCAATTTTATCATGACATGCGTGATTGGAAAACTCACGTGCAACTGCAAAATGATTTGGTTGAACATACGTGGGCTCATGTTGGCAACCAATAGATGTATCTTCTTTATTCGGCTTGCAAAACTATGTGAGATATTTTTTTTATTCGGCTTATAAAACTATGCTATGTTATTCGATTGAAACTATGTTATTTGACTATATGTTTGAATGCAAAAGCAATGCAAAATGAGTTATTTGTTGAAATGGGGCGACCAGCCGGGCAGACCGATACATATGGGTCGATGCATTGGACGCAGTGCCGACTCAAATCTAAAATAGGACGGACGCCGGACGGGCGGCTGATCCAAATGAACAAAAAAAACACCGTTCTTTTAAATCGGCCCGTCGGAGTTGCTGCACATGTGGCCCACCATTGCACCCATCCATTGACGCCGCCCACCCACCCGCGCCATTGTCAACTTGGCCCCAAACTGAATTACCGCACTGTTCACCGGTACCCTAACCGTGTGGGACCTAATATCCTTTTCCATGTATTTTTAGGACAGTCCATGACTTCAGCCGTCCGATCACGCATCTGGGTCATCTGTCGCCGTTCAAGCTTTGTCCTCTCCCGCGTGGGCTGTACCTGGGCCGGTTGTCCTGGGGCAGCTATTCCCGTGGCAAAATCCAAGGCCTCTCGTTCCTTGAGATAGTTAATGTCGGATCCCTTATGGACGATTGTGATTCTTCTCTGTCGACCTTCCACTACAGTGCCCTTCCCGCACCCAACCTGGCCAGACCTAGCTAGGTGCGCCGCCACTTTTGTTGTAACCACGGAGAGCGGGAGATGGTGTGAATCATGTGGCGGGCGCAGGCCATTTTACGTCGGTGCGCGACTCATCGGCATGCATGATGTTGTCTACTCACCGGCGGCCGTGAATAAGTTGGTGGCTGCTGCCGCGCACGCCAACCTCAACCTTGCGCTGGACTGGAGTCGCTCAGGGATGTCTCCAGTAACCATAACGCCGTCGTTGAATCCCCGACCACGTCCTCCCTCACTCCCCAAGGCCAAAGGCCATCCGCCTCCGCTTCCTATCCAGGTGAGTTCAGTGCAGGATCGTGTTCTTGCTGTGATTTCGGGCATATGATCGTATTCCTCGAGCTCTCCAAGAGTCTGGCGGCGAGGGAGCATGCAGTCGTGTTCTTCTCCATAAAATGAACGGTCTTCCAGAGGTTGCCGCTCAAGAAAGCCTTCGACGACTCCTGACGACGTCCGCTCCCCCGCGGGTGCGCTCCGATCTGGTGAACTGTTGCTCCTGCTCTCTCCCCGTCACCAAATCCACGTCGACGTTGCTGTGCCATGGCTGGGCGTCTCTCGTCCATGGTCGGAGATTTGCCTACTGAGGCACCGGAATTGTGCTTGTTTCGTCTGTGCGCGGCCGTGTTGGTGGTGTGGGTTATAGGATTATAGCGTGGTTTTGGCGTTCATGTGAATCAGGCGAAGATGGAGAGAACTTTTGTGATTACTATGGTAGACGAGACAGTGCTCGATCCACAGTGATCGTCCTGAATTTGCACGTTCTGTTACATAGAATGGTGAAATTCGTCTTGCGTGGAAGGGTCACGCAGGGGTTTTTGTTCTGAACTTGAGAAACATGTTGTACTTAGTGGGACCCCTATGCAATTTCTTTGTGAGCAGAGATTTGATAATGCGCAAACAGAGTCAGCTCCGGTTCTTTCCCTGGAATGAAACGTACACACTGGCCTGATAGGGAATCGCTTGATTGTTCCGTGTCGGCTTGCGAAGGTGCACGCGTGAACTTGCTTGACAGGTAAAACCTTCAGTTCATTCTCTCTCTTCGTTTTGCTCAGCTCAGGCATGTTTGCTCCATTCAGGGAAAATTTTATCCCGTCAGTAACGGTGGTGGGATCTATTCACTGTTTGACATGTGCTATTCAAATGTTTATCCCACCAAGGCACTGGATATAACTTCAGAGTTCAGATAAGTTAGACTTGAATTGCTCTTTTGCAACACTCCTTTTATTTTTATGTATTTCTTTATGAATTCCTAAAAAGTGTGATGAAAGTGTTCTTCCTCAACAATTAATTGCCTACACACAACATTTACTTGTACAGAATTATATGTTACTGTGTGCTTCTTTCCCATATTGGGACTTTCCTAATATATTGGTACTATCCACCAATCATGTGCGCGCTGAAGCAAAACTTGTAGATTTTGGTACATCTTGGGATTGTAGTGCTGAATCGTGTGTACCAATTCTGAGACACTGCATAATTATTTGGTGTGTCCATGCACAACTCTTTGTTGTCGTGTCCGATCATCTTTGTAATGATCAATGTTGGAAGTTTGATTAGGCTTAGTACATATGCTTACTAGCAAATTAACTGAGTTTTAGCATGTGCAACCTTTTCTTTTCACGGAAATCCCATTTTTGCCATGTATTTGCAGTTTTACAGGTCATGTTTCCTTGGTGATGTGATTCGTAAAAATATGTTGAAAAAGTATCATTCACAAGTTTTATTCAGTGGTATAACAATCGTTGTTGGTAGAAACTAAGAATACTCTTTTAAATGATAAGCTTGTGCCTTTTTATCCGGCCTACGTCGTGGTCTCTTCTGATTATATTTGCTGTGCAAGTTCAATAAGATAGAAAATTGCTGAGTTTTTCAACCTTCTTGCATCACTTTACAGGTCTGCAGATACATTTTCAATCTATGGTCTTATGTGAGATAAGTTTAATTATTGGTCTAAAAAAGATTAGTTTAATTATTTTTTATATTACTATGTGGGAGAATAATCTAACAGATTCTTCGAGTTCCATAATCACTTCACAAATTAGATGTCAATGGATTATGTATGTTTCATAGTTGGGTTATTGATTGACTTTTTATTTTTTGTGTCCAGAAAGAGTGGGTTTAGTGAAGTTCCTTGGAAGGGCAGGGTACGCAAACCAGAAAGATTGTGCACTCAAGGTTTGCTTATTTTGCCAGATGCACATTTTTGTATTAAATAGGGATCAATTCTCTTGTATGTACATCGACGTTTATAGATCAGGAGAATTCTCATGTTGGTATAATTGTATGGCTACTGAGTCCAATTTCAAATAGTAGTATGTGGAAATCATGAAAATAACCACGAGGCAGCCATATGGACATTATTCTATGATATGAACATTAAAGGACAAGAAGTTGTGGTAAGCGCTCAAATCTTGAATAACTTTTATGTTAAAGGTTGGGGAATTCGTGAGGAAATTATGTGCTAATTACGTTATGATTTCTGGCAGATCGAGCAGATTTTTTTGGTCTATGAAGCTTTCAATGGAGTACTATATATGCACTATGGACAAAACTTTATCTCCTCAAACAAGGAATCGTAAATTCCATACTCGCCTTTGTCTCCTCAAACCAAGGAATGGCAAGCTCCATACTCGCATATCCTGCATTTTTCTAGGAGGTACGAGGTCACTACTATCCCTACCCTCTATGCACTATACTTATCATAACATGTGAGGGCTTAAATGTTTAGGAAACCATAAATTAATAAATTGCCGGTCAGAGGTGGATGCAGTCAAATCAAGAAAAAAAGGTGTGGGTTACCATAACAATCAATAGAGGACAATTCATAAGAAAACCAATATTACAGAAGATAGCGCTTGTGTTTATTCTTTCAATTCTCGGGAAGACCGTGTATTTATCTTCTCACTGTTATCTTTTTGCCTTACCATGGTCGTCGTGGTGGAACTAAAACTCCTATACTTGCATATTTTTTGTCAAAGTTAGCTATATTCTTGTCATGATAATTCCATTTGATGATGTACTTAATTTAGCACAACTTAGTTTGAATTTTTATGTTTTATGTCAGCATATATAAAGTGAAATTCTTAGCATTTTAATGGACACATGGACGGATGCGGCAACGCGCGCCTTCGATGATCTAGTAGCTGAACAAAGCTGCTCCGGTTCTGATCCAGAGACAAAAGTTACACGTCCATGATAACAGGATCATTTGGACGCCAAACCCGAAACTACTTTTTATACTACTTTCTCCGTACCACAATATCGTTGGTGAAGAAAACTATTCTAGTTTTTTTTTTCTAACAACAAATATTAAAAAACAAAGGGAGTAATATATATCCCAATTTCCAGTAGAGCATGAGAAGCATGGGAAACATGCATACTTTGGGAAACGGCCAGCAACCAACGCCGTGATCCTCTTGTTAGTTGGTGCCATCTCCCCTCAACAACCGTCCTCTATACAGTAGTTGTTTACTTGTATGATAGGGAAAGGCTACACAAAGCTGGGCTATCAGTATAATAAACACATTCTTTAATTAACAAGCTAATTTAACGATTGGCAAGTAGCTAAACCTAAGGTTTCAAGTTGATAGAACAAACAAGAGTGGCTCAATTATTGGACACCAAGCCCATCCAATTGTCTCTTTCGTGCATTATGAGCGGCATGTTTTAGCCCACTGACACAAGTTGCTCTTTAACAATATACTTTCTCCGTTTTTAAATACAAGCCTTTTTTAGAGGTTTTACTAAAGAACTATATTTGCACATATATATGGAACAAGTGCATTGTTTATAACAGGATTGTTTGAATACTTATTTGTGATAACCATATTATAAACACAAGTGCGTTCACAATCGGCAACCACTAGTTGTTAACCATATTATAAACACAGTTGTTGTTGTAGTATAATTTTAAGCAATACGACAGGTGCAATCATGTGTGCAGCCGTTAATATAGATATATATTAGCAAGGCAAGGCCCCTAAGTTTACCTCCACATCGTCAGGCGAGCTGGTCTCACTCCCTGCGTCTGATATTGCCTTACCGGAGCTGAGCACAGGCGACAGAGATCGATGGTTTCCCTGCTCATACCGCTGCTGGGCCGCGTGGCCGCCAAGGCCGGCGACGCGCTGGTGGCTGAGCTGCTGCGGGCGTGGGGGTTGGACAAGTTTCGCCGGAAGCTGGAGCGCCACCTCGCCGCCGTCCAGTGCATCCTGCTGGATGCCGATGCCAAGAGCCGCACCAACCCCGCCGTCCGCCGGTGGGTTCAGGACCTCAAGACCGTTGCGTACCAAGCCGACGATATCCTCGACGGCTTCCACTACGAGGTGCTGCGCCGCCGTGCCGCCCACTCCACCGCATGCAAGGTTTTCATCCACGTCCTACATTTTTCCCACTCCCTTTGGCTCTGTTTCCGGGCCATCTGTTGGGATCGAGCATTTTAATCCTGCAAATTAATTGCTATGCACTGCGTTTCCACTTGTAAGATGAGCACTTAGATCTAAGATTCACACAGGCAGGTTAAAGTGTGGGAAGCACTAGGAATCAGACTATTGATATTTAGCTTCCTATCAGACTACTAGTCCACCGTTAGATTGATGCAGCCTGGACCGTGTGATTAGAGAGGTGGGACTACATAGTTAGTTTGCATGTTGCACTAATTGCAATTTGCTGCCCGTCAATTACTCCCCAGGAATCACGCTAGCCTACATCATTTTAGCAGTAACCTCCTCCCTACTGCTTCATCCCTACGTGCTTTGAAAATGTTCTTGGCCATTTTTTTTGTGACTAGGAAACACGTACTATCATATATGCAAACACATTCTAGAACTTGAACAATTCATTTAGCTTCTATTTCCTAGTGAATTTGCTTACATATCAACCGGAGATTGTTTCAGTCCGGTAGAGATTCCTGCCAAGCGCAACCACTTATTTTGGTTAGACTGTGGGGAAATTTTGCTTCGAATGACCTTAGAGTTGTGACCGTGCAACAATAAAATGTTTCCAACAATAAAATTATATAATTTTATCAACCAACCTTTTATAATTGTTATTACTAGCGGTTTTGAATAAATTAAATTGATATTTGCATCCAAAAAAATGGGAATTTGCTTCAAAAATTTGTTATTTGCTTCCAAAGAATTTCAAATTTGCATCTAAAAGTAATGCATGTGATGAGGTTTTGCATCGCCTGGGATGCGATACTTCTAAAGATATATATCTTGCTTCTTAATCATTATGATATTGTTTCTTATATCAAAGAATTGCTTCCATACAAACATATACTTGTTTCAAACAAAAGGGAAATACATATATAATTTAAACATGGGGATTTCACAATTGTGAATATTTATTCGTCTTAGTTGAACGGAGAATTTTCTTCCATGGTGATCGCGAAGAGCTGCACCATCTACCACAGTAACACGATCTGCAATTGCAAGCATACGTGCGAAGACGTTGTCACTCGCACCGTGGCCTTGTGGAAAGACGTCTTGCATCTTACTACCTTCTTCTGTGCTTCCTGCAATCCGAGACATAATCATGTGATGGAGTTCGTAAAATTCGATGAACATATCCTAGAGAGATGGGGAAGAACTCTACAATGCTTAAAAGTCTGAAAAGAAAAATATCCCAATGAAAAAGAAAACAATACAAACTATGCCTAATCCATTCATCGGTGATGAAATAATGGTACGTGCAATCCAGTTTCAAACTAGTGAATCAACCGAGACTCACGTAAGCTTGACCATCGTCGCCTACCTGTACATGTGACGCTGAGATGCAACGTCACATGGTAATCCACCCTCCTGTCTCCTGCATGGCGTGAGAACCTATACTAGTTGGCCTCGTTTCCAAACTGAGACGACGCTCAGGCGATGTGGATCTGAGGCCAAAACTGCAGGTGGAATAGGGTTTAATCCTAGCAGAATTAAGCACAACGATGAGGGAGGTTACGAGCTCGTCGCCGAGCAGGTGGTGCGTCATTAGTCCCCGTGCAATCGCCGAACAAGATGGTGCAACGGCAAGGTGGAACGGAGGCTGTAGATGGGTGAAAGATGAGAGGCGACGATGGACATGGCGAGCTCGGCGATACGCACCTGATGGGAAGGGGAGATGGGGAGAGTTAATTCAAGAAGAGATTACGGGGCATGGACCAGAAAATCAGGTGGTTAATATCAGGCTTAATTTGAGGGCAACTCTCAACCGTGGGACCAAATATAAATCGACGTTGTCTAACGAGTCTGATGAATTATTCCTATCAGACATCACATCTGTAGCAAAATGTTTCCCCAGGTTAAAGCAGGCGGTACATGTATCGAATTCAAGGGGTTAATTAACATGCATGACCCTCGTTGGCTGGTACGGACCAACAACTAGTACTCCCTCCGTTCAGTTTATTAGTCCGGCACCTGTATCTAGGCATTAATTTTACCAACTTAATAAGATGCATATATATTATAAAAAAATAATAATTAGAAACTTTAGATGTTTTATTTTCTAATGATATAATTTTTATGTTAAACAATATATTTTATATACATTAAATTGACGACCTAGGTACACGTGCATGCATTATAAACTGTGATGGAGGGAGTAGTATCATGTGCCAACAATCACATTAAGTGTTACTCTTAGGACAACTCGCTGACCCTCGTTGTTGGTACCTAGGACGATCCGGACGCACTATCTCCCGCAAATTGAAAACAAATGTGCGAAGCTTTGCGGGCATTCGGACCCCGCTACTCACCACCCTGAGCCACCAAAAACCCCACCGGCCTAGCCCGCGCTTTCCATCGAATGCCCGAGCCATTTTCCCCGTTGCCAGTTGTCCGCATTAAGGCCGTTGTAAATCGATCACTCTATATTGTCGCTGGACCAGAGACGACGTGACCTCCGTTATTCAAGCGGCACGCCGGCCGAGGGTGCTGCCTGTGGGGCGTCCCATATCCAGGCTTGTTCATTGTCGTAGAGGCGCTACTGGGCGGGACGGGGCAGATATCTAACACCAGTTAAAGACACCGTCCATTCGTTAAGCAGGCTCGTCGAACGAGAAGCTCACTCTGACGCCGCACATTTACCCACCCGAACCCACTATTTAAAGGTGGCCACACTTGTCTACCTCCACACCACAACACAAGCCACTCCACATCCCACTCCCTTGAACCACATTTTCCATGACTGTAGGCGGCAACGCTCTGTGGGAGAGCCTTTCGACGGAGATGAAGCATGAACTGGCCGCCGTTGCTCTCACCTGGTAGAGCCGGCGTGCCGCGCGGATCAAGGTCGACATGCTGGCCAGCTCACCCCAGGTCTCCGACGACGAGGGCGACCCCGCGATGGAGAGATAACACCACGCCATAGCCCGCACCATGGAGCAGGCGCATGCGCACTTCAACGTCGCCAGGGCGAAAGCGCTACTTGCCCGACTACTATGTTGGCGTTCCAGCAGGCGCAGGAGCAACAACGGTGCAACCTACTCTTTCTCGAGAAAAACCGACCTACGGAGGTCCATATCGACGACAAGTGCACGAGCGTGAAGGACGTGGAAGCCATGGCCGCGGAGAATCCCAAGTTCATCGCAGAACAGCGTGCGATCTATGAGGCTGTCCATGCTCAAACCACTCTCGCCAGGAACATGGTGCTGCGGAGGCGCGGCTCCAGGCGACCGCGGACCAGAACAACGCCAGCTCCACATCCTACGCGTCGCCGACACACTTTCGGGCGACATGGTGGGACGACGGCAGTGCTCATGCGCCCATTTTCGGCGTGGACCTCCCATCCGCCAGCGAAGGCGCGGACTCCTCCGAAAATGAGTGTGGTATGGGAGGCAACAGGGTCTTGAGTCCCATGTGGCCCGGTCCGTCTACCATGTTCTACTCTTCCTTACCGGAGAACGCACCTTCACTTCGACGGTCTTATGACCGTGCTCATGAAAAGGGCAATGGAGGACGTGTTTCTAGGAAGGGAACAACAAAGACTTATGCAGGACACGGCCGTAGTGCAGGTTTAGGGTCGGATTGTTTTTCTATCCTAAATGTTTGAAATGTAATGAAAAAATCCACCGTATTTGCATGAATCTTATATGGTTTATACGAAAAGCCGACGTGTTTACATAAAATTCGTTTTTTAAAAGTGATTGAAATATATGTGGGCACCGCCAGCTCTGGCATTCATATTCGCAGATTGGTCCGTGGACGGATGCGGAGGAAATTTGTCGGTCGGCATTGGAGATGACCCATTTCAGAGTTAAAAAATAAAATAAAGAATCTGGTATTCAGTAGTTATTTTGCAAAAGACACTGATCACTTAGTAAGCACTTGCTGATGCTAAAACTGATAGACAGATCCCACTGTAGACAGTGACGTGGCCACAACAATCGAATGGTATTTGACTGAAGTTTGGTTGACCGTTAAAATAGGCATTTGCCCGAATGTCAGTGTGGTCTCCCTCCTCCAATGCAAAACACATTTCCGTCGCAAGTCGTCCTCCTCTGCCGCCCCTGCTCGCAGATTCCCACGCCGTTGAGCGTCGGGGATCCCAACTCCCGAGTGATGCCATGTTGAGCTGTCTTTTATTTGGTTTACTTCGTGTTCAAATAAACGGTAATATTAGCGAGCCTAGTTTCCTGACAAGTGACATCAGAGCCTTTTTTGACCCATGTCTAACACTGGAGCGTAGTCGAGCCAGGTGGCAGCGGCGGCAGGGTCATCCCCCAACGGAGGTTGGGGTGGACCAAGCCGCTCGATGATTCAGATCAAGTCATGCAGCAAAAGTCATCGATGATAGCAAAAACAATCAGCGATGTAGCAAATTTCGACCATAGCAAAAACATGGTTGTAGCAAAATAATCATCGTCGTCGTCGCGGGTCGCAACACCGCCTTGATGGATATAGCAAAACAGTTCGCCAGTAGTACCAAAATGCAACTACGTTTACAGCAAAAATTCGTCGCAGCCGTCGCTAGGTCGCAGGTCCACCTCGATGGATGTAGCAAAAAAATTAGCTGATAGTAGCAAAATGCAACTATGGTTGCAGCTTTCCTTGCTGGCAGAGCCGATTGAAGCTTTGTATCTCTATTGTTGAAGTTTTTTTCAACAACGTTTGAAGTTGTTTTAGATGACGGTTGCAACACTTGTATACGCGCAAGCCCAGCCATGGCAACAGGCGACGAGGACAACAGGTGGAGGCTGGAACCGGTGGAGCGGGCGGCCGACGGGGGCAGGCACCGGCGATGCGGGCGGCAACAGCGCAGGGGCAACGGTGCAGGCGAAGGCTGGAACCGGTGGAGCGGGCGGCTGACGGGGGCGGGAACTCGCGATGCGGGTGGTCGACGGGGGTAGGCACCGGCGATGCGGGCGGCGGCAACGCAGGCGGAGGTTGGAACTCGCGGAGCGGGCAGTTGACGGGGGCAGGAACCGGCAATGCGGGCGATCGACGGGGGCAGGCACCGGCGATGAGGGCGGCGGCAGCGTAGGGACAGCAATAGCGCAAGGGCACACACGTCGCCAGATCAGAGGAGATCACGCGGGTCGTACGCGACTGATGCGAGCTTTCGGCCGGTGCACCGGCGGTAAACGTTTATCTTTCTGAAAACTGACTACACAACGGTAGTGGGTTTTAAAAATTATTTTGAGTCCCAAATGCATCCTTTTGAGTCCCAAATTTCCTAATTTTAATTTTCTCCTCCAAGGCTGTCTTTTAAAAATGAAATCTTGCAGGATGTTAGAAAATTTGTAAATGTTCATTCACAAAGAAATAGTTTTCTTAATATTCTTTCCTTTTTTTTGGAATTTATTATTCATGAGGGTGTATTTGAGCTTCAGAGGAGATAATCAATATCCAACAAACACTTCAATATTTGTTGCACACGTTTCTTGCATAATTTAAATTTACTTTTCTAGTTTGGAAATTGGAGCTATTCAATCTCAATTTAGGGTTTTGATTTTGAAATGGAAGTCTTTTAATTTCTGTTTTATTTGTATTCATGTCAGATGATGAGCTACTTCACCGTCAATAGCCCGGTTGTCTTTCGTCTGTCCATGAGCAGAAAGATGAAGGATGCGCTCGAAATTATAGATGACCTGGTTATGGAGATGCACAAATTTCAATTCCTACAACATGCCGAGACACCAAGCGTTGATCATCCACAAACACACTCTCATGTTGATGAATCAGAGATTGTCGGCAGAGAAGATGAGAAGGAACAAGTGGTGAAGATATTGCTCGATCATTCCCATGACAACATCGATAACAACAATATAACGGTGCTCCCCATAGTTGGTATGGGGGGAATTGGTAAGACCACGCTTGCTCAACTTGTGCACAATGACCAGAGGGTGGTGCATCATTTTGAGTTGGTCTTATGGGTTTGTGTCTCTGATAAGTTTGTTATCAAAGAAATAATCCAATCTATAATACAAGTGGCCACGATGAACATGTGTGGCTTGACCAAGATGGAGGCCCTGCAGAAAAAACTTGCTGAAGTGTTGGTCAATAAAAGGTGCCTCCTAGTTCTGGATGATGTGTGGAATGAAGATAGAAATAAATGGGGTGATATGAGATCATTGCTAAACTCGCATGCTGGCTTAGGTAGTGCCATAATTGTGACAACCCGCAGCGACAAAGTTGCTTCTATAATGGGCACACTTCCTTCACATCAGATATCACTTCTAAATGAGTATGACTCATGGGAGCTTTTTCAAAGAAACACATTTGGAAGGGAAGTGAAACAACAATGGGAGTTGATTTCAATGGCTAAGAATATTGTCCCCAACTGTAAGGGATTGCCTCTTGCTATCAAGAGCATATCAACTTTACTTTGTTCGAAGCATCACAGTGAGTGGTTTTCTGTTCTAGATAGTAATGTCTGGAAAAGTGACATCCTCACTACTGGGATTGTACCTGCACTACAGCTAAGCTATGATCACTTGTCATCAGAAGAAAAGATATGCTTTGCCTTTTGTGCTATTTTTCCCAAGGATACCCTGATGGATAAAGGCACCCTAATCCAGCTATGGATGGCAAATGACTTTATTGCATCCGAAACAAGAGGGCAGCAAATTTTTGATGTGCTAGTTTGGAGGTGTTTTCTCCAAGATGTGAAGATTAAAGAGAATGAATTTATCTACAGGCCAACTACTTGCAAGATGCATGATCTCATGCATGATCTTGCTGACTCTGTAAGTGGAAGTGATTGCTACATTTTTACAGATTCTTCATGGCATCAAGCAATCCGGGATGGACTCATAGATCTCAGTTCACTACAACATGAGGTTCGGCATTTGTCACTTTATTATGCCAGTTATATTACTATTCCACGCATGGAGAAAATTCTAGTTCCCCAGCCCCGGACGATATTAGATCAAAGGAAGCTAAAGTTCTCTGATGAGACTTATATGTTGCCCTGCAAGTCTGTTAATATTGCCATGTCAAAATTCGTGTCCTTACGAGCATTGAAAACATTCTCAACTGAGGCAAATATGACAAGCATGAAGCATCTTCGATATCTAGATTGTTCTTATTCTGATATAACTGCATTGCCTGAAGCCATTACCATGTTGTATAGCTTGCAAACATTGAAGCTCATCGGTTGTGAATACCTTCATAAATTACCAGAAGGCATGAGATATATGAGCAGTCTTCGGCATATCTTCTTAGTTGGGTGTAATAGTTTGAAGCGCATGCCACGAGATATTAGTCAGCTGAATTCTCTACAAACATTGACAAATTATGTCATCGATAGTGATGCAGGCCGTGGAATTGATCAACTAAAATATTTGAATCTAGGTGATGCTCTTTCTTTGACTGAGGTGAGAAAAGTGCACAGTGCCGAAAATGCTGAACAGGGCAATTTGTCTGCCAAGCATAATTTGAAACGATTGTCACTTGATTGGTATGGACCTTTTAGCACAAGCGATGGAGATGAAGTAGATACTAATGCAGAAGTAATATTAGAGGCCCTTCGTCCTCACAGAAGTCTTGAAGGTTTACGCTTATCTAATTATAGCGGTGCAAAATTCTCATCATGGATGCACAACTCTACCCTATTAGAACAACTCGGTGAACTTTTTCTGAGTGGATGCAAGAATTGCAAGGATCTTCCACCATTATGGCAACTGCCCTCCCTCATGTACTTGGGTTTGATTGGCTTGGATAGCTTGACAAGTATATGTGTTGGTAATGATGATAGAGAGAATGGAGGGTCTTGCATTTCTCCACCACCCTTCTTTCCTAAATTGGAATATATGGAAGTTAATAGCATGCCTAAGCTAGAGAGGTGGCACCAGGAGGCGGCGGTTGTATCATTCCCTCGGCTCAAGGAGCTAGTAATTTACACATGCCCAAGGTTGGAGACACTACCGGAGGGACTCCTGCAGCAGCTCCCAGCCGTCGAGGAACTACATTTGACAAACTGCCCCAAGTTGTGTGGAGCCTTCGGAAGAGGAGGCGCTTACTGGGATTTGGTTGAAGCAATTCCGAAGAGATGTGTTTGGCAAACAGACATGTTGGTCGAGAATGCTTAGAGTGTGTTTGTGCCTATGCCTATGTATGTTGAGTAATAACCTAGCCGGACTTGATGTCAAAACTGAAAATCACTTGTGCTTGTATGTAAATATGTTATCCTTGAGGCTTGGGATAGCCATTAGTAAACTTGTACCATTTTCGCAGACTTGTGTGCCTATCAATGTAATGTTCAACTCAACGTGAGGAAAGAGGGAATTGCAAATACAAACAGAGGAGCACACATCGTTTGCGGGGTTTCAGTAAAAAAAATATTCTGTTTGTGGGAAAACAGAGGAAAGAGAGCAAGAAAACAGAGTCAAAACTGCGTCGTTAACAGGGCTGGGTATCCATGATGTATCGGCATAGTATCAGAGAAGTATTCACATTGGTTACGGTATCCGTATCCGATACGTATACACTGGTTCCGTGAAGTATCCGGGAATTCTAGAAACACCAACCTCTTAATTTCAGGAAACCAACTCTTTTTTTCTTGTTTTTCTTTTATTCCTTAGAGAGTGCACGACGCATCGCTCTTATTAGTATTGGTACATACATGGCTAAAACCAACTCGACACCACCAGCTACAGCATTATCGAGGCAAAAGCACCCGAGCTCAAATAAGCAGAGCCAAAGCTGTCAGAGTAAACCTTGTTGTGATACAAACTGTCCAATGTTCTGCATCCATCATTATGTTGGAAATATGAGCAATTTATCATAGGATTTTATTAAAAAAAAAGGTAGAAAAAACATGACCATCATAAAATAGATGAAACAAGACATGCAATATGAAGATGATACGACAAAAGACATGTGCACATATGATATAGAAGAGAACATATATAGAGCCGTTCTATATACAGAAGGCATTATATAAAGGATGAGCAGAAACGGTACATATCTAGAAGTGAAACTAGAGCAAGAAGTTGCGGCACGAACTCAAAGAAAAAGAACATGAGCACTCAAACGGTACATATCTAGAAGTCAAACTAGAGCCTTTAGAACTTTTTTACTAACCCAACTTAATCACTTGCATCCATCCATTTTAATCTAATCTATTTCATCTAATAACTCAGCATTCTTAGTCACATAACAACATATGACCATCTTGATGATCTAAGAACTCATGTCAAGTTAACCATTACTACATAATGTCATAAACGAAAAAAGGTCATCTCTCTTAGCTAGCGCATATTATTCTCTCATAGTTAGAATCTACTACTCTCTACTAGGTAAAATAGAAGAAAACAAGTAAGCTCATCTCTCTCCACTGTGTAGAATAAAGATGCACCTATCACCGACATGCGGCATGCACAATTCCTTCACGTCTCCGCCAAGTAGTTGTCTTCGGTTTTTCATTAAATTGCTAAATCCTTTGAGTTTCAGGTTTCTATCCCTTCTAGAAAGCGAGTATGCATTATGGAAACATCTAGGCCATCGTGGCTGTAAAGTGACAACATTCAAATAATGAACTTCTATAAACATCAGTTTAGGCACAACCTCTGATGAAAATTTCTGTTAAAAAACATAATAATAACATAGTTAGAAATCTACTTTTGCTTAAGAAAAAAACATGTATGCAAAAGATGGACTAATTAATGACACAATAGTAAAAAATAATCTTACCATGCTATCTACGTGGAAATTATTAGGGTTCAACTCGTGCATTAGTGGCACGTATTCAAAATAACTTTCACCAACGTCTTCATAATTGATCTTATAATTATTGACATCATCAATAAATGAGATCATGTGATTTTTCTCCAACCAAGTTAGATCGGAGCCAGGACTGTTGTAGGTCTGTGAACTGTCTTTTGAGTTTTTTTTAAGAAGAGAAATAAGTTGTCAATTAAAATAAACAAGTTAAGTAGGGATGAACATCAACTATTTTACAATAAACAATACAAAGTACTTAACAAATATGGTTGACAAACTCAAATAAAGGTAAACTGGAAGCATATCGACATCCATCCAAATGTCGATATTACCTTCAATATAATCTTTAGGATAAATATCGAAGCTTATTTCCATATCCTCCTGAAATCCATATGTCTTGGCTAGAGCTTTCCAATTTGAGCAACCAAAATGCGACTGATTAACTACATTGTACAGTTTAACCAAAAAAGTAAAACCATGTTTAGTCCTCACGTGAGCTCTGTTCGTTTTCATGCTCTCCATTTCTTGGAAACCGAGCTTCTCTAAGACATACCATCTTGTATGGCAGGGGATGCACTAGTCGAATTGTAAAAAACAGAAATTACAGGTTGAAGTAAATAAACACAAAGCAAATAAGCAAAAATAGTTGCCACCGTTGCGTACATAAAAACATAAAAGGTCTCGTAAAGCTTGATGGTGAAGAACCCGCCGTTTCGCAAGTGAGGCCTGTCGCGCAGATCCCAATCGTCGCCGCAAAATTCACACTTAGCGATCCCCTCGTTGTTAGACGACATTTCCTGTGTTCATGATTCAAAGATTAAAAATCAACGACAACTATTGGTGTATATGAAAAATCAGCTTGGGTTGAGTTTTGGTCTGTCGGGACTTTCCTTGAAAAACTCTCATATCTCATGGTGTATATGATCCACACTCTCTTACACTGATATGGTAGTGTATCTTGGTGGACACTCTCTCCACCTAATATTTTGACCATCGGTGACGGTCGCACCTCTTCTTATCTCCTCGTGCATTATACCAAGGTATATATCACGAGAAGAGAAGAAGAGGAAGCAACCCCATGACAACAGTTGGTATTCCTCCATCAAAAACATAATGAAAGTCACACAAGGAGCTCCAAAAGACTTAAGTCTACCCTACAAGCATTAGTCAATTAACATTACATTTATCGACTAACGACATAAAGATGACCTATGTTTTTCCGGAATGTCATCTAATTCCTATTCTGACAAAATTTCGGCATAACCTTTTCTAAAAACAAGACACATCGAGCGCCTAAAATTTGTCGGAACGGAAATGAATCAAAATTCCGGCAAAACATACACACTCAAAGGTGATTTTCAGTCTATTAATTAGAAATTGATTATTGTTCGTAACTAGCAGATATAGTGGACACTCCCTCACATTGATATTGAGCGGCTGATATTTACCAAAACAGAAATAACTAGGTTTATAGTAGAGGACGTGTTTTCTTTCAGCATATCGAGTCTCCCTTGATAAACTCTCATATCAGGTGGTGCATATGATGGGAACTTGTTGGGGAACGTCTCATGGGAAACACAAATTTTCCTACGCGCACGAAGACCTATCATGGTGATGTCCATCTACGAGAGGGGATGAGTGATCTACGTACCCTTGTAGATCGTACAGAAGAAGCGTTTAGAGAACGCGGTTGATGTAGTGGAACGTCCTCACGTCCCTCGATCCGCCCCGCGAACAATCCCGCGATCAGTCCCATGATCTAGTACCGAACGGACGTCACCTCCGCGTTCAGCACACGTACAGCTCGACGATGATCTCGGCCTTCTTGATCCACCAAGAGAGACGGAGAGGTAGAAGAGTTCTCCGGCAGCGTGACGGCGCTCCGGAGGTTGGTGATGACCTTGTCTCAGCAGGGCTCCGCCCGAGCTCCGCAGAAACGCGATCTAGAGGAAAAACCGTGGAGGTATGTGGTCGGGCTGCCGTGGAAAAGTCGTCTCAAATCAGCCCTAAAACCTCCGTATATATAGGTGGGAGGGAGGGGGGCCTTGCCTTGGGGTCCAAGGACCCTCAAGGAGTCGGCCGAGCCAAGGGGGAGGACTCTCCCCCCCCAAACCGAGTTGGACTAGGTTTGGTGGGAGGGAGCCCCCCTCCCTTCCCACCTCCTCCCTTTTTTTTTTTTCATTTTTCCTTTGATTTCTTATCCTTGGCGCATAGGGCCGTTTTGGGCTGTCCCACCAGCCCACTAAGGGCTGGTGCGCCACCCTCATGGCCTATGGCCTTCCCCGGGGTGGGTTGCCCCCCCCGGTGAACTCCCAGAACCCATTCGTCATTCCCGGTACATTCCCGGTAACTCCGAAAACCTTCCGGTAATCAAATGAGGTCATCCTATATATCAATCTTCGTTTCCGGACCATTCCGGAAACCCTCGTGACGTCCGTGATCTCATCCGGGACTCCGAACAACATTCGGTAACCAACCATATAACTCAAATACGCATAAAACAACGTCGAACCTTAAGTGTGCAGACCCTGCGGGTTCGAGAACTATGTAGACATGACCCGAGAGACTCCTCGGTCAATATCCAATAGCGGGACCTGGATGCCCATATTGGATCCTACATATTCTACGAAGATCTTATCGTTTGAACCTCAGTGCCAAGGATTCGTATAATCCCGTATGTCATTCCCTTTGTCCTTCGGTATGTTACTTGCTCGAGATTCGATCGTCAGTATCCGCATACCTATTTCAATCTCGTTTACCGGCAAGTCTCTTTACTCGTTCCGTAATACAAGATCCCGCAACTTACACTAAGTTACATTGCTTGCAAGGCTTGTGTGTGATGTTGTATTACCGAGTGGGCCTCGAGATACCTCTCCGTCACACGGAGTGACAAATCCCAGTCTTGATCCATACTAACTCAACTAACACCTTCGGAGATACCTGTAGAGCATCTTTATAGTCACCCAGATACGTTGAGACGTTTGATACACAAAAAACATTCCTCCGGTGTCAGTGAGTTATATGATCTCATGGTCATAGGAATAAATACTTCACACGCAGAAAACAGTAGCAACAAAATGACACGATCAACATGCTACGTCTATTAGTTTGGGTCTAGTCCATCACGTGATTCTCCCAATGACGTGATCCAGTTATCAAGCAACAACACCTTGTTCATAATCAGAAGACACTGACTATCATCGATCAACTGGCTAGCCAACTAGAGGCATGCTAGGGACGGTGTTTTGTCTATGTATCCACACATGTAAATGAGTCTTCATTCAATACAATTATAGCATGGACAATAAACTATTATCTTGATACTGGAATTATATTAATAACTATATTTATTATTGCCTCTAGGGCATAATTCCAACAGTCTCCCACTTGCACTAGAGTCAATAATCTAGCCCTCACATCACCATGTGAATTACATTGTAATAAATCTAACACCCATACAGTTGTGGTGTCGATCATGTTTTGGCCGTGGAAGAGGTTTAGTCAGCGGGTCTGCTACATTCAGATCCGTGTGCACCTTGCATATATTTACGTCCTCTTCCTCGATGTAGTCGCGGATGAGGTTGAAGCGTCGTTTGATGTGTCTGGTCTTCTTGTGAAACCGTGGTTCCTTTGCTAAGGCAATGGCACCAGTGTTGTCACACAACAAGGTTATTGGATCCAGTGCACTTGGCACCACTCCAAGATCCGTCATGAACTGCTTCATCCAGACACCCTCCTTAGCCGCCTCCGAGGCAGCCATGTACTCCGCTTCACATGTAGAATCTGCTACGACGCTTTGCTTGGAACTGCACCAGCTTACTGCACCCCCATTAAGAATAAATACGTATCCGGTTTGCGACTTAGAGTCGTCCGGACCTGTGTCAAAGCTTGCATCGACGTAACCTTTTACGGCGAGCTCTTCGTCACCTCCATACACGAGAAACATCTCCTTAGTCCTTTTCAGGTACTTCAGGATATTCTTGACCGCTGTCCAGTGATCCATACCTGGATTACTCTGGAACCTACCTGCCATACTTATGGCCAGGCTAACATCCAGTCTAGTGCACAACATCGCATACATGATAGAACCTATGGCTGAAGCATAGGGGACGAAGCGCATATGCTCTCTATCTTCATCAGTTGCTGGGCACTGAGTCGTACTCAATCTCGTACCTTGTAAAACTGGCAAGAACCCTTTCTTGGACTGTTCCATTTTGAACCTCTTCAAAACTTTATCAAGGTATGTGCTTTGTGAAAGTCCTATCAGGCGTTTTGATCTATCCCTATAGATCTTAATGCCTAGAATGTAAGCAGCTTCTCCTAGGTCCTTCATAGAGAAACTTTTATTCAAGTAACCTTTTATGCTCTCCAAAAGCTCTACGTTGTTTCCAATCAGTAATATGTCATCCACATATAATATTAGAAACGCCACAGAGCTCCCACTCACTTTCTTGTAAATACAAGATTCTCCAACCACTTGTATAAACCCAAATGCTTTGATCACCTCATCAAAGCGTTTGTTCCAGCTCCGAGATGCTTGCACCAGTCCATAAATGGATCGCTGGAGCTTGCACACCTTGTCAGCATTTTTAGGATCGATAAAACCTTCGGGTTGCATCATATACAACTCTTCCTTAAGGAAACCGTTAAGGAACGCCGTTTTGACATCCATCTGCCAGATTTCATAATCGAAAAATGCAGCTATTGCTAACATGATTCTGACGGACTTAAGCATCGCTACGGGTGAGAAAGTCTCATCGTAGTCAACTCCTGGAACTTGTGAAAAACCCTTTGCCACAAGTCGAGCTTTATAAACGGTCACATTACCGTCAGCGTCCGTCTTCTTCTTAAAGATCCATTTGTTCTGAATAGCGTTGCGGCCCTCAGGCAGCATCTCCAAAGTCCACACTTTGTTCTCATACATGGATCCTATCTCGGATTTCATGGCTTCTAGCCATTTGTTGGAATCTGGGCCCACCATTGCTTCTTCATAATTTGCAGGTTCATTGTTGTCCAACAACATGATTGATAAGACGGGATTACCGTACCACTCTGGAGCAGCACGTGATCTCGTCGACCTGCGTGGTTCAACAGAAACTTGAATTGGAGTTTCATGATCATCATCATTAACTTCCTCCTCAACCGGCGTCGCAATGACAGAGGTTTCCCCTTGCCCTGCGCCACCATCCAGAGGGATGAGAGGTTCGACAACCTCGTCAAGTTGTATCTTCCTCCCACTCAATTCTCTCGAGAGAAACTCCTTCTCGAGAAAAGCTCCGTTTTTAGCAACAAACACTTTGCCCTCGGATTTGAGATAGAAGGTGTACCCAACTGTCTCTTTTGGGTAACCTATGAAGACGCACTTTTCCGCTTTGGGTTCCAGCTTTTCAGGCTGAAGTTTTTTGACATAAGCATCACATCCCCAAACTTTAAGAAACGACAACTTTGCCCTTTTGCCATACCACAGTTCGTATGGTGTCGTCTCAACGGATTTTGATGGTGCCCTATTTAAAGTGAATGCAGCTGTTTCTAATGCATAACCCCAAAATGATAACGACAAATCAGTAAGAGACATCATAGATCGCACCATCTCTAACAAAGTACGATTACGACGTTCGGACACACTATTACGCTGTGGTGTTCCAAGCGGTGTTAACTGCGAAACAATTCCACATTGTCTTAAGTGAGCACCAAACTCGAAACTCAGATATTCACCCCCACGATCAGACCGTAGGAACTTGATCTTCTTGTTACGATGATTTTCCACTTCACTCTGAAATTGCTTGAACTTTTCAAATGTTTCAGACTTGTGCTTCATCAAGTAGATATAACCATATCTACTTAAATCGTCAGTGAAGGTGAGAAAATAACGATATCCGCCGCGTGCCTCTACGCTCATTGGACCACACACATCGGTATGTATGATTTCCAACAAGTCACTTGCACGCTCTATTGTTCCGGAGAACAGAGTCTTAGTCATCTTGCCCATGAGGCATGGTTCGCACGTGTCAAGTGAATCAAAGTCAAGTGACTCCAAAAGTCCATTAGCATGGAGTTTCTTCATGCGCTTTACACCAATATGACCCAAACGGCAGTGCCACAAAAATATGGCGTTATCATTGTTTACTCTAACTCTTTTGGTCTCAATGTTATGTATATGCGTATCTCTATCAAGATTCAATATGAACAATCCTCTCACATTCGGTGCATGACCATAAAAGATGTTACTCATAGAAATAGAACAACCATTATTCTCAGACTTAAAAGAGTAACCGTCTCGCAATAAACAAGATCCAGATATAATGTTCATGCTCAACGCAGGCACTAAATAACAATGATTTAAGTTCATCACTAATCCCGATGGTAGCTGAAGTGACACTGTGCCGACGGCGATTGCATCAACCTTGGAACCATTTCCTACGCGCATCGTCACTTCGTCTTTCGCCAGCCTTCGTCTATTCCGCAGTTCGTGTTTCGAGTTGCAAATGTGAGCAACAGAACCGGTATCGAATACCCAGGCACTACTACGAGAGCCGGTTAAGTACACATCAATAACATGTATATCAAATATACTTGATTTTTCTTTGCCTGCCTTCTTATCTGCCAGATACTTGGGGCAATTGCGCTTCCAGTGACCCATACCCTTGCAATAGAAGCACTCTGTTTCAGGCTTAGGTCCAGCCTTGGGTTTCTTCGGCGGATTGGCAACAGGCTTGCCGCTCTTCTTCGAATTGCCCTTCTTGCCTTTGCCGTTTCTCTTGAAACTAGTGGTCTTGCTCACCATCAACACTTGATGCTCTTTACGGAGTTCAGACTCTGCGACTTTCAGCATCGCAAACAACTCGCCGGGAGACTTGTTCATCCCTTGCATGTTGTAGTTCAACACAAAGCCTTTATAGCTTGGCGGCAGTGATTGAAGGATTCTGTCAGTGATAGCTTCTTGCGGGAGTTCAATCCCCAGTTCAGCTAGACGGTTTGAGTACCCAGACATTTTGAGCACATGTTCACTTACAGACGAGTTTTCCTCCATCTTGCAAGCATAGAATTTATCGGAGGTCTCATACCTCTCGATCCGGGCGTTCTTCTGAAAGATAAACTCCAACTCCTGGAACATCTCAAATGCTCCATGACGCTCAAAGCGACGTTGAAGTCCCGGTTCTAAGCCATACAAGACTGCACATTGAACTATTGAGTAGTCCTCCTTACGTGCTAACCAAGCGTTCTTAACATCCTGATCAGCTGTAGCGGGTGGTTCATCTCCTAGCGCAGCATTAAGGACATAATCCTTCTTCCCAGCTTGTAAGATCAGCTTAAGATTACGAGCCCAGTCTACAAAGTTGCTTCCATCATCTTTCAACTTAGCTTTCTCTAGGAACGTATTAAAATTCAGGATGACTGTCGCGTGAGCCATGATCTACAACACAAATATATTCAAATTGGACTTAGACTATGTTCAAGATAATTAGAGTTCAACTTAATCAAATTATATGCTAAACTCCCACTTAAAAAGTACATCTCTCTAGTCATTTGAGTGGTTCATGATCCACTTATACTATCCCAAGTCCGATCATCACGTGAGTTGAGTATAGTTTCAGTGGTAAGCATCCCTATGCTAATCATATCAACTATATGATTCATGATCGACCTTTCGGTCTCATGTGTTCCGAGGCCATGTCTGCACATGCTAGGCTCGTCAAGCTTAACCCGAGTGTTCCGCGTGCGCAACTGTTTTGCACCCGTTGTATGTGAACGTTGAGTCTATCACACCCGATCATCACGTGGTGTCTCGAAACGACGAACTGTAGCAACGGTTCACAGTCGGGGAGAACACAATTTCGTCTTAAAATTTTAGTGAGAGATCACCTCATAATGCTACCGTCGTTCTAAGCAAAATAAGGTGCATAAAAGGATTAACATCACATGCAATTCATAAGTGACATGATATGGCCATCATCACGTGCTTCTTGATCTCCATCACCAAAGCACCGACACGATCTTCTTGTCACCGGCGCCACACCATGATCATCCATCAACGTGTCGCCATCGGGGTTGTCGTGCTACTTATGCTATTACTACTAAAGCTACATCCTAGCAAAATAGTAAACGCATCTGCAAGCACAAACGTTAGTATAAAGACAACCCTATGGCTCCTGCCGGTTGCCGTACCATCGACATGCAAGTCGATATTTCTATTACAACATGATCATCTCATACATCCAATATATCACATCACATCATTGGCCATATCACATCACAATCATACCGTGCAAAAACAAGTTAGACGTCCTCTAATTTTGTTGTTGCATGTTTTACGTGGTGACCAAGGGTATCTAGTAGGATCCCATCTTACTTATGCAAACACCACAACGGAGATATATGAGTTGCTATTTAACCTCATCCAAGGACCTCCTCGGTCAAATCCGATTCAACTAAAGTTGGAGAAACCGTTACGTGCCAGTCAACTTTGAGCAAAGGGGGTTACTCGTAACGATGAAACCAGTCTCTCGTAAGCGTACGAGTAATGTCGGTCCAAGCCGCTTCAATCCAACAATACCGCGGAATCAAGAAAAGACTAAGGAGGGCAGCAAAGCGCACATCACCGCCCACAAAACCTTTTGTGTTCTACTCGAGAAAACATCTACACATGAACCTAGCTCTGATACCACTGTTGGGGAACGTCGCATGGGAAACAAAAAAATTTCTACGCGCACGAAGACCTATCATGGTGATGTCCATCTACGAGAGGGGATGAGTGATCTACGTACCCTTGTAGATCGTACAGCAGAAGCGTTTAGAGAACGCGGTTGATGTAGTGGAACGTCCTCACGTCCCTCGATCCGCCCCGCGAACAATCCCGCGATCAGTCCCACGATCTAGTACCGAACGGACGGCACCTCCGCGTTCAGCACACGTACAGCTCGACGATGATCTCGGCCTTCTTGATCCAGCAAGAGAGACGGAGAGGTAGAAGAGTTCTCCGGCAGCGTGACGGCGCTCCGGAGGTTGGTGATGACCTTGTCTCAGCAGGGCTCCGCCCGAGCTCCGCAGAAACGCGATCTAGAGGAAAAACCGTGGAGGTATGTGGTCGGGCTGCCGTGGAAAAGTCGTCTCAAATCAGCCCTAAAACCTCCGTATATATAGGTGGGAGGGAGGGGACCTTGCCTTGGGGCTCAAGGAGCCCCAAGGGGGTCGGCCGAGTCCAAGGGGGGAGGACTCCCCCCCCAAACCGAGTTGGACTTGGTTTGGTGGGAGGGAGTCCCCCTTCCTTCCCACCTCCTCCTTTTTTTTTCTTTTCTCTCTTGATTTTCTCTTTTTGGCGCATAGAGCCCCTTTGGGCTGTCCCACTAGCCCACTAAGGGTTGGTGTGCCACCCTCAAGGCCTATGGGCTTCCCCGGGGTGGGTTGCCCCCCCCGGTGAACTCCCGGAACCCATTCGTCATTCCCGGTAACTCCGAAAACCTTCCAGTAATCAAATGAGGTCATCCTATATATCAATCTTAGTTTCCGGACTATTCCGGAAACCCTCGTGACGTCCGTGATCTCATCCGGGACTCCGAACAACATTCGGTAACCAACCATATAACTCTAATACGCATAAAACAACGTCGAACCTTAAGTGTGCAGACCCTGCGGGTTCGAGAACTATGTAGACATGACCCGAGAGACTCCTCGGTCAATATCCAATAGCGGGACCTGGATGCCCATATTGGATCCTACATATTCTACGAAGATCTTATCGTTTGAACCTCAGTGCCAAGGATTCGTATAATCCCGTATGTCATTCCCTTTGTCCTTCGGTATGTTACTTGCTCGAGATTCGATCGTCAGTATCCGCATACCTATTTCAATCTCGTTTACCGGCAAGTCTCTTTACTCGTTCCGTAATACAAGATCCCGCAACTTACACTAAGTTACATTGCTTGCAAGGCTTGTGTGTGATGTTGTATTACCGAGTGGGCCCCGAGATACCTCTTCGTCACACGGAGTGACAAATCCCAGTCTTGATCCATACTAACTCAACTAACACCTTCGGAGATACCTGTAGAGAATCTTTATAGTCACCCAGTTACGTTGCGACGTTTGATACACACAAAGCATTCCTCCGGTGTCAGTGAGTTATATGATCTCATGGTCATAGGAATAAATACTTGACACGCAGAAAACAGTAGCAACAAAATGACACGATCAACATGCTACGTCTATTAGTTTGGGTCTAGTCCATCACGTGATTCTCCCAATGACGTGATCCAGTTATCAAGCAACAACACCTTGTTCATAATCAGAAGACACTGACTATCATCGATCAACTGGCTAGCCAACTAGAGGCATGCTAGGGACGGTGTTTTGTCTATGTATCCACACATGTAAATGAGTCTTCATTCAATACAATTATATCATGGACAATAAACTATTATCTTGATACAGGAATTATAATAATAACTATATTTATTATTGCCTCTAGGGCATAATTCCAACAGAACTCCCTCATATTGATATTACGACCGTCGGTGAAGGTCGCTCATCCATTCGTTCCCAAGTGCGTTACAAAAATGTCCGACACATGTGAACAAGGAGAAGCGACCCCACGACAACAGTCGGGATTCAACTTCTCTCTCACTCAAAGTCAAGCAAGTAGCCCCAACAAACTCATAGACAACCCGAACCATTATCGTTTAAAATTACATTCTATTCTGTTACTAGTTAAATCAAGGTGTCCAATAAATTTTTCTAATAACTAAAATTTTAACTAATTGAGTAAATTAGAAACTATAAACTAATTGGATAAACTATATGTTGGAGAACGTCGCATGGAAAACAAAAATTTTCCTACGCGCACGAAGACCTATCATGGTGATGTCCATCTACGAGAGGGGATGAGTGATCTACGTACCCTTGTAGATCGTACAGCAGAAGCGTTAGTGAACGCAGTTGATGTAGTGGAACGTCCTCACGTCCCTCGATCCGCCACGCGAACAATCCCGCGATCAGTCCCACGATCTAGTACCGAACGGACGGCACCTCCGCGTTCAGCACACGTACAGCTCGACGATGATCTCGGCCTTCTTGATCCAGCAAGAGAGACGGAGAGGTAGAAGAGTTCTCCGGCAGCGTGACGGCGCTCCGGAGGTTGGTGATGACCTTGTCTCAGCAGGGCTCCGCCCGAGCTCCGTAGAAACGCGATCTAGAGGAAAAACCGTGGAGGTATGTGGTCGGGTTGCCGTGGAAAAGTCGTCTCAAATCATCCCTAAAATCTCCGTATATATAGGTGGGAGGGAGGGGACCTTGCCTTGGGGCTCAAGGAGCCCCAAGGGGGTCGGCCGAGTCCAAGGGGGGAGGACTCCCCCCCCAAACCGAGTTGGACTTGGTTTGGTGGGACGGAGTCCCCCTTCCTTCCCACCTCCTCCTTTTTTTTTCTTTTCTCTCTTGATTTTCTCTTCTTGGCGCATAGAGCCCCTTTGGGCTGTCCCACCAGCCCACTAAGGGTTGGTGTGCCACCCTCAAGGCCTATGGGCTTCCCCGGGGTGGGTTGCCCCCCCCCCCCCGGTGAACTCCCGGAACCCATTCGTCATTCCCGGTACATTCCCGGTAACTCCGAAAACCTTCCGGTAATCAAATGAGGTCATCCTATATATCAATCTTCGTTTCCGGACTATTCCGGAAACCCTCGTGATGTCCGTGATCTCATCCGGGACTCCGAACAACATTCGGTAACCAACCATATAACTCTAATACGCATAAAACAACGTCGAACCTTAAGTGTGCAGACCCTGCGGGTTCGAGAACTATGTAGACATGACCCGAGAGACTCCTCGGTCAATATCCAATAGCGGGACCTGGATGCCCATATTGGATCCTACATATTTTACGAAGATCTTATCGTTTGAACCTCAGTGCCAAGGATTCATATATAATCCCGTATGTCATTCCCTTTGTCCTTCGGTATGTTACTTGCCCGAGATTCGATCGTCAGTATCCGCATACCTATTTCAATCTCGTTTACCAGCAAGTCTCTTTACTCGTACCGTAATACAAGATCCCGCAACTTACACTAAGTTACATTGCTTGCAAGGCTTGTTTGTGATGTTGCATTACCGAGTGGGCCCCGAGATACCTCTCCGTCACACGGAGTGACAAATCCCAGTCTTGATCCATACTAACTCAACTAACACCTTCGGAGATACCTGTAGAGCATCTTTATAGTCACCCAGTTACGTTGCGACGTTTGATACACACAAAGCATTCCTCCGGTGTCAGTGAGTTATATGTTCTCATGGTCATAGGAATAAATACTTGACACGCAGAAAACAGTAGCAACAAAATGACACGATCAACATGCTACGTCTATTAGTTTGGGTCTAGTCCATCACGTGATTCTCCCAATGACGTGATCCAGTTATCAAGCAACAACACCTTGTTCATAATCAGAAGACATTGACTATCTTTGATCAACTGGCTAGCCAACTAGAGGCTTGCTAGGGACGGTGTTTTGTCTAGTATCCACACATGTAAATGAGTCTTCATTCAATACAATTATAGCATGGATAATAAACGATTATCTTGATACAAGAATTATAATAATAACTATATTTATTATTGCCTCTAGGGCATAATTCCAACACTATAAACTAGAAACTAGAAACTAATATTTTAACTAATACGAGGGGGAGGAAGTAGGAGGGAGGAGGAGGAAGGAGGGGGCGCGAGGAGGAAGGAGGGGCGCGAGGAGGAAGGAGGGAGGGAGGAGGGCGGCAGGATGAGGGAGGAGGGAGGAGAGAGGAGGAGGAGGGAGGAGGGCGGCGAGAGGAGGAGAAGGAGGGAGGAGAGAGGAGGAGGAGGAAGAAGGGGGCGGGGGGGGGGGGGAGAAGGAGATGGGAGAAATCTTACCGAGGAAGACGACGGGAGGTGCAGCAGCAACGACGAGGGCGATGGGATGAAGGCGACGGCGGGAGGAGGAAGGAGACAGTGGAGTGAGGAGAGGGAGAGTAAGGAACAAGGACGAAGTGGAGGGATAAGGCGGCGTAGTAGTAGCATGGATCCAGGAACCGCGCTACTGATAACTGTGTAGCAGTAGTAGCAGTAGCGCGGGTCCATGAGCCTCGCTGCTAATACGCGTAGTGTGGTCACTCTGGTAAGGACAACAATAGCCGTAGCACGCTTTTTCGATCGCGCTAGTGCTAACGCTATAGAAGTAGTGGGTAATTTTTTTCAGCCACGCTACTGTAAAGTAGCAGTAGCTCGTTTCATTGGGCCGCCCTACCGCTAAACCTTCATCTATAGACTTTTCTCTAATAGTGCAAGCAAATATGAAGGTCACAAGAAATGAAATTACAATATTTACGTTGTCTCTAAGTGGGTAAAACTAACGGTCATAATGCAACGGTTACAATCCTCATTTGCTTGCACTCTCTGGCAGTGTTGGATGAGCTCCTCACGATGAGCCTCGATAAGGTCAACATAGGCCTACAATATGACATGATATAACTCATCAAACATGGCAATGCAGAAAATAAAGTGAGAAAAAAATATAAGAAGGAAAATACTTACAGCATGGTGCATGGCTAGGCTGTGCTTCTCGAGTTCTGGTTGGTTGCTCGGAGACCGAAGGAGTGATCATGCCATCCAGAACCGGATAGCGGCTATGTTTCTTTGGCTGTATATAAACAGCCCCCCTCTCCCTTCTTCCTTGCATTTTTCTTGGATGGAAGAGTGTGGGTGTGTGCTAGCTTTCCATTTTTCTTGGATGCACTAGAGGTGTTTGTTGAAATGTGTGTTAGAGCGATGCCGCTTCAGTTCACCGAACACAACTACGATATGAGATGCCCGAGCCATGCTCAAACCTCTTCCTCTTTATTTCTACTTATTCTAAAAGGTTAGCTACTATATTTCCTCGTTTAGACCGTGCGGTACTAATTTTTAGGATCGTGATTGTATTTGATATACTGTCGTATAACGCAGATGAGCCATCCATGGATGTACGGTGATCGACACACAGCCGCTTACAGAGAAGGCGTGCATTCTTTTCAAGATGTAGCCGATGCGAACAAGCATGGTGGTGGCTATATGTTTTGTCCATGTGTTGAATGTCGGAATGAGAAGGATTACACTTCCTCAAGACAATGAAGAAGAAGATCAGGATGAAGAACGGGAACCAGATGAGCCCGCTGATGATCTTGGCCGGGTCATTTCTGATGCACGGCGAGGTTGCGACACAGAAAAGGAGAGGTTGCAGTTCGAGCAGATGTTACAGGACCACAACAAATTGTGTACCCAACTTGTGAAGATGGCCAGAAGAAGCTGGGTAGCACACTGGAATTGCTGAAGTGGAAGGCAGAGACCGGTGTGACTGACTCGTCATTTGAAAAGTTGCTGGTACTGATGAAGAAGATGCTTCCAAAAAAGAACAAATTGCCCGCCAGCACGTACGAAGCAAAGAAGCTTGTCTGCCCTCTAGGATTAGACGTGCAGAAGATACATGCATGCCCTAATGACTGCATCCTCTATCGCGGTGAGAAGTACGAGAATATGGAGAAATGCCCGGTATGCACTGCATTGCGGTATAAGATCTGAAAAGATGACCCTGCTGATATTGAGGGCGAGCCACCCAGGAAGAGGGTTCCTGCCAAGGTGATGTGGTATGCTCCTATAGTACCACGGTTGAAACGTCTCTTCAGAAATAAAGATCATGCAAAGTTGTTGCGATGGCACATGGAAGATCGTATGAAAGACAATAAGTTGAGGCACACCGCTGATGGTCGGCAGTGGAGAAAAATCGAGAGAGAGTTCCCGAGATTTGCAGCTGACGCAAGGAACTTATGGTTAGGTCTGAGTACAGATGGCATGAATCCTTTTGGGGAGCAGAGTTGCAGTCACACCACCTGGCCCGTTACTCTATGTATCTACAACCTTCCTCCTTGGTTGTGCATGAAGCGGAAGTTCATTATGATGCCAGTGCTTATCCAAGGTCCAAAGCAACCCGGCAACGATATTGATGTGTACCTAAGGCCATTAGTTGATGAACTTTTACAGCTGTGGGCCGAACCAGGTGTACGTGTGTGGGACGAGCACAAACAAGAGGAATTTGACCTTCGAGCGTTGCTTTTCGTAACCATCAATGATTGGCCTGCTCTTAGTAACATTTCAGGACAGTCAAACAAGGGATACAATGCATGCACGCACTGTTTGGATCAGACACGAAGTATATATCTGGACAAATGTAGGAAGAATGTGTACCCGTACAATCGTCGTTTTCTTCCGGCCAAGCATCCCTTAAAGAAAAAAGGCAAGCATTTCAATGGCAAGGCAGAACCCCGGGGGAAGCCTGTCATCCGTACTGGTGCTGAAGTATTTGATATGGTCAAAGATTTAAAAGTAATCTTTGGAAAGGGTCCTGGCAGCCACCTGTTCCTAACGGCCCTGATAAGCGTGTACCCATGTGGAAGAAGAAATCTATATTTTGGGAGCTACCCTACTGGGAAGTCCATGAGGTCCGCTCGGCAATCGACGTGATACACCTGACGAAGAATCTCTGCGTGAATATTCTAGGCTTCCTGGGCTTGTATGGGAAGTCAAAAGATACAGCGGAAGCACGGGAGGACCAGGAACGTCATAAAGGAAGAGATGGCATGCATCCAGGGCAGTTTCTAGGGCGTGCCAGCTACGCTCTTACTAAGGAAGAGAAGGAAATATTCTTTGAAGTCATTTTCAGTATCAAGGTCCCGACTGGCTTCTCGTCGAATATAAAGGGAATCGTAAATATGAAAGACAAAAAATTCCAAAACCTAAAGTCTCATGACTGCCACGTGCTTATGACGCAATTGCTTCCGGTTGCATTGAGGGGAATTCTACCGGAAAATGTTCGTCTGGCAATTGTGTAGGTATGTGCATTCTTCAATGCAATTTCTCAGAAGGTAATCGATCGAGAAAGTCTATCAGGGTTACAGATTGATGTGGTCCAATGTCTGGTCAGCTTTGAGTTGTTGTTCCCGCCATCCTTCTTCAATATAATGACACACCTCCTAGTTCACCTAGTCGAAGAGATTAGAATTCTCGGTCCTGTGTTTCTACACAATATGTTCCCCTTCAAGAGGTTCATGGGAGTCTTAAAGAAATATGTTCGTAACCGTGCTAGGCCAGAAGGAAGCATCTCCAAGGGCTATGGAACAGAGGAGGTCATTGAGTTTTGTGTGGACTTTCTTCCTGACCTTAAGAGCCGATTGGTGTTCCTGAATCTCGGTATGAGGGTAGGCTGACAGGAAAAGGCACACTAGGAAGGAAAACAAAAGTATGTATGGACGGACATTCTTTCTCTCAAGCACACTACACAGTTCTACACAATTCCACCGTGGTGGCTCCGTATATCGTGAGACACAAGAATATTCTACGCTCTGAAAACCCGGGGAAGGCTGACTCTTGGATTAAAGGGGAACACGAGAAGACTTTTGACAGTTGGTTGCAGACACATCTCATGAATGACGACACCGTTGGAGATCAGCTGTACTGTTTGGCCAGGCCACCATCTTCGACTATATGTACTTTCCAAGGGTATGAGATAAATGGAAATACATTTTACACGGTTGCCCAAGATAAAAAGAGCACCAACCAAAATAGTGGTGTCCGCTTTGATGCAACAGACGAGAATGGGCACTGTTTGGAAACATATTACGGGTACATAGAGGAGATATGGCAACTTGACTATGGACCTACTTTTAAGATCCCTTTGTTTCGGTGCAAATGGGTGATGCTGACAGGAGGCGGGGTAGTTGTAGACCAAAAGTACGGCATGACAACAGTGGATCTCAACAATCTTGCGTACATAGACGAACCATTTGTCCTAGCCAATGATGTCGCTCAGGTTTTCTATGTGAAGGACATGTCTACAAAAACGAGAAAAAGAAATCAGCAAAAGAAGATATCGTCCGATGAGCCAAAACGCCATATAGTTCTTTCAGGGAAAAGAAACATCGTGAGAGTAGATGACAAAACAGACATGTCAGTAGATTATAATAAGTTTCATGAAATTCCGCCCTTCAAAGTGAAAACTGACCCAAGCATCTTACTGAACGATGAAGATTCTCCATGTCTACGATGAAGATTCTCCATGTCTACGACCCAGAAGAAAACAGAAATAATAGATAGGAATATTGGTGCAATAATGTAATAATGTATTAAACCTTTTATCTAATGCATGTATGGAATGTACTAAACCTTTTAGTTTTGAATTATTTATTCAATTTCAAACACTTTTCATTATCATAGTTTTATCAAATTCTCAAATATGCAAAAACAATTTTAATAAACATAGTTTTTAATTGAAAATAACAAAATAGTTAATAGTTTGGATAGTCAAAATAATTAATTTTGAAAATAGAAAATAATTTTGAATTATTTATTCAATTTCAAACACTTTCCATTTTCATAGTTTTGTCAAATTCTCAAATATGCAAAAAGTATTTCAATAAACATAGTTTTTAATTGAAAATAACAAAATAGTCAATAGTTTGGATAGTCAAAATAATTAATTTTGAAAATAGAAAATAGTGTTGAATTATTTATTCAATTTCAAACACTTTTCATTTTCATAGTTTTGTCAAATTCTCAAATATGCAAAAAGAATTTTAATAAACATAGTTTTTAATTGAAAATAAATAAATAGTTAATAGTTTGGATAGTCAAAATAATTAATTTTGAAGATATAAAGTAGTTTTGAATTATTTATTCAATTTCAAACACTTTTCATTTTCATAGTTTTGTCAAATTCTCAAATATGCAAAAAGAATTTTAATAAACATAGTTATAAATTGAAAATAACAAAATAGTCAATAGTTTGGATAGTCAAAATAATTAATTTTGAAAATAGAAAATAGTTTTGAATTATTTTTTCAATTTCATACACTTTTCATTATCATAGTTTTGTCAAATTCTCAAACATGCAATATAAAAGGTTGTCTACCCGGGGTGTCGTCAATTTCTTCCGACCAATCATACTGTAAGAAAGAAAGGCAAGCATTTCAACGGTGTGGCAGATCACCGGAAGAAGCCTAACCTCCCTACTGGTGATGAGTTATTGGCTATGGTCAAGGATTTGGATAAAATACTAATCTTTGGAAAGGGTCCCGGTGGTCAATCTGTTCCAAAAGATGACGTTACCGGACACGTGCCCATGTGGAAAAAGAAATCTTTATTTTGGGAGCTACCCTATTGGAAACACCTAGAGGTCCGGTCTTCAATCGACGTGATGCACGTGACGAAGAATCTTTGTGTGAACCTGCTAGGCTTCCTGGGAGTGTATGGAAAGACAAAAAAATGAAATCCCTTTGTAACAGATGAGTTCTCGTTCGAAACCCTGATACTTCGAGAGAGACTGTCCGTTTTGTACACGAAGTGCATCCAGTTTTTGCCGTAACCCTCTCGACTTTTTAGCACATGCTATGTGGGTGAAATGATGATACCATGCCAACTTTCAACATTTTCAGAGTTCATTTGTAGTGCTTTTCAATTTCAGGGTCAACTAGCTAGCTCAAAGAAAAATAAGTAAATGCACGAAAAATACCAAATGAAGTGAGAAATTGTTGAAAATTTATGATGTGCCTTTGAATGGTGCATTTAGAACACACAAAAAGTATGGAGTTCAAATAAGTTCAAAAAAATGAAATCCCTTTATAACAGATGAGTTCTCGTTCGAAACCCTCATACTTCGAGAGAGATCGTCCGTGTTGTACACGAAGTGCATCCAGTTTTTGCTGTAACCCTCTCAACTTTTTAGCACATGCTTTGTGGGTGAAATGATGATACCATGCCAACTTTCAGCATTTTCAGATTTCATTTGTTGTGCTTATCAATTTCAGGATCAATTAGCTAAAAAAAATTAAATGCACGAAAAATACCAAATGAAGTCGGAAATTGTTAAAAATTTGTGATGTGCCTTTGAATGGTGCATTTTGAACACACAAAAAGTATGGAGTTGAAATAAGTTCAAAATAATGAAATCCTTTTGTAACAGATGAGTTCTCGTTCGAAATCGTGATACTTCGAGAGAGATTGTCTGTTTTGTACACGAAGTGCATCCAGTTTTTGTCGTAACCCTCTCAACTTTTTAGCACATGCTGTGTGGGTGAAATGATGATACCATACCAACTTTCAACATTTTCAGATTTTATCGGTAGTGCTTCTCAATTTTAGGGTCAACTAGCTCAAAAAAATAATTAAATGCACGAAAAATACCAAATGAAGTCAGAAATTGTTGAAATTTTGTGATGTGCCTTTGAATGGTGCTTTTTGAACACACAAAATGTATGGAGTTCAAATAAGTACAAAAAATGAAATCCCTTTGTAATAGATGAGTTCTCGTTCGAAACCCTGATACTTCGAGAGAGATTGTCCGTTTTGTACACGAAGTGCATCCAGTTTTTGCCGTAACCCTCTCAACTTTCTAGCACATGCTATGTGGGTGAAAATGATGATACCATGCCAACTTTCAATATTTTTAGAGTTCATTTGTAGTGCTTTTCAATTTCAGGGTCAACTAGCTCAAAAAAAAAAAGTAAATTCACGAAAAATTTCAAATGAAGTCAGAAATTTCATAAAGTTTTTTTTGTTAAAATACTTAATAGAAAAAAAAGAGTCAACTAAAAAGAATCAACTAAAATATTAACTAAAATGAATGAATTAAAAATAATTAACTAAAATTATCAAAGTGCTTATTTGTTGGAAAGAATGAAGTAAAACATTAACTAAAAAGAAACAAAAAAAGATCAACTCAATAGAAAACTAAAATAGAAGAGAAAAAAATATTTAATAGCAAAGAATTAAAATATAAACTAGGACTAAAAATTATTAAAGTAAAAAAAAATGTCGCCTATTAGGCCATCACGGCTTGCATACGACTAGAAACCCTACCCGACAGGTGGGCCAGGATGCAGGCCCGCGGGCCCAATAGGCCCAACATGCAGCGAGAGGAGAGTTAGGCCCATAGGCCTGCAATAGAGAGAAGCTCAATTGAGCAAGGCACAGCAGTGCTTATAAAGCACTGCCAGCGCCCCTCGCTAGGCGAGGTGGGACTAAAGGTTGCCCTGCGTCGCACGGGAGCCAGCCCAGGTCTTTAGTCCCGGATCGGGGCTCAAACCGGGACTAAAGACGCCCTTTAGTCCCGGGTGGAGCCACGACCCGGGACTAAAGCCCCTCGTTTCCCGCCTCCTCGCCTGCCGAAAAGACACCCTTTAGTCCCGGGTGGAGCCACGACCCGGGACTAAAGCCCCTCGTTTCCCGCCTCCTCGCCTGCCGAAAAGGGGTCTTTAGCCCCGGGTCATGGCTAGACCCGGGACTAAAGGGTGTCTTTAGTCCCGGTTCTAGCCAAGACCCGGGACTAAAGGTCCTCCTATATAAACCACACTTCTAAGTTTCCAACCCATCTCCTCTCGTTTTCTTCCTCCTCTCGCTCTCGCCTGCGCACCGGACGACGACGCGATCGACGCTGCCAGGCTGCCGGACCTCCGCCTCGCTCTCGCCGTCGTCGACGCCCGCCGTCCTCCTTGCCGTCGCCGATACGCCTCGCCTCGCCATCGCCGTCTCGCCTTGCCTCGCCGTCGCCGTCTCGCCTCTTCGACATTGTTGCGCCATTGCCGTCTCGCCTCTGGCCCAGAGCTCCTCGCCGCGTCGCCGACGCCGTCGCCGCCCCCAACTCACCTCGCCTCGCCATCGCCCCGTTGCTCTGCCGTGAGCTCCCCCTATCCTCCCTCTCCCTCTCCCCCTGTGCCACCATTATTTTTATAATTTAAGAAAGTTTTTTCTTTACAAAGTTTGTAGAAAAACTATTAATACCTACACAATAGAATCGATATTATTTGATCCACCGGGAAATTTATTTTCATACTATTTTTACTATTGCAGCCACTGATCCCAGCAAATTTAGTGAAACACAAGAAAAAAACGAATTTAGGAGAAACTAACCTTTTAAAAGTGGAAGAAAAGGGTAGCCAACCTGTGCAGTGAAATAAGTTTGCTAGCTGTGTACAAACCTTTGAACTTGGCTCGTCCGTTGTTTCCGTCCAACTACATGTATAACTTTGAACTAAATATGTACTCCTTGCGTTCCTAAATATTTGTCTTTCTAGAGATTTCACTATGGACTACATACAAATGTATATAGACATAATATAGAATGTAGATTCATTCATTTTGCTTTGTATTGTATATGCTTAAGTGTTATTTGTAGAATATTTGGTGAATTTAGGGTTAGGTAGGTTAGTGTTAAATAGGATATTTGTGTTATTTTTGTGTTATTTAAATTTGTGTTATTAGAGTTAGGTAGTTAGTGTTAATTAATAGGTTATTGTTAGTTTAGGGTTATGTAAATTTCAGTAAGTTAGTTTAGGGCCTTTTAGTTTAGGTCACAATTAGTGTTTAAGCATATACAAATCTACAATCTACAAATATCACTTAAATCACTACAAAAGTCACTTAAGCATATAAATTAGTGTTAGCTAGTTTAGGGCTATGTAAATTTAAGTAAGTTAGTATAGGATCGGTCCATGGCTTCATCATTACCTGGTAGTAACAGACGCGTGGCGCTATCAAGCTCTCGAAAGTTGTTTTGGAACGGAGTTCGTGATAGAATAATTCTTTTTTGGTACAAAGTTCAACAAAGTCCTTCCAAATAGCGATATTCGGATGGCTCTTTTTAAACTGCGTACCAAAAAGCTAATTATCCTATTCGGGATTCCGTTACAAAACAACTTTATAAAGCTTCATAGCATCATGCTCCTATTTTTTTTAAACAATACAATTACAGATGCTTACATACACGAATTTTTACACACACTTAAAACTTTTGTCAATATATAGTTGAACTAGTTGATTTAATAAACCTACTTTATTTTACTATATATACAATTAGTTTTTTTAGCAAGAAAATTAATAGAACTAGTTTATTTTTTTAGTTTATTTTACGATGCCTATCCCGCATCCTCGTCGTCGACTCGGCGGAGGACACCTGCTTGATCAGAGGGGCCATGTACGGTACTGGGCTCCGCCCGGCTGGTATTGGGAAGTGCTACCTTCCGGGGGGCGTTGGTTGGTGAGGAGCCAGCCCGTTGTTGACCCGATCCTTGTTTGGTGGCGGTCGCGTGGGCCAGTGATGGTGCCGAGGCTTCCGGACACCGCGGAGGTGGTACGTCACCGTGTCAGCGAGGAGGATGAGCACGTCCATCGCTACATGGTTGCGTTGGAGGGCAGGTTCGACCATACCTGGCAGGTTCTTCAGGGATCTCACTGGAGCTATGATCCTGTGATGGTTCCTGCTCTTTGGGTGTCCACTGCTCGCGACGATACCCGTCGGGCGCTACGGTTCTAGCTGTATTAGTGATGCTATATGTATGATGGTATTCGAGGAGTATTAGTGATAATATTCGACGATGTATGGACACAAGAGATGATGTAGTTTTGCTTATAATTGAATGCATGTAATTTGAATACTACTTTATTTTACGATTTGGTTTTGCTTATTGAATGCTCAAATTGGAAAAGTACTCCTACTTTGAATACTAAAATTAGAGAGCACTATGCAGAAATCTAGGAGTCCCGGGTGGAGCCACGACCCGGGACTAAAGTTGTTTTGTAACGGAGTTCCTGATAGAATAATTCTTTTTTGGTACAAAGTTCAACAAAGTCCTTCCAAATAGCGATATTCGGATGGCTCTTTTTGAACTGCGTACCAAAAAGCTAATTATCCTATTCGGGGTTCAGATAGAAAACAACTTTATAAAGCTTCATAGCATCATGCTCCTATTACTACTAGGTAATGATGAAGTCATGGCTTTCTTAAATCCTTTGACACTAGACAATGTGACATATAAAAGGGTAGATGAGATCAGGAAAAATAGGATCATTTTCTACACATCTAGAATGTCGCCATTTTGTTAAATCCTTAAAGGTTAAGAGAATTCGTTAGACATATTTTAGAGTTTAGGTTCTAGCCAAGACCCGGGACTAAAGGTCCTCCTATATAAAACGACACTTCGAAGTTTCCAACCCCTCTTATATAGTTTGTTAGTTTATTAGTTAATCAAATGTCCATTTTTTGCAGAACTATGGATCCACATATCAGGAACCTCGAAGAGGAAGAACTTCTCGAAGATATAATCAAAGACGGCCCCGATGTTGAACCAGCTGAATCTCCGTCGTCATATCTAAACCCCTCCGGATATGAAATGGAGGTCGACCGACAAGAAGATGAAGCCGATGGGGTAGGAGATAGGTCCAATGACGGAGAAGGTGATAGCTCCACTGATGGAGAAGCCAGTGGAGAAGCCGGTGGATAAATAATAAAGTCCGGCGAGGTATACATATGATGTTCGACAATCACTTGTAATATGTGAAAAATATTGGAGATAGCTCTATATTGTATACATATACATTCATTTGACGAATGTTTCTCCCTCTTAGGCCTCCACATTGAGCAAAGCTATGAAACGAGGCCCGACTAAAAAGTTGGATGCACGGACGCATTACACCTTTGAGGTGATATTGCCTACTAGCGAACCCAAGCTTCCTAAGAATGCTGCTGACACATTCAAGAAGCAATGCGGAGTTCTCATTAGGGATCAGGTCCCGATCAGTGTTCGGGAGTGGAACAAGCGCAAAGGGGCAGCCGATAGTGACTATGTCGCTGAAAGGTACAAAGATAATCTTTGGAATGATCTCATGTCACATTTCAACCTGCCAGAATGTGAGAATGAAGATGCCGCAAAAAAACTGAGGGCCAAAGTCAAGCAGTGGACTCTAAAGAAGATGGCCAAACTGTTCCATAGCTGGAAGAAGAAGCTATGGAAAAACTATCGGAAGACAAAGAAAGTGCGAGTATTCGAGGGGTATCTAGCCAAGCAGGCGAATCACTGGAAGGCATTTCAAGAGTACAAGGAGTCAGAAGATGCCAAGGCATTATCAGAAAAGAACAAGAAAAATGCCGACAAGAAGAAATATCACCACACGTTGGGGCCAGGGGGCTATGAGACTGCCATCCCAAAGTGGGATAAGAAAGAGCAAGATCTGCTAGCTAAAGGCATCATACCTGAACCCATCCGTGATGAGTGAGAATTGAGAGCAAGAAATTGGTTCCTTGCGCATGGTGGTTCGTACGACGAAGAAACAGGGGACCTCATCTGCAGTGACGGTCTTAGGATACCCAGGGAGAATTGGAAAAAGATAGTGAAAGAATTTAAGGAGGGAAAAAGACAGTTCACTGCAGATAGAGAGAAAGATATGCTCACACTGGTCCTCGGCAATGACGAACATGGAGGACGAACGCGAGGCTTCGGTCCTTCTTACCCGTGGTGGCTTGGGTTTGCCAGAGACCAAGACACTTACAGAAGCCGAGCGAGCACAAAGAAGCGACAACAGGATGAGGAGAATGACAAGTTCAACCAGTTGCCTGCCAGGCTTAACGAGCAACAGAAGCAGATTGATGAGCTTAGAGGAGTAGCGCGCCAGGAAGATCCTGCACACGATATTACCGGCGCCCCATCTAAGCAGAAAAGCAGCATGGCTGAATCTGAGGCCCCGCCCGACGATGCACGAAGAATGATAGAGGGCGGTCCCGGCTACCCCGTTGTCACGCCCAAGATGCGACCCTATCCTCAATTTGGCACGAGGGCCTCGTCAGGGATAGAAGCGCATCTCGTCGTGTCGCAAGAATGGATATCGTTACAAGTACATGTACTGAGAAGAAGAGATATATATAAAGAATTGGCTTACACTCGCCACATGCTACATCAGAGTTACATCAGTACTTTACATAATCATCAATAGTAAGAGCAGGGTCCGACTACGGACGAAAACAAACGAGAAAAATAAGAACGACGTCCATCCTTGCTATCCCAGGCTGCCGGTCTGGAACCCTTCCTAGATCGATGAAGAAGAAGAAGAAGAAGCAACTCCAAATGAACAATCAACGCGCTCGCATCAAGTAACCTTTTCCTGTACCTGCAACTGGTGTTGAAGTAATCTGTGAGCCACAGGGGACTCAGCAATCTCATTTCCAAAGGTATCAAGACTAGCAAAGCTTAATGGGTGAAGCAAGATTAAGTGGTGAGGTTGCAGAAGCGGCTAAGCATATATTTGGTGGCTAACTTACGAGTACAAGAAATAAGATGGGGGTGATCTACGCATATCAGACGTGAACTACTGTTGATCAAATGAATGATCCTGAACACCTACCTACGTCAGACATCACCCCACCGTGTCCTCGATCGGAGAAGGAACTCACGAAAGAGACAGTCACGCACACAGTTGGCATATTTTAATTAAATGAACTTCAAGTTATCTAGAACGAGTGTTAAACAATGTTTCCATGTTGCCACATAACCGCGGGCACGGCTTTCCGAAAGATTTAACCCTGCAGGGGTGCTCCAACTAGTCCATCACAAATTACCACAAGCCGCATAGAAATCCTCAATCACGAAGCTCGCGATCTCGTCGGATTCCCTAGTGGAAAACCTCAACTCTGAGATTACCCCAAACCATCACCGGAATCCCGATGCACAAGATATCTCGTCAAAGGTAAAACTAATCCAGCAAGGCCGCCCGACGTGTCGACGATCCCGATAGGAGTCGCATACCTCGTTCTCAGGACACGACGGATGAGCTAGACGTCGTCGGGATCGCTAAACCTCCGGGTGACCAGAGGGGCACCGGACATCGCTCAGGTGGGGCCAACACTCATGAGGAGCACTGGCCCGGGGGTTGATTAAATTATCCTTGGGGTCCGGAAAGTCCCTATGCAATTTTATTAGGTGTTTAGGCAAATGTAGTACCAAAGTTGGGCCTTGCCAGACCAGCTTTAATCTAAAACGAATTATCAAGGGGGTCCCCATAACAACCCCGATCGTGTTAGGAGCGCTCATTTATGGAACATAACACCGGTAGCCGGAAACTAAGGGGGCAAAGGTGGAACAAAACACCAGGCTAGAAAGGCCGAGCCTTCCACCTTTAACCAAGTATATAGGTGCATTAAATTAAATAGCATTAATAGGGTGATAGAACAAGGAACCTATGTTATCACATGGAAGGAACTGCACCTGCAACTAGCAACGCTATCTGTCGTGGGTATAAGTCTGACAGTAGATGTATGGGGTACGAAAGGATGGGCAGAGCCTTAGCTACGGCGAGGTTGTTTGAGTTCAGGCCCCTCTACGGTGGAGGTAAAAGCCCTACGTCTCAGTGCTCTTGGGAGCTTGATGTCGAGTGGAATATGGATTACAGTGAAATGCTAACCCCTGCACGAGTGGGGAAGGGCGACTTATATAGAGTGTGCTGCCCTTCACAACGGTTCGGTGCACAGGGGTGGAGTAGTGGCGATTAAATGTCTACGTTACAGGTAACGCATGCCTTAAATGCTAATAAAGGTACATGAAAACATATGACCATTGCCCTCCAGGGGGGTTACGATGTACATAGTGGAATCCAGTCGATAAGTTTGATATGCTCCGAATGCTCATCTCCGACTCGATGATGGAGGAATCATCACCGACTGGATGATGGGAAGTCCTTAATTCAGTCGGAACTGAGTAAGGGCCTTGTCCCTTATGAAGGGTAGCCCTTGGGTAGGACCTATAGGGCAGGCCTATGACCCTACCCTAGGACTATAACCCCATCATTAGTCCCCGAATGGATCGGGGTTGGAACGATGAAGCGATGCTTGGAGTATGGATCCGACTGGCATGGATGCGACTTTGGCGTTGTTTGCCTCGATCCATTTTATCCTCTTGACCAGTGATCCGAGTGGATATATCTGTGAAACGAACCGTCAGAGACCGAGTGCTTCCGTGGAATCTTTTGACGTGATCGGTCAACTCACAGCGGCGGATTTTCTGGAACCCTCAAATTTCAGTTGCCGCGCGCTCAACGGGGATGACGACATCGTCATCGAGTAGTATCTGTCGCCTCGATTTCCGCGCCTTCAACTCTTCCACTAATATCGCAGCAACCGGTCGGGGGATAAGATTTCGGGGCCACCTGCTAGTGACCCAGTCGAAACCTTATTTAAACCTCTCCAGCGAGGGTTTCTCGTTGCACTCGTCTGATAACTCGCACTCGCCCCGCTTCTCCCGTGGCTTCCCGCGCACCCCAAGCTCCTTCCTTCTTCTCCTCCTCCGCGGATCTGCAGCCTCCACCATGATGAAGGGGCAGACGAGCAAGCTCGAGGCGCGAAAGAAGAAGAAGACGGCGGCCCCCGCTCAACGGCGACAGCGGGCACTACCGGCGGGTTGGATCCAGGGGGATTTCCTCCCCTCCACGGTGACGAAGAGCGACATGCTGGAGCTAGTGGAGCAAGGCCTGATCGAGAACGAGTTGTGGAGGCTGCCGGAGGAGGGCGAAACAGAGCCGGCGCCTCAGGAGGATGAGTGCGTCTTGCTTCTCAGTCACGTGTACCGAGGCTTCTTTCTGCCTCCTCATCCCTTCTTCAGAGGTATAATGAACCACTTCGGGGCGCAGCTCCACCATTTTCCTCCCAACGCAATAGCTCATCTCTCTGCCTTCGTCGTGCTTTGCGAGTGTTTTATCGGTTGCCTTCCTCATTGGGGGCTCTTTAAGCACATCTTCTCCGCTAGATCCCAAACCATCAAAAGACTTAGCCAGTCGGACGACAAAACTCATCTCCTCCAGCTCTGCAGAGGCTTAGGCTTCCAGAAGAATAGCAAAAGTAGCTATCCTGCTCTTCAGTTGTCTGAATCCGTTAGGAACTGGGAGTCGACTTGGTTCTACTGCCATGACGTCGCTTGTCCGAATGCCGTAACTGGACTGCCACCTTTTAGCCTAGACCGACCGGCTCCGCCTAGGCAGCTTGCGCTTACGAAGATGGAAAAGATCCAGATTCAGCCTCTGGTCGACGCGCTGGTAGATGTCGTCCGCAAGGGAGTCACCGGCATAGATTTGCTGGAGGTTTTTCTAGGTCGGCGTATCCAGCCTTTGCAAGCTCGACATCACGCCATGTGGCACTACACGGGGCCTGAGGACTCCACTCGGACTCACCCCAAGTGCGTGACCGGGGAGGTTGTGACGGCGTGGGTCCGCGGCATCACAGATGCGTGCGATAACCCCAGAAGAGCCCGACTAGTGAAGCCCTTCCGCGCGGACAACCCTCCTCCGACTGAGGTGAGAATACCTTGCCGAGTGCTTACAATTCCCTTAGATTTGCCACTTTTTCTTGCATCACTGTCTGACGTCTGATGTTGTCGACTGTATCCTGTGCAGGCGTGGACCAACTGGTATTCCCCCGTCTCGAACGGGAATCCGGCTGAGGAAGAGGAAGGCAGCCAGGAAGGCAGCATGGTGAGCGCCGAGTATGTCTCAGTCAGCGGGGAGACGGAGGAGGAGTCCGAAGAAGAGGAGGGGGAGGATGAGGAGCAGAGCTCGCCACCCCCACCACCAGAGCCTCGAACTAACCGCCGTCACGAACCCGTGACTTTGTCGGTTCCTCCAGCGGCCCCGAGTGCCCCGTCAGCTCCCGTGACTCCGTCAGCTCCTCCAGCGGCCCCGAGTGCCCCGTCAGCTCCTCCCGTGGTTCCGAGCGCCTTGCCAGCTACTCCCGTGGCTCCGAGTGCTCGGAGCACAAAGAGGACCAGGGACGCTGCTGCTGAGCATGCGGGCCAACCTTCCAAGGTGGCCAAACCGAGTGGATCCAAACCTCGGAAGGCTTTACCGCGGATGAGGATCGCCGTTCCCGTTGCCTCAACGTGAGTGTATTGTTCTCCTATCTTCTTCTAGTATTTGATTGAACTCATGCTTATTGGTCGAGTGAATGTTACTCGACAGAGTTGCCACCTCCGCCACTTCTCTGCCACGCCAGGAAGACGATCCCATGGATACGGACAACGTTGCCACATCCCAGCAAGGTACGTCGTGGCGACTCCGAGAGCTTACATTATTGTTTCACGAATTATTTATTTGATCTTGCCCTTGTTCCAGTGGTCTCACGTCGTTCGGTCGGGCTTCCTTCAGAGGTGATTCATGTGGAGGAGGACGACCAGAAGAGGTCCGAGCAAGCTGCGGTGCCTGTCCTTGAGGCTGTTCCATCTACTACTACTCCAGCCATGGACGCGCCGCCAGCCGAGACGATGCCGTCGACTGAAACGGCGCTCATTGCTGCTGAACCGACTAGAGCAGGACTTGGGATGCCCAAGGAGTCTCTTGTGCTGCCAGGTCCGTCGACAGTCCAGTACGACGCCCAACGCCTCCCGGAAGATCAGGTGGGAGCTGCCAAGGGGGCCATGGTGCAGGCGGAGTTGATGGCGGTGATGCCAAGAGAGCGTACGACTCCATCGCGTTTGTGTACAAGCCAAGCTTGGAACTCCCGGACGATATCCGAGTAAGTGGGCTAGTAAGTATTTACTTTCCTCTTGTAACCCAGTGGGTGTTTAAGAAATATACTCGGATGCAGTATGATTATTTTGCAGTGGGTTCACTCTTAGTGAACCCAGTGGGTGTAGTCCCCGAGACTTCTGTCGAGTGCTTGCACCGACAGTTGTCTTTATATTCATTTTCTTTAACTTGATCAGATCAAAACTAATATGTTCGAATGTTACCGATGGGGGCACTCCGAGTGCACCTATTGGAAGTAGTCCCCGAGAGTAATTTTACTCAGGTCGGGTAGTAGTAGCCTCATAGGCTTGTTTTTGTTATTTAACGCAATAGGGCGGACCTGTTTGAGCTTCATGGTAGTGGGGTTACTCTTAGTGAACCCACTGGGTCTAGTCCCCGAGGCCGCTGTCGACTGCTTGCGTCGGCAGGGGTCTGAAGAACTTCGAGCTTTTATTGTTTTCCTTGTTGAATTTGTCTGATCTTCTCTTCGCGTTGATTTGCAGAAGACTTGCGAGATGGGATCAGCGTACAACACTATGAAGGCTGAAAAGATTCAGCTTTCTGCGGAACTGGAGGCAGCTGTTCATGACTTGGCTGGTGTGAAGGGCGCTCTGGCTGAACGAGAGAAGTCCTTGGAGGAGTCCCGTGAGGCAAACAAGGCATTGGTGGCCGAAATGGAGAAAATGGGGAAACAAAGAACCGAGCTGATGGGATAGATGAAGGTGATGAACAGGCGGTGCATATCACAGGAGAAGTACGCCAGTGACTAGGCCAGGAAGATGATTGCGCTTCTTGATGGTAAGTTCTGTTTTTCCCGAGTGCTTCTTGACGGTGTATTTCATTCTGCGCTTACTTTCTGCTCGTCTTGTCTTTGCAGATTTTTGTATGGACGCTGAGGCTGAAGCAGCTGACATTGAGCGGTCGGTTATTCCGAACGTTCCACTCGGCAAGGACGCCAATCGAGACATGCTCCGAGCACACATTCTCCTGGGCAAAGTGGGACCTTTCATCGGTCGACTGAGAGAGGTCGTCGGCCGAATCGACAAGGAGCTATGGCCCGAAGACGAGTCCCGGCAAGAGATGGAAGGGTTGATGACTCGGCTGGAAGACGTCCTGAACCGAGTGTAGGCGTGGAAGAAGTCTGCTGCTCGATGTGGTGTGGACGAGGCGCTGTCGCTTGTCCGAGTGCACTGCCAGGAGGCTCGTGAAGAGAAGCTGAAGGCGCTGCAGGTCGCCAACACCAAGAAGCTTCGATACGAAGATTTCATGGAGACCTTCCTTGAGTGTGCCACTCGCATCGCAGACGGGATCGACCTCGACACTTTCGTGGAGCTTGCCACTCCCAGTGCCAGTCCTGACGACGCTTGAGAAAACTTTTACCTCGGTATGCCGAGTGTTACTTGTATCAAACTTTGGCCACTGTTGTTGGCCGTCACATTCGTGGTTCGGTGTGGATAGTCTTGATCTACACCGAACCGACTATCTTTAAACCAACTTTGAATTGGAACCGGATATTTTGCTCTTCCTTTGCGAAATAATTGTTGACACGATTTTGGCTCGTGGTTTTTGTTTGGCGTTTCTTAGTGAAGCCAATGGCAAACATGCGTAGCATGTAATTGTCAGTTGTCTTGACATCTGCATGAGTCTCAATGAGGGTCTGCTAAGCCTCCGAGTGGATCTCTAGGATACACTCGAAGGGAGTTCTTTACTTAAGCGATTCGTTATCGCAGTTAAGTCTTAAAGCGCGACCGTAAGGTCGCACTCGGAGCGAGTTGCTACTCATGTAATTGTAAGTTGTCTTGACATTTGCATGAGCCTCAATGAGGGTCTGCTAAGCCTCCGAGTGGATCTCTAGGATACACTCGAAGGAAGCTTTTTACTGAGGCGATTCCTGATCGCAGACAAGTCTCCGAGTGCGACGTTTAGAGCACACTCAGAGAAAGTTGTTGCTTAGGCGATTCTGGATCGCAGCTAAGTCGCCGAGTGTGATGTTTTAGTGCACACTGGGAAAAGTTTGTACTTAGGCGATTTTTGATCGCAACAAAGTCCCCGAGTGCGACGTTTAGTGCACACTCGGAGAAAGTTTGTACTTAGGCGATTCTTGATCGCAGCTAAGTTCCCGAGTGCGACGTTTAGTGCACACTCGAAGAAAGTTTGTACTTAGGCGGTTCTTGATCGTAGCTAAGTCCCCGAGTGCGACGTTTAGTGCACACTCGGAGAAAGTTTGTACTTAGGCGATTCTGGATCGCAGCTAAGTCCACGAGTGCGCACTTACCGCCTGTTCATCAGCTGCTTGGTTTTTCAGTCGCGGAACATGGTGGAGTTCCAGACCTTCAAACTTTTTCTCGAGCTTCCTCACTGCATTGCAGTATGTGGTCATGGTGGGGTTCCTTATGTCCCACTCCTTCATCACTTGATTAACTACCAAATCTGAATCGCCGTAGACCATCAGGCGACGGACGCCGAGTGCGATGGCCATGCGCAATCCATAAAGGAGAGCCTCATACTCTGCCTCATTGTTGGAGGAATCAAAGTGTATCTGCAATACATATTTGAGTTTGTCTCCCTTTGGTGATATGATCACAACGCCAGCACCGGAGCCATTCAACATCTTGGACCCATCGAAGAACATTGTCTAATGAGCCGAGTAGATGTGGGTCGTTTGCTGTTGTTGTACTCATTCTACTATGAAGTCAGCCAGAGCTTGAGACTTTATAGCTTTCTTGGCCTCGAACTTGACGTCGCAGTATAACATCTCCATCGCCCACTTCGCCACTCGGCCCGATGCATCCCGATTGTGGAGGATTTCCGACAACGGAGCATCAGAAATGACAGACACCGAGTGGTCTTGGAAATAATGAGCCACCTTCTTCGCAGTCATGTAAATCCCGTAGATAAGTTTTTGATAGTGGGGATACCTCTGCTTGGAAGGAGTCAGGACTTCAGAGACATAATACACTAGCCGCTGAACCTTGTATGCTTTGCCTTCTTCTTCGCGTTCGACTGTGAGAACAGTGCTGACGATTTGATTTGTAGCCGCGATGTACAGAAGAAGGGGTTCTTTACTGAGCGGAGCAGTAAGAACCGGCTGGGTGTAAAGTAGGACTTTGAGGTCATCGAATACGATTTGGGCTTCGTCTGTCCACTCGAAAGTATCTGATTTCTTCATGAGTCGGTACAGAGGAAGTGCCTTCTCGCCGAGTCGACTGATAAATCTGCTCAAAGCCGCTAGGCAACCTGTGAGCCTTTGAACATCGTGTATTCTGACCGGCCGCTCCATTCGGACGATGGTCCCGATATTTTCGGGGTTGACGTCGATCCCTCGTTCGGAAACAAAGAAACCGAGTAACTTTCCGCTGGGAACACCGAATGAACACTTGGCTGGGTTGAGCTTGATATCGTACCTACGAAGGTTGGCGAATGTTTCTGCCAAGTCAGTCAGTAGGTCGGAACCTTTGCGTGACTTGACCACGATATCATCCATATATCCCTCCACATTTCGACCGATCTGGTCAAGGCGACATTTTTGGATCATGCGCATAAAGGTTGCTCCTGCATTCTTCAAACCAAATGGCATAGTGATGTAGCAGAAGCACCCGAATGGGGTGATGAAGGCTGTTTTTAATTCATCGGGGCCATACAGACGGATCTGATGATAGCCCGAGTAGGCATCAAGGAATGACAAATGCTCGCAACCCGCAGTCGAATCGACAATTTCATCGATACGGGGGAGCGGGAAATGGTCTTTCGGGCAGACCTTATTGAGATGCTTGAAGTCGATGCACATTCGGAGAGACTTGTCGTTCTTGGGCACCACGACAACATTGGCGAGCCACTCGGAGTGGTGTACCTCGCGAATGAAGTTGGCTACCAAAAGCTTAGCCACCTCTTCTCCGACTGCCTTCCTCTGGTGCGCGGCGGACCGACGCAGGCGTTCTCGGACAGGCCGAGCAGCAGGATCCACATGCAGTCGGTGATCAGCCAACTCCCTGGGTACACCTGGCATGTCAGCGGGCTTCCATGCGAAAATGTCCCAGTTCTCATGGAGGAATTGGATGAGCTCGGCTTCCTATTTAGGATCGAGGGTGATGGATATGTTCGTCGGGGCAGCGGCGTCGTCTGTCGGGTGGATGCTGACCTTCTTCATTTCTCCCGCCGACTGGAATGCGGATTCCAAAGCTGGCTTCTTCGAACGCATCAAGTCAATGGGGTCGACTGTCTTCTTGTACTCGTCAAGCTTGAGGACAGCCATCTGCTGATCGGGGATCCTCGATCCCTGCCGCAGACACTCCTCGGCCCGCTGCCGATTGCGTGTGATAGTGATCACACCTTTTGGGCCTGGCATCTTCAGCTTCAGGTACACGTAACATGGACGGGCCATGAAACGCGCATACACGGGCGGCCCAGAATCGCGTGGTACGCACTCTGGAAGTCCACCACCTCGAACGTCAGTTTTTCCTTGCGGAAGTTCTTGTCGGAGCCGAAGACGACGTCCAACGCGATCTGGCCGAGTGACTTGGCCTTTCGTCCAGGGACGACTCCATGGAACTGCATGCATCTCTTGCTAAGTTTGGACATCGGAATGCCCATCCCCTTGAGAGTGTCAGCGTACATGATGTTCAAGCCACTGCCATCGTCCATGAGGACTTTGCGCAGTCGGACTCCTTCCACCACCGGGTCGACGACCAGGGCCTGCCTTCCTAGGGTGGGTACGTGTGCTGGATGATCCGACTGGTCAAAGGTGATCGCAGTCTGAGACCATTTGAGGAACGTGGGGTTGGTCGGGGTGGCCATGTTCACCTCCCTATTCACTGTCCTCCTCATCCTGTTCATTGTCTTTTTCACTCGGCTGCCCTTCGCCGAACCCCTGGATCAGGAGGCGACATTGCCGAGTGGTATGCTTCGGAAATATGGCGTTGCCCTCTTCATCCATCTTCGTGTGGATTGGAGATGGCTGGTCCAGGATGTGGTTTCTGAACTGCTTCTTCTTGGGGGTGAACTGAGCCTTCCCTTTGCCCTTGAACTTGGCATTGGTAACGGCTGCTGCTTCTGCCTGCGGAGTGGACGATGCTTTCTACTTCTGCTTCCGAGTGCTGTTCCCATCTCCATCGGCGACTGCTTTGTGCTTGCCGCTACGAATGCGGTCCTCTTCTTCGCCATTTGCATAGCGTGCTGCTATCTCCATCATCTTGCTCATGGAGATGTCGCCTATTCGACCGAACTTCAGGTACAGATCTCTGTACCGCATGCCTGCCTTGAAGGCGCAGACTGCTTGGTGCTCTGTGACGTTCTCCACCGTGTGGTAGAGGCCTCATTCTGCTTCTGGACACAGTGCTGGAGCTCCACGAGACCAGCAGGGCGTTTGCACGTCCCCTCGAAGGTTCTGATGAAGACTCGGGCCAGATCTGCCCAACTGTAGATGCTTGAAGGAGCCAACTGGTTCAGCCACGCTCGTGCCGAACCGTCGAGCATCAGGGGGAGATGTTTCATGGCGACCTGGTCGTCTCCACCACCGATCTGGACTGCCACTCGTTAATCGTCCAACCATGTTTCTGGCTTGGATTCTCCTGTAAACTTGCTGATTCCCGCCGCCAATCGGAAGTTGGGAGGGATGTCAGCCGAACGGATGGCTCGACTGAAACACTCGCGGCCAGAGACAATGGTCCTGCTTCCACTCGGACGGTCTATATCATGACCATCGCGGTGGGCCCGGCCCCTGTCGACCCTCCTCTAGGCGATATATTCTCTTGCGTTGGGCCTTGGATCGTAAATGTCACCGACCGAACGCCGATCACCATGGTGTCGGGGCCCGTAGGGCCCACCTCACGGAGGGGTGCGTGAACGGCGACGATCTTCGGGATTCATGGAACGGCTGCCTCCCCTGTGTCGCTGATGAGAACCGGGGCTGTGAACTGACCGATGCGTGTTCGTGCGAACATAGCTATTGCGGATCCTGTTGTGCGACTGGGAGACCGCCAAATTTTGTTGTTGCGCCGTGTGCAGCATGGCACGGATCTGCTCGATCCCTCTGCCAGCCTCTGAATCAGTCGGCTGGAGGGTATCGGCTATCTTGCCAGCAGTAGCCAGGTTGAGGACGGGTGTGCGGAACACTTCCACGTTGCTCTGACGAGTGCGTCGACTGGCAGAACGGCGGGGCTGACGGCGAGCGCCGGAGGTTTCGCCGACCTCGTGCTCGTTCCGGCCGGTTCGGCGGGGACTTTCATGGGAATTGGCCATGTGCACTTCGGCTGCAGGCCCGCGACCCACGTACTCGGAAGGAAACTCAGTCAGAACTGAGTCCGAGCGCTGGGACGGCGGCGCTACCACAACCGACTCGAGGACCGCCACTTGTGAAGACGCGTTTTGGCGCGCCTGGGCGTGTTGCACCCAACGCTGGAGCCGCGGACGGCGGGACCGCTTGTTGCGGCACGCGATAGGAGCGTAGGTCGACACCGGAGCCGACTGCTGGAGAAGAAGGATGCCGCGGGCGCCGGCACGGAAGTGCGTAGCCCCGCGACTGGGGAGCGCCTCGACATCGAGAGGAGCATCCCGAAGCCATGCCGAATCATCGACGATGAAGGAGAGAACGCCGAAGAGGATCTCATGACCCATGCACAAATCTCCACCGGATGACATGATGAAAAGATATAGTCGCAAACTCGCCGGAAGTCGCTTAGACGCCTGCCCCACGGTGGGCGCCAACTGTCGTGGGTATAAGTCTGACAGTAGATGTATGGGGTACGAAAGGATGGGCAGAGCCTTAGCTACGGCGAGGTTGTATGAGTTCAAGCCCCTCTACGATGGAGGTAAAAGCCCTACATCTCAGTGCTCTTGGGAGCTTGATGTCGAGTGGAATATGGATTACAGTGAAATGCTAACCCCTGCACCAGTGGGGAAGGGCGACTTATATAGAGTGCGCTGCCCTTCACAACGGTTCGGTGCACAGGGGTGGAATAGTGGCGATTAAATGTCTACGTCACATGTAACGTATGCCTTAAATGCTAATAAAGGTACATGAAAACGTATGACCGTTGCCCTCCAGGGGGGTTATGATGTACAGAGTGGAATCGAGTGAGTAAGTTTGATATGCTCTGAATGCTCATATCCGACTGGATGATGGAGGAATCGTCACCGACTGGATGATGGGAAGTCCTTAATTACGTCGGAACTGACTAAGGGCCTTGTCCCTTATGAAGGGTAGCCCTTGGGTAGGACCTATAGGGCAGGCCTATGAACCTACCCTAGGACTATAACCCTGTTGGAATTATGCCATAGAGGCAATAATAAATATAGTTATTATTATAATTCCTGTATCAAGATAATCGTTTATTATCCATGCTATAATTGTATTGAATGAAGACTCATTTACATGTGTGGATACATAGACAAAACACCGTCCCTAGCAAGCCTCTAGTTGGCTAGCCAGTTGATCAAAGATAGTCAGTGTCTTCTGATTATGAACAAGGTGTTGTTGCTTGATAACTGGATCACATCATTAGGAGAATCACGTGATGGGCTAGACCCAAACTAATAGACGTAGCATGTTGATCGTGTCATTTTGTTGCTACTGTTTTCTGCGTGTCAAGTATTTATTCCTATGACCATGAGATCATATAACTCACTGACACCGGAGGAATGCTTTGTGTGTATCAAACGTCGCAACGTAACTGGGTGACTATAAAGATGCTCTACAGGTATCTCCAAAGGTGTTAGTTGAGTTAGTATGGATCAAGACTGGGGTTTGTCACTCCGTGTGCGGAGAGGTATCTCGGGGCCCACTCGGTAATGCAACATCACAAACAAGCCTTGCAAGCAATGTAACTTAGTGTAAGTTGCGGGATCTTGTATTACGGAACGAGTAAAGAGACTTGCCGGTAAACGAGATTGAAATAGGTATGCGGATACTGACGATCGAATCTCGGGCAAGTAACATACCGAAGGACAAAGGGAATGACATACGGGATTATATATGAATCCTTGGCACTGAGGTTCAAACGATAAGATCTTCGTAGAATATGTAGGATCCAATATGGGCATCCAGGTCCCTCTATTGGATATTGACCGAGGAGTCTCTCGGGTCATGTCTACATAGTTCTCGAACCCGCAGGGTCTGCACACTTAAGGTTCGACGTTGTTTTATGCGTATTAGAGTTATATGGTTGGTTAACGAATGTTGTTCGGAGTCCCGGATGAGATCACGGACGTCACGAGGGTTTCTGGAATAGTCCGGAAACGAAGATTGATATATAGGATGACCTCATTTGATTACCGGAAGGTTTTCGGAGTTACCGGGAATGTACCGGGAATGACGAATGGATTCCGGGAGTTCACCGGGGGGGGGGGGCAACCCACCCCGGGGAAGCCCATAGGCCTTGAGGGTGGCACACCAGCCCTTAGTGGGCTGGTGGGACAGCCCAAAGGGGCTCTATGCGCCAAGAAGAGAAAATCAAGAGAGAAAAGAAAAAAAAGGAGGAGGTGGGAAGGAAGGGGGACTCCCTCCCCCAAACCAATTCAAACTCGGTTTGGGGGGGGGAGTCCTCCCCCCTTGGACTCGGCCGACCCCCTTGGGGCTCCTTGAGCCCCAAGGCAAGGTCCCCTCCCTCCCACCTATATATACGGAGGTTTTAGGGCTGATTTGAGACGACTTTTCCACGGCAGCCCGACCACATACCTCCACGGTTTTTCCTCTAGATCGCGTTTCTGCGGAGCTCGGGTGGAGCCCTGCTGAGACAAGGTCATCACCAACCTCCGGAGCGCCGACACGCTGCCGGAGAACTCTTCTACCTCTCCGTCTCTCTTGCTGGATCAAGAAGGCCGAGATCATCGTCGAGCTGTACGTGTGCTGAACGCGGAGGTGCCGTCCGTTCGGTACTAGATCGTGGGACTGATCGCGGGATTGTTCGCGGGGCGGATCGAGGGACGTGAGGACGTTCCACTACATCAACCGCGTTCACTAACGCTTCTGCTGTACGATCTACAAGGGTACGTAGATCACTCATCCCCTCTCATAGATGGACATCACCATGATAGGTCTTCGTGCGTGTAGGAAAATTTTTGTTTCCCATGCGACGTTCTCCAACAAACCCCTGTTGGGGAACGTCGCATGGGAAACAAAAATTTTCCTACGCGCACGAAGACCTATCATGGTGATGTCCATCTACGAGAGGGGATGAGTGATCTACGTACCCTTGTAGATCGTACAGCAGAAGCGTTAGAGAACGCGGTTGATGTAGTGGAACGTCCTCACGTCCCTCGATCCGCCCCGCGAACAATCCCGCGATCAGTCCCACGATCTAGTACCGAATGGACGGCACCTCCGCGTTCAGCACACGTACAGCTCGACGATGATCTCGGCCTTCTTGATCCAGCAAGAGAGACGGAGAGGTAGAAGAGTTCTCCGGCAGCGTGACGGCGCTCCGGAGGTTGGTGATGATCTTGTCTCAGCAGGGCTCCGCCCGAGCTCCGCAGAAACGCGATCTAGAGGAAAAACTATGGAGGTATGTGGTCGGGCAGCCGTGAGAAAAGTCGTCTCAAATCAGCCCTAAAACCTCCGTATATATAGGTGGGAGGGAGGGGAGGAGGCAGCCTCAAAACCTAAAGGTTTGGCCGAAATTGGAGGTGGAGGAGTCCTACTCCAATCCTACTTGGAGTAGGATTCCACCTTCCCACTTGGAAACTCTTTCCACCTTGTGTTTTTTCCTTCTCAAACCTTTATGGGCCTTAGTGGGAACTTATTCCAGCCCACTAGGGGCTGGTTTATCTCTTCCCATAGCCCATGAGACCCCTTGGGGCGTGACACCCCTCCCGATGGTCCCCGGCACCCCTCCCGGCACTCCCGGTACACTACCGATGAGCCCGAAACTTTTCCGGTAATGCACGAAAACCTTCCGGTAACCAAATGAGGTCATCCTATATATCAATCTTCATTTCCGGACCATTCCGGAAACCCTCGTGACGTCCGTGATCTCATCCGGGACTCCGAACAACATTCGGTAACCAACCATATAACTCAAATACGCATAAAACAACGTCGAACCTTAAGTGTGCAGACCCTGCGGGTTCGAGAACTATGTAGACATGACCCGAGAGACTCCTCGGTCAATATCCAATAGCGGGACCTGGATGCCCATATTGGATCCTACATATTCTACGAAGATCTTATCGTTTGAACCTCAGTGCCAAGGATTCATATAATCCCGTATGTCATTCCCTTTGTCCTTCGGTATGTTACTTGCCCGAGATTCGATCGTCAGTATCCGTATACCTATTTCAATCTCGTTTACCAGCAAGTCTCTTTACTCGTTCCGTAATACAAGATCCCGCAACTTACACTAAGTCACATTGCTTGCAAGGCTTGTGTGTGATGTTGTATTACCGAGTGGGCCCCGAGGTACCTCTCCGTTACACGGAGTGACAAATCCCAATCTCGATCCATACTAACTCAACGAACACCTTTGGAGATACCTGTAGAGCATCTTTATAGTCACCCAGTTACGTTGCGACGTTTGATACACACAAAGCATTCCTCGGGTGTCCGTGAGTTATATGATCTCATGGTCATAGGAACAAATACTTGACACGCAGAAAACAGTAGCAACAAAATGACACGATCAACATGCTACGTCTATTAGTTTGGGTCTAGTCCATCACATGATTCTCCTAATGATGTGATCCCGTTATCAAGTGACAACACTTGCCTATGGCCAGGAAACCTTGACCATCTTTGATCAACGAGCTAGTCAACTAGAGGCTTACTAGGGACAGTGTTTTGTCTATGTATCCACACAAGTATTGTGTTTCCAATCAATACAATTATAGCATGGATAATAAACGATTATCATGAACTAAGAAATATAATAATAACTAATTTATTATTGCCTCTAGGGCATATTTCCAACAGTCTCCCACTTGCACTAGAGTCAATAATCTAGTTCACATCACCATGTGATTCCAACGAATCCAACACCCATATAGTTATGGGGTCTGATCATGTCTTGCTTGTGAGAGAGGTTTTAGTCAACGGTTGTGAAACTTTCAGATCCGTGCGTTCTTTACAAATCTTTATGTCATCTTATAGATGCTGCTACTACGTGCTATTCGGAAATGCTCCAAATATCCACTCTACTATATGAATCCGTTTCACTACTCATAGTTATTCAGATTAGTGTCAAAGCTTGCATCGACGTTACCCTTTACGACGAACTCTTTAACCACCTCCATAATCGAGAAAAATTCCTTAGTCCATTTGTTACTAAGGATAAATTTTGACCGCTGCTAGTGATTCAAACATGGATCACTCTCTGTACCTCTCAACATACTTTGAGTCAAGGCACACTTCAGGTGCGGTACACAGCATGGCATACTTTAGATTCTACGGCTAAGGCATAGAAGACGACCTTCATCTATTCTGTTTATTTTGCCGTGGTCGGGTTTTGAGTCTTACTCAAATTCACACCTCACAACGCAACCAAGAACTCCTTCTTTGCTGGTCTATTTTGAACTCTTTCAAAAACTTGTCAAGGCATGCATCTTGTTGAAACTTCTATTAAGCGCTTTCGATCTATCTCCATAGATCTTTGATGCTCAACCTTCAAGTAGCATAATCCAGGTACTCCTTTGAAAACTTCTTTCAAACAACCTTGTATGCTTTACAGAAATTCTACATTACTTCTGATCCACAATATGTCAACCACATATACCTATCAGAAATTCTATAGTGCTCCCACTCACTTCTTTGGAAATACAAGTTTCTCATAAACCTTGTACACACCCAAAATCTTTGATCATCTCATCAAAGTGCTTATTCCAACTCCCAGATGCTTGCACCAGTCCATTGAAGGATCACTGGAGCTTGCATACTTGCTAGTATCTTTAGGATCGACAAAACCTTCGGGTTGTATCACATACAATGTTTGCTCAAGGAAACCGTCGAGGAAACAATGTTTTGACATCCTACGTGCAATATTTCATAAATAATGCAGCAACTACTAACATAATTCCAACAGACCTTTAGCATCGCTACGAGTGAGAAAGACTCATCATAGTCAACTGTTTGATCTTGTCGAAAACATCTTTGCGACAAGTCGAGCTTTTCTTAATAGTGACTTATCACCATCATCGTCTGTCTTCTTTTAAAGATCCATTTTACCCAATAGTCCCATGACCATCAAGTAGTTCTACCAAAGTCTACACTTTGTTTTCACACATGGATCCTCTCTCGGATTTTATGGCTTCCAGCCATTTGTCGGAATCTGGGCCCACCATCGCTTTCATAACTCGTAGGTTCACTGTTGCTCAACAACATGACCTCCAAGACAGGGTTACCGTACTACTCTGCAGCAGTACGCGACCTTGTCGACCTACGAGGTTTGTAGTAACTTGATTCGAAGCTCAATGATCATCATCATCAGCTTCCACTTCAATTGGTGTAGGCGCCACAAGAACAACTTCCTGCGCCCTGCTACACACTGGTTGAAGTGATGGTTCAATAACCTCATCAAGTTCTACTACCCTCCCACTCAATTCTTTCGAGAGAAACCTTTCCTCGAGAAAGGATCCGTTTCTAGAAACAAACACTTTGCTTTCGGATCTGAGATAGGAGATGTACCCAACTGTTTTGGATATCCTATGAAGATGCATTTATCCGCTTTGGGTTCGAGCTTATCAGACTGAAACTTTTTCACATAAGTGTCGAAACCCCAAACTTTCAAGAAACGACAGTTTAGATTTCTCTAAACCTCAGTCTATACTGTGTCATCTCAACGGAAATACGCGGTGCCCTATTTAAAGTGAGTGCGGTTGTCTCTAATGCATAACCCATAAACGATAGTGGCAATTCGATAAGAGACATCATAGTATGCACCATACCAAATAGTGCGTGGCTATGACGTTCAGACACATCATCACACTATGATGTTCCAGGTGGCATGAACTGCGAAACAATTTCCACATTGTCTTAACTCTGTATCAAAAATTCGTAACTCAGATATTCATTTCTATGATCATATCGTAGACAGTTCATCCTCTTGTTACGACGAACTTCACTCTGAAACAGAATTGAACTTTTCAATATTTCAGACTTGTGATTCATTAAGTAAATACTCCTGTATCTACTCAAGTCGTCGGTGAAGTAAGAACATAATGATATCCACTGCGTGCCTCAACACTCACTGGACTGCATACATCAAAATGTATCACTTCCAACAAGTTACTATCTTGTTTCATCTCAATGAAAACAAGGCCTTGCTCATGTGGTATGATTTGCATGTCACTAGTGATTCGAAATCAGGTGAGTAAAGATCCATCAGCATGGAGCCTCTTCATGCAATTTATACTAACATGACTCAAGCGGCAGTGCCACAAGTAAGTGGTACTATCATCATTTAACTCGTATCTTTTGGCACCAATGTGTAACACTACAATCGAGATTCAATAAACCATTGAAGGTGATTATTCAAGCAAATAGAGTAACCATTATTCCTTTTGAATGAATAACCGTATTGCAATAAACACGATCCAATCATGTTCATGCTTAACGCAAGCACCAAATAACAATTATTTAGGTTCAACACCAATCCCGATGGTAAAGGGGGCGTGTGACGTTTGATCATATCAACCTTGGAAACACTTCCAACACGTATCGTCACCTCGCCTTTAGCTAGTCTCCGTTTATGCCGTAGCTTTCATTTCGCGTTACTAATCACTTAGCAACCGAACTAGTATCCAATACCCTCGTGCTACTAGGAGTACTAGTAAAGTACACATCAACATTATGTATATCAAATATACTTCTCTCGACTTTTGCCAGCCTTCTTATCTACCAAGTATCTAGAGTTGCTCCGCCTTAGTGACTGTTCCCCTTATTACAGAAGCACTTAGTCTCGGGTTTGGGTTTAATCTTGGGTCTCTTCATTAGTGCAGCAACTGTTTTGCCGTTTCACGAAGTATCCCTTCTAGCCCTCGCCTTTCTTGAAACTTAGTGGTTTTTCAAACCATCAACTATTGATGCTCCTTCTTGATTTCTACTTTCGCAGTGTCAAACGTCGCGAATCTCTCAAAGATCATTGTATCTATCCTTGATATGTTATAGTTCATCACGAAGCTCTCAAAGCTTGGTGGCAGTGACTTTTGGAGAACCATCACTATCTCATCTGGAAGATTAGCTCCCACTTGATTCAAGTGATTGTCGTACTCAGACAATCTGAGCACACGCTCAACGATTGAGCTTTTCTCCTTTACTTTGTGGTCAAAGAATTTTGTTGGAGGTCTCGTACCTCTTAACAAGGGCACAAGCATGAAATCACAATTTCATCTCTTTAGAACATCACTTATGTTCCGTGACGTTTTAAAACTTTTTCGGCGCCTTGCTTCTAAGCCATTAAGTATTTTTGTACTGAACTATCATGTAGTCATCAGAAACGTGTATGTCGGATGTTCACAGCATCCACAGACGACGCTCGAGGTGCAGCACACCGAGTGGTGCATTAAGGACATAAGCCTTCTGTGCAGCAACGAGGACAATCCTCGGTTTTACAGACTCAGTCTGCAAAGTTTGCTACTATCAACTTTCAACTAAATTTTCTCTAGGAACATATAAAATAGTAGAGCTATAGCGCAAGCTACATCGTAATTCGCAAAGACCATTAGACTATGTTCATGACAATTAGTTCAATTAATCATATTACTTAAGAACTCCCACTCAAAAAGTACATCTCTCTAGTCATTTGAGTGGTACATGATCCAAATCCACTATCTCAAGTCCGATCATCACGTGAGTCGAGAATAGTTTCAGTGGTAAGCATCTCTATGCTAATCATATCAACTATACAATTCATGCTCGACCTTTCGGTCTCATGTGTTCCGAGGCCATGTCTGCACATGCTAGGCTCGTCAAGCTTAACCCGAGTGTTCCGCGTGCGCAACTGTTTTGCACCCGTTGTATGTGAACGTTGAGTCTATCACACCCGATCATCACGTGGTGTCTCGAAACGACGAACTGTAGCAACGGTGCACAGTCGGGGAGAACACAATTTCGTCTTGAAATTTTAGTGAGAGATCACCTCATAATGCTACCGTCGTTCTAAGCAAAATAAGGTGCATAAAAGGATTAACATCACATGCAATTTATAAGTGACATGATATGGCCATCATCACGTGCTTCTTGATCTCCATCACCAAAGCACCGGCACGATCTTCTTGTCACCGGCGCCACACCATGATCTCCATCATCATGATCTCCATCAACGTGTCGCCATCGGGGTTGTCGTGCTACTTATGCTATCACTACTAAAGCTACATCCTAGCAAAATAGTAAACGCATCTGCAAGCACATATGTTAGTATAAAGACAACCCTATGGCTCCTGCCGGTTGCCGTACCATCGACGTGCAAGTCGATATTTCTATTACAACATGATCATCTCATACATCCAATATATCACATCACATCATTGGCCATATCACATCACAATCATACCCTGCAAAAACAAGTTAGACGTCCTCTAATTTTGGTGTTGCATGTTTTACGTGGTGACCAAGGGTATCTAGTAGGATCGCATCTTACTTACGCAAACACCACAACGGAGATATATGAGTTGCTATTTAACCTCATCCAAGGACCTCCTCGGTCAAATCCGATTCAACTAAAGTTGGAGAAACCGTCACTTGCCAGTCATCTTTGAGCAAAGGGGGTTACTCGTAACGATGAAACCAGTCTCTCGTAAGCGTACGAGTAATGTCGGTCCAAGCCGCTTCAATCCAACAATACCACGGAATCAAGAAAAGACTAAGGAGGGCAGCAAAACGCACATCACCGCCCACAAAACCTTTTGTGTTCTACTCGAGAAGACATCTACGCATGAACCTAGCTCATGATGCCACTGTTGGGGAACGTCGCATGGGAAACAAAAATTTTCCTACGCGCACGAAGACCTATCATGGTGATGTCCATCTACGAGAGGGGATGAGTGATCTACGTACCCTTGTATATCGTACAGCAGAAGCGTTAGAGAACGCGGTTGATGTAGTGGAACGTCCTCACGTCCCTCGATCCGCCCCGCGAACAATCCCGCGATCAGTCCCACGATCTAGTACCGAACGGACGGCACCTCCGCGTTCAGCACACGTACAGCTCGACGATGATCTCGGCCTTCTTGATCCAGCAAGAGAGACGGAGAGGTAGAAGAGTTCTCCGGCAGCGTGACGGCGCTCCGGAGGTTGGTGATGATCTTGTCTCAGCAGGGCTCCGCCCGAGCTCCGCAGAAACGCGATCTAGAGGAAAAACTATGGAGGTATGTGGTCGGGCAGCCGTGAGAAAAGTCGTCTCAAATCAGCCCTAAAACCTCCGTATATATAGGTGGGAGGGAGGGGAGGAGGCAGCCTCAAAACCTAAAGGTTTGGCCGAAATTGGAGGTGGAGGAGTCCTACTCCAATCCTACTTGGAGTAGGATTCCACCTTCCCACTTGGAAACTCTTTCCACCTTGTGTTTTTTCCTTCTCAAACCTTTATGGGCCTTAGTGGGAACTTATTCCAGCCCACTAGGGGCTGGTTTATCTCTTCCCATAGCCCATGAGACCCCTTGGGGCGTGACACCCCTCCCGATGGTCCCCGGCACCCCTCCCGGCACTCCCGGTACACTACCGATGAGCCCGAAACTTTTCCGGTAATGCACGAAAACCTTCCGGTAACCAAATGAGGTCATCCTATATATCAATCTTCGTTTCCGGACCATTCCGGAAACCCTCGTGACGTCCGTGATCTCATCCGGGACTCCGAACAACATTCGGTAACCAACCATATAACTCAAATACGCATAAAACAACGTCGAACCTTAAGTGTGCAGACCCTGCGGGTTCGAGAACTATGTAGACATGACCCGAGAGACTCCTCGGTCAATATCCAATAGCGGGACCTGGATGCCCATATTGGATCCTACATATTCTACGAAGATCTTATCGTTTGAACCTCAGTGCCAAGGATTCATATAATCCCGTATGTCATTCCCTTTGTCCTTCGGTATGTTACTTGCCCGAGATTCGATCGTCAGTATCCGTATACCTATTTCAATCTCGTTTACCAGCAAGTCTCTTTACTCGTTCCGTAATACAAGATCCCGCAACTTACACTAAGTCACATTGCTTGCAAGGCTTGTGTGTGATGTTGTATTACCGAGTGGGCCCCGAGATACCTCTCCGTTACACGGAGTGACAAATCCCAATCTCGATCCATACTAACTCAACGAACACCTTTGGAGATACCTGTAGAGCATCTTTATAGTCACCCAGTTACGTTGCGACGTTTGATACACACAAAGCATTCCTCGGGTGTCCGTGAGTTATATGATCTCATGGTCATAGGAACAAATACTTGACACGCAGAAAACAGTAGCAACAAAATGACACGATCAACATGCTACGTCTATTAGTTTGGGTCTAGTCCATCACATGATTCTCCTAATGATGTGATCCCGTTATCAAGTGACAACACTTGCCTATGGCCAGGAAACCTTGACCATCTTTGATTAACGAGCTAGTCAACTAGAGGCTTACTAGGGACAGTGTTTTGTCTATGTATCCACACAAGTATTGTGTTTCCAATCAATACAATTATAGCATGGATAATAAACGATTATCATGAACTAAGAAATATAATAATAACTAATTTATTATTGCCTCTAGGGCATATTTCCAACAACCCCATCACTATCAACAGGGTTAAGCAAGCAGTAACATAGCCAATCAGTGGTTTGCTAGGTTGAACAGTTGAAGGTTTTCATGGCATTGTTGAGAGGCTCATATTTAACATGTGGTAGGCAATGAGACATAATTGATAGAAGCGATATAACTAGCATGGCAATGATAGTAATGGTATCTGGGGAAATGATCATCTTGCCTGAGATCCCGCTTGGAAGAAGAATGACTCCATGAAGCAGATGAACCGACGTAGTCGAACGGGTCCTCACATTCCGACACGCTTGCGGAACTCTATCGGAACGGAGCAAGCCGGAAACAAACATCAACACAAATATTCACCACACGGTGCACAACATGATGCACAACCTAATATGATGCATGATCAGTTCAACGATGCAGGGGATGGCATGGCAATTCTCCTCAAGCAAACTCTACACATTAAGTGAAGCTTGATAAGCAACGAGTTGCATACCGACGAAACTCCACACTCAATTATTTAATTCACTCTCGATTATTTACACGGCAATATTACATTGTTGTTAACATGGCAAGGGGTGAAGCGATGATCCTACCTGTCATCCTAGTCGCTTAACACACGGGACTTAGAACGGGCGCTACGGCACAGGAGACATGCAACACATGATAACATGCCATGAATGCGACATGCATGAAAGTTCAACATCACGGGCAAGAAGAGAAAGAAACAGGTGTCGCCACGGCGAGCGAGAGGGAACCATGGCGGCAAATCGGAAACGATGCCACGGCAACGTTCCTATCCCGATAACTCGTCGAGATATCGTGCCAACGTACTGAAAGCGTGTGCGGGAACGGTAAATAAAGATGGGGTGATCCCGACACCGGGTTCCCATGTGTCGGGCACAACATAAGAGGACAACGTGCAACGGGCAACATGCTAATATACGGCGCAAACATACACTCATCACATACGTCACATGCTCACGGTCACGACAACGTTCCATCAGTATACCTTTGAAGCGTGCATAACCAAGCGGATCGGTTCGTAGCGGACGTCGTGGAAGTAGTCGTACACGGTCTCGTCGACGGTAGTCGTACACGGTTCTTCTCGTCGGCACACGGTCTTCGGCGTCGGTAGTCGAACTCGTTCCGGGGTCGTCGAGGACGACGTGGTGCTCGTCGAATTGTCGATGACTCACGGAGGAGGGAATGGTGCACGCGGCGACGGCAAGCGACACACAACAACAACTAGCAGCCACGGGGGAATAGCAACATAGCACGCCATGGCAGCATAGCGGCAAGCTACAACATCTAGCAAAAGCAGCTATCAGGCAACATCAACTATCAACTTACTAGCAAACTACAAGCAGCCGCAACTACAACATCTACAGCAAGCATGCCAAACATCCAACAGTAGATGGCTTCGGCAACGCAACTATCAACTACATCCCGACAGCTACAGAACGGCAACAACACAACAAGGCAGAGGAGGTCGGCACCTGCAGGGGAGCGCGGGCAGCAGCAAGAGCAACAGGCAACGACAAGCTAACACAACTAATAGCATGCATGCAAGCATCATCATCTAGCAGGCAGCTACGGCTAGCAGCAACAGCAGCCAACACAGCAGCAGTAACAAGCTTCACCTAGCACTAACTGTTGGAATTATGCCCTAGAGGCAATAATAAATGTATAGTTATTATTATAATTCCTGTATCAAGATAATAGTTTATTATCCATGCTATAATTGTATTGAATGAAGACTCATTTACATGTGTGGATACATAGACAAAACACCGTCCCTAGCATGCCTCTAGTTGGCTAGCCAGTTGATCGATGATAGTCAGTGTCTTCTGATTATGAACAAAAGTGTTGTTGCTTGATAACTGGATCACGTCATTAGGAGAATCACGTGATAGACTAGACCCAAACTAATAGACGTAGCATGTTGATCGTGTCATTTTGTTGCTACTGTTTTCTGCGTGTCAAGTATTTATTCCTATGACCATGAGATCATATAACTCACTGACACCGGAGGAATGCTTTGTGTGTATCAAACGTCGCAACGTAACTGGGTGACTATAAAGATGCTCTACAGGTATCTCCGAAGGTGTTGGTTGAGTTAGTATGGATCAAGACTGGGATTTGTCACTCCGTGTGACGGAGAGGTATCTCGGGGCCCACTCGGTAATACAACATCACACACAAGCCTTGCAAGCAATGTAACTTAGTGTAAGTTGCAGGATCTTGTATTACGGAACGAGTAAAGAGACTTGCCGGTAAACGAGATTGAAATAGGTATACGGATACTGACGTTCGAATCTCGGGCAAGTAACATACCGAAGGACAAAGGGAATGACATACGGGATTATACGAATCCTTGGCACTGAGGTTCAAACGATAAGATCTTCGTAGAATATGTAGGATCCAATATGGGCATCCAGGTCCCGCTATTGGATATTGACCGAGGAGTCTCTCGGGTCATGTCTACATAGTTCTCGAACCCGCAGGGTCTGCACACTTAAGGTTCGACGTTGTTTTATGCGTATTTGAGTTATATGGTTGGTTACCGAATGTTGTTCGGAGTCCCGGATGAGATCATGGACGTCACGAGGGTTTCCGGAATGGTCCGGAAACGAAGATTGATATATAGGATGACCTCATTTGATTACCGGAAGGTTTTCGGAGTTACCGGGAATGTACCGGGAAATGACGAATGGGTTCCGGGAGTTCACCGGTGGGGGGCAACCCACTCCGGGGAAGCCCATAGGCTTTTGGGGGACACACCAGCCCTTAGTGGGCTGGTGGGACAGCCCCAAGGGAGCCTATGCGCCAAGATAAGAAAATCAAAGGAAAAGAAAAAAAAAAGAGGGAAGAAGTGGGAAGGGAGGGGGACTCCTCCCACCAAACCAAGTCCAACTCGGTTTGGGGGGGGGAGTCCTCCCCCCCTTGGCTCGGCCGACCCCTTGGGGATCCCTTGGACCCCAAGGCAAGGTCCCCCTCCCTCCTCCTATATATATGGGGCTTTTAGGGCAGATTTGAGACGACTTTCTCACGGCTGCCCGACCACATACCTCCATAGTTTTTCCTCTAGATCGTGTTTCTGCGGAGCTCGGGCGGAGCCCTACTGAGACAAGATCATCACCAACCTCCGGAGCGCCGTCACGCTGCCGGAGAACTCTTTTACCTCTCTGTCTCTCTTGCTGGATCAAGAAGGCCGAGATCATCGTCGAGCTGTACGTGTGCTGAACGCGGAGGTGCCGTCCGTTCGGTACTAGATCGTGGGATTGATCGCGGGATTGTTCGCGGGGCGGATCGAGGGACGTGAGGACGTTCCACTACATCAACCGCGTTCTCTAACGCTTCTGCTGTATGATCTACAAGGGTACGTAGATCACTCATCCCCTCTCGTAGATGGACATCACCATGATAGGTCTTCGTGCGCGTAGGAAAATTTTTGTTTCCCATGCGACGTTCCCCAACAGTGGCATCATGAGCTAGGTTCATGCGTAGATGTCTTCTCGAGTAGAACACAAAAGTTTTTGTGGGCGGTGATGTGCGTTTTGCTGCCCTCCTTAGTCTTTTCTTGATTCCGCGGTATTGTTGGATTGAAGCGGCTTGGACCGACATTACTCGTACGCTTACGAGAGATTGGTTTCATCGTTACGAGTAACCCCCTTTGCTCAAAGATGACTGGCAAGTGACGGTTTCTCCAACTTTAGTTGAATCGGATTTGACCGAGGAGGTCCTTGGATGAGGTTAAATAGCAACTCATATATCTCCGTTGTGGTGTTTGCGTAAGTAAGATGCGATCCTACTAGATACCCTTGGTCACCACGTAAAACTTGCAACAACAAAATTAGAGGACGTCTAACTCGTTTTTGCAGGGTATGATTGTGATGTGATATGGCCAATGATGTGATGTGATTTATTGGATGTATGAGATGATCATGTTGTAATAGAAATATCGACTTGCACGTCGATGGTACGGCAACCGGCAGGAGCCATAGGGTTGTCTTTATACTAACATATTTGTGCTTGCAGATGCGTTTACTATTTTGCTAGGGTGTAGCTTTAGTAGTAGTAGCATAAGTAGCACGACAACCCCGATGGCGACACGTTGATGTATGATCATGGTGTGGCGCCGGTGACAAGAAGATCGTGCCGGTGCTTTGGTGATGGAGATCAAGAAGCACGTGATGATGGCCATATCATGTCACTTATGAATTGCATGTGATGTTAATCCTTTTATGCACCTTATTTTGCTTAGAACGACGGTAGCATTATAAGGTGATCTCTCACTAAAATTTCAAGACGAAATTGTGTTCTCCCCGACTGTGCACCGTTCCTACAGTTCGTCGTTTCGAGACACCACGTGATGATCGGGTGTGATAGACTCAACGTTCACATACAACGGGTGCAAAACAGTTGCGCACGCGGAACACTCGGGTTAAGCTTGACGAGCCTAGCATGTGCAGACATGGCCTCGGAACACATGAGACCGAAAGGTCGATCATGAATCATATAGTTGATATGATTAGCATAGGGATGCTTACCACTGAAACTACTCTCGACTCACGTGATGATCGGACTTGGGATAGTGTAAGTGGATCATGAACCACTCAAATGATGGAAGCAACTTTGTAGACTGGGCTCGTAATCTTAAGCTAATCTTACAAGCTGGAAAGAAGGATTATGTCCTTAATGCTGCGCTAGGAGATGAACCACCCGCTACGGCTGATCAGGATGTTAAGAACGCTTGGTTAGCACGTAAGGAGGACTACTCAATAGTTCAATGTGCAGTCTTGTATGGCTTGGAGCCGGGACTTCAACGTCGCTTTGAGCGTCATGGAGCATTTGAGATGTTCCAGGAGTTGAAGTTTATCTTTCAGAAGAACGCCCGGATCGAGAGGTATGAGACCTCCGATAAATTCTATGCTTGCAAGATGGAGGAAAACTCGTCTGTCAGTGAACATGTGCTCAAAATGTCTGGGTACTCAAACCGTCTAGCTGAACTAGGGATTGAACTCCCGCAAGAAGCTATCACTGACAGAATCCTCCAATCACTGCCGCCAAACTATAAAGGCTTTGTGTTGAACTACAACATGCAAGGGATGAACAAGTCTCCCGGCGAGTTGTTTGCGATGCTGAAAGTCGCAGAGTCTGAACTCCGTAAAGAGCATCAAGTGTTGATGGTGAGCAAGACCACTAGTTTCAAGAGAAACGGCAAAGGCAAGAAGGGCAATTCGAAGAAGAGCGGCAAGCCTGTTGCCAATCCGCCGAAGAAACCCAAGGCTGGACCTAAGCCTGAAACAGAGTGCTTCTATTGCAAGGGTATGGGTCACTGGAAGCGCAATTGCCCCAAGTATCTGGCAGATAAGAAGGCGGGCAAAGAAAAATCAGGTATATTTGATATACATGTTATTGATGTGTACTTAAACGGCTCTCGTAGTAGTGCCTGGGTATTCGATACCGGTTCTGTTGCTCACATTTGCAACTCGAAACAGGAACTGCAGAATAGATGGAGGCTGGCGAAAGACGAAGTGACGATGCGCGTAGGAAACGGTTCCAAGGTTGATGCAATCGCCGTCGGCACCGTGTCACTTCAACTACCATCGGGATTAGTGATGAACTTAAATCATTGTTATTTAGTGCCTGCGTTGAGCATGAACATTATATCTGGATCTTGTTTATTGCGAGACGGTTACTCTTTTAAGTCTGAGAATAATGGTTGTTCTATTTCTATGAGCAACATCTTTTATGGTCATGCACCGAATGTGAGAGGATTGTTCATATTGAATCTCGATAGCGATACGCATATACATAACATTGAGACCAAAAGAGTTAGAGTAAACAATGATAGCGCCATATTTTTTTGGCACTGCCGCTTGGGTCATATTGGTGTAAAGCGCATGAAGAAACTCCATGCTGATGGACTTTTGGAGTCACTTGACTTTGATTCACTTGACACATGCGAACCATGCCTCATGGGCAAGATGACTAAAACTCCGTTCTCCGGAACAATGGAGCGTGCAAGTGACTTGTTGGAAATCATAGATACCGATGTGTGTGGTCCGATGAGCGTGGAGGCACGCGGCGGATATCGTTATTTTCTCACCTTCACTGACGATTTAAGTAGATATGGTTATGTCTACTTGATGAAGCACAAGTCTGAAACATTTGAAAAGTTCAAGCAATTTCAGAGTGAAGTAGAAAATCATCGTAACAAGAAGATCAAGTTCCTACGGTCTGATCGTGGGGGTGAATATCTGAGTTTCGAGTTTGGTACTCACTTAAGACAATGTGGAATTGTTTCGCAGTTAACACCGCCTGGAACACCACAGCGTAATGGTGTGTCCGAACGTCGTAATTGTACTTTGTTAGAGATGGTGCGATCTATGATGTCTCTTACTGATTTGCCGTTATCATTTTGGGGTTATGCATTAGAAACAGCAGCATTCACTTTAAATAGGGCACCATCAAAATCCGTTGAGACGACACCATACGAACTGTGGTATGGCAAAAGACCAAAGTTGTCGTTTCTTAAAGTTTGGGGATGTGATGCTTATGTCAAAAAGCTTCAGCCTGAAAAGCTGGAACCCAAAGCGGAAAAGTGCGTCTTCATAGGTTACCCAAAGGAGACAGTTGGGTATACCTTCTATCTCAAATCCGAGGGCAAAGTGTTTGTTGCTAAAAACGGAACTTTTCTCGAGAAGGACTTTCTCTCGAGAGAATTGAGTGGGAGGAAGATAGAACTTGATGAGGTTGTCGAACCTCTCATCCCTCTGGATGGTGGCGCAGGGCAAGGGGAAACCTCTGTCGTTGCGACGCCGGTTGAGGAGGAAGTTAATGATGATGATCATGAAACTCCAGTTCAAGTTTCTGTTGAACCACACAGGTCGACGAGATCACGCGCTGCTCCAGAGTGGTACGGTAATCCCGTCTTGTCAATCATGTTGTTAGACAACAATGAACCTGCAAATTATGAAGAAGCAATGGTGGGCCCAGATTCCAACAAATGGCTAGAAGCCATGAAATCCGAGATAGGATCCATGTATGAGAACAAAGTGTGGACTTTGGAGATACTACCTGAAGGCCGCAAGGCTATTCAGAACAAATGGATCTTTAAGAAGAAGACGGACGCTGACGGTAATGTGACCGTTTATAAAGCTCGACTTGTGGCAAAGGGTTTTTCACAAGTTCCAGGAGTTGACTACGATGAGACCTTCTCACCCGTACCGATGCTTAAGTCCGTCAGAATCATGTTAGCAATAGCTGCATTTTTCGATTATGAAATCTGGCAGATGGATGTCAAAACGGCATTCCTTAACGGTTTCCTTAAGGAAGAGTTGTATATGATGCAACCCGAAGGTTTTGTCGATCCTAAGAATGCTAACAAGGTGTGCAAGCTCCAGCGATCCATTTATGGACTGGTGCAAGCATCTCGGAGTTGGAACAAACGCTTTGATGAGGTGATCAAAGCATTTGGGTTTATACAAGTGGTTGGAGAATCTTGTATTTACAAGAAAGTGAGTGGGAGCTGTGTGGCTTTTCTAAATATTATATGTGGATGACATATTACTGATTGGAAACAACGTAGAGCTTTTGGAGAGCATAAAAGGTTACTTGAATAAAAGTTTCTCTATGAAGGACCTAGGAGAAGCTGCTTACATTCTAGGCATTAAGATCTATAGGGATAGATCAAAACGCCTGATAGGACTTTCACAAAGCACATACCTTGATAAAGTTTTGAAGAGGTTCAAAATGGAACAGTCCAAGAAAGGGTTCTTGCCGGTGTTACAAGGTACAAGATTGAGTAAGACTCAGTGCCCAGCAACTGATGAAGATAGAGAGCATATGCGCTCCGTCCCCTATGCTTCAGTCGTAGGCTCTATCATGTATGCAATGCTGTGCACTAGACCGGATGTTAGCCTGGCCATAAGTATGGCAGGTAGGTTCCAGAGTAATCCAGGAGTGGATCACTGGACGGCGGTCAAGAATATCCTGAAGTACCTGAAAAGGACTAAGGAGATGTTTCTCGTGTATGGAGGTGACGAAGAGCTCGCCGTAAAAGGTTACGTCGATGCAAGCTTTGACACAGATCCGGACGACTCTAAGTCGCAAACCGGATACGTATTTATTCTTAATGGGGGTGCAGTAAGCTGGTGCAGTCCCAAGCAAAGCGTCGTAGCAGACTCTACATGTGAAGCGGAGTACATGGCTGCCTCGGAGGCGGCTAAGGAGGGTGTCTGGATGAAGCAGTTCATGACGGATCTTGGAGTGGTGCCAAGTGCACTAGATCCAATAACCTTGTTCTGTGACAACACTGGTGCCATTGCCTTAGCAAAGGAACCAAGGTTTCACAAGAAGACCAGACACATCAAACGACGCTTCAACCTCATCCGCGACTACGTCGAGGAGGAGGACGTAAATATATGCAAAGTGCACACGGATCTGAATGTAGCACACCCGATGACTAAACCTCTTCCACGGCCAAAACATGATCGACACCAGAACTGTATGGGTGTTAGATTTATTACAATGTAATTCACATGGTGATGTGAGGGCTAGATTATTGACTCTAGTGCAAGTGGGAGACTGTTGGAATTATGCCCTAGAGGCAATAATAAATATATAGTTATTATTATAATTCCTGTATCAAGATAATAGTTTATTATCCATGCTATAATTGTATTGAATGAAGACTCATTTACATGTGTGGATACATAGACAAAACACCGTCCCTAGCATGCCTCTAGTTGGCTAGCCAGTTGATCGATGATAGTCAGTGTCTTCTGATTATGAACAAAAGTGTTGTTGCTTGATAACTGGATCACGTCATTAGGAGAATCACGTGATGGACTAGACCCAAACTAATAGACGTAGCATGTTGATCGTGTCATTTTGTTGCTACTGTTTTCTGCGTGTCAAGTATTTATTCCTATGACCATGAGATCATATAACTCACTGACACCGGAGGAATGCTTTGTGTGTATCAAACGTCGCAACGTAACTGGGTGACTATAAAGATGCTCTACAGGTATCTCCGAAGGTGTTGGTTGAGTTAGTATGGATCAAGACTGGGATTTGTCACTCCATGTGACGGAGAGGTATCTCGGGGCCCACTCGGTAATACAACATCACACACAAGCCTTGCAAGCAATGTAACTTAGTGTAAGTTGCGGGATCTTGTATTACGGAACGAGTAAAGAGACTTGCCGGTAAACGAGATTGAAATAGGTATACGGATACTGACGATCGAATCTCGGGCAAGTAACATACCGAAGGACAAAGGGAATGACATACGGGATTATACGAATCCTTGGCACTGAGGTTCAAACGATAAGATCTTCGTAGAATATGTAGGATCCAATATGGGCATCCAGGTCCCGCTATTGCATATTGACCGAGGAGTCTCTCGGGTCATGTCTACATAGTTCTCGAACCCGCAGGGTCTGCACACTTAAGGTTCGACGTTGTTTTATGCGTATTTGAGTTATATGGTTGGTTACCGAATGTTGTTCGGAGTCCCGGATGAGATCACGGACGTCACGAGGGTTTCCGGAATGGTCCGGAAACGAAGATTGATATATAGGATGACCTCATTTGATTACCGGAAGGTTTTCGGAGTTAACGGGAATGTACCGGGAAATGACGAATGGGTTCCGGGAGTTCACCGGAGGGGGGCAACCCACTCCGGGGAAGCCCATAGGCTTTTGGGGGACACACCAGCCCTTAGTGGGCTGGTGGGACAGCCCCAAGGGAGCCTATGCGCCAAGATAAGAAAATCAAAGGAAAAGAAAAAAAAAAGAGGGAAGAAGTGGGAAGGGAGGGGGACTCCTCCCACCAAACCAAGTCCAACTCGGTTTGGGGGGGGAGTCCTCCCCCCCTTGGCTCGGCCGACCCCTTGGGGATCCCTTGGACCCCAAGGCAAGGTCCCCCTCCCTCCTCCTATATATATGGGGCTTTTAGGGCAGATTTGAGACGACTTTCTCACGGCTGCCCGACCACATACCTCCATAGTTTTTCCTCTAGATCGTGTTTCTGCGGAGCTCGGGCGGAGACCTACTGAGACAAGATCATCACCAACCTCCGGAGCGCCGTCACGCTGCCGGAGAACTCTTCTACCTCTCTGTCTCTCTTGCTGGATCAAGAAGGCCGAGATCATCGTCGAGCTGTACGTGTGCTGAACGCGGAGGTGCCGTCCGTTCGGTACTAGATCGTGGGATTGATCGCGGGATTGTTCGCGGGGCGGATCGAGGGACGTGAGGACGTTCCACTACATCAACCGCGTTCTCTAACACTTCTGCTGTACGATCTACAAGGGTACGTAGATCACTCATCCCCTCTCGTAGATGGACAATACCATGATAGGTCTTCGTGCGCGTAGGAAAATTTTTGTTTCCCATGCGACGTTCCCCAACACTAACAGCAGCAGCCGGCAGCACGAACGACAGCAACAGCGGCACGCCAGCAGGCAGCAACAGCAACATATGCAAAACGGCATAAGGCAGCAGTAGCTTCTTCAGGCGGCCAACAACACAGCAGCAACAGCAGGAGCACGGCTACATGCAACAACAGCATCAGCAACAGCAGCCATGGCTTCAACAGCAAGGCGAGCACGGCGCCGGGAACAGCGGCAAGGGAGACGGCGCGGCGAGGGCAACGATAGCTGGAGGCGGCGCCTTGGGGGCGGGGCAGGCGGCGACCGGGGAACGGCGGCTGCGGTCACGGCGAGCGGGGCGACGCGGTCGTCGATGGGAGCACGGCGGCGCTTGGAGGAGGACCTCCGGCGGCAGGGGAGAGGCACGGGGCGGCTCGGGCGGCGAGGTCGAGCGCGACGGGGCACAACACGGCGGGGCGGCGCGCAGGGCCGTCGAGCTCGAGGGAGGAGCGCCGAGGCCGAGGGCGGTGCAGTGCGGGGAGGCGGCGCGGCCATGACCAGGGCGGCGCGTAGGGCACCGGCTGTTGGTGGCGCGGGGAGGCGAGGATAGGCCATGGCTCGGGGGGTGGAGCACTGGACGCGGGGGAACTAGCCGGCGGGGGGGGGGGGGGGGGGGGAATCGGGCAGAACTGGGAGAGGAGAGGGACGAGGGGAGGCTGCGCGCACGGGGGACGAGGGACGAGGAGGGCAATCGGGAGGCCGACGCTAGGGTTGGAGGGGGGGCCATCTGGGCCTGGCCGGCTGGGTCTTGGGCCTGCAGGCTGCTCCTCTCCCTCTAACTCTTGTTTTTTTCTTTTTTTTAAAAAAACAGAAAACAACCACCATAAGAAAGGTGTTAATAAAATAAAAATAAAATGCCCTTTGACTCCTTTAAAAATATAACCAACTATAAAATAGCTTGGGCATTTTAAAACAAATAAAATGAAACCTTTTTTTAAGAATTAAAATAATACCCTTTCTTTTTAAATAATAAACAAACCCCTTCTTTTTAAATAAAAGAGTCTCTAGTTTTTTAAAAAATAACAAAAGGAAAAAAATAAAGCAAACCCAAGGGTTGCCCCGCATTTAATAAAAGGATTTTTTTTAATGAAAAGAAGAAGACGAACCCTTTTTAAATGGGGTTTAATTAAAACGGGAAACTTTAGCAAACCGCAAAAACAAAATAAGAGGGGAGAGAAGGTTTTTAGGTCCTCGGTGTAACAGGGTTACGAGCTTGAACTTGTTGCACCCAATCACGTTGCAAGGCCCTAAGGCACATACACACATGCGCTCACACTCAAACAACGAGGTGCAACTAGCCACACCAGACAAGCACAAATGACTGATGCCATGCATGATGCGATGATGCAAACTACATGACGATGCAACGAATAAATCTAATCACACGACGGAAATGGAATAGAAGGGGGAATCTTCTGGAATGTCGGCATCGGGCTGTCACACCCATGGATGGAATCAAGGAGTCAACATCATGTGAACTCCATCATAAATTCAAGAACATATCCATGAAGGTGGCCGTCGGACAAGCTTTACCTTCTGGCCCTGATGCACGCTGGCATGGCCGTGAGATTCCAGCTGGCTTTGCTAAAGTCGGGGTGGCTGAAATCATGACGGGGTTTCATGATATGGAGCTCGACATAGCTGGACCCGAAGATGAGAGGACACTCGGAGAAGTACTGGGTGGAGTCATCCTATGGGACAAGAACTACATCAAGCTTCTAGGCTCGGCCCCAAGGACAACACCGCCTCCGAGTCGTCGCAGGTCACCTACACCTCCATCACCTCCAAGCCCTCCACATGACAACGGCCAGCACAACATGAGTCCATCTCGATCACCGCCACCGGACTTGGGTCGTCCGTCTCCGCCGCCGCCCGCTAAGGATACTAAGCGGAAGCGTGCCAGCAAGAACGCTCCGTGGATGAGTTCTAAGCGACGGAGCTCCACAAAACGCAAACTGTCGCCCCTCCCAAAGGTACCTCATGCTAATCTTCCTATCAGACCTTATGATCGTACCGACGAGGAAAACGCCAGGATAGCAAAGGAACATTATGATGCGCAGATGAAAAAAGAAGGAACCCGAGCCCCGCCCGGAATACACCGAGAAGAAAATAGCATATGCAAAATACTTCATGACCCTTCCATCATAGTATGACTTACACCATAAGCCTGATGACTATACACGCACATTGCAGAAGGAAGGGAAAAAGAGCAGATCACGTGCAAGTGCAAGTGGGAGCAAATAAAGTTCAACTACAAGCAAAAAAAGATCAGACGTTCCTCAGCTTGGACAACAGGCCAAACAGTCGATCCCACCCCTCAGGGTGTTACCCGAGAATGTTCCCTCTCTGGTGCAGGGGCCAGATTTGGAATTAGCAAAGAAGTGGGAGGATGAATGGGGTATCCCGGTTGAAGACGTTCTGGCTTCCCAAGACGACAAGTTACCCAAGGCTGTGGTAGCCCCTAAGCCACAGTTTGTCATGGGAGCGCCTTTGGTCAACAAAGATAAGTTTGATGATCTCCCAACAAATATGTGTTACTTGCATACATGGTACTTAAGTGAATCAAAGAATGGGAGAACGATGATCGTGGCGCGTGTCCCACGGGAGTACTACGGCCGCCCCAAAGAAATCCATATCGACTTTGATGAACTCTTCCAGATGTACAATGCCGACGCCCTCGACAAATCGCTTATGAGTTGCTATTGTCTGCAAGTTTTTCAATTCGTTGTCTACATATAACTTGTTTAGTTATTTCAATTCATTGTCTACATATAACTTGTACTCTATTATGCAGAACGAAGATTCTGAAATGTAAAAGTAGGAACATCATAAATATTGGGTTTATTGACCCAGATAAAATACATATAGCGACGCTAACTGGTAAACCCAAGGAGAAGGAGGAAAACCTTCTAAGGTTTCTAACAGATCAAAATTTATGTGACCACATACTGTTTCCATAGAACTTCAAGTGAGGGTCTTTACTCTGTTGTGTCCATTCACTTATAAGTGTAATTGATAAGTTACTGACATATATATATATATATATATATATATATATATATATATATATATATATATATATATATATATATATATATATATATATATATACATACATGTGCAGCTACCATTGTATTGTGTTGGACATTCAAATTAATAAGGGAAGAGTTGATGCCTTCGACCCATTATCGAGACCCTTGGAACAGTTTCAAAGCCTGCAGGACATGCTCCAAGGGTAATTTCAATCATTCTTGCGCTCTATCGGTCTCTTTCAATGATTTTCTGATATATCAATTAATGAAAAACTTAGCAAAACATTTTCCTTGTCGGGCAGGGTTTGGAAGCGGTTCAAGTGCGTGACTCCCGGTATCGAGCATGAGAAGCTGACCTTTAGAGCGGCTCAGGTAAGTAGTAGTATGATATACCTCTATTTTCAATACATTTATGATGCTAGATTATTATTTTGATTATATATATTCTATTCTCGTAAAGTGCGACCAGCAGCCACGGGGGACGCATCTATGCGGATACTATGTTTGCGAGACCATTCGCACGTTTACCTCTGAGCACAAGGATTACAAATACGACGTAAGCAATGAACATTCACACCTCTATTTTTACCCGTCATTCTTTGTTATCATGATTGATATTCATATTCATCTCCTCTTCTTATATAGTACACGGCCATGAGGGAGAAGTACCTACCAGAGCAACGCGCGATTGCTGTTGCAGAGGAGTTTGCGACTTTTCTGAGGACGGAAGCTATAGATGACAAAGGACGATTTAGTGTAGCTAGGGGCCATTACTGATGTTGGTCCATGTAATCGAATAGACGGACTCTAGTCCCGATAATTCAGATCTCCATATAATTCTATATATATGCTCGCTTGTAAGATAAATTAATCTTACATATATATATGCATAAACATGTATATTTAGAATTATATGAAAACTAATTCCCGAACACCAAACGAGGCATCACGTTAATCTCCCGAACACCTAAACCCTAAAACTCTGAAATAAACAAAATCTGCAGAAACTCTTTAGTCTCGGTCCGTGTTAAGACCCGGGACTAAAGGGCCTGCCCCTGAGGACGCTCCGAGGCGCCCACGTGTAGCACCTTTGGTCCCGGCTTGAAACAGAGCCGGGACTAAAGGTTAGGCCTTTAGTCCCGCCTCTTTGATCTCGGTTGGTGAATCGGGACTAAAGCCCCTTACGGGTCGGGACTATAGGCCCTGTCCCCACTAGTGGTTGCTCCGGTTAGAGACAAAGTTGCACGTTCATGATAACAGGATCATGTGGACTCCAAAGCCGAAACTCCAGGTCCGTATGCCCTACTTTTTGTTATATCGATCCCAATTTCCAGTAGAGAATGAGAAGCTTGGGAATCATGCATGCATACTGTGGTCTGTGGGAAACGGCCAGCAATCTTTCAACGCCGTGCTGCTCTTGTTAGTAGAATCTCTTGGAGACAGTGGGAAACTACCACAATATAGTGGGCTGGGCATCTCCCCCTTCAATATATATAGTGGGCTGGGCATCTCCCCTTCAACAACCATACTCTATCACCATCCTCTATACAGTTGTTGTTTACTTGTAGGCTAGGAAAGGCTATACAAAGCTAGCTGGGCTATCAGTATAATAAACCGATTCTTTAATTAACAAGCTAATTTAACAATTCGCAAGTAGCTAAACCTAACATTTCAAGTTGATACGATACAACAAACAAGTGGCTCAGTTATAATACTAAAATATTACCAAGGCTATAATACCCCTAAGTTTACCTCCACATCGGGAGAGACGTACCATCGATATTGCCTTTACCGGAGCTGAGCACAGGCGACAGAGATGGGTTCCCTGCTCATACCGCTGCTGGGCCGCGTGGCCGCCAAGGCCGGCGACGTGCTGGTTGCCGAGCTGCTACGGGCGTGGGGGCTGGACAAGTTCCGCCGGAAGCTGGAGCGCCACCTCGCCGCCGTCCAGTGCATCCTGCTGGACGCCGATGCCAAGAGCCGCACCAACCCCGCCGTCCGCCGGTGGGTTCACGACCTCAAGACCGTTGCATACCAAGCCGACGATATCCTCGACGGCTTCCACTACGAGGTGCTGCGCCGCCGTGCTGCCCAGATGCGTCCCCACTCCACCGCATGCAAGGTTCCATTCGTCCTCCTCCTCCACCTACGTTTTCCTTACGTAATGTATAGCTGATACCTTATGTTAAAAACAAACAGTAACTTTTGTGTAAAATATATATAGAACATACCTGAATTCACTTACAAACACCCGCGGTAACTTTTTGACTTTGGGATATAATTTATCCGGATAGCAAGATAATATTGCTGATATCTTATTTAAATAAATACTACAGTAGTAACTAACGAACCGTAAAATTTTCGTCAAACTACCAAATGCATCGATAACTAGCCCTCAAATGGTAATAGCACAACCACCATCCATCCCGTGTGTCCTATACTCGGATTCTTCGCACCCCGCTTTAGTCCCCTGAGAAAACCCGGCTATAACCACCCACTCATGTACGGACAAACAATATGGTAACTTTTGACCCGGGCAAAAATAAGTTGTTAAAAACTTTTGACTCGCAGGTCGCTGTACCTTTTTGTTTTTTTTATCTAAAAAAGTAATAGAGGTCCTTCTTTTTACCAAAAATATACTAGAGGTGTGAGTCGAAATCAACTTTAACACCAACACTAAACCGATAACTGCAAAAGCATGATAATTTATGCAGAACGGAACCAATAACTTTCGTACAAACCTTGTGATAACTTTTGACCAAGAGAAAAATAATTCTTGAAAACATACCCACCCCATCCCTATAAATTTTGACCAAGAGAAAAATAATTCTTGAAAACATACCCACCCCATCCCTATAACTTTTGACCAAGAGAAAAATAATTCTTGAAAACATACCCACCCCATCCCTATAACTTTTGCGCAAATATTTTGATAATTTACGCACAACGGAGCTGATAATCTGTGTACAAACACTGCAGTAACTTTTGACTCACAAGAAAAGAATTCGTTGAAAACATACCGCACTACCCCCACACACCGATAACTTTTGTGCAAATAGCGTGATAATTTACGGACATTGGAGTTGTACAAACACCGTGTTAACTTATGACTAGGGGAGTTGTTGTAAAACATACCCCACGATAACTTCTATGCCAGGGGTGTGATAACCTATGTACAAATGCAGCGGTAGCTTTTGACCGACGGGACAAAAAATTATTGAAAACATACCCCATCCCCATAACTTCTGTGCAAATAGTATGATAATATGCGCACATGAAAGCTGATAACCCATGTACAAACACCACGGTAATTTATGACTCGGGAGGAGTTGTTGTAAAACATAAATCTCATGATAGCTTTTGTGCAAATAACTTGATAATTTATGAATATCGAAGCTGATACCCCCCCCCCCCCTAAATTATGTGCAAATAGTTTGATGATTTATGCACAATAATGGAGCTGAAAACCTATGTATAAACACGAGGTAACTTTTGACCGCCAGGAAAATAATTTGTTGAAAACACCCCCCCTCTCCCCCCCCCCCCCCCCCGTGTTAACTTCTATGCAAATAGCGTGATAATTTACGCACATCAGAGCTGATTATCTATGTACAAACACAGCAGTAACTTATGACTCGGGGTTGTTCTTGTAAAACATAACCCCTGTAACTTATGTGCAAATAGGGTGAACGCCGAGCAGAACAGATAAGCTATTAACACACATGCCGTGGTAAATATTGACCGAGGGAAAAAAATGTTGAAACATACCCCCACCTAGATAACCTCTGTGCAAACAACATGATACTTTACATACAGCGGATCCGATAACCTACATACAAATATACTAACATATCAATATGGGATCTAGTTTCAAATGTCTCACCGTGACCTTTTTTTTAATGGATTTTGCATCAGAAATGCATTTTGGGGTACAAATCATTCTGAATTTTCAAAACAGGAAGAATTTAGCATGACATCAATTTTTTAATAGTGTATCCGTGCATGTGCATATGGGGAGAAGGCTGAAGGAACCGGTTTTTTATGCTCCGATAATTTCTGCGTAAACAACATGGTAAATTATGCACCAGAGATGATAACTTACATCGCACATGCGTGATAACTTTTTACCAAAACAAATCATCAAAACCTATTAACATGGGATCTAGTTTCGAAGGTGTCGTCGCGACGACATTTTTTATGTGAAAGGGCTTTTCAATCAGATAGAAGGTTTGAGCTGAAAACATTTTGAAGTTTTGAAATAAAGGAGGATCTAAGATGACAGCAGCTTTTCTATCCTATAGTTCATTTGCATGCGGGGAGAAGGTTGGAGGATCATTTTTATGTTTCGGTAATTTCCATATAAACAAGATGGTAACTTATGTACCAAAGGCGTGATTACTTACTTACCTTGGTCCTGGTAACTTTTGATCCAAAAAAAGTTGTCGGAACATATCAACATCGGATCTAGTTTCAAAGGTCTCATTGCACGAATCTTTTATATAAAAACAGTTTTTTAATCGAAATGACGGTTTAAACTACAAAACATTGTAAAGTTTGGAAACAAGGAGAATATGCGATGACATTAACTTTCTGCCTTTTTTGCATGCATGCAATTAGTTACTCTAAATAAGACCAATTCACGTATATTAGATGGAGAAAAAGGTGAAAGGGACACTTCTTGTATAGATTAGTGTAATAGCTTCGTTGGAATCTATTGTTCAAATCATGAAATTTGGAATGTATTAGTTTCCATACATACATACATATATATATATATATATATATATATATATATATATATATATATATATATATATTTGTGGATGAACATTAAAAAGTTTGGTAACATCCCGCAAAATTTCATCGCAAAAAGACATCCATTGAGGTGTGTGCCAAAAACCAAAAAAGAGTGCTCCCAAATGTGTTGTATTGAGTCCCAAATTGTTTATCCAAGTATTTATTTTCAAGATGTAATGAAATTCGCAAATGTTCACTCGTAGAAAAAATGATTTTTTTATTTTTTGGAATTTATTGTTCATGCAGATGCATTTGAGCTCCGAAGCAAATAATCCACATGTCTAATTAACAAACACTTCCATATTCATCTAAAAAATACGTCAATATTTGTTCCACCCGTTCTTGCATAATTTCAATTTAATGTGTTAGTTTGGAAAGTGAAGTTGTTCAATTTTAATTTAAGGTTTTGATTTGGAAATGGAAGCCTTTTAATTTATATTTTATTTGTATTCATGTCAGATTATGAGCTACTTCACCGTGGATAGCCCGGGTGTCTTCCGTCTTTCCATGAGCAGGAAGATGAAGGATACCCTCAAAATTATAGATGAACTAGTCATGGAGATGCACAAATTTCAGTTCCTACAACATACTGAGGCACCAAGCGTTGATCATCCGCAGACACACTCTCAAGTCGATGAATCAGAGATTGTCGGTAGACAAGATGAGAAGGAACAAGTGGTGAAGATATTACTCGACCACTACCATGACAACATCAACAACAAAAATGTGATGGTGCTTCCCATAGTTGGTATGGGGGGGATTGGTAAGACCACGCTTGCTCAACTTGTGCACAATGACCAGAGAGTGGCGCATCATTTTGAGTTGGTCTTATGGGTATGTGTCTCTGACAAGTTTGTCATCGAAGAAATAATTCAATCTATAATACAAGTAGCCACGATGAACAAGTGTGATTTGACCGAGATGGAGGCACTACAGAAAAAACTTAGTGAGGTGTTGGGCAAAAAAAGGTACCTCCTAGTTTTGGATGATGTTTGGAATGAAGATAGACATAAGTGGGATGGCATGAGATCATTGTTAAACTCACATGCTGGCTCAGGTAGTGCTATTATTGTGACAAGCCGCAGCGTTCAAGTTGGTTCTGTCATGGGCACACTTCCTCCACATGAGATACCACTTCTAAATGAGGATCAGTCATGGGAGCTTTTTCACAGAAACAACTTTGGAAGGGATGTAAGAAAGCAAGGAGAGTTGATGTCAATTGTTAACAGAATTGTCCACGGGTGTAAGGGACTGCCTCTTGCTATCAAGACCATATCATCTTTACTTTGTTCGAAGAATCACAACCAGTGGTTTTCTATTCTGGATAGTGATGTGTGGAAAAATGACATCCTCGCAACTGGAATTGTACCTGCACTACAACTAAGCTATGATCACTTGTCACCAGAAGAAAAGATATGCTTTTCCTTTTGTGCTATTTTTTCCAAGGATAGCATAATGGATAAAGGCATGTTAATCCAGCTATGGATGGCAAATGACTTTATTGCTTCAGAACTGAGAGGGCAACAAATTTTCGATGTGCTAGTTTGGAGATGTTTTCTCCAAGATGTGAAGATTCAAAAGAATGAATTCATCTATAGGCCAACTACTTGCAAGATGCATGACCTCATGCATGACCTAGCTGATTCCGTAAGTGGAAGTGATTGCTCCATTTTTACAGAATCTTCCTGGCATAAAGCAACTATGCATGGATTCATAGATTCCAGTTCACTACAACATGAGGTTCGACATTTGTCACTTTATTATGTCAGATATAGTACTACTGCAGCCATGGAGGAAATTCTAGTTCCCCAGCCCCGGACGATATTAGATCAAAGGAAGCTAAAGTTCTCTGATGAGACTTATATGTTGCCCTGCACGTCTGTGAATATTGCCATGTCAAAATTCGTGTCCTTACGAGCATTGAAAACATTCTCAACTGAGGCAAATATGACAAGCATGAAGCATCTTCGATATCTAGATTGTTCTTATTCTGATATAACTGCATTGCCTGAAGCCATTACCATGTTGTATAGCTTGCAAACATTGAAGCTCATCGGTTGTGAATACCTTCATAAATTACCAGAAGGCATGAGATATATGGGCAGTCTTCGGCATATCTTCCTAGTTGGGTGTAATAGTTTGAAGCGCATGCCACGAGATATTAGTCAGCTGAATTCTCTACAAACATTGACAAATTATGTCATCGATAGTGATGCAGGCCGTGGAATTGATCAACTAAAATATTTGAATCTAGGTGATGCTCTTTCTTTGACTGAGGTGAGAAAAGTGCACAGTGCCGAAAATGCTGAACAGGGCAATTTGTCTGCCAAGCATAATTTGAAACGATTGTCACTTGATTGGTATGGACCTTTTAGCACAAGCGATGGAGATGAAGTAGATACTAATGCAGAAGTAATATTAGAGGCCCTTTGTCCTCACAAAAGTCTTGAAGCTTTACACTTATCTGATTATACCGGTGCTAAATTCTCATCATGGATGCACAACTCTACACTTTTCGAACAACTCGGTGAACTTTTTCTGAGTGGATGCAAGAATTGCAAGGATCTTCCACCATTATGGCAACTGCCCTCCCTCATGTACTTGAGTTTGGGTGGTTTGGATAGCTTGACAAGTCTATGTGTTGGTAATGATGATAGAGACAACGGAGGGTATTGCGTTTCTCCACCACCCTTTTTTCCTAAATTGGAATATATGGAAGTTCATAGCATGCCTAAGCTCGAGAGGTGGCACCAGGAGGTGGCAGTTGTATCATTCCCTCGGCTCAAGGAGCTACTAATTTACAGATGCCCAAGGTTGGAGACACTACCGGAGGGACTCCTGCAGCAGCTCCCAGCCGTCGAGGCACTATATATGACAGAATGCCCCAAATTGGGTGGAGCCTTCGAAACAGGAGGCGCTTACTGGGACTTGGTTGAAGCAATTCCGAAGAGATGTGTTTGGCAATCAGACATGTTGGTCGAGAATGCTTAGTGTGTGTTTGTGTCTATGCCTATGCCTATGTATGTTGAGTAATAACCTAGCCGGACTTGATGTCAAAAGTGAAAATCACATGTGCTTGTATGTAAATATGTTATCCTTGGGGCTTGGGATAGCCATTATTAAACTTGTACCAGACTCAATGTAATGTTCAACTCTAACATGAGGAAAGAGGGAACTGCAGAGACGAAATCGTAGTAGGAAATACAAACAGAGGAGCACACATCGTTTGCGGGGTTTCAGTAAAAAAATCTGTTTGTGGAAAAACAGAGGAAAGAGAGCAAGAGAACGGATTAAAAACTTCGTCGTTAACAGGGCTGGGTATCCATGATGTATCGGCATAGTATCAGAGAAGTATTCACATTGGTTACGGTATCCGATACGTATACACCGGTTCCGTGAAGTATCCAGAAATTCTAGAAACACCAACCTCTTAATTTCAGGTTGTAGCAGAGAGTCAACATTCTACAGTACTCCCTCCGTAAACTAATATAAGAGCATTTAAAATATTATTTTAGTAATCTAAACGCTTTTATATTAGTTTACAGAGAGAGTACATGTTATGACTCGTGCTCACCAACCTCTTAATTTCGGGAAACCAACTCTTTTTCTTCTTGTTTTTCTTTTATTCCTCAGAGAGCACACGGCGCAGCGCTCTTATTAGTATTGGTATACATACATGGTCAAAACCAACTCGACACCACTAGCTACAGCACTATCCAGGCAAAAGCACCCAAGGTCAAATCAGCAGAGCCAAAGCTGTCAGAGTAAACCTTGTTGTGATACAAACTGTCCAGTGTTTTGCACCCATCATTTCACTTTCGTTGCTGCACTAGTTCTGATCTCAAGCTGAGAACCTTGCATCGAGCTTGTGGTTCATCAAAAGATGTTGAAGCTGAACCTTTCTTTATGGGACCTGAATTACTTGCTGTCAAGAGAGATAATCCGAAGAACCAAAGTAGTCTGAGGATTCTGTGTTTTTCTTCATATTTTTTTTTTGCAGGTGTGTTTTTCTTCATATTCATATGCTCCTTTAAACATCCTCTGCTGCTTACTATAGTAAGTACACTACACGAAAAAACTTATAAACCGAGTGCCCGAAACACTTGCCTTATACGTGAAAACACTCGGTTTATATATAAACCGAGTGTTTTCCCCAGTTTACACCACACGGGTTTCTGGGGACCGGGCTATCAGATGTAAGCCGAGAGCCATAGCGAAAACACTCGGTTTATATATAAACCGAGCAGTGAACTGTAAGCCGAGTGCCACCAGGCACCCAGTTTATAACTGACGGCATCCCGACCCTAACGTGAAGCCACGTCATCGTTTATATAAACCGAGTGCCAACGGTCGCATGGTATATATATACACCGAGTGCCAACCATCGCACGATTTATATATAAACCGAGTGCCAACCGTCGCATGGTTTATATATAACCGAGTGTCAACAGTGCACACGGTTTACACGATTTTACATATTAGCCGAGCTGCACTATAAATCGGGTGCCACACCATTGGCGAGGGTCACGCCATATATGCTTATAATCCGGGTGCCAAGCCCTGGGACACATGGTTTATATCTCTATAAACCGGGTTGCAAGCCCTGGGACACACGGCTTATATACCAGCTACCCTATAAACCAAATGCCAGAACGTGGAACACGCAGCTTATATATATATACATTCAGGGAGCAGCAACAACATATATATATACAATATATATCCAACAAAGATCACAATAAGTTCTGGAACAGCAGCAACAACATATATATATATATATATATATATATATATATATATATATATATATATATATATATATATATATATATATATATATATATTCAGGGAGCAGCAACAACATATATATCCAACTACAATATATTACAAGTTCACCACCATAACAAACAAACAATAAGTTTAGAGTACATACACGCATACATATCCAATATAGTATCGCAAAAGCATACGTACAACAGCAACAAGAATTCACAAACGAAAGGATCATGAGTTCGAAGTCCACAGATGCATACATATTCAACAAGGTTTCACAACAACATGCCTACATATGCAACAAGAGTTCACAAACGAAATCATGAGTTCCAAGTTCACACCAAGCATGAGTTCAACCTAAAATATGCAACGAGCTTCCACCGCAGCATGTATGCCAACCATCGACGACATCCTCAATGCAAACCTATAAATTCATTACCACACGCATAAGTTTCCAAAGTTAAATTGCAAATGATTGGTCAGGCACAAGATTCAACAAGCATCAACAACCTAAGAAGTATGAATAATATAAGGATCAACACTTGTGGGCTTGTATGAATAATATAAGAAGTATGAATAACATAAGGATCAACAAGCAACAATGCACAAGTTGTGAGTGGAGGCACAACCAACGGCAAGACACAAGCATCAACAATGCACAAGCATAGACAACTACCTCGAGTGTTCATTGTGGCGTGGAGGTCAAAGCATCTTCAGCCAAAGCGCGTGTCATTGGGCTTGCTTGGGGAGGTGTACATCCAGCAACCACAAAGTTATTGGAGCCTTCTCCTAACTGAGGACACTTCAAACATGAGACGGTAAGATGGTAAGATGCTTTAAGCATGATGGTAAGATGCATGGTTGAAAAGTTGAATACTTACAGAGCTGAAAGTAGGAAGAGGCGGAATAGGAGGAAGATCTGGCAAAACACAACTCTGCATATTATTACTAAACACAGCAAACTTCTCCTGCAAGGCTGCGTGTTGTTTAGCCATGAATTCTTGCTGCTGAATTAGGGTTTGTTGCATTTTCATGGCTTGGTCCTGTTGAAGTAGGGCATTGGCCTGAGCCTCCAGCCGGAACCTGGTTTCTTCTTGTCGTAGCCTGCTTTCTTCCTCTAGGCGGGCCTACAATATGTGAGCACAACAAGTTCACCATCATTGCAATGTAAAGAAGAAATCAGAGGAAGATTAGTGAAGCAAAGCATACATTGAATTGATGTAGCATGTCCATCCCAGGCTGTGGGCGACGCTCAATAGCAGGACCTGAGCTCGATGTGGTTGCACGGATGTGGGCAAGTTTTGGAATGTCCTTCTTACGGAAGGAACCGTCAACAACATATAACCGGCCACGCTTCTTGCCTTCTCCCGACTTGAAGGAAACTAAAATGTCAATGTCTTGTGAGGCCGGATCAGAGTCGGGCCCATTGCACTCCCTGAACTTCCCACTATATGTATTAATCCTCAAGCCAGCCCCTGGGTTAACCCACCCGCCTTCCGGTTTCTTTGACTTACGGGCGAGACATAATCCCATGAAAGTATTGAGCAGCTCTTCACCCTCACCTCTCTCCCTATTCTGCAATAGAAGCAATAATATCCATAAGGGCACAAGTTGAGAAGTTCATTAGCCGAATGATTTTATTACCTTCTTCTGCACGTAAGCGTGGAGGTTGAGGTTGCCTTGAAGGTGTACCGGACCACCCATCAAGGCACGTCGCTTCGAAGCAGCTGTGTGTGTGGCCTTCCACTTCGGGTTTATCCACTTGGATATGATTTGCTGGTAGCAAGGAATCTTGTTGTTGCACCATGGAGGTGTTGGAATTATGCCCTAGAGGCAATAATAAATATAGTTATTATTATAATTCCTGTATCAAGATAATCGTTTATTATCCATGCTATAATTGTATTGAATGAAGACTCATTTACATGTGTGGATACATAGACAAAACACTGTCCCTAGCAAGCCTCTAGTTGGCTAGCGAGTTGATCAAAGATAGTCAGTGTCTTCTGATTATGAACAAGGTGTTGTTGCTTGATAACTGGATCACGTCATTAGGAGAATCACGTGATGGACTAGACCCAAACTAATAGACGTAGCATGTTGATCGTGTCATTTTATTGCTACTGTTTTCTGCGTGTCAAGTATTTGTTCCTATGACCACGAGATCATATAACTCACTAACACCGGAGGAATACTTTGTGTGTATCAAACATCGCAACGTAACTGGGTGACTATAAAGATGCTCTACAGGTATCTCCGAAGGTGTTTGTTGAGTTAGTATGGATCAAGACTGGGATTTGTCACTCCGTGTGACGGAGAGGTATCTCGGGGCCCACTCGGTAATACAACATCACACACAAGCCTTGCAAGCAATGTGACTTAGTGTAAGTTACGGGATCTTTTATTACGGAACGAGTAAAGAGACTTACCGGTAAACGAGATTGAAATAGGTATGCGGATACTGACGATCGAATCTCGGGCAAGTAACATACCGAAGGACAAAGGGAATGACATACGGGATTATATGAATCCTTGGCACTGAGGTTCAAACGATAAGATCTTCGTAGAATATGTAGGATCCAATATGGGCATCCAGGTCCCGCTATTGGATATTGACCGAGGAGTCTCTCGGGTCATGTCTACATAGTTCTCGAACTCGCAGGGTCTGCACACTTAAGGTTCGACGTTGTTTTATGCGTATTTGAGTTATATGGTTGATTACCGAATGTTGTTCGGAGTCCCGGATGAGATCACGGACGTCACGAGGGTTTCCGGAATGGTCCGGAAACGAAGATTGATATATAGGATGACCTTATTTGATTACTGGAAGGTTTTCGGAGTTACCGGGAATGACGAATGGGTTCCGGGAGTTCACCGGGGGGGGGGGCAACCCACCCCGGGGAAGCCCATAGGCCTTGAGGGTGGCGCACCAGCCCTTAGTGGGCTGGTGGGACATCCCAAAAGGGCCCTATGCGCATTGGAAGAAAAATCAAAGAGAAAAGAAAAAAAAGGAGGAGGTGGGAAAGGAAAGAAGGACTCCACCCACCAAACCAAGTAGGACTCGGTTTGGGGGGGAGTCCTTCCCCCCTTTGGCTCGGCCGACCCCCTTGGGGCTCCTTGAGCCCCAAGGCAAGGTGCCCCCTCTCCCACCTATATATACGGAGGTTTTAGGGCTGATTTGAGACGACTTTTCCACGACAGCCCGACCACATACCTCCACGGTTTTTCCTCTAGATCGCGTTTCTGCGGAGCTCAGGTGGAGCCCTGCTGAGACGAGATCATCACCAACCTCCGGAGCGCCGTCACGCTGCCGGAGAACTCTTCTACCTCTCTGTCTCTCTTGCTGGATCAAGAAGGCCGAGATCATCGTCGAGCTGTAAGTGTGCTGAACGCGGAGGTGCCGTCCGTTCGGTACTAGATCGTGGGACTAATCGCGGGATTGTTCGCGGGGCGGATCGAGGGACGTGAGGACGGTCCACTACATCAACCGCGTTCACTAACGCTTCTGCTGTACGGTCTACAAGGGTACGTAGATCACTCATCCCCTCTCGTAGATGGACATCACAATGATAGGACTTCGTGCGCGTAGGAAAATTTTTGTTTCCCATGCGACGTTCCCCAACAGTGGTATCAGAGCTAGGTTCATGCGTAGATGTCTTCTCGAGTAGAACACAAAAGTTTTTGTGGGCGGTGATGTGCGTTTTGCTGCCCCCCTTAGTCTTTTCTTGATTCCGCGGTATTGTTGGATTGAAGCGGCTTGGACCGACCTTACTCGTACGCTTACGAGAGACTGGTTTCATCGCTACGAGTAACCCCGTTGCTCAAAGATGACTGGCAAGTGTCGGTTTCTCCAACTTTAGTTGGATCGGATTTGACCGAGGAGGTCCTTGGATGAGGTTAAATAGCAACTCATATATCTCCGTTGTGGTGTTTGCGTAAGTAAGATGCGATCCTACTAGATACCCTTGGTCACCACGTAAAACATGCAACAACAAAATTAGAGGACGTCTAACTTGTTTTTGCAGGGTATGATTGTGATGTGATATGGCCAACGATGTGATGTGATATATTGGATGTATGAGATGATCATGTTGTAATAGAAATATCGACTTGCAGGTCGATGGTACGACAATCGGCAGGAGCCATAGGGTTGTCTTTATACTAACGTTTATGCTTGCAGATGCGTTTACCATCTTGCTAGGATGTAGCTTTAGTAGTAATAGCATAAGTAGCACGACAACCCCGATGGCAACACGTTGATGGATGATCATGGTGTGGCGCCGGTGACAAGAAGATCGTGTCGGTGCTTTGGTGATGGAGATCAAGAAGCACGTGATGATGGCCATATCATGTCACTTATGAATTGCATGTGATGTTAATCCTTTTTGCACCTTATTTTGCTTAGAACGACGGTAGCATTATGAGGTGATCTCTCACTAAAATTTCAAGACGAAATTGTGTTCTCCCCGACTATGCACCGTTGCTACAGTTCGTCGTTTCGAGACACCACGTGATGATCGGGTGTGATAGACTCAACGTTCACATACAACGGGTGCAAAACAGTTGCGCACGCGGAACACTCGGGTTAAGCTTGACGAGCCTAGCATGTGCAGACATGGCCTCGGAACACATGAGACCGAAAGATCGATCGTGAATCATATAGTTGATATGATTAGCATAGGGATGCTTACCACTGAAACTATACTCAACTCACGTGATGATCGGACTTGGGATAGTGTAAGTGGATCATGAACCACTCAAATGACTAGAGAGATGTACTTTTTGAGTGGGAGTTTAGCATATAATTTGATTAAGTTGAACTCTAATTATCTTGAACATAGTCTAAGTCCACTTTGAATATATTTGTGTTGTAGATCATGGCTCACGCAAGTGTCATCCTGAATTTTAATACGTTCCTAGAGAAAGATAAGTTGAAAGATGATGGAAGCAACTTTGTAGACTGGGCTCGTAATCTTAAGCTAATCTTACAAGCTGGAAAGAAGGATTATGTCCTTAATGCTGCGCTAGGAGATGAACCACCCGCTACGGTTGATCAGGATGTTAAGAACGCTTGGTTAGCACGTAAGGAGGACTACTCAATAGTTCAATGTGCAGTCTTGTATGGCTTAGAACCGGGACTTCAACGTCGCTTTGAGCGTCATGGAGCATTTGAGATGTTCCAGGAGTTGAAGTTTATCTTTCAGAAGAACGCCCGGATCGAGAGGTATGAGACCTCTGATAAATTCTATGCTTCCAAGATGGAGAAAAACTCGTCTGTCAGTGAACATGTGCTCAAAATGTCTGGGTACTCAAACCGTCTAGCTGAACTGGGGATTGAACTCCCGCAAGAAGCTATCACTGACAGAATCCTTCAATCACTGCCGCCAAGCTATAAAGGCTTTGTGTTGAACTACAACATGCAAGGGATGAACAAGTCTCCCGGCGAGTTGTTTGCGATGCTGAAAGTCGCAGAGTCTGAACTCCGTAAAGAGCATCAAGTGTTGATGGTGAGCAAGACCACTAGTTTCAAGAGAAACGGCAAAGGCAAGAAGGCCAATTCGAAGAAGAGCGGCAAGCCTGTTGCCAATCCGCCGAAGAAACCCAAGGCTGGACCTAAGCCTGAAACAGAGTGCTTCTATTGCAAGGGTATGGGTCACTGGAAGCGCAATTGCCCCAAGTATCTGGCAGATAAGAAGGCGGGCAAAGAAAAATCAGGTATATTTGATATACATGTTATTGATGTGTACTTAACCGGCTCTCGTAGTAGTGCCTGGGTATTCGATACCGGTTCTGTTGCTCACATTTGCAACTCGAAGCAGGAACTGCGGAATAGACGAAGGCTGGCGAAAGACGAAGTGACGATGCGCGTAGGAAACGGTTCCAAGGTTGATGCAATCGCCGTCGGCACAGTATCACTTCAACTACCATCAGGATTAGTGATGAACTTAAATCATTGTTATTTAGTGCCTGCGTTGAGCATGAACATTATATCTGGATCTTGTTTATTGCGAGACGGTTACTCTTTTAAGTCTGAGAATAATGGTTGTTCTATTTCTATGAGTAACATCTTTTATGGTCATGCACTGAATGTGAGAGGATTGTTCATATTGAATCTTGATAGCGATACGCATATACATAACATTGAGACCAAAAGAGTTAGAGTAAACAATGATAGCGCCATATTTTTGTGGCACTGCCGCTTGGGTCATATTGGTGTAAAGCGCATGAAGAAACTCCATGCTGATGGACTTTTGGAGTCACTTGACTTTGATTCACTTGACACGTGCGAACCATGCCTCATGGGCAAGATGACTAAGACTCCGTTCTCCGGAACAATGGAGCGTGCAAGTGACTTGTTGGAAATCATACATACCGATGTGTGTGGTCCAATGAGCGTGGAGGCACGCGGCGGATATCGTTATTTTCTCACCTTCACTGACGATTGAAGTAGATATGGTTATGTCTACTTGATGAAGCACAAGTCTGAAACATTTGAAAAGTTCAAGCAATTTCAGAGTGAAGTGGAAAATCATCGTAACAAGAAGATCAAGTTCCTACGGTCTGATCGTGGGGGTGAATATCTGAGTTTCGAGTTTGGTACTCACTTAAGACAATGTGGAATTGTTTCGCAGTTAACACCGCCTGGAACACCACAGCGTAATGGTGTGTCCGAACGTCGTAATCGTACTTTGTTAGAGATGGTGCGATCTATGATGTCTCTTACTAATTTGCCGTTATCATTTTGGGGTTATGCATTAGAAACAGCTGCATTCTCTTTAAATAGGGCACCATCGAAATCCGTTGAGACGTAAACATACGAACTGTGGTATGGCAAAAGGCCAAAGTTGTCGTTTCTTAAAGTTTGGGGATGTGATGCTTATGTCAAAAAGCTTCAGCCTGAAAAGCTGGAACCCAAAGCGGAAAAGTGCGTCTTCATAGGTTACCCAAAAGAGACAGTTGGGTACACCTTCTATCTCAAATCTGAGGGCAAAGTGTTTGTTGCTAAGAACGGAACTTTTCTCGAGAAGGAGTTTCTCTCGAGAGAATTGAGTGGGAGGAAGATAGAACTTGACGAGGTTGTCGAACCTCTCATCCCTCTGGATGGTGGCGCAGGGCAAGGGGAAACCGCTGTCGTTGCGACGCCGGTTGAGGAGGAAGTTAATGATGATGATCATGAAACTCCAGTTCAAGTTTCTATTGAACCACGCAGGTCGACGAGATCACGCACTGCTCCAGAGTGGTACGGTAATCCCGTCTTATCAATCATGTTGTTAGACAACAATGAACCTGCAAATTATGATGAAGCAATGGTGGGCCCAGATTCCAACAAATGGCTAGAAGCCATGAAATCCGAGATAGGATCCATGTATGAGAACAAAGTGTGGACTTTGGAGATACTATCTGAGGGCCGCAAGGCTATTCAGAACAAATGGATCTTTAAGAAGAAGACGGACGCTGACGGTAATGTGACCGTTTATAAAGCTCGACTTGTGGCAAAGGGTTTTTCACAAGTTCCAGGAGTTGACTATGATGAGACCTTCTCACCCGTAGCGATGCTTAAGTCCGTCAGAATCATGTTAGCAATAGCTGCATTTTTCGATTATGAAATCTGGCAGATGGATGTCAAAACGGCGTTCCTTAACGGTTTCCTTAAGGAAGAGTTGTATATAATGCAACCCGAAGGTTTTGTCGATCCTAAAAATGCTGACAAGGTGTGCAAGCTCCAGCGATCCATTTATGGACTGGTGCAAGCATCTCGGAGTTGGAACAAACGCTTTGATGAGGTGATCAAAGCATTTCGGTTTATACAAGTGGTTGGAGAATCTTGTATTTACAAGAAAGTGAGTGGGAGCTCTGTGGCGTTTCTGATATTATATGTGGATGACATATTACTGATTGGAAACAACGTAGAGCTTTTGGAAAGCATAAAAGGTTACTTGAATAAAAGTTTCTCTATGAAGGACCTAGGAGAAGCTGCTTACATTCTAGGCATTAAGATCTATAGGGATAGATCAAAACGCCTGATAGGACTTTCACAAAGCACATACCTTGATAAAGTTTTGAAGAGGTTCAAAATGGAACAGTCCAAGAAAGGGTTCTTGCCCGTGTTACAAGGTACGAGATTAAGTAAGACTCAGTGCCCAGCAACTGATGAAGATAGAGAGCATATGCGCTCCGTCCCCTATGCTTCAGCCATAGGCTCTATCATGTATGCAATGCTGTGCACTAGACCGGATGTTAGCCTGGCCATAAGTATGGCAGGTAGTTTCGAGAGTAATCCAGGAGTGGATCACTGGACGGCGGTCAAGAATATCCTGAAGTACCTGAAAAGGACTAAGGAGATGTTTCTCGTGTATGGAGGTGACGAAGAGCTCGCCGTAAAAGGTTACGTCGATGCAAGCTTTGACACAGATCCGGACGACTCTAAGTCGCAAACCGGATACGTATTTATTCTTAATGGGGGTGCAGTAAGCTGGTGCAGTTCCAAGCAAAGCGTCGTAGCAGATTCTACATGTGAAGCGGAGTACATGGCTGCCTCGGAGGCGGCTAAGGAGGGTGTCTGGATGAAGCAGTTCATGACGGATCTTGGAGTGGTGCCAAGTGCACTGGATCCAATAACCTTGTTCTGTGACAACACTGGTGCCATTACCTTAGCAAAGGAACCGAGGTTTCACAAGAAGACCAGACACATCAAACGACGCTTCAACCTCATCCGCGACTACGTCGAGGAGGAGGACGTAAATATATGCAAAGTGCACACGGATCTGAATGTAGCAGACCCGCTGACTAAACCTCTTCCACGGCCAAAACATGATCGACACCAGAACTGTATGGGTGTTAGATTTATTACAATGTAATTCACATGGTGATGTGAGGGCTAGATTATTGACTCTAGTGCAAGTGGGAGACTGTTGGAATTATGCCCTAGAGGCAATAATAAATGTATAGTTATTACTATAATTCCTGTATCAAGATAATAGTTTATTATCCATGCTATAATTGTATTGAATGAAGACTCATTTACATGTGTGGATACATAGACAAAACACCGTCCCTAGCATGCCTCTAGTTGGCTAGCCAGTTGATCGATGATAGTCAGTGTCTTCTGATTATGAACAAGGTGTTGTTGCTTGATAACTGGATCACGTCATTGGGAGAATCACGTGATGGACTAGACCCAAACTAATAGACATAGCATGTTGATCGTGTCATTTTGTTGCTACTGTTTTCTGCGTGTCAAGTATTTATTCCTATGACCATGAGATCGTATAACTCACTGACACCGGAGGAATGCTTTGTGTGTATCAAACGTCGCAACGTAACTGGGTGACTATAAAGATGCTCTACAGGTATCTCCGAAGGTGTTAGTTGATTTAGTATGGATCAAGACTGGGATTTGTCACTCCGTGTGACGGAGAGATATCTCGGGGCCCACTTGGTAATACAACATCACACACAAGCCTTGCAAGCAATGTAACTTAGTGTAAGTTGCGGGATCTTGTATTACGGAACGAGTAAAGAGACTTGCCGGTAAACGAGATTGAAATAGGTATGCGGATACTGACGATCGAATCTCGGGCAAGTAACATACCGAAGGACAAAGGGAATGACATACGGGATTATACGAATCCTTGGCACTGAGGTTCAAACGATAAGATCTTCGTAGAATATGTAGGATCCAATATGGGCTTTCAGGTCCCGCTATTGGATATTGACCGAGGAGTCTCTCGGGTCATGTCTACATAGTTCTCGAACCCGCAGGGTCTGCACACTTAAGGTTCGACGTTGTTTTATGCGTATTTGAGTTATATGGTTGGTTACCGAATGTTGTTCGGAGTCCCGGATGAGATCACGGACGTCACGAGGGTTTCCGGAATGGTCCGGAAACGAAGATTGATATATAGGATGACCTCATTTGATTACCGGAAGGTTTTCGGAGTTACCGGGAATGTACCTGGAATGACGAATGGGTTCCGGGAGTTCACCGGGGAGGGGGGGCAACCCACCCCAGGGAAGCCCATAGGCTTTGGGGAGACACACCAGCCCTTAGTGGGCTGGTGGGACAGCCCCAAGGGGGCCTATGCGCCAAGAGAAGGAAATCAAAGGAAAAGAAAAAAAAAGAGGGAGGAAGTGGGAAGGGAGGGGGACTCCTCCCACCAAACCAAGTCCAACTCGGTTTGGGGGGGGGAGTCCTCCCCCCCTTGGCTCGGCCGACCCCTTGAGGGTCCCTTGGACCCCAAGGCAAGGTCCCCCTCCCTCCTCCTATATATATGGGGATTTTAGGGCAGATTTGAGACGACTTTCTCACGGCTGCCCGACCACATACCTCCATAGTTTTTCCTCTAGATCGCGTTTCTGCGGAGCTCGGGCGGAGCCCTGCTGAGACGAGATCATCACCAACCTCTGGAGCGCCGTCACGCTGCCGGAGAACTCTTCTACCTCTCCGTCTCTCTTGCTGGATCAAGAAGGCCGAGATCATCGTCGAGCTATACGTGTGCTGAACGCGGAGGTGCCGTCCGTTCGGTACTAGATCGTGGGACTGATCGCGGGATTGTTCGCGGGGCGGATCGAGGGACGTGAGGACGTTCCACTACATCAACCGCGTTCTCTAACACTTCTGCTGTACGATCTACAAGGGTACGTAGATCACTCATCCCCTCTCGTAGATGGACATCACCATGATAGGTCTTCGTGCGCGTAGGAAAATTTTTGTTTCCCATGCGACGTTCCCCAACAATAGCATGAGTAGCACGACTACCCCGATGGCGACACGTTGATGGAGATCATGGTGTGGCGCCGGTGACAAGAAGATCGTGCCGGTGCTTTGGTGATGGAGATCAAGGAGCACGTGATGATGGCCATATCATGTCACTTATGAATTGCATGTGATGTTAATCCTTTTATGCACCTTATTTTGCTTAGAACGACGGTAGCATTATGAGGTGATCTCTCACTAAAATTTCAAGACGAAATTGTGTTCTCCCCGACTGTGCACCGTTGCTACAGTTCGTCGTTTCGAGACACCACATGATGATCAGGTGTGATAGACTCAACGTTCACATACAACTGGTGCAAAACAGTTGCGCACGCGGAACACTCGGGTTACGCTTGACGAGCCTAGCATGTGTAGACATGGCCTTGGAACACATGAGACCAAAAGGTCGATCATGAATCATATAGATGATATGATTAGCATAGGGATGCTTACCACTGAAACTATACTCAACTCACGTGATGATCGGACTTGAGCTAGTGTAAGTGGATCATGAACCACTCAAATGACTAGAGAGATGTACTTTTTGAGTGGGAGTTTAGCGTATAATTTGATTAAGTTAAACTCTAATTATCTTGAACATAGTCTAAGTCCACTTTGAATATATTTGTGTTGTAGATCATGGCTCACGCGACAGTCACCCTGAATTTTAATACGTTCCTAGAGAAAGCTAAGTTGAAAGATCATGGAAGCAACTTTGTAGACTGGCTCGTAATCTTAAGCTAATCTTACAAGCTGGGAAGAAGGATTATGTCCTTGATGCTGCGCTAGGAGATGAACCACCCGCTACGGCTGATCAGGATGTTAAGAACGCTTGGTTAGCACGTAAGGAGGACTACTCAGTAGTTCAATGTGCAGTCTTGTATGGCTTAGAACCGGGACTTCAACGTCGCTTTGATCGTCATGGAGCATTTGAGATGTTCCAAGAGTTGAAGTTTATCTTTCAGAAGAACGCCCGGATCGAAAGGTATGAGACCTCCAATAAATTCTATGCTTGCAAGATGGAGGATAACTCGTCTGTCAATGAACATGTGCTCAAAATGTCTGTGTACTCAAACCGTCTAGCTGAGCTGGGGATTGAACTCCCGCAAGAGGCTATCACTGACAGAATCCTTCAATCACTGCCGCCAAGCTATAAAGGCTTTGTGTTGAACTAAAACATGCAAGGGATGAACAAGTCACCCGGCGAGTTGTTTGCAATGCTGAAAGTCACAGAGTCTGAACTCCGTAAAGAGCATCAAGTGTTGATGGTGAATAAGACCACTAGTTTGAAGAGAAACGGCAAAGGCAAGAAGGGTAATTCAAAGAAGAGCGGCAAGCCTGTTGCCAATCCGACGAAGAAACCCAAAGCTGGACCTAAGCCTGAAACAGAGTGTTACTATTGCAAGGGTATGGGTCACTGGAAGCGCAATTGCCCCAAGTATCTGGCAGATAAGAAGGCGGACAAAGAAAAATCAGGTATATTTGATATACATGTTACTGATGTGTACTTAACCGGCTCTCATAGTAGTGCCTGGGTATTCGATACCGGTTCTGTTGCTCATATTTGCAACTCGAAACAGGAACTACGGAATAGACGAAGGCTGGCGAAAGATGAAGTGACGATGCGCGTAGGAAATGGTTCCAAGGTTGATGCAATCGCCGTCGGCACAGTTTCACTTCAGTTACCATCAAGATTAGTTATGAACTTAAATCATTGTTATTTAGTTCCTGCGTTGAGCATGAACATTATATCTGGATCTTGTTTATTGCGAGACGGTTACTCTTTTAAGTCAGAGAATAATGGTTGTTCTATTTCTATGAGTAACATCTTTTATGGTCTTGCACCCAATGTGAGAGGATTGTTCATATTGAATCTTGATAGCGATACACACATACATAACATTGAGACCAAAATAGTTAGAGTTAACAATGATAGCGCCATATTTTTGTGGCACTGCCGCTTAGGTCATATTGGTGTAAAACGCATGAAGAAACTCCATGCCGATGGACTTTTGGAGTCACTTGACTTTGATTCACGTGACACGTGCGAACCATGCCTCATGGGCAAGATGACTAAAACTCCGTTCTCCGGAACAATGGAGCGTGCAAGTGACTTGTTGGAAATCATACATACCGATGTGTGTGGTCCGATGAGCGTAGAGGCACGCGGCGGATATCGTTATTTTCTCACCTTCACTGACGATTTGAGTAGATATGGTTATGCCTACTTAATGAAGCACAAGTCTGAAACATTTGAAAAGTTCAAGCAATTTCAGAGTGAAGTTGAAAATCATCGTAACAAGAAGATCAAGTTCCTACGGTCTGATCGTGGGGGTGAATATGTGAGTTTCGAGTTTGGTGCTCACTTAAGACAATGTGGAATTGTTTCACAGTTGACACCGCCTGGAACACCACAGCGTAATGGTGTGTCCGAACGTCGTAATCGTACTTTATTAGAGATGGTGCGATCTATGATGTCTCTTACTGATTTGCCGTTATCATTTTGGGGTTATGCATTAGAAACAGCTGCATTCACTTTAAATTGGGCACCATCAAAATCCGTTGAGACGACACCATATGAACTGTGGTATGGCAAAAGGCCAAAGTTGTGGTTTCTTAAAGTTTGGGGATGTGATGCTTATGTCAAAAAGCTTCAGCCTGAAAAGCTGGAACCCAAAGCGGAAAACTGCGTCTTCATAGGTTCCCCAAAAGAGACAATTGGGTACACCTTCTATCTCAGATCCGAGGGCAAAGTGTTTGTTGCTAAAAACGGAGCTTTTCTCGAGAAGGAGTTTCTCTCGAGAGAATTTAGTGGGAGGAAGATAGAACTTGACGAGGTTGTCGAACCTCTCATCCCTCTGGATGGTGGCGCAGGGCAAGGGGAAACCTCTGTCGTTGCAACGCCGGTTGAGGAGGAAGTTAATGATGACGATCATGAAACTCCGGTTCAAGTTTCTATCGAACCACGCAGGTCGACGAGATCACGTGCTGCTCCAGAGTGGTACTGTAATCCCGTCTTATCAATCATGTTGTTGGACAACAATGAACCTGCAAATTATGAAGAAGCAATGGTGGGCCCAGATTCCAACAAATGGCTAGAAGCCATGAAGTCCGAGATAGGATCCATGTATGAGAACAAAGTGTGGACTTTGGAGGTACTGCCTGAGGGCCGCAAGGCTATTCAGAACAAATGGATCTTTAAGAGGAAGACGGACACTGACGGCAATGTGACCGTTTATAAAGCTCGACTTGTGGCAAAGGGTTTTTCACAAGTTCACGGAGTTGGCTACGATGAGACATTCTCACCCGTAGCGATGCTTAAGTCCGTCAGAATCATGTTAGCAATAGCTGCATTTTTCGATTATGAAATCTGGCAGATGGATGTCAAAACGGCGTTCCTTAACGGTTTCCTTAAGGAAGAATTGTATATGATGCAACCCGAAGGTTTTGTCGATCCTAAGAATGCTAACAAGGTGTGCAAGCTCCAGCGATCCATTTATGGACTGGTGCAAGCATCTCGGAGTTGGAACAAACGCTTTGATGAGGTGATCAAAGCATTTGGGTTTATACAAGTGGTTGGAGAATCTTGTATTTACAAGAAAGTGAGAGGGAGCTCTGTGGCGTTTCTAATATTATATGTGGATGACATATTGTTGATTGGAAACAACGTGGAGTTTTTGGAGAGCATAAAGGATTACTTGAATAAATGTTTCTCTATGAAGGACCTAGGAGAAGCTGCTTACATTCTAGGCATTAAGTGTTGGAATTATGCCCTAGAGGCAATAATAAATGTATAGTTATTATTATAATTCCTGTATCAAGATAATAGTTTATTATCCATGCTATAATTGTATTGAATGAAGACTCATTTACATGTGTGGATACATAGACAAAACACCGTCCCTAGCATGCCTCTAGTTGGCTAGCCAGTTGATCGATGATAGTCAGTGTCTTCTGATTATGAACAAGGTGTTGTTGCTTGATAACTGGATCACGTCATTAGGAGAATCACGTGATGGACTAGACCCAAACTAATAGACATAGCATGTTGATCGTGTCATTTTGTTGCTACTGTTTTCTGCGTGTCAATTATTTATTCCTATGACCATGAGATCATATAAAACACTGACACCGGAGGAATGCTTTGTGTGTATCAAACGTCGCAACGTAACTGGGTGACTATAAAGATGCTCTACAGGTATCTCCGAAGGTGTTGGTTGAGTTAGGATGGATCAAGACTGGGATTTGTCACTCCGTGTGACGGAGAGGTATCTCGGGGCCCACTCGGTAATACAACATCACACACAAGCCTTGCAAGCAATGTGACTTAGTGTAAGTTACGGGATCTTGTATTACGGAACGAGTAAAGAGACTTGCCGGTAAACGAGGTTGAAATAGGTATACGGATACTGACGATCGAATCTCGGGCAAGTAACATACCGAAGGACAAGGGGAATGACATACGGGATTATACGAATCCTTGGCACTGAGGTTCAAACGATAAGATCTTCGTAGAATATGTAGGATCCAATATGGGCATCCAGGTCCCGCTGTTGGATATTGACCGAGGAGTCTCTCGGGTCATGTCTACATAGTTCTCGAACCCGCAGGGTCTGCACACTTAAGGTTCGACGTTGTTTTATGCGTATTTGAGTTATATGGTTGGTTACCGAATGTTGTTCGGAGTCCCGGATGAGATCACGGACGTCACGAGGGTTTCCGGAATAGTCCGGAAACGAAGATTGATATATAGGATGACCTCATTTGATTACCGGAAGGTTTTCGGAGTTACCGGGAATGTACCGGGAATGACGAATGGGTTCCGGGAGTTCACCGGAGGGGGGCAACCCACTCCGGGGAAGCCCATAGGCATTTGGGGGGTCACACCAGCCCTTAGTGGGCTGGTGGGACAGCCCACCAATCCCCTATGCGCCAAGAGAGAAAAAATCAAAGGAAAGAAAAAAAAAGGAAGAAGTGGGAAGGGGGAAGGACTCCCGCCCACCAAACCAAGTAGGACTCGGTTTGGGGGGGGGGAGAGTCCTCCCCCCTGGCTCGGCCGACCCCTTGGGGATCCCTTGGACCCCAAGGCAAGGTCCCCCTCCCTCCTCCTATATATATGGGGCTTTTAGGGTAGATTTGAGACGACTTTCTCACGGCTGCCCGACCACATACCTCCATAGTTTTTCCTCTAGATCGTGTTTCTGCGGAGCTCGGGCGGAGCCCTGTTGAGACAAGATCATCACCAACCTCCGGAGCGCCGTCACGCTGCCGGAGAACTCTTCTACCTCTCCGTCTCTCTTGCTGGATCAAGAAGGCTGAGATCATCGTCGAGCTGTACGTGTGCTGAACGCGGAGGTGCCGTCCGTTCGGTACTAGATCGTGGGACTGATCGCGGGATTGTTCGCGGGGCGGATCGAGGGACGTGAGGACGTTCCACTACATCAACCGCGTTCTCTAACGCTTCTGTTGTGCGATCTACAAGGGTACGTAGATCACTCATCCCCTCTCGTAGATGGACATCACCATGATAGGTCTTCGTGCGCGTAGGAAAATTTTTGTTTCCCATGCGACGTTCCCCAACAGTGGCATCATGAGCTAGGTTCATGCGTAGATGTCTTCTCGAGTAGAACACAAAAGGTTTTGTGGGCGGTGATGTGCGTTTTGCTGCCCTCCTTAGTATTTTCTTGATTCCGCGGTATTGTTGGATTGAAGCGGCTTGGACCGACATTACACGTACGCTTACGAGAGACTGGTTTCATCGTTACGAGTAACCCCCTTTGCTCAAAGATGACTGGCAAGTGACGGTTTCTCCAACTTTAGTTGAATCGGATTTGACCGAGGAGGTCCTTGGATGAGGTTAAATAGCAACTCATATATCTCCGTTGTGGTGTTTGCGTAAGTAAGATGCGATCCTACTAGATACCCTTGGTCACCACGTAAAACATGCAACAACAAAATTAGAGGACGTCTAACTTGTTTTTGCAGGGTATGATTGTGATGTGATATGGACAACGATGTGATGTGATATATTGGATGTATGAGATGATCATGTTGTAATAGAAATATCGACTTGCACGTCGATGGTACGGCAACCGGCAGGAGCCATAGGGTTGTCTTTATACTAACATATGTGCTTGCAGATGCGTTTACTATTTTGCTAGGATGTAGCTTTAGTAGTAATAGCATAAGTAGCACGACAACCTCGATGGCAACACGTTGATGGATGATCATGGTGTGGCGCCGGTGACAAGAAGATCGTGCCGGTGCTTTGGTGATGGAGATCAAGAAGCACGTGACGATGCCATATCATGTCACTTATGAATTGCATGTGATGTTAATCCTTTTATGCACCTTATTTTGCTTAGAACGACGGTAGCATTATGAGGTGATCTCTCACTAAAATTTCAAGACGAAATTGTGTTCTCCCCGACTGTGCACCGTTGCTACAGTTCGTCGTTTCGAGACACCACGTGATGATCGGGTGTGATAGACTCAACGTTCACAAACAACGGGTGCAAAACAGTTGCGCACGCGGAACACTCGGGTTAAGCTTGACGAGCCTAGCATGTGCAGACATGGCCTCGGAACACATGAGACCGAAAGGTCGATCATGAATCATATAGTTGATATGATTAGCATAGGGATGCTTACCACTGAAACTATACTCAACTCACGTGATGATCGGACTTGGGATAGTGTAAGTGGATCATGAACCACTCAAATGACTAGAGAGATGTACTTTTTGAGTGGGAGTTTAGCATATAATTTGATTAAGTTGAACTCTAATTATCTTGAACATAGTCTAAGTCCACTTTGAATATATTTGTGTTGTCGATCATGGCTCACGCAAGTGTCGTCCAGAATTTTAATACGTTCCTAGAGAAAGCTAAGTTGAAAGATGATGGAAGCAACTTTGTAGACTGGGCTCGTAATCTTAAGCTAATCTTACAAGCTGGAAAGAAGGATTATGTCCTTAATGCTGCGCTAGGAGATGAACCACCCGCTACGGCTGATCAGGATGTTAAGAACGCTTGGTTAGTGCGTAAGGAGGACTACTCAATAGTTCAATGTGCAGTCTTGTATGGCTTAGAACCGGGACTTCAACGTCGCTTTGAGCGTCATGGAGCATTTGAGATGTTCCAGGAGTTGAAGTTTATCTTCCAGAAGAACGCCCAGATCGAGAGGTATGAGACCTCCGATAAATTCTATGCTTGCAAGATGGAGGAAAACTCGTCTGTCAGTGAACATGTGCTCAAAATGTCTGGGTACTCAAACCGTCTAGCTGAACTGGGGATTGAACTCCCGCAAGAAGCTATCACTGACAGAATCCTTCAATCACTGCCGCCAAGCTATAAAGGCTTTGTGTTGAACTACAACATGCAAGCGATGAACAAGTCTCCCGGCGAGTTGTTTGCGATGCTGAAAGTCGCAGAGTCTGAACTCCGTAAAGAGCATCAAGTGTTGATGGTGAGCAAGACCACTAGTTTCAAGAGAAACGGCAAAGGAAAGAAGGGCAATTCGAAGAAGAGCGGCAAGCCTGTTGCCAATCCGCCGAAGAAGCCCAAAGCTGGACCTAAGCCTGAAACAGAGTGCTTCTATTGCAAGGGTATGGGTCACTGGAAGCGCAATTGCCCCAAGTATCTGGCGATAAGAAGGCGGGCAAAGAAAAATCAGGTATATTTGATATACATGTTATTGATGTGTACTTAACCGGCTCTCGTAGTAGTGCCTGGGTATTTGATACCGGTTCTGTTGCTCACATTTGCAACTCGAAGCAGGAACTGCGGAATAGATGAAGGCTGGCGAAAGATGAAGTGACGATGCGCGTAGGAAACGGTTCCAAGGTTGATGCAATCGCCGTCGGCACAGTGTCACTTCAGCTACCATCGGGATTAGTGATGAACTTAAATCATTGTTATTTAGTGCCTGCGTTGAGCATGAACATTATATCTGGATCTTGTTTATTGCGAGACGGTTACTCTTTTAAGTCTGAGAATAATGGTTGTTCTATTTCTATGAGTAACATCTTTTATGGTCATGCACCGAATGTGAGAGGATTGTTCATATTGAATCTTGATAGCGATACACATATACATAACATTGAGACCAAAAGAGTTAGAGTAAACAATGATAGCGCCATATTTTTGTGGCACTGCCGCTTGGGTCATATTGGTGTAAAGCGCATGAAGAAACTCCATGCTGATGGACTTTTGGAGTCACTTGACTTTGATTCACTTGACACGTGCGAACCATGCCTCATGGGCAAGATGACTAAGACTCCGTTCTCCGGAACAATGGAGCGTGCAAGTGACTTGTTGGAAATCATACATACCGATGTGTGTGGTCCAATGAGCATGGAGGCACGTGGCGGATATCGTTATTTTCTCACCTTCACTGATGATATAAGTAGATATGGTTATGTCTACTTGATGAAGCACAAGTCTGAAACATTTGAAAAGTTCAAGCAATTTCAGAGTGAAGTGGAAAATCATCGTAACAAGAAGATCAAGTTCCTGCGGTCTGATCGTGGGGGTGAATATCTGAGTTTCGAGTTTGGTGCTCATTTAAGACAATGTGGAATTGTTTCGCAGTTAACACCGCCTGGAACACCACAGCGTAATGGTGTGTCCGAACGTCGTAATCGTACTTTGTTAGAGATGGTGCGATCTATGATGTCTCTTACTGATTTGCCGTTGTCATTTTGGGGTTATGCATTAGAAACAGCTGCATTCACTTTGAATAGGGCACCATCAAAATCCGTTGAGACGACGCCATACGAACTGTGTTATGGCAAAAGACCAAAGTTGTCGTTTCTTAGAGTTTGGGGATGTGATGCTTATGTCAAAAAGCTTCAGCCTGAAAAGCTGGAACCCAAAGCGGAAAAATGCGTCTTCATAGGTTACCCAAAGGAGACAGTTGGGTACACCTTCTATCTCAAATCCGAGGGCAAAGTGTTTGTTGCTAAAAATGGAACTTTTCTCGAGAAGGAGTTTCTCTCGAGAGAATTGAGTGGGAGGAAGATAGAACTTGACGAGGTTGTCGAACCTCTCATCCCTCTGGATGGTGGCACAGGGCAAGGGGAAACCTCTGTCGTTGCGACGCCGGTTGAGGAGGAAGTTAATGATGATGATCATGAAACTCCAGTTCAAGTTTCTGTTGAACCACGCAGGTCGACGAGATCACGCGCTGCTCCAGAGTGGTACGGTAATCCCGTCTTATCAATCATGTTGTTAGACAACAATGAACCTGCAAATTATGAAGAAGCAATGGTGGGCCCAGATTCCAACAAATGGCTAGAAGCCATGAAATCCGAGATAGGATCCATGTATGAGAACAAAGTGTGGACTTTGGAGATACTGCGTGAGGGCCGCAAGGCTATTCAGAACAAATGGATCTTTAAGAAGAAGACGGACGCTGACGGTAATGTGACCGTTTATAAAGCTCGACTTGTGGCAAAGGGTTTTTCACAAGTTCCAGGAATTGACTACGATGAGACTTTCTCTCCCGTAGCGATGCTTAAGTCCGTCAGAATCATGTTAGCAATAGCTGCATTTTTCGATTATGAAATCTGGCAGATGGATGTCAAAACGGCGTTCCTTAACGGTTTCCTTAAGAAAGAGTTGTATATGATGCAACCCGAAGGTTTTGTCGATCCTAAAAATGCTGACAAGGTGTGCAAGCTCCAGCGATCCATTTATGGACTGGTGCAAGCATCTCGGAGTTGGAACAAACGCTTTGATGAGGTGATCAAAGCATTTGGGTTTATACAAGTGGTTGGAGAATCTTGTATTTACAAGAAAGTGAGTGGGAGCTCTGTGGCGTTTCTAATATTATATGTGGATGACATATTACTGATTGGAAACAACGTAGAGATTTTAGAGAGCATAAAAGGTTACTTGAATAAAAGTTTCTCTATGAAGGACCTAGGAGAAGCTGCTTACATTCTAGGCATTAAGATCTATAGGGATAGATCAAAACGCCTGATTGGACTTTCACAAAGCACATACCTTGATAAAGTTTTGAAGAGGTTCAAAATGGAACAGTCCAAGAAAGGGTTCTTGCCAGTTTTACAAGGTACGAGATTGAGTAAGACTCAGTGCCCAGCAACTGATGAAGATAGAGAGCATATGCGCTCCGTCCCCTATGCTTCAGCCATAGGTTCTATCATGTATGCGATGCTGTGCACTAGACCGGATGTTAGCCTGGCCATAAGTATGGCAGGTAGATTCCAGAGTAATCCAGGAGTGGATCACTGGACGGCGGTCAAGAATATCCTGAAGTACCTGAAAAGGACTAAGGAGATGTTTCTCGTGTATGGAGGTGACGAGGAGCTCGCCGTAAAAGGTTACGTTGATGCAAGCTTTGACACAGATCCGGACGACTCTAAGTCACAAACCAGATACGTATTTATTCTTAATGGGGGTGCAGTAAGCTGGTGCAGTTCCAAGCAAAGCGTCGTAGCAGATTCTACATGTGAAGCGGAGTACATGGCTGCCTCGGAGGCGGCTAAGGAGGGTGTCTGGATGAAGCAGTTCATGACGGATCTTGGAGTCGTGCCAAGTGCACTGGATCCAATAACCTTGTTCTGTGACAACACTGGTGCCATTACCTTAGCAAAGGAACCAAGGTTTCACAAGAAGACCAGACACATCAAACGACGCTTCAACCTCATCCGCGACTACGTCGAGGAGGAGGACGTAAATATATGCAAAGTGCACATGGATCTGAATGTAGCAGACCCGCTGACTAAACCTCTTCCACGGCCAAAACATGATCGACACCAGGACTGTATGGGTGTTAGATTTATTACAATGTAATTCACATGGTGATGTGAGGGCTAGATTATTGACTCTAGTGCAAGTGGGAGACTGTTGGAATTATGCTCTAGAGGCAATAATAAATGTATAGTTATTATTATAATTCATGTATCAAGATAATAGTTTATTATCCATGCTATAATTGTATTGAATGAAGACTCATTTACATGTGTGGATACATAGACAAAACACCGTCCCTAGCATGCCTCTAGTTGGCTAGCCAGTTGATCGAAGATAGTCAGTGTCTTCTGATTATGAACAAGGTGTTGTTGCTTGATAACTGGATCACGTCATTAGGAGAATCACGTGATGGACTAGACCCAAACTAATAGACGTAGCATGTTGATCGTGTCATTTTGTTGCTACTGTTTTCTGCGTGTCAAGTATTTGTTCCTATGACCATGAGATCATATAACTCACTAACACCGGAGGAATACTTTGTGTGTATCAAACATCGCAACGTAACTGGGTGACTATAAACATGCTCTACAGGTATCTCCGAAGGTGTTCGTTGAGTTAGTATGGATCAAGACTGGGATTTGTCACTCCATGTGATGGAGAGGTATCTCGGGGCCCACTCGGTAAATACAACATCACACACAAGCCTTGCAAGCAATGTGACTTAGTGTAAGTTACGGGATCTTGTATTACGGAACGAATAAAGAGACTTACCGGTAAACGAGATTGAAATAGGTATGCGGATACTGACGATCGAATCTCGGGCAAGTAACATACCGAGGGACAAAGGGAATGACATACGGGATTATATGAATCCTTGGCACTGAGGTTCAAACAATAAGATCTTGGTAGAATATGTAGGATCCAATATGGGCATCCAGGTCCCGCTATTGGATATTGACCGAGGAGTCTCTCGGGTCATGTCTACATAGTTCTCGAACCCGCAGGGTCTGCACACTTAAGGTTCGACGTTGTTTTATGCGTATTTGAGTTATATAGTTGGTTACTGAATGTTGTTCGGAGTCCCGGATGAGATCACGGACGTCACGAGGGTTTCCGTAATGGTCCGGAAACGAAGATTGATATATAGGATGACCTCATTTGATTACCGGAAGGTTTTCGGAGTTACCGGGAATGTACCGGGAATGACGAATGGGTTCCGGGAGTTCACCGGGGGGGGCAACCCACCCCGGGGAAGCCCATAGGCCTTGAGGGTGGCGCACCAGCCCTTAGTGGGCTGGTGGGACAGCCTAAAAGGGCCCTATGCGCATTGGAAGAAAAATCGAAGAGAAAAGAAAAAAAAAGGAGGAGCTCGGAAAGGAAAGAAGGACTCCACCCACCAAACCAAGTAGGACTCGGTTTGGGGGGGAGTCCTTCCTCCCTTTGGCTCGGCCGACCACCTTGGGGGCAAGGTCCCCCCTCTCCCACCTATATATACGGAGGTTTTAGGGCTGATTTGAGACGACTTTTCCACGGCAGCCCGACCACATACTGTTGGGGAACGTCGCATGGGAAACAAAAATTTTCCTACGCGCACGAAGACCTATCATGGTGATGTCCATCTACGAGAGGGGATGAGTGATCTACGTACCCTTGTAGATCGTACAGCAGAAGCGTTAGAGAACGCGGTTGATGTAGTGGAACGTCCTCACGTCCCTCGATCCGCCCCGCGAACAATCCCGCGATCAGTCCCACGATCTAGTACCGAACGGACGGCACCTCCGCGTTCAGCACACGTACAGCTCGACGATGATCTCGGCCTTCTTGATCCAGCAAGAGAGACGGAGAGGTAGAAGAGTTCTCCGGCAGCGTGACAGCGCTCCGGAGGTTGGTGATGATCTCGTCTCAGCAGGGCTCCACCCGAGCTCCGCAGAAACGCGATCTAGAGGAAAAACTATGGAGGCATGTGGTCGGGCAGCCGTGAGAAAGTCGTCTCAAATCTGCCCTAAAAGCCCCATATATATAGGAGGAGGGAGGGGGACCTTGCCTTGGGGTCCAAGGGATCCCCAAGGGGTCGGCCGAGCCAGGGGGGAGGACTCTCCCCCCCCAAACCGAGTCCTACTTGGTTTGGTGGGAGGGAGTCCTTCCCCCTTCCCACTTCTCCCCTTTTTTTTTCTTTCCTTTGATTTTTTCTTCCTTGGCGCATAGGGGATTGGTGGGCTGTCCCACCAGCCCACTAAGGGCTGGTGTGACCCCCCCAAATACCTATGGGCTTCCCCGGAGTGGGTTGCCCCCCTCCGGTGAACTCCCGGAACCCATTCGTCATTCCCGGTACATTCCCGGTAACTCCGAAAACCTTCCGGTAATCAAATGAGGCCATCCTATATATCAATCTTCGTTTCCGGACCATTCCGGAAACCCTCGTGACGTCCGTGATCTCATCCGGGACTCCGAACAACATTCGGTAACCAACCATATAACTCAAATACGCATAAAACAACGTCGAACCTTAAGTGTGCAGACCCTGCGGGTTCGAGAACTATGCAGACATGACCCGAGAGACTCCTCGGTCAATATCCAATAGCGGGACCTGGATGCCCATATTGGATCCTACATATTCTACGAAGATCTTATCGTTTGAACCTCAGTGCCAAGGATTCGTATAATCCCGTATGTCATTCCCTTTGTCCTTTCGGTATGTTACTTGCCCGAGATTCGATTGTCAGTATCCGCATACCTATTTCAATCTCGTTTACCGGCAAGTCTCTTTACTCGTTCCGTAACACAAGATCCCGCAACTTACACTAAGTTACATTGCTTGCAAGGCTTGTCTGTGATCTTGTATTACCGAGTGGGCCCTGAGATACCTCTCCGTCACACGGAGTGACAAATCCCAGTCTTGATCCATACTAACTCAACTAACACCTTCGGAGATACCTGTAGAGCATCTTTATAGTCACCCAGTTACGTTGCGACGTTTGATACACACAAAGCATTCCTCCGGTGTCAGTGAGTTATATGATCTCATGGTCATAGGAATAAATACTTGACACGCAGAAAACAGTAGCAACAAAATGACACGATCAACATGCTACGTCTATTAGTTTGGGTCTAGTCCATCACGTGATTCTCCCAATGACGTGATCCAGTTATCAAGCAACAACACCTTGTTCATAATCAGAAGACACTGACTATCATTGATCAACTGGCTAGCCAACTAGAGGCATGCTAGGGACGGTGTTTTGTCTATGTATCCACACATGTAAATGAGTCTTCATTCAATACAATTATAGCATGGATAATAAACTATTATCTTGATACAGGAATTATAATAATAACTATACATTTATTATTGCCTCTAGGGCATAATTCCAACACATACCTCCACGGTTTTTCCTCTAGATCGCGTTTCTGCGGAGCTCTGGCGGAGCCCTGCTGAGACAAGATCATCACCAACCTCCGGAGCACCGTCATGCTGCCGGAGAACTCTTCTACCTCTCCGTCTCTCTTGCTGGATCAAGAAGGCCGAGATCATCGTCGAGCTGTACGTGTGCTGAACGCGGAGGTGCCGTCCGTTCGGTACTAGATCGTGGGACTGATCGCGGGATTGTTCGCGGGGCGGATCGAGGGACGTGAGGACGTTCCACTACATCAACCGTGTTCACTAACGCTTCTGCTGTACGGTCTACAAGGGTACGTAGATCACTCATCCCCTCTCGTAGATGGACATCACCATGATAGGTCTTCGTGCGCGTAGGAAATTTTTTGTTTCCCATGCGACGTTCCCCAACAGGAGGAACCGCCTGAAACATGTCAATATATCCAACTTACGAATGAAACTAAGTAGTTTTAATCTAGGCAATCACAACTAGATGGAAACTACCTTCATGTACATGGAACGGGTAAGATGGACTCTACGGGCTAGCGGCCTTGGGAGAAGCATCTCGCGTTTATGTGCAAAATACTTCACCACGGAATTGACGCGAGCCTCGGAAGGCATGTCTTGGACAATCTTCTTGGCAATCTCCTCCATAACATCACTAGCTTCATCCTCCATACCCTCAACGCAAGTAAAGAAGTCCTACCAAAGTGCATCAATTCACATAAGACAGTTATCGGTGCAATATTTTGAATACTAGCAAAGAAATAACTATGAAAATTGAGAAAGAACTTTACCCAAAAATCGTTAACCACCCACTCTGCAGAGAGAATGTGCATCCGGAGAACATCGGGGAGACGTTGTCGAAATTTTGTGTCGGATTAGAGTAGTGCATGAAAGCAAAGCCAGCCTACATGCGGGATAATGGTTCCATGCCGGAAATCCTCGGCATCAGGCACGGCGTCATCACATGGCCCCCGTAGGGGTGTGTTCAAAGTTTGGGCACGTTCCGTGTAGGCCACACCTGAGGCCGCTGCTAAAATGCACCATCTTCGAGGTAGTCTCTCGGTATCGAGAGGGAACATATCAGGTTTGTGAAGCAAGTGCGGGCCATGTTGCTCTGCTGACCTCGAAACTTCTCGTGCTCTCAAAGGAGGCCATCAAAAGACACATGCCAGGCCCCCGCATTTTTCTGACTTGCCTGCAATATTTGAGACATTTATTGCACTTTTAGGGTTTCAGTGTCCGAAATTGTAGATCTACAAGGCGACACATGAAATCATGCCTAGAAGCGTCATGGAAAATCCTATGTGATGTATTTGTGACATGACTATGCCTTGTGCAGGTGTGGGAGGGGCAGGCTCCGGGCTCGCTGGTGGGGGAGGCCCCAGATCTTCCCCTCCTGGTGGCTCTACGCGCGGGGCGGAGGGGCACCGGGGGGGTGCTCCTAGGCGACGATGGTCCGTGTGGCGTTGGCGGCGGGCTGATGCTGCGGCACGACCTGGCAACGGCCTCCCGACACAAATCTGCGCCCTGCGGGGTCCATCTAGGCCTGGGGCAGGTCTTACGGTGGAGCGGGTCTACGGTGAAACTTCCGGGAGGCAGGGCAGCGACGACGGGCGGCTGGGTGCTGGCGGCGCCGTCACCAACCCGTTGCAGCATGGCCGTCGTTTGACGCCTCTCTTCGGTCTCCTTGGCCTCGTGTTGGTGTTCGTAGTGAGATAACGTGGATGTTGGCGCAACTGTGATGGTGCATGGGGTTGGGCGGTGGTTTCGTTGGCCGGTTTTGGTTGGGCAGTGGGGTTTGGAGTGCGGGGGCATTCCTTGCCGGTTCGGCCGGCTCCGATGCGGTGACGCTGGCGGTTGCCACCATTACTTCCTCGGGGGTGTCTTTGGTAGCCATCTACTACCTCCTTCCGCGTGCCAGGGAAAACCCTAGGATTTGTCCGAGCAGCAGCGTCATCGGTGTCACTTCCCTTCTTGGAGGTGCTGCTTGACACGCGGCGGATCGGAGCCTCGGGCTGTGGTGTTTTGTCTCCGGAAAATGGTACGATGCTGGAAATCCTCGGGATCAGGCACGGTGTCATCACATGGCCCCTGTAGGGTGTAGTCAAAGTTTGGACACGTTCCGAGTAAGCCTCACCTAAGGCTGCTTGTAAACTGCACCATCTTCGAGGTAATCTCTTGCTATCGAGAGGGAACGTATCAGGTTTGTGAAGGAAGTGTGGGTTATGTTGCTCCATTGGCCGCGAAACTTCTCCTGCTCTCAAAGGAGGCAATCGAATGACACGTGTCAGGCGCCTGCATTTTTCTAACCCACCTGCAATATGTGAGACATTTATTGGACTTAGCGTTGGAAATTGCAGATCTACAAGGCGACACATGAAATCATGCTCAGAAGCAGCACGAAAAATCATATGTGATGTATTTGTGACATGGGCATGCCTTGTGCAGGTGTGGGAGGGGCAGGACCAGCCATTGGGGGTGCGAAATTACCTCGGCGACATGCTTGATCCAACCGTTTGAATCCTCGGATAATGGTACGATGCCGGAAATCCTCTGTATCAGGCATGACGTCATCATATGGCCCCTGTAGGGGTGTGTTCAAAGTTTGGGCACGTTCCGTGTAGGCCTCACCTGAGGCCGCTGCTAAAATGCACCATCTTCGAGGTAGTCTCTCGGTATCGAGAGGGAACATATCACGTTTGTGAAGCAAGTGCGGGTCATGTTGCTCCGTTGACCTCGAAACTTCTCGTGCTCTCAAAGGAGGCCATCAAAAGACACATGCCAGGCCCCCGCATTTTCCTGACCCGCCTGCAATATTTGAGACATTTATTGCACTTCTAGGGTTTCAGTGTCCGAAATTGTAGATCTACAAGGCGACACATGAAATCATGCCTAGAAGCGTCATGGAAAATCCTATGTGATGTATTTGTGATATGGGTATGCCTTGCGCAGGTGTGGGAGGGGCAGGCCCAGCCATCGGGGGTGCGAAATTACCTCGGCGACATGCCTGATCCAACCGTTTGAATCGATGGCACTAGGTGCAGCACCAACATTGTAGGCGCACAACCTTCTTGTGATACTGTTGTGTTTGTGAGGCAAGTGTCACATCAGAAATTTGTATTGGTTATGTATACATCGCAACACCCTTTCATAAATATATTTGGGTAAAACCCATGTCGGTGCGGTCTTTCTACCCTCGCTCGCACCGTTTTCGGTGATGCACCGGCCGTAGGGCCCGCAAGGTCCATGGTCGACATGAGAGACATTCTCGCGGAGAAAACCCCGGATGGCATCTCTTGGAATTTCACGGCTTCGGAGGTCTACTCGGCCTCCTCTGCCTACAAGGCATTCTTTGTTGGTCAGGTTGCCACTAGCATGAGACCACTGGTGTGGGAATATTGGGCGCCCACAAAATGCAAATTATTTGCGTGGCTCATAATCAAGAATAGGGTCTGGACGACGGATAGGCTTCAGAAGAGGGGGTGGCCAAACCGTGGCCTTTGCCGACTCTGCAAGCGTGAGCGTGAGACCGCGGCTCACCTGCTATTTAACTGTAGGTACTCTCTCAGGATGTGGCGCGAGATTAAGCTTTGGCTTGCTATGTACGAGCTGGAGATCGATATTTGGCCCGGGGTACTTTCCATCGATGAGTGGTGTGAGACGAATGTGCTACACACGGGACATAGGAACAAGAGGCGACGGCCTCACTACTTGTGTTGGTAGTCTGGGAGATTTGGAAAGAAAGGAATGCGAGGATTTTTTGAAACAAAGCGTCCATGCCCGCTTGGGTGGTTACCTTGATAAAAAAGTGAAGCGAGGATTTGAATAGTCGCCGGGGCAAAGAGAAATTGAGTTCGATCACGCTGCAAGAGTAGTCATTCTGATGCCGGCCATTTGTGGAGGAGTAGTGGACCTCTTAACTATGTTTCAAACTCCTTGATCAATGAGATGAGGCAAATCTTTTGCCTTCGTTTCGAAAAAGAAAGTTTTACAGTGTCGTGGTTCAGATTTTGGGTCCTCCCTCCGTTCATTAGTTTAGAGCCAATAGATTTTTTTTCTAAAAGTTCACCTAGTGTGTGTTCAGACTATATATGTACCCAAGGACTATATGGTTTATGTAAATGGACACCGAAACAAAGTTGGTCGCGTGTCCATTTTTACATGGTGTAAATCTAGCGACAGGTGGACGATTGAAAGGCACACTAAGAGCATAGTTAATAGTATAGCCCATAGTAGCCGGAAACGGGGAACGATGGGCCGTGGGACGGCTCATCGACCCAGAATCATATTCGGGAACGAGGGTCGATTCGGTAAGATTCGATGCGGATTCGGCGTTTCCGCAGCCGGATCGTCAATTCAGATTCGACGACTCGACAGTCCTGGTTCTTGAATCGATCGAGTAAGCAAAAGGTCAGCCATATCAATCACGAACTCCTCGTTTTACTCTCTGCGCCGTTCTTTTTCACTCCCCTAAATAACTCCTCCTTCTGCTCTCCAATTACTGCAAGAATGCTAATAAATTTTCCATTGGGAAGGAGATGATTTATTTTAGTGGGTGTTTCTTTCCAGGGACTTTCTGGTGTAGGGACTAAAAAAAAGTCCCTTTTAGTCTCATGTGAAAGAAACAGGAGGGACTTTTAGGGACTAAAAGGGGGTATTTGGGACTAAAGGAAGAAGTCCCTATGGGAGGGACTTTTTGGGACTTTTTTTGGCTCTTTTTCCAACAATGCCCCTACTTTTAGCATGTCATTTAATAACTTTTAGTATATTACTAGGGGTAACATGGTCTTTTTGCATGTCATTTAATGACCTCTAGTCCATGTTTAGTCCTTGAAAAGAAACAGGTAGGGACTAGATACTTTTTAGTTCGGACAAAAAAAGTCCTAAGACTTTTTAAAGAAACAGGGCCTTAGTCTACATGGATCAACGATGCAGCCAGTTGCTCCCAGCCCAACTAGTTCCCTGTATAAGTACTCCCTCGTTCCCTCTCCCTCCCAGCCACTTGCTCCCCGCATCCAGTGACCAGAGGCGCATGCAGCAGTAGAAATTCAGATTCAAAACCAGCCATGCTTCAGAAGACTTGATTGCTCGAGGATCCAAGAGTCCAGTGACATTCATGCATTCAGTTTTCAGATTCAGGTACACCTAACCTACACCATTCAGTTCATCAGATGATCAGAAATCAGATCTTACCTTTGAATTACAGTTTTGTGAGTAAGAATTTAATATATGAACCCGTTCATTATTCAGAGATTGGATGGCGTTTGGGTCGAAACGTAAGTTAGCAGATCAGAGTGACATCGAGGAGGATGACGCCGATGATGTTGATCTCATCAATTCCGATGATGAGCGTAATAGCGCTTTGGATGCCTCTGATGAACAAGATGAATCTGCCGAGCATGGTACTGCAAAACCTGCTAAATCCCTTCTAGATGAGGTATTTTTTCTTGATGCACCTAAAGGGAAGAACTCTTGTGGATCAAGACCCTGGCGATGCAAACATTGTGATAAGAAGTACACACGTAGTTATACAAGAATTCATTAGCACTTCTTTGGTGTTGGTCCTGGCAAGACGAAACAAATTGCTCGCTGCTCTGTCGCAAGTGATCGCGTCAAGTATAAGAAAATATATGATAAGGTATATGCACATGTTTTTTATGAGAAAAATTATTCAGACAACACCACAACAAATGGCACCTATATGACTCTTTCCCTGTTTTGATTTACAGTATCACCAACCTGAGAAAGTACAAGCTTCAGGCTCGGTGCCTAAAAAGCACTTGGTAGAAGCTTTTGCTGGGGTGGAAAGAGATGCAGTGGACATGCAAATAATGTTGTTCCTTTGTGCTAATGGAATTCCCTTCAATGTGTTGAGAAGTCCTCGATACTATGAAATGGTAGCAGCCATCCAGAGAGCACCAAAGGGATACAAACCTCCTGCATATGGGAAGGCTAGGACTACTCTTCTAGATGCATGTAAGAGAAAGGTGGAGAATGATTTGGCTCCGGTTAGACAAACATGGTAAACCTCAAACATTCAGCATTTGTAATCATCTATTTTTTCTAACGGATGGTGTCTCATGGTGTCTATAACTCTATATAGATATTCCCATGGTGTCTTCGTTGTTTCTGACGGATCGACAAATATGAAGAACCATCCATTAATCAACGTAATAGCACCGAATAGCCGTGGTTCAATGTTTCTGTATGCAGAAGACTTCTCTGGAGAAGAGAAGACAGGTGAAGCCATTGCACAATTCTTACTGCAAGCCATTGAGGAGATTGGCCCTTCCAATGTCCTTCAGGTCATCACTGTTAATGCATCTAATTGCAGAGTTGCGGGTGAAGAAATTCAGAAAGTATATTTTTCCAATTACAGTTTGGTACATTGATTTTAGTTTGAGGATCACGTATATCCAATTGTGTTTGGGAAAGCAATTGTGAAGTTCTTTAGGAACCACCAGCACTTTCAAGATCTCTTTAGACGCAAGTCCAAGTTGGATCTTTTGAAGGTCTCAAAAACAAGATTTGCTTCTCACTATATTGTGCTTAAGAGGCTTATGGATGTTCGAGAGGCGCTCACAACTACCATCGTCACAAGCAAGTGGAAGGAACTGGTGAAGGCTTGTGATGTACAAACAAGAGCAGCAGCAAATGCGATTGCCCAAAATATCATTGATGAGACATTTTGGGATGAGCTTAAAATCATCCTTGACATCACAAAACCATTATACATGGTAATCAAGTTCAGTGATGGACCCAAAATCTGTTGATATATATATGAAAGAATGGACAGTATGCTTGGCGAGATGCAAGAAGTCATGACAAGGGAAGATAACCCTCACGAAGATGATTGGTCGGAGGTAAATGAAATTATTCTTTATCGGTGGGGAAAGATGAACTGGCATTTTCATTGCTTAGCGTTTGCTCTTTCTCCTTAGGATTATGATCAAGCCTATCTTGCAAGTCCTGCTCCTGGTGGTGGTCAAAGGAAAGCTCCAAATGATGACAGTGAGGTTATGGAAGGTGTTATAGAGGCTCTAAATAGAATTGCAGAAGATAAAAAAAGAGTATGCTCTTTTACGTGAGGAGCTTAACACCTTTATAATGAAGAAAGGTTTGTATGCAATAGACGCCGTTCAAGGTGATGCAGCCACGATGAATGCCACAGAATGGTCGTTCAAATTATGGCTCAAAAACTCCAACTTTAAGTGAGGTGGCAAAGAAAGTCTTGTCTCAGCCAATAAGCAGCTCCTCTGCCGAAAGAAATTGGAGTACCTACTTATTCATACATAATGTAAAGGGAAACAAGCTGAATGCAACGACAACTGATAAGCTTGTCTTTATTCATGCAAACGAGCGTATGAAGAGGAGGTTTTCAGAGGGCTACAATTCAGGTCCACATTATTAGTGGGATGTTGAGCCCGAGAATGATTTGCTGGCGGATTCAAGCTTGAAGCTTGAGCAGCTGCGTTGGGATCATGTCTTATCATAGCTTGGAGCTTTAGCAGCCTACTCATTCATTCTTGAAGTATTTTGTTAAGTACTCGTGCTGATAATTAAATATATCATGTCTTATCATCGTTCATATGGTTGATCCACCGTCGTACCGGCTTCATCGTCCCAACTAGTAAAGATTCACGTTCCTCGTTCCATGGTACATTCAGACCTTAAAGAAATTTCTATGGCATGATAACACGGATCTTGATGCAAACTTGAGGGGAGGAAATATTCTTACCTCCACTGAACATTGAGACCTTAAAGAGAGTACCCGACCTAGTCACACCTTGATTCTTCAATCCTCCAGCCTCCAGACAAGAAATGAGTGGCATGTGCCATCAGACGGACGATGCTGAAAGATTAGAATATTCATTAATGTTGGAATTATGTGTCCTGCAACTATATTCAAATAATAGGAATTGCTAATATTCGGAATACCTTATTATGGAATCATACATGTATTTATACATGGAATTACTTTACATGATTATCATGGGATTATTACTTGTTGGAATACTTAAGTTATATACTTAAGGAAGCTGGTCAATTATCGGTGGAATACAATCTATTTTATATATTGGAAAGACTACCCGGGTACGCTGATAATTGGAAGGAGCTAGATCGTATAGTTAGATTACATCCCTAATGTTGATCTACATAATTAGAGGAATTTGCACTCTATTATGACGCGTTGCTCACAAGCGTGTGTTCCAGGGACATAAACGGGTAGAATCCGTTAACAGACAAATATGATCGTAGTTGGTAATTTGATCTGGAGTCTATCCCGGAAACTAGTGGAAAATACTAGAAATCTTATATCTGTATAAGAGGTGGACTCTTTGGAAAAACAGTATACGAAGGTCCCTACCCCCTAGCCTCAGAGATGCGATTGTGAGCGGCACCACGGATAAGCGCAGAGGAATAGGGGGTAGACCACAAACCCTAAATATCTAACAATTAAGATGTTATATCATCGAGGAGAATTGATCAGTTTTTTGCTAAAACAAGAAGCTAAGTTTATGGCATTACAGTACAGCAGTTTACCTAGCCAGGGAAGTTAATTCATTGCGGCGCTGTAAGAACTGTAAGGAAACATTGCTACCCTCTGCCTACTCCCGTCCAAGAATCAAGAGTCAAAAGGTGCCAGATTCTGGACGTCTAAAAAAGCCCAGGCTCTGATTTCTGTGTTAGAAAAAGAAGCTTGTTTATCAAGAAAATCGCATTAGTTTCAAAAATGCAAGTATGCGGATGTCCAGCCATAGTTGTTATTTCTCATCAACCTAGGAAGCTTGTTTTCCAGGCACAACTTATTCACTTAAGATTGTGGTACGGAGAAAGGATCACAACAAATTCAGTCAGAATGCAAATGCGTAAGAAACAAAATTGGTATTTCTTGGGAAAAACAGAGTGCTGGCAACACCAAGCCTACCTGTCGACTAGAGAGAAGCAACTAGAGAGTTGGTGAGAAAAATAGAGTCCCGGCGACTACGGAGAAGGCTACAGCAATTTGTACCAACAGATGACACCATGAAAACAATCAGGAGAACTAACTGTTTAAAAGTCAACTTCTTATAAAGTACATCTGCTCAAGCTAAAATAGGTGCAAGACACCGGCACTGTTTTGGCGGTGCTAATTGGAGTGTTTCCTTTCTTATTCTTATTATTAAGAGACGGCCGGTTGATTCATCGGTGGAAATTCTTGTTTGTTTTATTGATTTATATGCATGGAATTTTTTGTTTAATAATGTGTAGATTGAAAAGGTAACATAGTTAGTTTTGACATTTAAAAAATATATTTTTTTTGTGCAGATAAATGTAAGTTTTTTTAGAAGAGTAATTACCCGCCCTAATTGATGTCATTTCTATTTTTTTTTAAAGAACACTTTGAGATATCAATGTAAAAAATATCGCTTCAAAGCTATTTGACACACACGTACATGCACACATACTACTTGGCAGTCCAGAAATTTTTGCGGCATTGAAGAAGAAAGCATTATCTCAAATCTACACAACGATCAAAACTACAAACAAGGTAATCACGTTATGTGTTCAAGGACTATAGTGGTAAGTTGATCATTACTCATTCATGGACTTCATGAATTTGATCGATAACGCCTTTGCCGACACCTTCTTGGCTGCCGCATAAAGCATCTTTAGAACTTGCCAGTCTTGATGTCAGCTGGGGTGTCGGCGATGACGACAATCGCGGTTGCGCCCTAGAAAAACTGCTTGCCACAAAGACGGCCATCTTGAGCACAATGTGGCAATCGACGCCAACCTCCAGCGTAATATGTTGCCTTGTCATCATAGTCATCACCTTTAGCACTAGTTCGACATCGACACTGCATTTTGTGGCCTTCGGTGGCAGATTTGTTGACGCAACAACCAACAACTTAACCATTCCACTTTGCCAACCTGTATTTGGTTTCAGTCTCATCACTTTGTCAAAATAATCTTGATCGATAGACGTCTAATATTTTTCTTACCCCTACAGGTACTTGAAAGAAAGACAATACGAACTTCGGCATGCCCTTAAGAATATAATTAATGAGTACGAGTCGTCCTTTATAAGACATAAGCTTGCCCTTCCAGCAGCTTAGAATTTTTCTTCAATCGATCTTTTATGTAATTCCATTCTTTATTGGTAAGCTTTCGGTGGTGATTTGGGATTCCCAAATATCTAAATGGGGGTTGTCCGAACTCACATCCGGACAACTCTCTACAATTATCATGATCTTCTTTGGCGCGTCTAAAGCAGAATAATTCACTTTTATTAAAATTAATTTAAAAACCGAACGGTTGTTCGAAGAGATATAAAACTAACTTGATGTTTCTAGCCTTTGCCATGTCACGTTCTGTAAAAATAACAGTATCATCTGTATACTGTAGAATGAAGACCCCACCATCAACTATGCGTGGTATGAGTCCACTAACTTGAGCATCCTCTTTGGCCCTACCAATTAGGACCGCCAGCATGTCAATGACAATGTTAAAATGTATTGGAGACATTGGATCACCTTGGCTCAACCCCTTTTTAGTTGGGAAAATAACGACCTATGTCATCATTCACTTTTATTCCAACACTATCTTTTTGTTCAAAGGATTAAACCTTCTTCATCCCGGTCTCACCAAATCTATCTCTTCATACGTAAGCATTGTTGTAATAATGTCCATTTGACTTTAACATATGCATTCTCGAAAGAAACCTTAAAAACTACACCATCTAGTTTCTTTCGAGTGGATATCGTGCAAATTATTATCTACAATATGTCGTCCTGCATGAAGGCAGTCTGATGAAATATATGTCTGTTAGTAGTTTGAATAAGGCCAAGGGAGCTCACCGACGGTGTGGTAACATATCAGTAGACGAGTCTGTTAGTAGTTTGCCGGAAGTGACAGCACAGAGAAGAGGCTAGAATTAGACAGCACAGAGAAGAGGCTAACCGTCGGCTGCGACGTGTGAGAGAGGGGCAGGTTTGTGTTTCAGCCTTTCGTTAGGGGCAGATTTCCTCCAGGCCAGCATGAATTCAGCCCAGTAGGAAGTTTGAATGTATGGATGGCGTAGCGTGTTTCTTCTTTCTTGAACCTGGAAATAATAGAACATAAAAATAGAAATGAATTATACTATATACAAGTCATGATCAGATTCTTCTGGGAAAAAATTGTTAGCTGAAGTAAGATTTTAAATAGTACTTCCTTCCTATCAAAATATAAGACATTTTTTACGTTGTTGGTATAAGGAGGTATAATACTACATGAACTATAATCTGGACTTCAGAATATGTTATAAACTGCTACTAAAAACATTTTCAGCAAATACAACATTTTCAGTACTATTTGTAATTTATGTTGTATGCAAATTGAAAAGGGACCACATAGTTTTTACGTGTTCGTATGTGAACAACACTAGTGGGGACGGGGCCTATAGTCCCGGCCCGTAAGGGGCTTTAGTCCCGGTTCACCAACCGGTATCAAAGGGGCGGGACTGAAGGCCTAACCTTTAGACCTTTAGTCCCGGCCCTGTTACAAGCCGGGATCAAAGGTGCTCCATGTGGGCGCCTCGGAGCGCCCTCAGGGGCAGGCCCTTTAGTCCCGGGTCTTAACACGAACCGGGACTAAAGAGTTTCTGCAGATTTTGTTTATTTTAGGGTTTTAGGGTTTTAGGGTTTAGGTGTTCGGGAGATTAACGTGATGCCTCGTTTGGTGTTCGAGAATTAGTTTTCATATAATTCTAAATAGAAATAATTATGCATATATATATAAGATTAACTTATCTTACAAGGGAGCATATATATACAATTATATGGAGATCTGAATTATCGGGACTAGAGCCCGTCTATTCGATTACATGGACCAACATCAGTAATGGCCCCTAGCTACACTAAATCGTCCTTTGTCATCTATAGCTTCCGTCCTCAGAAAGGTCGCAAGCTCCTCTGCAACAGCAATCGCGCGTTGCTCTGGTACGGACTTCTCCCTCATGGCCGTGTACTATATAAGAAGAGGAGATGAATATGAATATCAATCATGATAACAAAGAATGACGGGTAAAAATAGAGGTGTGAATGTTCATTGCTTACGTCGTATCTGTGATCCTTGTGCTCAGAGGTAAACGTGCGAATGGTCTCGCAAACATAGTATCCGCATAGATGCGTCCCCCGTGGCTGCTGGTCGCACTTTACGAGAATAGAATATATATAATCAAAATAATAATCTAGCATCATAAATGTATTGAAAATAGAAGTATATCATACTACTACTTACCTGAGCCGCTCTAAAGGTCAGCTTCTCAGGATCGATACCGGGAGTCACGCACTTGAACCGCTTCCAAACCCTGCCCGACAAGGAAAATGATTTGCTAAGTTTTTCATTAATTGATATATCAGGAAATCATCGAAAGAGACCGATGGAGCGCAAGAATGATTGAAATTACCCTTGGAGCATCTCCTGCAGGCTTTGGAACTATTCCAAGGGTCTCGATAATGGGTCGAAGGCATCAACTCTTTCCTTATCAATTTGAATGTCCAACAGAATCCAATGAAAGCTGCACATGTATATATATATATATATATATATATATATATATATATATATATATATATGTGTGTGTGTGTGTGTGTGTGTGTGTGTGTGTGTGTGTGTGTGTGTGTGTGTGTCAGTAACTTATCAATTACACTTATAAGTGAATGGACACAACAGAGTAAAGACCCTCACCTGAAGTTGTATGAAAACAGTATGTGGTCACAAAATTTTTGATCTGTTAGAAACCTTAGAAGATTTTCCTCGGTCTCCTTGGGTTTAGCAGTTAGCGTCGCTATATGTATTTTATCTGGGTCAATAAACCCAATATTTAGGATGTTCCTATTTTTACATTCCAGAATCTTCATTCTGCATAACAGAGTACAAGTTATATGTAGACAATGAATTGAAATAACTAAACAAGTTATATGTAGACAACGAATTGAAAAACTTACAGACAATAGCAACTCATAAGAGATTTGTCGAGGGCGTTGGCATTGTACATCTAGAAGAGTTCATCAAAGTCGATATGGATTTCTTCGGGGCGACCGTAGTACTCCCGTGGGACACTCACCACGATCATCGTTCTCCCATTCTTTGATTCACTTAAGTACCATGTATGCAAGTAACGCATATTTGTTGGGAGATCATCTTTGCTGACCAAAGACGCTCCCATGACAAACTGTGGCTTAGGGGCTACCACAGCCTTGGGTAACCTGTCGTCTTGGGAAGCCAGAACGTCTTCAACCGGGATACCCCATTCACCCGCCCACTTCTTTGCTAATTCCAAATCTTGCCCCTGCACTAGAGGGGGGACATTCTCGGGTAACACCCTGAGGGGTGGGATCGACTGTTTGGCTGTTGTCCAAGCTGAGGAACGTCTGATCTTTTTTTGCTTGTAGTTGAACTTGATTTGCTCCCACTTGCACTTGCATGTGATCTGCTCTTTTTCACTTCCTTCTGCAATGTGCGTGTATAGTCATCAGGCTTATGGTGTAAGTCATACTATGATGGAAGGTTCGTGAAGTATTTTGCATATGCTATTTGCTTCTCGGTGTATTCCGGGCGGGGCTCGGGTTCCTTCTTTTTCATCTGCGCATCATGATGTTCCTTTGCTATCCTGGCGTTTTCCTCGGCGGTACGATCATAAGGTCTGATAGGAAGATTAGCATGAGGTACCTTTGGGAGGGGCGACAGTTGGCGCTTTGGGGAGCTCCGCCGCTTAGAAATCATCGACGAAGCGTTCTTGCTGGCACGCTTCCGCTTAGTATCCGGAGCGGGCGGCGGCGGAGACGGACGACCCAAGTCCGACGGCGGTGATCGAGATGGACTCGTGTTGTGCTGGCCGTCGTCATGTGGAGGGCTTGGAGGTGATGGAGGTGTAGGTGACCTACGACGACTCGGAGGCGGTGTTATCCTTGGGGCCGAGCCTGGAAGCTTGATGTAGTTCTTGTCCCATAGGATGACTCCACCCAGTACTTCTCCGAGTGTCCTCTCATCTTCGGGTCCAGCTATGTCGAGCTCCATATCATGAAACCCCGCCATGATTTCATCCACCCCGACTTTAGCAAAGCCAGCTGGAATCTCACGGCCATGCCAGCGTGCATCAGGGCCAGAAGGTAAAGCTTGTCCGACGGCAACCTTCATGGATATGTTCTTGAATTTCTGATGGAGTTCACATGATGTTGACTCCTTGATTCCATCCACGGGGTAGCCGGGACCACCCTCTATCATTCTTCGTGCATCGTCGGGCGGGGCCTCAGATTCAGCCACGCTGCATTTCCGCTTAGATGGGGCGCCGGTAATATCGAGTGCAGGATCTTCCTGGCGTGCTACTCCTCTAAGCTCATCAATCTGCTTCTGTTGCTCGTTAATCCTGGCAAGCAACTGGTTGAACTTGTCATTCTCCTCATCCTGCTGTCGCTTCTTTGCTCTCGCTCGGCTTCTGTAAGTGTCTTGGTCTCTGGCAAACCCAAGCCACCACGGGTAAGAAGGACCGAAGCCTCGCGTTCGTCCTCCATGTTCGTCATTGCCGAGGACCAGTGTGAGCAAATCTTTCACTCTATCTGCAGTGAACTGTCTTTTTCCCTCCTTAATTTCTTTCACTATCTTTTTCCAATTCTCCCTGGGTATCCTAAGACCGTCACTCCAGATGAGGTCCCCTGTTTCTTCGTCGTACGAACCACCATGCGCAAGGAACCAATTTCTTGCTCTCAATTCCCACTCATCACGGAGTGGTTCAGGTATGATGCCTTTGGCTAGCAGATCTTGCTCTTCCTTATCCCACTTTGGGATGGCAGTCTCATAACCCCCTGGCCCCAGCTTGTGGTGATATTTCTTCTTGTCAGCATTTTTCTTGTTCTTTTCTGATAATGCCTGGGCATCTTCTGACTCCTTGTACTCTTGAAATGCCTTCCAGTGATTCGCCTGCTTGGCTAGATACCCCTCGAATACTGGCACTTTCTTTGTCTTCAGATAGTTTTTCCATAGCTTCTTCTTCCAGCTACGGAACAGTTCGACCATCTTCTTTAGAGTCCACTGCTGGACTTTGGCCCTCAGTTTTTTTGCGGCATCTTCATTCTCACATTCTGGCAGGTTGAAATGTGACATGAGATCATTCCAAAGATTATCTTTGTACCTTTCGGCGACATAGTCACTATCGGCTGCCCCTTTGCGCTTGTTCCACTCCCGAACGCTGATCGGGACGTGATCCCTAACGAGAACTCCGCATTGCTTCTTGAATGTGTCAGCAACATTCTTAGGAAGCTTGGGTTCGCCCGTAGGCAATATCACCTCAAAGGTGTAATGCGTTCGTGCATCCAACTTTCTAGTCGGGCCTCGTTTTGTAGCTTTGCTCGATGTGGAGGCCTAAGAGGGAGAAACATTCGTCAAATGAATGTATATGTATACAATATAGAGCTATCTCCAATATTTTTCACATATTACAAGTGATTGTCGAACTTCATATGTATACCTCGCCGGACTTTATTATTTCTCCACCGGCTACTCCACCGGCTTCTCCATCAGTGGAGCTATCACCTTCTCCGTCATTGGACCTATTTCCTGCCCCATCGGCTTCATCTTTGTGTCGGTCGACCTCCATTCCATATCCGGAGGGGTTTAGATATGATGACGGAGATTCAACTGGTTCAACGTCGGGGCCGTATTTGATTATATATTCGAGAAGTTCTTCCTCTTCGAGGTTCCTGATATGTGGATCCATAGTTCTGCAAAAAACGGATATTTGATTAACTAATAAACTAACAAACTATATAAGAGGGGTTGGAAACTTCGAAGTGTTGTTTTATATAGGAGGACCTTTTCTCCCGGGTCTTGGCTAGAACCTAAACTCTAAAATATGTCTAACGGATTCTCTTAACCTTTAAGGATTTAACAAAATGGCGACATTTTAGATGTGTAGAAAATGATCCTATTTTTTCCTGATCTCATCTACCCTTCTATATGTCACATTGTCTAGTGTCAAAGGACTTTGTGTTGAACTTTGTACCAAAAAAGAATTATTCTATCAGGAACTCCGTTCCAAAACAACTTTATAGTCCCGGGTCGTGGCTCCACCCGGGACTCCTAGATTTCTGCATAGTATTCAAAGTAGGAGTACTTTTCCAATTTGAGCATTCAATAAGCAAAACCAAATCGTAAAATAAAGTAGTATTCAAATTAGCATGCATTCAATTATAAGCAAAACTACATCATCTCTTTTGTCCGTACATCGTCGAATATTATCACTAATACTCCTCGAATACTATCATACATATAGCATCACTGATACAGCTAGAACCGTAGCGCCCGACGGGTATCGTCGCGGGCGGTGGACACCCAAAGGGAAGGAACCATCATAGGATCATAGCTCCAGTGAGATCCCTGAAGAATCTGCCAGGTATGCTCGAACCTGCCCTCCAACGCAACCATGTAGCGACGGACGTGCTCATCCTCCTCACTGACACGGTGAAGTACCACCTCCGCGGTGTCCGGAAGCCTCGCCACCGTCACTGGCCCACGCGACCGCCACCAAACAAGGATCGGGTCAACAACGGGCTGGCTCCTCACCAACCTACGCCCCCCGGAAGGTAGCACCTCCCAATACCAGCTGGGCGGAGCCCAGTCCCAGACATGGCCCCTCTGATCAAGCAGGTGTCCTCCGCCGAGTCGACGACGAGGATGCGGGATAGGCATCGTAAAATGAACTAAAAAAATAAACTAGTTCTATTAATTTTCTTGCTATAAATAAACTAATTGTATATATAGTAAAATAAACTATTAACACTTAAGCATATACAATAGCAAAATTAAGCAATAATCTAAGAAACACTAATTAAGCATCTATATACGTGGAAATTTCTTGTTCTTCTTCTTCTTCTTCTTCTTTCTTATTTTCTTCTCCGCTTCTTCTTCAACTTCTCTTCTTCTACTTCTCTTCTTCCACTTCTCCTCTTCTTCTATTTTTCCTCTTCTTCTCCTCTCCTCCTCTTCTTATTCTCCTTTTTCTTCTTTTCTTCTCCTCCTCTTCTTATTTTCCTTTTTCCTAATCTTATTTTCTTATTTTTGTTCATCTTTCTTCTTCTTGTAACCCTAACCTAATTCTAAATATTACTAACCCTAATAATCTAGCACAAACCTAATAACAATAGGAATTAAATGACAAAAAAAATCTTATCTTCTATTCTTCTCCTTTTTCTTCTTTTCTTCTCCTTTTTCTTCTTTTCTTCTCCTCCTCACCGGCCGGCACGACGGCGGCGGTGGCGTCCCCGCCGGCGGGCACCGGCGGCTCGTCCTTCGTACGTGGGGAGGAGGAGGGGGCGGGGGGCTTACCAGAGTGGGCAGTGCGACGACGCCGGCGAGGAGGACGGCGAGGAAGACGGCAGGGCGACGAGGAGGCCGGCGAGGAGGCCGGCGAGGAAGACGGCGAGGAGGACGGCAGGGCGACGGCGACGGCGGGCAGCCTGGCGGCGTCGATGCGGGCAGTTCGTTGCCTTGCCGGGCAGGAGATGCGAGCGAGAGGAAGAAGAGAACGAAATGGATTTTCGTCCGCGCCGTATATATAGTAGGATCTTTAGTCCCGGTTCGGGGCTCGAACCGGGACTAAAGACACCCTTTAGTCCCGGGTGGAGCCACGACCGGAGACTAAAGACCTTTTTTCGGCAGACCAAAAGGCGGGAAGCAGGGGCCTTTAGTCCCGGGTCGGGGCTCGAGCCGGGACTAAAGACACCCTTTAGTCCAGTCCCGGGTGGAGCCACGACCCGGGACTAAAGGCCCGTGCTCGGCAGGCGGCACGCGAGGGGCTTTAGTCCCGGGTTGTGGCTCCACCCGGGACTAAAGCCCCTCCGCTGGCTGCACGATAAGTTTAGTCCCACCTCGCCCAGCGAGTGACACTGACACTAGTTTATAAACCCCGTCGCAGCATCTCCATCGAGCTCCTCTCTAAAGCAGGCTTACGGGCCTAAACAGACTGTAAATTTAAAAATTGAAACTATATTTGAAATTATGGAGAAAATTAAACCTGAATTCAAAGTGAGGTCACTTTGAATTTAGGTTTAAGTTTCTCTATAAATTCTCATATAGTTTCAATTTTCTTCTATTTTCAAAATTAATTATTTTGTTATTTTCAATTAAAAACTATGTTTATTAAAATTCTTTTGCATATATGAGAATTTGACAAAACTATGATAATGAAAAGTGTTTGAAATTGAATAAATAATTCAAAACTATTTTCTATTTTCAAAATTAATTATTTTGACATCCAAACTATTAACTATTTTGTTATTTTCAATTAAAAATTATGTTTATTAAAATTCTTTTTGCATATTTGAGAATTTGACAAAACTCTGATAATGAAAAGTGTTTGAAATTGAATAAAACATTTGGTATTCTTCGTGCATTTACTTATTTTTTTGAGCTAGTTGACCCTGAAATTGAAAAGCACTACATATGAGCTCTGAAAATGTTGAAAGTTGGCATGCTATCATCATTTCACCCACATAGCATGTGTTAAAAAGTTGAGAGGGCTACGACAAAAACTCAATGCACTTCGTGTACAAAACGGACAATCTCTCTCGAAGTATCAGGGTTTCGAACGAGAACTCATCTCTTACAAAGGGATTTCATTTATTTGAACTTATTTGAACTCCATAATTTTTGTGTGTTCAAAATGCACCATTCAAAGGCACATCACAAAATTTCAACAATTTCTGACTTCATTTGGTATTCTTCGTGCATTTACTTATTGTTTTTGAGCTAGTTGACCCTAAAATTGAAAAGCACTACAAATGAACTCTGAAAATGTTGAAAGTTGGCATGCTATCATCATTTCACCCACATTGCATGTGTTAAAAAGTTGAGAGGGCTACGACAAAAGCTGGATGCACTTCGTGTACAAAACGGACAATCTCTCTCGAAGTATCAGAGTTTCGAACGAGAACTCATCTCTTACAAAGGGATTTCATTTTTTTGAACTTATTTGAACTCCATACTTTTTGCGTGTTCAAAATGCACCATTCAAAGGCACATCACAAAATTTCAATAATTTCTGACTTAATTTGGTATATTTCGTGCATTTACTTTTTTTTTTAGCTAGTTGACCCTAAAATTGAAAAGCACTACAAATGAACTCTCAAAATGTTGAAAGTTGGCATGCTATCATCATTTCACCCACGTAGCATGTGTTAAAAAGTTGAGAGGGCTACGACAAAAGCTGGATGCACTTCGTGTACAAAACGGACAGTCTCTCGCGAACTATCAGCGTTTCGAACGAGAACTCATCTCTTACAAAGGGATTTCATTTTTTTGAACTTATTTGAACTCCATAATTTTTGCGTGTTCAAAATGCACCATTCAAAGGCACATCACAAAATTTCAACAATTTCTGACTTAATTTGGTATATTTCGTGCATTTACTTTTTTTTAACTAGTTGACCCTAAAATTGAAAAGCACTACAAATGAACTCTGAAAATGCTGAAAGTTGGCATGCTATCATCATTTCACCCACATAGCATGTGTTAAAAAGTTGAGAGGGCTACGACAAAAACTCGATGCACTTCGTGTACAAAACGGACAATCTCTCTCGAAGTATGAGGGTTTCAAACGAGAACTCGTCTCTTACAAAGGGATTTCATTTTTTTGAACTTATTTGAACTCCATACTTTTTGTGTGTTCAAAATGCACCATCCAAAGGCACATCACAAAATTTCAACAATTTCTGACTTCATTTGGTATTCTTCGTGCATTTACTTATTTTTTTTTTGAGCTAGTTGACCCTGAAATGGAAAAGCACTACAAATGAACTCTGAAAATGTTGAAAGTTGGCATGCTATCATCATTTCACCCACATAGCATGTGTTAAAAAGTTGAGAGGGCTACGACAAAAACTGGATGCACTTCGTGTACAAAACGGACAATCTCTCTCGAAGTATCAGGGTTTCGAACGAGAACTCATATCTTACGAAGGGATTTCATTTTTTTGAACTTATTTGAACTCCATAATGTTTGTGTGTTCAAAATGCACCATTCAAAGGAACATCACAAAATTTCAACAATTTCTGACTTCATTTGGTATTCTTCGTGCATTTACTTATTGTTTTTGAGCTACTTGACCCTAAAATTGAAAAGCACTACAAATGAACTCTGAAAATGTTGAAAGTAGGCATGCTATCATCATTTCACCCCCATAGCATGTGTTAAAAAGTTGAGAGGGCTACGACAAAAACTCGATGCACTTCGTGTACAAAACGGACAATCTCTCTCGAAGTATGAGGGTTTCAAACGAGAACTCGTCACTTACAAAGGGATTTCATTTTTTTGAACTTATTTGAACTCGATACTTTTTGTGTGTTCAAAATGCACCATCCATAGGCACATCACAAAATTTTAACAATTTCTGACTTCATTTGGTATATTTCGTGCATTTACTTATTTTTTTGAGCTAGTTGACCCTGAAATGGAAAAGCACTACAAATGAACTCTGAAACTGTTGAAAGTTGGCATGCTATCATCATTTCACCCACATAGCATGTGTAAAAAGGTTGAGAGGGCTACGACAAAAACTGGATGCACTTCGTGTACAAAACGGACAATCTGTCTCGAAGTATCAGGGTTTCGAACGAGAACTCATCTCTTACAAAGGGATTTCATTTTTTTGAACTTATTTGAACTCCATACTTTTTGCGTGTTCAAAATGCACCATTCAAAAGCACATCACAAAATTTCAACAATTTCTAGCTTAATTTGGTATATTTGGTGCATTTACTATTTTTTTAGGTAGTTGACCCTAAAATTGAAAAGCACTACAAATGAACTCTGAAAATGTGGAAAGTTGGCATGCTATCATCATTTCACCCACATAGCATGTGTTAAAAAGTTGAGAGGGCTACGACAAAAACTGAATGCACTTCGTGTACAAACCGTACAGTCTCTCACGAAGTATCAGCGTTTCGAACGAGAACTCATCTCTTACAAAGGGATTTCATTTGTTTGAACATATTTGAACTCCATACTTTTTGCGTGTTCAAAATGCACCATTCAAAGGCACATCACAAAATTTCAAAAATTTCTGACTTAATTTGGAATATTTCGTGCATTTACTTTTTTTTTAGCTAGTTGACCCTAAAATTGAAAAGCACTACAAATAAACTCTGAAAATGTTGAAAGTTGGCATGCTATCATCATTTCACCCACATAGCATGTGTTAAAAAGTTGAGAGGGCTACGACAAAAACTCGATGCACTTCGTGTACAAAACAGACAATCTCTCTCGAAGTATGAGGGTTTCAAACGAGAACTCGTCTCTTACAGAGGGATTTCATTTTTTTGAACTTATTTAAACTCCATACTTTTTGTGTGTTCAAAATGCACCATCCAAAGGCACATCACAAAACTTCAACAATTTCTGACTTCATTTGGTATTCTTCGTGCATTTACTTTTTTTTTGAGCTAGTTGACCCTGAAATGGAAAAGCACTACAAATGAACTGTGAAAATGTTGAAAGTTGGCATGCTATCATCATTTCACCCACATAGCATGTGTTAAAAAGTTGAGAGGGCTACGACAAAAACTGGATGCACTTCATGTACAAAACGGACAATCTCTCTCGAAGTATCAAGGTTTCGAACGAGAACTCATATCTTACAAAGGGATTTCATTTTTTTGAACTTATTTGAACTCCATAATTTTTGTGTGTTCAAAACGCACCATTCAAAGGCAGACCACAAAATTTCAACAGTTTCTGACTTCATTTGGTATTCTTCGTGCATTTACTTTTTTTTTGAGCTAGTTGACCCTGAAATTGAAAAGCACTACAAATGAACACTGAAAATGTTGAAAGTTGGCGTGCTATCATCATTTCACCCACATAGCATGTGTTAAGAAGTTGAGAGGGCTACGACAAAAATTGGATGCACTTCGTGTACAAAACGGACAATCTCTCTCGAAGTATCAGGGTTTCGAACGAGAACTCATCTCTTACAAAGGGATTTCATTTTTTTGAACTTATTTGAACTCCATAATTTTTCTGTGTTCAAAATGCACCATTCCAAGGCACATCACAAAATTTCAACAATTTCTGACTTCATTTCGTATTCTTCGTGCATTTACTTATTGTTTTTGAACTACTTGACCCTAAAATTGAAAAGCACTACAAATGAACTCTGAAAATGTTGAAAGTAGGCATGCTATCATCATTTCACCCACATAGCATGTGTTAAAAAGTTGAGAGGGCTACGACAAAAGCTGGATGCACTTCGTGTACAAAACGGACAATCTCTCTCGAAGTATCAGGGTTTCGAACGAGAACTCATATCTTACAAAGGGATTTCATTTTTTTGAACTTATTTGAACTCCATACTTTTTGCGTGTTCAAAATGCACCATTCAAAAGCACATCACAAAATTTCAACAATTTCTGACTTAATTTGGTATATTTCGTGCATTTACTATTTATTTTTTAGCTAGTTGACCCTAAAATTGAAAAGAACTACAAATGAACTCTGAAAATGTTGAAAGTTGGCATGCTATCATCATTTCACCCACATAGCATGTGTTAAAAAGTTGAGAGGGCTATGACAAAAGCTGAATGCACTTCGTGTACAAAAAGGACAGTCTCTCTCGAAGTATCAGCGTTTCGAACGAGAACTCATGTCTTACAAAGGGATTTCATTTTTTTTGAACTTATTTGAACTCCATACTTTTTGCGTGTTCAAAATGCACCATTCAAAGGCACATCACAAAATTTCAACAATTTCTGACTTCATTTGGTATATTTCGTGCATTTACTTATTATTTTTAGCTAGTTGACCCTAAAATTGAAAAGCACTACAAATGAACTCTGAAAATGTTGAAAGTTGGCATGCTATCATCATTTCACCCACATAGCATGTGTTAGAAAGTTGAGAGGGCTACGACAAAAACTCGATGCACTTCGTGTACAAAACGGACAATCTCTCTCGAAGTATGAGGGTTTCAAACGCGAACTCGTCACTTACAAAGGGATTTCATTTTTTTGAACTTATTTGAACTCGATACTTTTTGTGTGTTCAAAATGCACCATCCATAGGCACATCACAAAATTTTAACAATTTCTGACTTCATTTGGTATATTTCGTGCATTTACTTATTTTTTTGAGCTAGTTGACCCTGAAATGGAAAAGCACTACAAATGAACTCTGAAACTGTTGAAAGTTGGCATGCTATCATCATTTCACCCACATAGCATGTGTTAAAAAGTTGAGAGGGCTACGACAAAAACTGGATGCACTTCGTGTACAAAACGGACAATCTCTCTCGAAGTATCAGGGTTTCGAACAAGAACTCATCTCTTACAAAGGGATTTCAATTTTTTGAACTTATTTGAACTCCATACTTTTTGTGTGTTCAAAATGCACCATTCAAAGGCACATCACAAAATTTCAACAATTTCTGACTTCATTTGGTATTCTTTGTGCATTTACTTTTTTTTGAGCTAGTTGACCCTGAAATTGAAAAGCACTAGAAATGAACACTGAAAATGTTAAAAGTTGGCATGCTATCATCATTTCACCCACATAGCATGTGTTAAGAAGTTGAGAGGGCTACGACAAAAACTGGATGCACTTCCTGTACAAAACGGACAATCTCTCTCGAAGTATCACGGTTTCGAACGAGAACTCGTCTCTTACAAAGGGATTTCATTTTTTTGAACTTATTTGAACTCCATAACTTTTGTGTGTTCAAAATGCACCATTCAAAGGCACATCACAAAATTTCAACAATTTCTGACTTCATTTGGTATATTTCGTGCATTTACTTATTTTTTTGAGCTAGTTGACCCTGAAATTGAAAAGCACTACAAATGAACTCTGAAAATGTTGAAAGTTGGCATGCTATCATCATTTCACCCACATAGCATGTGTTAAAAGGTTGAGAGGGCTACGACAAAAACTAGATGCACTTCGTGTACAAAACGGACAATCTCTCTCGAAGTATCAGGGTTTCGAACGAGAACTCATCTCTTACAAAGGGATTTCATTTTTTTGAACTTATTTGAACTCCATACTTTTTGCGTGTTCAAAATGCACCATTCAAAGGCACGTCACAAAATTTCAACAATTTCTGACTTAATTTGGTATATTTCGTGCATTTACTTATTTTTTTTAGCTACTTGACCCTAAAATTGAAAAGCACTACAAATGAACTCTGAAAATGTTGAAAGTTTGCATGCTATCATCATTTCACCCACATAGCATGTGTTAAAAAGTTGAGAGGGCTACGACAAAAACTGGATGCACTTCGTGTACAAAACAGACAATCTCTCTCGAAGTATGAGGGTTTCAAACGAGAACTCGTCTCTTACAAAGGGATTTCATTTTTTTGAACTTATTTGAACTCCATACTTTTTGTGTGTTCAAAATGCACCATCCAAAGGCACATCACAATATTTTAACAATTTCTGACTTCATTTGGTATTCTTCGTGCATTTACTTATTTTTTTTGAGCTAGTTGACCCTGAAATGGAAAAGCACTACAAATGAACTCTGAAAATGTTGAAAGTTGGCATGCTATCCTCATTTCACCCACATAGCATGTGTTAAAAAGTTGAGAGGGCTACGACAAAAGCTGGATGCACTTCGTGTACAAAACGGAAAATCTCTCTCGAAGTATTAGGGTTTCGAACGAGAACTCATCTCTTACAAAGAGATTTCATTTTTTGGAAATTATTTGAACTCCATACTTTTTGCGTGTTCAAAATGCACCATTCAAAGGCACATCACAAAATTTCAACAATTTCTGACTTAATTTGGTATATTTCGTGCATTTACTTATTTTTTTTTAGCTAGTTGACCCTGAAATTAAGCACTACAAATGAATTCTGAAAATGTTGAAAGTTGGCATGCTATCATCATTTCACCCACATAGCATGTGTTAAAAAGTTGAGAGGGCTACGACAAAAACTGGATGCACTTTGTGTACAAAACGGACAATCTCTCTTGAAGTATGAGGGTTTCGAACGAGGACTCATCTCTTACAAAGGGATTTCATTTTTTTGAACTTATTTGAACTCCATACTTTTTGTGTGTTCAAACTGCACCATTCAAAGGCACATCACAAAATTTCAACAATTTCTGACTTCATTTGGTATATTTCGTGCATTTACTTATTTTTTTGAGCTAGTTGACCCTGAAATTGAAAAGTACTACAAATGAAATCTGAAAATGTTGAAAGTTGCCATGCTATCATCATTTCACCCACATAGCATGTGTTAAAAAGTTGAGAGGGCTACGACAAAAACTGGATGCACTTCGTGTATAAAACGGACAATCTCTCTCGAAGTATTAGGGTTTCGAACGAGAACTCATCTCTTACAAAGGGATTTCATTTTTTTGAACTTATTTGAACTCCATACTTTTTGTGTGTTCAAACTGCACCATTCAAAGGCACACTTCAACAATTTCTGACTTCATTTGGTATATTTCGTGCATTTACTTATTTTTTTTGAGCTAGTTGACCCTGAAATTGAAAAGCACTACAAATGAACTCTGAAAATGTTGAAAGTTGGCATGCTATCATCATTTCACCCACATAGCATGTGTTAAAAAGTTGAGAGGGCTACGACAAAAACTGGATGCACTCCGTGTACAAAACGGACAATCTCTCTCGAAGTATCAGGGTTTTGAACGAGAACTCATCTCTTACAAAGGGATTTCATTTTTTTGAACTTATTTGAACTCCATACTTTTTGTGTATTCAAACTGCACCATTCAAAGGCACATCACAAAATTTCAACAACTTCTGACTTCATTTGGTATATTTCGTGCATTTACTTATTTTTTTTGAGCTAGTTGACCCTGAAATTGAAAAGCACTACAAATGAACTCTGAAAATGTTGAAAGTTGGCATGCTATCATCGTTTCACCCACATAGCATGTGTTAAAAAGTTGAGAGGGCTACGACAAAAACTGGATGCACTTCGTGTACAAAACGGACAATCTTTCTCGAAGTATCAGGGTTTCGAACGAGAACTCATCTCTTACAAAGGGATTTCATTTTTTTGAACTTATTTGAACTCTGTACTTTTTTTGTGTTCAAAATGCACCATTCAAAGGCACATCACAAAATTTCAACAATTTCTGACTTCATTTGGTATATTTCGTGCATTTACTTATTTTTTTTTGAGCTAGTTGACCCTGAAATTGAAAAGCACTACAAATGAACTCTGAAAATGTTGAAAGTTGGCATGCTATCATCATTTCACCCACATAGCATGTGTTAAAAAGTTGAGAGGGCTACGACAAAAACTGGATGCACTTCGTGTACAAAACGGACAATCTCTCTCGAAGAATCAGGGTTTCGAACGAGAACTCATCTCTTACATGGATACTATGAAAATGAAAAGTGTTTGAAATTTAGTACATTCCATACATGCATTACATAAAAGGTTTAATACATTATTACATTATTGCACTAATATTCCTATCTATTATTTCTGTTTTTTCTCGGTCGTAGCCATAGAGAATCATCATCATTCAGTAGGATGCTTGGGTTAGTTTTCACTTTGAAGGGCGGAATTTCATGAAACTTATTATAATCTTCTGACATGTCTGTCTTGTCATCTACTCCCACGATGTTTCTTTTCCCTGAAAGAACTATGTAGCGTTTTGGCTCATCGGGCGATATCTTCTTTTGCTGATTTCTTTTTCTCGTTAATGTAGACATGTCCTTCACATAGAAAACCTGAGCGACATCACTGGCTAGGACAAATGGTTCGTCCATGTACGCAAGATTGTTGAGATCCACTGTTGTCATGTCGTACTTTTGGTCTACAACTAACCCGCCTCCTGTCAGCTTCACCCATTTGCACCGAAATAATGGGATCTTAAAAGTAGGTCCATAGTCAAGTTCCCATATCTCCTCTATGTACCCGTAATATGTTTCCAAACAGTGCCCATTCTCGTCTGTTGCATCAAAGCGGACACCACTATTTTGATTGGTGCTCTTTTTACCTTGGGCAACCGTGTAAAATGTATTCCCATTTATCTCATACCCTTGGAAAGTACATATAGTCGAAGATGGTGGCCTGGCCAAACGGTACAGCTCATCTTCAACGGTGTCGTCATTCATGAGATGTGTCTGCAACCAACTGCCGAAAGTCTTCTCGTGTTCCCCTTTAATCCAAGAGTCAGCCTTCCCCGGGTTTTCGGAGCGTAGAATATTCTTGTGTCTCACGATATACGGAGCCACCACGGTGGAATTGTGTAGAACTGTGTAGTGTGCTTGAGAGAAAGAATGCCTGTCCATACATACTTTTTCTTTCCTTCCTAGTGTGCCTTTTCCTGTCAGCCTACCCTCATACCGAGATTCAGGAACACCAATCGGCTTAAGGTCAGGAAGAAAGTCCACATAAAACTCAATGACCTCCACTGTTCCATAGCCCTTGGAGATGCTTCCTTCTGGCCTAGCACGGTTACGAACATATTTCTTTAAACTCCCATGAACCTCTCGAAGGGGAACATATTGTGTAGAAACACAGGACCGAGAATTCTAATCTCTTCGACTAGGTGAACTAGGAGGTGTGTCATTATATTGAAGAAGGATGGCGGGAACAACAACTCAAAGCTGACCAGACATTGGACCACATCAATCTGTAACCCTGATAGACTTTCTCGATCGATTACCTTCTGAGAAATTGCATTGAGGAATGCACATACCTTCACAATTGCCAGGCGAACATTTTCCGGTAGAATTCCCCTCAATGCAACCGGAAGCAATTGAGTCATAAGCACGTGGCAGTCATGAGACTTTAGGTTTTCGAATTTTTTGTCTTTCATATTTACGATTCCCTTTATATTCGACGAGAAGCCAGTTGGGACCTTGATACTGAACAGGACTTCAAAGAAGATTTCCTTCTCTTCCTTAGTAAGAGCGTAGCTGGCACGCCCTTGAAACTGCCTTGGATGCATGCCATCTCTTTCTTTATGACGTTCCTGGTCCTCCCGTGCTTCCAGTGTATCTTTTGACTTCCCATACAAGCCCAGGAAGCCTAGAATATTCACCCAGAGATTCTTCGTCAGGTGCATCACGTCGATTGCCGAGCGGACCTCATGGACTTCCCAGTAGGGTAGCTCCCAAAATATAGATTTCTTCTTCCACATGGGTACGCGCTTATCAGGGCCGTTAGGAACAGGTTGGCTGCCAGGACCCTTTCCAAAGATTACTTTTAAATCTTTGACCATATCAAATACTTCAACACCATTACGGATGACAGGCTTCCCCCGGGGTTCTGCCTTGCCATTGAAATGCTTGCCTTTTTTTCTTTAAGGGATGCTTGGGTGGAAGAAAACGACGATTGTATGGATACACATTCTTCCTACAGTTGTCGAGATATATACTTTCTGTCTGATCCAAACAGTGCATGCATGCATTGTATCCCTTGTTTGACTGTCCTGAAATGTTACTAAGAGCAGGCCAATCATTGATGGTTACGAAAAGCAACGCTCGAAGGTCAAATTCCTCTTGTTTGTGCTCGTCCCACACACGTACACCTAGTTCGGCCCACAGCTGTAAAAGTTCATCAACTAATGGCCTTAGGTACATATCAATATCATTGCCGGGTTGCTTTGGACCTTGTATAAGCACTGGCATCATAATGAACTTCCGCTTCATGCACAACCAAGGAGGAAGGTTGTAGATACATAGAGTAACGGGCCAGGTGCTGTGACTGCAACTCTGCTCCCCAAAAGGATTCATGCCATCTGTACTCAGACCTAACCATAAGTTCCTTGCGTCAGCTGCAAATCTCGGGAACTCTCTCTCGATTTTTCTCCACTACCGACCATCCGCGGTGTGCCTCAACTTATCGTCTTTCATACGATCTTCCATGTGCCATCGCAACAACTTCGCATGATCTTTATTTTTGAACAGACGTTTCAACCGTGGTATTATAGGAGCATACCACATCACCTTGGCAGGAACCCTCTTCCTGGGTAGCTCGCCCTCAATATCACGAGGGTCATCTTTTCTGATCTTATACCGCAATGCGGTGCATACCGGGCATTTATCCATATTCTCGTACATCTCACCGCGGTAGAGGATGTAGTCATTAGGGCAAGCATGTATCTTCTGCACGTCTAATCCTAGAGGGCAGACAAGCTTTTTTGCTTCGTACGTGCTGGCGGGCAATTCGTTCTTTCTTGGAAGCATCTTCTTCATCAGTACCAGCAACTTTTCGAATGACGAGTCAGTCACACCGGTCTCTGCCTTCCACTTCAGCAATTCCAGTGTGCTACCCAGCTTCTTCTGGCCATCTTTACAAGTTGGGTACAACAATTTGTTGTGGTCCTGTAACATCTGCTTGAACTGCAACCTCTCCTTTTCTGTGTCGCAACCTCGCCGTGCATCAGAAATGACCCGGCCAAGATCATCAGCGGGCTCATCTGGTTCCCGTTCTTCATCCTGATCTTCTTCTTCATTCTCTTCCATTGCGGTATCAGCATACTCAGGGAACATAGATCGGTAGTTGTCATCATCGTTCCCTTCTTCTTCATCGTCGTCTTCCATCATAACCCCTCTTTCTCCGTGCTTGGTCCAAACATTATAGCCCGACATAAAACCGGACCGAAGCAGGTGGCTCTGAATGACTCTTGAGGAAGTGTAATCCTTCTCATTCCGACATTCAACACATGGACAAAACATATAGCCACCACCATGCTTGTTCGCATCGGCTGCATTTCGAAAAGAATGCACGCCTTTTCTGTTAGCGGCTGTGCGTCGTTCACCGTACATCCATGGATGGCTCATCTGTGTTATACGACAGTATATCAAATACAATCACGATCCTAAAAATTAGTACCGCACGGTCTAAACGAGGAAATATAGTTGCTAACCTTTTAGAATAAGTAGAAATAAAGAGGAAGAGGTTTAAGCGTGGCTCGGCAATCTCATATCGTAGTTGTGTTCAGTGAACTGAAGCGGCATCGCTCTAACACACATTTCAACAAACACCTCTAGTGCATCAAAAAAAAGTGGAGAGCAAGCACCCACCCACAATCCTCCATCCAAGAAAAATGCAACGAAGAGGGAAGAGGGGGGTTGTGCTATATATAGGAAGAGGACTTTAGTCCCGGTTTGAGACACAAACAAACCGGGACTAAAGGTGGCCCACATGCGGGCTGCAAACCGTGTAGCCCTTTAGTCCCGGTTTGAGACACAAACCGGGACTAAAGGCTCCTTACGGGCCGGGACCAAAGCCTCGTGGGCGGCATTTCGATTTGGGGCGACGTGGCCGGGCCTTTAGTCCTGGCCCAGAGGGAGGTCGGGACTAGAGGGTCCAGGCCAAAGGCCCGTTTTCCACTAGTGCAAATTAGCGGTAACAAGTTTGAAAATGTGTATATTGAAATTTCTCATTTCGGGAATGCACTATGGAAGCATTATGCTAGTCTATGTTGGAAAAATATATTGTAGTTTTTTACTAGGATTATGTGACCCGAGCGGGATCCACAACTTATCCACCTGAGCGCGACCCATAACATGTCAACTGAGCACGGCACCCAGCACATATCCACCTCATAGCAGTACCCACAACTTGTCAACGACCGTCGTCACTTGTCCCTCTTCCGTCGCTACCAGTTGGTCCACTCACGTCAATTCCTTCTCGAAGCCAAGCATCCACGGAGCAACACCCAGTGAATCCAGCCAATCAGGTCACCCCTCGCGGATCGACCTCGTGTAATCCTAGCACCTGATCCAAACATGCACAACAATCCAACAACCCGGAGGATACGGAGGTTCGGGGGGGGGGGGGGAGTTGATGGGTTGTGAGAGGGTTTCATGGGTTAGGGGTGAGCATAAGTAATCAATAAAAAACAGAAAAATATAAAATTTGCATGCATCATCGTTTTATGTGACTAAGTTGTTAGGAAAAATAAGAAACTTGGTTTACGGGTATTTTCATGAAAAAACCCTTTACATAACTTAGCTATCATGACTGAGGTTGCAGGGTGTTTAATGGAAATGAGTCAGGGTTTGGTTAAGCATGCCATAGTTTGACAATCCCATATTGGACATGAACCCTATATTTGCACACTATTTTTACTCATTTGGACAAGGTCGGAAAAAAAGTTTACAAATCGGGTTGTCTACCTAACACTTTTGATAGGAAAAAACAAAGTTGTGAGCTCACTCCGAGCATATTGTGTATATCGAAAGTGCTCAGGTTGGTCACTAAACGTGCATAATAGTTGAGAAAGCATTAAAACATCAATACCCATTAAAGTACAATTTTGAAATCTGGCTCAAATTTGAAAGTGAGCTGAAAATTTACTGAATTCCAATAAACACAAGCAACCCCATGACAACCCTCTTGTGAATCCGCATCGGCCTCTTCAGCTAATACTGACACTTCACCAGTACATATGAACATTATCTGCCTTTGTATGTACTAATTGCCATGGAAAATGATAAACTAGAAATACGATGTGTTTTCTAGAAAAATGTTCACAATTTTTTTAAGTTTTTGAGCTATTTTTCTATATTCTACAGATTATAGGAATTTCCAAACATTTAAAGAAAGTAATTCAAGTTTAAAATAAAAAAAGACTATTTTTGGAGCTCGAGGACATGCTCATGTGGCTAGGGGAGGCCGGTGGTCACGTATACAGTGGACAGTGGCCATGGGCATGGTCTGGCTACACATGTTCTTGTCGGTAAGGAGGTTGAAGACGACCGATTTTAAGCGGCCCTACATGCCAGGAACTAAATCATGTAATCGTGGAAACATTCCATTTGGGCTTTTATGAGGCTAAGGCAAAGGAAGGAAGGAAAAGGTGGGCAAATCTAAGTAGTAGTAAGAAATCAGAGGCACTAAAATAGAAACCATTATCTTTATGCACTATAATTAGTCAATGCATATCAGAAAATAGCTGAAATTAGTCAATGTATATCATAAAACAGAAGATGATATTTTTGAAGATACAACATCTGCGGTTACCAATGGGAGGGATGCATACAAGTTCCACAGCAGTTTGACGCGCACGCACACGCACACGCACACCAGCTGCTCGATAGAGGGAAAACCAGAAAATGTCGCGATCCATGAAAAGCATAGGAGCACACAAACTCGGGTTTCAGTCCACCAATGGCCTTTTTTTACACACCTGACCTGCACAATCATCTATATATGTGAATTTAAACCAGGGCAGGATGACACGTGGTAATGTTGCAACCGTGAAGACCAAGTTTGACGATCAAGCACCTGTTCCTTCCTGAAGATGTGGGGTTCAGTTAACTGAAATAGGTTCAGAGAAGGAAGCTCTTATATATATATATATATATATATATATATATATATATATATATGTGCAGTAGAGCTTTTCGGGCAATAATAGGTAAAATTTTCAGTACAATTTGCCAAACCGAATAACAACAATTGCTACAGTATTAATCCTATTCAGGACTGTGTTCCCGCACATCAGGCATTATTTCTGGAGCGAAGTAAATATGTAAGCCAATTTATCTAGGCATGAAAAATTTAAGGAGGAGAAGATGCCATCGCCATCGTCAGTAATATGTCTTCAGATTCAGAAGAAGAGGATTTTTCACACTCTCCCTTGCACTTCTCCATAGTCTCGAAGCAGATCCTAATTGGCAAACAACAGAAGCAATATCCAGCACTTGTGCACCGGCTAGGCCTTTCATGAAAGCATAGCCCGTTCGGTAAATTGATCTTCTCGCTTTCGGAGTCAGCCGTGATTCGGCCTATGAAATAAGAAACAAATAATTGTTATATACTATTTTCAAGTAGAATAGATAAACACGCAACAGATTGTGTATAGAGAAGAAGCAATAGAGAAAGACTTTCATCGGCTATATATACAACATATATATTTCCAGAAGATTCGTGTGCTTACATTGAGCAACAGTAGGAGAGCATACGAGAAGTAGAAACAGTAGGGCAAGTGCAAGGATGCGAATCGTGTACAGCTAGCTTGGGTAGGCAGCTATCACTAGCTACCTACCCGATCCTGATACAGCTACCCGATCCTGATACAGCTATCACTAGCTAGCTAGCTTGGGTAGGCAGGACGACAAATATTTGTTCGGCAATCAACACATGTATATATTGAGAGAATAGAGATCTGCTGCTATAACTGACCCCGATCTCGTGCATTCAACATCAACCCATAAATTCTGCTACTGTGTGTATGCACCCTCGTTAAAATTAATTAAGATTATTTTTCTCCTTTTCTAGGCAAGTTTCCATAATTTCGCAAATGCAGGCTAGGAAGTTATTCTTTGTTGGATTTATCTCCTACGCTTAGATTTATATACTCCACCGTAATTCAGAAATAACTTCCTATCCTGCAATAAATATTGGAGTATACAAATAATTTTATTGTTTATTGGATTTATCTCCTACGCTTATATTTGTTGGAGTATTTCTAAATTGTAATTCCCTAATATTTATTAGCTTGTATAGTATAGTACTTTTAAAGCATATACAGTCGGAACATGCAAATCCAGCCTCTCAAACGCCTACAAACGCGTCCGCGGACACTTACCGATCACGTCTCAAATAATGCATTCTATAACCAGACACCTCAAATCTTATATCTCAAGTTCATACAAACCATGCAACTACGTCGATGCATTTATACGCATCGTCTCACTACTCTCTAACTACTAACATGCCATCAGACTACCAAAATTTGACATGTTCGGCTATGATGGACACTAACCACGCGTGTCCTTACCTTTCCCAGAGTCCTTGTCGTCCTTCTCGCAGGACCGGTCGGAGACGCAATACAGATCGAGACGGGTCTGCTCGTCGTCGGAGCTGTCCGTGCCGTTACTCACCTCCTCCACCTCCTTCGATGGTAGTCGGGGTATTAAACGGACCGCCTGATTCTGCTCGCGGGCGAGGGCGCGTGTTTTTCTCCGCTTATGTTCTTCAAGTACGGGCACATATGGCTTCCTCCTCTGTGGCTGCCAGCGCCGCCGCATCAGCCGGCTCCACCGCCGTCGTTTACTCCGTGAGATAGGCCTCGGCGACCCTTATCCTGTCACTAGTAGGGAAAAGCCTATAGGTGAAGATTTAGCAGTAGCGCGTGTAAGAAAAACTCGCTACTGCTACTTACCAGTAGCGCGGGAGAATAAACCACGCTATTGATTCAGACTTATCAGTAGTGTGAGAGAATGAAATGTGTTGCTATTGATCGAGACTTATCAGTAACACGGAATGCAGTTTAGCAGTAGCACGTTTTGAAAAGACTCGCTGCAAGTATGCTCGCACTGTGCCACCTGATCATACCCCGATACCGATACAGCACTAGCTAGCCAGGACGAGAAATATTTGATCTACAACTGTATTTTTTTCAGCAATCAACACATGTATGGCTCATCTATATATAGAGAGAGATTTGGAGAATGGAGATCCGGTGCTATAACTGACCCCGATCTCGTGCATTGAACATCAAGCCATAAATTTGGAATTATTTAGTATATTTCCATAGTAGTACTTGTATGCACCCTCGTTAAAAAGCAGCCCCACAAGCGTAAATCAAGTAAGATTTTTTTTTTCTCTCCATTTCTACACAAGTTTGCAAAATTTGGGGGCAAAATACAAATGCAGGCTATGAAGTTATTGTTTATTGGATTTATGTCCTACGCTTATATTTATATATTTGTTGAATTGTAATTCCCCGATTTTTATTGCCTTGTATAGTGTAGTACTTTTAGCAAATACTCCATCCGTCTTAAAATAAGTGAGTATATAAAGTTGAGTCATTTGTTTTGAAACAGAGGGAGTAACATTTAGGCATGCATTTTGATCGAGAGATATAAAAATTATAGGCCAGTAGAGCATTTTAGTCTAGAAAATTACTGGTGAGTGGTATGTGGCGGCACGCCACGCTATACTATTTCATTTTGCATCTTAGAAAAATATTAAATGAAATATATCATTACCACACTGAGATGATTTCGGCGCAAAGATGAATTAAAAAGTAACGGACACACGCCTTACAGAACTACTACTACTACAGAACTACACCCATCATTAAAAAACGACGTGTTAGAATTAGAGATAAGTTCATCTGTTGTAATTTCAACAAACTCTCCATCTCTCCCTCTCCTTAGTAGTCCTCTATTTGTACAACTACCAACCGACTTGATTCAATTGATCTACTTGTAAGCCACGGCAGAGTTCTCCTGCCTCAATCAATATAAACCCTGCGCCTCCTCTATGGAGGAGTAGGAACGCTTTCATAGATTTTACATGTTATGAAGAGCTACCCTCTTCCTCATCTAGCCAACAGAAAAATCTATCCATGGACACCATGTCTTCTTCCTCTACTATGGTTGTTCTCAACCTTGGTCCTCCACCGGTCGAGAAGTTGACAAGTATCTCCTATGGAATGCTCAGGTGATGCCTGGCTGCGAGGAGCGCGGGTCATAGGGCTACTCAATGGAACTGATGCAGCGCCCTTGACCATTGTGGAGCAACAACAATCGGACAAGACCATGGTGGTTGTGCCAAATCCATTGTATGCGCCATGGCTATCAAAGGACCAACAGGTCCTTTGCTATCTGCTAAATTCTCTTTCTAAAGAAATCCTTGCACAAGTACTTGGCAAGGAAAACACTCATGATCTTTTGACAGACATCGCCACAATCTTTGCTTCTCAGTTTTAGTCTTGCATCACCAACTTGTGGATCGCCATCACCACCACAAAGAAGGGCACCATGTCTAGCTCCTCCTACATTACAAAGATGAAACATCTTGGGGATGAGCTTCTGGCAGCGGGTCGCCTAAATTCAAATGCATAGATGGTGGACTACGTTCTCGCAGCCATTGGAGCCGTGAAGACCACCATCACAGTTGACGAGCTCTTTGCCCAAATCTTCGGCTTTGATCAACGGGTGGAGATGTTGGGCGATGGATCAGATGGCGTCGGCTTCAAATCCTCTGCTAACAAGGTTTATAAAGGCCGTGGAGGAAGCAGCAGAGGTTGTGAGCGCGGCAACAGGGGGCAAGGCCGGGGAAGGCGCTCCCCTGCCCCATCTGGTGCAAACGATGGTGGAAAGAGCTACCATGGTCGTCCTCAACATCAGCAACAACAACGTCAACAACCGGCTCGTGACTACCCCGAGTGTCAGATTTGCTATAAGTTTCATGCAGGAGGTGCCCATGCGTGTTGGGATAGGTATGAAGAAGATGACTATCAGGAAAAGGAAGCCAATGCTGTCACAAACAGCTATGGCATCGATACCAATTGGTATGTGTATACCAGAGCAACGAACCACATCATGGGCGAGCTAGACAAGCTCACCATGAGGTACAAATATCATGGGGCCAATCAAGTTCGCACCGCAAGCGGTTCTGGTATGAAGATCACTCATGGTCATTCAATTGTTAAAACCCCGATAAAAGATTTACATCTTAACAAAATTCTACATGTGCGTGAAACTTCCAGGAATCATGTCTTTGTTCATAGAATCACACTTGATAATCCTGTTCACATTGAATTGTATCCCTATTTTTTTTGTTAAGGACTTGGACACGAGGAGAATACTTCTTAGGGGCAAGTGTGCGGGAGGACTCTACCCACTCATATCTTCTTCATCATCATAAAAAAAAAGCCTTTGTCACCATCAAGCCGTCTTCTGCAAAGTGGCATAGTAGATTAGGTCATCCCTCATCAGTTATTGTCAAGTCTTTTCTTAGTAAAAGTAAGCTCTCTCATTCAGATGAGTCTAGCATAGAGTCACTGCGTGATTCATGTCAACAAGTTAAAAGTCATCAGCTTCCATACCCAATCTCCACTAGTATCTCAATTGCACCCTTGCAGCTTGTACTCTCAGATGTATGGGGTCAGCTCCTATTTTAGTTGGTAGACATGCAGACAATGTAAGCTTTATTGATGACTATAGCAAGTATACTTGGATCTATCTTCTCAAGAAACAGTCTGAAGTGTTTCAAGTTTTTAAGAACTTCCAAAATCTAGTTGAGAGAAAACTTAACACAAAGATCATTGCCGTGCAAACTGACTGGGCTGATGAATATAGAAAGCTCAATTCCTTTTTTCAGCAACTTGGCTTATCACATTATGTATCTTGTTCACATGCCCATAAATAAAATGGTTCTGCCGAAAGAAAACTTCGCCATGTTGTTGAAGGAGGACTAGCTCTTCTAGCAAATGCATCTATGCCACTCAAGTTTTGGGATGAAGCATTGTTGACGGCCACCTATCTTATTAACTTTCTCCCTAGCAAAGTTATCAATTTTGACACCCCTATCACACGTCTCTTTGGCACTACTCTCAATTATAATTCTCTTGGTATTTTAGGTTGTGCATGCTGGTCAAATCTTAGACCATATAACACATGAAAGCTTGCTTTCCGTTCCAAAAGATGTTTATTTTTAGGCTATAAACCTATTCTTAAAAGTGTCAAATGCCTTGACATATCTATAGGCAGGGTATATATATCTCGTGATGTCGTTTTTGACGAGTCCATTTTTCCTTTTGAACCCCTTCATCCAAATGTCAGAGATCTCTTATAAAAAGAATTTCTTCTTCTCCCTTCCAACATTCGGAGTTTTGAGCAAGGGGAGAAAATTATACTGACCAATATGATATTTTATCCAGTTCTAGTGTTGCATCTATCCCTGTGCAGGTTCATGGAGAAAATTTGGGCGAAAATGATCGAAATTCGGAACTAAATCACTCAATATTTCATGTGTTGGAAGAAGGAGAGCAGCCAGGCGCGGAGTACGAGGTGGATCTCGAGCAACCGAGAAATCATGTGAGCCAAACGCCTTCGGGATCCGCACGGATATCTCCTCCGGATAGGGTCCTAGCTTCCAGCCAGCGGCGGTCTGCCACGACACCCTGCAGCACACTGGCTTCGCACCCCACGAGCGGGCAACCGGGCGTTACCGGCTCGAGATCCGGTTCAGGGTCCCAGCAACCCACGCACGCTCCAATGGCCACAACAACATCTGCGGTATCCTCTTTGGCAAATGGAACAACAACAGCAACGCCTGAACATAGTTTGGCCACACAGGAGGTTACACAACCTGAATCCGAATCTGTTGCACAAAGTTCATCTACAGATTCTCCTGGATCCTCCGTGCCATGGTCTCCTACACCATCTCTCGTGCAACAGTCCCCACCTCTTGTTCAACCTCAACCCGAAGCAATTTCGCATGTTACAACTCGTCTACGGAGAGGTATAAGGAATCCAAAATATAGAACTGATGGCACTATACCATATGGGATGCTATGTGTTGGAGGAGAGCCATCAAGGCTAGAAGATGCACTTGGAGATTCAAGGTGGAAAAGGCAATGGATGAAGAGTATTCTGCACTTATGTGAAACAAAACCTGGCATCTCGTACCTGAACAAAGAGGTAAACATGTCATTGATTGCAAATGGGTGTATAGAATAAAGAAGAAGTCAGATGTCTGATGGCTCAATTGACAGGTATAAAGCATATGCTGCATTGTTGTTGTTGCGAGCCTCTTGGGCAATCTGCAGTGTCGTCCCACAACGTCGGAAGACTTGTCACTGTTGTTTGTTGCCAACGCAAAGCTGAACATGCAGCATTGCAACCTGTAAGCCAGATGCGCGATGCTAAAAGGTCAATCAAGTTTTTTTTGGCTGAAAAGTGAGGCCATGCTATGCTGCGGTAGAAGTAGTACTGTTCTGTTTTCTTTTTAGAAATGTAGAACAGGTACGCGGAATCATTGCAATGATACATGAATAGTACATGAAACTACCACTTCATATTTCATTGCAACCGCATACATCAACATATTGCATTGCGGCTCCATACATGAACGTTCAGGGCCTAGCATCCATGTCATGTGTGTGAAACAGTGTTGCACACTTTCAGCACCCACATCAAAGTAGCGGCATGCAGCAGTGCAGATGATAGATGCTACTGCGGGATAAAGCTGAACTTGGCACACTTGGAGATGGCCAAAAGTAACGTCAATCCAACGACGGTCGAGCCGTCTGATCACACACACAGATCAGCTGCATGACTCGGCGTGACCTAATAAATATCTTGTTAGGTGTTTTTTTCAATGGAAAAGCAGCTGTGACCTTTTTTCCTTGATGTAGAGGAGAAAAAGGCAGAATAGTTGCATATTTGTAAGCTATCCTAAATAAAGTGACTACAAATTTTTATCTTGTTACGTGGTTTTAGTTTGTACCTTTCCTCATGCCACATTCATGGATGATGGGTTCAATAATATTTAGCGTATTAGGTGGTTATTGGTTTTTATGTTTCCTCGTGTAACACGCATGAACTCTTTAGGCCTGACCGGTTTAAAATATTTGGATGGTTAGGTATTTTAGCTTACACATCTCCTCGTGTAACGTGAATGGGCTCTCTAGGCCCGATCCGTACAAATATTTAGATTGTTAGGTGTTTTAGTTTACATGTTTCCTCGTGTAACACACATGGACTCTCTAAGCTTGATTGGTTAAAAATATTTAGTTTCCTTGTGTAAAACGCATGGACTCTCTAGAGTACAATTTTTTTAGGATTAACGTGGAGACTTGGACGATATCTTAAGTTACTATATAAATAAGTTGTTTGTGTCGTGTATTCTCGAAATAGGCTTTCGCCCCGCTATATGAATATAGCAACCACCAGATACAACATCCCGAACACCGCTAGAGCGGACAACACAAGCACGCCCAAAAGAAAATACAAGAGAAAATAAGAGAAAAAATGCCAACAACGCCGGATCAACGAAAGTTACGACCCACCGCGACCGATTTTCCCACCGAAGATAACCACCACGCTCCAAAGCCACCGAGCTGTCGTGTACCAAGCACCACCTTCAAGAAGGAATGCGACAATGTCGACGCTGTTGTCTGGACGAATCCTAGGATTTCTCCCGGTACACAGAGGGTGGTGGGGTGAGAGGGTCACCCGACGCCCTTCAAGAAGGATGGTGACGCCCGCAGGCGTCACCACTTTGGTGCTGACAAGATCCGACAGGGATTTCACCCGACCCCTCGCACCCGCCACCCAGGACCAACCTACGGCTCCACCACACCCGCCGTCCACCAACATGCACCAACACAGTCACGAGGAAGCCGCCGTCGTTTCACCACGGCCAACGAAGCGAGGCCGGTCGGATCCAAACAAAACACCCGTAAACAAGGACCGACAGCACCGCAGCCACGAGGGAGGGAACAACCTCCACCGGCTTAGGCGGTAGCAGACCAGGCATAGCAGCAGAGGCACACTAGACCAAATGTCCAGCCAAGCCCAGAACGGGCCCGTGAAGCTCCGTCGCCACGCTGCAGCAGTCGCGGCACAGCAGTCGCCGTCCCTGTCGCGAGGAGCTCGCCAGAGCCACCGGAGGACAACCCACCACGGCCCCAGCAAGCCCGCCCCGACCCAGATCGGGCCTAGATCTGGGCCAGCCGGGCGCCGCCGGCCGCCGCATGCCAGGGCCATCACCGCCGTCGTCCAGATCCGCGTCGGAGCGCCGCCGGGCGAGGGGCTCCGCCGCCAGGACCGCCTGCCCGAGCCGGGATCTAGCGACGGGGGAAGAAGGGGGGCCGCCACCGCCGGGCTGCGGGGCGCCTCGCGGGCAACGCCCGGCCGCGCCCGCCGGCGGCAGCGGCGAGGGGGAGGGGAGGCGGCGGCTCGTTGGGAGGGGAAGGAGAGGGGAGCCGCCCCAGTCGCCTCGCTCGGGGAGGGCGACGCGGGGGCCTCGGGGGGAGTCTCCTGCCTAGGAGGTCTCCTCCTCCCTACAGAAACAAAAAAGTGTCCATTGCCTGTTTGTGTCGTGTATTATAAAGATGGAGAGTCACACTAGTGAAATCAGACACGAAGAAAAATGATTCATCTTTCAGAGTTACTATAGTGGCTGATAGGTATTTCATGCTTTTTGGTGGTGGCTGATACGTAGGTAGAGCGTGTTTTCCGCATAGTGTGATCACCCGTGAAAATGGGGTTGGCTGCATGAAAAGTGTAGCCATGTCATCAATTCAGGTTTCTTAAATCATATGCACTAGATATATTTTCTGAGGGACATGGCCCTTCATGCTTTCAAAGTTGTGCCCAACTGGTTCCTCAAAAAAAGAGGTTGTGCTTATCTCCATCTGGTAGCAGTTGGCCGGTGATATGTTATTTCTATCTCTCAGTCGTCAGATTTTACCTATCATCTGGATATAAAATCCAGTGTCTTTTAGTGTATCGTCGTTTGGTGGTTAATTAGCGTGTTAGCTCATGGCTTAGGTACAACCTACAATTAATGTACCATTGGCAGCTATTTACAAATCCATTTTTTATATAAATAGATAACTGTCCGTGCATTGCAACGGAGACACAAATATTCTAGTAGGTTGGTCTGTGATTTACCTATCCATATTAATGTGATTGAGTAAGAAATATTTCATAAGACTAATTTGATATGCACTCATATACTTATAAGATAAAACACAATATCATTTGCAAAATAAATAAGAAAAGGGCAGTTAGGGGTATTCGAGAAAATAGATAAAAAACCAAAAGTTTAAGAAAAAAACTTTTAGAGAAGGATAGATGTGGTCACGGAAGGATGGATGAATGATGAGGTAGACGACATAATTAACCTTACTTTACTTTTTAGAGAAGAGATTAAAGACTGGCCGGCCACAATTGTGCTATATCTAGTCACCACTGGACTTCTACATAATGGCTTCTTCCATCATCTTGCTTGGAGCAAACTAACAGACCAAATACGAACACTACCCCTTCCCTCGAAATATATCCATCTACATAGTGTCGATTGTCCGTGAAATGGTGTGTGGTTTTGAACCCTCTGTCTGGGGTGATTACTTCGTCACATTTGAGCCGCAACCACTAGAGGTATATTACATATCTCATTATTTGCGGTTATGCTGCATGCGGGGAGAGTACTAAATATCTATGGGTTTTTTCGTTAGGGCCAAATAGTGAACTATATATGCGAACATTTTAGGAGACCAAAATACACTTTCCTCTTTATTTACCAAAGCATAACCCATGAAATCTTAATAATTGTTGGTAGACATCTCATGCGACCGTTGATTTAAGGAGAAAATCTCTATAATTGTACACAGATCATTGACTAGTTAGATGAACACACATATCTAGTGTCAAAAGAACATGCTATAAGTGTTGATCATAGTAGTCCGTTGACTAATCATTGTCAAGTACTATTTAAATAATCATAACTTTAGCCTTAGTACCCACAATCCATTTATGTGCTTTGCAACCTTTCTCATGACATTATCTGTGCAGAGGTCGGAAGTTTGGTTGAGGATCAGAGAGGAGAAACTGAAGGAGGACGTCCGTACGTTGTTTAACACTTGCAAGGACGGGTTGGGGAAAATAACCTTAGTGGATTCACTTCAGCGCCTCGGAATCGATCACCTATTCAGAGAACAAATTAGAACTGCACTAGAGGACATCCATGGAAGCGAATTTAGCAGTTCTAGCCTTCATCATGTTGCTCTTCGATTCCGGTTGCTTAGAGAGCATGGGATTTGGGTATCTACAGGTACCTATCATTTTACGTAAACAAAGAGTGCTATTTTTTTGTTTCCTTATTTATCCTTCTACAAATCACTATAAATGTCTTTGTTGAAAATCTATATGGGATCTGTATGGAAGATATGTTCAAAATTTGAGGATACATCATTTCGATCTGCCAACCAATTTAGCTCAAATTCTGATAATGTCTTCACTATTTTTCATATGTAGAAACTATACAAACTTGACGTTGATGATAAATATTCATTTTCTGTATCCATAATTTTATGAGTACGTGATTTGTTTACGGATTTGTATATGTTTGGTGAGGAAGTAAGAAAACATGCTATCCTTGTTTCGGTATATGAGCTAGCTACTAGCTCACCAATTTTTTTTTTTTTGGCTATGAGGGTAATATTACCACTAGGATGAATTGTTTGGTCCTTTTTAAGTGACTGAAATATTATTTTTCTCTTTATTTTCTGCCATCTATCTAACAGCTTACCTAATATTGATTTTTTCTATTTCTATTTATGTTTCCATGTCATATATTAATTAATACTATTATATTCGGTATGGCGGCGAGCACATCTTTTCCTAGGGCATCAAAATGTTAAATATAACGCTAATTAGCATTGTTTGTTTACGTATGCAGACAATAGTATCAAATATCTTGGTAAACTATGAACCTCCTATATATTAATATCAGAAATGGTAGGTAAGTTCTTCAAAGATGTCTCTACCCGGCTAGTTATACTATGACTAGATGAACCCAATTTGTGTTCTTGCATATTAACCATCCTTACTATATAACTTCCATAGTCCACACCTTAAGCAACTGATGAATCCTATTAGTGTCGCCTTGTCTAGAAATTGGTCAATGCATGATATCTGAAGTCACCTATCACTTAATTGCCACTAATTTTTTTACGTCCTAGCATGCATGGAAATAAACTAGTATAAGCTGGTACAAATGTAAGATCGAATAATTATTTGCTTGATGTAGAGACTTTTGTGGCATTTATTCTTGCAGATGTATTCAATAACTTCAGAGGTAAAGATGGGTGCTTCAAGAAGGACATAACAAAAGAGCCAAAGGGATTGTTAAGTTTGTACAATGCCGCTTACGTTTTGGTTCATAATGAGCCGGAACTCGAAGAAGCCATTTCTTTTGCAAAACATCATCTCGAAGTAATTAGGGGAAGTCTCAACTCCCCTTTAGCTGAGCAAGTGAAACGAGCTCTTCAGGTACCACTTCCAAGGACCTCTAGAAGGGTGGAAACATTGCACTACTTGGCAGAATACAAAAAGGAGGAAGACCATGAACCTCTTCTCCTTAAGCTTGCACAGCTAGACTTTACCCTTCTGCGGCATGTCCAGCTGACAGAGCTCAAAGATATTAGTGAGTAAGTATTCTTGATATCCAAAAGTAAATTATAATGGTGGGAGTTGTTTCAATCTATGTTTTTAAGAAGCAAAGAAGCTTGCACTTTGTTAAGATTTTGTAATTAACCTATGATCCAACAATTAGTTACTTTTTATTAGAATGGTGTGTGTTCATAGAAATAAACCATGTGGTCATGTTTATGGAAAATGTGCTTCCTGTATCTGGGTTTTCTATGACCTCATCAAACGACTAGCTTGTGGCATAATCTTACTCGCGACACAGTATAAATAAGGCCATATATATGTTGTCCCATGAGTCCACGATGATGCACCTAACTGGTTTCTGTTTAATGAGCTCGGCACTTGAATAATTAATTCAGGTGGTGGAAAGACCTGAAGAGCATCTGTGGACTAGCTTATGTTCGTGATCGTATTGTGGAGGCTTACTTGTGGTCTCACACAGTGTACTATGAGCAAAGCTGTGTACGCGCAAGGATGATCAATGCCAAGTTAATTACACTAATCACCATATTGGATGATACATATGATGTACATGCGACCATAGAGGAATGCCGGATGCTAAACGCAGCCATTCAAAGGTAGGGTATATTTAAATTTCCTTTAAAAATATTAAAGAATTCCTTGAGAATCATGGTGGGAACAATCAGATGGATGCTAGTTTCATTAATTGTTATGCATTCTAACTGTCCATATATATATGTGTAGTTGGGATGAGCGTGCCATTTCTGACGTACCAGAGTACCTGAAAATGTTCTATAGAGAACTGCTAAGAAACTTTCAGATGTTTGAGGGAGAAGTGGCAATAGTTGACAAGTACCGGATTGACTACATGAAGAAAGCGGTAACCCTTTTTGCAATGCATGCATATTGCAATTGTTGAAAATATATATTGTCCCTTTACTTGTCAATTTTCATAAATTATGCACTTGCAGTTCCAAAATCAGTCTTGCTATTATCTCCGAGAAGCTGAATGGGTGCAACGGAATCACAAGCCAAGTTTTGAAGATCAAGTGAATCTGACTTCCATGTCCTCAGCCGTGCCGTTGCTATGCCTGGGTATGTTGGCTGGCATGGGTGAGGCAATAACGAATGAAGCATTCGATTGGGTAGCTAGTAGGCCTGATGCAGTCATAGCAGGCGCAAAGATTGGCCGTTTTCTCAATGACATCGCGGCATACAAAGTAAAACTAGCTAGCCCTGTTAATTAATGATGACTAAACGTAACCTTATACTACTAGTACTACCACTGATGACTAATTAAAGCAATATCTAATGGTATAAACCTGCAGCGCGGAAAGAACAGGGGGGATGTAGAGAGCTCTGTGGAGTGTTACATCCATGAGCATGGAGTTACAGATGAGCAAGCCTTCACAGCGATCTATTCACTCATAGAGGATGGATGGAAAACCACGAATCAGGCTCGCTTTCATCACCGTGCGCTACTCCCAGCAGTGCAGCGAGTTGTCAATATGGCCGTTGGCATGCAACTCTACTACGATAACGGAGGAGATGCATACACATTCAACATGCACATTGAAGAGATCGTCAAGAAACTGTTTCTCAAGCCCATTCCTACATAATCTCTAGTACATATACAAGATGCATCGGGCCGGCAATAATCCCAGTTTAGGGTTCTCTAATATTATCTGTGTCAATATGTACTGTTGTATTTACCCAACTCAGCCATGATTGCTCATTTCAAAGCTTGGTTTAGGAAGTAACGCCATGTACGTTGTCTTGATGCAATTTTACCGTACACGGACGGAATCCACGAATTTACCTTTTTTTTTCTCAAGAAGGAGAATTATCCCCGGCCTCTGCATGCAGTCAAGACGAAGATGTTTGCCGAGTTACTCTTGTTGGGCACTCGGCAAATAAGGACTTTGCCGGGTGCATATCAGACAATGGGAGTGACGGTGTGGGGAGTTTGTCGAATCACTAGTAGAAAACAGGGATTGAAATAGGTATAGGGATTGAAATAGTAAAGAGACTTGCCGGTAACGAGATTGAAATAGGTATAGGGATACCGACGATCAAATCTCGGGCAAGTAACATACCGAAGGACAAAGGAAATGTTATACGGGATTATATGAATCCTTGGCACAGAGGTTGAGTCGATAAGATCTTCGTAGAATTTGTAGGATCCAATATGGACACCCAGGTCCTGCTGTTGGATATTGACCGGGGAGTGTCTCGGGTCAAGGTCTGCACACTTAAGGTTCGGTGACATTTCGGTATAGTTGAGTTATAGGTGTTGGTGACCGAAGATTCTTCGGTATCCCGAATGAGATCACGGACGTCACGAGGGTTTCCGGAATGGTCCGGAAACGAAGATTGATATGTAGTATTGTTTCATTTGGCCTCCGGAAAGATTTCGGGCATTACCGGCAATGTACCGGGAGTGACGAATGGGTATCGGGTTTTTACCGGGAGGGGGCCACCCACCCGGGAGAGAACCAAATAGCCCATGGGTGGCGCACCATCCCTTGGTGGGCTGGTGAGGCTAGCCCAATAGGGCTATGTCGGCTAGAAGAAAAATCAAAGGAAAAAAAAAAGAGGGAGGAGTCCCCAAACCGAATTGGAGTTGGAGTCCCCTCCTCCTCCACTCGGCCGGCGCCCTAGGGGCTCCCTTGGGCCCCAAGGCTAGCCCCTCCCCTTCTCCTATATATACTAGAGGTTTTTGAGACACAACTTTGCCACGTGCAACCCATACCTCTACTTCGTAGTTCTTCCTCTAGATCAGTTTTCTGCAGAGCTCGGGCGCAGCCCTGCAGGAATAGATCATCATGTTGGAATTATGCCCGAGAGGCAATTATAAATATAGTTATTATTATAATTCCTGTATCAAGATAATCGTTTATTATCCATGCTATAATTGTATTGAATGAAGACTCATTTACATGTGTGGATACATAGACAAAACACTGTCCCTAGCAAGCCTCTAGTTGGCTAGCCAGTTGATCAATGATAGTCAGTGTCTTCTGATTATGAACAAGGTGTTGTTGCTTGATAACTGAATCACGTCATTAGGAGAATCATGTGATGGACTAGACCCAAACTAATAAACGTAGCATGTTGATCGTGTCATTTTGTTGCTACTGTTTTCTGCGTGTCAAGTATTTGTTCCTATGACCATGAGATCATATAACTCACTGACACCGGAGGAATACTTTGTGTCTATCAAACGTCGCAACGTAACTGGGTGACTATAAAGATGCTCTACAGGTATCTCCGAAGGTGTTAGTTGAGTTAGTATGGATCAAGACTGGGATTTGTCACTCCGTATGACGGAGAGGTATCTCGGGGCCCACTCGGTAATACAACATCACACACAAGCCCTGCAAGCAATGTAACTTAGTGTAAGTTGCGGGATCTTGTATTACAGAACGAGTAAAGAGACTTGCCGGTAAACGAGATTGAAATAGGTATGTGGATACAGACGATCGAATCTCGGGCAAGTAACATACCGAAGGACAAAGGGAATGACATACGGGATTATATGAATCCTTGACACTGAGGTTCAAATGATAAGATCTTCGTAGAATATGTAGGATCCAATATGGGCATCCAGGTCCCGCTATTGGATATTGACGGAGGAGTCTCTCGGGTCATGTCTGCATAGTACTCGAACCCGCAGGGTCTTCACACTTAAGGTTCGACGTTGTTTTATGCGTATTTGAGTTATATGGTTGGTTACCGAATGTTGTTCGGAGTCCCGGATGAGATCACGGACGTCACGAGGGTTTCCGGAATGGTCTGGAAACGAAGATTGATATATAGGATGACCTCATTTGATTACCGGAAGGTTTTCGGAGTTACCGGGAATAACGAATGGGTTCCGGGAGTTCATCGGGGGGGGGGGGGGGGCACCCACCCCGAGGAAGCCCATAGGTGTTGGGGGTGCCGCACCAGCCCTTAGTGGGCTGGTGGGACAGCCCAAAAGAGGCCTATGCGCATTGGGAAGAAAATCAAAGAGGAAAAAGGAAAAAAAGGAGGAGGTGGGAAAGGGAAGGAGGACTCCACCTTCCAAACCAAGTAGGACTCGGTTTGGGAGGGGAATCCTTCCCCCCTTGGCTCGGCCGACCCCTTGGGGGTTCTTGGACCCTAAGGCAAGGCTCCCCCGTCCCTCTCCTATATATAGTAGGGTTTTAGGGCTGATTTGACACAACTTTGCCATGGCAGCCCGACCACATATCTCCACGGTTTTACCTCTAGATCACGTTTCTGCGGAGCTCGGGCGGAGCCCTGCTGAGACGAGATCATCACCAACCTCCGGAGCGCCGTCACGCTGCAGGAGAACTCTTCTACCTCCCCGTCTCTCTTGCTGGATCAAGAAGGCCGAGATCATCGTCGAGCTGTACGTGTGCTGAACGCGGAGGTGCCGTCCGTTCGGCACTAGATCGTGGGACTGATCGCGGGACGGTTCGCGGGGCGGATCGAGGGACGTGAGGACGTTCCACTACATCAACCGCATTCACTAACGCTTCTGCTGTACGGTCTACAAGGGTACGTAGATCACACATCCCCTCTCGTAGATGGACATCACCATGATAGGTCTTCGTGCGCGTAGAAATTTTTTTGTTTCCCTTGCGATGTTCCCCAACAGTGGCATCATGAGCTAGGTTCATGCGTAGATGTCTTCTCGAGTAGAACATAAAAGTTTTTGTGGGCGGTGATGTGCGTTTTGCTGCCCTCCTTAGTCTTTTCTTGATTCCGCGGTATTGTTGGATCGAAGCGGCTCGGACCGACATTACTCGTACGCTTACGAGAGACTGGTTTCATCACTACGAGTAACTCCGTTGCTCAAAGATGACTGGCGGGTATCAGTTTCTCCAACTTTAGTTGAATCGGATTTGACCGAGGAGGTCCTTGGATGAGGTTATATAGCAACTCATATATCTCCGTTGTGGTGTTTGCGTAAGTAAGATGCGATCCTACTAGATACCCATGGTCACCACGTAAAACATGCAACAACAAAATTAGAGGACGTCTAACTTGTTTTTGCAGGGTATGCTTGTGATGTGATATGGCCAACGATGTGATGTGATATATTGGATGTATGAGATGATCATGTTGTAATAGATAATATCGACTTGCACGTCGATGGTACGGCAACCGGCAGGAGCCATAGGGTTGTCTTTATACTAATGTTTGTGCTTGCAGATGCGTTTACTATTTTGCTAGGATGTAGCTTTAGTAGTAATAGCATGAGTAGCACGACAACCTCGATGGCAACACGTTGATGGAGATCATGGTGTGGCGCCGGTGACAAGAAGATCGTGTCGGTGCTTTGGTGATGGGGATCAAGAAGCACGTGATGATGGCCATATCATGTCACTTATGAATTGCATGTGGTGTTAATCCTTTTATGCACCTTATTTTGCTTAGAACGACGGTAGCATTATGAGGTGATCTCTCACTAAAATTTCAAGACGAAATTGTGTTCTCCCCGACTGTGCACCGTTGCTACAGTTAATCGTTTCGAGACACCACGTGATGATCGGGTGTGATAGACTCAACGTTCACATACAACGGGTGCAAAACAGTTGCGCACGCGGAACACTCGGGTTAAGCTTGACGATCCTAGCATGTGCAGACATGGCCTCGGAACACATGAGACCAAAAGGTCGATCATGAATCATATAGATGATATGATTAGCATAGGGATGCTTACCACTGAAACTATACTCAACTCACGTGATGATCGGACTTGAGCTAGTGTAAGTGGATCATGAACCACTCAAATGACTAGAGAGATGTACTTTTTGAGTGGGAGTTTAGCAAATAATTTGATTAAGTTAAACTCTAATTATCTTGAACATAGTCTAAGTCCACTTTGAATATATTTGTGTTGTAGATCATGGCTCACGCGACAGTCACCCTGAATTTTAATACGTTCCTAGAGAAAGCTAAGTTGAAAGATGATGGAAGCAACTTTGTAGACTGGGCTCGTAATCTTAAGCTAATCTTACAAGCTGGGAAGAAGGATTATGTCCTTAATGCTGCGCTAGGAGATGAACCACCCGCTACGGCTGATCAGGATGTTAAGAACGCTTGGTTAGCACGTAAGGAGGACTACTCAGTAGTTCAATGTGCAGTCTTGTATGGCTTAGAACCGGGACTTCAACGTCGCTTTGAGCGTCATGGAGCATTTGAGATGTTTCAGGAGTTGAAGTTTATCTTTCAGAAGAACGCCCGGATCGAGAGGTATGAGACCTCTGATAAATTCTATGCTTGCAAGATGGAGGAGAACTCGTCTGTCAGTGAACATGTGCTCAAAATGTCTGGGTACTCAAACCATCTAGCTGAGCTGGGGATTGAACTCCCGCAAGAGGCTATCACTGACATAATCCTTCAATCACTGCCGCCAAGCTATAAAGGCTTTGTGTTGAACTACAACATGCAAGGGATGAACAAGTCTCCCGGCGAGTTGTTTGCGATGCTGAAAGTCGCAGAATCTGAACTCCGTAAAGAGCATCAAGTGTTGATGATGAATAAGACTACTAGTTTCAAGAGAAACGACAAAGGCAAGAAGGGTAATTCAAAGAAGAGCGGCAAGCCTGTTGCCAATCCGACGAAGAAACCCAAAGCTGGACCTAAGCCTGAAACAGAGTGTTACTATTGCAAGGGTATTGGTCACTAGAAGCACAATTGCCCCAAGTATCTGGCAGATAAGAAGGCGGCCAAAGAAAAATCAGGTATATTTGATATACATGTTATTGATGTGTACTTAACCGGCTCTCGTAGTAGTGCCTGGGTATTCGATACCGGTTCTGTTGCTCATATTTGCAACTCGAAACAGGAACTGCGGAATAGACGAAGGCTGGCAAAAGATGAAGTGACGATGAGCGTAGGAAATGGTTCCAAGGTTGATGCAATCGCCGTCGGCACAGTTTCACTTCAGTTACCATCACGATTAGTTATGAACTAAAATCATTGTTATTTAGTGCCTGCGTTGAGCATGAACATTATATCTGGATCTTGTTTATTGCGAGACGGTTACTCTTTTAAGTCAGAGAATAATGGTTGTTCTATTTCTATGAGTAACATCTTTTATGGTCATGCACCCAATGTGAGAGGATTGTTCATATTGAATCTTGATAGCGATACACACATACATAACATTGAGACCAAAAGAGTTAGAGTTAACAATGATAGCGTCATATTTTTGTGGCACTGCCGCTTAGGTCATATTGGTGTAAAGCGCATGAAGAAACTCCATGCCGATGGACTTTTGGAGTCACTTGACTTTGATTCACTTGACACGTGCGAACCATGCCTCATGGGCAAGATGACTAAAACTCCGTTCTCCGGAACAATGGAGCGTGCAAGTGACTTGTTGGAAATCATACATACCGATGTGTGTGGCCCGATGAGCGTAGAGGCACGCGGCGGATATCGTTATTTTCTCACCTTCACTGACAATTTGAGTAGATATGGTTATGTCTACTTAATGAAGCACAAGTCCGAAACATTTGAAAAGTTCAAGCAATTTCAGAGTGAAGCTGAAAATCATCGTAACAAGAAGATCAAGTTCCTACGGTCTGATCGTGGGGGTGAATATCTGAGTTTCGAGTTTGGTGCTCACTTAAGACAATGTGGAATTGTTTCACAGTTGACACCGCCTCGAACACCACAGCGTAATGGTGTATCCGAACGTCGTAATCGTACTTTATTAGAGATGGTGCGATCTATGATGTCTCTTACCGATTTGCCGTTATCGTTTTGGGGTTATGCATTAGAAACAGCTGCATTCACTTTAAATAGGGCACCATCAAAATCCGTTAAGACGACACCATACGAACTGTGGTATGGCAAAAGGCCAAAGTTGTCGTTTCTTAAAGTTTGGGGATGTGATGCTTATGTCAAAAAGCATCAGCCTGAAAAGCTGGAACCCAAAGCGGAAAAGTGCATCTTCATAGGTTACCCAAAAGAGACAGTTGGGTACACCTTCTATCTCAAATCCGAGGGCAAAGTGTTTGTTGCTAAAAACAGAGCTTTTCTCGAGAAGGAGTTTCTCTCGAGAGAATTGAGTGGGAGGAAGATAGAACTTGACGAGGTTGTCGAACCTCTCATCCATCTGGATGGTGGCACAGGGCAAGGGGAAACCTCTGTCGTTGCGATGCCGGTTGAGGAGGAAGTTAATGATGATGATCATGAAACCCCGGTTCAAGTTTCTGTCGAACCACGCAGGTTGAGGAGACCACGTGCTGCTCCAGAGTGGTACGGTAATCCCATCTTATCAATCATGTTGTTGGACAACAATGAACCTGCAAATTATGAAGAAGCAATGGTGGGCCCAGATTCCAACAAATGGCTAGAAGCCATGAAGTCCGAGATAGGATCCATGTATGAGAACAAAGTGTGGACTTTGGAGGTACTGCCTGAAAGCCACAAGGCTATTCAGAACAAATGGATCTTTAAGAGGAAGACGGACGCTGACGGCAATGTGACCGTTTATAAAGATCGACTTGTGGCAAAGGGTTTTTCACAAGTTCAAGGAGTTGACTACGATGAGACATTCTCACCCGTAGCGATGCTTAAGTCCGTCAGAATCATGTTAGCAATAGCTGCATTTTTCGATTATGAAATCTGGCAGATGGATGTCAAAACAGCGTTCCTTAACGGGTTCCTTAAGGAAGAATTGTATATGATGCAACCCGAAGGTTTTGTCGATCCTAAGAATGCTAACAAGGTGTGCAAGCTCCAGCGATCCATTTATGGACTGGTGCAAGCATCTCGGAGTTGGAACAAACGCTTTGATGAGGTGATCAAAGCATTTGGGTTTATACAAGTGGTTGGAGAATCTTGTATTTACAAGAAAGTGAGTGGGAGCTCTGTGGCGTTTCTAATATTATATGTGGATGATATATTGCTGATTGGAAACAACGTAGAGTTTTTGGAGAGTATAAAGGATTACTTGAATAAAAGTTTCTCTATGAAGGACCTAGGAGAAGCTGCTTACATTCTAGGCATTAAGATCTATAGGGATAGATCAAAACGCCTGATAGGACTTTCACAAAGCACATACCTTGATAAAGTTTTGAAGAGGTTCAAAATGGAACAGTCCAAGAAGGGTTCTTGCCAGTTTTACAAGGTACGAGATTAAGTAAGACTCAGTGCCCGACAACTGATGAAGATAGAGAGCATATGCGCTCCGTCCCCTATGCTTCAGCCATAGGTTCTATCATGTATGTAATGCTGTGCACTAGACCAGATGTTAGCCTGGCCATAAGTATGCCAGGTAGGTTCCAGAGTAATCCAGGAGTGGATCACTGGACGGCGGTCAAGAATATCCTGAAGTACCTGAAAAGGACAAAGGAGATGTTTCTCGTGTATGGAGGTGACGAAGAGCTCGCCGTAAAAGGTTACGTCGATGCAAGCTTTGACACAGATCCGAACGACTCTAAGTCGCAAACCGGATACGTATTTATTCTTAATGGGGGTGCGGTAAGCTGGTGCAGTTCCAAGCAAAGCATCGTAGCAGATTCTACATGTGAAGCGGAGTACATGGCTGCCTCGAAGGCGGCGAAGGAGGGTGTCTGGATGAAGCAGTTCATGACGGATCTTGGAGTGGTGCCAAGCGCACTGAATCCAATAACCTTGTTCTATGACAACACGGGTGCCATTGCCTTAGCAAAGGAACCACGGTTTCACAATAAGTCCAGACACATCAAACGACGCTTCAACCTCATCCGCGAGTACATCGAGGGAGAGGACGTAAATATATGCAAAGTGCACACGGATCTGAATGTAGCAGACCCGCTGACTAAACCTCTTCCACGGCCAAAGCATGATCAACACCAGAACTGTATGGGTGTTAGATTTATTACAATGTAATTCGCATGATGATGTGAGGGCTAGATTATTGACTCTAGTGCAAGTGGGAGACTGTTGGAATTATGCCCTAGAGGCAATAATAAATATAGTTATTATTATAATTCCTGTATCAAGATAATCATTTATTATCCATGCTATAATTGTATTGAATGAAGACTCATTTACATGTGTGTATACATAGACAAAACACTGTCCCTAGCAAGCCTCTAGTTGGCTAGCCAGTTGATCAACGATAGTCAGTGTCTTCTGATTATGAACAAGGTGTTGTTGCTTGATAACTGGATCACGTCATTAGGAGAATCACGTGATGGACTAGACCCAAACTAATAAACGTAGCATGTTGATCGTGTCATTTTGTTGCTACTGTTTTCTGCGTGTCAAGTATTTGTTCCTATGACCATGAGATCATATAACTCACTGACACCGGAGGAATACTTTGTGTGTATCAAATGTCGCAACGTAACTGGGTGACTATAAAGATGCTCTACAGGTATCTCCGAAGGTGTTAGTTGAGTTAGTATGGATCAAGACTGGGATTTGTCACTCCGTATGACGGAGAGGTATCTCGGGGCCCACTCGGTAATACAACATCACACACAAGCCTTGCAAGCAATGTAACTTAGTGTAAGTTGCGGGATCTTGTATTACGGAACGAGTAAAGAGACTTGCCGGTAAAAGAGATTGAAATAGGTATGCTGATACTGACGATCGAATCTCAGGAAAGTAACATACCGAAGTACAAAGGGAATGACATACGGGATTATATGAATCCTTGACACTGAGGTTCAAACGATAAGATCTTCGTAGAATATGTAGGATCCAATATGGGCATCCAGGTCACGCTATTGGATATTAACCGAGGAGTCTCTCGGGTCATGTCTGCATAGTTCTCGAACCCGCAGGGTCTGCACACTTAAGGTTCGACGTTGTTTTATGCGTATTTGAGTTATATGGTTGGTTACCGAATGTTGTTCGGAGTCCCGGATGAGATCATGGACGTCAAGAGGGTTTCCGGAATGGTTTGGAAACGAAGATTGATATATAGGATGACCTCATTTGATTACCGGAAGGTTTTCGGAGTTACCGGGAATGTACCGGGAATGACGAATGGGTTCCGGGAGTTCACCGGGGGGGGCACCCACCCAGGGGAAGCCCATAGGTGTTGGGGGTGCCGCACCAGCCCTTAGTGGGCTAGTGGGACAGCCCAAAAGAGGCCTATGCGCATTGGGAAGAAAATCAAAGAGGAAAAAGGAAAAAAAAAGGAGGAGGTGGGAAAGGGAAGGAGGACTCCACCTTCCAAACCAAGTAGGACTCGGTTTGGGAGGGGAATCCTTCCCCCCTTCGCTCGGCCGACCCCTTGGGGGTTCTTGGACCCCAAGGCAAGGCTCCCCCCTCCCTCTCCTATATATAGTGGGGTTTTAGGGCTGATTTGACACAACTTTGCCATGGCAGCCCGACCACATATCTCCACGGTTTTACCTCTAGATCGCGTTTCTGCGGAGCTCGGGCGGAGCCCTGCTGAGACGAGATCATCACCAACCTCCGGAGCACCGTCACGCTGCCGGAGAACTCTTCTACCTCTCCGTCTCTCTTGCTGGATCAAGAAGGCCGAGATCATCGTCGAGTTGTACGTGTGTTGAACGCGGAGGTGCCGTCCGTTCGGCACTAGATCGTGGGACTGGTCGCGGGACAGTTCGCGGGGCGGATCGAGGGACATGAGGACGTTCCACTACATCAAACGCGTTCACTAACGCTTCTGCTGTACGGTCTACAAGGGTACGTAGATCACTCATCCCCTCTCGTAGATGGACATCACCATGATAGGTCTTCGTGCGCGTAGGAAATTTTTTGTTTCCCATGCGACGTTCCCCAACAATGGATGGAGGCCATGAAGTCTGAGATAGGATGTATGTATGAGAACAAAGTGTGGACTTTGGAAGTACTACCTGAAGGCCGCAAGGCTATTCAGAACAAATGGATCTTTGAGAAGAAGACGGACGCTGACGGTAATGTGACCGTTTATAAAGCTCGACTTGTGGCAAAGAAATTGACTACGATGAGACGTTCTCACCCGTAGCGATGCTTAAGTCCGTCAGAATCATGTTAGCAATAGCTGCATTTTTCGATTATGAAATCTGGCAGATGGATGTCAAAACGGTGTTCCTTAACGGTTTCCTTAAGGAAGAGTTGTATATGATGCAACCCGAAGGTTTTGTCGATCCTAAAAGTGCTAACAAAGTGTGCAAGCTCCAGCGATCCATTTATGGACTGGTGCAAGCATCTCGGAGTTGGAATAAACGCTTTGATGAGGTGATCAAAGCATTTGGGTTTATACAGGTGGTTGGAGAATCCTGTATTTACAAGAAAGTGAGTGGGAGCTCTGTGACGTTTCTAATATTATATGTGGATGACATATTGCTGATTGGAAACAACGTGGAGCTTTTGGAGAGCATAAGAGGTTACTTGAATAAAAGTTTCTCTATGAAGGACCTAGGAGAAGCTGCTTACATTCTAGGCATTAAGATCTATAGGGATAGATCGAAACGCGTGATAGGACTTTCACAAAACACATACCTTGATAAAGTTTTGAAGAAGTTCAAAATGGATCAGTCCAAGAAAGGGTTCTTGTTAGTATTACAAGGTATAAAATTGAGTAAGACTCAGTGCCCAGCAAATGAGGAAGATAGAAAGACAATGAGTTTCGTCCCCTATGCTTCAGCCATAGGTTCTATCATGTATGCAATGATGTGCACTAGACCGGACGTTAGCCTGGCCATAAGTATGGAAGGCAGGTTCCAGAGTAATCCAGAAGTGGATCACTCGACGACGGTCAAGAATATCCTGAAGTACCTGAAAAGGACTAAGGAGATGTTTCTCGTATATGGAGGTGACAAAGAGCTCACCGTAAAGGGTTATGTCGATGCAAGCTTTCACACAGATCCGGACGACTCTAAGTCGCAGACCGGATACGTATTTATTCTTAATGGGGGTGCGGTAAGCTGGTGCAGTTCAAAGCAAAGCGTCGTAGCTGATTCTACATGTGATGCGGAGTACATGGCTGCCTCGGAGGCAGCTAAGGAGGGTGTCTGGATGATGCAGTTCATGACGGATCTTGGAGTGGTGCCGAGCGCACTGAATCCAATAACCCTGTTTTGTGACAACACGGGTGCCATTTCCTTAGCAAAGGAACCACGGTTTCACAAGAAGACCAGACACCAAACGACGCTTCCACCTCATCCGCGACTACGTCGAGGAGGAGGACATGAATATCTTCAAAGTGCACAAGGATCGAGATGTGGCAGACCCGCTGACTAAACCTCTTCCACGGGCAAAGCATGATCAACACGAGAACTGTATGGGTGTTAGATTTATTACAATGTAATTCGCATGGTGATGTGAGGGCTAGATTATTGACTCTAGTGCAAGTGGGAGACTGTTGGAATTATGCCCTAGAGGCAATAATAAATAAGTTGTTGTTATAATTCCTGTATCAAGATAATCGTTTATTATCCATGCTATAATTGTATTGAATGAAGATTTAGAAAAATGTGTGGATACACACACAAAACACTGTCCCTAGCAAGCCTCTAGTTGGCTAGCCAGTTGATCGAGGATAGTCAGGGTCTTCTGACTATGTACAAGGTGTTGTTGCTTGATAACTGGATCACATCATTGGGTGAATCATGTGATGGACTAGACCCAAACTAATGGACATAGCATGTTGATCGTATCATTTTGTTGCTACTGTTTTCTACGTGTCAAGTATTTATTCCTATGGCCATGAGATCATATAACTCACTGGCACCGGAGGAATGCTTTGTGTGTATCAAACGTCACAACGTTACTGGGTGACTATAAAGATGCTCTACAGGTATCTCCGAAGGTGTCCGTTGAGTTAGTATGGATCAAGACTGGGATTTGTCACTCCGTGTGACGGAGAGGTATCTCGGGGCTCACTCGGTAATACAACATCACACACAAGCCTTGCAAGCAATGTGACTTAGTGTAAGTCACGGGATCTTGTATTACGGAACGAGTAAAGAGACTTCCCGGTAAACGAGATTGAAATAGTTATGCGGATACTGACGATCGAATCTCGGGCAGGTAACATACCGAAGGACAAAGGAAATGACATACGGGATTATATGAATCCTTGGCACTGAGGTTCAAACGATAAGTTGTTCATAGAATATGTAGGATCCAATATGGGCATCCAGGTCCTGTTGGAAATATGCCCTAGAGGCAATAATAAATTAGTTATTATTATATTTCTTAGTTCATGATAATCGTTTATTATCCATGCTATAATTGTATTGATTGGAAACACAATACTTGTGTGGATACATAGACAAAACACTGTCCCTAGTAAGCCTCTAGTTGACTAGCTCGTTGATCAAAGATGGTCAAGGTTTCCTGGCCATAGGCAAGTGTTGTCACTTGATAATGGGATCACATCATTAGGAGAATCATGTGATGGACTAGACCCAAACTAATAGACGTAGCATGTTGATCGTGTCATTTTGTTGCTACTGTTTTCTGCGTGTCAAGTATTTATTCCTATGACCATGAGATCATATAACTCACTGACACCGGAGGAATGCTTTGTGTGTATCAAACGTCGCAACGTAACTGGGTGACTATAAAGATGCTCTACAGGTATCTCCGAAGGTGTTAGTTGAGTTAGTATGGATCAAGACTGGGATTTGTCACTCCGTGTGAACGGAGAGGTATCTCGGGGCCCACTCGGTAATACAACATCACACACAAGCCTTGCAAGCAATGTAACTTAGTGTAAGTTGCGGGATCTTGTATTACGGAACGAGTAAAGAGACTTGCCAGTAAACGAGATTGAAATAGGTATACGGATACTGACGATCGAATCTCGGGCAAGTAACATACCGAAGGACAAAGGGAATGACATACGGGATTATATGAATCCTTGGCACTGAGGTTCAAACGATAAGATCTTCGTAGAATATGTAGGATCCAATATGGGCATCCAGGTCCCGCTATTGGATATTGACCGAGGAGTCTCTCGGGTCATGTCTACATAGTTCTCGAACCCGCAGGGTCTGCACACTTAAGGTTCGACGTTGTTTTATGCGTATTTGAGTTATATGGTTGGTTACCGAATGTTGTTCGGAGTCCCGGATGAGATCACGGACGTCACGAGGGTTTCCGGAATGGTCCGGAAACGAAGATTGATATATAGGATGACCTCATTTGGTTACCGGAAGGTTTTCGTGCATTACCGGAAAAGTTTCGGGCTCATCGGTAGTGTACCGGGAGTGTCGGGAGGGGTGCCGGGGACCATCGGGAGGGGTGTCACGCCCCAAGGGGTCTCATGGGCTATGGGAAGAGATAAACCAGCCCCTAGTGGGCTGGAATAAGTTCCCACTAAGGCCCATAAGGTTTGAGAAGGAAAAAACACAAGGTGGAAAGAGTTTCCAAGTGGGAAGGTGGAATCCTACTCCAAGTAGGATTGGAGTAGGACTCCTCCACCTCCAATTTCGGCCAAACCTTTAGGTTTTGAGGCTGCCTCCTCCCCTCCCTCCCACCTATATATACGGAGGTTTTAGGGCTGATTTGAGACGACTTTCTCACGGCTGCCCGACCACATACCTCCATAGTTTTTCCTCTAGATCGCGTTTCTGCGGAGCTCGGGCGGAGCCCTGCTGAGACGAGATCATCACCAACCTCCGGAGCGCCGTCACGCTGCCGGAGAACTCTTCTACCTCTCCGTCTCTCTTGCTGGATCAAGAAGGCCGAGATCATCGTCGAGTTGTACGTGTGCTGAACGCGGAGGTGCCGTCCGTTCGGTACTAGATCGTGGGACTGATCGCGGGATTGTTCGCGGGGCGGATCGAGGGACGTGAGGACGTTCCACTACATCAACCGCGTTCACTAACGCTTCTGCTGTACGATCTACAAGGGTACGTAGATCACTCATCCCCTCTCGTAGATGGACATCACCATGATAGGTCTTCGTGCGCGTAGGAAAATTTTTGTTTCCCTTGCGACGTTCCCCAACAGTGGCATCATGAGCTAGGTTCATGCGTAGATGTCTTCTCGAGTAGAACACAAAAGTTTTTGTGGGCGGTGATGTGCGTTTTGCTGCCCTCCTTAGTCTTTTCTTGATTCCGCGGTATTGTTGGATTGAAGCGGCTTGGACCGACATTACTCGTACGCTTACGAGAGACTGGTTTCATCGTTACGAGTAACCCCCTTTGCTCAAAGATGACTGGCAAGTGACGGTTTCTCCAACTTTAGTTGAATCGGATTTGACCGAGGAGGTCCTTGGATGAGGTTAAATAGCAACTCATATATCTCCGTTGTGGTGTTTGCGTAAGTAAGATGCGATCCTACTAGATACCCTTGGTCACCACGTAAAACATGCAACAACAAAATTAGAGGACGTCTAACTTGTTTTTGCAGGGTATGATTGTGATGTGATATGGCCAACGATGTGATGTGATATATTGGATGTATGAGATGATCATGTTGTAATAGAAATATCGACTTGCACGTCGATGGTACGGCAACCGGCAGGAGCCATAGGGTTGTCTTTATACTAACATATGTGCTTGCAGATGCGTTTACTATTTTGCTAGGATGTAGCTTTAGTAGTAATAGCATAAGTAGCACGACAACCCCGATGGCAACACGTTGATGGATGATCATGGTGTGGCGCCGGTGACAAGAAGATCGTGCCGGTGCTTTGGTGATGGAGATCAAGAAGCACGTGATGATGGCCATATCATGTCACTTATGAATTGCATGTGATGTTAATCCTTTTATGCACCTTGTTTTGCTTAGAACGACGGTAGCATTATGAGGTGATCTCTCACTAAAATTTCAAGACGAAATTGTGTTCTCCCCGACTGTGCACCGTTGCGACAGTTCTTCGTTTCGAGACACCACGTGATGATCGGGTGTGATAGACTCAACGTTCACATACAACGGGTGCAAAACAGTTGCACACGCAGAACACTCGGGTTAAGCTTGACGAGCCTAGCATGTGCAGACATGGCCTCGGAACACGTGAGACCGAAAGGTCGAGCATGAATCGTATAGTTGATATGATTAGCATAGGGATGCTTACCACTGAAACTATTCTCGACTCACGTGATGATCGGACTTGAGATAGTGGATTTGGATCATGTACCACTCAAATGACTAGAGAGATGTACTTTTTGAGTGGGAGTTCTTAAGTAATATGATTAATTGAACTAATTGTCATGAACATAGTCTAATGGTCTTTGCGAATTACGATGTAGCTTGCGCTATAGCTCTACTGTTTTTTTATGTTCCTAGAGAAAATTTAGTTGAAAATTGATAGTAGCAACCTTTGCAGACTGAGTCTGTAAAACCGAGGATTGTCCTCATTGCTGCGCAGAAGGCTTATGTCCTCAATGCACCACTCGGTGTGCTGCACCTGGAGCGTCGTCTGTGGATGCTGTGAACATCCGACATACACGTTTCTGATGACTACACGATAGTTCAGTGCAAAGTACTTAATGGCTTAGAAGCAAGGCATCGAAAACGTTTTAAAACGTCACGGAACATAAGTGATGTTCTAAAGAGATGAAATTGTGATTTCATGCTTGTGCCCTTGTTAAGAGGTACGAGACCTCCAACAAGATTCTTTGACCACAAAGTAAAGGAGAAAAGCTCAATCGTTGAGCGTGTGCTCAGATTGTCTGAGTACGACAATCACTTGAATCAAGTGGGAGTTAATCTTCCAGATGAGATAGTGATGGTTCTCCAAAGTCACTGCCACCAAGCTGTGAGAGCTTCGTGATGAATTATAACATATCAAGGATAGAGACAATGATCCTTGAGCGATTCGCGATGTTTGACACTGCGAAAGTAGAAATCAAGAAGGAGCGTCAATAGTTGATGGTTTGTAAAACCACTAAGTTTCAAGAAAGGCAAGGGCTAGAAGGGATACTTCGTGAAACGGCAAAACAGTTGCTGCACTAATGAAGAGACCCAAGATTAAACCCAAACCCGAGACTAAGTGCTTCTGTAATGAGGGGAACAGTCACTGAGGCGGAGCAACTCTAGATACTTGGTAGATAAGAAGGCTGGCGAAAGTCGAAAGAAGTGTATTTGATATACATGATGTTGATGTGTACTTTACTAGTACTCCTAGTAGCATGAGGGTATTGGATACCGGTTCGGTTGCTAAGTGATTAGTAACACGAAATGAAAGCTACCGCATAAACGGAGACTAGCTAAAGGTGAGGTGGCAATACGTGTTGGAAGTGTTTCCAAGGTTGATATGATCAAACGTCGCACGCTCCCTCTACCATCGGGATTGGTGTTAAACCTAAATAATTGTTATTTGGTGCTTGCGTTAAGCATGAACATGATTGGATCGTGTTTATTGCAATACGATTATTCATTTAAAGAGAATAATGGTTACTCTATTTTCTTGAATAATCACCTTCAATGGTTTATTGAATCTCGATCGTAGTGTTACACATGTTCATAATATTGGTGCCAAAAGATACGAGTTAATGATGATAGTACCACTTGCTTGTGGCACTGCCGCTTGAGTCATGTTAGTATAAATTGCATGAAGAGGCTCCATGCTGATGGATCTTTGTACTCACCTGATTTCGAATCACTAGTGACATGCAAATCATACCACATGAGCAAGGCCTTGTTTTCATTGAGATGAAATAAGATAGTAACTTGTTGGAAGTGATACATTTTGATGTATGCAATCCAATGGGTGCTGAGGCACGCAGTGGATATCATTATGTTCTTACTTCACTGACGATTTGAGTAGATACAGGAGTATTTACTTAATGAATCACAAGTCTGAAATGTTGAAAAGTTCAAATCCGTTTCAGAGTGAAGTTCGTCATAACAAGAGGATGAACTGTCTACGATATGATCATAGAAATGAATATCTGAGTTACGAGTTTTGGTACGCAGTTAAGACAATGTGGAAATTGTTTCGCAGTTCATGCCACCCGGAACATCATAGTGTGATAATGTGTCTAAACGTCATAGCCACGCACTATTTGGTATGGTGCATACTATGATGTCTCTTATCGAATTACCACTATCGTTTATGGGTTATGCATTAGAGACAACCGCACTCACTTTAAATAGGGCACCGCGTATTTCCGTTGAGATGACACAGTACAGACTGAGGTTTAGAGAAATCTAAACTGTCGTTTCTTGAAAGTTTGGGGCTTCGACACTTATGTGAAAAAGTTTCAGTCTGATAAGCTCGAACCCAAAGCGGATAAATGCTTCTTCATAGAGTATCCAAAACAGTTGGGTACATCTCCTATCTCAGATCCGAAAGCAAAGTGTTTGTTTCTAGAAACGGATCCTTTCTCGAGAAAAGGTTTCTCTCGAAAGAATTGAGTGGGAGGGTAGTAGAACTTGATGAGGTTATTAAAACCATCACTTCAACCAGTGTGTAGCAGGGCATAGGAAGTTGTTCCTGTGGCGCCTACACTAATTGAAGTGGAAGCTGATTATGGTGATCATTGAGCTTCGAATCAAGTTACTACAAACCTCGTAGGTCGACAAGGTCGCGTACTGCTGCAGAGTAGTACGGTAACCCTGTCTTGGAGGTCATGTTGTTGAGCAACAGTGAACCTACGAGTTATGGAGAAAGCGATGGTGGGCCCAGATTCCGACAAATGGCTGGAAGCCATGAAATCCGAGAGAGGATCCATGTGTGAAAACAAAGTGTAGACTTTGGTAGAACTACTTGATGGTCATGGGACTATTGGGTAAAATGGATCTTTAAAAGAAGACAGACGATGATGGTGATAAGTCACTATTAAGAAAAGCTCGACTTGTCGCAAAGATGTTTTCGACAAGATCAAACAGTTGACTATGATGAGTCTTTCTCACTCGTAGCGATGCTAAAGGTCTGTTAGAATTGTGTTAGTAGTTGCTGCATTATTTATGAAATATTGCACGTAGGATGTCAAAACGTTGTTTCCTCCACGGTTTCCTTGAGCAAACATTGTATGTGATACAGCCAGAAGGTTTTGTCGATCCTAAAGATACTAGCAAGTATGCAAGCTCCAGTGATCCTTCAATGGACTGGTGCAAGCATCTCGGAGTTGGAATAAGCACTTTGATGAGATGATCAAAGATTTTGGGTGTGTACAAGGTTTATGAGAAACTTGTATTTCCAAAGAAGTGAGTGGGAGCACTATAGAATTTCTGATAGGTATATGTGGTTGACATATTGTGGATCAGAAGTAATGTAGAATTTCTGTAAAGCATACAAGGTTGTTTGAAAGAATTTTTCAAAGGAGTACCTGGATTACGCTACTTGAACGTTGAGCATCAAAGATCTATGGAGATAGATCGAAAGCGCTTAATAGAAGTTTCAACAAGATGCATGCCTTGACAAGTTTTTTGAAAGAGTTCAAAATAGACCAGCAAAGAAGGAGTTCTTGGTTGCGTTGTGAGGTGTGAATTTGAGTAAGACTCAAAACCCGACCACGGCAGAATAAAGAGAATAGACGAAGGTCGTCTTCTATGCCTTAGCCGTAGAATCTAAAGTATGCCATGCTGTGTACCGCACCTGATGTGTGCCTTGACTCAAAGTCTGTTGAGGGTACAGAGAGTGCTCCATGATTGAATCACTAGCAGCGGTCAAAATTTATCCTTAGTAACAAATGGACTAAGGAATTTTTCTCGATTATGGAGGTGGTTAAAGAGTTCGTCGTAAAGGGTTACGTCGATGCAAGCTTTGACACTAATCTGAATAACTCTGAGTAGTGAAACGGATTCATATAGTAGAGTGGATATTTGGAGCATTTCCGAATAGCACGTAGTAGCAGCATCTATAAGATGACATAAAGATTTGTAAAGAACGCACGGATCTGAAAGTTTCAGAACCGTTGACTAAAACCTCTCTCACAAGCAAGACATGATCAGACCCCATAACTATATGGGTGTTGGATTCGTTGGAATCACATGGTGATGTGAACTAGATTATTGACTCTAGTGCAAGTGGGAGACTGTTGGAAATATGCCCTAGAGGCAATAATAAATTAGTTATTATTATATTTCTTAGTTCATGATAATCGTTTATTATCCATGCTATAATTGTATTGATTGGAAACACAATACTTGTGTGGATACATAGACAAAACATTGTCCCTAGTAAGCCTCTAGTTGACTAGCTCGTTGATCAAAGATGGTCAAGGTTTCCTGGCCATAGGCAAGTGTTGTCACTTGATAATGGGATCACATCATTAGGAGAATCATGTGATGGACTAGACCCAAACTAATAGACGTAGCATGTTGATCGTGTCATTTTGTTGCTACTGTTTTCTGCGTGTCAAGTATTTATTCCTATGACCATGAGATCATATAACTCACTGACACCGGAGGAATGCTTTGTGTGTATCAAACGTCGCAACGTAACTGGGTGACTATAAAGATGCTCTACAGGTATCTCCGAAGGTGTTAGTTGAGTTAGTATGGATCAAGACTGGGATTTGTCACTCCGTGTGAACGGAGAGGTATCTCGGGGCCCACTCGGTAATACAACATCACACACAAGCCTTGCAAGCAATGTAACTTAGTGTAAGTTGCGGGATCTTGTATTACGGAACGAGTAAAGAGACTTGCCAGTAAACGAGATTGAAATAGGTATACGGATACTGACGATCGAATCTCGGGCAAGTAACATACCGAAGGACAAAGGGAATGACATACGGGATTATATGAATCATTGGCACTGAGGTTCAAACGATAAGATCTTCGTAGAATATGTAGGATCCAATATGGGCATCCAGGTCCCGCTATTGGATATTGACCGAGGAGTCTCTCGGGTCATGTCTACATAGTTCTCGAACCCGCAGGGTCTGCACACTTAAGGTTCGACGTTGTTTTATGCGTATTTGAGTTATATGGTTGGTTACCGAATGTTGTTCGGAGTCCCGGATGAGATCACGGACGTCACGAGGGTTTCCGGAATGGTCCGGAAACGAAGATTGATATATAGGATGACCTCATTTGGTTACCGGAAGGTTTTCGTGCATTACCGGAAAAGTTTCGGGCTCATCGGTAGTGTACCGGGAGTGTCGGGAGGGGTGCCGGGGACCATCGGGAGGGGTGTCACGCCCCAAGGGGTCTCATGGGCTATGGGAAGAGATAAACCAGCCCCTAGTGGGCTGGAATAAGTTCCCACTAAGGCCCATAAGGTTTGAGAAGGAAAAAACACAAGGTGGAAAGAGTTTCCAAGTGGGAAGGTGGAATCCTACTCCAAGTAGGATTGGAGTAGGACTCCTCCACCTCCAATTTCGGCCAAACCTTTAGGTTTTGAGGCTGCCTCCTCCCCTCCCTCCCACCTATATATACGGAGGTTTTAGGGCTGATTTGAGACGACTTTCTCACGGCTGCCCGACCACATACCTCCATAGTTTTTCCTCTAGATCGCGTTTCTGCGGAGCTCGGGCGGAGCCCTGCTGAGACGAGATCATCACCAACCTCCGGAGCGCCGTCACGCTGCCGGAGAACTCTTCTACCTCTCCGTCTCTCTTGCTGGATCAAGAAGGCCGAGATCATCGTCGAGTTGTACGTGTGCTGAACGCGGAGGTGCCGTCCGTTCGGTACTAGATCGTGGGACTGATCGCGGGATTGTTCGCGGGGCGGATCGAGGGACGTGAGGACGTTCCACTACATCAACCGCGTTCACTAACGCTTCTGCTGTACGATCTACAAGGGTACGTAGATCACTCATCCCCTCTCGTAGATGGACATCACCATGATAGGTCTTCGTGCGCGTAGGAAAATTTTTGTTTCCCTTGCGACGTTCCCCAACAGGTCCCGCTATTGGATATTGACCGAGGAGTCCCTCGGGTCATGTCTACATAGTTCTCGAACCCGCAGGGTCTGCACACTTAAGGTTCGGCGTTGTTTTATACATATTCGAGTTATATGGTTGGTTACCGAATGTTGTTCGGAGTCCCGGATGAGATCACGGATGTCACGAGGGTTTCCAGAATGGTCCGGAGACGAAGATTGATATATAGGATGACCTCATTTGATTACCGGAAAGTTTTCGGCATTACCGGGAATATACCGGGAGTGACGAATGGGTTCCGGATGTTCACCGGGGGGAGGGGGAGGCAGCCCACCCGGGGAAGCCCATAGGCCTTAGGGGTGCCGCACCAGCCCTTAGTGGGCTGGTGGGCAAGCCCAAGAGGGCCCCTGCGCAGGAGGTAAGAAAAATCAAACAGAAAAAAAAAGGGAAAGTGGGAAGGAAGGGAAGGACTCCACCTTCCAATCCTAGTTGGACTAGGATTGGAGGAGGATTCCTCCTCCCCCCTTCGGCCGACCCCTTGGGGCTCCCTTGAGCCTCAAGGCAAGGTCCCTCCCCTCCCTCCTATATATACTGAGGTATTAGGGCTGATTTGAGACAACTTTGCCACGGCAGCCCGACCACATACCTCCACGGTTTTTCCTCCAGATCGCGTTTCTGCGGAGCTCGGACGGAGCCCTGTTGAGATAAGATCACCACCAACCTCCGGAGCACCGTAACGCTGCCGGAGAACTCATCTACCTCTCCGTCTCTCTTGCTGGATCAAGAAGGCCGAGATCATCGTCGAGCTGTACGTGTGCTGAACGCAGAGGTGCCGTCCGTTCGGCACTAGATCGGAACGGATCGTGGGACGGATTGCAGGACGGTTCGCGGGGCGGATCGAGGGACGTGAGGACGTTCCACTACATCAACCGCGTTTCTTAACGCTTCCTGTTGTGCGATCTACAAGAGTACGTAGATCGGAAATCCCCTCTCATAGATGGACATCACCATGATAGGTCTTCGTGCGCGTAGGAAAGTTTATGTTTCCCATGCGACGTTCCCCATCAGAGTCCTGTCAAGGTCAATGCGTTAGTAGCTGCTTTGAGGATGGATCGATTGAAGACGGTGGTGACGGCCCTCGCAACGTGTACGTTGGTGCCCACTGGGAGTGCGCCGGACCGGTGTGTCACCCAGTCCCGGCGTTGTGTCTTGGATGGGGCATCCGACTTTAGATGTTAGGCTTTGGTGCGATGTCTGTTTGGTATTTGGCCCGGACATCCGGCATCCCTTCAACAAAGGGATAAGAGTACCGGCATGTGTTGCCAAGATGGTGGCCTCAGACTTACTGATGTATTATTTTGTAAGGTCTTGTTGAATAATTAATAAAATGGCTGCATGCATCGTCCAGATGCAGTCATGCAGAGGCCCGGGTACATCCTCCTTTTCTAAAAAAAAAAAACAAATGAACTTGATAAGGACGAGGAACGACTCAACATACTTGGTCTGATCAACAACCTTTTATGTGGAGGGCACACGTATTTATAGGACTAGTGCAAGACTGGGCCAATCATGTGGCATGTAACAACCCAAAACCAAACTCAACCAACACTCTCTACTACTCAATGCATATAACATACTTCATTATAACATTACCTATTTTAAGATTTCTTTCGTTGTCTCCATGCATGCAAAATATCTCCACTACTTATCCTTGATCTTTTGACACACACACACACACACATATATATAGCTTTTTTTTATGAATAATGTAGGAGAAAAGAAAGATATATATATATATGTGTCTCACAAGGTCTTGGGAAGGAGTAACAATTAATTTGGGGTTTGTAGAAAGGAACGTTCATGGGGGGTGAGCAGGGACGGGTCCGTCGGGAGTGGCGGTTACAACTCCAGCCGAAAAGGAAGCTGCTCGATCTCCATCCATGCATGCATGCATGCTTTCCTTTCCTCGCTACGTACTACTCCTACCTGTCTATCGGACTTGGCACGCCCGTCAACCGCCAAACCCAACCGCCAACAGAACCTTCCCGGCCTCTCCGGCCCCCGCCGCCTATTTCACCCACCCCGCAGCCCCTTCTCACCGGCGCCGCCACCCCAACCGCCCGTCCGTCCTTCATTGCCGGATGCGTTGCAGCTGGTAGATGAATGTGCAGTCGCCATCGTAATGGCGGACCAGCGCCACCACCACCAGCTCCAGCCCGCGTCGCTCGCCTGCACCAACTGCGTCACCCAGCGCGCCGTCGTCTACTGCTCCGCCGACGGCGCCCGGCTCTGCCTCGAGTGCGACGGCGCCGTGCACGGCGCCAGCCCACTCTTGGCCCAACACCCGCGCGCCCCGCTCTGCGACGCCTGCGCCGTCGCCCGCGCCGCGATCCGCTGCAAGACCGCCGGCAACCCGGCCCCGGCCACGCTCTGCGACGCCTGCGCCGACCGCCTCGCCACGCAGGACGGCGCCTCCCTCGTCCAGGAATACACCGGGTGCCCCACGCCCGCCGAGATCCTCCGCCTCCTCTCCGTCGACGCGCCGCCGTTGCACGAGGACTTCGACGCCTGGCTCGCCGACAAGCTGCCCCAGATCATGCAGGACGTTCAGGTACCTCACCATCTAATTAACACTTGCTTCACTTATTAATTTCTACTTCTCCTCCTCCTTCTTTTACTCTCCCTGATGATCTTGTGCGCAAAATCTTACATGGATATTATTTTCATTGTGTGACTCAATGTGTGTGTGTCATCTTGTATCCATCAAGGGATTGGTATTGACAAGAGAGAATGATGACAATACAAAGTCTGTGAGAAAGTGTGAGTGATTAATGAAGGGATCCATACATATAAGGAATTAGTGGGTAGTGTGTGTGCTACTGCTATCTATCTATCTGTGATGTAAAAAAGGGAGAGATCTCTTTCCTGCCATGATACATGCATGCAATGGTGTATCATATGAATGATTAATGAATGAAGGATACCAGTCCTCCTCTGAATGATTGCTCAGTTTTTGTGATGCAAAGCTTGGATCTTTATCTGACTCACTCACTCACTGACATGACCGAGATTATCTATTGAACCCATATGTTGGTTACTTTCACTATATAAACCACACAAAAAAAAAATCTAGACAAAAATGCAGACACATTTGCTACATACAGAACCAGTGAAGCCTGAAGAAACAAAGAGGCACACCTGAAGGGTTTCTTCCTTACAAAATGTAGTAATTCGAGTATGAAAAATCTACAATTGACGCAATCTAGCATTTTCAAGGAAAACGGGGGACTGCTACATACTTCATATGGATCGAGGCCAACCGTCGATCTTCCAATTTAAGAATCTGAAAATAACTGTAATGGAGTATATATATGATAGAGAAATGATTCCTTTCCCTAGCTAATTGAGCAAATTGTACACACATAATTGAATCAACTAAAAAACTTCCATCATTCCTAGCACACAATTAAATCCAACAATGCTAGCTACAAGTGCCAAGATAGTTTTCGCTGCCTCGACGAATCGACGGCTAATTCCCATCGGATATCTCTTTCTTACCTCTTTACTAGGATGGCGCATGAGTACTCATTCTGTTAATTTGTGGTGCACTCTCTCAAAACATTCATGGAGGATGGACCTCACATAGGCGACGCGAGTGGAACAACCACTATAGTAGGAGATCAAAGAGGCACCAGCAGCAGCAGCTTCGGCTGTGATGATTGGAACAATGCATGCTCAACTTTTGGGCTTGAGAATGCTAATGGAGGATTTGTTGGTCATCACTCAGCTGGGCCTTCACTATCTTATGAGGTAAATATACACATACACATACATACCACTCACTCACTCACTCACTCACTCACTCACAGTTCTAACCCAGTTATTACTGGACAATGACAATAACATTCCGAGCTTGGTTTAATTTCTTGGCAGCGACAGCAGCTGCTGCCACCGTCGATCTGCCAGATCCTGTCATCATCATACTCATGTTATAATCCATCCTCCTCCTCGTGCCAGCCGGTCATGACATCGACTACTCTTCTCCAATCCATGGGAAGCAACGATCACCATCCTTCGCTGCTCCTCGATGGCTTCCCTACTTTCTGCCCTTCCATGCCCCTAATGTCGCCACCGCCACCTCCACCGGAGAATGGCACCGGCTGTCACGATGCCAACCAACCATCACAGATGCTGCCCACGGATGAGCAAGCAACAGCGGCTCATCATCAGCAAGATCCAAGCACCATTGCTAAGAAGCGAGAGGAAAGGGACAGGGCCAAGCAAAGGTACAACGAGAAGAAGAAGAACAGAAAGTAAGTCTGAATTATTATTACTTTCATTTCACAACTCTTTTTATGTACCGATTTTTTTTTGCAACTGATGCGAGCTTGAGTTTAAATTTGAATTTGAATGAATTTTGCAGGTTCTGCAAGCAGATCATGTACGCCTCCCGCAAAGCAAGGGCGGACACGCGGAAGCGGGTGAAGGGCCGATTCGCAAAGGCTAGCAATGAACACCAACACATACTACACTCAGACGCAACATAGATTCAGGCGGTCGATTAGATCAATTTTTTCCTTTTTTTAATCTCTTTTTTACATTCATTTTGCATATAGACAGTGCATATATACACAAAAAAACCAACATTTTTAGTTACATCTTCATTTTATAGTTGTAAATAATGTCTCAACATTACAGTCGATCATGCCTAGGTATACATAGCTCTAAATTTGTGGAGAACGTTGTTGCACCATAGATATTAGCCCTTTTCTCAGTTTTTTTTGGCAGTTTTTTTCCTTTTTTGGGTAGTTTTCGGCTCATTCTTTCTAGAGAGAGATAGTTTTGGGACACATTCTTTTTAGGGAGGTACTTATAGGAATAGGTACCAAGGTGTAATAATTCAGCCCGAATAAATAAAGTAATGGAGTTTCATGCATGTGTTGTCAATGCTATATGATTTTGGTGAATGTATTCTCTGAAACTATAGTTTATTCATAAAAAGAAACAACCGACTCACATGTGTGCATGCCTGCAATCTGACTACTTCTACTCCCTCCGTTCTTAAATATAAGTCTTTGTAGAGATTTCACTAGTGGACTACATACGGATGTATATAGACATACCTTAGAGTGTACATTCAATCATTTTGCTCCGTATGTAGACATATAGTGAAATCGCTTAAAAGACTTATATTTAGAAACGGAGGGAGTACTACTTAAAAATAACCTGAGGTTTCATCTTTCACCGAGTTTTCTCCCCACCACCCTTCGTCCTCACACCCACCATCGCTTTCCCCTAGTTTTTCACCCCTTATGGTTTTCATCAAACCAATATTTGGATCAATTTATGGTATAGAAATATATTCACGGTCCGCAAATAGGTCAATATATTATATTTGGTAACCCAATAAAGGAGATCAATCATGGACACATACATATTTCATCAATTTAAAAAATAGCTGAAAATATATACTTTATAACTAAAACATGATCTTATTTTGTCTATTTGCTTTGCATCATGTTTTGTCCCATATGGTCCTATTTTAGTGTTAAAAAAATACCCCCTCCCTCGATAAAAAACACGGGGACATATCTAGTGCGAAACAAAGAACTGTATACTTCGAATTTATATTTTCACAAATGTTTATATTCTAAAGGTGTATGAGAACTAAAGAAACTAAATAGGGACAAAATAAACTTATTTGTGATATGTTTTAAAAAGTTATTTTACGACCATTTCTCTTCTTATCTTTAAAAGGTGTTCCATAATATGACATTTGGTCAAGATTTATAGCCCAAAACACAAAACATATTGGCCATAAAGTATTTGGTGGAGGCAGAATTAATTAAATTTAAATATTAAGGAGGGATAGTGGGAAAAAAATCTGATTTGTTTTACTATAGACATGCGTATTAGGAACGAATTAATTGGGCTTTCCACCCTTCCTTCCATTCATTTAAACCTAAATACCCTTCACAACCGCCACTGGGGTTCCTCTATTTTATGAGCACCTTCTACTAGAGAACAAATCCACAAAGTTATCCATGATATCCTAATTGATCGTGCCAATGGGCCTGATGGCTTCAATGGCCCTTTCTCAAAACGAAAAGGAAACTGGATCATAATAGAAGAGGACTTCTAAGTTCTTTCTCTCTATGATGAGTTAATGATTATAAAATCTATTTCACTCCTAAATTATAGCCCTAAGCACGTCACTATGATCCTTGCCAAAAAAAAATTTTGGGGGGGGGGGGGGGGGGGGGGGGCTCCACCACTGCCTTTCATCTAATTAAACTTAACACCCTTCTCAATCGGCATGGTGGTCTCTCTATTTTATTAGTATCCTCATGAAGTACATAAGTCGTGTGAAAATTGTTCTTGGGCTATTCTGTGTAGAAGCTTTGTGTACGTCTATGACTGTTGCTTTGTTCAACGGTACGGCTTTCGGTCTGTACATCCCTATCACAGTTATTACACGACCTTTTTCTTTTAAGTTAATTACAATGATAGCACATAAAAATTTATGGTGGGTACAATTTCATACACCCTACAATTACATTGTAGCTGAATTTGGTACATTTCCTTCCATGACAATAACTCTTTGTTAAATCGCACGCCAGCATGATAGATCCACGATCTATTTATGTGTGACCCCACCTGTCAGTGGGGGTTCAAGAAACAGAAACGTGACCGAAACCAAGGAAAAGCATCATTCTCGTGTGGTTTCATTAGTACTACTATATCTATAGGCCACTACTTCCCCATTTCATTGGAAAGTTCATTTGAAATTGTAGCAAATTTTTCTTAGTTTAGTAACCATTAAAGCCCATTCTCCCCTTTTGTCTTATTCCGGCATGGATCCCGTTGAAGCATCTAGGCGAAGGTCATTTTCAACATGAAGTATAAAGCACCACCTCAACTAGAGAACAAATAGACGAAATTATCCATGATATCCTAATTGACCGTACCCCTGCACCGGATGGCTTCAATGGCCTTTTCTTGAAAAATGTTGGAACATCATAAAAGAAGACTTCAAATTTCATTCCCCGTGTAACTCATTAACGATTACAACCGTGTTTCACTCCTAAATTCTAGCATTAAAAACATTACTATGATCCTTGCCTATAGATATCAAGGGGCATTCTTCAGATCACGCACAAAAATCATAATGGTTTCATTAGTGATAGGACCTCACTTGGAGTTTTGAATCTATGCACCAATCCGAGTAATAAAAATGGAAAACATTGTCCTTAAACTTGATTTTGAGAAGTCCTTCCACATCATTGAGCACGAGACCATCGTCGGGGTTTTGGAGGATATGGGCTTTAATAAGCGTTGGATTGTATGGATTGACTCCTAGCTCTCCACTGATACATCTTTATGAATCTTAATGGTGTCCCTTGAAAGATACTTTACTGCCGTCATGGTGCAGATAAGGTGTCCCTCTCTCATGTCTTCTATTTGTTGTCATCTAACCTCCTCCCATTAATCCATCATTAAGAGATGATGTCAATGATACGTCCATTTTGCATCATGTTTTCATGTTGATATTTATCGCTTCTTGGGTTGTTATTTCACTTCACGGTACAATTCTTATGCCCTTTCTCTCTTATTTTGCAAGGTTTATATGAAGAGGGAGAATACCGGCAACTGGAATTCTGGCCTGAAAGTGGAGCAAGTTTGAGATACCTATTCTGCGCAACTCCAAACGCCATAAAAATCAACGAGGATTTTTTCCCGATTTATCAAAAATACTGGGCCGAAGAAGTGCCAGAGGGGGGCGTGCAGTTGGCCACAGGCCTGCACGGCGCGGCCACCCCCCTGGCCGCGCCATGAGGGCTTGTGGGCACCATGTAGGCCCACTTGCCCCCCTCTTTTGCTATATGGAGGGTTTCGTCCAGGAAAAAATGAAGGAGGAGCTTTTTCGTGGTTTCGCCGCCGCCACGAGGCGGAACTTGAGCAGAACCAATCTAGGGCTCCGGCAGGACGATCCTGCCGGGGAAACTTCCCTCCCGGAGGGGGAAATCGTCACCATCGTCAACACCAACACTCCTCTCATCGGAGGGGACTCGTCACCATCAACATCTTCATCAGCACCATCTCATCTCCAAACCCTAGTTCATCACTTGTAACCAATCTCCGTCTCGCGACTCCGGTTGGTAGTTGTAAGGTTGCTAGTAGTGTTGATTACTCTTTGTAGTTGATGCTAGTTGGATTACTTGGTGGAAGAGTTTATGTTCAGATCCTTGATGCTACTAATTACCTCTCTGGTCATGAATATGATTATGCTTTGTGAGTAGTTACTTTTGTTCCTGAGGACATGGGATAAGTCATGCTAATAGTAGTCATGTGAATTTGGTATTCGTTCGGTAATTTGATATGTTGTATGTTGCTTTTCCTCTAGTGGTGTTATGTGAACGTCGACTACATAACACTTCACCATTATTTGGGCCTAGAGGAAGCCATTGGAAAGTAGTAAGTAGATGATGGGTTGCTAGAGTGACAGAAGCTTAAACCCTAGTTTATGCGTTGCTTCGTAAGGGGCTGATTTGGATCCACTAGTTTAATGCTATGGTTAGACTTTGTCTTAATTCTTCTTTCGTAGTTCCGGATGCTTGCGAGAGGGGTTAATCATAAGTGGGATGCTTGTCCAAGTAAGGGCAGTACCCAAGCGCCGGTCCACCCACATATCAAACTATCAAAGTAACAAACGTGAATCATATGAACATGATGAAAACTAGCATGACAGAAATTCCCGTGTGTCCTCGGGAGCGTTTTTCCTCCTATAAGACTTTGTCCAGGCTTGTCCCTTGCTACAAAAGGGATTGGACCACTTTGATGCACCGTTGCTACTTTTGTTACTTGTTGCTTGCTACGAATCATCTCATCACACAATCACTTCTTACCGACAATTTCAGTGCCTGCAGATTTTACCTTGCTGAAAACCACTTGTCAGATCCTTCTGCTCCTCGTTGGGTTCGACACTCTTACTTATCGAAAGGACTACGATTGATACCCTATACTTGCGGGTCATCAGTCAACTGAACTTACACTACTAGGGAAAACATAGTAGTAGATCTGGATATATGCGTAGCAGTAGCGCTGGTTCAAGCGCTACAGCTATCGCGCTACAGCTAAACACCTAGTAGTAGCACCGGTACGGGCAGCGCTACTGGTAACTTTAGTAGTAGCGCTTGCGCATAGAAAGCGTTGTTGCTAAGCCGCGCTACTGCTAATATTTTCCAGCGCTACTGCTAACTTTTATTGCTTTCACAGATTTGCATTATCAGAATGCATCATCATCATCGACAATATTAGCAGTATTCAGAATATTCAGAAGGCATCATCATCGACAATATTAGCAGTATTCAGAATATTCAGAATATTTTCAAGCTCTACATATTTAGCATCATCATCATCATCATCATCGACAATATTTGCATCATCATCATCATCGACAATATTTGCATCATCATCATCTATATCAACAACATGGGGATCGGATTATCGGTAGCTCATACTCATTTAACTCATATAACTCATACTCATTTAACAACTCATATAACTCATATTCGTATAACTCATACTCATCCAACTCATACTCATATAACTCATACACATATAACTCATACTCATATAACTCATACTCATATAACAATATCACTAATAATAATCCAATTGATGTCTCAAGGTGCAGGCGGTGGCAACCCAAAGATAAGGAACCATCACCGGATCATAGCTCGGGTGATGTCCCTGGAGAACCTGCCAGGTATTGGAGAACCTGGCATCCAACGCAGCCATGTAGCGACAGACGTGCTCGTCCTCCTCCCTGACACGACGACGTACCACCTCCGTGGGGGCCGGCTCCCTCGTCGCCGATAATGGCCCACGCGACCGCCACCAAAGAAGCTCCAGGTCAACGATGAGACCCGGATTCCGCACCAAGGTGTGCCCCCTGGAAGGTAGCACCTCCCAGTGCCAGCCCGACGGAGCCCAGTCCCAGACATGGCGCCTATCAAGCAGGGTCTCGACGACCACTCGACGACGAGGATGCGGGCCGGGCATTGTCGAAGCTGAGACAAATTCCTCTGAGAAAATTTTCTTATTGTTTAATATTTCAACCAAATATGACATGGAAACATCATATGACAAATTAACCAAATATGACATAGGCTATCTCAAGAAAACATGGCAACATCATATGACAAATTAACCAAGTTCATATGACAAAAACTAATTAGCTCATGTTCAGGGGATCAACGCTCAGGTAGGTAACCCAAACCCAAACCCAAACCCAAACACAAGATTTTCTTCTTGATTCATGGATGCATAAGCATGATCCTCTAGTCAATAACACATTGCACTGTACTACTTGCCCACCTTTTTTATATCAACTATAAATAATGATTGTGCATGTTTGCAAGTTTGAGCTAGTATGAACTAGAGGGGAGCAAGAGCGTGGTAGTACCGTGTGGGGGCAGGGTAGGAGGTGGCCGGGGGCGATGTCGGAGGTGGCCCGTAGCGACGTCGGAGGTGGCCGGAGGCGGCGGCGCTAACCCTAGGAGAATGAGAATCGCCGAGAGGGGATGAAAGTAAGTTGTCAATAGAAATTAGTTGTCAAATATTTTTAAATAAATGACATAAATTACTTAATAAATATGGTTGAGGAACTTAAATAAATGACATATGATGGACACTCTTCTCTCATATATGGTGGACACCCCTTTACCGATTTTTCGACTGTCGATGATGCTCGCTACTCCTACTTCCCCTAGTGCATAACAAATATCTAGCACAAGGAGAAGGATGAGAAGCGACCCCCACGACAACAGTCGGCATTCTTCTTCTCTCATATATGGTGGACACTCCCTCACCGATTTTTCGACCGTCGATGATGGTCGCTACTCCTACTTCCCCTAGTGCATAACAAATATCTAGCATAAGGAGAAGGAGGAGAAGCGACCCCCACGATAACCGTCGTCATTCTTCTTCTCTCATATATGGTGGACACTCCCTCACCGATTAAACTATTTCTATTAAACACTTACTAAATAAACTATTTTTAATAAAACTTACTAAAAACAGTAAAAAAACTACATTATACATATATTGAAATATAATGTAGCACAAGGAAATAAACTACTTGTGGCTAAAAAGTGAAGCATTGCTAGATATATGTATTAGAGATGTTATATTAGATCCTTTCATCATTAGAGAAAAAGAGCCCAGCATGTTTTCACAAAGACCAACAAATATGCTCGTAAGTTGTAATCTCAAGGATATTTTTTTATAATATTACATTGAGAAACTTCACAAAATGAACAGTAATATGATTCTTAACGACACTTATTTTGGTTCATTTTTTGTTTTGAAAGGTTTCTTCGTAAATTTTAGTGCAAGTTCGTCAATGTAATTAAGATTACTATATTTAGTTGGTTCATATGATTGTCTGCAACACTGAATGCATGCACACTGTATGATGTCCAGGACACACACAAAAATGACATTAGGATACCGATTTCCCATACAAAAAGTTGAAAGGAAAATAAATTGATGAACTCATCACTGTGACATTAGGATACTGATTTCCCATACAAAAGGTTGAAAGGAAAAAGATACTGATTTCACATATACAAGAATGACATTGATGAACTCGAACGACGGAGGGTGGGAGGAGGGAGGAGAGAGGAGGAGGAGGGAGGAGGGAGGAGGAGAACCTGGAGCGGCGGGCGGCGGACGATGGGAACGGCGGCGGTGGCGGACGACGGGGGGTGCGGGGGGAGGGGGGAGTGAATTGGAGTGGAGAGGGGAGTAGGAGGGGTGGCCGGTTGGATAAGGTGGAGAAGATATACGTATCAGTAGCGCTCGTTTAAGGAAAGCGCTACTGCTATTCAACTTATCAGTAGCGCTTTACACAAGTGCGCGCTGCTACTAACACTACCGTTTGTACACCTCATTGGGCCTCCTTTAACAGTAGCGCTGGATATATATCCAGCGCTACTGCGAAGGTTTTAGTAGTAGCGCTTAACCGGATCAGTGCTGCTGCTAATTGTGTTTTCCAGCGCTACTACTGAGGTCCTGCCTATAAGGTTTTTCATAGCAGTGTTACTCAATCTCCCTCTCCCAAACTCAAAACAGTAGTTTCTCAGTCATTTACAATGATGATGACACGCTTCTCGTAGTGGAAGCTTACCATCTGAAATTACTTTGGCTCGAAGACATCATACAATCCTATGGCCAATCCACGGGTCTCATAGTCAACTTTCAAAAGTCATACCTCCTTGTTATCAATGTCTCTAATGAAAATATTGTCCATCTTGTTTATCTATTTGTATGTCTACTAGGTAGTTTATCCTTCACATGCTTTGGATTCTCTTTTGGTATTAATAACCTAAGAACCATGTAGTTTTCTTTGTGGCCAACATGTTAGGGTTAGGTTTAGATGATCGAACCCAATAATTTTGTGATAATCACTAACTAAAGCATTGCCTAGAACTCTTTTTTTTTTGGTTTGACCCAATAGTTTGACGAAGGAGAACCCATTGAACATTTTTTCTGGCTTCACCACGACCTGCTTTGTGGGTGCCTCGGTCATTTCCATTCAATTGCTCTGGATGAAAACCTCTCTCTCTTTCTCTCCCCCTCTTTCTTTTTTTTTTTTGCGGGTACTCTCCCCCTCTCTCTCTCTCTCTCTTATATTTTTCCTATATATATATATATATATATATATATATATATATATATATGTGTGTGTGTGTGTATGTATATATATATGTATATATATATATGTGTGTGTGTGTGTATATATATATATATGTATATATATATATATATATATATATATATATATATATATATATATATCATGTGATATGTTCCTATAGTTTTTATTATATTTATGAAATACATATATTTTTGTATGTAAAAAAGAATATACACAAAATATGATACATACTACAAAAAAAATAGTATATATACTACCTAAACTTTATTATATACTACATACTACGCATACATACTCTCCGATTTGATAGATACTACATACAACATACAAAACGTAAGTGGTGGTAACTACCACCGGTGGTAGATAAATATAATAAGACTTTGACTAGGAGGATCTTCTTCATCTTTTCTACTTCCCTCTTTCATCCAAAGCATTGGATGAATTCTCAATCATGAGGGTTGTGTTAGAAATCTATGAAATTCTTCCAAATCCGAAGATTGTATCTCCCATGTGGCGTTGGTGGTTTCTGTTATGTCTAAATTTATGTGTGGTTCTTTGCTCGGTGTGAATTCACATAGTCGTCAACTTGGTCTGGTATTCCAAATATGAACAAGCTTGAATTGTTTTACTTGAACGTTCATTAGTGATAGCGTCAACAGTAGAGAAAGGCTTCAAGGGTAAACTTTATTGCTCCGGATAACATCTGGCATATCCTTTGCTCCAGCAATGATGTCGAGAAAAAGATCATCTCATATTTTTGTAGTCAAAGACGCTCATGCAAAACCGGCCTTTAACTTAGGAGCAACAATGAATTTGCAGACTCTCTTTGCTTTGCTAGACCGCTTATCGGTGAAATTTTCATCATAGTAGATTAGCGTATTTGGAAAGACAAAAATACCAAATCGTTGACAACCTTAATCCTAGTATTGGTTCTAGGTTTCACCTTTTCTTTTGAAGGAAATGTCACCTACTTTCCTTTAGACTAAAAGTTGACAAAGCTAATTCTCTTAGAACGTGCCTTAGTTGACGGCAGTTGTTATGAGAGAATATCATATGAAAAGCAAGTTACATTGTAAACCACGTGGAAACTATGAAGTGCTGGAAAGTTATCAAGAAAATACAATGTATGCGAGAGAGATGGTGTTCTATGGACACGTAAAATTTCAAGTTAAAACACAAATTCACGTATGTGGTATGAAAAGACAAATTCAGCAAACAGTACCAAATAGTAAATGCCAATATTCACCGTTGAATTTGTTTTTTGTTTCTTTTGTATATCACTAAATCTTGTACAGCCCTCGTATACCCCCTTGGGTATACATCGACTTTCAACTCTTTTAATTACCTTTTTTAATCAAATTTATTTTCAGGGCCTTCTCCATAGTTTTCCTGCCAAATAAGAAACACTACAACTAAATATGCATATTTTGTCACGATTTTTGTTGTTAACAAATTCACTCACTTTTTATATACAATACACAACTGTGGGAGCATTCAAAAGAGTATGCAAGTATTTCTTGTTAATGGATCAAAAAAATATGTTACTCACTCCGTCACGGTTTAGAAGGCATGGTTAAATTTACGTGCATTTTCACATTAAACAAAGTTTAAGGCGCATTGCATTTACTCCTAGCAGCTAATTAGTACACCGTTGTACTACTTCTATATGCATGCGTAGTGTGAATGATATTTTTCAACTCATCTCACAGTCAATCAATAACCATCTAGGTTTCATAAAATTTCCAAACACGTCTTCTAAACCATGACGGAGGAAGTAGGTTTTGAGACTGACTAATAAACTCCCTACCGACCCACCAACCCCCTCATGCCACTTCCGCTGATCATGTATTCGAATTTGGTTTCTCACTACATGCAACAAGACTTGTACCAAGTCACTAGTCAACTCTGCTAATACTACAAGTCTGCTTAGTTGCAGGTGCACCTTCCGTGAAACTTCCTCTGTAGTAGCATAGCACATGATTTTGGATCCGGCAGTAATGAAGTCAATGGTAAACGTCGACTTTGCTCAGTCTTCTCCACTACCCAACCCAGCTTCATTTTGTTAAATCTTCTTCTTCATAGTTGCTGCCTTGGCAAACAAGCTAACTACACATGCATGCCTTGATACCTGTACCACACTGGAGTAATTTATTAGTACAGTTAATTAATCATGGCTGTGGCATTTTGTCTTCCACTATCTCAGTCTGATTGTGGTGCCGTCGATGAATCTTTTCGGCATCTCCAAAGCAGGCCCCCAAACCTCCCGCAACAATCCAGCTATCCGGATGCAGTTTATCATACAACGTGATTTGGCATTGGTTCACAGACACTAGTAGAAAATAGGCTTTATGTTTGGATTATTAATCCGGGTTTGCTCTTGAACCGGGACTAATATAATTATTAGTCCCGATTCGTGAGAAATGTTTTTAGTCCCAGTTTATTAGTAACCTCTAGTTCCAACCGGAACTAAAGAGGTGGTGGCAGGGTTTTGTCAGGCTGGGGCCCTGCAAGGTCCATTAGTCCCGGTTGGTAATTCAAACCGGGACTAGATATAGGTCTTTAGTCCCGGTTTGTATGGCCAACTGGGACTAAAAGTATCCCTATATATACTGCTTCATCCAGCCCGAGCCCAAGCTCTCTGTTATCCCTTTCTCTCCTCTGTTTTCTTGCCTTGCTCGAGTTCATCCTTCATTTGTCCACAGATTTGTCAAGATTTGAGCCACCCCATCCAATCCAAATGTTCACAAAGGTTAGCAATTTTGTTCTTTCATCTCTCATTGCTAAATGGTCCATAATTATATAGTGATTTGTGGGTTTTAGTTTGAGAGTGATTTATGTACAATTTAAGCTCAAATTAACTTCTTAGTTTGCATATGTGTAGGTGTGGTTTACTTACTGCCTTCCCGTCTCTGTCCTAACCACCGTCGATCGCCCGCACCGTCTCGTCACCGGCACCACCTTGGTGATCCTCTTGTTCTTATCCTTTTTATTTCAAAAAAAAATCTTATTTTGTATGATTTAGATAGTTTTCTTACATGTATGATTTTGTTATACATAGTGTCATGGTCTTGATATCCGTCCCAGTCGGCCCTCGTCCGGTTTATGATTCAGATGTGGTATATTGTCTTTTATAACTATTTGTTGCATTTCTTGTTTATATGACAATTATGCCCATCAAGTTGACATAGATATTCTTGTGCAGGTAATTGGGTAGGTGGGGTGGTGTTCATACCTTGTTGAGGAGTTGCCGTTGGTGTGATACTGATACGTCTCCATCGTATCTACTTTTCCAAACTCGTTTGCCCTTGTTTTGGACTCTAATTTGCATGATTTGAATGGAACTAACCTGGACTGACGCTGTTTTCAGCAGAATTGCCTTGGTGTTGTTTTTGTGCAGAAATGAAAGTTCTCGGAACGTCCTGAAAATTTACGGAGAATATTTCTGGAAAATATAAAAAATACCTGCGCAAAGATCCACCTGAGGAGATGGGCCAGTGGGCCACAAGCCCTGAGGCCGCCCCCTGGTGGCGGCTACCAAGCTTGTGGGGCCCACGTGGCTCTGCAGCCCCTAAACTCAGCTCTATAAATTCACTTTCGTCCTAGAAAAAATCAAGAGAGAAGATTTCCTCGCGTTTGCGATACGGAGGCGCCGCCACATCCTGTTCTTCATCTGGAGGGCACATCTGGAGTCCGTTTTGGGCTCCGGAGAGGGGAAATCGTCGCCATCGTCATCATCAACCTTCTTCCCTCTCCAATTCCATGAAGCTCTTCATCGTTCATGAGTAATCTATTCGTAGGCTCGCTGGGCGGTGATGAGTAGGATGAGATCTATCATGTAATCGAGTTAGTTTTGACGGGGATTGATCCCTAGTATCCACTATGTTCTGAGATTGATGTTGCTACTACTTTGCCATGCTTAATGCTTGTCACTAGGGCCCGAGTGTCATGATTTCAGATCTGAAGTTATTATGTTGTCACCAATATATGTGTGTTTTAGATCCAATCTTGCAAGTTGTAGTTACCTACTATGTGTTATGATCCGGCAACCCCGGAGTGATAATAACCGGAACCACTCCCGGTGATGACCATAGTTTGAGGAGTTCATGTGTTCACCAGTTGCTAATGCGTTGTTCCGGTTCTTTATTAAAAGGAGAACCTTAATATCCCGTAGTTTCCTCTTGGACTCCGCTGCCACGGGAGAGATGGGCAATAGATGTCATGCAAGTTCTTTTCCCTAAGCACGTATGACGACACACGGAATGCATGCCTACATCACATTGACGAATGGGAGCTAGCCACATATCTCTCCGTGTTATAACTGTTGCATGATGAATATCATCCAAACAAATCACCGACCCATTGCCTACGAGTTTGTCCCACTACTGTTGTTACTTGTTTTGCTCTGCTGTTGTTACTACTGTTGATGTTGCTGTTACTTGCTACTGTTGCTACTTGCTACTGCTGTCACTACTGATGTTCCTTGCCACTGTTGTTACTCGTTACACTGCTGCTACCTGCTATAATACTTGTTCTCTCGACGTTGCCAGGAAAAGACTATTTCCCGTCCACGAGCAACTTCTGGCGCCATTGATACAACAGTTAGGAATAGTCTGCCTTGTCACCAGATCGTTTCTGGCACCGTTGTTATCATACTACTTTGCTACTGATACTTTGCTTGCAGATACTAATCTTTCAGGTGTGGTTGAATCTGACACATTCAGCTGCTAATACTTGAGAGTATCCTTTCACTTCCTGTTGGGCGAACCAACAAATTTGGGTTGAATACTCTACCCGTGAAAACTGTCGTGAACCCACGCGCTGGTGGGCCATTGCAAGACAATTGCTAATTGTTGAGCAAGTGGGAGCAGTTCTGGCTCCGTTGCCGGGGAGGCATCAAGTGAGGAACACGTCAACAACATTATTCTAGTGTCGTTGCCGGGGAGGCATCAAGTGAGGAACACGTCAACAACATTATTCTAGTGTCGTTGCCGGGGACTGCTAGCAGCATTTTTTCTGGCGCCGTTGCCGGGGAAGCGATTGATATATTCTCTGAGTCATTTGGGATTTATATCTGCTGATCACTATGAAGAATCTGAAAGATCCAAAAACCAAAGTTTTGCCCTCAACTACGAGGGGAGGTAAGGAACTTCCATCTAGCTCTGCACTTGATTCACCTTCAGTTATGAGTAAGTTTGCGACACCACCTGCTGCTAGAGATGCTATGCCTGATACTGCGAGAGATGCTATGCCTGATACTGCTAGAGATGCTATGCCTGATACTGCTAGAGATGCTATGCCTGATGATGTTATGCTTAATACTGCTTTGCCTGATGATGCTAGAGATGCTATTTTGCCTGATGATGCTATGCTTGATACTGCTAGAGATATTACTTTACCTGATATGCCACTAGGGGTATTCCTTGATGCTCATATTGCTAGAGTTACTGCCAATGCTCGTGATGCTTCTGAAACTGCCGATGCTATTGAGATAGAACCTGCTTTTGCTCCTGCTAGATCTGGCTCTCCTAGATATGAATTGCCTGATATACCTGAGGGTTATGTTATGGAGGGATAGATAGCTGAGGATTTTCTTGCGTGTAAGGATGCCTATGACGCTGAGAAATTACTTCTCAAGTGGAAGGAAAAATCTCTGAAAGCTAGAATGAAATACGACCCGAAATTTGCCACTTCACCTATCTTTATCACCGATAAGGATTATGAATTCTCTGTCGACCCTGAGATAATCTCTCTAGTCGAATCTGATCCTTTCCACGGTTATGTTGGAAATATGCCCTAGAGGCAATAATAAATTAGTTATTATTATATTTCTTAGTTCATGATAATCGTTTATTATCCATGCTATAATTGTATTGATTGGAAACACAGTGCATGTGTGGATACATAGACAAAACACTGTCCCTAGTAAGCCTCTAGTTGACTAGCTCGTTGATCAAAGATGGTCAATGTTTCCTGACCATAGGCAAGTGTTGTCACTTGATAACGGGATCACATCACTAGGAGAATCATGTGATGGAGTAGACCCAAACTAATAGACGTAGCATGTTGATCGTGTCATTTTGTTGCTACTGTTTTCTGCGTGTCAAGTATTTGTTCCTATAACCATGAGATCATATAACTCACTGACACCGGAGGAATGCTTTTTGTGTATCAAACGTCGCAACGTAACTGGGTGACTATAAAGATGCTCTACAGGTATCTCTGAAGGTGTTCGTTGAGTTAGTATGGATCGAGACTGGGATTTGTCACTCCGTGTGACGGAGAAGTATCTCGGGGCCCACTCGGTAATACAACATCACACACAAGCCTTGCAAGCAATGTGACTTAGTGTAAGTTGCGGGATCTTGTATTACGGAATGAGTAAAGAGACTTGCCGGTAAACGAGATTGAAATAGGTATGCGGATACTGACGATCGAATCTCGGGCAAGTAACATACCGAAGGACAAAGGGAATGACATACGGGATTATATGAATCCTTGGCACTGAGGTTCAAACGATAAGATCTTCGTAGAATATGTAGGATCCGATGTGGCCATCCAGGTCCCGCTATTGGATATTGACCGAGGAGTCTCTCGGGTCATGTCTACATAGTTCTCGAACCCGCAGGGTCTGCACACTTAAGGTTCGACGTTGTTTTATGCGTATTTGAGTTATATGGTTGGTTACCGAATGTTGTTCGGAGTCCCAGATGAGATCACGGACGTCACGAGGGTTTCCGGAATGGTCCGGACACGAAGATTGATATATAGAATGACGAATGGGTTCCGGGTGTTCACCGGGGGGGGGGGGGGGGGGGGCAACCCACCCCGGGAAAGCCCATAGGCCTTGGGGGTGGCGCACCAGCCCTTAGTGGGCTGGTGGGACAGCCCAAGAAGGCCCTATGCGCCATAGGAAGAAAATCAAAGAGAAAAAAAAAGAGGAGGTGGGAAAAGGGGGAAGGACTCCTCCTTCCAAACCTAGTTGGAGTCGGTTTGGAAGGGGAGGGTTGCCCCCCTTGGCTCGGCCGACCCCCTTGGGGCCTCTTGAGCCCCAAGGCAAGGCTCCCCCTCTTCCCCTATATATACGGAGGTTTTAGGGCTGATTTGAGACAACTTTGCCACGGCAGCCCGACCACATATCTCCACGGTTTTACCTCTAGATCGTGTTTCTGCGGAGCTCGGGCGGAGCCCTGGTGAGATAAGATCACCACCAACCTCCGGAGCGCCGTCATGCTGCCGGAGAACTCATCTACCTCTCCGTCTCTCTTGCTGGATCAAGAAGGCCGAGATCATCGTCGAGCTGTACGTGTGCTGAACGCGGAGGTGCCGTCCGTTCGGCACTAGATCGTGGGACTGATCGCGGGACGGTTCGCGGGGTGGATCGAGGGACGTGAGGACGTTCCACTACATCAACCGCGTTCACTAACGCTTCTGCTGTGCGATCTACAAGGGTACGTAGATCGAATATCCCCTCTCGTAGATGGACATCACCATGATAGGTCTTCGTGCGCGTAGGAAATTTTTGTTTCCCATGCGACGTTCTCCAACAGGTTATGAGTCTGAGACGGTCGTAGCCCATCTTACCAAACTACACGATATAGCTACCGTTTTCACTAGTGAGGAGAAGATCCACTACTACTATATCCTTAAGTTGTTTCCTTTCTCTCTAAAGGACGACGCTAAAGCCTGGTTCACTTCTCTTACTCCTGGATGTGTGAGTAGTCCCCAGGATATGGTCTATTACTTCTGTGAGAAATATTTCCCTGCCCATAAGAAGCAAGCTGCCTTGCAGGAAATATACAACTTTGCTCAACTCAAAGAAGAGAGTCTCCCACAAGCTTGGGGGAGGCTCATCCAGCTACATAATGCTTTGCCTGATCACCCTCTTAAGAAGAACGAGATACTTGATATCTTCTATAACGGACTTACCGATGCTTCTAGAGACCACCTAGATAGTTGTGTCGGTTGTGTTTTTAGGGAACAAACTATAGAACAAGCTAAGATTCTATTGAATAACATCTTGATCAACGATAATGCTTGGACTATTCCCGAACCACCGCCTAAGCCAACTCCTAAGAAAAGAGGTATTCTATTCCTTAGTCCCGAAGATATGCAGGAAGCCAAGAAATCTATGCAAGAGAAAGGCATTAGATCTGAAGATGTCAAAAATCTACCACCTATCGAAGAGATCCATGGTCTCGATAACCCGATACAGGTAGTAGAAGTAAATTCTCTGCGTAGGTTTGATGAGAGTGATATTCCTTTTGACAAACCTGCTAGCCTATGCTTTGATGAATTTTACAACTTTGTTGCCAAACAACAGAGTTTCAATGATTATGTTAGCAGACATTTGGAACAAAGTACTCGTATGCTTAGTCGTTTAAGTGCTTGTTTAGACAGAAATGTCAATGATCTGAAGCTTCTGAGTAAACATGCCTCTATGATTACTACTCAGGTAGAACAAGTACTTAAAGCTCAGAATGACTTGCTCAATGAATTAAATGACAACTCTGTCAGAGTCGTTACTAGAGGAGGCAAAATGACTCAGGAACCTTTGTATCCTGAAGGCCATCCTAAGAGAATTGATCAAGATTCTCAAGGATTAATGCTGATACACACCCAGTCATCCTAAGAAGAAGGATGATAGAAACCTACATGTCAGTTCACCAAATACTGTCACACCTGAAGAACCAAATGATATTTCTGCGTCTGATGCAGAAACACAATCTGGTGATGAACATGAACCTGGTGACAATATGGACAGCGATGTTCATAATGATGCTCAACCTAGCAATGATAAGGATGTGGAGATTGAACCTACGGTTAATCCTGATAACCCACAACCTAAGAGATACGATAAGAATGACTTCGCTGCTAGGAAGCATGGTAAATAAAGGGAGCCATGAGTTCAGAGACCTATGCCCTTTCCTCCTAAGCCATCCAAGAAAAAGGATGATGAGGATTTTGAGCGCTTATTTGAGATGATAAGACCCGTCTTTCTGCAGATGCGGTTAATTGATATGCTCAAAATGTCTCCGTATGCTAAGTACATGAAAGATATCGTGACTAATAAACGGAAGATACCAGATCTTGAGATCTCCACCATGCTTGCCAATTACACTTTCAAAGGTGGAACTCCTAAAAAACTTGGTGATCCCGGAGTGCCCAATATACCTTGCTCCATTAAAGGAAACTACGTAAGAACTGCCTTATGTGACCTTGGAGCCGGTGTTAGTGTTATGCTGCTCTCTCTTTATCGTAGACTTGAACTGGATAAGTTGACACCCACTGAAATTTCTCTGCAAATGGCCGACAAATCAACTGCTTTCCCTATCGGCATTTGCGAGGATGTGCCTGTTGTGGTTGCTAACACCACTATCTTAACAGACTTTGTTATCTTGGATATTCCCGAGGACGATGCCATGGCTGTCATCCTCGGAAGACCCTTTTTAAACACTGCAGGGGCTGTTATAGATTGCAACAAAGGCAATGTCACTTTCCATGTCAACGGTAATGAGCATACAGTGCACTTTCCGAAGAAACGATATCAAGTACATTGCATCAATGCTATCGAAAAAACTTCATTGATTCTTATTGGGAGCTTTGAATGCCCTATTCCTCGTGTCAAGATGAAGTATGATTTGCTTGTTGGGGAGATACATATCCCCATTGAGGTGACTTAGTGGCTATTCGACAATTCTCCGTTTCCTCTTGCGATTCGAAAAGGCTTTGTCATGAGGATTTGATCAACCCCATTGAGGATTTCTTTCGATGACCATGAAATGGATGAATCAAAGAGTCACATACCTCTGTTTTAAGCTTTCACTTTCTGTTGCTTAGAAGAAAAATGATAGATTTAGTTTAGTTTTTCCTGCTCTCTGTTTTAGCGTCCCGGAGAAAAATACCCCGAAAATAAAAGTTCTCCGATGGTCCTGAAAATCTAGTATGATTTTTTCTGGAATATTTGAAAAATACTGGGACTGAGAGCTGGCCTGGGGGCCACACCAGTGGGCCACAAGCCCTGTAGCCGCCGCCTCACTCGTGGCGGCTACCAAGCTTGTGGGGCCCACAGGGACCCCCTCCACTCATTCCAGCTCCCACCCTCTTCTTCTACCTCCAGAAAAAATCGTTTTGCAGCTCAAACCCGTGTTCTTTCTCATTTGGCTGTGATTTTCGATCTCCTTACCATTCTCCGAACCGTTTTGGGGATATTACTCCTTGGTAAGTGACTCCTCCATTGGTCCAATTAGTTTTTGCTCTAGTGATTTATCCTTCGCGTATTCTTGCTACTTTGGTGACCCTGTTCTTCAGCTTGAAATGTTGATTTTAGCTGGTCCCAAGAAGTTTTAGCGCGTGATACGGTCTCTAGGCACTAGTAGGAGTAATTGCTACAAGGTGTGGTTGGTCTTCATTCACTTTTCTCTTGAACTTCAAAAATTTCAGCAAAAGGAAATTATGTTCAGGAGGAAGTTTCATGGTGGTTCCTCAAGTAAGAAGGGTCCCCGTCTTTCTTTCCGGGAGCCCGAACCTTATCAACTAAGGGACGCACCGGTACAACCATGTGAATGGCCTTCCGATGAGTTCATGATCGAAGCAGGTTTCAAGGATGAGTTTGATACACTTGTCCGCAATGCCGGGTTAGAAGAATTCCTCTCAGATAAATGTTAACAGTATGATATGCTCACTGCCTCTTTCATGCGTAGATTTAAATTTTCAGTTGGCCGTGACTCGTCCATACTGTTTGATCTGTATGATAAATCCTACACAATGGATTTGGAGGATTTCAATATGATTTGCAAGATACCTGATGGGGGTAGTCTTAATGATCATGCTAAGTCTTTGGTTAGAGATTTTGTCTCTAATATAACTATTGGAGAAACTAGATACATCACGCAAGCTACCATAGGAAGCATTCATTTCCCTGCCTTGCACTACTTTGCCCTCTTCATAGGTAGATGCATTAACGACAAGGGGGCACATTGTCACCTATGCGCATCTGACCTTAGTATCCTTAAGAGCGTAGTAACAGGTGACAGGAGCTTCAACATGGGAGCTATAATAGCAACGAGGCTGAATAATAATGCCATTGATGGGGATTTCTTTGGTGGAATTTATGCTAAGCGCTTAGCAAATTTTCTTGGAGTACCCATCCATTCACGAGACCCCCCCTATCCGTACAGCCTACCTTGATCGTGTCGCTCTAACACGCTACCAGTTCCTTGATAGGGATGATGAATCCCTCCTATACCGTTTGATATTTAACCGGCAGCGTGTTTTCCATATTACCCTTCCTGCTCCTGCTTTCTTTGACTTTCAGGTAAAACGGAGATACTACATAACCATAGGAGAGGGAGAGGAGTATGAGAGGGAGGCGACGGCTGCTCGTCTTCGTGAGGCAGCTATTTAGGCAGTGGCTGCAGCACTCCCGTATAACACCCAGTATGATTTTGGGTTTCGCCAGGACCGTCCATGAGAGTAGACCAAGCTAGGCCAAAAGCCTAAGCTTCGGGGAGTACGTGTTCTCACCGACCTTACATTCATGCTTATGCTTTCACTTTGATAGTCGGTGTTTACACTTTTCCACTGTATTATCCATGCTAGTTTATTTTTGTTTTCTTGTTTTCTTGTTTTGTGTCCTTTTGAGAAAACCCAAAAATATTTTCCTTTCTTCTTTTGCTTGTTGGGAGTTTTCCCGTGTAAATAGTTTTCTTTTTCTTTGGGTCAAGGTAGAAGATATTGGTTACAATGTTTAGTGGCTCTTGCATGCATACCTATTTAGCTTTCAAAGAGCCATATTACTTTGTCTTCTCCTTTGTGTTTGCCTGCAGGTTCAGCTTAGTCCAATGCACGAGCACTCTTATTATTGTTCACATCGTTCAATCGTGCAAGTGAAAGGCAATAATGATGATATATGATGAAGTGACTGAGACTGGAAAAGCTGGTATGAACTATATCTATTTTGTTTTTGTAAATATGACTAGCTTGTCGTCCCAGATTCAGCTTTGTTGTGAGAAATCATGTTTGCAATGACAACTTAGAGACCATAGTTTCTGATGCCATGCTTAATTAGCTGAGAGCTTATAATGGTTTGTCTTGAATGCCAACATAGATTTTGAGATAACTATGATGTAGTATGATAGGATGGTATTCTCCTTTGAATTATTCAAGTGGCTTGACTTGGCGCATGTTCATGCATGTAGTTGAAACAAAATCAACATAGCCTCTATGATGTTCTTTTTCATGGTGATTTATATCCTATTCATGCTTGCACTCCATGTTAGTCAAACTCATTGCATCTTGATGACTGTTGTCGCTCTCTAGTTGCTCGCTTCCCAGTCTTTTGCTAGCCTTCACTTGTACTAAGCGGAATACTGCTTGTGCATCCACTTCCATAAACCCAAAAGTTTTTCCATGAGAGTCCACCATACCTACCTATTTGCGGTATCTACCTGCCGTTCCAAGTAAATTTGCATGTGCCATTCTCTAAACCTTCAAGAAATAATCTGTTTTGCATGCCCAAACCGCTCATGTGGTGACAGGGGGCTATTGATATCTTCCATGTTAGGCGTGTTATCCTCGATATGTGTTTATTCACTGTCATTCACGAGAAAGGGTTCGGTAATTGGAATGCCCAGTTCCACGCTTAAATCGAAAACATAACTGTAAAACAAGACTCCCCCCCGGATTGATGTTAGTATAGACGGTTGATACGTCTCAAACGTATCTATAATTTTTTATGGTTTCACGCTGTTATCTTGTCATCTTTGGATGTTTTATGTACCTTTTATATCTTTTTTGGGGCTAACTTATTAATTCAGTGCCAAGTGCCAGTTCCTGTTTTTTCTGTGTTTTTGTTTCTTTTGAGATCTGATTTTGGAATGGAGTCCAAACGGAATAAAAACCCCAAAATGATAAAAAAATTTCCCGAACGGAAGAAGATCAGGGGGCCTCTGGGCCAAGCCAGGTGGGCTCCAGGGAGCCCACAAGCCCTCACCACGCCACCAGGGGGGAGGCGGCGGTGTCAGGGCTTGTGGCCTCCCTGGCCGCCCCCTGACCAAGATCCTTGGCCTATATATTCCCCAAAATTCAGCAAATAATCAAGGAAGCCTCGAAAATACTTTTCCGCTGCCGCAAGCTTCCGTTTCCGTGAGATCTCATCTGGAGACCCTTCCCGGCGCCCTGCCGGAGGGGACTTTGGAGTTGGAGGGCTTCTTCTTCATCATCATCGCCCCTCCAATGACTCGTGAGTAGTTCACTTCAGACCTACGGGTCCGTAGTTAGTAGCTAGATGGCTTCTTCTCTCTCTTGGATCTTCAATACAAAGTTCTCCATGATCTTCATGGAGATCTATCCGATGTAATCTTCTTTGGCGGTGTGTTTGTCGAGATCCGATGAATTGTGGATTTGCGATTAGATTATCTATGATATATATTTGAGTCTTTGCTGACTTCTTATATGCATGATTTGATATCCTTGTAAGTCTCTCTGAGTCTTGTGTTTTTTTTGGCCAACTAGATCTATGATTCTTGCAATGGGAGAAGTGCTTGGTTTTGGGTTCTACCATGTGGTGACCATTCCCAGTGACAGTAGGGGCAGCATGGCACACATTAAGTAGTTGCCATCAAGGGTAAAAAAGATGGGGTTTTCATCATTGGTTTGAGATTATCCCTCTACATCATGTCATCTTGCTTAAGGCGTTATTCATATGTTCTTATGGACTTAATACACTAGATGCATGCTGGATAGCGGTCGACGTGTGGAGTAATAGTAGTAGATGCAGAAAGTATCGGTCTGCTTGTTCTGGACGTGATGCCTATAGATATAATCATTGTCATAGATATCGTCACGACTTTGCGCGGTTCTATCAATTGCTCGACAGTAATTTGTTCACCCACCGTCTACTTGCTTTCATGAGAGAATACACTAGTAAACACTACGGCCCCCGACTCTATTCACATCCATCCTTTACACCTCCGCTTTTACTTTGCTTTGTTACTTTGTTGCTTTCAGTTCTCACTTGGCAAACAATCTATAAGGGATTGACAACCCCTTTATATCGTTGGGAGCAAGCTTTTGCGTTTGTGCAGGATCTTGAGATACTCCTCCACTAGATTTATACCTTGGTTCTCAAACTGAGGGAAATACTTACCACCGCTACGCTACATCACCCTTTCCGCTTCGAGGGAACACCAACGCAAGGCTCCAAGTCCACGGGGGAAATCCTTTGCATACTTGCCTAGGAAGTCAATTAAGGCGTAGCCGTCGCAGAAGGATTCCTGGTGCCATTGCTGAGGAGCACGTCAAGATAATTTTCCGACAACGTGCCTATTTCTGGCGCCATTGGAAGGTCTTTTGTTGCAGTAGTAGAAGTATTTCTGGCGCCGTTGCCGCGGAGGAGAAATCAAGATCTATCCAAGTAGGTCTCACAAACTCATCTCTTGCATTTACTTTTGTTGCCAGTCGCCTCTCGTTTTCCTCTCCCCCACTTCACATTTGCCGTTTTCATTTGCATTTCTCCTTCGCCGTTTTCTTTTGCCTTTGCCGTTTCCCTTTGCCGGTTTTCTTGCTTGCTTGTGTGCTTGTTTGTTTGTTGAAGTCATCATGGCTGAAAACACCAAACTTTGCGACTTCTCGAGCACTAATAATAATGATTTTATTAGTACTCCGATTGCTCCCGCCACTAGTGCGGAATCGTATGAAATCAACGCAGCTTTGCTGAATCTTGTTATGAAAGAGCAATTCTCTGGCCTTCCTAGTGAAGATGTCGCATCCCATCTCAATACCTTCATTGAGCTTTATGATATGCAAAAGAAAAGAGATGTGGATAATGATGTGATTAAGTTGAAACTTTTTCCTTTCTCGTTGCGAGATCGCGCAAAAACTTGGGTTTCTTCTTTGCCTAAAAATAGTATCGATTCTTGGGATAAGTGCAAAGATGCTTACATATCCAAGTATTTTCTGCCGGCTAAGATCATCTCCTTACGTAACGATATCATGAATTTCAAGCAACTTGATCATGAACACGTTGCACAATCTTGGGAGAGGATGAAGCTTATGATTAGAAATTGTCCCTCTCATGGCTTGAGTTTGTGGATGATTATACAAATCTTTTACGCTGGCTTGAATTTCGCTTCTCACAATATCTTGGACTCCGCCTCAGGTGGAACGTTCATGGAAATCATGTTAGGAGACGCTACAAAACTCCTAGACAATATCATGACCAATTACTCTCAGTGGCACACTGAAAGATCGCCTGCTAGCAAAAAGGTGCACGCTATAGAAGAGATTAACTCGCTTAGTGCCAAGATGGACGAGTTGATGAATTTGGTTGCTAGTAGAAACGCTACCGTAGATCCTAATGACATGCCACTATGTTCTTTGATTGAGAGTAGCAACGCTAGTTTGGACGTGAATTTTGTTGGTAGGAACAATTTTGGCAACAACAATGCTTTTAGAGGAAACTATGTTCCTAGGCCTTTTCCTAGTCACTCCTCTAACAATTATGGCAATTCCTACAACAACACTTATGGAAATCACAACAAATTACCCTCTGATTTAGAGAGTAATATCAAAGAGTTCATTAACTCTCAAAAGATTTTCAATGCGTCCATAGAGGAAAAACTACTCAAAATAGACGATTTGGCTAAGTGCGTTGATAGGATGTCTTGTGATATTGATGCTTTGAAAGTTAGATGCGCTCCTCCCAAGGTCAACTTGGATGAAACTTTGAAAGCTATGCGTATCTCCATGAATGAGAGCAAAGAAAGAACCGCCCAAATTCGCGCTAGACATGAATGGTTTAAAAGGGTGCGTTCTAGTGATGCAAATCACGAAGATCTTAAAGTGTTTGGTGTGTCTCCTCTTGCATCTTTGTTTTCGCGTGTTAAACCTACTTATGGAGGGTCTGGATATTAATCCACTTTGGTTGAAAAACACCCCAATGATTCGGAGACCACCTATCTTGATGATAAAGGTGTGGAGAGTGGAGTAGAAGAAATCAAAATTTTGGGTAGTAATGAAACTCCCACTTTGGATCTCAAGGAATTCAATTATGATAATTGCTCCTTGTTTGAATGCATTTCTTTGATGCAATCCATTGCAAACTCTCCACATGCTTATAGCCAAAGCAAAGCCTTTACCGCGCATATCGTAGATGCTATGATGAAATCTCTTGAAGAGAAGCTCGAACTAGAAGTCTCTATACCTAGAAAACTTCATGATGAGTGGGAACCTACTATCAAAATCAAGATCAAAAACTATGAGTGCAATGCTTTGTGTGATTTGGGTGCTAGTGTTTCCGCGATTCCAAAGTCTTTATGTGATATTCTTGGTTTTCATGAGATTCAAGAGTGTTCTCTTAATTTGCATCTTGCGGATTCTACTGTCAAGAAACCCATGGGGAGGATCGATGATGTTCTTATTGTTGCAAATAAGAACTATGTACCCGTGGATTTCATTGTACTTGACATAGATTGCAATCCTTCATGTCCCATTATTCTTGGTAGACCTTTCCTAAGTACTATTGGTGCTATCATCGATATGAAGGAAGGGAATATTAGATTTCAATTTCCTTTAAAGAAGGGCATGGAGCACTTTCCTAGAAAGAAAATAAGATTGCCTTATGAATCTATGATGAGGGCTACCTATGGTTTGAGCACCAAAGATGACTATACGTGATTTCATCACCTTTTGCCTAGCTAAGGGCGTTAAACAAAAGCGCTTGTTGGGAGGCAACCCAACGAATCTATCATTTTTATTTCTGTTTTGTGTTTTTCACACTTTCATAATTCTGTTATGATTGTGTTTTTTGTGTTTCTTTTTGCATTTCTGCCAAGCAAAACCGTTATGATTAGTCTTGGGGATGATCGTTTGGTCATGCTGGAAAAGACAGAAACTTCCTGCTCACGAAACGAATTTTCATTTTGTTTCTGTAAGAGCTTTTGAGTTCATTATTTTTTCTGCTGATTGCTACACAAATTCTTCAGACTGTCGTAATTTTTCAGAATTTTTGAAGTACCAGAGGTATACGAAATATACAGATTGCTACAGACTGATCTGCTGTTAACATATTCTGTTTTTGTTGTGTTGGTTGCTTATTTTGATGAAACTATGGATAGTATCGGGGGGTATTAGCCATTGAAGATTGAAAGTACAGTAACCCAACATCAGCACAAGTAGAATTTAAGGTTTTCTACAGTACCTAAGGAAGTGGTGATTTGCTTTCTTGTACTACTGTTATCACGAGTTTCTGTTTAACTTTCGTGTTGTGAAGTTTTCAAGTTTTGGGTGAAGTTCTTATGGACAAAAAGATAAAGAGTGGCAAGAGCTCAAGCTTGGGGATGCCCAAGGCACCCCAAGAGATTCAAGGATGCCGTAAAAGCCTAATCTTGGGGATGCCCCGGGAAGGCATCCCCTCTCTCGTCTTCAATCCATCGGTAACGTTACTTGGGGCTATATTTTTATTCACCACATGTTATGTGTTTTGCTTGGAGCGTCTTGTATCGTAGGAGTCTTTTATTTTTGTTGTGTCACAATCATCCTTGCTGCACACCTAGAGAGAGAGACATGCACTCACCATGATTTTGTCGAGCTTCACTTATATCTTTTGGTAGACAATTCAGCTCACATGTGCTTCACTTATATATTTTGAGCTAGATACTTTTGCTCTGTGTGCTTCACTTATATCTTTTAGAGCACAGCGGTGGGTGGCTTGATGGTTGATCTATGCTTTGAAAGTAGTCTCATAAGGGGTAGTTATCCAAAGGGATACGAAAACTTCCACCTTCATGTGCATTGAATAGTTAGAGAAGTTTGATTCATCTCAATTAGTTTTGAGTCGTGGCTATGGTAATATTGAAGTCATGCTAGTAAGGTGTTGTGGATCTAGAAATACTTGTGTTGAAGTTAGTGATTCCCGTAGCATGCACGTATGGTGAACCGCTATGTGATGAAATCTGAGCATGATTAGTATATTGATTGTCATACTTTGCGTGGCGGTCGGGATCACGCGATGGTTTATACCTACCAACCCTTCCCCTAGGAGTATGCATTGAATGCTTTGTTTTGATTACTAATAAATTTTTTGCAACAAGTATATGAGTTATTCATGACTAATGTTGAGTCCATGGTTTAGATGAACTTTCACCGGCCACCATCACTATCTTCCTAGTGTGCATGATTACTTGGCCAATACCGGAGTTGTGCATGATTTAAATTCGTTGTGCAATGATGATAGAGCATAGCCAGACTATATGCTTTTGTAGGGATAACTTTCTTTTGGCCTTGTTATTTTGAAAGTTCATGATTACCCTGCTAGTTTGCTTGAATTATTATTGTTTCCACGTCAATAGCAAACTATTGTTTTGAATCTAATGGATCTGAACATTCACGTCACATAAGAGGAATTACAAAGGACACCTATGCTAGGTAGCATGAAAGCATCAAAAAATCATTCTTTATCACTTCCCTACTCGAGGACGAGCAGGAGTTAAGCTTGGGGATGCTTGATACGTCTCAAACTTATCTATAATTTTTGATGGTTTCACGCTGTTATCTTGTCATCTTTGGATGTTTTATGTACTTATATATTTTTTGGGACTAACTTATTAAATTAGTGCCAAGTGCCAGTTCCTGTTTTTTCTGTGTTTTTGATTCTTTTCAGATCTGATTTTGGAAGAGAGTCCAAACGGAATAAAAACCCAGAAACGATTTTTTCCCGAACGGAAGAAGATCAGGGGGACTCTGGGCCAAGCCAGGTGTGCTCCAGGGAGCCCACAAGCCCCCACCACGCCACCAGGGGGGAGGCGGCGGTGTGAGGGCTTGTGGCCTCCCTGGCCGCCCCTTGACCTAGATCCTTGGCCTATATATTCCCAAAAAATCAGCAAAAAATCAGGGGAGCCTCGAAAATACTTTTCCGCCGCCGCAAACTTCCGTTTCCGCGATATCTCATCTGGAGACCCTTCCTGGCGCCCTGCTGAAGGGGACTTTGGAGTTGGAGGGCTTGTTCATCATCATCATCGCCCCTCCAATGACTCGTGAGTATTTCACTTCAGACCTACGGGTCCGTAGTTAGTAGCTAGATGGCTTCTTCTCTCTCTTGGATCTTCAATACAAAGTTCTCCATGATCTTCATGGAGATCTATTCGATGTAATCTTCTTTGGCGGTGTGTTTGTCGAGATCCGATGAATTGTGGATTTGTGATCAGATTATCTATGATATATATTTGAGTCTTTGCTGATTTCTTATATGCATGATTTGATATCCTTGTAAGTCTCTCTGAGTCTTGGGTTTTGTTTGTCCAACTAGATCTATGATTCTTGCAATGGGAGAAGTGCTTGGTTTGGGTTCTACCATGTGGTGACCTTTCCCAGTGACAGTAGGGGCAGCAGGGCACACATTAAGTAGTTGTCATCAAGGGTAAAAAGATGGGGTTTTCATCATTGGTTTGAGATTATCCCTCTACATCATGTCATCTTGCTTAAGGCGTTACTCTGTTCTTATGGACTTAATACACTAGATGCATGCTGGATAGCGGTCAACGTGTGGAGTAATAGTAGTAGATGCAGAAAGTATCGGTCTACTTGTTTTGGACGTGATGCCTATAGATATAATCATTGCCATAGATATCGTCACGACTTTGCGCGGTTCTATCAATTGCTCGATAGTAATTTGTTCACCCACCGTCTACTTGCTTTCATGAGAAAAGCCACTAGTAAACACTACGGCCCCCGGGTCTATTCACATCCATCGTTTACACCTCCGCTTTTACTTTGCTTTGTTACTTTGTTGCTTTCAGTTCTCACTTGGCAAACAATCTATAAGGGATTAACAACCCCTTCATAGCGTTGGGAGCAAGCTTTTGTGTTTGTGCAGGATCTTGAGATACTCCTCCACTGGATTGATACCTTGGTTCTCAAACTGAGGGAAATACTTACCACCGCTACGCTACATCACCCTTTCCGCTTCGAGGGAACACCAACGCAAGGCTCCAAGGCCACGGGGGAAATCATTTGCATACTTGCCTAGGAAGTCCCTTAAGGCGTAGCCGTAGCAGAAGGATTCCTGGTGCCGTTGTTGAGGAGCACGTCAAGATAATTTTCCAACAACGTGCCTATTTATGGCGCCATTGGAAGGTCTTTTGTTGTAGTAGCAACGGTACCCGAGGATTCGGCTCGCCGTGGAGTGTGATTGATTGGTGGTGGGGGAGTTAAAACTTTACTTTTCTGTTTGGGAACCACCTATAGCATGAGTAGCGTGGAAGATATTGAGAACTCTTGGTCATTGTGTTGACAATGAAAGCATGCCACCCAAAATTATTATCTCTGTTTTCAAAGCTTGAGCTATGGCACCTCTGCAAATCAATGCTTCCCTCTACGAAGGGCCTGTCTATTTATTTTCCTGTTGAGTCATCCTCTTCTTGTATAAGCACAAATTAGAGAGCACCTCTATCATTTTTATGCTTTGCTTTTGATTGATATTGAGCATGACTATGACTGGATCTTCGTTGCTATGAATTACAATGTTTAGTCAGCCCTAGATCTTTGAAAGTGCTCTGCATTTATGTTTTGCGCTCTCAGAAAGGGCTAGCGAGATACCACCTATTCATATTGCTTCATGCTTGTTTTGATTGAATTGTTGGTATCTGAAACTCATTATTATTTGCTCGCTAGCTGATTATGCCATTGATATTAGTTTATCGTGAGACCTTTGTGTCACTTGCTTATGTGGTTAACTTGTGATCTTGCTGAAATTCTGGTTATGAGTTAGACATAGTTGCAACAACAAGATCAAACAGAGTTTGTCAAAGTTTTTCTTTCTCTTTCAGTTTGTCAACTGAGTTGCTTGAGGACAAGCAAGGTTTTAAGCTTGGGGAGTTGATACGTCTCCATCGTATCTACTTTTCCAAACTCTTTTGCCCTTGTTTTGGACTCTAATTTGCATGATTTGAATGGAACTAACCTGGACTGACGTTGTTTTCAGCAGAATTGCCTTGGTGTTGTTTTTGTGCAGAAATGAAAGTTCTCGGAACGTCCTGAAAATTTACGGAGAATATTTCTGGAAAATATGAAAAATACCTGCGCAAAGATCCACCTGAGGGGATGGGCCAGTGGGCCACAAGCCCTGTAGCCGCCCCCTGGTGGCGGCTACCAAGCTTGTGGGGCCCACGTGGCTCTGCAGCCCCTAAACTCAGCTCTATAAATTCACTTTCGTCCGAGAAAAAATCAAGAGAGAAGATTTCGTCGTGTTTGCGATACGGAGGCGCCGCCACATCCTGTTCTTCATCTAGAGGGCAGATCTGGAGTCCGTTTTGGGCTCCGGAGAGGGGAATCATCGCCATTGTCATCATCAACCTTCTTCCCTCTCCAAGTCCATGAAGCTCTTCATCGTTCGTGAGTACTATATTCGTAGACTCGTTGGGTGGTGATGAGTAGGATGAGATCTATCATGTAATCGAGTTAGTTTTGACGGGGATTGATCCTAGTATCCACTATGTTGATGTTGCTACTACTTTGCCATGCTTAATGCTTGTCACTAGGGCCCGAGTGCCATGATTTCAGATCTGAAGTTATTATGTTGTCACCAATATATGTGTGTTTTAGATCCGATCTTGCAAGTTGTAGTTACCTACTATGTGTTATGATCCGGCAACCCCGGAGTGACAATAACCGGAACCACCACCGGTGATGACCATAGTTTGAGGAGTTCATGTGTTCACCAAGTGCTAATGCGTTGTTCCGGTTCTTTATTAAAAGGAGAACCTTAATATCCCGTAGTTTCCTTTCGGACCCCGCTGCCACGGAAGGGATGGACAATAGATGTCATGCAAGTTTTTTCCCTAAGCACGTATGACGACACACGGAATACATGCCTACATCACATTGACGAACGGGAGCTAGCCACATATCGCTCTGTGTTATAACTGTTGCATGATGAATATCATCCAAACAAATCACCGACCCATTGCCTATGAGTTTGTCCCACTGCTGCTATTACTTGTTTTGATCTGCTGTTGTTACTACTGTTGCTACTGCTGTTACTTGCTACTGTTGCTACTTGCTACTGTTGTCACTACTGCTGTTCCTTGTCACTCATGTTACTCGTTACACTGCTGCTACCTGCTACAATACTTGTTCTCTTGACGTTGCCGGGAAAAGACTATTTCCCGTCCACGGGCAACTTCTGGCGCCATTGATACAACAGTTAGGAATAGTCTGCCTTGTCACCAGATCGTTTCTGGCACCGTTGTTATCATACTACTTTGCTACTGATACTTTGCTTGTAGATACTAATCTTTCAGGTGTGGTTGAATCTGACACATTCAGCTGCTAATACTTGAGAGTATCCTTTCACTTCCTGTTGGGCGAACCAACAAATTTGGGTTGAATACTCTACCCTCGAAAACTGCCGCGAACCCACGCACTAGTGAGCCATTGCAAGACAATTGCTCATTTTTGAGCAACTGGGAGCAGTTCTGGCTTCGTTGCCGGGGAGGCATCAAGTCAGGAACACGTCAACAACATTATTCTAGTGTCATTGTCGGGGACTGCTAGCAGATACCGGGCGCCTCGACTGTTGGAAATATGCCCTAGAGGCAATAATAAATTAGTTATTAATATATTTCTTTGTTCATGATAATCGTTTATTATCCATGCTATAATTGTATTGATTGGAAACACAATACTTGTGTGGATACATAGACAAAACACTATGCCTAGTAAGCCTCTAATTGACTAGCTCGTTGATCAAAGATGGTCAAGGTTTCCTGACCATATATAGCCAAGTGTTGTTACTTGATAACGGGATCACATCATTAGGAGAATCATGTGATGGACAAGACCCAAACTAATAAACATAGCATGTTGATTGTGTCATTTTGTTGCTACTGTTTTCTGCGTGTCAAGTATTTATTCCTATGACCATGAGATCATATAACTCACTGGCACCGGAGGAATGCCTTGTGTGTATCAAACGTCACAACATAACTGGGCGACTATAAAGATGCTCTACAGGTATCTCCGAAGGTGTCCATTGAGTTAGTATGGATCAAGACTGGGATTTGTCACTCCGTGTGACGGAGAGGTATCTCGAGGCCCACTCGGTAATACAACATCACACACAAGCCTTGCAAGCAATGTGACTAAGTGTAAGTCACGGGATCTTGTATTACGGAACGAGTAAAGAGACTTTCCGGTAACGAGATTGAAATAGGTATGCGGATACTGACGATCGAATCTCGGGCAAGTAACATACCGAAGGACAAAGGGAATGACATACGGGATTATATGAATCCTTGGCACTGAGGTTCAACCGATAAAGATCTTCGGAATATGTAGGATCCAATATGGGCATCCAGGTCCCGCTATTGGATATTGGCCGAGGAGTGTCTCGGGTCATGTCTACATAGTTCTCGAACCCGCAGGGTCTGCACACTTAAGGTTCGGTGATGTTTCGGTATAGTTGAGTTATAGGTGTTGGTAACCGAAAGTTGTTCAGAGTCCTGGATGAGATCCAGGACGTCACGAGGAGCTCTGGAATGGTCCGGAGGTAAAGATTTATATATAGGAAATCCTATTTTGGTCACCGGAAAAGTTTCGGGCTAATCGGTGGTGTACCGGGAGTGCCGGGAGGGGTGTCGGGGACCATCGGGAGGGGTGTCACGCCCCAAGGGGTCACATGGGCTATGGGAAGAGATAAACCAACCCCTAGTGTGCTGGAATAAGTTCCCACTAAGGCCCATAAGGTTTGAGAAGGAAAAAAACACAAGGTGGAAAGAGTTTCCAAGTGGGAAGGTGGAATCCTACTCCAAGTAGGATTGGAGTAGGACTCCCCCACCCCCAATTTCGGCCAAACCTTGAGGGTTTGAGGCTGCCTCCTCCCCTCCCTCCCTCCTATATATACTAGAGGTATTGAGGGTTTTTGAGACACAACTTTGCCACATGCTCCTCGACCCTATACCACGCAGTTTTTCCTCTAGATTGTATTTCTGCGGAGCTTAGGCGAAGCCCTGCCGGAGTAGATCATCACCACCATCGGCACGCCATCACGCCGCCGGAGAACTCTTCTACCTCTCCGCCCCCTCTTGCTGGATGAAGAAGGTGGAGATCGTTATCGAGCTGTACGTGTGCTGAATGCGGAGGTGTTGTCCGTTCGGCACTAGATCGGGAAGGATCATGATGAGATCGCGGGACGGATCGTGATGAAGTTCGCGGGACGGATCGTGATGGGATCGTGGGACAAAGAGTACGACTACGGTGATTTGAATCACGCAAGCTGTTCCACTACATCGTCCGCGTTTCTTAACGCTTACCGTTGTGCGATCTACAAGGGTACGTAGATCGGAAATCTCCTCTCGTAGATGAACATCGCCATGATAGGTATTGCGTGTGCGTAGGAAAATTTTTGTTTCCCATGCGATGTTCCCCAACATCGACATGAAGGTGAGTCTTCGGCCAAGGCAAGAACTAGCTCTTGCATGCGCCAATCAGTTGAGGGGTCTCGTCAACACCGACTGGTGCGGTAAGAGGCAAATCCTCGAAGCCCGCTTTGACACTGGCCATGCAAACTTTGAAGACGCCATGGGGCATCTGTCGGTTGTGTAGCATGCGGTCCTTCGGCTTGATGATCATTGCCTTTCCTACGTCCACCTTCTCACCGTTGATATCGTACAGTAGGGTTGACGGGGTTTCATCGGCCTGCAAAGACATGACTACGACGTCGGACATCCGAAGGCAACTGAAACGGAAGACTATATAGATATGCTGGTGAAGAGTGTATGACGTGTAATTACCATGATGGCATCAAGCTCAGCCAAAGACGAAGCCCCGCCGAGCATGCCAGAGACGGAGGACGGTCTGCTATGAACCGGAGTGAGACCAGGTACGGGAGCCTTTGCGGTTGCGTGAGCAGCTGCTGGTGGTGCGATGTTCGCCGAATTGCTCCCGACAAAGCTGAGAACTGGAAAGTCCTCTCGCCCTTTTTCTGGATTCATCCTCACATACTCAAAAACTGTCGGAACCAATTGGCCCAAGGAAGCTGCCACGGCTGCATTGACCTTATCGTCGACTACCTTGGTCAACTCTTCTTTGGTCTGATCGACCGCCCGTGCAACCTTCTTGTCGATGGTCAGCTGAGTATGCTCCCATCTCTTCTTTCTTTCCTCCGGCGTCTCGTGGTAGCACTTCATCCACTAGGCGCCATCTCCGACGCCGTGCACACATCCATAAGACGGAGGTTTGTCGACATTTTGAAGTATGTTCAGGGCCCGGTTGAACGGGTTGTCCCACTTGGGCCTCGCCGACGACTGAGACGACTCATCTCTTTCGACTGCCTTTTGGTGTTGCTCTTTCTGCAAAAGGAACGTGGATGGTTTATAAATGTGACAAAACTTGTTGTCGAATTGATTGGAAGCTAATTAATATAAGGTGGTAATAAAACAATTACCAGTAGTCTCATGAACTCCCTCGTGTTCGAGTCCGTGTAAAAGACCTTATTGACGGGGTCCCACTAGTGCCGGGCCCTGATCCAGTCACGCTCCCGCGGGTCGGTGAACTCCGCCAAGGGGTCTGGGATTCGTGACTTTCATGTTCGACGTCCTCCTTTGCCCATGTGCTCCTCTTCCCCTCGTAACCAAGGCTTCCGAGGTGGTGGGCAGACGTGTTTCTGGCTTGGAGGTCCTTCTTTTTCTCTGACTTTTGCTGGGCTTCTTCTGTAGTGCAAGTCTCTTTGAAGTTTTTGAAGTCCTCTTCCGTTATTGACGGATTGTCAGCATGAATCTTGGACCACGGTTCCTTCTTTAGAATGGCTTTTTTCACCCGTACTTTCCAGGCGGCCAAGGCGTTGGTGAACGCCGCCATTGCCTTTTCGCTTATGTTTGTCATGTGTTTGTCCTTCCATGAAATTTGTCTTCATACTGTACGGGGAACAGGAACATGTTGTTCAACTTCGTTAGGGGCATCTGCTCCATATGTGGTATCTTCTTTAACTTTTCGTCGCTGATGTTGGCGGTTTCCCTGAGGATGCATCCAAGTTGATTGCCGTAGCACTTGTGCACTTTTTCTGGCTCCGTTGGATCTAATTTTGTGGGTGCATCGCTGTGACCACGATTTGTCCGGTGCCGCACTCGTTTGGTTTCTAGCCATCTTCAGCTTCAATCCTTCACCGACTAAGTCAGCATCGTTGCCGGTCTTGGGGGCGGTGTTGGTGTCGGTGCCATTTGATGGGGAACGTCGCATGGGAAACAAAAAATTTCCTACGCGCACGAAGACCTATCATGGTGATGTCCATCTACGAGAGGGGATGAGTGATCTACGTACCCTCGTAGACCGTACAGCAGAAGCGCTAGAGAACGCGGTTGATGTAGTGGAACGTCCTCACGTCCCTCGATCCGCCCCGCGAACAATCCCGCGATCAGTCCCACGATCTAGTACCGAACGGACGGCACCTCCGCGTTCAGCACACGTACAGCTCGACGATGATCTCGGCCTTCTTGATCCAGCAAGAGAGACGGAGTGGTAGAAGAGTTCTCCGGCAGCGTGACGGCGCTCCGGAGGTTGGTGATGACCTTGTCTCAGTAGGGCTCCGCCCGAGCTCCGCAGAAACGCGATCTAGAGGAAAAACCGTGGAGGTATGTGGTTGGGCTGCCGTGGAAAAGTCGTCCCAAATCAGCCCTAAAACCTCCGTATATATAGGTGGGAGGGAGGGGGCCTTGCCTTGGGGCTCAAGGAGCCCCAAGGGGGTCGGCCGAGTCCAAGGGGGAGGACTCTCCCCCCCCCCCCAAACCGAGTTGGACTAGGTTTGGTGGGAGGGAGTCCCCCTTCCTTCCCACCTCCTCCTTTTTTTTTCTTTCTCTCTTGATTTTCTTATCCTTGGCGCATAGGGCACTTGTGGGCTGTCCCACCAGCCCACTAAGGGCTGGTGTGTCTCCCCAAGGCCTATGGGCTTCCCCGGGGTGGGTTGCCCCCCCCCCCCCCCGGTGAACTCCCGGAACCCATTCGTCATTCCCGGTACATTCCCGGTAACTCCGAAAACCTTCCGGTAATCAAATGAGGTCATCCTATATATCAATCTTCGTTTCCGGACCATTCTGGAAACCCTCGTGATGTCCGTGATCTCATCCGGGACTCCGAACAACATTCGGTAACCAACCATATAACTCAAATACGCATAAAACAACGTCGAACCTTAAGTGTGCAGACCCTGCGGGTTCGAGAACTATGTAGACTTGACCCGAGAGACCCCTCGGTCAATATCCAATAGCGGGACCTGGATGCCCATATTGGATCCTACATATTCTACGAAGATCTTATCGTTTGAACCTCAGTGCCAAGGATTCATATAATCCCGTATGTCATTCCCTTTGTCCTTCGGTATGTTACTTGCCCGAGATTCGATCGTCAGTATCCGTATACCTATTTCAATCTCGTTTACTGGCAAGTCTCTTTACTCGTTCCGTAATACAAGATCCCGCAACTTACACTAAGTTACATTGCTTGCAAGGCTTGTGTGTGATGTTGTATTACCGAGTGGGCCCCGAGATACCTCTCCGTCACACGGAGTGACAAATCCCAGTCTTGATCCATACTAACTCAACTAACACCTTCGGAGATACCTGTAGAGCATCTTTATAGTCTCCCAGTTATGTTGCGACGTTTGATACACACAAAGCATTCCTCCGGTGTCAGTGAGTTATATGATCTCATGGTCATAGGAATAAATACTTGACACGCAGAAAACAGTAGCAACAAAATGACACGATCAACATGCTACGTCTATTAGTTTGGGTCTAGTCCATCACATGATTCTCCTAATGATGTGATCCCGTTATCAAGTGACAACACTTGCCTATGGCCAGGAAACCTTGACCATCTTTGATCAACGAGCTAGTCAACTAGAGGCTTACTAGGGACAGTGTTTTGTCTATGTATCCACACAAGTATTGTGTTTCCAATCAATACAATTATAGCATGGATAATAAACGATTATCATGAACTAAGAAATATAATAATAACTAATTTATTATTGCCTCTAGGGCATATTTCCAACACCATTGTCAGTGCCGGTGCCAGCGTCAGTCTCGGGATTGGTCTCACTGCCACCCTGCGTCCCCAACGTGCATTGGTCCAGGTAATTGAAATAGTCATTTGCTTCCTGAAAATAGTCATCTTTGGCGTGACCAAAACCCCCGGCTTCGGTGTGGCTAGACATATTAATTTCCTACGAGTATTTAAGTATAATAGTTTAATACTATGCTGAATAACATGAATAATAAAAAAGGACCTATACTTGGTCGGAATGTTGATTCATTCCCCTTTCCGGCAATTCCCGAACACTCCATATGTCGTAGTTTCTAGCACTATTCATGCCAAAATTCACGGAAATTTTTGGCATGACCTTTGCTAAAAGGTGGACATATGAAGCGCCTGAAATTTGCCGGAACGAAAATAAATCAACATTCCGGCAAAACATAGGCTGCTCGGACATTGCTACAAAACTTGCCACAAACTTAGCACAACTAGAGCACATTGGATACCTAAAATAACAATAGCAATGAATATATATAAAAAAGAAATCCCCTCCCCTCCTCTTCTTCTCCTCCTCTTATCCTCCTCCTCTTCTTTTCTTCTCCTCCTCCTCTTCTTTTCTTCTCCTCCCCCTGTTCTTTTCTTCCTCTCCTCCTCCTCTTCTTTTCTTCTCCTCCTCCTCTTCTTTTCTTCTCCTCTTCTCCTCACCCTCTTCTTCCTCTCCTCCTCTTCCTATAATAATTCTAAAACAGAATTAACCTAAAATCTAATTCCAAATATTACTAACCCTAATAATTGTAACAAAAAAACGTAACTAATCTAAAACAAAATTAAAAAAACATTATTCCCTCTCCTTCCTCCTCCTCTTCTTCCTCTTCTTCTTCTCCTTCTTCTTTTTCTTTTCTTCCTCTCCTTCCTCTCCTCCTCTTCTTCCTCTCCCTCCTCTTCTCCTCCTCCTCTTCTTCCTCTCCTCCTCTTCTTCTTCTCCTCATCTTCTATAGCAGCAGTGTAGGAAGAGGGGCAGGGTTACCTGGAGTGAAAGACAGGGGTGTCGGCGTCCGGTGGCGGCGGCGACGACTGCAGGAGGGGGTGATGGCGTCCGACGGCGGCGGCGACGACTGCAGGAGGGGGTGATGGTGTCCGGCGGCGGCGGTGACGACTGCAGGAGGGGGTGATGGCGTCCGGCGGCGGCGGTGACGACTGCAGGAGGGGGTGATGGCGTCCGGCGGCGGCGGTGACGACTGCAGGAGGGAGTTGAAGGCAGGAGTGGAGGGAGAGGAAATTTTTTGGCCGGTTTAGTAAACGTAGTAGTAACGCTGGATTTGTCCCACCGCTACTCCTAAGTTAGCAGTAGCGTTGATGTCGTATTATTTTTCCATATTGTTATTTTTCTTTATTTGTTTTTCTATTTATTATTTTTCTTTTCTTTTTTACTATTTTCCTTTATTATTTTTTCTATTTATTATTTTCCTTTCCTTTTCTATTTACTTTTGTATTGCTTTCTCCTTTTTGTTTTTATCCCGATGGCCTCGCACGCAGTCGACAACGAAAACGTCTCCCTCCCAACCACACTGCGCGAATATTACCGAAACCATGTGTTGTTTCATACACAAAATAATATTTTCAGCGTTACTGCTAAGTAGCAGCACTGCTGGCTATTTTCCAGCGTTACTACTAGGCTCCTACCTATACGATTTTTCCTACTAGTGGAGGATGGCAATGTCCGATGTGGATTTTACGTCAACATTGAGGTTGGACTTGTGAAGAAAGTGGCTATGTGAGAAATGACGGGCCCAAGAAGGGTTTTTCGATTATCTAAATTGTCGAATTCTAACGCGGCCGACGTTGAAATTCCCCAACTCTGCTCCTCGATTCCGGACCGGGCAGAAGGATGAGGAAAGTCCGGACATGTCCGCCCCAACGCAGGGATCCACGTTGAATCTAGTCCAAGCATTTGAGGCAGGAGCAAGCATCTGCATTGGAGATCATTCAACGCATCCCTCGTGATTGGGCATTTGCAATCCGTAAGGCCTCGTTTGGTTAAGGGGGATTGGAGAGGTTTTGAGGGGAAAATCCCCGGGAGGGTCAGAAACCCCACAGATCCTCGGGCGCCCATTTGGTAAGAGGGGTTTGCTTAGCCCAATCCCCTCCGTTCCCCTTCAATCTCTTCCTATCTATGTGTTTCAAAACCTTATCGGGAGACTAGTGAAAGCAAAGCCCTCGGAATTTGAGAGGATTGGGTGGAACAAAGGGATTCACCCAATCACCTGAAATCCCTCCCTTTCAAAACCTCCTCAATCCACTTAACCAAACGAGGCCTAACTGATTTGATCTGATCTGGTAAAAACAGAATCGGTAATCAACACGTGTCTCCAAATCAAAATTGAATTTGATCTTTCCGTGGTTCAATTTTGACTGCCACCAACCCAGCAGTCACAATCACTAAATTTTGTTTACCCACCCCACCCCCTATAAATATAAATATACTGTATGCCAAATTTTGTGATCTATAAATACTCTATATGCCAGCAGACAGTAACAAAGCAGCCAAATCTTTTCTTATCCCAAAGCAGCCACCACCATGCCGTCGCCGACGCCGTCCAGCAGGATGGTGCGCGTGGTCTCGACGCGCACGGTGGCGCCGCCGCCGCGCCCGCGTGAGAGCATGCGCATCCCGCTCACCACCTGGGACGCCTCCATGCTCTCCTCCAACTACATCCAGAAGGGCCTCCTCTTCCACAAGCCCCCCTCATCCTCGCCCTCGCCCTTCAACGCCGCCGACCACCTCGCCGCCGCACTCGCCCACGCGCTCCTCCACTACTACCCCATCGCCGGCCGCTTCGTCACGGAGCAGCATAAGGACGACCTCACCGGCGCCGTCGTCGGCTGCTCCGTCCATGTCGACTGCGCCGGCCAGGGAGTCGAGCTCGTCCACGCCGTGGCCGACGGGGTGGCCATGGCGGACGTCGTCCCGCCCGACGCCGACGCGCCGCGCGAACTGCTGGCCCAGTTCTTCCAGCTCACCGGCGCCGTCAACTACGGCGGCAAGGACCAGCCGCTGTTCGCCGTGCAGGTCACCGAGCTTGCCGACGGGGTGTTCGTCGGGTTCGCCTACAACCACGCGCTCTCCGACGGCACCGCCTTCTGGGACTTCGTCAACTACTGGGCGGCCCTGGGACGCGCCAGCCTCGGCCTAGCTCCCTCTCCACCGGCGCCGAAGCCCTCGTTCGAGCGCTGGTCGCCCGACGGCGGCCCGGCGGGTCCGGCCGTGCTGCCGTGCGCCGACGTGTCGGAGCTCATCGAGCGGGCGCCACCGCCGCGGCTGCGCGAGCGGATGCTGCACTTCTCTGCCGAGTCCCTGGCGGCGCTCAAGGAGCGCGCGCGGGAGGAGCTCCTGGCCGCCGGCGACACGGCTGGCGCCGCCGCGCTGACCAAGTTCCAGGCGCTGTCCTCGCTCCTCTGGCGCTGCATCACCCGCGCCCGGCGCCTCTCGCCGGACCAGGAGACGACGTGCCGCGCGGCCATCAACAACCGCGGGCGGCTCCGTCCGCAGCTCCCGCAGGAGTACTTCGGCAACAGCATCTACGCCATCGGCACCGAGCCGGCGCGCGCCGCGGAGCTCCTCGACCGCGGGCACGGCTGGGCGGCGGCGGCCGTGGGGCGGGCCGTGGCGGCGCACACGGACGCGGCCATCAGGGCGCGCGTGGCGGCGTGGACGGCCAAGCCCATGGTGTACACGTACCGCTTCTTCGACCCGTCGGGGACCATGATGGGCAGCTCGCCGCGGTTCGACATGTACGGCTGCGACTTCGGGTGGGGGAAGCCCGTGGCGGCGCGCAGCGGCCTGGCCAACAAGTTCGACGGCAAGACGTCGCTGTACCCCGGCCGGGAGGGCGGCGGCAGCATCGACGCCGAGCTCACGCTGTCGCCCGAGAACATGGCGGCGCTGGAGCGCGACGAGGAGTTCTGGGCCGCCGTCACGCCCGACGCGCGGCTGCCGGCGCAGGAGAAGGAGAAGAAGGCAAGCTGAAAGTGATGTCATGTCAACACTCTGCTCTGCTCTGCTACTTGTCGATTTTCCTTTTTATCTGTGATTCATTGCTTGACACAAGATGAAGATTTCTTGGCTCTTCTATTTCAGTCAATCTCATGACAACAAGTTTGCTCTGGTTTGACTGATTCTGATACACAAAATAAAAAAGAATGATACTCCATTTTGGACGTGAGATTGGCAAACCTACATTTATATATATTGCTAATCAACAAGCCTAATATACGTACGTACGTACGTATATGAGACTGGTTTCTAGCTAGGGGAAATTAAAGACTCAAACCGAGGACACAAAATATTTGAATCTATAGACTTGAGATTCACTGGAAATGACATTGAGACTTGACATATTAGATGTGGCCATTAATCATTAGCCACATCTTGTCAAGTTTCTCAAGATCACTAGCGTAGTAATCTCATTTGGTACTGTACATGAGTTGTTAACTGTATCAACGTTAACAAGCTTAATTAATTTGGTAGATTCCAATGCTGCTTCGCCAACTCTTCTGAATCTCTATCTGGCTACATGTTTATTAATCTGGACAACTTGTATGACACTACTTTCTACAGAATGCCGCCTTGAAAATGATCAGACAATTACTCAAGATTTACACAACAAAAATGTTCGCATAAATTGGTAAACCACCTTAGCTTGGTTTCCCCCGCGTCGCCTCCTCCCCGACGACTCGGGGGAAACCCTAGCACCGCCGCCGCCGCGTTTTCCCCCTCTCTCCCTCTCCTCCGCCGCTGCCAGAGGGAGCCACGGCACTGGCTTGTGGCCTTGATGAAGGTGGCGGTGGGGACCCTGCGTCTAGACGGCGGCGGTTCCCGGGGCGGCGGGGATCTTGCGCCTGACGGTGGCGGTTCCCGGAGCGGCAGCTTCGTTCCAGGGGCGGCGGCTACCGGTGGCGGCGGGGATCTCAGGCCTGGACGACGGCCCCCGGGACGGCGGTGGCTTCGGCCGGCGGCTCCTGGTGGTGGCGGGGTTCCAAAGCCTGGACGGCGGCGCCCGGGGTGGCTTCGGCTTCGGCTCCCGGGGCCGGGTCGCCTGGTAATCCAGCCTGATCCACCGCGCCAGCCTGGTTCTGGGTGTCTTCTCCTGGTGCTTGCTGTCCGGATCTAATCCGGTCTTGGCGGTACCGACGACGACGGCTTACTTGGGACCATGGTGGTGGCGGCGTCCCCTCCGCCGGGGATGACGGGTCTGATGGTGGGGAGACATGGTTGCCGGTGAAAACCGTGCTGACGGCGAACGATGGCGGCTTTCTGAGCCGTTACCTTGATGAATGCTTCGTTCTGTAACTACTGTTGATCCACTCGTCCTGCTTCGGGGGAACCCTAGGATCTGGTTTTCCAGATCGGACGATGGCGGCATTGCGGTGTCGTTCCTCTCTAGGGAGCATCGTTTGTGAAGCAGTGCTGGAAGACGGTGGCAGGAGGTGGAGCGTCTTCGTCCTGCACGGAGCTTCACTGGTGATGTCAGGTCATGCCTGGTTGACAGGTGCTACGCTTTGTCATGCCTGGTCGGCAGGTGCTACGCGCGACAAATCTTACTGAGCCTTCGCGTTTGGATGGACGAGCGCGGGGAGGTGATGCCGTTGGGTGCCGTGGTGGCGTCGACGGATGGCTAAACTGACAAGGATTATGCGGATCTCTGTCCTGAAGATGGTTCAACGGTTCGAGGATGATGGCGGCTTTTAAAACGTGTGCATGTGATGTACGCTTTAGGTCTGCTGCACCGGCTGTGAGTTCCGATACGTTATGTGGATGGATTGTGTGAGTGAAACACAGTCGAGATATTTTACCTTTAAAACACTCTACTTGTGTAAGTACCTTGGTCATCAGCATCAGGTGCCTGTCAAATCAAAACTTGCTCTTAGTCTGACATAGATATTATACACCTGTGCTTACGAAAGTCTGTTTTCTTTCTTTTTCACGAAAAGGAGTTTGATATACAAGCGTGCAATTCTTTCAAGCTTGAGTGACAAAAAATCATTGAATCAAGCAGTTTTTAAATTATCCATTTAGGATCTTACCATCGGATCATCATCAGCATCTTTGTTTCCGCTCCCACTACTGCTAATTTCGTAGTTGACGCTGTAAACAAACCCCGGTTTACGCCTCTTTGCAGACTTCGGTGCTACTTATTAAAAAAGAAATTCTATCATCCCAGTGCTAAACGAACTCCTAGTAACAACATATTTAATATTTGCTTTCAACTTCATTTTTAATATTTGCTTTCATATAAAAACGAACTCCTAGTAACAACATATTTTACGTCAAAAACATTGTTATCATTTTTTTCATTGACTAGAATTGCATCCAACCAAATTATGATTTGTCTTCATCGCAAAAGAAAAAATATTTTCACTTGTTTCATAAGCGGCAATCTTTTGTTTTCATCGACTATAAAATTGCTTCCATCCAAATAATAATTTGTGGTGCAAACGAAATGATCTTTTCATACAATGAATTTTTTGCCTCGCAAAGAAACACGTGGAAGCACAACATGAATGATGAAGCATTGAACATATTAATCCAGTCTGAACAAAGATTTATAAATCTATTTTGCAACAAGAGTAAAATACTATTACAACACTATTTTTATTTTGTCATGGTCGACATAACGACACGCACTAGACAGTCTTATCATGACAAGATCCATTTGCCATGAGTTGTACATATAACCGACAACTTAGAATAGTGCCTTGTTGTTCTTGCACTCAACTCATTACGTACAATTGGGAATCTATATAACTGAAGCATTCTCTGAGAAAGAAGAGAGCACACAAGTCAGTGACTCATACAAAAATTCAATAGAAGAAGCAAAATAGTTGTATAATAAAATGTTCAAACAGAAGCAATACTAGCAATGGTTGAATCAGAAACTCAGAGTGATTGAAGCATACACTACTAATCTGATGATGATTGAAGAAAATGTCTATACAATAGAAGTAGCACACAGTTACAATGGTTGAAGCAAAAAAAAAATCATTACCATGGACTCATTACCAATTTTCTTTTTGCCAATGAAAGCAATCTTCTATCTGAAAAAGAAGCAAAAATATCTGTCTGTGGATGCATTATGGTAAGAAGCACAAAAAGAGTAAATTTGAATCATAAGTTCATAACTACTCTTACTTGGAACCTTGAAAAACTAAAAAGGAACGAGCTAAAAATGCCACCTAGGGAGGCGTACTTTAGTGATGTACATACAAATTTCAAAGAAATTGGACTAGTGTTTTAGTGATTAAAAAAAGTAAAGTTATAACATAGAGGAGATTAACACAAATCTCAGGAAAAAATATGCTAGGAATCACTAGTAATACGGGAAATAAAAGGCGTCAAAAGGGGATGATCCAAACCCTAAATCTGACAAGGATGGGGTGGAGAATCCCGTGTAGTGTCGGCCTCATTCTCCAACCGAGACGGTGCTTCAGCGAGGTGGATCAGAGGCCAAAACTGCAGCTGAAGGACAGGCCGATCCCGGTGGAGTTAAGCATGATGGTGAGAAAAGTTACAACCTCGCCGGTAAACAACGGTACCTACCAGACCCCGCGTGTCGCCGGATGGCATGACGCACTTGCCAGGTAGAGATGAATACTTCAGGAACTTGTGTAGTGGGAGAGAGCAGGGGCGGCTACAACCTACACGCATGGCAAGCTCCGCTCTAAGCACGAACGGGCACAAGAGATGGGAAGAGCTGATTTAGGGTGATTAATTCGGGTGAGATTACGGACGTGGACCAAAAGACCGGGTGGTTTTTTTGACTTCTGGCACATGACTCGAGCCTCTCAGCCATGGGATTAAATTAGGAATAGACGAACAACTGGTCTGACGAATGCTTTTGCATCAGACATCTATAGGTAAGTGTTTCCCATAGATACTGAATGTGTACTATGAGAGGAACAAAATCGACCTCCATATGAGTTGGCCAGCAATAATAGCGATTTGATACGTACGTAACGTTCATGATCAAGCGTGGGACGATTATTTCTGACATGCTTTATGATCATGCATCTGCATCTGCATCCTGTACACGTGCGTCGATTATTTCTGACATGCTTTATGAATTGGACTACAAGCCACCCACCCAAATCTTTATCTTTATTCTAATAATAAAGCACGGAATATTTCCGATCATACATCATTCAAATTATTCTTGAAGTTGGCATGAATTACCCATCAATGTCATTCGTAAGTGGCAAAAACGATTCATTTTTTCCCTTAGAGGCATGAACTTCAACGTGAACATTAAGCCTTGATGATTAACTTCAACGTGAACATTAAGCCATTCATTTTCCCTCGGAAATTCCTCCAGAATCAGTGGGCTAGTCTTCTTTCCCTTAGAGGCAGCCTCTCAGAGCTTCTGAAACCTTGTTTTCATTCTCTGGTAGTATGAAACATAGACTAAATTACTCAGCTTCTTGAAATCCAAATGGTTCCTTTTTTGGTATGGATATCCAGGCACTAGTTTCATAAGGCAATGAAATGGCAGCTGCAACCAAACATATGAAAAGCTCAATTTTCCAAGCTACTTACTTGAGAGAATGTACTCCAATTCAGCTCGCGGATCAATGACGAACAACAAAGACTTATGATTCTCTTTGCCAAAGATTGGAGCGCACCCCACAAAATAACTTCAAAGGAATATGCATATGAAATTGAAGTATACACATTACTTTTTCACAAATACAAAAAGCTTGAGTATCATTCGATTGACAGAATAAGTTAAGTGTGGGTATACGAAGTGGTACAACCCATGACACGAATGGAAGATGCGTGAACATGATGCCCCAAGCAGACAGACATGGAATGCACAACCCAAATAGAAAAACAATGCAGCTAAACTCACACACCCAGGGAAGCATCCCAAACCAAACCACTAAGATGACCAAAATCTCTAAAACTACCGTCGAGGATGCTGCGAGCAAACACAACAGCGCCTTCACAAACGAGAATGGTGCGGAGATGCCGTTGTTGTCTGTCCTGAGAAGCCGGTACTAGAGTTTCCCCTGATGCTCAAAGAGGGGCAGAGAGAACAGCCATGGCATCTGCTCAAGAAGTGTCTGGCACCCACAAGCGTCGCCATTGCCATCATTAAAATGTCGAGCAAGAATATAACCATGGTCGAGTCTGAAAAATCCTAAGCCGTCCCAGCAAGATTCCAAGAAGATGAAGCGAGTTGTAGGCTGGAACTGCTACCACAGGAAAAGGAGCTATGACCGCCGCGAAAGGAGGCACCAAGCACCGCAGAAAAAGAAAGCTATGAAACATGTGGAAGGGCGGACATGCCATGGAGGTGGGCAGGGCTGGACCATGGTTTCATTTTCAGTGAGATTTCAATAATTCATTGAATTTCATTAATTTCAGTAGACACTGAAATATTACGCATCGGCCGAAATATTTCAGCAATTTCAGTAGTACACTGGAAAACAAATATTTTTTAAAATATTTAAATATTTATTTAAATTCAAATGAATATTTCGGCCCTTTGGCCGAAATGCAAACTCAAATTACTGAATTTCAGTGATTTCGATTGGTGCTGAAAAAGAGGCGGCGTAGGGGGGTGTGACGGTGGACGGAGACCCGAACAAGCTAGGATTTGGAAAGGAGCGCCAATCCGGGACACCAAGACTAGAGCCACAGGGATGCCCCCTACTAGCCTAACGATCTGGAAGAGGGGACAGAGTTGAAGGAGAACGTCAATGTCGAGGCAACGCCGGGGTGGACGCTAGCCAATTGAGGATACCTGCAAGGGGATTACGGAGCTGCCCAGATGACAGCGAGCCGGAGGAGCCGGACGTAGATGCAACTCATGGGGAGCACAGGATTAGCATCCGCTCTAGCCATCCAAGGACACATGAGGAGGGCGCACGTCCATGGCTGCCGAGGCCGAAGCCGCGCCTCCAGAGGGCGAGACTTCCACTAAATGCCACCACCGAAAAACCACCAGAAAGACAACCCGCCCCCGAGGCAAGGTCATAGCTCGGGAGGGGAAGAGCGCCACCATGTCGCCACTAGCTAGGGTTAGTCTGACCCAATCGAGGAGCCATGTTGCCAATGTCCCGGTATCAAGTGCCGACAGTAGTAGGGGTGCTGGCGGGCGCCTCAAATCTGGCGCAGGAGCAAAGGTGAGAGGACCCGCCAACGCCATGCGGACGAGAGAGAAAATAGTTGTGCTTGTACTTGGTTAATTACAAGGATTGTTTTTATCTCGGTATTTGATCGCCATTGGATTTGAGAAACCTTCACCCCTCTCATAGTCATCAGCTTGCATGATGACCATGCTTTCCTGACCATCGGCATCATCTTGAACCATCTTCCATACCACATTATTGCACACTGACCCGCAGCCTTGCATCAAGCCTATTGTTGGTTTCTTTGATGTGGAAAAGTTTGTTGGGATTATATTCAAGAAATATACTTCTGCTCAATCTCTTTTCAACTCCTTTTGTAAATCAGGTTTTCCTTTCAAAGCTTGTTGTTTGACACGAGAAAAAAAAACTAATATTGCATGCACTCCGTTAGAAGGAAAGGTGGCTTGGTAGAGGCCGTGTCGCCTTGGGTAGGTGCTACACGTACCAAAGGATGACTTGTACACCGGCCTGTGCCGCCATGGACCTGTATGTCGGGACTTGTACGCCATCATGAGTGCGCGCCTTGGGTAGGTGCTCCACCAAGAACATGATGCCTGAAGACGAAGGGCTTGGTGTAGACAAGCTCCGGCGGTGTCGAAGTCGATGTATTCTAGTCTCATGGTCCGACGACGAAGTCGATCGTCTCTGGTGCGTGGCCGCGAGATCACACCAGTGTCATCTAATGCATGCATGCTGGATGCATGGGATGTGACTGTGAGGCATAGACAAGAGAGAAGAATTAGACAATGGTCTCACCATCAGCATCAGGGACGTCATCTTCATCTCCATATATATATGGCTGCTCTGCGTTGGTGCGTTGTTGTCTCTGCTTATGCGTGCGTCGTGATGGCTGGACGTCTGTGAGAGCCTCTGAAGCTGCCTCCCTGTCCTGCGCTAAGTGATCTCCTCCTTTATTTACATACATAATATACTTACAAGTGAGAGCTACGGCAACGCCCGACGTGCGCGGTCACAAACCGTCCCAGCTAACAAAAGGTTACCTTAAGTCAAAGCTTCCTTATCAAAGTTGCCTTTCAAACATCCATGCATGGTTGCCGAAACGAAATCTTGGGCATTGCTGGCTGCACATCACCAGCGGTAATCCTTAGAGTAATTAGTAGCGGTTGTGAAGCTCGCAGCCTATTACTGTATATATTTTTTTTAGAAAAGGAGGTCAAATCCCTGGCCTCTGCATCAATCGATACATACAACCATTTTTATTACAATTGTTCCACCAAGGTCTAACAAGATCATACATCAAGCCATTTGAAGCCACCACTCACATTTACAAACATGATAATGTCGAGTGCTCTCACTCTCCATATGGAAAACATATGTCATCACGGATCCATCCCTATAACGTATCAGAACAACAATCGGTGCAACAAATTTACAGCGTATACCACTTGCACATGTTTTAGAAGCCGCTATCATCATCGAACCGTTGTTTCATCTTCAGAAGAGAGATCCGCATCATCCTTTCCAGTTCGTCCATCCGTCGACGCCACCACGGCGCCCAACGGCACCACAGCCCTGTGCTCGTCTATCCTGACATGAAGGCTCCGAAAGATCTGTCGTGCGTAGCACCTGTCGAGTAGGCATGACACAGCGTAGCACCTGTCGGCCAGGCATGACTTGACATCTCCACCGAAGCTCCGTTCAAGACGAAGCTGCTCCACCTCCTTCCTCTGTCTTCCAGCGTTGCTCCAGAAATGATGCTCCCAAGAGAGGCACGACACTGTATTGCCGTCATCGTCGGATCTGGAAGACCATATCCTAGGGTTTACCCCGAAGCAGCACGAGTGGGTCAACAGTAGTTACACGACGATGCCTTCATTAAGTTAACGACGCGGAACGCCGCCATCGCCTGCCATCGGCTCGGTTTTCACCGACAAATATGGGTCTGTTTGGTTGTTAGGCAAGCGCTCGCTTAGCCCAGCCCAGCAAGAAAGCAGAGCATTTGATTCCTGGGCGAGCGAGCCTCGTTCCCGACGGTTTACAGCTTTTTTATGTTTGAACGAGCGAGCCGATTTGGCTCGCCTCCGTCGGCAAGGCTAGCTTTGCCTAGCGATGCAATCAAGCGAGGGATCCAAACGCTCCCTATGTCTTCCCGACTTGCAGCGGTGACTAGATGACGGATCTCGAGATCCAACCACCCAGCCTCAGGCCGACCACCTCCGACGGAGGGGATGACCGCCACTGCCGGCTGTACTGGCTAGAATAGATCTGATCGAAGATGCCATCGAGTAGTCCATCAGGCCCTCCACGCCGCCGCTGATCTAAAGCCGGATGACGCACCGTTGCAGCATAGCCCGTTGCCGCCACCCGAACCAGGCCAGCCGCTGCACGCCGCTGCCCATGACCGGCCCGCCCAACGTGACTGCAGCCGCCGTCGCCCGAGGCAGGGTCGGCCACCACCTTCGTCAATGCAACCATCGTCATCGCTCCGCTAGATCGGCCATGCCTCCGCACTTGCAGGGGCCCCGCACCACCCTTGGGACGCAGGAGAGAGGGATGCCTCCACCACCGCCGTCGGCCCCCGAGCGTTGCCCGACGGCGTCCCCGACGATGATGGAGGGAGGGGAGGAGGGAGCACGCGCCCCCGGCGGCTAGGGTTTGGGCGCCGCCCAAGTTGCCCTAGCGGGGGCTCTTACGGCTTCTAGTAGCCTATATTTTATAACTAGATAAAACAAGAGATAGATATTTTAGGTTGACTCCGACTAAGAAATTGACAATGCCTCTGCCACGTTTTGACAGGATCTTCACGGACTGGGAAGAAAAGGGAATCCTCAGTTTTGTTACGCAAGTGACGATGCCTATCAGCAAGGAAATTTTCCGTTATGTGAGAAGGAACATTCCTTTGGGATGGATTATTGCGTTTTACCCGATTATATGTTTGGTGTGGGCAGCTGGGTTCCTAGTGCTCCTAGTCGTGGCGGTGATCTACTCACAGGGGGGTTACATCTGTGCCGGGATCTCCTTGTGGCGCGTAATACAGCGTGATTATGGCAACATGGACGACACCAAGGCAAACCTGATGCCAGCATTGGACTTGTTCTATTCTCTAATTCTCTGTCAAGGTGCACTCTTCATTTTATGGAACATAAATCAGAGAGTAGAATCAAGCTTTGTGGCTTCACTCCATGCAGTCTGGAGTTCCCAAAGATGTGGTCTGCAAAATCATTTCAACAGTACCTTGCTGACACCCGGTTGAAATGCTGGCGGGACCCTAAATCCATCAAGGATAGGAGATTGGTCAAGTACGCGGTCGGTTTGCTCGACTCCGAATCGTCGCAAGACTACCTCTCTGGAGCAAGGATGCTGGATGTGTTCATCACGGTGCACCAAATGGATGTAAAGACTCTTATACTGCCCTCAAGCCAAAAGGTTCAGAAGCTGATGGATACATGCTTGAGGTGGAGGTGGAGTAGCAGAAGCGACATAGAGATTAAGGAGCTGGCTGCCAGGATATTGGCGCATCTTGCATGTGACATCGATGTAACCCACTTCCCTGGGGCAATACGGTGTGTATCCTCCCTACTCTTTGGTGCCACCACCCAGATGCCAGCAGCATGTTGGAACAACCACCAACACCAACACCAACACCAACATGGATCCAGTAAGCAGGCAAGTAATTATAAATTGGATCAACCTGAGCCAGGTGCAGGGGACAGCCAGGGTACCACCCTGCTGACATATTGGAACAACCAACAAGCAGGTGCAGGGGACTGTGAAGGAGATAACTGGCATGGTTTGATTCTGCAAGGCCTGACAATTCTGGAGAGGCTGGCGTCTGACCAACAGAATTGCAAGGAAATATGCGGCGCCCCCGATCTAATCACCAACATCATGTCACCTATCTACTCTGACACACTAATCCAAGACATCAACATAGTGCCATGGCAAGATGTAGTACATGGAGTGTTCAAAGTGGTGCACCAACTCATTCGTGCTCCCGTGGACTGGTGGCACAAGGCTGGCCCATGAAATATCCGGTAGCGAGCAGGCTGTGAGCAACTTGGAGAGGATTCTTGATCAGGGCAGCGCAGCTAGCCAACAACTGCAGATGCGAGCTATGGAGATACTCACAGAATTGGCTTTGGATCCGTCTGCTAACCTCGCCATGGAAACAAAACAAAATCTCATCAACAAGCAGGTGCACATCTTCCTTGATGAAGGGAAAGAAGAAGACCTTAGGATTACGGCTGGGAGAACACTACTGGCATTACTATCCAAGGCGACAGGAACTATCTCCGTGGTGTGTATAATGAGCGAATACAATCACAGCATTGTTGATCAACTCACTGAAATACTTGATGCTAAGAACATGGTCATATACAGAACAATAGCTGCTGAGATCTTGGAGAATTTGTGTGCTCTACATATGAATATGATGGACAAGAATCATGTGAAGAACACCTTGCTGCCAAAGGTAACATCTGTTTATGTAAACTCTAAAACCATAAGATGTTGTGTTCTATTTCTAATGTTTCCTGTTTTTTCTTACATCTGAATCACCTTCTAATCCTTTGGATAAACATCCATATAAAAACTCGCTGTAACGTTGTTCCATAATTGTGCACTTTTCCAGTTGAATATTTGTCGTTTTGTGTATTGCGTTTCAAGGCTTCAACTTTAGGCGCACTAATTAATGTGCAATTTTAAGTGTTTGAGATTTACGAAAGTATACACTGAAACATATTAATCGGAAAATTCTACATTTCAAACCTTTTACCAGCTACCATATGTGTGAAGTGATTTGAAGTTTGAGTTATCTTGTGGTTGCAGGTGCTGACAGAAGTTTTAACCAGTAAAAAGAAACCCCCGTCAGAAGCACTGGAATGGCATGTGTCCAAAGCATCAGGAGATATTGAAGAAAATCCACTTCAAGAGGACGAAGAAAATCAACGTGTGGAGCAAAATGGCAAAATCAATTCATCAGAGCAAAATGAATCGCAGACAACTATGATGGAATTGAAGGAAGTATTGTTATCCCTTACTTCGGTGATATTTGACAAGCTGATAATCAGTGCAGAGGAATTTGATGATGTGGCTCGAAAGGTTGCCCCAGGAGAAGGTGAATTTGTGGCCAAGCTCAAGACTATAGTAGAAGAGAACTGCAAGGCCACGGCTAATAGCCTAAGAATCGTCAAGCTTTGCGGTCAGATTGCTGTTACAATGATGCGGCGCAGCCAGTACAACACACAATTCAAGGATCAGAAATTCGTGGAGACATTGTCTGAGGCTTCAAGTATCACGTGTAAGCTTGAAAGCTGCATGCTCTTCGCTGGGACTGATTGTGGCGCCAAGAAGACTGCCAGGCCCCTCCTCTCAGATCTTGTGAAAGAGGCACAAGTGTTGGTTGCTTAAAAATGGAACAGTGTTTTCTACCATTGTGATGTCCTATTTCTCCAGATCAAATAATCATGGAAACATGGCGCTTGGCTTGTTTCATTTATCAAAAACAAGATTGTGTTGCTTGAATTTGTACCTATTTATTTTTTACAGAGAGAATTGTACCCATTTTATGGAACCTGTAATGCTACCATTTGACTGTGTGAGACCTTATCATGCCTATTATGCTTGTTCCATTTCAACTAGCTAATTACATGTGTGCTGCAAACGGGGACATAGAGATGGATTTGTTAACATGTTTAATTTTCTTTTTGATAGACTCATTGGATCGGAGGGTAGGGGATTCACGGTAGTAAGAGGAGGAGATGGATGTGTACACATTCTCCTTGGCTCGAGGAGCTCGCCCGAGTGGCCATGACGGAGGGGGCGACGGTGGCAATGGCCAAGAGTGAGCGAAGTGGTGGCGGCACTTCCCGTCGGCCTAGCGCAACCCTAGATCGGATTGGGGTACGGTGGGGTGTTTGGCGCACGGTCAACCTCGTGATCTGTGCGTCCGGCTCCCCACCTCTCTTTATAGCGCTGGCGACAAGGCCCACCAACCAGAAGAGGGTTGGGCGTCCCCGATCAGGTCGCGAGTCAGGGGCCCGCTAAGTCGTTGGACTCGAACTGGAGGAGATCAATCTAACATTATCCCCTTGATCTCAACTTTCCTTTTAACTTGATACTTCATACTTTACTAGTTTCATCACCGATTAGTACATAGAGCATGTTTCATCGTCATAGCTCAATTGTCGATAGAATCAGGCAGCTACAACATACCTTTCTGTTTTGAAACGGATTCTGTTACTATTGGGTCTCTCATGATCCAGGAATCATAGGTTTTCCATTAAACCCATGCCGGCTAAGTGTTCGTTGAACACTTTTGGGTGGCAAGCCTTTCATTAGCGGATCCACAAGCATATGCTTTGTCCTTATATGCTCGAGACTTATAGTGTGATCCTGGATTTTATCTTTCATAACATAATACTTTATATCTATTGTCTTGGTAGCATTACTCGACTTGTTGTTGTGAGCATAGAATACTACGGACTGGTTGTCATAGTACATCTTTAGTGGTTTGTGAGTACAATCTACCACTTTCAAGTCGAGTATAAATTTCTTTAACCCTGTCACCTGCCCGGTGGCTTCAAAACATGCTATAAACTCTGCTTGCATCGTGGACTATGTAACTATGGACTGTTTGGAGCTTTTCCATGAAATAGTCCCTCCAGCGAGAGTGAACACGTATCCTGATGTGGATTTTCTATCATCTCTGTCCCCCGTAAAATCTGCATCTGAATACCATTTTATCTCTAGGGAATCAGATCTTCTGTTTGTTAGCTTGATGACCTTTGCTTTCTTTACCATCTTCCAATGCTATAGGCCCGGATTCTCTTGATATCTACCGAGTACTCCGGTGATAAAAGCTAAGTCAGGGCGAGTGCACACTTGTACATACTGTAACTTCCAACAACCGAAGTATATGGCACTGCTTTCATTTGATCGAGCCCGTACTAGTTCTTGGGACATTGAAATTTCTCAAAAGTGTCGCCCTTGACTATAGGAGCAGGTGTGGCCTTACTCTCATGCATATTATACTTTTTAAGAACCTTCCCTAAATATGCTTTCTGCAATAGTCCTAAGACTCCATTTTTTCTATCTTGGTGAATTTCAATGCCCAAAACATATGAAGCATCTCCAAGATCTTTCATATCAAAGTTGGAGGATAAAAACTTCTTTGTTTCTTGTAGTAGACTAACACCATTGCTAGCAAGCAAGATATCATCCACATACAAGATTAGGAAAATGAATTTCTCAGTTTTCAGCTTCGCATAAACACAGTTATCCTCAACATTTTCTTTATATCCAAATCTTTTAGTTGTATCGTTAAACTTTAGATACCACTGTCTAGAGGCTTACCTTAGTCCATAAATGGATTTCTTCAGGCGGCATCCCATATCTTCCTTGTATTCCATGATAAAACCCTTGGGTTGTCTCATGTAGACATTTTCTTCTAAATCTCCGTTTAGAAATGCCGTCTTTACATCCATTTGATGTAACTCTAAATCACAATGTGCAACTAATGCCATTAGGATTCTGAAGGAATCCTTACATGAGACTGGGGGAAAGTATTATTGTAGTCTACACATTAGATATTCAATTCTTTCGATATAGTATCACGGTTGTTGTTTACACATTTACCACATTAAAACAGGAAATGTCTAACGATGAATATTGGGAGTGTGAATATTGCGGCGACTGTTGGGGTATGTGCGACACGCCGCACCTGCGAGACGATAGGTTCTTCAGCATGAAGCTTGACGAGAATGGAGATATGTTCCTCCCTTGCCATGCAAGAAGATATGTGTTGGAGAGGCTCGGTTTCGAAGACCACGAGAGAATGGAGACGAGGAGCGCTAACTTGAGGACTATACATGGTCACACATTTGTTATCAAAGTATTTAATTTAGTTTTTCACACATAATTTGGGTGCCCAAATTGGTAAGATCTTTGCAAGGCATATGTATTTCAGGAGGGTATGGAAATAACCTTCGATCTTCGTCATGAAGATAATATGCGAGGCAACATCAACATTTGGGTGGTTGTCGATATGCTTCCTGTTTTACCTCCACGTGAGTTCCTCAACCATATTTGTCAAGTAATTTGCATTCTATATTTAGAAATAGTTGGTGTTCATCCATATACTAAATTTGTTAAATTATAATTTACAGCTTATTTTGTTTCTTGAGTGAATTACGGAAATTAATTGACACGACACACTACACGTGTGGATCACATCTAACTTGGAAGAAGGATGTTCTTCTCTACTTTCTTGTTGGTATTCTGGTTTCTAGGGATAACTTCTCGTATAATTTGGGAATTGGCCAGAATTATAGATTTTACATGCCACTAGTGCATAGGTTGAGGCCGGATGACATTCGCCGACATAACTTGGTAAGAGTTTTCCAATTAAGTACGCTCTACTATTGCATAAATGGTGTTGATTACATTGCTAACTAGGTTATTATTATGTTCTTCAAGAGCAACTGCCACATGTATCCTACTGCTAAGTACATAATAAAACCATGTTCCAAACTTATGCCCATCTAGTATGGTTGATATATTGTACATTTCGTGGGCACGTCCATGATACGTCTATTTTGCATCATGCTTTCATGTTGATATTTATTGCTTTTTGGGTTGTTATTTCACTTCACGATACAATACATATGCCTTTTCTCTCTTATTTTGCAAGGTTTACATGAAGAGGGAGAATGTCGGCAGCTGGAATTCGACCTGACAAAGGAGCAAGTTTGAGATGTATATTCTGCGCAACTCCAAAAGCCGTGAAAACCAACGTGAATTTTTTGAGAATATATAAAAAATACTGGGCCAAAGAAGTGCCAGAGGAGCGCAACCAGGGGGCACAAGCCTGGTAGGCGCGGCCACCCCCCTGGTCGCGCCTAGGGGGCTTGTGGGCTCCCTGCTGGCCCACTGGCTCCCCTCTTCTGCTATATGAAGGGTTTCGTTCCGAAAAAATTCAGGAGGAGGTTTTTCGGAGGATTCGCCGCCGCCACGAGGCAGAACTTGAGCAAAACCAATCTAGAGCTCCGGGAGGACGATACTGCCGGGGAAACTTCCCTTCCGGAGGGGGAAATAGTCGCCATCGTCATCACCAACACTCCTCTCATCGGAGGGGACACGTCACCATCAACATCTTCATCAGCACCATCTCATCTCCAAACCCTAGTTCATCTCTTGTAACCAATCTCCGTCTCGCGACTCCGATTGGTACTTGTAAGGTTGCTAGTAGTGTTAATTACTCTTAGTAGTTGATGCTAGTTGGATTATCTGGTGGAAGAGTTTATGTTCAGATCCTTTATGTTACTCATTACCTCTCTGGTCATGAATATGATTATGCTTTGTGAGTAGTTACTTTTGTTCCCGAGGACATGGGATAAGTCATGTGAATTTGGTATTCGTTCGATATTTTGATGTGTTGTATGTTGTTTTTCATCTAGTGGAGTTATGTGAACGTCGACTACATAACACTTCACCATGGCCTAGAGGAAGGCATTGGGAAGTGGTAAGTAGATGATGGGTTGCTAGAGTGACAGAAGCTTAAACCCTAGTCTATGCGTTACTTCGTAAGGGGCTGATTTGGATCCACTAGTTTAATGCTATGGTTAGACTTTGTCTTAATTCTTCTTTCGTAGTTGCGGATGATTGCGAGAGGGGTTAATCATAAGTGGGATGCTTGTCCAAGTAAGGGCAGTACCCAAGCGCCGGTCCACCCACATATCAAATTATCAAAGTAACGGACGCGAATCATATGAATATGATGAAAACTAGCATGACAGAAATTCCCATGTGTCCTCGCGAGCGTTTTTCCTGCTATAAGACTTTGTCCAGGCTTGTCCCTTGCTACAAAAGGGATTGGGCCACTTTGCTGCACCGTTGCTACTTTTGTTACTTGCTACTTGCTACGAATCATTTCACCACACAACTACTTGTTACCGATAATTTCAGTGCTTGCAGATATTACCTTGCTGAAAACCACTTGTCAGATCCTTCTGCTCCTCGTTGGGTTCAACACTCTTACTTATCGAAAGGACTACGATAGATCCCCTACTTGTGGGTCATCAAGACTCTTTTCTCAGAATAATATCTGTTCTCAGAATATTGATCAAGTATCTGGACAATGTTAAACGTGTATATAAAAAATGATCATGATATATACAAGAAATGTAGAATGTGTATAGAAAAAGTAGACATAAAAAAGTATAGGTTTAAAAAAATGTTGACCATTAAATTGGAATATGTTAAATGTGTATCTCTAATCATTTTTTATGTATACAAAAAGTTTCAATGTTAATGGAGAATGTACACATTAAAAATAGTTTACCAAATGCTAATTATGTATTTTCAGAATGTTAATCATGTAATTTCCTATTGTCAAACGTGTAGATAAAGAAAACATATATGTATATGAGAAAAATAGACATAAAAATGAGTAGACATGAAAAGTATAATTGTTTTAAGGAAAATGTGCAATGTATATGAGAAAAGTAGACATGAAAAATATAAATATGTAAGTAGATATAAAAAGTAATAAAAAAATCTAGTGTATACAAAAAATGTACGATGTATTTGAGAAGAGTAGACATAAAAAAATATAAGTTGTCAAAAATGTTAATTATATATTTAGAAAATCTTAAACCTGTATATAAATATTATTCTCGGTGTATACAAAAATGGAGAAAGAAAACAGACAAAAACTATAAAATTGAAAAAGAAACACAAAATACAAAGAGAGCAAAGAAAACATAAAACCCGAAAAATATACTAAAGAAATAAATAAAAAACAAGAATGATAAAAACATGCTAACATTAATTACTAAAATGTACTTTGTTATTTTCATTGTAGTGCAAGTATTTGGTGGGCATCTCTGAGGAGGAACGACAACAAATGTGTGATGAGATACCTCCTACTAGATAGATATTTTTGTCTAATAAAATAAAATCATCTTGAGTACACTTGGAAAATCTTCCCATTTTTATTGTTTCTGCACAACACCACTTAACATGTTATTTATCATGTGACATCGTAAAAGATTTCAAGGGATTTACTGGTGTCTTGACAGTGTGTACGAGGGATGACTTTTTCTCCTTGGTTGCAACGCATGGGCATGTTTGCTAGTTTTAAAAAATAAATCTACAATTTTTAGTTGTAAAAATAATGAATCTATGAGGTCTCTAGGCTTGGCTCACTTGGGCGGCACGGCGCGAGGCTTGGGCCAGTTCGGGCCGATTTGGCTGTGGGAGGAGGTCTGCGGCTGGAAAAGGTTGTGTCGACACTTTACGTCGTGTTCCCCTCGTCAGCGAGAAAAACATTTGTGTGCTTTAGAGTGCGCTAGGTATAGGTGTAATTTAATACAGGGGTATAAAATTTACAGGTGTATTTTACTGAGCATAGATGTTTTTGGACTGAAAATTAAACCGATGGGTAGAGATCTATATTTATTTTACAGATGTATTGTGCACAAAACGGTATGCCAATCAGGGCCTTAGCTGACACGGCCGCGGTGGTGTTTACGTCATGAGCGATGGATGTGAGCTTCCCATGGGTGGGTGTGATGACATCTCTCATGTGTTTCTTCTTGGCAACCCGTCTATGGCATTTAGCTTTGCATGCTTCTTTGTTTGACCAGGTTTTGGGAATTTCCTCGTACCATGTATGTTGGCCTGGCCGTATGATGACTTTATTAATCTTAAGTGAGGATGGAAAGACTGTTTCGAGGCAATACAACATTACCTGCACGATGCTGGCACTAGTTAAAGTTGTTCTCCCAAGATGCTTCTATGTTTTTGCGTATTCGGCATATAGGATGCATTGACGGGTCACCATCCGAGCAGTCGTATTGTAGCACACGGTGGCCGTTGTAGCAGCATTTTTTCAATGCCGTCACAACACATAATGGTCATTATTGTAGCACAAGTCTACCTAGCATTGGGTCACAGCCATCGCAACGCTAGTTGTTATCATCCAAGGAACACACGGTGATCATTATACTAGGACTGCCTGAAATCGTTGTGACACACGGAGATCCGTCTAATCCTTTCCAATAGATGAGTTTGAAGAGGACCGAAGCATGAAAGACTAACTCAAAGAAAAAAGTGTCGTCTTTGCGAGGACTAAAACACCGACCTATCTACTAGCCAAAGCTGAGTCACCAAGATGCCCCTCCCCATCACCGGTCGCCGAAGCGACGAACGGTGGGGAGGCGAATCCACGGATATTGACGGGAGGAAGCAGGTTATGCCCTATTCGCCTTGGAAGAGAAGAAAGAAAGACGTAACATCCGTGACTAGCTAGCTTCTTCGTGTCTAGAGCCTTGATGCTCTTCCTTACAATTTGACTACCTTTTCCTTCATTTTCGAAGTAATATTAACCGACTGTATCATCATCAAATGAGGTTTCTCTTGTTCACTTATATTCATCGGTCATGATTTAACCACCAATTTCATTGCTCCTGAGAAGAGTAAATTGCACAGAAGTATCAGAATAGAGGCAGTACATGCAGATTGTCACCGAATTTGATAATTTTTACATGCCAGTATCAAGTCTAGGGCAAATCGTTACAAAAAGGTCTAAACCGCATATAAATATGCATTTACTCTCCTGAGAATGCTTGCGCCTTGCCACTACTCGATCATCATCGTGGGGAGCTCCTTAGGATAACTCGGGTAGTTTCTTCGAAAGTTGCTCTGCTACTGGGTAGTCCTGATCATGTGCTTCCTTAATTATGTAGAGCCCCTGCTATTCAGACGGTTTGCATATGTTATTTTTAGGGTAGATGGCTTGCAAACGTTACCTTTATAATAATTTTGTTACAGCTACTGATGGTTGTGATCCAGAGCTGTGAAACGGAAGGGTGACTCCCAGAGCTACTGATGGTTGTTACAGCTACAAAAAAATTCATGGTATGCACGACTATATAGAATAGCCAGTGAACCCTATATACCGCTCACGAGCATCAGACTGATGCGGCTGCGCTGAAGCACGGGAGCATGAAACGGGCCTGCCCGGCCACTTCCAGTTTTAAAGGAGAAACAGAAAAGCAAAACGTTAAATTAAAAAAACGGAAAAACGAAAAACAGGTTTAAGGAACCTTCTAGAAAAATATGTTTCTATAATTTTTATTTTTATTTTTATCTTTTGTTTTGCAAAATTGTATGAGATTCCAATTTTTTTCCATGATTTTCTGAATAAATCACGGTTTTTTTTTATTTTGTTCACAATTCAAAATTTCTTCAGAGTCTATCACAAAAATGTTCAGTGTGTATTTAAAATTGTTCAATGTATATTTAAAATTTGTTCAGCATATATAAAATATGTGCATTGTATATACTATTTTTTTTTCATATTTCTGGGATAACAAATTTTGTATTCCTCTTTTCAGTAATTTCTAATTCTTGAAAAGTTTGTTCGAATTTCAAAATTTGTTCATGTTGTTTAATAAAAAAAGGTTCATATTTTTTAAAACTGTTCACGTTTGTCAATGTTTTCTTCAGGGTTATTGTTTTTTTTTGTTCTCATTTTACTTCAATTGTACGAAAAAAATCAATAGATGTTCGGTACTTTAAATCATGTGCTGTGTACCGATCAGTACAACTTTTCAGCTCAACTTGTTAGGTTCTTGACTTCATGAGCGGGGCGTCGTGAGTTCGAGCTCTCGCTTGCGTCGGCTTTGTCGCAGTTTTTTAGCGATCCCGAGTTCTTAACCTCCAAATAGGTCAGCCCATCTGCGTCTACCTTCAGCGAAAACTCGACCATTTGCCGTGGGTAACAAATAGGAGCCATCAGAATGGTCTCATGTATGAATCTGCCTGCACCGATCAAAAGTCCAAAATATCGCTTAACGCCAATAGTCCAATTAGGGCACACACCGCGCAATAAATGTTTGATGCGGCTCTCGCTTCCCCAAGACTTCGCCACGGTTACTGGCATTTCCTATACAGCGCTTAAGGCGCCCGTTTATTCGATAGGTACAAACGGATACACACACATCTCCGTGCTGGGCCAGCCCATCTTCCATTATTTCCCTCTCTGTAAATACTTTAAAAAATTCTCCCTCGAAGATTCGAACAATACCTCCTATATGCCGCTCTCTATGGCAAAAAGTCACGGTATCGCACAGGCGAGTCTTCAACTGGGCTGGCCCATGAATATTGCGAAAGTCAGTGCGCTACTTAGTTAAAAGAAGCCACCTTCATCAAGGGCTCATCACTAATTTTATAACAGCACCAAACGTAAAGAACCGAACCGCAGTACAGAACTGAATTATTTCTAGGATTTCCAAATTTTCTCACAAAAATTTAAGATAAAATAATTCCTAAAATACGCAACACTTTTTTTTGAAATGGAAACATTTTTTTAATATCCAATGTTTTTTTAAAACAAACAAAATTTTGAAACTGAACATTTTCCAAACTTCTGAATAAATGAAAACGTGAACCTTTTTGAAATTTGCAAACAATTTTAAATAATTGGAACATTTGTTGAAAAGGCTGAATACTTTATGGAAAGTCGTGAAAATTTTGAATAAAAGCAACTAAAACATTTAAAAAAATAATGTTCTCATCCCACTAACCCGGTATATGGGTCAATTAATTCCTCAACCTTGGCCAACATAGTTGCTCCCCGTGGAGTAATAACTTGCCTTGTTTTACTAGAAGGAGTCCAAGGGTCATTCCAGATATTGATATGTGAAACCCGTACCCACTCACCAAGTACATCCTTGCTTGAATGTTTGTATACCAACTACAATGCTCTGCCATGTAAACGAAGAACCCTTGTTGGGGCCAGCCATAAGTATGTTGTCGACGGGGTAGTATTTTGCACCTAGAACTCTTGCACACAAAGATTCAGAGTTTTGGAGTAGACGCCAACACTGTTTTGCTAATAAAGCAAGATTAAAACTGTGAAGGTCTTTAAACCCCAAACCACCCTTACTCTTCGGGATGCATAACTTCCACCATGCAAACCAATGCATCTTTTTCTTCTCCTCGCTGTCCCCCCACCAAAAACTTGCTATCTCGTTTGTAATTGCCTTGCATATGGTTTTTTTTTGGAAGTTTGAATACAGACATAGCATAGGAAGGGATTTCTTAGGCCACTGCCTTTAGCAAAATCTCTTTTCCCTTCATTGATAGCACCTTCTTACGACCATGTTGGCCTACATGTTATCATCTTACGGCCATGTTGGCCTACATGTTTCCGCAATGCATACTCGCTTCCTAGAAGGGATGGAAGCCTGAAATCAAAAGATTTAGCAAAGTAATGAAAGATCGCAGACAACCACTTGGCGGAGATGCGAAGGATTATGTCACATCTCGATAGGTGGATTTCTATTGTTCACAATGGAGAAAGAGGATCTTACCTATTTTATGCTATTTTACCTACTAGAGAGTAGTACGTTCTACCTAGGAGAGAATAATATGTGCTAGCTAAGAGAGAGGACCATTTTTTACTTTATGACATTATGTACTTATGATTAACTTGTCATGAGTTGTTAGATAATCAAGATGATGTTAAGTTGTTATGTCACTAAGGATGATGAGTTATTAGATGACATAGATTAGATTAAAGTGGGTGGGTGTACATAATTAAATTGGGTTAGTAGGAAAACATAATATGTTAGAACGGCACACAAGTGTCGAATAAAGTGAAACCTTTCATCCGACACTTGTGTGCCGTAACATCGTATTTTCCCTCTAACCCAACTTGATCACTTGCAGCCATCCACTTTAATCTAAATGTTATTTTCTGCAGAATTATTTTTAATGTTATGTATCAGTATGTATAACCTTGTGTAAATACAATATAAATATAAAAAAGAAATATGTGTGTTTAGTACTGGTGCGGTTTCTAAAAGCTCGCTACTGAATGCATGCTTAGTAGTAGCGCAAGTCATAGAAGCGCTGCTAACTCAGTTGCCAGTAGCGTTCAAAAAATGATGTCGGTTGTAGCAGAAATTAATACAGTTGTAGCAAAAGTCAAAACGCCGGTTGTAGCAAAAATCCAACAAACTCGAGTTGCAATCAACCGTGGATGCAACTTTTTGGATGGACAAAATATAGTAAAATGACACACGTTTGCATCAAAATTAAACGTGGTTGCAACAAATCTGAACGGAAAAATATTGCATGGCCTGACCAATGAAGCACGTGCGTGCAAAAAATGTTGCATGACCCGCGCGAGACAGCGAGCGACCGGCGCGCGGAAGGAAAAGTTTCCTTACTAAGAATATTGACTAAACAATAATTTGAGAAAGACAGAGACAGGTGGTTAGACCCTTCATGCATGTGTCGCCCGCTTCCAATTGCTCTTGAAGCGTCGCGTATACCCGGCCAAAATTTAGGCAGGGCGTGGCCTCGGCCCGGATCGGGCCAACAAATGTCCGCTAGTACAAAACTCAGGCCCAGACCCGGCCCGACCCCATCGTTGGTCCAAGTTTTTGGGCCAAAGCCCAAAAATGCCTGGTCGGCCCAACCCGACATAGACGTAAGAATTGGTTTCCACCGGCCCGAGCCTAGCCCGGCAAGACCTTCGGGTTTGATTCTCAGGCTCGGGCCGGGCCGAGTCGGGCCGGGTTTCCCAATTCCCATGGCCAGGTCTAGTGTCTCGCCTTACCGGAGCTTCGTGCACGAACACCACATTTATTTATTTTTTTCAAAAAGGAGGCATCGCCCCGGTCCCTGCATCGAGTGATGCATGCAGCCATTCATATTATATAACTACATTTTTCTAATTTATTATAAATTCATGTTATAACTACAAATTTCAGCTGAACATGTTATAACTACAAATGAGGTGAGGATTGATTAGGTGGCTTTGCAAGAACTAGGGAGGAACACAAGTTATGTACTTTAGGCTAAACATATGAATTTAGAAGATCAACTTTTCCAATTGGACATAAACAAAAGCAACCAATAATATATATATATAAACTTCCATAATATTTTCTCTATGGTGAAGTAATTTCATCGATAACCACTAAACGATTAAGTAGCGATGTATGCAAAGCTAGACAACGAACATTTCATAATACACTCGTTCTGCATATCTTTAGGATAAAAGAAAAAACTGCGAAAAAATAAGTTTTCCTAAATAAAAAGATCAAGGAATCTATTTTTTATGGTTCTTATTTCGTTGAAAACGTTTCCATGAGACTTTCTTTCATTGAAGAAGTCCATGACTTGTTCTAGGTGATATGAGGTTGAACAGGCTTTAGAAAAAATGCAAAGAAGGGTACATGAGGGTGGAATAAAAATCAAAAAGATGACCCCTTCTTTCTTCCTGAGCATTACCGATAAATATTCATTCTTTATACGTTAGGTTGGGTTTCAGATGTATATCATTTATTATATGAAACCAAAAAGAAGAAATGACAAGAAAGTTGTATATAGATGGAGGAATAAATTATGATGTGGAAAACAAGGCTGGGGTTCAAATCCTGTCATCCCTACCTATTACTTCTCCTATGGGCAGTAACGAGGGATCAATTGAGATCGATTCAAATTGGACAAAATTCAGAGTTTCATTTTTCTATATGCATGCGGTACAAAAATCATCCTTTTCTTTACTGCTTTATCTCCCGGAAAGCGCTCTTAGTTCAGTTCGGTAGAACGTGTGTCTCCAAAACCCAATGTCGTAGGTTCAAATCCTACAGAGCGTGATTCTGTTCTTGTTATGTCGAATCAAAAAAAAGAACTTAACAAAGTGGAATGTACGACTACTGTTCTTAACCCAAATCAAAGAAAACAACAGAAATACTCGACCTGGAGAGGAGACCACTGACCAATCTCCGTCCATTTTCCCTTGCCTTTCCTTTACGGGTATGCCTGTTTTAGGGGACCTTATAGTAATAATAGTCTAATAGACCAACTAGAAGAGGAGAGGAATCCTTCATGAATCGCCTTGCCTTGCTTAAAGAGGTTTATTAAAAACCGCCCATGGAACTCTTGTTTTGAGGAAGCAATGAACATTGTCTTTTTCCATTCTCAATAAATGAGGAAGGAGGGGTGAGGTCCTCACTTGCGAGTGAGGCAAGGCTTTCTTTTATAATACATCCTACCCGATTTTGGTTGACGATTGCGTTCTATTCCAATTATTCACTTGTTTTTCTTGTCACTGTGGCGAGACCAGATGAGAGAGAGAACTATTTTCCATTTCCAGACAGACCCCGAGCCGAGGTTGGAACAATTCTTTATTTTCTTGTTGGTTCCTTCTTTATTATTTATTCCAAGTTTTTCTCTTCCATTCGGTTCATTAGCTTTAGGAAAAATAGAAGCTGCGGAAATGCTCGCTTCTAAAAGGCTTAAAGGCTCTGATCAAGGCAATGAACATTTTGCACTTGGAAACTAATAAGAAAGGAATTCAAATCATAGTTCAATACAGACTTTTTCTCTTTTAAGAAGGGTGAAACTTTCCTTCCAATACTTGTGCGCTCTACCCATCTCTACTGAACAAACCCACTACACATCGAGTGGCAGGGTATGTGTGTAGGCCTTTTCAAGGACATTCGAAACAACATGTCGATAAATTGCTATAGAAAGTGGGGCTAGATCGAGAGTTCTGACCTTTTCGTGGGTTGGGTGATCTTCAAACTCTTGTTTTTCTAGCGAAAGAACGCCCTTCTGAGCGATGATCTCCTACAAGCGAGTATAGTAAGGTTGACTTCAATTGAGACAGAAATGTCACTGGTCAGCTCCTTAGCGTGACAATTAACACCACTTTCTTATTACCTAATAGATTAGATAAGGGAAGAAGGCAGGCCAAAGCTTATAGATTCGGAGATCGTACTTCTAACGCTTTGTCTGAGTCAGTCCTACGACCCCTTCCGGCTGAGACACGAATCCTAGCCTATCTGAGTCGCAGAATGAAGGGCTCTTCAGAAGGCGCCACCCAAGTCTCCTTTGATACTTCGGAGTCAGGAATTTTTTTTCCAAGGAAGGCGGATTTTCTGCGTTCCGCAGCACGAACAGGGTGTACAGAAGATCGATGTGCCATCTTTCTGACCACCTTCATTTGTTGTATGATCAGTAGGGAAGGGAGCCTTTGATAAAGGGACCCCAAACCAAGAAATCTACTGTCTCAGAGCGACAGTCAAGCTCGTATCGCGGAACTAGAACATTTCTTTGATTGATAGGTCAGATAGGAAGCAGGCAAGCAAACCAAGTTATAGGTTTGGAAGTTAAAACTCGGAAAGGTTGTCCTGTGACTACCTTTGAAGTCTTTGGGTAGGACATCAGGCTAAGGTCTTATGATGAGCCACGCGCATATGAGGATATGAGGTTTATAAAATTCATTTGTTATAATGCAAAGCCATTCACCACATTTTTCTAATTTGTTATAAAAAATTCCCATGGCCAGGTCTAGTGTCTCGCGCATGCATTAGTGGCTGATAAGGATGCATGACACAGTAAGTTGATTCACGGACAAGGACAAGGATGCATATCAGTAAAGTTGGTCAACGAGTTAGAGGGCTACAAAAACAGATGGAGCTAGCTAGCTACTCATATTTTTTTATTGCTTTAATAAATATCACATAAAAAAATATTTCCGGATTACTAAATGTTCAATACAAAACAGTGCATAGTTCGAGAACTATGAAAAATATCTCATAGTTTACCATTAAATTGTCTTAAATATATTTAAATGAAAAGATTGTCAATACATCTACTAGTTGCCGACATGAATCAACATATGCTCAACCAAATCATTTTGCAACTGCACGTGAGTACCCCAATCACGCATCTTAATTATGATGAAACTCGACAAACTGCGCAAACGTTGTCTCTACTCCATGCTCACGCACAACATTGTCACCCTAAAACTCAAACCCTTGATCACAAAGGCGTTCTAGGCGTTCATCGTCTACGATCATGTTGTGCATGATCACACAAGTTGTGATCAGCTCCCACAACTTTTTCATGCTCCAACTTCTAGTAGGTTACCGAACGATGTACCATCGAGATTGAAGAAAGCCAAAGGCACGCTCTACATCCTTTCTAACACTCTCTTGCTCTTGTGAAAATCTCGTTCTCTTCTCTCGTATGTGTTTGGAGATTGTTTTCACAAGAGTAGACCAATGTGGATAGATACTGTCTGCTAGATAGTATTTATTGGTGTATTGGTGGCCATTGATCTCAACATTGAACTCTGGGAAATTGCCTTCTACCATCCTAGCAAACACCGTAGAGCACTAGATCACATTGATATCGTTGTGAGATCCGGCTGTACCGAAGAAAGCGTGCCAAATCCAACGATCTTGGAAAGCGACGGCCTCAAGTATGATAGTGAAAGCTCGGACATGGCTCTTATACTGCCCTTGCCAAGCAGAAGGGCGGTTTTTCCACTTCCAGTGCATACATCCTATGCTACCAGGCATCCCCAGGAACCCCCTACTGGCATTGATCGACAACAACCATGTTGTATCGGTAGATGTTGGCTCTCTCAAGCACTCCGGCCCAAACACAGCTATGACAACCCTGCAGAATGTATACATGGACTCAAGGCAGGTGGACTTACTCATCCGGACATACTCATCAATGAGATCGCCGGGGACTCCATATGCAAGCATCCAAATGGCAGCAGTGCATTTCTGATAAAGGGAGAAGTCAATCTTTTGAAGGGCATCCGTCTTGCACTCTAAATAGTTACCGTACTCAACCCCCCCCCCCCCCTCTCGAATACGGTTGAAAACATGTCTAGCCATCCGAAAACGGCGACTGAACAAGTGACGTTTGAAGAGAAGATTTGGGGTATCGAAGTAGTCTTTCCAGAATAGGAAATGATCACTCTCTCGGTTGCGATTCAGTGCCGACGTGTGCCCCGGCATGGAGCCCTTAAACTGTGGTCGGTCGATACTTACGTGGTCATGGACGACCAACGCAGCCACCTCCATCTCCTTATCATCAGATGAAGAATCATCTGAATCCAAAAAAAACGTTGTAGAAAAAATATTATCATCGGATTCCATTTATACCTTGTCTAAAGTGTCGAACATCTTGCGGGCACTGTGGAAGACTCCAGCCGGAGAGGAGCCTCAGGCCCCACCAAGAGAAAGTGACGGAGCTGGGCGGCAGCGGCGGGAAACGATGTTGTCGGGAGGGTGAGTTTGCTGGGCGGATGGCTGGCGACGACGACGAAAGTGGGCGGCGGGGGGGTAGGAGGCGGGCGGATGATTTGGAGAAGAGAATGGAGTACGTGGCATCGACTGGCGGCGATGACGAAAGTGGGCGGCGGGGGGGGGTAGGAGGTGGGCGAATGACGGAGAAGAGAATGGAGTACGTGGCATCGACTGGCGGGGTAGGGGAAGAGAAGGGTCTCGCGCATGCATTAGTGGGTGATAAGGATGCATGGCACAGTGAGTTGGTTGACGGACAAGGACAAGGACGCATATCACGTACTGTATGTGTCATGCGTAAAGTTGGTCAGCGAGTAGAGAGACCAACGTCCACTACAAATAGCGATGGTTAGGAGCATTCCGATAGGCAGAGGACCTGATCAAGGCAGGTGATTGAGTTGGCAGCTGTCTGGATGCTCCCATACGCGACGGCGGGCGAGGCGGAGGCGGCGCTGGGGCGCGCTCTGACATGGGCGGAGGCGGCGTGGTTCCGGTACTCTGCGACGACGTCGGACTACTACCTCTACTGCCACCACGTGGTCATCTTCCTCGTCGTCTACACGCTGGCCCCGCTCCCACTCGCAGTGCTCCAGCTCCGGGCACCGGCCATCTTGTTGCCGTACAAGCTGCAGCCGAGGGTGCGTCTCAAGCCGGCAGCCTTCCTCCGGTGCTACGTCCGGACCGTGCGCGTCTTCCTCCTCGCCATGGGCCCCGTCCAGCTCCTTTCCTACCCTGCCGTCAAGGTCCATACCATGCATGCATTAGCATTAATTATTCATGCCTGAGTGAGCTAGTTAATTCTTGCGTTGCATGGAAGAATATGAATCTTGAATGTTTACTAATGCTGGAGTAGATGGTGGGGATAAGGACGGGGCTGCCGCTGCCGTCGGCGGGAGAGACGGCAGCGCAACTGGCGGTGTATTTGCTAGTGGAGGACTACCTTGGGTACTGGGTGCACCGGCTGCTGCACACCAAGTGGGGATACGAAAAGATTCACCATGTCCACCATGAGTACACGGCGCCCTTCGGCTACGTGGGGCTGTATGCACACTGGTCCGACGTGCTCATCATCGGCTTCCCGGCTTTCGTCGGCCCGGCTCTTGTGCCCTGCCACATGACCACCTTATGGCTTTGGTTCCTCATACGCCAGCTAGCGCTCCTAGATGCGCACAAAGGGTAAACTTCATTTATTTACCCCTCCCTTTCTAAATACTCCTATAAGATAGCTTGCCTTTTCTTAGTTTTGTATGTAAGTATCTTAGAAAATAAAGTAACCTTGATAAGACACCTGCCAATAACTTATCAAGGTTCAAAAACTTAGGCTTGTCATTCAAAAACTTGATTCCTAGGTGCCTGGTTCCTTTTTATTTGTGTCCATTTTATTGCCAAAGAGCATGCAAAAGACCGAGAGTAAAAAATTAAAGATTACAATTAGGTGACTAGGTCTGGAGCCTGCAAAAGCTAACAAAATGACAATCGCATAACTGAGGTACATCTGTATTTTTGCTTGAAAGGAATTAAGTAGGGGTCCCTAATTTTTTATTTTTGAAATAATTAGAAACCAAATTTGCACCTACGACTATTTAAAATTGGGTGGCTGGATTGTACACCGACTCACGTACCTAAGCTAGGCTGACTTCTTAAAGTACGTTGTTTGGACCTAATAATTAAGAAAAAGGCGGAAATCCCAAGCCACCAACTAGCAGACCGGTCAGTTCTTGAAAGGGGGCTTGATAGGAAGAGTGACCAAGGGATGTTAGGCCCTTCTCAGTGCTTCACGACAGATAAATGCTAAGCATGTCACGTAAGAGCATGGTTAATAGTATAGCCAACTCGTGGCTATAAGCCATCTTATAGCTCATTTTATAGCTAGTTTGCACAATAGTTAGTTATAAAAGAGTACTACTTTCATCATATATGGCTCACATTTCATTCTCACAAAGCACATAGGAGCACATGCTAGAGCTAGCTCTTCATGAAGAGCCCGCTTCCCTTATCTCTCTCATCCAACTCAGCAAAAATATAGTATTTTAATCCTTACAGCCTGCTCACTGTACCTTATTGTACTTGCTCTAAGTGAAAAATGACATGGCACATTAATTAAGGAGGATAGAGAGCACTTTGGTGACCCAGGAAGAACCAATGCCACGTGAACCTAGGCGAACCACTTAAATGAAGGAAGCAGGCCAATGCATAAAAGAGTTTAGGTGCTAAATCATTACTCCATCCATCATAGTATATTGGGCGTATCTCACAGGGCTCTGAGACCTAGATGTTTTTGTATTGATAGAAAAAAACCGTCTAATTAATCGCAAAACTGACGCATTAGTAATCCTTCATCCACTAAACGAGCTACTTCCTCGCATGCATTGATAGAGTAGCATCTCTTCAAAGTACTCATTAATAAGGCCGTGCAAAACTGTTTCACTCTAGCCAACTAGAAAAGACATGCATCACATTTAATGAGGAATGCATCCAATCGGCCCGTTTAATTTTCCTCTCCTCCGGGCCTGCCTAGAAGAACTGTTGACTACCAAACGAGTCCCTTATAATTGTGAGATATAATTATTGCAAGATCCTTTGCACAGGACAAGTGGTGATGTCGCATAAAATCAATGACAGAGAGAGCAAAGTTGTACTCACTTTGTTTCAGATATTCTGCTTTTTGTTTTGGTCAAACACAAACTTTGTAAAGTGTGATAAAGTGTAAAAAAAAATATAATATCTACAATAGCCCATGTGATAAAGTGTATAAAAAATTATAATATCTACAATACTAAATCAATACGTACTATTCAACAAGAACCTTCTATTGGACTCATATGTAAATTAAGAAGAGAGCGGTCACATGTCTATATTTGACTCATAAATTCAACATGTTGAAGATGTTCCAAGGGCGCATGTTCTCGATCCAATCTATTTTGTTTAGCTCCCTTTCTACTACGAGGCTAGCCATAGTGGGGTATCATAGCTAGTAACATAGTCTTGGGACTAGCAAACATGATGATGTATCAAATAATTAAAGAAAAAAGAAGATTAGAGTAACATAGGTAGATACTGTAACATGTTAAATGATATGCTACTACTCCCTCCGTTCCTAAATATAAGTTTTTTTAGAGGTTCCACTAATGAACTACATACGGATGTATATAGACATACTTTAGAGCGTAGATTCACTTATTTTGCTTCGTATGTAAACACCTAGTGAAATCTCTTAAAAGACTTATATTTAGGAACGGAGGGAGTATGTGTCATGCATGTCAATAAATGAGATCACCTATGATACTATGCATTATGAAGGTAGTATCATACAATAGTAACATATACATGATACTACTATATGTTACTCTCCACTATGAGCAGCCTAAGGTCCGCTTTTGTTTTGTCATCATGTGATAATGAAACAAAAGACCGCCCCTAATGTGGAGGTATTTAAAGTGCAGGTTCGACTTCCCGCTCAATCCGGCAAAGTTGATCCCGTTCTATGGAGGAGCACCACACCATGACTACCATCACCGTGTAGGACGGAAGAGCCAGAGCAATTTCGCTTCTTTTTTCACCTTCTGTGACTATATATACGGGACGGATAAAGTAAGTCTATCCTTATCTTTTGCAAGCACATTTATTTCCCGTTTAGTGATTAATAAACCAGCCAAAAAATTGATATGTTGGTCATTTCTCTGACAATGAAATCATGTGTCGTTTTCAGGGCTACATGTTCCATAAGGCAAGCCTAGCAAAGGTAGCTACACTTGCCAGCAACTTTCCTTGTGTAGATGTTTGCAAATGATCCATGAATACTATTGATTAATTTGTCTTGATTAAATTATGCGTGTGTTGTTAATTTAATTAATTTGTCTCTTTGTTCCATGTAACAGCTGAAGGAGGTGGCACAAAACAGTACGTAGAAAAGAGACACGATGAATTCTATCGGTGGGAAGCATAGATATCAAACACAGTTGCCGTCCTAGCCTGGCGCGCGCTTAATCTCTCTTGCTACCTCCAATATATAATGCAGTGCTTCGTCTAGCAATTTTCACAAATATTCCATCTTCCAGCATCATTTCAAGATTAGTAAAACTCGTGTGTGCACTAAATATTGTATAATTATGTACAGAGAGTTAATTTCTCATTCTAATACTAAGAATAACAAAAAATAAATAGAAAGTTTAAGTAAATAGTTCCATATGTGGTTGTGCTGATTTGTCAATTTATTAAAATTATTTACAACCGTACGATCTTGTTGGACTAGTCCAAAGTGAGAAAGTTTTTTCGAGAAGTTCAATGGTATATTCGCCCACAGTTTTGCAGTTGCACTCGCCATAGGTTATTTTAAAAGCTCTAGCAGCACCCCGTAAAAATGCAAACTGTAAAACTGAGATACGGATCGAAAAAAAGCATTTTAAGGGTTCATTTTAGCCATGGCCGAACAGAAAGTGTAAAACAAACTGTCAAACTGGGATACAGAGCTCCTTCATCCGGTCCGGCAGCCGCCGCCCCTTCCTTCAATCGGTCGTGCCGGCCACGTCGGGCGCGTCCAACCCCGTCGGCCACGCCCCGCCGCCCGTTGGCTGCACCCCGTCGCCCGTCGGACGCGTCCCATCACCACGCCGGCCGCGCCCAGCCTCGCTGGCCACGCCTTGTCGCCGGCCTGCTATGCCCCGTCGCCCGCCGGCACTGTCCTGCTATGTTGCCAGCCGCCCCGGCCGAGTCGTGCCCCTTTGCCGGTCGTGCCGGAAGCATTCCGGCAGCCAGACTGAGGTCATGGGAGGCCACGGCGAGGTCGGGCTCGTCCAATTCGAACCGACAGCGATCGATTGCGGCATCCAGCGGCCTTTTCCGGCGTGCGGTGATGAATTCTGGCGAGTTTAGGATGGGTTCCAGCAAACTCCACGACGGCGTGTTTTCTCCGATGAGGTTTGACCGGTATACGGGCCCCCTCGGCCTTCCAACCTTCAAACATAAGGGTTTCGGGTGTGGCTTTTCTGTGACCCTCAAAAAATTTACGGGTTATACCCCTTAAAAAATTAGGTACAAAACGCTAATAAAGGTGGGAGCGTATGTCCTACTATGATCGCTTTGGCTATGTAAAAATGATGTTATTTTTAATGACGAAAATGTGTCTCCTTTGCATGTGGTTTTCCATTGAACGCACTTAGAATTATTTTGGACCCTTACAACAGCAACATTTTTATGGCATTTTCACATGATGAAAACTATAGCTAAACATGACATTCATGGCATGACAAACCTAATAAGAATAACTAGACATGACATACTACAAATCACTTCATTGGCACACATTTAAAAGAGGCATGGATGGCTTAATTCGAGCTTCGCAAAATGAATCTTAACGTTAACAGATTAGCAGATTTAACATGATAGCCCCTTTAGAGCAACATATGGACCTGATAGAGATGCTTTGAATGACAACCAATGGCATGGCATAAAAGTAGACAACACATAGAACAATTTCCATGAAGGAATTACATGCATATGGGCTATCGGATTAGATGCAATCTTCCACCAAAGTTTGCAAGTTTTAACAGTTCGCGTCGATTACGATGGAATGCACTTTTGCAATAGAGATCTGAGCATGTAGATGCAAACAATTATGCATGTAAATGCCATAATCATGTAGACCACGAAGAGTAGATGATTTTCATATAAAGTTTATTTAATTTGTAGCTACGGTTATTTTGTTATGAAAATAACCGTTTAACATGGCAATTAACGCAAACTGATAAAAACAACAAGTTTAAACATTTTAATCATTTGTGAAAGTTGGTTATTGTGAATCTACACGAAATTCTACACATTTTACATGTTTAAATCATTTGAATCCGATGCACGGTTTGAGAGTTATTAAATGCATGAACATGAGAGACTATTCTGCAAGACAATAATTTCCTCGATAAATAGACAAATTCGTAGTGAAGGAGAAAAAACGATTTGTGCCGAATCTGAGTGAGCGCAAGATAGGTAAACTTTGTATGGCCGACGGATAGATGGGGCTAGGCTCGCTCACCCTGTGGGCTTCGGCCCACTCGGCGAGGAGGTCAGGTGGTGCAGCAGGCTTGTCACGCCCAAGATGCGACCCTATCCTCAATTTGGTACGAAGACCTCGTCAGGGATAGAAGCGCATCTCGTCGTGTCGCAAGAATGTATATCGTTACAAGTACATGTACTGAAAAGAAAAGATATATATACAGAATTGGCTTACACTCGCCACAAGCAACATCAGAGTCACAACAGTACAGTACATAATCATCAAGAGTAAGAGCAAGGTCCGACTACGGACGAAAACAAACGAGAAAAGAAGAACGACGTCCATCCTTGCTATCCCAGGCTGCCGGCCTGGAACCCATCCTAGATCGATGAAGAAGAATAAGAAGCAACTCCAAATGAACAATCAACACGCTCGCGTGAAGTAACCTTTACCTGTACCTGCAACTGGTGTTGTAGTAATCTGTGAGCCACAGGGGACTCAGCAATCTCATTTCCAAAGGTATCAAGACTAGCAAAGCTTAATGGGTGAGGTATGGTTAAGAGGTGAGGTTGCAGCAGCGGCTAAGCATATATTTGGTGGCTAAACTTACGACTACAAGAGAATAAGAGGGGGATGATCTACGCATAACGGAACGTGAACTACTGATGATCAAATGAATGATCCTGAACACCTACCTACGTCAGACATAACCCCACCGTGTCCTCGATCGGAGAAAGAACTCATGAAAGAGACAGTCACGGTTACGCACACAGTTGACATATTTTAATTACGTTAACTTCGAGTTATCTAGAACCATTGTTAAACAAAGTTTCCACGTTGCCACATAACCGCGGGCACGGCTTTCCGAAAAGATTTAACCCTGCAGGGGTGCTCCAACTAGTCCATCACAAATTACCACAAGCCGCATAGAAATCCTCAATCACGAAGCTCGCGATCTCGTCGGATTCCCTATGGAAAACCTCAACTCTGAGATTACCCAAAGCATCACCGGAATCCCGATGCACAAGATATCTCGTCAAAGGTAAAACTAATCTAGCAAGGCCACCCGGTGTGTCGACGAACCCGATAGGAGCCGCGTATCTCGTTCTCAGGACACACCGTCTATGCATAGTGGACGGTAGCCAAACCTCGAGTTGCCCCGAGGTGCCACCGCCGACTGCTAGGTGGGTGGACCAACACTCATGCGGAGCACTGGCCTGGGGGTTGATTAAAATTATCCTTGGGGTCCGGAAAGTCCCTATGCAATTTTATTAGGTGATTAAGCAAATGTAGTACCAATGTTGGGCCTTGTCAGACAAGCTTTAATCTAAAACGAATTATCAAGGGGGTCCCCATAACAACCCGGATCGTGTTAGGAGCGCTCATTTATGGAACATAACACCGTTAGCCGAAACTAAGGGGGGCAAAGGTGGAACAAAACACCAGGATAGAAAGGCCGAGCCTTCCACCTTTTACCAAGTATATAGGTGCATTAAATTAAATAGCATTTAAATATGGTGATATAACAAGGAACCCATGTTTTCACATGGAAGCAACTGCACCTACAACTAGCAACGCTAACACAGGGTTAAGCAAGCAGTAACATAGTCAATCAGTGGTTTGCTAGGTTGAACAGGTTGAAGGTTTCATTGCATTGTTGAGAGGCTGATATTTAACATGATGTAGGCAACGAGACATAAGCGAGAGAAGCGATAAAACTAGCATGGCAATGATAGTAATGGTATCTGGGGAAATGATCATCTTGCCTGAGATCTCGCTTGGAAGAAGAATGCCTCCGTGAAGCAGACGAACCGACGTAGTCGAACGGGTCCTCACAATCCGACACGCTTGCGGAGCTCTATTGAGACGAAGAAAACCGGAAACACAAATCAACACACGATATACACCACACGATGCACAACACATATGTTGCATGAGCAGCTGAAAACATGCAAGTCACGGCATGGCAAATCACACAATCAAACAGTACATATTAAGTGAAGTTCAATATGCAACGAGTTGCATATTGATGAAATTCCACGTTTATTTATTTAGTTCTATCCCGATTAGGTACTCGGCAATATTAAATGTGGTTAAACATGGCAAGAGGTGAAGCGTAATTAATCTATCTATCTAGGTATTTTAAGTGAGGTCGGAAATGACATATAGCACCTCCGGGATGACCTCACAAGTTAATTTACAATTCTGTCCAGATCTGAACTAACACATTTAATTAGTTGTTAAACAGCAAAACAAATAGGTTCACGTGATTCTACGTGTCATGACAAGTAATCTAGACATAAAGAGCATCTCCAACGGAGCTACGGATCAAAAGATACAAGCACCGCAAGATATGATGGCATGAATGCAATATGTGTGCAACGACGGTCACGAGCACTTCAAAACTTACAACCAGCAATATAAAATGAAACTACACGAGATTCTAAGCAAGTTTCATATAGGACACGATCAAATCGGAGCTACGGTTCAAAAGCTACGAGCAAAACAAGAAATCACTACAATCTGCCAAAATCAGCCACATAGCATTTTCTATGCCCCACAACTACAGGCTACACAACTCCGATAAACTCAAGCAAGGCATGGCACGAAGGAGGGAAAGAAGCACTACTACAAACAACTAACAACAACTAGCAAGGCATCATGGATCACTAGGGAAAGAAGACACAAAATGGCATCTCACACACTATTTCAGACTTAATGAAAACTACACCTCATGAAAGTGCAGTTTTCGATCTGAAGCTATATTGACAGCAGCAAAACCTATATCTACAGGACTCCAAATGGCATGAAACTTCACAGCATGCTAGATAAACACAAGGGCTACAACTAACTCCATTGTACCAACCTCAAAAGAGCCACACATCACAAGATACAAGCAAGGCAAGACAACAACAAAATATAACAGATTCCAGACTTACAAATATTTCAGCATCTCCAAATCAGCACTATTTCTAGCAACTTGAGAGCAATCAAACCACACCTAAACATGCATTTCTATTGCAACCAAAAATACCAGGGGCTAGTCTAAACACCCAAGAGCAACTTCCTAGTTGACAACTCCGTCAAACGAAGAACGGATTAAATCCTACGAATTAAACAAAAGGGCATCACGGCAAAATATCACACGAACTAACTTACTCAAAAGCTAAAACTAATTGCACAGAAAAATTCCATGGATTTTTCTACCCCGAAGACATATAAAATATGTGGGGTTGCAACACGAAAATATTACCACACGTAAATGCGAGATAAATAACCTATAGACGGGAAAATAAACTAGCGGAAATCCCTACGTGCAAAAATACGAACGGCTACTCTAAAATACATGGCAAATGGGTCCCTAGAGCATGAACATTTTATCTAAGGCATTCGGGCAAACCGGACATGCGCGAAAAAATAAATACGGGACGCAACATATTAGGACAGCACGTTAATCTATGCATTCGGTGGGTCAAACTAATTCAAACATGCATGCAAGTTGCAAATTATGAATCTACGCAAAAAACTACACAAGTTACCTATTTAAAACATTGCGATCCGATGCACGGTTTGGAATCTACGCTCGTTTGAAAAACAGCTAATTCCCTGAAATGCTAAAATCACAGGAATTGTATAAAAACCCACACGGGCCGAATCTGTCCTATGGGCCAATATTATCCACGGGCGCATAATACTAAAAGGAGCACAAGGCGGGGAATAGCACGTAGAGGGGGGGCTCTCACCTCGGGCTGGGCCCGGTTGAAGAGAAGGCCACCTGGGCCGGCGGCTGGGAAGAAGCGCGCTCCTGGGCCACGGCTCGAGCTGGGCCGGCCGACATGCGGGGTCAACGCGAGGCGAGCGGCCTCGTCTCCCTCGTCCTCTCGACCGGGGCCGAGGGCACGCTCGACGACGGCGACTCCTGGCGGCGGGGCGAAGGCGCAGGGCAAAAGCACGGGGCGACCAGCAGCCCTAGGGACGGCGGGACCGGCGGGGAGGCCGAGGATCGAGACGGCGGCGAGGTCACTGCAGATCCGGGTAGCGGGGAGCGACGGCGGCACGGATCCATGGCGGGGAGGCGAGATGCGGCCGGCTGACATGGCGGCGCTGGCAGGGAGGCGGCGAACGGCGAGCTCCTCGCGGAGCTCCGGTGGGCAGCAGCCGGAGGCCGGCGAGCGGCGGCCGGAGGCGGGGCCGACGGGGGAAGCCTCGGGCGGCGCGGCTACGGGGGAACCGAACGGGCGGCGGCGGCGGCCGGATGGGCCTGTCCGGGCCCGATCTGGGCTAGGCGGGCCCGCGGCGGCTGGTGGGTGGAGGTGCTGCGGGGGGAGAGAGAGGGCGTGGCGGCTGGGTAGTTGGGCGCGGTTTTCGAGGCTGGATTAGGGTTTGGCTCAAAATAGGCAGGGAGGGGTGCTTAAATAGGGAAAGGGGGCTAGGGTGCAGGGTATCTGGGGGTTTTCGACCCTCCAGTCGCGATCGTGCGGTCCGATGGGAGAGGCGGCTTAGGGTTAGGTGTGTAGAATGGCGTTGGCTAAGATGAGAGGGGAGTGGTGCGGCGCGGCAACGATTTTTAAAACACCTACACACGTCCGACGGTAGACCGAATACGGTGCCGCTACGGTCGACCGTTCGGGTACCAGACGAACTCCGATCGTGACGAAATTCGACAGGCGGTCTAACTAAAACAAACTACGACCGCATGCCAAGTTTCACCCCGTTCAGAGAAAGTTTTCAACACACTTTTAAAACAGGGTTTCGACGGTGCCGCGGGCGCGTGCGAGTGCGGTCGGACTCAGAACGGAAAACGTCGAGAACCGGCAACTACTAACGGATGCAAGTTTTGAAAACTGGCGGGAATGGAGATGCCGATGCAATGCAGATGATGCGACAAAATAAACAGACACACAACGAAAACGGAAAGGAAAGGGAATCTTCTGGAACGTCGGCATCGGGCTGTCACAAGGCTGCAGCGACTGGGCTTGGCACGGCCCATGCGTGGGCTCGGCTGGCCCAGCGCGTGTTGTGGCACATGACGCCGCTGGCTCGGACATCCTCCCGATCTTGATCAGGGTTGCCCAGGGGACGGTGGCACCGACAACGGCCCTTCCAGAGGCGGAGGAAGACGGGCAACAGGCGGATCCACCGGCGGGTCGCCGGATCTGGCGAGATTGGCGGCTGGCGACGGGATGACACACTCCATATCAAAGTTGTCAGAATCGAGATTCTGAATCGGATCGAAACTCCGTTGCTAGGATCGTGAATCATAGAATCACAACTATGAGGATCGTAGAAACTTAGAATCTATGAGAAAAATTGTAGAATCAGAGGGGCTAGTTTGGATCGTAGGATCTTAAGATTCTAAGACTTGAGTCACGATTCTAACAGCTTTGCTCCATATGGCCAAGTCCCTGGACCTTTTACAAAGTTCTTGCCGGAGACTGGAATAGTAGCCCAATATTCAATGTCGGGCGAGCCTCAGCAAAATGGAGTAGTTGAAAGGCGTAACCGCACCCTTATGGATATGGTGCGTAGCATGATGAGTTGCTCCAACCTGCCATTGGGATTATGGATGGAGGCGTTTAAAACCGCCATTCACATTCTCAATAGAGTGCCAAGCAAGTCGGTGCCCAAAAGACCGCACGAGTTGTGGGCAGGAAAAGTTCCATCCCTGCAACACTTCAGGGTGTGGGGATGCCCACCTGAGGCCAAAATGTTTAATACAAACATTGCAAAGTTAGATCCCAAAATAGTGAGCTGCCACTTCATTGCTATCCTGATAGATCAAAAGTTTTTTGTTTCTACTGTCAAAAATATACACAAAGTTTGTAGAAACGAGATGCGGTCTTCTTAGAGGACGAAATGATGAGGGGGGGCATGGTATCTCAGAAAATTGATCTTGAGGAAAAGAGGGTGCATGCACCTAATTCGATGATTCAAGAGCCATTTTTCTCACTACCCGTTGTAACTCCAACCATAACAACTATGGGAGAAGATCCGGAACCTGTCCGTCAGGAGCCGACTGAACCCGTTGTTGAACATGAAAGGGAGGTACAACAACCAATTTTAGAGGATGTGCCAGAGAATGAGGCACTTAGAAGGTCTAAAAGAACTAGAAGATCAACTATTTCTACTGATTCTAAAGTTTATAACATAGAATTGGTTCATATGGAAGGTGGTCCCTCTTCATATGAAGAAGCCATGAGAAGCCCTCACTCATCAAAGTGGCTAGAGGCAATGGAAGACGAGATGAAATCGATGAGTTCCAACGATGTTTGGGACTTAGAAATTGTTCCTAAAGGAGCCAAAACAGTATGTTTAAATGGGTCTACAAAACAAAGTATGACTCTAATGGGAATATAGAAAAGTATAAAGCACGACTCGTGGCAAAAGGATTTACACAAAGAGAAGGGATAGACTACAATGAGACCTTTTCCCCAGTCTCATGTAAGGATTCCTTCAGAATCGTAATGGCATTAGTTGCACATTTTGATTTAGAGTTGAATCAAATAGATGTAAAGACGGCATTTCTAAACGGAAATTTAGAAGAAAATGTCTACATGAAACAACCCAAGGGTTTTATCATGGAAGGCAAGGAAGATACGGGATGCCGCCTAAAGAAATCCATTTATGGACTAAGGCAAGCCTCTAGAAAGTGGTATCTAAAGTTTAGCAATACTATTAAAAGTTTTGGATTTAAAGAAAACGTTGAGGATAACTGCGTTTATGCAAAGTTCAAAAATGAGAATTACATTTTCCTAATCTTGTATGTGGATGATATCTTGCTTGCAAGCAATGGTATTAGTGTACTACAAGAAACAAAGAAGTTTTTATCCTCAAACTTTGATATGAAAGATCTTGGTGATGCTTCATATGTTTTGGGCATTGAAATTCACTGAGATAGAAAGAATGGAGTCTTAAGACTATCGCAGAAAGCATATTTAGAAAAGGTTCTCAAAAAGTATAATATGCATGCGAGTAAAGCCACACCTTCTCCTAGAGTCAAGGGCGATAGTTTTGGAAAATCCCAATGTCCCAAGAACCAGTACGAGCTCGATCAGATGAACGCAGTGCCATATACTTCGGCTGTTGGAAGTTTACAGTATGCAAAAGTGTGCACTCGCCCTGACTTAGCTTTTATAACTGGGATACTCGGTAGATATCAAACGAATCCAGGCCTAGAGCACTTGAAGATGGCAAAGAAAGCATTGCGTTATGCGCAAGGCACAAAGGATATCATGCTAACATACAAAAGATCTTATTCCCTAGAGATAAAAGGGTATTCAGATGCAAATTTTATGGGAGATAGAGATGATAGAAAATCCACTTCAGGGTACATGTTCACTCTTGCTGGAGGGCATATTTCATGGAAAAGCTCCAAACAGACCATAGTTGCATCGTCCACGATGCAAGCAGAGTTTATAGCATGTTTTGAAGCCACCGGGCAGGTGATATGGTTAAAAAAATTATACCCGACTTGGAAGTGGTAGATTGTATTCACAAGCCACTAAAGATATACTGTGACAACCAGCCCGCAGTATTTTATGCTCACAACAACAAGTCGAGTAATGCTTCCAAGACAATAGATATAAAGTATTATGTTGTGAAAGATAAAATCCAGGATCACACTATAAATCTCGAGCATATAAGTACAAAGGATATGCTTGCGGATCCGCTAACGAAAGGCTTACCACCCAATGTGTTCAAGGAACACTTAGCCGGCATGGGGTTAATGGAAAGCATATGATTCCTGGATCATGAGAGGCCCAAAAGTAACAGAATTTGTTTCAAAACAAAACGTATTTTGTGGTTGTATGATTCTATCGACAATTAAGCTGTGACGATGAGACATGCTCTACATACCAATATGTGATGGAACAAATAAACTAGAAAGCATAAAGTTAAAAGTAAAAGTTGAGATCAAGGGGGAGAATGTTAGGTTGATCTCACCCGTGTGGGCCCAACGGCCCACCGGACCCTTGATCCATGCGCCCTGATCGGGGGCGCCCAACCCGTTATGGTTGGTGGGCCCCTGTGACCTGCACTATAAATAAAGAGGTGGGGCCGGGGCGCACGGTACGAGGTTCACCGCGCTGCCAGACTCCCCACCGACATCCCTTTCGATCTAGGATTAGCGTAGTGCTTACGGGAAGCACCACCGCTACCACATCCCTGTCTGTCACCAGCGTCGTCACCACCTCATCGATTTATGGAATTAACCACGATCAAGTAGTCTTGTACGGATCGGACTAGGAGCAGTCACCGAGTACGTATAAGTGTAGGTCAGTTTTGCTCCTATATATACTTATGTATCCCCTTCACTAGTGGAAAACGGGCCTTTGGCCTGGACCCTTTAGTCCTGGCCTGCCTCTGGGCCGGGACTAAAGGCCCGGCCACGTCGCCCCAATTCCCAATGCCTTCCTCGAGGCTTTAGTCCCGGCCCGTAAGGAACCTTTAGTCCCGGTTCGTGTCCCAAACCAGGACTAAAGGGCTACGCGGTTGGCAGCCCGCATGTGCGCCACCTTTAGTCCCGGTTTGTGTCTCAAACCGGGACTAAAGTCCTCTGCCTATATATATTGGCCACAGCCCCCCTCTCCCCTCTTCCTTGCATTTTTCTTGGATGGAAGAGTGTGGGTGTGTGCTAGCTCTCCATTTTTCTTGGATGCACTAGAGGTGTTTGTTGAAATGTGTGTTAGAGCGATGCCGCTTCAGTTCACCGAACACAACTACGATATGAGATGCCTGAGCCACGCTTAAACCTCTTCCTCTTTATTTCTACTTATTCTAAAAGGTTAGCAACTATATTTCCTCATTTAGACCGTGCGGTACTAATTTTTAGGATCGTGATTGTATTTGATATACTGTCGTATAACACAGATGAGCCATCCATGGATGTACGGTGATCGACGCACAACCGCTTACAGAGAAGCCGTGCATTCTTTTCGAGATGCAGCCGATGCGAACAAGCATGGTGGTGGCTATATGTTTTGTCCATGTGTTGAATGTCGGAATGAGAAGGATTACACTTCCTCAAGAGTCATTCAGAGCCACCTGCTTCGGTCCGGTTTTATGTCAGGCTATAATGTTTGGATCAAGCACGGATAAAGAGGGGTTATGATGGAAGACGACGATGAAGAAGAAGAGAACGATGATGACAACTACCGATCTATGTTCCCTGAGTATGCTGATACCGCAATGGAAGACAATGAAGAAGAAGATCAGGATGAAGAACGGGAACTAGATGAGCCCGCTGATGATCTTGGCCGGGTCATTTCTGATGCACGGCGAGGTTGCGACACAGAAAAGGAGAGGTTGCAGTTCGAGCAGATGTTACAGGACCACAACAAATTGTTTTACCCAACTTGTGAAGATGGCCAGAAGAAGCTGGGTAGCACACTGGAATTGCTGAAGTGGAAGGCAGAGACTGGTGTGACTGACTCGTCATTCGAAAAGTTTCTCGTACTGATGAAGAAGATGCTTCCAAGAAAGGACGTATTGCCCGCCAGCACGTACGAAGCAAAGAAGCTTGTCTGCCCTCTAGGATTAGACGTGCAGAAGATACATGCATGCCCTAATGACTGCATCCTCTACCGCGGTGAGAAGTACGAGAATATGGATAAATGCCCGGTATGCACTGCATTGCGGTATAAGATCAGAAAAGATGACCCTGGTGATATTGATGGCAAGCCACCCAGGAAGAGGGTTCCTGCCAAGGTGATGTGGTATGCTCCTATAATACCACGGTTGAAACGTCTGTTCAGAAATAAAGATCATGCGAAGTTATTGCGATGGCACATGGAAGATCGTATGAAAGACGATAAGTTGAGGCACACCATTGATGGTCGGCAGTGGAGAAAAATCGAGAGAGAGTTCCCGAGATTTGCAGCTGACGCAAGGAACTTATGGTTAGGTCTGAGTACAGATGGCATGAGTCCTTTTGGGGAGCAGAGTTGCAGTCACAGCACCTATCCCGTTACTCTATGTATCTACAACCTTCCTCCTTGGTTGTGCATAAAGCGGAAGTTCATTATGATGCCAGTGCTTATACAAGGTCCAAAGCAACCCGGCAACGATATTGATGTGTACCTAAGGCCATTAGTTGATGAACTTTTACAGCTGTGGGCCGAACCAGGTGTACGTGTGTGGGACGAGCACAAACAAGAGGAATTTGACCTTCGAGCGTTGCTTTTCGTAACCATCAATGATTGGCCTGCTCCTAGTAACATTTCATGACAGTCAAACAAGGGATACAATGCATGCACACACTGTTTGGATCAGACAGAAAGTATATATCTCGACAACTGTAGGAAGAATGTGTATCCGTAGAATCGTCGTTTTCTTCCGCCCAAGCATCCCTTAAAGAAAAAAGGCAAGCATTTCAATGGCAAGGCAGAACCCCGGGGGAAGCCTGTCATCCGTACTAGTGCTGAAGTATTTGATATGGTCAAAGATTTAAAACTAATCTTTGTAATGTTGGAAATATGCCCTAGAGGAAATAATAATTAGTTATTATATTTCTTTGTTCATGATAATCGTTTATTATCCATGCTATAATTGTATTGCTTGGAAACACAATAGTTGTGTGGATATATAGACAAAACACTGTCCCGAGTAAGCCTCTAGTTGACTAGCTCGTTGATCAAAGATGGTCAAGGTTTCCTGGCCATAGGCAAGTGTTGTTACTTGATAACGGGATCACATCATTAGGAGAATCATGTGATGGACTAGACCCAAACTAATAGACGTAGCATGTTGATCGTGTCATTTTGTTGCTACTGTTTTCTGCGTGTCAAGTATTTGTTCCTATGACCATGAGATCATATAACTCACTGACACCGGAGGAATGCTTTGTGTGTATCAAACGTCGCAACGTAACTGGGTGACTATAAAGATGCTCTACAGGTATCTCCGAAGGTGTTCGTTGAGTTAGTATGGATCAAGACTGGGATTTGTCACTCCGTATGACGGAGAGGTATCGCGGGGCCCACTCGGTAATACAACATCACACACAAGCCTTGCAAGCAATGTGACTTAGTGTAAGTTGTGGGATCTTGTATTACGGAACGAGTAAAGAGACTTCCCGGTAAACGAGATTGAAATAGGTATGCGGATACTAATGATCGAATCTCGGGCAAGTAACATACCGAAGGACAAAGGGAATGACATACGGGATTATATGAATCCTTGGCACTGAGGTTCAAACGATAAGATCTTCGTAGAATATGTAGGATCCAATATGGGCATCCAGGTCGCACTATTGGATATTGACCGAGGAGTCTCTCGGGTCATGTCTACATAGTTCTCGAACCCGCAGGGTCTGCACACTTAAGGTTCGACGTTGTTTTATGCGTATTTGAGTTATATGGTTGGTTACCGAATGTTGTTTGGAGTCCCGGATGAGATCACGGACGTCACGAGGTTTTTCGGAATGGTCCGGAAACGAAGATTGATATATAGGATGACCTCATTTGATTACCGGAAGGTTTTCGGAGTTACCGGGAATGTACCGGGAATGACGAATGGGTTCCGGGTGTTCACCGGGGGGGGGGGGGGCAACCCACCTCGGGGAAGCCCATAGGCCTTGGGGGTGGCGCACCAGCCCTTACTGGGCTGGTGGGACAGCCCAAGAAGGCCCTATGCGCCATAGGAAGAAAATCAAAGAGAAAAGAAAAAAAGGAGGAGGTGGGAAAGGGAAGAAGGACTCCACCTTCCAAACCAAGTTGGATTCGGTTTGGAAGGGGAGACCTTCCCCCCTTGGCTCGGCCGACCCCCTTGGGGCCTCTTGAACCCCAAGGCAAGGCTCCCCGTCCTCCCCCTATATATACGGAGGTTTTAGGGCTGATTTGAGACAACTTTGCCACGGCAGCCCGACCACATACCTCCACGGTTTTTCCTCTAGATCGCGTTTCTGCGGAGCTCGGGTGGAGCCCTGCTGAGATAAGATCACCACCAACCTCCGGAGCGCTATCACGCTGCCGGAGAACTCATCTACCTCTCCGTCTCTCTTGCTGGATCAAGAAGGCTGAGATCATCGTCGAGTTGTACGTGTGCTGAACGCGGAGGTGCTGTCTGTTTGGCACTAGACCGTGGGACTGATCGCGGGACGGTTCGCGGGGCGGATCGAGGGACGTGAGGACGTTCCACTACATCAACCGCGTTTCTTAACGCTTCTAGTGTGCGGTCTACAAGGGTACGTAGATCGAATATCCCCTCTCGTAGATGGACATCACCATGATAGGTCTTCGTGCGCGTAGGAAAATTTTTGTTTCCCATGCGACGTTCCCCATCAGTGGCATCATGAGCTAGGTTCATGCGTAGATGTCTTCTCGAGTAGAACACAAAAGTTTTTGTGGGCAGTGATGTGCGTTTTGCTGCCCTCCTTAGCCTTTTCTTGATTCCGTGGTATTGTTGGATCGAAGCGGCTCGGACCGACATTACTCGTACGCTTACGAGAGACTGGTTTCATCGCTACGAGTAACTTCGTTGCTCAAAGATGACTGGCGGGTGTCAGTTTCTCCAACTTTAGTTGAATCAGAATTGACCGAGGAGGTCCTTGGATGAGGTTAAATAGCAATTCATATATCTTCGTTGTGGTGTTTACGTAAGTAAGATGCGATCCTACTAGATACCCATGGTCACCACATAAAACATGCAACAACAAAATTAGAGGACGTCTAACTTGTTTTTGCAGGGTATGCTTGTGATGTGATATGGCCAACGATGTGATGTGATATATTGGATGTATGAGATGATCATGTTGTAATAGTTAATATCGACTTGCACGTCGATGGTACGGCAACCGGCAGGAGCCATAGGGTTGTCTTTAAACTAAGGTTTGTGCTTGCAGATGCGTTTACTATATTGCTAGGACGTAGCTTTAGTAGTAATATCATGAGTAGCACGACAACCCCGATGGCGACACGTTGATGGAGATCATGATGATGGAGATCATGGTGTGACGCCGGTGACAAGAAGATCGTGCTGGTGCTTTGGTGATGGAGATCAAGAAGCGCATGATGATGGCCATATCATGTCACTTATGAATTGCATGTGATGTTAATCCTTTTTGCACCTTATCTTGCTTAGAACGACGATAGCATTATGAGGTGATCTCTCACTAAAATTTCAAGACGAAATTGTGTTCTCCCCGACTGTGCACTGTTGCGACAGTTCTTTGTTTCGAGACACCACGTGATGATCGGGTGTGATAGACTCAACGTTCACATACAACGGGTGCAAAACAGTTGCACACGCAGAACACTCGGGTTAAGCTTGACGAGCCTAGCATGTGCAGACATGGCCTCGGAACATATGAGACCGAAAGGTCGAGCATGAATCGTATAGTTGATATGATTAGCATAGAGATGCTTACCACTGAAACTATTATCGACTCACGTGATGATCGGACTTGAGATAGTGGATTTGGATCATGTACCACTCAAATGACTAGAGAGATGTACTTTTTGAGTGGGAGTTCTTAAGTAATATGATTAATTAAACTAATTTTCATGAACATAGTCTAATGGTCTTTGCGAATTACGATGTAGCTTGCGCTATAGCTCTACTGTTTTTATATGTTCCTAGAGAAAATTTAGTTGAAAGTTGATAGTAGCAAACTTTGAAGAGGATTGTCCTCGTTGCTGCGCAGAAGGCTTATGTCCTTAATGCACCACTCGGTGTGCTGCACCTCGAGCGTCGTCTGTGGATGCTGTGAACATCCGACATACACGTTTCTGATGACTACACGATAGTTTAGTGCAAAATACTTAATGGCTTAGAAGCAAGGCGCCGAAGACGTTTTGAAACGTCACGGAACATAAGTGATGTTCTAAAGAGATGAAATTGTGATTTCATGCTTGTGCCCTTGTTAAGAGGTACGAGACCTCCGACAAGATTCTTTGTCCACAAAGTAAAGGAGAAAAGCTCAATCTTTGAGCATGTGCTCAGATTGTCTGAGTACGACAATCGCTTGAATCAAGTGGGAGTTGATCTTCCAGATGAGATAGTGATGGTTCTCCAAAGTCTCTGCCACCAAGCTGTGAGAGCTTCGTGATGAACTATAACATATCAAGGATATATACAATGATCCTTGAGCGATTCGTGATGTTTGACACTGCGAAAGTAGAAATCAAGAAGGAGCATCAATAGTTGATGGTTAGTAAAACCACTAAGTTTCAAGAAAGGCAAGGGCTAGATGGGATACTTCGTGAAACGGCAAAACAGTTGCTACACTAATGAAGAGACCCAAGATTAAACCCAAACCCGAGACTAAGTGCTTCTATAATGAGGGGAACAGTCACTGAGGCGGAGCAACTCTAGATACTTGGTAGATAAGAAGGCTGGCAAAAGTCGAAAGAAGTATATTTGATATACATGATGTTGATGTGTACTTTACTAGTACTCCTAGTAGCACGAGGGTATTGGATACCGGTTCGGTTGCTAAGTGATTAGTAACACGAAATGAAAGCTACGGAATAAACGGACACTAGCTAAAGGCGAGGTGACGATACATGTTGGAAGTGTTTCCAAGGTTGATATGATCAAACATCGCACGCTCCCTCTACCATCGGGATTGGTGTTAAACCTAAATAATTGTTATTTGGTGCTTGCGTTAAGCATGAACATGATTGGATCGTGTTTATTGCAATACGATTATTCATTTAAAGAGAATAATGGTTACTCTATTTTCTTGAATAATCACCTTCAATGGTTTATTGAATCTCGATCGTAGTGTTACACATGTTCATGATATTGGTGCCAAAAGATACGAGGTAATGATGATAGTACCACTTAGTTCTGGCACTGCCGCTTGAGTCATGTTGGTATAAATTGCATGAAGAGGCTCCATGCTGATGGATCTTTATACTCACTTGATTTTGAATCACTAGTGACATGCAAATCATACCACATGAGCAAGGCCTTGTTTTCATTGAGATGAAATAAGATAGTAACTTGTTGGAAGTGATACATTTTGATGTATGCAGTCCAATGGGTGCTGAGGCACGCAGTGGATATCATTAAGTTCTTACTTCAATGACGATTTGAGTAGATACTAGAGTATTTGCTTAATGAATCACAAGTCTGAAATATTGAAAAGTTCAATTCTGTTTCGGAGTGAATTTCGTCGTAACAAGAGGATAAACTGTCTACGATATGATCATAGAAATGAATATCTGAGTTACGAGTTTTGGTACACAGTTATGACAATGTGGAAATTGTTTCGCAGTTCATGCCACCTAGAACATCATAGTGTGATGATGTGTCTGAACGTCATAGCCACACACTATTTGGTATGGTGCATGCTATGATGTCTCTTATCGAATTACCACTATCGTTTATGGATTAAGCATTAGAGACAACCGCATTCACTTTAAATAGGACACCACGTATTTCCGTTGAGATGACACAGTATAGACTGAGGTTTAGAGAAATCTAAACTGTCGTTTCTTGAAAGTTTGGGGTTTCGACACTTATGTGAAAAAGTTTCAGTCTGATAAGCTCGAACCCAAAGCGGATAAATGCATCTTCATAGGATATCCAAAACAGCTGGGTACATCTCCTATCTCAGATCCGAAAGCAAAGTGTTTGTTTCTAGAAACGGATCCTTTCTCGAGGAAAGGTTTCTCTCGAAAGAATTGAGTGGGGGGTGGTAGAACTTGATGAGGTTATTGAACCATCACTTCGACCAGTGTGTAGCAGGGCGCAGGAAGTTGTTCATGTGGCGCCTACACCAATTGAAGTGAAAGCTGATGATGGTGATCATCGAGCATCGGATCAAGTTACTACAAGCCTCGTAGGTTGACAAGGTCGCGTACTACTACAGAGTGGTACGGTAACCCTGTCTTGGAGGTCATGTTGTTGAGCAACAGTGAACCTACAAGTTATGGAGAAAGCAATGGTGGGCCTAGATTCCGACAAATGGCTGGAAGCCATGAAATCCGAGAGAGGATCCATGTATGAAAACAAAGTGTAGACTTTGGAAGAACTACTTGATGGTCATAGGACTATTGAGTAAAGATGGATCTTTAAAAGGAAGACAGGCGATGATAGTGATAAGTCACTATTAAGAAAAGCTCGACTTGTTGCAAAGATGTTTCGGACAAGATCAAACAGTTGACTATGATGAGACTTTCTCACTCGTAGCGATGCTAAAATTCTGTTAGAATTATGTTAGTAGTTGCTGCATAATTTATGAAATATTGCATGTAGGATGTCAAAACATTGTTTCCTCGATGGTTTCCTTGAGCAAACATTGTATGAGATACAACCATGAGGTTTTGTTGATCCTAAAGATACTAGCAAGTATGCAAGCTCCAGCGATCCTTAAATGGACTGGTGCAAGCATCTCGGAGTTGGAATATACACTTTGATGAGATGATGAAGGATTTTGGGTTTGTACAAGGTTTATGAGAAACTTGTATTTCCAAAGAAGTGAGTGGGAGCACTATAGAATTTCTGATAAGTATATGTGGTTGACATATTGTGGATCGGAAGTAATGTAGAATTTCTGTAAAGCATACAAGGTTGTTTGAAAGGAGTTTTCAAAGGAATACCTTGATTGAGCTACTTGAACGTTGAGCATCAAAGATCTATGGAGATAGATCGAAAGCGTTTAATGGAAGTTTCAACAAGATGCATGCCTTGACAAGTTTTCGAAGTAATTCGAAATAGATCAGCAAAGAAGGAGTTCTTGACTGTGTTGTAAGGTGTGAATTTGAGTAAGACTCAAAACCCGACCCCGGCAGAATAAAGAGAATAGACGAAGGTCGTCTTCTATGCCTTAGCCGTAGACTCTAAAGTATGCCATGCTGAGTACCGCACCTAATGTGTGCCTTGACTCAAAGTCTGTTAAGAGGTACACAGAGTGATCCAGGGCTGAATCACTGATCAGCGGTCAAAGTTATCCTTAGTAACTAAATAGACTAAGGAATTTTTCTCGATTATGGAGGTGGTTAAAGAGTTCGTCGTAAAGGGTTACGTCGATGTAAGCTTTGACACTAATCCGAATAACTATGAGTAGTGAAACGGATTCGTATAGTAGAGTACATATTTGGAGTATTTCCGAATAGCACATAGTAGCAGCATCTATAAGATGACATAAACATTTGTAAAGAAAACACGGATCTGAAAATTTCAGAACTATTGACTAAAACCTCTCTCATGAGCAAGACGTGATCAGACCCCATAACTATATGGGTGTTGGATTCGTTGGAATCACATGGTGATGTGAACTAGATTATTGACTCTAGTGCAAGTGGGAGACTGTTGGAAATATGCCCTAGAGGCAATAATAATTAGTTATTATATTTCTTTGTTCATGATAATCGTTTATTATCCATGCTATAATTGTATTGCTTGGAAACACAATACTTGTGTGGATACATAGACAAAACACTGTCCCTAGTAAGCCTCTAGTTGACTAGCTCGTTGATCAAAGATGGTCAAGGTTTCCTGGCCATAGGCAAGTGTTGTTACTTGATAACGGGATCACATCATTAGGAGAATCATGTGATGGACTAGACCCAAACTAATAGACGTAGCATGTTGATCGTGTCATTTTGTTGCTACTGTTTTCTGCGTGTCAAGTATTTGTTCCTATGACCATGAGATCATATAACTCACTCACACCGGAGGAATGCTTTTTGTGTATCAAACGTCGCAACGTAACTGGGTGACTATAAAGATGCTCTACAGGTATCTCCGAAGGTGTTCGTTGAGTTAGTATGGATCAAGACTGGGATTTGTCACTCCGTATGACGCAGAGGTATCGCGGGGCTCACTCGGTAATACAACATCACACACAAGCCTTGCAAGCAATGTGACTTAGTGTAAGTTGCGGGATCTTGTATTACGGAACGAGTAAAGAGACTTGCCGGTAAACGAGATTGAAATAGGTATGCGGATACTGACGATCGAATCTCGGGCAAGTAACATACCGAAGGACAAAGGGAATGACATACGGGATTATATGAATCCTTGGCACTGAGGCTCAAACGATAAGATCTTCGTAGAATATGTAGGATCCAATATGGGCATCCAGGTCCCGCTATTGGATATTGACCGAGGAGTCTCTCGGGTCATGTCTACATAGTTCTCGAACCCGCAGGGTCTGCACACTTAAGGTTCGACGTTGTTTTATGCGTATTTGAGTTATATGGTTGGTTACCGAATGTTGTTCGGAGTCCCGGATGAGATCACGGATGTCACGAGGGTTTCTGGAATGGTCCGGAAATGAAGATTGATATATAGGATGACCTCATTTGATTACCGGAAGGTTTTCGGAGTTACCGGGAATGTACCGGGAATGACGAATGGGTTCCGGGTGTTCACCGGGGGGGCAACCCACCTCGGGGAAGCCCATAGGCCTTGGGGGTGGCGCACCAGCCCTTACTGGGCTGATGGGACAGCCCAAGAAGGCCCTATGCGCCATAGGAAGAAAATCAAAGAGAAAAGAAAAAAATGAGGAGGTGGGAAAGGGAAGAAGGACTCCACCTTCCAAACCAAGTTGGATTCGGTTTGGAAGGGGAGACCTTCCCCCCTTGGCTCAGCCGACCCCCTTGGGGCCTCTTAAGCCCCAAGGCAAGGCTCCCCCTCCTCCCCATATATATACGGAGGTTTTAGGGCTGATTTGAGACAACTTTGCCACGGTAGCCCGACCACATACCTCCACGGTTTTTCCTCTAGATCACGTTTCTGCGGAGCTCGGGTGGAGCCCTGCTGGGATAAGATCACCACCAACCTCCGGAGCGCCGTCACGCTGCCGGAGAACTCATCTACCTCTCTGTCTCTCTTGCTGGATCAAGAAGGCCGAGATCATCGTCGAGCTGTACGTGTGCTGAACGCGGAGGTGCCGTCCGTTCGGCACTATATCGTGGGACTGATCGCGGGATGGATCGAGGGACGTGAGGACGTTCCACTACATCAACCGCGTTTCTTAACGCTTTTGCTGTGCGGTCTACAAGGGTACGTAGATCGAATATCCCCTCTCGTAGATGGACATCACCATGATAGGTCTTCGTGCGCGTAGGAAAATTTTTGTTTCCCATGCGACGTTCCCCAACATGGAAAGGGTCCTGGCAGCCAACCTGTTCCTAACGGCCCTGATAAGCACGTACCCATGTGGAAGAAAAAATCTATATTTTGGGAGCTACCCTACTGGGAAGTCCATGAGGTCCGCTCGGCAATCGACATGATGCACGTGACGAAGAATCTCTGCGTGAATATTCTAGGCTTCCTGGGCTTGTATGGGAAGTCAAAAGATACACCGGAAGCACGGGAGGACCAGGAACGTCATAAAGGAAGAGATGGCATGCATCCAGGGCAGTTTCAAGGGCGTGCCAGCTACACTCTTACTAAGGAAGAGAAGGAAATCTTCTTTGAAGTCCTTTTCAGTATCAAGGTCCCGACTGGTTTCTCGTCGAATATAAAGGGAATCGTAAATATGAAAGACAAAAAATTCCAAAACCTAAAGTCTCATGACTGCCACGTTCTTATGACGCAATTGCTTCCGGTTGCATTGAGGGGAATTCTACCAGAAAATGTTCGCCTGGCAATTGTGAAGGTATGTGCATTCCTCAATGCAATTTCTCATAAGGTAATCGATCGAGAAAGTCTATCAGGGTTACAGATTGATGTGGTCCAATGTCTGGTCAGCTTTGAGTTGTTGTTCCCGCCATCCTTCTTCAATATAATGACACACCTCCTAGTTCACCTAGTCGAAGAGATTAGAATTCTCGGTCCTGTGTTTATACACAATATGTTCCCCTTCGAGAGGTTCATGGGAGTCTTAAAGAAATATGTTCGTAACCGTGCTAGGCCAGAAGGAAGCATCTCCAAGGGCTATGGAACAGAGGAGGTCATTGAGTTTTGTGTGGACTTTCTTCCTGACCTTAAGCCGATTGGTGTTCCTGAATCTCGGTATGAGGGTAGGCTGACAGGAAAAGGCACACTAGGAAGGAAAGCAAAAGTATGTATGGACGGGCATTCTTTCTCTCAAGCACACTACACAGTTCTACACAATTCCACCGTGGTGGCTCCGTATATCGTGATACACAAGAATATTCTACGCTCCGAAAACCCGGGGAAGGCTGACTCTTGGATTAAAGGGGAACACGAGAAGACTTTCGGCAGTTGGTTGCAGACACATCTCATGAATGACGACACCGTTGGAGATCAGCTGTACTGTTTGGCCAGGCCACCATCTTCGACTATATGTACTTTCCAAGGGTATGAGATAAATGGGAATACATTTTACACGGTTGCCCAAGATAAAAAAGAGTACCAACCAAAATAGTGGTGTCCGCTTTGATGCAACAGACGAGAATGGGCACTGTTTGGAAACATATTACGGGTACATAGAGGAGATATGGGAACTTGACTATGGACCTACTTTTAAGATCCCTTTATTTCGGTGCAAATGGGTGAAGCTGACAGGAGGCGGGGTAGTTGTAGACCAAAAGTACGGCATGACAACGATGGATCTCAACAATCTTGCGTACATGGACGAACCATTTGTCCTAGCCAATGATGTCGCTCAGGTTTTCTATGTGAAGGACATGTCTACATTAACGCGAAAAAGAAATCAACAAAAGAAGATATCGTCCGATGAGCCAAAACGTCACATAGTTCTTTCAGGGAAAAGAAACATCGTGGTAGTAGATGACAAGATAGACATGTCAGAAGATTATAATAAGTTTCATGAAATTCCGCCCTTCAAAGTGAAAACTGACCCAAGCATCCTACTGAATGATGAAGATTCTCCATGGCTACGACCCAGAAGAAAACAGAAATAATTGATAGGAATATTGGTGCAATAATGTAATAATGTATTAAACCTTTTATGTAATGCATGTATGGAATGTACTAAATTTCAACCACTTTTCATTTTCATAGTATCCATGTAAGAGATGAGTTCTCGTTCGAAACCCTGATACTTCAAGAGAGATTGTCCGTTTTGTACACGAAGTGCATCCAGTTTTTGTCGTAGCCCTATCAACTTTTTAACACATGCTATGTGGGTGAAATGATGATAGCATGCCAACTTTCAACATTTTCAGAGTTCATTTGTAGTGCTTTTCTATTTCAGGGTCAACTAGCTCAAAAAAATAAGTAAATGCACGAAATATACCAAATGAAGTCAGAAATTGTTGAAATTTTGTGATGTGCCTTTGAATGGCGGTGCATTTTGCACACACAAAAAGTATGGAGTTCAAATAAGTTCAAAAAAATGAAATTCCTTTGTAAGAGATGAGTTCTCGTTCGAAACCCTGATACTTCGAGAGAGATTGTCCGTTTTGTACACGAAGTGCATTCAGTTTTTGTCGTAGCCCTCTCAACTTTTTAACACATGCTATGTGGGTGAAATGATGATACCATGCCAACTTTCAACATTTTCAGAGTATATTTGTAGTGTTTTTCAATTTCAGGGTCAACTAGCTCAAAAAAAATAAGTAAATGCACGAAATATACCAAATGAAGTCAGAAATTGTTGAAATTTTGTGATGTGCCTTTGAATGGTGCATTTTGCACACACAAAAAGTATGGAGTTCAAATAAGTTCAAAAAAATGAAATCCCTTTGTAAGAGATGAGTTCTCGTTCGAAACCCTGATACTTCGAGAGAGATTGTCCGTTTTGTACACGAAGTGCATCCAGTTTTTGTCGTAGCCCTCTCAACTTTTTAACACATGCTATGTGGGTGAAATGATGATAGCATGCGAACTTTCAACATTTTCAGAGTTCATTTGTAGTGCTTTTCAATTTCAGGGTCAACTAGCTCAAAAAAATAAGTAAATGCACGAAATATACCAAATGAAGTCAGAAATTGTTGAAATTTTGTGATGTGCCTTTCAATGGTGCATTTTGCACACGCAAAAAGTATGGAGTTCAAATAAGTTCAAAAAATGAAATCCCTTTGTAAGAGATGAGTTCTCATTCGAAACCCTGATACTTCGAGAGAGATTGTCCGTTTGGTACACGAAGTGCATCCAGTTTTTGTCGTAGCCCTCTCAACTTTTTAACACATGCTATGTGGGTGAAATGATGATAGCATGCCAACTTTCAACATTTTCAGAGTTCATTTGTAGTGCTTTTCAATTTCAGGGTCAACTAGCTCAAAAAAAATAAGTAAATGCACGAAATATACCAAATGAAGTCAGAAATTGTTGAAATTTTGTGATGTGCCTTTGAATGGTGCATGTTGAACACACAAAAAGTATGGAGTTCAAATAAGTTCAAAAAAAAATGAAATCCCTTTGTAAGAGATGAGTTCTCGTTCGAAACCCTGATACTTCGAGAGAGATTGTCCGTTTTGTACACGAAGTGCATCCAGTTTTTGTCGTAGCCCTCTCATCTTTTTAACACATGCTATGTGGGTGAAATGATGGTAGCATGCCAACTTTCAACATTTTCAGAGTTCATTTGTAGTGCTTTTCAATTTCAGGGTCAACTAGCTCAAAAAAAATAAGTAAATGCACAAAATATACCAAATGAAGTCAGAAATTGTTGAAATTTTGTGATGTGCCTTTGAATGGTGCATTTTGCACACACAAAAAGTATGGAGTTCAAATAAGTTCAAAAAATGAAATCCCTTTGTAAGAGATGAGTTCTCGTTCGAAACCCTGATACTTCGAGAGAGATTGTCCGTTTTGTACACGAAGTGCATCCAGTTTTTGTCGTAGCCCTCTCAACTTTTTAACACATGCTATGTGGGTGAAATGATGATAGCATGCCAACTATGTAAAACTATGTAAAACATAAATAGTAGTGATCAAATGTTCATCATCACATTAAAGCCAAAGAAAAGTAGTGATCAAATGTTATTATTGCAAAAAATAAATACATAAAGTTCTCTCATAAAACAACATACAACTATGTAAAACATTTAAATGCAACAACAAACGCTATCAAAATCGTAACTAAGGTAACAATTGACCCAACAGCATAATGATACCAAGCCTCTTTATCAATGGCATATTTTCTAATATTCCTAAGCTTCAAGCGCATTTCATCCATCTTCAAGCGCATTGCATCCATCTTCAACCGCATCGCATCGATCTTCATCTTGCGATCATCGATGACATCGGCGACATGCAACTCCAGTTCCATATTCTTATCCTCAATTTTTTCTTCAAGTATTTGTTTTCTTTTTCAACCAAATTTAACTTCTCGACAAGAATTTTTATGTGGGTTGGAATTTCCGGTTCACATACCTCCTAGATTAAAAAAATATATGTCACATTGGTCGTCATAATTGTCATAAACACTAAATAAAACAAATAGTTATAAAAGATAATATATACCACATCCGAATCATAGACAGGACGAGGGCCGACGGAGGCGGATACCAAAACCATCGCACTATATAATAACAAAAAATAATGAAAGTGAGTAATTTATACAAGTATGTATCTAAATCATACAAGTAAGATTTTTTTGATTTTAAAAGGAAGATAAGAACAAGAGGCTCACCACGGTGGTGCTCGCATTTGGTGCACGGCCAAACCTAGACAAATATTAAGGAAAATGGAGCTTGGAGGTCGAGCTTGGAGAGGAGAAAGCTTAAGTAGAGTGGCTCGGGCATTTCATCGAACACGTCATGTGCATGAACTAGAGTGGCAAGAGCATGGCATGGTCACACTTCAACAAGCAAAAAACAGGGGATATGGTGGGCAGGGGCGAGGGTTTATATAGGCAACACTTTAGTCCCGGTTCTTGCCACGCCCCGGGACTAAAGTCCCTGCTTCCCGCCTTCTGGTCTGCCGAAAAAGGGCCTTTAGTCCCGGGGCATGGCTCCACCTGGGACTAAAGACCCCCTTTAGTCCCGGTTCTTGCCACGCCCCGGGACTAAAGGCCCCTGCTTCCCGCCTTTTGGTCTGCCCGAAAAAGGGCCTTTAGTCCCGGGTCGTGGCTCCACCCGGGACTAAAGGGGTCTTTAGTCCCGGATCGAGCCCCGAACCGGGACTAAAGATCCACCTGTATAAGCGGGAGTTAGAAAATTTCGAACCCAAATCGTCCATTTCTCTTATTCTTCCTCTCGTTCTCCTGCTCGGCGCGGCAAGCGACGAACTCGACCACGCCGTCAGGCTGCCCGCCGTCCTCCTCGCCGTCGCCGTCGTCCTGCTCGCCGCCGCCGTCCTCCTCGCCGCGCGCCGCCCTCCTCGCCACGCGCCGCCCCATCCTCCTCGCCGCGCACCGCCGTACTCCTCGCCGCGCGCCGTCGACACCTCCGGCCGGTAAGCCCCACGCCCCCTCCTCCCCAACACTCCGGCCAGCACAAGCAAAGAAGAAAAGGAGAAGAAAGGAAGAAAAAGTAGAAGAAAGGAAGAAAAAAGAGAAGAAAAGAAGAAAAAGGAGAAGAAAGGAAGAAAAAGGAGAAGAAAAGAAGAAAAAGGAGAAGAAAGGAAGAAAAAGGAGAAGAAAGGAAGAAAAATAGAAGAAAGGAAGAGAAAGGAGAAGAAAGGAAAAAAGGAGAAGAAAAGAAGAAAAGGGAGAAGAAAGGAAGAAAAAGGAGAAGAAAGGAAGAAAAAGGAGAAGAAAGGAAGAAAAAGGGAAGGAGAAGAAAAGAAGAAAAAGGAGAAGAAAATAAAAAAAGGAGAAGAAAAGAAGAAAAAGGAGAAGAAAAGAAGAAAAAGGGAAGAAAGGAAGAAAAAGGAGAAGAAAGGAAGAAAAAGGAGAATAAGAAGAGGAGGAGAAGAAAAGAAGAAAAAGGAGAATAAGAAGAGGAGGAGAGGAGAAGAAGAGGAAAAATAGAAGAAGAGGAGAGGAGAAGTAGTAGAAGAAGAGGAGAAGTAGAAGTAGAAGAAGAAGTAGAAGAAGAGGAGAAATAGAAGAAGAGGAAAAATTAGTTTAGGGTTACAAGAAGAAGAAATATATTTTTTGTCATTTAATTTTGCTATTGTATAGTGTATATGCTTAAGTGTTAATAGTGTTTCTTAGATTATTGCTTAATTTTGCTATTGTATATGCTTAAGTGTTAATAGTTTAATTTTTCTATTGTATATGCTTAAGTGTTAATAGTTTATTTTTAGCAAGAAAATTAATAGAATTAGTTTAATTTTGCTATTGTATATGCTTAAGTGTCCTGGACTGGGCTCCGCCCGGCTGGTATTTTAGAGTTTAGGTTCTAGCCAAGACCCGGGACTAAAGGTCCTCCTATATAAAACGAGCCTTCGAAGTTTCCAAGCCCTCTTATATAGTTTGTTAGTTTATTAGTTAATCAAATGTCTGTTTTTTGCAGAACTATGGATCCACATATCAGGAACCTCGAAGAGGAAGAACTTCTCGAAGATATAATCAAAGACGGCCCCGACGTTGAACCAGCTGAATCTCCGACGTCATATCTAAACGACTCCGGATATGGAATGGAGGTCGAGCGACACGAAGATGAAGCCGATGGGGCAGGAGATAGGTCCAATGACGGAGAAGGTGATAGCTCCACTGATGGAGAAGCCGGTGGAGAAATAATAAAGTTCGGCGAGGTATACATATGAAGTTCGACAATCACTTGTAATATGTGAAAAATATCGGAGATAACTCTATATTGTATACATATACATTCATTTGACGAATGTTTCTCCCTCTTAGGCCTCCACATCGAGCAAATCTACGAAACGAGGCCCGACTAGAAAGTTGGATGCACGGACGCATTACACCTTTGAGGTGATAATGCCTACGGGCGAACCCAAGCTTCCTAAGAATGCTGCTGACACAGTCAAGAAGCAATGCGGAGTTCTCATTAGGGATCACGTCCCGATCAGCGTTCGGGAGTGGAACAAGCGCAAAGGGGCAGCCGATAGTGACTATGTCGCCGAAAGGTACAAAGATAATCTTTGGAATGATCTCATGTCACATTTCAACCTGCCAGAATGTGAGAATGAAGACGCCGCAGACAAACTGAGGGCCAAAGTCAAGCAGTGGACTCTAAAGAAGATGGCCGAACTGTTCCGTAGCTGGAAGAAGAAGCTATGGAAAAACTATCTGAAGACAAAGAAAGTGCCAGTATTCGAGGGGTATCTAGCCAAGCAAGCAAATCACTGGAAGGAATTTAAAGAGTACAAGGAGTCAGAAGATGCCCAGGCATTATCAGAAAAGAACAAGATAAATGTCGACAAGAAGAAATATCACCACAAGCTGGGGCTAGGGGGCTATGAGACTGCCATCCCAAAGTGGGAAAAGAAAGAGCAAGATCTGATAGATAAAGGCATCGTACCTGAACCACTCCGTGATGAGTGGGAATTAGGAGAAAGAAATTGGTTCCTTGCGCATGGTGGGTCGTACGACGAAACAACAGGGGACCTCATCTGCAATGACAATCTTAGGATACCCAGGGAGAATTGGAAAAGGATAGTGAAAGAAATTAAGGAGGGACAAAGAAAGTTCACTGCAGATAGAGATAAAGATTTGCTCACACTGGTCCTCGGCAATGACGAACATGGAGGACGAACGCGAGGCTTCGGTCCATCTTACCCGTGGTGGCTTGGGTTTGCCAGAGACCAAGACACTTACAGAAGCCGAGAGAGAGCAAAGAAGCGGCAGCAGGATAAGGAGAATGACAAGTTCAACCAGTTGCTTGCTAGGATTAACGAGCAACAGAAGCAGATTGATGAGCTTAGAGGAGTACCGCGCCAGGAAGATCCTGCACTTGATATTACCGGCGCCCCATCTAAGCGGAAAAGCAGCGTGGCTGAATCTGAGGCCCCGCCCGACGATGAACGAAGAATAATAGAGGGCGGTCCCGGCTACCCCGTGGATGGAATCAAGGAGTCAACATCATGTGAACTCCATCAGAAATTCAAGAACATATCCATGAAGGTGGCCGTCGTACAAGCTTTACCTTCTGGCCCTGATGCACGCTGGCATGGCCGTGAGATTCCAGCTGGCTTTGCTAAAGTCGGGGTGGATGAAATCATGTCGGGATTTAATGATATGGAGCTCGACATAGCTGGACCCGAAGATGAGAGGACACTCGGAGAAGTACTGGGTGGAGTCATCCTATGGGACAAGAACTACATAAAGCTTCCAGGCTCGGCCCCAAGGACAACACCGCCTCCGAGTCGTCGCAGGTCACCTACACCTCCATTACCTCCCAGCCCTCCACATGACGTCGGCCAGCACAACACGAGTCCATCTCGATCACCGCCGCCGGACTTGGGTCGTCCGTCTCCGCCGCCGCCCGCTCCGGATACAAATCCTGAGCCTGCCACGGATACAAAGCGGGAGCGTGCCACCAAGAACGCTCCGCCGCCGCCCGCTCCGGATACAAAGCCTGAGCCTGCCACGGATACAAACCGGGAGCGTGCCACCAAGAACGCTCCGCCGCCGCCTACTCCGGATACGAAGCCTGAGCCTGCCACGGATACAAAGCGGGAGCGTGCCACCAAGAACGCTCCGCCTCCGCCCGCTCCGGATACAAAGCTTGAGCCTGCCACGGATACAAAGCGGGAGCGTGCCACCAAGAACGCTCCGCCGCCGCCCGCTCCGGATACAAAGCCTGAGCCTGCCACGGATACAAAGCGGGAGCGTGCCACCAAGAACGCTCCGCCGACGATTCCTAAGCCACAGAGCACCCCAAAGCGCAAACGGTCGCCCCTCCCAAAGGTACGTCATGCTAATCTTCCTATCGGACCTTATGATCGTACCCCCGAGGAAAACGCCAGGATAGCAAAGGAACAACATGATGCGCAGATGAAAAAGAAGGAACCCGAGCCCTGCCCGGAAGACACCTAGAAGCAAATAGCATTTGCAAAATACTTCACGACCCTTCCATCACAGTATGACTTACACCATAAGCCTGATGACTATACACGCACATTGCAGAAGGAAGTGAAAAAGAGCAGATCACGTGCAAGTGCAAGTGGGAGCAAATCAAGTTCAAGTGCGTGACTCCCGGTATCGAGCATGAGAAGTTGACCTTTAGAGCGGCTCAGGTAAGTAGTAGTATGATATACTTCTATTTTCAATACATTTATGATGCTAGATTATTATTTTGATTATATATATTCTATTCTCGTAAAGTGCGACCAGCAGCCACGGGGAACGCATCTATGCGGATACTATGTTTGCGAGACCATTCGCACGTTTACCTCTGAGCACAAGGATCACAGATTCGACGTAAGCAATGAACATTCACACCTCTATTTTTACCTGTCATTCTTTGTTATCATGATTGATATTCATATTCATCTCCTCTTCTTATATAGCACACGGCCATGACGACGAAGGTCCTATCAGAGCAACGCGCGATTACTGTTGCAGAGGAGCTTGCGACCTTTCTGAGGACGGAAGCTATAGATGACAAAGGACGATTTAGTGTAGCTAGGGGCCATTACTGATGTTCGTCCATGTAATCAAATAGACGGGCTCTAGTCCCGATAATTCAGATCTCCATATAATTGTATATATATGCACGCTTGTAAGATAAGTTAACCTTATATATATATGCATAATTATTTCTTTTTAAATTATATGAAAACTAATTCCCGAACACCAAACGAGGCATCACGTTAATCTCCCGAACACCTAAACCCTAAAACCCTAAAACCCAAAAATAATTTCATTAAAAAAAACCCGAAAATAAGCAAAATCTGAAAATCTTTAGTCCCGGCCCGTGTAACGAACCGGGACTAAAGGTCCTGCCCGTGGGGCGCTACGAGGCGCCCACGTGGAGCACCTTTAGACCCGGCTTGTAAAAGGGCCGGGACTAAAGGTTAGTCCTTTAGTCCCGTCCCTTTAGTTCCGGTTGGTGAATCGGGACTAAAGCCCCTTACGGGCCGGGACTAAAGGCCCCGTCTCCACTAGTGCTTGTAGAAACAACAGATAAAAAAGCAATAACATAACCAGGAACGACACGTTCCTGTTGCCATCAAAATCGCTCGTATTCTAGTGTTGTTCTCGCGTGAGTTTCCGCCGAGATTGCTACTGCATAGCTAGCTAGAGCTGGCTAAGCATCCACCTGCCTCCTTAGCTGGTTACGTAGATACATATTGCTAGCTTGACATTAAGTTCAGACTTATTCGAATCGTACGTGTTCCGACGGAAAGTACTCGTCGTGAGCGACGTCCGACGTACGAGTCGGGTCTGGACCAACATCGATGAAGGCCGGCAGGAGCTCCTCAGGTGCAGGACAAGGTAATATCTATCCCCATTGTTACCGGATTCCTAACCTACCCGATCTAGTGGTTCCATCAAGATGCTCTCTTCAACATGGGCTCCAAGTTTGTTGGGGGTTTCCTGAGCTGGGAACCTTTCACTTGCCAAACGTCGACGTAGGCAAGTGGTGCAAACAGATTTGTTGAAGGGTGTGGATGCCCACGGAAGGCATGGTGTGATTGATGCATGGACTATTGCAAGACTTAGGGATATGTATGGTTGTAACTTTTGAATTATTAGGATACCAAACCGAACCCATGCAAAAGCTCTACTTATTTCTGAAAGAAAGAAAAAATCAAAACCAGCGTAGAGATAGAAACGTCTTAAAAATGATGCGAGATTAACAAACAGTTGAAGCGATCAGAAAGAAATGTGACAACTTAAGAAACAAGTTTTTGCAATGCATGAGCACCACGTATTATTGAATTATACAGATTTTTCAACAAGTCATGGAACAACTCCCCTACAGAGGCCACAAATTCAAGAATAAAACATCCAGATTAAGAGCAGTAGGAGAATAACACCTTAAACAACAAGAAAATCATGCACATATACAGCAGCGCTGTACAAATATCACCGGTTCCCCCACGAAGATTGGTCGTATCGGTCTTGCGTGCTTCCCGCGCTGCTTGCCACTTTGCGCGATCATGGGAACTGACCTTCGTCTGGGCCTTACTGTTGGTTGGGCGCCGAGGTGGCCGCGGCGTCGGTGGAGAGCGCTGTTGACGACTGTTGCTGAAAGAGGCAGGGGGCTCACCACCCACGGCTGTTGATGCTGGAGCCGGAGTGTCGAGAGGAGGCAGTGTCACAATGTTGAGCTGAGGAAAGTATTGTTGGAGACGGGCAACAGATGACTTTAGTTCTGTGCTGGGCATGCAGCTGGTAAGGTAGAGGCTGGTTAGGTTTTTCATCTGCCACAGCCAGGTAGGCAGCTCGTTCCCAGGGTACCTTGTGATATGCAGCCCACGGAGATTGACATGAGGTTGGAGGCCTTCAAGAACCAGGACGCCGACTGCGCCAGCATTATCTTTACCAGCTTTACCTTTACATTACATGGATCATCTGCATCGTTCTCCCAATCAAGCTTGAGGACTTGGAGAGATGCTTTGTTTTCAAGTAGTGCCTTGTGCGCTTCTTCCTTGCTTTGGACGGTTTGAACACCCTTTATGCTGAGGGTCCTGCTAATAGAGTTCATCTTCTCAAGCTCCGACATTGTATGCCCCTTTATATGCTTTTCCTCGTGCACGTGAAATTCCAGCGATCCTTGCAGTTTCTCCAACTTTCCAATGCCACCAATCTTGGCGATGCCCTCAATGTCCATCTCCATGTCCATATCATCCCCCGGCGGCTGAGGCTTGCTGACGTACACCGTCTCAAGGAGTAGTAGCTTGGTGATCTTATTGTCATCAGCAGGAGGCTGATCCACGGTGTTAGGAAAACCTAGGTATCGCAGATGTTTGAGCTCACCGACACTATCTCTATCAGGCAGCTGAGTTATGTGTGTATCCGTCAAATCCAGTACCTTGACGCGCTTGAACTTTCTGAGTATTTTGTTTGCCTCAGGAAGGCAACACCATGGCGAGGAGGAAGGAGCTTCCTTGTCTGCGAAGACAAGCAGTGTCCGCACCGTCGTGAATTCGTCGCCAGATTCCTTCTTCTTCCTCCTCCTCTCCACTTGGTTTGCTCTCTCTGCTGGTTTGAGCTTAGCTAGGCGGCTGGCAGTCACAGATAAGTGGCGAACTGTTGCAGGGACGATGTCTGAGTCTGATGAAGATGAACCATTATTGTCAACGATCATACATTCATTGAGAGAGACCCGGCGTATCATGGAATGGATGTGCACATGGATCACATAGTGGCTATAACTGACTCGTTTGAATAAGCAGCGATTCACGAGATCGTAAAAGTATTCTTCTGCCAGTTGCAGTCGAGTGTCGTGAATAATACCATGAGCAAGCCACATCTTGGTTAACTTTGCAGGCTTGAACTTCCAGTCGAATGGGAAGATGCTGCAGAATGCCAGGCAGCTCTGTAACCAAGGTGGTAGGTGACGGAAGGTGAATAGATGATCTTCATATAGGCGTTCGATGTGATGGTCGTTGTCGAGTTCAAGGAAGATGATGTGCTCCATATTGGCCTTCTGAATCTTACAAGTGGCTGTCTTGAGCTTATCAACAATACTAATAGCTGCTCGTGGGGATCCCTTCAACTTGTCAGCAATCCGTTCCGGCAGACCTTGTGGGCGTACTTGATCATCAGGTAAATTTGCAATGTATTTGAGGAGCAGCTTACTCATTATCTCTTCTTCGCTGATTCCATCTAGGAAGATTGTTGGTTTTGCATTTACTGTATTGGAACAAACCTTGTCTCGGGTGGTCATCACAACTTTACAATTTTTAAGCCCCTTGAACATGTCCAGCACGCTCATCCATGCCTCGTCTCTTAGACTCCGGATGATCCCAGATCCACCCTCGTTCTGCCATACATCATCAAGCACGACCAGACAACTCTTTTGGGGTTTACCAGAACTTGAAGCTTGGAATGAAGGACAGCAATGCTCGGATCGTCTGGAATCGTCAGCCATAACGAACCAGAACTCTTGATGGCCGACTTGCATATCTGCGTCAAAAGATCAAGTTCACCTGATTTGTTGCCGATGTGTGCCCATATGCGCACATCAAACTTGAGCTTGTTATCATGGTAGACCTGGCGAGCAAGGCGAGTCTTCCCCATCCCTCCATGGCCTATGATGGCTATAACCTTATTCTGCTCCACTATAAGCAGACGCTTTAGCCTGCCATGTTGCTGGGCGTAGCCAAAGAAGAAATCATTCCGAGTTGACGGGCCCGTTTCTCTAGCTGAACGGAAGATGTCCGAATCATCAATAATGTTGGTTGGATTCTCTAGGAAGACCTGCGCGCTCCCGCGAGCAATGTCCAGCACTTTGTCCAGCCGACGAGTAAAGTCTCGTGCGAACTTGTAACAAATGCCGTCGGGCTTGTTCTTTAGTCTCTCGTACTCGAACAAGTCCAGAATCTCATCGGCTTCATCAATGGCACCCTTGAGCTCCCACAGAATCTCCTCCCCTTCTCCCTTGTTGATGAAATATAGCCGGGCTTTATGAACAGTCGTCTGGATGAGCTTAAGATCTTTGGCCAGCTTATCCAGCTTAGTACTGACCTCATTGAACTGTTTCTCCGTCTCCCTCGCGTATTCAGTTGCCGCGGCGATGGACTTGGTGATGATGGGCGTGGCGAACCACCCTACCACGGAGACGACAAGAGCAACTAATTCCAGCATGGTTGCTTAAGTTTATATATATACTGGCCTGGTAATTAAGAAGGAAGGAAAAAAGGAGATATATATATATTACACTATGTGAGTGAGAATCATGCATGCTTGAGCGTGGATCGGAGCAGCATGCAGCTAAAACTACGGAATAGCTAGTACAGCACTACTATATTAATTAGCAGAGGATAAATATATATTACAAACCTGATAACCCTGTTCGTACTTGGTCGATACGATCGATCGATTCAGCTGCAAATTCGACCAACCAGCGAAATCCGCAACAGCTTCTGCTGCCTTCGATCTGTTCCCATGCATGGTTTTGTAAAATCATGCGTGGATTAGCAGAGCTTACTTGCATTGGTTAATTATAATCAGTAACGTACTGATGGATACAAGAACTCGATCAGCCGCCTCAATCAAGAAAACAAAACTCACCTGCCAATTTGATTCAACAATCTGCTCCTGGCCTCTAGTATATATCTAGATCTAGCTAGGTTGGTTGGTTGCTAGATCCGGCCGGGCTCACAGTCACGCCACACCATATGGATGAGATCTCTTCATCTTGGCATGCAGTCTAGCCTCTCCTAGCTAGTGAGAGAGATCCGATATCCTTCCTATATCAAAGAAGTGATGGAAGGAAGGGAAAACGAAGGGGGCTTGGAAGGAAGCGACCTCTCTCTGGGATGAGCCTTAAAGTCAACCCATTTTAGGAGGATGAGCACGCCACTGTTTTTTATCTTACCCTTACATCACCTACTACTCTGCTTTTAAAATACACTTCCTCCGATCCGAAAATGCTTATCATAGAAATGGATGTATTTTAGATGTACTTCAGTTCTAGACACATTCATTTTTATCTTTTTATCGAACAAATAATTCCGTACAAAGTGATTATATATTTTGAACACACATGTGTATGGTTATACACTTTAAAAAAAATCATTTAAATACTCATCAACATGAAGGGCTGACCACCCCTGCAGGATGGTGTATGCTTATACACTCGTCTCTATACACGTGTACACCTGTCTTTATCTCTATGAACACCTTTAAAACTGAGCCGGTATATCATTATGAGATTAACAAATACGTGATTAACAGAAACGCCTCTTCTTACTAAATTCACATCATAGAAAAGGTCTGAATTTTTCTGTAAATATGTACAATACAAATTATGTCAACCTAACTCTGACCTACTCTATCGTACGTCTTCCCTCGAGACAATGTCTAACAGTACATACAATCTGAAACAAGTACTAGCAGCCAAGGCAACGTACCCGGCCAGGGCGAACATGGTACCTGACTGGTACCAGTTAATTAATGCCCTAATAATCCATGGCCTAAGCCGCCGGCGATTAGTTTATGTCAACCTAACCCTGACCTACTCCATCGTCTTCCATCGAGACAATGTCCAACATTGCGTGTGTTTTTTTTAGAAAATGTCTAACATTGTGTGTTGGGAAGGAGGACGTCGTATACGTACAGTAAAAAACCACCACTTTTCTTCTAAGTATTTCCTGGAATATTACTGAAATTTCAATCACAATATTATGAGAGCATGAAAGTTAATCTTTTTTTTTAGAAAAGGAGGATTACCTCCGGCCTCTGCATCAACACGATGCATACGGCCCCTTTATTGAGCAAGCAAACAAATATCGGTCCTACATAGTCTCCGACAAAAGAGAGTAAAAGCAAAAGTAAACTGAAAATTGCCACAACCGACATAATAGGCCTAGATGTCTATTCATCTATCCTATTACTGGACTGTCATCCAAATCGGTTGAATATATCCCGCGCTACCGTCTCCCATCGGGTAGACACAGTAACCAAAGGCTTCCTGGTTTCCGTAGGCGTGAGTGACAACCATGTACGGATTAATGCCGCAACTCTGTAGTACCTGCAAAAAATGTATATTTGTATGTCTGTCAAAAACAATATCATTCATACAGTTCCATATAGCCCACAAAAGTGCACACACTCCAATGCGAATGTGTCTACCAATACTCGAATCTACTCCATCTAGCCACGTTCTGAATAACGTATCAATACTGTCTGGAGGTATAATATTAAAGGCTATACGAACTGTCTGCCACAGAACTCTCGCAAGAGGGCATTGGAGAAAGAGGTGTGAAATGTTTTCTTCATTATCACAAAAACTACACCGAGTACTACCCCCCCCCCCCCAATTTATTTTAGCCAAGTTATCTGATGGGGTCATAGTCCTAGGGTAGGGTCATCGGCCTGCCCTACATGTCCTACCCAAGGACTACCCCACACAAAGGACAGGACCTTAAGTCTACCCCGACTGAATTAAGGAGTCCCCATCATCCAGTCGGTAACAGGCCCGGAATCATCCAGTCGGAGACTAGCATTCGGAGGGCACCAGGCCAACCGACTGGATACACTCGATACATCGTAACCTCTCTGGAGGGAAACTGCCGTACGTTTCCGGGTGCGTTTATTAGCATTTAGAGCATACGTTACCTGTAACGTATGCATTCAATCGCCACTACTCCACCCGTGAGTCAGAACCGTTGTGGAGGGCAGCACACTCTATATAAGCCGCCCTCTCCCACTGGTCGAGGGGTTAGCAAATCACTGTATTCTATATTACACTCGGTAACAAGCTCCGAGAGCACGGAGACGTAGGGCTGTTACCTCCACCGCAGAGGGGCCTGAACTCATACAACCTCGTCGTAGCTAGGACTCTGCCCATCTCATTCGTACCCTACACATCTACTGTCAGGCTTATACCCACGACAGTTGGCGCCCACCGTGGGGCAGGCGTCTAAGCGACTTCCGGCGAGTTTGCGACTACTTCCTTTCGTCATGTCGTCTGGTGGAGATTCGAGCATGGGTCGCCAGATCCTCTTCGGCGTTCTCTCCTTCACCATCGACGACTCGGCGTGGCTTCGGGAGGCGCCTCTCGACGTCGAGACGCTTCCCCGTCGCGGGGCCACGCACTTCCGTGCTGGCGCTCGCGGCGTTCTCCTTCTCCAACAATCGGCTCCATTATCGACTTGCACCTCCGTCATGCGCCGCAACAAGCGGTCTCGCAGTCCACGTCTCCAACGTTGGGTGCAACATGCCCGAGCGCGTCAGATCGCGTCCTCTCAGGTGGCAGTTCTGGAGTCTGTTGTGGTTGCCCCGCGTTCCCAGTGCTCGGGCTCGGTTCCGACTGAGCTCCCTTCCGAGTACGCGGGTCGTGGACCTGCAGCAGAAGTACACATGGCCAACTCCCATGATGATCCCCGTCAAGCCGGCCGGGGCGAGCAAGAAATTGGCGAGGCATCCGGTGCATGTCGTCCACCTCGTCGTTCTGCCAATCGGCACACTCGGCGGAGCAACGTGGAGTTGTTCCGCACACCTCTCCTCAACTTGGCTGCGGCTGCCCAGATTGCTGATTCCCTCCAGCCGACTGATTCAGAGGCAGGAAGGGGAATCGAGCAAATCCGAGCTCTGTTGCGCACGACGCATCAGCAGAATTCGGCAGTCTCCCAGTCACACAATCGGATTCACAATAGTTCCGTCCATGCAAACACGCATCGATCGGTTCACAGCCCTGGTTCTCATCAGCATCACCGCCGCCCACGCACCCCTCCGCGGGGTGGGCCCTATGGGTCCCGACATCATGATGATCGGCGTTCGGTCGACGACACTTACGACCCAAGACCCGACGCGAGAGGGCGAATCGCCCAGCGAAGAGTCGACAGGGGTCGAGCCCACCGCGATGGTCGCGATATGGATCGTCCGAATGGAAGCAGGACCATCGTGTCCGTCCCCGAGTGTTTCAGTCGAGCCATCCGCTCGGCTGACATCCCGCCCAACTTCCGATTGGCAGCGGGAATCGGTAAATTTACAGGGGAGTCCAAGCCTGAAACATGGCTAGACGACTATCGAGTGGCAGTCCAGATCGGAGGAGGGGACGACCATGTCGCTATGAAGCACCTCCCTCTGATGCTCGACGGCTCGGCTCGAGCTTGGCTGAACCAGTTGGCCCCCTCAAGCATTTACAGTTGGGCAGATCTGGCCCGAGTGTTCATCAGAACCTTCGAAGGGACGTGCAAACGCCCTGCAGGCCTCGTGGAGCTTCAGCACTGTGTCCAGAAGCCGAATGAGCCCTTGCACGACTTCATCCAGCGATGGACAACTCTCTACCACACGGTGGAGAACGTCACCGAGCATCAAGCGGTCTGCGCATTCAAGGCAGGCGTACGGTACAGAGAGCTGTACTTGAAGTTCGGCCGAACGGGCAACATCTCCATGAGCAAGATGATGGAGATAGCAGCTCGCTATGCAAATGGCGAAGAAGAGGACCGCATCCGGAGCGGCAAACACAAGACAGTCGGCGATGCCGACGGAGGTAACACTCGCAAGCAGAAACAAAAGGTTCCGCCCACACCGCAAGCAGAAGCTGCAGCTGTGACCAGCGCCAAGTTCAAGGGCAAAGGAAAAGCGCAGTTTACCCCCAAGAAGAAGCCGTTCAACAATCCCATCCTGGACCAGCCTTGCCCAATTCACACGAAGATGGACGAAGAGGGCAACCCCATATACGCGAAGCACACCACTCGGCAGTGTCGTCTCCTGATCCAGGGATTCAGCGAAGGGCAACCGAGTGAGAAGAATCCCGAACAGGATGAGGAGGACAAGGAGGATCCGTTCCCCCAAGTCCATGCAACCCTCATGATTTTTGCAGACGTCGAAAGCAAGAGTCGACTGAAGTTGGTGAACAGAGAGGTCAACATGGCCGTTCCGACTGCTCCCAAGTTTCTTAAATGGTCTCAGACTGCAATCACCTTTGATCAGTCGGATCATCCAACGCATGTCCCCACCCCAGGAAGACAGGCTCTGGTCGTCGACCCGGTGGTGGAAGGAGTCCGACTGCGCAAAGTCCTCATGGACGGCGGTAGCGGACTGAACATCATGTACGCTGATACTCTCAAGGGAATGGGCATTCCGATGTCCCGACTCAGCAAGAGCAATATGCAGTTCCACGGAGTCGTCCCTGGACGGAAGGCCAGTCACTCGGCCAGATCGCATTGGAAGTCATCTTCGGCTCTGACAAGAACTTTCGCAAGGAGAAGCTCACATTTGAGGTGGTAGACTTCCAGAGCGCTTACCACACAATTTTGGGCCGCCCGGCGTACGTGAGTTTCATGGCACGTCCATGCTATGTGTACTTGAAGCTGAAGATGCCCGGTCCAAAAGGCGTTATCACCATCACAGGCAACCGTCAGCGTGCCGAGGAGTGTCTGCAGGAAGGATCAAGAATCGCTGACCAGCAGATGGCGGTACTCGAGCTCGACGAGTACAAGAAAACAGTCGACCCTGCTGACCTGATGCGCTCAAAGAAACCAGCTTCTGAGTCCGCGTTCCAGTCGGCGGGCGAGACGAAGAAGGTCAGCATCCACCCGACGGACGACTCAGCCGCCCCGACCAACATCTCCACCACCCTCGATCCTAAATAGGAAGCCGAGCTCACCCAATTCCTCCGTGAGAACTGGGACATCTTCGCATGGAAACCATCTGACATGCCGGGTGTACCCAGGGAGTTGGCTGAGCACCGACTGCATGTGGATCCCGCCGCTCGGCATGTCCGAGAGCGCCTGCGCCGGTCCGCCGCGCACAAGAGGAAGACAATCAGAGAGGAGGTGGCCAAGCTACTGGCTGCCAACTTCATTCGCGAGGTTCACCACTCCGAGTGGCTCGCAAATGTCGTCATGGTGCTCAAGAAGGACAAGTCACTCCGAATGTGCATTGACTTCAAGCACCTCAATAAGGTCTGCCCGAAAGACCATTTTCCGCTCCCCCGCATAGATCAAATTATCGATTCGACGGCGTGATGCGAGCGGTTGTCATTTCTTGATGCCTATTCGGGCTATCATCAGATCCGTCTGTATGGCCCCGACGAGTTAAAAACAGCCTTCATCACCCCGTTTGGGTGCTTCTGCTACATCACTATGCCTTTTGGTCTGAAGAATGCAGGAGCTACCTTTATGCGCATGATCCAAAAATGTCTCCTCGACCAGATCGGTCGCAATGTGGAGGCATACATGGATGATATCGTAGTCAAGTCACGCAAAGGTTCCGACCTGCTGACTGACTTGGCAGAAACATTTGCCAACCTTCGTAGGTACGATATCAAGCTCAACCCAGCCAAGTGTTCATTTCGGTGTTCCCAGCGGAAAGTTACTCGGTTTCTTCATTTCCGAACGAGGGATCGACGTTAACCCCGAAAAGATCGGGACCATCGTCCGAATGGAGAGGCCAGTCAGAATACACGATGTTCAACGGCTCACAGGTTGCCTAGCGGCTTTGAGCAGGTTCATCAGTTGACTCGGCGAAAAAGCACTTCCTCTATACCGACTCATGAAGAAGTCGGATACCTTCGAGTGGACAGACGAAGCACAAGTCGCATTCGACGACCTCAAAGTCCTACTTTCCACCCAGCCAGTTCTTACTGCTCCGCTCAGTAAAGAGCCCCTTCTTCTATATATCGCGACTACAAATCAAGTCGTCAGTACTGTTCTTACAGTCGAGCGAGAAGAAGAAGGCAAAGCATACAAAGTTCAGCGGCCAGTGTACTACGTCTCCAAAGTCCTGACCCCTTCCAAGCAGAGGTATCCCCATTATCAGAAACTTATCTATGGGATCTACATGACTGCGAAGAAGGTGGCCCATTATTTCCAAGACCACTCGGTACCTGTCGTTTCTGATGCTCCGTTGTCGGAAATTCTCCACAACCGAGACGCGTCAGGCCGAGTGGCGAAGTGGGCAATGGAGATATTGTACTGTGACATCAAGTTCGAGGCCAAGAAAGCTATTAAGTCTCAAGCCCTGGCTGACTTTATAGCAGAATGGGTAGAACAACAGCAACCGACTCACATCTACTCGGCTCATTGGACAATGTTCTTCGATGGGTCTAAGATGTTGAATGGATCCGGCGCTGGTGTTGTGATCATATCACCCAAAGGCGACAAGCTCAAGTACGTGCTCCAGATACACTTTGATTCCTCCAACAACGAGGCGGAGTATGAAGCTCTCCTCTACGGATTGCGCATGGCCAACTCACTTGGCGTCCGTCGCCTGATGGTCTACGGCGATTCGGATTTGGTGGTCAACCAAGTGATGAAAGAGTGGGACGTAAGGAACCCCACCATGACAGTGTACTGCAATGCAGTGAGGAAGATGGAGAAGAAGTTTGAAGGTCTAGAGCTCCATCATGTTCCAAGATTGAAGAACCAAGCGGCTGATGAGTTGGCGAAACTCGGATCCACTCGGAGACCAGTCCCGAGTGATGTCTGCCTCGAGCACCTCCATCTTCCCTCAGTCAAAGAAGATCCCTTCACAGAAGAACCGATACAACCCAAGAGCGCAACAGATCCGACTAAAGTCGATGTACCTGCTGTGGTTGATTTGGTCACAGAGATTCTGGTTGTCACACCCGATTGGACTGTGCCGATTATCGCATATATCCTAAGGCAAGAACTTCCAGAAGATGAAGTCCAAGCTAGGCAAATAGTTCGCAGGTCGAAGGCATTCACTGTCATTGACGGTCAATTATACAAGGAGAGTGTTTCGGGCGTTCTTCAACGCTGCATTTCCCCTGAGGAAGGGCAGTTGATCTTAGAAGATATTCACTCGGGAACCTGCGGTCATCACGCTTCTTCAAGAGCGATTGTCGCCAAGGCATCCAGAGCCGGTTTCTTTTGGCTGCAGGGCAACGAGATGGCTAAAGATATGGTCGACCGATGTGAAGGCTGTCAGTTCTACTCCAACAAGTCCCACAAGCCAACATCTGCGTTAAAGACAATCCCACTTGTGTGGCCATTTGCAGTTTGGGGTTTAGACACAGTCGGACCATTCAAGACAGGCCAAGGAGGTTACACACATCTGTTGGTGGCAGTCGACAAGTTTACAAAATGGATAGAAGGCAAGCCTATCAAGAAACTCGACGCATCAACAGCTGTCAAGTTTGTCAGGGACATCATTTCCAGATTCGGGGTGCATCACAGCATAATCAAAGACAATGGGACAAACTTCGACTCGGACAGATTCAAAGGCTTCTGTGCGAGTCAGGGTATACGAGTGGATTTTGCTTCCGTAGCACATCCGCAATCCAACGGACAAGCTGAGCGCGCGAATGGACTTATCCTTCAAGGTTTGAAGCCCCGACTCTTGCGAGAGGTAGGACATGCTGCTGGTGCATGGGTCATCGAGTTACCTTCAGTGCTTTGGGGCCTCCGCACCACTCCGAACAGATCAACGGGGCGATCACCGTTCTTCCTCGTTTATGGAGCAGAAGCGGTCCTTCCGAGTGACCTGCTTCACAATGCCCCGCGAGTCGAACTCTTCTCCGAAGCCGAAGCAGAACAAGCAAGGCAAGACGGAGTCGATCTTCTAGAGGAGGAGCGCGAGATGGCACTTACTCGCTCAACAATTTACCAGCAAGATCTGCGACGTTTTCACGCGCGTCACGTCAGGAGTCGCACATTCCAAGCTGGCGATTTGGTGCTCCGAGTGGATCAGCAAAGACCACACAAGTTGGCTCCGGCCTGGGAAGGGCCTTTCATCATTTCCAAGGTGCTGAACAACGGAGCATACAGACTCTACAACATACAGAGGGAGACAGAAGAGCCGCGCGCATGGAACGGGGATCTCCTCAAGCGTTTTTATACGTGATCGTCGACTGAAGCAGTGTAACGAACAAGTTTTGAAGAAATAATATGTACAACAGATTCAGTTTTGTGCAGATTCAGAGTGCTCCCACGGTCGCAGACTCCGGTCATAAAAAAAAAACTTAGCTGCGATCCTGAATCGCCTAAGTATTAACCTCCTCCGAGTGTGCTCTATACGTTGCACTCGGGGACTTAGCTGTGATCAAGAATCACCTAAGTACTAACGACCTCTGAGTGTGCACTATACGTCACACTCGGGGACTTAGTTGCGTTCCTGAATCGCCTAAGTACTAACCTCCTCCGAGTGTGCACTATACGTCGCACTCGAGGACTTAGCTGTGATCAAGAATCACCTAAGTACTAACGACCTCTGAGTGTGCACTATACGTCACACTCGGGGACTTAGCTGCGATCCTGAATCGCCTAAGTACTAACCTCCTCCGAGTGTGCACTATACGTCGCACTCGAGGACTTAGCTGTGATCAAGAATCACCTAAGTACTAACGACCTCTGAGTGTGCACTATACGTCACACTCGGGGACTTAGCTGCGATCCTGAATCGCCTAAGTACTAACCTCCTCCGAGTGTGCACTATACGTCGCACTCGAGGACTTAGTTGTGATCAAGAATCACCTAAGTACTAACGACCTCTGAGTGTGCACTATACGTCACACTCGGGGACTTAGCTGCGATCCTGAATCGCCTAAGTACTAACCTCCTCCGAGTGTGCACTATACGTCGCACTCGGGGACTTAGCTGTGATCATGAATCACCTAAGTAATAACCTCCTCCGAGTGAGCACTATACGTCGCACTCGGGGACTTAGCTGCGATCCTGAATCGCCTAAGTAGTAACCTCCTCCGAGTGTGCACTATACGTCGCACTCGGGGACTTAGCTGTGATCAAGAATCACCTAAGTAATAACTTCCTCCGAGTGTGAACTATACGTCACACTCGGGGACTTAGCTGCGATCCTGAATCGCCTAAGTAGTAACCTCCTCCGAGTGTGCACTATACGTCACACTCGGGGACTTAGGTGCGATCCTGAATCGCCTAGGTATTAACCTCCTACGAGTGTGCACTATACGTCACACTCGGGGACTTAGATGTGATCAAGAATCACCTAAGTAACCACCTCCTCCGAGTGAGTACTACACGTCGCACTCGAGGACTTAGACGTGATCCAGAATCACCTAAGTAATAACTTCCTCCGAGTGTGCACTACAAGTCGCACTCGGGGACTTAGACGTGACCAAGAATCGCCTAAGTCTTAATCTTCTCCGAGTATGCACTAAGTGTTGCACTCGAAACAGCATTCAAACAAAAGACTAAATGTTTTCATTCCAACTCCAACAGTCTAGAAACGATAATTGACTCGGTGCGGATCAAGCTTACCCGCACCGATTTAAAAGTATGACGGCCAACAGAAGTGGCCAGAGTATCTTACAGGTAAACACTCGGCATACCGAGGATAAAGTTTGATCACGCGTCAGCTGGGCCGGCGTCAGGACTGGAGGGCTCCACAAAAGTGTCCAAGTCGATTCCATCAGCGATGCGGGTAGCAGTCTCAAGGAACGTCTCCCTGAAGTCTTCGAATCGAAGCTTCTTCGTGTTGGCGACCTTCAATGCTTTCAGCTTATCTTCCCGCACCTCCTTGCAATGGACTCGGACCAAGCACAACACAACATCAGCACTGCAACGCGCTGCCGACTTCTTCCACGATTGCACTCGGCTCGGAATCTCCTCCAGTCGCGCCATCAGGGTCGCCATCTCCTGTCGCGACTTGTCTTCTGGCCAAAGTTCCTTATCAATTCGGCCGGCGACTTCTCTCAGTCGGCCGATGAAGGACCTACTTTACCTACGCGGATATGCGCCCGAAGCAGATCCCGGTTGGCGTCCTCGCTGAGTGGAACATTCTCCTTAATAGACCGCTCCACAGCGCTGCTTCAGCTTCAGCGTCACCGCAAAAATCTGCAACAAACGGACAAGCAGACAATAAAAACCGAGTGTACGGCACACGGTACAAGCACTCAGCAGAACATACGACTTACCAGCCAGACGAGTCATCATCTGCATAGCCCAGTCGTTGACATACTTCTCCTGAGCTATGTATCGTCTGTTCCGAACAGCCATTTGATTGTGCAGCTCAGTCCTCTGTTTCTTCAGTCTCTCCACCTCGGCCGTCAACACCCTGTTTGCCTCCAGAGCCTCCTCCAAGGACTTCTCTCGTACTTCCAGAGCGTCCTTCATGCCGGCCATGGCGAGTGTTGCAGCTTCCAGTTCACCGGCATACTGGTTCCTCTCCGCTCTCAGGACTTCATAAGCCATTGCCATTTCACAAGTTTTCTGCACCAAGAAACAAAGGGGAATCAACAAGTTTATCAGTTCACACGCTAAGTTCTTCAGACCCCTGCCGACGCAAGCAGTCGACAACGGTCTCGGGGACTACACCCAGTGGGTTCACTGAGAGTGACCCCACTGGCATGCACCTCAAACAGGCCCGCCCTATTGAGGTGCACTCGGAAATACTACTCCTCCGAGGCCAATACTACTCGACCTGCGTGCAACTTACTCTCGGAGACTCTTACCACAAGAGCGCTCCGACTGCAATAAGTACTCGCACTCGGAAATCCTGTCTACGGACACAACCAAATTAACGACAAAATGTATAAAGACAACTGTCGGTGCAAGCACTCGACAGAAGTCTCGGGGACTACACCCACTGGGTTCACTCGGAGTGAACCCATTGCAAAAATCAATACCACCCACTGGGTTACAGCAGTAAATGGTAAATACTTACTAGACTACTTACTCGGATATCATCGCGCAGCTCCAAGCTCCGCTGGTACAAGGCCGCAACGGAGTCGTAAGCCCTCTTGGCTTCTCCAGCCATCAACTCCGCCTGCACCATGGCCCCCTTGGCCGCTCCCACCTGCTCCTCTGGGACACACCGGATGCTGAATTCAGCATTCGACGAACCGGGAATCGTGGGAAGTTCCTGGGGCATCCCAAGGTTTGCCCCAGTCGGTTCCTCACCCACCGGCATCGGTTCAGTCGGTGGAGGCACTTCGGTCGGTGGAGCGTCGGCGGCAGGGGCGACAGCAGGAGGAGCAGCTTCAGGGACAGGCTCCAGGACAGGCTCCACGGCCGGGTCGGCTCTCCCCTGCTCGTCCCCGTCCAGGCAAATCACCCCTGACAAAGCAAATGACATGACGTCTCAGAAAAAGAAAGAATGACACAGTTTGCAGGAATAAAACACCCAACTCTCCTACAACGCACCTGGCTGGGACGAAACGACGTTGTCCGTGTCCATGGGGTCGTCCCCTTGGCGGGCCTGAGAGGTTGCAGAAGTGGCGACCCTGTCGAGTGAAGTCCATTCGACTTGTAAAGCAGGAGTCCACTCGGATAACAGAAGGAGCCGAAAGTTAGATTCACTTACGTGGATGTGACGGGGATGGCAACCCTCATTCGCGGCAGAGCCTTCCAAGGTTTGGGCCCACTCGGTTTGGGCGCCCTGGAAGACTGGCCGGCGGGCTCGGCGGCTGCGTCCCTGGCCCTTTTGGTGCCTCGAACACTCGGGGCCACCGGAGCAGCAGGCGGAGCACTCGACGACGCAGGAGGAGCTGAAGGGACGGCGGGCTCGTGTCGACGCTTACTCCGATGCTCCGGCCGTGGAGGTGGCGAGTCGCGCTCTTCGTCCTCTTCCTCTTCCCCGCTGTCCTCCTCCTCCGACTCCCCGCTGTCGGAGACGTATTCGGCGCTCTCCACGCTCCCCTCCTGGCTGCCTTCCTCCTCTTCCTCCTCCGGATTCCCATTCGAGACGGGGGAGAACCAGTTGGTCCACGCCTGCATAGAGTTCAATCGGAAACATTAGGCATCACACGGAGATATAAGTAAACGACTGGAATCATGACGATTCAATGCACTCGGCTGATGCCACTCACCTGATTCGGTGGAGGGTTGTCCGCGTTGTAAGGCGTCACTCGGCGGGCTCCTTTGGGGTTCTCACAGGGACCCGTGATTTGGAGCACCAACGAGGTCACCTTCTCCTCGAGTATGCACACCACGTTGGTCCGAGTGGAATCCTCAGGCCCTGTGTAGTGCCACATAGCATGGTCGCGAGCCTGCAGAGGCTGGATCCGCCGACCGAGGAAGACTTCCAGCAGGTCTATTCCGGTGACCCCTCTCCTGACAACATCCATGAGTGCCTCAACCAAAGGCTGGATATCGTTCTTCTCGGCCTTTGAGAGCGCGAGTTGTTTGGGCGGAGCGGGACGGTCTACACTAAACGGAGGCAGCCCAGTCGATGCATTCGGACAGGCTATGTCCTGGCAGTAGAACCACGTCGACTGCCATTTCCTAACCGACTCGCTCAACTGAAGAGCGGGGTAGCTGCTCCGACTCTTCTTCTGGAACCCTAAACCCCCGCAGAGCTGGAGGAGGTGCGTCTTGTCGTCCGACTGATTAAGACGTTTGATGGTTTGGGAGCGGGCGGAGAAGATGTGTTTGAATAAACCCCAATGGGGGGGCAACCGATAAAGCACTCGCACAAAACAATGAAGGCAGAAAGATGGGCGATGGCATTCAGGGGGAAGTGATGGAGTTGAGCACCAAAGTGATTCATGATGCCTTTGAAGAAGGGATGCAGGGGCAGAGAAAAACCTTTGTGAACATGGTTGAGGAGCAAGACGTGTTGGAATTATGCCCTAGAGGCAATGATAAATATAGTTATTATTATAATTCCTGTATCAAGATAATCGTTTATTATCCATGCTATAATTGTATTGAATGAAGACTCATTTACATTTGTGGATACATAGACAAAACACCGTCCCTAGCAAGCCTCTAGTTGGCTAGCCGGTTGATCAAAGATAGTCAGTGTCTTCTGATTATGAACAAGATGTTGTTGCTTGATAACTGGATCACGTCATTAGGAGAATCACGTGATGGACTAGACCCAAACTAATAGACGTAGCATGTTGATCGTGTCATTTTGTTGCTACTGTTTTCTGCGTGTCAAGTATTTATTCCTATGACCATGAGATCATATAACTCACTGACACCGGAGGAATACTTTGTGTGTATCAAACGTCGTAACGTAACTGGGTGACTATAAAGATGCTCTACAGGTATCTCCGAAGGTGTTAGTTGAGTTAGTATGGATCAAGACTGGGATTTGTCACTCCGTGTGACGGAGAGGTATCTCGGGGCCCACTCGGTAATACAACATCACACACAAGCCTTGCAAGCAATGTGACTTAGTGTAAGTTGCGGGATCTTGTATTACGGAACGAGTAAAGAGACTTGCCGGTAAACGAGATTGAAATAGGTATGCGGATACTGACGATCGAATCTCGGGCAAGTAACATACCGAAGGACAAAGGGAATGACATACGGGATTATATGAATCCTTGGCACTGAGGGTCAAACGATAAGATCTTCTTAGAATATGTAGGATCCAATATGGGCATCCAGGTCCCGCTATTGGATATTGACCGAGAAGTCTCTCGGGTCATGTCTACATAGTTCTCGAACCCGCAGGGTCTGCACACTTAAGGTTCGACGTTGTTTTATGCGTATTAGAGTTATATGGTTGGTTACCGAATGTTGTTCGGAGTCCCGGATGAGATCACGGACGTCACGAGGGTTTCCAGAATGGTCCGGAAACGAAGATTGATATATAGGATGACCTCATTTGATTACCGGAAGGTTTTCGGAATAACCGGGAATGTACCGGGAATGACGAATGGGTTCCGGAAGTTCACCGGGGGGGGGGGGGCAACCCACCCCGGGGAAGCCCATAGGCCTTGAGGGAGGCACACCAGCCCTTTGTGGGCTGGTGGGACAGCCCAAAAGAGCCCTATGCGCCATAGAGATAAAAGTCAAAGAGAAAAAAAAGGGAGGTGGGAAGGAAGGGAAGGACTCCCTCCCACCAAACCAAGTCCAACTCGGTTTGGGGGGGAGTCCTCCCCCCTTGGACTCGGCCGACCCCCTTGGGGCTCCTTGAGCCCCAAGGCAAGGTCCCCTCCCTCCCACCTATATATACGGAGGTTTTAGGCCTGATTTACGACGACTTTTCCACGGCAGCCCGACCACATACCTCCACGGTTTTTCCTCTAGATCGCGTTTCTGCGGAGCTCGGGCGGAGCCCTGCTGAGACAAGGTCATCACCAACCTCCGGAGCGCCGTCATGCTGCCGGAGAACTCTTCTACCTCTCCGTCTCTCTTGCTGGATCAAGAAGGCCGAGATCATCGTCGAGCTGTACGTGTGCTGAACGCGGAGGTGCCGTCCGTTCGGTACTAGATCGTGGGACTGATCGCGGGATTGTTCGCGGGGCGGATCGAGGGACGTGAGGACGTTCCACTACATCAACCGCGTTCTCTAACGCTTCTGCTGTACGATCTACATGGGTACGTAGATCACTCATCCCCTCTCGTAGATGGACATCACCATGATAGGTCTTCGTGCGCGTAGGAAAATTTTTGTTTCCCATGCGACGTTCCCCAACAGTGGCATCATGAGCTAGGTTCATACGTAGATGTCTTCTCGAGTAGAACACAAAAGTTTTTGTGGGCGGTGATGTGCGTTTTGCTGCCCTCCTTAGTCTTTTCTTGATTCCGCGGTATTGTTGGATTGAAGCGGCTTGGACCTACATTACTCGTACGCTTACGAGAGACTAGTTTCATCGCTACGAGTAACCCCGTTGCTCAAAGATGACTGGCAAGTGTCGGTTTCTCCAACTTTAGTTGAATCGGATTTGACCAAGGAGGTCCTTGGATGAGGTTAAATAGAAACTCATATATCTCCGTTGTGGTGTTTGCGTAAGTAAGATGCGATCCTACTAGATACCCTTGGTCACCACGTAAAACATGCAACAACAAAATTAGAGGACGTCTAACTTGTTTTTGCAGGGTATGCTTGTGATGTGATATGGCCAACGATGTGATGTGATATATTGGATGTATGAGATGATCATGTTGTAATAGAAAATATCGACTTGCACGTCGATGGTACGGCAACCGGCAGGAGCCATAGGGTTGTCTTTATACTAACGTTTGTGCTTGCAGATGCATTTACTATTTTGCTAGGATGTAGCTTTAGTAGTAATAGCATGAGTAGCACGACAACCCCGATGGCAACACGTTGATGGAGATCATGGTGTGGCGCCGGTGACAAGAAGATCGTGCCGGTGCTTTGGTGATGGAGATCAAGAAGCACGTGATGATGGCCATATCATGTCACTTATGAATTGCATGTGATGTTAATCCTTTTATGCTCCTTATTTTGCTTAGAACGACGGTAGCATTATGAGGTGATCTCTCACTAAAATTTCAAGACGAAATTGTGTTCTCCCTGACTGTGCACCGTTGCTACAGTTCGTCGTTTCGAGACACCACGTGATGATCGGGTGTGATAGACTCAACGTTCACATACAACGGGTGCAAAACAGTTGCGCACGCGGAACACTCGGGTTAAGCTTGACGAGCCTAGCATGTGCAGACATGGCCTCGGAATACATGAGACCGAAAGGTCGATCATGAATCATATAGATTATGTGATTAGCATAGGGATGCTTACCACTGAAACTATACTCAACTCACGTGATGATCGGACTTGAGATAGTGTAGGTGGATCATGAACCACTCAAACGACTAGAGAGATGTATTTTTTGAGTGGGAGTTTAGCAAATAATTTGATTAACTTAAACTCTAATTATCTTGAACATAGTCTAAGTACCCTTTGAATATATTTGTGTTGTAGATCATGGCTCACGCGACAGTCATCCTAAATTTTAATACATTCCTAGAGAAAGCTAAGTTGAAAGATGATGGAAGCAACTTTGTAGACTGGGCTCGTAATCTTAAGCTAATCTTACAAGCTGGGAAGAAGGACTATGTCCTTAATGCTGCGCTAGGAGATGAACCACCCGCTACGGCTGATCAGGATGTTAAGAACGCTTGGTTAGCACGTAAGGAGGACTACTCAATAGTTCAATGTGCAGTCTTGTATGGCTTAGAACCGGGACTTCAACGTCGCTTTGAGCGTCATGGAGCATTTGAGATGTTCCAGGAGTTGAAGTTTATCTTTCAGAAGAACGCCCGGATCGAGAGGTATGAGACCTCGGATAAATTCTATGCTTGCAAGATGGAGGAAAACTCGTCTGTCAGTGAACATGTGCTCAAAATGTCTGGGTACTCAAACCGTCTAGCTGACCTGGGGATTGAACTCCCGCAAGAGGCTATCACTGACAGAATCCTTCAATCACTGCCGCCAAGCTACAAAGGCTTTGTGTTGAACTACAACATGCAAGGGATGAACAAGTCACCCGACGAGTTGTTTGCGATGTTGAAAGTCGCAGAGTCTGAACTCCGTAAAGAGCATCAAGTGTTGATGGTGAATAAGACCACTAGTTTCAAGAGAAACGGCAAAGGCAAGAAGGGTAATTCAAAGAAGAGCGGCAAGCCTGTTGCCAATCCACCGAAGAAACCCAAAGCTGGACCTAAGCCTGAAACGGAGTGTTACTATTGCAAGGGTATGGGTCAGTGGAAGCGCAATTGCCCCAAGTATCTGGCAGATAAGAAGGCGGCCAAAGAAAAATCAGGTATATTTGATATACATGTTATTGATGTGTACTTGACCGGCTCTCGTAGTAGTGCCTGGGTATTCGATACCGGTTCTGTTGCTCATATTTGCAACTCGAAACAGGAACTGCGGAATAGACGAAGGCTGGCGAAAGATGAAGTGACGATGCGCATAGGAAATGGTTCCAAGGTTGATGCAATTGCCGTCGGCACAGTGTCACTTCAGTTACCGTCAGGATTGGTGATGAACTTAAATCATTGTTATTTAGTGCCTGCGTTGAGCATGAACATTATATCTGGATCTTGTTTATTGCGAGACGGTTACTCTTTTAAGTCAGAGAATAATGGTTGTTCTATTTCTATGAGTAACATCTTTTATGGTCATGCACCGAATGTGAGAGGATTGTTCATATTGAATCTTGATAGTGATACGCATATACATAACATTGAGACCAAAAGAGTAAGAGTTAACAATGATAGTGCCATATTTTTGTGGCACTGCCGCTTAGGTCATATTGGTGTAAAGTGCATGAAGAAACTCCATGCTGATGGACTTTTGGAGTCACTTGACTTTGATTCACTTGACACGTGCGAACCATGCCTCATGGGCAAGATGACTAAGACTCCGTTCTCCGGAACAATGGAGCGTGCAAGTGACTTGTTGGAAATCATACATACCGATGTGTGTGGTCCGATGAGTGTGGAGGCAGGCGGCGGATATCGTTATTTTCTCACCTTCACTAATGATTTGAGTAGATATGGTTATATCTACTTGATGAAGCACAAGTCTGAAACATTTGAAAGGTTCAAGCAATTTCAGAGTGAAGTGGAAAATCATCGTAACAAGAAGATCAAGTTCCTGCGGTCTGATCGTGGGGGTGAATATCCGAGTTTCGAGTTTGGTGCTCACTTAAGACAATGTGGAATTGTTTCACAGTTAACACCGCCTGGAACACCACACCGTAATGGTGTGTCCGAACGTCGTAATCGTACTCTATTAGAGATGGTACGATCTATGATGTCTCTTACCGATTTGCCGTTATCTTTTTGGGGTTATGCATTAGAAACAGCTGCATTCACTTTAAATAGGGCACCATCAAAATCCGTTGAGACGACACCATACGAACTGTGGTATGGCAAAAGGCCAAAGTTGTCGTTTCTTAAAGTTTGGGGATGTGATGCTTATGTCAAAAAGCTTCAACCTGAAAAGCTGGAACCCAAAGCGGAAAAGTGCGTCTTCATAGGTTACCCAAAGGAGACAGTTGGGTACACCTTCTATCTCAAATCCGAGGGCAAAGTGTTTGTTGCTAAAAACGGAGCTTTTCTCGAGAAGGAGTTTCTCTCGAGGGAATTGAGTGGGAGGAAGATAGAACTTGACGAGGTTGTCGAACCTCTCATCCCTCTGGATGGTGGCGCAGGGCAAGGGGAAACCTCTGTCGTTGCGACGCCGGTTGAGGAGGAAGTTGATGATGATGATCATGAAACTCCAGTTCAAGTTTCTGTCGAACCGCGCAGGTCGACGAGACCACGTGCTGCTCCAGAGTGGTACGGTAATCCCGTCTTATCAATCATGTTGTTAGACAACAATGAACCTGCAAATTATGAAGAAGCAATGGTGGGCCCAGATTCCAACAAATGGCTAGAAGCCATGAAGTCCGAGATAGGATCCATGTATGAGAACAAAGTGTGGACTTTGGAGGTACTACCTGAGGGTCGCAAGGCTATTCAGAACAAATGGATCTTTAAGAGGAAGACGGACGCTGATGGCAATGTGACCATTTATAAAGCTCGACTTGTGGCAAAGGGTTTTTCACAAGTTCAAGGAATTGACTACGATGAGACATTCTCACCCGTAGCGATGCTTAAGTCCGTCAGAATCATGTTAGCAATAGCTGCATTTTTCGATTACGAAATTTGGCAGATGGACGTCAAAACGGCGTTCCTTAACGGTTTCCTTAAGGAAGAGTTGTATATGATACAACCCGAAGGTTTTGTCGATCCTAAGAATGCTAACAAGGTGTGCAAGCTCCAGCGATCCATTTATGGACTGGTGCAAGCATCTCGGAGTTGGAACAAACGCTTTGATGAGGTGATCAAAGCATTTGGGTTTATACAAGTGGTTGGAGAATCTTGTATTTACAAGAAAGTGAGTGGGAGCTCTGTGGCGTTTCTAATATTATATGTGGATGACATATTACTGATTGGAAACAACATAGAGTTTTTGGAGAGCATAAAAGGTTACTTGAATAAAAGTTTCTCTATGAAGGACCTAGGAGAAGCTGCTTACATTCTAGGCATTAAGATCTATAGGGATAGATCAAAACGCCTGATAGGACTTTCACAAAGCACATACCTTGATAAAGTTTTGAAGAGGTTCAAAATGGTACAGTCCAAGAAAGGGTTCTTGCCAGTTTTACAAGGTACGAGATTGAGTAAGACTCAGTGCCCAGCAACTGATGAAGATAGAGAGCATATGCGCTCCGTCCCCTGTGCTTCGGCCATAGGTTCTATCATGTATGCGATGCTGTGCACTAGACCGGATGTTAGCCTGGCCATAAGTATGGCAGGTAGGTTCCAGAGTAATCCTGGAGTGGATCACTGGACAACGGTCAAGAATATCCTGAAGTACCTGAAAAGGACTAAGGAGATGTTTCTCGTGTATGGAGGTGACGAAGAGCTCGCCGTAAAAGGTTACGTCGATGCAAGCTTTGACACAGATCCGGACGACTCTAAGTCGCAAACCGGATACGTATTTATTCTTAATGGGGGTGCAGTAAGCTGGTGCAGTTCCAAGCAAAGCATCGTAGCAGATTCTACATGTGAAGCGGAGTACATGGCTGCCTCGGAGGCGGCTAAAGAGGGTGTCTGGATGAAGCAGTTCATGACGGATCTTGGAGTGGTGCCAAGCGCACTGAATCCAATAACCTTGTTCTGTGACAACACGGGTGCCATTGCCTTAGCAAAGGAACCACGGTTTCACAAGAAGACCAGACACATCAAACGACGCTTCAACCTCATCCGCGACTACGTCGAGGGAGAGGACATAAATATATGCAAAGTGCACACGGATCTGAATGTAGTAGACCCGCTGACTAAACCTCTTCCACGGCCAAAGCATGATCAACACCAGAACTGTATGGGTGTTAGATTTATTACAATGTAATTCACATGATGATGTGAGGGCTAGATTATTGACTCTAGTGCAAGTGGGAGACTGTTGGAATTATGCCCTAGAGGCAATGATAAATATAGTTATTATTATAATTCCTGTATCAAGATAATCGTTTATTATCCATGCTATAATTGTATTGAATGAAGACTCATTTACATGTGTGGATACATAGACAAAACACCGTCCCTAGCAAGCCTCTAGTTGGCTAGCCGGTTGATCAAAGATAGTCAGTGTCTTCTGATTATGAACAAGATGTTGTTGCTTGATAACTGGATCACGTCATTAGGAGAATCACGTGATGGACTAGACCCAAACTAATAGACGTAGCATGTTGATCGTGTCATTTTGTTGCTACTGTTTTCTGCATGTCAAGTATTTATTCCTATGACCATGAGATCATATAACTCACTGACACCGGAGGAATACTTTGTGTGTATCAAACGTCGCAACGTAACTGGGTGACTGTAAAGATGCTCTACAGGTATCTCCGAAGGTGTTAGTTGAGTTAGTATGGATCAAGACTGGGATTTGTCACTCCGTGTGACGGAGAGGTATCTCGGGGCCCACTCGGTAATACAACATCACACACAGGCCTTGCAAGTAATGTGACTTAGTGTAAGTTGCGGGATCTTGTATTACGGAACGAGTAAAGAGACTTGCTGGTAAACGAGATTGAAATAGGTATGCGGATACTGACAATCGAATCTCGGGCAAGTAACATACCGAAGGACAAAGGGAATGACATACGGGATTATATGAATCCTTGGCACTAAGGTTCAAACGATAAGATCTTCGTAGAATATGTAGGATCCAATATGGGCATCTAGGTCCCGCTATTGGATATTGACCGAGAAGTCTCTCGGGTCATGTCTACATAGTTCTCAAACCCGCAGGGTCTGCACACTTAAGGTTCGGCGTTGTTTTATGCGTATTAGAGTTATATGGTTGGTTACTGAATGTTGTTCGGAGTACCGAATGAGATCACGGACGTCACGAGGGTTACCGGAATGGTCCGGAAACGAAGATTGATATATAGGATGACCTCATTTGATTACCGGAAGGTTTTCGGAATAACCGGGAATGTACCGGGAATGACGAATGGGTTCCGGAAGTTCACCGGGGGGGCAACCCACCCCGGGGAAGCCCATAGGCCTTGAGGGAGGCACACCAGCCCTTAGTGGGCTGGTGGGATAGCCCAAAAGATCCCTATGCGCCATAGAGATAAAAATCAAAGAGAAAGAAAAAAAAGGGAGGTGGGAAGGAAGGGAAGGACTCCCTCCCACCAAACCAAGTCCAACTCGGTTTGGGGGGGGAGTCCTCCCCCCTTGGACTCGGCCGACCCCCTTGGGGCTCCTTGAGCCCCAAGGCAAGGTCCCCTCCCTCCCACCTATATATACGGAGGTTTTAGGGCTGATTTACGACGACTTTTCCACGGCAGCCCGACCACATACCTCCACGATTTTTCCTCTAGATCGCGTTTCTGCGGAGCTCGGGCGGAGCCCTGCTGAGACAAGGTCATCACCAACCTCCGGAGCGCCGTCACGCTGCCGGAGAACTCTTCTACCTCTCCGTCTCTCTTGCTGGATCAAGAAGGCCGAGATCATCGTCGAGCTGTACGTGTGCTGAACGCGGAGGTGCCGTCCGTTTGGTACTAGATCGTGGGACTGATCGCGGGATTGTTCGCGGGGCGGATCGAGGGACGTGAGGACGTTCCACTACATCAACCGCGTTCACTAACGCTTCTGCTGTACGATCTACAAGGGTACATAGATCACTCATCCCCTCTCGTAGATGGACATCACCATGATAGGTCTTCGTGCGTGTAGGAAATTTTTTGTTTCCCATGCGACGTTCCCCAACAAGACGCGCTCCCCCTCCTGTGGCGCCGGCTCGACCTCGTCGTCCGCCGGCAGCCTCCAGGACTTATGCACGAGCATGACGTGCTCCACCAGCTCCAGCAGGTCCCCCTCCGTCACCGTGGAGGGGAGGAAATCTCCTTGGATCCACCCCGCCGGCAGCGGCCGCTGCCGCCGTTGAGTAGCCGTTGCCTTGTTCTTCTTCTTCCTCGCCTCCATCTTGCTGGTCTGACCCTTGGTCATGGAGGTGATGGCGAGTCCTCGAGGAGGAGGAGGAGGAAGGAGCTTAGGTGGGTAGGGGGTGGCGTGGAAGACGGAGCAGGCGGGAGCGAAAGATTCGGCGAGCGTAACCGAGGAGTCTCGCCGCCCAGAGTTAAATAGAGCGCCGACTGGGTCGGTGGCGAATGGGCCCGAAATCTTATCTGCCCGACCGGCCGCGGCGATATCAGTGGAGGAGTTGAAGGCGCAAGGATCGAGGAGTCAGGCGCTACTCGAGCGCGCTCACGTCATCCCCGCTGAGCGCGCGGAACCCGAAATTTGAGATCCGGAAAATCCGCCGCTGTTAGTTGACCGGTCGCATCAAAAGATGTCGCGGAAGCACTCGGTGCCCGACAGTCTGTTTCGCAAGCACCTCCACTCGGAGCGCTGGTCAAGAGAGATAAAATGGATAGAGGCAAGCAACGCCCAAGCCGAACCTAGTCCAGTCGGATCTGAACCTCAAGCACTTCTTCAGCGTTTCAACCCCAATCCATTCGGGGACTAATGATGGGGTCATAGTCCTAGGGTAGGGTCATCGGCCTGCCCTACATGTCCTACCCAAGGACTACCCCACACAAAGGACAGGACCTTAAGTCTACCCTGACTGAATTAAGGAGTCCCCATCATCCAGTCGGTAACAGGCCCGGAATCATCGAGTCGGAGACTAGCATTCGGAGGGCACCAGGCCAACCGACTGGATACACTCGGTACATCGTAACCTCTCTCGAGGGAAACTGCCGTACGTTTCCGGGTGCGTTTATTAGCATTTAGAGCATACGTTACCTGTAACGTATGCATTCAATCGCCACTACTCCACCCCTGAGTCAGAACCGTTGTGGAGGGCAGCGCACTCTATGTAAGCCGCCCTCTCCCACTGGTCAAGGGGTTAGCAAATCACTGTATTCCATATTACACTCGGTAACAAGCTCCGAGAGCACTGAGACGTAGGGCTGTTACCTCCACCGCAGAGGGGCCTGAACTCATACAACCTCGTCGTAGCTAGGACTCTGCCCATCTCATTCGTAACCTACACATCTACTGTCAGGCTTATACCCACGACATTATCCTTTGCTAGGATCACCTTCTTGTGAACAAACCACATGAAGACCTTAATCCTTAAGGGGACCCGGACTTTCCAAATATTTCTGGAATTAGGGATATTAATAGTATCAATAAGATTGAGATACATCGATTTGATTGTAAAAATTCCGCTCCTCGTGAGCTTCCAATACACCCTATCAGGTTCCTCTCATAAACGTATATCCATGAGTCTCCTAACCAGGTGTAACCAATCAGTCCATCGATGCCCTATCAAAGACCGTCTGAATTGTATATTTAGAGGATTTGACTGTAAGATTGTGGCTAGTATGCCTCCTTGCGTTGCACAATATTATAAAGAGCTGGGTATTGCGTGGCCAAAGGCGTCTCCCCCAACCACGAGTCCTCCCAGAATCTAGTACCACTAGTAGAAAAGAGGGCATTGAGCCAACCACATTGGACCCGGATTGGATATAAACCGGTTCTAAAGGGTCTGTCCGCTGGGCCCCCTCCCTGCAGCAAATGGCCGCAAGGCCTTTAGGAGCGGTTTGTAACACAAACCGGTCCTAAAGGTTTTTGGACCGTTTGCTGCAGGGAGGGGGCCCAGTGGACAGACCCTTTAGAACCGGTTTGTATCACAAACTGGTGCTAAAGGTTTTCTCATTTTTGCAGCAACTGCGGGGCCCCGCTGTCAGACCCTTTAGCACCGGTTTTTAACACAAACCGGTCCTAAAGCCCTCCTCTCCTTCCTCCTCGAGCACCCCTATATTCCACCCCGAGCTCAGCTCCATTTTTTCTAGCTCGAGCTCAACTCCATTTTTGCTCTCTCCTTCCTCTTGGGAGCTCTAATCCATCCCCATTTTTCTCCACCATTTGTCAAGATTGTTGGCACCCATCGGTCCTACGGTTAGCATCAACATTCCCTCTTCCGGCATTGCAAGTTTTGCTCGTTTTCTTGCTCATTTCATTTTTGTTGTGCTAGCTAGGTGTTTGATGAAATGGCTAAGCTAGAGAGAGTTCATCATTTGTTATGTATACATATGCAATTTGAGCTCAAATTTAATTATGATTTGTGGTTTTTTTTAGTGTCGCGCGCCTTGTCCCCTTCCTCACCGCCGTCGATCGCCCCGTCACCTACACAACCTTGGTGAGCCTATTGTTTTTATTTACCAAAACAAATTTTGATTTGTATGATTTACATATTTACTTGTATATAATTTTCTTATTGTGTAAGATTTTTTTTATATGTATAGCGCCATGGTTTTGATATCCGTCCCCGTTGGCCCTCGTCCAGTCTATGATTCGGATGTGGTATATTATCTTTTATAACTACATATTTTCATTTCCTGATTATATGACAATTAATTACGCCGACCAACTTGACATAGATATTTTTATCTAGGAGGTAGTGGAACAGGAAATGCCAATCGACCCTATTGTTGAGAAGTTACACTTAGTTGAACAAGAAAATGTTGGCCTGAAAGAAAGATTGAAAAAAACTAAAGAAAGGTTGAAAAAACTGAAAGAGAGAAGATGACCTTGGAAAAGGTTCTTGCCGGTGTCGTCGATGGTCACAAGAGCGAGATGGACGCAATGCGTCTGAAGATTAGAAAGATTAGAAAATATGCAATTAGTAAAGAGGCTTGGTATCATTATGCCGTCGGGTCAATTGTTACCTTTGTTGCGATTTTGATCGCATTTGTTGTTGTTTTTAAATGCATTAATTAGAGAGAGTTTTTATGGTTGGTTTCAGTGTGTGTTTTTATGAGAACTATATATGTATGGTCACTACGCTACTTTGGTTTTAACGTGTGATGAACTTTTTGTATTAATTAATTAATTTAGTCATGATGATTTAGCATAATGGTTTTTGATAAATTTATATAATGCAGATGAACCGGCAATTGATGTACAGTGACCGACGTCGTCCCGAATTCCTTAATGGCATGCATAGTTTTCTCAATGTGGCTGAGAAAAACAGGCAGAATGGATTTATTTTTTGTCCATGTAAAAAATGCCAGAATAAGAGGAATTTCCCTAACTCAAGAACCATACACACCCACCTGTTGCAAGAAGGCTTCATGCCCAGTTATTTTTGTTGGACCAAGCACGGAGAAAGAGGGGTTGTAATGGAAGACAATGAAGAAGAAGAGGATAATGATAACTATCCTATGTTCGGTGAACACGGTGATACTGAAATGGGGGAAGACGAGCCTGAACTTGAGGACATTGTTGATGAGTCTGATGATGATCTTCGTCAGGTCATTCGTGAAGAACAGATAAACTGCGGAAGTGAAACCGAGAGGTTGAAGTTGGAGCGCATGTTAGAAGATCACAAAAAATTGTTGTACCCAAATTGCGAAGATGGCCAGAAAAAGCTGGGCACCACCCTGGAATTGCTGCAATGGAAGGCAGAGAATGGAATATCTGACAAGGGATTTGAAAAGTGGTTAAAAATAATGAAGAAGATGCTTCCAAGAGATAACGTGTTGCCCTGCAGTACGTATGAAGCAAAGAAGGTTGTCTGCCCTCTAGGATTGGAAGTGCATAAGATACATGCATGCATCAATGACTGCATCCTCTACCGCGGTCAGCACGAGAATTTAAATGCCTGCCCGGTATGCGGTGCATTTCGGTATAAGATCATGCGAGATGACCCTGGTGATGTTGAGGGCGACGATCGCCCCAGGAAGAGGGTTCCTGCCAAGGTGATGTGGCATGCTCCTATAATACCACGGTTGAAACGTTTGTTCCAAAACAAAGAGCATGCCAAGTTGCTGCGATGGCACAAAGAAGACCGTAAGGAAGACGATATGCTGAGACAACCCGCTGATGGGTCGCAGTGGAGAAACATCGACGATAAGTACGAGGACTTTGCACGTGACCCCAGAAACTTTTGGTCTAAGTACAGATGGCCTGAATCCGTTTGGGGAGCAGAGTAGCAGTCATAGCACCTGGCCCGCGACTCTCTGTATTTATAACCTTCCTCCTTGGTTATGCATGAAGCATAAGTTCATTATGATGCCAGTGCTTATCCCAGGCCCGTCACAACCCGGCAACAACATTGATGTGTACCTGAGGCCACTGGTTGATGAACTTTTAGAGTTGTGGACTGACGAAGGTGTACGTGTGTGGGACGAGTACAAACAGGAGGAATTTGACCTACGAGGGTTGCTGTTTGTAACCATCAATGATTGACCCGCTCTTAGTAACATCTCAGGACAGTCAAACAAGGGATACAGCGCATGCACACACTGTTTAGGCGAGACTGAAAGTATACATATAGGCAAGAATGTGTACCCGGGGCATCGTCGATTTCTTCCAGACAGGCATCCCATAAGAAAGAAAGGAAAGCATTTCAAAGGTGAGGCAGATACACGGAGGAAGCCAACCCTCCCTAAAGGTACTGATATATATGACATGGTCAAAGATATAAAAGTAATCTTTGGTAAGGGTCCTGGCGCACAATCTGTTCCGAATGACGCCGACAACCACGTAGCCATGTGGAAGAAGAAATCTATATTCTGGGAATTACCCTATTGGAAATTCCTAGAGGTTCGCTCTGCGATCGACGTGATGCACGTGACGAAAAATATTTGCGTGAACCTGCTAAACTTATTGGGCGTGCATGGGAAGAAGTCGAGAGATACACCAAAAGCACGGCTGCACCACCAACGTATGCACGAACGAGACGACCTGATGAATCCAGAGAATTTCAAAGGTCCTGCCAGCTACGCTCTTACCAAGGAAGAGAAGGAGATCTTTTTCCAAGTCCTGAGCAGTATCAAGGTCCCGTCTGGCTACTCGTCGAACATAAAAGGAATACTAAACCTGGAAGAGAAAAAGTTCCAAAACCTAAAGTCTCATGACTGCCACGTGATCATGACCCAGTTACTTCCGATTGCATTGAGGGGGCTTCTGCCAGAAAACGTGCGAGTACCCATTGTGAAGCTATGTGCATTCCTCAACGCAATTTCTCAGAAGGCAATCGATCCAGAAACTCTACCAAGTTTACAGAAGGACGTGGTCCAATGTCTTGTCAGCTTCGAGTTGGTGTTCCCACCAACCTTCTTCAATATTATGACGCACCTCATAGTTCACCTAGTCCAAGAGATTTCCGTTCTCGGTCCTGTATTCTTACACAATATGTTCCCCTTTGAGAGGTTCACGGGAGTCTTGAAGAATTATGTTAAAAACCGTGCTAGGCCAGAAGGAAGCATGGTCAAGGGCTATGGAACAGAGGAGGTCATTGAGTTTTGTGTTGACTTTATTCCTGACCTGAACCCGATCGGTGTTCCTCAGTCGCGCCATGAGGGGAGACTGCGTGGAAAAGGCACGCTAGGAAAGAAATCAACAACATGTATGGACGAGCAATCTTTCACTCAAGCACACTACACAGTTCTAGTTAATTCCAGCTTGGCGGCTCCATATATCCAGGAACACAAGGATATTTTACGCTCGGAATACCCGGAGCAACCTCAAGATTTCATTGCTAAAGAACACGCGAAGACTTTCGGCGGTTGGTTGCAAAGACGTCTCATTAATGACAACATTGTTGAAGATGAGCTATACTTGTTGGCCAAGCAACCATCTTCGACTGTATTGACCTTTAAAGGGTACGAGATAAATGGTAACACATTTTACACGGCAGACCAAGATAAAAAGAGCAGATATGGGAACTTGACTACGGACCTTCCTTTAAGGTCACTTTGTTCTGGTGCAAATGGTTCAACCTGTCAGGCGTGAAGGTAGACCCGAAGTACGGAATGACAACAGTGGATCAGAAGAATCTTGGGTACGGCAATGATCAATTCGTCCTAGCCAATGATGTGGCTCAGGTTTTCTATGTGAAGGACATGTCTAGCAGACCGAGAAAAAGAAAAGATAAGGAAGCGAATACATCAGACGATGAGACAAGGCGCCACATAGTTCTTTCAGGGAAAAGAAACATCGTGGGAGTCGAGGACAAGACAGACATGTCAGAAGATTACAATAAATTTGATGAAATTCCTCCCTTCAAAGTCAAAGATGATCCAAGCATCCCGTTAAATGATGAAGATAGTCCATGGTTACAGCGCAATCAGAAGAAAGGCAAGAAGAAAAATAGATAGGGGGTGTTGTTGGTGATGTGTAATGATGTATTAAACCTTTTATGTAATTGTGTTGACCATTTTGATAAATATTAAAAATTTGACCAGTTTCCACTAAATTTGACCATTTTGATAAATATCATTTTTATTTTTTAAGTGTTAAAATGACATTTTGACAATTTGTAAATAAATGTAAAAGAAAACAGAAAAGGGAAACAAAAAAGAAAAATAAAAGAAGAAATAGGAAAAAGAAAAAGGAAACAAAAAGAAAAAGAAAACAGGAAACAGAAAAAAGGAAAAAAGAAAAATAAAAGAAGAAAGAGGAAAAAGAAAAAGGAAACAAAAAGAAAAAGAAAACAGAAAACAGAAAAAAGGAAAAAAGAAAAATAAAAGAAGAAACGGGAAAAAGAAAAAGGAAACAAAAAGAAAAAGAAAACAGGAAACAGAAAAAAGGAAAAAAACCTTTAGGACCGGTTTGTAACAACAACCGGTCCTAAAGGTGGGTTCGGTCCGCGCCCAATTTTTGGACCCTTTAGCACCGGTTGGTGTTAACAACCGGTGCTAAAGACCCTTTAGCACCGGTTGTTAACACAGACCGGTGCTAAAGGCTCTAGACCTCTACGGGGTCGCCAACTTCTCGCCTTCCCGCGCGTCTCTCCTCGCCTTCTCTCCTCGCCGACTCGACCTCCTCGCCGCCTCCTCGCCGCCGTCGCCTCCTCGCCGCCTCCTCGCCGATCCTCGCCGCCTCCTCGCCGCCTCCTCGCACGCGGCCTCCTCGCGCCGCCTCGCCGGCCGATCCTCGCCGCCTCCTCGCCGCGCCGTCGCCTCCTCGCCGCGCCCCCGCCTCCTCGCCGATCCTCGCCGCCTCCTCGCGCGCGGCCTCCTCGCCCCGCCTCCTCGCCGATCCTCGCCGCGCTGTCGCCTCCTCGCCGCCTCCTCGCCGCGCCGTCGCCTCCTCGCCGCCTCCTTGCCGCCGTCGCCTCCTCGACGCCTCCTCGCAACGCCTCCTCGCCGCCTCCTTGCGCGCCGCCCCACGCCGCCTCCTCGCCGCCCCACTTTATCTTCTTCTCACGTACGGTATATCCATATTTGTTGTAGTTCCTATTTTCGTATATCCTATTTTTGTATATCCATATTGTTGTATATCATATTGTTGTATCATATTTTTCATATATCATATATCCATATTGTTGTATCATATATCCTATCTTCGTATATCCATATTGTTGTATATCATATATCCATATTGTTGTATATCCTATTTTAGAGCCTTATCATATTGTTGATTGTATATCCATATTGTTGTAGTTCCTATTTTTACCCTTAGACTTTATTCTTACCGTTTTATCGATGGAGATCGCAAAGTCCTATGATTGTATAAATGAGGTGACTCCGACGATTCCGACGATTCCGTAAAACCCTAAACCGACGATTCCGACGATTTCGTAAAACTTTCCGACGATTACAATTCCGTAAAACTTTCCTACGATTCCGACGATTCCATAACTGCGGGGAAAGTTTCCGACGATTCCGACGATTCCGTAAAACTTTCCGACGATTCCGTAAAACTTTGCGACGATTACGACTCCGACGATTCCGTAAAACTTTTCCGTAAACTTTCCGGTTCCGTAAAACTTTTCCGTAAATAGTTTTGCTAAGTTAAATTCTTGTTACTAGCAGGTGTTGAGCTATGGATCCCCAAGAACCACATGATCAGCACGCCGATCAGCTCGCGGGAATGGGTGAGGCGGAGAAGGAAAGATACATGTGCCAGATGATTTTTGAAGATGCAACGGCCATATATCATGATGACGACGGTGGACATGCGTTTAGCAATCAATTTTTGAACGACTCCGGTGACGGAGCTGAGAACATAGAAGATGTAGTAGATGAAGAAGTGCCCTCCGGAACAAACTCTGCCAATGTATATCTCAAGTCACTGTTGACGCAAAAATTAATTTGTATTGCACTTACTAACGAATCATTATTTTCCCGTTTAGGTGCCCTCCGGAACACCTAGCGCAAGTACTGAGACAAAGTCGAAACGAGGCCCGGCCGCAAGGTTGAAAGATACTGCAAGGTACTCGATCGATAAAGTTGCTGCTGATGGCAAACCACTGGAACCCCCAGAAACTTATCGCAAATTTGTAAATCAGTGCGGAGTTGTTGTAAGAGACCTGGTCCCGATCAACTTAATAGAATGGAATAAGCCGAAGACCGGCGCCAACGTTGGAGCTACTTATGTCGATGACAGATTGAAAAGAGTGCTTTGCGACACGGTCTGGCTAAATTTCAGCGTACCGGAAGATAAGAAGAAGAAAGTCGAGGAGTGGGCTTTGAAGAAGATGGCCACACAATTCCAGAGGTGGAAGAAAGACTTGTGGAAGAAATATAAGGACGAAGATCCAGTTTTCACTGGGCACTACGCTTGGCCTGATTTTAAGGCGTACAAGAAATCGGGTGTCTTTACATCCCGATCAGCCACAAATACGGAGAATGCGAAGAAGAAGAAATATCACCATATTTTGGGGTCAGGTGGCTACATGACTGCCCTGCCTAGGTGGCGACGCTATGAAGATGCGCTTCTGAAAAGAAATATCATTCCACAGACACATGACTGGCCCGATAGGTCCAAGTTCTGGTTGTTCGCGCATGGGGCAACGTTGGACGCTGAGACTGGGATGATTGTTGCGGAGGGACCATGGTCGGAAAAAATAAGACAAGTCGTATCAGATCTAGAGAAGGCAATAGAAGCTGGTCGAAAAGGAACTTTTGTTCCCGATAGAGAGAACGACGAGTTGACGAAGGCACTCGGGAACCCCGAAAAGTGGGGACGAACACGAGGCTTTGGAGCCACTACCCCGTGGAACCAAGGGTTTCCGGCGGACCTTGGCACTTACAGAAGCCGTGGTAGAAGCAAGAGGAAGGCGCTGGAACGGATATCGACATTAGAAGAAAAGGTGGCGTTTCTCTTGAAGAAAGGGGGACACCCTGTACCTGACACTGAAGAGGAGGAAGAAGATCCTGCACCTGACGTTGATCAGCAGCAATTAGAAGACGATCCTGTAGCAGATGCCGTCCCATCTCAGCATAGAAGCAGTGTGGGTTCCACGCAGCTGCAGCTAGAAGACGGTCCTGCAGTCGAACCGTCGGCGCCTCACTACCCCGTGGATGATGTCACGGAGAAGGCAAACTGTGAGATACATATGCCAATGGGGAACATATCCTTCATGGTGGCGTCAGGCTATGCTTTACCGAATCAACCTGGAGCAACCTACCATGGTGGTCAGATTCTAGCATCCCATGCTCGTGTCGGGTTGTCAACAATTACGCCGGGATGCCAGTCAATTGAGCTTGATATTCCTGGAGGTGAAGGCGAGAAGACACTGGGAGAAATGGAGCTTGGTATCATCTTGTGGAAGAAGAAACACATCGTGTTTCCTAACGCGGCGCCAAGGCCACCGACTCCTCCAGGTACAAATGCACCACCTCCAACAATTACTGAATGTTGCACCACATGTAAGCCTATTTTTAATAGTTTTTTCACTTTCGTATAGAGAATGCACGACCTCCAAGTCCACCCCCCAACGCACCTCCAAGTCCACCCCCCAACACACCTCCAAGTCCACCCCATAACGAAGATAGGGAGCCCGAGGCCGAGAGTCCATCGCCCGTGCACTCCAGTGAGCCGATGGATGCGCCCACTACGGGTACGGCAAAGCGGAAGCTGCAGTTCAGAAGAAACGGGACTCCTCCCAAGAAGAGAGAAAGGAAACCCAATAAAGTCAAGACTCCCCCGAAGTTACCAGGCCTGATGACTCTGGAGGAACTAGACGAGGCCGTGAAAGCCAAAAACAAAGCATGGTTCGCACGGTTTCCCCTGAAGCCCCCTCCAGACATCTGGAAGGAAACTCTGAAGAACGTACCAAAGTGGAAAATTGAGCGCACCATCGACAACTTATATTATCCTGAACCGCCGCCACCGCCGCCCCTTTCAGACTATGAACGGTTCATTGAAAAGATGCACACCGCACAGATGAAGCAGGCGGAGCAGATGAAGCAGGCGGAGCAGACGAAATGCGGGAAACAAGTTCCCCAGCTCGGACAACAAGAAGCACAGTCAATTGCCCCGCTCAAGGTGTTATCTGACCAGGCTTCAGTGTCCGGTCCACGCATGGGCGATGTAGGTTACGCTATTGCTGATGTGGTGTAACGACCAAACCTCGAAGGATTTGAGTCTCTGTGCTTTACTGTGCTAGTCCCTGGATCGACTCGCTAGCACACACAGTATAGATGAAAACCAGAATAGCAAGTGCATCATTTATAATAACGTATGATCCAGAATTTATAAAATATAACAATCTGCATAGCACTTAGCTAGCTTTATACTAATAAACAGCGGAAAAGTAGCAGAATAATAACGATGAGTCCCATCATAGCCCACTGGCGATGTTGAGTGAAGACTCGCGACCCTAACGGTACCTTACTCCTCGTCTGAATATCCTGCAACATGATACGTTGCAGCCATATAGGTCAATACTTTGAATGTATTGGCAAGTTACACAAGAAAAGTAATATAACAGACCTACATGTATATGCATAGTATAACAAAAGAAAGGCTGATGGTTATTTTGCACAAAGCTGATTTTATCCTCATAGCTACCTAATAGTCAAGTTTTAATTTGTTTGCTACAATACTTATATATGGTTGAATTGGCATCTCCAACTCCAACCTATCACCATTATTAAGTTTCCCAACAAGTTTTATTAAGTGAGTCATCTGTCAAGATCATCCAACAACTGTAATGGCCTAGCTGCTCAAAATTGTCCATAACCGGGGACACGGCTAATCATGATTAGTTTATACACTCTGCAGAGGTTAGTACGCTGTACCCACTGGACCCAACCCGAAGATTGAGACGAAGTCTTTCAGAAGCAGTCACCTAGTCCCACAGGAGGCCCATCCCACCTATCATAGCTACATCAGCTGGCACATCCGGGTAAGGTTTCCACGACTGATCAACTAAGCCAGAGCCCATAATAGCCAGTGGTCGCACAAGGAAGCTACTAGTCACTAAGTCTGTTTGATCTTTTTGAACCTGGGCGGCATTCCACTTACATTCAGAGGGTAGAAACCATGATGTTCTTGAAACCACCCAGCAATACCATATCCGCCCAGAGGTGAATTAAATCCTTAATTACTACTCAAATTTATTTTGTAGTAATCCTCACATAATCTCAATGAATACAGGAACCAATCCCCGTCTACATAGCATAGCAAAACCACAAATACCACGATCTTCAATGACGAGGGGATATATCTCAATAGCATAGCAATGATAATATTCCTATACATGCATAATTTTCATAGGGTGATATAATACTACATGCATAGAAAAATAATAGGTAAAGGATGATCAACATGTAACTTGCCTTGATTCTGATTCAGAAAGTCACACTCCTGACAATAGTTTGCGTCGCACTCCGCACAATCTACACGTTGCAAACAATCACACCAATCAATCACCACAATCACATAACACCAAATAAAATCATCGGGAATAAAACAACTTGTTTAAAACCAAAGCATAAATAGCATGGCAGCAGGTATAAAATCATCTACATGCTGATACGATGACAACGCAAAAAGAATCAACTAAACCGGATGAACGGTTTGCAAAATATGGCCTCCGGTAGGTGTAAAATAATCTGTTTTTAACAAAAAAAAATAATTTTCGTAAAACTGAAAACTACTGGTTCTAACATGTTCTCCTCATCGATACGAGATCACAGGAAAAAGAATTTCCTGAATCGGAGTTACGAGTAAAAAGATAAACGCGTTTCAAAATTATACCGAGAATCTGACAGAGCTGAAAACAGATAAAAACAGATTTTATTTCGTCCTGAAGCTGTTCATCGGGGTTTGATGAATCGCTCGTGCGTGCGTCCTCACCACGAACAGCGGGGAAAAACGAAACCGTCTCGGTGTGGCTCCTCCGATGGTGCTTCTCCGGTGGCGGTCGGACAAACTCCGGTGACGTGCGCAAACTCCGGTGACGTGCGCAAACTCCGGTGACGGCTTCGCGAACTCCGGTGGACGGTGCGGTGCTCCGGCGTCGGCACGGTGGGGGCGGTTCCTCTGCGGTCTAGGCGAGATGGGGGTCTGGCTCAGATCGAAGTCAGCACAAGAATCGGGTCCCGGGACTTTTCTACTCGTGAGGAGGAGGAGTCCTGACCAGACACGGTCTCGGGAGGCTGAGAGCTGCGGGAGTCCGCCTCGGGACAGGGGAAAAAACGAAGTGGGGCTCGGCCTGGCTCGGTTGGCTGAGCTAGCATGGCCAGCTGGCTCGGTCCTGGGGCGCTGGGCACCTGGAGCTGGCCCTCTGTTGGTGCGCTGGGGCACCTGGAGCTGGCCCTCTGTGTGCTGGGAAGCTTTGTTGTTCACGTGGGGATGGTGGTGCCTGGGCGCTGGCCTGCCAGCTTGGTGCTGGTGGGCTGGCCCCTGGTGTTTTTTTTTTTAAATAAAACCTCAAAAATAAATTTAAAATAGTATATGTTTTTTTAAAGAAAAACAAACAGAGAAAATAAAGTAAAATAATAATATACGTATACAAAAATATATGCATATATATACATATAATATATATATATACGCACATCGCAATAAATATAAATAAGTATATATAGATATACATATTATAAATCTAATATAGATATATATATATATATATAAGTATAAAATAAATATCCTAATAAATACTAAAGGAAACCTAGTTCCACCTAATGCAAAATTTTAAAATAAGTTTTATGCAATAGGCCACACAAAAAGCATTTAAAAACTTAACTAAAAACAATTTCAGAGATTATAAAATTCGCAAAACCAAATCGGACAACTTCAAATAACATTTTAACATCATGAACTTTTTATTTCACACGGGAGAAGTCATATTATCTCCACTCCAATAAATTTCTCGAAGTTGCCAACTGAATAAAATTTACAAAAGAACAAATAATGCATAAAAATATGAGATGCATATGAATGATCTATTAACATCCGAATTTAAGAAAATTGGGATGTTACAAACCTACCCCCCTTAAGATGAATCTCGCCCTCGAGATTCGGGTTGTCTAGCAAATAGGTGTGGGTGTTCCTGCTTGAGATCCTCCTCTCGTTCCCAAGTAGCCTCTTCTTCGGTATGATGATCCCACTGAACTTTGCATAACCTGATTGTCTTGGTGCGAGTAACTCTCTCTGCTGTCTCCAGAATCTTAACAGGCTTCTCCTCATATGTCAAGTCAGTCTCCAACTGAATTGCCTCAAGTGGCACTGTATCTCTCAAAGGAACATCTGCCATCTCGGCATGACACTTCTTTAGCTGGGATACGTGAAACACATTATGAACTCCTGACAAAGCTTCTGGCAACTCCAGCTGATAAGCTACTTCTCCTCGACGCTCCAAGATCCTGTAAGGCCCCACAAACCGTGGTGCTAACTTACCTTTGATCCCAAACCTCTTAATTCCACGAAGTGGTGAAACTCTAAGGTATGCACGGTCTCCTACCTGATATGTCACCTCCTTACGCTTTGCATCTGCATAACTCTTCTGTCTAGACTGTGCTATTTTCAGCCTGTCACGAACCAACCTGACTTTCTCCTCAGCATCTCTAATCAAGTCTGGTCCAAAGAACTGACGCTCTCCAACCTCATCCCACATCAATGGTGTCCTGCACTTCCTACCATACAGAAACTCAAACGGTGCCATCTGCAAACTAGCCTGATAACTGTTATTATATGAGAACTCTGCATACGGTAAATTATCATCCCAACTGGACCCGTAGTCCAAAGCACAAGCTCTCAACATATCCTCCAATATCTGATTCATCCTCTCAGTCTGCCCATCTGTCTGTGGATGGAATGCTGTACTGAACTCCAGTCTAGTACCCAATGATTCATGCAACTGACGCCAAAATTTAGAGGTGAACTGAGTACCCCTATCAGATACTACCTTCTTTGGAACTCCATGCAGACAGACAATTCTGGACATATAAATCTGAGCTAGCTTAGCACTGGTATAGGTAGTCTTTACCGGGATGAAGTGAGCGACTTTAGTCAAACGATCAACAACTACCCAAATAGAATCATAACCTGATCGAGTCCTGGGTAATCCAGTGATGAAATCCATACCAATCTGATCCCACTTCCAATCAGGTATAGGCAATGGTTGTAACAAACCTGCTGGTTTCTGATGTTCTGCTTTAACTCTCTGGCACACATCACATACTGCAATATACTCAGCAATTTCCCTCTTCAGGCTAGGCCACCAAAATCTCTCCCTCAAATCCAAATACATCTTAGTATTACCTGGGTGGATAGAATAAGGTGAATCATGCGCCTCCTGAAGAATCAATTTTCTTATATCTGCATCCTGAGGTACACAAATACGCTTCTCAAACCATATGGCTCCATGTTCATCCTCATGGAAATCCTTTGCTTTCCCTTTTAGCATATTCTCCTTTATCTCAGCAATATACTTATCATCCTTTTGAGCTTCTCTAATTCTATCAAGCAAAGTAGGCCTTACCTCAAGTGTAGCCAAATAGCCTCTAGGGACCATATCCAATCTCAGATTTCTGAACTGCTCACATAACTCCGGTGGCATATCCTCAATATCAATTGCATTAGCATGGCTCCTACGACTCAATGCATCAGCAACAACATTAGCCTTACCAGGATGATACTGTACATTCAAATCATAATCCTTAATAAGCTCCAACCATCTCCTCTGTCTAAGGTTCAACTCCCTCTGAGTAAATATGTACTTCAGGCTCTTATGATCAGTAAATATATCACAATGATTACCAACAAGATAATGCCTCCAAGTTTTCAATGCATGCACAACTGAGGCTAACTCCAAATCATGCGTAGGATAATTATGCTCATGATTCTTAAGCTGGCGTGAAGCATAAGAAACAACTTTACCTTCCTGCATCAAAACACTCCCAAGTCCCTGACGAGAAGCATCACAATATACCTGGAAGTCTTTATGTATATCTGGCAAAGTTAAGACTGGTGCTGTGACTAAACGCTGCTTCAGCTCCTGAAAGCTAGCTTCACGATCATCAGTCCAAACAAACTTACTTCCCTTCTTCAACAATTCAGTCATAGGCTTTGCAATCTTTGAGAAATTCTCAATAAACCTCCTGTAATAACCTGCTAAGCCCAAAAAGCTGCGAATCTCACCAACTGACGTGGGTGTCTCCCACTCTGTAACAGCAGCAACCTTGGATGGATCAACTGCAACTCCATTACCTGATATAACATGGCCAAGGAATGCTACCTCATCCAGCCAAAACTCACATTTGCTGAACTTGGCATACAACTGGTGCTCCCTCAGTTTCTCCAACACCAAACGCAGATGTACTTCATGCTCTTGCTTATTCTTGGAGAACACCAATATATCATCAATGAAAACAACCACAAATTTATCCAAGAACTCCATAAACACCTTGTTCATCATATTCATGAAGTATGCTGGGGCATTAGTCAATCCAAATGACATAACAGTATACTCATACAGTCCATACCTCGTAGTGAAAGCAGTCTTTGGAATATCTTGCTCACGAATCTTTAATTGATGATAACCAGAACGAAGATCAATCTTAGAAAACACAGTAGCTCCCTCCAACTGGTCAAACAGATCATTTATCATAGGCAAAGGATACTTATTCTTAATGGTTACCTCATTCAGAGAACGATAATCAACACACATCCTCAAGGTTCCATCCTTCTTCTCCACAAACAAAACAGGGGCTCCCCAAGGTGATGAACTTGGGCGAATAAATCCTTGTGCCTGTAACTCCCTCAACTGCTTCTTCAATTCCTCCAACTCTTGAGGAGGCATTCTGTATGGTCTCTTTGCAATAGGTCCGGTACCAGGAATCAAATCAATGAGAAACTCAATATCTCTATCTGGTGGCATACCTGGCAACTCCTCCGGAAACACATCTGGATAATCCTTCACAACTGGCACCTCTTCCAGGCTACCCCCCTTAAGAGAGTTCACCTGCATCCTCTTATGCTGGTACTTACATACATATTTGATTCTTTTCCCTCCTGGTGCACTGAGAGAAATAGATCGACTAGCACAATCGATAACTCCTTCATATAATTGTAACCAGTCCATACCCAAAATAATATCCAGACCTTGTGACTTCAATATGATCAAATATGTAGGGAACTCATGCTTCCCAATAGACAAGTTTAACTGATGACAACCAACACCTGCTATCATCTCAGCTCCTGGGGAACTCACTCTAATAGGCATACTAAGGGTTTTGGTTGGCAATCCATGTTTATCAACGAATACCCTCGAAATAAATGAATGCGATGCACCAGTATCAAAAAGAACAAGAGCGGGTACTGAATTGATCAAAAACTTACCAATCACTGCCTCTGGCTCATTATAGACCTCCTCCACATTAACGTGGTTAACATGACCCTTTTGAAAGGGGTTTGGCTTGATGACTCCAGAACTCCCATTACCATTATTGCTCTCTGGGCATGCATTGGAGTAGTGGCCCATCTTTCTGCACTTGAAGCACTGGACCTGATTAAGGTCCCTCTGCACTGGCAAATTCTGGCGGTTCTGGTTATTGTTACCTCCATTACCACTACCACTACCGTTGCCATTGTTGCCCTTGTGTCCATTATGATGATGGTGGCCATTATGATTGTGGCCATTACCTCCATGATGATGATGCCCATTACCTCCATGGTGATGATATGAAGTGCGTGGCTTCTGCTGCGGTCCTGAATTAAACTTGTTGTTGCTATACTTCCTCTTGCGGTTCTCTATTGCCTGATGCTTTCCCTCAAGCACAATAGCCTTATCAACAAGCTCCTGATAATTACCAAAAGTGGCCACAGTCAACTGAACTCCCAAATCATCATTCAGGCCCTCCAAGAACTTCTCTTGTCTAGCTGCATCAGTGTTAACATCATTAGGAGCATAACGTGCAAGTTTGTTGAACTCCTCCACATACTCATTAACTGAGCGACCTCCCTGACGCAAGCTGCGAAACTCCTTCCTCTTTAGACTCATGGCGCCAGCAGACACATGTGCGGCGCGGAAAGCTGCCTCAAACTGCGCCCACGTGATAGTATCAATGGGATATGTGACCAAGTAGTTGTCCCACCAAGCTGCGGCAGGACCCTCCAATAGATGTGAGGCAAACCTCACCCTTTCTGCATCTGTGCATCCAACGGTCTGCAGGTTCCTACCAATAGAACGAAGCCAATCATCCGCCATAATAGGTTCAGGGCTGCTGGAGAACCTCTGAGGATTCAACCTCAAGAACCTAGTAAGCATATCCATAGGTGGCGGAGGCGGTGGGTTGTTGTTGTTATTGTTGGCCAAACTCTGGGCAAGCAACTGGATCAACTGGCCTTGTCCCTCAAGTATCTGCCGCACATATTGCGGTGCATCATTGCCATTGCCATCATTGTTGCCTGCTCCTGCATTCCCGTCCCTAGGCTCACGTCTCGGCCGCATCTGGTGGGCAAGAATAGATAAGAAAATAGATAGAATGGGTCTAAAGGAATATAGATATTCTACCCATATGCATATTATGATCAAGGTAATATATATGAGGCAACAAAACATCATAACAAATAACACAAACAAGCATAACAATAATCAAGCATATCTACATATATAGTCGAATAATTCCAACAAGATCCTAATTTAACAAACAAGCAAGATAACAATCAAGCAAGCAACCTAGTATCGTCATGCCACAAAGCGGGCATAATCAGATACGCTAACACGTTAATAGCGCAAATAAAACAAGATAAGTGGTGGTCTCAACACTAGTTCCTACTTAAGCTGGTCAAGATACTAGGGTGGTTGTCTAATGAAAGAGTAAGATGTAGACAGAGTGTATAGAATAAATTTAGACTCCTATGGCTTTTCTAATCCATTTTCTAGGGTCACGACCTACAGTCAACCTGGCTCTGATGCCATCTGTAACGACCAAACCTCGAAGGATTTGAGTCTCTGTGCTTTACTGTGCTAGTCCCTGGATCGACTCGCTAGCACACACAGTATAGATGAAAACCAGAATAGCAAGTGCATCATTTATAATAACGTATGATCCAGAATTTATAAAATATAACAATCTGCATAGCACTTAGCTAGCTTTATACTAATAAACAGCGGAAAAGTAGCAGAATAATAACGATGAGTCCCATCATAGCCCACTGGCGATGTTGAGTGAAGACTCGCGACCCTAACGGTACCTTACTCCTCGTCTGAATATCCTGCAACATGATACGTTGCAGCCATATAGGTCAATACTTTGAATGTATTGGCAAGTTACACAAGAAAAGTAATATAACAGACCTACATGTATATGCATAGTATAACAAAAGAAAGGCTGATGGTTATTTTGCAGAAAGCTGATTTTATCCGCATAGCTACCTAATAGTCAAGTTTTAATTTGTTTGCTACAATACTTATATATGGTTGAATTGACATCTCCAACTCCAACCTATCACCATTATTAAGTTTCCCAACAAGTTTTATTAAGTGAGTCATCTGTCAAGATCATCCAACAACTGTAATGGCCTAGCTGCTCAAAATTGTCCATAACCGGGGACACGGCTAATCATGATTAGTTTATACACTCTGCAGAGGTTAGTACGCTGTACCCACTGGACCCAACCCGAAGATTGAGACGAAGTCTTTCAGAAGCAGTCACCTAGTCCCACAGGAGGCCCATCCCACCTATCATAGCTACATCAGCTGGCACATCCGGGTAAGGTTTCCACGACTGATCAACTAAGCCAGAGCCCATAATAGCCAGTGGTCGCACAAGGAAGCTACTAGTCACTAAGTCTGTTTGATCTTTTTGAACCTGGGCGGCATTCCACTTACATTCAGAGGGTAGAAACCATGATGTTCTTGAAACCACCCAGCAATACCATATCCGCCCAGAGGTGAATTAAATCCTTAATTACTACTCAAATTTATTTTGTAGTAATCCTCACATAATCTCAATGAATACAGGAACCAATCCCCGTCTACATAGCATAGCAAAACCACAAATACCACGATCTTCAATGACGAGGGGATATATCTCAATAGCATAGCAATGATAATATTCCTATACATGCATAATTTTCATAGGGTGATATAATACTACATGCATAGAAAAATAATAGGTAAAGGATGATCAACATGTAACTTGCCTTGATTCTGATTCAGAAAGTCACACTCCTGACAATAGTTTGCGTCGCACTCCGCACAATCTACACGTTGCAAACAATCACACCAATCAATCACCACAATCACATAACACCAAATAAAATCATCGGGAATAAAACAACTTGTTTAAAACCAAAGCATAAATAGCATGGCAGCAGGTATAAAATCATCTACATGCTGATACGATGACAACGCAAAAAGAATCAACTAAACCGGATGAACGGTTTGCAAAATATGGCCTCCGGTAGGTGTAAAATAATCTGTTTTTAACAAAAAAAAATAATTTTCGTAAAACTGAAAACTACTGGTTCTAACATGTTCTCCTCATCGATACGAGATCACAGGAAAAAGAATTTCCTGAATCGGAGTTACGAGTAAAAAGATAAACGCGTTTCAAAATTATACCGAGAATCTGACAGAGCTGAAAACAGATAAAAACAGATTTTATTTCGTCCTGAAGCTGTTCATCGGGGTTTGATGAATCGCTCGTGTGTGCGTCCTCACCACGAACAGCGGGGAAAAACGAAACCGTCTCGGTGTGGCTCCTCCGATGGTGCTTCTCCGGTGGCGGTCGGACAAACTCCGGTGACGTGCGCAAACTCCGGTGACGTGCGCAAACTCCGGTGACGGCTTCGCGAACTCCGGTGGACGGTGCGGTGCTCCGGCGTCGGCACGGTGGGGGCGGTTCCTCTGCGGTCTAGGCGAGATGGGGGTCTGGCTCAGATCGAAGTCAGCTCCGGCGTCGGCACGGTGGGGAGCTGGCCCTCTGTGTGCTGGGAAGCTTTGTTGTTCACGTGGGGATGGTGGTGCCTGGGCGCTGGCCTGCCAGCTTGGTGCTGGTGGGCTGGCCCCTGGTGTTTTTTTTTTTTAAATAAAACCTCAAAAATAAATTTAAAATAGTATATGTTTTTTTAAAGAAAAACAAACAGAGAAAATAAAGTAAAATAATAATATACGTATACAAAAATATATGCATATATATACATATAATATATATATATACGCACATCGCAATAAATATAAATAAGTATATATAGATATACATATTATAAATCTAATATAGATATATATATATATAAGTATAAAATAAATATCCTAATAAATACTAAAGGAAACCTAGTTCCACCTAATGCAAAATTTTAAAATAAGTTTTATGCAATAGGCCACACAAAAAGCATTTAAAAACTTAACTAAAAACAATTTCAGAGATTATAAAATTCGCAAAACCAAATCGGACAACTTCAAATAACATTTTAACATCATGAACTTTTTATTTCACACGGGAGAAGTCATATTATCTCCACTCCAATAAATTTCTCGAAGTTGCCAACTGAATAAAATTTACAAAAGAACAAATAATGCATAAAAATATGAGATGCATATGAATGATCTATTAACATCCGAATTTAAGAAAATTGGGATGTTACATGTGGTATATAAATATAAGCCCGAGCACCCTCTGGTCGAAAATCCTAGTGCTCTAACAACCCAATTATGGAACTTACATGGTTGGTACTTGGAGGCCGCAAGGCAAAAGAGAGACTGTATCATGGCGGCAGTTCAGGATCAACACTACTTCGGAGAGTATGGTGTGGAGGTTGGGTTCGATGATTTTTTCCAGATGTACAATCAACGTGCCCTCGACAAAGCTATCGTCAGCTGCTACTGTTTGTAAGTTATTTATTTGTGTAATTTAATTATTTAGTTAAGCTCGCGTTCATTGCCCGTATAATTATCACTCACGAGACATTCTTTTTGTACGCTACTATGCAGAATGAAGATTCGTGAATGCAGGCTGGCAGGAATCTGGGACTTTGGGTTCATTGACCCGTATTCGTTTCATCAAGAGACAATAGAAAAGTTCAACAAGGATACACCGGATGATTTGCTAAGGTTTTTGAAGCGACAAAGTACCAAAAAAGAAATACTTTGGCCCTACGGATTCAAGTGAGTGTTACTGTCTTGTATACATTCCATTTTGCTTACCTGATGTTAAGTGTAATTGATGAGTATGCATGACTGCGTGTGTACACGTGCGAAGGTCCCACTTCATATTGTTCATCATTAGAATCGATCAAGGACAAGTTGAAGTCTGGGACCCGTTAACCTGGGACGCTGACAAATGGAAGAGCGCGCGTCAGATGCTTCAAAGGTATATATATATCGGCCTCTTTCGTTCATCGGCCTCTTTTTCGTTCATTTCCTGATATCAAGTAAGTAATAATTAACTCTTGTATTCATTTTTCTTTGTCGGCCAGGGTTTGGCAAATGTTCATCAAGGAAGAACCCGGTACATGGGCAGACAAGCTCCACTTTCAGATTAACAAAGTAAGTAGTACTACGTACCCTGGTTTCAATACCATTACCATTCCCTTGATTATTATTAATTTGACTGAATTATGTTCTCGTATATAGGGCGTCCCGCAACAACCACAGGGCACTGATTATTGTGGATACTACGTTTGCGAGTACATTCACAGGATTATCAATGAGAAATCCCGTACTTCCAGAAATCTAAAGGTACGTAACCGGATCTTCACAACTTTATTTATGTTGCCATCAATTATGTTAGTTTTGTTCATAACTTAATTGTTTTCATCTACTTCTTTTAAAGCTGCAACGAAAGCGGGCGATGCTCAGACCAATCCAACGTTGCAAGGCAGTTGCAGAGGAATTGGCAGGATTTCTCCTCACGCAAGTCATGGATGAAGGCGGAGAATTTTTCCATCCTATGAACCAATAGCCAACTCCCTTCTCTATGCAAGTATACAGCTATAGGAAACGAACTTCAAATTATGTAATGATAATCGGTCCAGTACTTCGTGTTATATGTATATATGTACTTCTATTTGTTGCGTCAACATTTAACCGCAAACACGGAATCGGAAACACTTAACCGCAAACACGGAATCGGTGTTTCCGGATACGTGTTTCCGATTACGTGTTTCCGATTCCGTGTTCGTAAAAAACGGAACACGGACACACGGAATCGGAAACACGGAATCGGAAAGACGTAAACGGAAATACGGAACCGGAAACACGTAAACGAAAACCTTGAAAATACGGAACACGGAAACACCGAAATACGGAATCGGAAACCCTGAAAAGAAAAGGAAAAAAAAGAAAAAAAAGCATTAGGACCGGTTGGTGTTACCAACCGGTTCTAAAGGTCCTCCGCCTGCGCACACTCTTCGGCGCCCACGTGGAGGCATTTAGCACCGTTTTGTAAGAGACCGGTGCTAAAGGAGGGGGGCCTTTAGTCCCGGATACGTAGCACCGGATGTGTATCCGGGTCCAAAGGCCCTTACCAACCGGTTCTAATACCCCTTTCTCCACTAGTGTACCCTCACCATTTCCAATAATAAATTTTGTTCTATGAAATAAAGTTGATCTGACTTTCATCAACCCCTTCCAGAATGGTGAATCATTGGGTCTTACTTTTACTTGTGCTAAGGTCTTCGAATGTAGGTACTTATTACGAAAAATTTGTACCCACATTCCTTCTGTCTCCACTGACAGTCTAAACAGCCACTTACTTAGCAGACATCTGTTCTTCACCTCTAAATTCTCAATTTGCAGACCACCTTGGTCTTTTGGCCTACAAATAATGTCCCATCTAGTTAGTCTATATTTTTTCTTATCCTCATCACTCTGCCAAAAGAATCTTGATCGATAGAAGTTCAATCTTTTACGTACCCCAACCGGTACCTCAAAGAAGGATAGGAGGAACATAGGCATACTCGTCAGGACCGAGTTAATCAAAATTAGTCTACCTCCATATGAGAGAAGCTTGCCCTTCCAGCAACTTAGCTTTTTCTCAAATCGATCTTCTATGCATTTCCACTCGCTATTGGAAAGCTTCCGATGATGAATAGGTATGCCTAGGTAGCTGACGGTAGGCTCCCCATTTCACATCCGAACAATTGTTTATATGTGTTTTGTTCTTCTTTGGCTTTCCCAAAGCAGAACAACTCACTCTTATGAAAATTTATTTTCAGGCCAGATAATTGTTCAAATAGACAGAGTATGAGTTTCATATTCCTTGCCTTTGCTATGTCATGCTCCATAAACAGGATCGTGTCATCCGCATACTGTAAGATCGAGATGCCACCGTCCACCAGATGTGGCACCAAGGCTCCTACCTGGCCTTCCTGTTTAGCCCTACCTATTAGAATTGCCAACATATCAGCAACTATATTAAATAGGATGGGTGACATTGGATCTCCCTGCCTGAGACCCTTGAAAATTTGGAAGAAATGCCCAATATCATCATTGACCTTAATTCCAACACTCCCTTTTTGTACAAAAGATTTGACATGTTTCCTCCATATATCATCGAATCCCTTCATACGTAATGCCTGTTGTAGGAATGGCCATTTGACCTTATCATAAGCTTTTTCGAAATCCACCTTGAAGATAACCCCATCTAGTTTCTTCGAGTGAATTTCATGCAACGTTTCATGCAGGACTATCACACCCTCTAGTATGTTCCTTCCTGGCATGAAAGCTGTCAGAGTAGGTTGCACTACTTCATGTGCAATCTGTGTCAGCCTATTTGTGCCAACTTTTGTAAAGATTTTGAAACTAACATTCAGAAGGCAGGTACGTCTAAATTGCTCTATACGCACCGCCCCTTCCTTCTTTGGCAACAATGTCACTGTTCCAAAATTTAGATGGAATAGATGTAGGTTTCCATCGAAAAGGTCTTGGAACATAGACAACAAATCACCTTTGATAATGTGCCAACACCTCTTGTAAAACTCAGCTGGGAACCCATCTGGTCCTGGTGCCTTATTATTCTTCATTTGTGATATAGCTTCAAACAGGTCAAAAAAATCACAAACTTACAAACGGGCCATTTGGTCTCACTTGAGCCAGTTTTTGTACCGTCTTGGAATTAATCGAATTCGATTGTGGTTTACCGAATTTGATTAATGAACATCGAATTCGATCAATGAACATCGAATTCGATTATGGTTCATCAAATTCGATCAATATTAATCGAATTCAATTGTGGTTTATCGAATTTTAGTTCATTTTACGATGCCCATCCCGCATCCTCGTCGTCGACTCGGCGGAGGACACCTGCTTGATCAGAGGGGCCCTGTCCGGGACTGGGCTCCGCCCGGCTGGTATTGGGAGGTGCTACCTTCCGGGGGGGCGTAGGTTGGTGAGGAGCCAGCCTGTCGTTGACCCGATCCTTCTTTGGTGGCGGTCGCGTGGGCCAGTGAGGGTGCCGAGGCTTCCGGACACCGCGGAGGTGGTACGTCACCGTGTCAACGAGGAGGATGAGCACGTCCGTCGCTACATGGTTGCGTTGCAGGGCAGGTTCGAGCATATCTGGCAGGTTCTTCGGGGATCTCACTGGAGCTATGATCCTGTGATGGTTCCTTCTCTTTGGGTGTCCACCGCCCGCGCCGATAACCGTCGGGCGCTACGGTTCTAGATGTATTAGTGATGCTATATGTATGATAGTATTCGAGGAGTATTAGTGATAATATTCGACGATGTACGGACAAAAGTGATGTGTATTAGCTTATAATTGAATGCATGCTAATTTGAATACTACTTTATTTTACGATTTGGTTTTGCTTAATACTATGGATCCACAATGCTCAAATTGGAAAAGTAATCCTACTTTGAATACTATGCAGAAATCTAGGAGTCCCGGGTGGAGCCACGACCCGGGACTTAAGTTGTTTTGGAATGGAGTTCCTGATAGAATAATTCTTTTTTGGTACAAAGGTTAAGAGAATCCGTTTTTTGCAGAACTATGGATCCACATATCAGGAACCTCGAAGAGGAAGAACTTCTGGAAGATATAATCAAAGACGGCCTCGACGTTGAACCAGTTGAATCTCCGTCGTCATATCTAAACCACGACGTTGGAATGGAGGTCGAGCGACACGAAGATGAAGCCGATGGGGCAGTAGATAGGTCCAATGACGGAGAAGGTGATAGCTCCACTGATGGAGAAGCCGGTGAAGAGGAGAAGTCCGGCGAGGTATACATATGAAGTTCGACAATCACTTGTAATATGTGAAAAATATTGGAGATAGCTCTATATTGTATACATATACATTCATTTGACGAATGTTTCTCCCTCTTAGGCCTCCACATCAAGCAAAACTACGAAACGAGGCCCGACTAGAAAGTTGGATGCACGGACGCATTACACATTTGAGGTGATATTTTCTACGGGCGAACCCAAGCTTCCTAAGAATGCTGCTGACACGTTCAAGAAGCAATGCGGAGTTCTCGTTAGGGATCACGTCCCAATCTGCGTTCGGGAGTGGAACAAGCGCAAAGGGGCAGCCGATAGTGACTATGTCGCCGAAAGGTACAAAGATAATCTTTGGAATGATCTCATGTCACATTTCAACCTGCCAGAATGTGAGAATGAAGACGCCGCAGACAAACTGAGGGCCAAAGTCAAGCAGTGGACTCTGAAGAAGATGGCCGAACTGTTCCGTAGCTGGAAGAAGAAGCTATGGAAAAACTATCTGAAGACACAGAAAGTGCCAGTATTCGAGGGGTATCTAGCCAAGCAGGCGAATCACTGGAAGGCATTTCAAGAGTACAAGGAGTCAGAAGATGCCCAGGCATTATCAGAAAAGAACAAGATAAATGCCGACAAGAAGAAATATCACCACAAGCTGGGGCCAGGGGGCTATGAGACTGCCATCCCAAAGTGGGATAAGAAAGAGCAAGATCTGATAGATAAAGGCGTCGTACCTGAACCACTCCGTGATGAGTGGGAATTGAGAGCAAGAAATTGGTTCCTTGCGCATGGTGGGTCGTACGACGGAACAACAGGGGACCTCATCTGCAATGACGATCTTAGGATACCCAGGGAGAATTGGAAAAGGATAGTGAAAGAAATTAAGGAGGGACAAAGAAAGTTCACTGCAGATAGAGATAAAGATTTGCTCACACTGGTCCTGGGCAATGACGAACATGGAGGACGAACGCGAGCCTTCGGTCCTTCTTACCCTTGGTGGCTTGGGTTTGCCAGAGACCAAGACACTTACAGAAGCCGAGAGAGAGCAAAGAAGCGGCAGAAGGATGAGGAGAATGACAAGTTCAACCAGTTTCTTGCCAGGATTAACGAGCAACAGAAGCAGATTGATGAGCTTAGAGGAGTACCGCGTCAGGAAGATCCTGCAGTTGATATTACCGGCGCCCCTTCTAAGGGGAAAAGCAGCGTGGCTGAATCTGAGGCCCCGCCCAACGATGAACGAAGAATGATAGAGGGTGGTCCCGGCTACCCCGTGGATGGAATCAAGGAGTCAACATCATGCGAACTCCATCAGAAATTCAAGAACATATCCATGAAGGTGGCCGTCGGACAAGCTTTACCTTCTGGCCCTGATGCACGCTGGCATGGCCGCGAGATTCCAGCTGGCTTTGCTAAAGTCGGGGTGGATGAAATCATGACGGGGTTTAATGATATGGAGCTCGACATAGCTGGACCCGAAGATGAGAGGACACTCGGAGAAGTACTGGGTGGAGTCATCCTATGGGACAAGAACTACATCAAGCTTCCAAGCTCGGCCCCAAGGACAACACCGCCTCCGACTCGTCGCAGGTCACCTACACTTCCATTACCTCCAAGCCCTCCACATGACGTCGGCCAGCACAGCACGAGTCCATCTCGATCACCTCCGCCGGACTTGGGTCGTCCGTCTCCGCCGCCGCCCGCACATGATACTAAGCGGAAGCGTGCCAGCAAGAACGCTTCGTCGATGATTTCTAAGGGACAGAGCTCCCCAAAGCGCAAATTGTCGCCCCTCCCAAAGGCACCTCATGCTAATCTTCCTATCAGACCTTATGATCGTAGCCCCGAGGAAAACGCCAGGATAGCAAAGGAACAGCATGATGCGCAGATGAAAAGGAAGGAACCCGAGCCCCACCCGGAATACACCGAGAAGCACATAGCATGGGCAAAAGACTTCTTAACCACTCCATCACAGTATGACTTACACTATAAGCTTGATGACTATACATGCACATTGCAGAAGGAAGTGAAAAAGAGCAGCTCTGCAAGTGCAAGTGGGAGCAAATCAAGTTCAACTACAAGCTAGAAAATATCAGACGTTCCTCAGCTTGGACAACAGGCCAAACAGTCGATCCCACCCCTCAAGGTGTTAACCGAGAATGTTCCCCCTCCGGTGCAGGGGCAAGCTTTTGAAAAAGCAAAGGAGTTGGCGGATGAATGTGGTATCTCGGTTGAAGATTTGCTGGCTTCCCAAGACGACAGGATACCCAAGGTTGTGGTAGCCCCTAAGCCACAGTTTGTCATGGGAGAGCCTTTGGTCAGCAAAGATGATCTCCCAACAAATATGCGTTACTTGCATAAATGGTACTTAAGTGAATCAAAGAATGGGAGAACGATGATCGTGCTGAGTGTCCCATGGGAGTACTACGGCCGCACCGAAGAAATCCATATCGACTTTGATCAACTTTTCCAGATGTACAATGGCAATGCCCTCGACAAATCGCTTATGAGTTGCTATTGTCTGTAAGTTTTTCAATTCGTTGTCTATTCGTTGTCTACATATAACTTGTTTAGTTATTTTAATTCATTGTCTATATATAACTTGTACTCTATTATGCAGAATGAAGATTCTGGAGTGTAAAAGTAAGAGCATCCTAAATATTGGGTTTATTGACCCAGATAAAATACATATAGCGACGCTAACTAATTATCCCAAGGAGACGGAGGAAAACCTTCTAAGGTTTCTAATAGATCAAAATTTATGTGACCACATACTGTTTCCATACAACTCCAGGTGAGGGTCTTTACTCTGTTGTGTCCATTCACTTATAAGTGTAACTGATAAGTTACTGACACACACATGTATATATATATATATACATATATATATATATATATATATATATATAGACACACACACACATACATGTGCAGCTTCCATTTGATTATGTTGGACATTCAAATTGATAAGGGAAGAGTTGATGCCTTCGACCCATTATCGAGACCCTTGGAACAGTTCCAAAGCCTGCAGGACATGCTCCAAGGGTAATTTTAATCATTCTTGCGCTCTATCGGTCTCTTTCGATGATTTTCTCATATATCAATTAATGAAGAACTTAGCAAATCATTATCCTTGTCGGGCAGGGTTTGGAATCGGTTCAAGTGCGTGACTCCCGGTATCGAGCCTGAGAAGCTGACCTTTAGAGCGGCTCAGGTAAGTAGTAGTATGATATACTTCTATTAATTTTCAATACATTTATGATGCTAGATTATTATTTTGATTATATATATTCTATTCTCGTAAAGTGCGACCAGCAGCCACGAGGAACGCATCTATGCGGATACTATGTTTGCGAGACCATTCGCACGTTTACCTGTGAGTTCAAGGATCATAGATTCGATGTAAGCAATGAACATCCACACCTCTATTTTCACCCATCATTCTTTGTTATCATGATTGATATTCATATTCATCTCCTCTTCTTATATAGCACACGGCCATGAGGACGAAGGTCCTACCAGAGCAACGCGCGATTGCTGTTGCAGAGGAGCTTGCGGGATTTCTGAGGACGGAAGCTATGGAAGACAAAGGACGATTTAGTGTAGCTAAGGGCCATTACTGATGTTCGTCCATGTAATCGAATAGACGGGCTCTAGTCCCGATAATTCACATCTCCATATAATTGTATATATATGATCGCTTGTAAGATAAGTTAATCTTATATATATATATGCTTAATTATTTCTATTTTAAATTATACGAAAACTAATTCCCGAACACCAAACGAGGCATCACGTCAATCTCCCGAACACCTAAACCCTAAAACCCTAAAACCCAAAAATAATTTCGTTCAAAAAAAACCCCAAAAACTAGCAAGATCTGAAAATCTTTAGTTCCGGTCCGTGTAACGAATCGGGACTAAAGGGCCTGCCCCTGGGGCGCTACGAGGCGCCCACGTGGAGCACCTTTAGTCCCGGCGTGTAAGAGAGCCGGGACGAAAAGGTTAGGCCTTTAGTCCCGCCCCTTTAGTCCCGGTTGGTGAACCGGGACTAAAGCCCCTTACGGGCCGGGGCTATAGGCCCCGTCCCCACTAGTGGTCCTGTTGGAAATATGCCCTAGAGGCAATAATAAAATGGTTATTATCATATTTCCTTGTTCATGATAATCGTCTATCGTTCATGCTATAATTGTATTAAGAGGAAACACTAATACATGTGTGAATGAATAGATCACAATGTGTCCCTAGCAAGCCTCTAGTTAGCTAGCTCGTTAGTCAATAGATGATCATGGTTTCCTGATCATGGACATTGGATGTCATTGATAACGGGATCACATCATTGGGAGAATGATGTGGTGGACAAGACCCAATCCTAAGCCTAGCACTAGATCGTATTGTTCGTATGCTAATGCTTTTCTAATGTCAAGTATCTTTTCCTTCGACCGTGAGATTGTGCAACTCCCGGATACCGTAGGAGTGCTTTGGGTGTATCAAACGTCACAACGTAAATGGGTGACTATAAAGGTGCACTACGGGTACCTCCGAAAGTGTTTGTTGGGTTGGCACGAATCGAGATCGGGATTTGTCACTCCGTGTGACGGAGAGGTATCTCTGGGCCCACTCGGTAGAACATCATCATGAGCTCAATGTGACTAAGGAGTTAGTCACACGATGACGTGGTACGGAACGAGTAAAGAGACTTACCGGCAACGAGATTGAACAAGGTATAGGTATACCGACGATCGAATCTCGGGCAAGTTCTATACCGACAGACAAAGGGAATCGTATACGGGATTGATTGAATCCTTGACATCGTGGTTCATCCGATGAGATCATCGTGGACCTAGTGGGAGCCACCATGGGTATCCAGACCCCGCTGATGGTTATTGGCCAGAGAGGTGTCTCGGTCATGTCTGCCTGTCTCCCGAACCCGTAGGGTCTACACACTTAAGGTTCGATGACGCTAGGATTATAGGTAACGTACCGGGACCACCGGGACCACCGGAGGTGGTCCCGGGGGACCACCGAAGGGGGGCTGCGACCCCAAGAGGTAAGATGGGCTAATTGGGGGTGGGAACCAGCCCCTAGTTGGGCTGGTGCGCCTCCCCACTCAGCCCATGGCGCAGGGGAAAGAAAAAGAGGGGGGGAACCCTAACTTAGGTGGGCCTTAGGCCCACCAGAGGGGTGCGCCACCCCTCCCCCTTGCCCTGGCCGCCACCCCTCTCCCATCTAAGGGCTGCCGCACCCCTTAGGGGTGGGAACCCTAAGGGCTGCGCCCCCTCTCCCCTCCCCCTATATATAGATGAGGTTCGGGGCTGTTTGAGACACGGTTTAATCTCTCTCTCTCTCGGCGCAGCCCTGTTCCTCTCCCTCCTCCTCTCTGCCGGCGCTTGGCGAAGCCCTGCCGGGAGACCTCGTCTCTCCATCAACACCACGCCGTCGTGTTGCTGGTCTTCTTCCCCAACCTCTCCCTCCTCCTTGCTGGATCAAGGTGCGGGAGACGTCACCGGGCTGCACGTGTGTTGAACGCGGAGGTGCCGTTGTTCGGCACTAGATCGGAATCGCTGCGAGTACGACTCCATCAACCGCGTTCTAGCAACGCTTCCGCTTAGCGATCTTCAAAGGTACGAAGATGCTCTTACCCCTCTCTCGTTGCTGGTCTCTCCATAGGAAGATCTGAACATGCGTAGGAAATTTTTTGAATTTATGCTACGTTCCCCAACAGTGGCATCCGAGCCAGGTTTTCTATGCGTAGATTCTATGCACGAGTAGAACACAAAAGTTGTGGGCGATGGTTTGTCAATTTGCTTGCCGTTACTAGTCTTATTCTTTTCCGGAGGTATTGTGGGATGAAGCGGCCCGGACCGACCTTACACGTACGCTTACGTGAGACTGGTTCCACCGACAGACATGCACATCGTGCATAAAGGTGGCTAGCGGGTGTCTGTCTCTCCTACTCTAGTCGGATTGGATTTGACGAAAAGGGTCCTTATGAAGGGTAAATAGCTTTGTCATATCATCATTGTGGCTGTCACGTAGGTAAGAAGGCGTTCTTGCTAGAAACCCAAATCAGCCACGTAAAACTTGCAACAACAATTAGAGGACGTCTAACTTGTTTTTGCAGGGTTTGACATGTGATGTGATATGGCCAAAGTTGTGATGTTGCATGTATGATGTATGAGATGATCATGTTATTGTAATAGGTTTCACGACTTGCATGTCGATGAGTATGACAACCGGCAGGAGCCATAGGAGTTGTCTTAATTTATTGTATGAGATGCAACGCCATGTGCTTACTACTTTTACTTCCTTGCTAACGGTTAGCCATAATAGTAGTGATAGTAGTAGTTGGCGTGACGACTTCACGGAGACACGATGATGGAGATCATGATGATGGAGATCATGGTGTCACGCCGGTGACGATGATGATCATGCAATGCCTGAAGATGGAGATCGAAAGAGCAAAGATGATAATGGCCATATCATGTCACTATATGATTGCATTGTGATGTTTATCATGTTTTACATCTTATTGCTTAGAACGACGGTAGCATAATAAGATGATCCCTCCTAAAATTTCGAGAACGTATTCCCCTAAGTGTGCACCGTTGCGAAGGTTCGTTGTCTCGAAGCACCACGTGATGATCGGGTGTGATAGATTCTAACGTTCGCATACAACGGGTGTAAGCCAGATTTACACACGCGAAACACTTAGGTTGACTCGACGAGCTTAGCATGTACATACATGACCTCGAATACAAGAGACCGAAAGGTCGAACATGAGTCGTATGGTTGAATACGATCAGCATGAAGTTGCTCACCATGGTGACTAGTCTGTCTCACGTGATGATCGAACACGGGTTAGTCAACATGGATCATGTATCACTTAGATGACTAGAGGGATGTCGATTTAAGTGGGAGTTCATACTTAATTTGATTAAATGAACTTAATTGTCATGAACTTAGTCTAAAAGTTGTCTTTATAAATATTGTAGATGTCCAACGTCAACCTCAACTTCAACGCATTCCTAGAGAAAAACAAGCTGAAAGATGATGGTAGCAACTATGCGGACTGGGTTCGCAACCTGAAGCTCATCCTTGAAGCAGCTAAAAAGGCTTATGTCCTTAATGCGCCGCTAGGTGACCCTCCCGCTCCCGCAGCAGCCCAGGACGTTCTAAACGTCTGGCAAGCGCGGAGTGATGACTACTCTCTGGTCAGGTGTGGCATGTTATACAGTTTAGAAACGGGGCTCCAAAGACGTTTTGAGCAACACGGGGCATATGAGATGTTCCAAGAGCTGAAGCTAGTTTTTCAAGCTCATGCCCGTGTCGAGAGATATGAAGTCTCCGACAAGTTCTTCAGCTGTAAGATGGAGGAGAACAGTTCTGTCAGTGAGCACATACTCAAAATGTCTGGATTACACGGTCGTCTGACTTCACTCGGAGTCGAACTTCCGGATGATACTATCATTGACAGAATCCTCCAGTCTCTCCCACCAAGCTACAAAGGCTTTGTGCTTAACTACAACATGCAAGGGATGGAGAAAACCATTCCCGAGTTGTACTCGATGCTCAAGTCTGCAGAAGTGGAAATCAAGAAGGAGCATCAAGTGTTGATGGTCAACAAGACCACTAGTTTCAAGAAAGGCAGGGGTAAGAAGAAGTTCAAGAAAGACGGCAAAGTTGTTGCCGCGCCCGGTAAACCAGATGCCGGGAAGAAGAAAAAGAACGGACCCAAGCCTGAGACTGAGTGCTTCTACTACAAGGGAAAAGGTCACTGGAAGCGGAACTGCCCCAAATACTTAGCGGACAAGAAGGCCGGCAACGTTAAAGGTATATATGATATACATGTTATTGATGTGTACCTTACCAGCGCTCGTAGTAGCTCCTGGGTATTTGATACCGGTGCTGTTGCTCACATTTGCAACTCAAAGCAGGAACTGCGGAATAAGCGGAGACTGGCCAAGGACGAGGTGACGATGCGCGTCGGGAATGGTTCAAAGGTCGATGTGATCGCCGTCGGCACGCTACCTCTACATCTACCGTCAGGATTAGTTTTAAACCTTAATAATTGTTATTTAGTACCAGCTTTAAGCATGAACATTGTATCAGGGTCTTGCTTAATGCGAGACGGCTACTCATTTAAGTCAGAGAATAATGGTTGTTCTATTTATATGAGTGATATGTTTTATGGTCATGCTCCGCTGGTGAATGGTTTATTCTTGATGAATCTCGATCGTGATGTTACACATATTCATAGTGTGAGTACCAAAAGATGCAAAGTTGATAATGATAGTCCCACATACTTGTGGCACTGCCGCCTTGGTCATATCGGCGTTAAGCGCATGAAGAAGCTCCATACTGATGGACTGCTAGAGTCTCTTGACTTTGAATCATTTGACACATGCGAACCGTGCCTCATGGGCAAGATGACTAAGACTCCATTCTCAGGAATAATGGAGAGAGCCACCGACTTATTGGAAATAATACATACTGATGTGTGTGGTCCAATGAACGTTGAAGCTCGCGGTGGTTATCGTTATGTTCTCACTCTCACCGATGATTTGAGTAGGTATGGGTATATCTACTTGATGAAGCACAAATCTGAGACGTTTGAAAAGTTCAAGGAATTTCAGAGTGAGGTTGAGAATCAACGTGACAGAAAGATTAAATGTCTACGATCTGATCGTGGAGGAGAATATTTGAGTCACGAGTTTGGCACACACCTAAGAAAGTGTGGAATCGTTTCACAACTAACGCCGCCTGGCACACCGCAGCGCAACGGAGTGTCTGAACGTCGTAATCGCACCTTATTAGATATGGTACGATCTATGATGTCTCTCACCGACTTGCCGCTATCATTTTGGGGATACGCATTAGAAACTGCAGCATTCACTTTAAATAGGGCACCGTCTAAATCCGTTGAGACGACACCGTATGAACTGTGGTTTGGCAAGAAACCTAAGTTGTCGTTTCTTAAAGTTTGGGGTTGCGATGCTTATGTGAAGAAACTTCAACCAGAAAAGCTCGAACCCAAAGCGGAGAAATGCGTATTCATAGGATACCCTAAGGAAACTATTGGGTATACCTTCTATCTTAGATCCGAAGGTAAAACCTTTGTTGCCAAGAACGGATCCTTTCTAGAGAAAGAGTTTCTCTCGAAAGAAGTAAGTGGGAGGAAGGTATAACTTGATGAGGTAATTACACCCCCTCTCGAACAGGAAAGTAGCGCAACGCAAGAAGTTGTTCCTGTGATGCCTACACCAACTGAAGAGGAAGTTAATGATGATGATCATGAAGCTTCGGATCAAGTTACTACTGAACCACGAAGGTCCACAAGGGTACGCTCCGCACCAGAGTGGTACGGCAACCCTGTGATGGAAATCATGTTGTTAGACAACGGTGAACCTTCGAACTATGAAGAAGCGATGGTGGGCCCGGATTCCAACAAATGGCTTGAGGCCATGAAATCCGAGATAGGATCCATGTATGAGAACAAAGTATGGACTTTGGTGGACTTGCTCGATGACCGGCGAGCCATAGAAAATAAATGGATCTTCAAGAAGAAGACTGATGCAAACGGTAATGTAACCGTTTACAAAGCTCGACTTGTCGCAAAGGGTTTTCGACAAATTCAAGGAGTTGACTACGAAGAGACTTTCTCTCCCGTAGTGAAGCTGAAATCAGTCCGACTCATGTTAGCAATTGCCGCCTTTTATGATTATGAAATCTGGCAAATGGACGTCAAAACAGCATTCCTTAACGGGAATCTTAAGGAAGAGTTGTATATGATGCAACCAGAAGGTTTTGTCGATCCTAAAGGTGCTAACAAAGTATGCAAGCTCCAGCGCTCCATCTATGGGCTGGTGCAAGCATCTCGGAGTTGGAACATTCGCTTTAATGAGGTGATTAAAGCGTTTGGGTTCATACAGGTTTACGGAGAAGCCTGTCTGTACAAGAAAGTGAGTGGGAGCTCTGTAGCTTTCCTCGTACTATATGTGGATGACATATTATTGATGGGGAATGATATAGAGATGTTGGAGAGCATAAAGGCCTATTTGAACAAGAGTTTTTCAATGAAGGACCTTGGAGAAGCTGCATACATATTAGGCATCAAGATCTATAGAGATAGATCGAGACGCCTCATAGGTCTTTCGCAAAGTACATACCTTGACAAGATATTGAAGAAATTCAATATAGAAAACTCAAAGAAAGGGTTCTTGCCAGTTTTGCAAGGTATGAGATTGAGTAAGACTCAGTCACCGACCACGGCAGCAGATAGAGAGAAGATGAGTTCTGTCCCCTACGCTTCAGCCGTGGGCTCTCTAATGTATGCCATGCTGTGTACCAGACCTGATATAAACCTTGCGATAAGCTTGGTAGGGAGGTACCAAAGTAATCCCGGTGCGGAACACTGGACAGCGGTCAAGAATATCCTTAAGTACCTGAAAAGGACTAAGGAAATGTTTCTCGTTTATGGAGGTGACGAAGAGCTCGTCGTAAAGGGTAACGTCGATGCTAGCTTCGACACAGATCCGGATGACTCTAAGTCACAAACCGGATACGTATATGTGTTGAATGGTGGGGCAGTGAGCTGTTGCAGCAGCAAGCAAGAAGTCGGGACAGCATCTACATGTGAAGCGGAGTACATAGCTGCTTCAGAAGCGGCTCATGAAGGAATTTGGATGAAGGAGCTCATCACCGACCTTGGAGTGGTTCCAAGCACGTCGGGTCCTATGACACTCTTCTGTGATAACACTGGAGCCATTGCCATAGCCAAAGAGCCCAGGTTTCACCGGAAGACGAAGCACATAAAGCGCCGCTACAACTCCATCCAGGACCATGTCCAAACTGGAGTGATAGATATTTGTAAAGTACACACGGATCTGAATATTGCAGACCCGTTGACTAAACCTCTTCCACGAGCAAAACATGATCAGCACCATAATGCTATGGGTGTTCGATACATCACAATGTAACTAGATTATTGTCTCTAGTGCAAGTGGGAGACTGTTGGAAATATGCCCTAGAGGCAATAATAAAATGGTTATTATCATATTTCCTTGTTCATGATAATCGTCTATCGTTCATGCTATAATTGTATTAAGAGGAAACACTAATACATGTGTGAAAGAATAGATCACAATGTGTCCCTAGCAAGCCTCTAGTTAGCTAGCTCGTTAGTCAATAGATGATCATGGTTTCCTGATCATGGACATTGGATGTCATTGATAACGGGATCACATCATTGGGAGAATGATGTGGTGGACAAGACCCAATCCTAAGCCTAGCACTAGATCGTATTGTTCGTATGCTAATGCTTTTCTAATGTCAAGTATCTTTTCCTTCGACCGTGAGATTGTGCAACTCCCGGATACCGTAGGAGTGCTTTGGGTGTATCAAACGTCACAACGTAAATGGGTGACTATAAAGGTGCACTACGGGTACCTCCGAAAGTGTTTGTTGGGTTGGCACGAATCGAGATCGGGATTTGTCACTCCGTGTGCCGGAGAGGTATCTCTGGGCCCACTCGGTAGAACATCATCATGAGCTCAATGTGACTAAGGAGTTAGTCACACGATGACGTGCTACGGAACGAGTAAAGAGACTTACCGGCAACGAGATTGAACAAGGTATAGGTATACCGACGATCGAATCTCGGGCAAGTTCTATACCGACAGACAAAGGGAATCGTATACGGGATTGATTGAATCCTTGACATCGTGGTTCATCCGATGAGATCATCGTGGAGCTAGTGGGAGCCACCATGGGTATCCAGACCCCGCTGATGGTTATTGGCCAGAGAGGTGTCTCGGTCATGTCTGCCTGTCTCCCGAACCCGTAGGGTCTACACACTTAAGGTTCGATGACGCTAGGGTTATAGGGAATTGTTATACGAGATTACCGAAAGTTGTTCGGAGTCCGGGATGAGATCACGGACGTCACGAGGAGCTCCGGAATGGTCCGGAGGTAAAGATTGATATATAGGACGGATGGTTTCGGACACCGGAAGTGTTTCGGGCATCACCGGTAACGTACCGGGACCACCGGGACCACCGGAGGTGGTCCCGGGGGACCACCGAAGCGGGGCTGCGACCCTAAGAGGTAAGATGGGCTAATTGGGGGTGGGAACCAGCCCCTAGTTGGGCTGGTGCGCCTCCCCACTCAGCCCATGGCGCAGGGGAAAGAAAAAGAGGGGGGGAACCCTAACTTAGGTGGGCCTTAGGCCCACCAGAGGGGTGCACCACCCCTCCCCCTTGCCTTGGCCGCCACCCCTCTCCCATCTAAGGGCTGCCGCACCCCTTAGGGGTGGGAACCCTAAGGGCTGCGCCCCCTCTCCCCTCCCCCTATATATAGATGAGGTTCGGGGCTGTTTGAGACACGGTTTAATCTCTCTCTCTCGGCGCAGCCCTGTTCCTCTCCCTCCTCCTCTCTGCCGGCGCTTGGCGAAGCCCTGCCGGGAGACCTCGTCTCTCCATCAACACCACGCCGTCGTGTTGCTGGTCTTCTTCCCCAACCTCTCCCTCCTCCTTGCTGGATCAAGGTGCGGGAGACGTCACCGGGCTGCACGTGTGTTGAACGCGGAGGTGCCGTTGTTCGGCACTAGATCGGAATCGCTGCGAGTACGACTCCATCAACCGCGTTCTAGCAACGCTTCCGCTTAGCGATCTTCAAAGGTACGAAGATGCTCTTACCCCTCTCTCGTTGCTGGTCTCTCCATAGGAAGATCTGAACATGCGTAGGAAATTTTTTGAATTTATGCTACGTTCCCCAACAGGTCCCTGGTCCGAGTTCATTGCAAGGAGGTGCGTGAGGAGAACCTGAAAACATTGAAGGTCGCCAACACGAAGAAACTTCGATTCGAAGACTTCATGGAAACTTTCCTTGAGAGTGCCACCCGCATCGCCGACGGTATCGATCTGGACACGTTCGTAGAGCCCTCCAGTCCTGGCGCTAATCCAGATGATGCGTAAGAAGACTTTATCCTCGATATGCCGAGTGTTGATCTGTAAGGAACTTTGGCCACTGCTCTTGGCCGTCACATTCTTGGATCGGTGCGGGTAAGCTTGATCCGCACCGGGTGAACTATCTTTGTTTGAACTTTTGAATCTGAATCAAATCGTTTTCTCTTGTGTTGCAATTTTTCCTCGAGTTTTCTGTCTGGCGTTTCTTGGTGAAGCCAATGGGAAACATGCGTAGCATGTAAGTGTCAGTTGTCTTGACATCTGCATGAGCCTCTGTGAGGGTCTTGCGGGGTCTCCGAGTGGATCTGTAGGGTACACTCGAGGGCAATAGAGTACTTAGGCGATTCATGATCGCAGCTAAGTCGTCGAGTGCATCGGACAGGCCTCACTCGAAGCGAGTTGGTACTTCATGTAATTGTCAATAGTCTTGACATCCACATGAGCCTCAATGAGGGTCCGGCGAGTATCCGAGTGGATCTGAAGGACACACTCGAAGGTCAAAAAATACTTGGGCGATACGGGATCGCAGCTATGTTGTCGAGTGCGACTATGAGGTCGTACTCGGTGCGATGTGTTAGTCATGTAGTTGTCAGTTGTTTTGACATCCACATGAGCCTCAATGAGGGTCTACTACTCATGTAGTTGTCAGTTGTTTTGACGTCCACATGAGCCTCAATGAGGGTCTATTACTCATGTATTTAGGCAATTCTGGATCGCAGCTAAACCTCCGAGTGCACGCTCGGAGAAAGTTGATACTTAGGCGATTCTTGATCGTATCTAAGTACCCGAGTGTAACGTGAAGTGCACACTCGAAGAAAGTTAATACTTAGGCGATTCTTGATCGCATCTAAGTTCCCGAGTGTGACGTGAAGTGCACACTCGAAGAAAGTGTTGGGGAACGTCGCATGGGAAACAAAAATTTTCCTACGCGCACGAAGACCTATCATGGTGATGTCCATCTACGAGAGGGGATGAGTGATCTACGTACCCTTGTAGATCGTACAGCAGAAGCGTTAGTGAACGCGGTTGATGTAGTGGAACGTCCTCACGTCCCTCGATCCGCCCCGCGAACAATCCCGCGAACCGTCCCGCGATCCGTCCCACGATCTAGTGCCGAACGGACGGCACCTCCGCGTTCAGCACACGTACCGCTCGACGCTGATCTCGGCCTTCTTGATCCAGCAAGAGAGACGGAGAGGTAGATGAGTTCTCCGGCAGCATGACGGCGCTCCGGAGGTTGGTGGTGATCTAATCTCAGCAGGGCTCCGCCCGAGCTCCGCAGAAACGCGATCTAGAGGAAAAACCGTGGAGGTATGTGGTCGGACTGCCGTGGCAAAAAGTTGTCTCCAATCAGTCCTAATACCTCAGTATATATAGGAGGGAGGGGGAGGGAAGAGGCAGCCTCAAACCCTCAAGGGTTGGCCGAAATTGGAGGTGGAGGAGTCCTACTCCAATCCTACTTGGAGTAGGATTCCACCTTCCCACTTGGAAACTCTTTCCACCTTGTGTTTTTTCCTTCTCAAACCTTATGGGCCTTAGTGGGAACTTATTCCAGCCCACTAGGGGCTGGTTTATCTCTTCCCATAGCCCATGAGACCCCTTGGGGCGTGATACCCCTCCCGCTGGTCCCCGGCACCCCTCCCGGCACTCCCGGTACACTACCGATGAGCCCGAAACTTTTCCGGTGACCAAAACAGGACTTCCTATGTATCAATCTTTACCTCCGGACCATTCCGGAGCTCCTCGTGACGTCCTGGATCTCATCCGGGACTCCGAACAACATTCGGTAACCAACCATATAACTCAAATACGCATAAAACAACGTCGAACCTTAAGTGTGCAGACCCTGCGGGTTCGAGAACTATGTAGACATGACCCGAGAGACTCCTCGGTCAATATCCAATAGCGGGACCTGGATGCCCATATTGGATCCTACACATTCTACGAAGATCTTATCGTTTGAACCTCAGTGCCAAGGATTCATATAATCCCGTATGTCATTCCCTTTGTCCTTCGGTATGTTACTTGCCCGAGATTCGATCGTCAGTATCCGCATACCTATTTCAATCTTGTTTACCGGCAAGTCTCTTTACTCGTTCCGTAATACAAGATCCCGCAACTTACGCTAAGTCACATTGCTTGCAAGGCTTGTGTGTGATGTTGTATTACCGAGTGGGCCCCGAGATACCTCTCCGTCACACGGAGTGACAAATCCCAGTCTTGATCCATACTAACTCAACTAACACCTTCGGAGATACCTGTAGAGCATCTTTATAGTCACCCAGTTACGTTGCGACGTTTGATACACACAAAGCATTCCTCCGGTGTCAGTGAGTTATATGATCTCATGGTCATAGGAATAAATACTTGACACGCAGAAAACAGTAGCAACAAAATGACACGATCAACATGCTACGTCTATTAGTTTGGGTCTAGTCCATCACGTGATTCTCCCAATGACGTGATCCCGTTATCAAGTGACAACACTTGCCTATGGCCAGGAAACCTTGACCATCTTTGATCAACGAGCTAGTCAACTAGAGGCTTACTAGGGACAGTGTTTTGTCTATGTATCCACACAAGTATTGTGTTTCCAATCAATACAATTATAGCATGGATAATAAACGATTATCATGAACTAAGAAATATAATAATAACTAATTTATTATTGCCTCTAGGGCATATTTCCAACAGAAAGTTACTAGTTAGGCGATTCTTGATCGCAGCTAAGTCCCCGAGTGCGATGTTTAGTGCACACTCGGAGAAAGTTATTACTTAGGTGACTCTTGATCACAGCTAAGTCCCCGAGTGCGACGTTTAGTGCACACTCGGAGTAAGTTATTCCTTAGGTGATTCTTGATCATAGCTAAGTCCCCGAGTGCGACGTTTAGTTCACACTCGGAGAAAGTTATTCCTTAGGTGATTCTTGATCACAGCTAAGTCCTCGAGTGCGACGTTTAGTGCACACTCGGAGAAAGTTATTCCTTAGGTGATTCTTGATCACAGCGAAGTCCCCGAGTGCGACGTTTAGTGTACACTCGGAGAAAGTTATTCCTTAGGTGATTCTTAATCACAGCTAAGTCCCCGAGTGCGACGTTTAGTGCACACTCGGAGAAAGTTATTACTTAGGTGATTCTTGATCACAACTAAGTCCCCGAGTGCGACGTTTAGTGCACACTCGGAGAAATTTAGAACTTAGGCGATTCTGGATCGCAGCTAAGTCTCCGAGTGCGACGTTTAGTGCACACTCGGAGAAAGTTAGAACTTAGGCGATTCTGGATCGCAGCTAAGTTTTTTTTTTTGAGACCGGAGTCTGCGACCGCGGAAGAATTCTGAATCTGCAAAAGCTCAATCTGCTTTATATTATTTCATCAATACTTGTTCTTTACATTGCTTCAGCCGACGGTCACGTGTAGAAGCGCTTCAGGAGATCTCCGTTCCATGCTCGCAGCTCGTCTGTCTCCCTGTCGATGTTGTAGAGTCTGTATGCTCCGTTGTTCAGCACCTTAGAGATGATGAAGGGTCCTTCCCAGGCAGGAGCCAACTTGTGAGGTCTTTGCTGATCTACTCGGAGCACCAGGTCACCTGCTTGGAACGTGCGACTCCTGACGTGGCGTGCATGAAAGCGCCACAGATCTTGTTGATAAATGGTTGAGCGAGACAGTGCCATCTCGCGCTCCTCCTCTAGAAGGTCCACTCCATCTTGCCTTGCTTGTTCTGCTTCGGCTTCGGAGAAGAGTTCGACTCGTGGAGCATTGTGAAGCAAGTCACTCGGAAGAACCGCTTCTGCTCCATAAACGAGGAAGAACGGTGATCGCCCTGTAGATCTGTTCGGGGTTGTGCAGAGACCCCAAAGCACTAAAGGTAACTCGGTGACCCATGCGCCAGCGGTATGTCCCACCTCTCGCACGAGTCGGGGCTTCAAACCTTGCAGAACAAGTCCATTCACCCGCTCTGCTTGTCCATTGGATTGAGGATGTGCCACGGAAGCAGAATCCACTCGGATACCTTGGCTTGCACAGAAACCTTTGAATCTGTCTGAGTCAATGTTTGTTCCATTGTCCGTGATTATGCTATGAGGCACACCAAATCTGGAGATGATGTCCCTGGCAAACTTGATGGCTGTTAGGGCGTCGAGCTTCTTGATGGGTTTAGCTTCAATCCATTTTGTGAACTTGTCGACTGCCACCAACAGATGTGTGTATCCTCCTTGGCCTGTCTTGAATGGACCGACCGTATCTAATCCCCATACCGCGAACGGCCACACAAGAGGGGGTCTTCAACGCATATGTCGGCTTGTGGGACTTGTTGGAGTAGAACTGACAGCCCTCACATCGGTCGACCATATCTTTAGCCATCTCGTTTGCCTGCAGCCAGAAGAAACCAGCCCTGAATGCCTTGGCGACGATTGCTCTCGAAGAGGCGTGATGACCGCAGGTCCCCGAGTGAATATCTTCCAGGATTAGCTGCCCCTCCTCTGGGGAGATGCATCGTTCAAGAACGCCTGACACGCTTTCCTTGTACAATTGGCCGCCAATGACAGTGAATGACTTCGACCTGCGGACTATCTGCCTGGCCTGGACTTCGTCTTCTGGTAGTTCCTGCCTCAGGATATATGCAATGATCGGCACAGTCCAGTCGGGGATGACAACAAGAATCTCCATGACCAGATCAACCACAGCAGGTACATCGACTTCAGTCGGATCTGTTGAACTCTTTGGTTGTACTGGTTCCTCCATGAAAGGATCTTCTTTGACTGAGGGAAGGTGAAGGTGCTCGAGGCAGACGTCACTCGGGACTGGTCTCTGAGTGGATCCGAGTTTTGCCAACTCATCAGCTGCTTGGTTCTTCAGTCTCGGAACATGATGAAGTTCTAGACCTTCAAACTTCTTCTCAAGCTTCCTCACTGCATTGCAATATGTGGTCATGGTGGGGTTCCTGACGTCTCACTCTTTCATCACTTGATTGACCACCAAATCCGAATCGCCGTAGACCATCAGGCGACGGACACCGAGTGAGATGGCCATGCGCAATCCGTAGAGGAGAGCTTCATACTCTGCCTCGTTGTTGGAGGAATCGAAGTGTATCTGTAGCACGTACTTGAGTTTGTCGCCCTTTGGCGATATGATCACAACGCCAGCGCCGGAACCATTCAACATCTTGGACCCATCGAAGAACCTTGTCCAATGGGCCGAGTAGATGTGGGTCGGTTGTTGTTGTTCTACCCATTCTGCTATGAAGTCAGCCAGAGCTTGAGACTTAATAGCTTTCTTGGCCTCGAACTTGATATCGCAGTACAGCATCTCCATTGCCCACTTCGCCACTCGGCCTGACGCGTCTCGATTGTGGAGAATTTCCGACAACGGAGCATCAGAAACGACAGACACCGAGTGGTCTTGGAAATAATGGGCCACCTTCTTCGCAGTCATGTAAATCCCGTAGATAAGTTTTTGATAGTGGGGATACCTCTGCTTGGAAGGAGTCAGGACCTCGGAGACGTAGTACACTGGCCGCTGAACTTTGTATGCTTTGCCTTCTTCTTCTCGTTCGACTGTAAGAATAGTACTGACGACTTGATTTGTAGCCGCGATATATAGAAGAAGGGGCTCTTTACTGAGCGGAGCAGTAAGAACCGGCTGGGTGGAAACTAGGACATTGAGGTCGTCGAATGCGACTTGGGCTTCGTCTGTCCACTCACAAGTATCTGATTTCTTCATGAGTCGATACAGAGGAAGTGCTTTCTCGCCGAGTCTTCTGATGAACCTGCTCAAAGCCGCTAGGCAACACTAGTGGGGACAGGGCCTATAGCCCCGGCCCGTAAGGGGCTTTAGTCCCGGTTCACCAACCGGGACTAAAGGGGCGGGACTAAAGGCCTAACCATTTCGTCCCGGCCCTCTTACACGCCGGGACTAAAGGTGCTCCACGTGGGCGCCTCGTAGCGCCCCAAGGGCAGGCCCTTTAGTCCCGGTTCGTTACACGGTCCGGGACTAAAGATTTTCAGATTTTGCTGGCTTTTGGGTTTTTTTTGAATGAAATTATTTTTAGGTTTTAGGGTTTTACGGTTTAGGTGTTCAGGAGATTAATGTGATGCCTCGTTTTGTGTTCGGGAATTAGTTTTCATATAATTTAAAATAGAAATAATTATGCATATATATATATATATATATAAGGTTAACTTATCTTACAAGCGATCATATATATACAATTATATGGAGATCTGAATTATCGGGACTAGAGCCCGTCTATTCGATTACATGGACGAACATCACTAATGGCCCTTAGCTACACTAAATCGTCCTTTGTCTTCTATAGCTTCCGTCCTCAGAAATCTCGCAAGCTCCTCTGCAACAGCAATCGCGCGTTGCTCTGGTAGGACCTTCGTCCTCATGGCCGTGTGCTATATAAGAAGAGGAGATGAATATGAATATCAATCATGATAACAAAGAATGACGGGTAAAAATAGAGGTGTGAATGTTCATTGCTTACGTCGAATCTGTGATCCTTGAACTCAAAGGTAAACGTGCGAATGGTCTCGCAAACATAGTATTCGCTTAGATGTGTTCCCCGTGGCTGCTGGTCGCACTTTATGAGAATGGAATATATATAATCAAAATAATAATCTAGCATCATAAATGTATTGAAAATTAATAGAAGTATATCATACTACTACTTACCTGAGTCGCTCTAAAGGTCAGCTTCTCAGGAAAGTTACCGGGAGTCACGCACTTGAACCGATTCCAAACCCTGCCCGACAAGGATAATGATTTGCTAAGTTTTTCATTAATTGATATATCAGAAAATCATCGAAAGAGACCAATAGAGCGGAAGAATGATTAAAATTACCCTTGGAGCATGTCCTGCAGGCTTTGGAACTGTTCCAAGGGTCTCGATAATGGGTCGAAGGCATCAACTCTTCCCTTATCAATTTGAATGTCCAACAGAATCCAATGGAAGCTGCACATGTATATATATATATATATATATATATGTGTGTGTGTGTGTGTGTGTGTGTGTGTGTGTGTGTGTGTGTGTGTGTGTAACTTATCAATTACACTTATAAGTGAATGGACACAACAGAGTAAAGACCCTCACCTGAAGTTGTATGGAAACAGTATGTGGTCACAGAAATTTTGATCTCTTAGAAACCTTAGAAGGTTTTCCTCCGTCTCCTTGGGATAATTAGTTAGCGTCGCTATATGTATTTTATCTGGATCAATAAACCCAATATTTAGGATGCTCTTACTTTTACACTCCAGAATCTTCATTCTGCATAATAGAGTACAAGTTATATATAGACAATCAATTGAAATAACTAAACAAGTTATATGTAGACAACGAATTGAAAAACTTACAGACAATAGCAACTCATAAGCGATTTGTCGAGGGCGTCGCCATTGTAAATCTGGAAGAGTTCATCAAAGTCGATATGGATTTCTTTGCAGCGGCCGTAGTACTCCTATGGGACACTCAGCACGATCATCGTTCTCCCATTCTTTGATTCACTTAAGTACCATTTATGCAAGTAACGCATATTTGTTGAGAGATCATCTTTGCTGACCAAAGGCTCTCCCATGACAAACTGTTGCTTAGAGGCTACCACAGCCTTGGGTATCCTGTCGTCTTGGGAAGCCAGCAAATTTTCAACCAAGATACCACATTCATCCGCCAACTCCTTTGCTTTTTCAAAAGCTTGCCCCTGCACCAGAGGGGGAACATTATCGGTTAACTCATTGAGGGGTGGGATCGACTGTTTGGCCTCTTGTCCAAGCTGAGGAACGTCTGATTTTTTCTTACTTGTAGTTGAACTTGATTTGCTCCCACTTGCACTTGCATGTGACCTGCTCTTTTTCACTTCCTTCTGCAATGTGCGTGTATAGTCATCAGGCTTATATTGTAAGTCATACTGTGATGGAGTGGTTATGAAGTTTTTTGCCCATGCTATGTTCTTCTCGGTGTATTTCGGGCGGGGCTCGGGATCCTTCCTTTTCATCTGCGCATCATGTTGTTCCTTCGCTATCCTGGCGTTTTTCTCGGGGGTACGATCATAAGGTCTGATAGGAAGATTAGCATGAGGTGCCTTTGGGAGGGGCGACAATTTGCGCTTTGGGGAGCTCCGTCCCTTAGAAATCATCGACGAAGCGTTCTTGCTGGCACGCTTCCGCTTAGTATCATGTGCGAGCGACGGCGGAGACGGACGACCCAAGTCCGGCGGCGGTGATCGAGATGGACTCGTGTTGTGCTGGCCGACGTCATGTGGAGGGCTTGGAGGTAATGGAGGTGTAGGTGACCTGCGACGACTCGGAGGCGGTGTTGTCCTTGGGGCCGAGCCTGGAAGCTTGATGTAGTTCTTGTCCCATAGGATGACTCCACCCAGTACTTCTCCGAGTGTCCTCTCATCTTTGGGTCCAGCTATGTCGAGCTCCATATCATTAAACCCCGTCATGATTTCATCCACCCCAACTTTAGCAAAGCCAGCTGGAATCTTACGGCCATGCCAACGTGCATCAGGGCTAGAAGGTAAAGCTTGTCCGACGGCCACCTTCATGGATATGTTCTTGAATTTCTGATGGAGTTCACATGATATTGACTCCTTGATTCCATCCACGGGGTAGCCGGGACCGCCCTCTATCATTCTTCGTTCATCGTCGGGCGGGGCCTCAGATTCAGCCACGCTACTTTTCCGCTTAGATGGGGCGCCGGTAATATCAACTGCAGGATCTTCCTGGCGCGGTACTCCTCTAAGCTCATCAATCTGCTTCTGTTGCTCGTTAATCCTGGCAAGCAACTGGTTGAACTTGTCATTCTCCTCATCCTGCTGCCGCTTCTTTGCTCTCTCTCGGCTTGTGTAAGTGTCTTGGTCTCTGGCAAACCCAATCCACCACGGGTAAGAAGGACCGAAGCCTCGCGTTCGTCCTCCATGTTCGTCATTGCCGAGGACCAGTGTGAGCAAATCTTTATCTCTATCTGCAGTGAACTTTCTTTGTCCCTCCTTAATTTCTTTCACTATCCTTTTCCAATTCTCCCTGGGTATCCTAAGATCGTCATTGCAGATGAGGTCCCCTGTTGTTCCGTCGTACGACCCACCATGCGCAAGGAACCAATTTCTTGCTCTCAATTCCCACTCATCACGGAGTGGTTCACGTACGACGCCTTTATCTATCAGATCTTGCTCTTTCTTATCCCACTTTGGGATGGCAGCCTCATAGCCCCCTAGCCCCAGCTTGTGGTGATATTTCTTCTTGTCGGCATTTATCTTGTTCTTTTCTGATAATGCCTGGGCATCTTCTGACTCCTTGTACTCTTGAAATGCCTTCCAGTGATTCGCCTGCTTGGCTAGATACCCCTCGAATACTGGCACTTTCTGTGTCTTCAGATAGTTTTTCCATAGCTTCTTCTTCCAGCTACGGAACAGTTCGGCCATCTTCTTCAGAGTCCACTGCTTGACTTTGGCCCTCAGTTTGTCTGCGGCGTCTTCATTCTCACATTCTGGCAGGTTGAAATGTGACATGAGATCATTCCAAAGATTATCTTTGTACCTTTCGGCAACATAGTCACTATCGGCTGCCCCTTTGCGCTTGTTCCACTCCCGAACGCAGATCGGGACGTGATCCCTAACGAGAACTCCGCATTGCTTCTTGAACGTGTCAGCAGCATTCTTAGGAAGCTTGGGTTCGCCCGTAGGAAATATCACCTCAAATGTGTAATGCGTCCGTGCATCCAACTTTCTAGTCGGGCCTCGTTTCGTAGTTTTGCTTGATGTGGAGGCCTAAGAGGGAGAAACATTCGTCAAATGAATGTATATGTATACAATATAGAGCTATCTCCAATATTTTTCACATATTACAAGTGATTGTCGAACTTCATATGTATACCTCGCCGGACTTCTCCTCTTCACCGGCTTCTCCATCAGTGGAGCTATCACCTTCTCCGTCATTGGACCTATCTACTGCCCCATCGGCTTCATCTTCGTGTCGCTCGACCTCCATTCCAACGTCGTGGTTTAGATATGACGACGGAGATTCAACTGGTTCAACGTCGAGGCCGTCTTTGATTATATCTTCCAGAAGTTCTTCCTCTTCGAGGTTCCTGATATGTGGATCCATAGTTCTGCAAAAAACGGATTCTCTTAACCTTTGTACCAAAAACCAAAGTAGGAGTACTTTTCCAATTTGAGACTCCTAGATTTCTGCATAGTATTGAAAGTAGGAGTACTTTTCCAATTTGAGCATTCAATAAGCAAAACCAAATCGTAAAATAAAGTAGTATTAAAATTAGCATGCATTCAGTTATAAGCTAATACATCATCACTTTTGTCCTTACATTGTCGAATATTATCATTAATACTCCTCGAATACTATCATACATATAGCATCACTAATACATCTAGAACCGTAGCGCCCGACGGGTATCGGCGCGGGCGGTGGACACCCAAAGAGAAGGAACCATCACAGGATCATAGCTCCAGTGAGATCCCCGAAGAACCTGCCAGGTATGCTCGAACCTGCCCTCCAACCCAACCATGTAGCGACGGACGTGCTCATCCTCCTCACTGACACGGTGACGTACCACCTCCGCGGTGTCCAGAAGCCTCGGCACCCTCACTGGCCCACGCGACCGCCACCAAAGAAGGATCGGGTCAACGACGGGCTGGCTCCTCACCAACCTACGCCCCCCCGGAAGGTAGCACCTCCCAATACCAGCCGGGCGGAGCCCAGTCCCGGACAGGGCCCCTCTGATCAAGCAGGTGTCCTATGCCGAGTCGACGACGAGGATGCGGGATAGGCATCGTAAAATGAACTAAAAAAATAAACTAGTTCTATTACTTTTCTTGCTAAAAATAAACTATTAACACTTAAGCATATACAATAGCAAAATTAAACTATTAACACTTATTTTCATTTTTCTTCTCCTCCTCTTCTTTTCTTCTCTTCTCCTCCTCTTCTTTTCTTCTCCTCTCCTCCTCTTCTTTTCTTCTTTTCTTATACACTATACACTATATACACTATAGCAAAATTCCTCCTCTCCTTATACACTATACACTATATACACTATACACTTAAGCATATACACTATACAATATACACTTTTTCTTCTTTTCTTCTCCTCCTTTTCTTATTTTCATTTTTCCTAATCTTATTTTCTTATTTTTGTTCATATTTCTTCTTCTTGTAACCCTAACCTAATTCTAAATATTACTAACCCTAATAATCTAGCACAAACCTAATAACAATAGGAATTAAATGACAAAAACAATCTTTTTCTTTTTCTTCTTTTCTTGTCCTTTTTCTTCTTTTCTTCTCCTTTTTCTTCCTTTCTTCTCCTTTTTCTTCTTCTCTTCTCCTTTTTCTTCTTTTCTTCTATACTGGCCGGAGTGTTGGGGAGGAGGGGGCAGGGGGCTTACTGGCCGGAGTGTTGGCGAGGAGGACGGCGCGGAGGACGGCGCGACGGCGAGGAGCACCGCGCGACGGCTAGGAGGACGGCGTGATGGCGAGGAGGACGGTGCGACGGCGAGGAGGACGGCGCGGCGGCGAGGAGGACGGCGAGGAGGACGGTGCGGCGGCGAGTAGGACGGCGGGCAGCCTGACGGCGTCGGTTAGTTCGTCGCTGTGCCGCGCCAGGCAGGAGAGCGAGAGGAAGAAGAAGAGAAATGGACGAACTGGGTTGGAAATTTTCGAAGTCCCGCTTATATAGGTGGATCTATAGTCCCGGTGCGTTGCTCGGGCCGGGACTAAAGACCCCCTTTAGTCCCGGGTGGAGCCACAACCCGGGACTAAAGGCCTCTTTTCGGGCAGACCAAGAGGCAGGAAGCAGGGGGTTTTAGTCCCGGGGCGTGGCTCCAACCGGGACTAAAGGGGGTCTTTAGTCCCGGGTCGTGGCTCCACCCAGGACTAAAGCCCCTCCTCGGCTGCACGATAAGTTTAGTCCCACCTCTCCCAGCGAGGGGGACTAACACTTGTTTATAAGCCCCGTTGCAGCTTGTCCATCGAGCTCCTCTCTAAAGCAGGCTTACGGGCCTAAACTTACTGAAAATTGAAACTATATTCGAAATTGTGGATAAAATTCAATCTCACTTGAAAGTGAATTCAGGTCGAATTTTGTCCATGATTTCTCATATAGTTTCATTTTTTTTCTATTTTAAAAATTAATTATTTTGACTATCCAAACTATTAACTTATTTTGTTATTTTCAATTAAAAACTATGTTTATTAAAAATTCTTTTTGCACATTTGAGAATTTGACAAAACTATGATAATGAAAAGTGTTTGAAATTGAATAAGTAATCCAAAACTATTTTCTATTTTCAAAATTAATTACTTTGACTATCGAAACTATTAATTTATTTTGTTATTTTCAATTAAAAACTATGTTTATTAAAAATTCTTTTTGCATATTTGAGAATTTGACAAAACTATGATAATGAAAAGTGTTTGAAATTGAATAAATAATGCAAAACTATTTTTTATTTTCAAAATTAATAATTTTGACTATCCAAACTATTATCTATTTTGTTATTTTCAATTAAAAACTATGTTTATTAAAAATTCTTTTTGCATATTTGAGAATTTGACAAAACTATGATAATGAAAAGTGTTTCAAATTGAATAAATAATGCAAACTATTTTTTATTTTCATAATTAATAATTTTGACTATCCAAACTATTATCTATTTTGTTATTTTCAATTAAAAACTATGTTTATTAAAAATTCTTTTTGCATATTTGAGAATTTGACAAAACTATGATAATGAAAAGTGTTTCAAATTGAATAAATAATGCAAACTATATTTTATTTTCATAATTAATAATTTTGACTATCCAAACTATTATCTATTTTTTATTTTCAATTAAAACTATGTTTATTAAAAATTCTTTTTTGCATATTTGAGAATTTGACAAAACTATGATAATGAAAAGTGTTTCAAATTGAATAAATAATGCAAACTATTTTTTTATTTTCATAATTAATAATTTTGAATATCCAAACTATTATCTATTTTTTTATTTTCAATTAAAAACTATGTTTATTAAAAATTCTTTTTGCATATTTGAGAATTTGACAAAACTATGATAATGAAAAGTGTTTCAAATTGAATAAATAATGCAAACTATTTTTTATTTTCATAACTAATAATTTTGACTATCCAAACTATTATCTATTTTGTTATTTTCAATTAAAAACTATGTTTATTAAAAATTCTTTTTGCATATTTGAGAATTTGACAAAACTATGATAATGAAAAGTGTTTCAAATTGAATAAATAATGCAAACTATATTTTATTTTCATAATTAATAATTTTGACTATCCAAACTATTATCTATTTTTTATTTTCAATTAAAACCTATGTTTATTAAAAATTCTTTTTGCATATTTGAGAATTTGACAAAACTATGATAATGAAAAGTGTTTCAAATTGAATAAATAATGCAAACTATTTTTTTATTTTCATAATTAATAATTTTGACTATCCAAACTATTATCTATTTTGTTATTTTCAATTAAAAACTATGTTTATTAAAAATTCTTTTTGCATATTTGAGAATTTGACAAAACTATGATAATGAAAAGTGTTTCAAATTGAATAAATAATGCAAAACTATTTTTTATTTTCATAATTAATAATTTTGACTATCCAAACTATTATCTATTTTCTTATTTTGACTTCATTTGGTATATTTCGTGCATTTACTTATTTTTTTTGAGCTAGTTGACCCTGAAATTGAAAAGCACTACAAATTAACTCTGAAAATGTTGAAAGTTGGCATGCTATCATCATTTCACCCAATAGCATGTGTTAAAAAGTTGAGAGGGCTACGAAAAAAACTGGATGCAGTTCGTGTACAAAACTGACAATCTCTCTCGAAGTAGCACGGTTTCGAACGAGAACTCATCTCTTACAAAGGGATTTCATTTTTCTAACTTATTTGAACTCCATACTTTTTGTGTGTTCGAAATGCACCATTCAAAGGCACATCAAAAAATTTCAACAATTTCTGACTTCATTTGGTATATTTCGTGCATTTACTTATTTTTTCGAGCTAGTTGACCCTGAAATTGAAAAGCACTACAAATGAACTCTGAAAATGTTGAAAGTTGGCATGCTATCATCATTTCACCCACATAGCATGTGTTAAAAATTTGAGAGGGCTACGACAAAAACTGGATGCAGTTCGTGTACAAAACTGACAATCTCTCTCGAAGTAGTAGGGTTTCGAACGAGAACTCATCTTTTACAAAGGGATTTCATTTTTTTACCTTATTTGAACTCCATACATTTTGTGTGTTCAAAATGCACCATTCAAAGGCACATCACAAAATTTCAACAATTTCTGACTTCATTTGGTATATTTCGTGCATTTACTTTTTTTTTGAGCTAGTTGACCCTGAAATTGAAAAGCACTACAAATGAACTCTGAAAATGCTGAAAGTTGGCATGCTATCATCATTTCACCCACATAGGATGTGTTAAAAAGTTGGGAGGGCTACGACAAAAACTGGATGTAGTTCGTGTACAAAACTGACAATCTCTCTCGAAGTAGCAGGGTTTCGAACTAGAACTCATCTTTTACAAAGGGATTTCATTTTTTTTAACTTATTTGAACTCCATACTTTTTGTGTGTTCAAAATGCACCATTCAAAGGCACATCACAAAATTTCAACAATTTCTGACTTCATTTGGTATATTTCGTGCATTTACTTATTTTTTTTGAGCTAGTTGACCCTGAAATTGAAAAGCACTACAAATGAACTCTGAAAATGTTGAAAGTTGGCATGATATAATCATTTCACCCACATAGCATGTGTTAAAAAGTTCAGAGGGCTACGACAAAAACTGGATGCTGTTCGTGTACAAAACTGACAATCTCTCTCGAAGTAGCACGGTTTCGAACGAGAACTCATCTCTTACAAAGGGATTTCATTTTTTTAACTTATTTGAACTCCATAATTTTTGTGTGTTCAAAATGCACCATTCAAAGGCACATCACAAAATTTCAATAATTTCTCACTTCATTTGGTATATTTCGTGCATTTACTTATTTTTTTTGAGCTAGTTGACCCTGAAATTGAAAAGCACTACAAATGAACTCTGAAAATGTTGAAAGTTGGCATGATATAATCATTTCACCCACATAGCATGTGTTAAAAAGTTGAGATGGCTATGACAAAAACTGGATATAGTTCGTGTACAAAACTGACAATCTCTCTCGAAGTAGCAGGGTTTCGAACGAGAACTCATCTCTTACAAAGGGATTTCATTTTTTAAAACTTATTTGAACTCCATACTTTTTGTGTATTCAAAATGCACCATTAAAAGGCACATCACAAAAGTTCAAAAATTTCTGACTTCATTTGGTATATTTCGTGCATTTACTTATTTTTTTGAGCTGGTTGATCCTGAAATTGAAAAGCACTACAAATGAACTCTGAAAATGTTGAAAGTTGGCATGCTATCATCATTTCACCCACATAGCATGTGTTAAAACGTTGAGAGGGCTACGACAAAAAATGGATGCAGTTCGTGTACAAAACTGACAATCTCTCTCGAAGTAGAAGGGTTTCGAACGAGAACTCATCTCTTACAAAGGGATTTCATTTTTTTTAACTTATTTGAACTCCATACTTTTTCTGTGTTCAAAATGCACCATTCAAAGGCACATCACAAAATTTCAACAATTTCTGACTTCATTTGGTATATTTCGTGCATTTACTTTTTTTTTGAGCTAGTTGACCCTGAAATTGAAAAGCACTACAAATGAACTCTGAAAATGTTGAAAGTTGGGATGCTATCATAATTTCACCCACATAGCATGTGTTAAAAAGTTGAGAGGGCTACGACAAAAACTGGATGCAATTCGTGTACAAAACTGACAATCTCTCTCGAAGTAGGAGGGTTTCGAACGAGAACTCATCTCTTACAAAGGGATTTCATTTTTTTAAACTTATTTGAACTCCATACTTTATGTGTGTTCAAAATGCACCATTCAAAGGCACATCACAAAATTTCAACAATTTCTGACTTCATTTGGTATATTTCGTGCATTTACTTTCTTTTTTTTGAGCTAGTTGACCCTGAAATTGAAAAGCACTACAAATGAACTCTGAAAATGTTGAAAGTTGGCATGCTATCATAATTTCACCCACATAGCATGTGTTAAAAAGTTGAGAGGGCTACGACAAAAACTGGATGCAGTTCGTGTACAAAACTGACAATCTCTCTCGAAGTAGGAGGGTTTCGAACGAGAACTCATCTCTTACAAAGGGATTTCATTTTTTTAAACTTATTTGAACTCCATACTTTTTGTGTGTTCAAAATGCACCATTCAAAGGCACATCACAAAATTTCAACAATTTCTGACTTCATTTGGTATATTTCGTGCATTTACTTATTTTTTTGAGCTAGTTGACCCTGAAATTGAAAAGCACTACAAATGAACTCTGAAAATGTTGAAAGTTGGCATGCTATCATCATTTCACCCACATAGCATGTGTTAAAAAGTTGAGAGGGCTACGACAAAAACTGGATGCAGTTCGTGTACAAAACTGACAATCTCTCTCGAAGTAGCAGGGTTTCGAACGAGAACTCATCTCTTACAAAGGGATTTCATTTTTTTTAACTTATTGGAACTCCATACTTTTTGTGTGTTCAAAATGCACCATTCAAAGGCACATCACAAAATTTCAACAATTTCTGACTTCATTTGGTATATTTCGTGCATTTACTTTTTTTTTGAGCTAGTTGACCCTGAAATTGAAAAGCACTACAAATGAACTCTGAAAATGCTGAAAGTTGGCATGCTATCATCATTTCACCCACATAGCATGTGTTAAAAAGTTCAGAGGGCTACGACAAAAACTGGATGCAGTTCGTGTACAAAACTCACAATCTCTCTCGAAGTAGCAGGGTTTCGAACGAGAACTCATCTCTTACAAAGGGATTTCATTTTTTTAACTTATTTGAACTCCATATTTTTTGTGTGTTCAAAATGCACCATTCAAAGGCACATCACAAAATTTCAACAATTTCTCACTTCATTTGGTATATTTCGTGCATTTACTTTTTTTTTTTGAGCTAGTTGACCCTGAAATTGAAAAGCACTACAAATGAACTCAGAAAATGTTGAAAGTTGGCAAGCTATCATCATTTCACCCACATAGCATGTGTTAAAAAGTTGAGAGGGCTACGACAAAAACTGGATGTAGTTCGTGTACAAAACTGACAATCTCTCTCGAAGTAGGAGGGTTTCGAACGAGAACTCATCTCTTACAAAGGGATTTCATTTTTTCAACTTATTTGAACTCCATCATTTTTGTGTGTTCAAAATGCACTATTCAAAGGCACATCACAAAATTTCAACAATTTCTGACTTCATTTGGTATATTTCGTGCATTTACTTATTTTTTTGAGCTAGTTGACCCTGAAATTGAAAAGCACTACAAATGAACTCTGAAAATGTTGAAAGTTGGCATGCTATCATCATTTCACCCACATAGCATGTGTTAAAAAGTTGAGAGGGCTACGACAAAAACTGGATCCAGTTCGTGTACAAAACTGACAATCTCTCTCGGAGTAGCAGGGTTTCGAACGAGAATTCATCTCTTACAAAGGGATTTCATTTTTTTAACTTATTTGAACTCCATACTTTTTGTGTGTTCAAAATGCACCATTAAAAGGCACATCACAAAATCTCAACAATTTCTGACTTCATTTGGTATATTTCGTGCATTTACTTTTTTTTTTGAGCTAGTTGACCCCGAAATTGAAAAGCACTACAAATGAACTCTGAAAATGTTGAAAGTTGGCATGATATCATAATTTCACCCACATAGCATGTGTTAAAAAGTTGAGATGGCTATGACAAAAACTGGATGTAGTTCGTGTACAAAACTAACAATCTCTCTCGAAGTAGCAGGGTTTCGAACGAGAACTCATCTCTTACAAAGGGATTTCATTTTTTTAACTTATTTGAACTCCATACTTTTTGTGTGTTCAAAATGCACCATTCAAAGGCACATCACAAAATTTCAACAATTTCTGACTTCATTTGGTATATTTCGTGCATTTACTTATTTTTTTTGAGCTAGTTGACCCTGAAATTGAAAAGCACTACAAATGAACTCTGAAAATGTTGAAAGTTGGCATGCTATCATCATTTCACCCACATAGCATGTGTTAAAAAGTTGAGAGGGCTACGACAAAAACTGGATGTAGTTCGTGTACAAAACTGACAATCTCTCTCGAAGTAGCACGGTTTCGAACGAGAACTCATCTCTTACAAAGGGATTTCATTTTTTTAACTTATTTGAACTCCATACTTTTTGTGTGTTCAGAATGCACCATTCAAAGGCACATCACAAAATTTCAACAATTTCTCACTTCATTTGGTATATTTCGTGCATTTACTTATTTTTTTTGAGCTAATTGACCCTGAAATTGAAAAGCACTACAAATGAACTCCGAAAATGTTGAAAGTTGGCATGATATCATCATTTCACCCACATAGCATGTGTTAAAAAGTTGAGATGGCTATGACAAAAACTGGATATAGTTCGTGTACAAAACTGACAATCTCTCTCGAAGTAGCAGGGTTTCGAACGAGAACTCATCTCTTACAAAGGGATTTCATTTTTTTAAACTTATTTGAACTCCATACTTTTTGTGTATTCAAAATGCACCATTCAAAGGCACATCACAAAATTTCAACAATTTCTGACTTCATTTGGTATATTTCGTGCGTTTACTTATTTTTTTGAGCTAGTTGATCCTGAAATTGAAAAGCACTACAAATGAACTTTGAAAATGTTGAAAGTTGGGATGCTATCATCATTTAACCCACGTAGCATGTGTTAAAAAGTTGAGAGGGCTACGACAAAAACTGGATGCAATTCGTGTACAAAACTGACAATCTCTCTCGAAGTAGCAGGGTTTCGAACGAGAACTCATCTCTTACAAAGGGATTTCATTTTTTTCAACTTATTTGAACTCCATACTTTTTGTGTGTTCAAAATGCACCATTCAAAGGCACATCACAAAATTTCAACAATTTCTGACTTCATTTGGTATATTTCGTGCATTTACTTTCTTTTTTTTGAGCTAGTTGACCCTGAAATTGAAAAGCACTACAAATGAACTCTGAAAATGTTGAAAGTTGGCATGCTATCATAATTTCACCCACATAGCATGTGTTAAAAAGTTGAGAGGGCTACGACAAAAACTGGATGCAGTTCGTGTACAAAACTGACAATCTCTCTCGAAGTAGCAGGGTTTCGAACTAGAACTCATCTTTTACAAAGGGATTTCATTTTTTTTAACTTATTTGAACTCCATACTTTTTGTGTGTTCAAAATGCACCATTCAAAGGCACATCACAAAATTTCAACAATTTCTGACTTCATTTGGTATATTTCGTGCATTTACTTATTTTTTTTGAGCTAGTTGACCCTGAAATTGAAAAGCACTACAAATGAACTCTGAAAATGTTGAAAGTTGGCATGATATAATCATTTCACCCACATAGCATGTGTTAAAAAGTTCAGAGGGCTACGACAAAAACTGGATGCTGTTCGTGTACAAAACTGACAATCTCTCTCGAAGTAGCACGGTTTCGAACGAGAACTCATCTCTTACAAAGGGATTTCATTTTTTTAACTTATTTGAACTCCATAATTTTTGTGTGTTCAAAATGCACCATTCAAAGGCACATCACAAAATTTCAACAATTTCTCACTTCATTTGGTATATTTCGTGCATTTACTTATTTTTTTTGAGCTAGTTGACCCTGAAATTGAAAAGCACTACAAATGAACTCTGAAAATGTTGAAAGTTGGCATGATATAATCATTTCACCCACATAGCATGTGTTAAAAAGTTGAGATGGCTATGACAAAAACTGGATATAGTTCGTGTACAAAACTGACAATCTCTCTCGAAGTAGCAGGGTTTCGAACGAGAACTCATCTCTTACAAAGGGATTTCATTTTTTAAAACTTATTTGAACTCCATACTTTTTGTGTATTCAAAATGCACCATTAAAAGGCACATCACAAAAGTTCAAAAATTTCTGACTTCATTTGGTATATTTCGTGCATTTACTTATTTTTTTGAGCTGGTTGATCCTGAAATTGAAAAGCACTACAAATGAACTCTGAAAATGTTGAAAGTTGGCATGCTATCATCATTTCACCCACATAGCATGTGTTAAAACGTTGAGAGGGCTACGACAAAAAATGGATGCAGTTCGTGTACAAAACTGACAATCTCTCTCGAAGTAGAAGGGTTTCGAACGAGAACTCATCTCTTACAAAGGGATTTCATTTTTTTTAACTTATTTGAACTCCATACTTTTTCTGTGTTCAAAATGCACCATTCAAAGGCACATCACAAAATTTCAACAATTTCTGACTTCATTTGGTATATTTCGTGCATTTACTTTTTTTTTGAGCTAGTTGACCCTGAAATTGAAAAGCACTACAAATGAACTCTGAAAATGTTGAAAGTTGGGATGCTATCATAATTTCACCCACATAGCATGTGTTAAAAAGTTGAGAGGGCTACGACAAAAACTGGATGCAATTCGTGTACAAAACTGACAATCTCTCTCGAAGTAGGAGGGTTTCGAACGAGAACTCATCTCTTACAAAGGGATTTCATTTTTTTAAACTTATTTGAACTCCATACTTTATGTGTGTTCAAAATGCACCATTCAAAGGCACATCACAAAATTTCAACAATTTCTGACTTCATTTGGTATATTTCGTGCATTTACTTTCTTTTTTTTGAGCTAGTTGACCCTGAAATTGAAAAGCACTACAAATGAACTCTGAAAATGTTGAAAGTTGGCATGCTATCATAATTTCACCCACATAGCATGTGTTAAAAAGTTGAGAGGGCTACGACAAAAACTGGATGCAGTTCGTGTACAAAACTGACAATCTCTCTCGAAGTAGGAGGGTTTCGAACGAGAACTCATCTCTTACAAAGGGATTTCATTTTTTTAAACTTATTTGAACTCCATACTTTTTGTGTGTTCAAAATGCACCATTCAAAGGCACATCACAAAATTTCAACAATTTCTGACTTCATTTGGTATATTTCGTGCATTTACTTATTTTTTTGAGCTAGTTGACCCTGAAATTGAAAAGCACTACAAATGAACTCTGAAAATGTTGAAAGTTGGCATGCTATCATCATTTCACCCACATAGCATGTGTTAAAAAGTTGAGAGGGCTACGACAAAAACTGGATGCAGTTCGTGTACAAAACTGACAATCTCTCTCGAAGTAGCAGGGTTTCGAACGAGAACTCATCTCTTACAAAGGGATTTCATTTTTTTAAACTTATTTGAACTCCATACTTTTTGTGTATTCAAAATGCACCATTCAAAGGCACATCACAAAATTTCAACAATTTCTGACTTCATTTGGTATATTTCGTGCGTTTACTTATTTTTTTGAGCTAGTTGATCCTGAAATTGAAAAGCACTACAAATGAACTTTGAAAATGTTGAAAGTTGGCATGCTATCATCATTTAACCCACGTAGCATGTGTTAAAAAGTTGAGAGGGCTACGACAAAAACTGGATGCAATTCGTGTACAAAACTGACAATCTCTCTCGAAGTAGCAGGGTTTCGAACGAGAACTCATCTCTTACAAAGGGATTTCATTTTTTTCAACTTATTTGAACTCCATACTTTTTGTGTGTTCAAAATGCACCATTCAAAGGCACATCACAAAATTTCAACAATTTCTGACTTCATTTGGTATATTTCGTGCATTTACTTTCTTTTTTTTGAGCTAGTTGACCCTGAAATTGAAAAGCACTACAAATGAACTCTGAAAATGTTGAAAGTTGGCATGCTATCATAATTTCACCCACATAGCATGTGTTAAAAAGTTGAGAGGGCTACGACAAAAACTGGATGCAGTTCGTGTACAAAACTGACAATCTCTCTCGAAGTAGCAGGGTTTCGAACTAGAACTCATCTTTTACAAAGGGATTTCATTTTTTTTAACTTATTTGAACTCCATACTTTTTGTGTGTTCAAAATGCACCATTCAAAGGCACATCACAAAATTTCAACAATTTCTGACTTCATTTGGTATATTTCGTGCATTTACTTATTTTTTTTGAGCTAGTTGACCCTGAAATTGAAAAGCACTACAAATGAACTCTGAAAATGTTGAAAGTTGGCATGATATAATCATTTCACCCACATAGCATGTGTTAAAAAGTTCAGAGGGCTACGACAAAAACTGGATGCTGTTCGTGTACAAAACTGACAATCTCTCTCGAAGTAGCACGGTTTCGAACGAGAACTCATCTCTTACAAAGGGATTTCATTTTTTTAACTTATTTGAACTCCATAATTTTTGTGTGTTCAAAATGCACCATTCAAAGGCACATCACAAAATTTCAACAATTTCTCACTTCATTTGGTATATTTCGTGCATTTACTTATTTTTTTTGAGCTAGTTGACCCTGAAATTGAAAAGCACTACAAATGAACTCTGAAAATGTTGAAAGTTGGCATGATATAATCATTTCACCCACATAGCATGTGTTAAAAAGTTGAGATGGCTATGACAAAAACTGGATATAGTTCGTGTACAAAACTGACAATCTCTCTCGAAGTAGCAGGGTTTCGAACGAGAACTCATCTCTTACAAAGGGATTTCATTTTTTAAAACTTATTTGAACTCCATACTTTTTGTGTATTCAAAATGCACCATTAAAAGGCACATCACAAAAGTTCAAAAATTTCTGACTTCATTTGGTATATTTCGTGCATTTACTTATTTTTTTGAGCTGGTTGATCCTGAAATTGAAAAGCACTACAAATGAACTCTGAAAATGTTGAAAGTTGGCATGCTATCATCATTTCACCCACATAGCATGTGTTAAAACGTTGAGAGGGCTACGACAAAAAATGGATGCAGTTCGTGTACAAAACTGACAATCTCTCTCGAAGTAGAAGGGTTTCGAACGAGAACTCATCTCTTACAAAGGGATTTCATTTTTTTTAACTTATTTGAACTCCATACTTTTTCTGTGTTCAAAATGCACCATTCAAAGGCACATCACAAAATTTCAACAATTTCTGACTTCATTTGGTATATTTCGTGCATTTACTTTTTTTTTGAGCTAGTTGACCCTGAAATTGAAAAGCACTACAAATGAACTCTGAAAATGTTGAAAGTTGGGATGCTATCATAATTTCACCCACATAGCATGTGTTAAAAAGTTGAGAGGGCTACGACAAAAACTGGATGCAATTCGTGTACAAAACTGACAATCTCTCTCGAAGTAGGAGGGTTTCGAACGAGAACTCATCTCTTACAAAGGGATTTCATTTTTTTAAACTTATTTGAACTCCATACTTTATGTGTGTTCAAAATGCACCATTCAAAGGCACATCACAAAATTTCAACAATTTCTGACTTCATTTGGTATATTTCGTGCATTTACTTTCTTTTTTTTGAGCTAGTTGACCCTGAAATTGAAAAGCACTACAAATGAACTCTGAAAATGTTGAAAGTTGGCATGCTATCATAATTTCACCCACATAGCATGTGTTAAAAAGTTGAGAGGGCTACGACAAAAACTGGATGCAGTTCGTGTACAAAACTGACAATCTCTCTCGAAGTAGGAGGGTTTCGAACGAGAACTCATCTCTTACAAAGGGATTTCATTTTTTTAAACTTATTTGAACTCCATACTTTTTGTGTGTTCAAAATGCACCATTCAAAGGCACATCACAAAATTTCAACAATTTCTGACTTCATTTGGTATATTTCGTGCATTTACTTATTTTTTTGAGCTAGTTGACCCTGAAATTGAAAAGCACTACAAATGAACTCTGAAAATGTTGAAAGTTGGCATGCTATCATCATTTCACCCACATAGCATGTGTTAAAAAGTTGAGAGGGCTACGACAAAAACTGGATGCAGTTCGTGTACAAAACTGACAATCTCTCTCGAAGTAGCAGGGTTTCGAACGAGAACTCATCTCTTACAAAGGGATTTCATTTTTTTAAACTTATTTGAACTCCATACTTTTTGTGTATTCAAAATGCACCATTCAAAGGCACATCACAAAATTTCAACAATTTCTGACTTCATTTGGTATATTTCGTGCGTTTACTTATTTTTTTGAGCTAGTTGATCCTGAAATTGAAAAGCACTACAAATGAACTTTGAAAATGTTGAAAGTTGGCATGCTATCATCATTTAACCCACGTAGCATGTGTTAAAAAGTTGAGAGGGCTACGACAAAAACTGGATGCAATTCGTGTACAAAACTGACAATCTCTCTCGAAGTAGCAGGGTTTCGAACGAGAACTCATCTCTTACAAAGGGATTTCATTTTTTTCAACTTATTTGAACTCCATACTTTTTGTGTGTTCAAAATGCACCATTCAAAGGCACATCACAAAATTTCAACAATTTCTGACTTCATTTGGTATATTTCGTGCATTTACTTTCTTTTTTTTGAGCTAGTTGACCCTGAAATTGAAAAGCACTACAAATGAACTCTGAAAATGTTGAAAGTTGGCATGCTATCATAATTTCACCCACATAGCATGTGTTAAAAAGTTGAGAGGGCTACGACAAAAACTGGATGCAGTTCGTGTACAAAACTGACAATCTCTCTCGAAGTAGCAGGGTTTCGAACTAGAACTCATCTTTTACAAAGGGATTTCATTTTTTTTAACTTATTTGAACTCCATACTTTTTGTGTGTTCAAAATGCACCATTCAAAGGCACATCACAAAATTTCAACAATTTCTGACTTCATTTGGTATATTTCGTGCATTTACTTATTTTTTTTGAGCTAGTTGACCCTGAAATTGAAAAGCACTACAAATGAACTCTGAAAATGTTGAAAGTTGGCATGATATAATCATTTCACCCACATAGCATGTGTTAAAAAGTTCAGAGGGCTACGACAAAAACTGGATGCTGTTCGTGTACAAAACTGACAATCTCTCTCGAAGTAGCACGGTTTCGAACGAGAACTCATCTCTTACAAAGGGATTTCATTTTTTTAACTTATTTGAACTCCATAATTTTTGTGTGTTCAAAATGCACCATTCAAAGGCACATCACAAAATTTCAACAATTTCTCACTTCATTTGGTATATTTCGTGCATTTACTTATTTTTTTTGAGCTAGTTGACCCTGAAATTGAAAAGCACTACAAATGAACTCTGAAAATGTTGAAAGTTGGCATGATATAATCATTTCACCCACATAGCATGTGTTAAAAAGTTGAGATGGCTATGACAAAAACTGGATATAGTTCGTGTACAAAACTGACAATCTCTCTCGAAGTAGCAGGGTTTCGAACGAGAACTCATCTCTTACAAAGGGATTTCATTTTTTAAAACTTATTTGAACTCCATACTTTTTGTGTATTCAAAATGCACCATTAAAAGGCACATCACAAAAGTTCAAAAATTTCTGACTTCATTTGGTATATTTCGTGCATTTACTTATTTTTTTGAGCTGGTTGATCCTGAAATTGAAAAGCACTACAAATGAACTCTGAAAATGTTGAAAGTTGGCATGCTATCATCATTTCACCCACATAGCATGTGTTAAAACGTTGAGAGGGCTACGACAAAAAATGGATGCAGTTCGTGTACAAAACTGACAATCTCTCTCGAAGTAGAAGGGTTTCGAACGAGAACTCATCTCTTACAAAGGGATTTCATTTTTTTTAACTTATTTGAACTCCATACTTTTTCTGTGTTCAAAATGCACCATTCAAAGGCACATCACAAAATTTCAACAATTTCTGACTTCATTTGGTATATTTCGTGCATTTACTTTTTTTTTGAGCTAGTTGACCCTGAAATTGAAAAGCACTACAAATGAACTCTGAAAATGTTGAAAGTTGGGATGCTATCATAATTTCACCCACATAGCATGTGTTAAAAAGTTGAGAGGGCTACGACAAAAACTGGATGCAATTCGTGTACAAAACTGACAATCTCTCTCGAAGTAGGAGGGTTTCGAACGAGAACTCATCTCTTACAAAGGGATTTCATTTTTTTAAACTTATTTGAACTCCATACTTTATGTGTGTTCAAAATGCACCATTCAAAGGCACATCACAAAATTTCAACAATTTCTGACTTCATTTGGTATATTTCGTGCATTTACTTTCTTTTTTTTGAGCTAGTTGACCCTGAAATTGAAAAGCACTACAAATGAACTCTGAAAATGTTGAAAGTTGGCATGCTATCATAATTTCACCCACATAGCATGTGTTAAAAAGTTGAGAGGGCTACGACAAAAACTGGATGCAGTTCGTGTACAAAACTGACAATCTCTCTCGAAGTAGGAGGGTTTCGAACGAGAACTCATCTCTTACAAAGGGATTTCATTTTTTTAAACTTATTTGAACTCCATACTTTTTGTGTGTTCAAAATGCACCATTCAAAGGCACATCACAAAATTTCAACAATTTCTGACTTCATTTGGTATATTTCGTGCATTTACTTATTTTTTTGAGCTAGTTGACCCTGAAATTGAAAAGCACTACAAATGAACTCTGAAAATGTTGAAAGTTGGCATGCTATCATCATTTCACCCACATAGCATGTGTTAAAAAGTTGAGAGGGCTACGACAAAAACTGGATGCAGTTCGTGTACAAAACTGACAATCTCTCTCGAAGTAGCAGGGTTTCGAACGAGAACTCATCTCTTACAAAGGGATTTCATTTTTTTTAACTTATTTGAACTCCATACTTTTTGTGTGTTCAAAATGCACCATTCAAAGGCACATCACAAAATTTCAACAATTTCTGACTTCATTTGGTATATTTCGTGCATTTACTTTTTTTTTGAGCTAGTTGACCCTGAAATTGAAAAGCACTACAAATGAACTCTGAAAATGCTGAAAGTTGGCATGCTATCATCATTTCACCCACATAGCATGTGTTAAAAAGTTCAGAGGGCTACGACAAAAACTGGATGCAGTTCGTGTACAAAACTCACAATCTCTCTCGAAGTAGCACGGTTTCGAACGAGAACTCATCTCTTACAAAGGGATTTCATTTTTTTAACTTATTTGAACTCCATACTTTTTGTGTGTTCAAAATGCACCATTCAAAGGCACATCACAAAATTTCAACAATTTCTCACTTCATTTGGTATATTTCGTGCATTTACTTTTTTTTTTTGAGCTAGTTGACCCTGAAATTGAAAAGCACTACAAATGAACTCAGAAAATGTTGAAAGTTGGCAAGCTATCATCATTTCACCCACATAGCATGTGTTAAAAAGTTGAGAGGGCTACGACAAAAACTGGATGTAGTTCGTGTACAAAACTGACAATCTCTCTCGAAGTAGGAGGGTTTCGAACGAGAACTCATCTCTTACAAAGGGATTTCATTTTTTCAACTTATTTGAACTCCATCATTTTTGTGTGTTCAAAATGCACTATTCAAAGGCACATCACAAAATTTCAACAATTTCTGACTTCATTTGGTATATTTCGTGCATTTACTTATTTTTTTGAGCTAGTTGACCCTGAAATTGAAAAGCACTACAAATGAACTCTGAAAATGTTGAAAGTTGGCATGCTATCATCATTTCACCCACATAGTATGTGTTAAAAAGTTGAGAGGGCTACGACAAAAACTGGATCCAGTTTGTGTACAAAACTGACAATCTCTCTCGGAGTAGCAGGGTTTCGAACGAGAATTCATCTCTTACAAAGGGATTTCATTTTTTTAACTTATTTGAACTCCATACTTTTTGTGTGTTCAAAATGCACCATTAAAAGGCACATCACAAAATCTCAACAATTTCTGACTTCATTTGGTATATTTCGTGCATTTACTTTTTTTTTTTGAGCTAGTTGACCCCGAAATTGAAAAGCACTACAAATGAACTCTGAAAATGTTGAAAGTTGGCATGATATCATAATTTCACCCACATAGCATGTGTTAAAAAGTTGAGATGGCTATGACAAAAACTGGATGTAGTTCGTGTACAAAACTAACAATCTCTCTCGAAGTAGCAGGGTTTCGAACGAGAACTCATCTCTTACAAAGGGATTTCATTTTTTTAACTTATTTGAACTCCATACTTTTTGTGTGTTCAAAATGCACCATTCAAAGGCACATCACAAAATTTCAACAATTTCTGACTTCATTTGGTATATTTCGTGCATTTACTTATTTTTTTTGAGCTAGTTGACCCTGAAATTGAAAAGCACTACAAATGAACTCTGAAAATGTTGAAAGTTGGCATGCTATCATCATTTCACCCACATAGCATGTGTTAAAAAGTTGAGAGGGCTACGACAAAAACTGGATGTAGTTCGTGTACAAAACTGACAATCTCTCTCGAAGTAGCACGGTTTCGAACGAGAACTCATCTCTTACAAAGGGATTTCATTTTTTTAACTTATTTGAACTCCATACTTTTTGTGTGTTCAGAATGCACCATTCAAAGGCACATCACAAAATTTCAACAATTTCTCACTTCATTTGGTATATTTCGTGCATTTACTTATTTTTTTTGAGCTAATTGACCCTGAAATTGAAAAGCACTACAAATGAACTCCGAAAATGTTGAAAGTTGGCATGATATCATCATTTCACCCACATAGCATGTGTTAAAAAGTTGAGATGGCTATGACAAAAACTGGATATAGTTCGTGTACAAAACTGACAATCTCTCTCGAAGTAGCAGGGTTTCGAACGAGAACTCATCTCTTACAAAGGGATTTCATTTTTTTAAACTTATTTGAACTCCATACTTTTTGTGTATTCAAAATGCACCATTCAAAGGCACATCACAAAATTTCAACAATTTCTGACTTCATTTGGTATATTTCGTGCGTTTACTTATTTTTTTGAGCTAGTTGATCCTGAAATTGAAAAGCACTACAAATGAACTTTGAAAATGTTGAAAGTTGGCATGCTATCATCATTTAACCCACGTAGCATGTGTTAAAAAGTTGAGAGGGCTACGACAAAAACTGGATGCAATTCGTGTACAAAACTGACAATCTCTCTCGAAGTAGCAGGGTTTCGAACGAGAACTCATCTCTTACAAAGGGATTTCATTTTTTTAAACTTATTTGAACTCCATACTTTTTGTGTGTTCAAAATGCACCATTCAAAGGCACATCACAAAATTTCAACAATTTCTGACTTCATTTGGTATATTTCGTGCATTTACTTTCTTTTTTTTGAGCTAGTTGACCCTGAAATTGAAAAGCACTACAAATGAACTCTGAAAATGTTGAAAGTTGGAATGCTATCATCATTTCACCCACATAGCATGTGTTAAAAAGTTGAGAGGGCTACGACAAAAACTGGATGCAGTTCGTGTACAAAACTGACAATCTCTCTCGAAGTAGGAGGGTTTCGAACGAGAACTCATCTCTTACAAAGGGATTTCATTTTTTTAACTTATTTGAACTCCATACTTTTTGTGTGTTCAAAATGCACCATTCAAAGGCACATCACAAAGGGATTTCTTCTTCTCTCATATATGGTGGACACTAGCTCACCTGATTTTTCAAGCGTCGATGATGGTCGCTACTCCTACTTCCCCTAGTGCATAACCAATATCTAGCACAAGGAGAAGAAGGAGAAGCGGCCCCCACAACTAAAGTGGTTCCGCGGCACGCCACGTGGTTCCGCTGCACGCCACGTGGCTCCGCTGCACGCCACGTGGGACTAATGGTCTTTCATTTTTAAATGATTATTTTAATCAAAAACAGATCTGTTACAAAAGGGATTTCATTTTTTGAACTTATTTGAACTGAAGACTTTTTGTATATATATGTGGTCGAAATGCATGATACCATGAAGTTAGAAAGGGCTAAACCATTCTAAAGTAGCAAATGAAGTTAGAAAGGGCTAAACCATTCAAATTTGGAAACTATAATGGCACAAACAGAAACTAGACATATATAAATTGGTCCAAGAAGTACATGATACTGGCCCAAACAGTACATAATAATAGCTACCATAGATATATATACAAGTGTTCGACGTTCAGAACACTACTCGTCTGAATCATGTAAATCAAAATGTCCACGTTCCTCGAGGTGACGCTGGCCATAGTTGACGACTCGAATCTTGCGGTACAACTCGTATGAAACGTATGCATCTTTTGCTGCATACTCAATGTTGATATCATCAAGTGGGCCCTTCTCCCAAAGTTTGTGCTGATACTTCGGGAAACTGGTCTTCATATCACCATATGACTCGTCGATCAAGGCAACTGCCATATGAGCCATCGAAGTCCTGTTATGTCGAAGCCTGAATATCGTTTGGAGATCAACGAGGCAACAAGCTGGTATCTCAATACCGAAGCTGTGCCTCATCTTCAGCTTGTCGTTCCTTATGTCAACGGAAGCAAAAGTGACGCCGCTGCGAAGGAACTCCATGAGTCCTGGACAATGCTTCTCACTCCTGCAACAGAAACAAATTAAAATGGAACAAATGTTACATACTGCTGCAATAAGGAAACATGTTTCACTACAACTAAAGAGAAAATTATCTATAGGATTCAAATAGAACATATGCAATGGAACCTAGAGAGATCACTACAACTATTTGAAGCGAACCAACTATGATTCCAATGGAACATATTAAACACTAGTTCATTCTAATACGATTTTTCAGATTATGGAACACTATTCCAATCAGATTGTGTTCCCCTTCAACTAATCAAAATTGTTTCACTACAACTATTTGAAGCGAACCAGCTATGATTCCAATGGAACATATTAAACACTAGTTCATTCTAATATGATTTTTCAGATTATGGAACACTATTCCAATCAGATTGTGTTCCCCTTGAACTAATCAAAATTGTTTCACTACAACTATTTGAAGGGAACCAACTATGATTCCAATGGAACATATTAAACACTAGTTGATTCTAATACGATTTTTCAGATTATGGAAAACTATTCCAATTAGATTGTGCTCCCCTTCAAGTAATCAAAATTGTTTCACTACAACTATTTGAAGGGAACCAACTATGATTCCAATGGAACATATTAAACACTAGTTGATTCTAATACGATTTTTCAGATTATGGAACACTATTCCAATTAGATTGTGCTCCCCTTCAACTAATCAAAATTGTTTCACTACAACTATTTGAAGGGAACCAACTATGATTGAAACAAACAAATAAACTTATACAATGTCAGTATCTTGGATCAAAGAAAGCCTCAAAACTTACCTCGCCCATTGGAAGATCAAGACATGGCTTGCGAAGCATATTTGGATGACGGCAACACCGCGCTGATCGGCCGTGTACTCCAGATCAAGCCCGAAGAACTTCTCATGATCCGCTGCATGGTCAAACCATCGTTCCTTCAACTGTTCAAGAAAAACGACACCTCCCTGCCCAGGTTCGTGTACACGACACGGAGCTTTGTCGTGCCATGCGCGACCACCTCATGAAAGCTAGTTGGCATGGTGGAAGAAGAGAAGGGAAGAAGATAGGAGAAGAACAGAGAGGGCGACGCGAGAGAGAACAAGAACAGAGAAATGGCGACTGTACGCTTCGGATCGTGCTTTTCATCGCCCGAAACAACGCGGGATGCAAACCGTCTGGGCCTTTAATCCCGGGTTGAGCCACCAACCGGGACTAAAGAGGTATACCAAACGGTTGCCACCACTACGGCAGGCCACGTGTTAGGCTTTTAGTCCCGGGTTCAACCACCAACCGGGACTAAAGAGGTATACCAACGGTCGCCCCACTACGGAGGCCACGTGTTAGTCCTTTAGTCCCGGGTTGAGCCACCAACCGGGACTAAAGGGGGATACGAATGGTTGCCACCACCACTGCCCGCCGCGTAGCCCTTTAGTCCCGGTTTGGGACACGAACCGGGACTAAAAGCTCCTTACGGGCCGGGACTAACGCCTCGAGGGAGGCATTGAGAATTGGGGCGACGTGGCCGGGCCTTTAGTCCCGGCCCAGAGGCAGGCCGGGACTAAATGGTCCAGGCCAAAGGCCCGTTTTCTACTAGTGCAACCTGTGAGCCGTTGAACATCGTGTATTCTGACCGGCCTCTCCATTCGGACGATGGTCCCGATCTTTTCGGGGTTGACATCGATCCCTCATTCGGAAACGAAGAAACCGAGTAACTTTCCGCTGGGAACGCCGAATGAACATTTGGCGGGGTTGAGCTTGATATCGTACCTACGAAGGTCGGCGAATGTTTCTGCCAAGTCAGTCAGCAGGTCGGAACCTTTGCGTGACTTGACTACGATATCATCCATATATGCCTCCACATTTCGACCGATCTGGTCGAGAAGGCATTTTTGGATCATGCGCATAAAGGTAGCTCCTGCATTCTTCAAACCAAATGGCATAGTGATGTAGCAGAAGCACCCGAATGGGGTGATGAAGGCTGTCTTTAATTCATCGGGGCCATACAGACGGATCTCATGATAGCCCGAGTAGGCATCAAGAAATGACAAACGCTCGCAACCCGCAGTCGAATCGATAATTTGATCTATGCGGGGGAGCGGAAAATGGTCTTTCGGGCAGACCTTATTGAGATGCTTGAAGTCGATGCACATTCGGAGCGACTTGTCCTTCTTGGGAACCATGACAACATTGGCGAGCCTCTCGGAGTGGTGAACCTCGCGAATGAAGTTGGCTGCCAGCAGCTTGGCCACTTCCTCCCTGATTGCTTTCCTCTTGTGCGCGGCAGACCGGCGCACGCGCTCTCGGACGGGCCGAGCGACGGGGTCCACATGCAGTCGGTGCTCAGCCAACTCCCTGGGTACACCTGGCATGTCAGTGGGTTTCCATGCGAAGATGTCCCAGTTCTCACGGAGGAATTGGGTGAGCTCGGCTTCCTATTTAGGATCGAGGGTGGTGGAGATGTTCGTCGGGGCAGCAGTGTCGTCCGTCGGGTGAATGCTGACCTTCTTCGTCTCTCCCGCCGACTGGAATGCAGACTCTGAAGCTGGCTTCTTTGAGCGCATCAGGTCGGCGGGGTCGACTGTTTTCTTGTACTCGTCGAGCTCGAGAACGGCCATTTGCTGGTCGACGATTCTTGATCCCTGCTGCAGACACTCTTCGGCTCATTGTCGATTGCCCGTGATGGTGATCACGCCTTTCGGGCCTGGCATCTTCAGCTTCAAGTATACGTAACATGGACGGGCCATGAAACTCACATACGCTGGGCGGCCCAGAATTGCGTGGTAAGCGCTCTGGAAATCCACCACCTCAAACGTGAGCTTTTCCTTGCGAAAGTTCTTGTCGGAGCCGAAAACGACGTCCAACGCGATCTGGCCGAGTGACTTGGCCTTCCGTCCAGGGACAACTCCATGGAACTGCATGCTGCTCTCGCTGAGTTTGGACATCGGAATGCCCATCCCCTTGAGAGTGTCGGCGTACATGATGTTCAAACCGCTGCCGCCGTCCATGAGGACTTTGTGCAGTCGGACTCCTTCTACCACCGGGTCGACGACCAGAGCTTGTCTTCCTGGGGTGGGTACGTGTGCTGGATGATCCGACTGGTCAAAGGTGATCACAGTCTGAGACCATTTGAGGAACTTGGGGCTGGTAGGGGTGGCCATGTTCACCTCCCTGTTCACCAGCTTCAGTCGACTCTTGCTCTCCACGTCAGCAAAAATCATGAGTGTCGCATGGACTTGGGGGAACGGATCCTCCTTATCCTCCTCATCCTGTTCATTGACCTTTTCACTCGGTTGCCCTTCGCCGAACCCCTGGATCAGGAGGCGACACTATCGAGTGGTATGCTTTGGATATATGGGGTTGCCCTCTTCGTCCATCTTCGTATGAACCGGACATGGCTGGTCCAGGATGGGATTATTGAACTGCTTCTTCTTGGGGGTAAACTGCGCCTTCCCTTTGCCCTTGAACTTGGCATTGGTCACGACTGCAGCTTCTGCCAGCGGAGTGGACGGAGCTTTTTGCTTTTGCTTCCGAGTGTTGCTTCCATCTCCATCGCCGACTGTCTTGTGCTTCCCACTACGGATGCGGTCTTCTTCTTCGCCATTTGCATAGTGTGCTGCTATCTCCATCATCTTGCTCATGGAGATGTCACCTGTTCGGCCGAACTTTAGGTACAAATCTCTGTACCGCACGCCTGCCTTGAAGGCGCAGACTGCTTGATGCTCGGTGACGTTCTCCACCGTGTGGTAGAGTGTTGTCCAACGCTGAATGAAGTCACGCAAGGGCTCATTCTGCTTCTGGACGCAATGCTGGAGCTCCAAGAGGCCCGCAGGGCGCTTGCACGTCCCTTTGAAGGTCTTGATGAACACTCGGGCCAGATCTGCCCAACTGTAGATGCTTGAGGGGGCCAACTGATTCAGCCACGCTCGCGTCGAGCCGTCGAGCATCAGAGGGAGGTGCTTCATGGCGACATGGTCGTCTCCTCCTCCGATCTGGACTGCCACTCGGTAGTCATCTAGCCATGTTTCTGACTTGGACTCTCCTGTAAACTTGCTGATTCCCGTCGCCAATCGGAAGTTGGGCGGGATGTCAGCCGAACGGATGGCTCGACTGAAACAGTCAAGACCAGACACGATGGTCCTGCTTCCACTCGGACGGTCCATATCGTGACCATCGCGGTGGGCTCGGCCCCTGTCGACCCTTCGCTGGGCGATACACCCTCTTGCGTCGGGCCTTGGGTCGTAAGTGTCGCCGACTGAACGCCGATCATCATGATGTTGGGGCCCATAGGGCCCACCCCGCGGAGGGGTGCGTGAACGGCGGCGATCTTCGTGATTTATGGAACGGTTGCCTCCCCTGTGGCGCTGATGGGAACCAGGGCTGTGAACTGACCGATGCGTATTCGCATGAACAGAACTATTATGGATCCTGTTGTGCGACTGGGAGACTGCCGAATTCTGCTGCTGCGCCGTGTGTAACAGGGCTCGGATCTGCTCGATCCCTCTACCAGCCTCTGAATCAGTCGGCTGGAGGGAATCGGCTATAATGGCAGCCGCAGCCAAGTTGAGGAGGGGTGTGCGGAACAACTCCACGTTGCTCCGTCGAGTGTGCCGACTGGCAGAACGGCGAGGTGGACGGCGCGCGCCGGACGTTTCGCCGACCTCGTGCTTGTTCCGGCCAGCTTGACGGGGATCTTCATGGGAGTTGGCCATGTGTACTTCTGCTGCGGGCCCGCGACCCGCATACTCGGAAGGAAACTCAGTCGAAACCGAGTCCGAGTGCTGGGACAGCGGGGCAACCACAACGGACTCTAGAACCGCCACTTGTGAAGACGCGTTCTGGCGCGCCTGGGCGTGTTGCACCCAACGCTGGAGCCGCGGACGGCGAGACCGCTTGCTGCGTCGCGTGACGGCGGTGCAGGTCGACACCAGAGCCGACTGTTGGAGAAGAAGAATGCCGCGGGCGCCGGCACGGAAGTGCGTAGCCCCACGACGGGGAAGCGCCTCGACGTCGAGAGGAGCATCCCGAAGCCACGCCGAATCGTCGACGATGAAGGAGAGAGCGCCGAAGAAGATCTGGTGACCCATGCTCGAACCTCCACCGGACGACATGACGAAAGGAAGTAGTCGCAAACTCGCCGGAAGTCGCTTAGACGCCTGCCCCACGGTGGGCGCCAACTATCGTGGGTATAAGTCTGGCAGTAGATGTGTAGGGTACGAATAGGATGGGCAGAGCCTTAACTACGGCGAGGTTGTATGAGTTCAGGCCCCTCTGCGGTGGAGGTAATAGCCCTACGTCTCAGTGCTCTGGGAGCTTGTTGTCGAGTGGAATATAGAATACAATGAGTTGCCAACCCTTGCACCAGTGGAGGAGGGTGGCTTATATAGAGTGCGCTGCCCTCCACAACGGTTCGATGCACAGGGGTGGAGTAGTGGCGAATAAATGCCTACGTTACAGGTAACGTACGTCTTAAATGTTAATAAAGACGTGTGGAAACGTACGACCGTTTCCCTCGTGGGGGGTTACGGTGTACAGAGTGGAATCCAGTCGGTCAGTTCGATACGCTCCGAATGCTCGTCTTCGACTGGATGGTCGAAGGTCTGTTACCGACTGGATGATGGGAACTATTAGTTCAGTCGGAACTGACTAAGGGCCTTGTCCCTTATGAAGGGTAGTCCTTGGGTAGGACCTATAGGGCAGACTTATGACCCTACCCTAGGACTATAACCCCATCAAGAAGCAACGCTGAGCAGGAAGGCAAAAGAATGAGGGTGTGACCGCGGAGGAGAAGCAAGGTCTACTAAAATTATACTTAATAGATCTCAGTTTTCTTTTCTCTTGTAGGAGTAGGAGTATACATGGTCTGTTTGGAACTTTGGCCGTGCACCTCTGGCTCAGAGTCATCTAAACAGCCCCCGCCTCCTCCTTCGTCGTGCATCATGCCCATCATCTTCCTATTCGCGTCATCGTACACCGGTTGAGACATACCAGTAAACAGAGAGCAGGCACCGAGTTGCTCCACGCCCGGCGTACGTGATCATCGACCCTCTCGCGCCTCTACTCCGGCTTCTGGATTGACTATGCTGGCCTCTTCTTCGACTAGTCGACCTCGACATCGGCCACCCCCCACTTGATATCGACCACATAATCCCCCGCACGGCTACACTGCCCCGTGCTCTCAACTACCATGACATCGACGATCACCTTGCTTGCGAAACTCCTCGGCTTCCTCTACAGTCAACATGTCCGGGATGCTTCCACTACGACTGCAGGGGATGTCAGCCCGTCACCTTCTACCATCGGCTAGGATCCTTTAATATTAATTATCGTCTTTCCCATACAATTCCTACCTTATCTCTAGGAGGAATCTTTCCCTTCAAGTCCTTTACTCAATATACTTTCCCTCAAGGCTCTATACAACATGCACCACATGTTGGGGAACGTTGCATGGAAAATAAAAAAAAATTACGCACACGTAAGATCTATCCATGGAGATGCATAGCTACGAGAGGGGGAGTGTATCTACATACCTTTGTAGATAGCTAAGCGGAAGCATTTAAAACGCGGTTGATGTAGTCGCAAGTCTTTACGATCCAATCGCGACCCGTCCCGATCTAGTGCCAAACGGACGGCACCTCCGCGTTCAGCACACGTGCAGCTCGATGATGTCTCTGCCTCCTCGATCCAGCGATCAAGGGCGGAGTAGTAGATGAGTTATTTGGCAACACGATGGTGTGGTGGCGGCGGTGGTGGTGCTATCCCGCAGGGCTTCACCGAGCGCTACCGGAACCATGGACGAAGGAGAAAATGATCTAGGGAGAGAGGGCGGGCTGCGCACGAGGGCTTGTGTTGTGGCCGCCCTCCCTCTCATCCCATATATATATATATATATATATATATATATATATATATATATATATATATATATATATATATATATATATATACTCCAAGGAGGGGCAGCGACCAAGGGGGGCAACTTGGCCCTCAAGCCAAGTGGGCCGCCCCCCCTCTAGGGTTTCCCCCAAACCCTAGGGCGCCTTGGGCCTTGGGAGGTTGGGCGCCCAGCCCACCAGGGGCTGGTGCGCCACCTCTCTTAGCCCATGGGGCCCTCCGGGACAGGTGGACCTCCCTGGTGGAACCCCTTCCAGCACTCCCGACAAAAACCGACAAGTCCAGAAACAATTCCGAAACCCGAATATCAACTTCCCATATACGAATCTTTAGTCAGGACCATTCCGGAGCTCCTCGTCAATTCCGAGAGCAGAGGCCATTACAGCAGAGTATCCAATCCCCCAAAATGTTGTTGAGGAGGATAGACGTATGACATGTAGAGATTGTTAGAATTGTATCGAATATTGTGTATAAGGTAGGTTACAGTTAGACTTATAGTTGTACTATGTTTAAACGGATTTATGTTCTACACTACTAGAATTTTCAACTATGCCTACAGCCAGATGCCGTCGGCATAGATCTATGCCGTCGGCATATCCCCGTCGACGTAGAACACGTTAGCGTAGATGCCTCGGCCGTCGGCCGTCGGCGTAGTTTAACCCTCGGCATATTTTTTTCATGAAACGGTTTCTAACGGCGCCGTTACTCCGCCGGCCGTCCCGCGGAGTGACGTGTGGCGCATCTATGCCTACAGCCAGGCCGTCGACATAGATGGTAGATGTCCTGCGCCGGCCGTCCCTCGAAACGACACGTGGCTCATCTATGCCTACGGCAAGGCCGTCGGCATAGATGGTAAATATATGCCGACAGCTAGGCCGTTGGCATAGATGCGCCACGTGTCGGCTACTGGTGCCATAACTATACGCCGACGGTCTTGCCGTCGGCACAGATGTGCCACGTGGCAGCAACTGGCTTACTTGGCCATATCTATGCCGACAGCAAGCTGTAGGCATAGATACCCGCTGTTTTTTTATATTCTCTATTTTGACCATTTCATTCAAAATCAACACAATAATATGACAGCAAATATGACATCACACTAAGATCATCATAAAGTCCAACATCATCATCTCACAAATATCACATAAAGTTCAATATGACAACAAATATCATCATTATCTCAAGAATATCATCTAATGAACACAAGTAGAAACTTAAAGAACATCATCAAAAACTTGACGAAGCAGGAGTCGAGTCAGCAGTCCCCTACATGTTTGAGAAGAGATTGTAAGGGTAAATATGATATGATAGTGTTGAATGAACGAGAGCTAGTTTGTCAATACTTAGGCAAATGTACTAACCGGAGTCTGACTGCCTAGTGCCACCCATTCATTAAATGTGGGCACATGTGGGCGTTCTCCAGCAGGTGGTGGTGGGGGTCCCATTTGTGATGGATCCGTGCGGTTATTCCAAGACGGCAGCATAGCCTGGATGTTAGTTAACCAAGAAAATTAGAAGGTCAGAAGGAATGAAAGTGCAAGTTTTAGCTTGGTTTTAAAAGGGCAAAACTAACCTTCATCACCTTGCGGTTGTAATCCTCGTTTCCCTTCACTCGTTTCAAGTACTCCCGCACTTCGAGATTCTTAAGCTCGACAAAGGCCTTGTGTGCCTACAAAATTTAGGTTGTTTGTAAGTGGACAATGCTGAAAATAAACTGAGAAAGTGAGAAAAAAGATGATAAGGGACGATCGTGGACCAACACCTCCAATGTCGATGATCACTCCACGAAGATGGAACACCACAAATCCTGTTAATTTCACCTAGTGAAAAAAAAATTAGATCATCACCTAAAACATTATCAATAGAAATAAAATATTATCAATAAACATTTAAAAGTTGAAAAGCAATACCATGTCAAGTAATTTATAAAATAGTATTGCCTGCATCTACTAATACAAGGGCACTTCACTTTTTTATGTCTAATTTTAATCATTAATTTTCTTAGCAAAATATGACTTATATGCCATAAAAAGTATGCCATTTGATGCACATTTGAAAGAAATTTCTGATAATATATTTTTTGTGACATACAACCCATATTTTCTTGACCAAAATTATAACCCAAAGTTTGACAAAAAAACAAGGTGGCCTTGTATATAAAAATGGAAGGAGTATAAAAAAAAAGTTAAACATCCTTAGATGCTAGCGGTCATAGTGACTCGTGTGTTAAAATACACACAATAGTTAATAGTGTACTTGTTTGTGTTAATATCCTTCCTTTTTACCAGATTCAGCTACCTTTAGTTTCAGTTAGAAACACTGGCTGCCATCATCTACGGTATGAGGCAGTAAACTATGGCACAAGATGGGCATGTCCCAGCAAAAGCTGTATGGATTAACTACACTGTCGAAAGGTAAATGTGCTAACGGGTGTACTAGTCAAAGTTTTGGATTTCGTCCGAAAAAAACGAAATTCCAGCGAAATTCGTCCGTTTCGTTCAGGCCCGGTAGATAGGTTAGCCGGCCAAAATTTTCGGCCCTATTTGATTTTTTTGGCCCGTTGCAGTCCCCGGCCCAGCCTGGAATAAAAGGCCTGAGTAGAGCTCGTAACCGTAAACATCCTCCTATTCCCCACATCTCGTTTAGCAGCGGCGCCTTCCTCGCTCCCGATCCAGATGTGCTCACGCCGCCGTCACCTCCTCAGCGCAAGGCCTCGGCCATAGGGCGCTAGCCAACCGTTCATGTGCCTTTGTCCGACAGCTTGGTGCAGCCAGGAGTGCTGTTATGGCCATAGCTCGGTGGTCGGCCAGAGGACTTGCATGCGGCGCCTGTGCGTTGCTGGCGGGCGGAACGGGACTAGGAGTGAGCAGAATGATACTAGCTCAGGAGCTTGATGGGTAGTAAGTACTGTATGATTCCTGTTATTTATCAGATTCCTCATTGGATTTGGCTGCAACTGGATCGAATCATGCGTGTAAGCAATCAATTGGTTATGTGGAAGTTTCTTATTTGTTCGCTTTGCTGCAGGATTTCCATTTTTGGTAGATTTGCGGCCTTTTTCGTCCAAATTTCGCTTGTTTTTCGTTCAAAAACTCAAATTTTCGATTAGTCTTTTCGTCCGAATTTTTCCAAAAAAATTCAAAATTTCCGAATTTCACCCATTTCGTTTGGGGGCGGTAAAATTTGCAAAACGAAATCCAAATCCCTGGCACTAGTTAGTATCTTTTATCCCTAGTGACCCTCTGTAAAGACAGGAACATTCTATTGTGGCAGCTAAACATAGCTGTAGAAAGACAGTCCAGAAGAATAAATAGTCGCTTGTTGCTTGCTTCGAGAATCCAATGCCTAGTAGAGTTAGCAAACCAAGTTTCTAGCCTGAGCACTGATGGACACTAGTTACTGAGTTTGGGGGCGTCTGTCTGCTTCAGAGTCTATCAGGCCATGATTTTGCAACCTTTATTTTCGCCAGGACAATATAAAGAAGTAGAGGCTCAGGATAAAGAAATTTCACACTAAAAGTATTCATGGTTTATGAACTTTGACACTTCTTTAGGACCTCCACAGGATGCATGAGAGAGAGCAAGAGATCTGATTGGGCCACATGAAAGATCAGTGAAACCCAAAGTTTAAGGATCAAATGACCCCTAAAACGAATCTTATTCTAAGTCCTCTTCTAAGTTCTCCACGTGCTATGCCATTGAGTAGTCGCAAAGAGTATTAGGAGATGAGCATGCCCACTTCATTACCCTACAAATCATCAGAATTTGCTTCAGCAATCGCATAAAGCATGTGTCTATACTCGCAACAAATCTCATGGCGACGGTAGGTGGTGGCCGCGCCCGCGGATGAAGACGGCGGCGGTGTCTGGTGCGTGGAAAGGGTATCGAATAGAGTTAATGGGTGGAGGGGAGGTAGCCTGAGTGGATAAGGTAAGGATATGTCTACGGCTTTGCCATCGGCATAGATACGGCCAGGGCAGTGGATAAGGTAAGGATATGCCTACGGCTTAGCCGTCGGCATAGATACGACCAGGACATCTGGTCGACGTGTTGCGGATCGATGACGTGGTCGATATGCCGACGGCAACCGTCGGCATAGCTGCTGATTGATGCGCTCCGGATCGTTGATGTGGCATGCATACCTATGCCGACAGTCAAGACGTAGGCATATTTTTTTAATTTTATTTTTTAAGAATTTCACCACATCGCTTCATCGCTCACAGCATTTTAAATCTTAAAAAGCAATACCATGTCAAGTAATTTATAAAATAGTATTGCCTCCATCTAGTAATATAAGGCCAGTTCACTTTTATATGTCTAATTATAATCATTAGTTTTCTTAGCGGTTACATATCATAAAAAGTATGCCATTTGATGCATGTTTGAAAAAAAATTCTGATAATATATTTTTTGTGACATACAACCCATATTTTCTTGACCAAAATTATAAGCCAAAGTTTGACACAAAAAATAGATGGCCTTGTATATAAAAATGGAGGGAGTATAAAAAAAGTTAAACATCCTTAGATGATAGCGGTCATAGTGACTCGTGTGCATGATGCGGTCTCCTCTCAACGTGGACGTCTTAGCCACGAGACACATGAAATTAAGCGTTGGTCTTTAAAAGTCGCACATGAAATCAAGCCAAATTGTTGCTACCATTTTATGAGCTAAATTACGCCCATGATGTTTTAGGAAGAACTAAATCTTTTGTAAGATAAATTGCTAGAAAAGATATTTCTAAGACTTGGAATGTATAATCAACCATACAAAAACTACAATGGGCCTTTACGAACATATTCATGTCAAAGTTAGATTTATAAATGTTGTACATAAATTTAACTCAACAATCATCATCAATTTATAACTTGAAATCATTAACTTCTTATAAAATAGTATAAGTCATCAATTTATAGGAAAGAAGAGCAACGACAGTGCTCTATACCTAAGTGTTTAATTCCTTCTTCCGGAAAAAAGGACCACTAATTATACTAAACATTTTTTGGGCTAATTATACTGAAACGGTGTTGTCCTAGCCTGCAGTGACTCACCACCATTTTCTTTTCTTTTGAAATGTCTATACATGTCACATCACTTTTACACATGCATAAGGACCCGACGCGATGTTTTGGTGACATAGCTACCCCCGACAGCCACCGGACCGGACTAACCCTAGCCTCGTTGACCCGTGGATTTAAGCCTTTGACTTGCGTCGGCGGGCTTTGACTAGTGGACTCGTCCACCTGGTTACGATAGCTCAGTCCATAGGATCATCCGTGAACATGGCCTCGGACCAACCCACCACTAGATTTCCTCCGGCTTGACCCGACGCGCAGTTTCCCCCTTCAAAGTGAGGCGGCAATGTCATCCATGAAGGGGGGACACACCCCGGAGCATCGCGACGGGCGTCTACGCATGTCACATCACTTTCACACATGCATGAGGATCCGACACGATGTTTCGGTGGCATAGCTATCCCCGGAAACCATCCGACCGTAGCCCCGTTGACCCGTAGATCTAGGCCTTTGACTTGCGTCGGACGGGCTTTGACCAGTGGACTCTTCCACCTCGTTTCGATACGTCAGCCCATAGGAACATTTAAGACCATGGTCTGAGTCCAACCCATCACTAGGTTCCCTCCATGTCGCTCCGACGCAGCTATTTCGCACCTCAAAGTGACGGCGGCAGTTTCGTACATGAAGTAGGGCACACCCCGGAGCGCCGCGACAGGCGTCTACGCATGTCACATCACTTTCACACATGCATGAGGACCCGACGCGATGTTTTGGTGGCATAGCTAGCCCCGGAAGCCACCCGACGGGACTAACCCTAGCCCCGTTGACACGGAGATCTAGGCCTTTGACTTTCGCCGGACGGGCTTTGAACAGTGGACTCGTCCCATAGGATCATCCGTGAACAAGGGCTGGGCCCAACCGACCACTAGATTTCCTCGAGATTGACCTGACGCGCATGTTTCCCCCCTCAAAGTGACGGCGACAGTGTCGTCCATGAAGGGGGGAAACACCCCGGAGTGTCGCGACAGGCGTCTACGCATGTCACATCACTTTCACACATGCATGAGGACCGGATGTGATGTTTTGGTGGCATAGCTACCCCGAGAAACCACCCGACCGGACTAACCCTAGCCCCGTTGACCCGTAGATCTAGGCCTTTGACTTGCGGCGGACGGGCTTTGACCAGCGGACTCTTCCACCTTGTTTTGATAGGTGAGCCCATAGGAACATTTAAGAACATGGTCTGAGTCCAACCCATCACTAGGTTCCCTCCATTTTGACCCGACGTGCCTAGCTATTTCCCCCTCAAAGTGATGGCGGTTGTGTCGTACATGAAGGGGGGCACACCCGGAGCGCTGCGATGGGCGTCTACGCATGTCACATTACTTTCACACATGCATGAGGACCCAACACGATGATTCGGTGGCATAGCTACCCCGGAAGCCACCTGACCGGACTAACCCTGGCCCCGTTGACATGGAGATCTAGGCCTTTGATTTTCGCGGGACAGGCTTTGAACAGTGGACTCGTCCACCTCGTTACGATAGCTTAACCCATCGGATCATCTGTGAACATGGCCTGGGCCTAAACCACCACTAGATTTCCTCTGGCTTAACCCGACGTGCACGTTTCCCCCCTTAAAGTGACAGCGACAGTGCCGTCCATGAAGGGGGGACACACACCGGAGTTCCGCGACGGGCATCTACGCATGTCACATCGCTTTCACACATGCATGATGACCCGACATGATGTTTCGGTGGCATAGCTACCCTCGGAAGCCACCAGACCGGACTAACCCTAGCCCCGTTGACCTGTAGATCTAGGCCTTTGACTTGCGTCGGACGGGCTTTGACCAGTGGACTCTTCCACTTCGTTTCGATAGGTCAGCCCACATGAACATTTAAGAACATGGTTTGAGTCCAACCCATCACTAGGTTCCCTCCATGTTAACCCGACGCGGCTATTTCGCCCCTCAAAGTAATGGCGACAGTGCCGTACATGAAGGGGGGCACACCTCGGAGTGTCGTGATGGGCGTCTACGCATTTCACATCACTTTCACACATGTATGAGGACCCTATGCGATGTTTCGGTGGCATAGTTACCCCCGGAAGCCACCCGACCGGACTAACCCTTGCCCCGTTGACACGGAGATCTAGGCCTTTGACTTTCGCCGGACGGGCTTTGAACAGTGGACTCGTCCACCTGGTTACGGTAGCTCAGCCCATAGGCAAAATTAAGCACGTGGTCTAAGTCCAACCCATCACTAGATTCCCTCCATGTCGACCCGACGCAACTATTCCCCCCCTCGAAGTGACGGGCGTCTACGCATGTCACATCACTTTCACACATGCATGAGGACCCGACGTGATGTTTTGGTGGCATAGCTACCCCCGGAAGCCACCCGGCCGGACTAACCCTAGCCCCGTTGACATGGAGATCTAGGCCTTTGACTTTCGTTGAACGGGCTTTGAACAGTGGACTCATCGACCTGGTTACGATAGCTCAGCCCATAGGATCATCCGTGAACACGGTGTGGGCCCAACCCAACATTAGATTTCCTCCGGCTTGACCCGACGCGCACGTTTCCCCCCTCAAAGTGACGGCGGCAGTGCCGTCCATGAAGGGGGGACACACCCCGGAGCGTCGCGACATGCCTCTATGCACGTCACATCACTTTCACACATGCATGAGGACCCGACGGGATGTTTCGGTGGCATAGCTACCCCCGGAAGCCACCCGACCAGACTAACCCTAGCTCCGTTGACCCGTAGATCTAGGCCTTTGACTTGCATCGTACGGGCTTTGACCAGTGGACTCGTCCACCTCGTTTTGATAGGTCAGCCCACAGGAACATTTAAGAATATGGTCTGAGTCCAACCCATCACTAGGTTCCCTCCATGTCGACCAGACGCGGCTATTTCCCGCTTTAAAGTGACGGCGATAGTGTCGTACATCAAGGGGGGCACACCCCGCATCATCGAGACGGGCGTATACACATGCATGAGGACCCGACGCGATGTTTCGGTGGCATAGCTAGCCTTGGAAACCACCCAACGGGACTAACCCTGGCCCCGTTGACACGGAGATCTAGGTCTTTGACTTTTGCCGGACGGGCTTTGAATAGTGGACTCGTCCACCTGGTTACAATAGCTCAGCCCATAGGATCATCCGTGAACACGGCCTCGGCCCAACCCACCACTAGATTTCCTTTGGCTTGACCCGACGCGCATGTTTCCCCCCTGAAAGTTACGACGACAGTGTCGTCCATGAAGGGGGACACATCCCGAAGCATCGCGGTGGGCGTCTACGCATGTCACATCACTTTCACACATGCATGAGAACCTGATGCGATGTTTCGGTGGCATAACTACCCCCAGAAGCTATCCAACCGGACTAACCCTAGCCCCGTTGACTCGTAGATCTAGGCCTTTGACTTGCGTCGGACGGGCTTTGACCAGTGGACTCTTCCACCTCATTTCGATAGGTCAGCCTATAGGAACATTTAAGAACATTGTCTGAGTCCAACCCATAACTAGGTTCCCTCCATGTCAACCCGACGCGGCTATTTCCCCCTCAAAGTGACGGCGCCAGTGCCGTACATGAAGGTGGCCACACCCCGGAGCGCCGCGACGGGCGTCTATGCATATTACATCACTTTCACACCTATATGAGGACCCGACGCGATGTTTCGGTGGCATAGCTACCCCTGGAAGCCACCCGACCGGACTAACCCTAGCCCCGTTGACACGGAGATCTATGTCTTTGATTTTCGCCGGACGGGCTTTCAATAGTGGACTCGTCCACTTGGTTACGATAGCTCAGCCCATAGGAACACTTGGGAGCAACGTCCGTTGCAAACCCACGTCAAGAACCCCTCCGTGTAGACTCGACGAGACTGTTTCCCCCTCCCCAAGTGCTGCCTGCGGCACTGTCCGTGAGAGGGGCCACACACCGGAGACGCGTGTCGCCTCTTCGGACATGCCACCTCATCGTACGACATGTATGAGGGTCCGGTCCGACGCTCCGGTGCCATTGCTACCCCGCAGGGCCATCGTCCCGCCTAAGCGTGTAACAGTTGAACACGAGATCTAGCCTTTGACTATCAGTGAGGGGGGGCACACCCCGGACTTGAGGGAGGTCACACATCCAGAGACGCGTGACGGGCGTTTGCAACCGCCACGATACTTCTGTAGACATAGCTGTTTTTAATTTTAATAAAATATAAGGACCTATATACAAAGAAAATGACGACACATCATTAACGTATTTGAAAAAGTACAAAATACATATATATTCATAAAAAAATACCTTTATATTTACACATGGTACATGTAAGTTAATCAAATAATATATATATATATGTCTGATACATTTATATTTACACATGGTATAAAGGAAAATATATATATATATATATATATATATATATATATATATATATATATATATATAGCTATGCCTACGGCAAAGCCGTCGGCATAGATACGGATAGGGCCGGTGGTCGACGCGCTGCGGATCGATGACCTGGCCGATATGCCGTCGGCATAGCTGCTGGTCGGTGCGCCCCGGATCGGTGACGTGGCGTTGCGTATCTATGCCGACGGCCATACGTCTAGCCGTCGGCATAGATTCGACGGCGTTAGCCCCCGTCTCGAGGACGGTCGCCGGGCCCACATCTATGCCGACGGCCTTTGTATGCTGACGATGGCCGTAGGCGTACTATTATGTAGCTCGACGGTCTTTTCTATGCCGACGGCGGCCATCGGCGTAGATGTAGATATGCCTACAGCTTTTGTGTGTTGAGGGCTTTTCGCAAGCCGTCGGCATAGCTCCAACTATGCCGTCGGCATAGAATAAGCCGTAGGCGTAGTAGGTTATTCTGGTAGTGCTACTAGGATACTTGTACCCTTGGCCTCTTATGTAATGAGAGGGTAGACACACAATGTAACATATGCCAACATAATAGCACATGCACGCAGGGGGAGCCGGCTCCCGGGCGGCTGGGGTGCAGTATTATGACCGTGTCATGGAAACGAGCATCCATAGTGAGGCCCCGGGGACGTAACCATATCGATGAACCTTCTTAACAAATCTTGGTGTCATGATTGTGTGATTGATTGGTCCTTAAATGATCAACTCAGCGCCTCAGATTTATTTTAACAAGTTATATCATGAGCTAGGCTTATCGAGGTCTTGGATTGTTGATTTAGAGGAAGAAGATGCATGTGCGGGCTAGACGTGCAGCGATCACGGATTGATCAGGCGGCGGCACAACGCGCCCAGGCAGGCATCGAGTGAAGTTTGAAATAAACCCTGACGTCGTAGAGGTCGACTGAAATGTACCCTCACCTTTAAATCCCTCAAATTGATACCCTGTATTTACAGATCCCAGTCAATCCGAAACCTGTGTGAGTAAAATCTTGTTTGTTGTAATAGGAAAGTCGCGATCCCAGCCGGGATTGACTCCTACAATAACTTACAACATGGACCCACCTGTCATTTTTTGTTAAGAGGGTCACCCCGGGCCTCTGCATCCACCTGTCATATACATCTCCTTTTCCAATCTCTTCCTCGTGAATTCACTCCCAAACCGATCTTGGGCTCGCCTTGGGATGATGTCCTGATGTGTGATGAGTATGTCGGACAGGGTCGGGTCGGGTCGCCTTGTTGGTGCTTGCATGAATAGATCAAACCAGCCCTTTACGTCCGTGTTTTTCAGCGGCGCTTCAATCTTCATTCAGTGGTCGTCGATATCGTCATGCATACAGTAGAAGTTCCGGTCGGTGTGGGAGGCAGCCATGGCGACCTGTTCTGTTCAAGTCAGTGACTCAGTGTTGCGTCAAAGAGAAGTAAGAGCAGCGCTGCGGCAAGATGGGGTCCTTGACTTTGCGGAAGCAAGCGTGGCGGAAGAAGCACGGCTGCAGGCGGCGGAGTCATGTGTACACGTATCGGAAACCAGTTTGATCAGAGTCCATCAACAAGTGGATATTATGTTGGAGGTAGGAACACAAGGCTTAATTGAAGAGCTTCATAGTGCAATTATGAACCAAGGTGGGACGAAATTTGGATGGGTTTTGCTGGCAGATTCATATTTAGGGAGAAGCACAAGAATGGAACAGTTAATACCAGTGAGATCAGTAGATCCAGAGAAGAAATAGCGGGAAACTGGCTCACTGTCATCAATGACAATGCCCCAAAACTTAACGTAAAAAGGCCAGGCCAAAACCATCGGGGTTGGAGAGCTTGTTCATATCCAGAAAAACATTGTGAATCTCCCTAGAGGTGAAAGAGGACGAGCGGTCAGCCGGGAGAGGAGCCGCGTCAGAGTACAGGTCGTCAAAGAGAGAAACCCCAATGCCACGCCGAGGTAGTGCCAAGAAGCAACTTGTAATACTCCCGGAGCGCGAACGCCTGTTAGAATAAATTCGAGGCACGCGGTCGATCCACCAAGAAACAAGCAATCACAACACGATGACGACACCGAGATTTGTTAACGAGGTTCGGCGAACTCGTCTACTCCCCGGAGCAATGACTACGGGCGCTCCTCCCCGGGATACCGCAACACCGGTCACCCGGGCACCGGCACAAGCCGCCGGCTCCCCCCTTGCGATCCTGTCGCTATCTAGTCGTCATAGGTTACAACGTGGGATGCCTCCGCATATATAAGAGGCCAAGGGTACGACGTGTCCAACTACGACACTACATGTATCCTACCAACACTAAAACACCAAGCCCATATGTAATCCAACTCGTACACAATATTCGACACAACTCTAACAAACTCCACCTTGACGAATATTCTTCTCCACTTTGAATTTGTCCATGCGTCAAACTTCCATGTACTCCGCACTTGCGTTGTCTTCTTTGTAGCTTACCGAGAACTACCCGACGAGTCTGCCTCAGACCCGCCGCCTCCGTGGGATCCCGATGCTACTCCTGGAACTCCAGTCTCCGTGACTCCACCTGCAATAGTGGTTCCTTGCAGCTTGTAAAGATGCGAAGCCGTCCTCGCTTCAATCATCACGGTCACCTCATCTTCCATGATTTCCATGGTATTCTTATCCCGATCACAACGGAATACCATACCATCATCATGAAGAACTCCAAGCGAAATTAGATTTCTCCTTAGCCCCGGAACATACCTGACTCCCCGAAGCATCCGCTCAACTCCGTCAAACATCTTGATTTTGATGTCACCTACTCCAGCAACACGATAACCAGTGTCATCGCCCATATAGGCTAAACCAAAATCACCATACTTGTAAGAAGAGAACCACTCCTTGTTGGGAGTCGCATGAAAAGTGCAAGCTGAATCCAACATCCCCGCTTCACTTTTGATTGACCGCTTGTCTCATACTACAAGGGCATCACTACTGTTGTCTGAGTCATCACCATGAATTGCCATATTAGCACTTGACCCACCATTGAGCTCTGGACAGTCCTTTTTAATATGCCCCCTCTGCTTACACTTGTGACACTGTATTTTCTTTTTCTTTTTCTTTTTCTTGTTCTTCCGTGCCTCATATCCCTTCCGCCACTGTTCACCCTTGACTAGCAAACCTTCACCATGAGAGACTTCCACCACATTCTTCTTTCTCATATGATAAGATAGCAATGCCGCAGTAATATCCTCATTCTTGACGGTCTCCTTGCCGTGCGTCAAAGTAGTGATCAAATGGTCATAGGATGGTGGCAATGAACAAAGAAGCAGAATTGCCCTATCCTCGTCGTCAATCGTTGCAACCAAACGTGCTAGATCCGTCACGACTTGATTAAAGGCGTTCATATACTCCACAAGATCCGACCCCTCCTGCATTTCATACCATACAACTTTTGCTTCAGATACACCTTGATCGTCGCAATCTTGGACATAAATTGACTCTCCAGCTTCTCTCAGATCTTCTTCGGCGAATTCTCATCCATCACATGATAAATAACCTGGTCTGACAGACACAACCGTATAGTTCCGGCTGTCCTCAACTGTAACTCCTCCCAATCCTCAGCCTCCATCTTAACTGGCTTGGCTTCCTGCAACAACGCCTTCAAGCATCCCTGTTGTATCAACAAATCTTTCACCCTTGTCTGCCATAACCCAAAGCTTCCAGTCCCGTCGGACTTCTCCACCTCAAACCTGGTACCCACTGGCGCCTTGGTTCTTTGTACGGTTGACTGTGTGAAAAAATACCTGAGTTATCCCGCGATGCCGAAGTACACTAGCAAAACACACGTGGTCTCGCCTTCGTGCACTAGTAGCAATCCACCAAAATAAATTGGCCTTCCACGTGATCTACTCGTAAGCACAAATCTGGACGCTTGATGCTAATTGCTTTGCCAAAACCTGATGCTTTCCGATGTACTACTGTGTATCAATGGACTTTTTCCTTTTGCCGATTGATCTGCTGTTACCTCGTCACGTCTCGTGCCCGGCTATTGTGGCTATATATATAATAGCGCGCCTCCAGGTTTCCGTGTCTAACACGAGGTTGTCCAGGACTCAGTCCTGTGCACTTTTGCTTCCAAACAAAAACCCGGTTACCATGGTGTGTCTGATTGCTTCTGCACCAAGAGATCGAGTCCACGCCCAGCTGCCCGTGCATGCATCCTTCTGTTGCCCGTGCATGCATCCTTCTGTTGCCACGATGACGACACCGAGATTTGTTAATGAGGTTCGGCGAACTCGTCTACTGTTGCTTGGGCTGCCTCAGGCCCAGCTGCTAGCTCCGCAGGCCATGTCTCGTGCTCGTCGACGCATACGTGAAATGAAGCAATTTCTTTCCGATCTTGCCGACGCCCGATTCTTCCACGACATCTCCACCTCTGGATCAATCGAACAACAACCTCATAACCTAGCTCATGATATCACTTTTGGAATAAATTCGAGGTACGTGGTCGATCCACCAAGGAACAAGCAATTATAACACGATGACGACACCGAGATTTGTTAACGAGGTTCGGCGAACTCGCCTACTCCCAGGGGCAATGACTACGGGCGCTCCTTCCCGAGATACCGCAACACCGGTCACCCGGGCGCCGGCACAAGCCGCCGGCTCCTCCTTGTGATCCTGTCGCTATCTAGTCGTCATAGGTTACAACGTGGGGTTTCTCTTTATATATAAAAGGCCAAGGGTATGACGTGTACGACTACCACACTACATGTATCCTATCCACACTACAACACCAAGTCCATATGTAACCCAACTCGTACACAATATTCGACACGACTCTAACAACGCCTTGTCAGTATGCGAGGTAAGATCAGCACCATGGACTGAGAGGACAGGGGTGCGGTTTTTCCTGAACCAGGATGAAGCAGAGACTTGGAAAAAGCATGGAGTTTTCATCGCCCCCCAAGGCGCAGCGGATCTTAGGATGGAGTTTCAGTAGAGGACATGCTCTGTGACGGAGACACGGAGAGCATCCATGCCGAAGCATGTCTTTTGGTAGACTTATAGTTGAATGATGATGTTCATAAGGTCTACATTTCTTTGGAAAAAGCAGCTAAGAAAGATATGTTATCAATAATGTAACAGTTCACACGAATAATAACATGCAGATGATAATGCCGTTCAGGTCTTCATTCTCCGAATTAGCGGTAGACTGAGATCTTGTATGCTCCTTTGCACTTGCATGAACACAGGAATAAGTTAGTGTATTAAGTCACAACGCGGAATATGTGTATTGTAATAACATCGAGAAAAAACTTTCTTCCCGAAATACAGTTGTGAATTACAAGAATGCCGAAGCTGACGGGTTAACGACAATACGCCTTGCAAGAAAAGATATTCCCCCCACTAGTGTACTTCACAAACTGATCTATGCATGGGTCTTACCATTTCCTTTATGCAAGCGAAAGCTAGGACAACAATTTCTGCTCCGCCATATTGATTATCAATTTATTTATAGCACCTGAATACAAAGACTTAATCACCGACCTGGACTAGTATTCCTAGAACCAGATTTAATTATCTCATCTGGTCTTTCTTCTAGAATCTCATTTGTGCTTGTTATTTCGGTCTCGGTGCTTTCATCAGCATAGGAACCAGAATCCGCTAATTGCACGTCAATTATAGGATTGCTTGGATGATTACTAATTACGCCAGTCCTCGAGACATACTCCAGATCAGCAGCTGCACCCCCAAATTTTGTGAAGATCTCTCTAAGGCCTGGCATATAATCGATGCTGATTAATGCCGTACCATGCCCATATGTTTTCCACTGGGGATGGTTTGAACAGAGAATAAGTTGTTGGTCCATTGGGGGGATTATATTGAAAACTAGCTTGAGCTTCCAGAGATTAGGCATTGCATCCGCCTCAAATTTTATGCAAGCTATACCTCGCATGAATGTAAACTTGAAGTACTTGAGAACCGAGAACCCAGCCGTATCAAAGATGATATTGTCATCAGGCGGCGTTTGCACATACAGCGATAGAGCAGTCAGGGCAGGCAATCCTTTGAGAATATCGACAGAATTCATCATCAGTTCCCTCACTGCAATCTTCAAAATGCATAGGTTGCCAAGTTTACCAACCCACAGAGGTACCTGTGAGAAAATGCAGCTGCTGTGCGGGGAGAATTCAAATCTCTGGAGAAGGGGGGGAGGTTCCATGCAATCCCATAAAATGTTTGATTTTGAAGCTGCGGTATTTATAACCGATGAGGCATGAGCCACTGCAATAGTTTTCAGGTTGCCATGACCTCCGAGTAAAGAACCCAGAGCTTCTATGTTTTTCGCCACATGCTGGAAAGTAGACAGTGAAGAAATGGTAAGATGAAGCTCCTGCAGGTTGTTTAGCTTGCCAATGCTCATTAAACTGGGGGACCTTATTCTGTCTATCCCATCCAGGAGATCTCTCTGGACAGGAAGACTCAGGTGCAGGTGCAGCAAGCGTGGGAAATTGACATCCCATGGAACAGGAGCAAGTCTTGCATCTGTAATATCCAGTGTTCCCAGGTACTGTAGCACATGGCTCGGTAGTTTGATGCAGACATCACATGCAATCTTCAAATATCTCAGTTGAAACATTTCTGAAATCCCAGTGAGGTCTGCTATATCATCATCATGGCAGCCTTGACCAGATAGTTGAAGGTTTAGGACACGAACAAGTTTAAATTCTGTAAGACAAGGCATAGACTCAAGCAATCCAGAAAATCGAACTGACCGAACTTGCGAGTTTCTGATGTTTGTTGGTGTCTTGGCATACCTTGCGTCCCCAAAGACAAGCGAGAGTCGACGGACTTTGTGAGAAAGTGACACATTCTTTCGACATCTGTAGTCTATTGCCACGATGAAATTCTCTTCTGCAGACTTGTGCGCAATAAGGTCATGTATCATGTCATGCACTTGACAGGACAACACCTCCTTGTTGTAGCTGACAGATATCGGCTGGATGAAGCTTCTTCCAATGAGTTGATAGAGATAGCTTTCTGCAACTTTCTCGATGTCTTGCCCTTCTGTTGCATAAATCAGACCTTCGGCCACCCATTGCTTCACCAAATCATCCTTTAAGAATGTGTAGCCCTCTGGGTACATATTAAGGTAGAGCAGGCATGTCTTCAAATAACGAGGAAGATTATTGTAGCTCAGATTCAGTGCTTGTCTAGTTCTTTCACAAGTAGGCACTGCAGAGAAACAAGAGATTAAAGACTGATGGATGTATGTGAAGAGATCATTTGACATGACAGGCTGGCTTAGTAGAAGACTAGCTATGCAGATTGTGGCCAGCGGCAAACCATCACATATTTCAGTAATTTCATCACAAACTTGTTTCAGTTCATCAGGACAATCACTTTCAGAGCCAAAGAGTCTGTTAAAAAATAGCTTTTTTGAGTGATCATCATCCAGAGGTTGCATTTCAAAGACATGCTCCGACTGATAACTACAGCAAGCTATTGCTACGTTTTCAATCTGTGTAGTTGTTACTATTCTGCTGCCTTGACTACCCTTGGGAAAAGCTTGATTAATTAAATCCCATACTGATGTTTCCCACAAATCATCAATAATAATCAGATACCTGCAACATGCCAAAATTGAGGGGGCATATTAATTAGGGTTTTATGGCGACATTTTGTAGAAGGAAAAACAGTAGTACCTTTTGTTTTGTAGGTATTTCTTGATACTATCAATGAGGTCGGTCTCCTTAAAATCCCATGGGTGGTCCGGAAGCTGGAGTTGCGAGAAAATGTCACAGAAAATCCTCTTCATATCGGGTTTCTTCGACACCCGAACGAAAGCACGACAATGATATTGCTTCCCAATTCTGCTGTACAACACGTTGGCAAGTGTAGTTTTACCCAGACATGAAGGTCCAAGAATAGATACCACCTTGAGCTGCTGATCCTCGCCAACGTCATCCACCAATGAGTTGATAAACTTACTCGTCCAGCCATCGATCACGATGTGCGATGCTTCTTCATCATACTGTGTTGGAATTGGAAGCGTAGGGCCAACGGGCACAAGCCTACGCTTCAACGTGCTGTAAGAATGGAGATTGTATCTCTGGTGCCGTTCAATTGCCTCAAGGACATACATCCTGAATTCTGATAGCGTTTCCGCAATGCTAACAACCTGAGTCTTGGGACTCTTGGCATGACCCAAGAATTTGAGGCAGAAACTGAATTTGAGGCCGGACCTGGTGGCCTTGATGTTGTCGGGAACAAGGGATGGATTCTCAGGCCCCACAAATATTAAGCTGTCAATGTAATCCTCCATGTCGTAAGACAGATTACGTGCCTCATTCATCCAGCAATTGGCCGCCACGGGAGGGTCCTCCACCTCTGACAGCTGATCAAGGTAGGAGCCCATCTTTTGAACGTCATCTTTGAGGAGGCCTATCCCGTCCTCGACCCTCTTGAACCTCTTGGAGTTGGAGCATCGACGTAAAAGAGGAGCTTGCAGCAGCATATCCAGCTTTCCAACAAGGGGTCTCATGGAACCCATCGAAGCACTGATTGGGGCCCCAATCTCTCTGCCTCGGATCGAAACATCTAAACACACAAAACAAAGGTATAATTAATCAACAAATAATGAATGTTACTGTCAAAAATATAAAATAACGACAGACATCCACATCACCCTCTTCCTCATTGACCCATATTAGAAGAAGGGGGGAGATTAGAAGCTGTGTCCTCATTTTTCATGGAATTGGTTGCTGGGTTACAGGGTTAGAAATGGACCCATATTTTTTGCAGGGGAAATTGTAAGCAATTAATAATGTTACATCCTTTCTAGCTGTAAGCAGTCATTAGCAAGTCAAGTGAGATGAGCCTGATCTTGGGCTAACCTCTGGTAGAAGGACCTGGATCAGAGAAGGCGATGTTGTCCACTTGAGGAAATTCCTCGGGCTCCTCATCTTCCTCATGCTTAGGAGGAGATGGTACCTCCACCTGCTGCTCAAGGAGAGGTTTGATCTGCACCTCCTCCTTCAACTCTCGCAGCATCAATCAATCAAGAATTAATCAGATCCCACTCTTCTCACAGATCCCTCTTACAAAGGTAGCCTGCATCAGATCGGGGCATGTGAGAAGCAGGGGGACAGAGTATTGGGGGAATGCAATTAATTAACGCAAACAGATGCTAGAATAAAAAAATTAAAGAGATTCTCGATGGAGTGGACTGCACTGCACGAGGCTAAGAAATAAAGAGATTCTTAGTAGACTGTACAACTGCAAGAGGATAATAAATATAGTAATCCGCAGGGCCGGTTTGGCTCATGACTCGACTCGGGGATGTATAATTTAAATTGTACTCCCGACTAGATGTTTCGTTCTTTCGATATTATAATCTACTCCCTCCTTCGTTCCTAAATATAAGTCTTTAAGAGATTTCATTAAGCGACTACATACGAAGCAAAATTAATTAATCTATACTCTAAAATATGTCTATACACATTCGTATGTAGTCCACTAGTAAAATCTCTAAAAAGACTTATATTTTGGAACGGAGGGGTATGTTGGCTACATCAGCTTTTGCTAATAAAGCTGTAGGCCTGGCCTTGATCCAGCCATTGCTGCTAACTAGGGTAGCTGTCATGGTCATGGCGCTTCGGAAGGAGCACCTGAAGCCGATCGCAACTCAACTTCCCTATGCATCATGGTAAAAGTGATAACTGAGCTGAAAATCCAAGAGGGATCTCTCCCGCGTCTCAAGTCACTCCAGCTTTTATGCAAGGATCTAAATGACTTTAGCAGCACGAGGATCTAGTCCCTGGTATGTCTTAATTAAAGAGGTCGATCCATGATGGAGTGAGCGACGAAACAAAAAAAGGAGTGGAAAAGTGTGACTCCCGATTTCCCAAGCTCTTCCTTTTCACGAAAGAACTGGTTGGTTTTTTTTTGAAAAGGAGGAAAGCTCCCCATATTATTAATAAAGATGGAAAATACCATCATAGGTCCTTATAAGTCTGTAATTCTAAATGGAAATGGAAATAATAAACAATCTCTTAAAAACACTGCACATCCGGCGTATCAGATAGCAGACTACGATGCCTCCTCGAAATAGGCTTTCGCCCCGCTATATATATATATAGCAACCACATGATACAACATGAAACCACTGCTGGGCCAAAACAGCACATCCACGTTCAAAAAGAAAAGAAAGAGAAAATAATGTCAACACCAACGGCTTAACGAAAACAATAATGACTTGCAACCGTTGCGTCTCCTTCGAAATATTCCCACCACGATCCAAGCATCTTGATCCATCGCGTACCAAGCAGCACCTTCACGAAGGATAATGACGACGACGACACTGCTGCCCGGACATGTCCTAGGGTTTCCCCCGGTACGCTCCGAGGCGTGGGGAGAAGGCACACCCGACACCCTTCAGGAAGGAAGGGTGACACTCTCAAGCGTCACCGTGTCGGTGTCAAAAGACAAGAATTTCTTCCGACCCCCAAGCCACCACCCCCCGGACAATCAGAGACGCACCACTAAGCATGCCATCCACCAACAAACGCCACCTCGGTCTTGCAATCATCATCGTCGTCTCACCATGGTCAACGTAGCAAGGCCGGTTAGTCAGAGACGAACCACCCAAAGACACGATCTGACAGGGGGACAACCACACAGGAGGGGACTACCTCCACCGTCCAAGACAGTCGTCGTCCGGACACGACGACGAGAGCACACCGAGCCATTGTAACCGAAGGGCAGCAGCAGCGCAGCCACCACCTCCATCGGCGGGTGCCGACCGGACACAGCAGCCAGGACACACCAGGCCAAGAAGGCCCGGCCGAGCGCCGGCCAATAAATACGGTAATCTGCAAGGCCGGTTTGGAGAGGCGTCATGACTCGACTCGGTGATGTGTAATTTAAATTGTACTCTAGATGTTTCTTTCTTTCAGTATTATAGTCTATGTTGGTTTCATCAGCCGATATGGTGTGAATCCACCACCGATGATAGTTCACTCAACATGAATAGAAGCACCGATCCAAACAAAGCTCTTTCAGTCTCACTGAACATCAATTATAAATGGTCCCAAGGCTTTCTGAATTCCCCCCAAGATAAGGATTACTATCTTAGGTCACTCAAGCTACAAGTGAACAAATGCAGCCAAATGCTGTCTGGCTCAGTAAGTTGTGCTTGTCATTCCCTGGTGATAACCTGGGAGGTGACATTCTTGCTGCCCTTAGCAGAGTGCACAGCCTGGAGCACCTGAAGCTGATCGCAACTCAACTGCCCTATGCATCATGATGGAAGTCATAACTGAGCTGGAAATCCAAGAGGGATCTCTGCCGCGCCTCAAGTCACTCCAGCTCCTATGCAAGGATCTAAATGACTTTAGCGGCATGAGTAACTAGTCCCTAGTATGTCTTAAAGAGGTCGGCATCCATGATGGAGTAAGCGACGAAACAAAAAAGGAGTGGAAAGGAGCAACAAAGAACCACCCCGGATTTCCCAAGCTCTTGTTTGTCACGAAAGAACTGGTTAATGATGCTTAAAGTCTATAGGACATCCAGATCGGATATTCCACAGATTTTATATGGATAGTGGAAGTGTGACACTGTAAATTAAAGAGGTCAAATGGTTGAATCAACTTAGTGTATAAATGGTACAGAAAGGTTTTCGTGCCACAGTTTGCCAACACCAAACGACAGTTTTTCTTACATCAAGCGATGGCAGGGAAGGAAGGAATTGAAAGCACTCTTTCATGCATAACACTTTTTCCTGTCCTGTCACTTTAGAAATGAAATGTTCAAGCTGGATCAGCTTGCCAAATAACAAAGGCTGAGATTGGAAGGGGAGAAAAATAGCATGAAATGTGTCCGACTTACACTACTGTGCTTGTCGGGGGTTCATACTAATGCGAAAGCACTACAAGCATCGTCAATCTCCATGTACATTCATAAGATGCCTCTGTAGTTCTTCTCCACTGCTGCCGCGCATGTCCATAGGATTTTAAGCATCCGCAAACACGCTATCATGTTCGGTCACATGTTGTGAAATTGTTAAAGTTATCTCCCGTTTGTCCACCTCCTCGATCCAGTTAGTAGCTAACAGTGTATTAGTTTAACCTGGCAGTTTGGTACTGTCGATCCATGCCAAAATGCCAGTTTGAGATAAAAGTTCTTATATTAGTTGGATCAATCAACTTTAAATATCTCATGTCTTTTCGCCTAATCATTCAAGCAGTTGGTGTTGCATCAGTTTACTTCAACTTTGCATTCACTCAAAGCAAACACAGGATGAATGAACTCACATAAGTCTTACACGCTAGACATACCAAAACAACATTTTCACCGCATTAAAAGAATCATGTGCCCTCTGATCAGCAGTGGTGTAGGAACATAAACAAGGGGAGCTTGAAGGAAAAATAATAATGGGGGAAAGGAAAACGAGAGAATGACAAGAAAACTCGATAGCAATAGGCCACCCTCGAGGCAAAGTTGTCAGAATCGCGATTCTGAATCGGATCGGAGCTCCGTTGCTAGGATCGTGAATTGTAGAATCATAACTATCAGGATCGTAGAAACTTAGAATCTATGAGAAAAATCGTAGAATCGGAGAGCCTAGTTTGGATCGTAAGATCATAAGATTCTAAGACTTGAGCCGCGATTCTAACAACTTAGCCTCGAGGGCTTACGGACGCTATGCGAACTTAGAGTGATGCATATATAATCGTCAGATGCAAGCACCACTCCTCGTGTCGGAAGCCAATAGTAGCAAGGAGTGGACGATATCTTCATGAGTAGAGGAGCAAATTAAAAATAAGAAACACGACAGGGGCGTTTGTCACTCTCGGTGTTTCTATAAAGTGTTTCTAGAATTTGATCAATCTTTCAACATTTTTGTACTGAAATGAATGTTCGAAAGTAACTAATTGCAAGGCGGTACATATGGACAAAAACATAAAACTTGACGCAATCCAAAATACAACAAGTATGATAAAATATAAGAAATATATTTTAAGCAAGCAAAGACTGAGATGGGACCTTGGGTGGGGAGAAAAATACTCATATGCGGCTTAGAGTACTGTGTCGTGCTTAATTAACCTATATACTCCCTCCGTCCCGGTGTATAAGTCATTCACGTAGTTCTAGGTCGACAATTTAACTATCTAAATATGTATCATATGTAACAAAAAATATAAATTTAGAAACTACATCTACGTAGAAATCTAATGATATACTTTTTATGACATATAACACATATTTAATTACTCAAATCGATGACCTAGAACTACGCAAATGACTTATACACCGGGACGGAGGTAGTATGTAAAGTAAAGCACCACAAGTGTCTTCAATCTCCATACATTAAGAAAACAAAGGTGTTCAAGTATTTTAAGCAAGCATTGGGAAGCGTGCCTGCTTTGTGGATTGTGAAGCATATCTTCTAGGTTACAAAGCAGGGGACGGCGACTAACAGTATCATGCGAGGTGTGGGTTGACTTTGCATTGACTCGAAAAGGGCAGTGTTACCGTTTAGATGTACTACTACTCAATTATATTTAAAGCCACAACTATCAAAGCAACATCTACATGAGTATAACTGTGTTTGTCTGTTCTTAGAGTGCTACTATACAGGCCTTCCAAGAAGATTTGTAACTTGTTATTCTGAAAATTTTGTTTCTTACATAATTATTTCAAAGAATGCATATATTAAACCTAATTAAATTGAATAAATATTAAATAGGGACAATTAAAAGAATAAAATTGTTCTGCTCCTCAATGAACATGTTCATAGATGTTTTAAACACTAGTCTCATATTTCAGAATGTTCATATTTACCAAAAAAATAGAATAAAATGACCATGCATTACTAAATTTCTGTTCATGTAGTATTTTAATATATGCCCCCTCCCCTCTAAAAATACAAAGTAAATAAAATCCAAGAAATACAACATCAAAATTGAAAATAAAATCAAAATTTCAAAAATAAGAAAGGGAAGAAGGAAAATGTATGAAAAAAATGGAGAGAGAAAACAACAAGGCAAATGGAAAAAAAGGTTGGACACAAAAATGCGGAGGTGTGGCTTATAGTGGCCAACTGGCCCAATGTGCATATAATGTGGATAGAGAGAAAATGTCTGCTACAATTGCAAGCCCGATAAGCTTTATATTTTTGTTCCTATTTTAATTAAGAAAAAACGAAAAGTATATATTTATATATTGCAAAAATATGGTGATGCGCATGAATAAATGTTTTCCCCTGTTAATATAAATGTTCATTTATTAAAAAAATGTACTTTATACAAAATGTTCACATATTAAAAAAAAAATCAGATTTACAAAAATAATTCTGGTTTACAGGAAAGTTTAGTGTTCATGCACGATTTATTTATGTTCATGCACTTTATAGAACCATTTTAAACTACTAGGAAATGAGTCTGCTGTGAAAATTAGCCCTACGGCAACTGTTACTCATACGAAGGCCCAAGAGGTTTGTGCGAAATGCAGAAAGTGAACTTACAGATAATTTTCTTGTACTAAGAAAATGCAGAGAATTTTAAGAGCCCTGCGACACCGCCTACTGACTGATACGACGTTATTAGTGACACCGCATCCTGGTGCCATTTCGACTGGACAGTCCTGTAAGCAAGCTTGTATGTGCATCTTATTCTACTTTGGTTATTTCTTGTGGTGTGTTGAGTTGCAAATAAACTCTCTCTACAGAAAGGCAGGTGACAGTCCAGTATGTTGCACGGGTGCGGGCGCCGCAACCGCATCGTGATGGACGTCATCTCCTCGCATGAAGGATCCATCATCGACCTGACGTCCACCGGCACCGTCCGGGTTACGGGCTCCGATGAGGAAGAGTAGAGCATGAGAGACGGTGTGAGGTCGACTCCTATGAGCCGGCTAGTGTCCCAGGTCATATTCTACCTCGCTGGCGACCAGACAGACACTACGAGGGACGTAGCCAGCCGCCGGACATGGGCATGGTGGAGTCGGACGAGCTCCGCTTGTATTATGTTTATGTTGCATGTAATAATATACACTAGTGGAAAACGGGCCTTTGGCCGGGACCCTTTAGTCCCGGCCTGCCTCTGGGTCGGGACTAAAGGCCCGGCCACGTCGCCCCAATTCTCAATGCCTCCCTCGAGGCTTTAGTCCCGGCCCGTAAGGAGCCTTTAGTCCCGGTTCGTGTTCCAAACCGGGACTAAAGGGCTACGCGGTGGGCAGTGGTGGTGGCAACCGTTCGTATCCCCCTTTAGTCCCGGTTGGTGGCTCAACCCGGGACTAAAGGCCTAACACGTGGCCTGCTGTAGTGGTGGCAACCGTTGGTATACCTCTTTAGTCCCGGTTGGTGGCTCAACCCGGGACTAAAGGCCCAAACGGTTTGCATCCCGCTTCACAAAACCACAACCGAAGCAGAGTCTGTGTCGCATCGCCCTTCTTTCTCTTTTCTTCTTCCTCTCTCGCTCTCGCTCTGTTCTTCTCCTCTCTTCTTCCCTTCTCTTCTTCCACCATGCCAACTCGCTTTGGAGAGGTGCTCGCACATGGCAAGACCAAGATCGATGTCGTGTACACGAACGAGAGCAGGGAGATGCCGTATTTTCTTGGACAGTTGAAGGAACGATGGCTTGACGCCGCAGTGGATCATGAGAAGTTCTTAGGGCTTGATCTGGAGTACACGGCCGATCAACGCGGTGTTGCCGTCATCCAACTATGTTTCGCACACCATGTCTTGATCTTCCAATGGGCGAGGTAAGTTTTGAGGCTTTCTTTGATCCAAGGTAATGACATTGTAAGTTTATTTGTTTGAATCATAGTTGGTTCCCTTCAAATAGTTGTAGTGAAACAATTTTGATTAGTTGAAGGGGAACACAATCTGATTGGAATAGTGTTCCATAATCTGAAAAATCGTATTAGAATCAACTAGTGTTTAATATGTTCCATTGGAATCATAGTTGGTTCGCTTCAAATAGTTGTAGTGAAACAATTTTGATTAGTTGAAGGGAACACAATCTGATTGGAATAGTGTTCCACAATCTGAAAATTCTGATTGGTTCAATATGTTCCATTGAAATCATAGTTGTAGTGATACAAATTTATGCGGTGTTCTTTGATCCAAGGTTATGAAAATTGCATATAGCTAGTGATCTCTCTAGGTTCCATTGGATAGCAATATGATATGTCATAGTCATGAAAATTGCATATAGCTAGTGATCTCTCTAGGTTCCATTGGATAGCTATAGTGATCTCTCTAGGTTCCATTGGATAGCAATATGCAACATGTCATAGTTAATTTACGGTTTCTTGATCAATTCGTAGGATATGAAAATTGCATAGGATAGCAATATGTTCTATTTGAATCCTAAAGATAATTTTCTCTTTAGTTGTAGTGAAACATGTTTCCTTATTGCAGCAGTATGTAACATTTGTTCCATTTTAATTTGTTTCTGTTGCAGTAGTGACAAGCATTGTCCAGAACTCATGGACTTCCTTCGCAACGGCATCACTTTTGCTACCGTTGACATAACGAACGACAAGCTGAAGATGAGGTACAGCTTCGGTATTGAGATACCAACTGGTTGCCGCATTGATCTCCAAACGGTATTCAGGCTTCGACATGTCAGGACTTTGATGGCTCATATGGCAGTTGCCTTGATCGACGAGGAATATGGTAATATGAAGACCAATTTCCCAAAGTCTCAGCACAAACTTTGGGAGAAGGCCCCACTTGATCGTATCAACATTGAGTATGCAGCAAAAGATGCATACGTTTCATACGAGTTGTACCGCAAGATTCGAGTCGTCAACTATGGCCAGCGTCACCTCGAATAAGGTGGACATTCTGATTCGAGTCGTCAACTATGGCCAGCGTCACCTCGAATATATATATATCTATGATAGCTATTATTATGTACTGTTTGGACTAGTATCATGTACTGCTTGGACCAATTTATATATGTCTAGTTTCTGTTTGTGCCATTATAGTTTCCAAATTTGAATGGTTTAGCCCTTTCTAACTTCATTTGCTACTTTTGAATGGTTTAGCCCTTTCTAACTTCATGGTATCATGCATTTCGACCACATATATATACAAAAAGTCTTCAGTTCAAATAAGTTCAAAAAATGAAATCCCTTTTGTAACAGATCTGTTTTTGATAAAAACAGTCATTTAAAAATGAAAGACCATTAGTCCCACGTGGCGCGCAGCGGAACCACGTGGCATGCAGCGGAACCACGTGGCGTGCCGCAGAACCACTTTTGTTGTGGGGGTCACTTTTCCTTCTTTTCCTTGTGCTAGATATTTGTTGTGCATTAGGGAAAGAAGGAATAGCGACCATCATCGACGGTCGAAAAATCAGGTGAGGGAGTGTCCACCATACATGAGAGAAGAAGAATGTCGACTGTTGCTATGGGGGGGTGGTCGTTTCTCCTTCTTCTCCTTGTGCTAGATATTGATTATGCACTAGGGGAAGTAGGAGTAGCGACCATCATCGACGGTTGAAAAATCAGGTGAGCTAGTGTCCACCATATATGAGAGAAGAAGAATCTCCACCATATACCATAGGTGAGCTAGTGTCCACCATATATGAAATTGTTGAAATTTTGTGATGTGCTTTGAATGGTGCATTTTGAACACACAAAAAGTATGGAGTTCAAATAAGTTCAAAAAAAATGAAATCCCTTTGTAAGAGATGAGTTCTCGTTCGGAACGCTCACACTTCGAGAGAGATTGTCCGTTTTGTACACGAAGTGCATCGAGTTTTTGTCGTAGCCCTCTCAACTTTTTAACACATGCTATGTGGGTGAAATGATGATAGCATGCCAAATTTCAACATTTTCAGAGTTCATTTGTAGTGCTTTTCAATTTCAGGGTCAACTAGCTCAAAAAAAATAAGCAAATGCACGAAGAATACCAAACGAAGTCAGAAATTGTTGAAATTTTGTGATGTGCCTTTGAATGGTGCATTTTGAACACACAAAAAGTATGGAGTTCAAATAAGTTCAAAAAAATGAAATCCCTTTGTAAGAGATGAGTTCTCACTCGAAACACTGATACTTCGAGAGAGATTATCCGTTTTGTACACGAAGTGCATCCTGTTTTTGTCGTAGCCTTCTCAACTTTTTAACACATGCTATGTGGGTGAAATGATGATAGCATGCTAAATTTCAACATTTTCAGAGTTCATTTGTACTGCTTTTCAATTTCAGGGTCAACTAGCTCAAAAAAAAGTAAATGCACGAAGAATACCAAATGAAGTCAGAAATTGTTGAAATTTTCTGATGTGCCTTTGAATGGTGCATTTTGAACACACAAAAAGTATGGAGTTCAAATAAGTTTAAAAAAATGAAATCCCTTTGTAAGAGATGAGTTCTCGTTCGAAACCCTGCTACTTCGAGAGAGATTGTTAGTTTTGTACACGAACTGCATCCAGTTTTTGTCATAGCCCTCTCAACTTTTTAACACATGCTATGTGGGTGAAATGATGACAGCATTCCAACTTTCAACATTTTCAGAGTTCATTTGTAGTGCTTTTCAATTTCAGGGTCAACTAGCTCAAAAAAAAAAAAGTAAATGCACGAAATATACCAAATGAAGTCAGAAATTGTTGAAATTTTGTGATGTGCCTTTGAATGGTGCATTTTGAACACACAAAAAGTATGGAATTCAAATAAGTTTAAAGAAAATGAAATCCCTTTGTAAGAGATGAGTTCTCGTTCGAAACCCTGCTACTTCGAGAGAGATTGTCAGTTTTGTACACGAACTGCATCTAGTTTTTGTCGTAGCCCTCTCAACTTTTTAACACATGCTATGTGGGTGAAATGATGATTGCATGCCAACTTTCAACATTTTCAGAGTTCATTTGTAGTGCTTTTCAATTTCAGGGTCAACTATCTCAAAAAAAAATAAGTAAATGCACGAAATATACCAAATGAAGTCAGAAATTGTTGAAATTTTGTGATGTGCCTTTGAATGGTGCATTTCGAACACACAAAAAGTATGGAGTTCAAATAAGTTTTAAAAAATAAAATCCCTTTGTAAAAGATGAGTTCTCGTTCGAAACGCTCATACTTCGAGAGAGATTGTCCGTTTTGTACACGAAGTGCATCCAGTTTTTGTCGTAGCCCTCTCAACTTTTTAACACATGCTATGTGGGTGAAATGATGATAGCATGCCAAATTTCAACATTTTCGGAGTTCATTTGTAGTGCTTTTCAATTTCCGGGTCAACTAGCTCAAAATATAAAAAGTAAATGCACGAAGAATACCAAATGAAGTCAGAAATTGTTGAAATTTTGTGATGTGCCTTTGAATGGTGCATTTTGAACACACAAAAAGTATGGAGTTCAAATAAGTTTAAAAAAATGAAATCCCTTTGTAAGAGATGAGTTCTCGCTCGAAACGCTGATACTTCAAGAGAGATTGTCCGTTTTGTACACGAAGTGCATCCAGTTTTTGTCGTAGCCTTCTCAACTTTTTAACACATGCTATGTGGGTGAAATGATGATAGCATGCCAAATTTCAACATTTTCAGAGTTCATTTGTAGTGCTTTTCAATTTCAGGGTCAACTAGCTCAAAAAAAAAAGTAAATGCACGAAGAATACCAAATGAAGTCAGAAATTATTGAAATTTTGTGATGTGCCTTTGAATGGTGCATTTTGAATACACAAAAAGTATGGAGTTCAAATAAGTTCAAAAAAATGAAATCCCTTTGTAAGAGATGAGTTCTCGTTCGAAACGCTGATACTTCGAGAGAGATTGTCCGTTTTGTACACGAAGTGCATCCAGTTTTTGTCGTAGCCCTCTCAACTTTTTAACACATGTTATGTGGGTGAAATGATGATATCATGCCAAATTTCAACATTTTCAGAGTTCATTTGTAGTGCTTTTCAATTTCAGGGTCAACTAGCTCAAAAAAAAATAAGTTAATAGTTTGGATAGTCAAAATAATTACTTTTGGAAATAGAAAATAGTTTTGCATTATTTATTCAATTTCAAACACTTTTCATTATCATAGTTTTGTCAAATTCTCAAATATGCAAAGAGAATTTTAATAAACATAGTTTTTAATATAAAATAACAAAATAGTTAATAGTTTGGATAGTCAAAATAATTACTTTTGAAAATAGAAAATAGTTTTGCATTAATTTATTCAATTTCAAACACTTTTCATTATCATAGTTTTGTCAAATTCTCAAATATGCAAAAAGAATTTTTAATAAACATAGTTTTTAATTGAAAATAACAAAATAGATAATAGTTTGGATAGTCAAAATAATTACTTTTGAAAATAGAAAATAGTTTTGCATTATTTATTCAATTTCAAACACTTTTCATTATCATAGTTTTGTCAAATTCTCAAATATGCAAAAAGAATTTTTAATAAACATAGTTTTTAATTGAAAATAACAAAATAGATAATAGTTTGGATAGTCAAAAATATTAATTGTGAAAATCAAAAATAGTTTTGTATTATTTATTCAATTTCAAACACTTTTCATTATCATAGTTTTGTCAAATTCTCAAATATGCAAAAAGAATTTTTAATAAACATAGTTTTTAATTGAAAATAACAAAATAGATAATAGTTTGAATAGTCAAAATTATTAATTATGAAAATAGAAAAAAATTGAAACTATATGAGAATTTATAGAGAAAATTCAATCTAAATTCAAAGTGAACTCACTTTGAATTCAGGTTGAATTTTCTCCATAATTTCGAATATAGTTTCAATTTTCAGTGAGTTTAGGCACGTAAGCCTGCTTTAGAGAGGAGCTCGATGGAGAAGCTGCGACGGGGCTTATAAACAAGTGTTAGTCCCCCTCGTTGTGCGAGGTGGGACTAAACTTATCGTGCAGCCGAGGAGGGGCTTTAGTCCCGGGTGGAGCCACGCCCCGGGACTAAAGACCCCCTTTAGTCCCGGTTGGAGCGCCGCGCCGGGACTAAAGGCCCCTGCTTCCCGCCTTCTGGTTTGCCGAAAAAGGGCCTTTAGTCCCGGGTCGTGGCTCCACCCGAGACTAAAGGGGGTCTTTAGTCCCGGATCGAGCCCCGAACCGGGACTAAAGATCCACCTATATAAGCGGGAGTTAGAAAATTTCCAACCCAAATCGCATTTCCTTCTCTCCTTCTTCCTCGTTCTCCTGCCCGGCGCGGCATAGCGACGAACTCGACGACGCCGTCAGGCTGCCCGCCGTCTTGCTCGCCGCCGCCTGCCGTCCTCCTCGCCGTCGCCGTCGTCCTCCTCGCCGCAGCCGTCCTCCTCGCCTCGCGCCGCCCTCCTCGCCGCGCGCCGCCGTCCTCCTCGCCGCGCGCCGTCGACACCTCCGGCCGGTAAGCCCCCCGCCCCCTCCTCCCCAACACTCCGGCCAGTAGAAGAAAAGAAGAAAAAGGAGAAGAAAAGAAGAAAAAGGAGAATAAAGGAAGAAAAAGGAGAAGAAAGGAAGAAAAAGGAGAAGAAAGGAAGAAAAAGGGAAGAAAAGAAGAAAAAGATTTTTTTTGTCATTTAATTCCTATTGTTATTAGGTTTGTGCTAGATTATTAGGGTTAGTAATATTTAGAATTAGGAAATAGGAAAATAAGAAGAGGAGGAGAAGAAAAGAAGAAAAAGGAGAATAAGAAGAGGAGGAGAGGAGAAGAAGAGGAAAAATAGAAGAAGAGGAGAAGTAGAAGAAGAGAAAAAATTAGAAGAGGAGGAGAGGAGAAGTAGAAGAAGAGAAGAGGAGAAGTAGTAGAAGAAGAGGAGAAGTAGAAGTAGAATAAGAAGTAGAAGAAGAGGAGAAATAGAAGAAGAGGAAAAATTAGTTTAGGGTTACAAGAAGAAGAAATATTGTATAGTGTATATGCTTAAGTGTTAATAGTGTTTCTTAGATTATTGCTTAATTTTGCTATTGTATATGCTTAAGTGTTAATAGTTTAATTTTGCTATTGTATATGCTTAAGTTCTAATAGTTTATTTTTAGCAAGAAAATTAATAGAACTAGTTTATTTTTTAGTTCATTTTACGATGCCTATCCCGCATCCTCGTCGTCGACTCGGCGGAGGACACCTGCTTGATCAGAGGGGCCCTGTCCGGGACTGGGCTCCGCCCGGCTGGTATTGGGAGGTGCTACCTTCCGGGGGGCGTAGGTTGGTCAGGAGCCAACCCGTCGTTGACCCGATCCTTGTTTGGTGGCGGTAGCGTGGGCCAGTGAGGGTGCCGAGGCTTCCGGACACCGCGGAGGTGGTACGTCACCGTGTCAGCGAGGAGGATGAGCACGTCCGTCGCTACATCGTGGCGTTGGAGGGCAGGTTCGAGCATACCGGGCAGGTTCTTCGGGATCTCACTGGAGCTATGATCCTGTGATGGTTCCTTCTCTTTGGGTGTCCACCGCCCGCGCCGATACCCGTCGGGCGCTACGGTTCTAGATGTATCAGTGATGCTATATGTATGATAGTATTCGAGGAGTATTAGTGATAATATTCGACAATGTACGGACAACAGAGATGATGTATTTGCTTATAATTGAATGCATGCTAATTTGAATACTACTTTATTTTACGATTTGGTTTTGCTTATTGAATGCTCAAATTGGAAAAGTACTCCTACTTTGAATACTATGCAGAAATCTAGGAGTCCGGGTGGAGCCACGACCCGGGACTAAAGTTGTTTTGGAACGGAGTTCCTGATAGAATAATTCTTTTTTGGTATAAAGGTTAAGAGAATCCGTTTTTTGCAGAACTATGGATCCACATATCAGGAACCTCGAAGAGGAAGAACTTCTCGAAGATATAATCAAAGACGGCCCCGACGTTGAACCAGCTGAATCTCCGTCGTCATATCTAAACCCCTCCGGATATGGAATGGAGGTCGACCGACACGAAGATGAAGCCGATGGGGCAGGAGATAGGTCCAATGACGAAGAAGGTGATAGCTCCACTGATGGAGAAGCCGGTGGAGAAGCCGGTGAAGAAATAATTAAGTCCGGCGAGGTATAAATATGAAGTTCGACAATCACTTGTAATATGTGAAAAATATTGGAGATAGCTCTATATTGTATACATATACATTCGTTTGACGAATGTTTCTCCCTCTTAGGCCTCCACATCGAGCAAAGCTACGAAACGAGGCCCGACTAGAAAGTTGGATGCACAGACGCATTACACCTTTGAGATGATATTGCCTACGGGCGAACCCAAGCTTCCTAAGAATGCTGCTGACACATTCAAGAAGCAATGCGGAGTTCTCGTTAGGGATCACGTCCCGATCAGCGTTCGGGAGTGGAACAAGCGCAAAGGGACAGCCGATAGTGACTATGTCGCCGAAAGGTACAAAGATAATCTTTGGAATGATCTCATGTCACATTTCAACCTGCCAGAATGTGAGAATGAAGACGCCGCAGACAAACTGAGGGCCAAAGTCAAGCAGTGGACTCTAAAGAAGATGGCCGAACTGTTCCGTAGCTGGAAGAAGAAGCTATGGAAAAACTATCTGAAGACAAAGAAAGTGCCAGTATTCGAGGGGTATCTAGCCAAGCAGGCGAATCACTGGAAGGCATTTCAAGAGTACAATGAGTCAGAAGATGCCCAGGCATTATCAGACAAGAACAAGATAAATGCTGACAAGAAGAAATATCACCACAAGCTGGGGCCAGGGGGCTATGAGACTGCCATCCCAAAGTGGGATAAGAAAGAGCAATATCTGCTAGATAAAGGCATCGTACCTGAACCACTCCGTGATGAGTGGGAATTCAGAGCAAGAAACTGGTTCCTTGCGCATGGTGGTTCATACGACGAAGAAACAGGGGACCTCATCTGCAGTGACGGTCTTAGGATACCCAGGGAGAATTGGAAAAGGATAGTGAAAGAAATTAAGGAGGGAAAAAGAAAGTTCACTGCAGATAGAGAGAAAGATTTGCTCACACTGGTCCTCGGCAATGATGAACATGGAGGACGAACGCGAGGCTTCGGTCCTTCTTACCCGTGGTGGCTTGGGTTTGCCAGAGACCAAGACACTTATAGAAGCCGAGAGAGAGCAAAGAAGCGACAGCAGGATGAGGAGAATGACAAGTTCAACCAGTTGCTTGCGAGGATTAACGAGCAACAGAAGAAGATTGATGAGCTTAGAGGAGTAGCGCGCCAGGAAGATCGTGCACTTGATATTATCGGCGCCCCATCTAAGCGGAAAAGCAGCGTGGCTGAATCTGAGGCCCCGCCCGACAATGCACGAAGAATGATAGAGGGCGGTCCCGGCTACCCCGTGGATGGAATCAAGGAGTCAACATCAAGTGAACTCCATCAGAAATTCAAAAACATATCCATGAAGGTGGCCGTCGGACAAGCTTTACCTTCTGGCCCTGATGCACGCTCGCGTGGCCATGAGATTCCAGCTGGCTTTGCTAAAGTCGGGGTGGATGAAATCATGGCAGGGTTTCATGATATGGAGCTCGACATAGCTGGACCCGAAGATGAGAGGCCACTCGGAGAAGTATTGGGTGGAGTCATCCTATGGGACAAGAACTACATCAAGCTTCCAGGCTCGACCCCAAGGACAACACCGCCTCCGAGTCGTCGCAGGTCACCTACACCTCCATTACCTCCAAGCCCTCCACATGACGTCGGCCAGCACAACACGAGTCCATCTCGATCACCGCCGCCGGACTTGGGTCGTCCGTCTCCGCCGCCGCCCGCACAGGATACTAAGCGGAAGCGTGCCACCAAGAACGCTCCGCCGACGATTTCTAAGCGACGGAGCCCCCCAAAGCGCAAACGGTCTTCCCTCCCAAAGGTACCTCATGCTAATCTTCCTATCAGACCTTATGATCGTACCCCCGAGGAAAACGCCAGGATAGCAAAGGAACAGCATGATGCGCAGATGAAAAAGAAGGAACCCGAGCCCCGCCCGGAATACACCAAGAAGCAAATAACATTTGCAAAATACTTCACGACCCTTCCATCACAGTATGACTTACACCATAAGCCTGATGACTATACACGCACATTGCAGAAGGAAGTGAAAAAGAGCAGATCACGTGCAAGTGCAAGTGGGAGCAAATCAAGTTCAACTACAAGCAAGAAAAAATCAGACGTTCCTCAGCTTGGAGAACAGGCCAAACAGTCGATCCCACCCCTCAAGGTGTTAACCGAGAATGTCCCCCCTCCGGTGCAGGGGCAAGATTTTGAATTAGCAAAGAAGTGGGCGGCTGAATGGGGTGTCTCGGTTGAAGATGTTCTGGCTTCCCAAGACGACAGGTTGCCCAAGGCTGTGGTAGCCCCTAAGCCACAGTTTGTCATGGGAGAGCCTTTGGTCAGCAAAGATGATCTCCCAACAAATATGTGTTACTTGCATACATGGTACTTAAGTGAATCGAAGAATGGGAGAACGATGATCGTGGTGAGTGTCCCACGGGAGTACTACGGCCGCCCCGAAAAAATCCATATCGACTTGGATGAACTCTTCCAGATGTACAATGGCGACGCCCTCGACAAATCGCTTATGAGTTGCTATTGTCTCTAAGTTTTTCAATTCGTTGTCTACATATAACTTGTTTAGTTATTTCAATTCATTGTCTATATATAACTTGTACTCTATTATGCAGAATGAAGATTCTGGATTGTAAAAGTAAGAACATCCTAAATATTGGGTTTATTGACCCAGATAAAATACATATAGCGACGCTAACTGATAAATCCAAGGAGACGGAGGAAAACCTTCTAAGGTTTCTAACAGATCAAAATTTCTGTGACCACATACTGTTTCCATACAACTTCAGGTGAGGGTCTTTACTCTGTTGTGTCCATTCACTTATAAGTGTAATTGATAAGTTACTGACACACACACACACACACACACACACACACACACACACATATATATATATATATATATATATATATATACATGTGCAGCTTCCATTGAATTCTGTTGGACATTCAAATTGATAAGGGAAGAGTTGATGCCTTCGACCCATTATTGAGACCCTTGGAACAGTTCCAAAGCCTGCAGGACATGCTCCAAGGGTAATTTCAATCATTCTTGCGCTCTATCGGTCTCTTTCGATGATTTTCTGATATATCAATTAATGAAAAACTTAGCAACTCATTATCCTTGTCGGGCAGGGTTTGGAAGCGGTTCAAGTGCGTGACTCCCGGTATCGAGCCTGAGAAGCTGACCTTTAGAGAGGCTCAGGTAAGTAGTAGTATGATATACTTCTATTTTCAATACATTTAGGATGCTATATTATTATTTTGATTATATATATTCTATTCTCGTAAAGTGCGACCAGCAGCCACGGGGGACGCATCTATGCGGATACTATGTTTGCGAGACCATTCGCACGTTTACCTCTGAGCACAAGGATCACAGATTCGACGTAAGCAATGAACATTCACGCCTCTATTTTTACCCGTCATTCTTTGTTATCATGATTGATATTCATATTCATCTCCTCTTCTTTTATAGTACACGGCCATGAGGACGAAGGTCCTACCAGAGCAACGCGCAATTGCTGTTGCAGAGGAGCTTGCGACCTTTCTGAGGACGAAAGCTATAGATGACAAAGGACGATTTAGTGTAGCTAGGGGCCATTACTGATGTTCGTCCATGTAATCGAATAGACGGGCTCTAGTCCCGATAATTCAAATCTCCATATAATTGTATATATATGCTCGCTTGTAAGATAAGTTAATCTTATATATATGCATAATTATTTCTATTTAAATTATATGAAAACTAATTCTCGAACACCAAACGAGGCATCACGTTAATCTCCCGAACACCTAAACCCTAAAACCCAAAAATAATTTCATTCAAAAAAAAGCCAAAAAAAAAGCAAAATATGAAACTCTTTAGTCCCGGTCCGTGTAACGAACCGGGACTAAAGGGCCTGCCCCTGGGGCGCTACGAGGCACCCACGTGGAGCACCTTTAGTCCCGACTTGTAACAGGGCCGGGACTAAAGGTTAGGCCTTTAGTCCCGCCCCTTTAGTCCCGGTTGGCGAACCGGGACTAAAGCCCCTTACGGGCCGGGGCTAAAGGCCCAGTCCCCACTAGTGATAGATTTCAGATTTGTAATTTGAGATATCCGATTTTATAATGCATTATTTAAGACATGATCAATCAATATTCACGGACTCACCCGATGTTTGACGGATCGAATTTTTCATGTCCAACTGTAGATGTTCTTAACAGCGTGTTTGGTTGGGGGGAATTAAAGATTGCGAATGGGTGTTTAAGCTATGTGAGACTAAAAATCCCTTGATTGGATCGGGAACCAGAATTAAAAGGGGAATGTGAGGAGGAATTAAGGGTTCTATAGTATCTTTCCTCGGGACCCCTGATAATTAAAATGGGGATTAGAAATTGAGTTAAGAAAAAACGATTCAGTTTATTGGTTACGTGCGCAAGCGAATGGACATCGTTGAAAGTTTCCTATTCCCCTGCCTAATCCTACCAACCAAACAGAGGCAGTTAAGTCTCTTTTAAATTTCCTGGTCTAATTTCCTTCACCTGCCAATCAAAGGAATGGGATTTAATATCAATTTTCCATGATAATCCCTCTGCAAACTCGCATCTCTAAATTCCCATTCCCTCTACCGCCGATGCGAAACACACTGTAGCATTCTTTTGCAAGTGATTCATTCTCTTCCCATAATTCTCTTTCAAAATTATCTTAAAAATATCTTTTCGGAAACGCGCTTTCACAGCATGATGGAGCCGTGTCCGTCAGATCTGTTTTTGACCAGACGGCTCCGACAATTTTTCACACGATTAACAACTTGTCTCGTGTTGCAAAGTGAAAAAGTACAACATGACCGTTATTGCAAACACTTTTTGATTCCAGCTATAACACTACCGCCGCTACTTTCCCAGCTTACACTACCACATGGTCAAGCTTGGTGAGTTACTGTCCCTCACGTAATTCAAGTATATAGCAAAAAAATATCATATTACATGCATTGATCACAAGAAACTATCACTTTTTTATTATTTTTTAAACTATCATAAAATTGATGGGCTGTTTCAAAAAACCCAAGTGACCGATTTCTTGATCCAGAGTATGACATGGAGGACCCGCTCGTCAGGTCCACATGACAAAAAAGTCAACACTATTAATTAAATAGTTGGTTGACCGTTATGACCGGTGGGGCCACACATCATCTTCTTCTCCTCCTCCCTTTTTTTTTCTGCAGGTTGCATGAGATGATAATTGCAGGTTGCTTGAGATGATAGTTGACCATTATTGCAAACACTTCTTGATTCCAGCGATCCATCAGCCGTTGTGCGTTTCATTGCAGCGACCCCAAACTTTTTTGGTTCACCCCAACATTACCCACTTGTCTGACTGTTGCTAAGCAATTTTGGGATACTAAACGGACCTCCCTAGATGGTAATCTGGAAGGTGCAGCCGGATCACCTTGTTTTCAGGGAGAGCTAATGCTTATGCGTATTACGTACTCGTTCATCTCTTTTTTTCTGAATTAAATAGAGAATCCAAGGGAAGCTGTTCGTCGAGCTTATTATCCATTGAAGGAAAAGACAGACCGAAGAAAAGATATATTTTAAACTTCTCTAAAAGGGTGTTGCAAACGACGACAATTGTAACAAAGAAAAACAGAGCTGAGATGATATACTTTTTCTTTGCAACAAAGACCCTATTGTAATTGCAAGAAGGCTATTGTTGCATGAGCCGCGGAGCTTTTGTTCAACAAGGCTCATGTTGCGGGGTGTTTTTACAACAAAGGATCATGTTAAAATCATCGCGTGTGTATATCAGATGGCTCGCTACCCGGTCGATCTTTGAAAAAGATAAGTCGGCCAACGTGCACGCATTGGCCAGATGATGATTTGAAAAGATTCATCACCTCTACAACTGTTGGATGGAGCCATGAATAGACATCCGATCTTTAGAACACGAGCCTCGTTTTTTCTCGGCCTTGTGCAATTGGAGCTTTGTTTCTTTGGCGCACAATTTTTTGTCCTAATCTCAGCGATAGGAGCCTTGTTGCTATCGACATTTTGCAACATACGCCTCGTTGCAAACTTTCCCATACAATTTTTCCTTTGATATACGCCATAGGAGTTTGGTTGCGCTCAGTCTTCTACAACAGGAGCCATGTTCCAATCTGTCATGAACCATTTTTTTTCTTCGCTCTCTGCAATAGAAGCCTTGTTGCGCTTGGCCTTCTGCCACAAGAGCCTTGCTGCATGCTTTGACATTCTCTTCTTTGTCTTCCAGGCTTTCTCCGACGGGACCCCGATCGCTCCCACGGGAAGGGTAGAGCCACTGCGACGGCCTTGGCCATCATGGCCACACGGGACAGAACAAGTTATATTCATCGTTGTATCGCCTGACATGGAGGGACGTGTTAGGGTTACAGAAGAAGCTTGTGGTTCTGGTCCAGGAGGACCAAACAGCTAGCACAGCCGGTCCAGGTGGGTTCCATACGATTGATAATATGACATGTATCACGGTTAGAACAGGGGAAGGGAGGCTCGGGGGAGACACATGGAGCAGCTCAGACGGGCACCAAACTTCGGCTATGATTTCTGAAGTCTTTTCTTCGGGTGTCTGACTGTGCTCCCGTGATTCTTTTTCAAAAATAGCCAAAAATATATTTATTGAAAACGTGCATTCACCCCATTATGGAGTTTTTCGCATCGACAACCTCCACATCCATCAGATCTATTTTATCATCGGATGCCTCGTAACAATTTTCACATCTTTAGACCATTTCCAACGCGCTGAGGCATTTCGTATGCTCACTTACATTTTGGGTTCGCGAAGCAAACAGACGGGTGTTTATTTCAACTAATTTTTGTTTCAAATTTTGGCTAGATTTCCCTCCTCGCGGACACATAGCAAACGCTCGTGGCGTCCTACCCTGGCCTCGGATGGCATGCTACCGCGTCAGCTCTTTGACGAGCTCTGTGGTGGTGGTGGTGGCGGCTTCGCCTCTTGATTGTGTAGGTAGCAAGGGGTCTAGCGGCGGGTCCTGGGTCATTCTCTTCCAGAGGAAGTGGAAGCACCCATATTTGATTCGGATGAGCTAGAATTCATTGTGGTCGTGGCCTAGGTGCTTCGTGAGATGCGGGAGGATTCTAAGCGAAAGATTCATGCTTTCGCACAGGCAAAGGCAATGCCCGCTAGTTCACCGTTCTTCTTAAGGACATCGCCGCAAATGTCCTCGTATTGCCTACGCTCTGGGTAAAAACCCTTGTTTGTCTATCAGACTCAACGTTGGCGACGGTTTTTATTGTTACCCTCCTGTGAGTGTTCTTGTGGAGGAGCTCAAGGGCCGCCGGTTTGGATGTGGTTGTGCGTTCAGACAATCATATGCTCTTGTTCCGCAGCGTCTTCCTGTCGTTTATGTCCCTTTGTGCATCTTTTTGCGGTGCGACTTATGTCGTGTTGGTTTTCTTTGATCTGCTTTGTTTTAGGGCTTCTTCACTACTTTGTACCGTTTGGCTATAAACGGTGGTTGTTGATTTATATGGAAAGCAGGGCGAAAGCTTAGTTCTAGAGAAACATCCAGCACATTTTTAGTTTCTAGTGGTTATTTAGTTTTAATTAGCTAAATATCTATGCACTGGTATAGAAGCTCAATGCTCATGCATTGCTAGAGAAGTTGTCCTTAATGCCGTGAGTTGTTTGATTGCTTTTGTCATTGTAGTCACTACTTTTGTGCAAGTATTTCTTTTCTCAAGATAAGGACCGATTGACTGGTCTAATCACAAGTTCTTGATGCATCTTAGTAGCTACTGCATATAATGATTTTTTTTCATGGGGTAAAAATGATAGTTGTGTAAATTGATTTCTTGGCAACTTAAGAGGTAACCTCTGACTCGAGAACGAAGGGGGATTCACCAAATGAGACAGAGATATTTTGTTGTAATTTAGTGTATATTAATTTTGATAATTTATTGACATCACTCTTTAAGTCTGTATAACATCGGTAAGCCCTCAGAGGTGGCAGTTGGCTGCTTGTTATTGAGCTCGCCGGCCACATCATCTTTTTCCTTCTCCTCATTCGTTTGCCCTCCTGCTCCCCTTGTTTCTCCTCCTCCGCAATTCCTCCTTGAGATTGCATCGATTGGATCCAATTGTGGGTCATGGAAAGTCGACCCACAACACATCTCTAACTGCTAGATGTAGTGAAACAATGCATTGCCCCTGCTTTGTAAAGAGAAAGATAAGTTTAACAATTGGCCAAGCAGGTGGACACAATGGTGTGCTTCCTGATGCTTGCTTAAAATACATGAACAAGGCGGAATCATGTCTGGTGAATGTATGGAGACCAAGGATGCAGTTTTTCTTTTTAACTAAACCCCAAATGCAGAGTCCTCCAAGTTTGCCAGTATCGATGCAAATGCACGCTAGAACTACCCACTTTGGAAGGGCAACCACTATATAATATCTTGTGTATTCTTCTAGCTGAATCGATGCATGCATGCTGGAACTAGTGATGCCCAAAATTAGGCTTACGAGTTAGAGGGAGCCACTTTTATGTTTTCCGAGTGTTGTCTTTGATGATGGTTTATGTGTTGCTGATGAAAGGATTCAATCACTGTGGCTAGGCCTTTGGTTTTTTTTAGTTTGTTTTTGGGTAATGTGCATCCTGAATGTCTTTATAAGATCTTGTTGATGCAGAGGCTGGGGTAATTGATATCTTTTTGATATTAATATATTTTTTCAAACAAGAAAAAGTGGAACACATTTTAGTTCTACATCTGTGTTTTGGCTTGTGTCTGGATTGAAGTGGTTATATAGTTGTAGGTTAACTATACCGTTTTGGCATATTAAGAGGTAACCTCCATATATCAAGGGATAACCACTAACTCAAATATTTATATATTGTTGTATTTCGGAGTACATTATGTCTTAATATTTTCACCATGTTTTGTTGATCGTCGGGAACTTGACTTTGTCTCTATGCAATGTGCTTACTATCAATACTTCCACGCATATGTTCCGGTATTTATTTTCTTTTGAATATTGTTCAAATTATAAGAGCACACAGAGTATAACATATATGCTCACACCACAGTTCTCACATTTTACTCCTCCTGCTTGTCCCCATATCAGCCACTGCGGCAAAGTGTGGTGGCATTTTTTATTTTTTTAGATGCATGCGATCATCTTTATTAATTATTTCATAGAGGTCTGACAAAAATAGACATGGATCCATCCGAAGCCACCACTCACACCTACAAACTCGATAATGTGAAGTGCTCTCACTTCTCATATCTAAAATCGGCGTCGTCCCCAATCCATCCACATAACAAATCTTGACCAACAACTAGTGCAACAAATGCTGCCATCATCTTCGGACGCTGACCCATCTTATGGAAAGAGATCCGCATCATCTTTGCCAGTCCATACAGCCGTCGACGCCACCATGGCGCCACCGCCCTGCACTGATCCGTCCAGACGCAAAGACTTTGGAAGAACTGTCGAGCGTAGCACCTGCCAACGAGGCATAACTTAGAATAGCACCTGTTAGTCAGGCATGACTTGGCAGCTCCACCAAAGCTTTGTGTGATACGAAGCCACTCCGCCTCCTGCCTCTGTTATCCGGCGCTGCTCCACAAACGATGTTCCCAAGAGAAAAAACGGCACCGAAGTACCGCCATCGTTCGATCTGGAAGACCATATCCTAGGGTTTCTACCCGAAGTAGTGCCCACCACCAGCAATCAAGAAGGATCCGCATAGCGCCTACCACCACTCAGCCCTCAAGGCGACGCCTTCATGAAGGTCACGACGTCAAAGACGTCGCCGCCGCCCACCGGAGTTAGGGTTTTCACCCGAGGCCAGGTAGGAGGGAAGTAGAGGAGGATACATAGACCGACGTCTCCAAAAAGAAAAGCGGCGCCCTCGAGCGTCGTTGTTGGTGCGGCCGGAGGGCCAACCAAGAGTTTCCTCCAATCCGGATCTCCTTCACCAGCTTCACTCGCAGGCACGGGCCAAGGTCCTGGCAAGCCAAGCCGGCACCGCCAGGAACCTCCACCACCGCGCCCTGTCGTCGAGTACAATCGTCGTGCCCCAACCACAGCGACAACCAGCGCCACCACCATGAGTTGCCCCACCGTGAAGATCAGGAGCGGAGCCAGCTGGAGCCAACGCCCCTGCCCGGGCCAGCCACCTCCACAGGGGAGCAGTCCCGCGCCACCCGTGTCACCGGCGATCAGATCTGACCTCGCCAGATCGGGGCCGCAGACACCACGAGCACGCCCCAGGCAGCCATCCACCACTAGTAGAAAACGGGCCTTTGGCCTGGACCATTTAGCCCCGGCCTGCCTCTGGGCCGGGACTAAAGGCCCGGCCACGTCGCCCCAATTCTCAATGTCTCCCTCGAGGCCTTAGTCCCGGCCCGTAAGGAGCCTGTAGTCCCGGTTCGTGTCACAAACCGGGACTAAAGGGCTAAGCGGCGGGCAGTGGTGGTGGCAACCGTTCGTGTCCCCCTTTAGTCCAGGTTGGTGGCTCAACCCGGGACTAAAGAACTAACACGTGGCCTGCCGTAGTGGGGCGACCGTTGGTATACCTCTTTAGTCCCGGTTGGTGGCTCAACCCGGGACTAAAGGCCTAACACGTGGCCTGCCATACTGGTGGCAACCGTTTGGTATACCTCTTTAGTCCCGGTTGGTGGTTGAACCCGGGACTAAAAGCCTAACACGTGGCCTGCCGTAGTGGTGGCAACCGTTTGGTATACCTCTTTAGACCCGGTTGGTGGCTCAAACCGGGATTAAAGGCCCAAACGGTTTGCATCCCGCGTCGTTTCGGGCGATGAAAAGCACGAACCGAAGAGTACAGTCGCCATTTCTCTGTTCTTCTTCTCTCTCGCGTCGCCCTCTCTGTTCTTCTTCTCTCTCGCGTCGCCCTCTCTGTTCTTCTCCTCTCTTCTTCCCTTCTCTTCTTCCACCATGCCAACTACCTTTCATGAGGTGGTCGCGCATGGCACGACCAAGCTCCGTGTCATGTACACGAACCTGAGCACGGAGGTGCCGTTTTTCCTTCAACAGTTGAAGGAACGATGGTTTAACCACGCACCGGATCATGAGAAGTTCTTCGGGCTTGATCTGGAGTACACGGCCGATCAACGCGGTGCTGCCGTCATCCAAATATGCTTCGCAAGGCAGGTCTTGATCTTCCAATGGGGGAGGTAAGTTTTGAGGCTTTCTTTGATCCAAGATAATGACATTGTATAAGTTTATTTGTTTCTATCATAGTTGGTTCCCTTCAAATAGTTGTAGTGAAACAATTTTGATTAGTTGAAGGGGAGCACAATCTAATTGGAATAGTGTTCCATAATCTGAAAAATCGTATTAGAATCAACTAGTGTTTAATATGTTCCATTGGAATCATAGTTGGTTCCCTTCAAATAGTAGTAGTGAAACAATTTTGATTAGTTGAAGGGGAGCACAATCTAATTGGAATAGTGTTCCATAATCTGAAAAATCGTATTAGAATCAACTAGTGTTTAATATAATCCATTGGAATCATAGTTGGTTCCCTTCAAATAGTTGTAGTGAAACAATTTTGATTACTTGAAGGGGAGCACAATCTGATTGGAATAGTCTTCCATAATCTGAAAAGTCGTATTAGAATCAACTAGTGTTTAATATGTTCCATCGGAATCATAGTTGGTTCCCTTCAAATAGTTGTAGTGAAACAATTTTGATTAGTTGAAGGGGAGCACAATCTGATTGGAATAGTCTTCCATAATCTGAAAAATCGTATTAGAATCAACTAGTGTTTAATATGTTCCATTGTAATCATAGTTGGTTCGCTTCAAATAGTGGTAGTGAAACAATTTTGATTAGTTGAAGGGGAACACAATCTGATTGGAATAGTGTTCCATAATCTGAAAAATCGTATTAGAATGAACTAGTGTTTAATATGTTCCATTGGAATCATAGTTGGTTTGCTTCAAATAGTTGTAGTGAAACAATTTTGATTAGTTGAAGGGGAACACAATCTGATTGGAATAGTGTTCCATAATCTGAAAAATCGTATTAGAATGAACTAGTGTTTAATATGTTCCATTGGAATCATAGTTGGTTCGATTCAAATAGTTGTAGTGATCTCTCTAGGTTCCATTGCATATCTTCTATTTGAATCCTAAAGATAAGTTTCTCTTTAGTTGTAGTGAAACATGTTTCCTTATTGCAGCAGTATGTAACATTTGTTACATTCTAATTTGTTTCTGTTGCAGGAGTGACAAGCATTGTCCTGGACTCATGGAGTTCCTTCGCAGCGGCGTCACTTTTGCTTCCGTTGACATAAGGAACGACATGCTGAAGATGAGGCACAGCTTCGGTATTGAGATACCAGCTGGTTGCATCGTTGATCTCCAAACGATATTCAGGCTTCGACATGACAGGACTTCGATGGCTCATATGGCAGTTGCCTTGATCGACGAGTCATATGGTGATATGAAGACCAGTTTCCCAAAGTATCAGCACAAACTTTGGGAGAAGGGCCCACTTGATGATATCAACATTTAGTATGCAACAAAAGATGCATACGTTTCATACGAGTTGTACCGCAAGATTCGAGTCGTCAACTATGGCCAGCGTCACCTCGAGGAACGTGGACATTCTAATTTAGATGATTCAGACAAGTAGTGTTCTGAACGTCTAACGCTTGTATATATATCTATGGTAGCTATTATTATGTACTGTTTGGGCTAGTATCATGTACTTCTTGGACCAATTTATATATGTCTAGTTTCTGTTTGTGCCATTATAGTTTCCAAATTTGAATGGTTTAGCCCTTTCTAACTTCATTTGCTACTTTTGAATGGTTTAGCCCTTTCTAACTTCATGGTATCATGCATTTCGACCACATATATATACAAAAAGTCTTCAGTTCAAATAAGTTCAAATAAGTTCAGTGCTTTTCAATTTCAGGGTCAACTAGCTCAAAAAAAATAAGTAAATGCACGAAATATACCAAATGAAGTCAGAAATTGTTGAAATTTTGTGATGTGCCTTTGAATGGTGCATTTTGAACACACAAAAAGTATGGAGTTCAAATAAGTTAAAAGAATGAAATCCCTTTGTAAGAGATGAGTTCTCGTTCGAAACCCTGCTACTTCGAGAGAGATTGTCAGTTTTGTACACGAACTGCATCCAGTTTTTATCGTAGCCCTCTCAACTTTTTAACACATGCTATGTGGGTGAAATGATGATAGCATGCCAACTTTCAACATTTTCAGAGTTCATTTGTAGTGCTTTTCAATTTCAGGGTCAACTAGCTCAAAACAAATAAGTAAATGCACGAAATATACCAAATGAAGTCAGAAATTGTTGAAATTTTCTGATGTGCCTTTGAATGGTGCATTTTGAACACACAAAAAGTATGGAGTTCAAATAAGTTTAAAAAAATGAAATCCCTTTGTAAGAGATGAGTTCTCGTTCGAAACCTTGCTACTTCGAGAGAGATTGTTAGTTTTGTACACGAACTGCATCCAGTTTTTGTCATAGCCCTCTCAACTTTTTAACACATGCTATGTGGGTGAAATGATGACAGCATTCCAACTTTCAACATTTTCAGAGTTCATTTGTAGTGCTTTTCAATTTCAGGGTCAACTAGCTCAAAAAAAAAATAAGTAAATGCACGAAATATACCAAATGAAGTCAGAAATTGTTGAAATTTTGTGATGTGCCTTTGAATGGTGCATTTTGAACACACAAAAAGTATGGAGTTCAAATAAGTTTAAAGAAAATGAAATCCCTTTGTAAGAGATGAGTTCTCGTTCGAAACCCTGCTACTTCGAGAGAGATTGTCAGTTTTGTAGACGAACTGCATCTAGTTTTTGTCGTAGCCCTCTCAACTTTTTAACACATGCTATGTGGGTGAAATGATGATAGCATGCCAACTTTCAACATTTTCAGAGTTCATTTGTAGTGCTTTTCAATTTCAGGGTCAACTATCTCAAAAAAAAAATAAGTAAATGCACGAAATATACCAAATGAAGTCAGAAATTGTTGAAATTTTGTGATGTGCCTTTGAATGATGCATTTCGAACACACAAAAAGTATGGAGTTCAAATAAGTTTAAAAAAATGAAATCCCTTTGTAAGAGATGAGTTCTCGTTCGAAACCCTCCTACTTCGAGAGAGATTGTCAGTATTGTACACGAACTGCATCCAGTTTTTGTCGTAGCCCTCTCAACTTTTTAACAGATGCTATGTGGGTGAAATGATGATAGCATGCCAACTTTCAACATTTTCAGAGTTCATTTGTAGTGCTTTTCAATTTCAGGGTCAACTAGCTCAAAAAAAATATGTAAATGCACGAAATATACCAAATGAAGTCAGAAATTGTTGAAATTTTGTGATGTGCCTTTGAATGGTGCATTTTGAACACACAAAAAGTATGGAGTTCAAATAAGTTTTAAAAAAACAAAATCCCTTTGTAAGAGATGAGTTCTCGTTCGAAACCCTGCTATTTCGAAAGAGATTGTCAGTTATGTACACGAACTGCATTCAGTTTTTGTTGTAGGCCTCTCAACTTTTTAACACATGCTATGTGGGTGAAATGATGATAGCATGCCAACTTTCAACATTTTCAGAGTTCATTTGTAGTGCTTTTCAATTTCAGGGTCAACTAGCTCAAAAAAATAAGTAAATGCACGAAATATATCAAATGAAGTCAGAAGTTGTTGAAATTTTGTGATGTGCCTTTGAATGGTGCATTTTGAACACAAAAAAAGTATGGAGTTCAAATAAGTTTTAAAAAATGAAATCTCTTTGTAAGAGATGAGTTCTCGTTCGAAACCCTGCTACTTCGAGAGAGATTGTCAGTTTTGTACACGAACTGCATCCAGTTTTTGTCGTAGCCCTCTCAACTTTTTAACACATGCTATGTGGGTGAAATTATGATAGCATGCCAACTTTCAACATTTTCAGAGTTCATTTGTAGTGTTTTTCAATTTCAGGGTCAACTAGCTCAAAAAAAAGTAAATGCACGAAATATACCAAATGAAGTCAGAAATTGTTGAAATTTTGTGATGTGCCTTTGAATGGTGCATTTTGAGCACACAAAAAGTATGGAGTTCAAATAAGTTTAAAAAAATGAAATCCCTTTGTAAGAGATGAGTTCTCGTTCGAAACCCTCCTACTTCGAGAGAGATTGTCAGTTTTGTACACGAACTGCATCCAGTTTTTGTCGTAGCCCTCTCAACTTTTTAACACATGCTATGTGGGTGAAATGATGATAGCATGCCAACTTTCAACATTTTCAGAGTTCATTTGTAGTGCTTTTCAATTTCAGGGTCAACTAGCTCAAAAAAAAAGTAAATGCACGAAATACACCAAATGAAGTCAAAATAACAAAATAGATAATAGTTTGGATAGTCAAAATTATTAATTATGAAAATAAAAAATAGTTTTGCATTATTTATTCAATTTCAAACACTTTTCATTATCATAGTTTTGTCAAATTCTCAAATATGCAAAAAGAATTTTTAATAAACATAGTTTTTAATTGAAAATAACAAAATAGATAATAGTTTGGATAGTCAAAATTATTAATTATGAAAATAAAAAATAGTTTTGCATTATTTATTCAATTTGAAACACTTTTCATTATCATAGTTCTGTCAAATTCTCAAATATGCAAAAAGAATTTTTAATAAACATAGTTTTTAATTGAAAATAACAAAATAAGTTAATAGTTTGGATAGTCAAAATTATTAATTTTGAAAATAGAAAATAGTTTTGAATTATTTATTCAATTTCAAACACTTTTCATTATCATAGTTTTGTCAAATTCTCAAATATGCAAAAAGAATTTTAAATAAACATTGTTTTTAATTGAAAATAACAAAATAGGTTAATAGTTTGGATAGTCAAAATAATTAATTTTGAAAATAGAAAATAGTTTTGAATTATTTATTCAATTTCAAACACTTTTCATTATCATAGTTTTGTCAAATTCTCAAATATGCAAAAAGAATTTTTAATAAACATAGTTTTTAATTGAAAATAACAAAATAAGTTAATAGTTTGGATAGTCAAAATAATTAATTTTGAAAATAGAAAAAAATTGAAACTATCTGAGAAATCATAGAGAAAATTCAACCTAAATTCAAAGTGAACTCACTTTGAGTTTAGATTGAATTTTCTCCACAATTTCGAATATAGTTTCAATTTTCAGTAAGTTTAGGCCCGTAAGCTTGCTTTAGAGAGGAGCTCGATGGACAAGCCGCGACGGGGCTTATAAACAAGTGTTAGTCCCCCTCGCTGGGCGAGGTGGGACTAAACTTATCGTGCAGTCGAGGAGGGGCTTTAGTCCCGGGTGGAGCCATGACCCGGGACTAAAGACACCCTTTAGTCCCGGCTGGAGCTAAGCACCGGGACTAAAGACCCCCTGCTTCCCGCCTCTTGGTGTGCCCGAAAAGAGTCCTTTAGTCCCGGGGCGTGGCTCCACCCGGGACTAAAGGGGGTCTTTAGTCCCGGCTCGTGCCACGCGCCGGGACTATAGATCCACCTATTTAAGAGGGACTTCGAAAATTTCCAACCCAATTCGTCCATTTCTCTTCTTCTTCCTCTAGTTCTCATGCCCGGCGCGGCACAGCGACGAACTAACCGATGCCGTCAGGCTGCCCGCCGTCCTGCTCGCCGCCGCCTGCCGTCCTCCTCGCCGTCGGCCGTCCTCCTCGCCGCCACGCTGCCCTCCTCGCCGCCGCGCCGTCCTCCTAGCCGTCGCGCCGTGCTCCTCGCCGTCCTCCTCGCCAACACTCCGGCCAGTAAGCCCCCCGCCCCCTCCTCCCCAACACTTCGGCCAGTATAGAAGAAAATAAGAAAAAGGAGAAGAGAAGAAGAAAAAGGAGAAGAAAGGAAGAAAAAGGAGAAGAAAAGAAGAAAAAGTAAAGAAAAGAAGAAAAAGAAAAGATTTTTTTGTCATTTAATTCCTATTGTTATTAGGTTTGTGCTAGATTATTAGGGTTAGTAATATTTAGAATTAGGTTAGGGTTACAAGAAGAATAAATATGAACAAAAATAAGAAAGTAAGATTAGGAAAAATGAAAATAAGAAGAGGAGGAGAAGAAAAGAAGAAAAAGTGTATATGGTATAGTGTATATGCTTAAGTGTATTGTGTATATAGTGTATAGTGTATAAGGAGAGGAGGAATTTTGCTATAGTGTAGATAGTGTATAGTGTATAAGAAGAGAAGAAAAGAAGAGGAGGAGAAGAGAAGAAAAGAAGAGGAGGAGAAGAGAAGAAAGAAGAGGAGGAGAAGAAAAATGAAAATAAGTGTTAATAGTTTAATTTTGCTATTGTATATGCTTAAGTGTTAATAGTTTATTTTTAGCAAGAAATTTAATAGAACTAGTTTATTTTTTTAGTTCATTTTACGATGCCTATCCCGCATCCTCGTCGTCGACTCGGCGGAGCACACCTGCTTGATCAGAGGGGCCCTGTCCGGGACTGGGCTCCCCCGGCTGGTATTGCGAGGTACTACCTTCCGGGGGCGTAGGTTGGTGAGGAGCCAGCCCGTCGTTGACCCGATCCTTGTTTGGTGGCGGTCGCGTGGGCCAGTGAGGGTGCCGAGGCTTCCGGACACCGCGGAGGTGGTACGTCACCGTGTCAGCGAGGAGGATGAGCACGTCCGTCTCTACATGGTTGCGTTGGAGGGCAGGTTCGAGCATACCTGGCAGGTTCTTCGGGGATCTCACTGGAGCTATGATCCTGTGATGGTTCCTTCTCTTTGGGTGTCCACCGCCCGCGCCGATACCCGTCGGGCGCTACGGTTCTAGATGTATTAGTGATGCTATATGTATGATAGTATTCGAGGAGTATTAATGATAATATTCGAGGATGTACGGACAAAAGTGATGATGTATTAGCTTATAATTGAATGCATGCTAATTTGAATACTACTTTATTTTACGATTTGGTTTTGCTTATTGAATGCTCAAATTGGAAAATTACTCCTACTTTGAATACTATGCAAAAATCTAGGATTCTAAAATTGGAAAAGTACTCCTACTTTGGTTTTTGGTACAAAGGTTAAGAGAATCCGTTTTTTGCAAAACTATGGATCCACATATCAGGAACCTCGAAGAGGAAAAACTTCTGGAAGATATAATCAAAGACGGCCCCAACGTTGAACCAGCTGAATCTCCGTCGTTATATCTAAACCAGGACGTTGGAATGGAGGTCGAGCGACACGAAGATGAAGCCGATGGGGCAGGAGATAGGTCCAATGACGGAGAAGGTGATAGCTCCACTGATGGAGAAGCCGGTGAAGAGGAGAAGTCCGGCGAGGTATACATATGAAGTTCGACAATCACTTGTAATATGTGAAAAATATTGGAGATGGCTCTATATTGTATACATATACATTCATTTGACGAATGTTTCTCCCTCTTAGGCCTCCACATCGAGCAAAACTATGAAACGAGGCCCGACTAGAAAGTTGGATGCACGGACGCATTACACATTTGAGGTGATATTTCCTACGGGCGAACCCAAGCTTCCTAAGAATGATGCTGACACATTCAAGAAGCAATGCGGAGTTCTCGTTAGGGATCACGTCCCGATCAGCGTTCGGGAGTGGAACAAGCGCAAAGGGACAGCCGATAGTGACTATGTCGCCGAAAGGTACAAAGATAATCTTTGGAATGATCTCATGTCACATTTCAACCTGCCAGAATGTGAGAATGAAGACGCCGCAGACAAACTGAGGGCCAAAGTCAAGCAGTGGACTCTGAAGAAGATGGCTGAACTGTTCCGTAGCTGGAAGAAGAAGCTATGGAAAAACTATCTGAAGACACAAAAAGTGCCAGTATTCGAGGGGTATCTAGCCAAGCAGGCGAATCACTGGAAGGCATTTCAAGAGTACAAGGAGTCAGAAGATGCCCAGGCATTATCAGAAAAGAACAAGATAAATGCCGACAAGAAGATATATCACCACATGCTGGGGCCAGGGGGCTATGAGACTGCCATCCCAAAGTGGGATAAGAAAGAGCAAGATCTGATAGATAAAGGCGTCGTACCTGAACCACTCCGTGATGAGTGGGAATTGAGAGCAAGAAATTGGTTCCTTGCGCATGATGGGTCGTACGACGAAACAACAGGGGACCTCATCTGCAATGACAATCTTAGGATACCCAGGGAGAATTGGAAAAGGATAGTGAAAGAAATTAAGGAGGGAAGAAGAAAGTTCACTGCAGATAGAGAGAAAGATTTGCTCACACTGGTCCTCGGCAATGACGAACATGGAGGACGAACGCGAGGCTTCGGTCCTTCTTACCCGTGGTGGCTTGGGTTTGCCAGAGACCAAGACACTTACAGAAGCCTTGAGAGAGCAAAGAAGCGGCAGCAGGATGAGGAGAATGACAAGTTCAACCAGTTGCTTGCCAGGATTAACGAGCAACAGAAGCAGATTGATGAGCTTAGAGGAGTACCGCGCCAGGAAGATCCTGCAGTTGATATTACCGGCGCCCCATCTAAGCGGAAAAGCAGCGTGGCTGAATCTGAGGCCCCGTCCGACGATGAACGAAGAATGATAGAGGGCGGTCCCGGCTACCCCGTGGATGGAATCAAGGAGTCAACATCATGTGAACTCCATCACAAATTCAAGAACATATCCATGAAGGTGGCCGTCAGACAAGCTTTACCTTCTGGCCGTGATGCACGCTGGCATGGCCGTGAGATTCCAGCTGGCTTTGCTAAAGTCGTGGTGGATGAAATCATGACGGGGTTTAATGATATGGAGCTCAACATAGCTGGACCGAAGATGAGAGGACACTCGGAGAAGTACTGGGTGGAGTCATCCTATGGGACAAGAACTACATCAAGCTTCCAGGCTCGGCCCCAAGGACAACACCACCTCCGAGTCGTCGCAGGTCACCTACACCTCCATTACCTTCAAGCCCTCCACATGACGTCGGCCAGCACAACACGAGTCCATCTCGATCACCGCCGCCGGACTTGGGTCGTCCGTCTCCGCCACCGACCGCACATGATACTAAGCGGAAGCGTGCCAGCAAGAACGCTTCGTCGATGATTTCCAAGGGACGGAGCTCTCCATAGCACAAACTGTCGCCCCTCCCAAAGGTACCTCATGCTAATCTTCCTATCAGACCTTATGATCGTACCCCCGAGGAAAATGCCAGGATAGCAAAGAAACAACATGAGACGCAGATGAAAAGGAAGGAACCCGAGCCCCGCCCGAAATACACCGAGAAGGACATAGCATGGGCAAAAGACTTCATAACCACTCCATCACAGTATGTCTTACACTATAAGCCCGATGACTATACACGCACATTGCAGAAGGAAGTGAAAAAGAGCAGGTCACATGCAAGTGCAAGTGGGAGCAAATCAAGTTCAAGTACAAGCAAGAAAAAATCAGACGTTCCTCAGCTTGGACAACAGGCCAAACAGTCGATCCCACCCCTCAATGTGTTAACCGAGAATGTTCCCCCTCCGGTGCAGGGGCAAGCTTTTGAAAAAGAAAGGAGTTGGCGGATGAATGTGGTATCTTGGTTGAAAATTTGCTGGCTTTCCAAGACGACAGGATACCCAAGGCTGTGGTAGCCCCTAAGCCACAGTTTGTCATGGGAGAGCCTTTGGTCAGCAAAGATGATCTCCCAACAAATATGCGTTACTTGCATAAAGGTACTTAAGTGAATCAAAGAATGGGAGAACGATGATCGTGCTGAGTGTCCCACAGGAGTACCACGGCCGCTCCGAAGAAATCCATATCGACTTTGATGAACTCTTCCAGATGTACAATGGCGACGCCCTCGACAAATCGCTTATGAGTTGCTATTTTCTCTAAGTTTTTCAATTCGTTGTCTACATATAACTTGTTTAGTTATTTCAATTCATTGTCTATATATAAATTGTACTCTATTATGCAGAATGAAGATTCTGGAGTGTAAAAGTAAGAGCATCATAAATATTGGGTTTATTGATCCAAATAAAATACATATAGCGACGCTAACTAATTATCCCAAGGAGACGGAGGAAAACCTTCTAAGGTTTCTAAGAGATCAAAATTTCTGTGACCACATACTGTTTTCATACAACTTCAGGTGAGGGTCTTTACTCTGTTGTGTCCATTCACTTATAAGTGTAATTGATAAGTTGCTCACACACACACACACACACACACACACACACACACACACACACACACACACACATATATATATATATATATATATATATATATATATATATATATATATATATATATATATATATATATACAGGTGCAGCTTTCATTGGATTCTGTTGGACATTCAAATTGATAAGGGAAGAGTTGATGCCTTCGACCCATTATCGAGACCCTTGGAACAGTTTCAAAGCCTGCAGGACATGCTCCAGGGGTAATTTTAATCATTCTTGCGCTCTATCGGTCTCTTTCGATGATTTTCTGATATATCAATTAATGAAAAACTTAGCAAATCATTATCCTTGTCGGGCAGGGTTTGAAATCGGTTCAAGTGCGTGACTCCCGGTAACTTTCCTGAGAAGCTGACCTTTAGAGCGGCTCAGGTAAGTAGTAGTATGATATACTTCTATTAATTTTCAATACATTAATGATGCTAGATTATTATTTTGATTATATATATTCCATTCTCGTAAAGTGCGACCAGCAGCCACGGGGAACGCATCTATGCGGATACTATGTTTGCGAGACCATTCGCACGTTTACCTCTGAGTTCAAGGAGCACATATTCGACGTAAGCAATGAACATTCACACCTCTATTTTTACCCGTCATTCTTTGTTATCATGATTGATATTCATATTCATCTCCTCTTCTTATATAGCACACGGCCATGAGGACGAAGGTCCTACCAGAGCAACGCGCGATTGCTGTTGCAGAGGAGCTTGCGGGATTTCTGAGGACGGAAGCTATAGAAGACAAATGACGATTTAGTGTAGCTAGGGACCATTACTGATGTTCGTCCATGTAATCGAATAGACGGGCTCTAGTCCCGATAATTCAGATCTCCATATAATTGTATATATATGATCGCTTCTAAGATAAGTTAATCTTATATATATATGCATAATTATTTCTATTTTAAATTATATGAAAACTAATTCCCGAATACAAAACGAGGCACCACGTTAATCTCCTGAACACCTAAACCCTAAAACCCTAAAACCCAAAAATAATTTCATTAAAAAAACCAAAAATAAGCAAAATCTGAAAATCTTTAGTCGCGGTCCTTGTAACGAACCGGGACTAAAGGGCCTGCCCCTGGGGCGCTACGAGGCGTCCACGTGGAGCACTTTTAGTCCCGGCGTGTAAGAGGGCCGGGACGAAAAGGTTAGGCCTTTAGTCCCGCCCCTTTAGTCCTGGTTGGTGAACCGGGACTAAAGCCCCTTACGGGCCGGGGCTATAGGCCCTGTCCTCACTAGTGCACGCAATCACCAGGACCACAACATCCTTGGAGCATGCACGGGAGCCCGCCATAGCCGCCCTAGCCTGCGCCATCGTGCCTCGCCCCCGCCGAGAAGACCGCTCGCGACGGTCCTGTCAGGAGAGGGGAGAAGAAGTCCCACCGCCGCCGACATCAACTGGGCTATGCCCGGCGGCACACCCCAGCGATGACGAGGAGGAGAGGAGGGAGGGGGTGCGGGGCTGACGGCGCTAGGGTTCCCCCTCGATTGCCACGGGAGCGTCGCGATGGGGGTACTAGACGCAAGGCTTGGCAAAGTGCGGTGCCTGCATTCCAAGGACGCACCACTCCAAGAGCATCTCCAACCGCAGCGAAAGATTTCGCTCCCAATGAATTTTTTAGCGCGCCAATGTAGTACTTTTAAAGCGTGGGGACCGGGCCATCTTCAACAGACACGCGCTAGTGCAGCACTCAATTCAGCCCAATCCAACGGTCCCACCTGCAGCAGCCCAGAGTTTGCTGCGCGCGCAACCGGCGCACCAAATATAGTGCGCTGGATAGCGTTTTTCAGCGTGTGTCAAAAATTTTCAGCGCGCGCATAATTTTACAGCCTTTGTCAAAACCGTCAGATGCCCAAAAAACGAATCTTTTAACGCGCGGAGCATTTTTTGGATGGGTGTTGGAGATGCTCTAAATCCGCATGGGCGTAGCACAGGTAAAGCGCTACAGGGTGTTAGTTGCCATTTTGCTTGCATGCCACCAACTCATTTCCGTTATCCCCATACCTTTCGCCCCATTGCTCCTCTTGTTGCTCATCCTCCACCGCTCCACTTGATTAGGAAATTTGTGAAAATAAAAATACTTCGATAGATATGGTGTGAAAGGCTGATGAGTTCAATGTCTTTTTCGAGTCAATGCAAATGGAAAGTTCATCCTCACTACGTCCCAAACAACCAAGTTGAAGTAAAGTATGAACGCACCGCCAGCTGCTTGGATCGATGAGACAGATAACCGCGAGACAAGGCGTCAAAGGTCTAGAGTTTATTAGTTCATCTAGTGTAAAAAAATTCATTTACATTCGTTGGCACACCGGGTAGATCGATGTCGTGACACACTGCCAGACTAAACTAATACACTGCTTGGATCAATGGGGTGGAGACATGGAAGATGAGTTAGAAAACCTATGAAGACGCGCTGCAGCAGTCCACAAGAAAACCTATATTTTGTAGGTAACTGTGAACTTACTTGGAGACTCAGTATGCTTGGAGTGCTTTAGTAACAGGTTAGTGAACTCTAAGAGCGTCTTCAATAGCTTGTATAAAGGGTCGTCTATACGCGTTTAGACGACGAGGAAGCAAAAACGGCCTTCCAACAGCTCGTGTATATGGCCGTGCAAATTTATCGAGGACGTCCAGCTGTATCTGATCCTTTATATTTTTCTACCCTCCCAAGGTTGCAACTTGCAACTGAGCTTTGGCTAATATGAAGGATGAAGGATCTTACCACGGTAATATGGCGTGAGTCTAAGACGGAGCTCTGCCCTGTAACATGGAGCCTCAAGTCGATCCGACTGCTATGTAAAAATATAGATGGCTTTTGTGGCGCATCGGTGAACAAGTACTTTAAACATCTCTCGAGGAGATAGCTGTTGATCGTCAAGTGGGTGGTGACACAGAGCATACGTCCCAAGATTATTATTTTTTGTCTAGACAGCATCAACATCCTGGTAGTGAAGCGTGATGTACTTGCCTACTAATTAATTTGCATTAAGCTGCTTCCACCTCACCTCTTCCTGCTAATGGTGGCATTTTCTTAGGCTGGTCGTAATGGGAGTATCATAGCTAGGATCATGCATGCCAACTAGACAACGTTGATGATGTGGCATAGAATTAAATGAAGAAAGAGATGGTTGAGTATCATATCATGATACCGTATCATATTAAAAGTTGTGTTACTTTGTGTCTTGCATGCCAATAAATTACCTATTCTATGATACTAACATATGATACTATACATTATAGGTGTAGTATCATAGACTAATATCATATGCATGATAATGGTATATGATACTCCCCATTACAAGCAGCCTTATTGCGCACACAGTAAAGCTTGCGAGTTGCTAATGGCTCTGTAATAACTAGCTGCTAAATTTATTGATGGCCACTCATGGACAAGTGTGATCAAGTTTACCGAATAAGGTTGTCCTCTTCGCTCTCGTGTCGATTTGTTGGATTCCCCACCGTGTCACACCTAGGCTTTATTTGTAACAGATCAAAGTTAATGACCTGTTGGGCTGAGCAAAAGTGTATATTTTTAAGGATATATGGTGAGTGACCTATCATCAAACCTCGCGAAGCGCAGGCCCGCTCCGCTCCTCCTAGGGTTTCTCCCTCTCCTCCACCGCCGCCGCAGGCTCCCCTAGCTCCTCCTCGCCGCCGCCAACCGCGGGCCGGCCCGCCACCTCCTCCTCCCCCTGCCGTCCTCTCCCCCCCTCCCGGATCCGTCCCTCTGCCGCCTCCCCGGGAGGTGGCCGGGGCGGCACGCGAGCCCCTCCCCTTCGGTTGTCCTCCTCCCCATTCCTTCTCACCGTCGCCGGCGGGCGCCCCCGACGCAGGCCGGGGTGGTGCTGGTCACGGCGGGACCTTCAGTCCCCCGGCGCGGGGCTCCCCTGTCCGGGGCATGGGGTGGCGGCGGTGCTCCTCGGCTAGGCCACGACCCGGTCACCCGACGGCGGTGGCCGGCAGCGTGCAAGGTGGTGGCGTGGCCCTTGGCGGCGGGGTGGCGCGGTATGGCCGGCGGCGCCCCCGGCCCACATCTAGGCCCTGCGGGCCTCATCTGGGTCCTAACGAGCCGGGCCCCGGCTTGGCTTCGTCGTCTTCTGTGTCGTGAGGAGGAAGAGCAGCTCGGACAGGGGATGGCGACGCCGATGGCGTGCCGGTTGCAGCGCGACGACGGAAGCATTACGGGCGTGGAGGGCCCAGCTGGGCCTATCGGCCCACGGGCCTGGTATGCTCCCTGTTATTGTGTCTAGTTGGATACCGTTGTTGACGGTGGAGGTTGAGCCCTCCCGCGTGTCGATAGTGTTTCTGCCCCTAGTCCCGGCTCGAATTCGTCACTATGCAGACCTGACCTCGTGATGTCGTGGTGAGACGGCATGGAGGCTTCAAGACCGCTTTGGCGCAGGATGGTGGTCTGTTTTTGTGGTGGGCTCCGAAGCATCCGAGGTGAAGGTTGGGATCGGGCAAACCCCTGTCGGCCTGGCCGACACCGACGCGGTGGCGCTTGTGGGTGCCGTTGGACCTTCCTGGAGGGCTTCGGGGGCTACCCTTCCTCTCACCTCGTCGCGTACGGTGGGAAACCCTTGGCAGCAGCGTCGTCATCGTCGCGGTCCTTCTTGAAGGTGTTGATTGGTACCGGCGCTTCGGAGCCTTGGAGCTTGGTGGGAGATCTTCGGTGGGCGCAGTGGTCGCGAAGCTTCTTTGTTTCTATCGATCCGCCATTGTCGGCATTTTCTTATTTTGTTTTTTTCTTTGTGTTTTTTTGGGTGTGACAGTGCCCGTCCCAGCACGTGTCCTTGACTGTATCGGTTGGTTGCTTTATAATGCAAAGCAGGGGAACCCTCTTTCGTGAGGATATATGGTGACTTCCTGTTGTAGCAAATACTTTTACTTTGGTATTGGATATGTATTTGGTCACAGTCAACATAATTGGAGTACTATTTGTCACAAATTTAGCACCGCAATGTAAGAAATATAAAAGCATTTAGATCACTAAAATAGTAATCTAAACACACTTGTATTTCTTTACGGAAGGAGTACTAATTGTTTGTGAAGAAGTCTCGAATCTTGATTTAATTTGTATGAGTATCAATATATACTACGAAGCAAGTCAGCAGGTGAGCTGCTCTTTGAAGTACAAGAAGAAATACCTCAAAAAAAAATATCTGATAGAAAATAAAAGAGAGGAACTAGAACAAGCCTGAAACATGGTTTGCCCAGAAAATCCACTTGATATAATTTAGTGTGCTTTTTGCCCAGAAAATCCACTTGATATAATTTAGTGTGCTTTTTACAGGTCGAGTGCAACATATTAAAAGCAAGTCTAGTAGAGCCCTCAAACCCTCAAACCCCTAAAAATAACTGTTTTTACATATTAAAAGCAAGTCTAGTAGAGCCCTCAAACCCTCAAACCCGTAAAAAAAATTAGAGGTCCAACCCTCAAACTGTTTCCCAACCTGTAGAAGTCAGGGTTGGGAGGAAAAACTCCCCCCAACCCGCACTCCTCTTTCCTCTCGCGCGGGAGGGAAATTTCATCCCCGCCTCCCCGGCTCCTCCCGCCGCCTCCTCCCGCCGCCTCGCCCCGCGCCGGCCATGGAGACCTCCGCCGCCGCCGCGCCCCCGCCCGCCGCCGCGCCCGCCCCACCCGACTCGGGCCCCGCCCCCGCCCCCGCCCGGCACCCGACCGTGGCCGACGTGGTGGCGGCGACCCACGTCGGGGCCAAGCGGCGGCGGACGGGCCTCGCACCGCCTCCTCCCGCCTCCCCGGATCTCACCCCGACCCCCGTCCCCGCCACGGCGCCCGCCCCTGCCGCCGCGCCCGCCCCCAAGAAGATTCGGTCGAAGGCGGCCTCCCGTAGGCCGCGAGGGGCTTCCTCCAAGGTCGCCGGCTTGTCCCCGACCGTGAAGAAGCCGCGGAAGAAGCCCGCGGCACGGAAGAAGCCCGTGGCCCCGCCCGCCACCGTCGCCGAACCTCCTCCCGCCGCGCATGAGGTGTTCGAGGAAATGGAAACCCCATCCTCGTTCATGGACCTCCTCCAAGACGCAGAGGTGGACCTGAGGGCTCTGATACGTCCATTTTGCATCATGTTTTCATGTTGATATTTATCGCTTCTTGGGCTGTTATTTTACTTCACGGTACAATTCTTATGCCTTTTCTCTCTTATTTTGCAAGGTTTACATGAAGAGGGAGAATACCGGCAACTGGAATTCTGGCCTGAAAGTGGAGAAAGCTTGAGATACCTATTCTGCACAACTCCAAACGCCGTAAAAATCAACGAGGATTTTTTCCCGATTTATCAAAAACACTTGGCCGAAGAAGTGCCAGAGGGGCGCGTGCAGGTGGCCACTAGCCCGCATGGCGCGACCCCCCCCCCCCTAGGCGGCGCCATGAGAGCTTGTGGGCACCCTGCAGGCCCACTTGCCCCCCCTCTTTTGCTATATGAAGGGTTTCGTCCAGGAAAAAATCAAGGAGGAGCTTTTTCGTGGTTTCGCCGCCGCCACGAGGCGGATCTTGAGCAGAACCAATCTAGAGCTCCGACAGGACAATCCTGCCGGGGAAACTTCCCTCCCGGAGGTGGCAATCGTCGCCATCGTCATCACCAACACTCCTCTCATCAGAGGGGACTCGTCACCATCAACATCTTCATCAGCACCATCTCATTTCCAAACCCTAGTTCATCTCTTGTAACCAATCTCCGTCTCGCGACTCCGATTGGTACTTGTAAGGTTGTTAGTAGTGTTGATTACTCTTTGTAGTTGATGCTAGTTGGATTACTTGGTGGAAGAGTTTATGTTCAGATCCTTGATGCTACTCATTACCTCTCTGGTCATGAATATTATAATGCTTTGTGAGTACTTACTTTTGCTCCTCAGGACATGGGATAAGTCATGCTAATAGTAGTCATGTGAATTTGGTATTCGTTCGATAATTTGATATGTTGTATGTTGTTTTTCCTCTAGTGGTGTTATCTGAACGTTGACTACATAACACTTCACCATTATTTGGGCCTAGAGGAAGGCATTGGGAAGTAGTAAGTAGATGATCGGTTGCTAGAGTGACAGAAGCTTAAACCCTAGTTTATGCGTTGCTTCGTAAGGGGCAAATTTGGATCCACTAGTTTAATGCTATGGTTAGACTTTGTCTTAATTCTTCTTTCGTAGTTGCGGATGCTTGCGAGAGGGGTTAATCATAAGTGGGATGCTTCTCCAAGTAAGGGAAGTACCCAAGCGCCAGTCCACCCACATATCAAACTATCAAAGTAACGAACGCGAATCATATGAACATGATAAAAACTAGCATGACAGAAATTCCCGTGTGTCCTCGGGAGCGCTTTTCCTCCTATAAGACTTTGTCCAGGCTTGTCCCTTGCTACAAAAGGGATTGGGCCACTTTGCTGCACCGTGGCTACTTTTGTTTCTTGTTGCTTGCTACGAATCATCTCACCACACAATCACTTGTTACCGACAATTTCAGTGCCTGCAGATTTTACCTTGCTGAAAACCACTTGTCAGATCCTTCTGCTCCTCGTTGGGTTCGACACTCTTACTTATTGAAAGGACTACGATTGATCCCCTATACTTGTGGGTCATCAAGACTCTTTTCTGGCGTCGTTGCCAGGGAGTGAAGCGCCTTTGGTAAGTGGAACTTGGTAAGGAAACATTCATATAGTGTGCTGAAATTTGTTGTCACTTGTCACTATGGATACTAATCCTTTGAGGTGCTTTTTCGGAGTATCTTCACCTCGAACGGAAGCACGGAGAGTTGCTCCTCGACCTGCTGCACCTACTGAAAATATTTGCTTTGAATTTCCTTTGGGTATGCTTGAGAAACTGCTGGCTAATCCTTTTACAGGAGATGGAACATCACATCCAGACTTGCATCTGATCTATGTAGATGAAGTTTGTGGTTTATTCAAGCTTGCAGGTGTGCCCGAGGATGAGGTCAAGAAGAAGGTGTTTCCTTTATCTTTGAAGGATAAGGCGTTGACATCGTATAGGCTATGTGATGATACTGGATCATGGGACTACAATCGGTTGAAATTGGAATTTCATCAAAAAAATTATCATATGCATGTAGTACATCGTGATCGGAATTATATTTATAATTTTTGGCCTCGTGACAGAGAAAGCATCGATCAAGCTTGGGGGAGGCTTAAATCAATGCTATATTCATGTCCCAATCGTGAGCTCTCGAGAGAAATTATCATTCAGAACTTCTATGCTCGGCTTTCTCATGATGATCGCACCATGCTTGACAATTCTTGTACCGGTTCTTTTTTGAAGAGAGATATTGACTTCAAATGGAATTTATTGGAGAGAATTAAACGCAACTCTAAAGATTGGGAGCTTGAAGAAGGTAAGGAGTCAGGTATGAATTTCACTTCTGATTGTGTTAAATCCTTCGTTGAGACAAATACTTTTTGTTACTTTAGCGCTAAGTATGGACTTGACTCTGAGATAGTAGCTTCATTGTGTGAATCCTTTGCTGCCCATATTGATCTCCCCAAAGAGAAGTGGTTTAAATTTGCATCCTCCTTTAGAAGTCAATGTAGTTAAACCCACTCCAGTTGAAGAGAGAGTCATTGCCTATAATGATCCTGTGGTTCCCAGTGCTTACATTGAGAAACCACCTTTCCCTGTTAGGATAAAAGATCATTCTAAAGCTTCAACTGTGATACGTAGAGGCTATATTAGAACACCTACACCCCGTGCGTAAATTAGAGTTGAACCTAGCATTGCTATTATTAAAGATCTCCTGTCCGACGATGTTGAAGGACATAATATTCACTTATGTGAAGATGCTACTAGAATTGCTAAACCTCATGTTAGAGACAAACATAGGCATGTTGTTGGCATGCCTGTGGTTTCTGTTAAGATAGGAGATCATTGTTATCATGGTTTATGTGACGTGGGTGCTAGTGTTAGTGCAATACCTCAATCCTTATACGATGAAATCAAAGATTAGATTGCACCTGTTGAGATAGAGCATCACTACTGGAATTCAGAAATTTGTCGTGTGCCTTTCCTTTGCCGTGTGTTGACACATGGCAAAGAGCTTCTTTGCCATCAGCTGGCGCAAAGCAGACGGCAAAGACAACACCTAAGGCAAACAAATTCTTTGCCGTCGGCCTTCCCTATGCCGTCGGCCAGCGGACGACAAAGGAACCACATGCGGACGACAAAGGGGTGGCAGACGGCAAAGGGGGTGCCACCGCACACCCCCTCCCACCCCATAACGTGCGCTCCCTTTGCCGTCTGCCCTCCTTCTCTTTGCTGTCGGGGGGCGAACGGCAAAGCGAGCCCCCCCCTAACGGCCGTCTCCCTCTCCCTCTCACTCTCATCCGCTCCGAGGGTCTCCTCCGCTCCGACAGTTTCTCTCACCCGCTCGTCCCCCGCCCGCCGGCCGCCTCCCCTCCCGCCAGCCGCCTCCTCCCCCGCCCCCTCCTCCCTCCCGCGGCAGCCCTCCTCCCCGCCCGTCGGCCGCCTCCCCTCCCGCCCCCTCCTCTCCGCGGCCTCCTCCCCGCGCCCGCCCGCGGCACCCCTCCTCCCCGCCCGTCGGCCGACTCTGCTCCCGCCTGCCGGCCGCCTCGCCTCCCCTCGCCGGCCGCCTCCCCTCCCGCCCCCTCCTCCCCGCGCCCTCCTCCCCACACCCTCCTCCCCGCCCGCCGGCCGCCTCCCCTCCCGCCCGCCGGCCGCCTCCCCTCCCGGCAACCGGCCACCTCCCCTCCCGCCACTCCTCCCCACCCCCTCCTCCCCGGCTAGGTGAGTTTTTTTATTTCATTAGATTTAGTTAGTTGATTTAGTTATTTGATTTAGTGGTAAATGATTTAGTTAGTTGTTTTAATTAGATTTAGTTAGTTGATTTGAATAGTAGGTTTAGTTAAATAGTAGGTTTAGTTAGTTATTTGATTTGTTAATTTAGAGGTAGATTCTATTTTGTTAATTAGTGGTAGATTCTTTTTTAGTTAATGATTGCTAGATTTTGTTTTTGTTATTTTTTTCGCTGTTTAGTGCTATATAGGTTTAGCGATAGGTTTAGTGATAGGTTTAGATTCTACATAGTTATAATTGAAATAAGTAGAAAAAAGATGACGAATAAAAGAAGAATAAGTAGATAAGGGAAGAAGAATAAGAAGAAGAGGAGGAGGAGGAGGAGGATAAAAAGAAGAAGAAGAAAAAGAGGAGAGAGGAGAAGAATAAAGAAGACGAAAAAGGAAAACAAGGAAGAAGAAGAAGAAGAGGGAAATGGAAAAGAAGGAAGAAGAAGAAGAAGAAGAAAAGGAAGGAAGGAAGAAGAAGAAGAAGAAAAGGAAGAGGAGGAAAAAAAGAAGATGAAGAAGAAGAAAATGACACCCTAACACCTCGACACCCCGACACGATGCGTGAAACCCCAACACGACATCCTGACGACACCCTGGCAGAATACGCCCCCCCTGACGCCACTAACCCCCAACCCCCGACCTCCGACACCTCTTGGGCCTCTTGTTGACCGAAAAGTCCCCTGACGCCACTGACCCTGGACCACCGACGACACTGACCCCCGACCACCGACGCCACTAACCCCCAACCCCGATGCCACCGACACCCGACACCACCGACCCTCGATGGCACTAAGTCCCGACGCCACTAACCCCCGACGCCCGACAACTCTTCTGCCTTCGGTTGAACGAGAAGGTGCTTTTCGGCCTTCCACAAACCGACGGGATCATAGTTTTGTAAATTATGAGTTAGGTCACATATTTTCCGATTATGTTAATTATAAAAACATCATATTTGTGTTGATTGTGTGAATTTCAATGTGTAGTTGTTCGACGACCTCCACGTGCGTTGGACGAGCTCCGTCCTTGTGTTTGTTGGTGAGCACAAATGACTTCTCCTCCTACCCCCTTAATTTGCTCTGTCCCGGTCTTCGTGCCGATGAAACTTGCTAGCTATAGGTTACGTGTGACAGCGTGATGCCGACGTTCCAGAAGATTTCCCCTTCCATTCCGTTTCCGTCGTGTGAGTATTTTTATTCGTTGCATCGTCATGTAGTTTGCATCATCGCATCATGCATGGCATCATGTCATCTGTGTGCTTGTCTTGTGTGGCTAGTTGCACCTCGTTGTTTGTGTGTGAGCGCATGTGTGTATGTGCCTTAGGGACTTGCAACGTGATTGGGTGCAACAAGTTCAAGCTCGTAACCTTGTTGCACCGAGGACCTAAAACCTTTACTCCGCTCTCCTCTTTTATCTGTTTTTGCGGTTTGCTAAAGTTTCCCGTTTTAAACCCCTATTTAAAAAAGGGTTTGTCTTCTTCTTTTCAATAAAAGATCCTTTCATTAAATGTGGGGGCAACCCTTGGGTTTTTATTTTTATTTCTCCTTGTGTTTTGTTTTAAACCCCTCTCATTTCCTTTTCTCTTTAAAAGGGCTTTTATTTTATTCTTTAAATAAAAGAGGTTTTATTTTATTCTTCAAAATGGTTTTATTTTTATTTGTTTAAAAGGCCCAACCTATTTCTTATAGTTGGGGTTTTATTTCGAAAGGAGTCAAAGGAATTTCTTTTAATTTTGTTAAATCCTTTTTATTTTTATTTCTATTTTTTTGGGTGTGATGTTTTCTGTTTTAAAAGAAAAAAACAAAGTTTAAAAAAAACTCAAGAGAGAGGGGGAGCCCAGCCGGCCATGCCGAGGCCCAGCCAGCCCCCCTCCCGTGCCCTAGCCCCCCGAGCCCCTCTTCCCCTCTGCTCGATCCCCTTTCTTCCTCCTTCCCCTCGCCAATGCCGCCTGCAGGTCCCCAGCTAGCCTCGCCTCCCCATGGCGTCCCGCGCAGCCGCCTCGCCCCTCGCCCGCGCGCCGCCCAGTCCGCCGGTGCTGCGCCGCCCGCCTCGCCGGTCCCGTCGAGCCGCCTCCCGCGCCGGAGCCTCCCCTCGGCCTCGCCCCTCGACCTCGCCCCTCCCCTCGTCAGCGCGTGCCGAGCTCGACCTCGCCTCACTGCTCGCCGGCGCCGCCCCACCGTGGTCGCCGTCGCCCATTCCTCTGCGCGCCGCCGTTCCCCTCGAGCCACCACCTGCAGCAGGCCCAGCCACTGCCGCCTCCCTGCCCTGCCGCCGTCGCCTTGAGTCGCCGGTGCCCGAGCCGCCCCGACCTCCTCGTGCGTTTTGCTGCTGCGTGTGCTGGCCGCCGCTATTGCTGTTGCTGTGCATGCTGTCGAACGCCGCCTGTAGCGATGCCGACTTGCGGTGCCGCTGCTGCAATTGTTGTTGCCGTGCCGTGGCCGTTGCTGCTGCTTAGTTACTGCTGCTGGATGCTTAGTTGATGTGCCGTGCCTTGCGTGCCGTTGCTCTTGCTGCTGATTGTTGCTAGCTGCTGGTGATGCTAGATGTTACTGCTAGCCGGATGCTAGCTTGCTGTAGCAGTCGTTTGCTAGTTGTTGTTGCGTAGTAGCTATTGCTGCTCTTGCTTTTGCCTGCTGAGCCGATTGCTAGATGTTATTGCTTGCTATAGCTGCTACCGAAGTTTGCTGTGAGATGTTAGCTGCTGTTGCTGTTTGCCTGCTTTGCTGCTTGCTGCTGCCATATGCTAGTTGCTTTGCTCGGCTGTTAGCTTGCTGTAGATGATGTTGTTGCCAGCTTGCCTGCTTGTCGTAGTGTGCCGATGTAGTTTGTTGTAGTTGTTGTTGTGTCGCTTGCCGTCGCCGCATGCGTCGTTCTCCTCCGTCGTGGAACCGACAAGATCGCCATGCACAACCACGTCCTCGACAGCCCCGGAAGCGAGTTCGACTTCCTCGACGTCGCCGAAGACCCGTGATGGACTACCGACGCCGAAGACCGTGCACCACAACGCCGAGTACGACTACCGTCGACGAGACCCGAGTTCCTCGACGACCACGACTTCCACGACGACCGTTGGTCCGCAACGACCCGAACCCCTCCGATATGCACGCTTCGAAGGTATACCGATGGAACGTTGTCGTGACCGTATGTATGTGATGTATGAGTTGTATCGTGTGTTGCACCGTATGTTGGCCGTTGCACGTTGTCCCTCTTATGTTGCGCCCCGACACATGGGAACCCGAGATACGGGATCACCCCATCTTAATTTAACGTTCCCGCACGCACTCCTTATTCGTGGCATCGATATCTCGTTGAGTAATCGGGATAGGAACGTTGCAGTGGCATCGTTTCCGTTTTGCCGCCATGATTTCCTCTCGCGCGCCGTGGCGATACATGCTTATTTTCCCTCCTTGTCGTGATGTGATGAACTTGCATGCATGAGGCATTCATGGCATATATATATTGTGTTGCGGGTCTCTTGTGCCGTAGCTCCGTACTAAGTCCCGTGTGTTAGCCATCTAGGATGCCACGTAGAATCGCCGTTTCACCCCTTGCCATGTTAAAAACATTTAATATTGCCATGTAAATAATCATGAGTGAATTAAATAATTAATCGTGGAGTTTCGTCGATATGCAACCCGTTGCATATCGACCTTCACTTAATGTGTAGAGTTTGCTTGAGGTGAATTGCCATGCCATCCCTTGCATCATTGAACTGTTCATGCATCATATTAGGTTGTGCATCATGTTGTGCATCGTGTGGTGAATATTTGTGTTGATGTTTGTTTCCAGTTTGCTCCGTCTCGATAGAGTTCCGCAAGCGTGTTGGAATGTGAGGACCCGTTCGACTACGTGGTTCGCCGACTTCTCGGACATGTTCCTCTTCCAAGCGGGATCTGAGGCAAGATGATCATTTCCCCAGATACCATTACTATCATTCCCATGCTAGTTTTATCGCTTCTATCGATTATGTCTCGTTGCCTACCACATGTTAAATATCAGCCTGTCAATAATGTCATGTTAACCTTCAACCTGTTCACCTAGCAAACCACTGATTGGCTATGTTACTGCCTCCTTAACCATGTTGATAGCGTTGCTAGTTGCAGGTGCAGATGATTCCATGTGAAAACATGGGTTCCTTGTTATATCACCATATTTAAATGCTATTTAATTTAATGCACCTATATACTTGCTAAAAGGTGGAAGGCTCGGCCTTTCTAGCTTGGTGTTTTGTTCTACCTTTGCACCCTTAGTTTCCGGCTACCGGTGTTATGTTCCATAATCGAGCGCTCCTAACACGATCGGGGTTGTTATGGGGACCCCCTTGACAATTCGTTTTAGATTAAGACTGGTCTGGCAAGGCCCAACTTTGGTACTACATTTGCCTAATAACCTAATAATAATGCATAGGGACCCGCCGGCACCGCGGACTAATTTAATCAACCCCCGGGCCACTGCTCCTCATGAGTGTTGGTCCAAAACAGAGCACTGTGCGGGGCCACCGCGAGGAAACTCGAGGTTTGGCACTTGTACTCGTCGCTTATCCGTCGTGTCCTGAGAACGAGGTACGCGACTCCTATCGGGATCGTCGACACGTCGGGCGGCCTTGCTGGATTAGTTTTACCTTTGACGAGATATCTTGTGCATCGGGATTCCGGTGATGCTTTGGGTAATCTCAGAGTTGAGGTTTTCCACTTGGCAATCCAACGAGATCACGAGCTTCGTGATGGAGGATTTCTATGCGGCTTGTGGTAATTTGTGATGGACTAGTTGGAGCACCCCTGCAGGGTTAAATCTTTTCGGAAAGCCGTGCCCGCGGTTATGTGGCAACGTGGAAACTTTGTTTAACACTGGTTCTAGATAACTTGAAGGTAACTTAATTAAAACATGCCAACTGTGTGCGTAACCGTGACTGTCTCTTTCGTGAGTTCTTTCTCCGATCGAGGACACGGTGGGGTTATGTCTGACGTAGGTAGGTGTTCAGGATCTTTCATTTGATCATCAATAGTTCACGTCCGTTATGCGTAGATCTTCCTCCTCTTGTTTCTTGTACTCGTAAGTTAGCCACCAAATATATGCTTAGCCGCTGCTGCAACCTCACCACTTAACCATGCCTCACCCATTAAGCTTTGCTAGTCTTGATACCTTTGGAAATGAGATTGCTGAGTCCCCTGTGGCTCACAGATTACTACAACACCAGTTGCAGGTACAAGTAAAGGTTACTTGACGCGAGCGCGTTGATTGTTTATTTGGAGTTGCTTCTTCTTCTTCTTCTTCTTCGATCTAGGATGGGTTCCAGGCCGGCAGCTTGGGATAGCAAGGATGGACGTCGTTCTTCTTTTGTCGTTTGTTTTCGTTCGTAGTCGGACCCTGCTCTTACTCTTGATGATTGTGTAATGTACTGATGTGACTCTGATGTAGCTTGTGGCGAGTGTAAGGCAACTCTGAATATATATCTCTTCTTTTCAGTACATGAACTTGTAACGATATCCATTCTTGCGACACGACGAGATGCGCTTCTATCCCTGACGAGGCCTTCGTGCCAAATTGAGGATAGGGTCGCATCTTGGGCGTGACAAGTTGGTATCAGAGCCGTACCGACCTAGGAGCCCCCTTGATTGATCGAACTTGGCCGAGTCGAGTCTAGTGAAAACTACCTTGAGTCTAGTTATATATCGGAGAGTAGGATTCTTTTTTCTCCTCTTCTATGCTCTTGTGAGGAATCTTGACGTAATAAGTTAATTCTACTCCTCTTCTCACTCAAAAAAAAATTAGGATCACGCGGATATTTCTGGAATCTATATGATGCCGATGTGACGGAGTTCTGTCTTGGTGCCTCCTGTCTGACTTGATTTTCTTCTGGGGAGTTGAGCTCCAGGGGATTCTTGAGCACATCGTTATCATTCAGGTTTCTTAGTATCTCAGGATGAAGGATGTTCGTAATTGCTTCAATACTAGTAGTGGCGAGATAACCCCGATGTCCCCAGTACTGGTGCAGATTGTTCGGGGGTACAACCATACTTTGTATCGTTGTGATCACGAGGGTTTGTTATAGATGAAGGTCCGAGATTCTGGTTGTGTGTTGACGGATGTGATACAGGTGACGGGTTAGTATAGGAGTTGTGTGATATTACTCCTTGTATCCGTGTACCAGATTGCATGACCACATATTTCGGGAATTCATAGGTGGGAATTCAAGTAGTTGCTTGTAGGACATTCTTCCAACAAATGCATGATGTTAGGTTGGGGTTCGACATCTAGTGGATTCGTTTGTTCACGTTCGACTTACAGCGGTACACGTTGTGTCTTAAAGAGTCCTTGTAGCTTGCTACGACTCGGGGACGCTTCGTATGTCGGGTGCACTACCTTGCACTTGATGACTACTGTAAAATCGAGCCCGTGCGATCCTGTCCACGAAAATATCGGACGAAATCTTTCTCATGAGTTTATTCTGGCTTGTTACATAAGCCTCATCCTTTGTTTTGTTGAATATGCTAATTCAAGTTGCTTCGATGTCAAGTGGTGATTTCAGATCTTTCCTAAGAGGTGTTCTCATATTTTTATGAGAGTATTAATTCTTTTGCTCTATCAATTATCATGTCAATTCCTTTTCAACCGGAGTCATCGTATCAATTCCATTCAACCGGTGTGCTTCTGTGCAACTGAATTCAAACCTCTCCAATTTTTCAAGATCATTCTCTCAATTCTTACCGGAATTCGTCTCATCTGTCCCAAGTTGTCTTTGTTTTTCCCCACCCTCCCGCCCTTTTTCTCAGTGATTCAATTTTCATCCAAGAGTTTTCTTTTCATTATGCTTCCGCTGTCTGTTCTTTTCTCTCTTAGTCGGGGGTTCATTGTGAAGATTCTCAGGAGCTTCGTGTTCATCTTTATTCAATCTTGTCAGCCTTACCGATGGATTTAATTCAGTTGTCCGTGTTCATCATATCCTTTTCATCCTTGTAATTCTTTCCTATGTTGGAAATTTTTATCAGTCTATCTTCTTGTTGTCATTTCTCTCTATTCTATCCGGAGCGTTGAAGTTATCTCAGAATTCTTGTTCTCAATTCTTTAATTATTTTTGGGTGCTAACCTCATCTAGTTTTCTTATTCCGGTGCAATATCTCTCGTCCTAGCAATCTTTTCTAACGGTGATTTCTTTGAGTGGGCCCATAACCCACAGGTTCTTTCCCAGGATCTTTCCTGGCTCTTTTAATCCTTGCTCGGAGATCATTAATTCTTTTCAACTATGACGTAAGTATGAATTTCATCAGTCACATCCCTCCTCCAAGATCTATTGGAATTTAATTCTCATGTTGGCTCAACCTTTCATTCTTCATTATTTCGGAGTGTCTCAGTAGACCTTGGTATTGTTTCTCGTCATCATTCTCAGCTTGCTATCCGAAGGAGTGTTTCTCTCAAATCTTGGTTCATTCTCTTGAAGATTTATCTTTTCAGCTTCGTGTTATCATCTTGAATTTGTTCCCAATCATGAGTAATCCCTTTCTTGCTATCCGGTGCATTTCTGAGTTGTTTTTATTTCTCGTTCCTCCGAAGACCATCATTTCAGAAGATTCTTCGTTCTCAGCTTTCAGCTTTCATCCTTAATTCTTCTCCATTGCTGTCTCTTCGTTCGTCTCTCGGTTATTCCTACGCTTTGCTCAAGTTTTCTCTCAGGTGGTTCATGATCTCTTCATTCTCTTGCATCTCCATTAATTCTTGGTGGCCTCATTTATTTCAATTCTCACCGGTGCCTCTTTCAAGATTTCTTCTAGTTTGTGCTTATATCTCTCCTTAATCATTTCAAGAAGAACAAGTGGTATGCTAGATCCGTTGCTTGTCATCAATTTAACTTGATGAAGGATAAGCATAATATAATTCTTATTCTTGTTCTTCCTTCCTCCAAGAGATTTCAATTCTTCTGCCGGAGTGGCTCATGATACCAATTCTTTTCTCAAGTGCCTATCTTTCTTTTCTGGAGTTCCAAGTTCTTTTGGTATCTCTTTGTGAGGCTTCATCTAAATCTTGACAAGGTCATAGTCTTATTCTTTTCTTCCTTGATATCTTTGTATCATTCTTTTGTATACGGTGGTCCGTCATGGTGGTTTTTCAAGGATGCGATTCATTCTCAAGTGTTCTTGAAGATTCTTGTTGGAGAACCTCAAGCATTCTTTCCCTTGCATTTCAGTGCAATTGTTCTTCCTTTATCCTTTAAGGTGGTATTATGGCATTCTTGTTAGTCTAGGAGCCTCGAAGAGTTTTCCTTTCAAGAATGATACAATTAAATCCATCAATTCTTTGATCATGAGGTATTTCAACCCATGATTTCTTCATTGAGCTATTTTTGGTTTGGATTCACCTAAAGATTTTCCTATGGATTGTTGTTATCATGGTGCTTCCCATTAATCCTAGTTCTCAATGTACCCTCTTGGTGTATGAAGTTTTCTTATCTTTGCTTTCAACTATCCTTGTTTCTTTTAGTGGTTGGTTGTCACCTCATATTTGTTGAGATGATTTTCATAAGCCCACTACTATCTTGTTCTTTTCGTCGTTGGTTTTCCAACTACTCTGTATATTCCCTATCTGGAGGCTCTTCAATTCTATCGTGATGATAGTTGTCATTTCTTTCTTCATTCTCTTCTTTCGTATGAGCTAGTTCCTATTCTATTGTTCTGGAGGCTTTGTGATAGTGCTCTTTTGGGTCAATCTTGTTGTTCTATCAAGATCATGGTGTTCCCTTGCTCGATTTAGTTGTTTGTTATGAATATTGTCTATTTCTTCTACCTTTTCGAATTTTTTGTCCCATTTTCCTACCGAAGTGCTGCCGAAATTTTCCGTGAATTCTTGCTTCCTTCTCATATCAGTCCTCATCTCTTTGCAACTTTCAAGGATCATTGGTTTCACTCGTTTGTCAAAGAAGCGACTAAATTTTACCTCTTGTTCTTTCTCATCCTCTCCCGCTTTCATTCTTGGATCTCCACTCGCCTCGCCAGTCCCGTCGAGCCGCCTCCAGCGCCGGAGCTGTTGGAATTATGCCCTAGAGGCAATAAAAAATATAGTTATTATTATAATTCCTGTATCAAGATAATCGTTTATTATCCGTGCTATAATTGTATTGAATGAAGACTCATTTACATGTGTGGATACATAGACAAAACACCGTCCCTAGCATGTCTCTAGTTGGCTAGCCAGTTGATCAATGATAGTCAGTGTCTTCTGATTATGAACAAGGTGTTGATGCTTGATAACTGGATCACGTCATTAGGAGAATCACGTGATGGACTAGACCCAAACTAATAGACGTAGCATGTTGATCGTGTCATTTTGTTGCTACTGTTTTCTGCGTGTCAAGTATTTATTCCTATGACCATGAGATCATATAACTCACTGACACCGGAGGAATGCTTTGTGTGTATCAAACATCGCAACGTAACTGGGTGACTATAAAGATGCTCTACAGGTATCTCCGAAGGTGTTAGTTGAGTTAGTATGGATGAAGACTGGGATTTGTCACTCCGTGTGACGGAGAGGTATCTCGGGGCCCACTCGGTAATACAACATCACACACAAGCCTTGCAAGCAATGTAACTTAGTGTAAGTTGCGGGATCTTGTATTACGGAACGAGTAAAGAGACTTGCCGGTAAACAAGATTGAAATAGGTATGCGGATACTGACGATCAAATCTCGGGGAAGTAACATATCGAAGGACAAAGGGAATAACATACGGGATTATATGAATCCTTGGCACTGAGGTTCAAATGATAAGATCTTCGTAGAATATGTAGGATCCAATATGGGCATCCAGGTCCCACTATTGGATATTGGCCGAGGTGTCTCTCGGGTCATGTCTACATAGTTCTCGAACCCGCAGGGTCTGCACACTTAAGGTTCGACGTTGTTTTATGCGTATTTGAGTTATATGGTTGGTTACCGAATGTTGTTCGGAGTCCCGGATGAGATCACGGACGTCACGAGGGTTTCCGGAATGGTCCGAAAACGAAGATTGATATATAGGATGACCTCATTTGATTACCGGAAGGTTTTCGGAGTTACCGGGAATGTACCGGGAATGACGAATGGGTTCCGGGAGTTCACCGTGGGGGGGGGGGCAACCCACCCCGGGGAAGCCCATAGGCCTTGAGGGAGGCACACCAGCCCTTAGTGGGCTGGTGGGACAGCCCACAAGTGCCCTATGCGCCATAGAGATAAAAATCAAAGAGAAAGAAAAAAAAAGGAGGAGGTGGGAAGGAAGGGGGACTCCCTCCCACCAAACCAAGTCCAACTCGGTTTGGGGGGGAGTCCTCCCCCCTTGGACTCGGCCGACCCCCTTGGGGCTCCTTGAGCCCCAAGGCAAGGTCCCCTCCCTTCCACCTATATATACGGAGGTTTTAGGGCTGATTTTAGACGACTTTCCCACGGCAGCCCGACCACATACCTCCACGGTTTTTCCTCTAGATCGCGTTTCTGCGGAGCTCGGGCGGAGCCCTGCTGAGACAAGGTCATCACCAACCTCCGGAGCGCCGTCACGCTGCCGGAGAACTCATCTACCTCTCAGTCTCTCTTGCTGGATCAAGAAGGCCGAGATCATCGTCGAGCTGTACGTGTGCTGAACGCGGAGGTGTCGTCCGTTCGGTACTAGATCGTGGGACTGATCGCGGGATTGTTCGCGGGGCGGATCGAGGGACGTGAGGACGTTCCACTACATCAACCGCGTTCTCTAACGCTTCTGCTGTACGGTCTACAAGGGTACGTAGATCACTCATCCCCTCTCGTAGATGGACATCACCATGATAGGTCTTCGTGCGCGTAGGAAAATTTTTGTTTCCCATGCGACGTTCCCCATCAGTGCCATCATGAGCTAGGTTCATGCGTAGATGTCTTCTCGAGTAGAGCACAAAAGTTTTTGTGGGCGGTGATGTGCGTTTTGCTGCCCTCCTTAGTCTTTTCTTGATTCCGCGGTATTGTTGGATTGAAGCGGCTTGGACCGACATTACTCGTACGCTTACGGGAGACTGGTTTCATCGTTACGAGTAACTCTGTTGCTCAAAGATGACTGGCAAGTGTCGGTTTCTCCAACTTTAGTTGAATCGGATTTGACCGACGAGGTCCTTGGATGAGGTTAAATAGCAACTCATATATCTCCGTTGTGGTGTTTGCGTAAGTAAGATGCGATCCTACTAGATACCCTTGGTCACCACGTAAAACATGCAACAACAAAATTAGAGGACGTCTAACTTGTTTTTGCAGGGTATGCTTGTGATGTGATATGGCCAACGATGTGATGTGATATATTGGATGTATGAGATGATCATGTTGTAATAGAAATATCGACTTGCACGTCGATGGTACGGCAACCGGCAGGAGCCATAGGGTTGTCTTTATACTAACGTTTGTGCTTGCAGATGCGTTTACTATTGTGCTAGGATGTAGCTTTAGTAGTAATAGCATGAGTAGCACGACAACCCCGATGGCAACACGTTGATGGATGATCATGGTGTGGCGCCGGTGACAAGAAGATCGTGCCGGTGCTTTGGTGATGGAGATCAAGAAGCACGTGATGATGGCCATATCATGTCACTTATGAATTGCATGTGATGTTAATCCTTTTTGCACCTTATTTTGCTTAGCACGACGGTAGCATTATGAGGTGATCTCTCACTAAAATTTCAAGACGAAATTGTGTTCTCCCCGACTGTGCACCGTTGCTACAGTTCGTCGTTTCGAGACACCACGTGATGATCGGGTGTGATAGACTCAACGTTCACATACAACGGGCGCAAAACAGTTGCGCACGCGGAACACTCGGGTTAAGCTTGACGAGCCTAGCATGTGCAGACATGGCCTCGGAACACATGAGACCGAAAGGTCGATCATGAATCATATAGATGATATGATTAGCATAGGGATGCTTACCACTGAAACTATACTCAACTCACGTGATGATCGGACTTGAGCTAGTGTAAGTGGATCATGAACCACTCAAATGACTAGAGAGATGTACTTTTTGAGTGGGAGTTTAGCGAATAATTTGATTAAAGTTAAACTCTAATTATCTTGAACATAGTCTAAGTCCACTTTCAATATATTTGTGTTGTAGATCATGGCTCACGCGACAATCATCCTGAATTTTAATACGTTCCTAGAGAAAGCTAAGTTGAAAGATGATGGAAGCAACTTTGTAGACTGGGCTCGTAATCTTAAGCTAATCTTACAAGCTGGGAAGAAGGATTATGTCCTTAATGCTGCGCTAGGAGATGAACCACCCGCTACGGCTGATCAGGATGTTAAGAACGCTTGGTTAGCGCGTAAGGAGGACTACTCAATAGTTCAATGTGCAGTCTTATATGGCTTAGAACCGGGACTTCAATGTCTCTTTGAGCGTCATGGAGCATTTGAGATGTTCCAGGAGTTGGAGTTTATCTTTCAGAAGAACGCCCGAATCGAGAGGTATGAGACCTCCGATAAATTCTATGCTTGCAAGATGGAGGAAAACTCGTCCGTCAGTGAACATGTGCTCAAAATGTCTGGGTACTCAAACCGTCTAGCTGAGCTGGGGATTGAACTCCCGCAAGAAGCTATAACTGACAGAATCCGTCAATCACTGCCGCCAAGCTATAAAGGCTTTGTGTTGAACTACAACATGCAAGGGATGAACAAGTCTCCCGACGAGTTGTTTGCGATGCTGAAAGTCGCAGAGTCTGAACTCCGTAAAGAGCATCAAGTGTTGATGGTGAATAAGACCACTAGTTTCAAGAGAAACGGCAAAGGCAAGAAGGGCAATTCGAAGAAGAGCGGCAAGCCTGTTGCCAATCTGCCGAAGAAACCCAAAGCTGGACCTAAGCCTGAAACGGAGTGTTACTATTGCAAGGGTATGGGTCACTGGAAGCGCAATTGCCCCAAGTATCTGGCAGATAAGAAGGCGGCCAAAGAAAAATCAGGTATATTTGATATACATGTTATTGATGTGTACTTAACCGGCTCTCGTAGTAGTGCCTGGGTATTCGATACCGGTTCTGTTGCTCATATTTGCAACTCGAAACAGGAACTGCGGAATAGGCGAAGGCTGGCGAAAGATGAAGTAACGATGCGCGTAGGAAATGGTTCCAAGGTTGATGCAATCGCCGTCGGCACAGTGTCACTTCGTTTACCGTCAGGATTAGTGATGAACTTAAATCATTGTTATTTAGTGCCAGCGTTGAGCATGAACATTATATCCGGATCTTGTTTATTGCGAGACGGTTACTCTTTTAAGTCAGAGAATAATGGTTGTTCTATTTCTATGAGTAACATCTTTTATGGTCATGCACCGAATGTGAGAGGATTGTTCATATTGAATCTTGATAGCGATACGCATATACATAACATTGAGACCAAAAGAGTTAGAGTTAACAATGATAGCGCCATATTTTTGTGGCACTGCCGCTTAGGTCATATTGGAGTAAAGCGCATGAAGAAACTCCATGCTGATGGACTTTTGGAGTCACTTGACTTTGATTCACTTGACACGTGCGAACCATGCCTCATGGGAAAGATGACTAAGACTCCGTTCTCCGGAACAATGGAGCGTGCAAGTGACTTGTTGGAAATCATACATACCGATGTGTGTGGTCCGATGAGTGTGGAGGCACGCGGCGGATATCGTTATTTTCTCACCTTCACTGACGATTTGAGTAGATATGGTTATGTCTACTTGATGAAGCACAAGTCTGAAACATTTGAAAAGTTCAAGCAATTTCAGAGTGAAGTGGAAAATCATCGCAACAAGAAGATCAAGTTCCTACGGTCTGATCGTGGGGGTGAATATCTGAGTTTCGAGTTTGGTACTCACTTAAGACAATGTGGAATTGTTTCGCAGTTAACCCCGCCTGGAACACCACAGCGTAATGGTGTGTCCGAACATCGAAATCGTACTCTATTAGAGATGGTGCGATCTATGATGTCTCTTACTGATTTGCCGTTATCATTTTGGGGTTATGCATTAGAAACAGCTGCATTCACTTTTAATAGGGCACCATCAAAATCCGTTGAGACGACACCATACGAACTGTGGTATGGCAAAAGGCCAAAATTGTCGTTTCTTAAAGTTTGGGGATGTGATGCTTATGTCAAAAAGCTTCAGCCTGAAAAGCTGGAACCCAAAGCGGAAAAGTGCGTCTTCATAGGTTACCCAAAAGAGACAGTTGGGTACACCTTCTATCTCAAATCCGAGGGCAAAGTGTTTGTTGCTAAAAACGGAGCTTTTCTCGAGAAGGAGTTTCTCTCGAGAGAATTGAGTGGGAGGAAGATAGAACTTGACGAGGTTGTCGAACCTCTCATCCCTCTGGATGGTGGCGCAGGGCAAGGGGAAACCTCTGTCATTGCGACGCCGGTTGAGGAGGAAGTTAATGATGATGATCATGAAACTCCAGTTCAAGTTTCTGTTGAACCATGCAGGTCGACGAGATCACGTGCTGCTCTAGAGTGGTACGGTAATCCCGTCTTGTCAATCATGTTGTTAGACAACAATGAACCTGCGAATTATGAAGAAGCAATGGTGGGCCCAGATTCCAACAAATGGCTAGAAGCCATGAAGTCCGAGATAGGATCCATGTATGAGAACAAAGTGTGGACTTTGGAGGTACTACCTGAGGGTCGCAAGGCTATTCAGAACAAATGGATCTTTAAGAAGAAGACGGACGCTGACGGCAATGTAACCGTTTATAAAGCTCGACTTGTGGCAAAGGGTTTTTCACAAGTTCCAGGAGTTGACTACGATGAGACTTTCTCACCCGTAGCGATGCTTAAGTCCGTCAGAATCATGTTAGCAATAGTTGCATTTTTTGATTATGAAATCTGGCAGATGGATGTCAAAACGGCGTTCCTTAACGGTTTCCTTAAGGTGATCAAGCGATCCATTTATGGACTGGTGCAAGCATCTCGGAGTTGGAACAAACGCTTTGATGAGGTGATCAACGCATTTGGGTTTATACAAGTGGTTGGAGAATCTTGTATTTACAAGAAAGTGAGTGGGAGCTCTGTGGCGTTTCTAATATTATATGTGGATGACATATTACTGATTAGAAACAATGTAGAGTTTTTGGAGAGCATAAAAGGTTACTTGAATAAAAGTTTCTGTATGAAGGACCTAGGAGAAGCTGCTTACATTCTAGGCATTAAGATCTATAGGGATAGATCAAAACGCCTGATAGGACTTTCACAAAGCACATACCTTGATAAAGTTTTGAAGAGGTTCAAAATGGAACAGTCCAAGAAAGGGTTCTTGCCAGTTCTACAAGGTACGAGATTGAGTAAGACTCAGTGCCCAGCAACTGATGAAGATAGAGAGCATATGCGCTCCGTCCCCTATGCTTCAGCCATAGGTTCTATCATGTATGCGATGATGTGCACTAGACCGGATGTTAGCCTGGCCATAAGTATGGCAGGTAGGTTCCAGAGTAATCCAGGAGTGGATCACTGGACAGCGGTCAAGAATATCCTGAAGTACCTGAAAAGGACTAAGGAGATATTTCTCATGTATGGAGGTGACGAAGAGCTCGCCGTAAAAGGTTACGTCGATGCAAGCTTTGACACAGATCCGAATGACTCTAAGTCACAAACCGGATACGTATTTATTCTTAATGGGGGTGCAGTAAGCTGGTGCAGTTCCAAGCAAAGCGTCGTAGCAGATTCTACATGTGAAGCAGAGTACATGGCTGCCTCGGAGGCGGCTAAGGAGGGTGTCTGGATGAAGCAGTTCATGACGGATCTTGGAGTGGTGCCAAGCGCACTGAATCCAATAACCTTGTTCTGTGACAACACTGGTGCCATTGCCTTAGCAAAGGAACCACGGTTTCAAAAGAAGACCAGACACATCAAACGACGCTTCAACCTCATCCGCGACTACGTCGAGGAAGAGGACGTAAATATATGCAAAGTGCACACGGATCTGAATGTAGCAGACCCGCTGACTAAACCTCTTCCACGGCCAAAACATGATCGACACCAGAACTGTATGGGTGTTAGATTTATTACAATGTAATTCACATGGTGATGTGAGGGCTAGATTATTGACTCTAGTGCAAGTGGGAGACTGTTGGAATTATGCCCTAGAGGCAATAATAAATATAGTTATTATTATAATTCCTGTATCAAGATAATCGTTTATTATCCGTGCTATAATTGTATTGAATGAAGACTCATTTACATGTGTGGATACATAGACAAAACACCGTCCCTAGCATGTCTCTAGTTGGCTAGCCAGTTGATCAATGATAGTCAGTGTCTTCTGATTATGAACAAGGTGTTGATGCTTGATAACGGGATCACATCATTAGGAGAATCATGTGATGGACTAGACCCAAACTAATAGACGTAGCATGTTGATCGTGTCATTTTGTTGCTACTGTTTTCTGCGTGTCAAGTATTTGTTCCTATGACCATGAGATCATATAACTCACTGACACCGGAGGAATGCTTTGTGTGTATCAAACGTCGCAACGTAACTGGGTGACTATAAAGATGCTCTACAGGTATCTCCGAAGGTGTTAGTTGAGTTAGTATGGATCGAGACTGGGATTTGTCACTCCGTGTGACGGAGAGGTATCTCGGGGCCCACTCGGTAATACAACATCACACACAAGCCTTGCAAGCAATGTGACCTAGTGTAAGTTGCGGGGTCTTGTATTACGGAACGAGTAAAGAGACTTGCCGGTAAACGAGATTGAAATAGGTATGCGGATATTGACGATCGAATCTCGGGCAAGTAACATACCGAAGGACAAAGGGAATGACATACGGGATTATATGAATCCTTGGCACTGAGGTTCAAACGATAAGATCTTCGTAGAATATGTAGGATCCAATATGGGCATCCAGGTCCCGCTATTGGATATTGGCCGAGGAGTCACTCGGGTCATGTCTACATAGTTCTCGAACCCGCAGGGTCTGCACACTTAAGGTTCGACGTTGTTTTATGCGTATTTGAGTTATATGGTTGGTTACCGAATGTTGTTCGGAGTCCCGGATGAGATCACGGACGTCACGAGGGTTTCCGGAATGGTCCGGAAACGAAGATTGATATATAGGATGACCTCATTTGATTACCGGAAGGTTTTCGGAGTTACCGGGAATGTACCGGGAATGACGAATGGGTTCCGGGAGTTCACCGGGGGGGCAACCCACCTCGGGGAAGCCCATAGGCCTTGAGGGAGGCACACCAGCCCTTAGTGGGCTGGTGGGACAGCCCACAAGTGCCCTATGCGCCATAGAGATAAAAATCACAGAGAAAGAAAAAAAAAGGAGGAGGAGGGAAGGAAGGGGGACTCCCTCCCACCAAACCAAGTCCAACTCGGTTTGGGGGGGGGGAGTCCTCCCCCCTTGGACTCGGCCGACCCCCTTGAGCCCCAAGGCAAGGTCCCCTCCCTCCCACCTATATATACGGAGGTTTTAGGGCTGATTTGAGACGACTTTCCCACGGCAGCCCGACCACATACCTCCACGGTTTTTCCTCTAGATCGCGTTTCTGCGGAGCTCGGGCGGAGCCCTGCTGAGACAAGGTCATCACCAACCTCCGGAGCGTCGTCACGCTGCCGGAGAACTCATCGACCTCTCCGTCTCTCTTGCTGGATCAAGAAGGCCGAGATCATCGTCGAGCTGTACGTGTGCTGAACGCGGAGGTGCCGTCCGTTCGGTACTAGATCGTGGGACTGATCGCGGGATTGTTCGCGGGGCGGATCGAGGGACGTGAGGACGTTCCACTACATCAACCGCGTTGTCTAACGCTTCTGCTGTACGGTCTACAAGGGTACGTAGATCACTCATCCCCTCTCGTAGATGGACATCACCATGTTAGGTCTTCATGCGCGTAGGAAAATTTTTGTTTCCCATGCGACGTTCCCCATCAGCGCGTGCTGAGCTCGACCTCGCCTCGCTGCTCGTCGGCGCCGCCCCACCGTGGTCGCCGTCGCCCGTTCCTCTGCGCGCCGCCGTTCCCCTCGAGCCGCCACCTACAGCAGGCCCAGCCGCTGCCGCCTCCCTGCCCTGCCGCCGTCGCCTTGAGCCGTCGGTGCCCGAGCCGCCCCGACCTCCTCGTGCGTTTTTCTGCTGCGTGTGCTGGCCGCCGCTATTGCTGTTGCTGTGCATGCTGTCGAACGCCGCCTGTAGCGATGCCGAGTTGTTGTGCCGTTGCTGCAATTGCTGTTGTCGTGTCGTGGCCGTTGCTGCTGCTTAGTTACTGCTGCTGGATGCTTAGTTGATGTGCCGTGCCTTGCGTGCCGTTGCTCTTGCTGCTGATTGTTGCTAGCTGCTGGTGATGCTAGATGTTACTGCTAGCCGGATGCTAGCTTGCTGTAGCAGCCGTTTGCTAGTTGCTGTTGCGTAGTAGCTGTTGCTGCTCTTGCTTTTGCTTGCTTGCGTTTTGCCTGCTGAGCCGATTTCTAGATGTTATAGCTTGCTATAGCTGCTACCGAAGTTCGCTGTGAGATGTTAGCTACTGTTGCTGTTTGCATGCTTTGCTGCTTGCAGATGTCAGATGCTAGTTGCTTTGCTCGGCGGTTAGCTTGCTGTAGATGATGTTGCTGCCAGCTTGCCTCCTTGTCGTAGTGTGCCGATGTAGTTTGTTGTAGTTGTTGTTGTGTCGCGTGCCGTCGCCGCATGCGCCGTTCTCCTCCGTCGTGGATCCGACAAGATCGCCATGCACAACCACGTCCTCGACAACCCCGGAAGCGAGTTTGACTTCCTCGACGTCGCCGAAGACCCGTGATCGACTACCAACGCCGAAGACCGTGCACCACGACGTCGAGTACGACTACCGTCGACGAGACCCGAGTTCCTCGACGACCACGACTTCCACGATGACCGTTGGTCCGCTACGACCCGAACCCCTCCGATATGCACGCTTCGAAGGTATGCCGGTGGAATGTTGTCGTGACCGTATGTATGTGATGTATGAGTTGTATCGTGTGTTGCACCGTATGTTGGCCGTTGCACGTTGTCCCTCTTATGTTGCGCCCCGACACATGGGAATCCGAGATACGGGATCACCCCATCTTAATTTAACATTCCCACATGCACTCCTTATTCGCGGCATCGATATCTCGTTGAGTAATCGGGACAGGAACGTTGCAGTGGCATCGTTTCCGTTTTGCCGCCATGATTTCCTCTCGCTCGCCGTGGCGATACATGCTTATTTTCCCTCCTTGTCGTGATGTGATGAACTTGCATGCATGAGGCATTCATGGCATATATATATTGTGTTGCAGGTCTCTTGTGCCGTAGCTCCGTACTAAGTCCCGTGTGTTAGCCATCTAGGATGCCACGTAGAATCGTCGTTTCACCCCTTGCCATGTTAAAAACATTTAATATTGCCATGTAAATAATCAGGAGTGAATTAAATAATTAATCGTGGAGTTTCGTCGATATGCAACCCGTTGCATATCGAGCTTCACTTAATGTGTAGAGTTTACTTGAGGTGAATTGCCATGCCATCCCTTGTATCGTTGAACTGTTCATGCATCATATTAGGTTGTGCATCATGTTGTGCATCGTGTGGTGAATATTTGTGTTGATGTTTGTTTCCGGTTTGCTCCGTCTCGATAGAGTTCCGCAAGCGTGTCGGAATGTGAGGACCCCTTCGACTACGTGGTTCGCCGACTTCTCGGACATGTTCTTCTTCCAAGCGGGATCTCAGGCAAGATGATCATTTCCCCAGATACCATTACAATCATTGTCATGCTAGTTTTATCGCTTCTATCGATTATGTCTCGTTGCCTACCACATGTTAAATATCAGCCTCTCAACAATGTCATGTTAACCTTCAACTTGTTCGACCTAGCAAACCACTGATTGGCTATGTTACTACCTCCTTAACCATGTTGATAGCGTTGCTAGTTGTAGGTGCAGATGATTCCATGTGAAAACATGGGTTCCTTGTTATATCACCATATTTAAATGCTATTTAATTTAATGCACATATATACTTGGTAAAAGGTGGAAGGCTCGGCCTTTCTAGCGTGGTGTTTTGTTCCACCTTTGCACCCTTCGTTTCCGGCTACCGGTGTTATGTTCCATAATCGAGCGCTCCTAACACGGTCGGGGTTGTTATGGGGACCCCCTTGATAATTTGTTTTAGATTAAGACTGGTCTGGCAAGGCCCAACTTTGGTACCACATTTGCCTAATAACCTAATAATAGTGCATAGGGACCCGCCGGCACCCGCGGACTAATTTAATCAACCCCCGGGCCAGTGCTCCTCATGAGTGTTGGTCCAAAATAGAGCACTGTGCGGGGCCACCACGAGGAAACTCGAGGTTTGGCACTTGTACGCGTCGCTTATCCGTCGTGTACTGAGAACGAGGTACGCGACTCCTATCGGGATCGTCGACATTTCGGGCGGCCTTGCTGGATTAGTTTTACCTTTGACGAGATATCTTGTGCATCGGGATTCCGGTGATGCTTTGGGTAATCTCAGAGTTGAGGTTTTCCACTTGGGAATCCAACGAGATCGCGAGCTTCGTGATGGAGGATTTCTATGCGGCTTGTGGTAATTTGTGATGGACTAGTTGGAGCACCCCTGCAGGGTTAAATCTTTTCGGAAAGCCGTGCCCGCGGTTATGTGGCAACGTGGAAACTTTCTTTAACACTGGTTCTAGATAACTTGAAGGTACCTTAATTAAAACATGCCAACTGTGTGCGTAACCGTGACTGTCTCTTTCGTGAGTTCTTTCTCCGATCGAGGACATGGTGGGGTTATGTCTGACGTAGGTAGGTGTTCAGGATCTTTCATTTGATCATCAGTAGTTCACGCCGTTATGCGTAGATCTTCCCCCTCTTGTTTCTTGTACTCGTAAGTTAGCCACCAAATATATGCTTAGCCGCTGCTGCAACCTCACCACTTAACCATGCCTCACCCATTAAGCTTTGCTAGTCTTGATACCTTTGGAAATGAGATTGCTGAGTCCCCTGTGGCTCACAGATTACTACAACACCAGTTGCAGGTACAGGTAAAGGTTACTTGACGCGAGTGCGTTGATTTTTATTTGGAGCTTCTTCTTCTTCTTCTTCTTCTTCTTCATCGATGTAGGATGGGTTCCAGGCTGGCAGCCTGGGATAGCAAGGATGGACGTCATTCTTCTTTTGTCGTTTGTTTTCGTCCGTAGTCGGACCCTGATCTTACTCTTGATGATTATGTAATGTACTGATGTGACTCTGATGTAGCTTGTGGCGAGTGTAAGCCAACTCTGAATATATATCTCTTCTTTTCAGTACATGAACTTGTAACGGTATCCATTCTTGCGACACGACGAGATGCGCTTCTACCCCTGACGAGGCCTTCGTGCCAAATTGAGGATAGGGTCGCATCTTGGGCGTGACACTACGTCTCAGTGCTCTTGGGAGCTTAGTGTCGAGTGGAATATAGGATTACAGTAAATGCCAACCCCTGCACCAGTGGGGAAGGGCGGCTTATATAGAGTGCGCTGCCCTTCATAATGGCCCGGTGGACAGGGGTGGAATAGTGTCGAATAAACGCCTACGTTACAGGTAACGTATGCCTTAAATGTTAATAATGGTGTATGAAAACGTATGACCGTTGCCCTCCTTGGAGGTTACGATGTACAGAATGGAATTCAGTCGGTACGTTAAATACGCTCCGAGTGTTCGTCACCGACTAGATGATGGGGGGAGTCCTAAGTTCAGTCGGAACTGTCTAAGGGCCTTGTCCTCTATGAAGGGTAGTCCTTGGGTAGGACCTATAGGGCAGGCCTATGACCCTACCCTGGGACTATAACCCCATCACGAGCATTGTCCCATGTGAGGAAATAAAAGAGGCCAAAGAAGCCCATAAAAAAGATGCCAAAGAGCCCACAAAAAAATGAGAGAAAAAGAGAGAAGGGACAATGCTACCACTTTTCCACACTTGTGCATTTTGAGCACCATGATCTTCATGACTGAGAGTCTCTCGTTTTGTCACCACCATATAGCTAGTGGGAAATTCTCATTATATAACTTGGCTTGTATATTCCAATGATAGGCTTCCTCAAAATTGCCTTAGGTCTTCGTGAGCAAGCAAGTTGGATGCACACCCACTAGTTTTCTTTAAGAGCTTTCACATACTTGTAGCTCTAGTGCATCATTTGTATGGCAATCCCTACTCATTCACATTGATATCTATTGATGAGCATCTGCACAGCACATTGATATGCCTAGTTAATGTGACTATCTTCTCCTTTTTTGTCTTGCAACCTCCACCACATTCCACACCATTTATAGTGCTATAACCATGGCTCACGCTCATGTATTGCGTGAGAGTCGAAAATGTTTGAGAAAGTAAAGGTGTGAAACAATTACTTGGCCAATACCGGGGTTGTGCATGATTTAAACTCGTTGTGCAATGATGATGGACCATAGCCAGACTATATTCTTTTGCAGGGATAACTTTCTTTTGGCCTTGTTATTTTGAAAGTTCATGATTACTTTGCTAGTTTGCTTGAATTATTATTGTTTCCACGTCAATAGCAAACTATTGTTTTGAATCTAATGAATCTGAACATTCACGTCACATAAGAGGAATTACAAAGGACACATATGCTAGGTAGCATCAAAGCATCAAAAATTCATTCTTATCACTTCCCTACTCGAGGACGAGCAGGAGTTAAGCTTGGGGATGCTTGATACGTCTAAAACGTATTTATAATTTTTGATGGTTTCACGCTGTTATCTTGCCTTCTTTGTATGTTTGATGTACCTTTTTATATCTTTTTGGGACTAACTTATTAATTCAGTGCCAAGTGCCGGTTCCTGTTTTTTCTGTGTTTTTGACGCTTTTCAGATCTGATTTTGGAACGGAGTCCAAACGGAAGAAAAACCCCGAAATGATTTTTTCCCGAACAGAAGAAGTCCAGGGGCTTTTGGGCCAAGCCAGGTTGGCTCCAGGGAGCCCACAAGCCCCCACTCCGCCACCACGGGGGAGGCGGCGGTGGGCAGGCTTGTGGCCTCCCTGGCCGCCCCCTGACCTAGATCTTTGGCCTATAAATTCCCAAATATTCCGCAAAAAATTAAGGGAGCCTCGAAAATACTTTTCCGCCGCCGCAAGCTTCCGTTTCCGCGAGATCTCATCTGGAGACCCTTCCCGGCACCCTGCCGGAGGGGACTTTGGAGGTGGAGGGCTTCTTCATCATCATCATCGTCCTTCCAATGACTCATGAGTAGTTCACTTCAGACCTACGGGTCCGTAGTTAGTAGCTATATGACTTCTTCTCTCTCTTGGATCTTCAATACAAAGTTCTCCATGATCTTCATGGAGATCTATCCGATGTAATCTTCTTTGGCGGTGTGTTTGTAGAGATCCGATGAATTGCAGACTTGTGATCAGATTATCTATGATTTATATTTGAGTCTTTGCTGATTTCTTATATGCATGATTTGATATCCTTGTAAGTCTCTCCGAGTCTTGGGTTTTGTTTGGCCAACTAGATCTATGATTCTTGCAATGGGAGAAGTGCTTGGTTTTGGGTTATGCCATGTGGCAACCTTTCCCAATGACAGTAGGGGCAGCAAGGCACACATCAAGCAGTTGCCATCAAGGGTAAAAAGATGGGGTTTTTATCATTGGTTTGAGATTATCCCTCTACATCATGTCATCTTGCTTAAGGCGTTACTCTATTCTTATGAACTTAATACACTAGATGCATCCCTTCAAACTGCTTCAAACCCTTCAAACTGCTTCTAGACATGTTCTAATATCAAGCTGATACACCCGGCCCTAACTGGATCTGCCTCCTATCTGCCCTGGAAGTTGCTTGAATGGTCTGCGACATGACTCCTTATGGCATCTGCAACGAAACCCGCAATATTTTCTCCGCATCAGTCCCTAGACAGGGGTACTAGTCCGTGGAAATGGATGCGGGAGACAACCATCCAATCATAACCGCATACATCGGTCTTTCTCATTTTCTTTTAATTCTGTACGATTAAATAGCCGCATGCAAAGTGTACAAATGTTTAAATAACCGCATGTTGCATTAGTTCAAATTAGAAATCAAATATTACATCCCTACATTGTTCTCTCAATCAGATCTTACTTCACCTGCTAGTGAGTTGGTCACATCCGAATTTGTTGATGCATTTGAATAAACTCTTCAAATGTTGTCAAAATCCGGTCCGAAGATTGGATATTATCAGCCATGTTCTTAAATTCCAGAATTTCGGCAACATTGTCACTCTCATGCTCGACAATTGATATGTCTCAAACGTATCTATAATTTTTTGATGGTTTCATGCTGTTATCTTGTCATCTTTGGATACTTTATGTACCTTTTATATCTTTTTTGGGACTAACTTATTAATTCAGTGCCAAGTGCCAGTTCCTGTTTTTTCTGTGTTTGTGGCTCTTTTCAGATCTGATTTTGAAACGGAGTCCAAACGGAATAAAATCCCCGAAATAATTTTTTCCCGAACGGAAGAAGATGAGGGGGCCTGTGGGCCAAGCCAGGAGGGCTACAGGGAGCCCACAAGCCCCCACTCCGCCACCAGGGGGCGGCGGTGGGCAGGCTTGTGGCCTCCCTGGCGCCCCCCCTGACCTAGATCTTGCGCCTATATATTCCCTAAAAATCAGAAGAAGAAAAATTAAGGGATCCACGAAAATTCTTTTCCGCCGCCGCAAGCTTCCGTTTTCGCGAGATCTCATCTGGAGACCCTTCCCGGTGCCCTGCCAGAGGGGACTTTGGAGTTGGAGGGCTTCTTCATCATCATCATTGCACCTTCAGTGACTCGTGAGTAGTTCACTTCAGACCTACGGGTCCGTAGTTAGTAGCTAGATGGCTTCTTCTCTCTCTTGGATCTTCAATACAAAGTTCTCCATGATCTTCATGGAGATCTATCCGATGTAATCTTCTTTGGCGGTGTGTTTGTCGAGATCCGATGAATTGTGGATTTGTGATCAGATTATCTATGATATATATTTGGGTCTTTGTTGATTTCTTATATGCATGATTTGATATCCTTGTAAGTCACTCCGAGTCTTGGGTTTTGTTTGGCCAACTAGATCTATGATTCTTGCAATGGGAGAAGTGCTTGGTTTTGGGTTCTTACCGTGTGGTGACCTTTCCCAGTGACAGTAGGGGCAGCAAGGCACACATTGTGTAGTTGCCATCAAGGGTAACAAGGTGGGCTCTGTCGTAGATATGAGATTGTCCATCTACATCATGTCATCTTGCTTAAGGCGTTACTCTGTTCTTTTGGACTGAATACACTAGATGCATGCTGGATAGCGGTCGACGTGTGGAGTAATAGTAGTAGATGCAGAAAGTATCAGTCTACTTATTTTGGACGTGATGCCTATAGATATAATCATTGCCATAGATATCGTCACGACTTTGCGCGGTTCTATCAATTGCTCGACAGTAATTTGTTCACCGACTATCTACTTGCTTTCATGAGAGAAGCCACTAGTAAACACTACGGCCCCCGGGTCTACTCACATCTATCGTTTCCACTTTCGTTTTTACTTTGCTTTGTTACTTTGCTGCTTTCAGTTCTCACTTAGCGAACAATCTATAAGGGATTGACAACCCCTTCATAGTGTTGGGAGCAAGCTTTTTGTGTTTGTGCAGGCACTTGTGATACTCCTTCACTGGATCGATACCTTGGTTCTCACACTAAGGGAAATACTTACCACCGCTGTGCTACATCACCCTTTCCGCTTCGAGGGAACACCAACGCAAGGCTCCAAGGCCACGGGAGAAATCCTTTGCATATTTGCCTAGGAAGTCCCTTAAGGCGTAGCCATAGCAGAAGGATTCCTGGTGCCGTTGCTGAGGAGTATTAAGCAACACTCCTATTTCTGGCGCCGTTGGAAGGTCTTTTGTTGCAGTAGCAACAATCATGTTGTGCATGATCACGCAACATGTCATCTCGTCCGACAAGGTTTCCGGATCCTATTGTTTAGCAGGTCCACAAACAACCACAAAACGGGCCTAGAGAACTACAAATGCCATCTCGACATCCTTTCTAGTTTGCTTCTTGTCTTTGGGCAAAGTGAGCCTTTTTTTGGCCAATTGGGTTTGAGATGGTGCTGATAAAGGTAGCCCATGGAGGATAGATACTTACAACTAGATAGTAGCGCTTGTTGTACTCATGTTCATTGACAGTATAATGGCAAGGAGAAGCTTTCCCTTCAGCCAGCCTCGCAAACAACGGTGATTGTTGCAGCACAATGATGTCATTGTGAGACAGGGCATGCCAAAGAAAGTGTGTCAAACCAATAGATAATGTGATGCAACTGCTTCAAGAATGAAGGTGGGATTCTTAATATGACAATCATATTTCCCTTGTAAAGCCTTCGGACAGGTCTTCCATTTCCAATGCATGCAGTCAAGAGATCCAAGCAAACCTAGCCACCCTCTTGCTTCTTAGATTGCCAAGAGCCTCTCGGCGTCTCCCACAGTTGGTTCCCTTAGGTACTAAGGTCCGAACACCTCGACCACAATAGTTGCAAACTTGACCATGGCATCTCGGCATGTGCTCTCAGACATCCGTAGGTACTCCGTACTCGTGTCATGAATCAGCGGCCATGCACTTCTGGTAACCAGAGAAGCCAATCATTCCCACATCGTCCTTATTCGGGATGAAGTAGTCATTGGAGGACCGTACTCCATGGTACAAACGATCGAACAGTGTTACTCATCTGAAAACGCCGGCAACAATGGCCAGCAGTAGTGCATCTGGGGAAGAGTAGTTGGACATCAGTGTCAAATGGTCGTGCGCGCTGTTGCGGTTGAGCACTCGATGACCCTTGATCGAGCCATTGAAATTGAGAACATCCTCCTCCGCACACTCCACGTCCTCGTGTAGCGCCTGAATCATCGCCGTCTTATCAGAGTACTCCTCGTCTGACAAGCCATTAGCCGAGTCACCATATTTCTCGTGAATGTACTCCAAATCGAAATTCATTGCTACAAAGAAGAAGGGACAAGTGTTTTTAGCTCCAGCGATTTATCGAACAGTTGTCGAGCATGGCCGGAATTGCAGTAGCGGATGGTACCTGACGGGGCGGTTGGAGGACAGGGGTTGAACAGAGACGGAGCAGAAGAGGTGATGGAGCCTTGCTGCAGCGTTGGAGGTGACGGAGACATAGAGTTCGGGCAGGGGTGTAGCATGATGGGGGGGGGGGGGGGTAAAGCAGCTTCGAAGGCAAGAAAGAAAGAAGGAACAAGAAAAAATGGGGAGGATGATGTCACAGGTACGAAAAGGGTTTTGGGTGGGCCAAGGGTGTCGGATTCCTACGTTTCATGTGTCCGGACTCCCACAAAGCTTCCCCACTTTTGTCTCCGGATTGCAGAAGGAATCGTGTCCGGATCACCCCGCGAACCGGTAAAAATCCGCGTTGAAAGGCTTCTGTGGTCCAGACGGATGCGGGCGGTTTGCGGGTCTGCCTTGATGACACCCTTAGCAAGATTATTTATAGTGATGTTTCTCTAAAAATAGCATTTGTAGAAACATTAATTTGGTCTTTGCCAAATCTTTGAATTTTGAATAGTTTTAGGGTCCAAAATGCACATGGCTTCTATAATAGCGGTGTGAAGATCTAGACAGGGCACCCAGCATGTACAAATTAGAAGTTATTAATAAAAACAAAGGAAAAAAGATTTCCTTCGACCGATCGATCGTCCTACGTGAACGTCAACTATCTTCATGTTCGTTGGATGAGCTCAGTCAGATAGTCAATGTCCACGTTATACAGCTGATTCATTATTTCGAAAAGAGGTTCTGCAACTAGTCCTTTGTTGCAAACCAATTAAGGGCTAGATCCGGTAGCGGTTAGATCCCGCAACATGACCTATGTTGCAAAACAAATCTCGCAACACGAGCTATGTTGCAAAAAAAATCCCGCAACACGATCTACGTTATAAAAAAAAATCTACAACACGATCCATGTTGCAAAAACAAATCCAACAACACGATCCATATTGAAAAATATTTCACAACACGATCAATATTGAAAAAAAAATCTGCAACACAATCCATGTTGCAAAAACAGATCCGACAATATGACCCATATTGCAAAAAAAAAAATCACAACATAATCTTTATAGCAAATATTTCCGCAACAAGACATACGTTGCAAGATTGAATTGGTAGATCCGACGGCTCGCTGAGTGCCGGATCTTTCTAAAAGATCCGCCGGCTAAAGCGTAGCCGGCCCCAAAAACTATATAAAAAGATATGACACCTTTTTTTCGAAAAAGAAAACATTGCCCCAGCCTCTGCATCGAGTGATGCATGCAACCATAAAAGTTATGACACCTAACTAGCGATCAGTAGCATGCCCCAGGAATCAATAACACTAACCATCAAAAAGAATCACGGGCAAGTTAACTCCGAGCAACCTTTCCGGCAGGACCCGGTTTGTGTAGTGACGCTGCCATGCATGACTCTTTCTCATGTGCATGCCACATGTTGTGGTGAAGGTGAGGGTACACGCAGGAGCGATCGTGCCATGCACATGATGTTGTCTGATCCCATGCACGCGTGGGCCGGCTGACGTAGAACAATAATCAATTAATGTATGTGTAATCTAGCAAAGTACTTCTCTTTCAAATCCGGAGCAGATAAGAATCCAACGAGACTGTCCAATCAGATTCCAGTATTTTGAAGTAATCAGCGTGAGCGGGAGAGGCCAAGGTTCCAAAAACAAAGGGAGGTAACGCACCATTGGCAATCGACAAAGAGGCATGGCGTCCGAGGAATTTGTTACTAAAATAAACACAGGGCAGCAGGCACGGCAGTAGAGGCGATGCATGTGACAATGTACTAAGTAGAGTAGGCACCACTAGCTTGTTCCCTTCTCAATCATCTGCTTCCGCTCTCCTCTCGCCACTACGCTCTACTTCGCCGATGAGGCCGCCGGACGGCAGCTCTTCGTCGTCCGGGCCGCACGGCAAGCATGAGCTGCAGCCGGAGGTGGTTCTCTACACGGCGTCTGCGTCGGCGTCTCGCCGCAGAGGGCAAACCTCGGCCGACCTCTACGCCTTGCGCGCCCTGCTGCGTGGCTACGGCCTGACCATGGACGAGCGCGACGTGTCCACGAGCAAGGCGCACCGCAGCGAGCTTAAGTCGTTGCTTGCGGCTCGGGGGTGCGCCTTCTCCCTCCCGCAGCTCCTCGTGGGTGGACGGCCCGTGGGCGGCCCTGACCATGTCAGGAAGCTGCACCAGACCGGCGGGCTGCGGCACCTCCTCGACGCCGCCCCAAGGCCGTGCCGCGCCTTCGTGTGCCAAGCCTGTAAGAGAGTCGGCTCCGAGCCCTGCTCAAAGTGCAGCGAGGCCCGCAACAAGATGCTGGATCATGGCGTCATGGAGCAGCAGCAGGAGAGGGTCGTCCTTTTTTATCCAACCCAAGGTAAACACTTTTCTTCGTTTCTCTCCTTTCTTTTTTCTTTTCCGTAACCACTACGATAAGAGCATCTCCAACAGCCGCGCTACGCGCCGCGTTTAAAAAAGGTGTTTGCCGCGCGTGCTTCGGCTGGTTTAGCGCGGGGATAGGCGCTGGCTCCAACAGCCGCGCTATAATGCAGCGCGCGCCCCGCTCCAGCAGTGCCCAAAAATGCAGCGCGCGCACAACATTTTTTAATAAGTAGATTGCATTAAATAAAAAGGATACAAAGTTATTTTACATAGATTGCAACTAGATAGGTAGTTCGAAAACATAGATAGATAGTTCGGTGCTAGATAGTTCAAAAAGAAAAAAACTAATCTCAGTCGCTCCAGTCATCTGCACCATCATCATCGTCGTTGGTGTCGTCAGAGGTTGACAGCCAGATGTCCAACCAACGCTCATCTTCTTCAGTGAAGAAGGACCTCCCGCCTGCATTGACGAGGTCGGCCTGCGCACACGCCAATGCCTTCCGACGACGCTTGTCCAACCGCTCCTCGCGGCGCCGGCGCGTGTCCTCCTCGCGGCGCCGTTCCCAATATTCCTGCTCGTAGGCGACGTCCTCCGGGTGGCGCCGGCGCCACTTCGCCATGACCCGCTCGTCCTCCTGGGCGACGAGGAGGTGGCGCTGCAGCGCAGTGTGCTCCGCACGGTCTTGTGCGGAGTTTAGACGAGGCGACGGGGCGAGGTCTAACGCCTGCCGGAGCGTGTGGACGTCCGGGAAGTTCATTTGGAGGCGCGGCCTGCCTAGGCGCCACGCCGTCACGTCGAACGCGCGGGCGGCCTCGTGCGCCGTGTCGTAGGTTTCCGAGGCTAAGCCGGAGATCGCCGGAGCGTATCTCGGCGTAGAACCCGTCGTTGGGGCGCTGGCGGACGCCGCGGTAGCCCGACGCAGAACGGCGGCGCGGCGGCATGATGGCGCGTCGGCGGCGGCGGCGGCGCGAGAGGCAGAGGAAGAGAGAGCGCGCTGGGGCGGCGGCGCGAGAGGCAGAGGGAGAGAGAGCGCGCGGAGCGGTGGCGCGAGGGAGCGGCAGCGCGCTGCCTTTTATGGGCGCGCGGGACGCGGCGCCGCAAAAATGGCGCGCGAGCTGCCGCCTTTTGGCGCGCGCGTGCAAGCGGTTCCCGCGGGCGCGGTTTTTCCGCCGTCGCTGGAGCACGCCAATCTGTCCCGCACGCGGTAAAATGCATGTTTAGCGCGCGCGCCTTTTTACGCCGCTGTTGGAGATGCTCTAAAAAGTTGAGTTGCACTTTATTACTCTTTCTCATCTACATATACAGTAACATATATAGTCGGATGCACACACGAACTTGCTTAGAGCCGCTTCCCTTTTCTTAATATAAATGCTGCACTATTTTCTTGACAATACTACATTACTGTCCATTTTTGGTAAGTACATACCTAGTTCATGTGCTACGTAAGACAAATCGCAGGATGGAAACTAACTTTCTTATCTTCTACCCCCTTCATAAATATAAGTCTTTTTAAAGATTTTATTATAATTTACATACATAAGTATATAGACATACTTTAGAGTGTAAATTCATTCATTTTACATCATATAAAGTCCATAGTAAAATTTCTATAAAAATTTATATTTAGAAACGAAGAGAGTACTGTATAAAAATGAAGGCCTCTTCTGAGAAATTATGCGGTTGTGTCTGTAATTTCATCTCTTGAGGTGAGGTGGCTACAAAACTCAATGACGAAGGTGGACTCCATCACTGTGACCCACTAGCCCCTATACTTCTAACATTGTGGTGGATGTGGATCCAATGCTCGAACTCACAAAGGTTTCGGTCCAGATTGTAGGAGTGATGTCATATATTGTGGACGGTGGCCTTCCTATACTAACAACGATATGGTAGTTGCATGCGATTTTGGGTATCGTATAGGATTTTTCCGGGCACGATCTCCCTTGCAAGTTAATAGCTCTATCCCCTCTTAGCAGCACGAGGGTGAAACCTAGCACTGCCACTACCCTCTCCCCTCTTGTTCTCTCACCTTGCCACTGCTTGAGGTTGTCGTCAGGCTCGTTCGCATGGCTGAGAGAGAGTCTCCATCTTGGGAGCGGGTGGCTACCATGGATGCTATTAACAGATCCCCTCGGCTACGCGGGCGGCGACATGCGTAGTTCTTGGCGCATGGGCTACCCCGATGGCCCTTCGTGTGGGATTTGAAGATGATATCCTCTAATGCACTCCTCATCCGGTCCGCTGACCAGGATCTCAGCCGCCTATGCTTTTGCCGAATCCGGTGGCTGCTTGGGGTGGCTGGGGATGGGGATCTGTATCGGGGAAAACTCTTTACCTGTGGTAGCGATCATGATGACACTAAGAGCATCGTTCTCCTTCCAGTAGGTGACAACGAGGTACATCCCCTTCTCTCCTCCTCCGTGTCCTATGTGAAAACTCAAATTTCGTGGCTTGGGTGGCACCGAAACCCCGACATTATGTTCTTCTGGAAGATGTCGCCTTGGGACAAGGTGGTGGTGGTCGGGACTTCAGCATGGGTGGTGGGCAGACGGTGGCGGTTTCTTTAGAATGTGTCTTTAGTGGTGATCCAGTTCGGTAGCTTGCCATGTGTGGTAGGCTATATGAAAAAGTTTGCTTTGTGAGGTGAGGTCGTCGTGCTTGTCCTATTCTCCCTCGCAACATTGTCCTTCTCATGCGTGCTCAGGGGTGAGCCGCAGTAACACCCTAGACTGGCTACCGAGTATAAGGTCATTATGCCTGACTACCATGCACGACATAAACGGCCAACATACCAACATTAGTATTTCATGCGCACTTTATACTTCCCGTGCACACTGAGAATTAACTTTCTAGTTGGTCACCCATCCTGAGATTGCTCCAAGCCATGTATGACAATTCATCAATACTCCTGAAAGGCTACACTGGACAAGGGGATATGAAACATAGAACCGGTATCCTCCTCGGCAAGACGCATGTCACAAACGGCAATCGGCCATCTTTAGCAAAATAACTTATCTTTGGGAATTTTAGCAATCAAGGACTCATCTGACAGATGATCATGGTATAAAAGAACTGAAAACCCAACACTAACTTCATAATAACACGTAACGGTAAGGAGCCAATAGGACCACAACATATGGACGCAATAATAGTCGTAAGAATTCCAAAAAACCAATGAAGAGTGTATTTTATTCACTCAAAATGAAGCGGTAAGGGAATACAGATACAATCAGCGCACACCCGACTTTTGCATAAATAGGATACTCTCGAAAGCACACATATAGATAAAATGTTGGCAAATAGCAAAGTCATAAAAGACCAAAGCAATGAGAGTCGGTTGGCAAAAAAGGATCCTCCCAATAAGGATAAATTGGATCGGCGATCTCTTGCCTCCGACCACCAAGTCTTCCCTCGGAGTCACTGGCATGTTTTTCTTCAATGGAGCAGCGCCTAGAGACTACGGTCACGGTGACTACCATGCAGCTGGCGGTGCAAGCTTGTACGAGAGTGGAAGCTAACAACGGATTGCCTATAGCGACCATGTCCGCGACTTCTTCATGCGAGGTGATGGCCGCGACGTACACGTGTGAGGCCAAACTGACAACTATGACCGACTCTAGGGTTAGTCTCGTAGGAGTCTCTCATACATTGGGGCTCGACACGACCACTATGGAAGGGGGGAGACTACAACGTCGGCGACATTAATCCTACCCCAACCTCTTGTGGTAGTAGCGCGCCAGTGCTCACAGTGGTATTTGCGGCTGGCCCCATTGCCATTGGCATGGAAGGTCTCAACAAGGATAGAGAATTTAAGAAGAAAATGTGCTCATAGATGATGTTGACAACGTAGAAGAAGTCATCGAGGTCGTGCGAAAACCTCCCATGACAGTGCATGACATGCCATAGGGGATGCCTCTACCTCTAATCCGTCGGCTTATGTGAGTTTTCGCGGAGGTGCGCACCATGGCTATATATATAGCGGCCATGGTGATGGTGACGTCTTCTTCAATTCACTTGCCTTCTCGATCTATCAGTGGTGGTTTCAGACATGAGAACTTATGACGGTAGATAGTGTGGCGGTGTCACCGGACTGCATGCTGCAGACGATGATGCGGCGACCTTGGGCGGCTGTGAGTGATAGGTCAGATGGCGCACCATGTTATGTCTGTGGTGCATGTAGAGGACACTGGTGCAGCGGTCCCGGGGGTCGTGGTGAATGTTACTACCCACCAATTGCCTGCATTCCTGGAACGGCATGGAGTACATGCTAACTTCCAAAAGATCCGTCTTCGAGATGATGATTGGAACATCGCTTCATGTCTGGGGTGTAAACTCTTGCTTTTGTCTTTATTGGTTGGGATCAGTAGTGACCAACTTGTGTCATTACCTTGTTAAATGTGTAGTCTCCATGCTGATGCGCTAGCCTTTGGTGGTTAGTGTCGACAAGTAGGATGAAAATCCATGTCCTAGTCTTCTTCGGCCGGACGTGAAGATGGTGGCACGAGGGCGCTTAATCCTTCTTGAAGGCGTTGGCATATATGGCGGTGGCCTTCGCATCAGTGTGATGCACACAACCATTTTTATTAATTATGGAGCAAAATAAGTATATAGGCAGTCGTAGCCAAATTGTTAGAGATATGAGATAAAAACGTAAGTCAACATCTTTTTCTGCCCCGGAAGTGGGGTGCCTTTCTGTGGGAGCAAGGGACAACACTTCCCTGGCGGGAGACCAGCGTCCATGCACCTTCGACCAAATCTACATCTAAAGTGGGGCTCCTATATGACGCCCTAGCCATGGCACAATTTATAAAATTAAGTTTTGTATCATATCTAAATAATATATATTTACTTCAATTTTTGTGGTACAACTATTTCATTGTATCTGGCCTTGGACCACACCAGACACACAAACCAAGTAAGCACTAAAATCTGCAAAAGGCAAATGTGAACTGACCATAAAGTCACATCTGGACGTACATCTCACTTCTTCTACAAATGAATAGACAAAGTCCGAAAGATTTTATCGCTAGTTCTATATCTGAAAGTAACACGTGTGCGGGTAATTAGTTTGAAAACACACATAAAGGTTTTATGTATATTGGTTAGGCTGGTTCATTTACAATTTTCAGTGCATACTTGGGACGGGATTACAAATTGGAATAACCATATTGTACGTCTCTTAATATAGTTTTCTCTCCCACTAATGGTCTCTAAATAACCAAAAATGTATTTGTTTAGCAAGTCAGCCATTATCTCCTAACCATTTTGTTCAAAGAAGCTCCAAATTTTTCATATTACTATTGGAGACACATGCAATACTTACTGATTTGTCCTGGATTTCTGAGGGAAATCAAATTTTGAACGAAAAAATTGGTATTGCTTTGGGTGGCTTTTTTGAGCTTCTAGAATAAGCTGGCCCCTATCCAGCTTATTCTAGAACAATCAAAAGTATATTTTTAAAAGCCTATCAGTTAAGACTTAATGAGTAGACTTCTAAAAAAATAAAATTGATTAGGCTTTTAGAATAAGCTGGGTAGGGGTAGCCACCAAAAGAACTGGCCCTTAAAGGGGCATTTGTTAAGCATGTGCACAAAATAACAATTAAATTATGCATGCCCATATTCTTTCTCTTCATTTTCTATATCTGCAAAATAAGTTGTGTTGGACATCGCTCATGAACTAGATAGAGTATTGGCACTACTACTTAGCAAATATTTTGAGGATTTCATATATACTCCGTACTTTGGATTTCCTTTTCTCGAGTGACCAATGCCAACCGCGGGTGGTTGGCTCGTGGGCGCATGCCTGGCCATCTCCTGCTTTCTGCTTGGTTGCTGCCCAACCGCCGCTAGCAGCAGTAGGGTCGGCCTTGCTGACGGGCGCCGTAGTCCCCATGCCGGCGTGTGCACTCCCCTCCGGCGAGGCCAACTAGTGGCACCACCTCACTAGTCGTCGGCTTCAGCATATATACCATCCATCTCCTGGCAAGCCTTGGAGGCTTGGAGCTTCATGGTTTGATTGGCGTGTGTGGCGGCGTGTTCGCTCCTCCTGGCAGACCATCATTTGTCTGGAACACAAATACATAAAAATGTGAGGAACGGTAGGTTGAAAATCACATTTGTGCACCCGCAAAAAAATTACGTTTGTGTTCTTGAGTCTATTTGTAGCTCTTATACAAGAAAAGAAGAGGAATTCCAAATATCATGGTCACGAGAGTCGACCCCGAACATTGAGCTTATAGTTTTTTCTGTTCTGAAAATGCAGAGAAAGGTTTGAATAATATGAAACATGTGATGGTGTCAAGATATGATTCCTAAAGTGTGAGGTAAAATTATTTTAGAACATTTCGCAAAATTTGTAACGTACACGGCAATGTTTTAAATAGCGGGCTACGGCAAATAACGACGAGCCTCTAAATCAGCTATAGTGGAGCTATAGCGGGCTATAGCGACATATTTGTACATGATACCATTTAACGGCACCCTACTGAAAAGGCTATAGCAGGGCTATGGCGGGCTATTTAAAACTATGCGTACACCGCTTGGAAACCAGACCATCATTGATAAAAGTCTACATTTCAAAATGGAGTTGGTCACACTTGCAGACCAAGCAACTGCTGCTTCATCGGTTGACTTTGACTATTATTATACACTCAGCATAGACTATTACAAGTTCGACGTACGTCAAAGTTTGAAAATTTTCTGTCAGTTTGTTATAATTAAGTTATTTAGTGCATTTATAGCATTTAGTGTATGTATTTAGAACTTGAACTGCAAGTGCGTGAAAAACTTGGCAAAGTTGGGATAAAAAACCAATTTATGTTCTTCAGTCTATGTCTAGGCCATATACAAGAAAATATGAGTTTCAAACATTATGATGCCAAGACTCGAACCTCAACATGGAGCTTATATTTTTCTTAATTATAAAAATACTAACGTAGTCTGAAAACATGAAGAGTTCCATTGTGTCATGATATGATCCCTAGAGGCCATGGTAAAAATTTGTGAAGGTTTAACAAAAGTTGAAATGAATGATGCTTAGAAACCGGACTATCTTTGAGAAATAAACTAGATTTCGAGATAAAAAAAAGTGTCATGCTTGAAGGCAAAGGGACCACTCATTGGTTTACTTTAAAAAGGTATATGCTTAACATACACCATTACATAGTTAATTTCAATATTTGACATTTTTGGGTTCATTTGCTATAGCTAAGTCGTTAAATGCATATATAGGCATTTAATAGATGTAATTCAAATTTGAAATGCACGTGTAGAACTTTTTTTAGAAAAAATGGGTCAAAAAATAATGTTTGTGTTAATGAGTCTATGTTTAAAGCTTATACTTTCAAAAAAGGAAGGAAAAAAATTTGAAGTTGAGTGTTTGCATTCGCAAGCAAGGTAACACACAATCCATGTTCATCATTCTCATGGGCCGAGAGCCGAGAGGAAGCGGAGTGGATCAATAATGTGGCACCATCCTCACCAAAAAATCTCCATGCATTTGTCTCCCTCGTCTCCTTTTCCAATCATCCTATCCCATCCCATGCATCTCCTCTCCATCTCCCTCCCCCCTTCTCTTCCTCGACCGCATGCAGCAGCCGCAAACATCGGTGGAACAAACAATAAGTAGCATATAACAGTGGCCGCAAAAGCGAACAAGGCCAGAATATCTAACATCAGGCATGAGCAAGCATAAGCCCCACGACCTGCCGATGCTCCTCTCCCCAAGCCACGGTAGTAGCACGAGCACAAAAGGAGCACCAGCGATGCAGTGGCATGCCGCGGTGGCCAGGCACAATGCGGCAGCCATGAGGCGGCAATGTTTTATCTGGTTTTGACACTCAGCAAAGAGTTTGCCTAGTGCACCACAAAAAAACTTGGCAAAGAGCACTTTGCCTAAAGGGTGTATGTCGAGTCCATTTTGCCGAGTGCAACACTTGGCTAAGACTTTATTGAGTATGTTTTGCCGAGTGAACTTAGCGGTAGGAAAACAACGGTTTCTAGTAGTGTTAAGGAGTTGAGGAGAGAAGTGGAAAGGAAATTAAGGAGTTGACGAGAGAAGGGGAAAGGAACCTAGTACTCCCACATAACTATTCCATACCCTCCTCTATTAATTCACATGGAAAGTTACTTCCTCTGAAATTTCGCCCACTAATTTTAACCACACACTAAACATGGGCTTGGGACGAAAACTCGATTTAAAATGCCCAAAAATGTAATAAATATCAACTAGCCAAACATGCTGGGGCGAAGCCGTACTAGCTCCTACGAAGGTGGAGGTGCTCCCCATCTCATGGGGAGCTCCTATTTGACGCGTTCGGCGCATACAGCAAGCCCCGAATGGGCCGGCCCATTAGTGTGCTCGCGCGTTCGCCCCGCTCGTACTGTGTCCTAAACTCACAATGTAAAAAAATCAAAATAACAAGCTCCCTCACCAGGAATGCAACCACATACCATCAGGTTACAATGCGCTCTCACTAACCAAGGCACTGGACGATAATACGTTGGTAAAAAGCAGCGCTAAACTTTAAAAACTAACCATAGCGCCAGATATAACACCTTTTCAAATTCCATAACATTTTTTGAAAATCCGAAACATTTTTATAAAAATTCTGGAACATTTTTCCAAATTCTGGAACAAAAATCAAATTCCAGAACATTTTATTGAAGATACGGAAAAAAATATAAAGTTTCGGAACATTTTCCCAAATTCTGGAACATCTTTTCTAATTTCGGAACATTTTCCAAATTTCGGAACATTTTTTTAAATTCCAAACATTTTTTCAAAGTCTGGAACATTTTTTAAAATTCCGGAACATTTTTGAAACAGAAACAAAAAAAATGAAAAGAATAAATAAAAAAGAAAACGAAAAAAAACGGTTCAGGGAATCTTCTAGAAAGTTTCCAAAACCGGAAAAAAACGGTTGGGAAAAGTCCAAAACGTTCCCAAAATCGGCATCCCACGCAACCGTTAATGGGCCGACCCAGATCATCCTCGCTCTCTTTTCTCCTGTGCGTTTGCCCGACATTTTGACGCAAAGAGCGTCAAATAGGATATTCCCATCTCATGGGAGCATTGTGTGTCCCATCCACTAGGTGTTTCCGTAGCGAAGACTCCTCAAGGTGTTGTTATTGTGAATCTAGGTTTGTCCTGGGGCCGGGGTTCGGGCCCAATACTGGCCTTGCAAGGCCTATGGCGCGGCAGGCTTCCTGTGGAGGGGGGCATGTGGGCCCAATCCTGGCCTTGCAGGGCCTATTGCGCGGATAGGCATGCGGTAGGAGAGCATGGCATAGTTGGTGAGCGAACAACCCGATATGGAGCGTGGCAAGGCTACAATGTCGGTGTGTCTTGGTAGTGGCTCCCTTTGGTCCAATTGGGTCGTACGGGCCATGGCCATTCTGTGGTACGACATACAGTTTCTGCAGTTGGCACGACGGCTCCTCCTGATTGTTGTGGTTGTAGAGCCACATGTTGTGTTGTAGCTTAAGAGAGCCGTCATAGTAGTGGTGGTGTTCGTGGTGCCATCGCTGACCCATGATGTGGTGGCCATCACATCTTTTTGTTCCTCCTGGTCTGGTTTGCTGTTGTCGCATTTTGCGGGAGTAAGGTTCATAACAGCATGGCGTCAACCAACGTCAAAGGTGGCGAGACATAAGACTTTGGCCGAAAGCCTTGTTCTTTGATGGAGGGGGAGGGCGGTCTTTGCCATTGATGTTGCCGCTCGTGTGCGTTCTCCTCCGTCGAGGCATTGTGGAAGAATACATATATGGTTGTGGCCGGTTTGAATGGAAGTGGTGTGGAGATTGGTGGATAGGTTGAGCCATTTTCGTGGCTCGACGGGGTAGTCGTGCGAGGGTCTCGGAGAAAGATTTGAGGTCCACGGTGGCTGATGCTGGTGACAGCGACATACTCGGACGTTGTTTTTCTTTTTGAAAGTGTTGATGAAGATCTTGCATTCAACCTCTCTGGAAAGCTTGCATGCTAGGTGGTTGTAGTCTGCTTGGGTTGTCGTTGGTGATTTTTCTTTTTTTTCTGTTCTTTCGTAGTTGTTGTGTTTTGTAGTCTGCTAGGTGGTTGTAGTCTGCTAGGTGGTTGTAGTCTGCTTGGGTAGCCTGGTTTCCTTATAAACACGGCCACTCTGTATATTTTTTCCTCTCTTCTTGAAATCGGCAAAGCTCCTGCCTTGCACGTCAAAGAAAAAAAAACATGTTGTGAGTTCCCTGGCCCCTTCAGCTGCAGAACTGGGCATGTGTTCAATATTTATTTCACGGTTATTTTCTCCAAGTAGGAGGAAGTTTTAGATTTTTAATTTGGTAGTTAATTGACAAACACTAACTACAAAGCAACATTTAATCTTTTACTTTATGACCAATCGAAGTGTTACTCCATGTCTTTGTGCAATTTGTTCTCTCTCCTGTCTCTCATGTTTCAATGTGTTGGTGGATATATTTTTTTCATCTATCTTTGTATCCAGATGTTTCAATGGAAGGCAGACGTGGAGAGGTGGAGGCCCCCTTCAGTGTTTCACTGGGCGCCATTGGACCCATTCTTAACAAGCTCGACATGATGCTAGGTCCTCAAGGATGCAAGCTGCCCAAGGGGCTCCATGACAGATTTCACCTGCTAAAAGATAATGTTGAAGAAATAAGTGCATACCTTGAAGATCTGTTAGAGGTGGAGGACCCTCCCATGGCGGTGAAGTGTTGGATGAAAGAGGCACAAGAGTTATCCTATGACATCCTTGATTATATTGACAGCCGTGTATCCCTTGAGCTTCTGGAATGCAGATCCGTCCGCAAGATGGGTCTTATTAAGATTGCCAAGAAGCTCAAGTGGCAGAAACAAATTGAGTATGCAGCTCCTCATGTGCCAGAACATGTTATCCCCAAAACCATTTGTGTTGATGTCATTCGTGCTCCCAGGAGGCTCAAGTGGTACCAGCAGATGATTGAAAAGGTATCAGAATTCAGGATCTATGTCCTGGAGGCTATTCGACGGTATGAGAGGTACCAAGTCCTTTGTTGTAGTACCTCGACGGCATGTAGATTTTCTGCCATTGGGCCTATAATGCCAATGCCTCCACCGCCTTGTGAGAAAACTTGTTCTGGCCTAGTAATTGATGGTCGGATGAGCAAGTTTATCAACTCACAGCTGGCTAATGATGAGAATGAGCAGCTCAAGGTGGTGTCTATTCATGGATCTGGATGTCTTGGTAAAACAATGCTTGCCAAAGTGTTGTATAATAAAATTGGGAGAAAATTCGATTGCCGAGCTTTCATCCAGGTGTCCAAAAAGCCTAATATAAAGAAGCTTTTGAATGACATGCTATCACAAATCTATAGGAAGCAGCCCCAAGCAAGCCAAAAGGCTTCTGATGAACTTCGCATAACTGCTGACAATATCAGGAATTATCTACATGGGAAGAGGTACTTATTTTCCTCATGCAAATAGTATATACTAGTTGTATCCATGAATGTCCAGAATCACAAGTATTACATAAATTCCTTACAGGTTCCTCCTTTGTTATTCACAAAAAAATAAGGCATGATGATATATAGTCAATCTTTTAAAGGATGTTTTTCAGACAAGCTTTACAGTGAGCTAGAAAAGAATGTACTTATTTTCCACATGGTCTAGAATCGCATGTACTACATTAAATCGCTACAGGTTGATCTGTTGTTTTTTTTTAAAAAAAGGCATGATGATATATAGTCAATTTCTGAAAAGATGTTTTTCAGACAAGCTTTACAGTAAGCTAGCAAATGATGCTGGCAGTAACATTTAATTTCAGGCTGGTACCATAAATCCATGCATTTTTTGGTACCATATAAATCCATGCATGGACTAAATACTCATTCTTTTCTAGCTTATCTCAGTGCTGTTGCCATTTGCCTGACACATAGATGTGACATGTGTGGACATTCTTGGCATGCAGGTATCTAATTATTGTTGATGATTTATGGGATACATCGGCATGGGACGTTATTAATCAGGTTTTCCCCAAGGGTAGTCAAGGCAGCAGAATAATAACAACTACACAGATTGAAGATGTTGCATTAGCATGTAGCTGCGATCACCCAGAACAAGTTTTTGAGATGAAACCTTTGGATGATGGTCACTCAAGGAAGCTATTCTTTGGCAGGATTTTTGGCTCTGAAAGTGACTGTCCTGAAGAATTCAAACTAATTTCGAGCCAACTTGTAGAAATATGTGCTGGATTGCCACTAGCGACCATCAGCATAGCAAGTCTTTTAGCAAACCAGCCTTCTGTATCAGTGGATTTATTGACACACATACATGATTCATTAGTGTCTTGTTTGTCATCAAATTCAACTTCAGAAAGAACGAGACATGTACTGAACCTCAGCTACAACAACCTTCCTCATTACCTCAAGACATGCTTGCTCTATTTTAGTATGTATCCAGTGGGCTCCATAATCTTCAAAGTTGACCTGGTCAGGCAATGGGTGGCCGAAGGGTTTATTGCTGCAAGTGAAGGGCAAGACACAGAGGAAGTTGCAGGAACGTATTTCGATGAACTTGTTGATAGAAGATTCATCCAACCTGTGTCTATCAACTTCAACAATGAGGTGGTGTCCTGCACAGTTCATGCCGTGGTGCATGATCTTATTGTACACAAGTCTGCTGAAGAGAATTTCCTTGTGGTAGTAGATTGCAATCGAAAGAATTTGACGCTTTCTCATAAGGTCCATCGACTATCTCTCCAGCTTGGTGATGCAAAATATGCCAAGATACCAGCAAACATCAGAAAGTCACAAGTACGTTCACTTGGAGTTTTTGGATTATCGGAGAGCATGCCTTGCATTGAAGAGTTCAAGCTTGTTCGTGTTCTGAACCTTCATCTATCTGGCCATCATAATGGCGACCAAGACCTCACTGGGATATGCGAACTGTTCCATCTTAGATATCTGAAGATTGTTTGTGATGTATGCATAAAACTTCCGAACCGGATGAGAGGGCTGCAGTGTTTGGAAACACTTGATGTTATGGATACACCAAGGGGGACTTATGTTCCATGGGACATTATATATCTCCCACGCTTGTTGCACCTCAGTCTTCCTCCTGACACAAATTTGCTGGATTGGTCCGTCAGTGATGAAATGAGCCTTTGCAAGCCGAACCACCTGCAGGATCTTTGCATTTCGACACCGCCTTCTTCAGATTCCGACCATTTGAAGAGAAACATGTATGCTCTGGATTATTTAATGTATGAACATGACAGCCTGAAAACTGTAAAACTGGTGACTTGCGGGTCCTCGGTTAGCTATGGTGACGCTTCAAGAGCAAGAGTTGGCTGGATTTTAGATAAACCTACCCACCATATCCAGAGATTTGAGGTCTCACCACACAGCCCCATTGTATTTTGCAAAATGCACAGGTGGAAGATCCAACTTGGCAACCTGTGCATTCTGAAGATTGCCGTGGATGGACTGTCAGTAAATGATGTTGATATTCTTAGAGTGTTGACTGCCCTCACTGCCCTGTCGTTGTATGTGGAGAAGTCACCTAATGTTAAGATAATCTTTGGCACGGCTGCTGGATTCACAGCTCTCAAGTACTTGAAGCTGAGGTTCATGAGTGGAATAGCCTGGCTAAGATTTGAGGCGGACGCAATGCCTAATCTCTGGAAGCTCAGGCTTGTTTTCGACGCCATCCCTCAAATGGACCAACGACTTGAACTTTATTTGGACTGTGACCAGTGGAAACAATATCGACATGGTAATGCATTAATCAGCATCGAGCATATGACAGGCCTTAGAGAGGTCTCCGCTAAATTTGGGGGTGCGGCTGCTGATCTGCAGTATGTCTGCAGGACCGGTATAGTTAGCAATCATCTGAGCAATCCTATAATCGAGGTGAAATTAGTGGATTCCGGTTCCCATGGCGATAAAAGGTAGTACTTTTGTTGCTGTTGAGTTATTCAATTAAACCTGATTAATTTGACTATTCATGCTCTAAATGGTTGTTGTAACCTGCAGGATATCATCGAGGTCACGAGAGTCCTCTTCACGCCTGAATCCTCCAGGTATGCTTTTCAGCTGTAGTACAGACGAAACGTTTCGTCTGTTAGGGCCGGCGATCACCGGAGACAAGGAGAGACGGCGAGAGAGGGGACACAAAGATTTTGCGGGTGCTCAGAAACCTTGCCGCACAGATGCCGTTTTCTGTTTTCTTTCGAGCTCGAACTCGATCACACGAGGTTACAACGTGTGGGAGGAGTGGCTTTATACGGACGCGCACTGACACGTCACGCCGTGCTCCCTACGCACCCACTCACTCAGCTCCCACGTCCCGTGCTCCGTGGCTCACGCTCCTGACGCGCACGCATGCGCTTGAGCACTGTTCCGCAACTCCTGTCGGTGAGTCCGGTCCAAGGTTGCGGAGCGGAGCACGCACGTGCTTGAGCACTGTTCCGCAACTTCTGCCAGTGAGTCCGGTCCAAGGTTGCGGAGCGGAGCTAGTATCGTAGTCGATCGCACACATGTACAGAAAGTAGATTGACACAGAGATGTAGAGGGAAGTCTTTTTTATTAATCATTGATCAAGTCATCGTATAATAGGGATGCTCTCCTCTTTATATAGCCTAGGGCTAGGGGGATAAGCGCACCTACATCTCTGTGTCAATTGATGACCTGATCAACTCGGTGCGGACGCCTTCCCTTTGACCGCTTTGACCGAACGTTTTCTAACAGTGAAAACGTTCGGTCAAAGGGAAGGCGTCCGCACCTGGCCGAGGCCGAAGCGAGTGGGGGTGGTGGCGGCCGCACCTGGCCGAGGCCGAAGCGCGCGGGAGTGCTGGCGCCGAGCGGCCAGCAGGTCACGGCGGGCACGGCGGGCGCGAGCGGGAACGCGGCCGGCAGTTCTTCGGGCGACCAGCAGGGTCGGGGCGTGGCTGAGCGCTTCGGGCACGCCGTGGTCATGGCCAACAGGGCCACAGTGACGTTGGTTGTTACTGTAGCTGCTCCAGAAAAACAGATCATGCGTCAGCGGAGCGTCCCGACACGTGTACATCCGGTACATCACGACGATGCCGTGATTATTTGGTGTACGGATAATCATCATCTCCCTAGGTGTAGACAACAAGTCTCTTGATTGAAGAACATCGACATTGACGTGTTTGTCAGCTAGTTCTTTTTTTTCAACCGGGCAACCCCTTTCCATTACTCACATAACGGAAATACAATGTCCAAGTTCAAAAGGAAAACCAGAAAAGGGGTGCGAGTTCAGAGCATTCTTGAGAAACCTACACAAAGGCACTCGTCATCGAGCAGCCTACCGTAGGGCGAATACCCAAGAACACCCATACTACGCACTAACCATCCAAAAGAGTTTAGGAAACTCCAGAAAGCACCCAGCATAGGTCAACGCCTGAAACCACTCCACGCAGGGAGGCCACCAAAGCAACTGAGCATCATAAACTACGCCCATCAGCAATCCTCCTCTCGGGCCGCACAGATCCTCAGCAGATTCGACGCATTCCTCTTCAGCATCTTCGCCCCCCGCTCCAGCGCCAGTTTGTCCTCCCCTGTTAATAACCCTGTCCAATATGTCAGGAACCCACAAGCAGAATAAACGACATCAAAAGGAGATCCCAGCTTCTTTTTTTCAAATGTCGCGCGATTGCGGCAATTCCACAATGCCCAACAAATAGCCGCAAGGCCACAAGTATAAAACCTAACTCCATTAGGCAGATAAGCAAAGCACCAAGCATAAAACTGCCAAAGATTATCAGGACCTTTGCTGGTCCCAAGCATACATCCCACTGTTCTCCACACCACTCTAGCGACAGGACAAGAAAAACACAAATGCTGCGAAGTCTCCCTCTCTGGGCAAAAAGAACATCTAGGATTACCTTTCCATTTTCTCCTACTCATCACATCTCGCGTTAGAACAACATCTTGAAAAAGTTGCCATAAGAAAATCTGGATCTTAAGAGGCAACTTTGCACTCCAGATCCATCGAAAATCACAACCAGCAATGTTACTTTCCAAATGCTCATAAACAGATTTAGTAGAGAACCTTTTACCACCCCAAACTTCCACAAAATCTGATCTGGTTCATCAGATAAGACCCATTTATCAACAACAACCTTCAATTCTGACCATTGGCCCGTCAACAGAGGAGTCAACTGTCTCCTAAAAAAGCCATCCCCCTCCCATGTTTTAAAATCTCTCACAGTAATATCCTGATGATTACAGATATAAAAGAGATCAGCATAAGAATTTTTCAGTGGTGGGGCAGCATTCACAGAATCATGCCACAGTCTAGTAATAGTACCAGATCTCAACACAACCTCTCTACCAGCCAGATAGTGAGGTTTAACTTTCATAATAGCTTTCCAAATAGAAGAATCAGCAAACTTACTAGAAATTGATGTCACATCCACTTTTCTAAAGTATTTTGCTCTGATCACATCTTGCCACAACCCTTGTTGTGTTTCTAATTTCCACCACCACTTAACAAGCAGGCTCACATTCTATTTATGCAGGTTCTTTACCCCGAGGCCCCCTTTCTTTTTAGATCTACAAATACGATCCCACTTAACCAGGTGATATCTCTTATTACCCTCGAATTCTCTCCAAAAGAATTTCTTCGTGTGTTTATCAAGTTTGTATATGACCATCTTAGGAAGCAAGAACATCGTCATATAGTAATATACTATACTAGTAAGCGATGAGTTCATCAGAATCAGCCTACCTCCCGAAGATGCAGCATTACCTATCCAAGTTTCACAACATTTAAGAAATTTTTCATCCAGAAACAACCAATCTACACACCTGAGTCCAGTAAAGCTTATTGGAACCCCCAAATACTTCATAGGAAGGTGCCCAATCTGACAATTAAACATGTCAGCATAAGTATTCAGGATATTATCATCACCTCCCACACAAAAAATCTCACTCTTCTCAAAATTGATCTTTAACCCCGACATCAGTTCAAACAAGTATAACAAGAGTTTCAAATTAACAGTCGCAGCTACATCATGTTTAAAGCATATTACCGTGTCATCCGCATACTGAAGGATAGAAACACCATCATCAATAAGATCAGGGGCAAGACCGGTGAACAATTTCTCCCTCTGGGCATTTCTCACCATCTTAGACAAGGCCTCAACAACAATATTGAACAAGAAAGGAGAGAAAGGATCACCCTGTCTAACCCCCTTATGACTTTGGAAATAAGGATCTTTTTCATTATTCAACTTAATGCACACCGTGCCATCATATAAGATCTTTTTTATCCAGCCACACCAGGTTTCTCCAAAACCTCTGTTTCTATGGCACTCCACGAGGAAATCCCAGTTGATCTTATCATAAGGTTTTTCAAAGTCCAGTTTCAGCACTATCCCACATTTTGACGACGCTGAGTGTGGTGCAAAACTTCATGCAAAGTCAGGATGCCATCCATTATATTTTCTATGTTTAATGAAAGCATTTTGATGCCTACTAATTAGAACATCAGAGTACAATGCCACCCTGTCATTCAAAACCTTCGTTATCAACTTATAAGGACAACCCAACAAACAAATGGGTCTGTATTGTTGAATTTTTTTGGCTCCATTTAATTTAGGAAGCAAAGTGATAACCCCGTAGTTTAAACGAGCCACATGTAAAGAATTGTTATGGAAAGCACCAAACAATCTCATCAGATCATATTTAACAAATTCCTAACAATGCTTATAAAATTCGACAGGAATATTATATGGGCCTGGGGCTTGTCAGCTAGTTCTTGGGAGATAAATCCACATTGTGGATAAATTAAATTTAAAAAATAAACTAAGCGCAAAAACGGAATCATGATAACGAAAGGAATCCATGTTTGCAAAAAGATGTCGGATCCATACGTCCGCGCGAACGACAAAAACTGCTCGATGAAGGCTTGGCGCGGGCTTGGTGGAGCTCATCGTGCTGATAACGTGGTATAGAACTCCTGTCGATCGGCGAGTTTGGTCCAAGGTTACGGAGCGGAGCTAGCGACGTAGTCGATCACACATAGATACATAAAATAGATTGACATATAGATACTATAGAGGAAAGTCTTTTTTTTTAATTAATAATTGATCAAGTCATCGTATAATGAGTTGCTTTCCTCTTTATAGCTAGCCTAAGGGAAAGGGAGATAAATGTCCACTTAACATTAACAGGAGTCGACATATATATACGTACCTTAACATTAACATAAACCTCAAAGGGAGGGCGCTGGCCGAGTCGGCCCGTACGTAGTTTCCCCACAAGCACGACCAGGTCGAGTCAGGTCACATGGCGCTAACGCACACACGCATGCGTACTCACACGTGCCGACACACACACACGCCCTTGGCTTATTCCCTAACATGCATCTTCATGAGGTTATAAATTACACGTAGGAGAAATTAGTAAGACGATGAATCAAGTGTTGGCTTTTGTCAGGTGTAGAGGAGCAGCAAGCTGTGGTGTCGTGGAGCAATACCATTGATGTGATAGGTCGGGAGCTCTTCATCCGTTGCCTCCACCTTGTGCCCAGGCGGGACTACGGCGCCTCCATCGCCTCCCTCAACCGTGAATTCAATTCGGTGGTTCGCGACGGGGACATCTACCGCCTGCGTCGCAAGAATGGGGTGGCGGAGCACTGGCTCTACCTCTCTTGCGGTAACGATTTTCTGGATTGGGACGCTTATGACCCGTCCACTGGGCGCTGGATCCACGTGCCCAAGATGCCACCGGCTCAAAGCAGATTCTGGGAGTCGCTCGCTGTAGGAACCGAGCTGCTGCTGTTTGGGTCCGAAGGGGTTTCCTTGAGATATAGCATCCTTACCAATTCATGGACAGGGCTGCCTGATGCTGATGCTGATGCGATGAACACCCCGCGGACCTTGTTTGGGTCAGCCAGTGTCGGTGAGAAGGCGTACGTCACGGGAGGCGTTGATCCTTCTAGTGCTAATGTATTGAGCACGGCAGAGATGTATGACTCGGAGACACATACTTGGACACCCCTTCCCAGCATGAATAGGGCCAGGTACGGATGCTCTGGCGCCTTCATGGACGGCAAGTTCTATGTCATCGGTGGTCTTAGCAGTAGCCACGAGGTATTGACTTGCGGTGAGGAGTATGACTTGAACCTGCGGTCATGGAGGGTCATCGACAACATGTCTCAGGGGCTCAACGAGACAAACGATGGAGATCCTCCACTCCTTGCAGTTGTCAACAATGAGCTTTATACTGCTGATTACAGTGAGAATAATGATTTGAAGCGGTATGATAAGCTGGACAACAAGTGGATCACTCTTGGGAAATTGCCTGTACAGTCGAAGGACAAAGATGGCTGGGACCTGGGTTTCCGAGCGTGTGGTGACCGCCTGATTGTTATTGGGCGTCCAAACGATTCAATTGATGAAAAGGTGGTTGAGCTTCATTCATGGACCCCGGATGGGGAACCGCCTGTCTGGGATTTGTTTGCCACACGGCGATTGATGGGAATACAGATTCTGTGCGCCGTGATGGGTTGCTGAGTCGGTCAACTGAATAAAGGTTGTATGCTATGCATGCATGCAAGATATGAGTAAGTTACTTACCATGTACTGCTTGCTTTGTATAAATTTTTTCTTTATCCTGTTTGCTCCAAGATTAGAATGACATGGAGTTTCTCTTCATATTTCCATGCAGTGCTGGCTGTGCCTCATTCTGAATTTCTGAATTTCCTGGGAGCGCTCCGCTGATGATACAAAAAAAGACAAGACATGAATGAGTTCCGGAGAAAGTGGCTTCAGAAACATCAAGAGTTTTAGTCACTAGCTGTTATTTCCAGTTGCAATTTGTGTTCCAATAATGTTTTAACGCTTCCTACGGGCGTTTTGATGATCTTGATCTCCATCATCCAACTTTATCTTTACAGTACAACAGAACTCTCAGTTACTTTTCGAACATCGAATGCAGTCTCTAGCTTTCCCTCTATTTTTGTTCAAGATTTTTCGAACTCGGAATAAAAAACAATCTGGACTCTTCGATATTCAGTCAGCTGTTCTGAAAATGTATTTTAACTGCTACTGACATACATGTTTTTAACTGCTTATTTTTACAGATAAATAATGTTTACAGATAAATGGCAAACACTTATTTCGTTGTGAATATATCATGATTTTTTATTACAAAAAGTACTTGCACATTTTAACTGCTTATTTATACAAAATTTAAAACTTTTTGAAAAAATCAAATTTTTAATACATGATGTTTCAAAATATATGGTGAACATATTAATACACTTGGGATATTTTACAAATACACTATGATTATTTTTGGAATTCATGACGAATTTTAAAATACATGAAGTTTATTTTTAAAATACAAGATGGACGTTTTTTAGTTACCAATTGATATATATTTTTACAAAGCATTTTTTAAAAAAAAATTATTCATGTTGAACAATTATTTTTACAAAATGAATATTTATTTATTATAAATGAGGAGTTGTGAATACACGATGAGCATTTTTTTTAAATACACAATGAATTGTCTTTCATGCAAGATGAACAATATTTAAATAAAACATGATTATTTTTAACATGATACAGGTGCGCCTCGTCCAACTCTCTCACGCCACGCCTGCCAAGGACCTCAGGCACCTCCGCCTGACGTCAGCACTAGCTATGATGATACATTTAGCAAGTATTAACATGATACGAGAGCCACGTCGCCGCCGACCTCAGGCACCTCCGCTGCGGCCGCGCTCGCCAAGATGCCCTCCACGCGAATGTGCGCCGGCCACGTTCTTGGAGCAGTCGTCGCCCGTGCACGTGTACGGGACCTCCACACGAATGTGCGCCGGCCCCGTTCTTGGAGGAGTCGTCGCCCGTGCACGTGTACGGGCCCTCCACGCGGATGTGCGCCGGCCCCGTTCTTGGAGCAGTCGTCGCCCGTGCACGTGTACGGGCCCTCCACGCGAATGTGCGCCGGCCCCGTTCTCGGAACAGTCGTCGCCCGTGCACGTGTACGGGCCCTCCACGCGAATGTGCGCCGGCCCCGTTCTCGGAACAGTCGTCGCCCGTGCACGTGTACGGGCCCTCCACGCGAATGTGCGCCGGCCCCGTTCTCGGAACAGTCGTCGCCCGTGCACGTGTACGGGCCCTCCACGCGAATGTGCGCCGGCCCCGTTCTCGGAACAGTCGTCGCCCGTGCACGTGTCTACGCCAACGTCCTGCTGGCCGATCTCAACGCTCCCGTCAGGCTGCGTCACATGCATTGTTGCTCCCGTCAGGCTGCTGAAACCTGCGAGAGGAAGCAAGGGATGAAGGAGGATTTGATGGCCCCGTCGACATATTATTCACACCTGTACTTGTTATGTTTTTTATTTAACCCTTGTCAGAGGCCTTGATTACTACTCGTCCGTTTAAGTTTTTTTAAAAGTTTCACTAACGTGCTACATACGGATGACATACTTTAGAACGTAGATTCACTCATTTTTGCTCTGTATGTATTAGTAAAATTTATAAAAAAGACTTATATTTAGGAACAGATGGAGTATACTAGTGTGAGTGTGATATAGTATACAGGTTGGAGTTTCTTATTATTCACATATTTCCGCGTTAGCTTTTCTATAGTATTTACTACTCACATTGATTTATCCCATAGTTTTAAATAGCCGGCTATAACGGCTTCTATAGCCTTTTCAGCAGGCTGCCGCTAAATGATATCATGTACAAATAAACCGCCTATAGCCCGCTATAGCTGATTTAGAGGCCCTCCGCTATTTATAACATAGATTTATCATGAAATCTAACCTTTTCTTTATCATCTCAAACCGTACCCCAAATCATCTTTCTAATCTCCAACACAGGTAAGAGACCCTTTCATTACATTCATCTTGTGCTAACTCATTTTTTTTCGCTACAGGTCGGGTCCATTGTGACCAATGTTTTAAAACGCGGGCTATGACATTTAGCGGCGGCTCGGCCAGCTGAAGCTATGAAAGGCTATAGCGGAGCTATGCCTCATTTAGCGTTTCTCTTAAATCATGAAATATTAAAACAATAAGTATATAATCAGGCATCATATATGATATATAGCATATACTTTACATATACACATGTTCGTACATCAAAACGTGAGTACTAATCAGACATCTTGATTCAGTAACCAAGTTTGACATCAATGCATCATACATATCCTAAACAAGAATAAAAAATAATTCAGAAGTATGGTTTTGTATAGTGGCTTAATGGGCTAAATGACTCCAAATTTAACGTTATACCCGGAAATAGCGGGCTATTAGCATCATTTTCAATTTAGCCCTAAAAATGCATAGCTTTAGCGGGAGAGCTCCCAAAGGCTATATCTAATATGATTGATTGTGACTGGTGGCCATTACATCGACAACCTTGTGGGTAGCATCGTTGCTGGCAAGAAAAGTCCCTGCTGTTGGCGTCAGCCTTGGAATCGAAGGAGTCTTCACGGTAATGCAGGAGAAAAAGAAGAATCAGGTACTAACTAAATTCCTTCAGAGAAGATGTACAAATGCTGAGACAGATATATACTTACAATGCTGGTCTTTGATTTGTAAATTGTAACAAAATATATTTGCCTTTCATTTTGTTGTCAATATCCAAAGTTGTACGCTGGACTGAAAATTGGCCTTTTTCAAACACAAACATGGCGTGGTTGGCTACGGTATGGTCTTAAACAAGACATCTTTGAGCATTGATTATACACTAGGGGTTTGTTCCATTTTTTGGGAACAATCAAGCTCAAAGGTTTCTTCTTTGCTTCGCTGGGCGATGCTTCCAGTTCATGACAAAATAATTTAACACAAATTGTACTTAGGGTGACAATGTTGCATGCATTTGAATTTTGATGGCAATCTACCTTCATAAACCTCCAGCACTTTTGGCAAGAGACCTCAATACACCAACTGAACCATGTAACTGCTAATTTTTTAAAAGTAGGGTATAAAAATCTCAATCAAAACATGTGCTTTGAAATATACATACCATCACCGAGCATAGAGTTTTTTTTTTTTGAAAAGGAGAAAAACCCTTGGCCTCTGCATCTAAATGATGCATGCAACCATATTATTGATTTAAAAGGTCACACAGAAGGTCTATGATACATAAGCCGCATGACATAGAAAGTTAGGAAATGAAGTGGGCATCTAGAGCGAAAGTTAGCCCAATCGTTCTGGGTGATAATAACACTAAATTTTTTCACTTGATTGCAAATGACAAACATAGGAAAAAGAGGATCTTGCAGCTTGAGCTGGACGAGGGTACAATTGTAGGTCATGAGAACTTAAAATTGTATATCTCAAACTATTATAAACAACTTTTCGGTGCTCCTCATGATAGTTTTGTAACTATGGATGAACACCAGGTGACAGACATGCCTCAAGTCGGAGAGGCCGATAATGAGTCTTTGTCTGCTCCTTTTACGGAGAAAGAGGTGCTTGATGCTATTGGTGGAATGAAGTGCGGTAAAGCCCGTGGCCCTAATGGGTTTCCGACGGAGTTCTACAAAAAATGTTGGCATATCATCAAAACGGATCTTATGGCAATGTTTGATGATCTTTTTGCCGGTAACTTACACTACAAGAACACAGACTTTAAGTAACACAATCATGTAACAGATTGAAAAATGTGTTACAAGTGAAATTGCTGTAACACATCATTTTGTGTCCAACGACAGGCAGTAACACAGACTATATAAGACCTCAAAATGTGTTACATCAATATTACAACTGTAACAAATAAATATGTGTTGGTTGAATGTGTTACATAGATTTTAATATGGTAACATATAAATATGTGTTACTCAAATGTGTTACGTGTTAGTACCACATAAGCATGGCTGATACATATTGTTACATGTTCTATTATTTATAGGGGGACTAGAAAAACCTAAAATCAACTGGATCACAAATACCTTTGACATATAGGGCGCATATGTCAATATGATTTTTTATAAATATGTTATTATCTTGGTAAATAGTGTTCGCATTCTTTGGTAATATGGTATGAAAAAACAATATAGTTTGGTTGGTAAATACCAAACTATTTTTGGTATGGTTGCAGTGTATTAACCATATTTTTATGTGAATTTTAGGATGACTCGATGACCATAAATGTGAAATGCATACTTTGAAATGATCATATAAAATTTAGTATTTGATATCAATACTCACAAAAGAGTGGAAGACCAACAACACACGAGAGCTTAAATTTGGGCATCTTTTTAAGAACCGGACCGACGGTTTCACTGGAAAAAGAAGGAACCAAGGCCTCGTCCGGGTTTTTAAGGTTTGTCCACTACAAGAATAAGATATTTTGCCTACAGAAAAATTATTTGCCGTCAGCTAATCGTCGATGCACACGGCAAAGGTTATTTTGCACGACAAAGAATAACTGACGGTGAAGAGATATTTTGCCGTCTGTAAGAAATTCTAATGACGGCAAAAATATTTTGCCGTTTGTAGAAAAATTTGATGACGACAAAGGCATATTTTGTCGTCTATAAAAAAAACTCATGACGGTAAAAAAACATTGCCGACTGTAAAACAATCTGCAGACGGCAAAAAAAACACACCACGCGAATCAATCCCACGAATCGATGACATGGCGAGATCTGGTCCATAGATCACACACAACCCTAATCCCCAACCCGGCGTTTCTTTGCTGTCTTCGTTTTGTCGTACTGACGGCAAACTAATGTGAAATTAAGAAAATATCCCCCGCAGTCCCGCACCCGGCCTCGCATCCCCAGTTCCCCTCCTCTTGCTCCTGCAAAGAAATAGCCGCCCCTTCTTCTCATCTCCCCCTCAGTCCGGCGAGCTCCCCGGCCCTTCCGACAAAACCCCCGGCGACCGCGGCCCAACCCACCCCCGTGCAGCTTCCGCGCCGGCACGCACGCCGCCCGCTCGCCCCGCGCACTCCACCCTACGCTCCGGCCCCGCCCGACCGCTCTTCGCCGCACCTGCTGTAGCCGCCGGCGCGACCGGCCACCACTGGTCGTGGCTGCGCTGCAAAGAAGCTAGGGTTTCCGCCGCGCCGCCGCCTCCGTCGGACTCCGCCTCCCCGTCGCGGACATCTCGGGCGACATGGCTGGAGGGTTGGCCGTCTCCCCTTCGCTATCGACCAGATCCGTCAAGCACGTCTCCTGGCGCACGGGAAGGTGCGTACCCGAGCTGTGTGGAACAACATATTCTTCACCTTCACCTCTCTAGTTGCCCGATCCCATGCAACAGCTTCCCTGTTGGAATCAGCAGATGCAAACATGTAAACATCTGGCGAATAATGTATGGAAACATGGAAACATGCAGCTTCCCAGGATGGATTCAGCATGAGGATGGATCCTGCGTCAGGATGGATTCGAGATCGGATCCAATGTCAGGTTTGGCATTTTATATCAACTGAATGAAAACACACAAAGCACGTGTCATTTTTTATAGGCAATGGAATATGTTTTTGTAGGAAATACAATGTGTTCTTTTCCAGGCAATGCTATGTGTTTTTTAGCCATGGTCCCTTACTGCCAGTGGGAGTTAGTAATCTCTCTAGTATTTTTGGTGCCAGTTCAAGTTTGTATTCTTTTCTGCAAACCCTTGCTGCTGTTGTTAGGGCTGTTAAATTTCATTTAAGTTCAGTCAAAAGATTGATTTATCGTCTCTACTGTTGAACATTTATCTGAATAATTATTAGGAAACATAGTAAGGTCTAGGCAATAGAATATGTATTTTGCAGGCGAATACAATGTGTTTTTGTAGTTAATAAAATATGTTTTTTGCCGGAAACATAGTGGGGGTATGCAACATTTCTGTTAAGTTCAGGCAATATGATATGTTTTTTTTCAGGCAATACAAACAAGATTTATAAGACACACCATCAGGGAGAGTTTTTGTGTGTTTTATTTTGCATAAACAGCATGAAACAAATGTAGTTCTGTTAATAGTTAATACTGTGAGCAACTTCTCTTTTTAATTTCAACAGCTTGATGGGCCTATAAATTTTAATATTGGACAATACAGGGGAACTACTACTACATATTATATGAGCAACTTCTTTTCTAATAAAAATGTCCTCTTTTTGTAACAAAGCCTTGAAAATGTAGGCACATTTAACTTACAATGGCACACAGAACTTCACGGTATAGGCAAAAAAAATCTAGTTCAGGCTATACCTAATACTTGTGGCAACTCGGGCTTTTTCTACTACTAGTTTTTTGGGCTTTTTTCCCTGCCTACCTTGTGTTTTTGTAAGCAACTATACTCTACTACTAGCTTGTTTTTAAGCAACTACAGTAGCATCCAAAGTCTATACAAGCCAGGTTCTGAAACAATTCGATACAGGGGGCAATTTCTGCAAGTAGTAGATAGGGGGTAGGTACAGACAGGGAAATACACAAGTTCTATGATGAAGTTCATGGAGAAAACAAAGTGGAACAACCTGTTACCTTTTGCTGTTTACACGGGAGAAATTTTTCCAACTTTTGTATTTTTTTTGCCTACAATATCTAGCTTTTTTGCCTGACGAGCAAGAAAGAATTGCAAACACAATTGTGCTTCCTTTTCCAGAATTTTTCACTTGATTTCGGCCTTCTTTTACTCTGTTTTTTCACTGCTATGGGACGGGTGCTGATTATGTGGGACGTGGGATCTTGTGGTGCTGGGTTGGGAGAGGGGGTGGGTGAAAAATCACGTGAGGCAGAAGTGGAGTTGGCTGTCAAGACGCGGCAACGAAAGGGGGAAGGGGAACCTGCCTTTTTTGAAGCACATGCGTGGGACAGAGAGCAGGGCTTTCCTTAACTGGCGGCCGCGAGATGCGCACGCACGCTGTGCGGGCGCTGTGTAGCAACATCCTATGCTAATTGCCCCGCAGTCTGATCTAGATGATACATGATCTGCGCGGATGGAACTCCGAGTACTTGGATGCTTCATGTGCGATCTATGATGCCCGTGAGTAGGTTGAGATCGAGGGAACTTTTTTTAAAGCGCAATACTTCAGATTTGGTGATAGGTGGAAACATGTATAAATCGTTTGATGAGTTGCATGACTCCTAATCTAAGTTATTTTCTTGGCATAACTGTATGAAGAGCAGAGAAATAACAATGAGGTGACAATTAGAAAAAATCTAAGCAGCCTGCTAGGCAGCTTCTGTAGATGTTAATCATGTTGCTCATGTAGGATTAGGAAAGAAAGCCAAACCGAGTCCTAGTAGTATTAGGATTCCTAGTCCTAGTCTATTTCCATAGTCCCTTGTGGACGTGTATAAAAGACGTCCTAGGGGTGTTGATTGTAACACCAGAAAAACGAAAAGCAATACAAAGTATCAGGCTCGATACGGACCTGTTGCAATACATCGGGACTTTCCTCCTCCGTTGAGAGTAGCCAAGCCGTTCCGCCGAGTTCGATCTTCACGTCTACGTACACGGCTGTACGTGCATGTGTGTGGCTACTGTTGATCAAACAACCATCCACTTGCTTGCTTGCTAGCTTAGCTAGCTTGCACGAACGTTGTGCTGGAGGATTTAATCAGCGTTCTAAATCCAACAATTGGTATCTAGAGCCTCAACGATCTACGATCTACGATGACGGACAGCGACGCTGAGTCGGTCGAGTCCGGCAGCGGCGGTGCCAAGGCGAACAAGAACGGCGACAAGGTGAAGAAGGGCGTCAAGTCAGCAACCAATGGTGGAGGAACGAGCGGCGCTAACGTCCAGGCGCATCGCAACATCCCCATCCAGTACCCGATGCTCACCGACGCCAACTACGGCGTGTGGGCGGTGAAGATGAAGATTATTCTTCGATCCCTTCGAGTGTGGGAGGCCATCACGGACGACGACGTCGACGAGGAGCGCGACGAAGGTGTCATGGCCGCCATAGCTCAGTCTGTGCCGGATTCCGTGCTGATGACATTGGCGGAGTTCGAGACGGCAAGAGAGGCGTGGAACGCACTCAAGGAGATGAGGATCGGAGAAGATCGCGTCACCAAGGCTCGGGCACAAGTGCTGAAGCGCCAATTTCACAAGTTGCAGATGGAGGAAACTGAATCGGTGAATGACTACGCCATGCGTCTTACTACTTTGGTGGGAGAGATCCGCGCGCTTGGTGCAAAGCTCGATGAGACCGAGATCGTGGAGAAATTTTTCAGTTCTGTCACTGATAAATTCACGTACATCATCGGCACGCTCGAGCAGCTTTACGACATCGACGACATGACCATAACGGAGGCGATCGGACGATTGCGGACATGGGAAGAGAATGCTCGTGGCTGTCGGAAAGGCAAAGGAGTAGGTAGTGACCAACTCATGTACTCGCGCACAGACTGGGAGGCCCCAAGTAGCAAAGGAAGGCGTGACGGTGGCGAAGGCTCAAGCAACACGAAGGGCGATGGACAAACCGGAAAAGGCAAACCACAAGGTCATGGTAAGGCGGGCCAATCTAAAGAGCAGAAACCACGGAACTTGGACTTGTCCGAGGTCAAGTGCTATAACTGCAATAAGATGGGTCACTTTGCGAAGGATTGTCCAAAGCCTAACAAGCGGGAGATCAAGGCAAATTTGGCAAAGCAGGAAGACGAAGGTCCAGGTCTTCTGATGGCCGAAGTTTGTGATCTCGCTGAAACGGTGGTTGTAAAACCAAGCCGGAAGGTGCTACTTCATGAGGAAAAAGTGACACCAAAGTTATCCGGTGATCAGAACGTGTCGTGGTATCTCGACACGGGTGCCAGTAACCACATGACGGGGTGCAAGGAGAAATTCCTCGAGCTGGAATACGATGTTGAAGGCTCGGTCAAGTTCGGTGATGGTTCAGCTGTGGAGATTTGCGGGCAAGGATCTGTCCTCTTTGAGGGTCTCACAGGCGAACATCGCATACTCACCGGAGTGTACTACATCCCACGGCTGCGCAACAACATCATCTCTATTGGGAAGCTTGATGAGAATGGATGCAAGGTGAATATAGAGAGCGGAGTGATGACGATCTTCGACAACCTTCGAAACATGCTAGCTCGTGTTAATCGCACACGGAATAGGCTCTATATCCTCAACCTTCATCAATCTCAACCGGAGTGTTGGCTTGCCAAGAGTGATGATGATTCGTGGTTATGGCATGCTAGATTTGGACACGTTAATTTCTACGCCTTGAAGAAGATGTCAAAGATGCAGATGGTATCCGGGATGCCAGTTATCGACCATGTTGATCGAGTATGTGACGGGTGCTTGGTTGGAAAACAGCACCGCAGGCCATTCCCTGCTCAGTCTACCTATCCTGCAAGTGATGCACTCGAGCTGCTCCATGGTGATCTATGTGGCCCTATCACCCCGGCAACTCACGCTGGAAAGAAGTATTTCTTCCTTGTGGTAGACGACTACTCGAGATATATGTGGGTCATTCTCCTACGATCTAAAGATGAGGCGTTTGAAGCGTTCAAGAAATTGAAGGCTGCAACAGAGATGGAACACAAGCTGAAGGTTCGCGCTCTACGGACAGATCGCGGCGGAGAGTTTACGTCGAATGAGTTCAACGACTACTGCGAGAAGATTGGCATAAAGAGGTTCCTCACGACACCTTACACGCCGCAGCAGAATGGGGTCGTTGAAAGGTGCAATCGAACCGTTGTTGACATGGCAAGGAGTTTACTCAAGAGCAAGAACCTGCCAGGGACTTTTTGGGGAGAAGCTGTCTCGACGGCGGTCTATCTTCTCAACCGGGCTCCAACGAAGGCGGTGATCGGCAAGACTCCGTATGAAGCAATTTACGGACGGAAGCCGAATGTGTCTCATCTACGGACATTCGGGTGCGTGGCACATGTGAAGACGGCGGAGCCGCACCTCTCAAAGCTTGCCGATTGTAGCACCAAGATGGTGTTCATCGGATACGAGAGCAGTTCTGGCACCAAGGCATACCGTTTCTACGATCCACAAACCAAGCGTCTACGGATTTCACGCTACGTCGTGTTTGAAGAAAACCAAGCGTGGAATTGGAGCGCCGCAGCCGACGATGCTCCAAACAGTAACATATTTGCAGTTGAATTTCCAACTGATGATGATGCAGGGGAGGATGTCCAGGTGATTGGCAAGACACCCAACCAAGGTGACCACAATGGTAGTGATCATCATGGTGCCGACACCGACGACGACGCGCATAGGTCGCAAGGAGATAGCGACAACGCCGCGCACGACACAGGCGGAGATCTCGACGACAACATCGACAACGAGGCGCATAGTGACGACGACAATCAAGATGATGGTCACGGTCACGACGACTACGCCGACGACACGGATGTCGATGACACACCAAGGTCTCAGACGTCTTCCTCAAGTGCATCAACACCGACACAATTTGTGTCGCCTCCTTCGCAAGCCACAACGGACTCCTCAGGGCCTCGTCGCTACAAGACCCTCAAGAAAGTCTACAAGTACACAAAGCCAGTTACGCTCGAGTACTCCGGACTATGTCTGTTCGGAGTTGAGGAGCCGGCGAACTTCGTAGAGGCGAGAAAAAGTCCTAGCTGGACGCACGCCATGGATGAGGAGATGAAGGCAATTGAGAGCAATGGCACGTGGACTTTGGTAACCCGACCTCCAAACCAAAAGACGATAGGTTTGAAGTGGGTTTACAAGTTAAAGAAGGACACGGAGGGTGCCATTGTGAAGTACAAGGCAAGACTCGTTGCAAAGGGCTACGTTCAACGTCAAGGAGTTGACTATGATGAGGTGTTTGCACCGGTTGCTCGAATCGAGACGGTGAGAGTGCTCCTAGCTTTGGCAGCACAAGAGGATTGGAAGGTTCATCATATGGATGTTAAATCCGCTTTCCTCAACGGCGATCTCACACAAGAAGTGTACGTGGAACAACCCCTCGGCTACGAGAAGAAAGGCGAAGAAGGGAAAGTTTACAAGCTCAAGAAGGCACTTTACGGGTTAAAGCAAGCGCCAAGAGCTTAGAACTCAAAGTTAGACCGAAGTCTGGTCTCGCTCAGGTTCAAGAGATGTCCCCTCGAGCACGCAGTCTATACAAAGAACTCCAAAGGCTCAAACCTGCTAGTTGGAGTTTATGTCGACGATCTGATTATCACCGGAGATAGCGTACAAGAAATTGAACGTTTCAAGGCGCAAATGAAGAACAAGTTTAGCATGAGTGATCTGGGATTACTCAGCTATTACTTGGGCATCGAAGTGAAGCAAAGCTCCGGAGAGATTTCCCTATGTCAATCGGCTTACGCGGTCAAGTTATTGGACAAGTGTGGCATGTCAGATTGCTACGCGACACAAGTTCCAATGGACCAACGTCACAAGTTGAGCAAGCGTAGCTCAAATCCACCGGTGGACACCACAATGTATCGAAGCGTTGTGGGCAGCCTAAGATATTTGGTGCATACCCGACCTGACTTGGCTTATTCAGTCGGGATCGTGAGTCGTTTCATGGAGAATCCGACAACCGAGCACATGAGCGCGGTCAATCAAATCTTGCGCTATGTGAAAGGCACCATTAATCTTGGTTGCACGTACAGAAAGGGAAAGGAAGGATTGATCCTTCGTGGATATTCAGATAGCGACATAGCAGGTGATGTTGATGACCGAAAGAGCACAACGGGCATGGTTTTCTACCTTGGCCCGAATCCGATTAGCTGGAATTCTCAGAAGCAAAAGGTGGTGGCACTGTCTTCATGCGAGGCAGAATACATAGCGGCAAGCACGGCGGCTTGTCAAGCAGTGTGGCTGAGAAGACTCCTAGCTATTCTTGCAAAGCGGGAGGTGCAGAAGGTGTCACTGAAGATCGATAACCAAGCTGCAATCTCGTTGTGCAAAAATCCGGTTCATCACGAAAGGAGCAAGCACATAGATACCCGGTTCCACCATATCCGGGAGTGCATTGAAGAAGGGTTGATCGAGGTTCAACATGTGAACACGAAAGACCAACTTGCCGATATTTTCACCAAGTCCCTCGGTCGACAGAAGTTCATCGAGATGAGGAGGAAAGTCGGAGTGCAAGAAGTGAAGTCAAGCAACAAGATTAAGGAGGTGAATGTAGATGTTAATCATGTTGCTCATGTAGGATTAGGAAAGAAAGCCAAACCGAGTCCTAGTAGTATTAGGATTTCTAGTCCTAGTCTATTTCCATAGTCCCTTGTGGACGTGTATAAAAGACACCCTAGGGGTGTTGATTGTAACACTAGAAAAACGAAAAGCAATACAAAGTATCAGGCTCGATACGGACCTGTTGCAATACATCGGGACTTTCCTCCTCCGTCGAGAGTAGCCAAGCCGTTCCGCCGAGTTCGATCTTCACGTCTACGTACACGGCTGTACGTGCATGTGTGTGGCTACTGTTGATCAAACAACCATCCACGTGCTAGCTTAGCTAGCTTGCACGAACGTTGTGCTGGAGGATTTAATCAGCGTTCTAAATCCAACAGCTTCCATGTGATTGCCTCATCATTCTCCCAAAGAACATGGCCCTTTGTGTTTCCGAGCATTGTATCACAGATACAAATCCTTTATGCATTACTACATACAATAATATTGTGAAGGTGGAGACATGCATATATATTTGTTCTTTCGTTTCAGTAGTAGAATTTCCTTATTCTGCTATGGAATTCAGACTTACTATTTCCTTATTCTGTGATGAAATTGAGAGTTTCTTGGTATGTCATTCCTGCAAATATCTATTTTTACAAAAGATTATCTTAATTATTCATTCCTCTAATTAGGTCAATGATTTCCTAATTGACATGTTTGGAGACATTAAGATGTGGGCGTTTAGAGGTCCCTTCGAAGGTTACGGGAAATTTTTGCACGGATATCTTTCAGGTAAATATAACTTCCAAAAATCTAGATATTAATCAATATAATAAAAAAATGCTCCATCCATATTGAATATTATTTATTCGTGCTTATATTGAATTAAGTTTACAGTACTGAGTATTTGTAAAGACTGCAAGACATACCTGAAATAGCAACTTCAATTTCCTGTCGTGATTAATAGAATGTTTTCTCACAACTTCGACCAATCAGGACTGTCCTCTGCAAAAAAAGATGCATGCAAGCATATATAGTTGGACAATATATTACATGCACACTGAGTTACCTAAGAGGGGACTTTCAGTTACACTCTCTATACAGTCACGCACATGGGTCCTTCCCATGACTTCCTGTGTACAAGTGTGCTTCAACTACCAATTTATTTAGCGATCTATCTTGGTTCGAGATTTTCAGAAAGTAATCAACAACTAAATAATTTGTAGAATTTTTTGAATTGCACGTACACGGAGACGTCAACAGGCCAATCTCGCCCCAATGATTTCTCTTGGTTCAGTTTTAGAAAAATTCAGTATAAGATATACCACAGTAACTTAAAATACAATATTTTTTTAAGCCAAACACTTCAAAGTATTTAATACCAATATTTTTCCAAGAAACCATATCTTTACTACTATGGCATGGCACACGTATAAAAAATTGTGGCAGCAGATTTTTTTATGGGTAAATAGGATGCTACTATTCATCCCGTAGATTTGAACGCACAACCAGCTCACCATGTTACTATTCACCACTTATAAAATGTAAGGATGTTACTGTTTATGCATTGGCAAGGGTGTCGTAAAATGTAAGGATGTTACTGTTTATGCATTGGCAGTGCGTTAGTCCTTGTTGTCGTAGCCGGCCATTTGTACTTTGGCCATGAGGACATTCTCTATCATATTACTCATAATACTGAACATGCACTAAAATGCTATAGTGAGGAGTAAGCTATGGACATTGAGAAACTATATCACTTTAGAATTTTGGATATATTTTTAATCAAGCACGGGAAATCCAGAATTAAGATCTATAAGTCTTAATATGCATTGATTTTTTGTCTATGTTGTCATACTGAAATTGCACATATTTGGCAATATATACAAAACCATCATACTTACTTGGGAAGCCATGTTTTTTTGCATTGCTCCATAATAAAAATACATGCAAGTTACTTTTCTATTTTTTCATAGCTCCGTAGGAAAGCACGGGCATCATGCTAGTTATTTTCAAAAAGCTGGGCTGACATTAAAAAGTGTTCACATTGTTCATGTAAATTATATTATGATTGTCATTGAATGCTAATATTGATCATAATATAGGCTGGTTCCAAAGTAGTTTTGAAGACTTCAACATATCCCAACAAGAGGAATGTTGCGTATGGTACTATTCGTAGTACCGATCCAAGAACTAAGACGTGTGGTATTGAGTTAGGTGCTGAATTTGCCCTCGTGCGCATAGATCAACCTTTGCTTGATAATGAGGAGTTGGTAAGGGAAGTTTCTGATTGCAAGACAATTGGTGAAGCATTCTTTTCAGGATACTTAATTGCATGGCCTTCTGCTTTTGTAAGTTAAATCTTCTCTTCAACATTCTCAAATCATATTCGTGTGCATTTAATCACATATATCTAACGTGCAATTTTCTTTTACAGATTCGAGAGAAGGATAATTGAGTTACGGTTGAATTCTTGGATGCGGAAGCAAATAAAATCTAAAGATTTTATCTACCAATAGTCGTAGTTTACATTGATAGACTGAAAAAATGTAATATGACCCACAAGATCTTTTTCTTTCGTCCAGTTGATGCAAATTCTATGGTGTAATATTCTTCATAGTTGTGTTTTCTATGCTCAAAATGATATGAATGATATCTTTATTGTAATGCATATGTATCATACACTTGTATATTCTTAATTAGTATCTTCACATTGAGGATTTCTATGTGTGTTGTGCTTTTATTTCTATACTATTTTGATGTTGCCGCCATAATGATAAAATGACCAACCACTTGCACAATCGCATCAAATTTATTAAATAAATTTATATTCCATAAAAGGGGTACTTAATTTTGTGATTAATAATAAAAAATACACCAATTACGTTACCATATTGATATAGTAGTGTTACTATAGTTACAAATTTTTGTTACTACATTATTTAACAACTATAAATCATAGTGTTACAATAGTCCGATATTATGTTACTAGTTGATGTGTAGCGCTTGTGTTACTAGAGTTAGAAAAACATGTTACCACCAATGTTGTACGTTTGTGCAAATATGTTACTCTGGGTGTTACTATAACTACAAAAATGTGTTACCACTGTGTTTGGTAACACATAATATGCATGTTTTATAATTGTAACACTATTTTTAACATATGGTAATAATTACTATGTGTAACAGTTGACATCATTTAGTAACACGGGATAATGTAACACATTTCAAATTGTGTTACTCTCTGACCTAGTAACACACTTTTGGGCCTGTAGTAACACAAGACGGTGTTACCAAAGGTCTGTCCTGTTGTAGTGTTACAGCTCTTCCATCTAAATTTCGGTACAATTACGTTGATACCAAAGAAGGAGGGGGCGACACGCATAGAGCAGTTTCGTCCCATCTGTTTGCTTAATGTTAGTTTCAAAATCTTCACAAAGGTGGGAACGGATAGACTAACTAAGATGGCACATTCAGTAGTGCAATCTTCGCAAACCGCTTTCATGCCCGGACGTAATATTCTGGAAGGGGTGGTCGTGCTTCATGAGACCTTACATGAAATTCACTCGAAAAAACTTAACGGGGTGATTTTCAAAGTGGATTTCGAAAAAGCTTATGATAAAGTGAAATGGTCCTTTTTACAACAAACCTTGCGTATGAAGGGGTTCGATGAGCTTTGGCGAAAGCATGTTGACTCCTTTATCAGGAGAGGGAGTGTCGGAATTAAGGTAAACGACGACATTGGTCACTTTTTCCAGACACTAAAGGGGCTCAGGCAAGGGGATCCGATGTCCCCTATCCTTTTCAACATTGTTGCTGATATGTTGGCTCTCATGATTAAGCGCGCAAACGAAAAGGATCTTGTAGGTGGACTAGTACCACATCTGGTAGATGGGGGTGTGTCCATTTTACAATATGCCGATGATACTATTTTGTTTATGGAGCATGATTTAGTGAAGGCTCGAAATTTAAAACTCATCCTGTGCCTTTTTGAGCAGCTATCAGGGCTGAAGATTAATTTCAATAAAAGTGAGTTGTTATGTTTTGGTGAAGCCAAAAATCAACAGCACATTTACAATCAGTTATTTGGGTGTGAAGCTGGGGATTTACCTTTTACGTATTTAGGTATTCCCATTCATCATTGTAAACTCTCCAATAAAGAGTGGAAATGCATTGAGGAGCGATTTGAAAAGAAACTTAGCAGTTGGAAAGGTAAGATCCTTTCCTATGGCGGTAGGTTGGTGCTTGTTAATTCAGTTTTAGCGAGCATGCCTATGTTTCTCCTATCTTTTTTTGAGATACCTGTGGGGGTGCGGAAAAGATTGAATTTCCACCGTTCTAGATTTTTCTGGCAAAGTGATGAGGTTTCGACTAAATATAGGTTGGCTAAATGGGGCATTATCTGTCGGCCTAAAGAACAAGGGGGGTTAGGTATCGAAAACTTAGAGACAAAAAATAGATGTCTTCTCAGCAAATGGTTGTTTAGACTTTCTATGGAGTCTGATGGGATGTGGGTACAAATTTTGAAGAACAAGTACCTCCATTCCAAATCCCTATATCAGGTTACGACTAGACCACTGGATTCACCTTTCTGGAAAGGACTGATGCGGGTGAAAAACTCCTTCTGCAATAGAACGAGGGTGATCATTGGTAATGGTGAAGCAACTAGATTCTGGAAAGATTCCTGGCTAGGAGAGTCGCCTCTTGCGCTTCAATACCCGCGGTTGTACCATATTGCCCGGTGTCGACAAGTGTCGGTGGCGGCAGTATTTCGTGAGATACCCCTTAATATTCAGTTCCGTAGGTCCTTAGTCGGCGACAGATGGAATACCTGGTTACATCTGGTCAGAAGGTTAATGGAGGTTAACCTTTCTGACAGGGCGGATCGAATTTCTTGGAGTTTAACTTCGAATGGGCTGATTACGGTTAAATCCATGTATCTTGATCTCATTGACTCTGTACCCATTCCAAAATCACAACATATTTGAAAGATTAGAGTTCCTCTTAGAATTAAAGTTTTCTTATGGTTTGTCCATAAGGGAGTTATTCTAACGAAAGATAATCTGGCCAAGCGAAAATGGAAGGGTAGCCCCAGATGTAGCTTTTGCCCGAGGGTAGAGACTATTAAGCACCTCTTCCTTGATTGTCCTATGGCTAAGCTTGTTTGGCGCTCAATTCATATTACTTTTAATATCCCTCCCCCTGTTAATTTGAATTCGTTATTTGGAACATGGTTACAGGGAGTGGATGTTTATTTGGCCAAACATATTCGTGTTGGAGCATGTGCTCTTTTGTGGGCTCTATGAAATTGCAGAAATGATTTGGTTTTTAACAGAATACATGATATTAACTTTCTGCAGGTTATCTTCAAAATTACCGCACTGATCCGCACATGGTCGTTACTCACTCATGTGGCAGCCAGGGAGCATATGGTTACTGGGTGTGCCCGTTGGGAGATGGTAGCACAGGATATCTTCAGCCGGTTTGGATGGCGACATATTAACAGGATAGGTGTTTGAACATCTAGATCTTTTAGTCATCTCCGGCTTTGACGCGAAGCTCGCCTATATTTTTAATTTTTACTCTTTGTTACTTTTAGTTGTACTCTGTCGACTCTTGTTTTGGATTAATACATGGCTGCATGCATCTATTGATGCAGAGGCCGGGGCTAAGCCTCCTTTAAAAAAAAAGGAATAGATGATGCACATTGTTAGTTTGTAATGTGATTGCTAGCATGAGGAGTTAAATGGAAAACATACCGGTTGAAACATACTCCGGAGCGACGTACCTGTACGTGCCCATGACTCGTGTTGTCACATGAGACTCCCCATCATCTGGGCCATGCTTGGGCAATCCAAAGTCTGACAGCTTCGGGTTGAAATGCTGAACATGACATGGTTGAAGGCTTGATCAGGGTATTATTCAGGTACAGAAGTTTGTTATTGATTGATTGGATATTCATCAATAATACAGACTGAATCTAATAGGGTATTGGACGCCTTGAAGTCACGGTAGATAATCTGCCTTTCGGACGAATGAAGGAAGGCGAGGCCACGAGCTGCACCGATGAGAATCTTCAGCCTGAGGCTCCAAGTCAGTGGCTTATAGATGGCCCCCTCCTGATGATGTTGATGAATTAGTACCAAAACCGAGGTAAATGGGAAATTTGATCACAAATAATATTTGACAGCTAAGCAAAAAGTAGACCTGGTAAACAAAAACAAAAAATTGAGTCCTACTTTTGACCCTCTATTGCAAATTGACGTTGCAAGAATGATGGAAGGCAGCAAGAATTTGGCTTAGGTTCAAACAATTTAGTCGATGCTCGTGCCCTTGAAAATTGCTAGTCGTTAGTTGTATAGCACTATGGACTATGGTGCTTGATATATAATATGCGATGAAAGCGATGTCGCAGTATCACCAGCATCTGCAAGGCATGCTACTTTGCGGACAAAGTCGGCAGAAAGAGAAAAAGCAGTTTGACAAAAGGAGAACTGTTTCAGATATTTATCGTATTGAAAAGGTCATCTGCTGACGAAAGAAGACTCACTTCTGAAGAGGTCGTTCACCTTGGCCATGAACTCGTACACGAGTAGTAGCTCGTTGTCCTCCATGCAGTGTTAGAATAAATCCGAGGCACTTCATCGATCTATCAAGGACCAAGCAATCACACAAGCACGACACCGAGATTTGTTAACGAGGTTCACCGATATGGCTACATCCCCGGGGCCTGACTACGGGCGCTCCTCCCCGTGACACCGTCACAATACCGCACCTCGGCCGCCCGGGCGCCGGCACACGTCGCCGGCTCCCCCGCGCACCCGTGCTATTATGTTGGCATAGGTTACATCGTGTGTCTACCCCCGCTATATATGAGAGGCCTAGGATACAAGTGTCCTACCAGGACACGACTTCATATCCTGTCTAAACACAATACTACTCAGAGTCCAACTGTAACCTACCTTGTACAATAATATTCGACACAACTCTAACAAACTCCACCTTGGCGAATATTCTCCACCACCTTGAGTTCATCCATGCGTCAAACTTCCATGTACATTGGACTTGAGATACGCCATGAGCACCACTGCTACTCCCAGACTTCATGTGACTCCACCTGCAACTGTAGTCCCTTCTCGTCTTCTTTGCAGTCAACCCTCGAGCAAAGTTAAGTTCCTTATTACTCTACTTTGTGCTTCCAACTTCCTGAACTCAACATCCTTGCTCTTTCTTGACCATTCGTATGGAACTTGAAGGAATTTCACCGTCGCCTTGTGTCACCCTGAGTCAAATTCGCAGTTGTCTCACCCTTTTTTCGGATAGTCTCTGACATGTCCCACAGCTATAGCACTACGCCTCCTTTCGTATTTGTTATCCGCACTTTGCCATGTGCACAAAACACCACAGAATATACGGCCATGTACTCTCTCCGCTTTTAACAATTCAGACTTTCCGTCACTTTCTCAGATTCTTCATGGTCAACTCCTATCCATCAACTAGCAGCGATAGACCCAGTCACCAACTTCAATCTGGTACTCATCAACACTGCTTCAGCACCCTTTACACACTTTGTCTGACCACATGTCTGACCACCAGTGCCTTGGTTTGTCGCTGTGTCCCGTGCTTACCGCACACCTCGTCGCTATCACCGCGTCGAGCCTCTACTGTCCTGGTCGAGTCTCTCGGGTAGCTAGCCCACACTGCCTCAACCCCAACTTTAGAGAACCACCGATCATCACAGACCGATGCCAAGTATCACGTCTCCATCAGACCACTGGTACCCAGTCCGATCCATGTGTCTCTCGCTATCCGTTGAAATAGGCTTCGACTCTCCATGCATTTACGCCATAGCCCCTCCATCAGCACAGAGTGAAATCTTCCGCTAGACTCCAGCTCCACCTTCAACATGACTCCATGTAGTTGGCCCTGCTACCCCGCGCCCTGTCGACTTCAAGCTCTCATGTGTGCACTGCCTTGAATCAACCCCACGCCATAGTCTTGTCAAAGCCACACTAGCCCTCTGGCCTGCATCATGTGTTTCCACGCCCCAGAAGTCAGCCACCATCAGCATCACGCTCCTATGTCGCCGTCGCTGAAATCACCGCCATCTTTTGCTTTGACCGACATCCACGTCGATCCATCAGACTGTCCAGCCCGACCCAACTGAAATTAACCGACTGCAACCATGCTTCACCCTGCGTCGTTTCCTCCGCACATCTCCATGCGTTGCTTGACTCCCTGTGTTTACATGATCCTGCCACGACGTGTTCCAAACTCCTCCTAGCCTTATACACACGTCATCACCCATGCCACGCACCACAGACACTCATGCTACCATCCTCGTACAGAAGCATGTACAAAAGAAATAAAAGCCAAAGTCCAGCACAGCTTTCCCCGTGTGCACCTTAGTGTGAAAATCCATGAAAAATCCTGCAAATCTCCACCACCACCTGCTCGTCTAGGCCTTAGGTCAATTAGCTTTTTCTATCTTCCCTCCGATGGCTAGCTTCAGCCTGTTACGTAGCCTTTTTTAATCCAACAAATCTCGTATACACGCGTCCTGGTCTCCTGCCTCAGATTGTCTCAGCCTCCGACCACATGTCACGGCTGTCACACGCAGCCTTCTCCTGCTTCGCCTGGACGAAACGATGCACCAGGCCCTTGTCCACCAGTGGCCCTCGTCAATAGAGGCAAACAAACCCACAGGGCCTCACGCCTCACCTTCGCCACTTGGACCAGACCTTGCTCGAGCCGCGCGGACGACTACAGCGCCCGACCTACCGCTCCAGCGCTGCCCGATCGATTGGATCGATCTCTGCTGCCGCTGCCTTTTATTGTACACGCTTTCGGACTCAAGAAACAATCACAAAGACCTCCCACGAACGAACGCCTGATGCTTGAGACAATCCGCCAACCCGCCAGCTAGCTAGCTTGGGCCACAGCCCCTTTGGGCAACGCTGCTGCCTGCCCACCTAGCCTTGACGTGGCCTTCGCCTGGCCCCGGCCACGCGCGTCTAAATCCAATCTGCCCAAGAGTACCTGCATCGAACCGATCTCGTCGAAAAAACTCAGTTGCCGCCACAGTCGATCAACCGAGCCGCTGCTCCTGATTGATTCAACACGAACACAACTCCCGCCGCTGCATCGAACTTTTCCGATCGTTCGACCCCTGATCGATTCGACAAATTCTGCTGCACCTCTAGATCAACAGTCTCGGCCTCTCGAATAACCTTGCTCATGATACCACTTGTTAGAATAAATCCGAGGCACTTCATCGATCTACCGAGGACCAAGCAATCACACAAGCACGACACCGAGATTTGTTAACGAGGTTCACCGATATGGCTACATCCCCGGGGCCTGACTACGGGCGCTCCTCCCCGTGACACCGTCACAATACCGCACCTCGGCCACCCGGGCGCCGGCACACGTCGCCGGCTCCCCCGCGTACCCGTGCTATTATGTTGGCATAGGTTACATCGTGTGTCTACCCCCGCTATATATGAGAGGCCTAGGATACAAGTGTCCTACCAGGACACGACTTCATATCCTGTCTAAACACAATACTACTCAGAGTCCAACTGTAACCTACCTTGTACAATAATATTCGACACAACTCTAACATGCAGTAGCCCAACAGTTTGACGATGTTGGGGTGTGAAATTTTTCCAAGAAAATTCACTTCAGTCTGCATCAAAAAGACACAATTCCTTTTTAGAGAAATGCATTTTTTTTTACTAAATGGCACCACTTCCAACATTAACAACAAATAAATAACCTGTAAGCAACAGCTACGAGACAAATTCCTAGTGTCCGCCAACAAGCAGTACTAGTATTTGTCAAGAATAGAATAAATATGAAATGTCCAATAACTAGTGAGAGCAGAGTATTCGAATATGCACAAAAAGACATAAGGATACTCTAAGAGAGTGGTGCTACTTGTGGCAATAAATAATGAAACATGAAAATCCTATTTGCCAATAATTAGTAATAATAATTTTCAGTGACTAGTGAGATAATAGTATTGGAGTATACACAGAAAAATAAGGAACCAGAGTAGTGTGGCCATGGTAAATAATGCAAAGGTCCAGCATTCTCCACTTGGCGACAAGCATGCAAATGTGGCAATTGCAACTTGAGCAAAACTAAAAGGCGACACTATCACTAACTTGTAATGATTGTAGGAAAACTGAAATTTGCCTAAGAACCGAAAGCGCCATTTAGACAAAAAGATGGTATTACGAAGACACTAGTGTGCATTTGATGCGGAGGTCATGGTTCCAGATCGTCGAAAGCAGGAGGAGCCTCATCGTGTCCCAGTGTACGTAGTTGGGGTGTGCGGGTGGTGGAGGGAGACAGCTCCAAAATCCAAATAGGGCGGCAGTTTGGCTCAGGGGCCACCCCAAGAGCTCTCCAAACGTTGCATCCGAACAGCAGATGGTTTGTGGTCTCGCCCGCCGTCTTGCAAAGTTGACAGCGGTCCTCGGATCGGATGTGTTTTTTGACGAGGTTGGCCACCAGCCATCCAAACAGCCGGACCACGGAGCGCCAAATAGAGTCCTGGATGCCGCAGCGGACACCGGTGAAAGTCAAAAGCTTGTAGACGGAGGACGAAAACCTGTTGTTCTTGTCCTTGTCGATGCAGCGGAGGATCGAGGGGGCGGACGTCTTCGACTCCCGTCCGCAGGATTGGAGGTCTGCCAGCTCAACCAGGACGGCAGCGGAGAGACGAGCCGCAGTGACCGTCGCATCCAAGGCGGGCATGAGTGAACCGGCCGGCGGGACGGGAAGCTGTACACCGGTTTGGAAAAAAGGACGGGACCAGGAGAACGGTGATGACTGGGATCCGACCAGGTCTCAGGCCTGAAAATCGCACCTTCTTTCTTCCAAACCGGTGTGTATACAGCCCCAATACAATCACATCGTATTATTCCGTGCCCCAGCATCGTATCTATTGTCCAAGATAGATGCCCCAAGATGTCGTTTGTTGCTTGTGATGACCGACGGGTTATTGCGTGATGGATTTTAATTAGTAGCACATGGACCATCGCCTTTCGAATGCCTATTTTTATTTATTTTGCTCTTGCTGCAATCAACTTTTATGCATGCAGTTTACTGTAATTTTCCGACAATACAGTACAAGAACTGCCTACGGGGGTGCCCTTGTAAACACAACTCTATTCCCTTTTCCCAAAGAGTACACTTTGTATAAATTGACAATTACTGGACTATATGCACCACCATTCCTCTTGCCCAATTGATGTTTATGTACAGGTTGTCCCAGTTTTTTTTTCTCTGAAGAACCTCAACGGTTGGATATAAAAGCTGTTGCCTGCGCTACTGTACTTAAGGTCTCGGCCTGGGAATAAAACAGCTCGCTGGTGCTGCCAGGATGAGCTAGCTGTATTGTTGCTGGAAAACTCTCTTTCTCACCATTTAAGAACATCATTATTTGCAAATTCGAAGAACTTTGTTTCAAATTTTATATCCTCGGTTGTGGTCTTCTTATTGTCGACTTCGAAGAACTTTAAAGATAGTAGTAGTCATACGTACCCGAATGCAGGCATCTTGCACTCCACCACAAAGAACTCTAGTTAATACTATATTGTTATAGGTAAGTTTTTTCGTTCAAGGTCTTGAATAAACAACCCCTTAATTATTGTGATATTGTCATCACTAGACATTAGGTTGCATATAACCATCGATGTGCACTTTATATCCTTGGTTGCCGTCCTTTCACGGTGGACCGGGAAGAACTGTAGAGATAGTAGAACACTATTTGAGTTGACGATCGTCACCCGAAATATGGACTTTTGCATACTATGACCTGTCTTCTTATGGACTAGCTAGGTAGAAGAACTTTACTGGTACACCCCGGAGTATGGAGTGGCGCACTCTCCTCGTCCCATGGCATTGGCAGAATTGCACGCTTTACATGTTTTATCTTAAGAATTTATATATCATTGGTTGCGGTCCTTACATGGATCGACCGCGAGTAGCCATATAACCAACTCCGAACTTCTAAAAAAAAAAACCCAACTCTGATGGCACTCACATAGATAGACCCGCCAGATGGCCTGGTGCTTTCGTGTTCGATCACGAAGGATTTTCATATAAAAAAAATACTCCCTTTGTTTTAAAATATAAGGTGCATTTTTTGAAAATTCAAATCTTTTTAAGTTTGACCAAACTTGTAGAGAAATATATCAATATGCATAATATCAAATCGGTACCATTAGAATCATCATGATTTTTTTTATTGATTTAGTATTGTGGATGTAAATATTTTTAGCTCTAAACTTGATTAAAGTTAAAGATATTATACTTCTCGAAAAGTTAATACACCTTATGTCTTAGAATTGAGTGAGTATTTGGTTTCGGGAGAGAGGAAGACGATGAAGTGTGTTTTTATTTATAATGCAACGGACTTGGTGGGCCTTCGGTGGTGTGATTCTGTGTTATTTGCTACTCAATCCATACTTTTGTGTGAAAATTTTACCGGTGATTGCATTTTCTACATTGGTGCTACAATATTACATATTGGCACGTTTTTAGATGATGAGAGGGTTGTTGATTGATTGATATGTTTTTATAGGTCGATTGCTACCGGTTGATTTAGAAAATCATTGGACTGTGAAAATCATAAACCAAATTCAAAATTAAATACCTTGATGAAGTATTTTTATATGTCACAGCCGCCGTTGGTCCTTGCCGGCGCCGCTGCTCCCCGCGCCGCTGCTTCATGTCGCCGCAGCCGCCACTGCTCCCGCCACTATCGTCGTGGCCGCTGATGCGCGTGGCCGACCCTTGCCTTTCCCGCCGTGGTGGGACTGGTCCAACCATGGTGTGGGCCGGGTGCCGACGCCGGTGAGGTGGGGCTGCCCCTGCCATGGCGAGGGTCGGGCGCCGTCGCTGCCAAGGTGGGCTGCGCCGGCCATGGCGCGGTGCAAGACGGCCATAGAGCGAGATGAATAGGACAACTTCGTTACCTTGTGGAATTTTAGCGACACTGACATGTGGGCCGCATGTGTCAGTTAACAGTTAAATAAGCAGTCAAAGAAACGGTTTACTTATGGGTGGGACCCAGTAGTCATAAGCATGATTAAAATTTAATCACATGACAATTTGGGTCTTTTGGAACAGCCCATCACTTTTGTGGTAGTTTTTTAAACAATCAAAAAAAGTGGTAGTTTTCTGTTGACCCAACCTGTAATGTGTTAGTTTTATGCTATTTACTCGGCAAAAAGCAGTAATGTGCTAGAATCATCTCACAGTATATGTTGCTCATACTTTTTTGATTTCATATATGTGCTTACCAGTTCGTAATATTACTAAGTACTCGAGCTACTTTATTACTCAGATATAATGGAGTGTCTAAAATTACCTAGAAGTGTGTTAATGAGGCGGAATAATACAACCACGCCATCAACGATTTCACTAAGACTATTCATAATGGGAAGTAACATAAAGTAGTAACATACATATATTACTAGTCTAACTTACTACCTCCATAATGGATAATAACATTGGGATAGTAACATTGAGCCTTTTATTTATTAGCCTATAGACTCATCTTGCCTTGGTATCCGATGTTAAGTTACTCAATTTCTCTTTTTTCTCATTAATTAGTTGTCATGCAGATATTTCTTGCTTATGTGACATCTATGTTACTAGCTACTTATGGGGAAGTGCTATTCTGAGCTCGAGCTCATATGCTTTCGGATGAACAGTAAAATCCAAAAAAATAATAAAACATTTCAAAAAATTCTAAATTTTTGTGGTGAGAAACATTGATGTTTTTCCTACATGCATGCAACAATTCATAACGGAATCACATTCCTAGAGGTGTGGACAAAAAAAAACAAAATTGATGCTCCAAAATGCTTCAAAAAACACTAATTTTGAGCATTGATTTTTTTTTTTTTTGCCCACCCCTCTACAAATGCGATTTCACCATGAAATTTTGCACGCGTATAGAAAAAACATTAATGTTTCATGTCCCAAAAATTCAGATTTTTTTGACCTTTTTAACTATTTTTTTCTAATTTTACTGTTCACCCGGGAGTATATGAGCTCGAGCTCATATACTCCATGTCCCTACTTATGTTACTTTCATTATGGGTAGTCTAAAATAGTCGACCACACCTTTGTCCATGCCCGTCTAGACCGGTACGTGAAAACCGTATGAGAGTCTGCAGAATACGTGCCTGACGCGGCGAGAGTAGGCATGACTACTAGTCCATATAGTGGACTCGCTAACTACTAGGCATGACTACTAGCTAGTCCATATCTGTGTCTGACCGAGGCACACAATTTACCTCAATCTTCTAGAAAAATTGAAGGGCCTCAGATGGTAAATGCAACACGATTTTATTTGACTTATTTTAGCCAAACATAATAAAAAGATAATAAAACTGAAAATCGACCTCACTAGCATGCGGGCCCCAATAGGCTAACTGAGATTCCTAATTGTTGGGAAAGTTGGAATTTTCATGAAATCATACGATGGAGAACTTTCATGGAATAAGGAAGGTTTTCATAACATATTACAACAATTAGATTACACATGTACAAAATGCCTAAGATTTGAAATTAAGGCACTCCTCTACGCTTGGTCCCGGGGAGAGGAGCATCTTGAGCATAAGTGGTCGTTGGCGGCCGGCGGCGGCTTCCGCGGTGGCCAGTGCGCGCGATCTGGCGCATCCCCTCCTCCCATGTTCGGCGTGCGGGCTAGCCTGGTCGGGCCGCGCTTCCTTGGGTCGTCAGTTCTGTATAGGAGGCGCTGCTTGTGACGGGGATCTAGTTCAGGCGAAATCCCTGGCCGGCCATGGCCGGCCACGTCGACGGCGACGCCTGAGGGCGTCGTTCCCTTCCTTGGAGGCGTCGGTATGGACCGATCCCCTCACTTCCCCTTCCCCTAGGTCTCCCGGGCAAAAGTCCTAACTTTGTTGGGCGGCGGCGGCGCTCACGGCGTCGTTCCCTTCTTGAAGGCGCCACTTTGGGAACCTTGGGGATGGGTGGCGCTTGTGGGTTGTGGGCGACGGCGGTGGTGCGGCCCTATCCTAGCATGGATCTACATCCGCTGCTTGGAGATGGATTCGCGTAGGTGGAGGTCGTCGTTTGGCGTCATGGTGGCGTCGATGGCGGAGGCACCTGCCAAGGATGGCACCTCAATCTGCTCTGAAGATGAACCGATGGAAGATGGTGGCGGCGACACATGTGAGTGCGTCACACCGGTTTGTGCCCCTGACCCGATATGTGGCTCGGTCGGGGCCTCCGGCTTTAGATGTTAGGCTTAGATGAGAGGTCTGGGTATTTGGCTCAGCTTGCACCCCTTCATCATATGGATAGGAGTAGCGGCAAACGTTGTCAAGATGGCGGATTCAGGCATATTGTTGTACTGCTTTGTAAGGTCCTCGGAAATAATCAATAAAATGGTCGCATGCATCTCTCAGATGCAGAGACCGGGGGTCATCCTCTTTTTCTAAAAAAAATCAAGGGTGTTTGTTTTTCATGTTCAAATTGATGTGTCCTTAATAACAGTGAACCAAAGCCCCCTTTTAGTTTGAGATAAACAAATGAGTCCGAAGAGGAGGGGTTTGACATAGATTGGTATGCAGTGTATTGGTGACAGGCAGAGATCAACTTGATCCCCTAGTTGATTAGTTCCACTAGGGGACTAGTTCCCTGAAACCAAATAAGGCCTAAGGGGTTCAAGTCATTCGTGTTGGATGCATGTGCGTACTGATTTGTGGATGGCTCACTTCAGTTGCATGTCTCACACGGCACAGCGATGTTGTACTCGCTTCCAAACATTCGATGGATACATAGACCAAACCAAGCAGCAGTACAAGCTTTGGCTGTGTTGCATCTCTAACACGGTAATGCTGTACCTAGATTATTCCAACACTTTGAACTGCTGGCGTAACCAAAATACCTGACAGAAACTAAAAGCTAGATTAATTTTATGGAGGTGTACACTTACATCTACACAGGCTGCTGCAAAGTGGAGACAGTTTAACGGCAAAAGGCCAAAAGTGAGAGTGTACAAAAGTTAGGGGTAAAATAGAAGGGCATAAATGTAAAAGTTCCTACCAAAAAGAATCATCGTTCCAATTCCAAATCACCCAACAAAGAGTGTGCATCAATTTCAAGTATTAATTCTCGGTTCACACGGTATCACACAGAGCATCGTGTCTTACCAGGCACACAATTTACCCCAAAATTTGAAGGTCCTGAGATGGTAAATGCGACACAATTTTATTTGCCTTATTTTACCTATACTTAATAAAAGGGAAATAAAACTGAAAATCAAACTCACTGGCATGTGGGGCCCCAATAGGCCAACCAAGATTCTTAATTATACAAAACATTGGAATTTTCACGAAATCATACGATGTAGAACTTTCATTGATCATAGGGAAGGTTTTCATAACATATTACAACAATTAAGACTACACATGCACAAGACCCCTAAGATTTGAAATTAAGGCACTCCTCTACGCTTGGTCCCGGGCAGAGGAGTATCTTGAGCATAACTTGAAAGAATGTGATCAAATGTAGTATAAGGTGGAATTCTTGATTCAAATCTCACTACAGTGGCCTGCATCTTCGGCCTAAGATCCACTAACATCTCCGTAAAGGTCACCTGTGGTAATTCCTTTGCTGGAACATTGTTTGAGCTATTCCAAATGAACTGAAGTGGAGAAGCAGGACGCAGAACCATGTCCGTCACGTCAATCGGAAGACCTTTTTCAAGACGTAATTTCGGATGCTCACCAAACATGGTGAGGTTTCTATCAACTAGTCTCCTGCACCTGCTCAATATACTAAGCCAGAAATGAACATTCGGGTTAGTTCTCATTACATCTGCAAACAAATTTGCAGCGAGAATTGACCATCTCGATTGTAACTCCCTAGCAAACCTGTCTGCTATTTGTACTAACTGCGGGTGTTCCACCGGATTCGCACTTCCGAACGCGAGTGCCTTGAAGAGGTAGCTGAATTCCTCATATGTCAGGGCATTGAGAAAGATTGGATTCACAGTTCCAAATCTCTTCATCTTGTTAAGCCTACTTAAGATGATCACTTTGCTTCCTCCATCCATGGTCGCCACATATGAATAAAATGTGGTCCAATCCTTTTCATCCACATCTGAAAAAATCTCAACAACTATCAATATCCTCCCTGTCCCTGACATGATACTTCCTCTATCCGCTATTTTACAAAGTTCGGTTTCATTCAAGCGAATAATTGAAGAGAAGTGCGAGCAAACCCTCTCATCCTTGCATACATGCGCAACCAAAGTTTTCTTCCCCACCGCAAGCCCGCCGATGATTGGAAGAACGGCTGGCGCGGCAGCAGCAGGGCTGTGTTGCAAGAGGAAGCTCAAGATCATTTGCTTTTCGGAATGGCGACCAAACACAAAGTTGTCAGTGTAAAGATATGTATCATATGGTCTGCGCACCATACGGTCGCATCCACTCAAAATCACAACAAACTCTGTGATGTTGGCAACCGCAATTTCTAGGCTTTCAAGTGCAGCATGAAACTCCATGAGGTGTCTTTCCTTGTGTTTTCTAGCAGTCCCATGAATTATACGAGAACGTTTGAGACGAGATGATGAGCTGCTAACCTCCTCCTCCTCCTCCTCCTCATCCGCCATGGGAGTCTCCTTGAGGGATCGGTACTTGAACGCGCCCATCGCCCAGTATCCTCGGTACATGGCGTCCGCGAGCATCTTGAGCTGTGCCAGCATCCCGGAATTGGTGATGTAGCGCCCGTCCGCCTCCTCGACGACGGTGCGAGCTCTCAGGAGCAGTTGCTGCAGCCTCTCCAGACGCTTCTCGTCAGAGCATGCATGGCATGAATACCTGTTGGTGAGGAAGGTGATGAATCGGCTCACAAGCTCACCTGTTACTGCAGATATGGCAAGTTCCATCTCATAACTTGTACAAACTGTACGTGTGGCAATTGTTGAGTTGGAGAGAGGAAATGGGAGGAAACTGATCGCTGATGCAGCTCGTCACACGGTGGGCTGTCAATTATTGGTTGCACTAGAGAACAAACGTCGTCCCTTTCACCTACCTAACATGTTATGTGTTGAGTTATGTATCGAATTGATATATGTTTCTTCCTACGGGCGTAAATTCTCCACCTCTCTCTTTGTTAAAACAAAAGTTATGTGAGAATAAAGGATGGACACGGTCCGGGGCAGTCCGGTCCCGGTCCGAACCGACGTTTGGACCAGCCGAGCAGCGTGACGGTCCTGATATCCGAGACCGGACCAGCGACCACGAAGTCCGGGCCGGACCGAGCGGACCGGCCAATGACCACCGGCGGCGACTTGCACGGGTGTAGCGGTGCGGTGTACGATGTGCGCGGGTGTTGTGGCGAGGTGGGTGACAAAGCAAGAGCGCCGGTGTCGAGGTGGGCGACGTGCCGTGGGCGTGGGGGCTCTTTCCCATGAACTTCACATGTTTGTTCATTTAGCAGTTTTTCGGTTGCATGCAAGTACTCTATGGTGAGCCCACCATAAAGGACACGTGAGAATAAAGGACACTGTCATGATAATATATCAGGGTGGACACGGTCCGGGGCAGTCCGGTCCCGGTCCAAACCGTCGTTTGGACCAGCCGCCGACAGTCCGTGCCGGACCGGACCGAGCATCGTGACGGTCCTCATATCCGAGACCAGACCCGCGACGACAAAGCCCGGGCTGGACCGAGCGGACCGGCCAATGACCACCGGCGGGGACTTGCACAGGTGTAGCGGTGAGGTGTCCATGGCACAAATTGAGCGAGGTCACAATTTAGATATATCAGAATTTGGTGTCCAGCCAGGTTGCTTTATTTCGAGTACATCTTTGAATTCCCTCGCAAAATTTTTTAACTTCACTACATGCCTTAAATTTTTATTCTCTGACGACTGTGATGTATGAGTAGGGTCCATAATGCATACACGACGTGCCTCCTTGTCGATGACGTACACGATGTATAGGCCGATGTATGCATACGGAAGATAAATTTACATGTGGTAGCAATTAGGAGCAACAATAAGCCATGACAATAACAGGCAAAATACAATACTTACCATGTTGCACGATGACATGTTGTTGTCAATCCCAGGCCAGCCATCAAACAATGATCCCAACGTCTGAATAGTTTCCTTCTCGCAAAACTTTTGACCTCGTGTTGACTCCAGCATCATGGACTGGGTACAAAGTTAATTATTATTTTGCCGTCTTGATACTAATGGAAATGAACAAATAATTATGACAACTTACGCAAAAGCGCATATCCATGTAGTGTATAGGAGGGTCTGTAAACAATACTCCCTCGTCACATGCAAGTATACGCACGACAACGTTGAAGCAATCATTGTCCATACTTTGCTCCATGTTAAGTATGCCTTGAATTTTTTTGAGAGCTAAGGACATTGGATCAGGTGTCGAGGTTCGGACCCATTCCTTCCTGCAAAATGGATGGTACGAAGAATAATAAAATATATTTTTATATTACATAATACTAAATATAATAATTCTTACTCCAAAGATTGAGCATCATCGATCGACATGATGTAGTTGCATAGCCAGTCAAGTAAATCACGTTGATCAGTGGGTATGACAGGGATTGGGGTAGGACGTTTGTCTTCGATTCCGTCAGGTGGATTATCCAGGATCTCAATATCGAAATTCGGTAAGACAACTTCATCGTCAGATTGGCTGTATAACGGGCATCCTTTTAGCTTATTCAGTTCTGAATCAACCAAAACAAAAACTAATTTTTGTGGGAAGTGTTTCACATCCTCCTGGAAATATTAGAAAAAATCATTTTCGATTTGATATATTGATATTTTTAATGGGATAATGTATGAAAATGAATACCTGGGTGAACTCATCAGATAGTCCATTTTTTGTCCAATATTCCATATAATTTAACATGAATAGTCCACATGACGCGCTATAATATTATAAAATAGTACTTTAGAATATCAGCGAGAAGAATCAAATAATCTTGTATCAAGTAATACATAAAATACGTTATTTTACTATAAATATTATCCATTCAATGATATCTTTGTGTTCATGAGTACAAACCATAATAATTATCACTTTGTGATGAACACTTACCCATCCGTTTGTGTTGCCTCCTCGAACTGTTCTACAACCTTCCATTTTGTAACATTTAGATCAAGTCATTTATGATCTCTTTCAAAGTTTGAATTCTGTTCTCCAAGTTTCAGACGCTTTTCAAGTCCTAATAACTGTTTTATATGTGTAAATAAAAATTATAAATTAAGACAAACAAAACTTATGTCAAAAGGATCAAGAATAATAGATAGTTACCGTAGTGTAAAGTTCAATCCGTTTTTCCTTAGCACCAAGTGAGTCCAGTACTTGAATTTCATGTCTTTTGGCATTGACAATTGCTACATACCAATGGTACCATGGGATGTTAATCGGAATGAATAGCTGATGTAAACATCATATAAGTGTTGGGGAACGTCGCATGGGAAACAAAAAATTTCCTACGCGCACGAAGACCTATCATGGTGTTGTCCATCTACGAGAGGGGATTTCCGATCTACGTACCCTTGTAGATCGCACAGCAGAAGCGTTAGTGAACGCGGTTGATGTAGTGGAACGTCCTCACGTCCCTCGATCCGCCCCGCGAACCGTCCTATGAACCGTCCCGCGATCCGTCCCACGATCTAGTGCCGAACGAACGGCACCTCCGCGTTCAGCACACGTACAGCTCGACGATGATCTCGGCCTTCTTGATCCAGCAAGAGAGACGGAGAGGTAGATGAGTTCTCCGGCAGCGTGACGGCGCTCCGGAGGTTGGTGGTGATCTAATCTCAGCAGGGCTCCGCCCGAGCTCCGCAGAAACGCGATCTAAAGGTAAAACCGTTGAGGTATGTGGTCGGGCTGCCGTGGCAAAAATTGTCTCAAATTAGCCCTAATACCTCAGTATATATAGGAGGGAGGGGGAGGGAAGAGGCAGCCTCAAACCCTCAAGGTTTGGCAGAAATTGGAGGTGGAGGAGTCCTACTCCAATCCTACTTGGAGTAGGATTCCACCTTCCCACTTGGAAACTCTTTCCACCTTGTGTTTTTTCCTTCTCAAACTTTATGGGCCTTAGTGGAAACTTATTCCAGCCCACTAGGGGCTGGTTTATCTCTTCCCATAGCCCATGAGACCCCTTGGGGCGTGACACCCCTCCCGATGGTCCCCGGCACCCCTCCCGACACACCCGGTACACTACCGATGAGCCCGAAACTTTTCCGGTGACCAAAACAGGACTTCCTGTATATCAATCTTTACCTCCGGACCATTCCGGAGCTCCTCGTGATTGTTGGGGAACGTCGCATGGGAAACAAAAATTTTCCTACGCGCACGAAGACCTATCATGGTGATGTCCATCTACGAGAGGGGATGAGTGATCTACGTACCCTTGTAGATCGTACAGCAGAAGCGATTAGAGATCGCGGTTGATGTAGTGGAACGTCCTCACGTCCCTCGATCCGCCCCGCGAACAATCCCGCGATCAGTCCCACGATCTAGTACCGAACGGACGGCACTTCCGCGTTCAGCACACGTACAGCTCGACGATGATCTCGGCCTTCTTGATCCAGCAAGAGAGACGGAGAGGTAGAAGAGTTCTCCGGCAGCGTGACGGCGCTCCGGAGGTTGGTGATGATCTTGTCTCAGCAGGGCTCCGCCCGAGCTCCGCAGAAACACGATCTAGAGGAAAAACTATGGAGGTATGTGGTCGGGCAGCCGTGAGAAAGTCGTCTCAAATCTGCCCTAAAAGCCCCATATATATAGGAGGAGGGAGGGGGACCTTGCCTTGGGGTCCAAGGGAACCCCAAGGGGTCGGCCGAGCCAGGGGGGAGGACTCTCCCCCCCCAAACCGAGTCCTACTTGGTTTGGTGGGAGGGAGTCCTTCCCCCTTCCCACTTCCCCTCCTTTTTTTTTCTTTCTTTGATTTTTCTTCCTTGGCGCATAGGATTTGGTGGGCTGTCCCACCAGCCCACTAAGGGCTGATGTGACCCCCCCAAATACCTATGGGCTTCCCCGGAGTGGGTTGCCCCCCTCCGGTGAACCCCCGGAACCCATTCGTCATTCCCGGTACATTCCCGGTAACTCCGAAAACCTTTCGGTAATCAAATGAGGTCATCCTATATATCAATCTTCGTTTCCGGACCATTCCGGAAACCCTCGTGACGTCCGTGATCTCATCCGGGACTCCGAACAACATTCGGTAACCAACCATATAACTCAAATACGCATAAAACAACGTCGAACCTTAAGTGTGCAGACCCTGCGGGTTCGAGAACTATGTAGACATGACCCGAGAGACTCCTCGGTCAATATCCAATAGCGGGACCTGGATGCCCATATTGGATCCTACATATTCTACGAAGATCTTATCGTTTGAACCTCAGTGCCAAGGATTCGTATAATCCCGTATGTCATTCCCTTTGTCCTTCGGTATGTTACTTGCCCGAGATTGGATCGTCAGTATCCGCATACCTATTTCAATCTCGTTTACCGGCAAGTCTCTTTACTCGTTCCGTAATACAAGATCCCGCAACTTACACTAAGTTACATTGCTTGCAAGGCTTGTGTGTGATGTTGTATTACCGAGTGGGCCCTGAGATACCTCTCCGTCACACGGACTGACAAATCCCAGTCTTGATCCATACTAACTCAACTACCACCTTCGGAGATACCTGTAGAGCATCTTTATAGTCACCCAGTTACGTTGCGACGTTTGATACACACAAAGCATTCCTCCGGTGTCAGTGAGTTATATGATCTCATGGTCATAGGAATAAATACTTGACACGCAGAAAACAGTAGCAACAAAATGACACGATCAACATGCTACGTCTATTAGTTTGGGTCTAGTCCATCACGTGATTCTCCCAATGACGTGATCCAGTTATCAAGCAACAACACCTTGTTCATAATCAGAAGACACTGACTATCATCGATCAACTGGCTAGCCAACTAGAGGCATGCTAGGGACGGTGTTTTGTCTATGTATCCACACATGTAAATGAGTCTTCATTCAATACAATTATAGCATGGATAATAAACTATTATCTTGATACAGGAATTATAATAATAACTATACATTTATTATTGCCTCTAGGGCATAATTCCAACAGTCTCCCACTTGCACTAGAGTCAATAATCTAGCCCTCACATCACCATGTGAATTACATTGTAATAAATCTAACACCCATACAGTTCTGGTGTCGATCATGTTTTGGCCGTGGAAGAGGCTTAGTCAGCGGGTCTGCTACATTCAGATCCGTGTGCACTTTGCATATATTTACGTCCTCCTCCTCGACGTAGTCGCGGATGAGGTTGAAGCGTCGTTTGATGTGTCTGGTCTTCTTGTGAAACCTTGGTTCCTTTGCCAGGGCAATGGCACCAGTGTTGTCACAGAACAAGGTTATTGGATCCAGTGCACTTGGCACTACTCCAAGATCCGTCATGAACTGCTTCATCCAGACACCCTCCTTAGCCGCCTCCGAGGCAGCCATGTACTCCGCTTCACATGTAGAATCTGCTACGACGCTTTGCTTGGAACTGCACCAGCTTACTGCACCCCCATTAAGAATAAATACGTATCCGGTTTGCGACTTAGAGTCGTCCGGATCTGTGTCAAAGCTTGCATCGACGTAACCTTTTACGGCGAGCTCTTCGTCACCTCCATACACGAGAAACATCTCCTTAGTCCTTTTCAGGTACTTCAGGATATTCTTGACCGCCGTCCAGTGATCCACTCCTGGATTACTCTGGAACCTACCTGCCATACTTATGGCCAGGCTAACATCCGGTCTAGTGCACAGCATTGCATACATGATAGAGCCTATGGCTGAAGCATAGGGGACGGAGCGCATATGCTCTCTATCTTCATCAGTTGCTGGGCACTGAGTCTTACTCAATCTCGTACCTTGTAACACTGGCAAGAACCCTTTCTTGGACTGTTCCATTTTGAACCTCTTCAAAACTTTATCAAGGTATGTGCTTTGTGAAAGTCCTATCAGGCGTTTTGATCTATCCCTATAGATCTTAATGCCCAGAATGTAAGCAGCTTCTCCTAGGTCCTTCATAGAGAAACTTTTATTCAAGTAACCTTTTATGCTCTCCAAAAGCTCTACGTTGTTTCCAATCAGTAATATGTCATCCACATATAATATTAGAAACACCACAGAGCTCCCACTCACTTTCTTGTAAATACAAGATTCTCCAACCACTTGTATAAACCCAAATGCTTTGATCACCTCATCAAAGCGTTTGTTCCAACTCCGAGATGCTTGCACCAGTCCATAAATGGATTGCTGGAGCTTGCACACCTTGTCAGCATTTTTAGGATCGACAAAACCTTCGGGTTGCATCATATACAACTCTTCCTTAAGGAAACCGTTAAGGAACGCCGTTTTGACATCCATCTGCCAAATTTCATAATCGAAAAATGCAGCTATTGCTAACATGATTCTGACGAACTTAAGCATCGCTACGGGAGAGAAAGTCTCATCGTAGTCAATTCCTGGAACTTGTGAAAAACCCTTTGCCACAAGTCGAGCTTTATAAACGGTCACATTACCGTCAGCGTCCGTCTTCTTCTTAAAGATCCATTTGTTCCGAATAGCCTTGCGGCCCTCAGGTAGTATCTCCAAAGTCCACACTTTGTTCTCATACATGGATCCTATCTCGGATTTCATGGCTTCTAGCCATTTGTTGGAATCTGGCCCCACCATTGCTTCTTCATAATTTGCAGGTTCATTGTTGTCTAACAACATGATTGATAAGACGGGATTACCGTACCACTCTGGAGCAGCGCGTGATCTCGTCGACCTACGTGGTTCAACAGAAACTTGAACTGGAGTTTCATGATCATCATCATTAACTTCCTCCTCAACCGGCGTCGTAATGACAGAGGTTTCCCCCTGCCCTGCGCCACCATCCAGAGGGATGAGAGGTTCGACAACCTCGTCAAGTTCTATCTTCCTCCCACTCAATTCTCTTGAGAGAAACACCTTCTCGAGAAAAGTTCCGTTCTTAGCAACAAACACTTTGCCCTCGGATTTGAGATAGAAGGTGTACCCAACTGTCTCTTTTGGGTAACCTATGAAGACGCATTTTTCCGCTTTGGGTTCCAGCTTTTCAGGCTGAAGCTTTTTGACATAAGCATCACATCCCCAAACTTTAAGAAACGACAACTTTGCTCTTTTGCCATACCACAGTTCGTATGGTGTCGTCTCAACGGATTTTGATGGTGCCCTATTTAAAGTGAATGCAGCTGTTTCTAATGCATAACCCCAAAAAGATAATGGCAAATCAGTAAGAGACATCATAGATCGCACCATCTCTAACAAAGTACGATTACGACGTTCGGACACACCATTACGCTGTGGTGTTCCAGGCGGTGTTAACTGCGAAACAATTCCACATTGTCTTAAGTGAGTACCAAACTCGAAACTCAGATACTCACCCCCACGATAAGACCGTAGGAACTTGATCTTCTTGTTACGATGATTTTCCACTTCACTCTGAAATTGCTTGAACTTTTCAAATGTTTTAGACTTGTGCTTCATCAAGTAGACATAACCATATCTACTTAGATCGTCAGTGAAGGTGAGAAAATAACGATATCCGCCGCGTGCCTCCACGCTCCATTGTTCCGGAGAACGGAGTCTTAGTCATCTTGCCCATGAGGCATGGTTCGCACGTGTCAAGTGAATCAAAGTCAAGTGACTCCAAAAGTCCATCAGCATGGAGTTTCTTCATGCGCTTTACACCAATATGACCCAAGCGGCAGTGCCACAAAAATATGGTGCTATCATTGTTTACTCTAACTCTTTTGGTCTCAATGTTATGTATATGCGTATCTCTATCAAGATTCAATATGAACAATCCTCTCACATTCGGTGCATGACCATAAAAGATGTTACTCATAGAAATAGAACAACCATTATTCTCAGACTTAAAAGAGTAACCGTCTCGCAATAAACAAGATCCAGATATAATGTTCATGCTCAACGCAGGCACTAAATAACAATGATTTAAGTTCATCACTAATCCCGATGGTAGTTGAAGTGACACGGTGCCGACGGCGATTGCATCAACCTTGGAACCGTTTCCTACGCGCATCGTCACTTCGTCTTTCGCCAGCCTCCGTCTATTCCGCAGTTCCTGTTTCGAGTTGCAAATGTGAGCAACAGAACCGGTATCGAATACCCAGGCACTACTACGAGAGCCGGTTAAGTACACATCAATAACATGTATATCAAATATACCTGATTTTTCTTTGCCCGCCTTCTTATCTGCCAGATACTTGGGGCAATTGCGCTTCCAGTGACCCATACCCTTGCAATAGAAGCACTCTGTTTCAGGCTTAGGTCCAGCCTTGGGTTTCTTCGGCGGATTGGCAACAGGCTTGCCGCTCTTCTTCGAATTGCCCTTCTTGCCTTTGCCGTTTCTCTTGAAACTAGTGGTCTTGCTCACCATCAACACTTGATGCTCTTTACGGAGTTCAGACTCTGCGACTTTCAGCATCGCAAACAACTCGCCGGGAGACTTGTTCATCCCTTGCATGTTGTAGTTCAACACAAAGCCTTTATAGCTTGGCGGCAGTGATTGGAGGATTCTGTCAGTGATAGCTTCTTGCGGGAGTTCAATCCCTAGTTCAGCTAGACGGTTTGAGTACCCAGACATCTTGAGCACATGTTCACTGACAGACGAGCTTTCCTCCATCTTGCAAGCATAGAATTTATCGGAGGTCTCATACCTCACGATCCGGGCGTTCTTCTGAAAGATAAACTTCAACTCCTGGAACATCTCAAATGCTCCATGACGCTCAAAGCGACGTTGAAGTCCCGGCTCTAAGCCATACAAGACTGCACATTGAACTATTGAGTAGTCCTCCTTACGTGCTAGCCAAGCGTTCTTAACATCCTAATCAGCCGTAGCGGGTGGTTCATCTCCTAGCGCAGCATTAAGGACATAATCCTTCTTTCCAGCTTGTAAGATTAGCTTAAGATTACGAGCCCAGTCTACAAAGTTGCTTCCATCATCTTTCAACTTAGCTTTCTCTAGGAACGTATTAAAATTGAGGATGACACTTGCGTGAGCCATGATCTACAACACAAATATATTCAAAGTGGACTTAGACTATGTTCAAGATAATTAGAGTTCAACTTAATCAAATTATATGCTAAACTCCCACTCAAAAAGTACATCTCTCTAGTCATTTGAGTGGTTCATGATCCACTTACACTATCCCAAGTCCGATCATCACGTGAGTCGAGAGTAGTTTCAGTGGTAAGCATCCCTATGCTAATCATATCAACTATATGATTCATGATCGACCTTTCGGTCTCATGTGTTCCGAGGCCATGTCTGCACATGCTAGGCTCGTCAAGCTTAACCCGAGTGTTCCGCGTGCGCAACTGTTTTGCACCCGTTGTATGTGAACGTTGAGTCTATCACACCCGATCATCACGTGGTGTCTCGAAACGACGAACTGTAGCAACGGTGCACAGTCGGGGAGAACACAATTTCGTCTTGAAATTTTAGCGAGAGATCACCTCATAATGCTACCGTCGTTCTAAGCAAAATAAGGTGCATAAAAGGATTAACATCACATGCAATTCATAAGTGACATGATATGGCCATTATCACGTGCTTCTTGATCTCCATCACCAAAGCACCGGCACGGTCTTCTTGTCACCGGCGCCACACCATGATCTCCATCATCATGATCTCCATCAATGTGTCGCCATCGGGGTTGTCGTGCTACTTATGCTATCACTACTAAAGCTACATCCTAGCAAAATAGTAAACGCATCTGCAAGCACATATGTTAGTATAAAGACAACCCTATGGCTCCTGCCGGTTGCCGTACCATCGACGTGCAAGTCGATATTTCTATTACAACATGATCATCTCATACATCCAATATATCACATCACATCATTGGCCATATCACATCACAATCATACCCTGCAAAAACAAGTTAGACGTCCTCTAATTTTGTTGTTGCATGTTTTACGTGGTGACCAAGGGTATCTAGTAGGATCGCATCTTACTTACGCAAACACCACAACGGAGATATATGAGTTGCTGTTTAAACTCATCCAAGGACCTCCTTGGTCAAATCCGATTCAACTAAAGTTGGAGAAACCGTCACTTGCCAGTCATCTTTGAGCAAAGGGGGTTACTCGTAACGATGAAACCAGTCTCTCGTAAGCGTACGAGTAATGTCGGTCCAAGCCGCTTCAATCCAACAATACCGCGGAATCAAGAAAAGACTAAGGAGGGCAGCAAAACGCACATCACCGCCCACAAAACCTTTTGTGTTCTACTCGAGAAGACATCTACGCATGAACCTAGCTCATGATGCCACTGTTGGGGAACGTCGCATGGGAAACAAAATTTTTCCTACGCGCACGAAGACCTATCATGGTGATGTCCATCTACGAGAGGGGATGAGTGATCTACGTACCCTTGTAGATCGTACAGCAGAAGCGATTAGAGATCGCGGTTGATGTAGTGGAACGTCCTCACGTCCCTCGATCCGCCCCGCGAACAATCCCGCGATCAGTCCCACGATCTAGTACCGAACGGACGGCACCTCCGCGTTCAGCACACGTACAGCTCGACGATGATCTCGGCCTTCTTGATCCAGCAAGAGAGACGAAAAGGTAGAAGAGTTCTCCGGCAGCGTGACGGCGCTCCGGAGGTTGGTGATGATCTTGTCTCAGCAGGGCTCCGCCCGAGCTCCGCAGAAACACGATCTAGAGGAAAAACTATGGAGGTATGTGGTCGGGCAGCCGTGAGAAAGTCGTCTCAAATCTGCCCTAAAAGCCCCATATATATAGGAGGAGGGAGGGGGACCTTGCCTTGGGGTCCAAGGGAACCCCAAGGGGTCGGCCGAGCCAGGGGGGAGGACTCTCCCCCCCCCCAAACCGAGTCCTACTTGGTTTGGTGGGAGGGAGTCCTTCCCCCTTCCCACTTCCCCTCCTTTTTTTTTCTTTCTTTGATTTTTCTTCCTTGGCGCATAGGATTTGGTGGGCTGTCCCACCAGCCCACTAAGGGCTGATGTGACCCCCCCAAATACCTATGGGCTTCCCCGGAGTGGGTTGCCCCCCTCCGGTGAACCCCCGGAACCCATTCGTCATTCCCGGTACATTCCCGGTAACTCCGAAAACCTTCCGGTAATCAAATGAGGTCATCCTATATATCAATCTTCGTTTCCGGACCATTACGGAAACCCTCGTGACGTCCGTGATCTCATCCGGGACTCCGAACAACATTCAGTAACCAACCATATAACTCAAATACGCATAAAACAACGTCGAACCTTAAGTGTGCAGACCCTGCGGGTTCGAGAACTATGTAGACATGACCCGAGAGACTCCTCGGTCAATATCCAATAGCGGGACCTGGATGCCCATATTGGATCCTACATATTCTACGAAGATCTTATCGTTTGAACCTCAGTGCCAAGGATTCGTATAATCCCGTATGTCATTCCCTTTGTCCTTCGGTATGTTACTTGCCCGAGATTCGATCGTCAGTATCCGCATACCTATTTCAATCTCGTTTACCGGCAAGTCTCTTTACTCGTTCCGTAATACAAGATGCCGCAACTTACACTAAGTTACATTGCTTGCAAGGCTTGTGTGTGATGTTGTATTACCGAGTGGGCCCTGAGATACCTCTCCGTCACACGGACTGACAAATCCCAGTCTTGATCCATACTAACTCAACTACCACCTTCGGAGATACCTGTAGAGCATCTTTATAGTCACCCAGTTACGTTGCGACGTTTGATACACACAAAGCATTCCTCCGGTGTCAGTGAGTTATATGATCTCATGGTCATAGGAATAAATACTTGACACGCAGAAAACAGTAGCAACAAAATGACACGATCAACATGCTACGTCTATTAGTTTGGGTCTAGTCCATCACGTGATTCTCCCAATGACGTGATCCAGTTATCAAGCAACAACACCTTGTTCATAATCAGAAGACACTGACTATCATCGATCAACTGGCTAGCCAACTAGAGGCATGCTAGGGACGGTGTTTTGTCTATGTATCCACACATGTAAATGAGTCTTCATTCAATACAATTATAGCATGGATAATAAACTATTATCTTGATACAGGAATTATAATAATAACTATACATTTATTATTGCCTCTAGGGCATAATTCCAACAGTGATGTCCTGGATCTCATCCGGGACTCCGAACAACATTCGGTAACCAACCATATAACTCAAATACGCATAAAACAACGTCGAACCTTAAGTGTGCAGACCCTGCGGGTTCGAGAACTATGTAGACATGACCCGAGTGACTCCTCGGTCAATATCCAATAGCGGGACCTGGATGCCCATATTGGATCCTACATATTCTACGAAGATCTTATCGTTTGAACATCAGTGCCAAGGATTCATATAATCCCGTATGTCATTCCCTTTGTCCTTCGGTATGTTACTTGCGCGAGATTCGATCGTCAGTATCCGCATACCTATTTCAATCTCGTTTACCGGCAAGTCTCTTTACTCGTTCCGTAATACAAGATCCCGCAACTTACACTAAGTCACATTGCTTGCAAGGCTTGTGTGTGATGTTGTATTACCGAGTGGGCCCCGAGATACCTCTCCGTCACACGGAGTGACAAATTCCAGTCTCGATCCATACTAACTCAACGAACACATTCGGAGATACCTGTAGAGCATCTTTATAGTCACCCAGTTATGTTGCGACGTTTGATACACACAAAGCATTCCTCCGGTGTCCGTGAGTTATATGATCTTATGGTCATAGGAACAAATACTTGACACGCAGAAAAAAGTAGCAACAAAATGACACGATCAACTGTTGGGGAACGTCGCATGGGAAACAAAAATTTTCCTACGCGCACGAAGACCTATCATGGTGATGTCCATCTACGAGAGGGGATGAGTGATCTACGTACCCTTGTAGACCGTACAGCAGAAGCGTTATAGAACGCGGTTGATGTAGTGGAACGTCCTCACGTCCCTCGATCCGCCCCGCGAACAATCCCGCGATCAGTCCCACGATCTAGTACCGAACGGACGGCACCTCCGCATTCAGCACACGTACAGCTCGACGATGATCTCGGCCTTCTTGATCCAGCAAGAGAGACGGAGAGGTAGAAGAGTTCTCCGGCAGCGTGACGGCGCTCCGGAGGTTGGTGATGATCTTGTCTTAGCAGGGCTCCGCCCGAGCTCCGCAGAAACGCGATCTAGAGGAAAAACTATGGAGGTATGTGGTCGGGCAGCCGTGAGAAAGTCGTCTCAAATCAGCCCTAATTGCTCCATATATATAGGAGGAGGGAGGGGGGGCCTTGCCTTGGGGTCCAAGGACCCCCAAGGAGTCGGCCGAGCCAAGGGGGGGAGGACTCCCCCCCCAAACCGAGTTGGACTTGGTTTGGTGGGAGGAGTCCCCCTCCCTTCCCACCTCCTTCCTTTTTTTTCCTCTTGATTTTTCTTCTCCTGGCGCATTGGACACTTGTGGGCTGTCCCACCAGCCCACTAAGGGCTGGTGTGACTCCCCCAATGTCTATGGGCTTCCCCGGGGTGGGTTGCCCCCCCCCCCCCCGGTGAACTCCCGTAACCCATTCGTCATTCCCGGTACATTCCCGGTAACTCCGAAAACCTTCCGGTAATCAAATGAGGTCATCCTATATATCAATCTTCGTTTTCGGACCATTCCGGAAACCCTTGTGACGTCTGTGATCTCATCCGGGACTCCGAACAACATTCGGTAACCAACCATATAACTCAAATACGCATAAAACAACGTCGAACCTTAAGTGTGCAGACCCTGCGGGTTCGAGAACTATGTAGACATGACCCGAGAGACTCCTCGGTCAATATCCAATAGCGGGACCTGGATGCCCATATTGGATCCTACATATTCTACGAAGATCTTATCGTTTGAACCTCAGTGCCAAGGATTCGTATAATCCCGTATGTCATTCCCTTTGTCCTTCGGTATGTTACTTGCCCGAGATTCGATCGTCAGTATCCGCATACCTATTTCAATCTCGTTTACCGGCAAGTCTCTTTACTCGTTCCGTAATACAAGATCCCGCAACTTACACCAAGTTACATTGCTTGCAAGGCTTGTGTGTGATGTTGTATTACCGAGTGGGCCCCGAGATACCTCTCCGTCACACGGAGTGACAAATCCCAGTCTTGATCCATACTAACTCAACTAACACCTTCGGAGATACCTGTAGAGCATCTTTATAGTCACCCAGTTACGTTGCGACGTTTGATACACACAAAGCATTCCTCCGGTGTCAGTGAGTTATATGATCTCATGGTCATAGGAATAAATACTTGACACGCAGAAAACAGTAGCAACAAAATGACACGATCAACATGCTACGTCTATTAGTTTGGGTCTAGTCCATCACGTGATTCTCCCAATGACGTGATCCAGTTATCAAGCAACAACACCTTGTTCATAATCAGAAGACACTGACTATCATTGATCAACTGGCTAGCCAACTAGAGGCATGCTAGGGACGGTGTTTTGTCTATGTATCCACACATATAAATGAGTCTTCATTCAATACAATTATAGCATGGGTAATAAACTATTATCTTGATACAGGAATTATAATAATAACTATACATTTATTATTGCCTCTAGGGCATAATTCCAACAGTCTCCCACTTGCACTAGAGTCAATAATCTAGCCCTCACATCACCATGTGAATTACATTGTAATAAATCTAACACCCATACAGTTCTGGTGTCGATCATGCTTTGGCCGTGGAAGAGGTTTAGTCAGCGGGTCTGCTACATTCAGATCCATGTGCACTTTGCATATATTTACGTCCTCCTCCTCGACGTAGTCGCGGATGAGGTTGAAGCGTCGTTTGATGTGTCTGGTCTTCTTGTGAAACCGTGGTTCCTTTGCTAAGGCAATGGCACCAGTGTTGTCACAGAACAAGGTTATTGGATTCAGTGCGCTTGGCACCACTCCAAGATCCGTCATGAACTGCTTCATCCAGACACCTTCCTTAGCCGCCTCCGAGGCAGCCATGTACTCCGCTTCACATGTAGAATCTGCTACGACGCTTTGCTTGGAACTGCACCAGCTTACTGCACCCCCATTAAGAATAAATACGTATCCGGTTTGCGACTTAGAGTCGTCCGGATCTGTGTCAAAGCTTGCATCGACGTAACCTTTTATGGCGAGCTCTTCGTCACCTCCATACACGAGAAACATCTCCTTAGTCCTTTTCAGGTACTTCAGGATATTCTTGACCGTTGTCTAGTGATCCACTCCTGGATTACTCTGGAACCTACCCGCCATACTTATGGCCAGGCTAACATCCGGTCTAGTGCACAACATCGCATACATGATAGAACCTATGGCTGAAGCATAGGGGACGGAGCGCATATGCTCTCTATCTTCATCAGTTGCTGGGCACTGAGTCTTACTCAATCTCGTACCTTGTAAAACTGGCAAGAACCCTTTCTTGGACTGTTCCATTTTGAACCTCTTCAAAACTTTATCAAGGTATGTGCTTTGTGAAAGCCCTATCAGGCGTTTTGATCTATCCCTATAGATCTTAATGCCTAGAATGTAAGCAGCTTCTCCTAGGTCCTTCATAGAGAAACTTTTATTCAAGTAACCTTTTATGCTCTCCAAAAGCTCCACGTTGTTTCCAATCAGTAATATGTCATCCACATATAATATTAGAAACGCCACAGAGCTCCCACTCACTTTCTTGTAAATACAAGATTCTCCAACCACTTGTATAAACCCAAATGCTTTGATCACCTCATCAAAGCGTTTGTTCCAACTCCGAGATGCTTGCACGAGTCCATAAATGGATCGCTGGAGCTTGCACACCTTGTCAGCATTTTTAGGATCGACAAAACCTTCGGGTTGCATCATATACAACTCTTCCTTAAGGAAACCGTTAAGGAACGCCGTTTTGACATCCATCTGCGAGATTTCATAATCGAAAAATGCAGCTATTGCTAACATGATTCTGACGGACTTAAGCATCGCCACGGGTGAGAAAGTCTCATCGTAGTCAATCCCTGGAACTTGTGAAAAACCCTTTGCCACAAGTCGAGCTTTATAAACGGTCACATTACCGTCATCGTCCGTCTTCTTCTTAAAGATCCATTTGTTCTGAATAGCCTTGCGGCCCTCAGGTAGTATCTCCAAAGTCCACACTTTGTTCTCATACATGGATCCTATCTCGGATTTCATGGCTTCTAGCCATTTGTTGGAATCTGGGCCCACCATTGCTTCTTCATAATTCTCAGGTTCATTGTTGTCTAACAACATGATTGATAAGACGGGATTACCGTACCACTCTGGAGCAGCGCATGATCTCGTCGACCTGCGTGGTTCAACAGAAACTTGAACTAGAGTTTCATGATCATCATCATTAACTTACTCCTCAACCGGCGTCGCAACGACAGAGGTTTCCCCTTGCCCTGCGCCACCATCCAGAGGGATGAGAGGTTCGACAACCTCGTCAAGTTCTATCTTCCTCCCACTCAATTCTCTCGAGAGAAACTCCTTCTCGAGAAAAGCTCCGTTTTTAGCAACAAACACTTTGCCCTCGGATTTGAGATAGAAGGTGTACCCAACTGTCTCTTTTGGGTAACCTATGAAGACGCACTTTTCCGCTTTGGGTTCCAGCTTTTCAGGCTGAAGCTTTTTGACATAAGCATCACATCCCCAAACTTTAAGAAACGACAACTTTGGCCTTTTGCCATACCACAGTTCGTATGGTGTCGTCTCAACGGATTTTGATGGTGCCCTATTTAAAGTGAATGCAGCTGTTTCTAATGCATAACCCCAAAACGATAACGGCAAATCAGTAAGAGACATCATAGATCGCACCATCTCTAACAAAGTACGATTACGACGTTCGGACACACCATTACGCTGTGGTGTTCCAGGCGGTGTTAACTGCGAAACAATTCCACATTGTCTTAAGTGAGCACCAAACTCGAAACTCAGATATTCACCCCCACGATCAGACCGTAGGAACTTGATCTTCTTGTTACGATGATTTTCCACTTCACTCTGAAATTGCTTGAACTTTTCAAATGTTTCAGACTTGTGCTTCATCAAGTAGACATAACCATATCTACTTAAATCGTCAGTGAAGAAGAAAAAATAATGATATCCGCCGCGTGCCTCCACGCTCATTGGACCACACACATCGGTATGTATGATTTCCAACAAGTCACTCGCACGCTCCATTGTTCCGGAGAACGGGGTCTTAGTCATCTTGCCCATGAGGCATGGTTCGCACGTGTCAAGTGAATCAAAGTCAAGTGACTCCAAAAGTCCATCAGCAGGGAGTTTCTTCATGCGCTTTACACCAATATGACCTAAACGGCAGTGCAACAAAAATATGGCGCTATCATTGTTTACTCTAACTCTTTTGGTCTCAATGTTATGTATATGCGTATCGCTATCAAGATTCAATATGAACAATCCTCTCACATTCGGTGCATGACCATAAAAGATGTTACTCATAGAAATAGAACAACCATTATTCTCAGACTTAAAAGAGTAACCGTCTCGCAATAAACAAGATCCAGATATAATGTTCATGCTCAACGCAGGCACTAAATAACAATGATTTAAGTTCATCACTAATCCCGATGGTAGCTGAAGTGATACTGTGCCGACGGCGATTGCATCAACCTTGGAACCGTTTCCTACGCGCATCGTCACTTCGTCTTTCGCCAGCCTTCGTCTATTCCGCAGTTCCTGCTTCGAGTTGCAAATATGAGCAACAGAACCGGTATCGAATACCCAGGCACTACTACGAGAGCCGGTTAAGTACACATCAATAACATGTATATCAAATATACCTGATTTTTCTTTGCCCGCCTTCTTATCTGCCAGATACTTGGGGCAATTGCGCTTCCAGTGACCCATACCCTTGCAATAGAAGCACTCTGTTTCAGGCTTAGGTCCAGCCTTGGGTTTCTTCGGCGGATTGGCAACAGGCTTGCCGCTCTTCTTCGAATTGCCCTTCTTGCCTTTGCCGTTTCTCTTGAAACTACTGGTCTTGCTCACCATCAACACTTGATGCTCTTTACGGAGTTCAGACTCTGCGACTTTCAGCATCGCAAACAACTCGCCGGGAGACTTGTTCATCCCTTGCATGTTGTAGTTCAACACAAAACCTTTATAGCTTGGCGGCAGTGGTTGAAGGATTCTGTCAGTGATAGCTTCTTGCGGGAGTTCAATCCCCAGTTCAGCTAGACGGTTTGAGTACCCAGACATTTTGAGCACATGTTCACTGACAGACGAGTTTTCCTCCATCTTGCAAGCATAGAATTTATCGGAGGTCTCATACCTCTCGATCCGGGCGTTCTTTTGAAAGATAAACTCCAACTCCTGGAACATCTCAAATTCTCCATGACGCTCAAAGCGACGTTGAAGTCCCGGTTCTAAGCCATACAAGACTGCACATTGAACTATTGAGTAGTCCTCCTTACGTGCTAACCAAGCGTTCTTAACATCCTGATCAGCCGTAGCGGGTGGTTCATCTCCTAGCGCAGCATTAAGGACATAATCCTTCTTCCCAGCTTGTAAGATTAGCTTAAGATTACGAGCCCAGTCTACAAAGTTGCTTCCATCATCTTTCAACTTAGCTTTCTCTAGGAACGTATTAAAATTCAGGATGACTGTCGCGTGAGCCATGATCTACAACACAAATATATTCAAAGTGGACTTAGACTATGTTCAAGATAATTAGAGTTCAACTTAATCAAATTATATGCTAAACTCCCACTCAAAAAGTACATCTCTCTAGTCATTTGAGTGGTTCATGATCCACTTACACTATCCCAAGTCCGATCATCACGTGAGTCGAGAGTAGTTTCAGTGGTAAGCATCCCTATGCTAATCATATCAACCATATGATTCATGATCGACCTTTCGGTCTCATGTGTTCCGAGGCCATGTCTGCACATGCTAGGCTCGTCAAGCTTAACCTGAGTGTTCCGCTGTGCGCAACTGTTTTGCACCCGTTGTATGTGAACGTTGAGTCTATCACACCCGATCATCACGTGGTGTCTCAAAACGACGAACTGTAGCAACGGTGCACAGTCGGGGAGAACACAATTTCGTCTTGAAATTTTAGTGAGAGATCACCTCATAATGCTACCGTCGTTCTAAGCAAAATAAGGTGCATAAAAGGATTAACATCACATGCAATTCATAAGTGACATGATATGGCCATCATCACGTGCTTCTTGATCTCCATCACCAAAGCACCGGCACGATCTTCTTGTCATCGGCGCCACACCATGATCATCCATCAACGTGTTGCCATCGGGGTTGTCGTGCTACTTATGCTATTAATACTAAAGCTACATCCTAGCAAAATAGTAAACGCATCTGCAAGCACAAACGTTAGTATAAAGACAACCCTATGGCTCCTGCCGGTTGCCGTACCATCGACGTGCAAGTCGATATTTATATTACAACATGATCATCTCATACATCCAATATATCACATCACATCGTTGGCCATATCACATCACAATCATACCCTGCAAAAACAAGTTAGACGTCCTCTAATTTTGTTGTTGCATGTTTTACGTGGTGACCAAGGGTATCTAGTAGGATCGCATCTTACTTACGCAAACACCACAATGGAGATATATGAGTTGCTATTTAACCTCATCCAAGGACCTCCTCGGTCAAATCCGATTCAACTAAAGTTGGAGAAACCGACACTTGCCAGTCATCTTTGAGCAAAGGGGGTTACTCGTAACGATGAAACCAGTCTCTCGTAAGCGTACGAGTAATGTCGGTCCAAGCCGCTTCAATCCAACAATACCGCGGAATCAAGAAAAGACTAAGGAGGGCAGCAAAACACACATCACCGCCCACAAAAACTTTTGTGTTTTACTCGAGAAGACATCTACGCATGAACCTAGCTCATGATGCCACTGTTGGGGAACGTCGCATGGGAAACAAAAAATTTCCTACGCGCACGAAGACCTATCATGGTGATGTCCATCTACGAGAGGCGATGAGTGATCTACGTATCCTTGTAGACCGTACAACAGAAGCGTTATAGAACGCGGTTGATGTAGTGGAACGTCCTCACGTCCCTCGATCCGCCCCGCGAACAATCCCGCGATCAGTCCCACGATCTAGTACCGAACGGACGGCGCCTCCGCGTTCAGCACACGTACAGCTCGACGATGATCTCGGCCTTCTTGATCCAGCAAGAGAGACGGAGAGGTAGAAGAGTTCTCCGGCAGCGTGACGGCGCTCCGGAGGTTGGTGATGATCTTGTCTTAGCAGGGCTCCGCCCGAGCTCCGCAGAAACGCGATCTAGAGGAAAAACTATGGAGGTATGTGGTCGGGCAGCCGTGAGAAAGTCGTCTCAAATCAGCCCTAATTGCTCCATATATATAGGAGGAGGGAGGGGGGGCCTTGCCTTGGGGTCCAAGGACCCCCAAGGAGTCGGCCGAGCCAAGGGGGGGAGGACTCCCCCCCCAAACCGAGTTGGACTTGGTTTGGTGGGAGGAGTCCCCCTCCCTTCCCACCTCCTTCCTTTTTTTTCCTCTTGATTTTTCTTCTCTTGGCGCATTGGACACTTGTGGGCTGTCCCACCAGCCCACTAAGGGCTGGTGTGACTCCCCCAATGCCTATGGGCTTCCCCGGGGTGGGTTGCCCCCCCGGTGAACTCCCGGAACCCATTTGTCATTCCCGGTACATTCCCGGTAACTCCGAAGACCTTCCGGTAATCAAATGAGGTCATCCTATATATCAATCTTCGTTTCCGGACCATTCCGGAAACCCTCGTGACGTCCGTGATCTCATCTGGGACTCCGAACAACATTCGGTAACCAACCATATAACTCAAATACGCATAAAACAACGTCGAACCTTAAGTGTGCAGACCCTGCGGGTTCGAGAACTATGTAGACATGACCCGAGAGACTCCTCGGTCAATATCCAATAGCGGGACCTGGATGCCCATATTGGATCCTACATATTCTACGAAGATCTTATCGTTTGAACCTCAGTGCCAAGGATTCGTATAATCCCGTATGTCATTCCCTTTGTCCTTCGGTATGTTACTTGCCCGAGATTCGATCGTCAGTATCCGCATACCTATTTCAATCTCGTTTACCGGCAAGTCTCTTTACTCGTTCCGTAATACAAGATCCCGCAACTTACACCAAGTTACATTGCTTGCAAGGCTTGTGTGTGATGTTGTATTACCGAGTGGGCCCCGAGATACCTCTCCGTCACACGGAGTGACAAATCCCAGTCTTGATCCATACTAACTCAACTAACACCTTCGGAGATACCTGTAGAGCATCTTTATAGTCACCCAGTTACGTTGCGACGTTTGATACACACAAAGCATTCCTCCGGTGTCAGTGAGTTATATGATCTCATGGTCATAGGAATAAATACTTGACACGCAGAAAACAGTAGCAACAAAATGACACGATCAACATGCTACGTCTATTAGTTTGGGTCTAGTCCATCACGTGATTCTCCCAATGACGTGATCCAGTTATCAAGCAACAACACCTTGTTCATAATCAGAAGACACTGACTATCATTGATCAACTGGCTAGCCAACTAGAGGCATGCTAGGGACGGTGTTTTGTCTATGTATCCACACATGTAAATGAGTCTTCATTCAATACAATTATAGGATGGATAATAAACTATTATCTTGATACAGGAATTATAATAATAACTATACATTTATTATTGCCTCTAGGGCATAATTCCAACATCAACATGCTACGTCTATTAGTTTGGGTCTAGTCCATCACATGATTCTCCTAATGATGTGATCCCGTTATCAAGTGACAACACTTTCCTTTGGCCAGGAAACCTTGACCATCTTTGATCAACGAGCTAGTCAACTAGAGGCTTACTAGGGACAGTGTTTTGTCTATGTATCCACACAAGTATTGTGTTTCCAATCAATACAATTATAGCATGGATAATAAACGATTATCATGAACTAAGAAATATAATAATAACTAATTTATTATTACCTCTAGGGCATATTTCCAACAATAAGTTACATGCAAAATTAGATATAACTTATAATATAAATGGATTCATTTAAAAAAACATCATTATATGTTTGTATATTCAGGCGAGACTAACCATATCTTGTTGTACATAAGTATTAACATTTTGTATGATGTGACGATATTTTGATGGGCATATGTCTTTTTCTCCGTCTTCTTTCATCTGCCCAGATACAAAGGTACTAATAATATATACCTTTTCACCCATCCTTTCTCGTAGATGGTCGCGAGCAAGCATACAATATATATAAGCATTTATCACCTGTAATTCCAAGTTTATAATTTATTAGAGTAATAGATATATTACACATGGTTCATATTAATTACTAAGTCCAACGTGATGCAATCAGCCTTACACCGTCGTGCAAGAACATATCATTTCTCATAAGGCATTCTAAATCATCATTTGATAACAAGGCATCTCCAATGTCCACGAACTTGGTTTTTTTGGGGGCTGACATAATTGATTCGATAACTGTAACATCTCTACGGGTACAAACATAGTCTGTCGTTACGATACAACAATGAACAAAGTTAGTATAAAATATGAGACAAAATACTTGAATAAAAAGGCAATATGAAAAAGTAAATATTGGTAATTACCCTAACAAATACCTTGTGTGCTAATATTCAAATTGGCATTACTTTTTGGTTTGTTATGAGATATCACAGGTTCCACGTCATTGTGTTGTAAAGAATTGGGTCGATACTCAGACCCTTTTAGATATGCAGCATGAGAAACCATGTCGATGGATTGTTTTCGTGCATGTCCAAAATCCATATCTATGCCTCCTATATGTTGGGGAACGTCGCATGGGAAACAAAAATTTTCCTACGCGCACGAAGACCTATCATGGTGATGTCCATCTACGAGAGGGGATTTCCGATCTACGTACCCTTGTAGATAGCACAACAGAAGCGTTAGTGAACGCGGTTGATGTAGTGGAACGTCCTCACGTCCCTCGATCCGCCCCGCGAACCGTCCTATGAACCGTCCCGCGATCCGTCCCACGATCTAGTGCCGAACGGACGGCACCTCCGCGTTCAGCACACGTACAGCTCGATGATGATCCTGGCCTTCTTGATCCAGCAAGAGAGACGGAGAGGTAGAAGAGTTCTCCGGCAGCGTGACGGCGCTCCGGAGATTGGTGATGACCTTGTCTCAGCAGGGTTCCGCCCGAGCTCCGTAGAAACGCGATCTAGAGGAAAAACCGTGGAGGTATGTGGTCGGGCTGCCGTGGAAAAGTCGTCTCAAATCAGCCCTAAAACCTCCGTATATATAGGTGCGAGAGAGGGGACCTTGCCTTGGGGCTCAAGGAGCCCCAAGGGGGTCGGCCGAGTCCAAGGGGGAAGGCTCCCCCCCCAAACCGAGTTAGACTTGGTTTGGTGGGTGGGAGTCCTTCCTTCCCTTCCCACATCCTTTTTTTTCTTTTCTCTTTGATTTTCTTTCCTAGGCGCATAGGGCCCTTTTGGGCTGTCCCAACATCCCACTAAGGGCTGGTGTGCCACCCTCAAGGCCTATGGGCTTCCCCGGGGTGGGTTGCCCCCCCCCCCCCCCCGATGAACTCCCGGAACCCATTCGTCATTCCCGGTACATTCCCGGTAACTCCGAAAACCTTCCGGTAATCAAATGAGGTCAGCCTATATATCAATCTTCGTTGACGTCCGTGATCTCATCCGGGACTCCGAACAACATTCGGTAACCAACCATATAACTCAAATACGCATAAAACAACGTCGAACCTTAAGTGTGCAGACCCTGCGGGTTCGAGAACTATGTAGACATGACCCGAGAGACTCCTCGGTCAATATCCAACAGCGGGACCTGGATGCCCATATTGGATCCTACATATTCTACGAAGATCTTATCGTTTGAACCACAGTGCCAAGGATTCATATAATCCCGTATGTCATTCCCTTTGTCCTTCGGTATGTTACTTGCCCGAGATTCGATCGTCAGTATCCGCATACCTATTTCAATCTCGTTTACCGGCAAGTCTCTTTACTCGTTCCGTAATACAAGATCCCGCAACTTACACTAAGTCACATTGCTTGCAAGGCTTGTGTGTGATGTTGTATTACCGAGTGGGCCCCGAGATACCTCTCCGTCACACGGAGTGACAAATCCCAATCTTGATCCATACTAACTCAACTAACACCTTCGGAGATACCTGTAGAGCATCTTTATAGTCACCCAGTTACGTTGCGACGTTTGATACACACAAAGTATTCCTCCGGTGTCAGTGAGTTATATGATCTCATGGTCATAGGAACAAATACTTGACACGCAGAAAACAGCAGCAACAAAATGACACGATCAACATGCTACGTCTATTAGTTTGGGTCTAGTCTATCACGTGATTCTCCTAATGACGTGATCCAGTTATCAAGTAACAACACCTTGTTTATAATCAGAAGACACTGACTATCTTTGATCAACTGGCTAGCCAACTAGAGGCTTGCTAGGGACAGTGTTTTGTCTATGTATCCACACATGTAAATGAGTCTTCATTCAATACAATTATAGCATGGATAATAAACGATTATCTTGATACAGGAATTATAATAATAACTATATTTATTATTGCCTCTAGGGCATAATTCCAACAGTCTCCCACTTGCACTAGAGTCAATAATCTAGCCCTCACATCATCATATGAATTACATTGTAATAAATCTAACACCCATACAGTTCTGGTGTTGATCATGCTTTGGCCGTGGAAGAGGTTTAGTCAGTGGGTGTGCTACATTCAGATCCGTGTGCACTTTGCATATATTTACGTCCTCTCCCTCGACGTAGTCGCGGATGAGGTTGAAGCGTCGTTTGATGTGTCTGGTCTTCTTGTGAAACCGTGGTTCCTTTGCTAAGACATCCAATGTAAAAAAATGTTCATTGCATTTCTCTCCGAGTAAACAACCAACTATAATGTTCATATTTAAATAAGATTTATTCTGAAATTTCTTAAATCATTTATATATTTATATAGGCTAAGACATCCAATGTAAAAAAATGTATATTTGGTTCATTCTTTCAAACTTGTTTTTTTTATAATACCAATATAAATAATAAGTTTAAAAAATTAATTTATATGTTTCAATAATAATATAGATGTTTTTTAGACAACTTTTAATCTATATTTCTTCTACAGTTTTTTAGGTATTTTTAATTATTTAAAACTTTTTGGGCCGTAGTGGTATATTTTGTCGATTCAAGGCCCAAATTTCGTATCCACCACGGCCTCACTACGCACGACCGAACCAGCCCAGACTCCCTCAAGCTCACTCTCTCCGTTTCCTATCGAACCCTAACCACTCGTCGCCTCACTTCCACTCCACTCACTTGGTCCCCCACCACGGCCCCCTCTCTTCCCTTCCCCTCCACCCAACCGCTGCCGGCCAGATGCAGATTTCCCTCACCTCCAGTCCCGCTGCCGCCCTGCTCATCTACCCTCACCTCCAGTCCTCTCCCTCACGGTGGCAACGGCAGCGACGGAGAGCTCTCCGTGATTTCCCTCCTCCTCCTTCTACTCTATTGGCAGAGGCCGATGGACTTCCATGTCCTGGTTTCTAAATCCACGCGTGTTTTCAATCGATTGATTGCGTCGCCGTCTCGCGACCGCAACCACCATGTCCTTCTTGCAGCCGTCAACTATGCCCAATGTGTCCCTCGTCTCAGATCTATCTTCCCATCCTCGCTTGCTCCTCCTCCCGAAGCACACGCGACAGTCGCGTCACAATTGGCATACCATCGCATGTCCCCGGAGGACATCGCGCCCCGCCGCCGCCGGTCGTGCCGTCCACGGGATCCAACCGCTGCGTCTTGTCCTCGCCGTCCTCAGGAACGACCGCAAAGAGTAAGTAACCTACCACTTCGACTTGAAATGAACCGTGAATAATTCGGATTTTGATTTTTTTTAATTGATCTAGGCTGAGGAGCGAAATCTCTCCAACAGAAAACATCCTCCAGATTCGGATTTTGATGTACGCCCTTCAAGGCCACATGTTAGATGCAGGTAAAACGCAACAAATATCCTTGATATGAGCAGTCTTATGAATCCATCTTTAGGTGCTATACACTTGTTATATGATAGTTATCTTTAGTTACTTACACATCAGCAAAGAGTGAATGAAACCCTTTACAAAGCCTTTTGTCTCTAGTATCCTATACTAATAAATTTACTGCACGCTCATGGAGTTAAAATGAAGTGTTAATTTTTTGGAAGTGGTCAAATTATATTTATTCCAGTTATTTTACTTGGGTCCTCTGTTTTTCACTGTTTAATTACTGATGAAGATAGCAAAGATTCTTATTTTTAAATACATGGAACAGGGGATGAGAAAGAGTCCCAGTGGGAGCGAGTTGTGTGACAAAAACAGAGAGATGAGATGAGATTCTTCACTCTAAGGTGTTGTTGCTGCTAGTATTTGCTTTTACTGGTAAAGCTGAGAAATAAAAGTAGGGAGACTTTGTGATGTTGTAGAGCGGGGGAGACGTGGAGAGGGAGAGGGAGTGAGGAAGAGGGGGACAATTGGTACAACCTTTATTGACTGAGGAGAAGCACCGCTAATGTAACATGGTGCGGTCACACCAACGCTTTTTGTTGGTGAAGATAAGTTACACACCAACGCTATTTTTAATTCAAATTAGTCTTGATTTTCAATTGTCATGTGAAGTGTTGTCAAGTTGTCTAAATGGTGCATTTATGCTAGGTACATCACTGGAGAGGGTGAAGGATGGGTCATGAATTGCTACTAAAGACAAAGATAGTCATTATGTTTTGCACAAGTGTTGAATCTACTGGTGCGCCCGCTTGATGTTTGGAAATGCAAAGACATATAAGGGAGAAATGAGCTTCTCTTTTAAAGATGACCTTAAAAATGTGCTTCTCTTTAAAAATGAGCTTCTTTTTAAAGACGCCCAGACATATAATTCACATGTATGCATTGTAGCCCCTAGCAATAATTGGACATTTTACAAGCTGTCATTTTCACATTGCTTTTGTTCTGGCCTGGTCCATGCTTTGCAAGTGCTGCTTCTATTGGTAGACCCCCTCCTTGGTTTCTAGTTAGATTTGTGCCGGTTAACCACTGTTAGATTTCGGTTGATGTGCAGGTTAAGAAAGATAAAATTTCTTAAGCATGTGTTGTTACTATAGTTGTCCTTCAATAAAGTAATACTGCACTTGCTAATCTTTGTTATTAATGACTCTATAATTGTAACCCTGGACAGAACAACACTGCTGTTTTTTTCTCAACCTTCCTCACCAAAATTTGTGTGATTGTTATATATTTGTTTGAGTGGTTTGATGTGTTTTTTTTGACCGGCTACTGTAGGGAAAACCCCCCACAGCATTTTTTCTTTTATTCCCATATATAAGAGCAGTATGTACAAGAAGAAATTAGAATGTATAAATGGGATGAGGAGCTAAGGCTACAAACCTCAAGGAGGCAAAAAGGAAACCCATTTAAGGAGATCGTTTGATGGTTTTTTCATCTTTAGCATTATGCAGTGTCTCTGTATATCTCTGTTATTACATGATAATTTCATTTCCTATGGTGGTGGTTGTTGCTTCCGCGTAATCAGCCTATACTTTTAGAAAATTTATGCCTAACTTTTCTATGGATTGTGCTGAGAAACAATTTACACCTTTATTGACTGAGGAGAAGCACCGCTAATGTAACATGGTGCGGTCACACCAACGCTTTTTGTTGGTGAAGATAAGTTACACACCAACGCTATTTTTAATTTGAATTAGTCTTGATTTTCAATTGTCATGTGAAGTGTTGTCAAGTTGTCTAAATTGTTCATTTATGCTAGGTACATCACTAGAGAGGGGGAAGGATGGGTCATGAATTGCTACTAAAGACAAAGATAGTCATTATGTTTTGCACAAGTGTTGAATCTACTGGTGCGCCCGCTTGATGTTTGGAAATGCAAAGACATATAAGGGAGAAATGAGCTTCTCTTTTAAAGATGACCTTAAAAATGAGCTTCTCTTTAAAAATGAGCTTCTTTTTAAAGACGCCCAGACATATAATTCACCTGTATGCATTGTAGCCCCTAGCAATAATTGGACATTTTACAAGCTGTCATTTTCACATTGCTTTTGTTCTGGCCTGGTCCATGCTTTGCAAGTGCTGCTTCTATTGGTAGACCCCCCTCCTTGGTTTAAAGTTAGATTTGTGCCGGTTAACCACTGTTAGATTTCGGTTGATGTGGAGGTTAAGAAAGATAAAATTTCTTAAGCATGTGTTGTTACTATAGTTGTCCTTCAATAAAGTAATACTGCACTTGCTAATCTTTGTTATCAATGACTCTATAATTGTAACCCTGGACAGAACAACACTGCTGTTTTTTTCTCAACCTTCCTCACCAAAATTTGTGTGATTGTTATATATTTGTTTGAGTGGTTTGATGTGTTTTTTTTGACCGGCTACTGTAGGGAAAACCCCCCACAGCCTTTTTTCTTTTATTCCCATATATAAGAGCAGTATGTACAAGAAGAAATTAGAATGTATAAATGGGATGAGGAGCTAAGGCTACAAACCTCAAGGAGGCAAAAAGGAAACCCATTTAAGGAGATCGTTTGATGGTTTTTTCATCTTTAGCATTATGCAGTGTCTCTGTATATCTCTGTTATTACATGATAATTTCATTTCCTATGGTGGTGGTTGTTGCTTCCGCGTAATCAGCCTATACTTTTAGAAAATTTATGCCTAACTTTTCTATGGATTGTGCTGAGAAACAATTTACACCTTTATTGACTGAGGAGAAGCACCGCTAATGTAACATGGTGCGGTCACACCAACGCTTTTTGTTGGTGAAGATAAGTTACACACCAACGCTATTTTTAATTCGAATTAGTCTTGATTTTCAATTGTCATGTGAAGTGTTGTCAAGTTGTCTAAATTGTTCATTTATGCTAGGTACATCACTGGAGAGGGGGAAGGATGGGTCATGAATTGCTACTAAAGACAAAGATAGTCATTATGTTTTGCACAAGTGTTGAATCTACTGCTGCGCCCGTTTGATGTTTGGAAATGCCCAGACATATACGTTAGAACTGCTTTATGTGACCTTGGAGCCGGTGTTAGTGTTATGCCTCTCTCTCTTTATCGTAGGCTCGAACTGGATAAGTTGACACCCACTAAAATCTCTCTGCAAATGGCCGACAAATCATCTGCTTTCCCTATCGGCATTTGCGAGGACGTGCCGGTTGTGGTTGCTAACGTTACTATCTTGACGGACTTTGTTATTTTGGATATTCCCGAGGATGATGCCATGGCGGTCATTCTTGGAAGACCCTTTTTAAACACCGCAGGGGCTGTTATAGATTGCAACAAAGGCAATGTCACTTTCCATGTCAACGGTAATGAGCATATGGTGCACTTTCCAAAGAAACAATATCGAGTACATTGCATCAATGCTATCGAAAAAACTTCATCGATTCTTATTGGGAGCTTTGAATGCCCTATACCTCCTGTTAGGATGAAGTATGATTTTCTTGTTGGGGAGATTCACATCCCCATTGAGGTAACCTAGTGACTATTTGAAAATTCTTCGTTTCCTTTTGCGATTCGAAAAAGTTTTGTCGAAGGGATTTGATCAACCGCATTGACGGATTTCTTTCAGTGACCATGAGATGGATGAATCAAGGAGTCACAAACCTCCATTTTATGTTTTCACCTTCGGTTGCTTAGAAGAAAAATGATAAATTTAGTTTAGTTTTCGCTGTTTCCTGTTTTAGCGTCCCGGAGAGAAGTACCCCGAAAATAAAAGTTCTCCGATGGTCCTGAAAATCAAGTATGATTTTTTTGGAGTTTTTAAAAAATACTCGGACTGAGAGCTAGTCCGGGGGCCACACCAGTGGGCCACGAGCCCTGGAGGTGCCGGCACCCCCCTGGCCGCGCCTACCATGCTTGTGGGGCCCACGTGCACCCTCTCCAATCATTCCAGCTCCCATCAGCTTCCCCTACCTCTAGAAAAAATCGTTTCGCAGCTCAAACCCGTGTTCTTGCTCCTTTGGTTGTGATTTTCGATCCCCTTGCTCAAAGCACTAGTCTCCGAACCGTTTTCGGGAAATTGCTCATTGGTAAGTGACTCCTCCATTGGTCCAATTAGTTTTTGCTCTAGTGCTTTATCCTTCGCGTATTTTTGCTACCTTGGTGACCCTGTTCTTGAGCTTTAGATGCTAATTTTAGCTGGTTCCAAGTAGTTTTGATGCGTGATATGGCCTCTAGGCACTTGTAGGAGTAGTTGCTACGAGTTTGGTTGATCCTTACTCACTTTTCTTTCGAAGCCTCTAAAAATTTCAGAGAAAAAAAAAGGAAAAGATGAGGAGGTTCTTGAGAGGCTCTTCAAGCCGTGACCCCAAGGAGGATGAGAAGAATAAACCCAAGTAGTTGGTCCCTCGAGTCACAGAAGTTCGAGTGTGCGAGTGGCCAAGCGATGTATTATTGCGCGCCGCCGGACTTTATGAGGACTTCTATTACTTGGTGGAGAACGCAGGCCTTACCGCCTTTGTTGAAGATAAGTGTCCGCAATACCTCCTCCTCACTAATATTTTCGTTCAAAGCTTCAATTTTTATCCGAGGAATAATCCTCCTATGGTTGAGTTCATGTTATATGATATCCCCCAGCACATGTCACTACAGGATTTTTGCAATGTTTGCAAATTACCTTATGTTGGGGATATTCGTGAACCTCGTCCACGGGACTTGGAGGCTTTCATAGATACTATTGCTGTAGGAGAGGAGAGAGGAGTGTCTGGCGCTAGAGCTGCTAGCATACATTTTCCCGTGCTTCGGTACTTCGCATTATTTGTGGGAAAATGTTTGATTGGCCGTGGGAAAGCTGGAGCACTTAGCTCTCCAGATCTTGCGGTTTTGCGCGAAGCCCTTTATAACGATAAAACTTATAGCTTGGGCGCTATAGTAGCTCAACGGTTGAACATGAACCGTTCTAAAGGTGTCGTCTATGGAGGTATCTATGCTACTTTTCTTGCTAGATGATACGTCTCAAACGTATCTATAATTTTTGATGGTTTCATGCTGTTATCTTGTCATCTTTGGATGTTTTATGTACCTTTTATGTCTTCTTTGGGACCAACTTATTAATTCAGTGCCAAGTACCAGTTCCTGTTTTTTCTGTGTTTTTGGCTCTTTTCAGATCTGATTTTGGAACGGAGACCTAACGGAATAAAATCCCCGAAATGATTTTTTCCCGAACGGAATAAGATCAGGGGGCGTGTGGGCCAAGCCAGGAGGGCTACAGGGAGCCCACAAGCCCCCACTCCGCCACCAGGGGGGAGGTGGTAGTGGGCAGGCTTGTGGCCTCCCTGGCGCCCCCTGACATAGATCTTGCACCTATATATTCCCTAAAAACAGAAAAAAAATTAAGGGAGCCTCGAAAATACTTTTCCGCCGCCGCAAGCTTCCGTTTCCGCGAGATCTCATCTGGAGACCCTTCCCGGCGCCCTGCCGGAGGGGACTTTGGAGTTGGAGGGCTTGTTCATCATCATCATCGCCCCTCCAATGACTCGTGAGTAGTTCACTTCAGACCTACGGGTCCGTAGTTAGTAGCTAGATGGCTTCTTCTCTCTCTTGGATCTTCAATACAAAGTTCTCCATGATTTTCATGGAGATCTATCCGATGTAATCTTCTTTGGCGGTGTGTTTGTCGAGATCCGATGAATTGTGGATTTGTGATCAAATTATCTATGATATATATTTGAGTCTTTGCTGATTTCTTATATGCATGATTTGATATCCTTGTAAGTCTCTCCGAGTCTTGGGTTTTGTTTGGCCAACTAGATCTATGATTCTTGCAATGGGGAAGTGCTTGGTTTTGGGTTCTTACCATGTGGTGACCTTTCCCAGTGACAGTAGGGGAAGCAAGGCACACATTGAGTAGTTGCCATCAAGGGTAACAAGGTGGGCTCTGTCGTTGATATGAGATTGTCCATCTACATCATGTCATCTTGCTTAAGGCGTTACTCTGTTCTTTTGGACTTAATACACTAGATGCATGCTGGATAGCAGTCGACGTGTGGAGTAATAGTAGTAGATGCAGAAAGTATCAGTCTACTTGTTTTGGACGTGATGCCTATAGATATAATCATTGCCATAGATGACGTCACGACTTTGCGCGGTTCTATCAATTGCTCGACAGTAATTTGTTCACCCACCGTCTACTTGCTTTCATGAGAGAAGCCACTAGTAAACACTACGGCCCCCGGGTCTATTCACATCTATCGTTTACACCTCCGCTTTTACTTTGCTTTGTTACTTTGTTGCTTTCAGTTCTCACTTTGCGAACAATCTATAAGGGATTGACAACCCCTTCATAGCGTTGGGAGCAGGATCTTTGTGTTTGTGCAGGCACTTGTGATGCTCCTTCACTGGATCGATACCTTGGTTCTCAAAACTGAGGGAAATACTTACCACCGCTGCGCTACATCACCCTTTCCGCTTCGAGGGAACACCAACGCAGGGCTCCAAGGCCACGGGGAAATCCTTTGCATATTTGCCTAGGAAGTCCCTAAAGGCGTAGCCGTAGCAGAAGGATTCCTGGTGCCGTTGGTGAGGAGAATCAAGACAAGAACAGTCTCCCATCAGCACGTGTTTCTGGCGCCGTTGGAAGGTCTTTTGTTGCAGTAGCAGAACTATTTCTGGCGCCGTTGCCGGGGAAGTAGAGATCTGTCCAAGTAGGTCTCACAAACTCATCTCTTGCATTTACTTTTTTCTTGCCATTTGCCTCTCGTTTTCCTCTCCCCCACTTCACATTTGCCGTTTTCATTTGCCTTTTCCGTTTGCCTTTCCTTTGCTTGTGTGCTATGTGCCTTCAATATGCTTGCATCTTCGCTTGCTGAAAATCTATTGATATGGATCCTCATCCACTAGCTAATCCCTTTAAGAGACCCACTTATGTGGAACGAATTGCTAGTGAGTTGAGTGCACTTGACTATCTTTATGGAGTTTTGCTTGAGATGCGTGAATCTCAAAATTGTGAGGAAGAAATTTATGAAGTGATTCACGAGGTCTCCTTGGATGAAAAGCATGATTGCAATGGTTTCACTATAAATTCTATTAGTGACAATCATACTAAAAATATGCAAAACCCTAAGCTTGGGGATGCTAGTTTTTCTTTGTCTACTACTTGTTGCAATAATCATGATTGGGGTGATGATCTTTCTTATGATCTTGAAAATTTGTTTAAACCTCATGATGAATATGATATTTGCAATAATATTGAAAGTGGGTTTGGAGAATTCATGACTTTGGTTGATGACAATCCCACTATTTTTGAAGAGCGTCAACTTTGCATGCATGTGGATCATGAAAAGAATATCCTATGTGATAGTTACATTGTTGAATTCATTCATGATGCTACTGAAAATTACTATGAGAGGGGATCATATGCTTGTACGTATTGCAATAGTATCAAGCTTCCTCTCGATGTGTTGAAATTTTTGAAGCTATGCTTGTTTTGCCTTCCTATGCTAGTTGATTCTTGCTCCAACAAGTTGTTTGTTCACAAAATCCCTATGCATAGGAAGTGGGTTAGACTTAAATGTGCTAGCCATATGCTCCATGATGCTCTCCTTGTGTTTCAATCCTTACCTTTTATGTGAGCATCATTGAAATCAATGCCTAGCTAAGGGCGTTAAACAAAAGCGCTTGTTGGGAAGCAACCCAATGAATCTATCCTTTTTCTTTCTGTTTTGTGTTTTCCACACTTTCATAAGTCTGTTATGATTGTGTTTTTTGTGTTTCTTTTTGTGTTTGTGCCAAGCAAAACCGTTATGATTAGTTTTGGGGATGATCGTTTGGTCATGCTAGAAAAGACAGAAACTTTCTGCTCACGAAAAGAATTTTCACTTTTTTCTATAAGAGCTTTTGAGTTGATTCTTTTTGCTGCTGATTGCTACGCAAATTATTCAAACTGTCGAAATTATTCAGAATTTTTGGAGTAACAGAGGTATACGAAATATACAGATTGCTAAAGGCTGGTCTGCTGTTAACAGATTCTGTTTTTGTTGTGTTGGTTGCTTATTTTGATGAAACTATGGATAGCATCGGGGGGTATTAGCCATGGAAGATTGAAAATTCAGTAACCCAACATCAGCACAAGTAGAATTTAAGTTTGCTACAGTACCTAAGGAAGTGGTGGTTTGCTTTCTCATACTAATATTATCACGAGTTTTTGTTTAAGTTTCGTGTTGTGAAGTTTTCAAGTTTTGGGTGAAGTTCTTATGGACAAAGAGATAAAGAGTGGCAAGACCTCAAGCTTTGGGATGCCCAAGGCACCCCAAGAGATTCAAAGATGCCGTAAAATCCTAAGCTTGGGGATGCCCCGGGAAGGCATCCCCTCTCTCGTCTTCAATCCATCGGTAACGTTACTTGGGGCTATATTTTTATTCACCACATGTTATGTATTTTTGCTTGGAGCGTCTTGTATCGTAGGAGTCTTCTATTTTTGTTGTGTCACAATCATCCTTGTTGTACACCTAGAGAGAGACATGCACACACCGTGATTTTGTCAAGCTTCACTTATATCTTTTGGTAGACAATTCAACTCACATGTGCTTCACTTATATCTTTTGAGCTAGATACTTTTGCTCTATGTGCTTCACTTATATCTTTTAGAGCACAGTGGTGCGTGGCTTGGTAGTTGATCTATGCTTTGAAACTAGTCTCAAAATTGGTAGTTATCCAAAGGGATACGAAAACTTACACCTTCATGTGCATTGAATAGTTAGAGAAGTTTGATTCATCTCAAATTAGTTTTGAGTTGTGGTTATGGTAATATTGAAGTCATGCTAGTAAGGTGTTGTGGATCTAGAAATACTTGTATTGAAGTTAGTGATTCCCGTAGCATGCACGTATGGTGAACCGCCATGTGATGAAATCTGAGCATGATTAGTCTATTGATTGTCATCCTTTGCGTGGCGGTCGGGATCGCGCGATGGTTTATACCTACCAACCCTTCCCCTAGGAGTATGAGTTGAATGCTTTGTTTCCATTACTAATAAAACTTTTGCAACAAGTATATGAGTTCTTCATGACTAATGTTGAGTCCATGGTTTAGATGCACTTTCACCTTCCACCATCACTATCTTCTTAGTGCCGTGCAACTTTCGCCAGTGCACAAAACCCACCATTAGCCTCCCTCAAAACAGCCACCATACCTACCTACTATGGCTTTTTCAAAGTCATTCCAAGATATATTGACATGCAACTACCACCATGACATGTGCCACCACATCTACATTGCCATTGCATGATCGTAAGATAGCTAGCATGATGTTTCTGTTAATGTCTATGCCATGCTAGATCATTGTCACGGTACACTACCGACGGCATTCCATATAGAGTCATCGTTGCTCTAAGTTTTGAGTTGAAAGTGTGATGATCAACACTAATGGAGCATTGTCCCATGTGAGGAAATAAAAGAGGCCAAAGATGCCCACCAAAAAAAAGAGGCCAAAGAGCCCACCAAAAAAAATGAGAGAAAAAGAGAGAAGGGACAATGTTACCACTTTTCCACACTTGTGCATATTAAGCACCTTGATCTTCATGATTGAGAGTCTCTCGTTTTGTCACCACCATATAGCTAGTGGGAAATTTTCATTATATAACTTGGCTTGTATATTCCAATGATAAGCTTCCTCAAAATTGCCTTAGGTTTTCGTGAGCAAGCAAGTTGGATGCACACCCACTAGTTTTCTTTAAGAGCTTTCACATACTCTTAGCTCTAGTGAATCATTTGTATGTCAATCTCTACTCATTCACATTGATATCTATTGATGAGCATCTCCACAGCTCATTGATATGCCTATTTAATGTGACCATCTTCTCCTTGTTTTGTCTTGCAACCTCCACCACACTCCACACCATCTATAGTGCTATAACCATGGCTCACGCTCATGTATTGCATGAGAGTTGAAAAGGTTTGAGAAAGTAAAGGTGTGAAACAATTATTTGGCCAATGTCGGGCTTGTGCATGCTTTAAATTCGTTGTGCAATGATGATAGAGCATAGCCAGACTATATGCTTTTGTAGGGATAACTTTCTTTTGGCCTTGTTATTTTGAAAGTTCATGATTACCTTGCTAGTTTGCTTGAATTATTATTGTTTCAACGTCAATAGTAAACTATTGTTTTGAATCTAATGGATCTGAACATTCACGTCACATAAAAGGAGTTACAAAGGACATCTATGCTAGGTAGCATGAAAGCATCAAAAATTCATTCTTTATCACTTCCCTACTCGAGGACGAGCAGGAGTTAAGCTTGGGGATGCTTGGTACGTCTCAAACGTATCTATAATCTTTGTGTTTGTGCAGGCACTTGTGATACTCCTTCACTGGATCGATATCTTGGTTCTCAAAACTGAGGGAAATACTTACCACCGCTGCGCTACATCACCCTTTCCGCTTCGAGGGAACACCAACGCAAGGCTCCAAGGCCACGGGGAAATCCTTTGCATATTTGCCTAGGGAGTCCCTAAAGGCGTAGCCATAGCAGAAGGATTCCTGGTGTCGTTGCTGAGGAGAATAGCAGAAGGATTCCTGGTGTCGTTGCTGAGGAGAATCAAGACAAGAATAGTCTCCCGTCAGCACATGTTTCTCGCGCCGTTGGAAGGTATTTTGTTGCAGTAGCACTAGACACTTTGAGATACCCGTTAGAGTGGACGAGGAATAAGATACTCTTCTTCCTGAGAGATCTCTAGATTATGATAGCATGGTTTGCCATGATTTTATGGATAGAGATGTTAGTAGAAGGATGATTTATAACCTGATATTTAGTCAGGGTACTCGTGAGACTATTACTTTGCATGTTCCTTCTTTGTTCAACCTTTATACAGGCAGGTACATTATCATGCCCTTGGACATCTACGCATATTGGGGCATAGCCCAACCACAGGCACCCGTGCCCAAGTCACCAGTCGAGTACCAGACGCTAGTTTATCAGTGGGAGTCAGAGGAGCTCACACAGCAGTGGCATCCTCAGTCCACTCCGGAGTACCCCGGAGACGGTTACTTTCCACCTTGGGAGTAGACCAAGTTAGGAAAAAAGCCTAAGCTTGGGGGAGTACGTGTTCTCACCGACTTTATATTCTTGCTTACACTTTCACTGTGTTAGTCAGTGTTCACACTTTGCCACTGTATCATCCATGCTAGTTTATTTTTGTTTTCTTGTTTTCTTCTTTTGTGTCCTTTTGAGAAAATCCAAAAAGATTTTCCTTTCCTCTTTTGCTTCTTGGGAGCTTTCCCGTGTAAATAGTTTTCTTTATCTTTGGGTCAAGGTAGGAGACCATGGTTACAATGTTTAGTGGCTCTCGCATGCATATCTATTTATCTGTTAAAGACCCATATTACTTTGTCTTCTCCTTTGTGTTTGCCTGCAGATTCAGCTTAGTCCAATGCACGAGGACTCTTATTATTGTTCACATCATTCGGTCGTGCAAGTGAAAGGCAATAATGACGATATATGATGAAGTGAGTGAGACTAGAAAAGCTGGTATGAACTCGATCTATTTTGTTTTTTGTAAATATGAATAGCTCATCGTTCCAGATTCAGCATTGTTGTGACAGAACCATGTTTGCAATGACAACTTAGAGATCATAGTTTCTGATGCCATGCTTAATTAGCTAGGAGCTTATAATGGTTTGTCTTGAATGCCAACATGAATTTTGAGATGACTATGATGTAGTATGATAGGATGGTATCCTCCTTTGAATGATTCAAGTGGCTTGACTTGGCGCATGTTCACACATGTAGTTGAAACAAAATCAACATAGCCTCTATGATATTCATGTTCATGGCGATTTATGTCCTACTCATGCTTGCACTCAATGTTAGTTAATCTCAATGCATTTTGATGACTGTTATCGCTCTCTAGTTGGTCGCTTCCCAGTCTTTTGCTAGCCTTCACTTGTACTAAGCGGAATACTGCTTTTGCATCCACTTCCATAAACCCAAAGTTGTTCCATATGAGTCCACCATACCTACCTATTTGCGGTATCTACCTGCCGTTCCAAGTAAATTTGCATGTGCCACTCTCTAAAGCTTCAAGAAATAATCTGTTTTGTATGCCTGAACCGCTCATGTGGTGACAGGGGGCTATCGGTATCTTCCATGCTAGGCGTGTTATCCTCGATATGTGTTTATTCACTATCATTCACGAGAAAGGAGCCGGTAATTGGAATGCCCAGTTTCACGCTCAAATCGAAAACATAATTGTAAAACAAGACTCCCCCTGGATTGATGTTAGTATGGACGATACCCGAGGATTCGGCTAGCCCTGGAGTGTGATTGATTGGTGGTGCGGGAGTTAAAACTTTACTTTTCTGTTTGGGAACCGCCTATAGCATGTGTAGCATGGAAGATGTTGAAAACTCTTGGTCATTGCGTTGACAATGAAAGCATACCACCCAAAATTATTATCTCGGTTTTCAAAGCTTGTGCTCTGGCACATCTACAAATAATGCTTCCCTCTGCGAAGGGCCTGTCTATTTATGTTCCTGTTGAGTCATCCTCTTCTTATAAAAGCACCAATTAGAGAGCACCTCTGTCATTTTTATGCTTTGCTTTTGATTGATATTGAGTATGACTATGACTGGATCTTCTTTGCTATGAATTATAATGTTTAGTCAGCCCTTGATCCTTGAAAGTGCTTTGCATTTATGTTTTGCAGTCTCAGAAAGAGCTAGCGAGATACCACCTATTCATATTGCTTCATGCTTGTTTTGATTGAAATGTTGGTACCTGAAACTTATTATTATTTGCTCGCTAGTTGATTATGTCATTGATATTAGTTTACTGTGAGACCTATGTGTCATTTGCTTATGTGATTAACTTGTGATCTTGCTGAAATTCTGCTTATGAGTTAGACATAGTTGCAACAACAAGATCAAACAGAGTTTGTAAAAGTTTTTCTTTCTCTTTCAGTATGTCAATTGAATTGCTTGAGGACAAGCAAGGCTTTAAGCTTGGGGGAGTTGATACGTCTCCGTCGTATCTACTTTTCCAAACTCTTTTGCCCTTGTTTTGGACTCTAATTTGTATGATTTGATTGGAACTAACCCAGACTGCCGCTGTTTTCAGCAGAATTGCCATGGTGTTGTTTTTGTGCAGAAATAAAAGTTTTTGGAATGTCCTGAGAATTTACGGAGAATTTTTATGGAATATATGAAAAATACCTGCGCAAAGATCCACCGAAGGGGGTGTGCCAGTGGGCCACAAGCCAGGAGGCGCGGCCACCCCCCCGGCCACGCCTACCAGGCTCGTGGGGCCCATGTTGCTCCACCGCCTCCAATTCCAGCTCTATTTATTCCCTTCCGCCCGGAAAAAAATCAAGGAGAAGAGTTCATCGTGTTTTACGATATGGAGGCGCCGCCACATCCCGTTCCTGCCCAGGAGGGCAGATCTGGAGTCCGTTTTGGGCTCCGGAGAGGGGAGATCGTCGCCATCTTCATCACCAACCTTCCTTCATCGCCAATTCCATGAAGCTCTTCACCGTTCGTGAGTAATCTATTCGTAGGCTTGCTGGACGGTGATGAGTTGGATGAGATCTATCATGTAATCGAGTTAGTTTTGACGGGGATTGATCCCTAGTATCCACTATGTTTTGAGATTGATGTTGCTACTACTTTGCCATGCTTAATGCTTGTCACTAGGGCCCGAGTGCCATGATTTCAGATCTGAAATTATTATGTTGTCACCAATACATGTGTGTTTTAGATCCGATCTTGCAAGTTGTAGTCACCTACTATGTGTTATGATCCGACAACCCCAGAGTGACAATAACCGGAACCACTCCCGGTGATGACCATAGTATGAGGAGTTCATGTATTCACCAAGTGTTAATGCGTTGGTCCAGTTCTCTATTAAAAGGAGAACCTTAATATCCCATAGTTTCCATTAGGACCCAGCTGCCACGGGAGGGATGGACAATAGATGTCATGCAAGTTCTTTTCCCTAAGCACATATGACTACATACGGATTACATGCCTACATCACATTGACGAACTGGAGCTAGTTACATATCTCTCTGTGTTATAACTGTTGCATGATGAATGCCATCCAGCAAAATCACCGATCCATTGCCTGCGAGTTTGTCCCACTGCTGCTACTATTACTTGCTCTGCCATTACTATTGTTGCTGCTACTTGCTTTGCTGTCACTGCTACTGTTACTTGCTCTGTCGTTACTATTGTTGCTGCTACTTGCTCTGCTGTCACTACTGCTGTTACTTGCTCTGCCGTTACTACTATTGCTACTACTGCTACTTGCTACTGCTGTCACTATTGTTGTTCCTTGCTACTGTTGTTACTTATTACCTTGCTGTTACCTGCTGCAATACTTTTCTGGCGCCATCGATACTTCAGTCAGGAATAGTCTGCCGTCAAGAGACCCTTTTCTGACACCGTTGCTTTCATACCACTTTGCTGCTTATACTTTGCTTGCAGATACTAATCTTTCAGGTGTGGTTGAGCTGACAACTCAACTGCTAATACTTGAGAATATCCTTTGGCTTCCCTCGTGTCGAATCAATAAATTTGGGTCAAATACTCTACCCTCGAAAACTGCTGCGATCCCATACACTGGTGGGTTACTTCGAGACAATCGCCTGACCTACAACACCTTTCTGGAGCCGTTGCCGGGGATTGCCAATAGCGACTCTGTCCATTCTGATGATCTTCCTTTTGCCTCTCCTCACGACAACACGACTGGGTTTGACGGGTCAGTAATGAAGAAGCATTGGTCCACTTGGCAAGCCAGTACCCATGGCTCGTTTTTCGCGGTGACGTTTGCGCCCGCGGTCTTGGATTTGGCTTCGTGTATAACCATGGTGGTGAAATACCGGTCTTCTTTTAGGACGCCCTTGGCCCACCTGACACGGTACATCAGGACCTTCTCTCCAGCGTAGCTCAGCTCCCAGATCTTCTCGATCCTTCCGTAGTATCTGTCCTTGTCGTTACCGATGTAGGATTCCATCGTTACCCCAGAGTTCTGATAATCGCTCTTGATGTCCTTTTCCTCGGTGTAGAATGAGTAAGCGTTGATATCGTACACCTCATAGGTCATCAGGTTGTGCTCGGCGCCCTGTGACAAGGCGAATATGAGTTTTTCTACTTCGAAAGAATCCTCATATGTAAAGGGTACGACAGAAGCTTGTCCTTGAACCAACTCGTGAAACACGAGTTGTGCTCTTTGATTATATCTCCATCCGTCCTCTATTGGCCTCGGTCATTGTACGTCTTCTCAATAAAGGTTTTGTGCTCTACCACCCAAGGATCGACCACGTCTATGTGTTGTAGCGCGACTAGGTTTGCTCTTTCAAAGTCAGCGAGTCGACCCTTGAAGTCGACATGCATTTCCGGCGACCCTTGCGGTGACCCCATCCAACGAGCCTGCCGAGATGCCTGTTGACGGATAGACCAACGGGGTTCTCGATGCCTAGATAATTCATGCAGAAGGAGATGCACTCTTCTGTCAGAAAGCCCTGGGCTATGCTTCCATCTGGACGTGCCCTGTTGCGAACGTATCCTTTGATGACACCATTCATCCTTTTTAACAGCATCATGCTGTGCAGGAACATCGGCCCGAGTTGGATGATATCCTCCACAATATGGACCATCAGATGCACCATAACGTCGACGAATGCAGGCGGGAAGTACATCTCAAGCTCGCATAGTATTACCACGATCTCTTCCTGTAGCCTTCTGAGTTGCCTCATGCCAACCGACTTCTAAGAGATGACGTCGAAAAAGTTGCATAGGCCAAATAGCATTTCATGGACGTGCATGTCCATGATCCCTCGGATTGCAACTGGAAGTATCTGCGTCATTAGCACATGACAGTCGTGAGACTTCATCCCGCTGAACTTCTGCTTCGCTGAGTCTAGGTATCTTCTTATCTTCCCCACGTAATCGTAAGGAAGTTTTACTCCTACGAGGCAGGTGAAAAACTGCTCGATCTCCTTCGGACATAGAGTGAAGCACGCGGGAGGGCAGTCATATTCGATCTTCTTTGCCTTTTTGCCTTAGCGATGACTTTCCGTGTCCTTCGCTTCATCATCATCATCATCATCATTAGGGCGTTTTCCGTGAAGCTCCTCCCTCATGCCCATTGATTGCATGTCTGCCCTTGCTTTCGGCCCATCTTTGGTCCTCTCTGGCATGTTGAGCAGGGTACAAAGCAGACTCTCGCACACGTTCTTCGTGATATGCATGACATCAAGGCTGTGAGGCACACGGAAGACCTTCCAGTACGGTAAGTCCCAGAAAATAGACCTCGTTTTCCATACCTTCAGCAGCGGCTCTGGCGCCTTTCGCTTCTTCCCCGGCGGTGGGCACTGTTTCCAATTTTTCAACAACTCGTCTATTTCTTTGCCGCTCCTCGTACATGGGGGTCTTCGGTGTTCGGTTTCACCATCGAACAGATCCTTGCGTTTTCTCCATGCGTCATCGTCGCGAAGCCACCTTCGATGTCCCATGAACACGGTTTTCGAAGACCTGGGATCTCTATCTAGCTGGCGATACGTTGTGTCATCCTTGCACCTGAGGCATGCACAAAATCCGTGGACCACCTGCCCCGCGACATATCCGTAACCGAGATAGTCGTGCACCGTCATGAGCAGTGCGGCTCTCATAGGGAAATATTGTTTCGCTGCGGCGTCCCACGTATTGGCTGGCGTTTTCCACAGCGTGTCTAGCTCCTCTTTCAGCAGCCCCAGATACAGATTGATGTTGTTCCCTGGTTGTTTCGGCCCTTCAATTAGCATACTCATGTGAATGTACTTCCTCTTCATGCACATCCAAGGGGGAAGGTTGTACATCCACACAAACACAGGCCAGGTGCTATGTGTGCTGCTTTGGCTGCCAAACGGATTGACTCCATCAGTGCTCGCGCCCAGCATGATGTTCCTTGGATCGTCCCCAAATTTTGGGTGTTCGAAGTTCAACGCTTGCCACTGCCTCACATCCTTCGGGTGACTCAGCATCTTGTCTTTTTTATTTATCTCCGGATCATTTCCATCATCTTCTCGCTTCTTCTCCTTCCTATCTGCATGCCAACGCAGGAGCTCTACTTGCTTAGGGTCCGCGAAATACCGCTGCAGACGAGGAGTGATCGGAAAGTACCACACCACTTTTCGAGGAGCTTTCTTCCTCTTCTTGTATCGAGTGACGCCGCACACCGGACATATGGTAGACTCCGCGTGCTTGTCCTGATAAATGATGCAATCGTTCATGCACACATGGTATTTTACGTGCGGTAAATCCAGAGGACACACGATTTTCTTTGCCTTATCGAAATTGGTCGGGCACTTGTTCCCGTGGAGAAGACGTCCATGCCAGAATGACATGTTCTCGTCGAAGCATTTGTCGGCCATTTTGTGTTTTACCTTCATTTCCAGAGCCATGAGCGTTACTTTCAGACGGTATCCTCGGGCCTGCATCCTTCATACAATGGAGTAACCGCGTCTATCTCCAGTTGATCCAGCTTGGCTTTATCTCGGGCGGCAACTCTTGCCTTACCCGTTTGCTTGAGAAGCAGCTCTTGAATATGAGGGTCCTGCACCCAGCCCATCGATGGTCCATCGTCCTCGGCTCCGGCATCTTCATCTTCATGATCATGCCCTTCGTCTTCCTCATCATCCTGTTCGGCATCTTCTACATGATGATTGTGTCCTGCATCTACTTCGTGATCATGTCGCCCGCCCTCGCTGTCTTGCTGCCCTTCATTATTTCTTGCCCGACCCCCATGGGCGACTTCATAATCATCTTCATCATCTTGCCACCGATAGCTATCCATGAAACCATGCACGAGCAGATGGTCCCGCACCTGTCTGGAATCCGGGTCCATAAAGCTCTTCAGCTTGCATCTTCGACATGGGCATCTTATCTCCTTCTCGTTCTTTTGGAGCATCTCGGCCTTCGCGGATCTCAAAAACCTATTCACGATGCCTTCAGTCATCGCGCGGACCATGGTTGCCTGTGGGGTAGAGAAAAATTATATTTTAGAACCAAAACAAATTGGCATGACTTTGCCTAAAAATAGGACCAAAAAGATATGCATAGTGCCAAATTCTAGCCGAAACAGAAATGAATCAACATTCTGGCAAAATATTGGCAACTATCGCATTTAAAATACCAGTACCTGCAAATACAAACATATGCAACACCACAAACATATGCAACACCACAGACATACGTAGATCTAGGCCAAAGTGTGTACATTGGAGAGGGAGAAAAAAGTAGATCTAGAACATAAAAAAGCTTTCCCCTTACTTACCTATCAAAAAAGGAAATTTAACCACTTAATTTGGGTGAATCTATGGTGCAAATGAGGTGAGGAGGAGGAGGCAGCCGAGACAATTGCTTAATTGGTAGAGGTGGAGAGAATGAAGTGGGGAAAGTGAGTGTGTGGAAAAAATATCTAGTGCTCTCAGGTTACCAATGGCGCACCACCCGGGCATGCGCCATTGGTAACCAAGGTTACTAATGGCGCACCAGGGAGTGGTGCGACATTACTAGTTTAAAAAAATATTGGTAGCGGTACTACCGCTATAGCTGGTGGTAGTACAGCTGGGATCATAGCGGTAGTAGCGCTCCCCGTGGCGGTAGTACCGCTCCCCTGGAGACAGCCCTCAAAACCCTAGGAAACCCATGTTAGATGGGCTCCTGGCGGTAGTACCGCTCCCCCTGGCGGTAGTACCGCTCCCCTGGAGTCAGCCCTAAAATCCCTAGCAAACCACGTTAGATGGGCTCCTGGCGGTAGTACCGCTCCACGTAGCGGTAGTACCGCTCCCCCTGGCGGTAGTACCGCTCCCCTAGAGTCAGCCCTAAAAACCCTAGCAAAGCCACGTTAGATGGGCTCTTGGCAGTAGTACCGCTCCACGTAGCGGTAGTGCCGCTGGGGTCAGGTTACCAATGGTGCACCTGCTAGAAATGCGCCATTGGTAAACATTTTTACTAATGGCGCACCTGGCTCTGGTGCGCCATTACTAGTTTTAAAATAAAAATTGAAAAAAAATTAATAGTGGCGCACCGTTGGTATGGTGCACCATTACTAGTTAAAACTAGTAATGGCGCACTTTGCTGTGGTGCGCCATGGTGCGGCAACAAAAGTCCTTCCCTGGCCCGTAGGAATCATTCTTGTTACTTCTCTGGTTTGCGTTGGTTTTTTCCTTGAAGAGGAAAGGGTGATGCAGCACATGAGTAGTAAGTATTTCCCTCAGTTTGAGAACCAAGGTATCGAATTACCAAAAGGAGGGCCTCGTCAAGTCCAAAGTACCTGCGCAAAAACAAACAACTTGCACCCAATGCTTCAAAGGGGTTGTCAATCCCTTCAAGATTGTTTTCAAAAGTGAGATCTGAAGGCGGAAAGTGCAAGGAAGTAAAAAGTGTAAGGCTGAAAATATGGTGTGGAGTAGACCCTGGGGGCCATAGTGTTCACTAGAGGCTTCTCTCAAAATAGAAAATATTACGGTGGGTGAACAAATTACTTACGAGCAATTGATAGAACCGCACAAAGTCATGACGATACCTAAGGCAATGATCTAGCATATAGGCATCACGTCCGAGACAAGTAGACCGATACTTTCTGCATCTACTACTATTACTCCACACATCGGCCGCTATCCAGCATGCATCTAGTGTATTGAGTTCATGACGAACAGAGTAACGCTTTAAGCAAGATGACATGATGTAGAGGGATAATCTCAAACCAATGATGAAAACCCCATCTTTTTACCCTTGATCGCAACAACACGATACGTGCCTCGCTACCCCTTCTTTCACTGGGTGAGGTCACTGCACGGTATGAAACCAAAACCAAGCACTTCTCCCATTGCAAGAATCATAGATCTAGTTGGCCAAACAAAACCTACAACTCGAAGAGAATTACAAGGATATGAAATCATGCATAAGAGAGATCAGAAGAAACTCAAATAAGATTCATAGATAATCTGATCATAAATCCACAATTCACCGGATCTCGACAAACACACTGCAAAAGAAGATTACATCGGATAGATCTCCATGAAGATCATGGAGAACTTTGTATTGAAGATCCAAGAGAGAGAAGAAGCCATCTAGTTATTAGCTATGGACCCGTAGGTCTATGGTGAACTACTTACGCATCATCGGAGAGGTCATGGTGTTGATGGAGAAGCCTTCCATGTCCGAATCCCCCCTCCGGCAGGGCACCAGGACGTGCCCCAGATGGGATCTTGTGGAGATAGAAGCTTGCGCCAGCGGAAAAGTGATTGCGATGCTCCCCTGATTTTTTGTGGAATTTTTGGTGATATATAGGTGCTAACCCTAGGTCAAAGGTGGCCCAGGGAGCCCATAAGCCTGGATGGCGCAGGCCCCCCTGGCCGCGCCATGAGGGCTTGTGGGGTCCCTCAGGAACCCCTGCCTTGGTCCTCAAGTCTCCCCATCTTCTTTCGTTTCGGAAAAATCTTTTCGGAAGTTTTATTCCATTTGGACTCCGTTCAAAATTCTCCTCTGAAAAGGGTCAAAAACATGGAAAAAACAGGAACTGGCACTTGGCACTGGATTGATAAGTTAGCCCGAGTAAATAAATAAAAGCCATGCAAAACATCCAAAGTTTGACAAGATAATAGCATGAAGCCATCAAAAATTATAGATACGTTGGAGACGTATCAAGCATCCCCAAGCTTAACTCATGCTCGTCCTCAAGTAGAGAAGTGATAAAGAATGAATTTTTTATGTGGAATGCTACCTAGCATAGTTGTCCTTTGCAACTTCTTTCACGTGGCATGAACATTCAGATCCGTAAGATTCAAAACAATAGTTTTCTATTGATATGAAAACAGTAATACTTCAAGCAAACTAGCAAAGTAGTCATGAACTTTCAAAATAACAAGGCCAAAGAAAGTTATCCCTACAAAATCATATAGTCTGGCTATGCTCCATCATCCTCACACAACTAATGTAAATCATGCACAACCCCAGAATTGGCCAAGTAATTGTTTTCGCACTCTTACTTTCTCAAACCTTTTATAACTATCACGCAATACATGAGCGCGAGCCATGGATATAGCACTATAGGTGGAATAGAGTGTGGTGGTGGTTGTGAGACAAAAAGGAGGAGATGGTCACATTGACTCGGCGTATCAATTGGCTATGGAGATGCCCATTAATAGATATCAACGTGAATGAGTAGGGGTTGCCACACAAGAGATGCACTAGAGCTATAAGTATGTGAAAGCGCAAAAGGAAAACTAGTGGGTGTGTATCCAACTTGCTTGCTCATGAAGACCTAGGGCAATTTTGAGGAAGCCCATCATTGGAATATACAAGCCAAGTTATATAAAAGGTTCCCACTAACATATGGTAGTGACAAAGCAAGAAGCTCTCAATCATGAAGAACATGGTGCTAATATGAAGCACAAGTGTGGAAAAAGATAGTACCATTGTCCGTTCTCTCTTTTTCTCTGATTTTTTTTATTTGGGCTCTTAGGCCTCTTTTTTCTCTTTTCTCTTTTCTCTTTTTTTTTGTTTTTGGGATCTTTGGGCTCTTTTTTATTTTATTTCCTCACATGGGACAATTCTCGAATAATGATGATCATCACACTTTTAGTTACTCAAATCTCAAAAATCACAATGATGATGTCTCCATAGGAAATGCCTCCGGTAGTATACCGGGATGTGCAACGATCTAGTATGATCATGCAATGGCAATATGAGAGTGACGACACAAGTCATGAGAAGGAACCGTGGTAGTTGCATGGCAATATATCTCGGAATGGCTATGAAAATGCCATAGTATGTAGGTATGGTGGCTGTTTTGAGGAAGGAATTTGGTGGGTTTGTGCACCGGCGAGAATTGTGCGGCACTAGAGAGGCTAGCAATGGTGGAACGTGAAAGTGCATCTAATCCATGGACTCAACATTAGTCATAAAGAACTCACATACTTGTTGCGAAAGTTTTTATTAGTAATCGAAACAAAGTGCTAAACGCATACTCCGAGGGGAAGGGTTGGTAGGTCTAAACCATCGCGCGATCCCGACCTCAACACAAAGGATGACAATCAATAGATCAATTATGCTCCGACTTCCTAACATAGCGGTTCACCATACATGCATGCTATGGGAATCACTAACTTCAACACAAGTATGTCTAGATTCACAACACCCTACCAACATAGATTTTAATATTCCCGAATCCATGTCTCAAAACTAATTGAGAGGAATCGAAACTTTTCTTTCTACTCAATGCACATGAAGATGGAAGTTTTTGCATCCTCTTTGGGTACCTAGCACATGGGACTACTTTCATAGCATAAGCCAACTACCAAATCATGCACCGCCGTGCTCTAAAGATATAAGTGAAGCACAAGGAAGGCATTGGGAAGTAATAAGTAGATGATGGGTTGCTAGAGTGACAAAAGCTTAAACCCTAGTTTATGTGTTGCTTCGTAAGGGGCTGATTTGGATCCACTAGTTTAATTTTATGGTTAGACTTTGTCTTAATTCTTATTTCGTAGTTGTGGATGCTTGCGAGAGGGGTTAATCATAAGTGGGATTCTTGTCCAAGTAAGGGCAGTACCCAAGCGTCGGTCCACCCACATATTAAACAATCAAAGTAACGAATGCGAATCATATGAACATGATGACAATTAGCTTGACAAAATTTCCCATGTGTCCTCGGGAGCGCTTTACCTCCTATAAGACTTTGTCCAGGCTTGTCCCTTGCTACAATAGGGATTGGTCCACCTTGCTGCACCGTTGTTACTTTTGTTACTTGCTACTTGTTACGAATCATCTCACCACACAACTACTTGTTACCGATAATTTCAGTGCTTGCAGTTATTACCTTGCTGAAAACCGCTTATCAGATCCTTCCGCTCCTCATTGGGTTCGACACTCTTACTTATCGAAAGGACTACGATAGATCCCCTATACTTGTGGGTCATCAAGACTCTTTTCTGGCACCGTTACCGTGGAGTGAAGCGCCTTTGGTAAGTGGAATTTGTTAAGGGAACATTTATATAGTGTGCTGAAATTTATTGTGACTTGTCACTATGGAAACTACTTCTTTGAGGAGTTTGTTCGGGGTATCTTCACCTTGAACGGAAGCACGGGGAGTTGCTCCTCAACCTACGGTACCTACTAAAAATATCTTTTATGAAATTCCTTTGGGTATGCTTGAGAAACTGCTGGCTAATCCTTTTACAGGAGATGGAACATCACATCCCGACTTGCATCTAATCTATGTAGATGAAGTTTGTGGTTTATTTAAGCTTGCAGGTTTGCCCGAGGATGAGGTCAAGAAGAAGGTATTTCCCTTATCTTTGAGGGATAAGGCACTGACATGGTACAGGTTATGTGATGATACTGGATCATGGGACTACAATCGGCTGGAATTGGAATTTCATCAAAAGTTTTATCCTATGCATTTAGTACATCGTGATCGGAATTATATTTATAATTTTTGGCCTCGTGACAGAGGAAGCATCGCTCAAGCTTGGGGAGGCATAAATCAATGCTATATTCATGCCCCAATCATGAGCTCTCGAGAGAAATTATCATTCAAAACTTCTATGCTCGGCTTTCTCATGATGATCGCACCATGCTTGACACTTCTTGTACCGGTTCTTTTATGAAGAAAGATATTGACTTCAAATGGAATTTATTGGAGAGAATTAAACGCAACTCTGAAGATTGGGAGCTTGAAGAAGGTAAGGAGTCAGGTATGAATTTCAAGTTTGATTGCGTTAAATCTTTCGTTGAAACAAATACTTTTAGAGATTTTAGCGCTAAGTATGGACTTGACTCTGAGATAGTAGCTTCTCTATGTGAATCATTTTCTCCTCATATTGATCTCCCCAAAGATAAGTGGTTTAAATATCATCCTCCCTTAGAAGTCAATATAGTTAAACCCAATCTAGTTGAAGAGAAAGTCATTGCCTATAATGATCCTATTGTTCCTAGTGCTTACACTGAGAAACCACCTTTCCCTGTTAGGATAAAGGATCATTCTAAAGCTTCAACTGTGATACGCAGAGGCTATATTAGAACACCTACACCCCTTGAGAAAATTAGAGTTGAACCTACTATTGCTATTATCAAAGATCTCTTAATCGAAGACGTAGATGGGCATGTTATCCAATTCTATGAGGATGCTGCTAGAATTGCTAAACCTCACGCTAGAGACAAACATAGACTTGTTGTTGGCATGCCCGTTGTTTCTGGCAAAATAGGAGATCATTGTTATCATGGTTTATGTGACATGGGTGCTAGTGTTAGTGCAATACCCCAATCCCTATATAATGAAATTAAAGATGAGATTGCACCTATTGAGATGGAATTCATTGATGTCACTATTAAGCTTGCTAATAGAGACACTATCGGCCCTGTGGGAATTGTTAGGGATGTCGAAGTCTTGTGTGGTAAAACGAAGTATCCTACTGATTTCCTTGTTCTTGCTACTACACAAGATAGCTTTTGTCCCATCATATTTGGTAGACCTTTCCTCAACACTGTAAATGCTCATATTGATTGCGTGAAACAAATTGTCACTGTTGGCTTTGGAGGTGTGTCTCATGAATTCAACTTCTCTAAGTTTGGTAGACAACCTCATGAAAAAGAGTCGTCTGGAAGGGATGAAATCATTGCTCTTGCCTCTATTGCCATGCCTCTTACTGATCCCTTAGAGCAATATCTGCTTGAGCATGAAATTGATATGCATATGGATGAAAGGGATGCGATAGACAGAGTTGTCCTAGAACAATATCCTATCCTTAAGAATAATTTGCCTGTTGAACTGCTTGGGGATCCACCCCCACCAAAGGGTGATCCTGATGTCGAGCTTAAAAAGTTGTCTGATACTCTTAAGTATGCTTATCTTGATGAAAAAGAGATACATCCTGTTATTACCAGTGCTAGCCTCTCAAAGCACGAAGAAAAGAAGTTATTAAAAACTTTGAGGAAGCATCGTGCTGCTATTGGATATACTCTTGATGATCTTAAGGGCATTAGTCCCACTCTATGCCAACACAAGATTAAAACCGATCCTGATTCCAAACCAGTTGATGATCATCAACGGAGGTTAAATCCTAAGATGAAAGAGGTAGTGAGAAAAGAAATACTAAAGCTCCTGGAAGCAGGTATTATCTATCATGTTGCTCATAGTGATTGGGTAAGTCCAATTCATTGCGTCCCTAAGAAGGGAGGTATTACCGTTGTCCCTAATGACAAGACTGAATTGATCCCACAAAGGATTATCACTGGCTATAGGATGGTGATCGACTTCAGGAAATTGAATAAGGCCACGAGGAAAGACCATTACCATTTTCCTTTTATCGACCCAATGCTAGAAAGACTATCTAAACACACACACTTCTGCTTTCTAGATGGTTATTCTGGTTTTCCCAAATACCTGTTGCACAAACTGATCAAGAGAAAACCACTTTCACCTGCCCCTTTGGTACCTTTGCCTATAGACGTATGCCTTTTGGCTTATGTAATGCACCTGCCACCTTTCAAAGATGTATGATGGCTATATTCTCTGACTTTTTTGAAAATATTGGTGAGGTTTTCATGGATGACTTCTACGTTTATGGGTCTTCTTTTGATGATTGCCTCAGCAACCTTGATCGAGTCTTGCAGAGATGTAAAGACACCAACCTTGTCTTGAATTGGAAGAAGTGCCACTTTATGGTTAATGAAGGCATCGTCTTAGGACATAAAATTTCTGAAAGAGGTATTGAAGTCGATAAGGCTAAGGTTGATGCAATCGAGAAAATGCCATGCCCCACAGATATCAAAGGTATAAGAAGTTTCCTTGGTGATGCTGGTTTCTATAGAAGGTTCATTAAAGACTTCTCTAAGATTTTCAGGCCTCTTACCAATCTCTTGCAAAAGGATATTCCTTTTGTTTTTTATGATGATTGTGAGGAAGCCTTTGAAATACTTAAGAAGGCTTTGATAACTGCACCTATTGTTCAACCACCTGATTGGAACTTACCTTTCGAAATCATGTGTGATGCCAGTGATTATGTTGTTGGTGCTGTTCTAGGACAAAGAGTTGACAATAAGTTGAATGTTATTCACTACGCTAGTAAAACTCTAGACAGTGCCAAAAGAAACTATGCTACTACGGAAAAGGAATTTTTAGCAGTCGTGTTTGCATGTGAGAAGTTTAGATCTTACATAGTTGATTCCAAAGTCACTATTCACACTGATCATGCTGCTATTAAGTACCTCATGGAGAAGAAGGATGCTAAACCTAGACTAATCATATGGGTTCTGTTGCTACAAGAATTTGATTTTCACGTTGTTGACAGGAAGGGTGCTAATAACCCTGTAGCAGATAACTTGTCTAGGTTGGAGAATGTTCTTGATGACCCACAACCTATTGATGATAGCTTTCCCGATGAGCAACTGAATGTCATCAATACTTCACGTAGTGCACCGTGGTATGCCGATTATGCAAACTATATTGTTGCCAAATATATACCACCCAGTTTCACCTACCAGGAAAAGAAGAAACTCTTCTTTGATTTGAGACATTACTTCTGGGATGATCCTCACCTTTATAAGGAAGGAGTAGATGGTGTTATTAGACGTTGTGTACCTCAACATGAACAGGGACAGATCCTACAGAAGTGTCATTCCGAGGCTTACGGAGGACACCATGCGGGAGATAGAACTGCACACAAGGTATTGCAATCAGGTTTCTATTGGCCCACTCTCTTCAAGGATGCCCGTAAGTTTGTCTTGTCTTGTGATGAATGTCAAAGAATAGGTAATATCAGTAAACGTCAGGAAATGCCTATGAACTATTCACTTGTCATTGAACCATTTGATGTTTGGGGCTTTGATTATATGGGACCTTTTCCAAAATCCAACGGGTATACTCATATCCTAGTTGCTATTGATTACGTCACTAAGTGGGTAGAAGCTATCCCCACTAGTAGTGTTGATCACAACACCTCTATCAAGATGCTTAAAGAAGTTATTTTCCCTAGATTTGGAGTCCCTAGATATCTAATGACCGACAGTGGTTGACATTTCATTCATGGTGCTTTCCGTAAGACGCTTTCTAAGTACGATGTCAACCATAGAATTGCGTCTCCCTATCACCCTCAGTCCAGTGGTCAAGTAGAGCTAAGCAATAGAGAGATTAAACTAATTCTACAAAAGACTGTCAATAGGTCTAGAAAGGATTGGTCTAAGAAGCTCGATGATGCATTGTGGGCTTATAGAACTGCCTATAAGAATCCCATGGGCATGTCTCCGTACAAAATGGTTTACGACAAAGCATGTCATTTACCTCTTGAGCTAGAGCATAAGGCTTATTGGGCAATCAAAGAGCTCAACTTTGATTTCAAACTTGCTGGTGAGAAGAGGTTATTTGACATTAGCTCACTTGATGAATGGAGAACTCAGGCATATGAAAATGCCAAGTTGTTCAAAGAAAAGGTTAAGAGGTGGCACGATAAAAGGATACAAAAACATGAGTTCAATGTAGGTGATTATGTCTTGCTATATAATTCTCGCTTAAGATTTTTTGCAGGCAAGCTTCTCTCTAAATGGGAAGGCCCTTACATTGTTGAGGAAGTATATTGTTCTGGTGCCATCAAGATCAACAATACGGAAGGTAATTTTCCGAGAGTGGTAAATGGGCAAAGAATCAAGAATTATATCTGAGGTACTCCCATAAATGTTGAAAGCAATATTATCAATACCATAACTCTGGAGGAGTACCTAAGGTATATTTATCAGCCTGTTTCAAACTCCGAAAACGAAGAGGTGTGTGATTCGGTAAGTAAACGGACTCCAAAACTTTTCAAGTGGGAATTTATCTCCGTTTTGGAATTTATGAAAAAATAGAAAAATTTAAAGCAGTCCGGAAAGTGCACGAGGCGGCCACAAGGCAGGTAGGCGCGGCCTACCCCCCTAGCCGCGCCTAGGGGGCTTGTGGGCACCCCATGTGCCTCCCGGACTCCGTTTTCTTGCGGAGTACTCCTTTTGGTGTGGAAAAAATCATTATATATCCCCCCCCTCTCCCTCTCTCTCTCCCTCTCTCTCTCGCTCTCTCTCTCTCTCTCTCTCTCTCTCTCTCCCTCTCTCTCTCCCTCCCTCTCCCTCTCTCTCTCCCTCTCACTCCCATATCCTGCAATTTTTCTCTGTTTTCGTTTCGAGCCTGTTTCTACTGCAGATCTAGATCGCTATGGCGTCCCCAAAAGCTCCGAAGGACAAGATCTTCGAGAAAGTTATCAATCCCTACCTCGCGGAAGTGCTGCAACACCCTCAATCTATCGAGATGCATGAGGGGATGTTGCACATCCGTGATGTTGAGGTGCCCAAGAAGACCGGAAGCACGGAGGCGAGGCTCGAAGCAATGGAGCAACAAGTCTTCAAGTGCCAAGGGATGGTGGAGCGTGGACTCAACGCCAACCACATGATGATCAAGGAGTTCACCAACAAGCAAAAGATCGATGTCAACGACATCGGGAAGCACCTCTCCAGGCTCTATGACAGAATTGATCATCTCCAAGCCCAGATCTATGACCTGCGGAATCAAAACTGTGAGTATGAGTATAGATTTAAATCAATACGGTTGGCTGCAGATTTGAGGATTCCTGAGACTCGTTCATTTTTCCATGATGGAGCACCTATGCCTTGGAAGACGGAGGATCAAACCCATGTTGCAATAACTCGACCACCATCACCTCCAAAGGAAGACAACTGACCATTGGTATGGGCAATCCCCTTGGCTTGTGCCAAGCTTGGGGGAGTTGCCCCGGTATCGTATCACCATCACATCTTTTGCCTTTACCTTTTTTTTAGTTCGTTCCTTTTCAGTTTTATTCTTCTCTAGTGGAATAAAGTTCTTATGTTTTAGGCTTGAGTTTTGTTTTGTGTCACACCCGATGTATTCGAGCTCGTGAGCCATATAATAAAGAGTGTCTTAGTTAAGGGCCTTGCCTCATGCAATGATCAAAAGAATGAGAAAAGAACAAAAGCATGAAAGATCATGTAATGATCTTATGGGAAGTGATAGATTCACATATAAAAAGTATGATGATTGAAACTTGTTGAGGATAGACAAACATAGACCTTAGTAATTGTTGCAATTAATAAGAAGTAATGAGGAAGGAGAGGTTCACATATAAATATATCATCTTAGACACCATCTATGATTGTGAGCACTCACTAAATTATTACATGCTTAGAAGTAGATGCTGGACAAGGAAGACAACATAATGAACTGTGTTTGCTTCGTTTCGAACAATGTTATATGACTAGAGATCCTTTAGCATGTGACAATTGCTTCCACCTCATATTAGCCAAAACTTCCGCACTAAGTAGAGATACTACTTGTGCATCCATAAACCTTCAATCCAGTTTTGCCATGAGAGTCCACCATACCTACCTATGGATTGAATAAGATCCCTCAAGTAAGTTGTCATCGGTGCAAGCAATAAAAATTGCTCCCTAAAATACATATGATCTATTAGTGTGTGGAAAATAAGCTTTGTACGAACCTGTGATGAGGAAGACATAAAAGCGACAGACTGCATAATAAAGTTCTTTATCACAGGAGGCAATATAAAGCGACGTTCCTTTACACTAAGAGGTCACACATCCAAACCTCAAAAGCGCATGACAACCTCTGCTTCCCTCTGCGAAGGGCCTATCTTGTACCTTTACTTTTTGCCCTTGAAAGAGTCATAGTGATCAACACCAACTCCTTATTCCGCCGTCATCTTGGCAAACGTCATATGCTATGGAAAGATCTATATTCATATGTCAACTTGGAGGTAAGTACTCATGAATTATTATTGTTGACATTACCCTTGAGGTAAATGGTTGGGAGGAGAAATTATAAGCCCCTATCTTTCTCTGTGTCTGACTGAAACTTTGATCTCATGAGTACCACGTGAGTTGTAGCAATTGTAGAAGACAAAAGGATGGTTGAGTATGTGGATTTGCTTTACAAGCTCTTATTTGACTCTTTCCGATGTTGTGATAAATTGTAATTGCTTCAATGACTATGGACTATTGGTTGTTAATTCTCGGTAAGGTTCTTGATCCATACACTACAAGGAATATGCTAATACACGACGCTATATTTTCGTCGCTACATCGTCACGGTTTTTAGTTTACGACGATCTCATGACGAAAAACCAAGCGTCGAAAACGGAGCGTCAGAAATGAACAGCACCGACGTTTTGATCGAAATCGTCGTAACTTCTACGACGATTCCTGGATCGTCGTAACCTTTGCGACGATCCTAAATCATCGTTGACAATATAACCCAGTCCTACGTGGCAGTCCTACGTGGCAGTCCTACGTGGCAAAATTACGACGAAATCAAAACATCATAGTTGAAATCAGCCCAACCCATTTCAATTGATCACATGGGCTGGTTTTATTTTTTTTGGGCTTTTCCTTATTGGACTTGTTTTTGGGCCTTGGCCTATTTACAGCCACTTCTAGTATTTTTTTTCGAATTTTGGTTTATGGCCTTTTACTTTCTATTGATTTTATTTTTTGTCCATTTTATATTTGTACTGGTCCCACATGTCATGTTGATCTCAAAATTAGCCCCACACATTAGAAATTTTAATTTTTTTCAAATAAATATCATAACTTGGTCCCCTAAGTTGCCATTTCATATGTATTCAAATCACATTCACAATCAATATTTCAAAGGGAGCAAATGAAATTCGTCCAAACCAACATTAGATTTGTCTATTACAATCTTTACAGTACACCACAACCCACATATGCCTACTACACCACAACCCACATATGCCTACTACTGCTTTCTATTACAATAGATATGCTACTCTTTGTTGATACGCTTCATATATATCTTCACACTTGGCTTTGTACTTCACCTGTACAAAATATAAGAATAAGATGTGAACTAACACTGCAGGTATTTAAATAACAGAATTTAAAAAAAAAGTATGAACTAACACTACAGGTATTTAAATAACAGAATTTACAAAGATCTTCATTGTTGTAGAGACCATCTGTTGCTGCTGCCGCGAGAGGAAACGAAAAGCTAATGAGAACCAACCCTGAGAGGAAGCATTTTACAGTAATTTATTCGAAAAATTAACAAGAGATGGCTAATAATCAGCAGGTTTAACATTACTGAATAGCTTGCATTGCTATACTAACAGCTAACAGCAATTCTAGTGAAAACTCAACTTGGAACATCTGGCAATCCAAAGGTCAGCACCCAACAACGGCAAATAGAACACAAATGTCTAAAACTGTATCCCCTAAAACAAATCTGGAACTCAGTTGTGCTAATAATCATTTGCTAGCAGGATACCAAAAAATGCATAATAATTTAGGATGCTAAGCCAATTGCAGAGACAAAAAAAGCAAGTATTTCAGAGTAACATATCACCCTCCTACTTGCAAAATAGTTAATTAGTGAGATATGGGGTCTATGAACTCGCAAAGCTGCAATAGTAAGACATTATCAAACTATGATTAGCCAGGTCATACTGACCAAAAATAAATCAAGCATTTTATAGTAATTTATTCCACTAATATCCCTCCCTCAAATGGTTAATTGATCAAAGAAGTTGTGCGTATGATGAGAGCGAATTTTATTATGGTTTTTTTATTAACACAGTATACATATGTAAGCGCTCATATCTTGAGTTTGTTGCGTGGCAGGCAAGTTGAACACTGGATACTGGGATAGATCACTGTAATAGAAAAGCAGCAGCTGATCAAGGCTTAGATTCGCAATTCCTTCAGATTATGTATGTATGCAGTGTTCTGTTTTCAGAATTTCATGAGAGGGGCAGGCAGACATTTTGGGTCCTTTTTATGACATGATCAAACTGCTAGACCTAAAGAAAGGAGTAAAGGATTTCTTAGTTGCAATGCATGAATGATGGGTTTAACACCTCAAAAAACTATTACTACTATCCTGACAAAAGAGTGTAACAAAAAACTATCAGCTTACCTACTCACCGGTGTGACAAAGTCCTGCACCGAGTTGTACAAGCACAACGCGCACTCCGCCACCGTGATGTTCCACGGGGGGCACTGGGCAACCGCACGCACTGTGCTGTCCGCTTGCAGGGCGGCGCTCGCCGCCGCCAGCATGCGCGTCGTGCCGTTCGCCTGGAGGGTGGCGTTCGCCGCGGCGAGGGGCACCAGGGACCACGCCACGCCGGCCAGCGTCTCCACGTCGTAGAACCTGGGGTAAACGTAAATCTAAAGGTCATAGCTCCCAAAATAGATGTTCTAGTCACTCCTTTGATGGAGAAATTAAGAGCTCCCAAAAAAACAAAAGACGGAAAGACAAATAAAAAAATACACAACAATGCTACTGTATCCATACAGAAACCTTCCTATGGCTATGCTGACCTAAAATCGATATAAGTCGCATAGACCATACTCCACTTAACCGAAGCATACGGCCTACATAGACCATAGTCCATACCCCGGGCACTACGGCCTTAGTAGCAGTCATGTAACTGAATTTGAAACACATTATATCTAATACTGCTATAAGACCTGGCACAAACTTGCACCCTCATGAACTAATACCGACCTCTCTACGCACCCATAGAACTAGAAGCAAACATATATGCTAGCAGACCATGTATAAGATAATAAACAGAGAAGAAACACATAAGGGTGGACAAACATATATGCTAGCAGACCATTAATCCATTAATTCACAGATCAATAAAAAGATACCGACTATTTTCCATAGCAACTAGACATCGACTAATCAGAACACATAATAATATGCACCATATTTTACAAGGAGTCCTCTTCCTTTGTGTCATTGACTCCTGTTTTGTGCGGTCTAAGGACACCATGTCCTAGCTACTCAACGTTCACAACTATACAATGCCATGCAGTTTTCTTCCATCATATTTAGCTCTACCAATTAGAGAAAATCTTTTTAAATGCTTTAAGGATCCTACTCAAAAGCCATAAGAGTGTGCACACCACTGAGTTCATTAATTACTGGACTCTTACTAGTTTGCAATGTTGGATCTAAATTAAGAAATGAGTGTCCATAAATTGAGCTCCGTTGTTCCAGGCTGACTGACACCTAATAGCGGGCAAAATTTTCTCTAGGAACTGACATCACCCGATGGACATAAGAAAAATCATCAATTCAAACAGTACCACACTAAAAACCACTGAATCTGGACCAAATCGAGGTAACCGACTGATCCAGGACTTGGAACATAGAATGAGCCGGATGACCTTGGTGATGACGCGGTAGGAGATGTAAGACTGGACGCCCGTGCCCATCTTGACGGGATCCGTGACGCAGATCGACAGAAACGGCGCCCTGGCCACCGCCCCGGGCGACCGCGGGCTCTGCGACAGGCTCCTCTCCTGCGAGAGAGTGCATGGATAGATGGATAGATTCAGTACCAAAAAAAAATACCACGGAACACTAAAAGCTCCCAGGCTCAATCAAAAGCACTTGGTCAACAGCCCCAGCTCAACAGAGGACTTGCAAATTACTCTACAGTGAACAAATTCGCTCAGCTTCAGAGTTTACAACTGATTGAGTGCAAACAGGGCAGGGAGGTGGCATACATTACCATCATTCGCAAGAGAATGAGCAGTTAGGAGTGAGGAATTGATGTTTATTTATACAAAACTGATCGACATGAAACTAGTCTCAGTTATGCATCTTACTGCTCTGTCCAGCATTGAAAATGAAACAACGGAATACCTTGTGATGCTGCTGTTGGCTGGTTGTTGTGTTTGCTTGGGTCTTCTTCCTTTCTTCGCAGCAGCCTGATGAATTCCCGAGAAAAAAAACCATCCTATCAGAATATAACAAGTAAACTCCATAGAGGGATGGATGAGTATATGCCTGATCTTGACGGGTTGCTCCCGCCGGCTTCAGTTCTCGGCCACCCTGCTCAGACGCGCCGACCTCGTCCCGCTCGCCTCTCGCCGCTAGCCCCTCGCCCCTCGCTCCTACCCGCCGGCCACCCTGCTCACACCAAATCGCTTCCTATAATAACAGGAGGAGGAGGACGAAATCGTAGAGAATGCGGACGATTACTGAGAGGCCGCTGTTGTTTATACCTGTTAGATCACGCGCCGGCCTCGTCCCGCTCGTGCCTCCCCTCCTCCTCCGCCCGGACCGCTATCGCCTGCGAATGGAACAACAAGAAGTTACCAACGATGAAGGCCCCATGAAGAAAACCATCAGATCAGGCTTCTACCTCGCCGCGCGTGCAGACCCGCTCCTGCTGCCGCCGATGAGAGAAGGGAAGGAGGAAGACCTAGGGTTTCCTGGATTGATGACGGGGGAGGAGAGCTAGGGGAGAGAGGCTCCGTATCTGGGAGGAGGAGGAGAGGAGAACGTGCGGCGGCGGCGGATCTGGGAGGAAGGTGCGATGGGGGTGTGAGCTAGGGTTTGGGCTCCGGGTGGTTTTTTTTTTCTGTAGATGGATGGATGGATGGATGTGGGTTGGAGATATGGATGGATGGATGGACGCCATGTCATGGATCTGTGGAAAGATTTCTCATTGGCTCAAAAAAGGGAATTTGAGGATTTGCCACATGTTTGTTTGCACTTTGAGGATTTGCCTTCGTTTTCATTGTCATCGATTATTCGCGATATCTTTTTCATTTTGGTGATGATTTGCCCCCGGAGGTAGGGACCCACTGGAATATGTCTAAAAAGCTCGTCATGGTACACAAGGTCATCCTCGTCTCTTCCAAAAGAGAAGCAGACGGATGCGTCTCCGCGTGCTCGCTCGTTGTCGTTTAGACAAGTCAAGATGTGAGGACGAGAGCGGAGGCAGGGGATATAGCCGATCCTAACAGGTTGTTGCAGGGGAGGAGGCGGCCAGGGAGCAACGCGGCGAGCAGCGAGAGTGAGGTCATGCAGCCCGTGCACGTGTCACAGTTGACGCCCAGCCAAGAGCAGGGGTGATCGTCATCGTCTGTCCACTTGGCAAGGCGGTCCAGTGGGTCGGCGACGCGAAGACCACCAGGCACCAACCCGACTACGTGATCACGCCGTCGGTTGACGACGACGGATGCTTGCGCCTGGCACATGAATCAACCACGGTGGCTTACCTATTTTGGCCATCGACCTCGGCCTTCTTGGTCTGGAGCGGAGTGGTCAGCACAACAAGGCGGGTTCACGAGCCACAGCAACGAGAGACACTGCTGCGAGCCATGACGAGCAGCCGGGATACGAACGAACAGAGAAACGGGAACGGTCAAACATGAAGCTAGCTAATTTGGGCTCGGGCAGTTTGGTCACTGATTTTGTGTTATATTTCCATGTCGTCCATAAGGGGCAAATCATTAAGACTCTCATAAAGGTGTGGCTAATTATTAGTAACAATAAAAACAGGGGTAAATCCTCAAAGTGTAAACAAACTTGTGGCAAATCTTCAAATTTCCCTTCAAAAAATCAATGATTTAAAATAATTTTCAAGTACTAAAAATAGAGAAATTTTATGAAGCATCTATCAAAAACATTTTGCAAAAGTTCACCATACAAATTTTGAAAAGTTAATTACATAGGTTACTGTAGCTATATTATCGGCTCTCGTGGAAAAGACAAATTTTCGTTGAATCAGCTGGAAGCGTCTCAAATTTGAACTGCATCTATATTATAGTTTGATCTTTATTTTTCCGAAAAATCATTTCTAGGTACACAAGTATCTACTTAATCAGAGAAACATCAAAATATTTTCAAGATTCAACCACTAGGTAGGAACGGTCATACCCGCTGTTTTGACCGCATTTTGAAATGGCCATGAAAAATTCAAAAAAAATCAAAAAAATGGAAAACCTTTGCATTGTGTCATTATATGTGACAGAGTTGCCAGGAAAAATAATAAACTTGTAATACGACAATTATTTTAAAAAAGTGTTCTTAAAAATGAGTTATCATGTGTGAAGATCCATGGCTTTCAAGCCAAATTATCAATCTTATGGCCACATTAATGACATAGTTTGTTGAAATGACATAATATTATGCACAAGGATGCATATTGGAATGACAAACAATATTGATTAAGGAAGTTTTCATTTTCCTGGTATGTAAAAATCATTTTCTATTTTTCAAGTGTCCAAAATGAACTTTTTTGTGAAGGACCTACCATATATTTGTTTCAAAATTGGACCAAATAATTTTTCTAAAATACTAGGCCATATTTAATATATAATTGACAAAATGGTTGGGTGTTAAAGGCTTTTATCGATCTCTCCTAAAAAAGACAAATTTTCGTTCAATCAGCTGAAAGCGGGTCAAATTTAAATTGCATCTACATTATAGTTTGCTCTATATTTTTGCTAAAAACAATTTATAGATACACAAGTATCTATTTAATCATAGAAACATCAAAACATTTCCAAGATTCAACCACTAGGTATGAACGGTCATACCCGCTATTTTGACCGCGTTTTGAAATGGCCATGGAAAATTCAAAACAAATTCAAAAAAATGGAAAACCATTGCATTGTGTCATTATATGTGACAAAGTTACCAGGACAAATAATAAACTTGTAATACGACAATTATTTTAAACAAGTGTTCTTAGAAATGAGCTATCATGTGTGAAGATTCATGACTTTCAAGCCAAATGATCAATCTTATAGCCACATTCATGACATAGTTTGTTGAAATGATATAATATTATGCACAAGGGTGCATATCGGAATGGCAAACAATGTTGATTAAGGAATTTTTCATTTTCCTTGTATGAAAAAATTATTTTCCATTTTTCAAGTGATCAAAGTGAGTTGTTTTGTGAAGGACCTACCATATATTTGTTTTAAAATTGGACCAAATAATTTTTATAAAATACTAGTCCCTATTTAATGTACAATTGACAAAATGGTTGGGTGTTAAAAGATTTTATCCACCTCTCGTGAAAAAGACAAATTTATGTCGATTTAGTTGGAAGCGGGTCAAATTTGAACTGCAGCTGCATTATAGTTTGCTCTTTATTTTTCCCAAAAATCATTTGTAGGTATATAAGTATCTATTTAATCATAAATACATGGTGTGGTGCCTTGACGTCGAGGTTTGCATGGTGGTCGAGGGCCTCAACTCCAGAGTGCGTGAACTTGCATGCGAGTCGCATGGTCACCGCCTAACCGTTGCATTGCTACGCGTTCTAGGTGGAATAGTCATGTCTGGTGGGTTGGACAATCCCTCGATAGGTGTTAGCAACAATAATACAATAGAATAATCTCATGAGGAGACTGAACTAAGCACAAACATGAATTAGCAGCCAAGTGTTTGATTAGCGGTGCGGGTAATTCACATAGACAATGGGCCTAAATTTTGGCTGAGGATGATCATCTACTAAGGAGACTCTCTTGGCAAATTTTTATCTCAAATGGATGAATCTAGGTGGCACTTGCTTTGCAAAGTAACACATTGTGCAGAAATATGGATGTTGAAGCTAGGATCAAATGAATGAATGGATTGACCTAAAATTTGGTGTATGATGTTAATTTGGGCATATGAAGGCACTGTATAAAAATTATACCATTTGGACATGCCAAAGTGACACTTCCTTCACAATGTGTCAATCTGGACAGAAAATGGTAATTAAAACTGGGCTCACATAGATGATTGGATTGAGCTTAAATTTGGAGGAGGATGATAATTTGGGCACATTAAGGTACTGTAAAAAATTCATAAAATTTGGATATACAAAAATTGTACTTCCTTCACAGTGCTCTCTACTGAATAGAATATTGGGAAAAATATTGAGAGAAACTGGCTGAATTAAATGAGCTAAAATTTGGTGCAGTGAGGTTATATGGTCAGTATCATCCCGTGTTAAATTTTTTATCAACTATAAAGCAATATAAAACATAGTTGCTTCACAAAATGAAAATATTACCAAAAACAAAGATTGGATGATGAGCTCATATGAATTGTTAGATGTGGCTAAAATTTTATGGAGAGCTACGTTTTGGGCACATAGATGATGTGGAAAAAATTCAAATCATGAGGATATTACTATCTAGTACTTCCTTCACAAAGCTGTTAGCTGAACACAAACTTTGGAAATTTGCTGAGAAAGATTTACTAGGCAAATTGTTACGAAAGTTTTCATGAGGCAATGACTTGGATAGGAAAGAGTGCCCAAACAATATGAGGGTAATCAAAGAAATAGAAATAGCACTTCCTTCACAAAGTGCTATTCTGAACAGAATAGGAAAATGAATATTTTTGAATTATTTTTGAACTATGGGAAGGAGGGTTTTCACATATTTGAGGAATATATAGTCCAAAGTATTTATGAGAACTTTTCGAGAATTTTCGGAATGACAGAATAGTAGGTTGCTTCACAAACTAGGATCAGGTGGGATATAATGGACCCACGAGTGACATGTCAACATAGTTAGAACATGTTACGACATTTTTACAATCGTCGTAAAAGTTATGACGATCTCATCTTATGCGGTTACGACGTTTTGACTCACATCGTTGTAATTTATATGTAGATTTGATCCCCTCAAACGGTTTACGACGATCTCGGATGAAATTGTCATAGATTTATGACGAATTCATCAACGACATTTTTAAAAACATCACATATGAGCATATTTATTGTAGTGATACTTTACCTTGTGAAGGAATTATCACTTTAGCATAAGAGTTCATATGATGTATTGTTGTTCTATGTGTGATCATGATGCCCTCATGTCCGTATTGTGTTTTATCGACACCTCTATCTCTAAACATGTGGACATGTTTATTGATCTCGGCTTTTGCTTGAGGACAAGCGACGTCTAACCTTGCGGGAGTTGATACGTCCATTTTGCATCATGCTTTCATGTTGATATTTATCACTTTTTGGGCTGTTATTACACTTCACGGTATAATACTTATGCCTTTTCTCTCTTATTTTGCAAGGGTTACATGAAGAGGGAGAATGCCGGCAGCTGGAATTCTGGTCTGAAAAGGGAGCAACTTTGAGATACCTATTCTGTGCAACTCCAAAAGCCGTGAAAATCAACGAGGATTTTTTTGGGAAAAAATACTGGGCGGAAGAAGTGCCGGAGGAGCGCAACCAGGGGGGCACAAGCCTCGTAGGCGCGGCCTACCCCCCGGCCACGCCTAGGGGGCTTGTGGGCTCCCTGGTGGCCCACTGACTCCCCTCTTTTGCTATAAGGAGGGTTTCGTTCAGAAAAAAAATCAAGGAGGAGCTTTCGGGAGGAGTTGTCGCCACCACGAGGCGGAACTTGAGCAGAACCAATCTAGAGCTCCGGCAGGACGATCCTGCCGGGAAACTTCCCTCCCTGAGGGGGAAATCATCGCCATCGTCATCATCAACACTCCTCTCATTAGCGGGGAGTCATCTCCATCAACATCTTCATCAGTACCATCACCTCTCCAAACCCTAGTTCATCTCTTGTAACCAATCTCCGTCTCGCGACTCCGATTGATACCCGTAAGGTTGCTAGTAGTGTTGATTACTCCTTGTAGTTGATGGTAGTTGGTTTTCTTGGTGGAAGATTATATATTCAGATCCTTGATGCTATTCATTACTCCTATGGTCATGAATATATCTATGTTTTGTGAGTAGTTACTTTTGTTCCTGAGGACATGGGATAAGACTTGCTATAAATTGTCATGTGAATTTGGTATTCGTTCGGTATTTTGATATGTTGTATGTGTCTTTTCCTCTAGTGGTATTATGTGAACGTCGACTACATAACACTTCACCATTATTTGGGCCTAAAGGAAGGCATTGGGAAGTAATAAGTAGATGATGGGTTGCTAGAGTGACAGAAGCTTAAACCCTAGTTTATGTGTTGCTTCGTAAGGGGCTGATTTGGATCCACTAGATTAATGCTATGGTTAGACTTTGTCTTAATTCTTCTTTCGTAGTTGCGGATGCTTGCGAGAGGGATTAATCATAGGTGGGATGCTTGTCCAAGTAAGGGCAGTACCCAAGCGCCGGTCCACCCACATATCAAACTATCAAAGTAACGAACGTGAATCATATGAACATATGACAATTAGCTTGACAGAATTTCCCATGTGTCCTCGGGAGCGCTTTACCTCCTATAAGACTTAGTTCGGGCTTGTCGCTTGCTACAAAAGGGATTGGGCCACCATGCTGCACCATCGTTACTTTTGTTACTTGCTACTTGCTACGAATCATCTCACCACACAACTACTTGTTACCGATAATTTCAGTACTTGCAGTTATTACCTTGCTGAAAACTGCTTATCAGATCCTTCTGCTCCTCGTTGGGTTCGACACTCTTACTTATCGAAAGGACTACGATAGATCCCCTATACTTGTGGGTCATCAGGCGGTGGCGGCGTGAGGTCAAGGGCAGCCTCGGATGGCGGCGATAGAGGAGAGTGGGAGAGTGGGGAGAGAGGGGAGAGGGCTGCGGTGGCGTGAGATCGAGGGCGGGCAGGGCGAAGACGGCAATAGAGGAGTGGGGGAGAGGGGGAGAGATCCCGCGCGGTTAACAACTATAGGGTACAGATAGCAGTAGTGTTGGCTAAGTACCAGCGCTATAGCTATATACTTATCGAGAACTACTGCTAACTTTTTTTATTATTTTCTTTTTATTGTTATTATTTTCCTTTCCTTTTCTATTTACTTTTATTTTTTTCTTTTGAATTGCTTTCTCCCTTTTGTTTTTGTTTTTGTTTTTTGTTTTTATCCCGACGGTCTCGCACAAAGTCGATAAAAACGTCTCCCTCCCACACTGCACGAATATGACCAGAACCATGTTGTGGTAATTGAAGGGGATACAATGTATACTTCATTTGACCGATAACGGTTACATAAGTGCATACACAAAAGACAAACATATATATAAATGATGGTTTCTCAGCTGCGTCGAAGACGTTTCACATTGAACTTCTTCCCTTTCTTGTTCGTTGTCGAATAATTGAGCCCCTCATTATGACTTTTCCAACACCATGGAGTATGATCTTTCTTAGGTAATGTAGTCTTGATTCTTCTTTTCACGTATGCTTCATCGTCATCATCATCTTCCCACATTGTGTTGTCATATTGGTCGTAGTCTTCATCGTTGGCGACTCCGTCCATTCCGACGATGCTCCTTTTGCCTCTCCTCACGACAAGACGACTGGGATTGGTCAACTCGGTTATGAAGAAGCATTGTGTCATGTGCTTAGCGTGTATCCACGGCTCAGTTTTGGCGATGACGTTAACATTATTGGTAGCGCTCTTTGCGTCGGTATAGACATGGTAGTGTAATACTTGTTTTTGTCTTAGGACGGCCTTAGCCTATCTGGCATGGAACATCTTCTCATCGTGCGTTCCAGCATAGTTAAGCTCCCAGTTCTCTTCCACCCCTTCCGTAGAATCTATCATTTGTGCCGTTTGAGTCGGTCACGCATTCAATCATCACCCCTGAGTTCTGGTAATCACTGTCCATGTCTTTGGACTTCATGTAGAAATGTACCCGTTGATATCGTATGCCTGATAGGAAGCGAGTTTGGGCGCGGGGTCATGTGCTAAGGCGTGTATGAGAAATCCGTCTGAACTGCCCTCTTCCGGTGGATTAGCAAGAACTTTCTCTTTGAACCAACGCAAGAAAGTGGCATTGTGCTCTACAGTAACTTCGTCGTCCGTATTGCGCATCCCCTGATCACGGTACTTCTTTGCGATGATTTCTTTGTGTAGTGTCACATAATCATCTACCACATCTAGGTGTTGTAGCACTACTAATTTAGCCATGTCAAAGTCGTCCCGTCGACGTCGATCCGTGTAGTCCACGTGCAATTCCCTCCGGTCGTTGTTGTCACCTTCTCCTCCTAGCCTCCCATGGTGCTTCTTGACGGGCAAACCAACAACAGGGTCTCCCTCACCAATATAATTCTCGTAAAAGGAATTGCAGTCTTAGGTCAGATACCCCTGGACAATGCTCTCATCGGGACGAGAATTGTTACGAACAAATCCTTTGATCACCCCATTCATCCTTTCAAACGACATCATGTTGTGAAGGAATGTTGGCCCAAGGTCGATGATGTCGTCCACGATGTGTTCAGACAGATGCACCGTGACGTCAAAGAATGCGGGCGGAAGTACATCTCAAGCTCACATTGTATGACAACGATCTCTTCCTATAGCCTTCAAGGTTTCATCACACTGATGGAGTTTCGAGAGATAACATTGAAGAAGTTCCAGCGACCAGTAAGCGTGTCACAGACGTGCTTTTACATTGTTTCTCTAATGGCAGCCAAGAGTATCTCCGTCATCATCACGTGGCAGTCATGTGACTTCATCCCGCTAAACCTTTTCTTCTTGGTGTCTAGAAATCTTCTTATCTTCCCACAGTAACCAGAACTGACTTTGACTCCCGTAAGACACTTGATGAATTGATCGATCTCCTTGACACTTAAGGTGAAGAAAGAAGGGGGCAATAATTCTCCTCCTTGTTGAATTTTCTGCCCCTTGGCCCCGCCTCCGTCTCCGTCTCCGTCTCCTCCGTCGACTTATTACGGGGCATGTGGAAATCTCTCCTGATATCCAAATCTTCCAAGTCTTTCTTTGCCTTTGGCTCATCCTTGGTCTTCTCCGGCATGTTCATCAGTGTGCCAAGCAATCTCTCGAGGACATTCTTCGTGATATGCATTTTATCAAGGCAATGAGGCATGTCGTGATTGGGCCAGTACTCCAAGTCCTAGAAAACAGACCTGGTTTTCCATACATTCCGCAGCGGCTCCAGTGCCTTTTCCATCTTTCTCAACGCAAGGCACTATTCCCAGTTATTCAACAGCTCGTTGATTTCGGTGTTGCTCCTCTTACGTGGAGGCCCTCGATGCTCAGCCAAACCATTGAATAGATATCCTCATTTTCTCCATGGGTTATCCTTCTCGAGCCATCTACCATGCCCCATGTACACGATTTTCCCAGACCCACCATCTTTCGTTGACGTAAGCTGCTCAGACATTGTATCATCCATGCACCTCGTGCATCCGCAGTATCTTTGGCACACTTGGCCTGAGGTGTACGCGTAACCGAGATAGTCGTGCACCGTCATCATCAGCGTGGCTCTCATATAGAAATAATCTCCTGTGCTAGAGTCCCATGTCTTGGCCGACGATTTCCATAACGTGTCCAGCTCCTCTTTCAGAAGCTCCATATACAGGTTAATATTATTTCCCCATTGTTTCGACCCTTGAATTAGCATGCTCATGTGTATGTACTGTATCTTCCTGCACTTCAATGGGGGAGGTTGTACATCCATACGAAGACGGACCATGTGTTGTGGTTGGTGCTCTGGTTTCCAAACGGATTCATGCCATCGGTACTCGCACCAAGCACGATGTTCCTTGCATCTTCTCCGAAAAATCGATATCCAGCGTTGAATGCTCTCCATTGGCTAGCATCTGTGAGGTGTCTCAGCTTCAGATCATCTCCATCGTCGGGCTTCTTCCTCTCCGTGTGCGAGTGCATAGGCTTTGCTTCCTTATGATTTATGAAATACCGCTGCAGACGGGGAGTGATCGGAAAGTTCCATACAACTTTATGAGGAGCTTTCTTTCCTGCCTTCTTGTATCGAGAAGCATTGCACACTGGACAACTAGGTTTTTCCGCATGCTCCCCCCCCCCCCCGATAAATGATGCAATCGTTGATGCATGCGTTGTATTTAATGTGCGGCAGATCAAGAGGGCAAACGATATTATTGGCCTCCTCAACACTAGTAGTACACTGGTTCCCCACAGGAAGAACTTTATTATGTTGATACTTCAAATACTCATCGAGGCTTTTGTTTGTCCATTTGTTTTTGTCCTTCGTCTTTAGAAGTTCGAGCGTGAAACTCAAGAGGCTCACCCCGGGATCGCAACCATAATACAATGGAGTCTTCGAGTCTACTTCAAGTTGCGCCAGCTTGGCCTCCTCTCTAGAAGCAACTCTATCTCTAGTCCTAGTCTTGCGAAGGAGGTCCCATTTATGAGGGTCTTGCATGACTGAACTTAGTAGCGTCAAAGACTGGTCTGTGTCCGTCGCCTCTTCTCCGCCATGTTCGGACTCTTCTTTTGTTGGGGAATGTTGCATGGGAAACAAAAAAATTCCTACGCACACGCAATACCTATCATGGTGATGTTCATCTATGAGAGGAGATTCAGATCTACGTACCCTTGTAGATCGCAAAGCGGGAAGCGTTAAGAAACGCGGATGATGTAGTAGTACAGCCTCGTGATTCAAATCACCGTAGTCGTACGATCCGTCCCACGATTCGATCCGATCTAGTGCCGAACGGACAGCACCTCCACGTTCAGCACACGTACAGCTCGATGACGATCTCGGCCTTCTTGATCCCGCAAGCAAGACAGAGAAGTAGATGAGTTCTCCGGCAGCGTGACGGCGCTCCGGTGGTGGTGATGATCTACTCCTGCAGGGCTTCGCCCGGGCTCCGCAGAAATACGATCTAGAGGAAAAATCGTGATGTTTGTGGTGGGGTTGCCGTGCCAAAAGTTGTCTCAAATCAGCCCTAAAACACCACTATACATAGGAGGAGGAGAGAGAGTCTTGCCTTGAGGGCCAAGCCCTCAAGGGGGTGCACCGGTGCTAGGAGGAGGAGTTGGACTCCCATCCCAATTCGGTTTGGGGGAAGGAGTCCACTCCTTCCTTCCCACCTCCCTCTTTTTCCTTTTTATTTTTGTTTTCTTCTGGTATTTTCTCTTGTGGCTCCATGGGCCCCTTAGGCTGATTCCACCAGCCCACTAAGGACTTGTGGCACCACCCTATGACCTTGGTCTCACTCCCGGGTGGGTGGGCCCCTCCCGGTAAACTCGCGAAACCCATTCGTCACTCCCGGTACAGTGCCGGTAATGCCCGAAACCTTCCGGTAACAAAAAGAAACCATCCTATATATCAATATTAGTTTCCGGACCATTCCAGAAACCCTCGTGATGTCTGTGGTCTCATCCGGGACTACTAACAACATTCGGTAACCACACATATAACTCAACTATACTAAAACATCATCAAACCTTAAGTGTGCAGACCCTACGTCTTCGAGAACTATGCTGACATGACCCGAGACACTCCTCGGTCAATAACCAATAGCTGGACCTGGATGCCCATATTAGATCCTACATACTCTCCGAAGATCTTATCGGTTGAACTTCAGTGCCAAGGATTCGTATAATCACGTATGTCATTCCCTTTCTCCTTCGGTATGTTACTTGCCCGAGATTTGATCGTCGGTATCCGCATACCTATTTCAATCTCGTTACCGGCAAGTCTCTTTTCCCGTTCCGTAATACAAGATCCCGTGACTTACACTAAGTCACATTGCTTGCAAGGCTTGTGTGTGATGCTGTATTACCGAGTGGGCCCCGAGATACCTCTCCGTCACACGAAGTGACAAATCCCAGTCTTGATCCATACTAACTCAATGGACACCTTCGGAGATACCTTTAGAGCACCTTTATAGTCACCCAGTTACGTTGTGACGTTTGATACACACAAGGTATTCCTCCGGTGCCAGTGAGTTATATGATCTCATGGTCATAGAAACAAATACTTGACACGCAGAAAACAATAGCAATAAAATGACACGATCAATATGCTACGTCCATAAGTTTGGGTCTAGTCCATCACATGATTCTCCTAATGATGTGATCCAGTTATCAAGTGACAACACTTGCACATAGTCAGAAAACCTTGACTATCCTTGATCAACTGGCTAGTCAACTAGAGGGTCACTAGGGACATTGTTTTGTCTATGTATCCACACATGTATCTATGTTTTCATTCAATACAATTATAGCATGGATAATAAACGATTATCTTGAAACAGGAAATATAATAATAACTTATTTATCATTGCCTCTAGGGCATATTTCCAACATCTTTGTCGTGTCCGGAATCTTCTCTGCCGCCATGTACGGTCTCTTCCCTGTAGCCATGTCTGGCGCCATCGTCTTCGTGTCGATCGGCCATCTCTTAGTCTAGCCCCATGTCGCCATTCTCTACCTTGTGGACGTCCTCATCATCATCTTCACTTATCAACCGAGTATGGCCATCCATGAAACCATTCATCAGCACGTGCGCCTTCAAACTGCCACAACCAAAATGGTCAAAAATTACCCCTTCTTTGCATCTTGTACACATACATCAAATCCCAGTTCAATTATTTGCCTACAGGTCCATCACCGCGGATAGCAAGTATCGCTCCACCTTCCTTCCACTCACCTTCCTTCTACTCACCTTCATGGCATCAAAGTCATATAAAAATTTGGCATGACCTTGCCTAAAAGTAGGACATATCGAGTTTGCTCGAAATTCGCCGAAACGGAAATAAAATCGACATTTCGGAAAAACATAAGCAACTCACATGGCATGTCACTCACACAAATCCCTTCATATCGCAAACACACATATTCCCATTCTTGAAATGCACAACTTTTTTACTCACCCATATCTCGAGAGAGATTGTACACGGTTAGAGCAAGTACAATAGAGCTGAGTCAGCTGGCTATAAGGAATAAAGTAGTATATTTTTGCTTAGCTGAAGGAGAGAGAAGGTAAGCGGGCTCTTAGTTAAGAGCCAGCTCTAGCACGTGCTCCTAGGCACTTTGTGAGAATGAAAGGTGGGTCATATAATAAATAAGTAGTACACTCTTCTAACCAACTATTGTACATGTTAGCTATAAGATGTGCTATAGGTGACATGGCATGAGCTTACAGCCGGCAGCCGGCTCTACTATTGTACTTGCTCTTAGATCATTAGGCCTTCGCGACCTATAGGGATCGAAAATGGATGGCTAAATAGCTAGCTAGATCTAGTTGTTGGGAGGAGAGATGACTCTAGCTAACTAATGGAGAAGGAGAGAGATGATCTAGCTAGATCTATATGTATGAAAGGAGGGAGAGACAAATAAATATAGCAGATAGAGCTAGAAGAGGCCATTTATGGAGGAGAACTATGATGGATGGGGCATTAATGGGAAGAGAAGAGAGGTAGAAGAAAGAGAGAAGAAGGGCAATAATGATGGAGAAGTAACTTAGAGAGGGGAGAGGAGAAAGGAGGGGAGAGGGTAAAGGGGGGTGGATGGAAAGGTAGGACCAGCCATGATTAGCGGTAGCGCTAGATTCCTCAGGGCGCTACTGCTATGGGTCGTAGTAGTAGCGCTTGTCAGGAGCATCGCTACTACTAAGTGGGGTCCAATAGCAATAGTGGTGTTCTAGCAGCACGCGATACTGCTAAAATCTTAACAGTAGCACTGTATTTTGAGCCGTGCTGCTACTGCAGATAGCGTCGGTGGGCTTGTTGGGTCTCACTTAACAGTAGCGTCCTTAAAATTTTCAGCGCTACTCCTAAGGCATGGCATGCATCGATCCTGGGCTGGCATGCCATGCCTCAGATGCAACCTTGGGTTGGGGAGAAAAATAAATGAAATCCATTGGTGCGTGGAGCTCACGCTCAGTTAATGTGCAGAGTAGACAAGATAGTGGTTGCCCTTCCCTAATGGCTAGCTAGCTCCAGCATGCATTTGCATCGATACTGGCGAACTTAATTAGAGGACTGCGCGTTTGGGGTTTAGTTTTTAAATAAAAAAAGTGTTTTAAGCAAGCAAGCAAGCAAGCATGAGGAAACACACCATCTTGTCGATTCGTGCTTGGCAACCTGCTTTGCCGGTTGTGAAACTTATCTCCCTGTAACCCTGTTTGCAAAGCCAGGGGCGGTGCATTGTTTTACTACAGCTAGCAGTGAGACAAAGTGATGCTGGTCGACTTCCCATTGACTAGAAACGGATAGTCACCAGTAGAAGACGAGCCTTTGACCTGGATCTTTAGTCCCGGCCTGTCTCTGGGCCGGGACTAAAGGCCCGGGCACGTCGTCTCAATTTTCAATGCCTCCCTCGAGGCTTTAGTCCCGGCCCGTAAGGAGCCTTTAGTCCCGGTTCGTGTCCTAAACCGGGACTAAAGGGCTACGCGGTGGGCAGTGGTGGTGGCAACCGTTCGTATCCCCCTTTAGTCCCGGTTGGTGGCTCAACCCGGGACTAAAGGCCTAACATGTGGCCTGCCGTAGTGGTGGCAACCGTTGGTATACCTCTTTAGTCCCGGTTGGTGGCTCAACCCGGGACTAAAGGCCCAAACGGTTTGCATCCCGCGTCGTTTCGGGCGATGAAAAGCACGAACCGAAGCGTACAGTCGCCATTTCTCTGTTCTTCTTCTCTCTCGCGTCGTCCTCTCTGTTCTTCTCCTCTGTTCTTCTCCTCTCTTCTTCCCTTCTCTTCTTTCACCATGCCAACTATCTTTCGTGAGGTGCTCGCGCATGGCACGACCAAGCTCCGTGTCGTGTACACGAACCTGAGCAGGGAGGTGCCGTTTTTTCTTCAACAGTTGAAGGAACGATGGTTTGACCACGCAGCGGATCATGAGAAGTTCTTCGGGCTTGATCTGGAGTACACGGCCGATCAACGCGGTGTTGCCGTCATCCAACTATGCTTCGCACGCCATGTCTTGATCTTCCAATAGGCGAGGTAAGTTTTGAGGCTTTCTTTGATCCAAGATAATGACATTGTAAGTTTATTTCTTTCAATCATAGTTGGTTCCCTTCAAATAGTTGTAGTGAAACAATTTTGATTAGTTGAAGGGGAGCACAATCTAATTGGAATAATGTTCCATAATCTGAAAAATCGTATTAGAATCAACTAGTGTTTAATATGTTCCATTGGAATCATAGTTGGTTCCCTTCAAATAATTGTAGTGAAACAATTTTGATTAGTTGAAGGGGAGCGCAATCTAATTGGAATAGTGTTCCATAATCTGAAAAATCGTATTAGAATCAACTAGTGTTTAATATGTTCCATTGGAATCATAGTTGGTTCGCTTCAAATAGTTGTAGTGAAACAATTTTGATTAGTTGAAGGGGAACACAATCTGATTGGAATAGTGTTCCATAATCTGAAAAATCGTATTTGAATCAACTAGTGTTTAATATGTTCCATTGGAATCATAGTTGGTTCGCTTCAAATAGTTGTAGTGAAACAATTTTGATTAGTTGAAGGGAACACAATCTGATTGGAATAGTGTTTCACAATCTGAAAATTCTGATTGGTTCAATATGTTCCATTGAAATCATAGTTGTAGTGATACAATTTTATGCGGTGTTCTTTGATCCAAGGTTATGAAAATTGAATATAGCTAGTGATCTCTCTAGGTTCCATTGGATAGCAATATGATATGTCATAGTCATGAAAATTGCATATAGCTAGTGATCTCTCTAGGTTCCATTGGATAGCTATAGTGATCTCTCTAGGTTCCATTGCATATGTTCTATTTGAATCCTAAAGATAAGTTTCTCTTTAGTTGTAGTGAAACATGTTTCCTTATTGCAGCAGTATGTAACATTTGTTCCATTTTAATTTGTTTCCGTTGCAAGAGTGACAAGCATTGTCCAGAACTCATGGAGTTCCTTTGCAGCGGCATCACTTTTGCTTCCGTTGACATAAGGAACGACAAGCTGAAGATGAGGCACAGCTTCGGTATTGAGATACCAGCTGGTTGCCTCGTTGATCTCCAAACGATATTCAGGCTCGACATGACAGGACTTCGATGGCTCATATGGCAGTTGCCTTGATCGACAAGTCATATGGTGATATGAAGACCGGTTTCCCAAAGTATCAGCACAAACTTTGGGAGAAGGGCCCACTTGATGATACCAACATTGAGTATGCAGCAAAAGATGCATACGTTTCATACGAGTTGTACCGCAAGATTCAAGTCGTCAACTATGGCCAGCGTCACCTCGAGGAACGTGGACATTCTGATTTAGATGATTCAGACGAGTAGTGTTCTGAACGTCGAACACTTGTATATATATCTATGGTAGCTATTATTATGTACTATTTGGACTAGTATCATGTACTTCTTGGACCAATTTATACATGTCTAGTTTCTGTTTGTGCCATTATAGTTTCCAAATTTGAATGGTTTAGCCCTTTCTAACTTCATTTGCTACTTTTGAATGGTTTAGCCCTTTCTAACTTCATGGTATCATGCATTTCGACCACATATATATACAAAAAGTCTTCAGTTCAAAAAATGAAATTCCTTTTATAACAGATCTGTTTTTGATTAAAACAATCATTTAAAAATGAAAGACCATTAGTCCCACGTGGCGTACAGCGGAACCACGTGGCGTGCAGCGGAACCACGTGGCGTGCCGCGGAACCACTTTTATTGTGGGGGTCGCTTCTCCTTCTTCTCCTTGTGCTAGATATTGGTTATGCACTAGGGGAAGTAGGAGTAGCGACCATCATCGACGGTTGAAAAATCAGGTGAGCTAGTGGCCACCATATATGAGAGAAGAAGAATGTCGTCTCTTATTGTGGGGGTCGCTTCTACTTCGAGAGATATTGTCCATTTTCTGATGTGCCTTTGAATGGTGCATTTTGAACACACAAAAAGTATGGAGTTCAAATAAGTTCAAAAAAATGAAATCCCTTTGTAAGAGATGAGTTCTCGTTCGAAACCCTGCTACTTCGAGAGAGATTGTCAGTTTTGTACACGAACTGCATCCAGTTTTTGTCGTAGCCCTCTCAACTTTTTAACACATGCTATGTGGATGAAATGATGATAGCATGCTAACTTTCAACATTTTGAGAGTCCATTTGTAGTGCTTTTCAATTTCAGGGTCAACTAGCTCAAAAAAATAAGTAAATGCACGAAATATACCAAATGAAGTCAGAAATTGTTGAAATTTTCTGATGTTCCTTTGAATAGTGCATTTTGAACACACAAAAAGTATGGAGTTCAAATAAGTTCAAAAAAATGAAATCCCTTTGTAAGAGATGAGTTCTCGTTCGAAACCCTGCTACTTCGAGAGAGATTGTCAGTTTTGTACACGAACTGCATCCAGTTTTTGTCGTAGCCCTCTCAACTTTTTAACACATGCTATGTGGGTGAAATGATGATAGCATGCCAACTTTCAACATTTTTAGAGTTCATTTGTAGTGTTTTTCAATTTCAGGGTCAACTAGCTCAAAAAAATAAGTAAATGCAGGAAGAATACCAAATGAAGTCAGAAATTGTTGAAATTTTGTGATGTGCCTTTGAATGGTGCATTTTGAACAAACAAAATGTATGGAGTTCAAATAAGTTCAAAAAAATGAAATCCCTTTGTAAGAGATGAGTTCTCGTTCGAAACCCTGCTACTTCGAGAGAGATTGTCAGTTTTGTACACGAACTGCATCCAGTTTTTGTCGTAGCCCTCTCAACTTTTTAACACATTCTATGTGGGTGAAATGAAGATAGCATGCCAACTTTCAACATTTTCAGAGTTCATTTGTAGTGCTTTTCAATTTCAGGGTCAACTAGCTCAAAAAAAAATAAGTAAATGCACGAAATATACCAAATGAAGTCAGAAATTTTTGAAATTTTGTGATGTTCCTTTGAATGGTGCATTTTGAACGCACAAAAAGTATGGAGTTCAAATAAGTTCAAAAAAATGAAATCCCTTTGTAAGAGATGAGTTCTCGTTCGAAACCCTGCTACTTCGAGAGAGATTGTCAGTTTTGTACACGAACTGCATCCAGTTTTTGTCGTAGCCCTCTCAACTTTTTAACACATGCTATGTGGGTGAAATGATGATAGCATGCCAACTTTCAACATTTTCAGAGTTCATTTCTAGTGCTTTTCAATTTCAGGGTCAACTAGCTCAAAAAAAATAAGTAAATGCACGAAATATACCACATGAAGTCAGAAATTGTTGAAATTTTGTGATGTTCCTTTGAATGATGCATTTTGAACACACAAAAGGCATGGAGTTCAAATAAGTTCAAAAAAAATAAAATCCCTTTGTAAGAGATGAGTTCTCGTTCGAAACCCTGCTACTTCGAGAGAGATTGTTAGTTTTGTACACGAACTGCATCCAGTTTTTGTCGTAGCCCTCTCAACTCTTTAGCACATGCTATGTGGGTGAAATGATGATAGCATGCCAACTTTCAACATTATCAGAGTTCATTTGTAATGCTTTTCAATTTCAGGGTCAACTAGCTCAAAAAAAAAAGTAAATGCATGAAGAATACCAAATGAAGTCAGAATTGTTGAAATTTTTTGATGTTCGTTTGAATGGTGCATTTTGAACACACAAAAAGTATGGAGTTCAAATACGTTCAAAAAAATGAAATCCCTTTGTAAGAGATGAGTTCTCGTTCGAAACCCTGCTACTTCGAGAGAGATTGTCCGTTTTGTACACGAACTGCATCCAGTTTTTGTTGTAGCCCTCTCAACTTTTTAACACATGCTATGTGTGTGAAATGATGATAGCATGCCAACTTTCAACATTTTTAGAGTTCATTTGTAGTGCTTTTCAATTTCAGGGTCAACTAGCTCAAAAAAATTAGTAAATGCACGAAATATACCAAATGAAGTCAGAAATAGTTGAAATTTTGTGATGTTCCTTTGAATGGTGCATTTTGAACACACAAAAAGTATGGAGTTCAAATAAGTTCAAAAAAAATGAAATCCCTTTGTAAGAGATGAGTTCTCGTTCGAAACCCTGCTACTTCGAGAGAGATTGTCCTGCTTCCAGTTTTTGTCGTAGCCCTCTCAACTTTTTAACACATGCTATGTGGGTGAAATGATGATAGCATGCCAACTTTCAACATTTTCAGAGTTCATTTGTAGTGCTTTTCAATTTCAGGGTCAACGAGCTCCAAAAAAAAAAGTAAATGCACGAATTATACCAAATGAAGTCAGAAATTGTTGAAATTTTGTGATGTGCCTTTGAATGGTGCATTTTGAACACACAAAAAGTATGGAGTTCAAATAAGTTCAAAAAAATGAAATCCCTTTGTAAGAGATGAGTTCTCGTTCGAAACCCTGCTACTTCGAGAGATAATAGTTTGGATAGTCAAAATTATTAATTATGAAAATAAAAAATAGTTTTGCATTATTTATTCAATTTGAAACACTTTTCATTATCATAGTTTTGTCAAATTCTCAAATATGCAAAAAGAATTTTTAATAAACATAGTTTTTAATTGAAAATAACAAAATAGATAATAGTTTGGATAGTCAAAATTATTAATTATGAAAATAGAAAATAGTTTTGCATTATTTATTCAATTTGAAACACTTTTCATTATCATAGTTTTGTCAAATTCTCAAATATGAAAAAAGAATTTTTAATAAACATAGTTTTTAATTGAAAATAACAAAATAGATAATAGTTTGGATAGTCAAAATTATTAATTATGAAAATAGAAAATATTTTTGCATTATTTATTCAATTTCAAACACTTTTCATTATCATAGTTTTGTCAAATTCTCAAATATGCAAAAAGAATATTTAATAAACATAGTTTTTAATTGAAAATAACAAAATAGATAATAGTTTGGATACTCAAAATTGTTAATTATGAAAATAGAAAATAGTTTTGAATTATTTATTCAATTTCAAACACTTTTCATTATCATAGTTTTGTCAAATTCTCAAATATGCAAAAACAATTTTTAATAAACATAGTTTTTAATTGAAAATAACAAAATAAGTTAATAGTTTGGATAGTCAAAATAATTAATTTTGAAAATAGAAAAAAATTGAAACTATATGAGAAATCATGGACAAAATTCAACATGAATTCACTTTGAATTCAGATTGAATTTGATCCACAATTTCGAATATAATTTCAATTGTTAGTAAGTTTAGGCCCGTAAGCCTGCTTTAGAGAGGAGCTCGATGGACAAGCTGCGACGGGGCTTATAAACAAGTGTTAGTCCCCCTCGCTGGGCGAGGTGGGACTAAACTTATCGTGCAGCCGAGGAGGGGCTTTAGTCCCGGGTGGAGCCACGCCCCGGGACTACAGACCCCCTTTAGTCCCGGTTGGAGCCACGCCCCGGGACTAAAGACCCCCTGCTTCCCGCCTCTTGGTCTGCCCGAAAAGAGGCCTTTAGTCCCGGGTCGTAGCTCCACCCAGGACTAAAGGGGGTCTTTAGTCCCGGCCCGAGTCACGCACTGGGACTATAGATCCACCTATATAAGCGGGACTTCGAAAATTTCCAACCCAATTCGTCCATTTCTCTTCTTCTTCCTCTCGTTCTCCTGCCCGGCGCGGCACATCGACGAACTAACCGGCGCCGTCAGGCCGTCGGCCGTCCTCCTCGCCGCCGCCTGCCGTCCTCCTCGCCGCCTCACCGTCCTCCTCGCCGTCGCGCCGTCCTCCTCGCCGCGCGTCGTCGACACCTCCAGCCGGTAAGCCCCCCGCCCCCTCCTCCCCAACACTCCGGCCAGTATAGAAGAAAAGAAGAAAAAGGAGAAGAGAAGAAGAAAAAAGGAGAAGAAAGGAAGAAAAAGAAGAAAAAGGAGAAGAAAAAAAGAAAAAGAAAAGATTTTTTTTGTCATTTAATTCCTATTGTTATTAGGTTTGTGCTAGATTATTAGGGTTAGTAATATTTAGAATTAGGTTAGGGTTACAAGAAGAAGAAATATGAACAAAAATAAGAAAATAAGATTAGGAAAAATGAAAATAAGAAGAGGAGAAGAAAAGAATAAAAAGTGTATATTGTATAGTGTATATGCTTAAGTGTATAGTGTATAAAGTGTATAGTGTATAAGGAGAGGAGGAATTTTGCTATAGTGTATATAGTGTATAGTGTATAAGAAGAGAACAAAAGAAGAGGAGGAGAAGAGAAGAAAAGAAAAGGAGGAGAAGAAAAATGAAAATAAGTGTTAATAGTTTAATTTTGCAATTGTATATGCTTAAGTGTTAATAGTTTATTTTTAGCAAAAAAATTAATAGAACTAGTTTATTTTTTAGATTGTGGCTTATCGAATTCGATTTTTCAACGTCGTCAGAGAGATCGGCGGGCTCGGCATCGTGACCGCGAGCACAGAGCGAGGCGACGGCTGGTTCGCCGTACCTGCCACGCCTCCTTCCACACCTTTTTGATCCAGGATTCGAAATTTGAAAAGCGGTCGTTCCCCTCTCCCTCTTCCCCATTTGCTTTCGCCACCGCCCTCCTCCTTCTTCTTCATCCAGCGGACTACCGCCGCCTCCCAAAATTGTACATGGACGGCCTGGAGGACTCTGACGGCTACTACGACGCCGCTGCTGACGGCTCCTCCTCCTCCCCTCTGCCGCCGCCTCCCAAAATCAGACGGGGATGACGTGGTCGGCGTCTCCAGCTCTGACGATGAGGCGGCGACCACGGACGACGTCAACGGCCTGGAGGACTTCGACGGCTACTACGACGCCGCTGCTGACGACTCCTCCTCCTCCCCTCCGCCGCCGCCTCCCAAATCGGACGGGGATGACGTGGTCGACGTCTCCAGCTCTGACGATGAGGCGGCAACCACGGCGGTGGTCAGGAGGTAGGTCAAGGTAGAGAAATTGCAGGTCCCACCTCCAGCAGTCGCGTCCGCCTTAGCCACCAATCGTGGCAGCCAGGAGGAGGAGACCGGCAACAAGGGGAAGAAAACCGCGGCAGGAGCTTGTTCACGAACGAAATTCCCATGCGGTAGGAGCGGAGCAGCGCGCGGTGGAAGGATGGGATGACGCCGCCATCGACCGTGACGAAGTAGCCCACGGTCAGGGCTGGCGCGGACGAAGCATGAGCCACATAACCACGGCCTTTTGGTTTGAGGAAATCCACCAGGCCGGCTAATTTTTTTGATCTCATCCATTGTTCACGTGAGTAGACCATGTGTAAAAAAATTGAATTGATTTGGAGGAGGTCGAAAAAATCAGTTGCTTACAAAAACTGGTTTAAGTGAGACCAAACGGTCCGTTCCTACGCAAGTGAGTTTTTTATTTCGACCAAATAAGCCCAAATTTGTTTTACATGGTGGCATGCATGCCATAAACAGGATTATCAAGAAAATTCCACGAAATGTGAAGTTTATAATGTCCACTGCGTCAGTTAATCTTGCCACAACATCCCCTCGCGGCCTCGCCTCACCCCAGACCCAGACGCCATCCAATACCAACAACCCCAGGCCCGGGCAGCGGGAGCCCGCGCCGCCGCCCTACAAAAACTGGTTTAAGTGAGACCAAATGGTCCGTTCCTAAGCAAGTGAGTTTTTTTATCTCGACCAAATAAGCCCAAATTTGTTTTACATGGTGGCATGCATGCCATAAACAGGATTCGAAATTTGAAAAGCGGCCTAGTTCACCGCAGCTCATGCAGAGGATCAGTCTGTGCCGCTAGTAACAGAACCCGCTTGCCGGAGTAGAGCTCCTGGCCGACGTAGTTCACCGCAGCTCATGCAAAGGATCAGTCTGGGCCACTACTACATTGGCCGCGTCGAACAGAACCCGCTGGCCGAGGACATGCACCAGGCATTGAACTACCTCGGCCAGGAACTCTACTCCAGGAAGGCGAGCTCTTGGCGGAGGTAGTTCACCACTGCACGTGCGAGATCCTGCACCGTGTATCACAGCCGGCGGGTTCGTGCCCGTGAAATGGGCCTTTGTACCACCTATCGGCAAAATGGTCAAATTCTTGTATCCAAGTTTGCCCCCGCCGCCGGTCTCCGTCGGAGCTGCCCACCGCTGGTGATCGTCCCGCCGACAAGAAAGTCTACCCCGCACCCGTCCACGCCGCCGTCTGTCCTCCTAGGCGCCCAAGACGTTCTACAGATGCAACTCCGGCACCCAAGATACTTGCGGCAATTGTCGTGCCTACATCACGACCACGGCGCTAATGCTCGTGTCGTCGATCGAGTCCAGGGGCCAGGTGGCGTAGGAGGATGTTGTCGTCAACGATAATCGGCAAAATGATCAAATTCCTACAGTTGAACCTGCGACGACATCTAGCTCGTAGGAAAGTCATAGGCAGGACAGACATGGATTGAGATCCACGGTTGGCCTTGGCCGCGCCGAACAGAACCCACTTGCCGGAGTAGAGCTCCTGGCCGACGTAGTTCACCGCAGCTCATGCAGAGGATCAGTCTGGGCCACTACTACATTGGCCGCGTCGAACAGAACCCGCTGGCCGAGGACATGCACCAGGCATTGAACTACCTCGGCCAGGAACTCTACTCCAGGAAGGCGAGCTCTTGGCGGAGGTAGTTCACCACTGCACGTGCGAGATCCTGCACCGTGTATCACAGCCGGCGGGTTCGTGCCCGTGAAATGGGCCTTTGTACCACCTATCGGCAAAATGGTCAAATTCTTGTATCCAAGTTTGCCCCCGCCGCCGGTCTCCGGCGGAGCTGCCCACCGCTGGTGATCGTCCCGCCGACAAGAAAGTCTACCCCGCACCCGTCCGCGCCGCCGTCTGTCCTCCTAGGCGCCCAAGACGTTCTACAGATGCAACTCCGGCACCCAAGATACTTGCGGCAGTTGTCGTGCCTACATCACGACCACGGCGCTAATGCTCGTGTCGTCGACCGAGTCCAGGGGCCAGGTGGCGTAGGAGGATGTTGTCGTCAACGATAATCGGCAAAATGATCAAATTCCTACAGTTGAACCTGCGACGACAGCTAGCTCGTAGGAAAGTCATAGGCAGGACAGACATGGATTGAGATCCACGGTTGGCCTTGGCCGCGCCCAACAGAACCCACTTGCCGGAGTAGAGCTCCTGGCCGACGTAGTTCACCGCAGCTCATGCAGAGGATCAGTCTGGGCCACTACTACATTGGCCGCGTCGAACAGAACCCGCTGGCCGAGGACATGCACCAGGCATTGAACTACCTCGGCCAGGAACTCTACTCCAGGAAGGCGAGCTCTTGGCGGAGGTAGTTCACCACTGCACGTGCGAGATCCTGCACCGTGTATCACAGCCGGCGGGTTCGTGCCCGTGAAATGGGCCTTTGTACCACCTATCGGCAAAATGATCATATTCTTGTATCCAAGTTTGCCCCCGCCGCCGGTCTCCGTCGGAGCTGCCCACCGCTGGTGATCGTCCCGCCGACAAGAAAGTCTACCCCGCACCCGTCCGCGCCGCCGTCTGTCCTCCTAGGCGCCCAAGACGTTCTACAGATGCAACTCCGGCACCCAAGATACTTGCGGCAGTTGTCGTGCCTACATCACGACCACGGCGCTAATGCTCGTGTCGTCGACCGAGTCCAGGGGCCAGGTGGCGTAGGAGGATGTTGTCGTCAACGACAATCGGCAAAATGATCAAATTCCTACAGTTGAACCTGCGACGACAGCTAGCTCGTAGGAAAGTCATAGGCAGGACAGACATGGATTGAGATCCACGGTTGGCCTTGGCCGCGCCCAACAGAACCCACTTGCCGGAGTAGAGCTCCTGGCCGACGTAGTTCACCGCAGCTCATGCAGAGGATCAGTCTGGGCCAATAGAGGAACAGAGAAAAACGATGAACACAAACTTTTTTGAACAATTTTAAAAAAGTGAACAAAAAAGGGTCGATGAATGGAGCCACAGAAATTCACTGCATCGATAGAGATGCATGGTTGGGTGGGAATGGCAGGCAGGTGCAGGGAGAACTTGGGTAAGCGTTGATCAGACTCGGCAGGCAGCACTCACAGCCGCTCGTCCTGACCACGCGCAGGTGCGTGCTTTTCCAATTTTGCAATTCAGATCAAAGTAGTAACATAAATTCACAAAAATCTAAAAAATGTAAAACCTTCATATTCTCACCACCCTTGTGTAAGAGATTATGTGTACAAAATTTGAGTTGATTTAGAGGAGATCAAAAAAATCACTTGCTTACAAAAACTGGTTTAAATAGGACCAAACGGTCCGTTTGTAAATTTGTGATTTTCTCAACCTTCTTAAAATTAGCCCAAATTTGTTTTACATGGTGGCATGTACAAAATTTGAGTTGATTTAGAGGAGATAAAAAAAATCACTTGCTTACAAAAACTGGTTTAAGTAGGACCAAACGGTCCGTTTGTAAATTTGTGATTTTCTCGACCTTCTTAAAATTAGCCCAAATTTGTTTTACATGGTGGCATGTAGGTCAAACAAAGGATTACAAAACAATTTTCAAGAAATGTGGAGTTTTGACCCGAGATTCAATGGTGAGCCCACCCTGGAGCCCGTCTTCGACTCCTCTTCGGACTTCTGGATGCTTCCGGGGAAAATAGGAACTTTGGGATTCGTGGGGTCCAATTCCGAGAATATTTCCAGAACAACTTTTCTGAAATAAAAAACAGCAGAAAACAAGGAAATGGCACTTGGCATCTTCTTAATAGGTTAGTCCCGGAAAACGTGTAAAATGCTATGAATAAGGGAGAAAACATGTAGCAATTGGCGGTTGGAGAAAGGACGGGAGGGGGGAGGGAGGCACCGTGCAGTGGCATGAGAACCAACCTAGCAGGGAGAAGTTTGTGGTTGGAGGATGGCTGGAGTTGTCAATGGAAAAACAAAAATATAAACACACACCCACCAAACCACCGAACTGTAAACATGCACAAAAGAGAAACATAACCTGACAAAACAGAAATACCAAACAAAAACAGGTGTTCCCCTCGGTAACAAACATCCACCATTGGAGATGGCCGGGCGCTGACTGAAATGGGCACGAAAGAGCGGTTATCTCAGCCCCCAAAACGGCAAACCACCCGGAGAAGAAAACGGCGGAGGCGAGAAAATCAATAAGTACAAGGCGCTACAGCTACTGGATCCGTTCCTCTGGCCACAGTACGATGTCGAGGAGATGGCACTCATGGCCGGAGCCGCTTCCCCGGACAGCTTACCGGCATCACAGCGGCTCGCTCCGCCTAGGATCGCTGCGTTTGCTGGGCCTGGCCCATGACGGTCCCTGTGTCTAGCTAGCTAGTTTCTCAGCAGATTCTACTCACCACTGGTTCCGTTGGTTGCTACTGATTCTTTTTAGCGCGGCAATAGATGTTGAAGACGAAAACAGGGCAACCGAAGATGCATCTAGAATAACTATTTAGTTCTTATCATAATATTAAATGGTTTCTCTCAAAAAAAATATTAACCATGGTTTATTGGTGTAAAAAGGAAAACGTACAAACAAAACAACAAAATTCATTGTAAAATATATATATTCACATATGTAAAAATGAAATTAAATTTTTTTATTTTATTTGAACAATTTTTAAATATGAACATTTATGTTATTAGAACGATTTATGCAGTCGAGGCTCCGGTCATTCGTTTTGATTTTTTTGCCCTAACTTGCTTTCTTTGTGGATGACATATTATTGATGGGGAATAATATAGAGATGTTGGAGAGCATAAAGGCCTATTTGAATAAGATTTTTTCAATGAAGGACCTTGAAGAAGCTGCATACATATTAGGCATCAAGATCTATAGAGATAGATCGAGACGCCTCATAGGTCTTTCGCAAAGTACATACCTTGACAAGATATTGAAGAAGTTCAATATGGAAAACTCAAAGAAAGGGTTCTTGCCAGTTTTGCAAGGTATGAGATTGAGTAAGACTCAGTCGCCGACCACGGCAGCAGATAGAGAGAAGATGAGTATTGTCCCCTACGCTTCAGCCGTAGGCTCTCTAATGTATGTCATGCTGTGTACCAGACCTGATATAAACCTTGCCATAAGTTTGGTAAAGAGGTACCAAAGTGATCCCGGTTTGGAACACTGGACAACGGTCAAGAATATCCTTAAGTACCTGAAAAGGACTAAGGAAATGTTTCTCGTTTATGAAGGTGACGAAGAGCTCGTCGTAAAGGGTTACGCCGACGCCAGCTTCGACACAGATCCGGATGACTCTAAGTCACAAACCGGATACGTATATGTTTTGAATGGTGGGGCAATGAGCTGGTGCAGCAGCAAGCAAGAAGTCGTGGCAGCATCTACATGTGAAGCGAAGTATATAGCTGCTTCAGAAGCGGCTCATGAAGGAATCACCGACCTTGGAGTGGTTCCAAGCGCGTCGGGTCTGATGACACTCTTCTGTGTTAACACTGGGGCCATTGTCATAGCCAAGGAGCCCAGGTTTCACCGGAAGACGAAGCACATCAAACGTCGCTACAACTCCATCCAGGACCATGTCCAGAGTGGAGTGATAGATATTTGTAAAGTACACACGGATCTGAATGTTGCAGACCCGTTGACTAAACCTCTTCCACGAGCAAAACATGATCAACACCATAATGCTATGGGTGTTCGATACATCACAATGTAACTAGATTATTGACTCTAGTGCAAGTGGGAGACTGTTGGAAATATGCCCTAGAGGCAATAATAAAATGGTTATAATCATATTTCCTTATTCATGATAATCGTCTATTGTTCATGCTATAATTGTATTAACAGGAAACAGTAATACATGTGTGAATAAATAGATCACAATGTGTCCCTAGCAAGCCTCTAGTTGGCTAGCTCGTTAGTCAATAGATGATCATGGTTTCCTGGTCATGGGCATTAGATGTCATTGATAACGGGATCACATCATTGGGAGAATGATGTGATGGACAAGACCCAATCCTAAGCGTAGCACTAGATCGTATTTTTCGTATGTTAAAGCTTTTCTAATGTCAAGTGTCTTTTCCTTCGACCGTGAGATTGTGCAACTCCCGGATACCGTAGGAGTGCTTTGGGTGTATCAAATGTCACCGGTAACGCACCGGAACCACAGGAAGTGGACCCAGGGTCGATCGGGAGGGGCCACCAGCCCCGAGAGGCTAGATGGGCCAAGTGCGGGAGGGAACCAGCCCCTAGGTGGGCTGGTGCGCCTCCCACACCCAGCCCAAGGCACAGGTGGTGGGGAGAGGGGGCAACCCTATGCGCAGGTCGGCCTTAGGCCCACCAGGTGGTGCGCCACACCTCTCCCACCCTGGCCGCCGCCCCCCCTCTCCCATCTGGTGGCCGCCGGCCCCTAGGGAGGGAACCCTAGGGGTGCCGCAGCCCTCCCCCTCCTCCTATAAATAGAGAGGGGCTTTGGCCATTGGGGGACACACTTTGCCCTCTCCCTCGGCGCAGCCCTGCCCTTCTTTCTCCTCCTCTCTACCGGTGCTTGGCGAAGCCCTGCCGGGAGACCTCGTCTCTCCATCGACACCACGCCGTCGTGCTGCTCGAGTACTTCCCTAACCTATCCCTCCTCCTTGCTGGATCAAGGTGCGGGAGACGTCACCGGGCTGCACGTGTGTTGAACGCGGAGGTGCCGTAGTTTGGCACTAGATCGGAATCACACCGCGATCTGAATCGCCGCGAGTACGACTCCATCAACCGCGTTCTAGTAACACTTCCGCTTAGCGATCTTCAAAGGTACGAAGATGCACTCACCCCTCTCTCGTTGTTGGTCTCTCCATAGGAAGATCTGAATATGTGTAGGAATTTTTTTGAATTTATGCTACGTTACCCAACACTATGAATATGTGTAACATCACGATCGAGATTCATCAAGAATAAACCATTCACCAGCGGAGCATGACCATAAAATATATCACTCATATAAATAGAACAACCATTATTCTCTTACTTAAATGAGTAGCCGTCTCGCATTAAGCAAGACCCTGATACAATATTCATGCTCAAAGCTGGTACTAAATAACAATTATTAAGGTTTAAAACTAATCCTGACGGTAGATGTAGAGGTAGCGTGCCGATGGCGATCACATCAACCTTGGAGCCATTCCCGACGCGCATCGTCACCTCGTCCTTGGCCAATCTCCGCTTATTCCGCAGTTCCTGCTTTGAGTTGCAAATGTGAGCAACATCACCGGTATCAAATACCCAGGAGCTACTACGAGCGCTGGTAAGGTACACATCAATAACATGTATATCACATATACCTTTAACGTTCCCGGCCTTCTTGTCCGCTAAGTACTTGTGGCAGCCGCTTCCAGTGACCTTTTCCCTTGCAATAGAAGTACTCAGTCTCAGGCTTGGGTCCATTCTTTTTCTTCTTCCCGACATCTGGCTTACCGGGCGCGGCAACGGCTTTGTCGTCTTTCTTGAAGTTCTTCTTACCCTTGCCCTTCTTGAAACTGGTGGTCTTGTTGACCATCAACACTTGATGCTCTTTCTTGATTTCTACTTCTGCAGACTTGAGCATCGAGTACAACTCGGGAATGGACTTTTCCATCCCTTGCATGTTGTAGCTCAGCACAAAACCTTTGTAGCTTGGTGGGAGAGACTCGAGGATTCTGTCAATTATAGCATCATCCGGAAGTTCGACTCCAAGTGAAGTCAGACGACCGTGTAACCCAGACATTTTGAGTATGTGCTCACTAACAGAACTGTTCTCCTCCATCTTACAGCTAAAGAACTTGTCGGAGACTTCATATCTATCGACACGGGCATGAGCTTGAAAAACTAGTTTCAGCTCTTGGAACATATCATATGCACCGTGTTGCTCAAAACGCCTTTGGAGCCCCGTTTCCAAACTGTATAACATGCCACACCTAACCAGAGAGTAGTTGTGACAGCCCGATGCCGACGTTCCAGAAGATTCCCCTCTCTTTCCATTTTCGTCGTGTGTCTATTTATATTTGTCGCATCATCATCGCATCATGCGCATCATCAGCATTGCATCGGCATCTCCGTTGCCGTCAGTTTTCAAAACTTGCATTTGTTAGTAGTCGCCGGTTCTCGTCGTTGTCCGTTCCGAGCCCGACCGCACTCGCACGCGCCCGCGGCATCGTCGAAACCCTGTTTTTAAAGTGTGCGTAAAACTTCCTCTGATCGGTTTGAGATTTGTCGTGCGGTATTATTTATATATAGGTAGGCCGCCTGTCGAATTTCGTCGCGATCGGAGTTTGTCTGGAACCCGAACGGTCGACCGTAGCGCCACCGTATTCGGTCTACCGTCGGACGCGTTCCGGTGTTTTAAAACTCGTTGCCATGCCGCCCGTTTCCCTCTCTTCCCCGGCTAGAGTACTCTACACGGTCATTTAGCCGACCCCACGTTCGAGTTCGTTCGTTACGCGCGTGGGCGAAAACGGGGCCGGATTCGGATAATTCTAGCCCCTACGTCTATAAATAGGAAGCCACTCCTCTCTCCTCGAAATCCGCACCACCTAACCCTAATTCCCCCCACTCACTCTCTCCCCCACCAGCCCCAGCCGCCGTGGGCCCGCCGAGCCCATCCGAGGCCCGCCCGGGCCCGGATCGCGCCGCCCCAGCCGAGCCTCTCCCTGCCCGAGGCTCCTGAGCTCCCGTCCATGGCAGCCCGAGCCGCCGTGCCCCTCCTCCAGCACCGCCGACCGCCGCCATGGCCGCTCCTCCGCCGTCGCTTTGCGCCTCAGCTCGCCGGGGAGCCCGAGCCGCCGCCTCCTCGTCGCCGGAGGTTGCCCGCATCCCGGAGCTCCGGCCATCTCCCCAGCGTCGCAGATCTCGCCGGGGGCCGCCGCCCAGCTGCCTCCGCCGCCGTATCCCGTCGGATCGCGGCCTACCGTGCCGGTTCCTCCCCCGGCATCTCCTCCCGCGCCGGAGCTTGTAGCTGCCGCCGAGCGCTACCAGCTCAGGAACGAGGACGAGGGGACCGAGCGCAGCGCTCGCCTCCAGCGCCCCTCGGCCCGACCGGCTGCCTCGCCCCGGCCAACCGGCTGGCCTCGGCCGGCCCACCCCCTCGGCCTCTCCAGCTCCCCCCGAGGCTCCCTCCAAGCCGGCCCATCTCCAGGCAGGCCCGAGGTGAGTGCCCCATACTACCCAGCGCTCTGTGCGCTTTTTACTACTGTCCACCCATGCCCTGTAAGGCCCGGTAGTTAATAGGAGTTTTTTGGAATTATTTAAATTCCAGAAAAATAACCGTAGGTTTAAACGCGTGTATCTTTTATTCCGTAAGTCGGATCGAGGTGATCTTTATATGGTTTTGGCGTAGATTTCGCGTAGAATCTGATTATCCAACTTGCACATTTGTTTGACGTCGTTTAGCGTGTTGTTTGCCTAGATAAGCGTGCTGTCCTAATAGGTTTCGTCCCGTATTTTATTTTCGTGCAAGTCCGGACTGCCCGTATCCCGTAGATTAAATGTCCATGTTTTAGGGACTATTTTTCCATGTATTTTAGAGCGGTCATTTGTATTTTTACGTGTAGGGATTTGCCGGTAATTTATTTTCCCGCGTGTAGGTTATTTTCTCGCATTAATGTGCGGCATTATTTTGTGTTGCAAACCCCACATATTTTATATGTTTCCGGGGTAGAAAATCCCATGGATTTTTCTGTGCAATTAGTTTTAGCTTTTGAACAAGTTAGATCGCGCGATATTTTGCTATGTTGCCCTTTTGTCTAATTCGTAGAATTATTCCGTGCGTCGTTTGACGGAGTTGTCAAATAGAGAGTTGATCTTGGATGTTTCGTTTAGCCCCTGGTATTTTTGGTTGCAATAGAAATGCATGTTTAGGTGTGATTTTCTTGCTCTCAAGTTGCTAGAAATAGTGCTGTTTTAGACGTGCTGAAATATTTCTAAGTCTGGAATCTGTTATATTTTGTTGCTGTCTTGTCTTGCCTGCATCTTGTGATCTGTAGATCTTTTGAGGTTGGTCCAATGGAGTTAGTTGTACCCCTTGTGTTTCTCTAGCATGCTGTAAATTTTCATGCCATTTGGAGTCATGTAGCTATAGATTTTGCTGCTGTCAATATTGCTTCAGGCTGAAAACTGCACTTTAATGATGTGTTATTTTTCACTAAGTCTGAAATAGTGTGTGAGATGCCATTTTGTGTCTTCTTTTCCTGGTGCTCCTTGCTGCCATGCTAGTTCTTGTTAGTTGATCGTAGTAGTGCTTCTTGCCCTCTTCCGTGCCATGCCTTGCTTGAGCTTATCGGAGTTGTGTAGCCGAAGTTGTGAGGCGTAGAAAATGCTATGTGGCTGATTTTGGCAGATTGTAGTCATTTCTAGTTTTGCTCGTAGTTGTTGAACCGTAGCTCCGATTTGATCGTGTCCTATATGAAACTTGCTTAGAAACTCATGTAGTTTCATTTTATCTTGCTGGTTGTATGTTTTAAAGTGCTCGTGACCGTCGTTGCACACATATTGCATTCATGCCATCATATCTTGCGGTGCTTGTATCTTTTGATCCGTAGCTCCGTTGGAGATGTTCTTTATGTGTAGATTGCTTGCCTTGCCGCGTAGAATCACGTGAACCTATTTGTTTTCCTGTTTAACAACTAATTAAAGGTGTTAAATCAGATCTGGACAGAATTGTAAATTAACATGTGAGGTCGTTTCGGAGGTGCTATATGTCATTTCCGACCTCACTTAAAATGCCTAGATAGGTAGTTTAATTTCCGCTTCCCCTCTTGCATGTTTGACAACATTAATATTGCCATGTAGATAACCGGGAGTGAACTAAATAATTAACGTGGAGTTTCGTCAATATGCAACTCGTGCATATTGAACTTCACTTAATGTGTAGTGTTTGATTGTGTGATTTTTCATGCCGTGACTTGCATGTATTCAGTAGCTCATGCATCATATGTGTTGTGCATCGTGTGGTGAATTTCGTGTGTTGATTTGTGTTTCCGGTTTGCTTCGTCACGATAGAGTTCCGCAGCGTGCCGGATTGTGAGGACCCGTTCAACTAAGTCAGTTCGTCTGCTTCACGGAGGCATTCTTCTTCCAAGCGGGATCTCAGGCAAGATGATCATTTCCCCAGATACCATTACTATCATTGCCATTCTAGTTATGTCGTTTCTGTCGTTATGTCTCGTTGCCTACCACATGTTAAATATCAGCCTCTCAACAATGCCATGAAACCTTCAACCTGTTCGACCTAGCAAACCACTGAATGGCTATGTTACTGTTTGCTTAACCCTGTGTTAGCGTTGCTAGTTGCAGGTGTAGATGCTTTCATGCGAAAGCATGGGTTCCTTGTTATATCACCATATTAATGCTATTTAATTTAATGAACCTACATACTTGGTAAAAGGTGGAAGGCTCTGACTTTCTAGCCTGGTGTTTTGTTCCACCTTTGCCCCCTTAGTTTTCGACTACCGGTGTTATGTTCCTTAAATGAGCGCTCCTAACACGATCGGGGTTGTTATGGGGACCCCCTTGATAATTCGTTTTAGATTAAAGCTGGTCTGGCAAGGCCCAACTTTGGTACTACATTTGCCTAAACACCTAATAAAATTGCATAGGGACTTTCCGGACCCCAAGGATAATTTAATCAACCCCCGGGCCACTGCTCCTCATGAGTGTTGGCCCCACCTGAGCGATGTCCGGCGCCCCTCTGGTCACCCGGAGGTTTAGTGATCCCGACGTCTAGCTCATCCGCCGTGTCCTGAGAACGAGGTACGCGACTCCTATCGGGATCGTCGACACGTCGGGCGGCCTTGCTGGATTAGTTTTACCTTTGACGAGATATCTTGTGCATCGGGATTCCGATGATGCTTTGGGTAATCTCAGAGTTTAGGTCTTCCACTAGGGAATCCGACGAGATCGCGAGCTTCGTGATTGAGGATTTCTATGCGGCTTGTGGTAATTTGTGATGGACTAGTTGGAGCACCCCTGCAGGGTTAAATCTTTCGGAAAGCCGTGCCCGCGGTTATGTGGCAACGTGGAAGCTTTGTTTAACACTGGTTCTAGATAACTTGAAGTTAACTTAATATAAAATATGCCAACTGTGTGCGTAACCGTGATTGTCTCTTTCGTGAGTTCCTTCTCCGATCGAGGACACGGTGGGGTTATGTCTGACGTAGGTAGGTGTTCAGGATCATTCATTTGATCATGAGTAGTTCACGTCCGTTATGCGTAGATCTTCCCCCCTCTTATTTCTGGTACTCGTAAGTTTAGCCACCAAATATATGCTTAGCCGCTGCTGCAACCTCACCACTTAACCATACCTCACCCATTAAGCTTTGCTAGTCTTGATACCTTTGGAAATGAGATTGCTGAGTCCCCTGTGGCTCACAGATTACTACAACTCCAGTTGCAGGTACAGGTAAAGATTACCTGAGGCGAGCGCGTTGATTGTTCATTTGGAGTTGCTTCTTCTTCTTCTTCTTCATCGATCTAGGATGGGTTCCAGGCCGACAGCCTGGGATAGCAAGGATGGACGTCGTTCTTCTTCTGTCGTTTGTTTTCGTCCGTAGTCGGACCCTGCTCTTACTCTTGATGATTATGTAATGTACTGATGTGACTCTGATGTAGCTTGTGGCGAGTGTAAGCCAACTCTTTATATATCTCTTCTTATCAGTACATGTACTTGTAACGATATCCATTCTTGCGACACGACGAGATGCGTTTCTATCCCTGACGAGGCCTTCGTGCCAAATTGAGGATAGGGTCGCATCTTGGGCGTGACAAGTTGGTATCAGAACAGTACCGACCTAGGAGCCCCCTTGATTGATCGAACATGGCCGAGTCGAGTCTAGTGAAAACTATTTGAGTCTTAGTTATATATCGGAGAGTAGGATTCTTTTTTCTCCTCTTCTATGCTCTGGTGAGGAATCTTGACGTAATATTTTAATTCTACTCCTCTTCTCACTTAAAAAAAATTTAGGATCACGCGGATATTCTTGGGATCTATATGATGTCGATGTGACGGAGTTCTGTCTTGGTGCCTCCTGTCTGACTTGATTTTCTTCCGGGGAGTTGAGCTCCAGGGGATTCTTGAGCACATCGTTATCATTCAGATTTCTTAGTATCTCAGTACGAAGGATGTTCGTAATTGCTTCAATACTAGTAGTGGCGAGATAACCCCGATGTCCCCAGTACTGGTGCAGATTGTACGGGAGTACTGCCACACTTTGTATCGTTGTGATCACGAGGGTCTGTTGTAGATGAAGGTCCGAGATTCTGGTCGTGTGTTGACGGATGTGATACAAGTGACGGGTTAGTATAGGAGTTGTGTGATATTACTCCTTGTATCCGTGTACCAGATTGCATGACCAGATATTTCGGGAATTCATAGGTGGGAATTCAAGTAGTTTCTTATAGGACAATCTTCCAGCAAATGCATGATGTTAGGTTGGGGTTCGACATCTAGTGGATTCGTTTGTTCATGGTCGACTTACAGCGGTACACGTTGTGTCTTAAAGAGTCCTTGTAGCTTGCTACGACTCGGGGACGCTTCGTATGTCGGGTGCACTGCCTTGCACTTGATGGCTACTGTAAAATCGAGCCCGTGGGATCCTGTCCACGAAAATATCGGACGAAATCTTTCTCATGAGTTTGTTCTGGCTTGTTTCATAAGCCTCACCCTTTATTTTGTTTTAATATGGTAATTCGAGTTGCTTCGATGTCAAGTGGTGATTTCAGATCTTTTCCAATAGGTGTTCTCATATTTTTATGTGAATGCCAATTCTTTTGCTTAATCAGTTGTCTTGTCAATTCTTGTTAACCGGAGTCGTCATGTTAATTCGTTTTTAACCGGTGTGTTTCTCTCCAAGTGGATTCTATCCTCTCCAATTTTGCATGATCATTCTCTCATTTTATTCCGGAGTTCATCTCATCCGTCCCAAGTTGTCTTTGTTTTTCCCCGCCCTCCCGCCCTTTTTCTTCAGTGATTGGATTTCATCCAACTGCATTTCATTTTAGTGATGCTTCCGCTATCTCTTCTTCTTTCGTAACCGGTGATTCATCGTGAAGATTCTCAGGAGCTTCGTGTCTTATTTGTTCATTCTTGTCATCTTTACCGGTGAATTTAATTCAGTTGTCCGTGTCATCATATCCTTTTCATCCTTGTAATTCTTTCCTATGTTGGAATATTTTTTTATCAGTCTATCTTCTTGTTGTCATTTCTCTCTATTCTATCCAGAGCGTTGAAGTTATCTCAGAATTCTTGTTCTCAATTCTTTAGTTATTTCGAGGTGCTAACCTCGTCTAGTTTACTTATACCGGTGCAATATCGCTCGTTCTAGCAATCTTTTCTAACGGTGGGTTCTTTGAGTGGGCCCATAACCCACAGGTTTTCCCAGGATCTTGTCTGGCTCTTGTAATCATCCGGAGATCTTTAACTCTTTTCAACTATGACGTAAGCATGATTTTCATCAGTCATATTCCTTCTCCAAGATCTATTTGTATTAATTCATTCTTTGGCTCAACCTTGCATTCTTCGTTATTTTGGAGTTTCCCATTCGTTGTTCTCGTCATCATTCTCAGCTTGCGATTTGAAGGAGTGTTTCTCTCAAATCTTGGTCCAGTCTCTTGAAGATTCATCATTTCAGCTTGGTCTCGTCATCTTATTTGCTCCAATCATGAGTGATCCCTTCTTGCTATCCGGTGCTTCTCTGAGTTGTTTTTATTTCTCGATCCTCCGAAGGCCATCATTTCAGAAGATTCTTCGTTCTCAGCTTTCAGCGTTCATCCTCGATTCTTCTCAATTGTTGTCTCTTCATTCGTCTCTCGATTATCCGGTGCTTTGTTTAAGTTTTCTTCTCTCGGGTGGCTTATGATCTCTTCATTCTCATGTATCTCCATTAATTCGTGGAATTCCATTCAGTTGTGAAGTCTTACCGGTGCGTCCTTCAATCATGCTTCAAGTGGTGCTTATCTCTCTCTCTCTTTAAGATTCTTTCAAGAGGAATAAGTTGTATGCTAAATCCGTTGCTTTTCATCAATTTAACTTGATGAAGGACAAGCATAACATAATTCTTATTCTTGTTCGTAGTATTTTGAATTCTTCTTCCGGAGTGGCTCATGATATCAATTCTTTTCTCAAGCGCTTATCTTTCTTTTTCCGGAGTTCCAAGTTCTTTTAAGTATCTATTTGTGAGGCTTCATCTAAATTTTGGCAAGGTCATTATCTTATTCTTTCATTCTTCATATCTTTGCATCATTTATTTGTATACGGAGGTCCTTCATGGTGATTCATCAAGGTTTCAATTCGTTCTCAAGTGTTCTTCAAGATTCTTGTTGGAGAACCTCAAGTATCCTTTCTCTTGCATTTATATGTGCAATTGTTCTTCCTTTATCATTTGAGGTGGTATTATAGCATTCTTGTTAGTGTAGGAGTCTCGAAGAGATTTTATTTCAAGTATGAGATAATTAAAACCACCAATTCTATGATCATGAGATTTTTCAACCCATGATTTCTTAATTGAGCTATCTTGGTGTGGATTTCACCTAAAGCTTTTCCTATGGACTATGCTATCATGGTGCTTTCATTAATCCAAGTTCTCAATGTATCCTCTTGGTGTAAGAAGTTTTGCTTATCTTGTTTCCCGAAACGATCCTTGTTTCTGTTAGTGGCTGGTTGTCACTTCATTAGTTTGAAAAGGTTTCCTTAAGCCCACTTCTATCTTGTTCTTTTCGTTGTTGTTTTAACAACAACTACGTTCAATTCTTCTTGCCAAGTTAATTTTAGATAGTAGTTGCCATTTTTTCTTCTTCATTCTCTTACTCTGTATGAGCTAGTTCCTATTCTATTGTTCTCGAGGCATTGTGATATTGCTCTTTTGGGTCTAGCTTCTTGTTCTATCAAGATCATGGTGTTCCCTTGCTCTATTTACTTGTTTGTTGTGAATATGGTCTATTTCTTCCATCTTATCAATTTTTTTGTCCCATTTTCCTACCGAAGTGCTGCCAAAATTTTCCGTGAATTCTTGCTTGTTTCTCATATCTTTCCTCATCTCGTTGCTACCTTCAAAGATCGTTGGTTTCACTCGTTTGTCAAAGAAGTGACTAAATTTTACCTCTTGTTCTTTCTCATCCTCTCCCCTTTCATTCTTGGATCTCGGGGCGAGATCCTCTTGTAGTGTAGGAGAGTTATGACAGCCCGATGCCGACATTCCAGAAGACTCCCCTCTCTTTCCGTTTTCGTCGTGTGTCTATTTATATTTGTCGCATCATCATCGCATCATGCGCATCATCAGCATTGCATCGGCATCTCCGTTGCCGTCAGTTTTCAAAACTTGCATTCGTTAGTAGTCGCCGGTTCTCGTCGTTGTCCGTTCCGAGCCCGACCGCACTCGCACGCGCCAGCGGCATCGTCGAAACCCTGTTTTTAAAGTGTGCATAAAACTTCCTCTGGTCGGGTTGAGATTTGTCGTGCGGTATTATTTATATATAGGTAGGCCGCTTGTCGAATTTCGTCGCGATCGGAGTTTGTCTGGTACCCGAACGGTCGACCGTAGCGCCACCGTATTCGGTCTACCGTCGGACGCGTTCCGGTGTTTTAAAACTCGTTGTCGTGCCGCCCGTTTCCCTCTCTTCCCCGGCTAGCCTACTCTACGCGGTCATTTAGCCGATCCCACGTTCGAGTTCGTTCGTTACGATCGCGTGGGCGAAAACGGGGCCGGATTCGGATAATTCTAGCCCCTACGTCTATAAATAGGCAGCCACTCCTCTCTCCTCCTTGAAATCCACACCACCTAACCCTAATTCCCCCCACTCACTCTCTCCCCCACCAGCCCCAGCCGTCGTGGGCCCGCCGAGCCCATCCGAGGCCCGCCCGGGCCCGGATCGCGCCGCCCCAACCGAGCCTCTCCCTGCCCGAGGCTCCCGAGCTCCCGTCCATGGCAGCCTGAGCCGCCGTGCCCCGCCTCCAGCACCGCCGGCCGCCGCCATGGCCGCTCCTCCGCCGTCGCTTTGCGCCTCAGCTCGCCGGGGAGCCCGAGCCGCCGCCTCCTCCTCGTCGGCGGAGGTTGCCCGCAGCCCGGAGCTCCGGCCATCTCCCCAGCGTCACAGATCTCGCCGGGGGCCGCCGCCCAGCTGCCTCCGCCGCGGGATCCCGTCGGATCGCGGCCTCCCGTGCCGGTTCCTCCCCCGGCATCTCCTCCCGCGCCGGAGCCTGTAGCTGCCGCCGAGCGCTACCAGCTCGGGAACGAGGACGAGGGGACCGAGCGCAGCGCTCGCCTCGAGCGCCCCTCGGCCCGACCGGCTGCCTCGCCCCGGCCCAACCGGCTGGCCTCGGCCGGCCCACCCCCTCGGCCTCTCCAGCTCCCCCCGAGGCTCCCTCCAAACCGGCCCATCTCCAGGCAGGCCCGAGGTGAGCGCCCCATACTACCCAGCGCTCTGTGCGCTTTTTACTACCGTCCGCCCATGCCCTGTTAGGCCCGGTAGTTAATAGGAATTTTTCGGAATTATTTAAATTCCAGAAAAATAACCGTAGGTTTAAACGCGCGTATCTTTTATTCCGTAAGTCGGATCGAGGTGATCTTTAGATGGTTTTGGGGTAGATTTTCGCGTAGAATCCGATTATCCAGCTTGCACATTTTTCTGACGTCGTTTAGCTCGCTGTTTGCCTAGATAAGCGTGCTGTCCTAATAGATTTCGTCCCGTATTTTATTTTCGTGCAAGTCCGGACTGCCCGTATCCCGTAGATTAAATGTCCATGTTTTAGGGACTATTTTTCCGTGTATTTTAGAGTGTTCATTTGTATTTTTACGTGTAGGGATTTGCCGGTAATTTATTTTCCCGCGTGTAGGTTATTTTCTCGCATTAATGTGCGGCATTATTTTGTGTTGCAAACCCTACATATTTTATATGTTTCCGGGGTAGAAAAATCCCATGAATTTTTCTGTGTAATTAGTTTTAGCTTTTGAGCAAGTTAGATCGCGCGATATTTTGCTATGTTGCCATTTTGTCTAATTCGTAGGAATTATTCCGTGCGTCGTTTGACGGAGTTGTCAAATAGAGAGTTGATCTTGGATGTTTCCTTTAGCCCCTTGTATTTTTTGGTTGCAATAGAAATGCATGTTTAGGTGTGATTTGCTTGCTCTCAAGTTGCTAGAAATAGTGCTGTTTTAGACGTGCTGAAATATTTCGAAGTCTGAAATCTGTTATATTTTGTTGTTGTCTTGTCTTGCCTGCATCTTGTGATCTGTAGCTCTTTTGAGGTTGGTCCAATGGAGTTAGTTGTACCCCTTGTGTTTCTCTAGCATGTTGTAAATTTTCAAGCCATTTGGAGTCCTGTAGCTATATATTTTGCTGCTGTCAATATTGCTTCAGGCTGAAAACTGCACTTTCATGATGTGTTATTTTTCACTAAGTCTGAAATAGTGTGTGAGATGTCATTTTGTGTCTTCTTTTCTTGGTGCTCCTTGCTGCCGTGCTAGTTGTTGTTAGTTTATCGTAGTAGTGCATCTTGCCCTCTTCCGTGCCATGCCTTGCTTGAGCTTATCGGAGTTGTGTAGCCGAAGTTGTGAGGCGTAGAAAATGCTATGTGGCTGATTTTGGCAGATTGTAGTCATTTCTAGTTTTGCTCGTAGTTGTTGAACCGTAGCTCCGATTTGATCGTGTCCTATATGAAACTTGCTTAGAAACTCATGTTGTTTCATTTTATCTTGCTGGTTGTATGTTTTGAAGTGCTCGTCACCGTCGTTGCACACATATTGCATTCATGCCATCATATCTTGCGGTGCTTGTATCTTTTGATCCGTCGCTCCGTTGGAGATGTTCTTTATGTGTAGATTGCTTGCCTTGCTGCGTCGAATCACGTGAACCTATTGTTGGAATTATGCCCTAGAGGCAATAATAAATATAGTTATTATTATAATTCCTGTATCAAGATAATCGTTTATTATCCATGCTATAATTGTATTGAATGAAGACTCATTTACATGTGTCGATACATAGACAAAACACCGTCCCTAGCAAGCCTCTAGTTGGCTAGCCAGTTGATCAAAGATAGTCAGTGTCTTCTGATTATGAACAAGGTGTTGTTGCTTGATAACTGGATCACGTCATTAGGAGAATCACGTGATGGACTAGACCCAAACTAATAGACGTAGCATGTTGATCGTGTCATTTTGTTGCTACTGTTTTCTGCATGTCAAGTATTTATTCCTATGACCATGAGATCATATAACTCACTGACACCGGAGGAATGCTTTGTGTGTATCAAACGTCGCAACGTAACTGGGTTTACAAGAAAGTGAGTGGGAGCTCTGTGGCGTTTCTAATATTATATGTGGATGACATATTAGTGATTGGAAACAACGTAGAGTTTTTAGAGAGCATAAAGGATTACTTGAATAAAAGTTTCTCTATGAAGGACCTAGGAGAAGCTGCTTACATTCTAGGCATTAAGATCTATAGGGATAGATCAAAACGCCTGATAGGACTTTCACAAAGCACATACCTTGATAAAGTTTTGAAGAGGTTCAAAATGAAACAGTCCAAGAAAGGGTTCTTGCCAGTTCTACAAGGTACGAGATTGAGTAAGACTCAGTGCCCAGCAACTGATGAAGATAGAGAGCATATGCGCTCCGTCCCCTATGCTTCAGCCATAGGTTCTATCATGTATGCGATGCTGTGCACTAGACCGGATGTTAGCCTGGCCATAAGTATGGCAGGTAGGTTCCAGAGTAATCCAGGAGTGGATCACTGGACAGCGGTCAAGAATATCCTGAAGTACCTGAAAAGGACTAAGGAGATGTTTCTCGTGTATGGAGGTGACGAAGATCTCGACGTAAAAGGTTACGTCGATGCAAGCTTTGACACAGATCCGGACGACTCTAAGTCGCAAACCGGATACGTATTTATTCTTAATGGGGGTGCAGTAAGCTGGTGCAGTTCCAAGCAAAGCGTCGTAGCAGATTCTACATGTGAAGCGGAGTACATGGCTGCCTCGGAGGCGGCTAAGGAGGGTGTCTGGATGAAGCAGTTCATGACGGATCTTGGAGTGGTGCCAAGCGCACTGAATCCAATAACCTTGTTCTGTGACAACACTGGTGCCATTGCCTTAGCAAAGGAACCGCGGTTTCACAAGAAGACCAGACACATCAAACGACGCTTCAACCTCATCCGCGACTACGTCGAGGGAGAGGACGTGAATATATGCAAAGTGCACACGGATCTGAATGTAGCAGACCCGCTGACTAAACCTCTTCCACGGCCAAAACATGATCAACACCAGAACTGTATGGGCGTTATATTTATTACAATGTAATTCACATGGTGATGTGAGGGCTAGATTATTGACTCTAGTGCAAGTGGGAGACTGTTGGAATTATGCCCTAGAGGCAATAATAAATATAGTTATTATTATAATTCCTGTATCAAGATAATCGTTTATTATCCATGCTATAATTGTATTGAATGAAGACTCATTTACATGTGTGGATACATAGACAAAACACCGTCCCTAGCAAGCCTCTAGTTGGCTAGCCAGTTGATCAAAGATAGTCAGTGTCTTCTGATTATGAACAAGGTGTTGTTGCTTGATAACTGGATCACGTCATTAGGAGAATCACGTGATGGACTAGACCCAAACTAATAGACGTAGCATGTTGATCGTGTCATTTTGTTGCTACTGTTTTCTGCGTGTCAAGTATTTATTCCTATGACCATGAGATCATATAACTCACTGACACCGGAGGAATGCTTTGTGTGTATCAAACGTCGCAACGTAACTGGGTTCAAGATGCTCTACAGGTATCTCCGAAGGTGTTAGTTGAGTTAGTATGGATCAAGACTGGGATTTGTCACTCCGTGTGACGGAGAGGTATCTCGGGGCCCACTCGGTAATACAACATCACACACAAGCCTTGCAAGCAATGTAACTTAGTGTAAGTTGCGGGATCTTGTATTACGGAACGAGTAAAGAGACTTACCGGTAAACGAGATTGAAATAGGTATACGGATACTGACGATCGAATCTCGGGCAAGTAACATACCGAAGGACAAAGGGAATGACATACGGGATTATATGAATCCTTGGCACTGAGGTTCAAATGATAAGATCTTCGTAGAATATGTAGGATCCAATATGGGCATCCAGGTCCCGCTATTGGATATTGACCGAGGAGTCTCTCGGGTCATGTCTACATAGTTCTCGAACCCGCAGGGTCTGCACACTTCAGGTTCGACGTTGTTTTATGCGTATTTGAGTTATATGGTTGGTTACCGAATGTTGTTCGGAGTCCCGGATGAGATCAAGAACGTCACGAGGGTTTCCAGAATGGTCCGGAAACGAAGATTGATATATAGGATGACCTCATTTGATTACCGGAAGGTTTTCGGAGTTACCGGGAATGTACCGGGAATGACGAATGGGTTCCGGGAGTTCACCGGGGGGGCAACCCACCCCGGGGAAGCCCATAGGCCTTGAGGGTGGCACACCAGCCCTTAGTGGGCTGGTGGGACAGCCCAAAAGGGCTCTATGCGCCAAGGAGAGAAAATCAAGAGAGAAAAGGAAGAAAAAGGAGGAGGTGGGAAGGAAGGGGGACTCCCTCCCACCAAACCAAGTCCAACTCGGTTTGGGGGGGGGGGAGTCCTCCCCCCTTGGACTCGGCCGACCCCCTTGGGGCTCCTTGAGCCCCAAGGCAAGGTCCCCTCCCTCCCACCTATATATACGGAGGTTTTAGGGCTGATTTGAGACGACTTTTCCACGGCAGCCCGACCACATACCTCCACGGTTTTTCCTCTAGATCGCGTTTCTGCGAAGCTCGGGCGGAGCCCTGCTGAGACAATGTCATCACCAACCTCCGGAGCGCCGTCACGTTGCCGGAGAACCCTTCTACCTCTCCGTCTCTCTTGCTGGATCAAGAAGGCCGAGATCATCGTCGAGCTGTACGTGTGCTGAACGCGGAGGTGCCGTCCGTTCGGTACTAGATCGTGGGACTGATCGCGGGATTGTTCGCGGGGCGGATCGAGGGACGTGAGGACGTTCCACTACATCAACCGCGTTCACTAACGCTTCTGCTGTACGATCTACAAGGGTACGTAGATCACTCATCCCCTCTCGTAGATGGACATCACCATGATAGGTCTTCGTGCGCGTAGGAAAATTTTTGTTTCCCTTGCGACGTTCCCCAACACCTATTTGTTTTGCTGTTTAACAACTAATTAAAGGTGTTAAATCAGATCTGGACAGAATTGTAAATTAACATGTGAGGTCGTTTCGGACGTGCTATATGTCATTTCCGACCTCACTTAAAATGCCTAGATAGGTAGTTTAATTTCCACTTCACCTGTTGCATGTTTGACAACATTAATATTGCCGTGTAGATAACCGGGAGTGAACTAAATAATTAACGTGGAGTTTCGTCAATATGCAACTCGTGCATATTGAACTTCACTTAATGTGTAGTGTTTGATTGTGTGATTTGTCATGTCGTGACTTGCATGTATTCAGTAGCTCATGCATCATATGTGTTGTGCATCGTGTGGTGAATTTCGTGTGTTGATTTGTGTTTCCGATTTGCTTCGTCTCGATAGAGTTCCGCAGCGTGCCGGATTGTGAGGACCCGTTCGACTACGTCAGTTCGTCTGCTTCACGGAGGCATTCTTCTTCCAAGCGGGATCTCAGGCAAGATGATCATTTCCCCAGATACCATTACTATCATTGCCATGCTAGTTATATTGTTTCTGTCGTTATGTCTCGTTGCCTACCACATGTTAAATATCAGCCTCTCAACAATGCCATGAAACCTTCAACCTGTTCGACCTAGCAAACCACTGAATGGCTATGTTAATGTTTGCTTAACCCTGTGTTAGCGTTGCTAGTTGCAGATGCTTTCATGCGAAAGCATGGGTTCCTTGTTATATCACCATATTAATGCTATTTAATTTAATGAACCTATATACTTGGTAAAAGGTGGAAGGCTCGGCCTTTCTAGCCTGGTGTTTTGTTCCACCTTTGCCCCCTTAGTTTTCGGCTACCGGTGTTATGTTCCATAAATGAGCGCTCCTAACACGATCGGGGTTGTTATGGGGACCCCCTTGATAATTCGTTTTAGATTAAAGCTGGTCTGGCAAGGCCCAACTTTGGTACTACATTTTCCTAAACACCTAATAAAATTGCATAGGGACTTTCCGGACCCCGAGGATAATTTAATCAACCCCCGGGCCACTGCTCCTCATGAGTGTTGGCCCCACCTGAGCGATGTCCGGCGCCCCTCTGGTCACCCGGAGGTTTAGCGATCCCGACGTCTAGCTCATCCGACGTGTCCTGAGAACGCGGTACGCGACTCCTATCGGGATCGTCGACACGTCGGGCGGCCTTGCTGGATTAGTTTTACCTTTGACGAGATATCTTGTGCATCGGGATTCCGGTGATGCTTTGGGTAATCTCAGAGTTGAGGTTTTCCACTAGGGAATCCAACGAGATCGCGAGCTTCGTGATTGAGGATTTCTATGCGGCTTGTGGTAATTTGTGATGGACTAGTTGGAGCACCCCTGCAGGGTTAAATCTTTCGGAAAGCCGTGCCCGCGGTTATGTGGCAACGTGGAAGCTTTGTTTAACACTGGTTCTAGATAACTTGAAGTTAACTTAATATAAAATATGCCAACTGTGTGCGTAACCGTGATTGTCTCTTTCGTGAGTTCCTTCTCCGATCGAGGACACGGTGGGGTTATGTCTGACGTAGGTAGGTGTTCAGGATCATTCATTTGATCATGAGTAGTTCACGTCCGTTATGCGTAGATCTTCCCCCCTCTTATTTCTGGTACTCGTAAGTTTAGCCACCAAATATATGCTTAGCCGCTGCTGCAACCTCACCACTTAACCATACCTCACCCATTAAGCTTTGCTAGTCTTGATACCTTTGGAAATGAGATTGCTGAGTCCCCTGTGGCTCACAGATTACTACAACACAGTTGCAGGTACAAGTAAAGATTACCTGACGCAAGCGCGTTGATTGTTCATTTGGAGTTGCTTCTTCTTCTTCTTCTTCATCGATCTAGGATGGGTTCCAGGCCGACAGCCTGGGATAGCAAGGATGGACGTCGCTCTTCTTCTGTCGTTTGTTTTCGTCCGTAGTCGGACCCTGCTCTTACTCTTGATGATTATGTAATGTACTGATGTGACTCTGATGTAGCTTGTGGCGAGTGTAAGCCAACTCTTTATATATCTCTTCTTATCAATACATGTACTTGTAACGATATCCATTCTTGCGACACGACGAGATGCGTTTCTATCGCTGACGAGGCCTTCGTGCCAAATTGAGGATATGGTCGCATCTTGGGCGTGACAGTAGTCATCACTCCGCGTTTGCCAGGCGTTCAGAATGTCCTAGGCTGATGCGGGAGTAGGAGGGTCACCTAGCGGTGCATCAAGGACATAAGCCTTTTTAGTTGCTTCAAGGATGAGCTTCAAGTTGCGGACCGAGTCCGCATAGTTGCTACCATCATCTTTCAGCTTGTTTTTCTCTAGGAATGCGTTGAAATTGAGGTTGACGTTGGCCATCTACAATATTTATAAAGACAACTTTTAGGCTAAGTTCATGACAATTAAGTTCATTTAATCAAATTAGGTATGAACTCCCACTTAAATCGACATCCCTCTAGTCATCTAAGTGATACATGATCCATGTTGACTAACCCGTGTCCGATCATCACGTGAGACGAACTAGTCATCATGGTGAGAAACTTCATGCTGATCGTATTCAACCATACGACTCATGTTCGACCTTTCGGTCTCTTGTATCCGAGGTCATGTTTGTACATGCTAAGCTTGTCGAGTCAACCTAGATGTTTTGCGTGTGTAAATCTAGCTTACACCCGTTGTATGCGAACGTTGGAATCTATCACACCTGATCATCACGTGGTGCTTCGAGACAATGATCCTTCGCAATGGTGCACACTTAGGGGAATACGTTCTCGAAATTTTTAAGAGGGGTCATCTTATTATGCTACCGTCGTTCTAAGCAATAAGATGAAAAACATGATAAACATCACAATGCAATCATATAGTGACATGATATGGCCATTATCATCTTTGCTCTTTCGATATCCATCTTCAGGCATCGCATGATCATCATTGTCACTGGCGTGACACCATGATCTCCATCATCGTGTCTCCGTGAAGTCGTCACGCCAACTACTACTACCACTACTACTATAGCTAACCGTTAGCAATGAAGTAAAAGTAGTAAGCACACGGCGTTGCATCTCATACAATAAATTAAGACAACTCCTATGGCTCCTGCCGGTTGTCATACTCATCGACATGCAAGTTGTGAAACCTATTACAATAACATGATCTTCTCATACATCATACATGCAATATCACAACTTTGGCCATATCACATCACATGCCAAAACCTACAAAAACAAGTTAGACGTCCTCTAATTGTTGTTGCAAGTTTTACGTGGCTGATTTGGGTTTCTAGCAAGAACGCCTTCTTATCTACGTGACAGCCACAACGATGATATGACAAAGCTATTTACCCTTCATAAGGACCCTTTTCATCAAATCCAATCCGACTAGAGTGGGATAGGCACAGACCCGCTAGCCACCTTTATGCACGGTGTGCATGTCTGTCGGTGGAACCAGTCCCACGTAAGCGTACGTGTAAGGTCGGTCCAGGCCGCTTCATCCCACAATACCACCGGAAAAGAATAAGACTAGTAGCGGCAAGCAATTGACAAATCATCGCCCACAACCTTTTGTGTTCTACTCGTGCATAGAATCTACGCATAGAAAACCTGGCTCGGATGCCACTGTTGGGTAACGCAGCATAAATTCAAAGTTTTCCTACGCCATATTCAGATCTTCCTATGGAGAGACCAGCAATGAGAGAGGGGTGAGTGCATCTTCATACCTTTCAAGATCGCTAAGCGGAAGCGTTACTAGAACGTGGTTGATGGAGTCGTACTCGCGGCGATTCATATCACGGTGTGATTCCGATCTAGTGCCGAACCACGGCACCTCCGTGTTCAACACACGTGCAGCCCGGTGACGTCTCCCGCACCTTGATCCAGCAAGGAGGAGGGAGAGGTTGGGGAAGATCTCCGGCAGCACGACGGCGTGGTGTCGATGGAGAGACGAGGTCTCCCGGCAAGGCTTCGCCAAGCACCGCGGGAGGAAGAAAGAGGGGAGCAGGGCTACGCCGAGGGGAAGAAGAAACGGTGTCCAAAACAGCCCCAAACCCCTCTCTATATATAGGAGGAGGGGATGGGGGTGCCACCCCTAGGGTTCCCACCCTAGGTGGTGCGGCAGCCCCCCCCCCAGATGGGAGGTGCGGCGGCCAGGGCAGGGGGAGGGGGTGGCGCACCCCTAGGTGGGCCTTAGGCCCACCAGCGTCTAGGGTTTCCCCCCCCCCACTCCACCTCCTGCGCCTTGGGCCCCTTTGTGGGTGGCGCACCAGCCCACTTTGGGCTGGTAGCCCTCCACCTTTTGGCCCATTCTACCTCTTGGGGATGGTGGACACTCCCGGTGGACCCCCGGGACCATTTCCGGTGGTCCCGGTACGCTACCGGTGACGCCCGAAACATTTCCGGTGTCCAAAACCATCCATCCTATATATCGATCTTTACCTCCGGACCATTTCGGAGCTCCTCCTAACGTCCGGATCTCATTCGGGACTCCGAACAACTTTCGGTAACCTCATATAACATTTCCCTATAACCCTAGCGTCATCGAACCTTAAGTGTGTAGACCCTACGGGTTCGGGAAGCATGCGGACATGACCGATGCACTCTCCGGCCAATAACCATCAGCGGGATCTGGATACCCATAGTGGCCCCCACACGTTCTACGATGATCTCATCGGATGAACCACGATGTCAAGGATTCAATCAATCCCGTATACAATTCCCTTTGTCTGTCGGTATAGAACTTGCCCGAGATTCGATCGTCGGTATACCTATACCTTGTTCAATCTCGTTACTGGTAAGTCTCTTTACTCGTTCCGTAGCACGTCATCCTGTGACTAACTTCTTAATCACACTGAGCTCATGATGATGTTCTACCAAGTGGGCCCAGAGATACCTCTCCATCACACGGAGTGACAAATCCCGACTTCGATTCGTGCCAACCCAACAGACACTTTCAGAGGTACCCGTAGTGCACCTTTATAGTCACCCAGTTACGTTGTGACGTTTGATACACCCAAAGCACTCCTACGGTATCCGGGAGTTGCACAATCTCACGGTCGAAGGAAAAGACACTTGACATTAGAAAAGCTTTTAGCATATGAACAATACGATCTAGTGCTATGCTTAGGACTGGGTCTTGTCCATCACATCATTCTCCCAATGATGTGATCCCGTTATCAATGACATCTAATGCCCATGATCAGGAAACCATGATCATCTATTGATCAACGAGCTAGCCAACTAGAGGCTTGCTAGGGACACATTGTCATCTATTTATTCACACATGTATTACTGTTTCCTGTTAATACAATTATAGCATGAACAATAGACGATTATCATGAACAAGGAAATATGATAATCACCATTTTATTATTGCCTCTAGAGCATATTTCCAACAGATTCGGATACGGAGGGCTTCTTCATCAACACCATTGCCTCTCCGATGATGCGTGAGTAGTTCACCACAGACCTTCAGGTCCATAGCTAGTAGCTAGATGGCTTCTTCTCTCTCTTGGATCTTCAATACAAAGTTCTCCATGATCTTCATGGAGATCTATCCGATGTACTCCTCTTTTGCGGTGTGTTTGTCGAGATCCGATGAATTGTGGATTTATGATCAGATTATCTATGAATCTTATTTGAGTTTCTTCTGATCTCTTATATACATGATTTCATATCCTTGTAACTCTCTTCGAGTTGTGGGTTTCGTTTGGCCAACTTGATCTACAGTTCTTGCAATGGGAGAAGTGCTTGGTCTTGGGTTCATACCGTGCAGTGACCTCACCCAGTGACAGAAGGGGTAGCGAGGCACGCATCTTGTGTGGAGTAATAGTAGTAGATGCAGAAAATATCGGTCTACCTGTCTCGGACGTGATGCCTATATGTATGATCATTGCCTTAGATATCGTCATGACTTTGCGCGGTTCTATCAATTGCTCGACAGTAATTCGTTCACCCACCGTAATATTTGCTATCTTGAGAGAAGCCTCTAGTGAACACTATGGCCCCCGTGTCTACTTCACATCATATTTTCAGCCCTACACTTTTACTTTGTTGCTCTTTCCGCCTTCAGATCTCACCTTGCAATCAATCGTGAAGGGATTGACAACCCCTTTGTAGCGTTGGGTGAAAGTTTGCGGTTTTTACCCACGTACTTTGGAGACTTGGCTTGATTCTCCTACTAGATTGATACCTTGGTTCTCAAACTGAGGGAAATACTTACTGCTACTGTGTTGCATCACCCTTTCCTCTTCAAGGGAAAAACCAATGCAAGCTCAAGAGGTAGCAAGAAGAATTTCTGGCGTCGTTGCCGGGGAAGATCAAGTCAAGAATAGTCTCTCGTCAACGTGCCAATTTCTGGCGCTGTTGCCGGGGAAGATCAAGTCAAGAATAGTCTCCCGTCAACGGGCCAATTTCTGGCGCCGTTGCCGGGGAAGATCAAGTCAAGAATAGTCTCCCGTCAACGTGCCAATTTCTGGCACTGGGATTATTCTAAGCGAAGCTTATCCAAGTAACTGTCGCAAACTCATCTCTTGCATTTACTTTTTTGTCTCTCGTTTTCCTCTCCCCTAGTTCTGAAAAACAAAAATTTACAAAAATATTTTCCTTTTTCGTTTGCCCTTTTCTTTCGCTTGCTTTCTGTTCGCTTGTGTGCTTGTCTGCTTTCTGAAGTCATCATGACTGAAAACACCAAACTTTGTGACTTCTCGAATACTAATAATAATGATTTTATTAGTACTCCGATTGCTCCCGCCACTAGTGCGGAATCATATGAAATCAATGCTGCTTTGATGAATCTTGTTATGAAAGAGCAATTCTCCGGCCTTGCTAGTGAAGATGCCGCATCCCATCTTAATACCTTCATTGAATTTTGCGATATGCAAAAGAAGAAAGATGTGGATAATGATGTTATTAAATTGAAGCTATTTCTGTTCTCATTTCGAGATCGAGCAAAAACTTGGTTTTCATCTTTGCCCAAAACTAGTATTGATTCTTGGAACAAGTGCAAAGATGCTTATATATCCAAGTATTTTCCACCAGCTAAGATTATCTCCCTCTGTAATGATATCATGAATTTTAAGCAACTAGATCATGAACATGTTGCACAATCTTGGGAGAGAATGAAATTGATGATTAGAAATTGTCCCGCTCATGGCTTGAGTCTTTGGATGATTATACAAATCTTCTATGCTGGTTTGAATTTTGCTTCTATAAATATCCTTGACTCCGCCTCCCGTGGAACTTTCATGGAAATCACATTAGGAGAAGCCACAAAAATCCTACACAATATCATGACAAACTATTCTCAGTGGCACACTGAAAGGTCACCTACTAGTAAAAAAAATGCACGCTATAGAAGAAATTAACTCTTTGAGTGCTAAGATGGATGAGTCAATTAAATTGTTTGCTAGTAAATGTGCTCCTTTAGATCCTAACGATATGCCCTTGTCTTCCTTAATTGAGAGTAGCAATGAGAGCTTGGATGTTAATTTTGTTGGTAGGAATAATTTTGGCCACAACAATGCTTTTAGAGGTAACTATATTCCTAGGCCTTTTCCTAGTAATCCCTCTAATAACTTTGGCAATTACTACAACAATGCTCATGGAAATTACAATAAATTACCCTCTGATCTAGAGAGTAATATTAAAGAGTTTATCAACTCGCAAAAGATTTTCAATGCATCCATAGAAGAAAAACTGCTCAAAATGCCGGTCGAAAAAAAAGTGATCAAAATTGATGATTTGGCTAGGAGCGTTGATAGAATGTCTCTTGATATTGATGCTTTTAAATTGAGAGGTGCTCCTCCCAAGATCAATATGGATGAAACTTTGAAAGCTACGCGTGTTTCCATGAATGAGAGTAAAGAAAGAACCGCCCAAATTCGTGCTAGACATGAATGGCTTAAAAAGGCGTGTTCTCGTGATGAGAATCACGAAGATCTTAAAGTGCTTGGTGTGACTCCCATTGAATCCTTGTTTTCTAGTGTCAAACCTAATGATGATGGGGCTGGATATGAATCCACTTAGGTTGAGAAACGCCCCAATGATTCGGAGTCTATCTATCTTGATGCTAAAACCATTGAAAGTGGAGTAGAGGATATCAAAACTTTGAGTAGTAATGAAACTACTACTTTGGATTTCAAGGAATTCAATTATGATAGTTGCTCTCTGATTTAATGCATTTCCTTGATGCAATCCATGCTAAACTCTCCACACGCTTATAGCCAAAACAAGGCCTTTACCGATCATATCGTCGATGCTATGATGAAATCTCTTGAAGAGAAACTTGAATTGGAAGTTTCTATTCCTAGAAAACTTCATGATGAGTGGGAACCTACTATCAAAATCAAGATCAAAAACTATGAATGCAATGCTTTGTGTGATTTGGGTGCTAGTGTTTCCGCGATTCCAAAGTCTTTATGTGATGTTCTAGGTTTCAATGAGATTGATGAGTGCTCTCTTAATTTGCATCTTGCGGATTCTACTGTTAAGAAACCCATGGGAAGGATCAATGATGTTCTTATTATTTCAAATAGGAACTATGTACCAGTGGATTTCATTGTGCTTGATATTGATTGCAATCCAACATGTCATATCATTCTTGGTAGACCTTTCCTAAGGACTATTGGTGCTGTCATCGATATGAAGGAAGGGAATATTAGATTTCAATTTCCATTAAAGAAGAGCATGGAACATTTTCCTAGAAAGAAAATAAGATTGCCTTATGAATCCATGATGAGGGCTACTTATGGTTTGAGCACCAAAGACGACGATACGTGATTCTATCGCCTTATGCCTAGCTAAGGGCGTTAAACAATAGCGCTTGTTGGGAGGCAACCCAATGAATTTATCTTTGCTTTTTTGCTTTCTATTTTGTTGCGTCCACACCATCATAATTCTGTTATGATTGTGTTTTTTGTGTTTCTTTTTGTGTTTGAGCCAAGTAAAACCTTTACGACTAGTTTTGGTGATGGTTGTTTGATCGTGCTGAAAAAGATAGAAACTTTTCGCTCACGATATTATTTTTCATTTTTATCCAGAAAGAAATTTTGAGTTGATTCTTTTTGCTGCTGGTTGATATGCCAATTCCGAAATTGTCGTGATTTTTCAGAATTTTTGAGATACCATAAGTATACGAAGTATACAGATTGCTACAGACTGGTCTGTTTTTGACAGATTCTGTTTTGTTGTGTTGATTGCTTATTTTGATGAAACTATGGATAGTATCGGGGGTACTAGCCATGGAAAAGTGATAATACAGTAATATAACACCAATAAAAATAGAAATCAAGTTTTCTAAAGTACCTAAAGAGGTGGTAGTTTGTTTTCTTGTGCTAATGATATCACGAGTTTCTGTTTAAGTTTTGTGTTGTGAAGTTTTCAAGTTTTGGGTGATGTTCTCATGGACGATGAGATAAAGAGTGGAAAGAGATCAAGCTTGGGGATGCCCAAGGCATCCCAAGACAAATTCAAGGACACCAAAAAGCCTAAGCTTGGGGATGCCCCGGGAAGGCATCCCCTCTTTCGTCTTCAATCCATTGGTAACATTACTTGGAGCTATGTTTTTATTCACCACATGATATGCGTTTTGCTTGGAGCGTCGTGTATTATAGGAGTCTTTTCTTTTTGTTGTGTCACAATCATCCTTGTTGCACACCTTTTTGAGAGAGACATGCACTCATCGTGAATTTGCTAGAATACTCATTGAGCTTCGCTTATATCTTTTGAGTTACGCAATTTAGCTCGCATGTGCTTCACTTATATCTTTTGAGCTAGATAACTTTGCTCTAAGTGCTTCACTTAGATCTTTTTAGAGCACGGCGGTGTCATATTTTGGAGAAATAAGAACTCTCGATCTTCACTTATATCTTTTTGAGAGTGCTCTCTTTGAGTAGCTGGGTAATTGGCTTGTGCTATGAAAATAGTCCTAAAGATGATAGGCATCCAAAGAGGATACAATAAAACTTCCATATTCATGTGCATTGATTAGAAAGAGAAGTTTGATTCCTCTCAATTAGTTTTGAGACATGGATTTGGTAATATTAAGAGTCATGTTAGTAGGGTGTTGTGAATCTAGAAATACTTGTGTTGAAGTTAGTGATTCCTGTAACATGCACGTATGGTGAACCGCTATGTTAGGAAGTTGGAGCATAATTGATTTATTGATTGTCATCCTTTGTGTGCGATCGGGATCGCGCGATGGTTAACACCTACCAACCCTTCCCCTAGGAGTATGCGTTTAGCACTTTGTTTCGATTACTAATAAATTTTTTGCAATAAGTATATGAGTTCTTCATGACTAATGCGAGTCCATGGTATAGATGCACTTTCACCTTCCACCATTGCTAGCCTCTCTAGTACCGCGCAACTTTCGCCGGTGCACAAACCCACCATATACCTTCCTCAAAACAGCCACCTTACCTACCTATTATGGCATTTTCATAGCCATTCCGAGATATATTTCCATGCAACTCCCACCGTTCCGTCTCATGACTTGTGCCGTCACTTTCATATTGCCATTGCATGATCGTAAGATAGCTAGCGAGATGTTTCAACGTCATACGCTAAAGCTAGATCGTTGCACATCCCGGTACACTGCCGGAGGCATTTCCTATAGAGTCATCATTGTTCTAAGCATTGAGCTGTGAGTAAATAAAAGTGTGATGATCATCATTATTAGAGCATTGTCCCATGTGAAGTAAAATGAAAAGAGGCCAAAGATGACCACCAAAAAAAAGATGAAAAAAAGAGGCCGAAGAGCCCAAAAAAAAAGAGAGAGAGAAAGAGAGAAGGGACAATGCTACTATCTTTTTCCACACTTGTGCTTCACAATAGCTCCATGTTCTTCATGATTGAGAGTCTCTTGTTTTGTCACCTCCTTATACTAGTGGGAATCTTCATTATGTAACTTGGCTTGTATATTTCAATGATGGGTTTCCTCAAAATTGCCCTAGGTCTTCGTGAGCAAGCAAGTTGGATGCACATCCACTAGTTCTCCTTTTAAGCTTTCACACACTTATAGCTCTAAGTGCATCCGTTGCATGGTAATCCCTACTCATTCACATTGATATCTATCGATGAGCATCTCCATAGCCTTTTGATACGCCGAGTCAATGTGACCATCTCCTCCTTTTTGCCTCACAACCTCCACCACACTCTATTCCACCTATAGTGCTATATCCATGGCTCACGCTCATACATTGCGTGAGAGTTGAAAAAGTTTGAGAAAGTAAGAGTGCGAAAACAATTACTTGGCCAATACCGGGGTTGTGCATGATTTAAATTCGTTGTGTGGCGATGATGGAGCATAGCCAGACTATATGATTTTGTAGGGATAACTTTCTTTGGCCTTGTTATTTTGAAAGTTCATGATTACCTTGCTAGTTTGCTTAAAGTATTACTGTTTTCATGTCAATAGCAAACTATTGTTTTGAATCTTACGGATCTGAACATTCATGCCACATGAAAGAAGTTACAAAGGACAAATATACTAGGTAGCATTCCACATCAAAAATTATGTCTTTATCACTTCCCTACTCGAGGACGGGCAGGAGTTAAGCTTGGGGATGCTTGATACGTTTCCAACGTATCTATAATTTTTTATGGTTCCATGCTATTATCTTGTCAACTTTGGATGCTTTGTATGCATTTTTATATCTTTTTGGGGACAAATATGCTATTATCTTGTTAACTTATTGCCAAGTGCCAGTTCCTGTTTTTTCCATGTTTTTGACCTTTTTCATAGGAGAATATCAAACAGAGTCCAAACGGAATAAAACCTCCGAAAAGATTTTCTTTCCGGAACAGAAGATACGCAGGAAGCTTGAGAACCAAGGCAAAGGGAACCAGGGGAGGCCACAAGCCCCCTAGCCGCAGCCTGGGGGGCCGCGCCTAGCAGGCTTGTGGGCCCCCTGTGGCTCCTTTGTCCTACTTCTTCCGCCTATAAATCCCCGAAAAATCTGAAACCACGGGAGAGAGCCATGAAAATACTTTTCCGCCGCCGCAAGCTACTGTATCCGCAAGATCCCACCTGGGGTATGTTCTGGTGCCCTGTCGGAGGGGGGATTCGGATACGGAGGGCTTCTTCATCAACACCATTGCCTCTCTGATGATGCGTGAGTAGTTCACCACAGACCTTCGGGTCCATAGCTAGTAGCTAGATGGCTTCTTCTCTCTCTTGGATCTTCAATACAAAGTTCTCCATGATCTTCATGGAGATCTATCCGATGTACTCCTCTTTTGCGGTGTGTTTGTCGAGATCCGATGAATTGTGGATTTATGATCAGATTATCTATGAATCTTATTTGAGTTTCTTCTGATCTCTTATATACATGATTTCATATCCTTGTAATTCTCTTCGAGTTGTGGGTTTCGTTTGGCCAACTTGATCTACAGTTCTTGCAATGGGAGAAGTGCTTGGTCTTGGGTTCATACCGTGCAGTGACCTCACCCAGTGACAGAAGGGGTAGCGAGGCACGCATCTTGTTGTTGCCATCAAGGGTAAAAAGATGGGGTTTATATCTATTGCATGAATTTATCCCTCTACTTCATGTCATCTTGCTTAAGGCGTTACTCTGTTTGTTATGAACTCAATACACTAGATGCATGCTGGATAGCGGTCGATGTGTGGAGTAATAGTAGTAGATGCAGAAAATATCGGTCTACTTGTCTCGGACGTGATGCCTATATGTATGATCATTGACTTAGATATCGTCATGACTTTGCGCGGTTCTATCAATTGCTCGACAGTAATTCGTTCACCCACCGTAATATTTGCTATCTTGAGAGAAGCCTCTAGTGAACACTATGGCCCCCGTGTCTACTTCACATCATATTTTCAGCCCTACACTTTTACTTTGTTGCTCTTTCCGCCTTCAGATCTCACCTTGCAATCAATCGTGAAGGGATTGACAACCCCTTTGTAGCGTTGGGTGAAAGTTTGCTGTTTTTGCCCAGGTACTTTGGAGACTTGGCTTGATTCTCCTACTGGATTGATACCTTGGTTCTCAAACTGAGGGAAATACTTACTGCTACTGTGCTGCATCACCCTTTCCTCTTCAAGGGAAAAACCAACGCAAGCTCAAGAGGTAGCATCCCACAAGAAACTCTCCCATAGACCATGGGTTAGTACACAAAGCGTAATGCACAATGCTTACCATACCATGGGATCACTTGATCTATGTGGGTACATCTTCTACACTTTTTGTGTTGATCAACTTGAATCATTCTTTGGCTTAGTCTTGATCAACCTTGTATCATATCTGTTGGGGAACGTCGCATGGGAAACAAAAATTTTCCTACGCGCACGAAGACCTATCATGGTGATGTCCATCTACGAGAGGGGATGAGTGATCTACGTACCCTTGTAGATCGTACAGCAGAAGCGTTAGAGAACGCGGTTGATGTAGTGGAACGTCCTCACGTCCCTCGATCCGCCCCGCGAACAATCCCGCGATCAGTCCCACGATCTAGTACCGAACGGACGGCACCTCCGCGTTCAGCACACGTACAGCTCGACGATGATCTCGGCCTTCTTGATCCAGCAAGAGAGACGGAGAGGTAGAAGAGTTCTCCGGCAGCGTGACGGCGCTCCGGAGGTTGGTGATGATCTTGTCTCAGCAGGGCTCCGCCCGAGCTCCGCAGAAACACGATCTAGAGGAAAAACTATGGAGGTATGTGGTCGGGCAGCCGTGAGAAAGTCGTCTCAAATCAGCCCTAAAACCTCCGTATATATAGGTGGGAGGGAGGGGAGGAGGCAGCCTCAAAACCTAAAGGTTTGGCCGAAATTGGAGGTGGAGGAGTCCTACTCCAATCCTACTTGGAGTAGGATTCCACCTTCACACTTGGAAACTCTTTCCACCTTGTGTTTTTTCCTTCTCAAACCTTATGGGCCTTAGTGGGAACTTATTCCAGCCCACTAGGGGCTGGTTTATCTCTTCCCATAGCCCATGAGACCCCTTGGGGCGTGACACCCCTCCCGATGGTCCCCGACACCCCTCCCGGCACTCCCGGTACACTACCGATGAGCCCGAAACTTTTCCGGTAATGCACGGAAACCTTCCGGTAACCAAATGAGGTCATCCTATATATCAATCTTCGTTTCCGGACCATTCCGGAAATCCTCGTGACGTCTGTGATCTCATCCGGGACTCCGAACAACATTCGGTAACCAACCATATAACTCAAATACGCATAAAACAACGTCGAACCTTAAGTGTGCAGACCCTGCGGGTTCGAGAACTATGTAGACATGACCCGAGAGACTCCTCGGTCAATATCCAATAGCGGGACCTGGATGCCCATATTGGATCCTACATATTCTACGAAGATCTTATCGTTTGAACCTCAGTGCCAAGGATTCATATAATCCCGTATGTCATTCCCTTTGTCCTTCGGTATGTTACTTGCCCGAGATTCGATCGTTAGTATCCGCATACCTATTTCAATCTCGTTTACCGGCAAGTCTCTTTACTCGTTCCGTAATACAAGATCCCGCAACTTACATTAAGTTACATTGCTTGCAAGGCTTGTGTGTGATGTTGTATTACCGAGTGGGCCCCGAGATACCTCTCCGTCACACGGAGTGACAAATCCCAGTCTTGATCCATACTAACTCAACTAACACCTTCGGAGATACCTGTAGAGCATCTTTATAGTCACCCAGTTACGTTGCGACGTTTGATACACACAAAGCATTCCTCCGGTGTGAGTGAGTTATATGATCTCATGGTCATAGGAATAAATACTTGACACGCAGAAAACAGTAGCAACAAAATGACACGATCAACATGCTACGTCTATTAGTTTGGGTCTAGTCCATCACATGATTCTCCTAATGATGTGATCCCGTTATCAAGTGACAACACTTGCCTATGGCCAGGAAACCTTGACCATCTTTGATCAACGAGCTAGTCAACTAGAGGCTTACTAGGGACAGTGTTTTGTCTATGTATCCACACAAGTATTGTGTTTCCAACTAATACAATTATAGCATGGATAATAAACGATTATCATGAACTAAGAAATATAATAATAACTAATTTATTATTGCCTCTAGGGCATATTTCCAACAGTCTCCCACTTGCACTAGAGTCAATAATCTAGTTCACATCACCATGTGATTCCAACGAATCCAACACCAGTATAGTTATGGGGTCTGATCACGTCTTGCTTGTGAGAGAGGTTTTTAGTCAACGGCTCTGAAACTTTCAGATCCGTGCGTTCTTTACAAATCTTTATGTCATCTTATAGATGCTGCTACTACGTGCTATTCGGAAATGCTCCAAATATCTACTCTACTGTATGAATCCATTTCACTACCCATAGTTATTCAGATTAGTGTCAAAGCTTGCATCAACGTAACCCTTTACGACGAACTCTTTAACCACCTCCATAATCGAGAAAAATTCCTCAGTCCATTTGTTACCAAGGATAAATTTTGACCGCTGCTAGTGATTCAATCATGGATCACTCTCTGTACCTCTCAACAGACTTTGAGTCAAGGCACACATCAGGTGCGGTACACAGCATGGCATACTTTAGATTCTACGGCTAAGGCATAGAAGACGACCTTCGTCTATTCTCTTTATTCTGCCGTGGTCGGGTTTTGAGTCTTACTCAAATTCACACCTTACAACGCAACCAAGAACTCCTTCTTTGTTGATCTATTTTGAACTCCTTCAAAACTTGTCAAGGCATGCATCTTGTTGAAACTTCCATTAAGCGCTTTCGATCTATCTCCATAGATCTTTGATGCTCAACGTTCAAGTAGCTCAATCCAGGTATTCCTTTGAAAACTCCTTTCAAACAACCTTGTATGCTTTACAGAAATTCTACATTACTTCTGATCCACAATATGTCAACCACATATACTTATCAGAAATTCTATAGTGCTCCCACTCACTTCTTTGGAAATACAAGTTTCTCACAAACTTTGTACAAACCCAAAATCTTTGATCATCTCATCAAAGTGTATATTCCAACTCCGAGATGCTTGCACCAGTCCACTGAAGGATCGCTGGAGCTTGCATACTTGCTAGTATCTTTAGGATCGACAAAACCTTCTGGTTGTATCACATACAATGTTTGCTCAAGGAAACCGTCGAGAAAACAATGTTTTGATATCCTACGTGCAATATTTCATAAATAATGCATCAACAACTAACATAATTCTAACAGACCTTTAGCATCGCTACGAGTGAGAAAGTCTCATCACAGTCAACTGTTTGATCTTGTCGAAAACATCTTTGCGACAAGTCGAGCTTTTCTTAATAGTGACTTATCACCATCATCGTCTGTCTTCCTTCAAAGATCCATTTTTACTCAATAGTCCTATGACCATCAAGTAGTTCTACCAAAGTCTACACTCTGTTTTCATACATGGATCCTCTCTCGGATTTCATGGCTTCTAGCCATTTGTCGGAATCTGGGCCCACCATCGCTTTCTCCATAACTCGTAGGTTCACTGTTGCTCAACAACATGACCTCCAAGACAGGGTTACCGTACTACTCTGCAGCAGTACGCGACCTTGTCGACCTACGAGGTTTGTAGTAACTTGATTCGAAGCTCAATGATCACCATCATCAGCTTCCACTTCAATTGGTGTAGGCGCCACATGAACAACTTCCTACGCCCTGCTACACACTGGTTGAAGTGATGGTTCAATAACCTCATCAAGTTCTACTACCCTCCCACTCAATTCTTTCGAGAGAAACCTTTCCTCGAGAAAGGATCCGTTTCTAGAAACAAACACTTTGCTTTCGGATCTGAGATAGGAGATGTACCCAACTGTTTTGGATATCCTATGAAGATGCATTTATCCGCTTTGGGTTCGAGCTTATCAGACAGAAACTTTTTCACATAAGTGTCGAAGCCCCAAACTTTCAAGAAACGACAGTTTAGATTTCTCTAAACCTCAGTCTATACTGTGTCATCTCAACGGAAATACGCGGTGCCCTATTTAAAGTGAATGCGGTTGTCTCTAATGCATAACCCATAAACGATAGTGGTAATTCGATAAGAGACATCACAGTATGCACCATACTAAATAGTGCGTGGCTATGATGTTCAGACACATCATCACACTATGATGTTCCAGGTGGCATGAACTGTGAAACAATTTCCACATTGTCTTAACTGTGTACCAAAAACTCGTAACTCAGATATTCATTTCTATGATCACATCGTAGACAGTTCATCTTCTTGTTACGACGAACTTCACTCTGAAACAGAATTGAACTTTTCAATATTTCAGATTTGTGATTCATTAAGTAAATACTTCTGTATCTACTCAAGTCGTCAGTGAAGTAAGAACATAATGATATCCACTGCGTGCCTCAGCACTCACTGGACTGCATACATCAAAATGTATCACTTTCCAACAAGTTACTATCTTGTTTCATCTCAACGAAAACAAGGCCTTGCTCATGTGGTATGATTTGCATGTCACTAGTGATTCGAAATCAGGTGAGTACAAAGATCCATCAGCATGGAGCCTCTTCATGCAATTTATACTAACATGACTCAAGCGGCAGTGCCACAAGTAAGTGGTACTATCATTATTAACTCGTATCTTTTGGCACCAATGTGTAACACTACAATCGAGATTCAATAAACCATTGAAGGTGATTATTCAAGCAAATAGAGTAACCATTATTCTCTTTGAATGAATAATCGTATTGCAATAAACACGATCCAATCATGTTCACGCTTAACGCAAACACCAAATAACAATTATTTAGGTTCAACACCAATCCCGATGGTAGAGGGAGCGTGCGACGTTTGATTATATCAACCTTGGAAACACTTCCAACACATATCGTCACCTCGCCTTTAGCTAGTCTCCGTTTATGCCGTAGCTTTCATTTCGCGTTACTAATCACTTAGCAACCGAACCGGTATCCAATACCCTCGTGCTACTAGGAGTACTAGTAAAGTACACATCAACATTATGTATATCACATATATACTTCTCTCGGCTTTTCCAGCCTTCTTATCCACCAAGTATCTAGAGTTGCTCCGCCTCAGTGACTGTTCCCCTTATTATAGAAGCACTTAGTCTCGGGTTTGGGTTTAATCTTGGGTCTCTTCATTAGTGCAGCAACTGTTTTGCCGTTTCACGAAGTATCCCTTCTAGCCCTTGCCTTTCTTGAAACTTAGTGGTTTTACTAACCATCAACTATTGATGCTCCTTCTTGATTTCTACTTTCGCAGTGTCAAACATCGCGAATCACTCAAAAGATCATAGTATCTATCCTTGATATGTTATAGTTCATCACGAAGCTCTCATAGCTTGGTGGCAGTGACTTTGGAGAACCATCACTATCTCATCTGGAAGATTAATTCCCACTTGATTCAAGCGATTGTCGTACTCAGACAATCTGAGCACACGCTCAACGATTGAGCTTTTCTCCTTTACTTTGTGGACAAAGAATCTTGTTTGGAGGTCTCAAACCTCTTAACAAGGGCACAAGCATGAAATCATAATTTCATCTCTTCGGAACATCACTTATGTTCCGTGACGTTTTACAACGTTTTCGGCGCCTTGCTTCTAAGCCATCAAGTATCTTGCACTGAACTATCGTGTAGTCATCAGTAACGTGTATGTCGGATGTTCATAGCATCCACAGACGACGCTCGAGGTGCAGCACACCGAGTGGTGCATTAAGGACATAAGCCTTCTGCGTAGCAACGAGGACAATCCTCGGTTTTACAGACTCAGTCTGCAAAGGTTGCTACTATCAATTTTCAACTAAATTTTCTCTAGGAACATTTAAAACAGTATAGCTATAGCGCAAGCTACATCGTAATTCGCAAAGACCATTAGACTATGTTCATGACAATTAGTTCAATTAATCATATTACTTAAGAACTCCTACTCAAAAAGTACATCTCTCTAGTCATTTGAGTGGTACACGATCCAAATCCGCTATCTCAAGTCCGATCATCACGTGAGTCGAGAATAGTTTCAGTGGTAAGCATCCCTATGCTAATCATATCAACTATACGATTCATGCTCGACCTTTCGGTCTCATGTGTTCCGAGGCCATGTCTGCACATGCTAGGCTCGTCAAGCTTAACCCGAGTGTTCCGCGTGTGCAACTGTTTTGCACCCGTTGTATGTGAACGTTGAGTCTATCACACCCGATCATCACGTGGTGTCTCGAAACGAAGAACTGTCGCAACGGTGCACAGTCGGGGAGAACACAATTTCGTCTTGAAATTTTAGTGAGAGATCACCTCATAATGCTACCGTCGTTCTAAGCAAAATAAGGTGCATAAAAGGATTAACATCACATGCAATTCATAAGTGACATGATATGGCCATCATCACGTGCTTCTTGATCTCCATCACCAAAGCACCGGCACGATCTTCTTGTCACCGGCGCCACACCATGATCATCCATCAACGTGTCGCCATCGGGGTTGTCATGCTACTTATGCTATCACTACTAAAGCTACATCCTAGCAAAATAGTAAACGCATCTGCAAGCACATATGTTAGTATAAAGACAACCCTATGGCTCCTGCCGGTTGCCGTACCATCGACGTGCAAGTCGATATTTCTATTACAACATGATCATCTCATACATCCAATATATCACATCACATCATTGGCCATATCACATCACAATCATACCCTGCAAAAACAAGTTAGACGTCCTCTAATTTTGTTGTTGCAAGTTTTACGTGGTGACCAAGGGTATCTAGTAGGATCGCATCTTACTTACGCAAACACCACAACGGAGATGTATGAGTTGCTATTTAACCTCATCCAAGGACCTCCTCGGTCAAATCCGATTCAACTAAAGTTGGAGAAACCGTCACTTGCCAGTCATCTTTGAGCAAAGGGGGTTACTCGTAACGATGAAACCAGTCTCTCGTAAGCGTACGAGTAATGTCGGTCCAAGCCGCTTCAATCCAACAATGCGGCGGAATCAAGAAAAGACTAAGGAGGGAAGCAAAACGCACATCACCGCCCACAAAACCTTTTGTGTTCTACTCGAGAAGACATCTACGCATGAACCTAGCTCATGATGCCACTGTTGGGGAACGTCGCATGGGAAACAAAAATTTTCCTACGCGCACGAAGACCTATCATGGTGATGTCCATCTACGAGAGGGGATGAGTGATCTACGTACCCTTGTAGATCGTACAGCAGAAGCGTTAGAGAACGCGGTTGATGTAGTGGAACGTCCTCACGTCCCTCGATCCGCCCCGCGAACAATCCCGCGATCAGTCCCACGATCTAGTACCGAACGGACGGCACCTCCGCGTTCAGCACACGTACAGCTCGACGATGATCTCGGCCTTCTTGATCCAGCAAGAGAGACGGAGAGGTAGAAGAGTTCTCCGGCAGCGTGACGGCGCTCCGGAGGTTGGTGATGATCTTGTCTCAGCAGGGCTCCGCCCGAGCTCCGCAGAAACACGATCTAGAGGAAAAACTATGGAGGTATGTGGTCGGGCAGCCGTGAGAAAGTCGTCTCAAATCAGCCCTAAAACCTCCGTATATATAGGTGGGAGGGAGGGGAGGAGGCAGCCTCAAAACCTAAAGGTTTGGCCGAAATTGGAGGTGGAGGAGTCCTACTCCAATCCTACTTGGAGTAGGATTCCACCTTCCCACTTGGAAACTCTTTCCACCTTGTGTTTTTTCCTTCTCAAACCTTATGGGCCTTAGTGGGAACTTATTCCAGCCCACTAGGGGCTGGTTTATCTCTTCCCATAGCCCATGAGACCCCTTGGGGCGTGACACCCCTCCCGATGGTCCCCGACACCCCTCCCGGCACTCCCGGTACACTACCGATGAGCCCGAAACTTTTCCGGTAATGCACGGAAACCTTCCGGTAACCAAATGAGGTCATCCTATATATCAATCTTCGTTTCCGGACCATTCCGGAAATCCTCGTGACGTCTGTGATCTCATCCGGGACTCCGAACAACATTCGGTAACCAACCATATAACTCAAATACGCATAAAACAACGTCGAACCTTAAGTGTGCAGACCCTGCGGGTTCGAGAACTATGTAGACATGACCCGAGAGACTCCTCGGTCAATATCCAATAGCGGGACCTGGATGCCCATATTGGATCCTACATATTCTACGAAGATCTTATCGTTTGAACCTCAGTGCCAAGGATTCATATAATCCCGTATGTCATTCCCTTTGTCCTTCGGTATGTTACTTGCCCGAGATTCGATCGTTAGTATCCGCATACCTATTTCAATCTCGTTTACCGGCAAGTCTCTTTACTCGTTCCGTAATACAAGATCCCGCAACTTACATTAAGTTACATTGCTTGCAAGGCTTGTGTGTGATGTTGTATTACCGAGTGGGCCCCGAGATACCTCTCCGTCACACGGAGTGACAAATCCCAGTCTTGATCCATACTAACTCAACTAACACCTTCGGAGATACCTGTAGAGCATCTTTATAGTCACCCAGTTACGTTGCGACGTTTGATACACACAAAGCATTCCTCCGGTGTGAGTGAGTTATATGATCTCATGGTCATAGGAATAAATACTTGACACGCAGAAAACAGTAGCAACAAAATGACACGATCAACATGCTACGTCTATTAGTTTGGGTCTAGTCCATCACATGATTCTCCTAATGATGTGATCCCGTTATCAAGTGACAACACTTGCCTATGGCCAGGAAACCTTGACCATCTTTGATCAACGAGCTAGTCAACTAGAGGCTTACTAGGGACAGTGTTTTGTCTATGTATCCACACAAGTATTGTGTTTCCAACTAATACAATTATAGCATGGATAATAAACGATTATCATGAACTAAGAAATATAATAATAACTAATTTATTATTGCCTCTAGGGCATATTTCCAACAATATCTTCTCTCTTCATAAAGATGATGTCTCGAAGTTCACGTGAATGTTCACACAATCTTCTTCTACAAAACATGCTTGTAATAGGCTCCACTCTTACATGGCGATTAGTGTTGAACCACTAGAATATGCATACTCCTCTTGCAACACATGGGCAATCAGCTAGTGTTAGTTACATTACGAGATGACTCCTCCACGGTTGCCCGTGAATAAAGCATGTGGAAGGCTAGTTTGTGGAATATTGATGTCTTGAGTCGTATTGAACTGAACACTATTTTTGTGCTTTGAAAATAAAATATAGTAGGTTTGGATAATGGTATCCTGAGTTATGACCAAGATAAAGTAAACTCAATCCATGGTATAAATGTTAATAAATACTTTTTGCAATTGTCTTTATCCTAATCCCCAACCATACTCTGATTTAATGATTGCTAGTTGTTGGGGCATCAGAAAGCCTTAGGGAAAATCATTTGAAAGCTAAGGAGCCTTTTCATCTCCTTCCACTCTTTCAAGAACTTATTTCCTTAAAAGAAGGTCAAAAGAGGGCACACTAGATGGGGAAGGGGGGATATCATTGCTAAATAACTGACCTCTCCTTCCACTCTTTCAAGGAAAAAGGTTCCTTGAAAAACGTTTCACAGAAGGAATGATTTATCAAAGGTAATCATTTATACTCGCCCTCTCCCCTCATCATTGTATATAACCATTCACACGTATTAATACGAATTGAGGCGTAGTAGGGTTCTTCCCTACAATTTTGTGCACAATTTTTTTCCTTTAAATGAATATGAATTTGGATCTTGCTCTATGTTGCATTGGTTATATGGTTGTCAACTGAACCTATTATTTCACACCATCAATTATCATCAATCGATGTGGGTTTCCTCATAGTCCCTGCATCTGCTTTGTGCCCGCTTGTTGCTCTTTAGTTCCAACCTTCATTTGTCAGAGAAAGAAAGGAGGGCGCACTTTTCTCTTGAAGAGACAAAATCAAGCAGCAAGAGGCCAAAGGAACTTCGCTTTTGTTCCAGCTAAAAGCAAGTGAAAGGAAATGGGAGAGCAAAGCACAACATTGGACACAAAGAAACGGTGTCCATCCAAAATGTTCATTGTGTGGAGAAAAGGAAGGTTTTATCGAGACATTTCTCACCTTAGCCCCTAAACTAAACATGAAGAGCAACACCACTACCGCCATCGCCTTAGAAGTTCATACCTCGTGACATTTAGTGACGCCCGGCAAAGGGGGCGAGCTCTCTCTGGCCGTCGATTCTCGTCTCCCTCTCGACACGGGCTCTTGTTGTCTGGTGGGAGAAGGGTGTTGATGGCGAAGGCGTACTACCGCGTGAGCATTACACCTCTGGCCATGGGGTTTGGATGGAGAGCTCGAGCATTACACCTCTGGCCATGGGGTTTGGATGGAGAGCTCGTTTGGTCATATTCCATGTCCTCAAGGCCCCGACGAAAATGCGAGAAGAAAGCTTAAGGGCAAGCAAACATGTTTTTGGGCAGTGAAAGCGTAATTCCGTGAAAGACGCCATCATCTAAACCCACTCCTTCACCTTGGACGACGACTGGTCGGATTTTGATCCCATCTCTCAAATCTCAAATCCAAACCAAATTCCTTCCTTTTCTTCCTTCCGTCCGAATCAAAGAAGCGGCCTTGGCGACCTCCCCAGCTGCGTCGGGAAGGCCCATGGCGATCCTCCGCCGCCGCGAGCTGCTCCTGCCCGCGGTCGCCGCCGTCCTGCTGCTCCTCCTCGTCGCCGGACGCGCGGCGGCCGACGACGCATCCGGCGACGACCGTGGCCACGACGCCTCCCCCGGCTGCTCCAACAAGTTCCAGCTGGTAAAGAACCAACCAGCTGCCCGATCCCCATCCATTCAGCTCCTCTTTCAGATCTCGCTGCCCCTCCGCTCGCGATTCGGGGATTGGTCTCCACTCTGATTTTCCGATGTAAAATGTGGAATCTTTCTTTCGACATAGACTAGATGCAACCCTGCCTTCCACGCCAGCCACAGGCAATATCTCCTCTCATTTTTTTCAGTTCAGAACACCACCCAGTTATTTATCAGTATGTGAATTTCGACAATTCGAACTTCGTCAATCTTGCTTAGTTTTACCCCCAACTCATCAGCCGCAAAATCAACACATAATTTAGCTTGTCCTTTGAATACCTTGGTCGTCATTTAGTCTTGGTTTAGACTAATGAAACAGCATCCCTGTCCATACTGGCAGCCCTGGCAAACACACTACAGCCTATGGGTGCCCAGCAAAGACCAGGAAGGCAAGAACCAAACCAAAACTTAGTTTTTGTATCCGCTGACCCCCAGTTTTTAAATGAGAGCAAGATGCTACTGTGCCTAGTTTAGCCCTCCATTCTTTCTCATGCTTCCAGATTTTTTCTTCTTCTCCAGGTTAAGGTGAAGAACTGGGTGAATGGATCCGAGGGTATGACTGTGGTCGGACTGAGCGCGAGATTCGGAGCCACCTTGCCAAGAACTGTCAATGAAGCTCAGAGAGCATCTGCTGTCCTCACCAACCCTCTTGACTGCTGCTCCAATATAACCTCAAAGGTTCGGTTTCGACTCCGATATAACCTGGCCACTACGTACTAGGTTGTTTTCCGAAGCATCTTCTGATGTAATCCTTGCTGCTGCAGTTAACAAACTCTATCGCCTTAGCGACACGCGGAGGGTGTCCTTTCACCGCTAAGGCGGAATTTGCACAGGCTGCTGGCGCAGCTGGTTTGATTATTATAAATGACGATGAAGGTATTCAAAGGGCAACCTAAAATATATTATTATCTCTGCCCTGTTCGATGTTTTCTGGTAGGCATGCCCGATTCTCTTGCAGGCAGTAATCCGTTTGTTTAAGTTTGTGTTTGCAGAACTTTATAAGATGGTTTGCGGTGACAATGATACTTCGATTAATGTGACAATCCCCGTCATAATGATACCACATTCAGCAGGCAAGAATCTGAAATACTCATTGGATCATGGAGCAAGGGGTAAGTACATATTCTACTTGACTCTCCTTATACTATTGTTATAACTGTTAAACTTCGTAATATTCTTTGTTTCTTATGTTTTGCTCCAGAGGTGGAGTTTGATTAGTTAAACATCTGCAGTCTCTTATTTCTGCTTATTGTCTTAATAGATTGCCAGATCATTGTGTAGACAATTGTTTAACTCCATTCTGTCTAATAAATCATGTTAATTTTATTTTCTTTCCATATCGTGTCAAACTAACTTAAAAGCATGGAATGGTTCACACTCTGACAATTAATGCAGTTCAATCTAATTTTTGTTTGTAGTTGGCAGATATACAGTTATACTACTAGTAATAATATTGAAGTGCTGGAGCATCTCCCACACCCATGCATTTGTATTCACAAAATTTTGTACTAGGATTAATATTTGAAAAGTAGTAATGCATAGCAAACCCAGTACTTAGCAGAACTGCCACATTAATATTTGTATGTGATAAGCCAGACAGATGTTTGGCTGAAATATAAGTGATAAAGGAAAGGCAACAGATGGGGGGATGAGAGGGAAATCGTATTTTTATTAATGGCATGTCTCACCATGGAGCCAATATGTGTGCTAAACACTTTAGAAAATGCACCTTAGATCCTTTGTGTTACGTGGCAGTTCCTATAGTTATGGTAGAGGTTCCGACACTGTGGATGCTTTATGTGCTTCTGAATACATGTTAATGGTGTAAATTGTAAATTGGTAAAATCATATAAGCCTAACGTCTTACTGAAGAACTGTCTTTGGCTCTTTGATCAGATAGCTTCTACCTTTTTTTTAGCACAATAGCCAATTGCTACTTAATAACCACTTATGTACTCACCGTGCTCTGCATAAATAGTGTTTTCTTGAATGACTAATCCAAGTCGCATATTCTTGCGGGTTAATTTTGGTACACCAGACTATGCAATACTAATAAGGGAATGTTCTTTTGCTGTAGTTGAGATGCAGCTGTACTCACCAAGTCGGCCAGTTGTGGACCTTTCAGCATGCTTCTTGTTGATAATGGCTGTAGGAACTATAGTCTGCGCCTCACTCTGGAGTGAATTCGTTGCATGTGAACAGATTGATGAGCAATATAATCAGCTGACACGGCAGGTTCTGACTTTTGTGCCTGTCCAGACTATATGGCATGCTATGCTATTTAGCTTTTTTTTCATACCGCATACCAATCAGTAAATCACGTATCGGAACAGATATGACCATGAGCCATTCATAAGATTATGTCATATATTACCTCCGTCCCAAAATTCTTGTCTTAGATTTGTCTATGTATCTAACACTAAAACGCACTCTCTTAGACAAGAATTTTGGGACGGAGGGAGTAGAATACATGATTGTTGCTGGATTCTATGCTGTCTACAGATTTGTTTGCCCTGACTTGAAAACATTTCTGCATTTGTACACAAAAGAACTTATCTTGTTGTGAGACACGCTTGCTACTTATGAACGATTCTTAAAATAACGAATAATTTGCATTTTATTGGGGTTGTTTCTAGCTAATTAGTAATTTTCAGTTGATCAGTTGGTTACGTTTTTGACCCAATGATTTTTTTTTTGTTTCATACTAAACAGCCGGGACCTAATTCTGGAACAAACAGCACGCAAGATAAAGAAATCCTTGAAATCACCGCAAAGGGAGCTGGTGTTTTCATTATAGTAGCTTCAGTTTTCCTTCTTCTCCTGTTCTACTTCATGTCATCTTGGATCGCGTGGCTACTGATTGTATTGTTCTGCATTGGTGGTATTGAGGTATGTCCTCGTATATTCTCTATCTTTGCACTCTTTTGATCACAAGGCCTATCTATTTCTACAAATACTTCTCTCTGCGCTTGGTTATTCAAGTGTTTGTTTTGTTTTTTACATTGGTATTCGGTTGTGAGCTTGTTTGTGGTTTGTGTCGTGCAGGGTATGCATGTTTGCTTGGTGACAATTATCTCTAGGTATGAAATAGTTTCTATTAAGCAAAAAAATTAAAATGCTCTATATTGTATTTATCTCCTCACTGTCTGTGCCTCTTGTGCGCCTTGTTTACAGGATTTTTAAGGGTTGGGGCAATAATACTGTTCAACTGCCGTTCTACGGGGAGGTCTTGACCTTGTCCGTTGGAATACTACCATTCTGTATGGTCTTTGCCATTCTATGGGCTATTTATCGGCATTCTTCGTTTGCTTGGATAGGTCAAGATATCCTTGTAAGTTGAATTGATTATTATTCTTATGATCGCTTGCTATGTTTTTAATCCAAACACCCCTTCAGTTATATTCTTTCCACTTTAGTTCAGAAGCAACTGAAAGCATGCAACTATACATGTTTACTATCACGAATCAAGTTAGAGTTCACATGATACCCTGATGTGATACAGGCGTACTGTTTTTCTGAAATGCTAGAACTAAAAACTAGCATGTCCAAATTCAGTGCAGATCGAGGTTCTATTTTCCTAGTAGGATCAGCTAAAACGTGATTTTTTTTAAATATAAACAGTGCAGTAAGGTCAATCTCTTCAAAATAATTCTATGCTGTTTTTTTAGTTAGAGTGCATTTTGGAACTGGCCTTCTATTTTTTACGCTAGCAGCTGTGTATGTGTAGTGCAAGTTTGCACATCATACATCAAATGTCAATCCAACTTAATATTGACCATATTCAGTTTTTAGCCCTAACAAGTTAAGTACCATAAGCTCGAATGCACTGATATGGATACGGGTATCAGTATCGGGCCAATACGAATACGTAAATTCGTCATTTATGAGACCATAAGCCACAAGCTTAAGCATGATTTATCTAATATGAATGCATTTAAACTAGTTATGTGCTGAACCGATTTGTTTTCTTAGAGATCCAAGTTGGCACTAGGTTTCTTAGGTTTCACATGTTAGTTTTCGTCGATGAACTATACAGATGGAGATCAGAAGTAAAATGTTCACAAGATTATCTTTTTGATTGAACTGGAACTGTAGGGGAGCCTCCGGCTGTTTATTTATTAATATAGTGAGAGATATTTCAAGAGAGAGTACAAAGGGGAGAAGAAGATAGAGGGGGTGGGCTGTATGAGAGGGGCCTACCAGGCAAGCACTAAACCTCAAAGTGATCTAGGCAGGACTTAAGGGAGTTGATAAGATTATCTTCATTTCGCACCTTGCATCATTTGCCTTATTTAGGATGATCACATATTCAGTTTCTAAGCTTGATATTATATATCAATGAGATGCATGCTATTTGAGAATATGTAATAGTTTCCCTAAAGTAGTGAACATCATTTGTTCGCCGAATTTTTGAATGATTGTTACTTGTGATGCTAAATTTAATTTTCTTGGCATAATGTTTAAGAAGATTGCAATCACCTTTGTAAAAAGCACATATCGTTAACCATGCGTTTTATGTATTTGTCACAGGGTATCTGCTTGATGATAACTGTGCTTCAGATGGCGCGCTTACCTAATATCAGGGTATTAGCATGTCCTATTTGCAGTAGTCCACTGATTGTCATCGGATCCTATTTGCAGTAGTCCACTGATTGTCATCGGATCTTTGCAGGTTGCATCAGCTCTTCTTAGTGCTGCATTTGTGTATGACATCTTCTGGGTCTTCATTTCGCCTCTTATATTCCATGAGAGTGTTATGATTGCGGTAAGTGCATTCTTGACCTTTACATTTACATCTGGAGTTACTATCAGTTATGCTCTAGTTTTATAGGTTAGTTTGTACAGTAGATTTTCTAGTTAAATCAGTAGAATATGCATGCTTCTCTGCAAAAGATAAAAAAAAAATGGAAGTCTTGCAACCACATGATGAAGCCACTTAAAAGTAAGGTTTATTTTGAGGGTTGCGTTTGGAATACCTTTGGAATATGAGAGAATAGGTAGCAGCCTATCTTGAAACTGAGTGAATGGTTAAAATGTTGAGTGTTATGATCTAATTTGGTGCTCTTATGACCCGTATAAAATTGATATGTTTTGGAGACAAATGTTCAGACTTGAAACTATAATTATAATTTGATGGTAAATACATTATGCAGCAAATGCTTATGTTTAGTATCCTATCTTATTCTCATGTGCTGTGACTTGTGATTGAGTTTTTGTTACTTTCCACTTCATGAAAACTCCCAGGTTGCTAGTGGTGACACCTCTGGGGAAACAATCCCGATGCTCCTAAGAATACCTCGTTTCTTTGATCCATGGGGTGGCTATGACATGATAGGCTTTGGTGATATTATTTTCCCTGGATTGCTCGTTGCATTCAGCTACAGGTACTCTATGCAATGTCGCAATATATGTCTATGGCTTCTCTTCTAATCTGTTACTGTGTGAGCTCACTAATGAGCAGACATAGAAGAAAAAAAAACTTAAATACTGTCTGGTACCATCCATGCTAAACGCAATGAAGATCTTAAAACACACACTATCTGTTGTGAACCTTCAGTCGGACAACTAACTACCATGTTGAAGATGGGTTGAGATGGAAAATATTTTGGAGATAATAGATCGACTCTTCTTGCTTATCTCAAACATACGTACATGTCACCATTATATAGTGAATGAATGCTTGATTACTAACAAAAATAAGAGCTCTGTTGTCTGAGAGGTTTACATCATCTGTAAAAAAATGATACATAATCACTTTGGTATACGATGCAGATTTGACAGGGCAGGCAAAAAAGGCATCTTGAATGGATATTTTCTATGGCTGACTGTGGGATATGCTGTTGGTAAGCATTTGATTCATCCTGTTCTCTATTATAGTAGATGTTAGTGCTCTATGTCGTGTCTGTTGTGGTATTCCTTATGTTCATCGGCCGTTCACGCAAATGTGAACCACACAATGGCCCATTATATTCAGGCACCAGCAAAATAGTTGATATGATAAGGGCCCATGGTCTCCAGAACTACTTTTTAGGGCATTTTTTCAAATTTTGGCACCAACACTTGAGGCTAGAGCTGGCAGGCTTAGTAAGCACTGCACTATGAAAGGGCTCAGTGTATATTCAAGCTATTGTTGTAATGACATCTAGGAGCACATGGTGGTGACTGCCTGTGACTACTGATTGGTCGTTTCCGTTTTCTAGTTCCATGTTCTGTTCTGCCTGGAATTTACTGTTTTTCTTACAACAACTGTTTAAATCTTGTGTTGGTTAACACATTCATTGCTTTGTACTCCCTCCGTTCCTAAATACTTATAAGTCTTTTAAGCGATTTCACTAGATGTCTATATACGGAGCAAAATGATTGAATGTACACTCTAAAGTATGTCTATATACATCCGTATGTAGTCCACTAGTGAAATCTCTACAGAGACTTATATTTAGGAACGGAGGGAGTAACAAATAGTAGGTTTTGCGCAGAACCTAGATTTTCATGTTCTTTTTCCCCTTGCAGGCCTTTTCCTGACCTATCTCGCCCTCTTCCTAATGGATGGACACGGTCAGCCGGCGCTGCTTTACCTAGTTCCATGCACGTTAGGTAAGTATATATATACATCGTTCCTTTGATGCCTCGTCTTTTTTGCTCCCCTCCCGCAATCAGCGCAACTGATGCCCATATCATGCATTTTCACACCAGGGCTTATTGTGGTGCTTGGCTGGATAAGAGGCGAGCTGCCTCACCTGTGGAACTACGGAAGAAGACAGGAAATTTTGGTCGGCGAAGTTTGAAATGTAATCTGACATAGTCTGTATGCAAAAAGGCGGCGGCGTTCTTCGATCTAGTTAACCAATGGATCTAAACATGACGCTCCTTTTTTGGGGATGTAAAACTAGCACTAGCCAGATTTGTGTTCGATATAGGTTGCCTTTGTCAAACTTGAAAACTCAGGTTTGATATGGGAGTTAAATTTGTATCAACAACAGATAGCATATATTTTACATAAGGCTGAGCTAATGGCATTCTTCCAATAACCATGATCTTCTGTCAGACTGGAACAATATTCATTGTCAGGACAATGCAACAAAAATTGAAACTGATGCTTTACCAAGAACAGTCAAGTAGCCCACAACCAAGTGGACTTACATTCAAACCAAATTCACTTAATAATCTGAAAATTCAAGTTAAACAAGCAAGGATCTGACAAAACTAATCAAGGGGATGCAATAATCTAATCATTCCATTGTCAGGTAAACATATCAACAACCATCATACAAGAAATAAAGAATAAATTTGACACAAGGACCACTCACAAATGCACAATGTGGGGATTCATACTTCCACACTGACAACCAGATTAGAGACCAGTCTTGAGTTTTAACCATAGAGAAAATAAAAGCATGCAGAACTAGCACAAGTATCCATAGATCCGACTGTACAATTGGTGTTCTTTACAGAAAACCAAACCAAAAGCATCATCATCCAGTCATCATCAACTCCCCACATCTATCTGTACAGAGTTGGGGGGTCAAAAGAGGGGGGGTGGGACCTAGCAAACTCCCGACTGCGATTCAAAGCCGCTGCTTCAGGGGGGCGACATCCGCTGCGACAAAAACCGGTAGATGCGCCATGCCACGCCACGCCATAATTCCTGCACTACTGAACCAATCTTCCTCACTTTTTATACAGTTTGGGGGTGGATACCGCCTTTCGTCACAGACAATTAGACTCCGCGGCGGCAACTCCGTGCCTCGTTGGTTATATAATCTACAAACTCCCCGCCATGGATTTCTCCCCGGATGTCTTGATCTCGTTGGGATTGTCGTCCTCTTCAAAGCCTAGGGGCTCCTTGCTGGATCCTGCCCCACCATCCAGAGGCATGTGGATGCATATCCCGTTCGGGAATGGTTCCTGCGTTTCATTCATGACATTAGAGCACTCACATTAAGGGTCAATATTTCCCAAAAAGAACACATAAATAAAACACTTGTAGTAAATCATGTCCCTGGTATTACACTTCACTTTTGAAAGAACTATTACTCACATTTCAATTATCATACTCTGTCATGCTTGACATGCCAAAATGAGATGCTGAGTTTCAATTATCTTGCAACAGTTATATGACATGATTTTTAGTGCCAGAAAAGGATGCGTTTTTCGTGCAATACGAGTTCATAAAACAGATGTCCCCTGACTTTCAGCATAGAATGCAGCAACTGGTTACCTGATTTCCGGTCTCTGGTCCGTTGGAATGAAAAAGAATGGGGCGGCATCTCTTGTCCTCGTTCATCAAACTTGAATTCTGGAAATGTGAAATTAGTGCATTCCTTCCCTGGATCCTACCATAAGCCAGTGACGCTACTTTCTCGCTGTTGAACTTCTCCCACTTCTTCCCATTAAACGCCTGTAATTAAAGGTAGGCATCCAAAATTTAATTCAACCAGTGGGCATAGGCTGTAGTGAAATTCAGCTAGACAAAGATCCATTAGAGAACAATAGAGCATGTAAAGAGCTAAGAAAGAAAACACACCTGGTAGAAGGATACAATGTGCACAGGGGATATCATGTTAATGAACGCATAACCGACATTGCATTTGTTCTGCAGGGGAGAATGAAAAAACAATTATTACAGTGCTGGATATCTGAATAAGTCACTGAAAAACAACGGCATGCGGCAATATAAAGTATAGTACCTTGAAATCAATTGGCAGGTAGAAGAAGTCATATGTTCCTTTGTGGAGCTCATCAATTGCAGCCAAAAGCATCTTGGATGTGTACCTATAGAATTCAGGAAAAACATTGTGAGGACAACTAGCAAGCAATATAAAAAGAGCACACAAGAAAACATGGCATGAAAGCTGCATACTTGTTTGGAATGTTTTTAATCATCAATGTTGTCCGAGTATCCTCTCCTTTGCGGATCTTCTCCAAATCAAGCTGATACTGCTTCTTGCTATCTGCCTGGAACGCGCTGCTGTCAACTCGGCGGTTACGGCCACGTTCAATGGAGCTGTCGAGCCCATAATAACCAGGTCCTTGATATGTGGTGTTCCCAAAGAATGGTGGTTGCCCAAGCCTTGGCGATGGAATTGGTCTGAAGTTAGTAGAGTTATTATCTGTCAGGCTTCCACTTAGAGCAGAAACAGGATTGAGGGAAGCACGAGAAGCCATGTTCAGCATGAGACTTCCCCCGTTTCGGTTAGCACCGCCGATGTTCCCCATATTTGCAAACCTAACTTGATTCATAAACGATGTCTCGGGCGATTCAGGCAAAAATCCAAAGTGGCTCTCAAATGGAGCGCCTGAAGGGGCAGACCCAACATGATGACGGTTTTGATCCAAAGATCCAAACAACGAAGCCTGGCGACTACCATACAGGAAGCCCTGACCCTGAGGGCGGCTACTAGATGACATTGCATGACCAACTGGGGGTGGACGCCACATTGATGAGGATTGGGAATGCTCTGGATAAGGCTTTGGGCTGCCCCACAGAAACTCGGGCCCTGTTAAAGTCCCAGGACTCGAGCTCATATGCTCACTTTTACGTTCTTGGTATGACTGTGAATGCTGAAATGCAGCGCCGACGGACTGGTTGCTGTTTGAGAATACTTGATCGTATTTAGACCAGCTGTTATCCTTGCCGATTGGTGCGATCTTGAGAGCATTTGACAACATTGAAGGGGACATCCCGATGGGGCTCATCCCGTTTCCAGTAGGTGAATTGCTGAATGCATGCAGCAAATTGTTGTCGGTTGGACTACCATATTGAGCCCATGCCCCTGCCAAGAGATGATAAATTTCTTAGTTGTGAACAGGTGTTTTGAAGAAAATTAGATGAAGTGAGGATAACAAGACTTGAAACCGATCCAGTGAAAGTACCAGGAGGAGAGTTAGCCATGGGCGATCCGACGTGAGAATGCCTGTAACCTCTGGGTTCATCTTGTTCTAGTTCATGACCAAGGTGTTGCACCAAGCTAAATTAGAAGAAGAGCCAGATTAGACTGGTAAAAGTCATCAAAGACAGATAACTGAAAATTTGTGCTGTCCAAAATTCAAGGAACATCTCTAGAGGAGCAAGCAAGCATTTCTACTGCTTAAACAATATACCATTCAGTAACTCTAGGAATATCCATACCTTCTGCGAGTTCCACCAGGACGACTTGGCTCCAACTTGATGCGTTTTCCAGCGATCTCGCTCTTATTCAGTGACCGAAGCGCAGCTTCTGCTGCCCTAACGTCGTAGAACTCAATAAACTTGTGGTGCTTTTTGTTAGGCGTCTCTCTTATCTGCAAACAGAAATCAAACAGCTGTAATACCAAAAGAAAGATCTACAAAGCTGCATTTTCAAGCAGAAAATGCGATTTAGGGGGAGAACAAGACTTGGGAGTAGCATGCTGACCTCCTTTACTTCCCCATAAGTTCCGAAAATCTGGCGAACTTCTTCATTAGAAACTGACGGGTCCAAGTTAAAGATAACAAGAGTCCCCTGGTTTAAATCTTTGTCAGATGGATTCTCCTGCAAAATCAACAAGGTATTAAATTTCAAGAGTACTTTTGTGGCCAAGGGCTAAGGGGGCAAATGAAAAACACAACAAACCTTTGGGATAGAAAAATGTATGTCAAGCTTTCTTCTCCTCAGAGGCTTATTCTGCAATGAGCGCATCGCTCCACGTGCAGCTCGGATATCAAAATAAGATATCATTACAAATCCCCTATGCTTCGTTGCAGTGTAAAGGGTTCGGATATCCCCGAATTGCTGAAAGAAATGACAATAACGTCACTGTCAAGACAAACCGAGGCTCGACATCAAACAGATACAAATAAGAACAAACAGTGGTTATGATTAGTCAACACAGAAGATGCAGGTGTAAACATCAGATATATCCTATATACGAATATTTGGTTAAAGGATACACCTACAGCTGCTGAGTAATAACAGACAAATTGGAGTGGTTAAAAGGACATAAATCTGGTTACCTCAAAGAGAGAGCGCAGTTCAGAGTCCTCAACGTTACTGTTAATGTTCCTCACAAACAATGTCCTGGAAGGGTGCTCCCCCAGCGGATGCTCCCCAGCCACGGCTCCAGGACTGTTTGACAGGCCGAAATTGTTGCTGACCCCATTGGCCCTAAGCCCATCGCCTATGCTTGCATTCCCCAAACCAGCTGTGATGCTGTCCAGAGGGTCCGAGTCCAGCTCCATTCCCCCTCCGCTGCCAAACACGTCAAACTCCTCCAGTTCCTCCACGGGGTTCGCCTGAGAAGATGGCTCGATCTCATTCGTGATCCCAGCGAAAAGCTCATCTTCGTCGGGAAGCAGGTCGTCGATCTGACGGAGATCAAAGTCGAACGGGTAGTCGTTCCCCTGAGGATCATCGTCGAAGTCTTTCAGTTTAGCAGACGCGTCGTCCATCGAAGGGGTGCCATGGGCGGAGTCAGGGAAGTTCACTGAAAGAGAAAGGAAAATACACAAGATGAGGAATGCCACTCTATCACAGCACAATTGTATAGATTTTGTCAGACTTGTTCTGGCACGGCTAAAGCTGAGAATAGTTTAGAACGGCAAACTGGTGTTCCCTACTTGCATACATTCATCTGAATGATGCTAACCGGTAACTCTGGCAGACTTGTCAAACAAAAAAGACACAACACAGGCTACACAGCAATACTTCTTAAAAAAAAAAACTGCTGATTGGCAATCCTTGATTGGGGAGATGGAATCAATCATTGGCGGGCGTACATTTTTCATGCGGCAGGACGGGCAGTGATGTGGAGAAGATGCTGGTGTCGTCTCCTCCTCGAAGGCCATTGGGGGCGTTGGTGGCCGGCGGCGGTGCTGGCGGAGGGACTCCCCACGGGCTGCTGCTGCTGTAACCTGGCGCCGCCTGCTGCCGCTTCTTGACGGCGAGCGGCACGGCGAAACCTGTCATACATAGAAAGGGAAAGGCAAAAGCAGAGACATTAATTTCAGATGGTGATGCAGGACAGAGAGGAAAGACATTGAGGGATAGAGGAGGCGGCAGACCTGGTGGGCTGAGGGGTGCGGGTGATCGGTCCATCACTGCATTCGGCACCTGCAAGCAAGTAAATGAGCTAAATTTAGCATGCAAGCAGTTATGCCTGCCTGTGAATGGGAAGGAAAACGGGAGCATGTAAGCAGGATTGGTGGGTAACTCAAGTACCGGGTCAAAGGAGGAGTGTATTTGGGAACTGGATAAGCACTACTAGATGAGATGAAGCAACCAACTTTGACCCTACACATCCGACGATCAATCAATCAATCAATCAATCAACCTAATATAATCCAATCTAATAGAGTATTAATCTAATCTATGAGGGTGCGGCGGCGTCAACGATCCGAACCAACCAAGCAGATGAAGAATAGAGAGAGGCGAGTAAGGGAGGTCCATGGAGGGGGAGGGAGTGAATGAATCAAATCAGGCAAGAGAAGATTAACTAAGGGAGAAGACGATCAAGAAGAAATAAACCCAGCAAGAACCCAAGAAGAATTGGGGGCGGCCAAGAAGCCGACTGACCTAGCGCCTCCGGCGGAGGGGAAACCCTAGCTGCTGGACTGAATCGGCGGCGGCGGCGGCGGCGGGCGGAGAAGAGAAATCCGTCCACTGGTGCGTGCGTGGCCTCGGTCTCCGTCCGCCCCGGGCGTGGTGCGTCTGCGTTGGTTGGCGCGATGAGAGGAGAGGAGAGAGGAAGATGGGGAAAGAGAAACACAAAGCCCAAATCTTTTCTTTCTTTCTTGCGCTCTCCTCTCTCTTGTTTTTTTATACTCCACTGCTCCAGAGAAAAATAAAAATCGGTTCTTTATTTCACTACTGATGGTCCAACGCAATTGGTACTAGTAGTAGTGAACGCCGAGGAGATAAAACATTATACACTACTGATGGTTATCCATCCACAAAACAAAATAATCCACTGGATAAACATAGAAATGAGTTTTTTGTTTTTGTTTTCCTATGGGGGAGATTATTTATTTATATGGGAAGAAGTAGTAGTGGGACAGGTATGATTGATGATTGAGGCCATCCATCCTCCACTGCCTCCTCTTGTTTGTCGACTAACAATGGCAGGTAGGGCCTCCGGCACCTGGGAGCCCACGCGTCAGCCCTTATGGGTGCACCACCTGTTGGTCAATCTCTCATCAGCTAGTGGCCAAGCGGAGACGAGGCCCACAAAAGTCGGGAGGCGGGCGGGCCCACGAGGACGATGCCGGGTTGCGGGCCCGGCCTGTCGGTCCTTCCTTCCTTCCTTCCTTGAAGAGCGCATTCATAGGCTGGATTGGACCGGCGCCTCGCGTCCGCCTCGTTTTCTTTTTCTTATTTTTATAATGAATGAGAAAAAAAGAACTGTCTCATCCTCCAATTTCTTTTTAACACGATACCTATGCAAACGCTGATATAAACTCCAAGAATGTCATTACATTTACGTCCCATACGACTCTAGAGGTATAATTAGTACCTAATCCAAATTGTTGTTTCGTGTGAAATTTTGCCTTCTCTAGCTCCGCCTTCGTAACCTCCTCCTTCGGAGACCCGGCAAGCGTAGATGCCCACCTCCACGTCACCGTCAAATGATTATTCGGGTGAAGCTTGGCATCGACGCAAGGGGAGGAGTGGTGGCCTTCCTGGAACCAGAGCGACGACGACCTCACGTGCACTACTCTTCGTCGCTGCCGATGATGCCCGCCGACGTGCCAACTTCATTCGGCGCGACCTCGGTCTTGTCCTCCTCCTCGCCGTCGGTCTCGCAGAACGACGACACGCCCTCCTCATCATCGTCGTCCTTGGCTGCGGACGCCACCTCCGCCATCCATTGCATGTACCGCCAGCACACAAGGCGAATCTTGCATGAGCGCCTCCTGCTTCGTCAGGTCCTCGTCGCACGCGAACGCCCCGAGCTGCTCCTCCGCCTGCAAATGCTCCTGAAGGAGGAGGTGGTTGTAGGTGGCGTGGGCCTGCGTCTTCCGGAACCGCTCGATTTTCTCCATCAATTTTTGAGTTGCGGCATTTCCTTTCTTTGCAAAGAAAGTTGTCCTGCTTTATAGTAATGGAAAATTCGTGCATTTGGACTGACTCCTCCTTTGATTGATTTATTTATATTCGGATTCCACAAATTCAGAATCTGCCTTGCTACTTGCAGTTTTATTTTCACACAAAAGAAGAGAACAAAAAAGAAAGGGATAGCTACAGTCCAATCCATAGGAAGGATGGAATGGAGAAAGTCTTGTGAGGATGGTGATGTGACTTGCGGGCATTTCAAAAGAGCATCCATCAAGCTAAGATGATGATTGCTTTAGGCCATCTCCAACGTCGAGCACTATATTTCCTTTATCTGTTCGTGGACAGGGGATGATCGGTTCCTGAACACGGATTTTAATAGTAGACGCATATATTGCAAATAGTTTTTCAAGAAAGCGAATGTAATTCATGCAAATATGGGTGGATTTCGTACAAACCGGGCGAAAATGATTACATTTTCTACATATTTTTAACTAAAAAGATAAAACTATGTGCAAGCGTACGGTCCCGCGAAACTTCACTCCCACGACACGGATACACTACACTAGTCTAGGACCGACCGCAGTCGATCCCTTTTGTCTTCCTCATGTCTGGTAGCCCCACTCATCGGACTGCCAGGAGCCCCGAAGGCATATTCTTCCCCTTTCCCTACCTCCAGTTAAGTCGCTCGGACGGAGTGGCAAAGGAGGTGCTTCACCCAGAGAGAAAGAGTTGCACCCGTTTTCGTGAAGCGCGGATCTGTGTTTGTTTTGTGGGCGGGGAACGGCGGTGGCCAGCGAGAGAGGACGAGACACGACGTCGGCGACTCATCTGTGGTGGCCATCTTGGGACCAAAGCGGCAGAGGCCTCCCGTGTTCTGCTTTTCCTAGGTGTCATCGATGGTCACGGACGCGCTGTCCACCGACTCGTCCATGCCAGCTATGATGGCCGCTCTGTCGTGCTCCCTCGCGTGCCTCCGTGGAGCAACTCGCCGATGCTCCGCGAGCTGACCAGGAGCGGCAAGTTGCTGAACCACGCGCGGGCTTGGGGCGGCACCTTGCTCCGTCAGGCCAGACGCGGAAGGTGGAGAAGCGAGCTGCAACACTCATATCGCGCGGGCTTGGCGGGCCACACCCAACCGGCTTTTATACCGGAGAACTGTTCTTCCTGCTTGTCGGATTGCATCGAAAGGGTGGAGAAGGAGGATATGGGGAGCAGACTTGATGGTGAGATTCTTGCTCGACATATGACCTCGTTTATATAGAGAGCTGACGAGAGGAGCTTATGCGACGTTGCGTTTAATGCCAACCCACTCATGAATGGATGTGTGGTCGTAATAGATTCCTCGACTTTCAGGCAGGTTTAATGAAGGCGTGTTCAGCCGAACATGCAGCGGGCGGTGCCCTCGGCCAGCACGCCGCTTCAATGGCGGACGCAGTGGGAGGTTGTGTCCGCCTGAGCTGTCTTCAATGTGGAACAACGCACCGCTTCAATGACGGAAGCAGTGTGAGGTTGTAACGCCTGAGCCGTCTTCAATACGGAGCGGCGCGCTCTACAGCAGCATGAGTAATTTGGATAGGTCAAGGCAATCAGAAGAGGGTTTATGAGCGGTCTGAACTCCTACAAAACACATCGACGTTTGTTTCCAGTTTGCAAAAGAAAATACGTATTGTATGACTTTCGCGGTCCGGACAATGCGGTTCATATGCATGTGTAAGGTTTGCAGATCGAAGTTGAAAATGCCCTTAGGGGGTGTTTGTTTTCAAGGACTTTTTGGTGTAGGGACTAAAAAAAGTCCCGAAAAGTCCCATGTGAAACAAACAGGAGGGACTTTTAGGGACTAAAATGATGTATTTGGGACTATTTGAAGAAGTCCCCATGGAAGGGTCTTTTTGAGACTTTTTTGACACTTTTTCCAACAATGCCCTTACTTTTAGCATGTCATTTAATAACTACTCTACATTACTAAGGGTAACATGGTCTTTTTGCATGTCATTTAATGACCTCTAATCCCTATTTAGTCCCTGAAAACAAACGGATAGGGATTAGGGACTTTTAAGTTGAAACTAAAAAAAGTTTCGAGACTTCTCAAATAAATAGGGCCTTACTCATACATGGATGGATGGATGGATAATCGCTTTTGTTTTAGTTTTTGGTATCTCCTTCCTTGTGCTAATAAAGGAGGATAGAATATTCCAAGGATAAGCACGAGCACCATCACTTGTTAACTCGATCCTCTGCTTTTGTCTTGGTTGCGGATAAGCACGACCACCACTTATTAGCATTTGGGATTGCTAATGGCGTGTGAACTCTAATCACCTTGTAGCCATCTAGTAGCACAAGTTACCTACCGCCTGCTGCCTACCGCTATACTAGTACTCCTTCTATCAACTAATAAAAAAACATTTAGATCATATATCTCTGCTCTTGTTTGTTTAAGATCCATCCAGTCAACAATCGACATGCCTACGCTTAGAACATCTACATCTGAAGATAATAAATATAATCTTCTAATGACGTGTTTTCTATTTATTCGTCCATATAGTCATACTTTTTATTTTTTTTTCTCATCTGTCCGGTCACTTGCACGTGATTGATAAAGAGGAAAAAAGAAAAAAAAATGAATAAAGAAAAAAAAAAGATGATCCAGAGTGGAATTGTGTTCTATGTGGCCGACTGACTGAGCGCGTGTGCGAGTCCCTATCCTTTCTTTATATTTGAGATGGATATGAGGGTTTGCGGATAGTCTGAGGGTTTGCGGATAGTCTGAACGTATCAGGATAATACGAGTGGTCCAGTTGAGTCATTTTTTCTCACTCTCTCTTCTATTGGGTCATTGACCGAACGCGTTCGCAAACATATGAGGAATAGTTAGAGGCGTTCGGTTGTAGATGTTCTTACTCTCTGTAATTAATTAATTAGTCTAGTGCCTTTTTTTATTCATCATCCAGTCAACAATAATAGAATAAAGTAGGCGCCCTCCTTTGATGGAATCAGCACAAGCATACCATTTGCTTGATTTGATTGGTTGATTTGTTACTCTGCACCAACAGATCTACTCAACACCTAGCTAGTTAATAAATAGACAAAACAGTGTCTTGAGCAAAAAAAAAATTAATATAGATTCCGTTGGCACGCCACTAGAAGACGACGACTCTATCGATCCGTATGCATGATGCAACTGCACAAGGAAGGAAGGAAGGTGCCAAACAAGCAACCAGTAGCGCCATTCGTAATCTAGAGTTTAATCTAATCATCGGCGTTGGCGTCATCATAGGCGTAACATATATATATAGTCTTTCCAATCAGCGGATAACATCACCCCCAACAACCAACACATGCATTGCATGGCCCACACTCCCTCCCTCATCGCCAAAAACATACTACCTCCTTTCCGGTTTATAAGGCTTGCGCGTATAAATAGACCATCGTAATACAAGTTATATATCACAAAAAATATATCATTAGAAACTTCAAACCGTCTACTTTTTAATGGTATAATTTTTAGACTATACAACTCATTTTAACTTGATCAAATTATAAATCTAGGGATACGTGCAAGCCTTATAATCTGGAAAGGAGGTAGTACTGTAGTAATATACTACTCACTACAAAAATTAACACATATCTTGTCTTCTCTAAGGGCATCTACAGGTGGCCCTTTTCAAATCCGTCTCAAACGTCTCCATAGAACACCAGATTCAGATCATAAAAAACCGATTTAGACAAGCGTTTTGAACGGGCCTCAAACACCCTGACTGTCCGGCACCCCTCACATCAAATCTAAATATGAAATAGATATGACGGAGCAGCATGTCATCTTTGATTCATCCGTTTGAAGTTGGATGCGGAGGCCAGACGCCGTCATCGACAGAAGATGAAGGCAGAGATTTTCGCTTACTTAGATGAGGTCGAGGAGGAGGAGAAGCCGAAGCACTCCTACGCGGCCATCTATCCGATGTGTGGCATTGACGTCGTGAACGTCTCGGACGACGATAGCTAAGGCGGTACATAGTATGTAGTAGGTAGGATTTCTTTTTTACATGTTTTGTATGGATTTAGAGGTTGAAATATGAGAGACTTGATACAAAGTAGCAAATTTAAGGCATTCCTGGTCACGGACGTGCACGTGCAGGGGGGCGGAATTGCCAAGTTGGCTCTAGATGCTCACACATACATACGCATACATATACAACCCAAGACTATGTACCAATCTGTAACAATTCCGTAGTACTTGCATGGAGTCCCTGCCTGCTGCTTAAAGCTTGAGAGAAAGAAACTGAGACTGCCTCATGTGCATCGCATTGCTGCTATCTATCTAGTATCATCCTGATGATGATACAGCTGCATGTGATGTCCACACCACTCCTTATATATCCCTTTCCACTTTTATTTGGAAAGCTATATATCACTGTTTCACGGTCCACATCATACATATATATATATATGCTTTCTATCCCTTCACCTGCTGATAATTAAGCACTGCCCGTTCCTTTGCTTGTCTAGTCGTTGTGCGTCTTATGTACCACTCCCCCCGATTCATAATATAAAAACGTTTATTATACTATCTACTTTCTCTATATCTAAATATTTGTTGTTGGAAAAAACTAATACAATGCAGTGAAAGTAGTATTAAAAACCGCTCTTGTATTACGGAACCGAGGGAGTAGTTGACATCAGGTGCCTTTTGCTTGTGGCAAACACATTACATGCATGATGATGCCAACGGATAGGAGGAGGAGGATTGGCATCTACTACTATCGTACATGCTGCTGCACAATCTGCTTATTCCTCATGATGGATTGCTCCTCTTGTCTTCCCTTCTATCACACATCAAAGCAACTACAGTATACATGGCCTATGAATTCTCTTTCTTTCTTTCTTTCCATACCTGACTGGTGGAAACAGAGCTGCTACTTGCCCATCCTTGTTGACATCGGTCCATCACCGTCACGCGACAAGTAAGATTTGAGCCGGTTCCGGCACTGGCGGTAGTCGAGGCCCCCATAAGGCCTTGTTTGGTAAATCCCTCCCAGGAGGGGATTGAAAAGGATTGGATGGGATTTAGATGAAATTTGATTTGTAGGAGATTTAATTCCTCTCAAGTCCCTCCAAACCCCTTTAAATCTGAAGGAACCGAACAAGGCCTAAGGCAGCTCAAAGTTCACCGACTTAGCGACATGGCAAATATGCACAATATCCAACCCCCTATGCTTATATAGTTAGTTCTGAGGATAAGTTCAACGAATAACTTGCACATATGACACATCATTTTACATGGAAAAACGAGCTCAATTTTAGGAGTAAAAAAACGCGGTTGTGAACCGGCTGCAGGTACACAAAACATTATTGTAAGAATGAATTTGTGTACATAACCTTCTCTAGAACCTCTAGATATTTACAACACATTCATCACGTTGCCAACCAACAACACATTCAGCACATAATCTCAGGTCACTTGCCTACAAAAACAATTCATCTCTCGAAACTGCTCTGTAGCAGTCTGAACTAACAAAAGCACAATTAAATCAGATGCAACACTGAACCAATCATAAAACCACATTTCCCCTTCTCTCTACAGTTTTCCCTATCTTGCCTTTTTTGCACTCCCTTTCGTTGCAAAGAAAGAAAGCCCTCTTACTTTATAGCAATGGAAATTTCCTTGCGCATCGACGGATTCTTTCGATTCTTTCCTTCTTTGATGTATTCAGATTCCTGCAATTTTAAGAATCTAGAAATGTAATGCAAGTTGAAAAGAATAAAATAAAAGAGGTGGTAGCTAAAATTCTACCCTGTGGGATGGTTGGGATGGAATGGAGAAAGTCTCCGATGGTGATGTGACTTGCAAGCATCCAAGATGATGGTGATTGCTTTACCTTATTGTTGCTTTTCTACACACACACACATAGTACATACATAGACAGATAATCTCTTTTGTTTTTTGTATCTTTATGTGAAAAAAGAAGGATGGATTATTCCGGGGGTTGCTGAATAATCCCTCATGATCCCTTGTTAGCTTGATACTCTTTGGTTAGGATACGTATGACCACAACTTTGTCGTGGCTCGACTACCTTCTTTTACAACGTTTTTGGTCTTCGTTTAAGGCATGAGACAAACAAGCAACAAGTAGCACCATTCGTAATGTAATCAACATCCTCAATGTCATCATACGCGTGGCATGGCAACCAACACCCCAACAGCCAAACAACCAACACATGCATGGCACACATGCCCTCTCTCATCGCCAAAAATGTAAATATACTAATACAAGATATTAACGCGTACTCTCTTCATTCACATTTTGGCTTTGTCATATATGGGATACATACGGACTGAAAATGAGTGAAAAACCACATTACTTACTTTGACTGGCATTGTGTAGAGGATGCATCAATTAGTTCGGATCGGAGGGAGTACATCCTTTTGCATCCACATCCACATACATGGAGTTGGGGCTCCCTCTTAAAACTCCCCCCTCTCTCTCTCCCAAAAACACATCTAAGCCTTGTTCGGTTCTTTGAGAATTGAAGGGGTATGGAGGGGATTGCAAGGAATTAAATCCCCTACAAGTGAAATTTCATCTCAATCTCCTCTAATCCTCTCCAATCCCCTCCTCGATGGGATTAACCGAACAAGCCCCTTTCGTTAGGCCGTCGCCACCTTCTCTCTGTCACCGCCGGATCATCGATGGGCAAAGCCCAGCCGGAGGAAGGATGGCGGCGGCAGGGCATAACTCTGCCACGGTTCTAGGCGTGGTTGTGGCGGTTCTCGTGTAGGACTCCAGCTTGTGACATCGGCGGACTTGGATAGTGGCGTTGGCTCGTGGTGGAGGTTGGCTCATCGTTGGTGATTCCGGTCGGAGTGGTGGCTACCTAGCACGGGTCCGCTAGCGTCTGGAAGATGCATTGTTTGCGACGACGTCCTAAGGAATCAGATCTGGCCCGATTTGGCACGGTGGTGAGGTCGGTGGTTCCTACATGGTGGTGCCAATCTCACCGCTCAGAAAATGTTTGTGTCGGTGACACCTGCGGGTCTTCCCACATCCGTTTGGCAGCATGGGGTGAGGAGAAAGATTTTCTCTCGGCGAAAGTCGACGGCACGACATTTGCGGACATCACTTTCCTCTTGGGGGTCGTCATGGTGTTCTTTGACCTCCTCACCTCTCGGGTTGCATCTTCGGGTCAAGTCCTACGCCTTGTGGTGCAAGATTGGACAACGACGTTGATCTTGAGCTGCTTCACCTCTTGAGGGCGTTGTCTTGAAGTTTGTGTTATCCTGGGTGTTTTCCCGTGACTGGGCTTGCACGATATCGTGGCTGATATGTCTCCAACATATTTATAATTTTTTTGGTCCATGCTGATATATTATCATTCTAGAATACTTTTGGGTTATATTATTTTTGAGCACTAACCTATTGACCCAGTGTCCAGCGTGAGTTGTTGTTTTGTGCGTGTTTTTCATTTTTCAGGTTTTTCATACCAAATGAAGTACAATTGTCCTGAAATGTTTTGGTGATTTTTATAGACCAAAAGAAGACCAACGAGCATCGGAAGAAGGCTGAAGGCCTCACGAGTGGCCCACAAACCAATAGGGCGTGTACTGGGGGGTGGCGCCCTCATGGTTTGTGCCTCCCTCGTGGCCCTCCTGACTCCGTTCTTTCTCTTATAAATTCCCATCTACCCTAAAAACACCAGAGGGAGTCCCGAAACACTTTTTACGCCGCCGCAAGTCTCTGTTCCGACGTGAGGCCATCTGGAGCTCCGTTCCGGCACGCTGTCAGAGGGGGATTGATCACGGAGGGTCTCTTTATCAACCTTGCTGCCCTCACGATGATGTATGAGTAGTTCATCATAGACCTACGGGTCCATAGTCAGTACCTAGATGGCAATCTCTCTCTCTTTGATCTTCAATACAATGATGATCGCATCTTCGCTTTGATCCATATGATGTAATTCCTTTTGTGGGGTGCGTTTTTCGGGATCCGATGAATTGTGGGTTTATGTTCATATTATTCATGAGAAATATTTGAGTCTCGTCTGAATACTTATATGATTCTTATGTGCATGATTATGATAGCTTCGTAATTCTCTCTGATCTATTGAAATAATTTGGCTAACTAGATCCAAATTTCTTCGGTGAGAGAGGTGCATTATGGTAGGTTCAACCTAGTGAATTTCTATATCCCAGTGACAGAAGGGGACAAGATGTGTCTTTCTGTTGCTTCTATTAAGGATAAAACGATGGGTTTTATTCATATTGCTTGAGTTTACTTTGTCTATATCATGTCATTGTTCTCCATGCATTATTCTATTTTACTTAATACTCTAGATGCTTGCTGGATAGCGATCGATGAGTAGAGTAATAGTAATAAGTGAATGCAGGAGTCGGCCTATTTGCTTATGGACTTGATTCCTATATACACATGATCATTGACGTGAATATACCATAACTATCCGCTTTTCTGTCAATTGCCCAACAGTAATTTCTTTACCCATCGTATGTAATTTTTCATGAGATATGCCATTAGGGAAAGCTATCGCCCCGAGGTTTATTCACAACATATTGATAAAACCTTCATTACCTTGTTGTTATTTACTTATTTTTTATTTTATCTTGCTATCTACAATTATCTACACACTTTACTTGTTTGAAAATAACAAGACAAGAGTATTGACAACCCTCTTGCCCGCGTTAGATGCAAGTTGTTTGTTCTTTTGTGTGGAGCCGTTGAAATTGGTTGTGGTTGATATTCCTATTGGTTTGATAAATCTTGGTTTCATAACCGAGGGAAATACATACCCATATTGTGTTGCGATAACCCGTTCCTCTTCATGAAAAACACAACGCAGATCACAAGTATTAGTGGCCAGGGTGGAGTTTTGCAGCATATACCTCATCGATGACGACGAATCTCGACGGCGTGGCGTAGCGGATACAGGATGCATGATGATGGAGGGTGGCTCATCATTGTGGATTCCAGACGAAGTGGTGGCTGCCTGGCCCGGTCCGTCGACGGCTGGAAGTTGTGTTGTTTGCGACGAAGTCCTGAGGAGTCAGATATGGCCTGATCTAGCCCGGCAGTGAGCTTGGCAGTTCCTAAGTGGTGGTACCGATCTCATTGCTCAGGGAGTGTTTGTGTTGGTTTTGCAGGCCGGCGACACTTGCGAGTCTTCCGGCATCTATTTGGCAGCATGGATGTTGGTGTCCAGGAATATGGGGTGTTTGACATGTTGGCCCGCAAATTATGGGCCGGGCCGAGGACCTAAGACTGATGAACGGGTCATAGCGCCCCTGGCCCTCGGTGCAATCAAGATAAATATCTCTTGGATACTTGACGTACACTTTAAGCATATTTGAAGAGTTAGCATGTTTATCTCTAGATTATACCTGATTATGTGTAGATGCTAGGTACCCTCATCGTCTATATAAGCCGTGGGGTTTAGTGTGTACCGTCATAGACACATTGGCAAGGTTTAGACCTTCGAACAACTTCATACGATTTCGAGGTATATCAATATGTACTATGTACCCCATCACAATCAATATATATGAAGCATAGCATAGGGTTTTATACCTCCTTGAGAGGGCCCCAACCTAGGTAAAACATTGTGTCTCTATTTCTCCTGTTACAACCTAGCTCAGATCACAAAGCTTGGGACCCCCTATCCGAGATCTACGGGTTTAGCACCGACAGTGGGGGTGAGGAAAAAATTGCTTTGCAAAAGTTGACGACGCGATGTTTGCGGATGTCACTTTCCTCGGGGGGGGGGGGGGGGTCTTCGTTGAGCTCTTTGACCTCCTCAGTTATCGGGTCACATCTTCAAGTCAAGTCCTACTCCTTGTGGTGCAAGGCCAGACAACAGGGTTGATCTCGCATTGCTTCCTCTCTTGAGGGCTTTGTTGTGAAGTTTGCGGTACCCTGGGTGCTTTCTCGATATTGTACTTGTACGACATCGTGGCCAGGGTGGAGCGGCATGGCAGATACCGCATCGACGACGATGAATCTCGGCGGCGAGGCGTAGCGGAGAGAGGATACATGATGATGGACGCTACTACTTTGTAGATGCATTGCGTTTTTCCTCGAAGAGGAAGGAATTGATGTAGTAGAGTACCAACAAGTATTTCCCTCGGTGAGAATCAAGGTTTATCGAACCAATAGAAGAAGCACGCAATCAACCATCGGTAGTTACTGCACAAACAAGAACAAATACTTGCGCCTAATGCGGGCAAGAGGGTTGTCAACCCCCTTGTACTCGTTAATTGCAAGGATTAAATCTGATAGTGATATATAGATAAAATACAAAATAACTAAAAGATAAATAAATTTGCAGAAAGTAAATGGAGCTTAGGTAAATACGTGGAATAGACCCAAAGCCATACTTTTCACTAGAGGCATCTTTCTCAATAACACATCATACGATGAGTAAAAAAATTACCGTTGGACAAAATTAATAAAAAAGCAATAGTTATGATGTTATTCATGACAATGATCATGTACATAGGCATCATGTTTGTGACAAGTAGACTGAAAAGATTATGCATCTACTATTTTACCCTACTTCACGAGGGCTTCTATGCTAGCCTTCCTAGGTATTAAGTACTCCCTCCGTTCCTTGATATAAGGTGTATAGATTTTTGAGAAAAAATACGAAATATAAGGTGTATTTCCTTATATCAGACAAGCTCCTCTATTTTTTTATGTCAATTAGTGAGGTGTAATCTCACCCAATACTTGTGAAATTTTCCCTCTACGTGTGTTCTTATAACAAACAGAGTAATGCATTAAGTAAGATGGCATGATATAGATAAAGTATGACAAGCAATATGTTCAGACCCCGTTGTTTTATCCTTAGTAGCAACAATACAAATATATGCCTCGCCATCCCTTTTGTCACTGGGTGAGGACACCACAAGATTGAACCTACTACTATGCACCACTCTCTCTGAAGATCTACTCATCCAATTGGCCAAAGAAGACTCATAGATGGGAAAGCACACATAGCTATAATAATTATGCATAATAAAGTTTACAAAGGACTCAATTACTTTCAATGAATAATATAATCATAGACCCATAATTGATCGGATCCCAACAAACTGACCACAAAAAATGCTTACACCGGATAGATCTTTAAGAAGATCGAGGAGAACATGGTATTGAATATCAAAAGGAGAGAAAGAATCATCTATCTACCAGCTATGGACACGTAGGTGTGTGGTGAACTACGCACACATCATCATGGAGGCAACAATGTTAATGTAGATGGCCTCCGTGATCGATTCCCCTTCTGACAGAGTACTGGAAAAGGTCTCTAGATGAGATCGCGGGAGAACAGAAACTTGTGGTGACGGAAAAAGTGTTTCGGAGCTCCGTCTCATGTTTTTAGAATATTTGAGAATATAAAGATGTGGAATTAGGCTAGAACAAGTTACGGGGGAGTCACGAGCTCGAGGTCGCTTATCACCCAGGGCGCACCATGTGAGCTCGTGGCTCTCCCGTAAGGCGTTTGGTATCCTCCCGAACCTTTTAGGGTACCTTCTGGTCTAGAAAAAATCACCGTAAAGTTTCATTGTGTTTAGACTTTGTTTTGTATTGTATTCTGAAAAATGAAAAAAACAAGCAAAAACAGAAACTCACACTGAGCACTAGGCTAATAGATTAGTTCCAAAAATAATATAAAATGATCTCCAAAGTATATAAGATTGATAAAAATAGCATTAAATAATAAATAATTATAGATGTATTTGAGACGTATCAGATGCTAGCAGAGGAGTTGGCTGTTTGGCTTTTTAGCGGCGTCGGCGACTGACCGGTCTGTTAAAGATGATGCGGATCTTTTTCATGAAGATGGGTCAGCGGTTCAACGGTAGTGATGGCTTCTAAAGCGTGTGTATGTAATGTATACTTTGGGTTTGATACACCTGACGTCAAATTTGTAGGTGAGGGTGATGGTTCTAGTTGTGTTATGTATATTTTTATCAGATTTTTATTGAATAATTAATAACATGGCCGTGTGGATCGTTCACTGGAGAGGCCGGGCTTGCTTTTTTGCTTTGGGGAAAAAAACATCCACCAGGTACATACATCGTACATATACAGAGGAGGAGGCAGGGACACTATATTGTATCAGTTGTGTACCGGTATGGTGTGCAGTCCCTACCTGCTCCTGCTGCTGAAAGCTTGAGAAAGAAACTGGCACAGCTTTACCTTGCTCAAGGCTGCATCGCTTTGCTGCTATCAATTATCCTGATGACACAGTTGCATGTCCACACCACTGCTCATCCCTTTCTACTTTTCCTTGGAAAGCTCTCAGTGTCACAATCCACATCATATATATAAATGCATGGGTGATATTGCCATTGTTGCTGATTGTTTTCTACCCCTTCCTTTGCTTGTGTAGATGTGTGTCACGCACACACACACACTCACACGTCTCATCTACTACTAGTTGACACGCCTTTTGCTTGTGGCATACACATGCCAACGGATAGAAGGAGGAGGAGGAGGATTGGCCTCTACTGTACTGCACATTCTGCTTATTCCTGCTGGATTGCCTCCACTGTTTTCTTCCCTTTCAGTATTACACATCAAAGCAACTACACTATATATATTCATGACCTATGAATTCTCTTTTCTTTTTTCATACCTTCCTGGTGGAAACAGAGCTGATACTTAGCCATCCTTGCGGTCATACGTCCATCACCGTCATGCGACAAGTGAGATTTGAGACGGTTCTGGCGTCTGGCGGTAGTCGAGATCGCGATATGGCGGCCTCAAAGTTCAACAACTTGGCGACACGGAAAATATGCACAATATCCAACCCTCTCCACTTATATACTGAGTTTTGAGGATAATATAACTTTAACGGACAACTTGCACATGTGACACATGATTCACGTGAAAAAATAACCTCAACTTAAGGAGTAAAGAAAACATGTTTGTGGACCGGTTCTCACACAAAACTTTATTGTGAGAATGAATTGTGCATGATCTTCACGGGAACCACTAGATATTTACAACACATTTATCACATTGCCAACCGACAACACATTCATCACATAAGTTCAGCTCAATTCAACATGGTTTGCCTACACGATCAGTTCATCTTCCAAAACACCTCTGTACTGAAACTGCAACAGTCCGAACTAATAAAACCACACTTATACATGATGCAACAACGAACCAATCCTAAAACCACATTTTGTCTTTCCCTCTACAGTTTTCTCTAACATGCCTTTTTTGCATTCCCTTTCATTGCAAAGAAAGAAAGCTCCCTTACTTGCTTTATACCAATGGAAACTTTCATGCGCATCAACGGATTCTTTCGATTCCTTCCTTCTTTGATGTATTCAGATTCCAGCAATTTTAAGAATCTAGAAATGTAATGGAAGTTGAAAAGAATAGAATAAAATAAGAGAGGTGGTAGCTAAAATCCTACCCCGTGGGATGGTTGGGATGGAATGGAGAAAGTCTCCGATGGTGATGTGACTTGCAGGCATTAAAAAGAGCATCTAAGACGATGGTGATTGCTTTACCTTATTGTTGCTTGTCTACACACACAAATAATCCCTTTTGTTTTTTGTATCTTCATGTGATAAAGAAGGATGGAATATTCGGGGGGGTTGCTGACTAATCCCTCACGATCCCTTGTTAGCTTGATACTTTTCTTTGTCACTGCTTTTGCAAGCATGGTCTTTGCTTGTGTGACATCTCACATCAAAGTGTGTGCCATGCATGTAGTTGCTGGGATTACGAAAAGTGGTGGCGACAACACTGAAAGACTTCGATTTGGTGGTGCTTCTCAAGCATCGGTCTTGAGCTACGGGGTGAAAACCCGAATTCTAACATGTTTGTTATAGTAATATTTGGTTGTGCCGATGTTCATTGCGTTGTTACCATGTAGAAGCCATTGCTCGGACTTGTTCTTCCCGGGTGAAAAGCAATGACTTGGCTTTCGGTGGTTGGATCGCTAGAGCGCCATTCCCTTCATGAAAGGCGTTGTAGTTGGAGAATCCATCACGTGGTACTTGTGATGTCAAAGTGAATGTTGGTGCGGGTATGGTTGCTGCTGTAGATTGTTCATCATTGTTTTGATCATGAGTTTTTTTTTTCTTCACGAAGGCATAGCTTCGACCTTGTTTGACTTTCCTAGGTGTCGGTGTGATTTTTGCGTGTGCGTTGATGTTGGATGTGTACATCCTAACTACGTAGAGGCCTCTGGTGTCTTGGTCATTGTGTTTGTATCCCCTTGATGCTTCACTTTAAGCAAATAAAATCCACCCTTACCCTCACTAGCATTAGCATTTGAGGTTGCTTAAGACGTGTGAACTCTAACCACATCACTTTGTTGTAGTATTTCCTCACAAGTTACATAACTTTGGCTACGGGGACAAGTAGAGTTGTGCTCTTGTTTAAGAAGAAGATCCATTCACGCAACAAGATGGTACACAAGCAACCTGAGTGATTGGTAAAATATCCTCATGAAAAGAAATTTTAAGACTGGATATTCCGTAGGCACGCCACTAGAGGACGATTTCCATCCCTTCCTACATGACATGACTATTAAAACAAATTTAAAGTCGCAACAGCGAAGCAAGGAAATAGACAAACGGCGACCATAACCATTCTTAATCCAATCATCATCATTGTCATCACATACATACATATATTCCCTCCGTTCCCAACTACAATTATTTAAGAACAGAGAGAGGGAGTATATATCATATGCACAGTGTTTTCAATCAGCAATCGGATAACATCATCCCAACAACCAACTAACAAATGCATGGCCCAACAAAAATGAAAATCATGCATACGATACGTATACAAGGGAGGGCACCACTAGCTAGCATTTGGGGTTGCCTATGGCGTGTGATTTCTAACCACATCACCTGGTTGTAGTATGTCCTCACAAGTTACCTTCATGCGTACAGAAGCAATCGATTGATTAGAGATTCCGTAGGCATGGCAATAGAGGGCGATTTCCGTCCCTACAAACACATAAATAAATAAAGAAACAAATTTAAAGTCGCCACAATGAAGCAATGAAAGAGACAAATGGCGACCAGAACCATTCATAATCTAACCATCATCATCGTCATCATACGTACATACATACATATACATATAGCAGCATAGTCGATCCAATCATCAATCAGATATCATCACCCCAACAACCAACATATCCTCCCTCAAAAAGACTTGATCTTCTTTTTTAGAAAAGGAGGAAGACCCCCGGCCTCTGCATCTGAACGATGCATGCAGCCATTTTATTAATTATTCACAAAGACCTTACAAAGTAATACATCAGTAAGACTGAAGCCATCGTCTAGACAACAATGTCGCTATTTTTATACAGTTGATGAAGGGATGCCGATAGTCTGGGCCTAATACCAAACAGACCTCGCAGCCAAACCTAACATCTAAGACCTGATGCCCCAACCAAGCCACCTGCCGGGTATGGGGCACCCACCGGTCCGACGCACACTCAGAGGTCGCCGTCGCCAACTGCCATCAATCCATCTTCAGAACTGTACTGACGCATCCACCTTGCCCGGTCTAGCTGCCGTCGACGCCACCACGACGCCAGACAGCGTCGCCCTCCTGCACGAGTCCATCCTCGCACATCAGACGCCTAATCACCAGGGCGCCAGGCCATCAAGATCCGTCGCCTTCAATATGCAGGATGAAGCACTGCTCCACCGAAGAAAACATCCACTGGTCCCCCGAACCCGCGTACACCTCCAAGAATGACGCCCCCAAGGGGGAGACGACACAAGCGCGCCGCCGTCTTCTGATCTATCGATCTAGGGTTTCCCCCGGAGGTAGCGGATAGTGGTCTAGAACTTCTCCTCGGCAATGCCTTCAAGAAGGAATTGACGATGTATAGCGTCGCCATCACCGGCCTTGGCATCTAGCCAAGAGCAGGTTTTCACTCAGATCTGTTCGGAGAACTTCATCCAGCTTCTTGTGCACGGGTCGGCGCCTTCTCTGCTGGAGACTAGCTCAAAGGATCCAACCGCCGCCGCCTGAACGGCCGAAGCACCACCACGGTGCCAAAGCAGCCCGACACTGACTGGACTACGAGTGGGAAGACGGAGATTGCAAAGGTGACGCCTTCAAGAAGGTAACGACGCGTAGGCGCCGTCATCACCCGCCACGACCAAAGTTGGATCACGGATTTCACCGACAGCCGCCCGTCCCCACTCCATGCACAGCCAGCTGGCCGACCACCTCCGACGAAGAAGAAGGCCACCACCACAAAGCCTTGGGTCGGCGCCCCAGACATCCTCGTGTTGCAGATCAAGTCCATGAGCAGTGCACCGCTGACGAAAATTGAGATCGGTAGCACACCGAATCAGCCCGACTGAGTCAAGGCCAGATCCGTCGCTGCTGGTGTCGTCCTCCTACGTCGCCGCCGCACCACAGCCATGCTGCCGCCGATCTGCGTCACCGCCGCCGATCTGGCCGGAAAGGAGCGCCGCCTCCCAACCAGATCGAGATCCGAGGAGAAAACCGCCGTCGTCGCCACGCCACAAGGGCTTTGCCCTGTGACGCCCCGGACGACGGCGGCGGAGGGGAGAGGAGGTGGGGACGGCTGTACGAGGAGGGCGGGGGCTCCCCGGTGCGGGGCGGCTCCGCCGCTGCTGGTGTCGTCCTCCTACGTCGCCGCCGCACCACAGCCATGCTGCCGCCGATCTGGCCGGAAAGGAGCGCCGCCTCCCAACCAGATCGAGATCCGAGGAGAAAACCACCGTCGTCGCCACGCCACAAGGGCTTTGCCCTGTGACGCCCCGGACGACGGCGGCGGAGGGGAGAGGAGGTGGGGACGGCTGTACGAGGAGGGCGGGGGCTCCCCGGTGCGGGGCGGCTCCGCCGCACGGGGGAGGCGGTGGCGGCTGTAGGGGAGGTCGGGGAGATCGTAGGGTAAAACAAAATAAAAATCATGAGTGCATATACAGGGAGGGCACAATCACACAAGGACTCTCTGTTATCTGCTCCCTCTATACATGACCTAGCTAAAACATCTTGGTGTGCAGTCCCTACCTCTACCTGCTGCTAAAAGCTTGAGAAACTCCTCTTGCCTTGCCTTGCTCAAGGCTGTCTGTCTGTCCTGGTGATACTACTCAGTTGCATTGCGTGTCCACAACACTCCTCTTGACCTCTTCCATCACTTTCTCCTTCTCTTTTCTTTTAAAAGCTCTCAGAGTGTCACAATCCACATCATATGTATATATGGGTGATGCTGCATCACCAGTATCCATCCATATATGCTTTTTATCCCTTCACTGGTAATCAAGCACTACCCCTTCCTTTGCTTGTCTACTTGTGTTGCGCGCGCGCACACACACAAGTCTGGTCTGGTGTACACTAGTTGGCATGCCTTCTGCTTGTGGCATACGCATGACATGATGATGGCAATGGATTGGACTCTACTGTCATACATGCTGCTGCACATTCTGCTTATTCCTTCTGGATCGCCTCCATTGTTTTCTATCCTTTCATCACACACGAAAGCAACCACAGCATATACATGGCCTCTGAATTTTCTTTTTTTCCCTACCTGTCTGGGGGGGAACAGAGATACTTCCTGCCATCCTTGTTGTCATCGATACTTTCTGCACTGGTAGTAGTCAAGACCCAGGGTCGGCGGCTCGAAGCTCACCAGTTACAGCTAGTAGATTCTGTACCATCTTATAATTGCCCCACTTGCAGTCACACGGCAATCTTCTTGCTTACCTTACCTGTCTTTCTTTCTTTCTTCAAGACGTATGGAATCTGCATGCACCTTCATTCAACAAATCAAGCTATCATCACTCGTTTCAGCCTCCGGGTTCGCGGGATACGTAGCATTGCCAGCAGAGGAGGAGCAACATTCAGTTGCTTCATACCACAAGGTACCAATTTAGACAGAGCAATGTACTGGTCTGTGACCCTCTCCAAGGGCTCATATGGGAAATATGTTGCAATAATCCATGAAACGCAAGGGACCATTTTTCAAGAAGCTTCCGATCGTTTCCTACATAACAACAAACAAATTATATTATTGTCATACAATATAAAAAAAATCAAGATGAGGCAAGGCCATGTAGATATATAGAGCCAAAACAAGCATGGAGAGACCAGTTGTCCTATCAACCTGTGCAGGTGCAAAATGAGTTAGCTAGTACTAGATATCAAAAATGCTTCATCTACGTAAGTGTTGGAGCATATATTGAGCATATATCTCCATATGTGGTTTTGGTACTTGATGACAATACCTATGGACTAATGGTTGCCTTAAGTTACATTTATAGGATTTGTCCATAGGCACTTCTTGAAGCCCATCTGTTGGGTTCAATGAGTTTATATGATGACCAAGATGGTATTCAAGGTATTATCCAAAAAATGGTCATAGAGACGCATGGTTGATCAAGATCTCAGACAAAGAGTAAATCAAGATGATCAACACACAAAGCCTACAAGATGTACCGAGAGGGATCAAGTGATCCCATGGTATGGATTTGTCCATAGGCACTTCTTGAAGTCCATCTGTTGGGTTCAAGGAGTTTATATGATGACCAAGATGGTATCCAAGGTATTATCCAAAGAATGGTCATAGAGAGACATGGTTGATCAAGATCTCAGACAAAGAGTAAATCAAGATGATCAACACACAAAGCGTACAAGATGTACCGAGAGGGATCAAGTGATCCCATGGTATGGTAAGCATTGTCCATTACGTGTTTGTGTACTAACCCATGATCTTCGTGAGAGTTCTATGTGGGGGTTAGGTGTGTTTACATGGGCTTGCGTCAAAAGGAAGATCTCATACAACCCATGGAGTATGACGTCAAGTTGTGATCATCATCAATGGTTGATCAAGATCTCAGACAAAGAGTAAACCAAGATGATCAACACACAAAGCGTACAAGATGTACCGAGAGGGATCAAGTGATCCCATGGTATGGTAAGCATTGTCCATTACGTGTTTGTGTACTAACCCATGGTCTCCGTGAGAGTTCTATGTGGGGGTTAGGTGTGTTTCCATGAGCTTGCATCAAAGGGAAGATCTCATACAACCCATGGAGTATGACGTCAAGTTGTGATCGTCATCAAGATTGCGACGTGCAAGTTCAAGTGGATCAGCACGAAGATAGCATGCTTGAAGCTTGCCGTCCATTATGGTGGCAATGGACTTGTGAAGATATGCTGAAGAGTGGCTCACCCATAGTGAGTATGGGGGAGCAATCAACTAGTATTCATCAAGCCAACACAATCAAGAAAGGTGGTCCATCTTGAGGAAGCCAAGATCATCATCATCTAGCTCAAGAGGATGAGGTGCAAGGTATAGGTTTGCCCTTGATAGGTTTTCTGGTTAGGATAGATTGTTGTTCTATCAAGGGGGGCTCTCAAGTGAGTAGCTTGATCGTATCGTTCGTTGAGAGCTCAAACCATTTGCATCCTTGCATCATACTTCTTGGTTCTTGTTTGGTGTTTCTCTTTGTGAGTTTTAGAGCGTATGGTCATCTTCGTGACAAGCTCGAGTTCATCGAAAACGGAGTCCATATGCATCTACTATGATGTTTTCGATGTTGGAGTTTTTGCCGGTTCTTCATTCATAGAGATCTCACATCTCTATATCTTTGGCATATTCATAACCGCATGGTCTTAAGATTTCCAGTCGCTGTTTGGATAGCTCTTGTCGTCCTGAATCCAACAAGCTTGGGTTTGCTCGATTCGGAGCTCGTATGCGAAAGTTATGGCTGTTTCAGTGGCGAGCGGTAGTACCGCTGGACCTAGCGGTAGTACCGCTGGACCTAGCGGTAGTACCGCTAGAGTTGGCGGTAGTACCGCTGGCCCTAGCGGTAGTACCGCTGGCTGGCGGTAGTACCGCCCCTGGTCAGCGGTAGTACCGCTCCAGGAGCTTAGTACCGCCTGCCTAGCGGTTGTTCGTGGACGGACCTTTTTGCGAAGACTTTCTTGGCGGTGGTAGTGCCTTTACACTACCAGGGGCCCAGCGGTAGTACCGCTGGAGTGCCAGCGGTAGTACCGCTGCAGCCAGCGGTAGTACCGCTAGCTGGCGGTAGTACCGCTGGAGTGCCAGCGGTAGTATCGCTGCCGCCAGCGGTAGTACCGCTGGAGCTCGGGCAGAGAGTGGGGGTAACGGTCTGATACTTCCCCCCACTATATAAAGGGGGTCTTCTTCCCCCTTGGCCTTATCCATCTGTTGAGCTCTTGTTCTATCTCCATTGTTGACATTCTTAGAGCTTGATTACTCTCTATCCCTCCAATGATTCTTGCTTGTTCTTGAGGGAAAAGAGAGAGGAGATCTAGATCCACATCTCCACCAATCACTTTCTCCTCTATGTGAGGGGAACCCCTTGGATCTTGATCTTGGAGTTCTTTGTGAGCTCCTTGTTCTTCCTCTCATATTTCTCCATAGCTTTTGTTGTTGTGGAGGGATTTGAGTGTGAGGGACTTGACCACTTCGTGTGTTCTTGCCATTGCATTAGTTGCATCGGTTTGAGTTCTCCACGGTGATACGTGGAAGTGAGAAGTTGAGAAGCTTACTACCTTTGGTACTTAGTACCCTTGATATTGTTCTTCGTGGATGCTTTGGCGTCCTAGAAGCTTGGTGGTGTCTCGGAGCTCAATCATTGTGGTGTGAAGCTCCGGGAAGCGTCGGGGTCTCCAATAAGGTTGTGGAGATTGCCCCGAGCAATTTGTACGGGTACCGGTAACCGCCCCCAAGGGTTGCCACGTGTACGGGTTCGGTGACCGCCCCCAAGGGTTGCCATTTGTACGGGTTCGGTGACCGCCCCCAAGGGTTGCCATTTGTACGGGTTCGGTGACCGCCCTCAAGGGTCCCTTAGTGGAATCACGGCATCTTGCATTGTGCGAGGGCGTGAGGAGATTACGGTGGCCTTAGTGGCATCTTGGGGAGCATTGTGCCTCCACACCGCTCTAACGGAGATTAGCATCCGCAAGGGTGTGAACTTCGGGATACATCATCGTCTCCCCGTGCCTCGGTTATCTCTTACCCGAACCCTTTACTTATGCACTTTACTTTGTGATAGACATATTGTTTATTGTAATATATCTTGCTATCACTTAGTTGTTTATCTTGCTTAGCATAAGTTGTTGGTGCACATAGGTGAGCCTAGTTGTTTGTAGGTTTTGTGCTTGACATATTAAACGTTAGTTTTATTCCGCAGTTGTTCAAGCCTAAACCTTAACTATTTTAAAGCGCCTATTCACCCCCCCCTCTAGGCGACATCCACGTCCTTTTCAATTGGTATCAGAGCTAGGTCTCTCTTTATCAGGTTTAACCACCTAGAGAGTAAGGATGTCGACTAGGGGTTTAGGATTCACTGACACTCTTAGTTTCGATGGCACAAATTTTGATGTTTGGGTAATTCGCATGCTTAATCACTTTAGGGTCATGGACCCAAATTTAGAGCGAATTGTAGATATGGGTTTTTCTCCTCCAAAGGATTCTCAAAGTATATCTTTAGAGGATGAGAAAAACTCTTATCTCAATGCTCAAGCTTCTAATGTGCTTTTTGATGCTTTGAGCAATGTAGTTATATTTCAACTCATGCCATTCCGGGATGCTCATGAGTTGTGGACAAAGCTTCAAGACAAATATGGTGTGTCCAAGATTTGCAGGGATGATTGTTCTCCATCCACCTCCGGTCGTGTGGTCTTCTCAACTTCATCTACTTCACCTACATGTGGATTGCCACAAGGTAATGATATGGTGAGTAGTGGTGACCATTACAATAATGAAAGTGGGTTTATTGTTGATGATCCCTCATCACTATATTATTGCAATGCTTCATCTTTGGGCGTTAACACTTCGAGCACTCTAAATGTTTCACATGCTTGTGTTGATAGTCCGTGCATATCATGTAAGAACTGCCTGTCTAAATCTCATGATGATATGCCTCCTATATCTTGTTGCCATGATAAAAATGTATATATTTCCTCGAGTTGTTGTGCTAACAATGTAGAGGAAATTCATCACTCCATGGAACAAGATGTGGCCTTGAATGATGCTTCAAGGGATCCTACATCATCATCTATTGTGACTCACTTTTGCCTTATGGCTAAGGCTTCAAAGGTATCTCCTACTTTGAATTCCAATATATCTCATGATGATGATGTTGATGATAATGGGGATGAGGATAATGATAAAGAGAGTGATAATATTGCATCCTTAAAAATTAAGGGTGAAATGATTTTTAAATCTCTTTATAAGAATAAACTTGCTTGTTCCAACTTCTTGGAAATCATGTCTATTGCCACTGAGGGCAAGAAATACATTGAGGAGTTGGAAGCTCATCTTGAGGAGCATGAGGCCACCATTGAGACAATGCAAGGTCATGAGCGTGATTACGCTAATGAGATCGCAGAGCTATCTCAAGCTCTTGATAATGAACAAACCACCAAGGAATCTCTTGAGGAAACCTTTGCTCTAGAATTATCTAGATTAAAGGGATCCTATGATAGAGCTCTCGTGGTGGCTAATGATTTTCGAACTAAAAATGATAAGCTTCAAGTTGCACATGCTAAACTCCTTGAGGACTATGAGCACCTCGGAAATGGCTCAAGGGCTATTAAGAGCTCTCTCATCGAACTCACCGAGTCTCATGCTCAACTTGAAGCTTCATTTGCTAAAGAGCTTGCCAAGGTGCCTTCTCCTCTTATTGCTATTAATGATGCTTGTGCTACTAACTCTACTTCTTGTGAAGCATCCATTTTAAAGGAGAATGTTGAGCTAAGGGCTCAACTTGAGTTGCTATCTAGCAATTATGGGAAATTGGAAGAAAGCCATGTAATGCTCACAAGCTCTCATGATGATCTTCTAGCATCCCATAATGTGCTAAAATTAGCTCATGAGGCTATTACTACCAAGGTAACATCGAGTGAGCCTCATGTGGACATTAGCACTACTTCTAGTCAAAAAGCTATATTGCCATGTGCTAGTCCTTGTAATTCATCTACTCATAATGTTGCTACATCTTGTGATGAATTACTTTCCATGCCTTGTTTCTCTAACAATGAAGCTTATACTTCCTCTAGTACTTGTGTTGATACTAACCATGTAGAGGAAATCAAAGAGCTCAAGGCCCAAGTCACTTCCTTGAAGAAAGACTTGGAAAAGAGTCATGAAGGGATGTCCACACTCAACAATGTCTTGTGTGGACAAAAATCCCCGAATGATAAAAATGGACTTGGATTCAACTCCAACAAGAAGAAGAAGTCCAAAAGCTTCAAGAAGAAGGGCCAAGAACAAGTCAAGAATTTGGCCAAGATTATTTGCTTCAAGTGCAAAATTGAAGGGCACCATGTTAGATCTTGCCCACTAAAGAAGAAGCCCCAAAGTCACAAGCAACAAGGGAAGAGGCCACAAGTGCACTCACATACTCAACTACAAGTTGAAGAAAGGCCCCTTCCCAAGAAGACCCAATCCAACACTCCTCATGTTGAGAAATCAATAGGGAAGAAATTAAAGGGTAGATGTTGCTACTTATGTCGTCAGAAGGGTCACTTTGCTTCTTCTTGCACGAGAGGTAATTTATCCAACCCAATCATTATTGATGATATCTATTCTCTTGGGAAGGATAAGTTTGGCAATGTGTTTGCCAAGTTTGTTGGTACTCAAAGTGGTGTCAAGAAAAGTACCATTTGGGTTGCCAAGCCTATTGTGACTAACCTCTTAGGACCCAACGTGGTTGGGGACCAACAAGCTCAAACTTGATCAATAGGTGAACTTGGAGGACATTGGAGACTTGGATACATAATGAAGAATTAAGGGGTCTTCATCATTCATATTATCTCAAGCCAAGTCATTTGGATTATCGAGTTTCTATCTTATATCCAATGTGCCTCCTTACGGTAACTTGTACTTAAACTATTTGGATTATCGGTCGCTGTTTGGATAGCTCTTGTCGTCCTGAATCCAACAAGCTTGGGTTTGCTCGATTCGGAGCTCGTATGCGAAAGTTATGGCTGTTTCAGTGGCGAGCGGTAGTACCGCTGGACCTAGCGGTAGTACCGCTGGACCTAGCGGTAGTACCGCTAGAGTTGGCGGTAGTACCGCTGGCCCTAGCGGTAGTACCGCTGGCTGGCGGTAGTACCGCCCCTGGTCAGCGGTAGTACCGCTCCAGGAGCTTAGTACCGCCTGCCTAGCGGTTGTTCGTGGACGGACCTTTTTGCGAAGACTTTCTTGGCGGTGGTAGTGCCTTTACACTACCAGGGGCCCAGCGGTAGTACCGCTGGAGTGCCAGCGGTAGTACCGCTGCAGCCAGCGGTAGTACCGCTAGCTGGCGGTAGTACCGCTGGAGTGCCAGCGGTAGTATCGCTGCCGCCAGCGGTAGTACCGCTGGAGCTCGGGCAGAGAGTGGGGGTAACGGTCTGATACTTCCCCCCACTATATAAAGGGGGTCTTCTTCCCCCTTGGCCTTATCCATCTGTTGAGCTCTTGTTCTATCTCCATTGTTGACATTCTTAGAGCTTGATTACTCTCTATCCCTCCAATGATTCTTGCTTGTTCTTGAGGGAAAAGAGAGAGGAGATCTAGATCCACATCTCCACCAATCACTTTCTCCTCTATGTGAGGGGAACCCCTTGGATCTTGATCTTGGAGTTCTTTGTGAGCTCCTTGTTCTTCCTCTCATATTTCTCCATAGCTTTTGTTGTTGTGGAGGGATTTGAGTGTGAGGGACTTGACCACTTCGTGTGTTCTTGCCATTGCATTAGTTGCATCGGTTTGAGTTCTCCACGGTGATACGTGGAAGTGAGAAGTTGAGAAGCTTACTACCTTTGGTACTTAGTACCCTTGATATTGTTCTTCGTGGATGCTTTGGCGTCCTAGAAGCTTGGTGGTGTCTCGGAGCTCAATCATTGTGGTGTGAAGCTCCGGGAAGCGTCGGGGTCTCCAATAAGGTTGTGGAGATTGCCCCGAGCAATTTGTACGGGTACCGGTAACCGCCCCCAAGGGTTGCCACGTGTACGGGTTCGGTGACCGCCCCCAAGGGTTGCCATTTGTACGGGTTCGGTGACCGCCCCCAAGGGTTGCCATTTGTACGGGTTCGGTGACCGCCCTCAAGGGTCCCTTAGTGGAATCACGGCATCTTGCATTGTGCGAGGGCGTGAGGAGATTACGGTGGCCTTAGTGGCATCTTGGGGAGCATTGTGCCTCCACACCGCTCTAACGGAGATTAGCATCCGCAAGGGTGTGAACTTCGGGATACATCATCGTCTCCCCGTGCCTCGGTTATCTCTTACCCGAACCCTTTACTTATGCACTTTACTTTGTGATAGACATATTGTTTATTGTAATATATCTTGCTATCACTTAGTTGTTTATCTTGCTTAGCATAAGTTGTTGGTGCACATAGGTGAGCCTAGTTGTTTGTAGGTTTTGTGCTTGACATATTAAACGTTAGTTTTATTCCGCAGTTGTTCAAGCCTAAACCTTAACTATTTTAAAGCGCCTATTCACCCCCCCCCTCTAGGCGACATCCACGTCCTTTTCAATTGGTATCAGAGCTAGGTCTCTCTTTATCAGGTTTAACCACCTAGAGAGTAAGGATGTCGACTAGGGGTTTAGGATTCACTGACACTCTTAGTTTCGATGGCACAAATTTTGATGTTTGGGTAATTCGCATGCTTAATCACTTTAGGGTCATGGACCCAAATTTAGAGCGAATTGTAGATATGGGTTTTTCTCCTCCAAAGGATTCTCAAAGTATATCTTTAGAGGATGAGAAAAACTCTTATCTCAATGCTCAAGCTTCTAATGTGCTTTTTGATGCTTTGAGCAATGTAGTTATATTTCAACTCATGCCATTCCGGGATGCTCATGAGTTGTGGACAAAGCTTCAAGACAAATATGGTGTGTCCAAGATTTGCAGGGATGATTGTTCTCCATCCACCTCCGGTCGTGTGGTCTTCTCAACTTCATCTACTTCACCTACATGTGGATTGCCACAAGGTAATGATATGGTGAGTAGTGGTGACCATTACAATAATGAAAGTGGGTTTATTGTTGATGATCCCTCATCACTATATTATTGCAATGCTTCATCTTTGGGCGTTAACACTTCGAGCACTCTAAATGTTTCACATGCTTGTGTTGATAGTCCGTGCATATCATGTAAGAACTGCCTGTCTAAATCTCATGATGATATGCCTCCTATATCTTGTTGCCATGATAAAAATGTATATATTTCCTCGAGTTGTTGTGCTAACAATGTAGAGGAAATTCATCACTCCATGGAACAAGATGTGGCCTTGAATGATGCTTCAAGGGATCCTACATCATCATCTATTGTGACTCACTTTTGCCTTATGGCTAAGGCTTCAAAGGTATCTCCTACTTTGAATTCCAATATATCTCATGATGATGATGTTGATGATAATGGGGATGAGGATAATGATAAAGAGAGTGATAATATTGCATCCTTAAAAATTAAGGGTGAAATGATTTTTAAATCTCTTTATAAGAATAAACTTGCTTGTTCCAACTTCTTGGAAATCATGTCTATTGCCACTGAGGGCAAGAAATACATTGAGGAGTTGGAAGCTCATCTTGAGGAGCATGAGGCCACCATTGAGACAATGCAAGGTCATGAGCGTGATTACGCTAATGAGATCGCAGAGCTATCTCAAGCTCTTGATAATGAACAAACCACCAAGGAATCTCTTGAGGAAACCTTTGCTCTAGAATTATCTAGATTAAAGGGATCCTATGATAGAGCTCTCGTGGTGGCTAATGATTTTCGAACTAAAAATGATAAGCTTCAAGTTGCACATGCTAAACTCCTTGAGGACTATGAGCACCTCGGAAATGGCTCAAGGGCTATTAAGAGCTCTCTCATCGAACTCACCGAGTCTCATGCTCAACTTGAAGCTTCATTTGCTAAAGAGCTTGCCAAGGTGCCTTCTCCTCTTATTGCTATTAATGATGCTTGTGCTACTAACTCTACTTCTTGTGAAGCATCCATTTTAAAGGAGAATGTTGAGCTAAGGGCTCAACTTGAGTTGCTATCTAGCAATTATGGGAAATTGGAAGAAAGCCATGTAATGCTCACAAGCTCTCATGATGATCTTCTAGCATCCCATAATGTGCTAAAATTAGCTCATGAGGCTATTACTACCAAGGTAACATCGAGTGAGCCTCATGTGGACATTAGCACTACTTCTAGTCAAAAAGCTATATTGCCATGTGCTAGTCCTTGTAATTCATCTACTCATAATGTTGCTACATCTTGTGATGAATTACTTTCCATGCCTTGTTTCTCTAACAATGAAGCTTATACTTCCTCTAGTACTTGTGTTGATACTAACCATGTAGAGGAAATCAAAGAGCTCAAGGCCCAAGTCACTTCCTTGAAGAAAGACTTGGAAAAGAGTCATGAAGGGATGTCCACACTCAACAATGTCTTGTGTGGACAAAAATCCCCGAATGATAAAAATGGACTTGGATTCAACTCCAACAAGAAGAAGAAGTCCAAAAGCTTCAAGAAGAAGGGCCAAGAACAAGTCAAGAATTTGGCCAAGATTATTTGCTTCAAGTGCAAAATTGAAGGGCACCATGTTAGATCTTGCCCACTAAAGAAGAAGCCCCAAAGTCACAAGCAACAAGGGAAGAGGCCACAAGTGCACTCACATACTCAACTACAAGTTGAAGAAAGGCCCCTTCCCAAGAAGACCCAATCCAACACTCCTCATGTTGAGAAATCAATAGGGAAGAAATTAAAGGGTAGATGTTGCTACTTATGTCGTCAGAAGGGTCACTTTGCTTCTTCTTGCACGAGAGGTAATTTATCCAACCCAATCATTATTGATGATATCTATTCTCTTGGGAAGGATAAGTTTGGCAATGTGTTTGCCAAGTTTGTTGGTACTCAAAGTGGTGTCAAGAAAAGTACCATTTGGGTTGCCAAGCCTATTGTGACTAACCTCTTAGGACCCAACGTGGTTGGGGACCAACAAGCTCAAACTTGATCAATAGGTGAACTTGGAGGACATTGGAGACTTGGATACATAATGAAGAATTAAGGGGTCTTCATCATTCATATTATCTCAAGCCAAGTCATTTGGATTATCGAGTTTCTATCTTATATCCAATGTGCCTCCTTACGGTAACTTGTACTTAAACTATTTGGATTATCGGTCGCTGTTTGGATAGCTCTTGTCGTCCTGAATCCAACAAGCTTGGGTTTGCTCGATTCGGAGCTCGTATGCGAAAGTTATGGCTGTTTCAGTGGCGAGCGGTAGTACCGCTGGACCTAGCGGTAGTACCGCTGGACCTAGCGGTAGTACCGCTAGAGTTGGCGGTAGTACCGCTGGCCCTAGCGGTAGTACCGCTGGCTGGCGGTAGTACCGCCCCTGGTCAGCGGTAGTACCGCTCCAGGAGCTTAGTACCGCCTGCCTAGCGGTTGTTCGTGGACGGACCTTTTTGCGAAGACTTTCTTGGCGGTGGTAGTGCCTTTACACTACCAGGGGCCCAGCGGTAGTACCGCTGGAGTGCCAGCGGTAGTACCGCTGCAGCCAGCGGTAGTACCGCTAGCTGGCGGTAGTACCGCTGGAGTGCCAGCGGTAGTATCGCTGCCGCCAGCGGTAGTACCGCTGGAGCTCGGGCAGAGAGTGGGGGTAACGGTCTGATACTTCCCCCCACTATATAAAGGGGGTCTTCTTCCCCCTTGGCCTTATCCATCTGTTGAGCTCTTGTTCTATCTCCATTGTTGACATTCTTAGAGCTTGATTACTCTCTATCCCTCCAATGATTCTTGCTTGTTCTTGAGGGAAAAGAGAGAGGAGATCTAGATCCACATCTCCACCAATCACTTTCTCCTCTATGTGAGGGGAACCCCTTGGATCTTGATCTTGGAGTTCTTTGTGAGCTCCTTGTTCTTCCTCTCATATTTCTCCATAGCTTTTGTTGTTGTGGAGGGATTTGAGTGTGAGGGACTTGACCACTTCGTGTGTTCTTGCCATTGCATTAGTTGCATCGGTTTGAGTTCTCCACGGTGATACGTGGAAGTGAGAAGTTGAGAAGCTTACTACCTTTGGTACTTAGTACCCTTGATATTGTTCTTCGTGGATGCTTTGGCGTCCTAGAAGCTTGGTGGTGTCTCGGAGCTCAATCATTGTGGTGTGAAGCTCCGGGAAGCGTCGGGGTCTCCAATAAGGTTGTGGAGATTGCCCCGAGCAATTTGTACGGGTACCGGTAACCGCCCCCAAGGGTTGCCACGTGTACGGGTTCGGTGACCGCCCCCAAGGGTTGCCATTTGTACGGGTTCGGTGACCGCCCCCAAGGGTTGCCATTTGTACGGGTTCGGTGACCGCCCTCAAGGGTCCCTTAGTGGAATCACGGCATCTTGCATTGTGCGAGGGCGTGAGGAGATTACGGTGGCCTTAGTGGCATCTTGGGGAGCATTGTGCCTCCACACCGCTCTAACGGAGATTAGCATCCGCAAGGGTGTGAACTTCGGGATACATCATCGTCTCCCCGTGCCTCGGTTATCTCTTACCCGAACCCTTTACTTATGCACTTTACTTTGTGATAGACATATTGTTTATTGTAATATATCTTGCTATCACTTAGTTGTTTATCTTGCTTAGCATAAGTTGTTGGTGCACATAGGTGAGCCTAGTTGTTTGTAGGTTTTGTGCTTGACATATTAAACGTTAGTTTTATTCCGCAGTTGTTCAAGCCTAAACCTTAACTATTTTAAAGCGCCTATTCACCCCCCCCTCTAGGCGACATCCACGTCCTTTTCAATTGGTATCAGAGCTAGGTCTCTCTTTATCAGGTTTAACCACCTAGAGAGTAAGGATGTCGACTAGGGGTTTAGGATTCACTGACACTCTTAGTTTCGATGGCACAAATTTTGATGTTTGGGTAATTCGCATGCTTAATCACTTTAGGGTCATGGACCCAAATTTAGAGCGAATTGTAGATATGGGTTTTTCTCCTCCAAAGGATTCTCAAAGTATATCTTTAGAGGATGAGAAAAACTCTTATCTCAATGCTCAAGCTTCTAATGTGCTTTTTGATGCTTTGAGCAATGTAGTTATATTTCAACTCATGCCATTCCGGGATGCTCATGAGTTGTGGACAAAGCTTCAAGACAAATATGGTGTGTCCAAGATTTGCAGGGATGATTGTTCTCCATCCACCTCCGGTCGTGTGGTCTTCTCAACTTCATCTACTTCACCTACATGTGGATTGCCACAAGGTAATGATATGGTGAGTAGTGGTGACCATTACAATAATGAAAGTGGGTTTATTGTTGATGATCCCTCATCACTATATTATTGCAATGCTTCATCTTTGGGCGTTAACACTTCGAGCACTCTAAATGTTTCACATGCTTGTGTTGATAGTCCGTGCATATCATGTAAGAACTGCCTGTCTAAATCTCATGATGATATGCCTCCTATATCTTGTTGCCATGATAAAAATGTATATATTTCCTCGAGTTGTTGTGCTAACAATGTAGAGGAAATTCATCACTCCATGGAACAAGATGTGGCCTTGAATGATGCTTCAAGGGATCCTACATCATCATCTATTGTGACTCACTTTTGCCTTATGGCTAAGGCTTCAAAGGTATCTCCTACTTTGAATTCCAATATATCTCATGATGATGATGTTGATGATAATGGGGATGAGGATAATGATAAAGAGAGTGATAATATTGCATCCTTAAAAATTAAGGGTGAAATGATTTTTAAATCTCTTTATAAGAATAAACTTGCTTGTTCCAACTTCTTGGAAATCATGTCTATTGCCACTGAGGGCAAGAAATACATTGAGGAGTTGGAAGCTCATCTTGAGGAGCATGAGGCCACCATTGAGACAATGCAAGGTCATGAGCGTGATTACGCTAATGAGATCGCAGAGCTATCTCAAGCTCTTGATAATGAACAAACCACCAAGGAATCTCTTGAGGAAACCTTTGCTCTAGAATTATCTAGATTAAAGGGATCCTATGATAGAGCTCTCGTGGTGGCTAATGATTTTCGAACTAAAAATGATAAGCTTCAAGTTGCACATGCTAAACTCCTTGAGGACTATGAGCACCTCGGAAATGGCTCAAGGGCTATTAAGAGCTCTCTCATCGAACTCACCGAGTCTCATGCTCAACTTGAAGCTTCATTTGCTAAAGAGCTTGCCAAGGTGCCTTCTCCTCTTATTGCTATTAATGATGCTTGTGCTACTAACTCTACTTCTTGTGAAGCATCCATTTTAAAGGAGAATGTTGAGCTAAGGGCTCAACTTGAGTTGCTATCTAGCAATTATGGGAAATTGGAAGAAAGCCATGTAATGCTCACAAGCTCTCATGATGATCTTCTAGCATCCCATAATGTGCTAAAATTAGCTCATGAGGCTATTACTACCAAGGTAACATCGAGTGAGCCTCATGTGGACATTAGCACTACTTCTAGTCAAAAAGCTATATTGCCATGTGCTAGTCCTTGTAATTCATCTACTCATAATGTTGCTACATCTTGTGATGAATTACTTTCCATGCCTTGTTTCTCTAACAATGAAGCTTATACTTCCTCTAGTACTTGTGTTGATACTAACCATGTAGAGGAAATCAAAGAGCTCAAGGCCCAAGTCACTTCCTTGAAGAAAGACTTGGAAAAGAGTCATGAAGGGATGTCCACACTCAACAATGTCTTGTGTGGACAAAAATCCCCGAATGATAAAAATGGACTTGGATTCAACTCCAACAAGAAGAAGAAGTCCAAAAGCTTCAAGAAGAAGGGCCAAGAACAAGTCAAGAATTTGGCCAAGATTATTTGCTTCAAGTGCAAAATTGAAGGGCACCATGTTAGATCTTGCCCACTAAAGAAGAAGCCCCAAAGTCACAAGCAACAAGGGAAGAGGCCACAAGTGCACTCACATACTCAACTACAAGTTGAAGAAAGGCCCCTTCCCAAGAAGACCCAATCCAACACTCCTCATGTTGAGAAATCAATAGGGAAGAAATTAAAGGGTAGATGTTGCTACTTATGTCGTCAGAAGGGTCACTTTGCTTCTTCTTGCACGAGAGGTAATTTATCCAACCCAATCATTATTGATGATATCTATTCTCTTGGGAAGGATAAGTTTGGCAATGTGTTTGCCAAGTTTGTTGGTACTCAAAGTGGTGTCAAGAAAAGTACCATTTGGGTTGCCAAGCCTATTGTGACTAACCTCTTAGGACCCAACGTGGTTGGGGACCAACAAGCTCAAACTTGATCAATAGGTGAACTTGGAGGACATTGGAGACTTGGATACATAATGAAGAATTAAGGGGTCTTCATCATTCATATTATCTCAAGCCAAAACATTTGGATTATCGAGTTTCTATCTTATATCCAATGTGCCTCCTTACGGTAACTTGTACTTAAACTATTTGGATTATCGGTCGCTGTTTGGATAGCTCTTGTCGTCCTGAATCCAACAAGCTTGGGTTTGCTCGATTCGGAGCTCGTATGCGAAAGTTATGGCTGTTTCAGTGGCGAGCGGTAGTACCGCTGGACCTAGCGGTAGTACCGCTGGACCTAGCGGTAGTACCGCTAGAGTTGGCGGTAGTACCGCTGGCCCTAGCGGTAGTACCGCTGGCTGGCGGTAGTACCGCCCCTGGTCAGCGGTAGTACCGCTCCAGGAGCTTAGTACCGCCTGCCTAGCGGTTGTTCGTGGACGGACCTTTTTGCGAAGACTTTCTTGGCGGTGGTAGTGCCTTTACACTACCAGGGGCCCAGCGGTAGTACCGCTGGAGTGCCAGCGGTAGTACCGCTGCAGCCAGCGGTAGTACCGCTAGCTGGCGGTAGTACCGCTGGAGTGCCAGCGGTAGTATCGCTGCCGCCAGCGGTAGTACCGCTGGAGCTCGGGCAGAGAGTGGGGGTAACGGTCTGATACTTCCCCCCACTATATAAAGGGGGTCTTCTTCCCCCTTGGCCTTATCCATCTGTTGAGCTCTTGTTCTATCTCCATTGTTGACATTCTTAGAGCTTGATTACTCTCTATCCCTCCAATGATTCTTGCTTGTTCTTGAAGGAAAAGAGAGAGGAGATCTAGATCCACATCTCCACCAATCACTTTCTCCTCTATGTGAGGGGAACCCCTTGGATCTTGATCTTGGAGTTCTTTGTGAGCTCCTTGTTCTTCCTCTCATATTTCTCCATAGCTTTTGTTGTTGTGGAGGGATTTGAGTGTGAGGGACTTGACCACTTCGTGTGTTCTTGCCATTGCATTAGTTGCATCGGTTTGAGTTCTCCACGGTGATACGTGGAAGTGAGAAGTTGAGAAGCTTACTACCTTTGGTACTTAGTACCCTTGATATTGTTCTTCGTGGATGCTTTGGCGTCCTAGAAGCTTGGTGGTGTCTCGGATCTCAATCATTGTGGTGTGAAGCTCCGGGAAGCGTCGGGGTCTCCAATAAGGTTGTGGAGATTGCCCCGAGCAATTTGTACGGGTACCGGTAACCGCCCCCAAGGGTTGCCACGTGTACGGGTTCGGTGACCGCCCCCAAGGGTTGCCATTTGTACGGGTTCGGTGACCGCCCCCAAGGGTTGCCATTTGTACGGGTTCGGTGACCGCCCTCAAGGGTCCCTTAGTGGAATCACGGCATCTTGCATTGTGCGAGGGCGTGAGGAGATTACGGTGGCCTTAGTGGCATCTTGGGGAGCATTGTGCCTCCACACCGCTCTAACGGAGATTAGCATCCGCAAGGGTGTGAACTTCGGGATACATCATCGTCTCCCCGTGCCTCGGTTATCTCTTACCCGAACCCTTTACTTATGCACTTTACTTTGTGATAGACATATTGTTTATTGTAATATATCTTGCTATCACTTAGTTGTTTATCTTGCTTAGCATAAGTTGTTGGTGCACATAGGTGAGCCTAGTTGTTTGTAGGTTTTGTGCTTGACATATTAAACGTTAGTTTTATTCCGCAGTTGTTCAAGCCTAAACCTTAACTATTTTAAAGCGCCTATTCACCCCCCCTCTAGGCGACATCCACGTCCTTTTCAATTGGTATCAGAGCTAGGTCTCTCTTTATCAGGTTTAACCACCTAGAGAGTAAGGATGTCGACTAGGGGTTTAGGATTCACTGGCACTCTTAGTTTCGATGGCACAAATTTTGATGTTTGGGTAATTCGCATGCTTAATCACTTTAGGGTCATGGACCCAAATTTAGAGCGAATTGTAGATATGGGTTTTTCTCCTCCAAAGGATTCTCAAAGTATATCTTTAGAGGATGAGAAAAACTCTTATCTCAATGCTCAAGCTTCTAATGTGCTTTTTGATGCTTTGAGCAATGTAGTTATATTTCAACTCATGCCATTCCGGGATGCTCATGAGTTGTGGACAAAGCTTCAAGACAAATATGGTGTGTCCAAGATTTGCAGGGATGATTGTTCTCCATCCACCTCCGGTCGTGTGGTCTTCTCAACTTCATCTACTTCACCTACATGTGGATTGCCACAAGGTAATGATATGGTGAGTAGTGGTGACCATTACAATAATGAAAGTGGGTTTATTGTTGATGATCCCTCATCACTATATTATTGCAATGCTTCATCTTTGGGCGTTAACACTTCGAGCACTCTAAATGTTTCACATGCTTGTGTTGATAGTCCGTGCATATCATGTAAGAACTGCCTGTCTAAATCTCATGATGATATGCCTCCTATATCTTGTTGCCATGATAAAAATGTATATATTTCCTCGAGTTGTTGTGCTAACAATGTAGAGGAAATTCATCACTCCATGGAACAAGATGTGGCCTTGAATGATGCTTCAAGGGATCCTACATCATCATCTATTGTGACTCACTTTTGCCTTATGGCTAAGGCTTCAAAGGTATCTCCTACTTTGAATTCCAATATATCTCATGATGATGATGTTGATGATAATGGGGATGAGGATAATGATAAAGAGAGTGATAATATTGCATCCTTAAAAATTAAGGGTGAAATGATTTTTAAATCTCTTTATAAGAATAAACTTGCTTGTTCCAACTTCTTGGAAATCATGTCTATTGCCACTGAGGGCAAGAAATACATTGAGGAGTTGGAAGCTCATCTTGAGGAGCATGAGGCCACCATTGAGACAATGCAAGGTCATGAGCGTGATTACGCTAATGAGATCGCAGAGCTATCTCAAGCTCTTGATAATGAACAAACCACCAAGGAATCTCTTGAGGAAACCTTTGCTCTAGAATTATCTAGATTAAAGGGATCCTATGATAGAGCTCTCGTGGTGGCTAATGATTTTCGAACTAAAAATGATAAGCTTCAAGTTGCACATGCTAAACTCCTTGAGGACTATGAGCACCTCGGAAATGGCTCAAGGGCTATTAAGAGCTCTCTCATCGAACTCACCGAGTCTCATGCTCAACTTGAAGCTTCATTTGCTAAAGAGCTTGCCAAGGTGCCTTCTCCTCTTATTGCTATTAATGATGCTTGTGCTACTAACTCTACTTCTTGTGAAGCATCCATTTTAAAGGAGAATGTTGAGCTAAGGGCTCAACTTGAGTTGCTATCTAGCAATTATGGGAAATTGGAAGAAAGCCATGTAATGCTCACAAGCTCTCATGATGATCTTCTAGCATCCCATAATGTGCTAAAATTAGCTCATGAGGCTATTACTACCAAGGTAACATCGAGTGAGCCTCATGTGGACATTAGCACTACTTCTAGTCAAAAAGCTATATTGCCATGTGCTAGTCCTTGTAATTCATCTACTCATAATGTTGCTACATCTTGTGATGAATTACTTTCCATGCCTTGTTTCTCTAACAATGAAGCTTATACTTCCTCTAGTACTTGTGTTGATACTAACCATGTAGAGGAAATCAAAGAGCTCAAGGCCCAAGTCACTTCCTTGAAGAAAGACTTGGAAAAGAGTCATGAAGGGATGTCCACACTCAACAATGTCTTGTGTGGACAAAAATCCCCGAATGATAAAAATGGACTTGGATTCAACTCCAACAAGAAGAAGAAGTCCAAAAGCTTCAAGAAGAAGGGCCAAGAACAAGTCAAGAATTTGGCCAAGATTATTTGCTTCAAGTGCAAAATTGAAGGGCACCATGTTAGATCTTGCCCACTAAAGAAGAAGCCCCAAAGTCACAAGCAACAAGGGAAGAGGCCACAAGTGCACTCACATACTCAACTACAAGTTGAAGAAAGGCCCCTTCCCAAGAAGACCCAATCCAACACTCCTCATGTTGAGAAATCAATAGGGAAGAAATTAAAGGGTAGATGTTGCTACTTATGTCGTCAGAAGGGTCACTTTGCTTCTTCTTGCACGAGAGGTAATTTATCCAACCCAATCATTATTGATGATATCTATTCTCTTGGGAAGGATAAGTTTGGCAATGTGTTTGCCAAGTTTGTTGGTACTCAAAGTGGTGTCAAGAAAAGTACCATTTGGGTTGCCAAGCCTATTGTGACTAACCTCTTAGGACCCAACGTGGTTGGGGACCAACAAGCTCAAACTTGATCAATAGGTGAACTTGGAGGACATTGGAGACTTGGATACATAATGAAGAATTAAGGGGTCTTCATCATTCATATTATCTCAAGCCAAGTCATTTGGATTATCGAGTTTCTATCTTATATCCAATGTGCCTCCTTACGGTAACTTGTACTTAAACTATTTGGATTATCGGTCGCTGTTTGGATAGCTCTTGTCGTCCTGAATCCAACAAGCTTGGGTTTGCTCGATTCGGAGCTCGTATGCGAAAGTTATGGCTGTTTCAGTGGCGAGCGGTAGTACCGCTGGACCTAGCGGTAGTACCGCTAGAGTTGGCGGTAGTACCGCTGGCCCTAGCGGTAGTACCGCTGGCTGGCGGTAGTACCGCCCCTGGTCAGCGGTAGTACCGCTCCAGGAGCTTAGTACCGCCTGCCTAGCGGTTGTTCGTGGACGGACCTTTTTGCGAAGACTTTCTTGGCGGTGGTAGTGCCTTTACACTACCAGGGGCCCAGCGGTAGTACCGCTGGAGTGCCAGCGGTAGTACCGCTGCAGCCAGCGGTAGTACCGCTAGCTGGCGGTAGTACCGCTGGAGTGCCAGCGGTAGTATCGCTGCCGCCAGCGGTAGTACCGCTGGAGCTCGGGCAGAGAGTGGGGGTAACGGTCTGATACTTCCCCCCACTATATAAAGGGGGTCTTCTTCCCCCTTGGCCTTATCCATCTGTTGAGCTCTTGTTCTATCTCCATTGTTGACATTCTTAGAGCTTGATTACTCTCTATCCCTCCAATGATTCTTGCTTGTTCTTGAGGGAAAAGAGAGAGGAGATCTAGATCCACATCTCCACCAATCACTTTCTCCTCTATGTGAGGGGAACCCCTTGGATCTTGATCTTGGAGTTCTTTGTGAGCTCCTTGTTCTTCCTCTCATATTTCTCCATAGCTTTTGTTGTTGTGGAGGGATTTGAGTGTGAGGGACTTGACCACTTCGTGTGTTCTTGCCATTGCATTAGTTGCATCGGTTTGAGTTCTCCACGGTGATACGTGGAAGTGAGAAGTTGAGAAGCTTACTACCTTTGGTACTTAGTACCCTTGATATTGTTCTTCGTGGATGCTTTGGCGTCCTAGAAGCTTGGTGGTGTCTCGGAGCTCAATCATTGTGGTGTGAAGCTCCGGGAAGCGTCGGGGTCTCCAATAAGGTTGTGGAGATTGCCCCGAGCAATTTGTACGGGTACCGGTAACCGCCCCCAAGGGTTGCCACGTGTACGGGTTCGGTGACCGCCCCCAAGGGTTGCCATTTGTACGGGTTCGGTGACCGCCCCCAAGGGTTGCCATTTATACGGGTTCGGTGACCGCCCTCAAGGGTCCCTTAGTGGAATCACGGCATCTTGCATTGTGCGAGGGCGTGAGGAGATTACGGTGGCCTTAGTGGCATCTTGGGGAGCATTGTGCCTCCACACCGCTCTAACGGAGATTAGCATCCGCAAGGGTGTGAACTTCGGGATACATCATCGTCTCCCCGTGCCTCGGTTATCTCTTACCCGAACCCTTTACTTATGCACTTTACTTTGTGATAGACATATTGTTTATTGTAATATATCTTGCTATCACTTAGTTGTTTATCTTGCTTAGCATAAGTTGTTGGTGCACATAGGTGAGCCTAGTTGTTTGTAGGTTTTGTGCTTGACATATTAAACGTTAGTTTTATTCCGCAGTTGTTCAAGCCTAAACCTTAACTATTTTAAAGCGCCTATTCACCCCCCCTCTAGGCGACATCCACGTCCTTTTCAATTGGTATCAGAGCTAGGTCTCTCTTTATCAGGTTTAACCACCTAGAGAGTAAGGATGTCGACTAGGGGTTTAGGATTCACTGACACTCTTAGTTTCGATGGCACAAATTTTGATGTTTGGGTAATTCGCATGCTTAATCACTTTAGGGTCATGGACCCAAATTTAGAGCGAATTGTAGATATGGGTTTTTCTCCTCCAAAGGATTCTCAAAGTATATCTTTAGAGGATGAGAAAAACTCTTATCTCAATGCTCAAGCTTCTAATGTGCTTTTTGATGCTTTGAGCAATGTAGTTATATTTCAACTCATGCCATTCCGGGATGCTCATGAGTTGTGGACAAAGCTTCAAGACAAATATGGTGTGTCCAAGATTTGCAGGGATGATTGTTCTCCATCCACCTCCGGTCGTGTGGTCTTCTCAACTTCATCTACTTCACCTACATGTGGATTGCCACAAGGTAATGATATGGTGAGTAGTGGTGACCATTACAATAATGAAAGTGGGTTTATTGTTGATGATCCCTCATCACTATATTATTGCAATGCTTCATCTTTGGGCGTTAACACTTCGAGCACTCTAAATGTTTCACATGCTTGTGTTGATAGTCCGTGCATATCATGTAAGAACTGCCTGTCTAAATCTCATGATGATATGCCTCCTATATCTTGTTGCCATGATAAAAATGTATATATTTCCTCGAGTTGTTGTGCTAACAATGTAGAGGAAATTCATCACTCCATGGAACAAGATGTGGCCTTGAATGATGCTTCAAGGGATCCTACATCATCATCTATTGTGACTCACTTTTGCCTTATGGCTAAGGCTTCAAAGGTATCTCCTACTTTGAATTCCAATATATCTCATGATGATGATGTTGATGATAATGGGGATGAGGATAATGATAAAGAGAGTGATAATATTGCATCCTTAAAAATTAAGGGTGAAATGATTTTTAAATCTCTTTATAAGAATAAACTTGCTTGTTCCAACTTCTTGGAAATCATGTCTATTGCCACTGAGGGCAAGAAATACATTGAGGAGTTGGAAGCTCATCTTGAGGAGCATGAGGCCACCATTGAGACAATGCAAGGTCATGAGCGTGATTACGCTAATGAGATCGCAGAGCTATCTCAAGCTCTTGATAATGAACAAACCACCAAGGAATCTCTTGAGGAAACCTTTGCTCTAGAATTATCTAGATTAAAGGGATCCTATGATAGAGCTCTCGTGGTGGCTAATGATTTTCGAACTAAAAATGATAAGCTTCAAGTTGCACATGCTAAACTCCTTGAGGACTATGAGCACCTCGGAAATGGCTCAAGGGCTATTAAGAGCTCTCTCATCGAACTCACCGAGTCTCATGCTCAACTTGAAGCTTCATTTGCTAAAGAGCTTGCCAAGGTGCCTTCTCCTCTTATTGCTATTAATGATGCTTGTGCTACTAACTCTACTTCTTGTGAAGCATCCATTTTAAAGGAGAATGTTGAGCTAAGGGCTCAACTTGAGTTGCTATCTAGCAATTATGGGAAATTGGAAGAAAGCCATGTAATGCTCACAAGCTCTCATGATGATCTTCTAGCATCCCATAATGTGCTAAAATTAGCTCATGAGGCTATTACTACCAAGGTAACATCGAGTGAGCCTCATGTGGACATTAGCACTACTTCTAGTCAAAAAGCTATATTGCCATGTGCTAGTCCTTGTAATTCATCTACTCATAATGTTGCTACATCTTGTGATGAATTACTTTCCATGCCTTGTTTCTCTAACAATGAAGCTTATACTTCCTCTAGTACTTGTGTTGATACTAACCATGTAGAGGAAATCAAAGAGCTCAAGGCCCAAGTCACTTCCTTGAAGAAAGACTTGGAAAAGAGTCATGAAGGGATGTCCACACTCAACAATGTCTTGTGTGGACAAAAATCCCCGAATGATAAAAATGGACTTGGATTCAACTCCAACAAGAAGAAGAAGTCCAAAAGCTTCAAGAAGAAGGGCCAAGAACAAGTCAAGAATTTGGCCAAGATTATTTGCTTCAAGTGCAAAATTGAAGGGCACCATGTTAGATCTTGCCCACTAAAGAAGAAGCCCCAAAGTCACAAGCAACAAGGGAAGAGGCCACAAGTGCACTCACATACTCAACTACAAGTTGAAGAAAGGCCCCTTCCCAAGAAGACCCAATCCAACACTCCTCATGTTGAGAAATCAATAGGGAAGAAATTAAAGGGTAGATGTTGCTACTTATGTCGTCAGAAGGGTCACTTTGCTTCTTCTTGCACGAGAGGTAATTTATCCAACCCAATCATTATTGATGATATCTATTCTCTTGGGAAGGATAAGTTTGGCAATGTGTTTGCCAAGTTTGTTGGTACTCAAAGTGGTGTCAAGAAAAGTACCATTTGGGTTGCCAAGCCTATTGTGACTAACCTCTTAGGACCCAACGTGGTTGGGGACCAACAAGCTCAAACTTGATCAATAGGTGAACTTGGAGGACATTGGAGACTTGGATACATAATGAAGAATTAAGGGGTCTTCATCATTCATATTATCTCAAGCCAAGTCATTTGGATTATCGAGTTTCTATCTTATATCCAATGTGCCTCCTTACGGTAACTTGTACTTAAACTATTTGGATTATCGGTCGCTGTTTGGATAGCTCTTGTCGTCCTGAATCCAACAAGCTTGGGTTTGCTCGATTCGGAGCTCGTATGCGAAAGTTATGGCTGTTTCAGTGGCGAGCGGTAGTACCGCTGGACCTAGCGGTAGTACCGCTGGACCTAGCGGTAGTACCGCTAGAGTTGGCGGTAGTACCGCTGGCCCTAGCGGTAGTACCGCTGGCTGGCGGTAGTACCGCCCCTGGTCAGCGGTAGTACCGCTCCAGGAGCTTAGTACCGCCTGCCTAGCGGTTGTTCGTGGACGGACCTTTTTGCGAAGACTTTCTTGGCGGTGGTAGTGCCTTTACACTACCAGGGGCCCAGCGGTAGTACCGCTAGCTGGCGGTAGTACCGCTGGAGTGCCAGCGGTAGTACCGCTGCCGCCAGCGGTAGTACCGCTGGAGCTCGGGCAGAGAGTGGGGGTAACGGTCTGATACTTCCCCCCACTATATAAAGGGGGTCTTCTTCCCCCTTGGCCTTATCCATCTGTTGAGCTCTTGTTCTATCTCCATTGTTGACATTCTTAGAGCTTGATTACTCTCTATCCCTCCAATGATTCTTGCTTGTTCTTGAGGGAAAAGAGAGAGGAGATCTAGATCCACATCTCCACCAATCACTTTCTCCTCTATGTGAGGGGAACCCCTTGGATCTTGATCTTGGAGTTCTTTGTGAGCTCCTTGTTCTTCCTCTCATATTTCTCCATAGCTTTTGTTGTTGTGGAGGGATTTGAGTGTGAGGGACTTGACCACTTCGTGTGTTCTTGCCATTGCATTAGTTGCATCGGTTTGAGTTCTCCACGGTGATACGTGGAAGTGAGAAGTTGAGAAGCTTACTACCTTTGGTACTTAGTACCCTTGATATTGTTCTTCGTGGATGCTTTGGCGTCCTAGAAGCTTGGTGGTGTCTCGGAGCTCAATCATTGTGGTGTGAAGCTCCGGGAAGCGTCGGGGTCTCCAATAAGGTTGTGGAGATTGCCCCGAGCAATTTGTACGGGTACCGGTAACCGCCCCCAAGGGTTGCCACGTGTACGGGTTCGGTGACCGCCCCCAAGGGTTGCCATTTGTACGGGTTCGGTGACCGCCCCCAAGGGTTGCCATTTGTACGGGTTCGGTGACCGCCCTCAAGGGTCCCTTAGTGGAATCATGGCATCTTGCATTGTGCGAGGGCGTGAGGAGATTACGGTGGCCTTAGTGGCATCTTGGGGAGCATTGTGCCTCCACACCGCTCTAACGGAGATTAGCATCCGCAAGGGTGTGAACTTCGGGATACATCATCGTCTCCCCGTGCCTCGGTTATCTCTTACCCGAACCCTTTACTTATGCACTTTACTTTGTGATAGACATATTGTTTATTGTAATATATCTTGCTATCACTTAGTTGTTTATCTTGCTTAGCATAAGTTGTTGGTGCACATAGGTGAGCCTAGTTGTTTGTAGGTTTTGTGCTTGACATATTAAACGTTAGTTTTATTCCGCAGTTGTTCAAGCCTAAACCTTAACTATTTTAAAGCGCCTATTCACCCCCCCCCCTCTAGGCGACATCCACGTCCTTTTCAGTAAGCTTTACGGAGACTAACGTAAGTTTCTTAATTAATTAACTTCGCGCCCCCCCCCCCCTGATTTTCAGGGGATGAGGGCGCTTCATCCTCCGGACTTTAATTTGATTGGTCCATGTAACACATTACGTAAAACACTTATGTAGCATTACGTGGATGTAGTATTACTCACTAGATATGAACCGATAAATGCTTCAAAATGTAACAAGGCCCTAGTTATACCACAGATTATGACAGCAGTGTGCATAATAATGTTTAAAGGAGTCACGTACATGCAGTAAAAATTTCTAGCATTACTTAAAAATACTGCAGCATGTTCCAGCTTGCTCAAAAATTCTTATTCAGTATCCAGCTTGCTCAAAAATTCTTATTCGGTATCCAGCTTGCTCAAGACAATCTGTGCATCTTTTTCTATATTTTTTCTGCAATGGGGCACTGGGGTGCGGCAGCATTTCATTTCATCTCCCGGTGCTAATGAGCAGTACGCTGAATCAGGATCAGGAGCATCATGTAACCCAACTTTGCTCTTTGTTGCTTCTACATTATTTTTTCGCACTGATGTCCCATAGGCCACTAGTGGGGACGGGGCCTATAGTCCCGGCCCGTAAGGGGCTTTAGTTCCGGTTCATCAACCGGGATCAAAGGGGCGGGACTAAAGGCCTAACCTTTAGTCCCGGCCCTGTTCCAAGCCGGGACCAAAGGTGCTCCACGTGGACGCTTCGGTGCGCCTTCAGGGGCAATGTCCTTTAGTCCCGGGTCTTAACACGGACCGGGACTAAAGAGTTTCTGCAGATTTTGTTTATTTTAGGGTTTTAGGGTTTTAGGGTCTAGGTGTTCGGGAGATTAATGTGATGCCTCGTTTGGTGTTCGGGAATTAGTTGTCATATAATTCTAAATATACATGTTTATGCATATATATATAAGATTAACTTATCTTACAAGCGAGCTTATATATACAATTATATGGAGATCTGAATTATCGGGCCTAGAGCCCGTCTATTAGATTACATGGACCAACATCAGTAATGGCCCCTAGCTACACTAAATCGTCCTTTGTCATCTATAGCTTCCGTCCTCAGAAAGGTCGCAAGCTCCTCTGCAATAGCAATCGCGCGTTGCTCTGGTAGGGACTTCTCCCTCATGGCCGTGTACTATATAAGAAGAGAGATGAATATGAATATCAATCATGATAACAAAGAATGACGGGTAAAAATAGAGGTGTGAATGTTCATTGCTTACGTCGTATCTGTAATCCTTGTGCTCAGAGGTAAACGTGCGAATGGTCTCGCAAACATAGTATCCGCATAGATGCGTCCCCCGTGGCTGCTGGTCGCACTTTACGAGAATAGGATATATATAATCAAAATAATAATCTAGCATCATAAATGTATTGAAAATAAAAGTATATCATACTACTACTTACCTGAGCCGCTCTAAAGGTCAGCTTCTCATGATCGATACCGGGAGTCACGCACTTGAACCGCTTCCAAACCCTGCCCGACAAGGAAAATGATTTGCTAAGTTTTTCATTAATTGATATATCAGAAAATTATCGAAAGAGACCGATAGAGCGCAAGAATGATTGAAATTACCCTTGGAGCATGTCCTGCAGGCTTTGAAACTGTTCCAAGGGTCTCGATAATGGGTCGAAGGCATCAACTCTTCCCTTATCAATTTGAATGTCCAACATAATCCAATGGAAGCTGCACATGTATATATATATATATATATATATATATATATATACATACATGTGTGTGTCAGTAACTTATCAATTACACTTATAAGTGAATGAACACAACAGAGTAAAGACCCTCACTTAAAGTTGTATGGAAACAGTATGTGGTCACAAAATTTTTGATCTGTTAGAAACCTTAGAAGGTTTTCCTCCGTCTCCTTGGGTTTATCAGTTAGCGTCCCTATATGTATTTTATCTGGGTCAATAAACCCAATATTTAGGATGTTCCTACTTTTACACTTTCCAGAATCTTCATTCTGCATAATAGAGTACAAGTTATATGTAGACAATGAATTGAAATAACTAAACAAGTTATATGTAGACAACGAATTGAAAAACTTACAGACAATAGCAACTCATAAGCGATTTGTCGAGGGCGTCGGCATTGTACATCTGGAAGAGTTCATCAAAGTCGATATGGATTTCTTCGGGGCGGCCGTAGTACTCCCATGGGACACTCGCCACGATCATCGTTCTCCCATTCTTTGATTCACTTAAGTACCATGTATGCAAGTAACGCATATTTGTTGGGAGATCATCTTTGCTGACCAAAGGCGCTCCCATGACAAACTGTGGCTTAGGGGCTACCACAACCTTGGGTAACCTGTCGTCTTGGGAAGCCAGAACGTCTTCAACCGGGATGCCCCATTCATCCGTCCACTTCTTTGCTAATTCCAAATCTTGCCCCTGCACCACAGAGGGAACATTCTCGGGTAACACCCTGAGGGGTGGGATCGACTATTTGGCCTGTTGTCCAAGCTGAGGAACGTCCGATCTTTTTTTGCTTGTAGTTGAACTTGATTTCCTCCCACTTGCACTTGCACGTGATCTGCTCTTTTGCCCTTCCTTCTGCAATGTGCGTGTATAGTCATCAGGCTTATGGTGTAAGTCATAATGTGATGGAAGGGTCGTGAAGTATTTTGCATATGCTATTTGCTTCTCGGTGTATTCCGGGCGGGGCTCGGGTTCCTTCTTTTTCATCTGCGCATCATAATGTTCCTTCACTATCCTTACGTTTTCCTCGGCGGTACGATCATAAGGTCTGATAGGAAGATTAGCATGAGGTACCTTTGGGAGGGGTGACAGTTTGCGCTTTGGGGAGCTCTGTCACTTAGAAATCATCGACGGAGCGTTCTTGCTGGCACGCTTCCGCTTAGTATCCGGAGCGGGCGGCGGCGAAGACGGACGACCCAAGTCCGGCGGCGGTGATTGAGATGGACTCGTGTTGTGCTGGTCGTCGTCATGTGGAGGGCTCGGAGGTGATGGAGGTGTAGGTGACCTGCGACGACTCGGAGGCGGTGTTGTCCTTGGGGCCGAGCCTGGAAGCTTGATGTAGTTCTTGTCCCATAGGATGACTCCACCCAGTACTTCTCCGAGTGTCCTCTCATCTTCGGGTCCAGCTATGTCGAGCTCCATATCATGAAACCCCGCCATGATTTCATCCACCCTGACTTTAGCAAAGCCAGCTGGAATCTCACGGCCATGCCAGCGTGCATCAGGGCCAGAAGGTAAAGCTTGTCCGACGGCCACCTTCATGGATATGTTCTTGAATTTCTGATGGAGTTCACATGATGTTGACTCCTTGATTCCATCCACGGGGTAGCCGGGACCACCCTCTATCATTCTTCGTGCATTGTCAGGCGGGGGCTTAGATTCAGCCACACTGCTTTTCCGCTTAGATGGGGCGCCGGTAATATCGAGTGCAGGATCTTCCTGGCGCGCTACTCCTCTAAGCTCATCAATCTGCTTCTATTGCTCGTTAATCCTGGAAAGCAACTGGTTGAACTTGTCATTCTCCTCATCCTGTTGTCGCTTCTTTGCTCTCGCTCGGCTTCTGTAAGTGTCTTGGTCTCTGGCAAACCCAAGCCACCACGGGTAAGAAGGACCGAAGCCTCGCGTTCGTCCTCCATGTTCGTCATTGCCGAGGACCAGTGTGAGGAAATCTTTCTCTCTATCTGCAGTGAACTGTCTTTTTCCCTCCTTAATTTCTTTCACTATCTTTTTCCAATTCTCCCTGGGTATCCTAAGACCGTCACTGCAGATGAGGTCCCCTGTTTCTTCGTCGTACCAACCACCATGCGCAAGGAACCAATTTCTTGCTCTCAATTCCCACTCATCACGGAGTGGTTCAGGTATGATGCCTTTAGCTAGCAGATCTTGCTCTTTCTTATCCCACTTTGGGATGGCAGTCTCATAGCCCCCTGGCCCCAGCGTGTGGTGATATTTCTTCTTGTCGGCATTTTTCTTGTTCTTTTCTGATAATGCCTTGGCATCTTCTGACTCCTTGTACTCTTGGAATGCCTTCCAGTGATTCGCCTGCTTGGCTAGATACCCCTCGAATACTGGCACTTTTTTTGTCTTTAGATAGTTTTTCCATAGCTTCTTCTTCCAGCTACGGAACAGTTCGGCCATCTTCTTTAGAGTCCACTACTTGACTTTGGCCCTCAGTTTTTTTGTGTCCGTGCATCCAACTTTTTAGTCGGGCCTCGTTTCGTAGATTTGCTCGATGTGGAGGCCTAAGAGGGAGAAACATTCGTCAAATGAATGTATATGTATACAATATAGAGCTATCTCCAATATTTTTCACATATTACAAGTGATTGTTGAACTTCATATGTATACCTCGCCGGACTTTATTATTTCTCCACCGGCTTCTCCACCGGCTTCTCCATCAGTGGAGCTATCACCTTCTCCGTCATTGGACCTATCTCCTGCCCCATCGGCTTCATCTTCGTGTCGGTCGACCTCCATTCCATATCCGGAGGGGTTTAGATATGACGACGGAGATTCAGCTGATTCAACGTCGGGGCCGTCTTTGATTATATCTTCGAGAAGTTCTTCTTCTTCGAGGTTCCTGATATGTGGATCCATAGTTCTGCAAAAAACGGACATTTGATTAACTAATAAACTAACAAACTATATAAGAGGGGTTGGAAATTCGAAGTGTCGTTTTATATAGGAGGACCTTTAGTCCCGGGTCTTGGCTAGAACCTATACTCTAAAATATATCTAACGGATTATCTTAACCTTTAAGGATTTAACAAAATGGCGACATTCTAGATGTGTAGAAAATGATCCTATTTTTCCTGATCTCATCTACCCTTCTATATGTCACATTGTCTAGTGTCAAAGGACTTTGTTGAACTTTGTACCAAAAAAGAATTATTCTATCAGGAACTCCGTTCCAAAACAACTCTAGTCCCGGGTCGTGGCTCCACCCGGGACTTCTAGATTTCTGCATAGTATTCAAAGTAGGAGTACTTTTTCAATTTGAGCATTCAATAAGCAAAACCAAATCGTAAAATAAAGTAGTATTAAAATTAGCATGCATTCAATTATAAGCAAAACTACATCATCTCTTGTGTCCGTATATCGTCGAATATTATCACTAATACTCCTCGAATACTATCATACATATAACATCACTAATACAGCTAGAACCGTAGCGCCCGACGGGTATCGTCGCGGGCGATGGACACTCAAAGAGAAGGAACCATCATAGGATCATAGCTCCAGTGAGATCCCTGAAGAACCTGCCAGGTATGGTCGAACCTGCCCTCCAACGCAACCATGTAGCGACGGACGTGCTCATCCTCCTCGCTGACACGGTGACGTACCACCTCCGCGGTGTCCGGAAGCCTCGACACCGTCACTAGCCCACTCGACCGCCACCAAACAAGGATCGGGTCAACAACGGGCTGGCTCCTCACCAACCTACGCATCCCGGAAGGTAGCACCTCCCAATACCAGCCGGGCGGAGCCCAGTCCCGGACATGGCCCCTCTGATCAAGCAGGTGTCCTCCGCCGAGTCGATGACGAGGATGCGGGATAGACATCGTAAAATGAACTAAAAAATAAACTAGTTATATTAATTTTTTTGCTAAAAATAAACTAATTGTATATATAGTAAAATAAAGTAGTTTTATTAAATCAACTAGTTCAACTATATATTGACAAAAGTTTTAAGTGTGTGCAAAAAACGGACATTTGATTAACTAATAAACTAACAAACTATATATGATGCAAAATAATTCTATTTCTATTTGCAAATAAATTATAACTAAATAATTCTAACTAAATAATTCTAAGTAAAATAATTCTATCTCTATTTGCAAATAAATTCTAACTAAAATAATTCTATTTCTATTTGCAAATAAATTCTAACTAAATAATTCTAACTAAAATAATTCTAACTAAACAATTCTAACAAAATAAATACTAAATAAAATATTTCTATATCTAACTATAACTATATCTAACTAAATACTAACTAAATTTTTTGTATTTAGACAACCTCTGTTTTCCGGCCTCCCCAGTCCCCACCATGGCTGCCGCCCGCCTGAGCAGCCCCCACGGCCGCCGCCCGCGTGAGCAGCCCCCGTGGCCGCCGCCGGCCTCCCCAATCCCCACCACCTCCCCTGCCAGAGCAGCCCCTGCCCCCGCGGCCGCCGGCCTGAGCAGCCCCCGCGGCCGCCGGCCTGAACTCCCGCACGCGCTCAGGCGGCGCCGGCGCCGGCGCTCCCTCCCCTGTCCCTCTCTCTCTCTCTCTCTCCGAATTTGATGAAAAGAAGCCATACCTCCTCGAAAGAAGTGTCGGCGACGGCGAGAGCGAGGCGGAGGTCCGGCAGCCTGGCGGCGTCGATCGTCGTCGTCCGGTGCGCAGGCGAGAGCGAGAGGAGGAAGAAAACGAGAGGAGATGGGTTGGAAACTTCGAAGTGTCGCTTTATATAGGAGGACCTTTAGTCCCGGGTCTTGGCTAGAACCGGGACTAAAGACACCCTTTAGTCCCGGGTCTAGCCACGAAACGGGACTAAAGATCCCTTTTCGGCAGGCGAGGAGGCGGGAAATGAGGGGCTTTAGTCCCGGGTCGTGGCTCCACCCGGGACTAAAGGGTGTCTTTAGTCACGGTTCGTGCCACGAACCGGGACTAAAGGCTTTGGCTGGCGGCATTCCAAAGTTTAGTCCCACCTCGCTTGTCGAGAGGAGCCGCCCCTGGTTTATAAGCCCCGTTGTCCCAACCGTGTCGAGCTCCTCTCTAAAGCAGGCTTACGGGCCTAAACAGACTGTAAATTTAAAATTTGAAAATATATTTGAAATTATGGACAAAATTCAACCTGAATTCAAAGTGAGGTCAAAGTGAGGTCACTTTGAATTTAGGTTGAATTTTCTCTATAAATTCTCATATAGTTTCAATTTTTTTCGATTATTTTTGTTTTGTTCTTTGCTTTATTTATTTTGTTTTTTATAATTCTTTGTTTATTAAAATTCTTTTTGCATATTTGAGAATTTGACAAAACTATGAAAATGAAAAGTATTTGAAATTGAATAAATAATTCAAAACTATTTTCTATTTTCAAAATTAATTATTTTGACTATCCAAACTATTAACTATTTTGTTATTTTCAATTAAAAACTATGTTTATTAAAATTCTTTTTGCATATTTGAGAATTTGACAAAACTATGAAAATGAATAGTGTTTGAAATTGAATAAATAATTCAAAACTATTTCCTATTTTCAAAATTAATTATTTTGACTATCCAAACTATTAACTATTTTGTTATTTTCAATTAAAAACTATGTTTATTAAAATTCTTTTTGCATATTTGAGAATTTGACAAAACTATGATAATGAAAAGTGTTTGAAATTGAATAAATAATTCAAAACTATTTTCTATTTTCAAAATTAACTATTTTGACTATCCAAACTATTAACTATTTTGTTATTTTCAATTAAAAACTATGTTTATTAAAATTCTTTTTGCATATTTGAGAATTTGACAAAACTATGATAATGAAAAGTGTTTGAAATTGAATAAATAATTCAAAACTATTTTCTACTTTCAAAATTAATTATTTTTACTATCCAAACTATTAAATATTTTGTTATTTTCAATTAAAAACTATGTTTATTAAAATTCTTTTTGCATATTTGAGAATTTGACAAAACTATGATAATGAAAAGTGTTTGAAATTGAATAAATAATTCAAAACTATTATCTATTTTCAAATTTAATTATTTTGACTATCCAAACTATTATTTGGTATTTTTCGTGCATTTACTTATTTTTTTCAGCTAGTTGACCCTAAAATTGAAAAGCACTACAAATGAACTCTGAAAATGTTGAAAGTTGGCATGGTATCATCATTTCACCCACATAGCATGTACAAAAAAGTGGAGAGGGTTACGACAAAAATTGGATGCACTTCATGTACAAAACAGACAATCTCTCTCGAAGTATGAGGGTTTCGAACGAGAACTCATCTATTACAAAGGGATTTCATGTTTTGAACTTATTTGAACTCCATACTTTTTGTGTGTTTAAAATGCACCGTTCAAAGGCACATCAAAAAAATTCAATAATTTCTGACTTAATTTGGTATTCTTCGTGCATTTACTTTTGTTTTTTTGGGCTAGTTGACCCTAAAATTGAAAAGTGTTTGAAATGAACTCTGAAAATGTTGAAAGTTGGCATGCTATCATCATTTCACCCACATAGAATTTGTTAAAAAGTTGAGAGGGCTACGACAAAAAGTGTATGCACTTCGTGTACAAAACGGATAATCTCTCTCGAAGTATGAGGGTTTCGAACGAGAACTCATCTCTTACAAAGGGATTTCATTTTTTTGAACTTATTTGAACTCCATACTTTTTGTATGTTCAAAATGCACCATTCAAAGGCACATCACACAATTTCAACAATTTCTGACTTCATTTGGTATTTTTCGTGCATTTACTTTTTTTTTGAGCTAGTTGACCCTAAAATTGAAAAGCACTACAAATGAACTCTAAAAATGTTGAAAGTTGGCATGGTATCATCATTTCACCCACATAGCATGTGCTAAAAAGTGGAGAGGGTTACGACAAAAACTGGATGCACTTCGTGTACAAAGCACACAATCTCTCTCGAAGTATGAGGGTTTCGAACGAGAACTCATCTATTACAAAGGGATTTCATTTCTTGAACTTATTTGAACTCCATACTTTTTGTGTGTTTAAAATGCACCATTCAAAGGCACATCAAAAAATTTCAACAATTTCTGACTTAATTTGGTATTCTTCGTGCATTTACTTTTGTTTTTTTGGGCTAGTTGACCCTGAAATTGAAAAGCACTAGAAATGAACTCTGAAAATGTTGAAAGTTGGCATGCTATCATCAGTTCACCCACATAGCATGTGTTAAAAAGTTGAGAGGGCTACGACAAAAACTTGATGCACTTCGTGTACAAAACGGACAATCTCTCTCGAAGTATGAGGGTTTCGAACTAGAACTCATCTCTTACAAAGGGATTTCATTTTTTTGAACTTATTTGAACTCCATACTTTTTGTGTGTTCAAAATGCACCATTCAAAGGCACATCACAAAATTTCAACAATTTCTGACTTCATTTGGTATATTTCGTGCATTTACTTATTTTTTTGAGCTAGTTGACCCTAAAATTGAAAAGCACTACAAATGAACTCTGAAAATGTTGAAAGTTGGCATGCTATCATCATTTCACACACATAACATGTGTTAAAAAGTTGAGAGGGCTACGACAAAAACTGGATGCACTTCGTGTACAAAACAGACAATCTCTCTCGAAGTATCAGGCTTTCGAACGAGAACTCATCTCTTACAAAGGGATTTCATTTTTTTTGAACTTATTTGAACTCCATACTTTTTGTGTGTTAAAAATGCACCATTCAAAGGCACATCACAAAATTTCAACAATTTCTGACTTCATTTGGTATTTTTCGTGCATTTACTTATTTTTTTGAGCTAGTTGACCCTAAAATTGAAAAGCACTACAAATGAACTCTGAAAATGTTGAAAGTTGGTATGGTATCATCATTTCACCCACATAGCATGTGCTAAAAAGTGGAGAGGGTTACGACAAAAACTGGATGCACTTCGTGTACAAAACAGACAATCTCTCTCGAAGTATCAAGGTTTGGAACGAGAACTCATCTGTTACAAAGGGATTTCATTTTTTGAACTTATTTGAACTCCATACTTTTTGTGTGTTTAAAATGCACCATTCAAAGGCACATCACAAATTTTCAACAATTTCTGACTTAATTTGGTATTCTTCGTGCATTTACTTTTGTTTTTTTTGGCTAGTTGGCCCTAAAATTGAAAAGCACTACAAATGAACTCTGAAAATGCTGAAAGTTGGCATGCTATCACCATTTCACCCACATAGTATGTGTTAAAAAGTTGAGAGCGCTACGACAAAAACTTGATGCACTTCGTGTACAAAACGGACAATCTCTCTCGAAGTATCAGGGTTTCGAACGAGAACTCATCTCTTACAAAGGTTTATTAAAATTCTTTTTGCATATTTGAGAATTTGACAAAACTATGAAAATGAAAAGTGTTTGAAATTGAATAAATAATTCAAAACTAAAAGGTTTAGTACATTCCATACATGCATTACATAAAAGGTTTAATACATTATTACATTATTGCACCAATATTCCTATCTATTATTTCTGTTTTCTTCTGGGTCGTAGCCATGGAGAATCTTCATCATTCAGTAGGATGCTTGGGTCAGTTTTCACTTTGAAGGGCGGAATTTCATGAAACTTATTATAATCTACTAACATGTCTGTCTTGTCATCTACTCCCACGATGTTTCTTTTCCCTGAAAGAACTATGTGGCGCTTTGGCTCATCGGACGATATCTTCTTTTGCTGATTTCTTTTTCTCGTTTTTGTAGACATGTCCTTCACATAGAAAACCTGAGCGACATCATTGGTTAGGACAAATGGTTCGTCCGTGTACGCAAGATTGTTGAGATCCATTGTTGTCATGCCGTACTTTTGGTCTACAACTACCCCGCCTCGTGTCAACTTCACCCATTAGCACCGAAACAAAGGGATCTTAAAAGTAGGTCCATAGTCAAGTTCTCATATCTCCTCTATGTACCCGTAATATGTTTCCAAACAGTGCCCATTCTCGTTTGTTGCATCAAAGCGGACACCACTATTTTGGTCGGTGCTCTTTTTATCTTGGGCAACCGTGTAAAATGTATTCCCATTTATCTCACACCCTTGGAAAGTACATATAGTCGAAGATGGTGGCCTGGCCAAACAGTACAGCTGATCTCCAACGGTGTCGTCATTCATGAGATGTGTCTGCAACCAACTGCCAAAAGTCTTCTCGTGTTCCCCTTTAATCCAAGAGTCAGCCTTCCCCGGGTTTTCGGAGCGTAGAATATTCTTGTGTCTCACGATATACGGAGCCACCACGGTGGAATTGTGTAGAACTGTGTAGTGTGCTTGAGAGAAAGAATGCCCGTCCATACATACTTTTGCTTTCCTTCCTAGTGTGCCTTTTCCTGTCAGCCTACCCTCATACCGAGATTCGGGAACACCAATCGGCTTAAGGTCAGGAAAAAAGTCCACACAAAACTCAATGACCTCATATGTTCCATAGCCCTTGGAGATGCTTCCTTCTGGCCTAGCACGGTTACGAACATATTTCTTTAAGACTCCCATGAACCTCTCGAAGGGGAACATATTGTGTAGAAACACAGGACCGAGAATTCTAATCTCTTCGACTAGGTGAACTAGGAGGTGTGTCATTATATTGAAGAAGGATGGCGGGAACAACAACTCAAAGCTGACCAGACATTGGACCACATCAATCTGTAACCCTGATAGACTTTCTCGATCGATTACCTTCTGAGAAATTGCATTGAGGAATGCACATACCTTCACAATTGCCAGGCGAACATTTTCCGGTAGAATTCCCATCAATGCAACCGGAAGCAATTGCGTCATAAGCACGTGGCAGTCATGAGACTTTAGGTTTTGGAAATTTTTGTCTTTCATATTTACGATTCTCTTTATATTCGACGAGAAGCCAGTCGGGACCTTGATACTGAAAAGGACTTCAAAGAAGATTTCCTTCTCTTCCTTAGTAAGAGCGTAGCTGGCACACCCTTGAAACTGTCCTGGATGCATGCCATCTCTTCCTTTATGACGTTCCTGGTCCTCCCGGGCTTCCGGTGTATCTTTTGACTTCCCATACAAGCCCGGGAAGCCTAGAATATTCACGCAGAGATTCTTCGTCAGGTGCATCACGTCGATTGCCGAGCGGACCTCATGGACTTCCCAGTAGGGTAGCTCCCAAAATATAGATTTCTTCTTCCACATGGGTACGCGCTTATTAAGGCCGTTAGGAACAGGTTGGCTGCCAGGACCCTTTCCAAAGGTTACTTTTAAATCTTTGACCATATCAAATACTTCAACACCAGTACGGATAACAGGCTTCCCCCGGGGTTTTGCCTTGCCATTGAAATGCTTGCCTTTTTTCTTTATGGGATGCTTGGGCGGAAGAAAACGACGATTGTACGGGTACACATTCTTCCTACATTTGTCCAGATATATACTTTCTGTCTGATTCAAACAGTGCGTGCATGCATTGTATCCCTTGTTTGACTGTCCTGAAATGTTACTAAGAGCAGACCAATCATTGATGGTTACGAAAAGCAACGCTCGAAGGTCAAATTCCTCTTGTTTGTGCTCGTCCCACACACGTACACCTGGTTCGGCCCACAGCTGTAAAAGTTCATCAACTAATGGCCTTAGGTACACATCAATATCGTTGTCGGGTTGCTTTGGACCTTGGATAAGCACTGGCATCATAATGAACTTCCGCTTCATGCACAACCAAGGAGGAAGGTTGTAGATACATAGAGTAACGGGCCAGGTGCTGTGACTGCAACTCTGCTCTCCAAAAGGATTCATGCCATATGTACTCAGACCAAACCATAAGTTCCTTGCGTCACCTGCAAATCTCGGGAACTCTCTCTCGATTTTTCTCCACTGCCGACCATCAGCGGTGTGCCTCAACTTATCGTCTTTCATACGATCTTCCATGTGCCATCGCAACAACTTCGCATGATCTTTATTTCTGAACAGATGTTTCAACCGTGGTATTATAGGATCATACCACATCACCTTGGCAGGAACCCTCTTCCTGGGTGGCTCGCCCTCAATATCACCAGGGTCATCTTTTCTGATCTTATACCGCAATGCAGTGCATACCGGGCATTTATCCATATTATCGTACTTCTCACCGCGGTAGAGGATGCAGTCATTAGGGCATGCATGTATCTTCTGCATGTCTAATCCTAGAGGGCAGACAAGCTTCTTTGCTTCGTACGTGCTGGCGGGCAATTCGTTCTTTCTTGGAAGCATCTTCTTCATCAGTACCAACAACTTTTCGAATGACGAGTCAGTCACACCGGTCTCTGCCTTCCACTTCAGCAATTCCAGTGTGCTACCCAGCTTCTTCTGGCCATCTTCACAAGTTGGGTACAACAATTTGTTCTGGTCCTGTAACATCTGCTCGAACTGCAACCTCTCCTTTTCTGTGTCGCAACCTCGCCCTGCATCAGAAATGACCCGGCCAAGATCATCAACGGGCTCATCTGGTTCCCGTTCTTCATCCTGATCTTCTTCTTCATTGTCTTCCATTGCGGTATCATCATACTCAGGGAACATAGATCGGTAGTTGTCATCATCGTTCTCTTCTTCTTCATCGTCGTCTTCCATCATAACCCCTCTTTATCCGTGCTTGGTCCAAACATTATAGCCCGACATAAAACCGGACCGAAGCAGGTGGCTCCGAATGACTCTTGAGGAAGTGTAATCCTTCTCATTCCGACATTCAACACATGGACAAAACATATAGCCACCACCATGCTTGTTCGCATCGGCTGCATCTCGAAAAGAATGCACGCCTTCTCTGTAAGCGGTTGTGCGTCGATCACCGTACATCCATGGATGGCTCAGCTGCGTTATACGACAGTATATCAAATACAATCACGATCCTAAAAATTAGTACCGCACGGTCTAAACGAGGAAATATAGTTGCTAACCTTTTAGAATAAGTAGAAATAAAGAGGAAGAGGTTTAAGCATGGCTCGGGCAGCTAATATCGTAGTTGTGTTCGGTGAACTGAAGCGGATCGCTCTAACACACATTTCAACAAACACCTCTAGTGCATCGAAGAAAAATGGAGAGCTAGCACACACCCACACTCTTCCATCCAAGAAAAATGCAAGGAAGAGGGGAGAGGGGGGCTGTGGCCAATATATATAGGCAGAGGACTTTAGTCCCGGTTTGAGACACAAACCGGGACTAAAGGTGGCGCACATGCGGGCTGCACACCGCGTAGCCCTTTAGTCCCGGTTTGAGACACAAACCGGGACTAAAGGCTCCTTACGGGCCGAGACCAAAGCCTCGTGGGCGGCATTGCGATTTGGGGCGACGTGGCCGGGCCTTTAGTCCCGACCCAGATGGAGTCCGGGACTAAAGGGTCCAGGCCAAAGGCCCGTTTTCTACTAGTGGGCAGATCATAAGTGATGCCTCTTTATTTTGATGTCCTATAGGAGTACAGTATTGGCCTTTCAAAAATAGATTCCTGGCGTGTTGTTGCATGTCGTCACTTCATGACATGGTCCCATGACGGGTAAGGTTGGTTGTAATGGGAAGTATCATACATTATTATCATGCATGTCATTTCAGTGTATGATACTATATCTGTAGTACATAATATGTATATCTTATGTTGGTATCATAGAGGAGTTTATTTATTGTCTTGCATGATAAATAGTAGCACATCATTTAATAATGATATAGTATCATGATTCATGACATGATACTCAACTCTATTTTTTCATTTAGTTCTATGCATCATTAAAATTGTCTTGTTGGCATGCATTATACTATCTGTAATACTCTCATTACGAGTAGCCTAATGACCTGCAAATAAATATTGCTTCCTTCTAAAATTATGGACCGTAGCTTCCCCCCAACTATAACAAAATATTTATTTGCTTCTCCAATATTGCATTAATACTAATGTTAAATGAATCAAATTTATGGTGCTCCAAAACATTCATTTACTTCTATATAAGTACTGCCAAAAGAGTGCATTGCAACCTAGAAAATTCAGAAGAACGACACATTATAGGGAAGGAAAAAGGAAATTCATGGCAATATTCAAGAACACAAGTGCCCAGTGCTTGTTGGCTCTTGTGCTCATGGCTGCTGTCATTTCGTCTTGTGATGCATTTGGCCCAGGTACACGCATCTCTGACCTAACTGCAAGTCACTGTGGTTTGCTGTGTAATGCTAACTGTCAATATATTTCACAATGTTGAGTTGTACGGATCTTATTGCATCTGGTCGATGCTCAAGCATAGCTTGCCATGTTGTTGTCTTGGTATTCTTCTAAACAATATTATTTTGTGAACATGCAGAAGGAGGATGCTTCATGCCTTTCATAAAATGCGATCTGGACTTGTGCAAGCGTAGGTGCAACGGTCTAACTCCCTATTGCGAACAGATATACGGAGTTTCTTCCCAATGTTGTTGCTCTCCCAAGAAACTTAGTGCATCTCTTGATAAGAATAGTCGTCCTTGAGATGAATTCATAAATAGTAAGTTATATGTACTGATCTTTCATGGATCCAATTCCGCCCGATTGAATAAAATTTATCGCCATTAAAAAATATCGCCCCCGAGATATTTACATATTGTGTGAAATCGTAGTGTTTCATTTAATTAGATGTTCATACTCAGAGACCCCGACATTGATATTGGGGCCAAATCAATTCAACTTGGAGGGGGATGATGCATCCTCCTTCTGCATCCTGGAAGGACGAATGATCCCCTACTGCCGCTGAGTCCGAGTTTGCCTCACACCATGACACACCACCATGTGCTCCACCGTGCAGTACTATTTCACTTGGGCGGTACCCATGCATGTTTCCTGTCTCTCCCTCATCCTCCAAGAAGCAGCTCACAGGGGAGTAGTAGGGGCTGGGCGGCTGTGTACTCCATGCCATGCTCCTCGCCTGCTTTCTCTGAGTGTCACCACGATTGCCCCAACCAGCACCAGCGTCAGTAGCAATATGGTCCATGTGCCTCACTCGCGACCACCACACAAGGAGCCTCTAATGTGGGGCCCGTCGGCTTGATAAGACTCACAGCACAGGGTTCAGATTTAGGCTCTGCTTGGAATGAGTGTAAGTTTCTACATCTATATTCATTTTACAAGTGTAACTTACTAGTCACCTCTTGATTCCTGTCTGAAATGAAAACGACGGGAGGAGGTCTGTCTCCTAAACCGACCAAAAACGAGCTGAAACGTTGATCCAAACGCAGCCTTAAGTGGAACACCCTCCTTCACTTGAGTTAAATTTTCATGAAAATGCCCCTCGAGTTCACCTTGGCTGACCGCAATATAGTTCACTTTCTGCCGGTGGCCCCTTCTTATTCGTTGTCGTGGGAGGCCATCACACAACTTCTATTATGTATATATCCACATGCCACTTCTCTATGCCGCTTGGAAGCCATGGTTAAGGGCATGATTCAATCTTCTCGAAACCTAGATCCATTGCACTACTAGGTTTCCATTTCTTCATAATGGCGATTAAAATATCATCCTGGAATACTCGTCACCTCTTCTCATGACTTTATTATCCAACCCAACATAACAAAAGTGGAATGGAGAGTCACGGAAACTGCATGGGCAGGTTGCAGGACATTGAAGCTTGAGTAGGAGGGACAAATTTCTGCTCCGTCGTCTTCACATGATATATTCCTTATTTACCCCCACTAATTGTTAAAATTATTAGTTTGGAATTTATGTTGGGCCAGGTCAGGACAATCCTTAGCAAGGCTTGTTTTTTAATGGGCTCAATTGTATTATATTTGTCTCATTTTGTGCATATCGGGTTTTCCTTCATGATGATGACAACCCAAAATGTTGTGACTAATAATCATACGAAGCATCTCTCAAAAAAAATCATGTATAGAAATATTATTATCTCTCCTTCATTCCACAGTCACGTTTACATGTAATTTTCAAGAAGAAGATGCTCCATACTACAGTAATTTTTATGTATGCATATTTTGATCAAAAGTCTAGTCCCATGGTTGTTACGTTGCAGCAACAATAGTCGTACATATTTCCTGGCACACAATTCGGCACAAAGTTCTTGAAGTTATTCTTCGAGCAGAAATTGCTGCAAGTCGTCTCGTTGCATGGTACGATCTGGTGGCAATAATCTCCTGCTAATAAATATTGGTTAATTGTCATACTCCTACATACAAAGTAGGTCAACTTGGAATATGAGAATGAAACTATGTATATCTACTTACTGATATCTATAACGTCATATTTACCTTGTGCATAGGATGATGACAAAACTATCATAGCCATGGCCATGACAGCAAGAGCTGCTAGGAACATGATCGTGCTATCCTTACCGAGAAGTGTCATGATCGAGAGGAGATATAGGGAGGAAGAAGATGAAGAGGCTTGGTATTTACTCCTTTCTTATTTGGCTTGCCTTCTAATAGAATCTCATTCATGTATCGTGGGATCATTGTTTGGTCTTTCTTATATAGAAGCATGCCGTTTCATCTCTAGCAAGATACAAAATTTATAGCGCCCATTAATTCTACACTAATTTCATAATATTCTTAACTGATTACCCCAAATGGAGAGAGATAAATTACTACTCTTAATTTGAATTATTATTATATACTATAATTGAATGTCATGGATTTCTTGCTAATTACTACTAGGACGAAGAGTCCATAGGTCCATGTGTGAAAATATGGATTAGAATGGAAATGTGGATGAGTTGAGATGCCTATCGTAGACCTCCCATGGGAACATAACCGTGCTATCCTTACTGAAAAGTGATATGATCGAGAGGAGATATAGGGAGGAAGAAGATGGAGAGGCTTTGTTATTTGGCTTGCCTTCTAACATAATCTGATTCATGTATTGTGGATCATTATTTGATCTTTCTTATATATATGCATGCCGTATTCATTTCTAGCAAGATACAAAATTAATAGCGGTTATTAAATCTATACTGATTTGATAATAATCTTAATTGATTGCCCCAAATGCAGCGAGACAAATTACCACTCTTAATTTAAAACCATATTATGTACTATAATTGGATGTCATTGATTTCTTGCTAATTACTACTAGGACAAAGAGTCTTTAGGCACATGTGTAAAAATATGGATTAGAAGGGAGATGGACAACATCTTTTTGCTGCTAATCCATAAAATTTTGTTATTTAGGGTTGTCGTAGCCCAAGAGGCCATCGGGGCATTTGTGGAAATATGGGTTGGTACAAATGGATGATAAGATCACTACTAGAATATATAGTACCACATGGTCTTTCGCTCAAACAAAAGAATGGTGCATAATCTAAAAAATATATCGGTAAACATGAAGTGGTTACAAGATGAACACCAAAAGAAAACTCTTCCAACTCCACTGAATTTGCAAATCCAGTTTCCTGAGTCAGCTTATCACTTCACCCGGTGATTCCGATGCATTCGGCTCGACCGACAACTTCTCACAATACGCCATGAGCCGACAGCCTAACTAGGGGGGTGTTGTTCGGTTCGGACCCTCAATGGGTCGGCTGAAACCAACCCATTAGGGCTCAATGAGGAGGCGAGTTGGAGACGACGAGGCTGGAGCGGGGACGACGAGCAAGGAGGAGAGGGTCGGGTACGAGGGTGTTGGGTGGCGAGCTCTAGGGCGTACTAGTGGTGAGCGAGGTGGGATGAGGGCGTCCATGTGCGACGGGACCAGCGGGAATGGAGCTGCCGCGGTCCTGACTGCCGACGGGGAGGCTTCACGACTGGCGAGGGGGGTGGAGCAGGGTGGCGGTTGCGTGGCGTCACTGGCTGGGGTTACGTCATGTGGGGTTTTGTCGAGGGAGAGAGGAGGCGGGGGTATGAGTTGGGCAGATAGGAGGATACAAGGTGAAACATTTTCTTTTGCAATGGCACTGGTGTAAGTATAGTGAACTCCAGATTTTCGTTTCGGTGGAGCTGGCCCGAGCTCGCTCCTCGTTTTTGCACTATGCGGTCCCTCAGCTTCTCAGATTCAGCTTCTTGGAGGTAAAACGTTCAACCCGACTCCACGTGCGGTTTCCCTCATAAACCGAGCCAATCTTGTATCTGAACACACGATTGTGTTGCAGCTTATGTGCACTTCCATAAAAAAAGCCAACAATCAAGAGGAAGTGCCGTTCGTGAAAGGTGTATAATGCCAACTCTCCTTTAAAATGAATAAAGAAGAAGCTTTGCTCGATATAGAGGTGCAAAACTTTCTCAACAGAAATTTTATAGCTAGCAAAATGGAAGTTGCGGATAAATTGACTCTACGTTTCACCCATCAAAGACTTTGAAATGTAGAAAAGGTGACTAGTTTTTTTGTAGCTTGGGTGTCATTGTTAGTGTTGAAGCAGAACGAACATGCCATCCATAGAGGCAAGGGTGATTAATCACATGGTAGGCATCCATGTCATGTTTGAACGATTTTTGACACCACATGCAAGTTGCAACATGTTGGGTCATGTATCGAGAGAACTCCAGAAAATGCAAAACTTGTCCAAAACCCATGAAACTTATCATGATCCATTGAATTGGCCATACAAGTCAATGAACAAAAATTGAGGTCATTTGAAGGATGTTGAGAAACAACATGCTCTCACGAAGCTTTCTTAAAAAATGTAAAAAAAAATAGAAAAGGTTCAGGTTCAAATTTGTTAGCTCTTTTTTTTAAAAGATTGTATTTTGACATTCTGAGAAATTTTAAAAGACATGATTTTTTTTTGAAATTTCGGTACAAACTTTTTAAATGCGTATACTTTTTGTTTTTTGAACAAAATTTTAAAACCTGGACATTTTTTGACATTTTACAAAAAAGCAGCAGTGTTTTTTGAAAAAATAAAGAAACAAAAAACAAAAAAATTTAGAAGAAACAAAAAATCAAACATAACAAAAGAAAAAGAAATAGTGAGTAAAACTAGTTAGCTACAGTAGATCGATCGCTAAGGGACAGTTCTTGTAGTACGCGTTTTCTAGTAAAACAACTTACTAGCTCATGTAGCTAGCGACGAGCGGTCAATATCAGGAGTTACATAGTTCGATCCCTTGCGCTGCCATTCCTTTTTCGATGAATTTGTTTCCGCACGCAAAAATGGGTCGGCCAAGTTGAGCGGCCTCCCGTTTGTGGCACGGTATATTTGAGGAGCTCCTACTCAATGCTTTAAACACTAGTTAGGAAGTCGTCGCTTACGCACATGCCAATGGGATTGCGCCAGATCGCTCCCGCTCTCCCGCTTCCTTCGCCGCTAGTTTTTTTCCTTTTCTTTTCATTCTCTAGAAAAGAAGCTTCTTCTCTTCCGAATTTTTCTATTGTTCGTGGGCCAGGAAAAAACTGTCAGTTTATCATGGTGCATTTTCAAAAACAATGAAATTTAAACATTTACAGATTTGAAAATAGTTCATGAATTTGGAAAAAATATGAACCTAAAAAAATTGCACACTTGAATAAATGTTACCGATTATCTGGATTTGCAAAAAGTTCTTGAATTTAAGAAAAGTTCATGAATTTGAAAAAACTTCAAAGATTAGAACAAATGTTCACGAATTTCTGGATCTAATTTTTTTTCATGAATTTGTAAGTAAGTAGGTGAATTTAAGAAAAGTTGATGAATTTGGAAAAATGTCACTAATTCAAAATTTTAAAAAATTATGAATTCATAAAAACATTACAAGTTTGAAAAACAGTTCATGGATTTGAAAATTGTTTACAAATTGGAATTTTAAAGTTTTAACAAATTTGAATATTGTTCACTAGTTGAACTTTGAAAAAAATTCATGAATTTGACAAAAGGTCACAAGTTTGAAGAAAAGTTCATGAACTTGAAAATTAAAACGAGTTCAATTTCTAAAAAAATCATGATTTTGAAGGAAGTTCAGGAATTTGAAGATTTTTCACGAGTTAATTATTTATAAAGTTCATGCATTTGAAAAAGTTCATGAGTTTCTAAAATTTTCACAAATGTGGAAAAGCTTGCTTATTTGAAAATGTTTTTCGGGAATTTTTAAAAAGTTCACAAACTCAATAGAAAATTCGCAAGAAGTAACAAATAAAAGAAGGAAAAAAGAAAAATAGAACAAAACATAGAAAAAGAAAGAGAAAAAACCATGAATGAAAAACCCAAACGAAAATTACTTAGAATATCCTTGTAGAACCTGAACCAAAGATGTACAAAACAACAAGAAAAAGAAGTAGAATATGCGCAATTGGTTGTATGCCCCAACTGGTAATGGCGACCACAATTATAGTTGGTAATCTCAACCTAGTACGACCACAATTTGAAAAACAATTCATGAATTTGTAAGTAAGTAGGTGAATTTAAGAAAAGTTGATGAATTTGGAAAAATGTCACTAATTCAAAATTTTAAAAATTTATGAATTCATAAAAACATTACAAGTTTGAAAAACAGTACATGGATTTGAAAATTGTTTACAAATTGGAATTTTAAAAAGGTGACAAATTTGAAAAATAGTTCATGAATTTGAAAATTGTTCACTAGTTGAACTTTGAAAAAAAATCATTAATTTGACAAAAGGTCACAAGTTTGAAGAAAACTTCATTAATTTGGAAATTAAAACGAGTCCAATTTGTGAAAACATCATGATTTTGAAGGAAGTTCAGGAATTTGAAGATTTTTCAGGGGTTAATTATTTAGAAAATTCATGCATTTTTAAAAAGTTCACGAGTTTCTAAAATGTTCACAAATTTGGAAAAAGTTTTCATGTTTTAAAATGTGTTTCTGGAAATTTTGAAAGTTTCACAAATTCAATAGAAAGTTTGCAAGAAATAAAAATAAAAGAAGTAAAAAAGAAAAATAAAAGAAAAACGAAAAAAAGAGAAAAAAACTGAGCGAAAACCATGCATGAAAAAACCAAACGAAAAATTACTCAGAATATCCTTGTAGAACCTGAACCAAAGATGTACAAAACAACAAGAAAAAGAAGTAGAAATATGTGCAATTGGTTGTCTGTCCCAACTGGTAATTGCGACCGGAATTATAGCTGGTAATCTCAACCTAGTGCAATATTTTTGAAGCTTAAAAAGAGAAACATATATAAATGGTTTCGGAGGGCAATCCACCATATATCAAAGGTCCATATTACCTTTGCGGGATCTTATTAACGAATATCAATTAGAATTCATCGGAATTCGGGAAAAAGGAAAACAAATGAAAATATGGCCATTTTTTGAGAACTTGATCCACAATCGAACTTCTCAAGGCATTGGTTACTTTTTCAGGGTAGATCTAGAGGGATTATGTGTGGAAACTTTTCTTTGTGGGAGGAGATATCAATAACGATCATCGAAGTAGATGAAGAAGAAGAAATTGAAGAACAATCAATATAATAATTTTTTCAACGCTGGTTGAAGACGTAAAGATGAGCCACTAGCTAGATATGTGAACATGATATCAATCGTACACAAATTGTGTTTTTTAAAACAATAAAAAAATTGAGTAGAGTCGCTGAAAGACTATTTTATTAAGACTGCATCCCAAGCGGGTGGATACAGGAAATGGCAATATTAATGCGCCAAACAAAAACTAGCATCACTAGAGTTTTAGGAATAAACGCAACAACACATTTTCACATCGCCTGGTCCGGTCTTGCAGTAGGCCCCGAGCCAAGGTCGGCCGTTGTATCTGCACATGATCTTGCAGACATTCGAATGGCAGACTTGTGTAGGCATGCACTTCTCTTGACGATCAACTAAACATCGAGGCAATGCAATGCTATTTATTACAAATGTCTGGTAAGGTCTATTTTAGAAAAAATAATGCATTATTTAAGAAAAAAATCAAAGGATGTTTGGAGGTACGTACGTTCATAGCAAGAGGTTGGTAAGATCAAAGTGGAAGACATGATCATAATGACAATGCAGATTGAACATCCCATGGCATGCGTGCGATTGCTCTTGATGACTGCCATGGTCAGGATTGAGGAGAGAACTACTTTAATTATGCATACTATGCTTATGATTGCCGTGCTCGAGCCATGATATATATATTAGCAAAACAAATCATAGGCAATGATCAATTAAAGTACTGCATTTATGTTATGGACACATTGATTTTTATTTATGTAAAAATAGCATATTTATTTATGTCCTCTATATTGGCAAAAAAATTCATTTATGTCAAAATCAACTCCTTTCTAAGGTTGGCCTTCTCCGCCCCATTTTGGCGGTCCTTCTGGGCGCATTTATTCAGATACACAATCAAATCTTGTAGATATCATATATTAATTTCCCTTTCCTTTTTATATGAAAACAATTCATAGAAATGTTTATTTAGAGCCTGTTTGGGACTGCTCTGCTTCAGAAAATTCAAGTCTGCTCTAGAAAACGTAAGCCAAACGGGGTAGCTCCACGATATACCGCTTCGCAAAAAAACTAGAATCTGGGGTCCAACTCCTTGTTTTTTGTGAAGCTCTCTAGGAGGTGCTCCATAAAATTATAGAAGCTGGAGTTGGAAGCAAATTACCCACCACTGCCACCAGTAAGTGGATACCCCTTCGTTTCTTACCTCTCATCCAATCAAATAGATCCTTTCCACCAAATTTTTCATTCGTAAAGCTGGAGCTAAATGAGAGCCAAACATTCTCTTGAAATGGTTACAACTCCTATATGAAACTGCTCTAAAGTGGATTTGGTGAAGCGGAGCTGATTTTGATGGAGCAAAGCAGTCCCAAACAGGCCCTTAACCGAGGTTCTCGAGTTTAATTATTCCATGATATATTAACAAATCTCATAAACTTTCGAACAAATTGGTTGTAATACATATATGGTTGTGAGTGATCTATATATAAGCCCCATGTGGGTCGGATACATGATATTATTTGTTCATTAATTTCTTTACCATACATCAGAGCAATAAAAACTTTGTATGCAATTGTTGGTATTTCAATCTTCTTATGATTACACTTCTACAAGTGTTTATACGAAAAATAATATATAGGAATTAATAAGTAAATCCTTTCGACTTGTGTTCTCTTTTGCATGGGTCTTATGTTTCATTTCAACATTTACCCCAATGCCTTATGGTTTCAGTCCTTTATATATTCATATGGTCCTATCAAATGTAGTTGTCGATATGCACCGAAAACTCTTGGTATGAAACTTTACTCTAAATTAATATTTCCTTATTAATTGTTACTTCTTCCATCCCAAAAATAAGACGTTTTTATATGACGAGGGGAGTACAGTCTAATTTCAACTTAAGATATTATATGATCCTTTCAAACTCGAATTATGCAGTAGTTTCCAGGGGTGATCGCCCTGCTAGGATAATGAATTTCTAAGGAAATTTTCTATCGAAGGTTATTTTGCAGTGGTTCCAAGGTAGGGCGTCGCCACATGAATAGTATTTTGTTTCAATTTCCGAGGAAAGTTTCTCTAGAAGGTTACCTTTATCTAATTATTACGTGACTTCTAGTTATTTTCTTTTTCAAAATTTTAGTGGAATTCGGAAAATATTGTTTGTGATTATTTATGTCAGTAGTTTGCATTATTTTAAAAGCGTGTTACACGTGCATATATACTACTCCCCCTCTCCCATAATATAAGATGTTAACATGCAATATACTCATATATTAGATGTAATAACATCTTATATTGTGGGGCATAGGGAGTAGTATTTATACAGAGGCAAGATTGCACATCTTTCCATGCGTCAAGAATTAATAACTACTTCCTCCGTTCCTAAATATAAGTCTTTTTAGATATTTCACTAATAAACTACATACGGATGTATATAGCATATTTTAGAATATAGATTCATTCATTTTGCTTCGTATGTAGACCACTAGTCAAATCTCTTAAAAAACTTATATTTAGGAACGGAGGGAGTAGTTTTTCCTCAAAAAAGAATTAATAACTAGTTTGGTTTTGCCATGTTAGTCGGCTCTTTTCATAGCATATATTGTGTGTCATCATCGGTAAGGGTATATCCCTTCATCATAAAAACGTCGGTGTCATCATTGATAAGGGTATTGGGAAACACTTCCTTCAGATTAAAAATGTCAATGTCGTGCATTTGTTTGTATTTTTTTGGGTCTTGTAGAAATGTTATTGGGAAGGTTATATCTCTGTATTGGTTCCATCTGGTATTATGGGGTAACCCAACTTCGCTTTTTTTTTTGCTTTTACATTACTCCGCTTTGACGTCATGTAGGCAAATCATAACTTATGCTTCTTTATTTTGTATATTGGCCTTTAGATTCCTGGCGTGTTGGTCCATGCTGTCACTTTATGCCATGGTCCAATGGCAGTAATGACCTGTAAATAAATATTATCTCCTTCTAAAATTATTGATCATATCTTGCCCCAACAATAATTTACAATATTTTTTTGCATCTCAAATATATAACTCATTTGAATATTAAATAAGTCAAATTTAAGGTGCTCCGAAACATTCATTTGCTTCTATATAAGTACGGCCAAAAGAGAGCAGTGACCTAGAGAAATTCAGAAGATCGACATAACAAAGAGAAGGAAAAAAAGGACCTCATGGCAATATTCAAGAAGAACGCAAGTGCCCGGTGCTTGTTGGCTCTTGTGCTAATGGCTACTGTCATTTCTTCTTGTGATGCGTTTGGCCCATGTACATGCATCTGTGACCTAACCATAAATCATTGTGATTTGTTGTGCGATGCAAAGTTTCTATGTATTTCACAATGTTGAGCTGTATGGATCTTATTGCATCTGGTCGATTCTAAAGCATAACTTGCCATGTTGTAGTCTAGGTATTCTTATAAACAATGCTTTTTTTTGGACATGTAGAAGGAGGATGCTTCATGCATGCCTTTCCCGACATGCGACCCGGACGTGTGCAAGAGTAACTGTGGCAATTTATTTGCCTATTGCAGACATACAATCAAGTTGTCCTACCAATGCTGCTGCGCTCCCAACAAACAGTGTGTCTGCTGACAAGAATAGTCCTCCTTGAGACGAAATCTTGGATCCAATTCTACCCGATTGAATAAAATTTATCATGAGTGAAAAAGTATCGCTCGCGAGATATTTACATATCATGTGAAACTCTAGTGTTTCATTTGGATGTTCATATTCAGACCTCGTGATATTGGGGCCAATATCAATTCAAATTGGACACTGATATTGACATTTAAGAAAAATATATGTTGTTTGGATGTTGATATATTCAGCACTTAGACATTGATATTGAGACCAATTCTAAATCTTCCTTGGATGTTCATACTGTTGACTTGACACTTGGCCTACATGTCATACTCCATAATTTTTCATGATTTTCCGTCCTCTTCTCTTCCGGTGGAACCATCGTCGTTGGCAACTGTACAATCGACATGAAGAAGAGACGAATTGGAGCTTTGCTTGTCTACATGCCCTTCCCCATCCCACGCGACATTGCAACCCCCTCGTTTCTCCACTAATGCTAATGATAGCACCCTTTTTATCACTCCATTTCTTTTTTTGCTAATGTGCTACATCCTCCGCTCACCTCCAACTTTGTCCGCGTGGGTGCACTATGCTCCTCCAACTTTGTCGAGGACGTTGTATCTATGAGCCCACTACAAGGCCAGCCCTCGGGAGAAGGGACCAACAGCACAGAGGGATGTCATGGTTAAGGGCATGATTCATTCTTCTCAAAACCTGGAACCATTGCACTGCTAGGTTTCCATTTCTACACAAATGGCGACTAAAAATTACACAACCCAACACAGCAAAAAGTAGACTGGAGAGTCATGGAAACAGTATGGGCACGTTGCAGGAATGAAGCCTGAGTAGGAGGGATGAATTTTTGGGGATGTCCTATACGGCGCCTTCAATGTGTTGGTCCCTAAAAATCAAAAATAAAAGTTCACAGAATTTGAAACAATTTTCTTCAATTTTTAAAAACAGTTCATTGATTTTGAAAAAAAATCACGAATTTTAAATTATGTTCACCGATTTTCAAAAAAGTTCACCAATGTTTTAGAAACTTCATCGATTTGGAAAAAAGTTCACAGGCTAAAACATAGACCGGATCTCTTAATGGGCCGGCCCATGGAGGAGCGCTGCAAGCGTGAGTTAGCCAAATTTGCCTTTAACCGGTGCTTGTGGCGCTAAATAGGGTTTCTGGAATTTCTGCTCCGTCGTCTTCACACTGTACATTCGTTATTTACCCCCATTAATTGTTAAAATTGTTTGTTTGGAATTTGTGTTGGGCTGTGTCAGGGCAATCCTTAGTGAGGTTTTTTTTAATGGGCTCAATCCAATTATATTTGTACCGTTTTGTGCATATTATTTTTTGCTTCATGTTAATGACAGGCTGACAGCCCAAAAATGTTATAATTAGTAGTCACATGAAGCATCTCTCAAACAAATAAATTACGCAGAGCAATATTATTATCTCTCCTTCATTCCACAATCACGATTACATGTAATTTTCAAGCAGAAGATGCTCCATACTACAGTATTTTTTATCTATGCATATTTTGATCAAAAGTCTAGCCCCATGGTTGTTATGTTGCAGCAGCAGTAGTCGTACATCCTCCCTGACACACAATTCGGCACAAAGTTCTTGAAGTTATTCTTCGAGCAGAAATTGCTGCAAGTCATCTCGTTGCATGGTACGATCCGGTGACAATAATTGCCTGCAAATAAATATTGGTTAATTGTCATACTCCTACATACAAAGTAAGTCAATTTGGAATTAATATGAGAACTAAAACATATATATATATATATATATATATATATATATATATATATATATATATATATACTGATATCTATAACGTTATATTTATCTTGTGCGTATGTTGATGACAAAACTATCATAGCCATGGCCATGACAGCAAGAACTGCAAGGAACATGACCGTGCTATCCTTACTGTGAAGTGCCATCCACCCCATATGTATATAATCAGCGGCTTCTGTTTTGGAAACGTAGCCCCATACGCTAATCCAATGATCCCTGAGGCTCTAATCCAAAGGCGTCATGGTGCTGGTACCCATACCTTGTTATGTAGATGTCACTGTTTTTATTAGTCTAAACATATTTTTATTATAATCAAACAATGTGCATAGGAATACAATGGAGGTCTGGTGTCATGGTGCTGGTACCCATACCTTGTTACGTAGATGTCACTGTTTTTATTAGTCTAAACATATTTTTATTAATCAAATAATGTGCGTAGGAATACAATGGACGTCTGGTGGCTTTAGGAGCCAAATATAATGCCCTAAACCTAACCCGGAAGCGTGTTCCTTGGTAGTTCTTCCTTGGAAAATGAAGGAACACAACTCGAACTGTGTCGTCGTACGTGGTTCCAATCTCCTTCACTATGCTTGAGTAGTAAGTCCCTGTGTGCATCTGTATATATCGTTGATCACATTTTGGCAGTCCGAGGCAATCAACACATGTGATAACAGGAGAGATTCTGTGCAACCGCCAATGACTCCCGGCAAGCCAAAGCTTCAAGGCATGATGCATAAGTTATCCCTGCCATCCAAATATATACTCCCTCTGTCACAAAATAAGTGTCTTAAGCTTAGTACAATTTTGTACTAGAGCTAGTATAAAGTTGAGACAGTTATTTTGGGACGGAGGGAGTAGTAAACTTACCCTAACTGCGAAGATACGAGTGGATGGATGTCGCTGATTTCTTGCTAATCCTAAAACAAGATTCACGGACGAACCCGCACGTTCTCAGCCACTAGCGATTTTCGACAGTTGGATCGAGCTGCTTGATGTAATCTGGATCGTCAGATCGAGATATGAAGGAATTTCGCCCGTCGGATCGCTACCCCATGGATAGTTAAAATACGCCCGAATTCGCTCGCGCTCTCTTTCTCACTTTGTTATTTTCAACCAACGGTCGCTGGCGAGTGGGGTCTCCCTCCTGATGGGCCCACGTGTCATGTGTTGTGCCTGCGTTGTGTCCCGTGCAGCCCTGTCACATCAAGCAGACAAAAAAAAAAGGCAATTTGGATATGTATGTATGTTTTGAACTTGATGGAGTTATCTGTGAATGTGTGTGTCAATATATTGTTGGATATCTATCCATACATTGATGTACTCCTATATATTTTTGTTTCAATTGTAGGGCTGTCACATCAAGCATTAAAAAAAGGCAATTTGGCCTCGAACCCGTGTAGCGATAAGACAATCGGCGTATGTAGCGAAGCCGTATTGTCCAAAAAAATATGCACTTGCCTTATTCTCTCTCCGTTTCTAAATATAAAACCTTTTAGAAATTGTACTATAAACTACATACGGATGTAAATAGACATACTTTAGAGTATAGATTCACTCATTTTGCTTCGTATGTAGTCTTTTAATAAAATTCCTAAAAGGTCTTATATTTTGGAAGAGTACTTGTCCAAACGGTCATGTACGTAAAAACACACTCGGCTTACACAGCCACAAAGACCTCATGTGCACCTGTCGGTTTAGTTATAAGCCTAGTGTTAATTAACCCACGACATATTCGGTTTAGATGTGACACGTGGCAAGTGTGTGAGCCCCTGCCATTGGTAGAATGGCGGCTACTAGCACACGGCTTAGGTATCTGATACCAAATCTGTAATGCAGACTATTATATGTTAGTATCATAGGGTAGCTCATTTATTGTCATGCAAGACACATAGTAACACATTATTTAATATGATACTGTATCATGATATGATACTAAACCCTTTTTTTTTTCATTTAATTTATGCCATCTCATCGAAATTGCATAGTTGGCATGCATGATACTACCTATGATACTATCATTACGGACAACCTTATACATAAGCCGTGAATCTTAGAGAGATCTCAGCTTGTCGTTAACACTCGGCTTACAAGCAGACATGTCCGTTACATGCAGCCGACCGTGATCCCGCTTTGTTCGCCGTAACGTGTGCCACTACTTTATACTCGACTTACCTATACGCCGTATGCCCGACAACTGACGCTCAACTTATGGTCCTTAAGCCGACATAATCTTAGCCGGCCGTGTGCTCCATGCTGAGTGCAACACTCGGCTTGCTGTTCGCCATGGTTAAAACGGCATTTGTCGTGTATGAAACGCACTACACGACTTTGAATATTTTTCCCCATAGTGTATCACAATTCCGCTGATATGATGATCAAACGAACAATGATGATGGGTTATTCGAAGTAGTGTCCAAATTTAACAAAAAGGGGAAAAAGTTGAAATAGGGAAGAGTAAAATTGATAAAGGATTGGTTGATTTAATAGATGATAAAACGCTCATGTGCTGGATATTATTAACGAATATAATTTAGATTTCATTGGAGTTCAGGAAACACGAAAACAAAAGGAAGATAACGGCCATTATTTGGAAACTTGATCCACAATCTAACTTCTCATGGCATTGGTTACTTTCCGAGGGTAGATCCGGAGGGATTCTGTGTGGAAACCTCTCTTTGTGGGAGGAGATATAAATCACGATCATGGAAGCGGAAGAATAAGAAATTGAAGAACAATCGACATAATTATCTTTTCAACACCGGTTTATGATTGGAAGCGGAAGAATAAGAAATTGAAGAACAATCGATATAATAATCTTTTCAACACCGGTTTATGACGTAAAGATGAACCACTAGCTAGATACGAGCACACGATATCGATCATACATTGATGATGTTGTTCATAATAATAAAAAGTTCGATATATAGTCGCTATAAACCATTTTTATTGGGACTGCATTCCAAGCGGCTGGATACAAGAAACGGCAATATTAATGCCGCAAATAACAACTAGCATCGCTAGAGATTCAGGAATAAACACAACAACACAATTTCACATCGTCCGGTTCGGTTTTGCAGTAGGCCCCGAGCCAAGGGTTGCCCGTGTATCTGCACATGGTCTTGCAGACATTCCAACGGCAAGTTGAAGTAGGCATGCACTTCTCTTGACGATCAACTAAACATTGAGGCAATGCAAAGATATTTATTTCAAATGTCCGGTAAGGTCTATTTTAGCAAAATTAATGCATTATGTAAGAAAAAATATATTAAAGGATGTTTGGAGATACGTACGTTCATAGCAAGAAGTTGGTAAGATCAAAGTGGAAGACATGATCATAATAACAATGCAGATTGAACAACCCATGTCATCAGTGTGATTGCTCTTAATGACTGCCATGGTTAAGACTAAGGAGAAAACTACTTCAAATTTGCATACTATGCTTATGATTGTCGTGCTCGGGGTGTGATATATATATTGGCAAAAACAAACCATGGGCAACCATCAATTGAAATCTTGCATTTATGTTATGCTCACATTGATTTTTATTCTAGTACAAACATCATATTTATTTATGTTCTCTATATTGGAGATATATTTTTTCATTTATGTCAAAATTAGCACCGTTCTAAGGTTTGACTTTTCCGCCCCATTTCGGTGGTCCTTTCTGGGTGCAATTATTCAGATATGCAAGCAAATCTTTTAGATATCAATATAAATGTCCCTTTCCATTTTATATGAAAATCAATTCATAGAAATATGTTTAGTTAACTGATCTTCTCGAGTTTACTTATTCCATGATATTTTCACAAATTTCATAAACGTTCGAACAAATTGACCGCTATACAAATATATATGGTTGTGATGTGATCTATATATAAGCCGCATGTCGGTAAAATACAAGATATTAACCATTCATTATTTACCATACATTAGAGCCTTGAAAATTCTGTATGCAATTGTTGGCATTTCACTCTTCTTATGATTACCACTTTTGCAAGTGTTTATGTAGAAAAATATATTAGGAATTAATAAGTAAATACTTTCGGCTTGTGTTCTTTTTTGTACCAGTCTTATGTTTCATTTCAACATTTACCAAAAAGTCTTACGGTATCAGTCATATATTCATATGGTCCTATTGAATTTACTTGTTGAGACGCACCAAAAAATCTTGGTACAAGAGTCCTACTCGTAAATTAATACTTATTCGGTGCTACTCACTTAGTCCCAAAATGTAAGACCAAAATGATAGTGTCAAAAATGGTCTTACATTTTGGGACGGAGGGAGTACCTTCTAATTTAAACTTAAGATATTATATGACCCTTTTGTACTCAACATATGCAGTGGTTTGCAAGGGTGATCGCCCTACCAGGATAATGGATCTCCCAAGAGTATGAAGTATGAACACGTTGGTAGTGAAACATAGCTCCATAACAAATCAATTTATGTGGCTTATTGGGAAAATCTAGAAGGGTTAAGAGACTGCAAACTCTTATGCGCTGTTTGTTACGGGGTTAAGCCATATGTTAGGGACTTAGTCCACCAAACAACGCTCGGTTAGCTAGGACTAAATTAATTTGGACAATGCAATTTCATCTTACATGCAACTTTTTTCTTGTCGAGATGCACTCGAAGCAAAGTTGTGTGCATGTATGGAGGGCCTTTCGTTTGCCATTCAAAGATGCGATCTTTCAATTATCATCAAGATGGATTCCATAGTTGCAGTCGAGCTTATTCAGGTTGATGAGAGAATTAGGCATCTTACGTGTCTCCGTGATCCTTGTATTACTTATGCAACTCGCTCGCAAAATAGGCTTAGCGATAGCCTAGCTAAATTTGCTTGTACCGAAGGGAGAACCATGGCTTGGATAGGTTCTGGCATAGTTGATTCTCTACAAATAGGTGCTGATGATTGTAAGGACTTGGTGAGTTGAGTAATACGGTTGATTCACCCGGAAAAAAAATAGGTTAGGTTAACCTCTCCGTTAACCCATCCTGCAAGCCCAGCTAGACAAAAAAATGGATTAAAATAATCTCACATGGTTAAGAAGGATTAAGAAAAAAATTCGATGAAAGAAGGATTAAGGTTAACTAACCGGATTAACTTAATTTGCAACCAAATGGGGCCTTAGTGACCAACTGAGGACTAGTATACGTTGTTAATCGATGAAAGCACATTTATTGTAACTCACATGAATTTTTTGTCACAAAATTAGATGGACTAAAAATTCTTATTCAGTATCCAGTTTGCTCAAGACAATGTGTACATCGTTTCCTATATTATTTCTGGAATGGGGGCACTGCAGCAGCATTTCATTTCATCTACCCGTGCTAATGAGCAGTATGCTGAATCAGGATCAAGATCATTTTCTTTGCACGAATTATTAGCATCATAACCCAACTTTGCTCTTTTTTGCTTGTACATTATTTTTTCGCATTGATGTCCTACAAGCAGATCATATGTGATGCTTCTTTATTTTGTATATAGGCCTATCAAAAATATATTCCTGGTTTATTGCTGCTTGTTGTCACTTCGTGCCATGGTCTGGTGGTAGTAATGGCCTACAAATAAATATTGCTTCCTTCTAAAATTATTGATCGTATCTTCCACCAACAATAATTTGCATTATTTATTTGCTTCTCAAACATTGCATTAATTAGAATATTAAATGAACCAAATTTATGGTGCTCCAGAACATTCATTTGCTTCAACTAAAATGTTGTTGAAAGAGATCCTTGCAACCCATAGAAATTCAGAAGAACGGCATAACATAGAGAAGGAAAAAACGAATTCATGGCAATATTCAAGAAGAACACAAGTGCCAAGTGTTTGTTGGCTCGTGTGCTCATGGCTACTGTCATTTCGTCTTGCGATGCGTTTGGACCAGGTACATACATCTGTGACCTAACTATAAGTTATTGTGGTTTTCTGCACGATGCTAAGTTTCTATGTTTTTTAGTTGAGTTTCTATGTATTTCACAATGTTGAGTTGTATAGACCTTATTGCATCTGGTCGATGCTAAAGCATAACTTGTCATGTTGTCTGGGAATTCTTCTAAACAATATTTATTTTGTGAGCATGCAGAAGGAGGATGCTTCATGACTTTCCCGACATGCGACCCGGACTTGTGCAAGTGTAACTGCAATGGTTTAATTGCATGTTGCAAACATACAACCAGGTTTGCCTACCGATGCTGGAGCGTTCCCAACAAACTTAGTGCATCTGTTGATAAGAATACTCTTCCTTAAGATGTATTACTAAATAGTAATTTATATGTCACTGATTTTTCCTTGGATCCAGTTCTAGCAGATTGAATAAACTTGATCGTCATTAAAAAAATATCTCTCACTAGATATTTTTGTATCCTCTGAGACCGCGGTGTTTCATTTGGATGTTCATATTCAGACCTTGATATTGATATTTGGGCCAATATCAATTCAAACCTTGATATTGATATTGATAGGGATACCCGGATGAAAATGTGGATTAGAAGGAAAATGTGGATGAGTTGAGGTGCCTATCGTAGACCTCCCATAGGGCGAGCTCATTTGGGTTGACGGGGTTGTAGCCATTCTCCACATTTTCCCACATCTCATCGGAGGTAAACCTAAGATGATCCTGCATAGCAATCTTCTAAAGAAAGAAATTTGTCTTTCCACCAAATAAAGGAAGAGAAATAGAGAAGTTATATTTAGGTTTCTCCACCTTCAGTTTTGGATAAACCCATCCATAACCGAAGGGGTTTACACTTAAAGGTTTGATTAAAGGTTTGATTAAAGGTTTGGTTGCGCATTGGGTCAATGCGGCCACCTTTCCTTCCACCCTTTGATCAATTTGAGCTTCTAGTTCAAGTTTTTGTTTGGCAAGCTCATTAGGAAAAATCCTTGGAGGTAAATATGTTATCATATTTTGATAAGATAACTTCTGCCCGAGGACTATGAATCAGTGGAATCTCTTCTATCTCACTCTCGGGCGGTTAAGCCATAAGAATAGAGAACGAGGCTCTCATACTAACTAAAATTATCGATATGGACCTAGAGGGGATGGGGTGAACAAGTACAATTATAAAATTTAATTATTTTTTAGAAATTATAGGCAATATGTGGAATATGAAGGTGAGCCTAACAATTGCAAATATCATTTAGATCTTGCCATACAATCAACAAGAACAACTAGATAGATAAGCAACCATAATATGATATAACAAGTAAGAACAAAGCATAATAACAAAAAGTAAGGATCTATGTTAGGGAAAACCGAAACTCTGGAGACGAGAAGTATCCCGATCTTCACTTCCTTAGAGGGAAACTAGTCATCTTTGGAGGCATGTGTGTTACCACGAAGGCACCAACACCAAGAAAGCTCACCATATTCTCCTTGAGATATCAAAATGAATGCGATTCTCAACCACTAGTGGTAGACCTTTAGGTGACCTCCAAACCTTCACAAACTTTTTAAGGGTGAATCACAACAACCCGATCCTCACCAAATAACTAATCATGAATTTCTTTTGTCAAGAGAGGGGCAAGGAGTGGATCTATCACTTGGTGGGATATCTCTCAAGAACTCTCACAAATCTCTCTGAAATCTAGGGTTTGGTGAAGGAGGGAGTGGTCAACCAGAGTGGGGGAGATTTCAATGAAGTGGGGGAGATTTCAATGAAGTGGTCAACCCTCTACTAGAGTGGTAGATGGGTATAAATAGTTCCCCATAGAAGGAGTCGTTGGAGCCATTCCGTGATAATAGGCCCGAACATCCAGATAGGATCCAGGGTGATCCGAGACATGCCCAGATGTCCGGCCTAGGAACCGGACGATCCAGCTTGCTCAACAACCGAGGGGCTAAGGTAATATTACTAAAAGCAAATGGCGATTTGGATAAATATCTGAGCACTTCGTCTCAAATAGCTCAGACGTTAGAAACAGAGCCCGAACGATCTGACTACGGGGAAAACTTACTATGATGGGTTACAAGAAACCCAGATGATCCAGGGCAGAGATCATAATGTCTAGGGATACCCGGATGAAAATGTGCCCTGGATAGCCATCCAGGTACTATGGCTGGACAACCGTCGAACAATCTGGGGGAGGAGCCCAGATGATCCAGCTACAATGCAGACCTATTGGAGTGCCCTCGTAGTTTATCCGAACATCCGTGATGCTATCCGGATGATCTCAGCATAGCCCAGACGTTCGGGTAGCAAATCTGATGATCCGGTTCTTGAGTGCAGTAGGGCTATTTTTGGTAGTGGTTTTTGGCTAAGATACTTTTGGTATGTGTATGTGAAGTGATTGTATAGAAAGGTTGACTTGAGTAATTCTTTCACGAACCTCTTTGCTTCTCTCTTAATAGTGTGAGATCCTTATAACTCAAGAATAACCAAAAAAGCCACACCTCTTTTCTCGTTTCACCGTACTTGAGTCATATACTTTTGTCGGGTCCTTGATCCCTACACAATCTCTCCAAGTTTAGGATGATGATTAGGAGATAACAGAACTTTCTTTGGTTGGCTTCAAGTGGCCCGTTCATCGGGTTAGCTTCTCGTCCCCTTCTATAGTTTTATTTCACATCATTTCAGAATCTATATTTCACTAGCAATTGCTTTTGATATGAGATCTTGCAAAATGATAAGATGTGCAAACGAAGGTTTTAGAACACTTGCCAATCGGGGTTTGATGATCTCACCGGTGAAGGCGTTGAAAACCGAGCACCTCCACTAGTAAATGTGGTGAAAGTCAATAAGGGGTGAGATAGGACAGATGAAATCGGTACCACAATCCAGAGTAAGGGCACTATCAACTTACGCAGACGACATTGACAGAAGTGTTTTTTCTCCGACCACTCCTTTTGCCGGCGATGGCCTACAAGAAGAAGAAAATTAGGAGCGGAAATGGTAAAGGGAAACAAAGAAGAGGGGGTGGAATGGACCTGAAAAGCATAGTTTTAGAGTATTGAGGGCCGATTTGCATAGCTGTGCAAGGTACTCTAGTAAAACGGGCGGCCACTGCACTTTGCTCCACCCCCCGCACAAACAAAAGAGAGGAACTTTAAGCTCCTCGCCGGGGCCGGCGCCGGCGCCGCCAGAAGCCCTAAACCCTCGCCGTCGTGCAAGGTAATGCGAGCTTTTCCTAATCGCCGTTTCCCTCTTCCCCCTCCCTTCCCTCCCTCGTAGCCACGCGCAAGTGTTCTTCCCCGCTTCGGCCGCCGGAGGGGCCGGCGCGGGCCGTCGCCTCCGCCGTCTGCCGCTGTAGCGGCCGGGGGAGGGGGCGAGCTCCGGTTCTCTGCCGGCATTGTAGGTAGGTAGGTCTCGCTATGGTTGTCTATGCGGCGCCGCGACGGCGGTGTGTCCGCCTCGCCTGCTCCCCAATCGGTCGAATCTTTCTGCGGTGGAGCCGGCGGGCCGGGGCGGGGCCGTCGTGTTCTCGATGTTCAGGTTTGGCCACGACATGTGGAGGCGCTTCTTGTACTCCAGCAGGTGTACCTCCGGCGCAGCCTGACGGCCTGAAATTACTGTCTTTTACAATTTGTTTTGGGGGATTGGGCACGAATGTGTGTGCATCTAGCAGGCTGACGGCCTGAGGTCACTGACTGACAAAGAGAAAGAGGGCAAGGAAGCCGTGCATCTAGGAGGCTGCAACAATCTGCTGTGATGCTGATAGTCTCAGTGAGAGTCTCCTGAAGCTGCTGTGAACTCGGATGGGAGCAAGCAGATATGATCTGGACACGCCATTGCGAATTGTGATGGATAAAGAGGCCTGTTGGTGTTCCAGGTTATAGCAGGCAGATTCATGTTGCTGGAAATCTCTGTTGGCTATACAGTCTCACCTGTGTTGATGCATGTTTTGCTCTGCTTAAAGCTGATGCATGTTTGCTGGTTGTCTGAGACGCTCTTGCTTCTATTTCTCTACTGGAATGGGAGGTGTTCCTTTTGGTTTTTATATGTGGGACTCTGTTCCGTTATGTCTCCCAACTTATGTTTTGCTATCTCTCACTCTCACCGCAGTGCATCTATATTAATGTCATCGTGTCACCGTTTCCTTTTCAGGGCCAAGAGGCAGATTTGATCGAGAAAAAATGGTAGATCCGAACCCTGTATTCACTTGTGTTCTCTTTCACTGTTGTGCTCTTAGTCACTTCCCTTTTTCTCGCTAATGACTCTCTTAAAAAAAATATCAATTTTACTTTGATGTTAGGCCTCTCAAAATACCGGGTCTGGATCATCAACATCCTTGGGCAGTGTATTAGATTCTGATGATGAAGAAAACAGTACCTCTTCAATGCCCAGGGTAGGAGCTAGCCGAGCTACGGAGGTGATGTCCTCGTTCCCGCTGTCATTGTCATACTCATATATCCTTCGTTTTGAACTCGTTTGTAAAATCTTCTCAATGTTCCTATCTTCAGCAGGGGCTAGATTCTTTCTCGAAAAAGAGCTCATATTTACTGAGCGAAATGAAATTCTCAAAGACAGAAGTTGATTTAGCATTCAGTGAGTTAGGTATGCCATTCTGCATTGACTTGTAAAAGTATTAAACATATGTTTCTGCTCAACATATGTCTGATTTCAGGTGAGGGAGCTTCATTTGATCGGCTCGTGGATTGGATTGTGAGATCTCAAGAGGCTACAACTGAGGTTTCTTTTTCCCGACCCCTTCTGTTTTTCTTTAGTGGCTGTTGCTTCTATCACCGAATCTCGATCTCGTGTTCACATGAGCTAGACTTAGAGCTAGTACATTTGCGCACACTTGGGTATTCCCCGCCTCTGGATATTCCAGTATGGCTACTGCTCATAGGCATCGAGGGCTTTATGTCATCAGCTTTACTAACTTCCCGCGATCCCTTAATATCTAGTGCTACTTGAAGCTTGAGCCACCAGTGCCAAAGTTTCTGTTTTTCTTTCTGGAAATTATTTAGCTGTCCTGTTTCCCAATCTGGCATTCTTGTATTTAAATTGTCATCAACGGCTTGATCCCACGCAGGCTATTGTCAAGGTGGAGGAGGTGATTTATTTGCCCACAAATCTATTAATATAGAGGAACACAGGTTAATATAGAGGAGGGTGTGTCCATCATCTTAAGTGGAGTGCTATATTAATGTTGTCATCACTTGTGCTTCTTTTTCAGGGGCAGCAGGTTCCAAGGCCGATTCAGTCGAGAGAAATGGTAGTGGACTATTATTAACTTGTGCTATTCTGTTCACATTTTCTGTGTTCCTCTTTGACTTTTCCGCTCACTCAGTTTATATTCCTTACCAACGCAGGTGAAGACTGAAAACTGTGATGAGCGTGATGCTGCTGGCGCCGGCTCTCTCAGGGGTGGCGCCATGGACCTGCAGCAACTTGATCCCACACATGCTGTTGTCAAGGCGGAGGAGGTGATTTATTTGCCCTCAAACCTATTACCATAGAAGCGCTGGTTAATGTGTTCGCTGTATAGAATTGCCTAACTAGTGTCGGTTGCTTGCTGCCTACATGTGCTTGAGCTGCCTGCATTATGCCGAATGGATGGATGCTTCTTATTTATTAGCCAATAATAGGATGTATGCCTGTCTTGCCCTAACCCAACAATCAATATGCTGTAGACTTTCTATAATGGCCTTCATTTGTTTAAGATCTTAAAAGTGCCACTTCTAACTGAACCACCAGTGTCAAAGTTTTTATTTTTTCGTGCCACTTCTAACTGAACCACCAGTGTCAAAGTTTTTATTTTTTCATGCCACTTCTAACTGAACCACTTCCAAATTAACCTCTCATGTTTTGCAACCTGGCATTTCTGCCATTTATTTTTCATTCATAATCTGAGAGCTGAGTTCATTCTTGTCCAAATTATCAAAATTACTTTGACGTTGTAAGCCACTCAAAATTCCGGTTCTGGGTCGTCAACTTCCTTAGGTCGTCATCTGGAGAGGAGTGCTATATTAATTAGTGTTCTCATCACTTCTGTTTCTTTTTCAGGGCCAGCAGGTCCTGAGGCCAATTCACTCAAGGAAAATGGTAACGGGATTCTTAAAATTTGTTACTCTGTTAACTTTTGCTGTGTTCCTCTTTGACTGATATGCTTACTTGGTTCGTCTTCCTTGCCAGTGCAGGTGAAAATGGAACATTGTGATGGGGGTGATGCCACTAGTGCCGGCGCCAGCGCTCCCAGGGGGGGTGGTACCATTGACCCGCAGCAACTTGATCCCACACTTGCTGTTGTCAAGGCAGAGGAGGTGATTTGTTTGCCCTCAAACCTATTACTATAGAAGCGCTGATCCCTGTGTTTGCTGTATAGAATCGTGTAAAGAGCGTCGGTTGCTTGAGCTGCCTGCGTTATGCTGAATGGAAGGTTATTTTAGCCAATAGGATGTATGCCCACCTCGCCCTAACCCAGTAATCAGTATGTTGTGGAATTTCCGTAATGACCCTTCATTTGTTTTAGATCTTAAAGTGCCACTTCTAAGTTCTAACTGAACCACCATTGTCAAAATTTCCTTTTTTATTTTCTGGAAATTATTTAGCTGTCTTGCTTCCAATCTGACAGTCTTATCATTTAGTTTTCATCAATGGTCTCCTCGTACCTGCTGTCATTGTCTATATTCCCCGTTTTGAATTCGTTTGTCCAATCTTCTGAACGTCCTAACTTCAGCAGGAGCTGGATTCGTTCTCGAAAACGAGGTCGTATTTACTGAGCAAGATGAGCTTCTCAAAGAAAGAAGTCGACTTGGCATTCAGCGAGTTAGGTATGTGATATTGCATTCACTTGTAAAAGCAGTAAACATATGAATTTTTTCTCAATATATGTTTAGTTTCAGGTGAGGGCGCTTCACTTGATCAGCTTGTAAATTGGATTATGACTAATCAAGAAGCTTCAAATGAGGTTTCTTTTTCCCGATCCCTTTTGTTTTTCTTTAGTGGCTGTTGCTTCTACCACTGGATCTCGATCTCGCGTTGACATGAGCTAGAGTTACAGCTAGCACATTTGCTCAGACTTGGGTATTTCCCGCCTCTGGTCTTCATGTCATCAGCTTTACTAGCTTCCAACAATCCCTTGATATCTAGATTTCCTTTGCTGCCAATTTTCAAACTTCCAAATCCATCATAACTACCACCTTTTATGTTTACTACTTTTACAAAGGGAGCCATCAGGCAGGTGCCACCAGGACAATTTTAAATCTTTAACATTTATCTCATTAACATCTTCACTGCAATTCTGAACATGAATCACAAGGTCTTAGAAAAAACATAAAACTACTAAAAATAAATGGAAATGAAAACTATTATTCAAAACTACCAGAGAATTGATCCTGTCGAAATACTGCTCAGTGATCAAGCTCTCAACAGAATAATTCCTTGGGTGATAACTGTAGTATGAACTTCAGACAGGATTGCTAAATTTATCATGTTTGTTGCCTATGTTTACAATTTTCTTTACCTAGTAAGTAGCAACTTCAGGTCTGGTACTTCTGTTTTAAGACGACATTTTTTTTCAGGGAAATGCTGAATCGCTGCCTGGGTTAATGAATAAACCAATTTCTTTGCTCCAGATGGGGTTTACTCAACAAGAAGTCTCATTTGCTATTGAAGCTTTTGGTAGGTGCTTCTAGAATCTTCAATATTGTTAGCTTCTGTGTACTTATTTTACTAGATACAAGAAAGGAGCCGCGCCCTTGGCGCACACCCTTGTCTTTTTCTATAATGTTTAAATGTGAAAACTCTAAAAATATAGGGTACCCTCAACTCATGAGTTATATTTATAAAAACAATCACCTCGCTGATGTTCGTTCTTGGATATCCTTTTCTCTCTCTCCCCCCATGGTAGAAAGCCTCTTTGTAGGCATGGACTTTGTCAGATCAAATAATCACCAATTAACAGATGAAGCACTGTAAAGAAAGCCCCTTCAAATTTAGCACCACGTGCAATATTGATGGTTGTTGGGCTTGTGGTCTTCTAATGATATTTACCACCTCTCACATGGTTATGGACTCTGGTATGTTTACCACCTCTTATTCCTGTCCCACTACCTCTCACATCATCATTGGCAACGACGCCTCCCTGCCTATCGCCTGCATGGGCTCGATCGCTGTACCCACCTCTTCCAACTCTCTTGCACTCTGCAATGTTCTCATCTCTCCCAACCTCATCAAAAGCTTAATTTCTGCTTAGATAATATTGTCTCTTCTTCTGACCTGTTTGACTTCTCTGTCATGGATCTCACTTCAGGGAATATGCTCCTCCTATGTAACAGCCTACGTGACCTCTACCCACTTTGATCCATCGACAATACATTTCCACTGCTCGCCATGCTCATGACCCTCTTCACCGATCTCTGGTATCAGAGGCTTGGGAACCCTGGCAGAGTTGCACTCTCCAGAATGATGTCTTTTTTCGAATTTCGCTGTAATAGATCTCAAATTCACAGTTGTCATGCTTGTCAGATTGGAAAGTGTTTGATTACCTTTCTGTGAATCCAACACATCGTCCCCTTTCCCTCATATTATGCACTATGGTGTGTCGACGTCCCCTGTCGTGAGTAATTCTGGCTTTGAGTACTTCCTGGTTATCGACGACCACACACATTACTTCCGTACGTTCCCCCTTCGCCAGAAATCCGATGTATTTGAGATCCTCGTCACCTTCCACGCCTACTTCTCCACCCAATTCTAGCGCCCCATCCTTTCATTTCGCACCGATAGTAGTTGTGAATTCGAAAACCGTGCCTTCCGGGCGTTGCGCGACATCGCCTTCCAGCTTTCCTGCCCGTACTCGTCTGTTTTGCTGAGTTTCTACAAACCTCAAAATGTCATGTTTCCTACTCTCTTCAGGTCAGGAAGCCACAATCGAAGAGCTAGCTGATTCAATCTTTGCAAGACGCTTTGCAAGTACCACTGAACAGAATCAGGTAACTAAACTAAAAGACATTTATTTCTCGACATGCTGAGTGGCCCTATGGAGTTGTGGTTGTGACTTTAGTCTCACGTTAGAATTAGAAGTCTAAAGTCAGTGAGTGGCACTAGTTACTATTTCCAGTTGGTTTCCTATCTTCTGGCTCCATGATTTGTGAAAGTACGTAGCTCTCTAGTAACTGATTCAGATGGTCATATGGAAATCACTATCTTATTTTAATGCACTCATAGATGTAAAATAGTAAACATCAATCGATAACCCCTCTTGTTTGTAATATGGCATCTTATGTTCTCTTGTATGTAGGTGAAGATTGAGTCTGAATTTCCGGACGAGACAGAAGCTGGGTATTCAACATACCATCAGAGATTGAAGTACTATGATGATGATGACAATGCCAACATCAGAGGTAAAAGGGCCAAGTATGTATTTGCAGATGATAGAAGGGCGTCCGGTAGTCAGAATGTGAACCAACTTGGCCATACTCCATGGTTAAGTCGTTGTGCTGGGACAATTGCTAATGGTTCTCTCAAGGATGAACGTCTTGAAATGACGCCAGGTCCTGGTATAAACATCCGTGGTGACCGTGCCAAGGCTCCATTCTTCCTCTATGCAAGTCTTGTTGACATCAGCAAAGACACGTGGGACCATCTCTCGGGTTTCCTATTCGACGTGCAGCCGGAGTATCTAAACAGTCAATCATTCTCGGCTTTGACGCGAAAGGAGGGTTATATTCATAACCTTCCAACGGAGAGAAGACATGTTGCGATTCCAAGGTCACCAATGACGATCAGAGATGCATTGCCTCTGATAAGGCGGTTCTGGCCCTCGTGGGACACGAGAAAGCAGATCGATAGTCTTGCTTTAGATGTGATGGGAACAGAACAGATTTGTGAAAAGCTGGAGAAGGCGGTGAAAAATTCACGAGGAATTCTTTCAGAAGTGAAGCAAGCCCAGATCATTCATCAATGTAAGATGGCGAATCTCGTCTGGACTGGTCAAGACAAGTTAGGCCCTCTGCAGCCACACCAGATGGAAGTCATCCTAGGCTATCCAGCTAATCATACGGATCTGCCGGGCGTAGACCCACAAGAGAAGGTTGCTTCCATGAGGTTTGCATTGCAGACTGATACCACCGCATATCTTTTGTCGGTCCTAAAGGACCGGTATCCTGATGGGCTAAGAGTGATCTCTATCTACAGTGGAGTCGGGGGTGCAGAAGTCGCTCTACACCGTCTCGGAATTCCACTGAGGTGTGTGGTGTCCGTGGAGGAGTCTGTGGTGAACCGTAGAGTTCTAAAGATGTGGTGGAGAAAAACCCAGCAGAATGGAGAGCTAAGACAACTTGATAGGATCCAAAAGCTAAATACCAACGAGTTTGAGAACCTGATGAAAGAGTTTGGCGGGTTTGACCTCATTGTTGGCGGAAACTACAGTGTGTACAGAGGCGCAGCGATGACGGTGGGCACAACCATGGGAATGGACACCAATCGTTTCTACGAGTATGTCCGGGTTGTCCAGATGGTGAGACAGATGCAAGGAGTTGTCTGACACACATAGCTCTGTCCTCGGTCATTCTCACATGAGGTGTGAATTATCAAGGACCAATACTAACACCTGTATAAAACTAGAAAATGTGAAGTCCTGTTGTTTTCTGTCTTCTTGTAGCAATATGTCCGCAATGAGACCTCATCTTCATGGCTAGTGCTATCCTTGCATAACGAGCTTGTACGCCATAAAAAGGAAGGTAAAATCTGCTTCTGTTTGTTTTGCACAAGTTGTTTTTTGTTTTATGAGGGATTTTAAATTTGCAATTGGCATGGCCAATGGCTGTATTTGCTCTCTATGAGATACAGTTTAGTTCCAAAGATGCATGTGTTATTGCACAACCCTCACTGCATCTTTGCTTTCTGTGACAGAGACCAACTAATTAACTAATCTGTCACGTGAGACGAAAAGCAGCTGTTAGCCAGGACCGAATTTGGCTTCTTTCATCAGTTAATATTTGTTTGCGATGTCGCTCCTCTGCATGCATGTGTTTTTCTATGCCATTCAGTTCAGAGCAGCCAATGTGTATAGGGTCCCCATTGGCTGTGGTAACCAATCAATGACAAGATATTATGATGTTTTTTTGTGTATGTGTTTTTTTGCTCTCTGTTAAATGCATTATACCTACAGTTCTTGTTTAGTTTATGATGGAACAGCTAGCTCTGCTCCGTATCTATCATTTTTCGATCGAGTACAAAGGCTATCTTTCCTGTCTATGAGGTTCATTTTAGCTCCAAATTAAGAGGCATGTGTTGTTGCATACTGCAATTTTGAACGCCCCCATTCGCTGTCTCTGTGGTACTAAGCAATGATGAGATGTACGTTATTTGCGTTTTTTAATCTCTGTTACATGCATTATATATCTGCATATAGCTTTTGCTTAGTTTGTGGGGAAAGGAACAGATATATAGTTCTTGTTGAGCTTGCAGAGCCCTAACTGTATCTTGTCAATTTTTTATCCGAGTAATATTGTTTGTTGCTGCAGAACTGCGATTCAGTCCAGTTCCAAAGATGCATGTATTATCACAGAACCCACACTGTATGTTTGTCTGTTGTCGGTATGATATAAACCAACTGACCGGCCTGTCCTCGTTTCAGGTGAAGTGGAAGCTGCAATCCATCAAGCGTCCGATCAGTGCATGTGTATGTGTGTGCTCCTCCGGATCGATCGAAGACCGACTCCTGTAGCAAAGAGAGACCAGTAGCTAACATCAAGCGAATGATCTTCGATGACAACAGATCTTGTGTTCTCGATCCGAGACTTGGCTGATTGTAGTTCTTTTTTGGTAAATTTTTGGCTGATTGTAGATTTTTTGGGTAAAACTTTGGCTGCTGATATGATGCTGTGACCTAAAGACGTCACACCATCTTATCTAGCGTTAGCTACATGTTTTTTTTATGTGTGATTGTCATCATTCGGAGATCAGCATCCATAATTGATGGCAGAAATTAGGACTAGGTTTGTTTTTTTGAGAAAGAAATCAAGACTAGGTAGGTGGCACACTTTTCTGTGTATGGAGTCCTTTCTGGCCATGTTGTTGAGCTTCTGAGCTATGTATGTCAAAGCTGATCAAGTGACTGGCACTTTGGTTCTCTCCAGCTTAGTTTCTTGCCCTCCTTTCTTGCGCTCGCCATCGCTTGATCAGATGCCATAGCTCGGAAACTGAATGGTGCCACCGCTGACGGTGGGATAGGTTGGTGTATTGCTTCTGCTTGCTTTTTTCCTGCTTTTCTTCTGTTCATGTAAGATAAGCCTTGTTCCATTTGGGTAGGCTGCCTCCGCCTTTTTCTTTTTCTTCTTTCCTTCTCTCCGTTCGCTTTATTCTGTTAGCTTGTTCCTATTTTTTTCAAACAACAATTTTTCCCATAAACCATATATTCGTATATGTTCAAGACATAATGAAAACCTAATTTATCTTTAATGGTCATGTATTTATTGAAAAGTGTCCACATGTTTCAAAAATATATCCATGTTTCTTTAGAAAATCATGCATCTTTCTGAAAGTGGTCCGTATATTTTTGACTTTTTAATACATATTGCAAAAATACTTACCCAGTATTACAAAAATATGTTTGCATTTTAAAAACTGTTAATTGTGTATTTAAAAATATCTTATGATAACGTTCATTATCTATTTCAAAAACAAATGTTCACCAAATATTACGAAAAAGTTCATTTTTCAATAGAAAAATGTTCATTGTGTATTTAAAAATGATGATAATCTATTTTGTAAAAGTATTAACATGTATAAAAAAATAGGTGTAAAAAAATGTACAACGTGTATGAAAAAGTGTTAATCGTGTACAAAAAATGTACAACGTGTCTGAAAAAGTGTTAATCATGTATTTGAAAATGTTAAATGTGCATAAATAAGTTTGCATAGGTATAAAAAAATGAACAATATGTATAAATAGTGAAGACATCAAAATTTATATTTGGAGAGAAATGTTAATCATGTACCTAAAATACCAATATTTAATATGTATAAGATTTTTTTTCTTATGTATATGAAAAATATACAATCTGTATATATCTGGAAAAAATGTTAATCATGTATTTGAAAAAAGTTAAACATGTATTTTTTCTTATGCATAAAAAATTGGGCAATGCGTTTGAAAAATAGATATACAAAAATACGTGTTTAAGAAAATATTAATCATGTATTTCAAAAGAGTTAAATCTGTACACAAAATATATACCTAAGTAGAATGTCATTGCAAAAAAGTAGACATAACAAATAGATTAAAAAATGCTAACCATTTATTAGAAAAATGTTAGACGTGTACACAAAAAATGTTTCAGATGTATGCAAAAAATGTAGAATATGTATGAAAAAAGTAGTCATAAAAATATCTGTTTGGAAAATATGTTAATAGTGTATTTGAAAATATATTAAAATGTGTCTAAAAATCTCCGTGTTTTATACAAAATAGAAATAAAAAAGATGAAACCAAAAAAAGAGAAATAACAAGAAAACAAATGAAAACTGAAAAATAAACAAATGAGACCAAAGAAATCAGAAAAACAAAATAAAATCATAGAAAATCTTTGCAAAAGAATAGAAAACAATGAAAGAAACAAAGAAACAAAGAAACAAATGAAAACCAAGAAAGAAACAAAGAAACCCAAAGAAAGAAAAATTATGAAAAAGAAAGAAAAGAAAAACCAGTGAAAACTTATAAAGAAACAACGAAAATCGGTGAAAAAATAAAATCGAATAAACCCCCAATAAAGTAGCAAGTAAAACCAAAGAAAACATGAAAACAAAAGAAAAAGAACGAAACCAGCAATTGGAGCGAGCGAACTAAGTACTTAGAGCACTATATATGTACTTAGTGCTCTAAGTACATACAAGCAATGAAATTGGACAGTTAGTGTTGATCAAATCACAATCACTCTTTCTTGTTTTTTTAGAAAAGGAGGGTTGCCTCCGGCCTCTGCATCAGCACGATGCATACGACCCCTTTATTGCAAAAAAAGAAATGGTTCAAATAGTCTCTGATAGTACAATAAATCTGAGATAAAGAGTAAAAAGAGCCACATCCGGCGAAAATAGAACTAGATGCCTATCCATCTATCCTATTACTGGACTGTCATCCAAACCGGTTAAAGATACCCCGCGCTACCTTCTCCCATCGGGTAGACCCAGTAACCAAAGGCTCCCTGGTGTCCGCAGAAGTGAGTAATGACGACGTACGGATCAAGGCCGCCGCTTTGTGAAGTACCTGCAGAAATTGTATATTGATACATCTGTTAAAAACCACATCATTCCTGCAATTCCATATAGCCCAAAGAAATGCACAAACTCCTATACGAATTTGTTTTGCAATCGTGATGTCAACTCCATGAAGCCACGTTCCAAATAACGTGTCTACGCTATCTGGAGGCCTTATGTTAAAAGCTATATGGATTTTGTGCCACATAAGTCTTGCAAGTGGACAGAGGAGAAAGAGGTGTGTAATATTCTCATTATTATCACAGAAGCTACATTTAGTGCTACCTCCCAATTTCGTTTAGCCAAATTATCCTTAGTGAGGATCACCCTCTTGTGTACAAACCACATGAAGACTTTGATCCTTAAGGGAACTTTGACTTTCCAAATATTAATAGATTTAGGGATGATGGTATTGTCAATAAGATCTAGATACATTGATTTTACCGAATAAACTCCATTATTCGTAAGCTTCCAATCTACCCTATCCGATTCATGTGATAATTGGACATCCATGAGTCTCCTCACCAAATGTAACCAGTCATCCCAACGGTGCCCTGTCACAACTCTACGGAATTGGATATTTAAAGGACAAGATTGTAAGATTGTGGCAACATATGTCTCCTTACGTTGCACTATGTTATATAAGGCTGGATATTGGATAGCTAGAGGCATGTTCCCCAACCAGGTATCCTCCCAGAATCTTGTACCCTCACCATTACCGACAATGAACTTAGTTCTTTGGAAAAAACTCTGACCTTACTTTCATCAGCCCTTTTCATAAAGGTGAGTCATTAGATCTGACATTTACTTGAGCCAAAGTTTTAGAGTGTAGGTACTTATTACGTAAAATTTGTACCCACATACCTTCTGTCTCTACAGAAAGTCGAAATAGCCACTTGCTCAGCAAACATCGATTCTTTACCTCTAAGTTTTCAATTCCCAGTCCTCCCTGGTCTTTAGGCCTACAAATAATATCCCATTTAGATAATCTATATTTCTTGGAGTCCTCATCACTCTGCCAAAAGAATCTTGATCGGTAAAAATCCAATCTTTTGCGTACCCCTATTGGTATCTCAAAGAAGGATAAAAGGAACATAGGCATACTCGTCAAAACCGAGTTTATGAGTATCAATCTCCCCCCATAAGATAAAAGCTTGTCTTTCCAGCAGCTTAATTTCTTTTCAAAGCGATCTTCGATGCACTTCCACTCGCTGTTAGAAAGTTTCCGGTGATGAATGGGTATGCCTAAATATTTAAACGGTAGGTTTCCTAGTTCACAACCAAACAATTGTTTATAAGCGTTTTGTTCATCTTTGGCTTTCCCAAAACAAAACAGTCACTCTTATGAAAATTAATTCTTAGACCTGACAACTGCTCAAACAGGCAAAGTATTAGTTTCATATTTCTTGCTTTTGCTATATCATGTTCCAAGAACAAGATAGTATCATCAGCATATTGTAGAATGGACACCCCATCATCTACCAGATGCGGCACGAGTCCCCCTACTTGGCCTTCCCGTTTAGCCCTTCCTATTAGAATTGCCAACATATCAGCAACTATGTTAAATAGGATGGGTGACATTGGATCTCCCTTCCTGAGACCTTTAAGTGTTTGGAAAAAATGACCCATGTCGTCATTTATTTTAATTCCAACACTTCCTTTTTGTACAAAGGATTCAATATGTCTTCTCCATATTTCATCGAAACCCTTCATACGTAGTGCCAGCTGTAGGAAAGGCCACTTGACCTTATCATATGCCTTCTCGAAATCGACTTTGAAGATTACTCCATCTAGTTTCTTCGAGTGGATTTCATGCAGTGTTTCATGAAGGACCACCACTCCCTCCATGATATTCCTGCCTGGCATGAATGTTGTTTGACTAGGTTGCACCACCTCATGTGCAATCTTCGTCAACCTATTCGTGCCTACTTTGATGAAAATCTTGAAGCTGACATTCAAAAGGCAAATAGGTCTAAACTGCTCAATGCGCACCGCTCCTTCCTTCTTTGGCAACAGTGTCACTGTCCCATAGTTAAGATGGAATAGCTGCAGGTTTCTGTTGTATAAGTCTTGGAACATTGGTAATAAATCACGTTTGATAATATGCCAACATCTCTTATAAAACTCAACCGGAAACCCATCCGGGCCTGGTGCCTTATTATTTTTCATTTGAGATATTGCTTCAAACACCCCTTTCTCCGTGAAAGGCTTGGATAATACCTTGTTCTCGTCCGTCCCGAGCTGAGGTATGTCTCCAACAATATGCTCATTCATGGACACAAAATTATCCTCTGGAGCCCCGAACAACTTTTTATAATATTCTGAGATATATAATTTCAGATTCTCGTGCCCCACTATTGTACCTTCATCTTGTTCCATCTGAAGTATTCTTTTCTTTCTACGTTTACCATTAGCTATGAGATGGAAATATTGAGTGTTGTCATCTCCATGAATGACATGGCGGACTTTCGCTCGAAGTGCCCACTTCAACTCCTCTTCTCTTAGTAGTTGTTTGAGCTTTACTTCAGCCTCCGCTTTGAATGACCTCTCATTGTCATTTAAATCACTCTTTCTTGTATTGCTTCTCAAAAGGTTCGAGCTTTCCCGTTGGACTCCTCATCCAAGAAATGGCACAAGATTGACATTTACGTTTGACATTTTTCTTAGGAAACCACACGGGTTTTTCCCTACTGTATTTTTGTTATTTTTTATATAAAGTTACAAAAACAAAAGTAAATATGCAGCAAAAACAATGAGCAAAAGGGAGATGCAAAGATGCTTTTATTGAAGAGGTCTGATCTACCCTAAAACTATTAGGTCCCTCCAATTGATCCACCTTGTACATGTGTTAAGACTGTCATATAGTTAAAAATAAAAATGTGACAATCTAATTAATAGGAGGGAGGTAGATGTAATGATTCCAGTAAGAAAAAATGATAAGCTCGTGAACCTAGGCAAAACAGTTAAATGAAAGAAGCCCATCAATGCATGAATAACTTTAGTTACAAAATCATTAAATGAAGGATGCTTAGCAACAACAAATTAAGCACCAACGTATTGGGGACTTTAGTTGCTAAACTTTTTAATATGCTTAGCACCTCATGTAAGCACCTTAGCACCTCACGACCATGACAACAACAAGACGCATTGGCTTGGCTCGTTTCACTCGGTGCAGCAGGCGGCACATGCACACGACATCAAGTCGGTGCATCTTATACGGTGCCACCGTTGGAACCGGTCAACCCCTCAAGTGGCCACCCCACGTGAGAGGCGGGAAGATCGGGAGGTCAGCGAGGCCTACATGGCGAAGCTCAGCCGCGGCTACCCAGAGCGTGTCAAGGCGAAGCGCTGGCTTTACGCGGAGGACAAAGGTCATCGACCTCTCCAGCAACGACGACGGTGAGGGGGATCGGATAGCGACAGCTCCATCCATGGGAGGGCTGAGCAGTGAATAGTGGAAGGCGCTAGAAAAGGAGTTGGATTAGGGAGTAGCTTAAGTAATTTCTATTATGTTTGGGATGCATTGTATTTCTGATGGACTTTTATAAAAGATTCGGATGCCTTTTTTTTGAAAGAAAAAAATCAACTGTATGTCTGATATATATGACCGTGCACAAATTGTAACGAACCAGCCAACAAGCACGGAAGGATCCTCTGATTAATTTTGAAAAAAAAACATACTATATCGCGGCATGGATGGCAACAAATCCTCTGATTCCCAGCTCGTTTGGACAGTTTTTGAACGCTTTGGATTTTTGTAAACCAACTATAACTAAACTTCCGTCAATCACTCTATAGCCGCATGCACAACGGTCAATTGCTGCATCGCCTCCGTTCCGTTCCGTTAAGTAGTGCCTTCCTCCTCCTCGAATCCTTCCCGTTGTGAAGCAGAGGCATGGCGATGATAGTCTTCGATGCAGATGCAGCAGGGAGCTCCTCCGTCCCACCACCTCCCACGCATGAACACGTACGTATCATCTATCTGAATTTCAAAAATAATAATAATATAAAATGTGATGAATGTTTTGGATCTTTTATTTCCACCTCCTCTGTCCCGCTTCTCCTCTCATCAATGTTTTGGATCTTTATTCATTCAAAATAAATAATTTTTTTTGGATCTTTATTCCGAATTTGAACTTCTTTGCAACGAAATGATTAAAAACAAAATCCGACGATCGCAGGACGAGGGGCTTGCGCTCGCTGTTCTCGCTGACCAACATCCTATGGAGGTCGACGAATGCGATGATCCAGACAGCGAGGTCGACTATGTTCCTCCTCTCAGACTCAGAGTAAGTGCTTTTCACTTGTTATACTACTTACTTCAGATTCAATAGAGTCATGATTTTGTAACGAATAAGCGCACGACTTGTTGATCGATCTAGTTAACCTCGTCGTGAGGACGCGAGGCCCGATTTTTTGCGACGAAATGATGGCAATTTCTTTTTTATGATCGTAGGAGGAGGGGCTCGCCCTTGCTATTATTGCGGCTGATGAATGTGCTGATCAACAGAGCGAGGTCGACTTTGTCCCTCTCAGAGTAAGTGTTCACTGGCTCTACTCCCAGAGTAATTCATGATTTCTAAAGTATGATTATTAAGCGCACGACTTCTTGATCTATCTAATCTAATCTAATCAATCTCATTGTGGTAGGTCGTGAGGCCGGAGGAGGAGCAGCCAAAGCGCCGCGGCGGGCGGGTTAAAGTATGTGCACATAAACCTAAAAAAAAGGAAGTAAGTCCTCAAATACATTCTTGTGTTTGTGCTTGTGATGTCCGGGAATTCAAATTAGAACCAATAAACAGAGCTTCTGGTTTCGTTTTATGAACTCACTCACATTGCTCCAGCCCTGGATTACCTTTTACCTTCAGCAGCATATATAAATTTGAGAGGATCTGCTTTGTTGACTGGTTATCTTGACAGGTGAAGAGAACGCGACCGGCATATTCCAAGTCTGACAAGGATGATAATCTTGCGCCAAGGGTAAGAACGGAATGAGTTCGAAATTTACTTCACCGACGCATTTTTTTGTATTTAACGCTTGAAAGAAACATATGTCCATATACCATGCTCATTTTGTATGGAAAAAACGAAAAATATGGTATGCCACGGTTAGCATTGTGGATGGCATTTTTTTTCTTATTTAAAAAGTAGAATTTGTATTCAACGCTTGAAAGAAAACATATGTCCACATGTATATCATGCTCATTTAGTATGGAAAACCGAAAAATATGGTGTTCCATGGTTAGCATTGTGGATGCCCAAATTTCTTATATAAGAAGTAGATTGTGACATTGTGTACTTATGTTACAGGGGAGGAGAGGGAGGCCAACACGCACCAAGTCTGCTAAGAGCAAGGCCTGGCTTAACCCGGAGTTTGTTTACGGCGACAACATCAACATTAGTAGCAGTAGTGAGAACGAGAGAAAGGGAAACAAAGATGCTGATTACAATCTGACGGTAAGGTCCTACATGGATCATTTTAAATTGCTGGAGTTTAGCCTTTTGTCATTCAAATCTTGATAGAATTACATGTTCATATGTCAAACTCATTTTTGGTAGAGAAAAATAAATATGACACCACAATTGTTTGTACTTAAGCAGATTAATATTTACGAAGAAAATTGTGTACTTGTGTAACAGAGGAAGAGAGGTAGGCCAGCACGCGCCAAGACTGCTAAGAGTAATATGTGGCGTAAACCGGAGTTTGACTACGGTGACAACCTCGACATTAACAGTGGTGGAAGCGAGATAGAGGGAAACAAAGATGATGACTATAATCCGATGGTAAGAAACTGCTTGAATCAATGCATTTTTGTCATTCAAATCTTGAAAGAATTACATGTTCATATATCAAACTCATTTTTCATTAAAAATTAGAAAAATGTTCGTAAGCGCTGTATGTCAAACTAAGAAAAAGTTTTGATTTGACAGGCAACTGGTGCTTATGGCCACCAAAAGAAATATGCAAGGTATACTTCATCTCTTTTTTATTTTTCTTTGAGTGGAAATGTTCTAGAAATAAAAGATCTCAAGTGACCAGAATCTTCAAATAAAATACAGTGGCCCGGCTTCCGAAAGAGCTTTGAAGGTAATGAAGAAATTGCCAGGAAAAGGAGCAAGCTTCATCAAGCTTATGCAACCCTCACATGTCGATAGAGTTTTTTGGCTTGTAAGTTTATTTTTGGAGGTTTGTTAGCTCCTTTTTTGGTACCTCTATATTTGACTTTCTCATTGTTCCTCCTCTAGGGTCTCCCGCGTAAATTTTGCAAAGAGTATCTTCCGGAGAAAGATACTTCGATGGCCCTAGAGGATGATGAAGGGAGAACTTATCATGCAAAGTACCTTGTTGCTAGGGATGGACTTAGCGGCGGGTGGAAAAACTTTGCTGAAAAGCATAGCCTTAAGGTCGGCGACGCCCTCGTCTTTCAACTCATGAGCTCGGAAAAATTCAAGGTGAGTTGTTTCATCAATTTCCATATGTCATTTCTTTGTGATCTTTTTTTCAAATGCACGGCAATTGCCTATTGTTTTCAGGTGTATATAGTAAGAGAGAATGAGTTGACGACAACCGATGATGATGTCATCTCTAAGGAAGATGATTATGTCAAGTGTAATGAGGAGGATGCAGAGTGTAATGATGATGATGATGATGGATCAACGTGGGTGGAGAAAATAAAACTGAGAGCCCTCGCGTCGAAGATTGCTACTGTCAAGGATGCTCTCAAGACGGCGAATGAGGAGGTGCGAGAGCTAGAGACAAGCGTGAAGAAGGCTGCACGGGCTGTGCGGCAGATGGCGACCATACCATGCAACTTGTGCAAATATTGAGTAACCATCTAGGATGGTGTTTTCATGTACAGTATATGTGTGCTAAACAGGTTGTGAGTGGCAAATTAAATAGCACAGACACAAAAACCAGAATGACTTCATCTTCAGAAACTTGTCAAGTTAATGGCGACATCCAATATCTCGAGTCCTCTGTCCTCCAGAGGATCTGAACTTTATATATTCAACTGCTTGTCTTGTGTAAGCAGTTTTCTGAAATCCCATAGAGATGTTGATCTTCTGTAATATCATGTGTTAGTAGGAGCTGACTGCTGAATCAGAATGCTTTAGTTCTAAACTCCCCTCCCATTTCAACTTCTTTCAGCTCATCCAGAGTACATAAAGGACGGATATCCTCTTCACATTCTGGACTATATCTGCGTGTCCAAATACATTAAGCTGTCCAATTTCTTTCTTGTGTGTGTATCCGAGAGAATAATACTCAGCAAATTTAAAAAATGTGGCATCTGTAGTCAGTGGGTAAGAATCTGAGCAAATTTCTTCTTTATGTCAGTTGATAAGCGACTGCGACGGCATCCTGCTGGATTGGGGATACTAACTAAGATTGGTTTGTTTGTTGGTGCACGCAGAGGCAGGACAGAGGATTAGTAACCTTGAGCCAGGTAGACCAGTGCTCCCTGCTTCTGCTTCTACATGCTCTTTCTCCGCTCTTGACTCGGTTCCCCTAGGTCGCCTCGCTAAGGTGGCGACCGACTCCACGATCGTCTTCAGGGGGGAAGTAGGTCCCCCCTTACTGCAGATTGAGGCCATTCGGGCCCGTGAACTTCTCGACGGTAAACTGGAGTGATGCCTCGTCTGATGGCTCTCCGCATGGCGCCCCCCCTCCCACCTCCGCCTCCAGAGCCAAATTAGCATGTTGTGGCTTTCACATTGCATCACATACCCCCGGTGTTGGGTGTGGGTGTGAGTGTTTCTGTTTGTTAGGACTTGTTGAGCTGTGCCCTCAGCGAAATCTTTTGGTGTTGTCCTGTGCTACTTATGTGCGTTTGTGTGTGTGTGTGTGTTGGACTTGGGTGTGTTAAACCTGTGTTGTTGGTATTGGTCCAGCGGTTTGCTTTATTTATAAAGCGGGGAGAAAGCCTTTTTCGGTAATCGGAGTATAAATTTACAGGGGTGAGTAATTGAGTTGGCTGGTACCAGCCCACAAATTGGACCTTTTCGATTCTTACCATTTACAATTTCCAGAAGCCATATAACAAATTAATGAATCGATTATGACAAACGATATTCTGTACCATCTTCAGATATGCACACCACCTATAATTACACGACGGTCTTGTTTCTTCCTTCAAGACGTACATATAAATCTTCTCTTGCTTTCGACAAATCAAGTCATCATCACTCGTTTCAGCCTCCAGGTTCACAGGGTAGCATTGCTGGCAGAGGAGAGGAGCATCATTCAGTTGCTCCATACCACAAGTAACTAATTTAATCGGAGCAAAGTACCAATCTATGATACTCTCCAAGGGCCCATATGGGGAATATATTGCGATAAGCCATATAACACAAGGGGCCATTTTTCAAGAAACTTCCAATCATTTCCTACATACATAATATACAAATCATGTTATTACTATAGCATCAATAAAAACAAGATCTCGGTTTAAATTGTGTTACATATGGTACATTGTAGCAGTTAGTTACCTCCTGTGGGAAGTCACCATTGCCAAGCTGCATGCTCATGATAAGTCTTGCTGCTTCGTGCAAAGGAGATGGATCTCTTTCGGCCTGAACATTGGAGAAAAAAAAGCTGGATTTAATTCGATAGTACTTCATAATTCAATTGAATTAGAACCTGAACCTTGAAGTTATCTTATGATTTTTTCCAAGATCAGAAGTTAATTAATACTATAATATTGGTTCAGTTATTCCGGGTCCATACTGCGCATCAACATGTACAGTAGTAGTCTTTTGGGATTTGTCCATATGAAACCTTTGGAGAGAGGAAGAGAAGTGGTCACCTGTCCAGCTTTCATTAGTGCCAACATTGCCCACGCCGTGTTGACTACATGCGATTTCTCCCCGTCTAGATTCGTGTATGCCTGTTTAGAATTTGAGATGACACGTATGATCAGTTACCGTAGAAACTGCAGAATTCTGCATATTGAAGCAAGAATAAATAATATTTTCTGTCAAGATGCTTGATTTTATCCTTGTTAGTATGCTTGATTTTCTCTAAGATGTGAGCACTTTCCGCAGCGTTTACCTTGGTTGTGGATGAAAGATGACTCTCACCCCATCCACCATTCGTTAGCTGCTTCGATAATAGAAACTGGCAAGCCTTCCGAATGTAGGTGCTGTTATCGTAACACTGTCCAACTGCTGACAGGCCCTCTATAGCGAACCATGTGCCATATGTGAAGCAAATACCCCATGATCCAAACCTGCAGGACAACTTATTGATCAATGCGTCGACAACAGACCTTCTCTTTGATATAAACACTACAAAATTGTTCATGGTGTACTGACCATGAACCGTCCTCATTCTGTAACTTCTCGATGAACTCTGTCGCTCTCCTGATGCACTGTTCTATTTCATCTTCCCGATGCCCGGGGTATTTTTGCCGAAACAGGGCCAATGCCTGGATGGCCGACGAGGTGCACTCGACGTACCTGCGATATGTATGCGTCTTAATATCGAGTCACATGCGAGAGCTATTGCTAAGAAAGGATGTAAATTCCTTACTGATGCTCCACCATGATGTCTGCATATATCTCTGTCATGTTTAAATTCTGAAAAAGGGAAAATGTTAAAAGTCTCATTACCCAATGATCTACTGCTATGCGCTGCGATCTACCCCAATCCAGAAATTGTGTTAGGTGCTTTAAGAAATCTTGTGGCCATAGTAGCATGTAGTGCAGGTGTTGAGTTGAGTTGAGTTGCCTAGATTCCAAAATAAAAATAGCATGCAGTGCAGGTGTTTACAGGACACTTGCCTCCATCCATGGATACGTACGAGCTAGCTCCCAAGTCCCATAGCCACCATTAGGATTCTGCATACAACTTAGTGTCAAATCATTTTTACTCTGTGATTTGCCTGCCATCGGTGTAAATCTGTACCAGAACTGTAATATACGTTGCATAGATCAAGATATGGACTCTGAAGTATGAAATGTGGTTCCACACCTGTAAAGATAGTAATACATTCACCGCATCATGGTAGCGGCATGTTTCCATCTGATCGCCAACGATATCTGACGGAAACTTTGAGAGCAGTAACAGAGCCTGAAACAGAAGAAGAATTACAAAAGGCTGAAAGGATGAAACAAAGTGAAATGCACTACTTTGTAGCAACATGTAGCAAAATTAAAGGCATGTTTCAAGAATTTTAGTCCTGTTCACTTTTTTTTTTTTTTTTTGCATCCTTAGTCGATTTGATATATCGCACCTTAAGAGCTTCTGCTGTGCAATCTGAAACCTGCCAACCCTGATCTGCAACCTGGAAGGCCCATCCTCCTTTAGAAATGTGACGGTACCTTCTGCCGAAGTCACCAGAAGGATTGTCCAAAATCTTAGAAATATCATGTTAGTAGAGTTAGGATTTAAGTCAAGACAAATATAGGCAAAAAATTCAGTTCTGTAAATAATATAAACCTGTGACGCTTTTATGAAATGATGTGCTTTCTTGAGAGTACTTCCAAATTCCTCTGCAACACTACATGCTAGTATCGCTTGCACGGCGAAAGCGACATCCCATGATTGACCTGCACACACCTTTTGAATGAACAATGAAGTCGTGTAACATCAGTTAGTTCGTGCACAAATTTCAGTTTGACTGAGATGCATTTTAAATAGGAAGGGTATATTTCGCCCTGTATATTACAGAAACAAGAGTCATTAAAATTTACCCGAACTTTCATCCCATCTTCGCCGAGCCACAGGAAATCAGCAACTCTAGCCAAGTGGTTCTTGAATGCATCTGAATTGGGATTCTCAGACCAACAGCATAACATGGATAGTGCCTGTAATAATGTTTATTCTATTTAAGCAAATCATGTTCCTTTACAGCTCACTGAAAAACCCAGCACTGAATTATTTTGAGAAGACCTCCGTAAGCCTTACCTTTTGCGCGGCGCCGATGCAGATATACCGTGAGTTGTCATCTTCGTATTTCAGGAACTCGGCAATTTGTCGTAGAGCTCTTCTTCTCATGTAGGAAACCGGCCAACGTGCCAGAAAAGGTTCGCCAAAACTGTAAAGGCAGTCAGACAAGCATTCTTGAAGCCAGGTGTGTGGGTGATAGGCGTCTTCCTGCACGCATTTGAATTCATAATCTGTTGTCTCACTGATTCTTCAAAACTGAACATCTAAACAAGATATTTTCTCGGAGCAGCTAAAATTATGTAGTTAGCGGAATACTCACCTTTGCACATAATTTGCGTGCTTGCCTCCAGTTAATCTTTTTGTAGGGATGAATATGCAGCTCTTCTCTTAATGACAAAACTAATTTGGTTATTGGGCCAACAAATTTCTTGCCATACAAATAGGACATGGGAATGAAAGCCATTCTGAAGTGGCTCCACAATCTTCCTGCATTTGAAAAACAACATGATTGATCTCAGAAATAAAGTTCTTACCTTGTTGAACACTTAGCGCACCAGCGAAGAACTCTACGTACCTGGTTGAATAGGAACAAAGGATGGCAGAAGGAACAATTCTGGGGGAATAGGGTTTACACCTGACCATTCGAAAACTCCAAGCACCTGCAGCAGCATCAGTCATGCAGTTTTGTCAAAATTTTACCCTGGTTGTATCAGTTATGCATAATTGAAATCAAGAAGTTTCAGACATGTAAGTATATTAACAAGAACTCTGCTTCCATTCGAGTATTATGATGTCAAACATATTAATTTAGGCTACACAGGTGAAGCGGCGAAATGTTCAGCGAATCAAGCTAACTTGTGAATCACTTGCTGAAAATAGCTAGATAGAGACTTGGGGCAGAAGGAGAAAGATAAAACTGACCGAGAGCCACACTTTTCCCAAGATTGGTACCATCGTTGCACCGCCATGGTCATGTATCCATTTCCTTGCTTTCGGCATGGACATGTCTGGTCCATCATCAACACCCTCGCCAAGCAGTCTTAGAGCAGTGTAGTTGAGAGCTGAGCTGAGCATGGAGCTTTCGCCTTCCGCGTGTAGTCCCCATCCCCCATCTATATTCTGATACAATAACAAAAGTTGGGTCAGTCCATTTTTATTTTCTTGTATGAATTTTGTAAGACATCCAGAGGAGCAGTTTCAGTCAAAATACATATTGTGGGAAATAGGACTTGCTAAAAGGTATCCATACTTAATTTCCTGACAAATATACACCTTAATTACCTGACGGTTGTACAAATAGCGACAGATCTCCTTGCGATGTTCTGATGATAGGGTACTACCTAACGACTCCGTGACATACAAAACTATGATCTGTAGCAGGAAGGAATAAACATAAGAATGTCATGTGGAAGCGCAAGAATATGAGAATATAGTGTGCATGAGCATCTAATGTTGGCTATAAGCCTATAACTCACTTGAAGGTGATGACCCAAACAATTAAACAGCAAGTTTAATTATGATGTATCTTAATTACCATGGTTGCTGTGGTAAAGAGTGGCCCCGGAAAATCCCCTGGCCAGTGCCCATCATGCGCTTGTATGGCCGAGAAGTATCCGAGTGCCCTTCTTAGTGTCTCTGATATCGTAGATATGTTGACATCGACAGTAGTTTCATGATCTTTTGGTTTCTGTTTTTGGTCAAGGCTGAAGTTATTCTCCTTTGCTAGCTGCACAACAAAAAACAGAGCATGTACTCAGGTTCTTATATCACCTCAAATATTCAGTCGGATCATATACCACCAAGGTGAATTATTTACCTGCATGCGGGCCAAAACATCCGAGCTGTGCCTTGTCCTGAACCTGTTCTTCTGGAATTCAGACCGTGCAGCGTCGACCACATCCCGCTCTTCGCTTGATCCGGCGTCGTTTCGGTCAAACTCCCATGTTTCTCTTCCGACGTGATTGTTGCCACTCGTGAGCCACGGGCCACCCTCCGCGATCTTGAGCTTCCACATATATATTTTACGGCACAAACACAATTTGTTCCTCTGCCACTAACCAACCTGATGGCAAAAGGAGGATTTAATTGGTCAGATACTTTGGAAAGAAATATCCATAACCCGAAAGGGGGATTTACTCTCCTTTTGTCACCTTTGTCCATGAATGCAGTAGTTCGATATAATTAATTTTATTTTTGAAACAGAAAACATGGCATGTAAACATGAAACAGTACTGACATAAATAAGAGAGTAACACAACACTTACAGAATATTTGATTTGCAGTTGTTAGCAGGCACGATCACAGCGGGAGGGAACCGACAGATGAGCGTGCGCATCGATCAGCCACCCTACCAACGCCAAATGAAGGAAGCAGAGTGATGAGTAGAATGTTGTGCATCCGGTCGGTCGGAGTGGCAGCATGGATGATGCATGAAGAATTGGCCGAATGTGTTTATATGTCTAGGAAGCGGGGCGGGGCAAATCACATGGAACCGATGAGGCCTTCGTGTTGCGTGCTGGATGTGGATGGAGCTTGCTTGGCAGCTGCAAACCAGGGGAAATAGCTTATGCATGCTCCACCGTCATGCGATTCTCGGTGCGTGCCGTATGAGTGCGGCACATCATCCATCTCATTTGTTCAAATGGTTTATGAAAATTCGATGAAAACGTAAGAGTGTGAATTGTGTAGGTGCACTCTGAAACCAATCGCGTGCCCTACCGATGATATATTTAGCCGATTTCGCTATGGAGTTTGTCACCCCCTTCCGCCTTACAATTCGTTAATGTTCTTTCTAAATATGACGCTCGAGAGGGGGGGGGGGGGGGGGATATAAAAATTTGGTTGCCGAATTTGCTTAAATCCACACACTTCTGAAGCGCTCTGTATATTCAATCCAGGTGCAAATAACTGACGGCCCAAATTCAGTGGTTAACTGTAGAAAGAAAGAAGATTGTGCAAGTAGAAACATTTTATATAAGTTGATAACTGCAACGCCTAAAAGTTGAAGACACAGACACCCATCCCGACTGCTCTCCTGAGTCGAGAAAGATAAATTGCACACTTGAATTAGATTTATATTTTCAGGCAACCATGAAACAAATGCAGAGCAAGTTGCCAGGAATTCAGAGGACCCTCCCTCCCTCATCTCCACAATCTTCAGTACTATCTAGCTAGCTAGCTGTTCCATGAAACAATCACACACTCTAGCTAGTTAGACTGAAGGTGCACACATAACTGATTTCAACACAACACAGCAAGCAGAAGACTGAAGGTGCAGCCACATTATTCCAGAATTAACTAGGATCCTCTTTCGATGCGGTTAGTTGCATCTTCTTCCTTGCAGAATTAACTAGGGGAGCTTTATTCAACAAATGTGGTCAGGGTACAATCAGCCAATAAACAGGCCGCTAACCAGAAAACTTGGAACTGCTCGACACCTTCAATGTACATGCTTTTCTGCTAATGCTATTATTATGTATACACATGACATGGTGATGGGAATGGATATGATAGGGATTGATTGTACATGCATGCTGCACATTCTGCTTATTTATCCCTACTGCATTACTGTTTGTTTTCTCCCTTTACACAAGTAACAACTAGTATACATACATGGCCTAGGAATTCCCTTTCATTTCCTACCTGGGGGAACAGAGCTACTTCTCGCCATCCTTGTCATTGTCCCCGGTTGTCGCCGGTCCATCACCGTCATCTTTGACATGTGAGAAGTGGGATTTGAGCCCAATCCAGCACTGGTAGTAGTCCAGATCCCGGGACGGCGACTCCAGAGCCCAGCGGCACACGCGCGGGATCAGCGCCGACTCAAACATGAAGGCCAGCGTGCCGCTCAGCCTCGTCGGCGTGTTGGCGTCCGGCCCACCGAGCTTGCTGATGGTCACCTCGTACGTCTTGGTGTCCGGCCCGTGCGGCGTCATGCAGCTGTGCAGGCTCGCGCCTCCGGGAAGGAAACCATCGGCTTTAGCCTGTGTTGTGAAGTTCAGCTCAGTTCAGTTCAGGAAAACAAATAACAGGTTCAGTTCAGGAAACAGATAACAGGTTCAGCTCAGTTTATACCGAGGCTAGAGATTTATTACCTCGTATACGCCGTAGATGAGCCCCATGAACTCGCTCATGCAGTTGCGATGGTAGTACGGAGGGCGGAACGTGTTCTCGGCCACTAGCCATCGGGGCGGGAATATCACGAAATCAAGCAGTGCCACACCAGGCTTGTCAGTTGGAGCAGTCAGCACTGCAAAATGTGAGAAACAATTCATATGCACCCGGTTATCAGACACATAACACAAGAAGCAGCTCAAATACTCCACCAAACTGTGCTATCTTAGTCAGAAGAAGCAGTCACCTGTGTTTACTGACGGGTCGGCGTGATCGAACAGGACAGTGTTAAACGGACAGAACTTGCTCAGATCGTACTGAAAGGAAAATAAAAATCAAGTTAGGCGCACGTGGCAAGACATAGGGCCAAAGGAAATCATTCCACATATGACCACTTGTAAAATTCCTAATCAATTATTATGTAAACAAGAAAAGACACATCTTAACAGTTAAAGGTGACTGAATAGATGAGAGGTGTCCACACCGCTGGAATGGTTTGTTATACCTTGTAAGGGACATAATTTCCATGCCAGGCGACCACATTAAACGGCGAGAAATCCTGCGTGGCGGTGAAAAGCTCGCCGCCATACTTCTGCACTATGATGTATCCAGGGCGGTGGGCTTGCTCGAACCATGCCGTGGGGGAAAGGAAATCCCTGGCCGAAGCCAAACCATTGGCACCTGCACACCATCCACTCATTAGTCATTACCCATGCCATGCATCCTCTAACAGCATAGCATCAGCAAGTCGATTCTAACAGCAGAGTATATAAATTACCAATTGGGCCGAGGTCAGGGAGCTGGAAATGGGCGCCGAAGATCTCGGAAACGTAGCCGCGCGAAGGGCCGTCGGGCAAGTCGACGGCGAATCGGAAGCCCTGAGGAATGACGACGATCTCGCCGGGCGGCACCAGCATCTTTCCGCACTCGGTTGTGATGAGTAACTCTGGGCTTGACAGCAAAACCGTGGAAGGTAATGAGGATTGACATTCCCATCAAAGGCAAGCAGAACTGAACAGGAACTTCATCAAGCAAATATTTGCTCTTATTTTTATAATATTTTTATCAATAGCATGGTGTCAATAGCACATAACGACGGAATAGCGGGACAGACGCAGAAAGGGATGGCGAGCACATAATTTTGTGGAACAAACAGTAAGATGTGATGATAACCCTAGTGGTAGTGGGGCGTGCTATTATTTTAGTTACTACTAATGCCAAATGGTTGGTGTGTTGTTGAACATCTGAGAATGAGATGGTTGACCAATCAAGCATGAACAGAGCAACAACAGGTTGTTGGCTACAGAAAGATGGTGCTATGTCTGAAGGTGAGAGGACTCACTCCCTTGCTGTGGCACGATGAGGAAGTCGCCGTCGGCGTTGCAGAAGGCGCAGCCGTCCATGGACTTGTTGGCGGCATACCTGCAAGTTGGAACAGGACATGAACATTTAATTTAAATTTTGGTCTGAAGCTGGATCCGATGAACAGCCTGAAGGATGGCTCAGTTCAGTTGAGCAATTAAGAAGCTACTACTACAGTAGAAAGAAGCAGAGGGACTGTGGAGTGTAGTATGTATAGGAGTACATGTGGACTGCGAATCCGTGGCGGAGGAAGGAGCTGCCGGCGCCGCAGACGGTGTATAGGCCGTCGACGAAGTCGATGCCCGGCGTGGCGTGGGGCGGAAGGTCGGGGGGGCTCCATCGGAGCTGGGTGGGGGTGGCGACGGCGGAGTGGAAGTCGGCGAGGAGGCGGGGGTTGGGCGGGTCCCGCGGGTGGAAGGGGTCGTGGGTCACCGACGGCTTGATCCGGTACATCCACCTGCATCCACAGAAAAAGGGCGGATCTTGAGCCTCAAGAGAGAAGACTCAAGAGAGGAGAGGAAGAAGAGGAAGCGTAGGTGGTACGTTCGCTGGTTGCGGTGGCGCGGGGTGGTGAAGGAGGTGCCGGAGAGCTGCTCGGCGTAGAGCCCCAGCGGGCAGAGCAGCGGGCTGTTTTGGCCGTTGGCCGGGAGCGACCCCGGGATGGCCTCCGACGAGAAGCTGTTGCCCAGCCCCGACAGGTACGCGTACTCCTCCTCCTCGGGATGCGGGCCGGCGGGGCTCCCGGTCCCAGTCCCGGACATGGTGGTGTCTGACGCCGGCGAGGAGGAGACGAGTGGCAGGCGGGCGAGGCGAGTCCCAGTCTCTGGGGTTTGGTCTGCTGGTCGTCGCCGCTGGAGTAGTCTGCTTTTCCTTTTTCATTTACAGGCCCTGTTTGGATACTCTAACTTAGCTAGAGGTTGGAGTTAGTTTCTAGCTCATGACTAACCTTAAACTAAGTCTAGCCAAAGAGGTGTTTGTATGATATGGTTAGATTGACAATAGTTGTACTTGATGGAGAGAGGAAAGTGATTTTTAGTGGGCCCATGAAAACTAGCTCTAATTAACACCTCTTGGGTGGGCTAGTTTTTTTGATTTGGTTAGATGTAACTAGCTCCAATCTAACCCTCGTGTTTGGATACTTTAGTGCTATTTAAACCTCAACTAGCTCAAACTAACTCTACCTATGGATCCAAACAGGGCCATAGAAGTAAAATCAAAGTCGCTCACGTAATCACCTATAGAGCGTACACTTATCCATATAAACTTATACACTGTATTCTACTGTATTTCTACAAACATATTCAAATAACTGAACCGACACACCAATTTAAAATTAACAAAATCATCACATACGTCTTAGTAATCAATAGAAACATTCTTTTTCTTTACTAAACACACATCGCTAAAAGGTCTGAAATAAAAAAAACAATATACAATTGGAATTTGAACTCGGGTGAACTGCTGAATGCTGGATGGATCATGGAGGAAGTGTCGTCTGAGTTAAAAACTCTCCGCCATCGCCCAGTAGCAGAAACAGTCACGGTGCTGCTGACTAAGCGGCGCCATCGCCTATCACTCTCGGTACTAGTCACGTGCCGTCCCAGTCCCGGATCTCTCTCATCACAAATGCATTCAATTTTATAGTATTGAAGTTAGTGTACAGTTAATTTATTTTTAAATCATTTATAAGACGGAGGGAGTAGTATGCTACCTCTGTTCCTAATAAATATAAAACCTTTTTTGTTTTGCCGTTCAATTGGGAACAGGTGTTGACCACACATGAAAAATGTACTAGAATAATACTCCCTCTGTTCCTAAATATAAGTCTTTAAAAAAGTTTCATCAGTATGTATACAGAGATACTTTAGAGTGTAAATTCACTCATTTTGCTCCATATGTAGTCCTCTAGTGAAATATCTTAAAAGACTTAGGAATATAATGCACAAAAAGAAAAAACAGATTCATCTTTGATCAATTTAGATGCACTTCTCGCATCGGCCAACTATATATATCCTTTTTCAGCAAATGCCCGCAAGTCTGTAGCAAGAGACCACAAGATGAGAAACTAGTGAAGCAGCAAACCATCTAACTCCCTTCATTTAAAAAATACTTGTCGGAGAAATGAATGTATCTCAATATATTTTATTTTTAAATACATTAATTTTTATGACAAATAATTTCGGCGGGAGGGAGTAATATCTACCCATCCCCTGTTTTTGCACCCAGACCTACTAACCAGCAAGGCCTGCATGCCTGCTCTGCGGTGAGGTGCAAACCCAGGCTCACACAAAGTGAGCCACACATAACAAGCATTCACCTAACAGGTACCAAGCCACCTTTGCATTGCATTGCATTGCTTGATTCTACTGCATTTGCATCCCATCCCAACCCCAACCTTGTTGCTGCCTGCCACCACCCCACCCCGCGCACTCTTCTCTCCACCCCACATATACACACGATCTTGCACCCTCCACACCTCAAAACAATCAGCCCTGCGTCAACAAAAGCCATGAGGGGTTCTACACTCGCCGTCCTACTACTTCTGGCGCTGCTGCTCGCCGCCGGGGAGCTGCATTGCGCCGCAACAGCAGCAACAACACCACCACCAGCAGCAAAGGCATCCACGCCACCGCCACAACACCCAGCAGCAGCGCCACCACAGCACGCACCACCATCGCCGCCGCGACGGCACCGACCATCACACGGACGACCCCCGGTTCCCCGCAAGCAGGACCCTCCATCGTCACCACCGCCACCGCCACCTCCAAATCCATCACCACCGCCGCCGCCGCAGCAGCAGCAAGACCCTCCATCACCGCCGCCACAGGTCGTGCCGCCAATCCAGGACCCCGACGTGGCAGCACCAACGCAGCCACCGAGGGCTGGCAACCGCTCCGCAGTCTGCACCACGCTCCTCGTGTTCGGGGACTCGACGGTGGACCCTGGCAACAATAACCGCCTGCGGACCACGGCCAAGGCCAACTTCCCGCCCTACGGCGTCAACTTCTATGGCCGCAGGCCCACCGGCCGCTTCTCCAACGGCCGGCTGGCCACCGATATGCTGGGTAACACAACATGTTTATTCCTCTGTCTGTCTCCTTCTGCTCTATGTGGATAGTACAGCTGCTGTTTCAGGGTGTGCCTGACTTGGCAGAGTTGTGGTGGTTGTGCAGCGGACAAGCTCGGTATACAGAGGATCATCCCGGGCTTCCTTGACCCGACGCTCAAGCTGGGGCAGCTCCGCAAGGGGGTGAGCTTCGCGTCGGCCGGCTCTGGATACGACGACATCACTGCCAGCACATTAGTATGTCATCAGCATCAACTGTTAATATTTTCAGTCATATCACTGCATGAAAATATAATCTATTTGGTAGCAATCTTAGTGAATCGTCAAAGCACTTAGTTCACATGTGTGCCTCATTTACATGAAAAAAAATCTGCCTCCTGGTAGAGTTAAACTCATTGACCTAAACAGGACCCAAAAAAGATTCAGTACTTGTTGGATTCACTGGTAAAGCTTAGTTACTTGGAAGGTAACGAAAAAAGTTAGAAACTGAACCAAATGGAGCTACTGATTCATGATTGCACGTCAAAATGGCAACTTAGTTATATACTCCCTCGGTCCCAAAATAAGTGTTGCTGACTTAGTATAAAATTTACACTAATTTAGTTATAAATTTACGACACTTATTTTGGGACAGAGGGAGTATTCCTTAGATGGTAAAGTTCTGGAAAGCAACTTGTTTAAGCTTGGCTGTAGGGTACTCCACAATTATTAGTACAGTAGTATGCATATAGCTAAGCTTATTACTTGCAGAGCGCGTTGCCATTCCGGAGACAACTATGGCACTTCTGGCGCTACAAGCTACTGATCCGAGCGCTGATCGGACCGAGAAGAGCAGAGCGGATTGTCAACAGGGCTACCTTCATCATAAGCGCTGGTACAAATGACATGCTCCTAAACTACATCGCATCGAACCGATCAGCTGGCCCCATCGCCATGCTGCGGTACGAGAACCACCTGATAGCACGCCTCGGCAACTATACCCAGGTAAGCATGAGTTTACGGGCCAAACAACCCGGCATCAATCACGCACATGTATATGTTGGATTTTTGTGATCAATGCTAGATGCATCATAATGCAGGTGATGAGGATGCTTGGAGCGAGAAGGTTCGTGTTCGTCGGGCTACCCCCGATCGGCTGCCTGCCGATCGCAAGAACATTGCTTGGAAGGGATCCAGATGGATGCGACAGCGATCTAAACCAGCTGGCGGCCTCCTTCAACTCGAGGCTGATTCAGCTGTCGAATTTTGTCAACTACCAGCCCCGATTGAGAAGTGCCTACATAGATACCTACACAATCATACGGGCCGCAACTGACAACCCTCAGAATTATGGTAATGAGTTTCACATCTCTTATAAACATTGCCATGCATGATCGCAAAGTTGCTGAACATGGTTAACCAGAATGAATGGATGGATGAAATGCAGGGCTGACGGAAGTGTCGAGAGGGTGCTGCGGGTCAGGGATGATCGAGGTCGGTCAGACATGCAGAGGGCGAAGGACATGCCCGGACCCTAGCAAGTACTTGTACTGGGATGCAGTCCATCCGACAGAGACAACGAACCAGCTTATCACAAGCCTGATGCTGGACTCGATTACCGGAATCTACAGCTAGACTCTCAAAACTTCAGAGCGAGACATTTCTATTCTCTTTCTTTTACTCCAGTGTCATGTGCTATACTCAACTGCAACTGATAGTGTCATGTGCTACTGCAGTTTAGTTGAGTTGTAAGACTAGAACATGTTACTGTAACCTTTGCAACTGAAGAAAAAGACACAATAACTAGGGTGGATCGGCATGAACAAATTAAAGGGCAGGTCAATTCTTTACCGTGGTTCTTGCGGCTGTTCCCCCATGGAGGAGAGGTCTAATACCAGAATCTACAGGTAGACACCCAAGCTCAGGAGGATCCTGTGTCGATCAAGCCAAAGTGTTAACGCTACCTTTTACATCAGTGTCACGTGCTATATTCAAACTCTGCTGCAGTTTAGTTGAGTAGTAAGCAAGACTACAGTGAAGATGTTATTCTAACTTTTGCAACTGAAGAAAAAGACACAGATTAATCATGTGGATGAGCATGAACAGATTAATCAAGTGGATGAGCATTGAACAGATTAAACACGTAGCATGTTTGATTCCTTACCGTCAGGCCTTGCCGCTGTAACCCTACACACAGCACCGAGGATGGGGTAGGGATATGATCCTGCTATGAAATCACAAATCTTAATCAGGTCAATGTTGTGGCTTGCACTTTTCTTCGCAACATCAAAATACAGGGAAATCACAGTTAGCAGTACAAAACAGGCAACTGTTACAAATGGTATGAGATGGAAGCAGACAACAGGTATCAGGATCCGTGGCCGACGCATCTTCTACTATCTCCAACCTGGAAATTAAACAACCTGAAGAGCCACAGATAGATAGATAGATAGATAGATAGATAGATAACAACTGTTGACAGTTAAACACTGCTACGCATGATTCAGAAGAGCACATCACTTGATAATCCCAGAATATTGCCATCAGAACAGCATCCAAAACTCCATACCGACAAAGTTTAACAGGCTGGCCAGTTACACGACGCCACCACCGACACAGAACACGATCCATCCATAAACCCAAAGAGACCAGGCCTTCCTTCCTGCTGAAGCCTTTTTCACTACTACTAACAGCGCATTCCAGGATAATGAAGCGAACCTACTACTGCTACCCACTGCCTCCCAAAATCTATGTCCACAGCCAGAGAGAGCCGGTCCTGTCCACCGCTCATTTACGCTCCTGCTTCTTCGGCGGCACGTTCACGAGTTCGTACTCGACCTTCGACACGTTGTTGTCCTCGTTCACCTTGAAGCCGGCAGGCTCCTCCACCACCTCGATCCGGCCCCACTTGTCCACCGCCAGCCTCATCGTGTCCTTGAACATGTCGATCCTGGCGTTGCGGAAGATCACCGTGTTGCCTGGCTTCAGCATCTCAACTGTTGACAAGGGAAATGTCACTTATTAGATTTATGTCATGTGCTGCAACTAGTGCACAGCACGCATAACTGTACACAAGATGTTATCCATTCAACTTTTACAAAACTAAAATCAGATAAATAAACAATTAACATGCGATGAACTAAACTGACTTTAATTAACTAGCCATCAGTACCAGTCACTATACATAGGGGAAACAGATTATCCAGTATGGTTTCTATATCAGGAAGTGTAAATCACACATCAACCAGCAGGTTTCAATAATCAGCTTATGGGGATCCACCTATCACACGTGACAGACCTACAAGCCTTGATGATATGCATAATGTCAATATAACTCAGAACAAAAACAAATTTGCCCCATGCATGTACCTCTACAGCATGTCAGCAATTTTATAGATGCTTCAACGGGGCAGACAAACCCATCTTGATTTGGTATATCAACACACATATACACATAGCATGCTGAATCAGTAAAACATGCATAATACACTCATCCTAATCAGTGTGACAGTGGCACATTCTCATGTGAAAAATGGAACAGATAATAGAATGCTGCTAAGACAACAGTAATTGCAAGCAAACGGAATTGTGTCATGCATGTAGACCCATTGGTTACCCATCACACATGTTGAGTACTTCAATTAAACATACATAAGCAAGTTAATTTCTCAGATATTTTTCCTAATGCATATTACCTATATTACAAACCTATGCATTCTGACAAACAGCAGTATACCAGAAAATTGAATCATAATGATTACACCAATTGTAACTGCAACAGATTACCAAACATTTGATGAATGAAAAAGCATGCAGTATTAACAAAAGTAAACGCTACATTCCCCTTGAAATAATGTATAGGCAGGCAACTTTGAAGATTTCTGCCCCAGTGCAGGACCCAATACCTCACCACCAATATCAGTGTAACAGAGCAGACAAGCCTTGGTGATATGCATAAATGCCAATCTAACTCAGAACAAGAATAAATTTGCCCCATGCACGTACATCTACAGCATATACAGCAATTTTACAGATGCTTCAACATGGAAGACAAACCCATCTTGATTCGGTATATCAACCCATATAAACACATATCATGAAAATAAATTTGCCCCATGCACGTCCATCTACAGCATATACAGCAATTTTACAGATGCTTCAACATGGAAGACAAACCCATCTTGATTCGGTATATCAACCCATATAAACACATATCATGTTGAACAAGTAAAGCATGCATGATACACTCATCCTAATCAGTGTGGCAGTAGCACATTCTCATAAGAATGGAACAAAAAATAGAATGCTGCTAAAACCCACAGCAATTGCAAGGAAGTGGATTTGTGTACTGCATTGGTTATCCATCACAAATGCTGAGTTTTACTTCAGTTGAGCATACACGCAACTTTTATCTTCTAACTTGCAATTTTGTCCATAGTCCTTTAACCATATTTTCTGAGCATATAAGCAAGACAATTTCTGAGATATTTGCCCTAATGCAGGCTAACCCATATTGCCCAGGCAAAACTACGCATTCTAACCAACATTGGTGTAACAGAAAATCGAACGCTAATGATTACACCAATGGTAACTGCACTGAATCCCCAACAGTTGATGAATAAAGAAGTAAGCACCGTTAACAACAATTTACACGCTACATGCCCCTTGAAATCATGTATACGCAAGCAATTTCAAAGATTTCTGCACCAATACAGGACCCAATACATCACTAGAAACATTACTGTAACATAAAATCAAGCGATGATAGCATGGTAACTGCAACTGACAATACAAGCAACAATAGCTAGGCTACATGTCCCTTGAAATCATCATGTGTACAAAAGTTGAATTCAAATGTTTCTCCCCCAATGCAGGACCCGAGACATAACTGACAACATTAGTAACAGAAAATCAAAAAATGACTGCACCCATGGTAAGCAACCGCAAGTAATTGTCTGTCCTCAAAAAGTCGATGGATCAAAAAACATGTAAACAACAATGCAGCATATCCCCCAGATGTGAGTTTTACTCCAGTTAAGCATACACCCAATTATGTGCTCTAACTTACAATTTTGTCCATGGACCTTCAAATCATAAGTGCACAAGTCAGCCAATTTTACAGATACTTTCCCTGATGCAGGCTAACCTGTATTCCACAGGGAAACATATGCATTCCTACCAATACTAGTTTACCAGAAAATCAAAAGATGGTGGGCATACATACAGATGGCTACTGCAACTGATTCCCCAACAGTTGATGGATAAATAAGCACGCAGCGCAAGCAACAATTTGTAAGCAAACGTCCCTTGAAATCATCATGTACATACAAGCCGGATTTAAAGCCTGGTAGTGCAATGCAGGCCCCAAAACATCACACATGGATATTGCAACTAGCAGTTGATGAGAAAACAAGCATGTAATGTGAGAAAGAGCGTGGCTAGGCTACATGTGCCTTGAAAATCATCATGCATGCATATACAAGCTGATTTGAAAACTCGCTCCCCAATCATCATGTACATCGCTACCAACATGAGTGAATCAGAAAACGAAATGAAATGATGACTGGACCCATGCATGGTAAGCAACTGCAAGCAATGTTGTGGCCCCAAACAGGGAGTCGGAGTGGTCAGCAAGCATGTAACGAGGTAAAACAAAGCAGCAAGCGCCGCAGGAAGATGGGACTGCTCCATCCAACAGGACAGAAGGCACAACAGCAAGTAGATCTACGCATAAACCATCTAGAGATGGCGTGAGGAGAAGCAGCTAAACAATATTATTCATCCATCTAAAGGGGAAGCAGAGCAGAGCAGGGCAGGGCAGGGCAGGGCAGGGCGGGAGGGGAATGAAGCGGGTGGGGGAAAGGGGGCTCTTACTCTGGTCGTTGCGGGCGGTGAAGAGGACGGTGCCGGTGGGGTCGCCGACGAGGCACTCGGCGAGGCGGAGGCTGGTGCGGGCGTCGAGGACGCGGGCGGAGAGGACGCGCGCGGTGAGGGTGTGGCCGTGCGTCTGCGGCTTCAGCTTGTCGATGGTGGTGAAGACGGGCTTGCGCAGCTGCACGGCGGGCTTCGCGGCCGCGGCGGGAGCGGCGGGGGCGTCGGAGGAGGCCGCGGCGGGGGCCCTGGCGCGGTTGGCGGCGGGGCGGGGCTTGGCCGTCGACATCTCGCCTGAACCCTAAACCCTAGAGGGCGATGGGCGAGGGGGAGAGGGAGGGAGAGGGATTCCGGTGGCAGCGATGGGATGGGATGGGGACGGGAATGGTTTGGCTCGGCTCAAGTGGTCTCTCCCTGTATCTGTATAAAGGAGGGAGGGAGGGAGGCGAATGGACGGGTCGTCTACGGAAGGTTAGGCCCAAATGGTGGCCCTGATGGACCATTTGGGCCCTTGATGGACCATCTGGATGCCTCAAGTGTCTGCGCGGTGTGGCTGGACCGCAGCGACAACAGTACACGCGCCTGGTGGACTGGACTGGACTGGAGTGGGCTCAAGTTGTCGCCGCGGTGTGACCGGGTCGAATCACAAAAAGTCGGGCCCATCCTCTCGGCCTGAATCAAATCACTGCAAACTTCTAGACCCGCAACTTTGAAGGTCTTTTCTCGGCAGTCAAAAAAACAATTCAAGTTTTTTTCTCTCTCTCTTTTCAAGTTTTCGTTGATTTTTTTATTAAAAAAATACTTTCTCCGTCTTAGAATAAGTTGTTTAAAAATGATTTAATTTTGTACTAACTTTAATATAAAGTTAAATCATTTTTGAGTCACTTATTTTGAGACAGAAGAAGTATATATCACTTGAACTATGCATTCAAATCCTATATTGGTCTCGCCATTGAATTTCTCATGTCGAGATTTACAGAACTAGACTCCCATATTATTAAATTTTGACGAATTTTTTTCATTAAAATAACAAAAAAATCTTTATAACAACAAAGCGGCTATCGTTGTTGCCGATCATTGTCGTGGTGGTGATTAACATGCAATCGACTAAATAAGTGAAAAATAAAGTTTCGTATTGCCCCACTTGTGGACGCGTTTGACAAATGTTCAAAAAATCTGATTTTTTCGATAAACTTTGGCAAATGTTTTAAGTGCTCGTAAAGTTTCATCATGAAATCACATTTGTGGAAGTCGTGACAAAATCGAAACTCTGAAAATGCTAGTTTCAAAAGCATTTTGGAGCACTAATTTTGTTTTTATGCCACGACTTAAAAAACTGTGATTTCGTACTGAAATTTTGCAATCTATTAAAACATTTGTCAAAGTTTGTTGTAAAAAAATTCAGATTTTTTTAAACATGTTAAAAACATTTTTCAAGATTACTGTTCATCCGAAGAGCACTTTCCAAAAGAGAGCTGTAATAGCCCCACACACAAAAGAAAAAGGAGTGTCTTTACTTATTTTCACTTGGCATCATCCGTGTAACTAAGAGGGTGTTTGTTTCCAGGGACTTATTGGTTTTGGGACTTAAAAAAGTCCCTATAAGTCCCACCTAAACCAAACACAAGGGACTTATTGGGACTTATTATGGTTAATTGGGACTTATGAAATAAGACTCTCTAATAGGAGCTTATTGGGACTTATATTCTGGTCCCATAACGCTCGCACCGCCTGCCCCGATCGCTCCAGGGACAGGACGACCCGACGCTCGCACCGCCCGTCGCCGGCTTCCCCAATCGCCGCCCAGCCGCCCGCTCGCCCCGTCGCCGCCCGCCCCCTCCCCGCTCGCCCCGTCCTCGCTCGCCCCGTCCCCGCCCGCCCCGTCGCCGCCCGCTTGCCCCGCCGCCCGCCCGCCCAGCCGCCGCCCGCCCCGACGCCGCCCGGCCGCCGCCCCGCCTCGACGCCGCCCGGCCGCCGCCTCGTCTCCCTAGTTCATCTGCAGGTTCGCTACTTCATCTGCAGGTTCGCTAGTTCATCTGCACTAGGGCTGTTGATCGGTGCACTCACTCATACAAGTGTATTTTATTAGGTGCAACATGGACTTATAAGTCCCTGTAAACAAACAGGTAGGGACTCGGGACTTATAAGTCCCTGTGAACAAACAAGTAGGGACTTATGACTTATAAGTTGGGACTTAAAAAAGTCCTAGGACTTATGAAACAAACAGGGCCTAAGAGGGTGTTTGTTTCCAGGGACTTATTGATTTTGGGACTTAAAAAAGTCCCTATAAGTCCCACCTAAACCAAACACTAGGGACTTATTGGGACTTATTATGGTTAATTGGGACTTATGAAATAAGACTCTCTAATAGGAGCTTATTGGGACTTATTCTGGTCCCATTACGCTCGCACCGCCCTGCCCCGATCGCTCAGAACTCCAGGACGCTCGCACCGCCCGCCGCCGGCTTCCCCAATCGCCGCCGGCCGCCCGCCCCGTCCCCGCCCGCCCCGTCGCCGCCCGGCCGCCGGCCCGCCCAGTCGCCGCCCCGCCGCCCCGCCGCCCGCCCGCCCCGTCGCCGCCCGGCCGCCGGCCCGCCCAGTCGCCGCCCCGCCGCCCCGCCGCCCGCCCGCCCAGTCGTCGTTGCCCCGCCGCCCGCCCGCCCAGTCGTCGCCGCCCCGCCGCCCGCCCGGCCGCCGCCCCGCCCCGTCCCCGCCCGGCCGCCCGCCCCGTCCCCGCCCGCCCCGTCGCCGCCCGGCCGCCGGGCCGCCCAGTCGCCGCCCCGCCGCCCCGTCGCACGCCCGCCCAGTCGCCGCCCGCCCGCCGCCCCGCCCCGTCGCCACCCAGCCGCCCGCCCCGTCCCCGCCCGCCCCGTCGCCGCCCGGCCGCCGGGCCGCCCAGTCGCCGCCCCGCCGCCCCGTCGCCCGCCCGCCCAGTCGCCGCCCGCCCGCCGCCCCGCCCCGTCGCCACCTAGCCGCCCGCCCCGTCCCCGCCCGCCCCGTCGCCACCCAGTCGCCGGCCGCCCGCCGCGTCGCCGCCCGCCCCGTCGTCGCCCCGCCGCCCGCCCGCCCCGTCGCCGCCCCGCCCCGTCGCCGCCCGGCCTCCGCCTCGTCGCTGCCCGGCCGCCGCCGCGTCTCCCTCGGTTCGTCTGGTCCGACCGCCGCAACATGGACTTATAAGTCCCTGTAAACAAACAGATAGGGACTCGGGACTTATAAGTCCCTGTAAACAAACAGGTAGGGACTTATGACTTATAAGTTGGGACTTAAAAAAGTCCTAGGACTTATGAAACCAACAGGGCCTAATTAAGTCTCCTCTTAGAGCCAATGGAATGAAAAGTTTGAAAACCACATTTGAAGCTTTCAAAGGTGGGTTTATATAACGATAATCACCTCCGGTCCTTGGTTCCAGTCCACTTCTTTGACTGAATTTATATATGCATGAATATTCCTTGGAGCTCCAGCAGATTGGACTAGCTAGCTTACATCATCCAGGCTATAAATACATCTCACCACACTGCTAGCTCTCCACACAGCTTAATTAGCCATGGCCGGAAGCATGAAGCTATCTACTCTGCCCATCCTCCTGCTCCTCATCACATGCCTTCCCAGCTCGGCCACCGGCAGCCAGGACCAAGAGAGCTTCCTCTACACCGGCTTCGCCGGCAGCAACATCACCCTCGACGGCGCGGCAACCATCACGCCGGCCGGCCTCGTCAAGCTCACCAACGAGTCGTTCCGGATCAAGGGCCACGCGTTCCACCCGGCGCCGGTGCGCTTCCGCGAGGCCCCCAACGGCACGGTGCGGTCCTTCTCCGTCTCCTTCGTCTTCGGCATCCTCTCCTCCTTCGGCGACATACGGGGCCACGGCTTCGCCTTCTTCATCGCCCCGACCACCGACCTCTCCGCCGCCTTCCCCATCCAGTTCCTGGGCCTCGTCAACGCCACCAACAACGGCAGCGCGACCAACCACCTCTTCGCCGTCGAGCTCGACACCATCCAGAACACCGAGTTCGGGGACATCGACAACAACCATGTCGGCATCGACATCAACAGCCTCAACTCGGTGGAGTCCAACACCGCCGGCTTCTACAACGACGATAGCAGCAGCAGGGAGGATGACGGCATGCTCACAAACATGTCCCTTATTGGGTCCGGGCCGATACAGGTTTGGGTGGAATACCATGGGGAATCCACACGAATCAACGTCACCTTAGCACCCCTCGGTGTCGCGAAACCGGCGAGGCCATTGCTCTCAACAGTCTATGACCTCTCAGGAGTGCTCACAGACCAAGCGTACCTTGGCTTCTCATCCTCCACTGGTTTAAGCACGGGGCATCACTATGTGCTTGGTTGGAGCTTTGGAATGGGCACCCCTGCTCCAGTCATAGATCCCACCAAACTACCCAAGCTGCCTTACCTTGGTCCAAGACCTCAATCCAAACTCCTAGAGATTGTTCTGCCGATTGCTTCTGCGGTCTTTGTGTTGGCTGTCGGCATCCTAGCTATCACCATGGTGAGGAGGCATATCAGGTATAAGGAGGTGCGTGAAGACTGGGAGGTCGAGTACGGCCCTCACCGATTCTCCTACAAGGATCTGTTTCGTGCCACCAAAGGGTTTAAGGACAAGAATCTGATCGGCGCAGGCGGGTTCGGGAGGGTGTACAAGGGGGTTCTTCCGAAATCTAAATCGCAGGTTGCTGTGAAGAGGGTGTCGTACGACTCGAAGCAGGGCGTGAAGGAATTCGTCGCCGAAGTCGTGAGCATCGGCCATCTTCAACACCGTAATGTCGTGCAGTTGCTTGGATATTGCAGGCGCAAAGGTGAGCTCCTCCTGGTCTATGACTACATGGAAAATGGAAGCCTCGACAACCACCTGTATGGCCAGTTACAAGGAAAGGCTACTTATTTGGGGTGGCGGCAAAGGTTCCGGATCATCAAGGAGATCGCCTTGGGCTTGCTCTACCTCCATGAAGACTGGGACAAAGTTGTCCTCCATCGGGACGTCAAGGCAAGCAACGTGCTTCTCGACAAAAACATGAATGGAAGGCTAGGAGATTTCGGCCTCGCGAGGTTGTACGACCATGGCACCGACCCGCAGACCACGCATGTCGTCGGCACCATAGGATACCTAGCTCCGGAGCTGGTACACAGAGGTAAAGCAACCACTCTCACCGATGTATTTGCCTTTGGCATCTTCGTTCTTGAGGTTACATGTGGGCAAAGGCCTATCAAGGAGGACCCGCAAGGCAACCAGCTCGTCCTGGTCGACTGGGTGCTTCAGAACTGGCACAAGGGGTCACTTGCTGATGTAGTGGATGCCAAGCTTCAAGGTGGCTATGACGCCGGTGAGGCATGCCTTGCGCTCAAGCTAGGGCTCTTGTGCTCGCACCCATTTCCTCAAGCAAGGCCCAGCATGCGGCAAGCTATGCAGTACCTCGACGGCGACGTGCCGCTCCCGGAGCTTCTGCCGGAACACTTCAGCTTCCACATGTTGGCCCTGATGAAGAATGAAAGCAAAGTTTACTCGTCCGCGATGCCGTCCTATCCTTCGCCGATGATGACGAGCTTTGGCTCAATATCAGACTTCTCAATACATGGGAGGTGATGTGCAAGCATATGGCCGCCTTCAAGTCATGATGTTGGGTGGTTATATAGTGTGTGGTGTAGTTGTACATGCATATATATTCTTAATTAACTGTACTTCCCCTTTTGTAATGGAATGGTGTAGTTAATGATGTGTGTGTGTGTCCTTAAAATAATAAAGCACTTTATATACTATACCAAATGGTATTATGTTAGACGTGTGTTACTTTATTATTTTGATGAATATGTCCACGTATTATGTTTAGCATTTTTCAAAGCGACGTACATGAAAAATAAGCAATCTCAAACAGACCAAAAAAAAAAGGAGATTCCCACTGAGACTTAACAATTGCATCACTGGGCAATGGAGTTCTTGTCTTGGTAGATAGAAAAAACGAGCGAGATTCCCACTGAGCTAGGTGACTCTTTCGGAAGAAGAAGAAAAAAGACTCTTTGGGCGTGGGAACCAGCAACTTATTAGTCGTTATCTCAGCTGGTTCCAACAACCCATGAGAAACAAACACATCACCACGCAAGAGACTTGACTTGCCATCATATTTTCTTTCTTTAATGAGAAGATGTGGATGGTGGAAGACCTACCTACATCACCATGAATATGTGAACCGGCTGCTTTAATAATTTTAGAAAAATTTACACCGAAAGGAACCGGCTGCCATTTCTGCTCCGTCCAACAGATACGAAGAAAACGACGTCTAAGTAGCAAAATGTCTAGAGCAAGCACACGAGACTTGACTTGTTACCTTCCTCTTAGTCGTCTTTTCTGTGCAATTTTGATTCATTCTTACCTGATTTTGATGTAGGGTAGAATTTTACGACACCATGAACGCGGGGCAGCTCCAACCGTCGGTTTCAATAGAGAAAAAACCCAAGCCATGCTGGCTACGCTGAAAACCTCTTACAGTCTTTCCACCGAGACATGGAAAGAGAAGCAAAATCGCGTCATCAAACACTTTTTTTTTCTAGAATACCCTTCATCTGTATGCTAGTATTAATTCTCTGGTGGAGACAAATTCTTCCGCTCTAGACTTGACTATTTTTTCGGTTTCTCTTTCGATGATGTAATCTGTAATTGAATACTTCCTCTAACCCGCAACGTAAGTTGTTTTAGCATATGTACAAGTCAAACTTTTTAAGTTAACCATGTTTTATAAAAAATACTAACATTTACGACATCAAATTAGCATCATTAGATCCATTATCAACCATATTTTCATATTGTATACTTCCTCCGTCCCAAAATTCTTGTCTTAGGTTTATATAGAAATGAATGTATCTAAATATTAAAACATGACTAGATACATTTATATCTAGACAAATTTAAGACAAGAACTTTGAGACGGAGGGAGTACTATTTGTATTTTGCATAAGCATTTTTTTTATATAAATTAATGGTCAAAGTATCACCCTGGAGACCGTGTCAACGTCATAAATTGCTTTATATCTTGAAATGGATGCAGTAGTAGTAAACACCTTCTTCGACAGGGGGGGATTCTACAATAACACAATCAGCAATAGGGGGAGTATCTTCGTGACCACCTTCTTCGATAAGAAAATGTGGTGGCTGCTACTAAGCTCTAATCAGCTTCTTCTTCTTTTTTTCCACCGTAGATAATGAAGGTACAGGATGCCAAAGAGGGTTGACATGACACCTTTGTTTTTGGAAGTTTGATTCGTTCCTGACAACGAAAGAAAACCACATCATCGGACACCTATATATACTACTATAGTAGGACTAATCAACTAGTTAATGTATGTGGAGTGCGCTCGAGACTTGACTTTTTCAAGGTTTTATTATTGATATTTCTTTGAGCGTTGTAATCCAGGGGTGTGAAAGCTGCTGGAAGGGTGTGTCCGTGCCTCCGTGGAGAGAAAAGTTCATGTCTACAGGGGCTAGACTGATCCTTACGAACTCCAGCCTCTCCTCCTTGCCCATGTTCATCATGGGAATGTTCTTGTTAGCTGATGGGGTGCATGCTAACTTAGATACCCCTCGGTCCAAGTTCTTTTGGGAAGGAGATGGACCTAAGCGCAAATACCACTCGGTTAAGTGGGCGGTTGTATGCCGTCCTAAGCAACAAGGGGGTCTCATGGTGATTAATTCTAAATACATGAACATCGCTCTCTTGTCCAACTGGATTTGGAAGTTATCTCAGAACGAGTCGGGCCTTTGGGCTGACCTCCTTAAAGCTAGGTACTTTCCAAACGACTCGTTCTTTGAAGCTTTGGCGTGCGGATCATCGTTTTGGAATGGGATCCCAAACGGTTAAACCAACCTCTGCGTTATGGTCTAGGTTTCAGATGGACAACGGTCGATCAACCAAGTTTTTGTTTGATGCGTGGATCCAGACGCAAACCTTATGGATGGAATTCCAAGGGCTATAGGAGATTGCGCTAGAAACCGACATTTTTGTCGCCACCGCTCTATGTGTTTGGCCACTTGATGTGGCCTTTCGTAGGCCGCTCTCCCGAGGTGAGACTACGGCCTGGAACTCTTTGTGCAATGGAGTCTCCAATATTTTACCTTCGGCCGCTCAGGACATGGCGCTGTGGCATCTCTCGTCTTCGGCCGCTCAGGACATGGCGCCGTGGCACCTCTCGCCTTCGGCTATTTTTTCAGTTAAGTCCCTATATGGTAGATTGACGCATGGAGCGGGTTTATGTGTGGCACACATGTTGTGGAAAATACGGATCCCTCTTAAAGTTAAAATATTTCTTTGGTAAATGTCTCGTAACCTATTGCCTACTTTGGAAAATGTGTCAAAATGTAACGACCGGTTAGGTGGTACATGTGCGGTACGTGGTGCTATTTTGGTGTCACCTTCCGATCTTCGCGTGGACTGTTGTGACAGCCGCGGCTAGCATTGATTGGAACCCGATCTCAGGTCCAGATATCCTCTCGAGCTTGTGAGCATATAAAGGGAGGCTAGTCGTGTGTTGTGGACATGCATTGATGCGTTGCTTTGGTCTATACTAGTAAAAGGGCCGTGCGTTGCAACAGGAGAAAAAATACCACACGCTTTTAATCTTTTTATAATTATTTTGATTTATTAAAATAATAAGCTAACTAACTAATGTAGTCAGTCTTATCCTATTTGTTGAGAAATCAATCCGTCCATTGTTAATTCCATCATGATGAGAAATTGAGCGAGACAAGCAAAGCAAACACAAAGAGGCTACATGAATTGATCAATGGACTGTTATCTTATTTCACTCATGGGGTAGAGAATGTGGGATCAGATGACAAACTGAAGGTGGTGTTCCATTTTCTCTCTACAACAATGCAATCTTACATTCAATGCATTCATTCATCAGCAAACAAATTCCCACAAAACAAAATTTCTTGCCGGTGCTTGGCACACGATTGGAGGCATGGGGAGGGGATCTCTATGATGAGTTCCTGTCGGAGGAGGGGATACGGTGAGGGGAGCAAGGGTTAGGCGCCTCTATCTGGCCATAAGGAGTCGCCGTTGCCGTGCCATAACCTCGGAGTTCCCCGTGTGAGCCATGGAGGCCCGCCTCCGCCTGCAAGTGCTTCGCTACGCCGCGCCGCCGCCGTTCTGCATCGAGCAGACGCATCATCCCAAGTCGTTGTAGCTGTCGCGTTGATTTGATCCAGAAGCTGTGCTCGAGCGCCGAAACGGGGGCAGCAAGCGGGCAGAGGTACGGCCGCGGAGGCGGGTGGGTTGATATCGGCAGCGGTGGTGGTTGAGGTCGGCCGCGGCGGCGAGTGGTGTGGCAGCGGCCTGGGCACACGCCAGGGTGGACCAGGGTCGACGCGATGCGCTCGAGCGCTGCAACGGGGGAAGTGAGCAGGGAGAGGTACGATCGCGGAGGCGGGTGGGTTGAGATCGGCAGCGGTGGCAATTGAGGTCGGGCGCGTCGGCGAGTGGTGTGGCGGCGGCCTGGGCACATGCCAGGGTGGCCCAGGGTCGACGGAGGAGGCGATGCGTACGGGTATAATTTTTGCAGCGAATCATTTTTTCCTTTTACGTTGCAGATAAATGATGGAGCGCGGGTTGAATAACAAAAATTACAGAGGCTTTTTTATAAAAATGCAGCGGTGGTTTTTCCAACGAAAACAATAGCCGCTTTATTATTAGGTATAGATGGCACATTCGGAATCAAATAAGTATGGAAAGTCTTCTCCCATCTCACCAGACTGATGTTATTCTTAAATGCAATATCCTTCCGTAGCAATGGAGTCCATTAGGAAGGCACGATGATTTTGATGGGCTTGAGAGGGCGACGCAACAACTCTGCAACATCGCCCCGAGCTTCAGCGAAGCCTACTTAGGACCCCTTTGTTTGGGCTACAGATTCCTGAGAATCACTTTGCTAGGGATTCCTGAGAATCAGTTGTGGCTCTGGATTCCGGAGAATCAGAATCTGGTTGTTTGTTTACTCTATTGTGTGTCAGCTTTAGGAGTTGTGGTTGTTGTGAAATGTCAGTAACGCCCTCGACTTCTTATATGTAGATTAACTGCATGTTATCCGTTTTGACTTGATAAAGTGTGAATTAGCACAAAAACACAATATATTAAAAATATGCACTAACCATAGTCTTACATACGTACACATATCATCCAAAATATTCACCATTCATCAAAGTCTCATCAAGTAATATGTGAAACTATACTTGATCCGCCATCAATCCATCAGCAATCGCATCACGAGTTGTTTTCATGGTCGCATCATCACCAACCACAATGTTCGATACATGTCCTATGGGTAGGGGATGTAAATTCCCTCGCATGTAGTTCTCATCATGATCACATTTGTCAAACTCCAAGTCATTTCTGAACTCCAATTGGCTTTTGACATCTATAAATATTCAGCATGCAAATAATGTTAACAAGATGCATATTCTATCAATTGGAACAATCATATGGCACAACACAGGCATGCTCAGGAAATAAACGCATGAAACAGACCATGAAACAATCATATGTTAATAATATTCCCCGTTTACCTTGTTCTGATGGGGATGGGGGCAGCGATGCAGCAGGAGCCGGCGACAGGGAGGGCGCAGCTGGAGGCTTGGGGGCGACGGGGCCGGAGCTGGAGGCGGGACGACAGAGGGGCCGACGACGGGGCGGGCGCAGCTGGAGGCGACGGGGCGGGCGCAGCGGGAGGCGACCGGGCCGGCGACGGGGCGGGCGCAGCTTGGTGGACGGCGGAGGGGCCAGATCCGCACGCCGGGGTGGCGACGGCCCGACGATGGCGGCGGTGGCGGCGACGGAAACCTAGAGAACGAGAGCCTCTGTTCCAGAACGAATGCGAGTTGTTTCGATGGAGAGATGAGTTTGGGTTGCGGTGGCATATCCATCGTAATAACGGTGAGAAGAGTGCCTGTATTTGGAATGGGGTAAGTGGCAGCTCGGGAATCAGCGATTTCGCTGATTCTGGCTTCCGGCTGCGTGTAGTGCATTTTTAGGAATCGATTCTACGTAGGTGTGATGCGAATCTGCTGTTTGTTTCACAATCTGATTCTCGAGGAGCTAGAATGTGGGAATCAATAGCTAAAGCCCAAACAAAGGCCACCTTAGGGGAGTTGGCTCTTCATTTTGGAGGCTGCTTGAGCCCGCGTCCTTTTTTGTGGCGCTGCCTATAATAGCCTATTTTGAACCTTGAACCTTGTGACTTGGGACGGTTGAACCTGTGGCATCACCGTTCTAAAAAAATGAATATTCACAAGTTTAAGAAAAATCACAAGATTCAAAAAACATTCTCATATTCTAGAAATGGTCACAACTTTAAAAAAAGTTTCATCAAGATTATTTTTTGGGTATTTTCATAAGCTTGCATAAGTTCAAAACAAGTTCCTAATTGCTTAAATGTTTATCATTTTTTTGAGAATTTAGTAAAAATATGAGAAGCCAAAAGAAAAAGGGAAACAGAAGAAAAAATTATAAATAAATAAACATAAAAGAGAAAGGAATTAAAGACTCACAGAAAAGAGGAAACGCAAAACTGATTGAACCTTCCCAAAATAGGTGGGGAAAACGAGCGAGGCGTTCCGGCTACCGGGCTGATCTGCATCCATGCTGATTAAACAATACGAAACAAATACCTAGAAAAATTCAAACAGCTCTAATTGTTTTGTCATAGTAGAGAATTTAGTACGTGTTGTCCGCTCCAAATTTTAAATTATTTGGACATCGGAGTAGCTCTAGGAAAAAAATACACATTTTAGGTCTTTTAAAAAAGTATTGTTCATATGCTATACTGTTCGGACCCCAATTTGTCTTTTTTTTCTGAGAACTATTCAGATGTCCAAATAATCTGAAATTTGAAGCCCATCTCACACATAAAATTATCTAACTTGTACAAAAAAATTGGAAGCTTTTGAATTTGTTTTGAAATTTTTATGAATTTATTTTTAACCGGGTGCAGATGAACCAGGGCTCAGAATTGGATATTAAGGGAAAAACCAGAATGTTCTTATTCTTTCAAAAATGGTTTAGTTTTCGTTTCATTTTTTGCTTTCCTTATTACATTTTTCCTTTTCCTACTTATTTTGTTTAACATTTTCAAATTTTTGTTCTCAACTTAAAAAACGGTTCTAATTTTCAACATTTTGTTCGCATTTTTTATTTCAATGTTCATGCTTCAAAAAATGATCCGAAATTTCAAAACAATTCTGGCTTTCATAAGGTGCACATATTTTTTTCAAATATTTATATTTGAAAAAATGTTCTCATAATCACGAAAGTACATGATTTTTCAAATATTTTCGTGTTTTGAAAAAAATCAGGGATTTAAGAAAATGTTATGGTTTACAAAAGATAAGGATTTCCAAAAAATAAAATGTTGATAGTAGCAAACTTTGCAGACTGAGTCTGTAAAACCGAGGATTGTCCTCGTTGCTGCGCAGAAGGCTTATGTCCTTAATGCACCACTCGGTGTGCTGCACCTCAAGCGTCGTCTGTAGATGTTGTGAACATCCGACATACACGTTTCTAATGACTACACGATAGTTCAGTGCAAAATACTTAATGGCTTAGAAGCAAGGCGCCGAAGACGTTTTGAAACGTCACGGAACATAAGTGATGTTCTAAAGAGATGAAATTGTGATTTCATGCTTGTTCCCTTGTTAAGAGGTGCGAGACCTCCAACAAGATTCTTTGTCCACAAAGTAAAGGAGAAAAGCTCAATCGTTGAGCGTGTGCTCAGATTGTCTGGGTACGACAATCGCTTGAATCAAGTGGGAGTTAATCTTCCAGATGAGATAGTGATAGTTCTCCAAAGTCACTGCCACCAAGCTGTGAGAGCTTCGTGATGAACTATAACGTATCAAGGATAGATACAATGATCCTTGAGCGATTCGCGATGTTTGACACTGCGAAAGTAGAAATCAAGAAGGAGCATCAATAGTTGATGGTTTGTAAAACCACTAAGTTTCAAGAAAGGCAAGGGCTAGAATGGATACTTCATGAAACAGCAAAACAGTTGCTGCACTAATGAAGAGACCCAAGATTAAACCCAAACCTGAGACTAAGTGCTTCTGTAATGAGGGGAACAGTCACTGAGGCGGAGCAACTCTAGATACTTGGTAGATAAGAAGGCTGGCAAAAGTCAAAAGAAGTATATTTGATATACATGATGTTGATGTGTACTTTACTAGTACTCCTAATAGCACGAGGGTATTGGATACCGGTTCGGTTGCTAAGTGATTAGTGACACGAAATGAAAGCTACAGCATAAACGGAGACTAACTAAAGGCAAGGTGACGATACGTGTTGAAAGTGTTTCCAAGGTTGATATGATCAAACGTCGCACACCCCCTCTACCATCGGGATTGGTGTTAAACCTAAATAATTGTTATTTGGTACTTGCGTTAAGCATGAACATGATTGGATCGTGTTTATTGCAATATGATTATTCATTTAAAGAGAATAATGGTTACTCTATTTGCTTGAATAATCACCTTCAATGGTTTATTGAATCTCGATCATAGTGTTACACATGTTCATGATATTGGTGCCAAAAAGATACGAGGTAATGGTGATAGTACCACTTACTTGTGGCACTGCCGCTTGAGTCATGTTGGTATAAATTGCATGAAGAGGCTCCATGTTGATGGATCTTTATACTCACTTGCTTTTGAATCACTAGTGACATGCAAATCATACCACATGAGCAAGGCCTTGTTTTCATTGAGATGAAACAAGATAGTAACTTGTTGGCAGTGATACATTTTGATGTATGCAATCCAATGGGTGCTGAGGCACGCAGTGGATATCATTATGCTCTTACTTCAATGACGATTTGAGTAGATACAAGAGTATTCACTTAATGAATCACAAGTCTGAAATATTGAAAAGTTCAATTCTGTTTCAGAGTGAAGTTCGTCGTAACAAGAGGATAAACTTTCTACGATATGATCATAGAAATGAATATCTGAGTTACGAGTTTTGTTACGCAGTTAAGACAATGTGGAAATTGTTTCGCAGTTCATGCCACCTGGAACATCATAGTGTGATGATGTGTCTGAACGTCATAGCCACGCACTATTTGGTATGGTGCATGCTATGATGTCTCTTATCGAATTACCACTATTGTTTATGGGTTATGCATTAGAGACAACCGCATTCACTTTAAAATAGGGCACCGCGTATTTTCGTTGAGATGACACAGTATAGACTGAGGTTTAGAGAAATCTAAACTGTCGTTTCTTGAAAGTTTGGGGCTTCGACACTTATGTGAAAAAGTTTCAGTCTGATAAGCTTGAACCCAAAGCGGATAAATGCATCTTCATAGGATATCCAAAACAGTTGGGTACATCTCCTATCTCAGATCCGAAAGCAAAGTGTTTGTTTCTAGAAACGGATCCTTTCTCGAGGAAAGGTTTCTCTCGAAATAATTGAGTGGGAGGATGGTAGAACTTGATGAGGTTATTGAACCATCACTTCAACCAGTGTGTAGCAGGGCGCAGGAAGTTGTTCATGTGGCGTCTACACCAATTGAAGTGAAAGCTGATGATGGTGATCATCGAGCATCGGATCAAGTTACTACAAGCCTCGTAGGTTGACAAGGTCGCGTACTACTGCAGAGTGGTACGGTAACCCTGTCTTGGAGGTCATGTTGTTGAGCAACAATGAACCTACGAGTTATGGAGAAAGCAATGGTGGGCCCGGATTCCGACAAATGGCTGGAAGCCATGAAATCCGAGAGAGGATCCATGTATGAAAACAAAGTGTAGACTTTGGAAGAACTACTTGATGGTCATAGGACTATTGAGTAAAGATGGATCTTTAAAAGGAAGACAGACGATGATGGTGATAAGTCACTATTAACAAAAGCTCGACTTGTCGCAAAGATGTTTCTGACAAGATCAAACACTTGACTATGATGAGACTTTCTCACTCGTAGCGATGCTAAAAGTCTGTTCGAATTATGTTAGTAGTTGCTGCATTATTTATGAAATATTGCACGTAGGATGTCAAAACATTGTTTCCTCGACGGTTTCCTTGAGCAAACATTGTATGTGATACAACCAGGAGGTTTTGTCGATCCTAAAGATACTAGCAAGTATGCAAGCTCCAGCGATCCTTCAATGGACTGGTGCAAGCATCTCGGAGTTGGAATATACACTTTGATGAGATGATCAAAGATTTTGGGTTTGTACAAGCTTTATGAGAAACTTGTATTTCCAAAGAATTGAGTGGGAGCACTATAGAATTTCTGATAAGTATATGTGGTTGACATATTGTGGATCAGAAGTAATGTAGAATTTCTGTAAAGCATACAAGGTTGTTTGAAAGGAGTTTTTCAAAGGAATACCTGGATTGCGCTACTTGAACATTGAGCATCAAAGATCTATGGAGATAGATCGAAAGCGCTTAATAGAAGTTTCAACAAGATGCATGCCTTGACAAGTTTTTGAAGGAGTTCAAAATAAATCAACAAAGAAGGAGTTCTTCGTTGCGTTGTAAGGTGTGAATTTGAGTAAGACTCAAAACCCGACTCCAGCAGAATAAAGAGAATAGATGAAGGTCGTCTTCTATGCCTTAGCCGTAGACTCTAAAGTATGCCATGCTGAGTACCGCACCAGATGTGTGCCTTGCAGCAAGTCTGTTAAGAGGTACAAAGAGTGATCCAAGATTGAATCACTGATCAGCGTTGAAAGTTATCCTTAGTTACTAAATAGACTAATGATTTTTTTTTCTCGATTATGTAGGTGGTTAAAGAGTTTGTCGTAAAGGGTTACGTCGATGCAAGCTTTGACACTAATCCGAATAACTATGAGTAGTGAAACAGATTCGTATAGTAAAGTAGATATTTGGAGCATTTCCGAATAGCACGTAGTAGCAGCATCTATAAGATGACATAAGGATTTGTAAAGAATGCACGGATCTGAAAGTTTCAAAACCGTTGACTAAAACCTCTCTCACGAGCAAGACGTGATCAGACCCCAGAACTATATGGGTGTTGGATTCGTTGAAATCACATGGTGATGTGAACTAGATTATTGACTCTAGTGCAAGTGGGAGACTGTTGGAAATATGCCCTAGAGGCAATAATAATTAGTTATTATTATATTTCTTTGTTCATGATAATCGTTTATTATCCATGCTATAATTGTATTGATTGGAAACACAATACTTGTGTGGATACATAGACAAAACACTGTCCCTAGTAAGCCTCTAGTTGACTAGCTCGTTGATCAAAGATGGTCAAGGTTTCCGGGCCATAGGCAAGTGTTGTTACTTGATAACGGGATCACATCATTAGGAGAATCATGTGATGGACTAGACCCAAACTAATAGACGTAGCATGTTGATCGTGTCATTTTGTTGCTACTGTTTTCTGCGTGTCAAGTATTTGTTCCTATGACCATGAGATCATATAACTCACTGACACCGGAGGAATGCCTTGTGTGTATCAAACGTCGCAACGTAACTGGGTGACTATAAAGATGCTCTACATGTATATCCGAAGGTGTTCGTTGAGTTAGTATGCATCGAGACTGGGATTTGTCACTCCGTGTGACGGAGAGGTATCTCGGGGCCCACTCGGTAATACAACATCACACACAAGCCTTGCAAGCAATGTGACTTAGTGTAAGTCACGGGATATTGTATTACGGAACGAGTAAAGAGACTTGCCGGTAAACGAGATTGAAATAGGTATGCGGATACTAACGATCGAATCTCGGGCAAGTAACATACCGAAGGACAAAGGGAATGACATACGGGATTATATGAATCCTTGACACTGAGGTTCAACCGATAAGATCTTCGGAGAATATGTAGGATCCAATATGGGCATCCAGGTCCCGCTATTGGATATTGACCGAGGAGTCACTCGGGTCATGTCTACATAGTTCTCGAACCCGCAGGGTCTGCACACTTAAGGTTCGACGTTGTTTTATGCGTATTTCAGTTATATGGTTGGTTACCGAATGTTGTTCGGAGTCCCGGATGAGATCCAGGACGTCACGAGGAGCTCCGGAATGGTCCGGAGGTAAAGATTGATATATAGGAAGTCCTGTTTTGGTCACCGGAAAAGTTTCGGGCTCATCGGTAGTGTACCGGGAGTGCCGGGAGGGGTGCCGGGGACCATCGGGAGGGGTGTCACGCCCCAAGGGGTCTCATGGGCTATGGGAAGAGATAAACCAGCCCCTAGTGGGCTGGAATAAGTTCCCACTAAGGCCCATAAGGTTTGAGAAGGAAAAAACACAAGGTGGAAAGAGTTTCAAGTGGGAAGGTGGAATCCTACTCCAAGTAGGATTGGAGTAGGACTCCTCCACCTCCAATTTCGGCCAAACCTTGAGGGTTTGAGGCTGCCTCTTCCCTCCCCCTCCCTCCTATATATACTGAGGTATTAGGGCTGATTTGAGACAACTTTTGCCACGACAGCCTGACCACATACCTCCACGGTTTTACCTCTAGATCGCGTTTCTGCGGAGCTCGGGCGGAGCCCTGCTGAGATTAGATCACCACCAACCTCCGGAACGCCGTCACGCTGCCGGAGAACTCATCTACCTCTCTCTTGCTGGATCAAGAAGGCCGAGATCATCGTCGAGCTGTACGTGTGCTGAACGCGGAGGTGCCGTCCGTTCGGCACTAGATCGGATCGGATCGTGGGACGGATCGCGGGACGGTTCGTGGGACGGTTCGCGGGGCGGATCGAGGGACGTGAGGACATTCCACTACATCAACCGCGTTTCTTAACGCTTCTGTTGTGTGATCTACAAGGGTACGTGGATCGGAAATCCCCTCTCGTAGATGGACATCACCATGATAGGTCTTCGTGCGCGTAGGAAATTTTTTGTTTCCCATGCGACGTTCCCCAACAGTGGCATCATGAGCTAGGTTCATGCATAGATGTCTTCTCGAGTAGAACACAAAAGTTTTTGTGGGCGGTGATGTGCGTTTTGCTGCCCTCCTTAGTCTTTTCTTGATTCCGCGGTATTGTTGGATCGAAGCGGCTCGGACTGACATTACTCGTACGCTTACGAGAGACTGGTTTCATTGCTACGAGTAACTCCGTTGCTCAAAGATGACCGGCGAGTGTCAGTTTCTCCAACTTTAGTTGAATCGGATTCGACCGAGGAGGTCCTTGGATGAGGTTAAATAGCAATTCATATATCTCCGTTGTGGTGTTTGCGTAAGTAAGATGCGATCCTACTAGATACCCATGGTCACCACGTAAAACATGCAACAACAATTAGAGGACGTCTAACTTGTTTTTGCAGGGTATCCTTGTGACGTGATATGGCCAACGATGTGATGTGATATATTGGATGTATGAGATGATCATGTTGTAATAGTTAATATCGACTTGCACGTCGATGATACGGCAACCGGCAGGAGCCATAGGGTTGTCTTTAAACTAACGTTTATGCTTGCAGATGCGTTTACTATATTGTTAGGACGTAGCTTTAGTAGTAATAGCATGAGTAGCACAACAACCCCGATGGCGACACGTTGATGGAGATCATGGTGTGACGCCGGTGACAAGAAGATCGTGCCGGTGCTTTGGTGATGGAGATCAAGAAGCACAGGATGATGGCCATATCATGTCACTTATGAATTACATGTGATGTTAATCCATTTTGCACCTTATCTTGCTTAGAACGACGGTAGCATTATGAGGTGATCTCTCACTAAAATTTCAAGATAAAATTGTGTTCTCCCCGACTGTGCACCGTTGCGACAGTTCTTCGTTTCGAGACACCACGTGATGATCGGGTGTGATAGACTCAACGTTCACATACAACGGGTGCAAAAAAGTTGCATACGCGGAATACTCGGGTTAAGCTTGACGAGCCTAGCATGTGCAGACATGGCCTCGGAACACATGAGACCGAAAGGTCGAACATGAATCGTATAGTTGATATGATTAGCATAGAGATGCTTACCACTGAAACTATTCTCGACTCACGTGATGATCGGACTTGAGATAGTGGATTTGGATCATGTACCACTCAAATGACTAGAGAGATGTACTTTTTGAGTGAGAGTTCTTAAGTAATATGATTAATTGAACTAATTGTCATGAACATAGTCTAATGGTCTTTGCGAATTACGATGTAGCTTTCGCTTTAGCTCTACTATTTTTATATGTTTCTAGAGAAAATTTAGTTGAAAGTTGATAGTAGCAAACTTTGCAGACTGAGTCTGTAAAACCGAGGATTGTCCTCGTTGCTGCGCAGAAGGCTTATGTCCTTAATGCACCACTCGGTGGGACGGATCGCGGGACGGTTCGTGGGAAGTGAGGACGTTCCACTACATCAACCGCGTTTCTTAACGCTTCTGCTGTGTGATCTACAAGGATACGTAGATCGGAAATCCCCTCTCGTAGATGGACATCACCATGATAGGTCTTCGTGCGCGTAGGAAATTTTTTGTTTCTCATGCGACGTTCCCCAACACTTTCGTCTATAACTTCATGGTTTGTTTTAGACTTTTTTCGAATAGGAAATGAGAAAGGAAACTAGCGCTCATGCGCATTGCAGATCCGATCTTTCCCAACAATAGGAACTATATGCTTGCTCGCTCGGTCCGCTTCTTTGTTCGCTACCCAGTTCACTTTTGAGTACCGAGCTTTTGCCACAACTCTTTGACCATTGTCTTTTAGAAAATCTTGATGCATTATAAACAAGAATCTGAAAAGAGTTTGTCTATATGAGAAAAAAGTTCTTTTAGGAAAAATTGATGCATTAAAAACAAGAATTTGAAAAAAGTTCGTCTATATGAGAAAAAAAATAGGAATTCAAAGTTTGCGCATTTGGAAAATGTTAATGGGTTTGAATCAAATTTTGTAGTATTAAAAATAAAGTGCATGGATTTGAAAAATAATTCACGATTTATATTCAAGCTGTTTTGTCGTTATTTGGTTTTGCTTACTAGTATCAGTATGGTCGTGTACAATTTTCCATTTCTCCTCTATTTAAGGTTCAGTTAGGTGTTTATTGAATTTTTCACTTTTAAAAAAATCTGAATTATTTTGTGCAGGTAAACAAGGATCAAGGATCTTAACCGGCAAACCAATAAGAGTGTCATCAATTGAGAGGAGCACCACATTATGTGGGTGGACATGTGAAATGCTCAGAGGAATGCTCGAGTTGAAACTGATCAAACACCAGACAGTGACGAGGCGGCATATTTAAGGTATTTGGAGTGGATGCGTAAAGAGTACAGAGTTATCCACAAGGGTGCTTGGACTCGTTCGGATTGCTTGGACTTACTGTCAAGTGAGGCTGCTGATGCTGCGTTGAACAATTCTATTAGGGAGACAGTTGGAGTGCATCTTGACTATATTCCTCTCCATAACCGAGTGGTACGTCCCTCCTTTGAAATATGAGCATGTGTAATTTATTCGTGGGTGGTGTGTCATATATGTTTTATCCAGGGCATGGAGCTATGGAGATGTATCAATGATAGTAATGTGGTGCTTGGCCGTGCCCCAGGTCCAAAAACAGACGGGCTTGTTAGAACTACTCTGCAAGTTAGATGTCTTGTTAACCTTTGTTTTATTTGTCGTAGCTCTGTTAGCATATTAACATGTCAGTGTCTTTTCATTGTGCAAAATGTCGCTAATCGATGCCGCACACTAGCCGCTTTACTGTCTTGTCACGGTGTTTCATCCACCGATGTGCGCGCACGTGGTCAGAACAGAATTGTGCATTCTTCCGCTCGTCCGTCTTCCAGCCGACCACGTGTTTCTACCGATCGTCCGTCTTCCAGCCGACCACGTGCTTCTTCGAGCCAGACACATATCGAGGAAGTTGAAGAAGAAGAGGAGACACACAACGAGGCCGCGGATCCGGACTTCATTGAGTTTGGGGCTTCGCAGATGGAAGACGCTCCGCAACCAAGTCAACCTACTCAGTCGATGGAAGAAACACGTCAAGCTAGCTCAAGGAACATCCGACGTCCTGGCTGGCAGAACACTCGACAGGACTATGTCACTAAGGGCAAGATGGCTGCGAAGAGAGGGAGGAATTGAAGTACACACAATGGAGTTTTGTGAACTTGGCTTGTAGTTTGAAGTATGAACTATTAGTGTCATGTCATGCTAGTATGAACTTGTCTTATGGAGTTTTATGTAGTTTGAAGTATGAACTATGAACTTGGCTTATGGAGTTTTATGTAGTTTGAAGTATGAATTATGAACTTGGCTTATGGAGTTTTACGAACTATGAACTTGGCTTATGGAGTTTTATGAACTAGTGAACTTGTCATGCTGTTTAGACTCTAAATATTTCGGTATAAACTGTAAATATTTGGTATAGATTGTCAATATGTCATGCTAGTTTGAAGTATGAACTATAAACTAGCAAAACAGGCCAAAAACGTCAGCCTAGTTGGCGTTTCTAGTAGAGTCTGCAATGCCATGCAATCATGGCGTTTCCAAGCACTATGCAAACGCTGCCAGAGAACAAGTGTGGCACCTACTGGTTTAAGGGAACGCCAATGCTTCCTTGGCGTTTTGACAGGAGGCAGAAACGCTAACAAGGCTGGCGTTTCACGTAGAGTCTGCAACGCCAGGCAACCGTGGCATTTCCTACCTATATGCAAACGCTGCCAGACGACTAGTGTGACATCTACTGGTTTAAAGGAATGCCACAACTTCTCTGGCGTTTTGACCGTGCTTCTCACAAGTCTCATGAGCCATTTCTAGTTGTCTTGGTTCTCCACTGACACCTAAGCAAATGCCACAGGCAACACCTGATCATTAGCATCATGTGCCATTGCTATCATTAGTGTGCCCTTGTATTTGCATGTGAGGCATGTTCCATCTATAGACAAAATCGAACGACAATGCTCAAAAGTTGCAATGCATGGGCCAATCGTCCAAAAGGCACAACGAAACACTCCTTCAATATCTTGGACATACTCGTACATTCCAGGGATTCTATAGGCCATCACGCCCAGCAAACGGGGTAGCATGTTGTACGCCTCTTCCCATTCACCGTACAACATCCTAAAAGCGACTTGTTTGGCCTTCCATGTCTTCCTGTACTTGACCTTATATCCAAACCTCTCGTAAACCCAACTCATCAACAACTTCACTTTAATGGTTGGATCCTCATCTATATGTTTCTGGTATTTATAACCGATGAATTCCGAGGTTAGCTGACGATGTGTCGTCGGTGCTTCATCAGTCGGCGGTGTGCATTGGTGAGTTGCACTGCAACTACTTATCTTCCACCAACCATCTTTCCCGAGTCTTCCATTGACTTTCCATTTGCATTCTTCTACCTCGCATTTCACGGTGTATTGCTTGTGGCAGTCCGAGTGCACAACTATGAAAGGCCTGTAGTGTTTGACGACATACTCACACAACCACATCTTGAATTCTAGCATGTGCTCAAACATCGAACCTTTCTTTAGGTAAGACGTAGAAATCGCGTTAGGTGTGCTACTTGGGAATATTCTAGCCTCAATTGTCTTGCTCATGCCACCATCGACTATAGCCTTATCTGCAAGGCTAACATCACAAAACAAGGGAACTTTGTGATCCCTACCGGTGATTTTTGTATACCACTCCGCTTCTTTCTCAGTGAAGCCATCCTCGTCCAACTCATTCACCGGGCCTTCATCATCCGACTCATCCACACAAGCACCCTGATACACAATGTGAGGATCCATGTCATCATGCCTTACTTGAGCCTCTACGTCACCAACAATGTTGTGGTGCCTCTCATACTCTTCGTCAGAGTCATGACCATCATCTTTGATCGGTGCACTACCTCCGAACTCATATTGGGGATACTCATTGGCTTCCATTGCAACTTTATGCTCAACAATAGGTGCCACACCACTATACGGGTTCAAATCATCTACTAAGGGTTGGTTCAAGTCAACATGAAAAAGAGGAGCATTGACCACCATACTAGCAAACACTTCGAGTGACTTGACTATCGAGGATGCAACAACCTCCTTGTATGCAACCCAATGCAAATTGGACTTGATAGGCATTGTCTTCATTCGACACTTGTGTGCCGACCCAACATCATATCTTCCTAATAATTCTACTTGGTCACTTGGATCAACCCACTTCAATCTTATCCGAGTTTCTGCCACAACCTCTTCATAAGTAGGACTCTCAAGAAATGTCAACACTTCCTCATATTTGTCAACAATATCAACATTCAAGAATGCCTCTTTGTCAACATAACGAATATTCACAATCTTATTCATCTAAAAAAGGGAACAAAATTACCAATGTTAAGTATTACACATTCCTAACAAAACAACTAACAAAACATTACCCAAACCCTAACCCTTCTCCATCCAAATTAGGCATTACCCAAACCTTAACCCTAACACTAAATCTTATCAATAATCATAAACCAACTAATACAATGCAACATAAATGGAACAACTATACTCATTAGTAGATAAACTAACAACATCTATACTAATTATTGCAAAAACTATACTCATTATTAGGGCTACAACACATGAGAAAAAAACCCACCCAAATAGATAATTCCAACCAATAAAAAATGAGGAGATGAAGAAGATTACCTCAAGCAACGCAAATGATACCGGATCCACATACCAAACTAATCCTTTTGAAAGGATTTGAGAGGGGAGAAATGGGGGAAAAGCGGCTGCAGCTTGGGGAGATAAGAGAGTGAGAGTGGTGGAAGAAGAGAGTGAGTCGTGAGTGGAGGGTGGCCCCATAATAAATAGGCAGGAAGAAACGCCATAGCTTTTTGCGTTGCACTGCTTGCCAGAAACGCCAGACAACCATGACGTTGCAAGGAAATAAAAACGCCACGATAGACTGACGTTAGGGTGGTGGTAAGAAATGCCACACTTGAGTGGCGTTTTGTAGTGGGACAGCAACGCCATGGCTTGTGGCGTTTCACAAAAGGTTAGATCGTGATTTTTTTTTTCAAACCGGGTTCATTTTGTGCATAACTTCAACAAAAAGGTTAGAACAGTGAAAAAATCCGGAACGGTACCAACTCGTACATTACATTAGGATAGGAGTAGAGAGATGCATCACAATAAATAGACTATCTTATAATCGAATATTGCTTTTGGCTCCCGAGCTCACTGGAGGCCTTTAAATTCAAACTTCAAATTCAATGAAAATTTGTATTTTAATGTTTCAAAAAATTCTGAAAAAATACATAGATAGATGAAGGTATAATACACAAGTGTGTAAATTTTCAGAACAAAATACGTTGAAATGAGGGCTGTGCAAAAAAGACAAATCTGAGGTTGTTTAACACATGTTACTATTCATCATTTCAGACCATGAATTTGTCTTTTTTGTACAGATCACGTTTTAAAGTAATTTGATCTGAAATTTCACACACATGTAGGTTACATCCTTACATACATGCATATTTTTTTCACAATTTTTTGAACCATAAAAAATTGAATTTGAATTTTTCAAAAATAAAGGCCTCCATGAAGCACAGCCTCCAAAACACCATTCTCATCTTATAATACTCTATAATACGGATGTAATATCATACATTACAATCATATGCATGATACTAATAAGATATGATGCTTTCTATTACAACCAGCCTTATTTCTCTTCAGGTTTGACCTGTCTGTGTCATCACGAATTTCAACGCATTAGGATTAAAGAGTTATCTTCTTCCTCAAGACTGAACTTGAGAGCCACGAAGAGGCGCAAACCACTTGAAATTTTTGTCATTGTTTATAAAAAAATAGTTTTTATTCATTTATTTATTTGCTTCCTATTTATCGAGCTCACTTGAGCTCGGGAGCAGAAGGACAGTTTCCTCTTAAAATCTACACCGGCAATCTCCAAGGCCGCGATTGTATGTTGGAGGAATTGATCATCCAACTGATGATCAAAATTAGCACGAATTAGAAATGCCATCGAATCAGGGAAAGATAAGAGGTTTGGGTAAGAAGACAACTGCTGCTGAGATTGGTAATGACACGTGTCAGACTCATAGACAGGTCCAACCTGGAGAGAAATCAGGTCCTCGTAGAATTTTTGCCCCCTACCCAGACTTGACTAGTAGGTTAGTATGATCGTTTTACATTATCTAAAAAATAGTATCCTAGTTTTACGCTATGAATACATAATTAACTTTTTCATATATATTTTTTGATGTATATTTTACTCATATACATTGTACAATTTTTGTATACAATAAAAACATTTTCTATACATATTTAACTTATTTCATATGTGTGATTAACATTTTTCCAATTTATATGTAAAATAATTTTTATAATAGATGTATGCAAAAAAGTTATAAGCAAAATAGAAAAATAAACAAAAAAAGTGAAAGAAAGGGACGAAAAAGTAACGTTGAAAGGCCTGTTGTCCTCGCTTGGCCGGTCTGTCGCATGAAGCGCGACATACTCGCACCCATGTATAGAGTCCACCGAGTACACGGCTAGCTTCTAGTATTACACCCAGCGCAGGACTTGCAAGTTCGAACGATTACTAGTTTTTTTTTCTATTTTAATTTTGCTTGCAAATTGAAATGTCCTAAATACAAACATTTCATAAATTAACTAAATTTGTTTTAAAATGTTCACCGTACATGTTGAAATGTTCACACAGAGTGGAAAAATGTTCGAGCAAACTTTATAAAATTTTGATAGGATTGAATTTTTTTTCATACCATTTAAAAAATTGGCATAATTTTTTATAAAAGCTGATGACCTAAAAAATCATGAGATTATAATTGGAAAATACATGTTTGTGACATTCTTTTAAAAAACAATATACAATATATATTTTTGCCTAACTTTAAAAAATGGTTCCTCACATTACAAAGGAATGTTCACGTGATTCAAAAATATATTCATGTACATTTTCTAAGAACAATTATACAAAATTAAGAAATGGTCACATAGTTAAAAAACATTAGTCGGATCATTCAAAGAAATGCTCATAGTGTATTTGACAAAAATGTTTAACATGTATTCAAGAAAAGTTCAAACAAGTATTTGGAAAAAAATCTACATTTTGAAGAAAAAATAATGTAATTTTAAATAGATGTTTCCTAATATTCATAAAAAGCTCTACTTTAATTTCATAAACTCAATATGCTCTCGAATGTTCTACGATAAGCTGCACCTAGAAAAATTTCCATACACTCTAGGAATTTCTTTTTTACACTTGCCTCTCTAGAACCACTTTACAGATATTTGAGCAAGCCCAAGTAGACATGAACATAAATACAGTATTTTTGTGTGTGGGTAGTTTGAAAAAGGAAATAAACCAAAAGTTACACATGATAATTAAGTCATATTGCAACTATGAACGTGGTTTCTACTTTGATTAGCAGTGCACAGAACAAGATGTCTTGGGCATAGCTTTTTGTCACACTTATTTTGTGACGCCCGCAACGCAATAGTCTTCCAACATACGTATTCAGCTGGCCACTATCATCTCTAACATAATTGGTGTTGTAACAATTGACATCCTAGACTACAAATTATAGTTTGTGGAGTATATAGCAGTCAAAACTTGCAAGGCAAGAAACTTTATGTAAGTTTTTGACTTTGACTTGATCACACACAAAAAATACTGGGAATGCAGTTTCTTATTTTACCTGCATGAATTTGACTTGGTCACTACTATTCGGGCCGGTCAGAGATCCGGGTCAAACGAAGAATACATTCGTTTTGTTCGGATTTGGTGTGGCAATGGGACGGCGTCCGTCCGGATTATTTAATGCGTTGGTGGTGCGTCCAACGCAGAACGCACGGCCTCATTTTGTGTACATACATTTCTTTCGTCGCATTTATTATTATTTTTATGAACAATTTTTTTGATACATTGGAGTATACTCATCAAATCTTGACTACAATACAAACCCAAAGAAAATAAGAACTATAAAAAACATCTTAAAAGATATTCAATTTTCATAACTGCTTCCATAAGCTGGATTAGTATTTTCTCGATCCCTGCTTCATTGTTGATTAGAGGATTTTTTATCTTGCATGCTTATTTTTTCTTTAAATCTAAAGAATTAGACATTGCTTCTTCGCATCTAGTCTCATCTCTAGTCTCTATTCTAGCAATAAGTGTACACATATGTATCAAATTTCATTCTTTTTTTAATACCAAAAGTTACGTCCTTCCTACACAATAAAAAAAAAGTATAAGCAAAACGCGCCGAATCCAGGCTAAACTAGCACATACCCCATCGTTTTTGCACTTAACGAATCCACATCCTAAATGTTTCAGCGTTGTAGACACGCGGCGCACGACCTTTCATGAACATTCGTTGCACTTTACGAGCAGCAACGGTGTGCCGACAAGCCTTTGGGCCAGCACCGAGCCCAGACGACGAATGTCGGCGTATTTATCAGCGAACCGACGACGCAGTAGCTCCGAGCAGCTAGAGGTGGTGTCAATACTTGCATGGGTCCTCGGGGCGTTATCGGGGTTGTGCGGTCCGCTACCCGGCCAATCCATGCCACGGCGCGGGCCCCAACAATTGGGTGAGCTCAAATCCGGACGGATTCACTCCAAATCAGGCCGCCGGATGCGCTGGAATCAGGCGGTCGGGGTTCTACAACTCGGGTGTCGAGAAAACGGGAGCGACGACAAGGGTAGGGGGCGAGCATGCGGTTGTTCTAGATGCGGGTTCATTAAACCCCTCTTAATCATAAAGGCACCATGAGCCCCAAGGAGAGGGGTTTATCAATGTCTCAACTCTCAACGACACGTGGAACCGAAATCTCGTCCCTTCCTCCACGAGCTCAAGGGTGGCGGGATGAGGATGTCGTCCATAAAACATAGGTATTCTTGTCATTGCATCTTCAAGGACAAGGCAAGTGGCGAGAAGGACGAGGTAGCCGGCGCCACCGACGGCATCAAGTGGGCGAGAAGGATCATCAAGCTTGTACAGTTGTGAGTTGTGACGTTGTGCAAGGCAACGCATAAGTTGCCGAGCACGCCGATGGTCTGTCCCAGTACCCACCGGCGAAAACACAACCCCCACCCCCCGGAGGCGTAACAATAATCCTAGTTAACTGAGTTTCGCCCCAGGGCCGGCCAGACCAGCCAAGGTTTCCCTTGACCCCCACTAGTAGAAATAAGGGCTTTCGTCCCAACTCGAAAAACACATTAGTCCCGGTTCCTTTACGAACCGGGACTAATGTTAGTATTAGTCCCGGTTCGAGCGGCAAAGGCGCCGGTCGGGCATTAGTCCCGATTCAAATGGGACCTTTAGTCCCGGTTCGTGTCTCAAACCGGGACTAAATGGTTTGGAGGATTTAGTCCCGGTTCGTGTCTTGGACCTTTAGTCCCGGTTCGTGTCTCGAACCGGGACTAAAGGGTTTGGAGGATTCAGTCCCGGTTGGTGTCTTGAACCGGGACTAAAGGGTAGACCTTTAGTCCCGGTTCGTGACACGAACCGGGACTAAAGGTGTTCAGATTTTTTTTTTCTGTTTTTGAATTCTTGTTTGTAGTTTCTGTTTTAAATTGCTTATATCTTTTAGGATATTTGATGTTTTTGATTGATTCTTTTTGCATTAGATTCAAAATTTTGTCTAGTTTCTGTTTGTGCCATTAGTTTTCAAATTTGAATGGTTTAAATTTGCTTCAAACCCAGTTTTTGAATAACTTGAGTTTACAAATAGTTTTTAATTTAATTCGTTTTGCTCCCACTCATGTGTTAGATTGTTGTCATAGTAAGATTTATTTGATTATTTTTAGAATAATTTAAATTAGAATTTTAATTAAAGAAATATTGTTTTGCTTATATAGTTGTTTTAGTCATTTAATTGTTGTTTTTATTATTATTTTTAGTTAGTTCTTTCTGTAGATTTTAACATGTTGTAGTATGGTGCATATTTTAAAATCCTTTGAGATGTTGTTAGGTTTTAGTGTCTAGTCGGTATAGAAATTTTGAGATACGAATTTTGACCGTTTTTGCAAAAAAAGGAAAAAAAATAAACGGCCATAACTTTTGCTTACGACGTCCAAAAAAAATTAATATATAAAAAAAAACTAGAAAAAATGGTACTCGATTTCACCCGGGCTTGCCCGGTGAAGTTTTCTCACATGCTCAAAATTCCAAATGGAAAAAAAGTTTTTTCAAAAAGAAGTCTTTTCCAAAAAAAGAAAAATAATTTTATTTAAAAATATTGGGTTGTTTTCATTGAAATTCACTATTATTGTTACTTATTAAGTTTATTTTAATAATTGTTTGTAATTCAAAAAATTAAATCATGTGACATGACATCAAGACCCAAGTTGTTTAGGATTGATAGCTTACTATTGTTAGGAAAACAACAAGTGCACACTTGGCAACTAGGGGCGATAGATCCAGAAAGTTAAGCGTGCTCGGGCTGAAGAAGTGAAAGGATGGGTGATCGGCCGGAAAGTTAGACGATTTGAAATAAGTGATCCACACTAGAGCAGTGAGGATGGGTGATTAGAGAATAAATTGTCAAATAATTCAAAGATTAGAAAATTGAAATAAAATTTAAAAAATATTCAAAAAAAATTTAAAGAAAAATCTACCTTTTCGGATAAAAAAAACAGACGGATCCTTTAGTCTCGGTTCGTAAGTAGAACCGGGACTAAAGGTACTCCCTGCGAAGCTGCCACGTGGAGCACCTTTGGTACCGGCTTGAAACAGCACCGGGACTAGTGCCCAAATACACCACGAGGGCTAACCACCATCGGATCCGGTAGACGCAAGCCATCGGGACGTCTAGAGAGGCAGTAGGACCAAGGAGAACCTCCAAAGCTGACGCAATAGAGCACCACACCGCAATCGGACTCCAGCAGCGACACGCCGCCCGCGCGGCCGAGCCCACTGGACAGTGTCTCCTGCGGACGACGCCAGCCGCCGGACAAAGCCACCTCGCCGGCTGGGCCGCCGCCCATGAAGCACAGGTCTTCGATGTGAGCCTCTGGCCCACAGGCCATGAAGATCGATCGGAGCACCGAGATCCAAAAAAAAATAAATCAAAAAGGCGTTCTGACGTACATACACATAACAAAAAGGCTTCCTAGTAGGATCAAACATAACATACTCCAGCTTTTAGCAACTGGCAACCGCAAACCGAACCAAACTTGGGACGTGGAAAGGCGGAATTTCATGTACTAGGAATTAGCCAATGCAACGTGGGTGAATGAACAAACAAAACCACACTTGGAATTTCATGCACAACACACTTTGCCCTCTTGTCATCTTCGTAACATAAAAAAAAAAGGAGCCCTCTCGGCCATTTTTTTTTCACGTGGATTTGCTAGCATGTTCCACTACGTGCATGATCGGTTTTTCGGCTCCATGCCATCGGTGAAAAGACGACGCACTAACGCACGTGCCATTGGCAACATATACATTAGTTGGCTCTAAAATGTTCTATTGAGCTGCAGCTAGCACCTAGACTAAGGTTCATATTATCTAGGAACATATATTTTCTTACACTCATTTTTCCATGTCTTCTTTCCAGATATTTGATCGTGCTTAAATGGATGTGAACATATATAATGTATGGGCAACACCTAATTTGTTGTACTTCGGCTACGAAAATAGATCAAAAAATTGTGAGGTTAACCAAGTCATATTGTAAATGGGAACATGCTTTCTATTTTTGTTTTATTGCAATGTGCAACCCCGTTCACAAAATCTGACACCATGGACATATACACCTGAAAAATAATTAAATATATATAACAATTGATGTTGCTTCAAATTTTTAGATAGCGAGTTTAAAGATCGTATCTGTTGAGGTGTCTCAAAATAATTTTCTAATTACTACTCCCTCCGTCTCAAAATAATTGTCTCAACTTTGTACTACTCTAGTATAAATTTGTACTAAGCTTAAGATATTTATTTTAAGACAGAGGGAGTATAATTTATTGGGTTTTATACATATAATAAATGGTTAATCATATATTTTGGGTATCATATTAATATAAAGAGTGACATGATTTTGTGAAACTAAATGACTAAGTTAGAATATTCTAACATGAGGAGACACACATTAATATAATTAAACATTTTCGTTAGAAATGAGTGACAAATCACTTGTGAATATGAAGTTTATATTCGACAAATCATATACTTATGTTGTAATCATTGTTGTTGAGAGGACGGTTCATAATATAAGTAACTCAAATAACAAGGATTCGTCCATCCGCGTCTATTATGTATGCATATCCACTTATAACTCTTCTCTAATTATGCTAGAGTACAAGTTTTCGCTACCAAATATGGAGTAAACACCTCTCATGTACTCCAATAAATATTAGTTAATCATACATGTGTTTCCATAAACGACGATCAAAATATAGACACTGAACAAACATAACTATAATTAACAATATTTATCTCGCGTGTTACTTATGATCATGTTGTGATAAATATAATCTTATTGGTACATTTTAAACGAAATGGGAAACATATTTTGGCTATGTTGTGATAAATATGACGATTGAAAATACATAGTTTGGTACATGCCTTGGCTAAGAAAATGAACCAGAAAGTTGCATGGAACAATGAAGGTAGTCGTTCCATGATTAGGTTACAACCTCTTTTTCATGTAATGTATCGTCTTTGGTATAACTGACCATTAGTGTCGTTTTACACATTTTGATATGGTCTGAAAATAATATGTATAGATTTGTGCCAAAAAATATTACTATTTTACTGGATTTTATGATTATTTTCTAGTCCTCGTATTTATGTTTTGAATGTCATTTTAATGTCCATAATGTCATCATTTTGTGAAATTGAAGGACTAAGTTAGAAAATTCAGCCATACATAGAGCCACTCAACTGAACTGAACAATGTTTGTCGATGTATGAGGCAAGAAACCAGAGCATGTGAACCTTCCATTGTCGGTGGCGGAGCGGTTAGCACCGTACATGGCTACAACTACTAAGCTTCGCTCACATTCATATCTCCTCAGGTTGTCTTATTCTCCATCTCCTCTCCTACCATATTAAGGACACTATAACCGCACCTAATTCCTGCCCTCACAGCGATTTGAGTTTTTGGCCGTCCATTATATTGATCTGGGAGTTCCTGGCCGTCGGATTTCTTGTCTAAAGTCAGCCTGATCCGCATACTGTGTAAACTCGCTCAGCTGTCCTATGGGCTGCTACTCCACGGACCGAAACGGCCTCCTTTGGTGCATTGGGCCTCGGTGAGCCGGTAGCCCATTCGAAGAGGGAGGCCTACGAGCGACAGCATCTACTCCAGCCCACAATCGAGCCGAAGAGAGGAGCAGCCAGTACCGCTAGGATGGGCTCGAGTCCAGCTGGTGTGACCGGTTCCATCCATTGAAGACGGGGTGAGGGATGAGATCGAATCCAACCGGTCGACCCCAGCGACCGGAGGAGCGGGATCTGGTTGGAGGAATCACGATGCATGTGAAGAAAGTTGGGGGCGAAGGAGATAATGGCAGACTCCTCGCCTGCTTGAAACTGCTCTGCTCTCCTTCAAGCTTGCAATCATGTCCCTCCTCTGCTGGAAACTGCTCTGCTCTCTTTGAAGCTTGCAGTCATGACGTATTATTCATCATGGCTGGTAAAGTCGCAAACCTTTGTTATGCCCAGTGGTATTATATAATGCTTCCCTCTCTGGCTATCTATGCAGACCCTACTCAAGCATCTATATCTTCCTCAGCGACCGACGCCCCGTCTGATCGAAACGAGAGACATACGGTCGCTCCGCTTGAAAAGAGAGACATATGGTTTCTCGACGATGTGGCGGAGGGGTGGAGGTTCGTCTTTGCCGACCCTACGACATTCCTGGTTGCTGATGTAGGTCGCTCACCTGACTTAGGGAAGGCGTTGCGGCTGTTCGGTGAAGCGGGCAGATGAAGCTGATATGCTTTGTTCGTAAAAACAATGCATCATCAGTTCCTGGAAGCGCTGATATGTTCTACTCGCCGGCGCCGTGATTAATGGACTAAGTTACTGTTTCCGCAACCTGCAGCTTTTTCAGTATATGCACCTGTATATGTTTCTTTGATGCTCTCCTGTCTCGTTCTTATGGTTCTCGTCTAGCTAGGTGGTCCCTCTATCTTCATTTTTATTTTCCAGTACGATCACTTCTTTCACCCAACAATTCCGTTGTGCTAATTTCTTTCCAATCTCAAATTTGTACATTTGGTTTTCATCCTGGTTCTTCAGGCAACTTCTGATGTTTTGCTCTCATTTTTGGTTTGATGAGATTTTCACTTGCAAAGCTACCGCCCAGGTACATTAGTTAGTTCCCATGGGTTTGGATACCTCATCTCTTCACTGACTGCATCTCTTCATGTTTCCAGATTATGCATTGGTCTAGAAATACATATTTAAAGTAAATGGCAAGCTTTTACATGAAGCACTTTTGGTGATCCCAAGTAATTGCTACAGAAAAGTATAATATGATATTGAGGTTCATTCTCTTCCTTTCTACATTTCCTTGAATAATGTGCGTTCAATTAGCTCAACCAGATAGCAAGGTTGAAAATTTTCTAGCATCCTTGGGATAGAAAATTAGTGTACAGATAATATGATATTGAAAAATGTTCTAAGTGCTTGTAAATTTTCATCATGAGATCACATTCGTGTAAGGCATGGCAAAATAAATAAATCAGTTTTTAAAATGCTTTCAAATATAGCATTTTCAGAGCATCGTTTTTGTTTTTTTTGTCACACCTTACTCAAATGTGATCTCATGATGAAAATTTGCAAGCACCTAGAACTTTTGTCAAAGTTCATCACAAAAAAAAAATCAGAGTATTTTAAAATATTTTTTTTATTTTACTGTTTATGCGGGTGCATTTGAGTTCGAGTTCAAATACTCCACATCCGCTTGAAAAAGGGTACTTAGGCTTGATGCTAAGCTCTTCTCAGGGGCAAACGGTATTATTATTTTTGGTTGCTTGACACTACAAACTCTTGGCATTTAGTTAACTATGTACCGTCCTATACTCATCCGTACTTATAGCTGAGAATAGTAGAGGTCTTGAATAGTGTGATTAGTTATTCTATAGTCTGGCTTCAGTATCTTACTATTATAATATGTTGTAATCTAAATTAATCGATTAAAAAACTAAGGCTACGAGACCCATTTGTTTTGTTGTGTGTTCGCTCAGCAAGGAAGAGCAACAAGAGGTACTTTGTAGTATATTGCACTATACTGGTAACATTTGTTGCCTTAAAACATATTGAAACATTCTGCTATTTGAAGTTTATTCATTTAGCCTGCTTGTGTGGTCTCATATTTTTGTCGTTGTGGACTCTGGCTTACATACTATCCAATTCTGATCATTTCATTTTAATCCCTGGACGTTCATGGCCGTGAGATCGTTGTTTCATATACTACGCACGTGAGCCGAATGCCTTAAGGGACACTAATCTCTTGAAGAAAATTGCAGTTCGCTGGTTCATTGGGTCGTTGTCAACCAACCCATTAGAACATCTTCAGCCATACGGGATTGGTCCGTTCTATTGGCAACCGTGATAGATATGAAACTGGAGCGCGACCATTGTTGGGTTTAGGGTTTATGGGCAGTTAACTGAGGTTCCTAGAAGACACTCTCTCCCTTCCGGTAAAGAAATGTGTTGGACAGACAGAACATCCTTTCGAGAGAAAGAGTGAATGGCACCGTTCCTGTGAGGGAGATGGGAAGATGTGCACCAAGGAGACGCGAACGTTCCAGTTTATGTTACTTACGCTAACACATTTTTCACTAACCCTCCAATTCTATTGTAAAAATGGACGGACGCGGCAACGCGCGTCTTGAATGATCTAGTTCTAGTCTGAGATTGCAACCAAGGATAGAACATATAGCACTCATCCTTTTGTGGTAGTGACTATGGACAACACATATGATGTAGAAGTTTACCCCAACATCGTCGACTATGGATATTGGTGGTCAATTTTGTCGGCTGTTAATTATATAGTACACCTAATAACTATCTGCATATTGATTACGCCCGTAGAATGAATATGAGACTCATTCACAAACCATCTCTACAACTAGTGCCAAATAATGCTAATGTGCGGTATAACATCAATGGAATGTTTGGGGCCAACCACTAGTGCTTAGATTCAATAGTTGTGGAAAATAGTTCATCATATTCCATATGCGTTCATGACACCACTGGAGTGAGCTTATAATGTTGGATTGTACCATTCATATTATAACCCTCATTCACCTATGCAGCAGTCGTTGTCACGCCGACATGATTGACATGCCATCCAAATTCACAAAAGCCTTGCAATGGCTAGTCTGCAGTTGGTGGTAGAGATTGTGACTCATGTTGCTTCAAATTTGACAAGGTAATTTTGTCCATTGCTCAAGGACATCTGTCAAGACATGATCAACCACCAATTGACTCCCGGTGCTTTACCACTCAACTAATCGCCAAGACACCATGTGATACCTTGAGCTTGAGAACAAGGGAAAACCAGGCCAAAACAATCATAGGTTGTGAGCACTTCTGAGATGATTAATGTGTTGGAAATATGCCCTAGAGGCAATAATAAATTAGTTATTATTATATTTCCTTGTTCATAATAATCGTTTATTATCCATGCTATAATTGTATTGATTGGAAACACAAATACATGTGTGGATACATAGACAAAACACTGTCCCTAGTAAGCCTCTAGTTGACTAGCTCGTCGATCAAAGATGGTTATGGTTTCCTGACCATAGACAAGTGTTGTCGCTTGATAACGGGATCACATCATTAGGAGAATCATGTGATGGACTAGACCCAAACTATGTACGTAGCATATTGATCGTGTCATTTTATTGCTATTGTTTTCTGCGTGTCAAGTATTTATTCCTATGACCATGAGATCATATAACTCACTGGCACCGTAGGAATACCTTATGTGTATCAAACGTCACAACATAACTGGGTGACTATAAAGGTACTCTACAGGTATCTCCGAAGGTGTCCGTTGAGTTAGTATGGATCAAGACTGGGATTTGTCACTCCGTGTGACGGAGAGGTATCTCAGGGCGCACTCGGTAATACAACATCACACACAAGCCTTGCAAGCAATGTGACTAAGTGTAAGTCACAGGATCTTGTATTACGGAACGAGTAAAGAGACTTGCCGGTAACGAAATTGAAATAGTTATGCGGATATCGACGATCAAATCTCGGTCAAGTAACATACGGAAGGACAAAGGGAATTACATACGGGATTATATGAATCCTTGACACCGAGGTTCAACCGATAAGATCTTCGAAGAATATGTAGGATCCAATATGGGCATCCAAGTCCCGCTATTAGATATTGACCGAGGAGTGCCTCAGGTCATGCCTACATAGTTCTCGAACCCACAGGGTGTGCACACTTAAGGTTCGATGATGTTTTAGTATAGTTGAGTTCTATGTGTGGTTACCGAATGTTGTTCGAAGTCCCGGATGAGATCACGGACATCACGAGGGTTTCCGGAATGGTCCGGAAACGAAGATTGATATATAGGATGGTTTCATTTGGTCACCGGAAAATTTCGGGCAATTCCGGCAGTGTACCGGAAGTGACGAATGGGTTCCGGGAGTTCACCGGGAGGGGCCCACCCACCCGGGAGTGAGCCCAAGGCCCTAGGATGGCGCCACAAATCCTTATTGGGCTCGTGGAGTAAGCCCAAGAGGGATATGGCCCCACATAAGAAAATACCAAAAGAAAAGAAAAAGAAAAGGAAGGAGGTGGGAAGGAAGGAGTGGACTCCTTCCCCACAAAACCGAATTGGGGTTGGAGTCCAACTCCTCCCCCTTGGCCGGCGCACCTTGAGGCCTTGTGCCTCAAGGCTAGCCCCTCCTCCTTCCTCCTATATATATTGGTGGTTTAGGGCTGATTTGAGACACAACTTTGCCACGTGCAACTCTAGCCTAAACCACACAGTTTCACCTCTAGATCGGATTTCTGCGGAGCTCGGGCACAACCCTGCAGGAGTAGATCATCACCACCACCGGAGCGCCGTCACGCTGTTGGAGAACTCATCTACTTCTCTGTCTTGCTTGCTGGATCAAGAAGGCCGTGATCTTCGTCGAGCTGTACGTGTGCTGAACGCGGAGGTGTCGTCCGTTTGGCACTAGATCGGAACGGATCATGGGACGGATCGCGGGACGGTTCGTGGGACAGATCGCGGGACGGTTCGTGGGACGGTTCAAGGGATGTGAATACGTTCCACTACATCAACCCCGTTTCTTAACGCTTCCCGCTATGCGATCTACAAGGGTACTGCTACTGCAACAAAAGACCTTCCAACGACGCCAGAAATAGGCACGTCGACGGGAGAATACTTGGCTTGATCTTTCTGCTGCGGCTACGCCTTAAGGGACTTCCTAGGCAAGTGTGCAAAGGATTTCCCCCGTGGCCTTGGAGCCTTGCGTTGGTGTTCCCTCGAAGCGGAAAGGGTGATGTAGCGTAGCGGTGGTAAGTATTTCCCTCAGTTTCAGAACCAAGGTATCAATCCAGTGGAGGAGTATCTCAAGATCCTACACAAACACAAAAACTTGCTCCCAACGCTATGAAGGGGTTTTCAATCCCTTATAGATTGTTTGTCAAGTGAGAACTGAAAGCAACAAAGTAACAAAGCAAAGTAAAAGCGGAGATGTAAACGATGGATGTGAATAGACCCCGGGGCCATAGTGTTTACTAGTGGCTTCTCTCATGAAAGCAAGTAGACGGTAGGTGAACAAATTACTGTCGAGCAATTGATAGAATCGCGCAAAGTCGTGACGATATCTATGCAATGATTATTTCTATAGGCATCACGTCCAAAACAAGTAGACTGATACTGTCTGCATCTACTACTATTACTCCACACGTCGACCGCTATCCAGCATGCATCTAGTGTATTAAGTCCATAAGAACAGAGTAACGCCTTAAGCAAGATGACATGATGTAGAGGGATAATCTCAAACCAATGATAAAAAACCCATCTTTTTACCCTTGATGGCAACTACTTGATGTGTGCCTTGCTGCCCCTACTACCACTTGGAAAGGTCACCACATGGCAGAACCCAAAACCAAGCACTTCTCCCATTGCAAGAATCATAGATCTAGTTGGCCAAACAAAACCCAAGACTCGGAGAGACTTACAAGGATATCAAATCATGCATATAAGAAATCAGCAAAGACTCAAATATATATCATAGATAATCTGTTCACAAATCCACAATTCATCGGATCTCGACAAACACACCGCCAAAGAAGATTACATCGGATAGATATCCATGAAGATCATGGAGAACTTTGTATTGAATATCCAAGAGAGAGAAGAAGCCATCTAGCTACTAACTACGGACCCGTAGGTCTGAAGTGAACTACTCAATTGTCATTGGAGGGGCGATGATGATGATGAAGAAGCCTTCTAACTCCAAAGTCCCCTCCGGAGGGTGCCGGGAAGGGTCTCCAGATGAAATCTCGCGGAAACGGAAGCTTGCGGCGGCGGAAAAGTATTTTTGAGGCTCCCCTGATTTTTTGCGGAATATTTGTGAATTTATAGGCCAAAGATATAGGTCAGGGGGCGGCCAGGGAGGCCACAAGCCTGCCCACCGCCGCCTCCCCCTGGTGGCGGAGTGGGGGCTTGTAGGCTCCGTGGAGCCCACCTGGCTTGGCCCAAAGGCCCCCTGATCTTCTTTCGTTCGGGAAAAAATCATTTTGGGGTTTTTCTTCCGTTTGGACTCCATTCCAAAATCAGATCTGAAAAGAGTCAAAAACACGGAAAAAACAGGAACTGGCACTTGGCACTGAATTAATAAGTTAGTCCCAAAAAAGATATAAAAGGTACATAAAACAACCAAAGAAGACAAGATAACAGCGTGAAACCATAAAAAATTATAGATACGTTTGAGACGTATCAAGCATCCCCAAGCTTTACTCCTGCTCGTCCTCGAGTAGGGAAGTGATAAGAATGAATTTTTGATGCTTTCATGCTACCTAGCATAGGTGTCCTTTGTAATTCCTCTTATGTGACGTGAATGTTCAGATCCATTAGATTCAAAACAATAGTTTTCTATTGACGTGGAAACAATAATAATTCAAGCAAACTAGCAAAGTAATCATGAACTTTCAAAATAACAAGGCCAAAAGAAAGTTATCCCTACAAAAGCATATAGTCTGGCTATGCTCTATCATCATTGCACAATGAATTTAAATCATGCACAACCCCGGTATTGGCCAAGTAATTGTTTCACACCTTTACTTTCTCAAACCTTTTCAACTCTCACGCAATACATGAGCGTGAGCCATGGTTATAGCACTATAGATGGTGTGGAATGTAGTGGAGGTTGCAAGACAAAAAGGAGAAGATAGTCACATTAACTAGGCATATCAATGAGTTGTGGAGATGCTCATCGATAGATATCAATGTGAATGAGTAGGGATTGCCATACAATTGATGCACTAGAGCTATGAGTATGTGAAAGCTCTTAAAGAAAACTAGTGGGTGTGCATCCAACTTGCTTGCTCACGAAGACCTAAGGCAATTTTGAGGAAGCCTATCATAGGAATATACAAGCCAAGTTATATAATGAAAATTTCCCACTAGCTATATGGTGGTGACAAAACGAGAGACTCTCAATCATGAAGATCATGGTGCTTAATATGCACAAGTGTGGGAAAAGTGGTAGCATTGTCCCTTCTCTCTTTTTCTCTCATTTTTTATTTATTTATTTTGGTGGGCTCTTTGGCCTCTTTTTTTTGGTGGGCTTCTTTGGCCTCTTTTATTTACTCACATGGGACAATGCTTCATTAATGATGATCATCACACTTTCAACTCAAAACTTAGAGTAACGATGACTCTATATGGAATGCCTTCGGTAGTGTACCGTGGCAATGATCTAGCATGGCATAGACATCAATGGAAACATCATGCTAGCTATCTTACGATCATGCAATAACAATGTAGACGTGGTGGCACATGTCATGGTGGTAGTTGCATGGCAATATATCTCGGAATGACTTTGAAAAATCCATAGTAAGTAGGTATGGTGGCTGTTTTGAGGGAGGCTAATGGTGGGTTTTGTGCACCGGCAAAAGTTGCACGGCACTAAGAAGATAGTGATGGTGGAAGGTGAAAGTGCATCTAAACCATGGACTCAACATTAGTCATGAAGAACTCATATACTTGTTGCAAAAGTTTTATTAGTAATCGAAACAAAGCATTCAACGCATACTCCTAAGGGAAGGGTTGGTAGGTATAAACCATCGCGCGATCCCGACCGCCACGCAAAGGATGACAATTAATAGACCAATCATGCTCAGATTTCATCACATAGCGGTTCACCATACGTGCATGCTATGGGAATCACTAACTTCAACACAAGTATTTCTAGATCCACAACACCTTACTATCATGACTTTAATATTACCATAACCACAACTCAAAACTAATTGAGATGAATCAAACTTCTCTAACTATTCAATGCACATGAAGGTGGAGGTTTTCGTATCCCTTTGGATAACTACCCCTTTTGAGACTAGTTTCAAACATAGATCAACTTCCAAACCACGCACCGCTGTGCTCTAAAAGATATAAGTGAAGCACACAGAGCAAAAGTATCTAGCTCAAAAGATATAAGTGAAGCACATGTGAGCTAAATTGTCTACCAAAAGATATAAGTGAAGCTCGACAAAATCACGGTGTGTGCATGTCTATCTCTCTAGGTGTGCAGCAAGGATGATTGTGACACAACAAAAATAAAAGAATCCTACGATACAAGACGCTCCAAGCAAAAACACATAACATGTGGTGAATAAAAATATAGCCCCAAGTAACGTTACCGATGGATTGAAGACGAGAGAGGGGATGCCTTCCCGGGGCATCCCCAAGCTTAGGCTTTTACGGCATCCTTGAATCTCTTGGGGTGCCTTGGGCATCCCCAAGCTTGAGCTCTTGCCACTCTTTATCTCTTTGTCCATAAGAACTTCACCCAAAACTTGAAAACTTCACAACACGAAACTTAAACAGAAACTCGTGATAACATTAGTACAAGAAAGCAAACCACCACTTCCTTAGGTACTGTAGAAAACTTAAATTCTACTTGTGTTGATGTTGGGTTACTGTAATTTCAATCTTCCATGGCTAATACACCCCGATACTATCCATAGTTTCATCAAAATAAGCAACCAAAACAACAAAAACAGAATCTGTTAACAGCAGACCAGTGTGTAGCAATCTGTATATTTCGTATACCTCTGGTACTTCAAAAATTCTGAAAAATTACGGCAGTCTGAAGAATTTGCGTAGCAATCAGCAGCAAAAAGAATCAACTCAAAAGCTCTTATAGAAAAAAATGAATATTCTTTTCATGAGCAGAAAGTTTCTGTCTTTTTCAGCATGACCAAACGATCATCCCCAAGACTAATCATAACGGTTTTGCTTGGCACAAACGCAAAAAGAAACACAAAAAACACAATCATAACAGAATTATGAAAGTGTGGAAAACACAAAACAGAAAGAAAAATGATAGATTCGTTGGGTTGCCTCCCAACAAGCGCTTTTGTTTAACGCCCTTAGCTAGGCATTCAATGATGCTCTCACAAAAGACAAGAATTGAAGCACAACGAGAGCATCCTAAAGCATGTAAAAATCACATCTAATTCTAACATACTTCCTATGCATATGCATTTTATAGGAAAACAAATTGTCAAGACAACCAATAGCTGCCATATGCAAGGAAGAAGAAAGAGACAAGAGCAATCTCAACATCACGAGAGGTGATTTGGTAGCATGAAAGTTTCTACCAAAATATTTTCCTCTCTCATAGCAATTACATGTGGGATCATATTCAAATTCAACAATATAGCTATCCCATAGGATATTCTTTTCATGACCCACATGCATGCAAAGTTGATGCTCTTAAAAAATAGTGGGATTATCATCAAATAAAGTCATGACTTCTCCAATCTCACTTTCAGTATTGTTGCGAATATCATATTCATCATGAGGTTTGAACAAATTTTCAAGATCATAAGAAAGATCATCACCCCAATCATGATTATTGCAACAACTAGGGGACATAGCAAAACTAGCATCCCCAAGCTTAGGGTTTTGCATATTTTTAGCATGATTTTCACTAATACGATTTATAGTGAAATCATTGCAATCATGCTTTTCATCCAAGGAGCCCTCGTGAATCACTTCATGAATTTCTTCATCACGATTTTCAGATTCACGCCTCTCAAGCAAAACTCCATAAAGATAGTCAAGTGTCCTCAACTCACTAGCAATTGGTTCAACAATAGTGGATCTCTTAAAGAGACTAGCTAGTGGATGAGGATCCATATCAATGGATTTTTAGCAAGCAAAGATGCAAGCTAAAAGAAGGCACATGGTAACACAAGCAAACAGAAAGCAAGCGGAAGAAGGGCGAACGGAAAAAGGCAAATGAACACGGCAAATGTGAAGTGGGGGAGAGGAAAACGAGAGGCAACTGGCAACAAAAGTAAATGCAAGAGATGAGTTTGTGAGACCTACTTGGATAGATCTTGATCTCTCCTCCCCGGCAACGGCGCCAGAAATACTTCTGCTACTGCAACAAAAGACCTTCCAACGGCGCGAGAAATAGGCACGTCGATGGGAGAATACTTGGCTTGATCTTTCTGCTGCGGCTACGCCTTAAGGGACTTCCTAGGCAAGTGTGCAAAGGATTTCCCTCGTGACCTTGGAGCCTTCTGTTGGTGTTCCCTTGAAGCGGAGAGGGTGATATAGCATAGCGGTGGTAAGTATTTCCCTCAGTTTGAGAACCAAGGTATCAATCCAGTGGAGGAGTATCTCAAGATCCTGCACAAACACAAAAACTTTCTCCCAACGCTATGAAGGGGTTGTTAATCCCTTATAGATTGTTTGCCAAGTGAGAACTGAAAGCAACAAAGTAACAAAGCAAAGTAAAAGCGGAGATGTAAACGATGGATGTGAATAGACCCGGGGGCCGTAGCGTTTACTAGTGGCTTCTCTCATGAAAGCAAGTAGACGGTAGGTGAACAAATTACTGTCGAGCAATTGATAGAACTGTTGGAATTATGGCCTAGAGGCAATAATAAATATAGTTATTATTATAATTCCTGTATCAAGATAATCGTTTATTATCCATGCTATAAGTGTATTGAATGAAGACTCATTTACATGTGTGGATACATAGACAAAACACCGTCCCTAGCAAGCCTCTAGTTGGCTAGCCAGTTGATCAAAGATAGTCAGTGTCTTCTGATTATGAACAAAGTGTTGTTGCTTGATAACTGGATCACGTCATTAGGAGAATCACGTGATGGACTCGACCCAAACTAATAGACGTAGCATGTTGATCGTGTCATTTTGTTGCTACTGTTTTCTGCGTGTCAAGTATTTATTCCTATGACCATGAGATCATATAACTCACTGACACCGGAGGAATGCTTTGTGTGTATCAAACGTCGCAACGTAACTGGGTGACTATAAAGATGCTCTACAGGTATCTCCGAAGGTGTTAGTTGAGTTAGTATGGATCAAGACTGGGATTTGTCACTCCGTGTGACGGAGAGGTATCTCGGGGCCCACTCGGTAATACAACATCACACACAAGCCTTGCAAGCAATGTGACTTAGTGTAAGTTGCGGGATCTTGTATTACGGAACGGGTAAAGAGACTTGTCGGTAAACGAGATTGAAATAGGTATGCGAATACTGACGATCGAATCTCGGGCAAGTAACATACCGAAGGACAAAGGGAATGACATACGGGATTATATGAATCCTTGGCACTGAGGTTCAAACGATAAGATCTTCGTAGAATATGTAGGATCCAATATGGGCATCCAAGTCCCGCTATTGGATATTGACCGAGGAGTCTCTCGGGTCATGTCTACATAGTTCTCGAACCCGCACGGTCTGCACATTTAAGGTTCGACGTTGTTTTATGCGTATTTGAGTTATATGGTTGGTTACCGAATGTTGTTCGGAGTCCCGGATGAGATCACGGACGTCACGAGGGTTTCCGGAATTGTCCGGAAACGAAGATTGATATATAGGATGACCTCATTTGATTGCCGGAAGGTTTTCGGAGTTACCGGGAATGTACCAGGAATGAGGAATGGGTTCCGGGAGTTCACCGGGGGGGGGGGGGGGGCAACCCACCCCGGGGAAGCCCATCGGCCTTGAGGGTGGCACACCAGCCCTTAGTGGGCTGGTGGGACAGCCCAAAAGGGCCCTATGCGCCTCGAAGATAAAATCAAAGAGAAAAAAAAAGAGGAGGTGGGAAGGGAAGGAAGGACTCCCACCCACCAAACCAAGTCCAACTCGGTTTGGGGGGAGCCTTCCCCCTTGGACTCGGCCGACCCCCTTGGGGCTCCTTGAGCCCCAAGGCAAGGTCCCCTCCCTCCCACCTATATATACGGAGGTTTTAGGGCTGATTTGAGACGACTTTTCCATGGCAGCCCGACCACATACCTCCACGGTTTTTCCTCTAGATCGCGTTTCTACGGAGCTCGGGCGGAGCCCTGCTGAGACAAGGTCATCACCAACCTCCGGAGCGTCGTCACGCTGCCGGAGAACTCTTCTACCTCTCTGTCTCTCTTGCTGGATCAAGAAGGCCGAGATCATCGTCGAGCTGTACGTGTGCTGAACGCGGAGGTGCCGTCCGTTCGGTACTAGATCGTGGGACTGATCGCGGGATTGTTCGCGGGGCGGATCGAGGGACGTGAGGACGTTCCACTACATCAACTGCGTTCACTAACGCTTCTGCTGTACGATCTACAAGGGTACGTAGATCACTCATCCCCTCTCGTAGATGGACATCACCATGATAGGTTTTCGTGCGCGTAGGAAATTTTTTGTTTCCCATGCGACGTTCCCCAACAAGAACCGCGCAAAGTCATGACGATATCTATGCAATGATTATTTCTATAGGCATCACGTGCAAAACAAGTAGACCGATACTGTCTGCATCTACTACTATTACTCCACACGTCGACCACTATCTAACATGCATCTAGTGTATTAAGTCCATAAGAACAGAGTAACGCCTTAAGCAAGATGACATGATGTAGAGGGGTAATCTCAAACCAATGATAAAACCCCCATCTTTTTATCCTTGATGGCAACTACTTGATGTGTGCCTTGCTGCCCCTACTGTCACTTGGAAAGGTCACCACATGGCAGAACCCAAAACCAAGCACTTCTCCCATTGCAGGAATCATAGATCTAGTTGGCTAAACAAAACCCAAGACTCGAAGAGACTTACAAGGATATCAAATCATGCATATATGAAATCAGCAAAGGCTCAAATATATATCATAGATAACCTGATCACAAATCCACAATTCATCAGATCTCGACAAACACACCGCCAAAGAAGATTACATCGGATAGATCTCCATGAAGATCATGGAGAACTTTGTATTGAAGATCCAAGAGAGATAAGAAGCCATCTAGCTACTAACTACAGACCCATAGGTCTGAAGTGAACTACTCACGAGTCATTGGAGGGGCGATGATGATGATGATGAAGAAGCCCTCCAAAACTCCAAAGTCCCCTCCGACAGGGTGCCGGGAAGGGTCTCCAGATGATATCTCGCAGAAACGGAAGCTTGCGGCGGCGGAAAAGTATTTTCGAGGCTCCCCTGATTTTTTGCGGAATATTTGGAAATTTACAGGCCAAAGATCTAGGTCAGGGGGCGGCAAGGGAGGCCACAAGCCTGCCCACCGCCGCCTCCCCCTGGTGGCGGAGTGGGGGCTTGTGGGCTCCCTGGAGCCCACCTGGCTTGGCCCAAAGGCCCCCTGATCTTCTTCCATTCGGGAAAAAAATCATTTTGAGGTTTTTCTTCCTTTGGACTCCGTTCCAAAATCAGATCTGAAAAGAGTCAAAAACACGGAAAAAACAGGAACTGGCACTTGGCACTGAATTAATAAGTAGTCCCGAAAAAGATATAAAAGATACATAAAACAACCAAAGAAGACAAGATAACAGCGTGAAACCATCAAAAATTATAGATACGTTTGAGACGTATCAGGTACGTAGATCCAAATCTCCACTCGTAGATGGACATCGCCATGATAGGTCTTCGTGTGCGTAGGAAGTTTTTTGTTTCCCATGCAACGTTCCCCAACAGTGGCATCATGAGCTAGGTTCATGCGTAGATATTATCTCGAGTAGAACACAAAAGGTTTTGTGGACGGTGATATTCGATTTGCTGCCCTCCTTAGTCTTTTCTCGATTCGGCGGTATTGTTGGATTGAAGCGGCTCGGACCGACATAACTCGTACGCTTACGAGAGACTGGTTTCATCGATTGACATGCAACCTCGTTGCATATAGATGAATGGCGGGTGTCGGTTTCTTCAACTTTAGTTGAATTGGTTTTGACCGAGGCAGTCCTTGGAGAGGTTAAATAGCAATTTGCACATCTCCGTTGTGGTTTTTGCGTAAGTAAGATGCGATCGTACTAGATACCCATAGCAGCCACGTAAAACATACAACAACAAATTAGAGGACGTCTAACTTGTTTTTGGAGGGTATGCTTGTGATATGATATGGCCAATGACGTGATGTGATATATTGGATATACGAGATGATCATGTTATAATAGTCAATATCGACTTGCACGTCGATGCACTACAAGAAATTTGTTAATCCATGACGGATGCTGACGACGTTTCCATAAACCGTCATAGAAACTGTCATCGATCAGGAATGTGCAGATGGGATCCAAAATGATAGCCCTTTTATGACAGACATCACGAGACCGTCACAGAAACCGTCATGTATCGACCAGCCGGGCGTAGTCGGGCCGGGCCTTTTTTTCTTTATTTGTATTCGACCATCACGGATGACTCTCACTGATGTGTAGGTATGTAGGGCTCACATGTGAGTAGGAGAAAAACAGAGACCAAAACAAATAGAGCACGCGCGCTAGAAATAAAAATCTAAGTGGTCAGCGCGGGGGCTCAAAATTTTTGAGACTTCCCATTTAACCCTAATTCCCCTTCCCCTTGTCCATTCTCCTCCCGTATCAACCATCACCCGCCGCCGCTCTCCAGGTCGGCCCCGGTGGCGCTGGTGCTGAACCACCCCGCGTTGGGCGCCTCCATATTTGTCCCACACCGAGCTCGTCCCCATCCATCCCACGTCGGACCCCTCCCTGTCTACCCCACGGGCCACGCCATGTCCCTCCCCATTCAGATCGTGCCCTCAAGATACGGTGTCCCAATGCTATCCCTCAAGCTCAGGCAGCAGCGGTGGCGGCAATACTGATTGCCAAATTTCGAAGCCCCGAGGTCGCCGGCGACGGTCACAGATCCAGCTCCATCCGGCCACGGGCACATATCAAGCTCCATCCACAGGCGAGCAACATGAGTGAGGAATCACCCAACACCCACACACTTCTCCTCATATATTTGTTCGTCAGAATTGAGTTATTACATAATTTCTTATTTGGGTTGCGGGATCTGCAAGTCAGGCTCGCGGGGATGGTCAGCACCTCAGCGGCAAGGCGATAGGAACACGGACGTCTCCTTCGCGGTCGACGATGGTACGGCCGCATCTATTTCATCAGCTGGTGAGTGTGACTTGGCAAATAGCTTCGTACTTGAGTTCCAGATGTATTTTAGGGGTACAGTTTTAGATGTTTGTTTAGATTCCATTGTTGGATGTTGGCTGTGGGGTTTCTTCAACACCATGTTGTTGGCTATTAGTATGACAATGCAAGAAATCCAGTAATTGGATTCAAACCTGCAAGTTCTTAACCATCTCTAATTAATTCAATAACTGAGTTCCAAGCTGATTCATAGACTAAAAATTAATGAACCGCCCTTGGATATATAGGTTGTCCTCTTGCCTGAAAATAAAGGAAAAAAAATTGCACACCACCACCAAACTGTCCTTGTACTCTTGCCTCCCAAGACCAAAAATAAATTGACTTATGCTGTTGTCTCTGCTATTGCCAGGAACCCCCACACCCCTGAAGAGCAACATGTAAGACTGATAGATGTTGTGACATTGATGTTGCACTGCACATCTATCCAGACTCCAAAGTAATCCAAGTAGTATCTTGCACTGCACATCTGTCCATGGCTGGCCTGCGAGATGAGGGTAATTAGATTGATTTCTTACTCTGTTTGGTACTCTTTGCCGTTTGCTGTCACTGGGATAGTGAGTTATTCCTCCCTTACTCTTCTCTGTTTTTTATTGAATCCATAAGTTTTTGTATTCATATGGTAGCAAAAAATGGCGACGCCAGAAGCCAAGAAGCTAGACTATGCGTTCTATGTAAACATTGGAATTGTTACTTCGCATTTCACTTCCTAACATGGACAAGAGTACATATTCATCCTGATGTACTCACTGTTCCTCTAACATGCTGCTAATCTTTGTGTGATTGTTTCTGTTTTGATCAAATAGGTAACAACACATAGTGAAACCCTTGAAAAGAACTTCATTACTGCCTTGATGTCTTATTCAATTTAAATATTACCCGACTTCTTGATATCGTTTTATTTCGCTCATTATAGTGGAGGTGATGAATTTTGTAGTATTGTCTTACTGGAAAAATGTGTACAGAGAAATGCAATCTCAAGGAGCGATGGAAGTGAAGGTTCTGTGTGTTTCTTTAAAATTACTAATAGATGTTATATTATCTTTGCTTCAGATTTAGTAGTGTTCGATCTGCTGCATAGTGCATTTGTGCAGTCTCAAAATTTTAGTGTTATTACTAGCATATTCTCTACTTTTTGGTATTAGGATTAATCAATGATGTGCTAAGTTAAACTGAAATGATATGTATACAACCAGAAATAAAGAAAAAAATGATATCTATGTATGTTCCCTTGAATTATTTACTTTTTATACTTTCGGGTGAGGGCTCTTTACAGGAAGAAACTGAGTCATTTAGAAAATCATGTGAATACTTCTTTTTGCATATCATTAACTATTGTGTTGTTAATAAAAGTTTAGTTGCTTCATTGTCAATGTACACTTTATTATAGTACTTTTCCTTAGATTCATTTTATTGTATAGACAATAATCAGGAGGTGGCGTGTATAAAATATGATTGCTTCTCCTTTGTTCAAATAGGTGACACAAAGTGAAACCTTTGAAATGAACTTCGTTACTGCCTTCTATTTCCCTTCTTCTTTGGGCCTGCAAGCTAGATTATGGTAGCAAGCAATGGCGATGCTAGAAGCCAAGAAGCTAGATTATGTGAAACCCTTGAAACAAACTTCATTACTGCCTTGATGTATTATCTATGTGTACACAGAAATGCAATCTCAAGGAGCAATGGAGTGAAGGTTCTGTGTGTGTTTTTAAGATTACTAATAGATTTTATATTATCTTTGCTTCAGATTTAGTAGTGTTCGATCTGCTGCATAGTGCATTTGTGCAGTCTCAAAATTTCAATGTTATTACTAGCATATTCCCTACTTTTTGGTATTATTATTGTCGCATTTGTACAACTAATATTATTACTCTACATATTCATTTGGGAGTTGTATGTTATGCAGTGTAATTCTTTGTGTTTTGGATTCTTTGCAGGTTTGGCTGTTAGTTCGTGCTACTATCGATCGAGGCTTTTTAGCAGGAATTACTTGGGTCTGAAAAGCTTCCTGGAAGTGGTGGTGTAGTGTTGGAGATTAAAATCATGTAGTAGTGTAGTTTCAATGATGTCATGTAACTTGTTTTTTATTAAATGCTTATGCTTATAGCACCTTGTAAATATGCTTGTGATGTTTTGATATTAATTTTGCTTTTTGAAATCAGACCAGATTGTTCGAAATTTGTATTGTCTTGTTGAATGAATAGAATTGCATGTCTTGTTGTAAATTATGATACCTTGTGAAGATAAGTTGGGGTGAAAAGAAGGGCTAATCGGTTGGACTGGATTGAAATTATTGGGCCAAAACCTAATTGAATTGGTTACTAAATGGGCTATGCTGGCCTCCACGTCAGATCCACGTAGATGCCACGTTACATCCATGTCATGTAAATGTTGGGGAACGTCGCATGGGAAACAAAAATTTTCCTACGCGCACGAAGACCTATCATGGTGATGCCCATCTACGAGAGGGGATGAGTGATCTACGTACCCTTGTAGACCGTGCAGCAGAAGCGTTAGAGAACGCGGTTGATGTAGTGGAACGTCCTCACGTCCCTCGATCCGCCCCGCGAACAATCCCGCGATCAGTCCCACGATCTAGTACCGAACGGACGGCACCTCCGCGTTCAGCACACGTACAGCTCGACGATGATCTCGGCCTTCTTGATCCAGCAAGAGAGACGGAGAGGTAGAAGAGTTCTCCGGCAGCGTGACGGCGCTCCGGAGGTTGGTGATGATCTCGTCTCAGCAGGGCTCCGCCCGAGCTCCGCAGAAATGCGATCTAGAGGAAAAACTATGGAGGTATGTGGTCGGGCAGCCGTGAGAAAGTCGTCTCAAATCAGCCCTAAAACCTCCGTATATATAGGTGGGAGGGAGGGGAGGAGGCAGCCTCAAAACCTAAAGGTTTGGCCGAAATTGGAGGTGGAGGAGTCCTACTCCAATCCTACTTGGAGTAGGATTCCACCTTCTCACTTGGAAACTCTTTCCACCTTGTGTTTTTTCCTTCTCAAACCTTATGGGCCTTAGTGGGAACTTATTCCAGCCCACTAGGGGCTGGTTTATCTCTTCCCATAGCCCATGAGACCCCTTGGGGCGTGACACCCCTCCCGATGGTCCCCGGCACCCCTCCCGGCACTCCCGGTACACTACCGATGAGCCCGAAACTTTTCCGGTAATGCACGAAAACCTTCCGGTAACCAAATGAGGTCATCCTATATATCAATCTTCGTTTCCGGACCATTCCGGAAACCCTCGTGACGTCCGTGATCTCATCCGGGACTCCGAACAACATTCGGTAACCAACCATATAACTCAAATACGCATAAAACAACGTCGAACCTTAAGTGTGCAGACCCTGCGGGTTCGAGAACTATGTAGACATGACCCGAGAGACTCCTCGGTCAATATCCAATAGCGGGACCTGGATGCCCATATTGGATCCTACATATTCTACGAAGATCTTATCGTTTGAACCTCAGTGCCAAGGATTCATATAATCCCGTATGTCATTCCCTTTGTCCTTCGGTATGTTACTTGCCCGAGATTCGATCGTTAGTATCCGCATACCTATTTCAATCTCGTTTACCGGCAAGTTTCTTTACTCGTTCCGTAATACAAGATTCCGCAACTTACATTAAGTTACATTGCTTGCAAGGCTTGTGTGTGATGTTGTATTACCGAGTGGGCCCCGAGATACCTCTCCGTCACACGGAGTGACAAATCCCAGTCTCGATCTATACTAACTCAACGAACACCTTCGGAGATACCTGTAGAGCATCTTTATAGTCACCCAGTTACGTTGTGACGTTTGATACACACAAAGTATTCCTCCGGTGTCCGTGAGTTATATGATCTCATGGTCATAGGAACAAATACTTGACACGCAGAAAACAGTAGCAACAAAATGACACGATCAACATGCTACGTCTATTAGTTTGGGTCTAGTCCATCACATGATTCTCCTAATGATGTGATCCCGTTATCAAGTGACAACACTTGCCTATGGCCAGGAAACCTTGACCATCTTTGATCAACGAGCTAGTCAACTAGAGGCTTACTAGGGACAGTGTTTTGTCTATGTATCCACACAAGTATTGTGTTTCCAATCAATACAATTATAGCATGGATAATAAACGATTATCATGAACTAAGAAATATAATAATAACTAATTTATTATTGCCTCTAGGGCATATTTCCAACAGTAAATCGGTGACGGATTGTTCCGTCATATCCTAGTTTGGGTCGGGTGGGCCGGGGCAAATCCGTGACGGTAAAGAACCGTCAAGGATGGTGCTATATCAAATTATGACGCGATATACGTGACGGATTTTAAATCCGTCATGCATGGGCATGCATGACAGTTTTTGGATATTCCATGACGGACAGGGACCGTCATCGATTAACAGATTTCTTGTAGTGATGCTACGACAACCGGCAGGAGCCATAGGGTTGTCTTTAAACTAACATTTGTATTTGCAGATGTGTTTACTGTATTGCTAGGTCGTAGCTTTAGTAGTAATAGCATAAGTAGCACGACAACCTCGATGGCGACACGTTGATGGAGATGATGATGATGGAGATGATGGTGTGGCATCGGTGACAAGGAGATCATGCCGGTGCTTTGGTGATGGAAATCAAGAATCACAATATGATGGCCATATCATGTCACTTATGAATTGCATGTGATGTTAATCCTTTTATGCACCTTATTTTGCTTAGAACGACGGTAGCATTATAAGGTGATCTCTCACTAAAATTTCAAGATGAAATTGTGTTCTCCCCGACTGTGCACCGTTGCGACTGTTCGTCGTTTCGAGACACCACGTGATGATCGGGTGTGATAGACTCAACGCTCACATACAACGGGTGCAAAACAGTTGCACACACGGAACCTCGAGTTAATCTTGACGAGCCTAGCATGTGTAGACATGGCCTCGGAAGACAAGTGACCGAAAGGTCAATCATGAATCGTATAGTTGATATGATTAGCATAGAGATGCTTACCACTGAAGTTATACTCAACTCACGTGATGATCGAACTTGAGTTAGTGGATTTGGATCATTTACCACTCAAATGAATAGAGGGATGTACTTTCTTGAGTGGGAGTTTATTAAGTAATTTGATTAGTTAAACTCTTATTATCATGAACATAGTCAAAAGGTCTTTGCGAATTATGATGTAGCTTGCGCTATAGCTCTACTATTTTTATATGTTCCTAGAGAAAATTTAGTTGAAAGATGATAGTAGCAACTTTGCGGATTGAGTCCGTAAAACTAAGGATTCTCCTCATTGCTGCGGAGAAGGCTTATGTCCTTAATGCACCACTCGGTGTGCTGCACCTCGAGCGTCGTCTGTGGATGTTGTGAACATCTGACATACACGTTTTTGATGACTACGTAATAGTTCAGTGCGTAATACTTAATGACTTAGAAGCAAGGTGCCGAAGACATTTTGTAACGTCACGGAACATAAGAGATGTTCTTAGAGATGAAATTGAGATTTCACGCTCGTGCCCTTGTTGAGAGGTATGTGACCTCCGACAAGATTCTTTGTCTACAAAGTAAAAGGAGAAAAGCTCAGTCGTTGAGCATCTGCTCAGATTGTCTGAGTACAACAAATCGCTTGAATCAAGTGGGAGTTAATCTTCCAGATGAGATAGTGATGGTTCTCCAAAGTCATTGCCATTAAGTTGCTAGAGCTTCGTGATGAACTATAACGTATCAAGGATAGATGTGATGATCCTTGAGCGATTCGCAATGTTTGACACTGCGAAAGTAGAAATCAAGAAGAGCATCAATTGTTGATGGTTAGTAAAACCACTAGTTTCAAGGAGGGCAAGGGCTAGAAGGGACACTTCATGAAACGACAAACCAGTTGTTGCTCTAATGAAGAAACCCAAGATTGAACCCAAACCCGAAACTAAGTGCTTCTGTTATGAGGGGAACGGTCACTGAGGCGGAGCTACCCTAGATACTTGGTAGATGAGAAGGCTGACGAAGTCAACAGAAGTATATTTGATATACATGATATTGATGTGTACTTTACTAGTACTCCTAGTAGCACGAGGGTATTAGATACCGGTTCGATTGCTAAGTGATTAGTAACTCGAAATAAAAGCTACGGAAGAAACGGAGACTAGCTAAAGGCGAGGTGACGATAAGTGTTGGAAGTGTTTCCAAGGTTGATGTGATCAAACATCGCACGCTCCCTCTACCATCGGGATTGGTGTTAAACCTAAATAATTGTTATTTAGTGTTTGCGTTGAGCATGAACATAATTGGATCGTGTTTATTGCAATACGATTATTCATTTAAAGAGAATAATGGTTATTCTATTTGCTTGAATAATTACCTTCAATGGTTTATTGAATCTCGATCGTAGTGTTACACATGTTCACAATATTGGTGCCAAAAGATACAAAGTAATAATGATAGTACCACTTACTTGTGGCAGTGCCGCTTGAGTCATGTTGGTGTAAAATGCATGAAGAAGCTCCATGCTGATGGATCTTTGTACTCACTTATTCTTTGAAACATTTGAGACATGCAAACCATACGTGTTGGTATAAACGAATGAAGAAACTCCGTGCAGATGGATCGTTTGGACTCACTTGATTTTGAATCACTTGAGACATGCAAAATCATACCACATGGAACAGGAAAGTAATTTGTTGGATGCAATACATTTTTGATGTGTGCAGTCCAATAAATGCTGAGGCACGTAGTGGATATCGTTATGTTCTTACTTCACTAACGACTTGAGTAGATATAGGAGTATTTGCTTGATGAATCACAAGTCTGAAATGTTAAAAAGTTCAAAGCTATTTCAGAGTGAAAATCGTCGTGACAAGAGGATAAACTGTCTACGATATGATCATAGAAATGAATATCTGAGTTGTGAGTTTTTGGTACACAGTTAAGACAATGTGGAAATTGTTTCACAATTCACGCCACCTAGAACACCATAGTGTGATGATGTGTCTAAACGTCATAGCCACACCCTCTTTGATATGGTGCATACTATGATGTCTCTTATCGAATTGCCACTATCGTTTATGGGTTATGCATTAGAGACAACTGCATTCACTTTAAATAGGGCACCGTGTATTTCCGTTGAGATGACACAGTATAGGCTATGGTTTGGAGAAACCTAAGCTGTCGTTTCTTGGGGTTGCGACGCTTATGTGAAAAAATTTCAGTCTGATAAGCTCGAACCCGAAGCGGATAAAAGCATCTTCATATGATATCCAAAACAGTTGGATACATCTCCTATCTCAGATCCGGAAGCAAAGTGTTTGTTTCTAGAAACGAGTCCTTTCTCGAGGAAAGGTTTCTCTCGAACGAATTAAGTGGGAGGGTGGTGGAACTTGATGAGGTTAGTGAACCGTTACTTCAACCAGTGTGTAGCAGGGTGCGGGAAGATGTTCCTGTGACGCCTACACCAATTGAAGTGGAAACTGATGATGATGATCATCATTAAGCTTTGAATTAAGTACTCCATCCGTTCCTAAATATAAGTCTTTTTAGAGATTTCACTAAGTGACTACATACAAAGTAAAATAAATGAATGTACATTCTAAAATATGTCTATGTACATCCGTATGTAGACTTATAGTAAAACCTCTTTAAAAACTTATATTTAAGAATGGAGGGAGTATAATGTAAAAATTATTTTTATATTATGAGACCGAGGGAGTAATACATTTTACGTGTCTGAGTTATAGATAGTTGGGTTGTTGTTCCGGCCAGATATAGACGGCCGGAGTCAAAGTGGGAATGGTCCACTCGTCCCACTCCCTTCATGAGTTCACACGTGCACCCATCCTAGCTCAGTTGTAGCCAATCAATCATCGTATTCACATCTATCTTATCTAATGCAGTATCTTTTCAGATGCGATGGACGATGGTGACTATTTCGTGTTGTTGTTTTGTTGAACGATGGTGACTAGTATATGCGAGAATGAGAAGGACAAAGAACCCAAGCAACCAAAGCTAACCGCCAACCGGCCCACGGATCCCCGCCGTCTGCCGCAAAACAATGGACGGACCAAGTGTCGTTCTAACTTGTAAATCCAATCTTCTAAGCCAAACATCACTGCATAGGCTAGGGTGGCCAGGGTCGACGGGAGGAGGCGACGAGTGGTGTGGCGGCGGTTTGGACATAGGCCAGGGTGGCCCAGGGTCGACGGGAGGAGGCGATGCGTACGGTTATAATTTTTGCAGCGAATCGTTTTTTCCTTTTGCATTGCAGATAAATGATGGAGCGCGGGTTGAATAACAAAAATTACAAGAGATTTTTTATAAAAATGTCGTGGTGCGTTTTCAGACGAAAGCAATAGCCGCTTCATTATTAGGTATAGATGCATGACATGACATTGCCAAATAATTTAGGACGCCAAAACCGAACCATTTCCCAACCCTTTTTTTCCGAACCATTTCCCAACCCTCTCATACATCATCACTCATGAGCCATCGGATTTTGTGTTTGGAACGTCCATGCCCGTTGGATCTGAGTTTAGATCATGAATTGAGCCTGATATCCTAAGAGCAACTTGTTGGGGAACGCCGCATGGGAAACAAAAAATTTCTACGCGCACGAAGACCTATCACGGTGATGTCCATCTATGAGAGGGGATGAGTGATCTACGTACCCTTGTACACCATACAGCAGAAGCGTTAGTGAACGCGGTTGATGTAGTGGAACGTCCTCACGTCCCTCGATCCGCCCCGCGAACAATCCCGCGATCAGTCCCACGATCTAGTACCGAACGGACGGCACCTCCGCGTTCAGCACACGTACAGCTCGACGATGATCTCGGCCTTCTTGATCCAGCAAGAGAGACGGAGAGGTAGAAGAGTTCTCCGGCAGCGTGACGGCGCTCCGGAGGTTGGTGATGACCTTGTCTCAGCAGGGCTCCGCCCGAACTCCAAAGAAACGCGATCTAGAGGAAAAACCGTGGAGGTATGTGGTCGGGCTGCCGTGGAGAAGTCGTCTCAAATCAGCCCTAAAACCTCCGTATATATAGGTGGGAGGGAGGGGACCTTGCCTTGGGCTCAAGGAGCCCCAAGGGGGTCGGCCGAGTCCAAGGGGGAAGGTTCCCCCCCCCCAAACCGAATTGGACTTGGTTGGTGGGTGGGAGTCCTTCCTTCCCTTCCCACCTCCCTTTTTTTTTCTTTCTCTTTGATTTTTCTTTGTATGGCGCATAGGGTCCTTTCGGGCTGTCCCACCAGCCCACTAAGGGCTGATGCGCCACCCTCATGGCCTATGGGCTTCCCCGGGGTGGGTTGCCCCCCGGTGAACTCCCGGAACCCATTCGTCATTCCCGGTACATTCCCGGTAACTCCGAAAAACCTTCCGGTAATCAAATGAGGTCATCCTATATATCAATCTTCGTTTCCGGACCATTCCGGAAACCCTCGTGACGTCCGTGATCTCATCCGGGACTCCAAACAACATTCGGTAACCAACCATATAACTCAAATACGCATTTAAACAACGTCGAACCTTAAGTGTGCAGACCTTGCGGGTTCGAGAACTATGTAGACATGACCCGAGAGACTCCTCGATCAATATCCAATAGCGGGACCTGGATGCCCATATTGGATCCTACATATTCTACGAAGATCTTATCGTTTGAACCTCAGTGCCAAGGATTCATATAATCCCGTATGTCATTCCCTTTGTCCTTCGGTATGTTACTTGCCCGAGATTCGATCGTCAGTATCCGCATACCTATTTCAATCTCGTTTACCGGCAAGTCTCTTTACTCGTTCCGTAATACAAGATCCCGCAATTTACAATAAGTTACATTGCTTGCAAGGCTTGTGTGTGATGTTGTATTACCGAGTGGGCCCCGAGATACCTCTCCGTCACACGGAGTGACAAATCCTAGTCTTGATCCATACTAACTCAACTAACATCTTCGGAGATACCTGTAGAGCATCTTTATAGTCATCCAGTTACGTTGCGACGTTTGATACACACAAAGCAATCCTCCGGTGTCAGTGAGTTATATGATCTCATGGTCATAGGAATAAATATTTGACACGCAGAAAACAGTAGCAACGAAATGACACGATCAACATGCTACGTCTATTAGTTTGGGTCTAGTCCATCACGTGATTCTCCTAATGACGTGATCCAGTTATCAAGCAACAACACTTTGTTCATAATCAGAAGACACTGACTATCTTTGATCAACTGGCTAGCCAACTAGAGGCTTGCTAGGGACGGTGTTTTGTCTATGTATCCACACATGTAAATGAGTCTTCATTCAATACAATTATAGCATGGATAATAAACGATTATCTTGATACAGGAATTATAATAATAACTATATTTATTATTGCCTCTAGGGCATAATTCCAACAGTCTCCCACTTGCACTAGAGTCAATAATCTAGCCCTCACATCATCATGTGAATTACATTGTAATAAATCTAACACCCATACAGTTCTGGTGTTGATCATGCTTTGGCCGTGGAAGAGGTTTAGTCAGCGGGTCTGCTACATTCAGATCCGTGTGCACTTTGCATATATTTACGTCCTCTCCCTCGACGTAGTCGCGGATGAGGTTGAAGCGTCGTTTGATGTGTCTGGTCTTCTTGTGAAACCGTGGTTCCTTTGCTAAGGCAATGGCACCCGTGTTGTCACAGAACAAGGTTATTGGATTCAGTGCGCTTGGCACCACTCCAAGATCCGTCATGAACTGCTTCATCCAGACACCCTCCTTAGCCGCCTCCGAGGCAGCCATGTACTCCGCTTCACATGTAGAATCTGCTACAACGCTTTGCTTGGAACTGCACCAGCTTACCGCACCCCCATTAAGAATAAATACGTATCCGGTTTGCGACTTAGAGTCGTCCGGATCTGTGTCAAAGCTTGCATCGACGTAACCTTTTACGGCGAGCTCTTTGTCACCTCCATACACGAGAAACATCTCCTTAGTCATTTTCAGGTACTTCAGGATATTCTTGACCGCTGTCCAGTGATCCACTCCTGGATTACTCTGGAACCTACCTGCCATACTTATGGCCAGGCTAACATCCGGTCTAGTGCACAGCATTGCATACATGATAGAACCTATGGCTGAAGCATAGGGGACGGAGCGCATATGCTCTCTATCTTCATCAGTTGCTGGGCACTGAGTCTTACTCAATCTCGTACCTTGTAAAACTGGCAAGAACCCTTTCTTGGACTGTTCCATTTTGAACCTCTTCAAAACTTTATCAAGGTATGTGCTTTGTGAAAGTCCTATCAGGCGGTTGGATCTATCCCTATAGATCTTAATGCCTAGAATGTAAGCAGCTTCTCCTAGGTCCTTCATAGAGAAACTCTTATTCAAGTAATCCTTTATGCTCTCTAAAAACTCCACGTTGTTTCCAATCAGCAATATGTCATCCACATATAATATTAGAAACGCCACAGAGCTCCCACTCACTTTCTTGTAAATACAAGATTCTCCAACCACTTGTATAAACCCAAATGCTTTGATCACCTCATCAAAGCGTTTGTTCCAACTCCGAGATGCTTGCACCAGTCCATAAATGGATCGCTGGAGCTTGCACACCTTGTTAGCATTCTTAGGATCGACAAAACCTTCGGATTGTATCATATACAACTCTTCCTTAAGGAAACCGTTAAGGAACGCCGTTTTGACATCCATCTGCCAGATTTCATAATCGAAAAATGCAGCTATTGCTAACATGATTCTGACGGACTTAAGCATCGCTACGGGTGAGAATGTCTCATCGTAGTTAACTCCTTGAACTTGTGAAAAACCCTTTGCCACAAGTCGAGCTTTATAAACGGTCACATTGCCGTCAGCGTCCGTCTTCCTCTTAAAGATCCATTTGTTCTCAATAGCCTTGTGTCCCTCAGGTAGTACCTCCAAAGTCCACACTTTGTTCTCATACATGGATCCTATCTCGAACTTCATGGCTTCTAGCCATTTGTTGGAATCTGGGCCCACCATTGCTTCTTCATAATTTGCAGGTTCATTGTTGTCTAACAACATGATTGATAAGACGGGATTACCGTACCACTCTGGAGCAGCAAGTGGTCTCGTCGACCTGCGTGGTTCGACAGAAACTTGAACCGGAGTTTCATGATCATCATCATTAACTTCCTCCTCAACCGGCGTCGCAACGACAGAGGTTTCCCCTTGCCCTGCGCCACCATCCAGAGGGATGAGAGGTTCGACAACCTCGTCAAGTTCTATCTTCCTCCCACTCAATTCTCTCGAGAGAAACTCCTTCTCGAGAAAAGCTCCGTTTTTAGCAACAAACACTTTGCCCTCGGATTTGAGATAGAAGGTGTACCCAACAGTCTCTTTTGGGTAACCTATGAAGACGCACTTTTCCGTTTTGGGTTCCAGCTTTTCAGGCTGAAGCTTTTTGACATAAGCATCACATCCCCAAACTTTAAGAAACGACAACTTTGGCCTTTTGCCATACCACAATTCGTATGGTGTCGTCTCAACGGATTTTGATGGTGCCGTATTTAAAGTGAATGCAGCTGTTTCTAATGCATAACCCCAAAACGATAACGGCAAATCAGTAAGAGACATCATAGATCGCACCATCTCTAATAGAGTACGATTACGACGTTCGGACACACCATTACGCTGTGGTGTTCCAGGCGGTGTTAACTGTGAAACAATTCCACATTGTCTTAAATGATTACCGAACTCGAAACTCAGATATTCACCCCCACGATCAGACCGTAGGAACTTGATCTTCTTGTTACGATGATTTTCCACTTCACTCTAAAATTGCTTGAACTTTTCAAATGTTTCCGACTTGTGTTTCATCAAGTAGACATAACCATATCTACTCAAATCGTCAGTGAAGGTGAGAAAATAACGATATCCGCCGCGTGCCTCCACGCTCATCGGACCACACACATCGGTATGTATGATTTCCAACAAGTCATTTGCACGCTCCATTGTTCCGGAGAACGGAGTCTTAGTCATCTTGCCCATGAGGCATGGTTCGCACGTGTCAAGTGAATCAAAGTCAAGTGACTCCAATAGTCCATCAGCATGGAGTTTCTTCATGCGCTTTACACCAATATGACCTAAGCGGCAGTGCCACAAAAATATGGCGCTATCATTGTTAACTCTAACTCTTTTGGTCTCAATGTTATGTATATGCGTATCGTTGTCAAGATTCAATATGAACAATCCTCTCACATTTGGTGCATGACCATAAAAGATGTTACTCATAGAAATAGAACAACCATTATTCTCTGACTTAAAAGAGTAACCGTCTCGCAATAAACAAGATCCAGATATAATGTTCATGCTCAACGCAGGCACTAAATAACAATGATTTAAGTTCATCACTAATCCTGATGGTAACTGAAGTGAAACTGTGCCGACGGCGATTGCATCAACCTTGGAACCATTTCCTACGCGCATCGTCACTTCATCTTTCGCCAGCCTTCGTCTATTCCGCAGTTCCTGTTTCGAGTTGCAAATATGAGCAACAGAACCGGTATCTAATACCCAGGCACTACTACGAGAGCCGGTTAAGTACACATCAATAACATGTATATCAAATATACCTGATTTTTCTTTGGCCGCCTTCTTATCTGCCAGATACTTGTGGCAATTGCGCTTCCAGTGACCCATACCCTTGCAATAGTAACACTCCGTTTCAGGCTTAGGTCCAGCTTTGGGTTTCTTCGTCGGATTGGCAACAGGCTTGCCGCTCTTCTTCGAATTACCCTTCTTGCCTTTGTCGTTTCTCTTGAAACTAGTGGTCTTATTCACCATCAACACTTGATGCTCTTTACGGAGTTCAGACTCTGCGACTTTCAGCATCACAAACAACTCGCCGGGAGACTTGTTCATCCCTTGCGTGTTGTAGTTCAACACAAAGCCTTTATAGCTTGGCGGCAGTGATTGAAGGATTCTGTCAGTGATAGCCTCTTGCGGGAGTTCAATCCACAGCTCAGCTAGACGGTTTGAGTACCCAGACATTTTGAGCACATGTTCACTGACAGACGAGTTTTCCTCCATCTTGCAAGCATAGAATTTATCGGAGCTCTCATACCTCTCGATCCGGGCGTTCTTCTGAAAGATAAACTTCAACTCCTGGAACATCTCAAATGCTCCATGACGCTCAAAGCGACGTTGAAGTCCCGGTTCTAAGCCATACAAGACTGCACATTGAACTATTGAGTAGTCCTCCTTACGTGCTAACCAAGCGTTCTTAACATCCTGATCAGCCGTAGCGGGTGGTTCATATCCTAGCGCAGCATTAAGGACATAATCCTTCTTCCCAGCTTGTAAGATTAGCTTAAGATTACGAGCCCAGTCTACAAAGTTGCTTCCATCATCTTTCAACTTAGCTTTCTCTAGGAACGTATTAAAATTCAGGATGACTGTAGCGTGAGCCATGATCTACAACACAAATATATTCAAAGTGGACTTAGACTATGTTCAAGATAATTAGAGTTTAACTTAATCAAATCATTCGCTAAACTCCCACTCAAAAATTACATCTCTCTAGTCATTTGAGTGGTTCATGATCCACTTACACTAGCTCAAGTCCGATCATCACGTGAGTTGAGGATAGTTTCAGTGGTAAGCATCCCTATGCTAATCATATCATCTAAATGATTCATGATCGACCTTTCGGTCTCATGTGTTCCGAGGCCATGTCTGCACATGCTAGGCTCGTCAAGCTTAACCCGAGTGTTCCGCGTGCGCAACTGTTTTGCACCTGTTGTATGTGAACGTTGAGTCTATCACACCCGATCATCACGTGGTGTCTCGAAACGACGAACTGTAGCAACGGTGCACAGTCGGGGAGAACACAATTTTGTCTTGAAATTTTAGTGAGAGATCACCTCATAATGCTACCGTCGTTCTAAGCAAAATAAGGTGCATAAAAGGATTAACATCACATGCAATTCATAAGTGACATGATATGGCCATCATCACGTGCTTCTTGATCTCCATCACCAAAGCACCGGGACGATCTTCTTGTCACCGGCGCCACACCATGATCTCCATCAACGTGTTGCCATCGTGGTTGTCGTGCTACTCATGCTATTACTACTAAAACTACATCCTAGCAAAATAGTAAACGCATCTGCAAGCACAAACGTTAGTATAAAGACAATCCTATGGCTCCTGCCGGTTGCCGTACCATCGACGTGCAAGTCGATATTTTCTATTACAACATGATCATCTCATACATCCAATATATCACATCACATCGTTGGCCATATCACATCACAAGCATAACCTGCAAAAACAAGTTAGACGTCCTCTAATTTTGTTGTTGCATGTTTTACGTGGTGACCATGGGTATCTAGTAGGATCGCATCTTACTTACGCAAACACCACAACGGAGATATATGAGTTGCTATTTAACCTCATCCAAGGACCTCCTCGGTCAAATCCGATTCAACTAAAGTTGGAGAAACCGACACTTGCCAGTCATCTTTGAGCAACGGGGTTACTCGTAACGATGAAACCAGTCTCTCGTAAGCGTACGAGTAATGTCGGTCCAAGCCGCTTCAATCCAACAATACCGCGGAATCAAGAAAAGACTAAGGAGGGCAGCAAAACGCAAATCACCGCCCACAAAACCTTTTGTGTTCTACTCGAGAAGACATCTACGCATGAACCTAGCTCATGATGCCACTATTGGGGAACGTCGCATGGGAAACAAAAAATTTCCTACGCGCACGAAGACCTATCATGGTGATGTCCATCTACAAGAGGGGATGAGTGATCTACGTACCCTTGTAGACTGTACAACAGAAGCGTTAGTGAACGCGGTTGATGTAGTGGAACGTCCTCACGTCCCTCGATCCGCCCCGCGAACAATCCCGCGATCAGTCCCACGATCTAGTACCGAACGGACGGCACCTCCGCGTTCAGCACACGTACAGCTCGACGATGATCTCGGCCTTCTTGATCCAGCAAGAGAGACGGAGAGGTAGAAGAGTTCTCCGGCAGCGTGACGGCGCTTCGGAGGTTGGTGATGACCTTGTCTCAGCAGGGCTCCGCCCGAGCTCCGCAGAAACGCGATCTAGAGGAAAAAACCATGGAGGTATTTGGTCGGGCTGCCGTGGAAAAGTCGTCTCAAATCAGCCCTAAAACCTCCGTATATATAGGTAGGAGGGAGGGGGGGGTCGGCCGAGTCCAAGGGGGAAGGTTCCCCCCCCCCCCCAAACCGAGTTGGACTTGGCTTGGTGGGTGAGAGTCCTTCCTTCCCTTCCCACCTCCCTTTTTTTTCTTTCTCTTTGATTTTTCTTTGTATGGCGCATAGGTCCCTTTTGGGCTGTCCCACCAGCCCACTAAGGGCTGATGCGCCACCCTCATGGCCTATGGGCTTCCCCGGGGTGGGTTGCCCCCCCCGGTGAACTCCCGGAACCCATTCGTCATTCCCGGTACATTCCCGGTAACTCCGAAAAACCTTCCGGTAATCAAATGAGGTCATACTATATATCAATCTTCGTTTCCGGACCATTCTGGAAACCCTCGTGACGTCCGTGATCTCATTCGGGACTCTGAACAACATTAGGTAACAAACCATATAACTCAATTACGCATTTAAACAACGTCGAACCTTAAGTGTGCAGACCCTGCGGGTTCGAGAACTATGTAGACATGACCCGAGAGACTCCTCGGTCAATATCCAATAGCGGGACCTGGATGCCCATATTGGATTCTACATATTCTACGAAGATCTTATCGTTTGAACCTCAGTGCCAAGGATTCATATAATCCCGTATGTCATTCCCTTTGTCCTTCGGTATGTTACTTGCCCGAGATTCGATCGTCAGTATCCGCATACCTATTTCAATCTCGTTTACCGGCAAGTCTCTTTACTCGTTCAGTAATACAAGATCCCGCAACTTACAATAAGTTACATTGCTTGCAAGGCTTGTGTGTGATGTTGTATTACCGAGTGGGCCCCGAGATACCTCTCCGTCACACGGAGTGACAAATCCTAGTCTTGATCCATACTAACTCAACTAACACCTTCGGAGATACCTGTAGAGCATCTTTATAGTCACCCAGTTACGTTGCGACGTTTGATACACACAAAGCATTCCTCCAGTGTCAGTGAGTTATATGATCTCATGGTCATAGGAATAAATACTTGACACGCAGGTCAACATGCTACGTCTATTAGTTTGGGTCTAGTCAATCACGTGATTCTCCTAATGACGTGATCCAGTTATCAAGCAACAACACTTTGTTCATAATCAGAAGACACTGACTATCTTTGATCAACTGGCTAGCCAACTAGAGGCTTGCTAGGGACGGTGTTTTGTCTATGTATCCACACATGTAAATGAGTCTTCATTCAATACAATTATAGCATGGATAATAAACGATTATCTTGATACAGGAATTATAATAATAACTATATTTATTATTGCCTCTAGGGCATAATTCCAACACAACTCTAGCAGACACTGCATACCATCGGTCCGCAAAATGCGTTTGCAGTTCGCGCAAAACCACTTTTGCGTGCTAGCACAGATGCAGACCCCCCAAACGAATTCGTAAAAAATTATATTCGCGGAATATGCTTTTTTACGGGTCGGTTTCTGCGGGTTCTGCTCGGGCTCCACCGCGACGACCCGCAAACAGAAAAATTGCTAATCTCGCATTTGACATAGGGTTTGGCAAACAAGTTCAAATTTAAACGACATAAACAGTTTGTGCGCAAATAAAAGCAAAGTTCATTACGCAAAAGAGGGCATGCAAAAGGTTTGCGCCCATGGCCGGCTTAATCTTGGGGGTCGATCTTCACTCCGTGCCATGGACTCCATATTGAAGTTCATCGGCATCACCGAATCCACCTCTGTCGCTTGTTCCAACTCCCTCACCGAAATCATCCACATTGGCACCATATGGAGCAGAGAAAACATCACCAGAACTGGAACACGGACCGACCGAGGCGACCATTCTCCTCTTCAAGATCTCTCTCCTTGCCATATCATGCCATATTTTTGTGAGGTTGTCCATGTCATTGCGGTTCATTGACATGACCTTGTTCTCCTCGGCAACTTTTCTTTCCTCAATGGCAGCTTTGCGGGGCCCCTCTTCCTTGAGCATTTGCCATTTTTCTTGCTTCTCTTTTGCCTTCTTCTCGACCAACTCTTTCTTGATCTCCAACAACATCAACTCGTTTGATTGCACCATGGCATCAATCTTCTCCCTCAAGCTCGCTGCTTCTTGCTCTATCTTCATCTTCTCTTTAGTCTTCTTGTCGCCATCGGTTTTGTGCAAATTTCTTGGGCCATCATCATCCTCATCTTCATCCATGTTTATAAGTGAGCCTCTCTGATGGGGATTCTTTGTCGATCAACTTCCACTTCTCGCACTTTTGGATTTTCCAACTAGTTTTCGTCCGTTTCCATCGTTATTTAACCGACCATGACAGTTCGCTTATACAAAACGACGGTAAAATAGAAGGACGCAACATAGTTTAGCAACCGCGCAAACTGAAGGTGGTTCTCGGGGTGTGACTGGATCTAGTAGAAATAAAACAAAGGTCAAAGAGCTAGTGAGCAACCGTACCTGACCCGTTCTAGTTAGTAGTACCAAGTTATGTCTATAATAGTGAAAACATGGAAGATATTTGTCCCCACGAAAGCTAATATATACTTGGTGGGCAAAGAGAGCCTTGGCTCAGTGGTTGGGCATGCGGTTGTGCAGCCCAACGACCCGAGCTCAATTCCTAGAATTGACAGGTAATGCACAGGGAGTTTTCTCCCATTTATTGAGGATCAAGTTTGGCGTGTGGTAAAACCATTCATCAAAAAAAATCTTGATACTCATTTAAAAAAAATATGAGGACCATGTTTATCTTGGTACTCATACTAAAATGGCTGTATGCATCCCTTGTTGGTGCAGAGGCCGGGAAGTGAAAATCTCTCCCATTTTTTAAGCAAAGAGAGCCTTGGCTCAGTGGTTGGGCATGCAGTTGTGCAGCCCAACGACCCGAGCTCAATTCCTAGAATTGACAGGTAATGCACAGGGAGTTTTCTCCCATTTATTGAGGATCAAGTTTGGCGTGTGGTAAAACCATTCATCAAAAAAAATCTTGATACTCATTTAAAAAAAATTATGAGGACCATGTTTATCTTGGTACTCATACTAAAATGGCCGTATGCATCCCTTGTTGGTGCAGAGGCTGGGAAGTGAAAACCTCTCCCATTTTTTAGATTGAATGTGTGAACAGGCGTCTAGCGGGGCGACTAGGGGGGCGATTTCCGTGGCGCCCCGACTGCCGCCGACAAGAGTGAGCGGATCGCTGGAAGTTAGACAGGCCACTGAACCGCCGGTGTTGCACGTCCAGGGAGACGATGATATCCAAGAGATCTCTCCTCGGGCGTTTACTGCTCGGGGAGGGGTGAACGGATCCAAGGACATCGGCGAGTTCGAAAGGCTCCGGAGTGGATCTCGGACAGAGCTTGAGCACCGCCGGTGGGAGGTTCTCTTCCGGGATTCGTCCACGAATTCTCAAGTTGACACGCGAGGGTTTATCAGTCTGCACTTACGATCTAAGTGGGCTACCATTCGAGATGAAGAAGGGGATATTCTGGCGGGGCGATATCTGGATAAGGACGAAATCCCCAAGGTGGGACAGATCATTCTCATCGATGGCTATCGTTTGACAGTGCACGAGCAGTCGACGTTACGGGCCCTGTCCCAGGATTCGGTAAGCCCTTTGATTCCTAGTAAATTTGGCGGTAGATTTTGGGTGCTTGCTGATCAGGATGACGAGACGGAGGAGGAGCCAGAGGACGAACTGGCGGAGGTGCTGCCGACATCCCCTTGTACCCCATCCTCGTCCATGCCGACGTTGTTGGAGCGAAAGGTTCGTCAAGACCCAATCCTTGCGAGGAAGAAGACAGTGCCGACGTCTCGGAAACCATGGATTGGACCGATTCCAAAGGTAAGCCGTAGGCCTATCTCTCTTCTTGATTTTTTCAAGCCAGATTGCTGGATTACTTCTGCGAAGAACAAACGGACGTCACCTTCTGTTCTTCGGCCCGAAGTGCCGCCTGTGATCGCGGAAGTAAGGAGTATTTCCAGGGAGTTAGTTTCGGATTCCATGCGGGGCTCCAGAGAAAACTTTCTGAATTTTGCGCTGAACACTGCTGGGCCTGACGGGCTAGCAAGTCCGGCGGCTTCTAATCCACCGGATGTTGGGTATACGGCCCAAGGTAAAGTTACGTCTACTACACAATCCGAGCTGGAGTCTAGTTCTCCGGGGTATATGGCCCAGGAGACTTCGGCCAGGATTGTTGTGTCCTCTGCCTCGACAGAACCTGCCGTCGCTTCTCTCGAGCGCCAGGTTTCTAAGTCGCCAGGGGCGAGACGTCGACAAGCTAGGGTTCGTCCAAGACCTGGCTTCCCAACGCTAGGATCAGGGAGGGCGACTAGGGTGCCGCCGTCTGCTACGCCGCGCTCGGCTATGGCAGGGCGGGGCTCCAAGCAGTCTGCCTCGTCCCGGCAATCAGGGCAGAACTCGGTCCAGGGGAATCCACCAGTACCTAAGCCCTTGGGTTCGACCCCAGTGCAGGCCGGGCCATCCCAAGCTCCTGTTCAGGCTGGGAAGACGCCCATTGGAGTACCCGGGCAGAAGGACTCGGCCCAGGCGAGGCCTCATCGCGGCCGCTGGGGCGATGAAGGTGCTAATGCTTATAGTGAGGGGCACTATCGGGGGGGTTCATCCTCTGGAGGCGGTCGTGGGTTTGCTTGGCAAAACAATGGTTTTCATGCACCAGTCAGTTTGTCCCGGGGCCTTCCGGTCCTGCATACCCGAGGAGAGGAGGCTTTAGACAGAATTGGATGGGCAGAGGGGGCGGCAGAAAGCCTAAGCCTCCTGTCCCCTCTCCTGAGCAGTCGACGCATCCCATTGATTCTGTTGTGGCGTCTACGGCGGTAACAGCAAAGGAGGTCGATGCCATTCCTCAGACTGATCAGACTTTGGTGAGTACCAAAGGTGAAGTTGCTGAGAGACCTTCTAAGTGGGCCCGAAAGAAAGAGAAAATGACGTGCTATAGGTGCAGTGAGATGGGGCATTTTGTTTCTGAGTGTAAGGCCGAGCTTTGCGTCTATTGCTTGAAACCTACACATGGGGCTGATAAGTGTCCTCTTACTGTCGGCACTATGCCAGTCATGACTATATATGGGGTTTCTAGCCAAGATTTGATGTTTTTCGAGTCTCCGTCTGCTAAGGCTAATGTTCATGTTCCTGAGGCTGGCCTCACGGGTACGGTGACGGTCACACTGGGAGTGTTGACGGTGGAGCAGATAGTACAACAACTAAAAGAGCTGGTTTCTTCTACTTTCAGATGGGAACCTGTTTTGATAGCAGATAACGTTTTCAAGGTCGTTTTCCCTACTAAGGAGGATCTAGCTCGTTTGCTTAAGTTCGGTATGTGCAGGGTTGCTAGCACGAGTATTGTTCTTGAGTTTGATGCCTGGAAGTGTGAAGAGCCTAAGGGGAGGCCACTACCCCAGATTTGGGTGCACTTCGCAGGAGCTCCTTCTAGAGCGACTAATGACTTTCTGGTCGCATGGAGTCTGGGATCGCTCATTGGCAAAACTAAAGAGGTGGATATGATCTACACTAGAGCCAAAGGAGTAGCGCGGTTGTTAGTTAGTGTTCTTGATATTGAGCTTGTTCCAGATGAGGTTATTTGGACCTTTGAGGGGTTGCGTTACACTCTCCACCTGGAAATCGGAAGCCCTTCTTTGTTTGATGTTCCTGAGACTGATAAAGATACGCACATGACGGATGGAGATGATACGAGAGGTTTCAAAGATAATGCGGAGGGGTCAAAGGATACAGATCCGAGTGACTTCTCTAATCAGAATACTTCGTCGCAGAAAAAACAGACTACTCCAGCTTCAGGTAATGCCCCAAGTTCGGGTTCGGCTATGCACCACGATTTGCGGTTTGGATCTTTTCAACCTTCGTCCGCGCCGGCTAAGTTTGATTCTCGGCCGGCATGCTTTGGGAGAGGGACTAGGTGTGGGATGCCGCGTTTTTGGGCAAAAATAATCGGTGCAACAGAACATATGTGCAGCCGCAGTCTACATTGCAACCACTCTCTCTCGGCGAGTTTTTAGCAGGAGCAAGAACTGCGGCTAAGCTCGGCTCGAGCGATACATCACCGGTGATACTGCCAGAAGCTGATACGTGCATGGGAAGTGGCCAACCAGCTGGCTTGGCCATGCAAACTGCGTCTTCGCAGGCTGCACATGTCAGGTGCATGCAGGAGGATGGCGATTTTTCAAGTGGGCACTGCTAGCGCTTGGGTAAACAGGTCATCAAAGCAAGAGTCCGCTAATCTTGCTGCTACAGAAAATACATCGGTAGCTTATGGCGTAGAGCTGGCCGGTGCAGGAGATGCCCAGCTGGATTCCATCCCTACGGCTGCTGTCGATGTGCCCCAGCAGGGTATGTATGATTGTTCCACTGAGGATATGCTGTACATGCATGATGTTGGGTCCGTTGGAGATGGCAGCGATTTCTCGAGTGCTGGTCCTGATGCAAAAACTGCTGTTCATGAGCCCCAGCAGGGTACGTATGTTTGTACCACTGAGGCCATGCTAAACATGAATGATGTTGGGTACTTTGGAGGTGGCAGCGGTCTCTCGAGTGCTGGTTCTGATACAAATACAGATTCTGTTCAAGTTCGGGCCAGCAGAGGAGGCGTCCAAAAGGGTGATGCCCTCACCGATGCTCAACCAGTGGATGGTTCTCTGGAGTTTGCTGGTTCTTTGAAGGATCCAGCATGTTTGCCAATGGCGGCCACGGAATTTACATCGACTGCTGCTGCACCAAAATCTAGTCTGATCTCGGAGGATGATGTCATAGCATTCGGAGGTGTTCCCAATCCGATGAGTCCGAATCGACGGACTAGTCAACGGGTACAGTCTCAGCCAGATGTGGATGACCTGCAGATTGGACGGGCGATGCGGATGGCCAAAATGAAGGAAGTTCAGAATTCAACAGGTATGAATTTTAATACTGAACATTCTATTCTTCATTTTACTCCGCAAGAGATTTTACATAACGCTACGGCAGTGGGGGTGTCTTTGGGCGACACGAGCCAACAAGTTTCAAAATCTATCAATGACTTATTAGACTTAGAGGTTGATAGGGCTTTGGATATTATTCGAAACTTAGCGGCGGTTCGACCCATGAATGATAACGACATATCGGATTTGGGGGGATTGAATTTATTATGCCAAAATTTAGTCCCTGAAGAGGAGACTACACAGTCTCATGCAGATATCGGTCTTTCAAACTTAGTTACTACACATCTTAATGATACGGCCAAGGATATTCATGGTTATACGGACCAGGAGTATGCCTTCGATAGGCCAAAACGTAATTCGAAACGTAGATTATATCCAGTATTTGCTGTTCGTAGGAGCGCTCGATTCAGGACGGCTAAAAAATTCTATGATGAGATATGAAAGGACTTTTTTGGAATAGCAGAGGTCTGAGAGACTTGGCTAAAATTAGGTTACTTGCAGAGTCTACTTTGCAACATAGTCTTGACTTCATTGCGTTGATGGAGACGGGGCGGGATAAATTCACATCGCAGTTTTTGAACTCCCTTTCGGGAGGAGTGGATTTTGAATGGCATTGTCTCCCTCCAAGAGGAAGGTCCGGAGGGATCTTACTTGGGGTACGATGCAATACACTCCAAGTGCGGGAAGTCATTATGGGTGACTTCACAGTAAAATTTAGAATTAGAAACAAGGAAGATGGTTTTCGGTGGGCCCTAGTAGCGGTATATGGTGCCGCTCAATCAGAGCACAAGCCAGCTTTCTTGGCTGATCTGGTTCAAATTTGTGATGAAAATCTACCACTGATGGTGGGTGGAGATTTCAATATCATCAGGAGAGCTGATGAGAAAAGCAATGATAATTATGACGGTAGATGGCCCTTTATGTTTAATACGATCATAGAGAGTCTCAATCTACGGGAGATTGAACTCTCCGGTCGGAAATATACTTGGGCCAATTCTTTACGTAACCAGACTTTTAAAAAATTGGATAGAGTACTAACTAGTGTCGACTGGGAGCAGAAGTTTCCTTTAGTCACAGTTACTGCTATGCAGAGGGCTATATCTGACCATACCCCATTATTATTAGACTCTGGCCATGCTACTCATAAAGGAAAGAGAGATGCTTTCTCTTTTGAGGCCAGTTGGTTCACTCGTCAGGGCTTTTTATACATTATTGCTAGAGAGTGGAACAAACCTACGGAGGGGAACTCAAGTATAGATATCTGGCAAAGCAAGATCCGACACCTTAGACAATTCTTGAGAGGATGGGCTAAGAATGTGTCCGGACAGTACAAAGATGAGCAGGACCGACTGCTTCACTTTATAGATGCCCTCGATCGTAAAGCCGAGACTATCATGTTGGATGAACATGAAAGGGCGGCAAAATATGTGGCAGAACAGCGGGTGCGTGTTCTCCTCAGGGAAGAGGAAATGAAATGGGCTATCAGGGCCAAGGTCAAGGCAATTGTCCAAGGGGACAACAATACTAAGTTTTTCCACTTGATTGCAAATGGCAAACATAGGAAAAATAAAATCATACAACTCGAGCAAGATGAGGGTACCATAGTAGGACATGAGAACCTCAAACTATATATCACAAATTATTATAAAAGGTTGTTTGGTGCTCCGGAACATAGTTTTGTTTCTATGGACGAGTATCAGACTGCGGACATTCCTCAAGTCGGACAGGCCGACAATGAGAGTCTCTCCGCACCATTCCTAGAGAAAGAGGTGTTACAAGCAATTGAGGCAATGAAAAATGGTAAAGCTCCTCGCCCAGATGGGTTTCCAGCTGAGTTTTATAAACATTGCTGGCATATTATCAAGGACGATCTGATGTCTATGTTCCATGATCTATATTCTGGTCACCTTCAACTTTTTCATCTTAATTTCGGAACGATTACGTTATTACCGAAGAAAGAAGGGGCATCCAGAATTGAACAATTTCGTCCTATTTGTCTGCTCAATATCAGCTTCAAAATTTTCACAAAGGTGGGAACGGATAGGCTAACTAAGATGGCACATTCGGTCGTGCAATCTTCGCAGACAGCTTTTATGCCTGGTAGGAATATTCTTGAAGGCGTGGTCGTTCTTCATGAGATTCTTCACGAACTACACTCCAAGAAACTCAATGGAGTTCTATTTAAGGTTGATTTCGAAAAGGCATACGACAAAATTAAATGGTCTTTCCTGCAACAAACTCTACGTATGAAAGGGTTTGGGGACATTTGGCGTAAACATGTGGATTGTTTTATAAAAAAAGGAAGTGTCGGTGTTAAAGTAAATGATGATGTTGGTCATTTCTTTCAGACGCTTAAGGGACTTAGGCAAGGAGACCCTATGTCACCTATTTTATTTAACATAGTTGCGGATATGTTAGCGCTAATGATCAGGAGGGCTAATGACAAGGACTTAGTAGGGGGACTAGTACCACATCTAGTTGATGGGGGTGTCTCGATCCTACAATATGCAGATGACACGATCCTTTTCATGGAACATGACCTCAAAAAGGCTAGAAACTTGAAACTTATTCTTTGCTTGTTTGAGCAGTTATCAGGGTTGAAAACTAATTTTCACAAAAGTGAGCTTTTTTGTTTTGGGGATGCACAAACTGAACATCTCACGTATTACCAACTTTTTGGGTGTCAGGGCGGTACATTACCGTTCTCATATTTAGGGATCCCTATTCATTATCGAAAGTTGACCATCAAGGAGTGGAGATGTATCGATGATCGTTTTGAGAAAAAACTAAGCTGCTGGAAGGGCAAGCTATTATCCTACGGAGGACGGTTAGTTCTTGTCAACTCAGTGCTGACAAGTATGCCGATGTTTCTCTTATCCTTTTTCCAAGTGCCTGTTGGGGTAAGGAAAAGATTGGATTTCTATCGATCTCGATTTTTTTGGCAGAGCGACGAGGTCAAGACTAAATATAGGCTTACTAGATGGGACATTATTTGCAGACCCAAGGATCAGGGAGGCTTGGGCATTGAAAATCTAGAGGTCAAGAACAGGTGTCTGCTTAGCAAGTGGTTATTCAGATTATCTGTCGAATCGCAAGGGATGTGGGTACAACTTCTAAAGAACAAGTATCTGCAGCATAAAACCCTAGCCCAGGTCACTGCGCGACCGGGTGATTCCCCTTTTTTGGAAGGGTCTAATGACGACAAAGACCGCTTTCTTTAACAGAACTAGATTCATTATTGGTAATGGTGAAACTACTAGATTCTAGGAGGATACTTGGCTAGGACCACAACCTTTGGCTCTACAGTATCCGCAATTATATAACATTGCACAACGAAAACAGACCTCAGTCGCAACAGTGTTACGGCAGATTCCTCTTAACATTCAATTTCGCAGAGCATTGTTCGGAAATAGATGGGTTAGTTGGTTACATCTAGTCAGACGACTGATGGATATTAACCTCTCCGATATACCAGATACTATTCGTTGGAAGTTGACCACGAATGGTACATTCTCAGTGAAATCGATGTACGAGCATATTATTAATACGTTGCCTATCCCAAAGTCCATGCATATTTGGAAGGTCAAGGTTCCCCTTAAGATAAAAATCTTCATGTGGTTTGTTCATAAGGGAGTTATTTTAACTAAGGATAACTTGGCTAAAAGGAATTGGAAAGGAAATAAAAGATGTAGCTTTTGTCAAACGCATGAGACGATTAAACACCTCTTTCTGGAATGCCCTATGGCTAAACTATTATGGCGCTCACTACAAATTTCTTTCAACATTGAACCACCTACTAGCATTCACATGTTATTTGGGACGTGGCTAAATGGGGTTAATGTTCTTTTCGCCAAACTCATTTGGGTTGGAACTTGTGCCATGCTGTGGGCGATATGGAACTGCAGAAATGATCTAGCTTTTAACAGACTGAATTACATTAACTTTTTGCAGGTCATCTTCAGAGCTACCGCCTCGATCCGCATATGGTCCTTACTCACTCCTATGGAAACCAGGGAGCCTTTGGTTACTGGGTGTGTTCGATGGGAGATGGTAGCTCAGGTTATCTTCAACCGATATGGATGGAGGCATGCTAATAGGATTGGACTTTAGTCCAGTTTATTAGAGGGTTATTCTTAGCTGTTCCGCGGACTGAGCGCCGTGTAATTTTCGTATTTTCCTATTTTCTATCTTGGGAATCCTTTGTTTCTTTTCAGACTATTTTGTTATTAATAAAATGGCTATATGCATCACTCGATGCAGAGGCCGGGGCCTCGCCTCCATTTCGAAAAAAAAATATACTTGGTGGAACAGAAGATAAGATATTCGCCACTCAATATCACGAATGTCAATTCTTGGTGAAACTTCACATGTAAGTACTCCCTCCGGTCATTTTTACTCCGCATATTAAAATTGTATCAAGTCAAACTTTACAAAGTTTGACCAAATATATATTAAAAAATATCAACATCTACAGTACCAAATACACGTTTCATGAAACTACATTTCGTAATGAATCTAACAATATTAATTTGACATTGTGAATGTTGATATATGTTTCTATAAATTTGGTCAAAGTAGAGATACTTTGACTTCGGACAAAGCTAATATGCAGACTAAAAAGGACCGGAGGGAGTACTAGGTAGAACACCGTACCCTACCAAGTGAAGCATAATTTATTCTTTGTTGCCGATTTAAGTAATGTGTCTGGACTAGACTAGATCGTCGCGTTGTAATTGGATCGAGTAGATATAAACAAGGGTTAAAGAGCTAGTGTGAGGAAGTCGACCCGTTCTACTCAGCACTACGAAGTTGTGTGTATACTAGTCAAAACATGGAGGCTAATATTCTTCTTCCTTTTTAAGAAATGGAGGCTATTATTCAGTGGAACGGAAGAAATTTATGTTCAAAACTTGCATAGCAAGAAATTTTATTACCTGAGTTTTTGACTTTGACTTGATTATATTCATCAAAAGGAAACGGGAGGAATTTTTTAGGAGGCACCGCTCAGCGCCGGCGACCAGCACGAACAATTCGGCCGGTTGCACCTTGACCGTCAGATTTGGACGCCCTTGAACGTCAGATCTCCTCATCCTCCAGCCAACGAACGCGAGCACCTCACAGACCGTCCTCGTCCAATGCACAGCCCCCCATCCACCCCCACCCCTGGTGCGGTCGAGCGGTCCTTCTCCCGCCGCCCCGTCTCGCCGGCTGTCCTCACCGCCAGTCCTTGTCCTCGCCCGCAGTTGCAGCTTCCTTACCGGACCCACGCGCGTAGCAACTTTCGTCCTTGATTGCAGCTCCCTCGCTAGCAGTGGCAGCTCCGATAGGACGCCCACAGCTCCAGTAGCGCCGGTCGCAGTGCCCCGGCCACCGTCATGGGTCGCAACACAAACGTGATGGATGTAGCAAAATGTTATGCTGGTTGTAGCAAAATACATGGATGACATTTGTCCGCACGAAAGCTAATACTACTTGGTGGAACAAAAGATAAGATATTCGCCACTCAATACCATGAATGTCAATTCCTCGTGAAACTTCACATGTAAGTACTAGGTAGAACACCGTACCCTACCAAATGTGAAGCATAATTTCTTCTTTGTTGCCGATTTAAGTATTGTGTCTGGACTAGACTAGGTCGTCGTGTTGTAATTGGATCGAGTAGATATAAACGAGGGTTAAAGAGCTAGCGTGATGAAGTCAACCCGTTGAAGTTGTGTGTATAGTACTTCCTTCGTCTTAAAATAAATGTCGTAAAATTTGTATTAAATTAATATAAATTTTATACTAGATCAACGATATTTATTTTAGGACAGAGGGAGTAGTATTTTTTTAAGAAATGAAGGCTAATATTCGGTGGAACAAAAGCATCATTTTCATCAAACAATATTACTTATGTTCAAAACTTGCATAACAAGAAATTTTATTACCTGAGTTTTTGACTTTGACTTGATTATATTCATCAAAAGGAAACGGGAGGATTTTTTTTATTAGTATATTTTACCTGGCTGAGTTTGACTTGGATTGTTGTTCCGGCCAGAGAGAGAGAGAGTGAGACCAGCCAGAGTCAAAAGGAGAATGGTCGGCTTCTGAATTCACACGTGCGTCCGCCGCCTCGTCCGTGCGACGCGTGTCTTATTTAGACTCATGTGGTTTGCCATTTTACAACTTTACGTTTGTTGCAGATTGCGTACCGCAACACGTCCTATGCTGCAGGATCTAAATCTAAATCCCTTGAGGGCAGACGCCTCTCGCTCATGCAACACTTGTCTTATATACGCTCACCTAGCTTGCATCCTACTGTTGCGGAAAAAAAATCTAGAACAAACACTCGGTTGCAAACTATTTATGCAACAAGACTTTGTTGTAGAGAAAGAATTCTACATATATTTCCGCAACACGATCTTTGTTGTGAAAATATTATATAACAAGGAAAACTCTTCCCCTCAGCCGGTCGATTTCTACGATCGCATAGTGCAAGTAGGCGCAATGACGAGTTTCTGCAACTTGGTCTCTGTTTTAAAAAATTGGAACAAATATCTTTTGTTGCAAAAAAATTCTACAGCGTGACCTACGTTGCAAAAGTTTTTTGCAACATGATCTTTGTTGCAAAATTTCTGCAACACGATCCTTGTTGCAGAAAATATTCTATAACAAATTCTATTGCAAAAAAGTATACGGACGTTTTCGCAACATGCTCTTTTGTTGCATTTTTTTTACAACATAAGCTATGTTGCAAAAGACCTATCAGTCGTTTTTTAACCCGTCAGTCGGACGACGTAGCAGCGTGCTTGTTTTCGTAACTGAAACGTTGTTTCAGGATTTTATGTAATGGACTGAGGGGACCGAGCTGGTGATCGAACGATGCACGCGTATGCATCGAACAGTTAAAAAGATGATGGATGGTTACTACAAATCAAACGATGGATGCTTAACAGTCCCCTTATTTTAAACGGAAGGAGTATTTGCCAGAATGAGTAGGACGGAGCAACCAAGCTAACCGCCAACCGGCCAACGGATCCAAAAACTATGGACGGACCCAATCTTCTCCTAAGCTAAAACATCAATTGCACGTCAAATACAAGGATTGACTGGTAGCATGCACCTCCATATCGATTGACTCTGCATGTGTAAAATATATAATTATACTACATTCGTTCTTAAATATAAGTTTTTTAGACGTTCACTACGGACTATATATAGATTTGTATAAACATGCTTTAGAGTGTAGGTTTCATTTATTTTGCTTCGTATATACTCTTTAATATTATTTTTTAAAGACTTAACACTAGTGGAGAACGGGCCTTTAGTCCGGGATCGCCAACCGGGACTATAGAGTGGGGACTAAAGGGTCTGATCTTTAGTTTCGGTTGGCCACACTCCGGGACTAAAGTCCCTCCACGTGGCCTCTAAGTGTGTCGGGGGCTGGAGAACCTTTAGACACGGTTCGTGTCATCAACCGGGACTAAATATTTTGTGTTTTTTTATTGAGTTTAGGGTTCATAGTTTATTTTTCCTTTTTATTTTGTGTTTTTCATTCATTTTTTTATTTCAAACATATTTTACGTTATTACATAATGTATACGTTGATGCATATATAATATAATTTATCATACGACCATACACACACAAACATATATATATATATATATATATATATATATATATATATATATATATATATATATATATATAATTTGGTGTATATATAATTTCTCCTATACAATTTGGAGATCATTACATGTAATGGTATTCTTCGCTTCTAGGTACGACCTCATTAAAGAAAAATCCTACAACTTCCATTTGAATTGCTCGTATGCAGTTTTCTGGTAGGAGCTTCTTCCATATTTCATCAATCTTTAAATAAAGGAGATCAATATAAATACATTAGTTGTATATATATTAGATCATCATTAAAAAAAATATGAATAGTGTTTACGTACCTAATGATGTTGTTCATTAAAGCGCCGACATTAGATCGCCATGAGAATGTTCTCGCAAACGTAGTATGCGCATAAATTAGTCCCCTGTTACTGGCTCATGCACTTTGCGAAAATAGAATTTAATCAGATAATAATCAAGCAAGACAACGGTGTTAAAACTGAAATTAAATAGATGTACAGACCTAGTTAGTATTACTTAATTAATTACCTTAACCACTTTCCAACGCAGCTCCGGTTGCCATTCACCCCTAACCTCTTTGATGAACCGTTTCCAAACCTTACCCGACAAAGAAAATGAATAAATGAGTTATTAATTACTCCCTCCGTCCCAAAATAACTGTCTCAACTTTATACTAGCTCTAGTACAAATTTGTACTAAGCTTAAGACACTTATTTTGGGACGGAGGGAGTACTTGATATCAGGAAATGAACGAAAGAGGCTGATATAGCTAGTGCGATAATGATTGAAATTACATGCGGAGCATTTTAATTATGTTGGCATAATATTTAGGATTTATATTTAGTGAGTCATCAAATTTAACAATTCCAGCATCAACTCTAATGTTTAGTAGCATCCAGTGGAACCTATGCACGTTTATGTAAGCACACATGCATAGCTCATCAACTACACTTAATATTGAGTAAGCAAAATAAATTTTGTAGTACAAGACAATAACACTCATTTGAAGTTGTAAGGCCATAGTATTTCTATTTTGGTATTTTGTGCCTTTAAGAACCTTGCAAGTTCCTCTCCGAGTTTTCGGGGTAGTCCTCTATCAATTTTTCATTAAGGGTATATGGGTCAATAAACCCAATGCATAAAGTCGCTTTTTTTGTATTCGGGAATCTTCATTCTACATAATATCAAACAAAAGAATATATGAGGATTACACGCAATGAACGAGCTGAGCTAGAGACTTAAATTATAGAAAGAAATCACTTAGAGATAATAACAACTGACGATAGATTTGTCGAGTGCATCTTGATTGTATAACTGAAACAATTCCTCAAACTCAATGTATATATCGTTTTCATAGAAATAATGCTCTTCCTTGACTTTCACCTCGAGGTGCAATCATCTGTTGATAACTTCTTTCATGTACCACTCATGCAATATTCACATTTATGTTGTTAGCCGCGGGACATGCTCAGGTTTGACCAGAGATTGCCCGACGACATATGGCTGTGCTACTTCATCCACAAGGATATCCTCGATGCCTCGAAGTTGATTAAAACTTAGACTGATGTCTGTAGCAGCGTGACTCATCACCTTGAGGGGGGGGGGTCGATTGCATTGCGTGTTCTCTGAGGTGGGGAACCGTTTTCCCGCTTTTTACTATTTGTAGGTCTCGACTCCTGCATTTGTTTTTTATGTAATATCCTAACACAGCGGTCATTGTCAGATGGCCTATTCGCCACATGTGACGGGTTGTTGAAGCTGCAAGGTCTGGAACTCTGTAGCGGGGATTTTCTTTTTTTAGCTTCTTCTTTTTTTATTTTCGTTGTGTGCATCGTAAGGCTATTAGAGCAACTCCAATGGGCCGACCCAGACGGACGGCGATTTCGTTCGCTTTTTGTCCGTTTGGGTCGGTCGCCCGTCCGACGTCCGCCCTGTTTTAGATATGGGTCGGCAGCGCGCCCAATGCGCCGACCCATATGTGCTGGCGTGGCCGGCTGACCGTCCTATTTTGCATGAATTTGCATAGTTTGAATCAAATAACATAATTTGGACTGAATAAAATAGCATAGTTATTACAAGTGGAATAAAAATAACATAGTTCTCACATCTCACATAGTTTTGCAAACGAATAAAGATAAATCTATTGGTTGCCAACATGAGCCCACATATGCTCAACTAAATTATTTTGCTGTTGCACATGAGTTCCCAATCACGCATGTCTTGATGAAGTTGGGTGAACTGTTCAAATGTTGTCGCTCCTCCATGCTCAGGCACAACATTCTCACCCTGAAACTGAAATCCTTGATCGTACAAACGTTCTGGGCGATCGTCTTCTACGATCATATTATGCATGATCACACAAGTAGTCATCACCTCCCACAGTTTCTGTGTGCTTTAGGTATTAGCAGGATACCGAACGATGTCCCATCGAGATTGCAAAACACCAAAGGCACGCTCGACATCCTTCCTAGCACTCTCTTGCTCTTGGGCAAATATTTTCCTCTTCTCTCCGATAGGGTTGGGTATTGTCCTGACAATAGTGGTCCACTAAGGATAGATACCGTCACCCAAGTAGTATCATTTGTCGTAGTTGTGGCCGTTGACAGGAATGCTCGCCGGTGGGCTGTTGCCTTCGGCAAGCCTAGCAAACACCAGCGAGCGCTGAAGCACGTTGATATCATTGTGCGATCCGGCCATGCCAAAGAAAGAGTGCCAGATCCAGAGATCTTCAGACGCCACGGCCTCTAGTATGACAGTGCAAGCCCTGACATGGCCCTTATACTGCCCTTGCCAAGCAGAAGGACAGTTCTTCCACTCCCAGTGCATGCAGTCTATGCTACCAAGCATCCCTGGAAAGCCCCTGTTGGCATTCATCGCCAACAAACGGGTTGTATCTTCAGCAGTCGGCTCTCTCAAATGCCCAGGGCCAAACACGACAATAACAACCTTGCAAAACTTATACAGGGACTCTAGGCAAGTAGACTCGCTCATACGGACGTACTCGTCAATGAGATCACCGGACACTCCATATGCAAGCATGCATTCGGATGGCGGCAGTGCATTTCTGATAAGAGGAAAAACCTATCTTGCCAACGACATATTCTTTGCACTCGAAATAGTCATCATAGCCGACCACCCTCTTTCTAATACGATTGAAAAGATGCCTACTCATATGGAAACGACGGCGAATTATTTGATGTTTGAACAACGAGTTTGTTGCATCAAAGCAGTCCTTCCAAAAAAGGAAATGCATGCTCTCTCGGTTGCAATTCAACGCCGGAAGGTGACCCGGAATGGAGCCATGGAACAACGGCCGCTCGCTGTTGAGGTGGTGATGGACCAACACGGCAGCCAATATCTCATCCTCGTCATCGGACGACGAATCGTCGGAGTCGCAAAGGAAATTGTGAAAAAAGAACTCGCCGGTGGAGTCCATTTTGTACCTTGGCAAACTGTCGAACAACTTGCCGGCGTCGACGAAGGAGACGACCGGCGAAGGGAGTCGCAGCGCGTACGGACAAGCTAGCTGCCCTGCTGGCGTTTGACGAGTGTGCCGGTGAGGATCTGGTTTGGCGGCAAGGCGACTTCTTGGTCGGGGGCGGGCTGTGTGCTGGCGGTGGGGGTGGAAAGCAGTCGGCTCCCCGGTGGCAAGACGACAACGATGGGCGACGTGAGAGTGGGCGGCGTTGCTGGGCGGATGTGGAGGCGCCGGTGGCAGAGTCGCTGGCAAAAATGGGCGACGGCGTCGGCAACGAAGTAGGCGGGCGAGGGTTGGATGGGGGAGGCCAATGTGGCACCGACCAGCGGGCCCGGGGGAGGAGAAGGCGAGTGTGCACGCGTCCATCACGTGTCCTCGCCGACGCAAATCCGGCTCAAAAATGGACCGTGAATGAGTCGTCCGCGGACGAAAACCGGACGCGCGTCCGTTTGGGTCGGCGCGTTGGGCCGCCTTTTGTGTCCGTTACGACCCAAACAAACGACGGCGGACGAAATAGGTCGCCCCAGTAAAGTTGTTTCTAGGTCATTGCGTTGTTGTAGAGGCTGGATATAGTATGTTCATGATATTAATATATTTCCTTGGAAAAAAAAATCACTGCTGCCGGCCATGTACCTACCTACCCATCCTACCACACCATCACCCGCGTGGAGGAGGAGGAGGAGGAGGAGGAGGGGAGAGACCCGTCGCAATAAGGCACGCAGCCACGCCGCGCACGCCATTAATACATACCCACCGCGTCTTCCTCCCCACAAAGAGAAAGAGGTACCACCACAACCTCGTGCTCCGTCCAGACACCACAACCTCGTGCTCCTCGCCCCGCCCCGCCCCCTCCACTCCAACCACCCACCCACCCACGCGCCGGCAGCAGCTACCGCTAACTAAGATGGCGGACGCCGGAGGGGAGCCCGACCACCTGGCCGGGGAGAGGGCCACCGCCCACTTCGACGTCGACGCCATGAAGGTCGCATGGGCCGGCTCCCAACACGCCGTCGAGGTCGCAGACCGCATGGCCAGGCTCGTCGCATCAGACCCAGTAAGCAATCAATTCCCCTCCCTCGGTTCCCTACTCCCCTCCCCATGGACGGACGACCGCCATAGATCTAGATTCGACTCGATTCGGTTCGATTAAATGCGTCTGCGCGTAACTGTTCCCCCCACCTACCACCACCACCTCCCAACCATGCATCACCATGGGATGGGACGAGGGGAGGGAAGGGATGCTTCCGATTCCGAGCAGCGACTTGTACTACATAGTATTCAGTACCCTTACAATTATCCATCAACAATTCGTCACCCTACCTGCGTTTGTTAATTCACTTCGATTTGACTCGAGAGATCTGCATAATAACATCCTATTGGACGGATTGATTCGCTAAGTCCACCGCACGCACGTTCGCTACTACTGGCTGTCAACTTCAGCCATGATCGCACACAGCTTTTGGATGCTCTGCTTCGCACCAGGAATATGCTCGCTCATGCACAACTTTTTCATTACTCCCTCTGCTTGCCGCTTCCTCACTTGCACCAAGTAGCGTTCATGAGCATGCTTATTCGGTTACCAGGAAACGCGTATGTATGCTCTGCTTCTCCTGTTCGAAGCTTGACGATAGTCCACTCATAGCATGGCCAATGGCAGGTCATATACTGCCACAACTACCTACTTATTTCTGCCTTCCCAAACGCTCTTCTTAGCAAACGTTTAACACCCAACCAAACCGTCGCCTGGTTTTGGATTCAGCATGACTTTATCAGGTTGATGACGCATGTTTTGTTGACGTGATGATGGTAGCTGGCATAAATGCTTCACCTATATTGAATTCCTTCACACAAAAAATCTATCTAGGTGTTCCGCAAGGATACCAGGACGATGCTCTCCAGGAAGGAGCTCTTCAAGGACACGCTCAAGAAAGCGGCACACGCGTGGAAGCGCATCGTCGAGCTACGTCTCACAGGTCCCCAACCTTTCCCCAGCATTTATTTGATCTATGTATGTACTCCTGGCTCATGTTTTGCCGTCTTCTTTTTTGTGGATAAACAGAAGAGGAAGCAAACTTGCTAAGGCTATACGTCGACCAGCCTGGCTATGTCGATCTCCACTGGGTATGTCTTCCATTCTTTATATACTCATTCCTCAGTATGTACAATGTTCACACATTAAGCTGTTCTTCACTTGTGTTATGTCTTATGTGCTGAGGACGTGCTTGAGCTAGCCAGGCTGCTTCCCATATATATGTTGAATCCTTGGCCGCCTCGAGCCTTCCTAGAAGTAGTTTATTTTAGAAAAACATACCACATTGGTCAGCAGATAGCTTCATCTACACTATTGAACTTTGATAAGCTTATCCTCAGAGTGCTTGAATTATCTTTGATATCTTGATGACTGCAACTGGGAATATAAATTAACTTATTTTCTCAAATTGGCAACAACACTTAATGCGATGTTTCTTTTGCAGGGCATGTTTGTTCCTGCCATAAAAGGGCAAGGGACTGAAGAGCAACAGAAGAAGTGGTTGCCAATGGCATACAAGTTCCAAATAATTGGATGCTACGCCCAGACTGAACTTGGCCATGGTTCAAATGTTCAAGGTCTTGAGACAACTGCCACATTTGATCCAAGTACCGATGAGTTTGTTATGCACAGCCCAACTCTGACCTCAAGCAAGGTAGACACTTTGTAAACCTGCTTATTTATTTTAGGACTTTGCTTCCTTAGTTATATTTCCTCAGCAATCTGGTGAAATTTCTCAAGGGCCTCCTTTTGCATGGCTAATGATTTTCCCTCTCCAATGTGCAGTGGTGGCCTGGTGGCTTGGGAAAAGCTTCCACTCATGCAGTCGTCTATGCTCGCCTCATAACGGAAGGAAAAGACTATGGCATACATGGTAGAGCCTTTTGCATTTTTGGTGACGTTTAAGGGGCTTTTCCTTTGCGAACTGTAACTCATGGACATCCACATTTCAGGTTTCATTGTGCAGTTGCGAAGCTTAGATGACCACTCTCCCCTTCCTGGCGTTACTCTCGGTGATATTGGTGGAAAGTTTGGCAGTGGGGCGTATAACAGCATGGATAATGGTGTTCTGCGCTTTGACCATGTGCGCATCCCAAGGGATCAAATGTTGATGAGGTTGGTCCGTTGGCATGCTTTTTGTTCTGCCACTTTATGTGTTTACCAGTATATCTTGTTAGTTTGCTGTAATCCTCCTAAAATATGCCATGGTTATTTCTTCTAGGCTTTCCCAAGTTACAAGGGAGGGAAAGTATGTGCACTCAGATGTACCAAAACAGCTGCTATACGGGACAATGGTTTATGTCCGTCAGACAATTGTCGCAGATGCTTCCAAGGCTTTGTCACGTGCTGTTTGCATTGCTGTAAGGTATAGTGCTATACGGAAGCAGTTCGGTTCCCAGGCTGGTGGCCCTGAGACTCAGGTACTACAGTCGGCCTTTCTGATTGTCATTCTCAAGTAATCTGTTACTCTTGCCAACATCCGTAACTAGAAGTAAAGAAATTTGATAAAATGTAAAGACAACCTCTCACTACCAACAAGTGGCTAATGTATTTACACTGTTTACAGGTCATCAATTACAAGACTCAACAGAGCAGGCTCTTCCCTTTACTGGCTTCAGCTTATGCATATAGATTCGTGGGCCAGTGGCTGAAGTGGCTATACACGGATGTCACACAGAAGCTGGAAGCTAAGGATTACTCAACACTGCCTGAGGCTCATGCCTGTACTGCTGGGCTCAAGTCTGTGACAACATCTGCCACAGCTGTACGTGCAATCAATTAATTCAGCAATGCCTTAAACAGTTATATGTGTTTGCTCGTTTGTACTGATTTGTCCAAATGGAACCTTCCACTTTATTCAGTTCATCTTTATCATTTATTGTTTATACCATGTCAACCAAGAACTGAACTCTAAATTTCCCCTTTTGTTTTCATTTTGCTACTAGATCTTGTCAATGTAGTTGTGTTGATGAAGCTCCATTGGAACATACAAAATTTACAGACTGTCTTGTAACAACTTCTAATTAGGATTCCACATGCATGGTCTAGCCAGTTTGTACAATGGATGCATTTCACAATTTGTTGTTCTGTAATAATAAAGCTAGTCTCTCTGCTATGCAGGACGCGATTGAAGAGTGCCGAAAGCTCTGCGGTGGACATGGTTACCTGAACAGCAGTGGGCTCCCTGAACTGTTTGCGGTCTATGTTCCTGCCTGCACCTATGAAGGAGACAATGTCGTTTTGCTGTTGCAGGTTAGTGTCGTTTGGCACCTGATCCGCTTTAACCTGTTTTTTGTACCCCGGTTCAGTATTGGCCAGTAGTAGTATAATCACAACCTTGGATCCTCTCTGCAGGTTGCAAGGTTTTTGATGAAGACTGTCTCTCAGGTGGCCACTGGGAACCAACCTGTCGGCACCGTAGCTTACATGGGCAACATACAGCACTTGATGCAATGCAAAAGCGCTGTAAGTACAGGTATGCAGCTACATCTTCAGGCAGACTTCTCTTTATAACATAACTTCTGCAACTGCCTGAGACGTTTTGTCTGGAGCTTCTTTTTGGTGAAGCGATTGACCTTGTGATTGATCGTCATACTGATTCATGCATCAATGATTCTCTGCAGCCGAAGACTGGCTCAATCCTGCTGCCGTAAAGGAGGTGTTTGAAGCTAGGGCCCTGAGGATGGCCGTGAACTGTGCCCAGAACATCAGCAAGGCGCCAAGCCAAGAAGAAGGTTGGTGTTGCACATAGTCAGTAATTGAAAACATCAAAACAGCTGAAGACTGGCTTAACCTTGGGTGTTTTTTGTAGCATCTCTTAGTGAATTTCTTGGTGCACTCACTGACATGGATGATCTCGTTCCTTTGCAGGTTTCTCTGAGCTCTCACCTGATTTGCTCGAGGCTGCCGTGGCTCACGTCCAGCTGATCATTGTGACCAAGTGAGTTGTCGGTCTTAGGCTGGGGTTGATGCATATCTAGTTTCTGGAACAATCCAATCATTCATTTATCTTCGGCCTCCCCCTCTCTGCCATAGGTTCATCGAGAAGATGCAGGAGGACATCCCTGGCCCTGGGGTGAAGGAGCAGCTTCAGAAGCTGTGCAGCATCTACGCGCTCCACCTCCTGCACAAGCACCTGGGCGACTTCCTGTCGACGGGGTGCGTCACGGCCAGGCAGGGCGCGCTGGCCAATGAGCAGCTCGGCAAGCTCTACGCCCAAGTAAGAATCCGTGTGGCGGCAACGTGTCCGACATACACAATCGGTGAAGCTGCCTGCCTTTCCACGGGCCGAACTGAAGTGAATGTGATGGTTTGTGCAGGTGCGTCCTAATGCCGTGGCGCTGGTGGACGCGTTTGACTACACAGACCACTACCTGGGGTCGGTGCTGGGGCGGTACGACGGGGACGTGTACCCGGCGCTGTACGAGGAGGCGTGGAAGGACCCCCTGAACGAGACGGTGGTGCCGGACGGTTACCAGGAGCACCTCCGGCCGCTGCTCAAGCAGCAGCTCAAGCTCTCGAGGCTATGATATGATGGACCCTTCATCTCTGAATCTGTCTGCCTATCCATGTTGGGCTGTGGGTGCGAAGCAGTAATTAAAAGGTAGAGTATCAAGGAGAGCGTGATTCGTTGTTATTCACTTGGCAAGGCACTGTTGTTGGTAGAAGAATAAAAGGATTTTTACTCCCTCCCTCCTGGGTGGTATATTATTAATAGGGCTAGTACGGTTGCTGTGGTTGTGATTCGGTTAATACTACTTTGCATGTTTAGCAAATGTGTTGAGATACGTACTACTAGTAGCAAAACGTGTGGATGGATGGATTCTTTTCTACTGTGTACAAGGAGGAAAATGGCAAGAATAATTGAATGGTTTGTCTTAGATTTCTCATTGACATGATTGCACTTGAAGGGCATTATGCTTGCATACTTAACTGAGTTCATTATCCCCACATCTATCGCCAACTCCACGACTCTGAAATTCTGAATCCGCTCAAGGATCCATAGTTTGGGCAGGACAATGGAGATGGCGACAGATGCCGGGACGTACGTAAAATGGGTACCATAGCTTTATAGAAGAAAAGAATTAAACAAACCAGACCATTACAGCTTAAATTTTTTTTTAGAGTACGTAAAATGAGTACCATAGCTTTATAGAAGAAAGAATTAAACAAACCAGACCATTAAGCTTTCTGCGAACAAACCATTACAGCTTTCTGCGAACAACAAGAGTAGCAACCACTCCACATCTGGTATTCCAAAGACAGCCAACAACAACCACACAACTACAAAGCAAAGAGTTTGCCCAAAAACGAAAACCTCGCCACGTCTCTACCGACATCGATCACCTTCAAAGAACAGTAGCACCCACCAAATTTTCCTTATCAACGCATCATCCCTCCTTAATGCCTAAAAGGAGGTAGCAAGAGGATGGCATGACTCGATCCAGCTCAAAAAAGGCACTCTCTTGGATTCACCAACGACTACCGTACATTGCACCGAAGAAGAACAATCGTGGGCCATGGCCAGCACCGGAGAAGCGCAACACATGACTCCATGCCATGTCTCTCGACACAATGCTCCCAACAGAGGAACGACGTCAAAGACGCCGCCATCGTGCCAATCCTGCACCGATTCAAGGCTTTCGCCCGGAGACAACTGCCAACACCAAAGGAGTGAGTGACATGACGACACACTCGACGATGCCTCCAACAAGGAAATGACACCCACGGGCATCACCGTCACCGACCCGATCAAGACCGGACAAGATTTTCATCCATAATGTAGCGCATCTCCACACCTCCAGGTAAGGCAACCTTGCCCAATGAAGCCTTGCACCACCGACACCGTAGCAACTTGCCATTAAAGCCGTGCAGTCGAGGTCCATCCACACCCGCGCTGCCGAGGGAGCATGCCACCGCAACCACCATCAAACCAGACGAGGAACCGCAACCACATACCATGCCGTGCGAGGGCCAGGACCACCACCCGTACCAGGGGACTGCCACGCACAGGAATCAACACACAGGCCCAAACCAAAACCAAGATCGGATCTGGATCTGACCCACACCACACCTCCACCGACCGCTCCAACGCCAACGCCTCCGAGGGCATCATCGCCCGTCCATCATGCGAAGACGGCCAACCGCCCGCTGCTCCGCGCGAAGGGGTCCATCAGGGGCGCAGCCAGCACCCCTGCCTTCGATAGTCGGGCGCGACCGCCATCGCCGGCGCCGACAACGGCAGCGGCGGGGGGGAGCAGATCTGACGACCTCCTGTACTAGGGCCTCGGGGGCCTCCGGAGCCGCACGCGCGTGCGATCCGGGAGGGGAAGCAACTGACCCCCCCCCCCTAATAATCGGTCTGCGTCTAGGGTTATGCCGGGACAATGAACTCAATTAAGAAGATGACGATAGATGACAAGACCCATATTATATTGAAAATAAACAATGGCACAACGAGAAATTACAAAAGGCACTCAGGGGAACCAATCTTGCCCTGTTGCCACCCTGGTCTTTCTTAACATCCCTGGTGGTATATTATCAATTGAAGATGTCGAGAAGTTAACATCCCTGGTCTTTCGACTCTCTCATATGGGATGGGAAAACAAAGCGAAACGATAGCTTCGACAAACGTTTTGAAAATTTTCGCCCCGAAACAAACATTCGTGGAAGTCTTTGCAAAACAAAAAATAAAAAATGACATTTTAAAATGGTCTATAAAATACTTTTTCTATAAATTAATATAAAAATGTTTAGATTATTAAAATTCTTTCTTTGATTCGAATCAAGACGTGACCTCTTTATATAATAATGTTTGTATAGGAGGAAGTGATTAAATTCAGAACCAGGCCAGATGGTTCATATAATACTCCCCCCATAAATTAATATAAGAATATTTAAAACATTATTTTAATAATCTAAACATTTATATATTACTTTTTCGTTTTTAAATATAAGACCTTTTGAAAATTATATTATAGTCTACATACGATGCAAAATAAATGAACCTACATTATAAGATATTACTTCCTCTTATACTACTTCCTTCGTTTATAAATTTTTTAGAAGGTCTTATATTTTGGAATAGGAGGGAGTAATAATAATAATGAAACAAAGAAACAGGTTGGATAGATTTGGCGGTTAATTAACAGCATAAAACTCTTCCCGCCCCAATCCCATCCACCCCCTTATCCTCTCCTCTCCTCTCCTTCCTCGTCGCCATGGCCGCGGCCACGGGCATGGCCGTCGCCGTCGCCATGCCTACTCCCCTCCTCTCTCCGCCCCCCGCCGCCACTCACCCCTTCGCCCTCACCGCTCCCGCTCCTCCGTCCACCCGCCCACGTCCACGCCGTCTCCTCGTGTCTTCCCCGGCGGCCCACTCCGGCTCCCACGGGGCGCCGTCAGCGCTCTCCTCCTCCTCCGGCTCCGGCACCAAGGGGGGCGGCGCGCTCACCTTCCAGCAGGCCATCCAGCGGCTCCAGGAGTACTGGGCCTCCGTCGGATGCGCGGTCATGCAGTGCAGCAACACCGAGGTCTCTACTCACCCGACCGTACCACCAAATCACAAACTTTTTCCTCTCTTCTACTCCTACTCCTACTTGTATTCGCTAGCTAGGTAGCTTCACCAGCAGCAGCATCAATCAATGGCTGATAGATGTGACGATTCTGAATTTTCCCAATCAATCCATCGAGCAGGTCGGCGCCGGGACGATGAACCCCCTCACCTTCCTCCGGGTGCTGGGCCCTGAACCGTGGAACGTCGCGTGAGTAACCCGACCCTGCATCTTATCCATCCAAGTTCAATGCACATCTCCTAATGCAGCACCGTTCAGACAACCGAGTTACTACTGAATATACTAAGTAGTACTCGTAGATGCTTGCAGTTCAGATAATGCATTTGCCCCCATTTGTGATTTTGCTAACATGACGCTCTCTGTTGAATTGAAATGAAGCTATGTGGAGCCGAGCGTGAGGCCCGACGACAGCCGCTATGGCGACAACCCCAACAGGCTCCAGCGCCACACCCAGTTCCAGGTTAGTTGCCAACATTGTTCTGTCCCACCACACATTTTTATTTTTGCTTGCTCAGGCTCGAACCAATTACTGATTGCTGACCATGCCTTTTGGCCAACAACAGGTGATCCTGAAGCCTGACCCGGGGAACTCGCAGGATCTCTTCCTGCACAGCCTTTCAGCGTTAGGTATCATCATTACTTCTTCTGAATCTCACTTGGCTTAATTCAGCTCTATCGGGAGCATTATCTTTTTATCTATTTTCTCAACAGAGGAAGCCAGTGGTTGCCTATAAGCGGTGTTTTCTCTTTTCTTTTCTTATCTCAGGCATCAACGTTCCCGAACACGACATCCGTTTCGTCGAAGACAATTGGGAGAGTCCTGTAATGTTCTTTCCCCTTTTTCTTTGCTCTCTTCATTGACTTCTGCACATGTCCTACTTTAAATGAATTCTGATGAAAAATCATACAACATGTCCACTTACTTATACCCATAATGACAGTCGTTGCAGTGAAGTGCTCTCCAGTGTTTTTTTTTTTTTTCCCGAGTCGTTTCAGTGTGTTATTTCACCTGCTTGATGTTTCTTCCCATTATCGACAGGTTCTTGGAGCTTGGGGGCTGGGCTGGGAGGTTTGGATGGACGGCATGGAAATCACGCAATTCACATATTTTCAGCAGGTAAAGCTAACCAGATATGTACAAATTATGTCCTTCTCTTTAAGGTTGCTGCGTATGTCCTGCTTGAAGCACCTAAATCCCTTCTAATCTTAGATTTTTATTTATCCTCATAAAATTTCATCACTCTAGTCTGGAAGCCTCCCCTTGCTGCCAGTTTCTGTCGAAATAACATATGGACTTGAGCGTATCCTCATGTCACTTCAGGTAAGTCCACTAGTGCGGTTGTATATTTTACTCCATACGTGTAGAGTGTTAGTACAGTTCAATTTATTTTTCTAGATCTTGCCTCCTTTATCTGTACGCTCATGTGAAAATCCAATTTTTTTTCTGACATCATAAATCATAAATCTAATAGAGCAACCAAATTTCTCTTCTAAACCCCTCAGTTTTTTTCTCTACTAAGATATTTTCCAACTTACTCTGCTAGGCCGTATGCACATTGAAAGAGCTGACCTTACTTTGTTTTAGATGCTCTGACAGGGAGTAGATCATTTCAAAAAGATTCAGTATACCGAAGGAATTACGTATGGGGAACTATTCCTCGAGAATGAGTATGTTTCCTCTCCACAGTTTTGAAACTATACATGCTCTACTTCATTATTCATGTTCTTGTATTTTTCTTTCTTATCTATCATTCTTGTTGTTCCTGTTGAATTAGATGAGTTGACAAGTATCATTGTTCCAGTCTATTACGACTGTGCTTAGATCTTAGGACCTCGTTTTTCTGGTGTCCTTGTGCAGGAAAGAGATGAGTGCATATTATTTAGAGCACGCAAACGTTGATCACATTCAAAAGCACTTTGACGATTTTGAAGAAGAGGCTCGCTCTTTGTTATCACTTGGGCTGCCAATTCCTGCGTATGCTTGACTGATATATTCTTCCTCTTCTTCTGCACTTTCTGTGAACCCTTAAGAATTGATAAGGTTGTCTTTGATTTGCAATGGATTAGGTATGACCAGGTTCTGAAGGCCTCTCATGCTTTTAATATTCTAGATTCTAGAGGCTTTGTTGGTGTAACTGAGCGTGCAAGATATTTTGGACGCATGCGGAGGTATTTACTTGTTTTCTTTCTCTGTTTTCTCATCATTGATCCTGGAAAATTTTCTCAATGCAACAAAATTTGTTTATTACCTAACCTCATCCATATTATATTTTTCTTATTCTGTGGGAGGCTCTCCCACTGTCTTAAAAGTTCAGAAAAAAACAATTTTCTTGTTCTAGTGTTTTATTCAAGCAGCAGATCTCTAGCCGCCAGACAGTAACAGATCGCATCTCACACGTTTCCCCCTCCACTCCGCTGCCCCCGCGCGGGCGGCCGAGGGGCTCCAACCCTAGCCGCCGGTCTCTCCCCATCCCACCCCTCCCCTCCGCCGCCGCTGGAGGAAACCGCCGGGCTAAGCCCAGGCGGATGACGGCGGTGGCGGAGGAGCCTCTCCTTCTCGCGAGCGTGGGTGGCGCGGGGCATCCAGGCGCGCAGATGTGCGTCCCTAGATCCGAGACTCTGCGCGGCGGTGGACCGCTCCCGGCGGCAGATGCAACTGCTGCATCTGGTCGTGGCGTTGTCTCCTCGGATCAGCGACGGCATGGAGGGACTTGGTTGGCTGGTCAGTTGGAGGCGTAGTTGGCCCTTTGGTCAGATCTGATCTGGCCTGAGTGGCTAGCTTGCTCTGCGGTGGTGGAGATCGGTGGTCGCCTGTGCGCACGATGTGAGACGGAGATTTGTCGAGCGGATCCGGGAGAAATCCTTGTTCTTGGCTTGTTGCCAAGTCCGGCGATGGCGACACTCTTCTATGTCGTCACCTTCTTGGGGGCATCGACGTGGAGAAGTTCAAGACCTCTATCCGCTACCTCCGGGGGAAACCCTAGATCAGTAGATCGGATGACGGCGGCGCGCAGGTGTCGTTTTCCTCTTGGGGACGTCATTCTTGGAGGTGTACATGGGCTTGAGGGACCAGTGCACGGCTTTTTTGGTGGAGCGGTGCTTCATCTTACTCATTGATGGCGGTGGATCTCGGCAGCGTGGCGCAGCGGAGACTCGGTGTCTGATGCGTGGAGATGGACTCGTGCAGGAGGTGGAAGCTCTCTGGCGTCATGGTGGCGTAGATGGCAGAGAGGTCTAGCAAGTCGGTGTGTTAGTTTCTTCTCTGAAGACGGATTGGTGGAAGATGACGGCAACGACACATGAGAGTGCGTCGGACTGGTTTGTACCCTAAACCCAGTATGTGGCTCGGTTGGGGCCTCCGGCTTTAGATGTTAGGCTTTGGTGCGATGTCTGTTTGGTATATTAGGCTCGGATTATTGACACACCTTCATCAAGTGGTTAGGAGTAGCGATAGTTGTTGCTAAGATGGTGGCTTCGGACAAACTGATGTACTACTTGTAAGGTCTTTGTGAATAATTAATAAAATGGCTGCATGCATCGTCCAGATGCAGAGGCCGGGGGTAATCCTCCTTTTCTAAAAAAAACCCATTCTTTATTCTTTGTTGGCATTTATCGAGTAATTTCCTGTTTTTAGCTTTAATCAAAATATAATTCTAACCCTGGTGCCTCTTTTTGCGCAGTCTTGCTCGTCAATGTTCTCAGCTTTGGTTGAAAACACGAGAGGACATTGGTTATCCACTGGGCACTTACCAAGAGGCTAATCTTATCTACCCCCAAGTCTCTGAAAAGCTTAGTAGAAAGGTATCTAATTTAAATTGCTATGTATTACCGAATGTTATTTTGAAACACCTGTACATGTCAGAACATCCAACAAACACACCTTCTGACCTTGGCCTTTGGTTTCTGTCATTTAGGAAGTGCTGGGGCAGGCACAGACATTTGTTCTTGAAATAGGAACAGAAGAGTTGCCACCCCATGACGTGGTAGAAGCAACCGAACAAGTAAATCTCTATTTCAACAGTGGTTTTGCATCCTTGTACAAACAACATGGTGACACTTGCTGAACATTTAAATTACGATTTTACTTTCTTTCCCTTTTGATCTTCCCCAGCTTGAGAAATCTCTAGTTCAAATACTAGGGAAGCGTAGACTGAGCCATGGGAAGGTGCACACCTATGGGACTCCACGAAGATTAGCGGTATCACTACCATCTTGACTCCTTTGTATCTTACAGCTAATTTCTGAACCTGCTTTCAGTGGATTATTTTTATATCATATTAAACCCAGGTGCACAGTTTTGAACTTTTGATGCTCTGAGACAAAAATAAGTTTTGATGAGATCGGATATCTAGTGCAAACTGTATGATGGAGAAGCATGAAATCAGTCAGTAGGGTTATCTGTCCTTTCTTTAGTAGCAACAGAACTGCACACAGAGTTAGCAATATATCTGTATATATATGTATATAAGGGTTAAAACGATGCATGCAGCCACTTTATTTAAGCAATCCAAAAAAACATCCAGAGGTTCCGAACAAGCTCCAAAATGACAAAGAAATCCACAAAGAGATAATAAAAATGCCAGAACCGGCTAAAAAATAGACATAGATGTCTAACCATCTATCCTATTACTGGACCGCCATTCAAACCGGTTGTAGATATCCCGTGCTACCCCATCTCCCATCGGATAGACCCAGTAACCAAAGGCTCCATGGTTTCCGCAGGTATGAGTAACGACCATATACGGATCAGCGCCGACGCCCTGTGAAGTACCTGTAAGAAATTGACATTTGATAATCTGTTAAAGGTCACGTCATTCCTGCAATTCCATATAGCCCAAATTAATGCACATACTCCTATACGAATATGTCTGGCAATAGAAATGTCTACCCCATTTAGCCACGTCCCCAACAACCTATCAATGCTATCCGGTGATATGATATTGAAAGCTATACAGACTGTTTGCCAAAGAATTTTAGCAAGTGCCCATTGCCCCCCCCCCCCCCCCCCACATGAAGGCTTTGATACGTAAGGGAACTTTGACTTTCCAGATGTAATTGGACTTGGGAATAGTTGTTGTATCGATGAGGCTTAAATACATAGACTTTACAGAGAAGATGCCATTGGGCGTTAGCTTCCAAAGAAGCGTATCAGCCTCCTCCGATAACTGGACATCCATGAGTCTTGTAGCTAAATGCAACCATGCCTCCCATCTATGACCTATTAAAGATCTCCAGAACTGAATATTTAGAGGATTAGACTGTGATATTGTGGCAACTGAATATTTAGAGGATTAGACTGTGATATTGTGGCAACGTATGCCTCCTTACGTTGAACAATATTATAGAGAGATGGATATTGTATGGCTAGAGGCGTATCCCCCAACCATGTATCCTCCCAGAATCTCGTTGACTTACCATCACCTACAATAAATTTTGCTTTTTGGAAGAAGGCTGCTTTCACTGTCATCAAGCCTTTCCAAAAAGGTGAATCATTGGGCTTCACGGTAACTTGAGCTAGAGTTTTAGTTTGTAAGTACTTATTATGCAAAATTTGTACCCACATACCCTCTGTCTTCACAGAAAGTCAGAACAACCATTTGCTTAGCAGACATCTATTCTTTACCTCTAAATTTTCAATCCCCAAACCTCCCTGGTCTTTAGGTCTGCAAATAATATCCCACCTAGTAAGCCGGTACTTCTGCTTAACTTCATCACTCTGCCAGAAAAAGCGTGATCTATAAAAGTCCAATCTTTTTCGTACCCCGACCGGTATTTTTTTGTTGTTGTATGGTGATGAATAAAAAGTTGATACACATTAAGAAGAAGGAATCTATCAAAGAGGAGATAACTTGGTAGACATCATCTACCTATGTTTGCTTTGTGAAACTATAAGTTCAACTTTGATTTGCAGGTTGTTGTTGAAAATCTGAGTATGAAGCAAATGGAGGAAGAGGTTGAGCTACGTGGTCCACCAGTTTCGAAGGCATTTGACCAAGAGGGAAAGCCTAGCAAGGTTAGCTATCCATTGAGAAGCTGTACTTCTCTCTGTCATCCTTCTATTGCTTATTCTTTGCGTCCTCTGGTTAGCTGTGCTGTTTTGATTTCGAATATTTCTCCATTCTTATGTAGTCTGATTTGGGACAATGTTTTGGAAGTCTTCTCTCTGTTCTAATTCAGTCCGAGGGATTTTATGATTTTTTCCCTGTTCTTTTTCAGGCTGCTGAGGGGTTTTGTCGAAAGAATAATGTTCCCGTAGATTCTTTGTATAGAAAAATTGACGGTATGCAATTCAATGCTTTTGACTTCAAAAAGTTGGTTGCTCATTTCTAGCTCTATGTTTTTTTTTTTTCTGAATTTTCCTTGATGTACCATATTAGCATTTGTGTGTAGCTTATTTCTGAATTTTCTGGTTTCTGGTTTCTGTGTAAAACCACCATGTAGGATCCCTCGTTGTTCTCATTTTAGGTTCAGCTCTGAGTTGCTTATTATGCATAAACTGTTTGGTTCCAAACAACCGGGGTAGTATTTGATTAGATTAATCCAAATAACTAGCACAAATTGTAGGCCTTGTAAGTATGTTGCCTAATGAAAAGATGTGCAAACACGCTTGTATGTCTATGTTAATTCTGAATTACTGTATGGCTGTGCTGAGACTCTTCGCTGGACTAAATGTCTATATTGATTCCTGTTCCATGATGAGGTCTGAAGTTGGTTGAGTTTTTTTTCCAGGTAAAACAGAGTATATATATGCCCGTGTCAAAGAGTCTGCACGCTACGCTGACGAGGTTAGTTTTATTCTTTATATTTTTGGCAGATAATTGTATCAGGAAAATGCAGTGAGTAGGACCTTTGGTTGTTGATAAAAGCATATGATTCCTTGACTATTCCTTCATTAACAGCATTTGATAGGAATGAGCTTTTGTGTGGTGGGAATGAGATGATAATTTGTCTGTATTTCTATGTGGTACCTGTCTGTATTTCTGGTCAAGAAATCAACTTAGCCTGATTATATGGTACCTGAAGTTAGCTTGTTTAGCAACTCTTGGGAAATCCTCTAGATAAAGCAATTTATAGGTACTTCATCACTCAGCATTAAGGAGCCAAATTCCACAGCTCACAATAAACTTAATGCTGTGCTTGTGCTGCCGCGTTAGTTGAATTGACTATTGATGATTGGCAATAATTTAAATAACTTGCTCAGCACCCGGGATAACCTCCTAAGAGGCTAGTACAGAGGTGTTACAACCGGATCAATGCACGTCCCAGGAGGGTGGCAGGGTGACCCTAAGCCATTTGGCCCCTGCCTTCGCCCAATTCCTGGACTTGTCCTTGATCGCATCGGCGAGCTCAACTAGCGATGGGGCTACATGGTCAAATACGCACGTGTTCCTATGTTTCCAGATCATCCAAGGCACGAGAAGCACAGTCGAGGCCAGCGCTTTGCGAAGCGGGTGGGGTGTGGCATCGCGAGCGCGCATCCACCAGTCCTGAAGCGTGGCGTCCTGGTCGGGCACCGGTGCCGGGAGTCGCAGCCAAGACATGGTCCCGTGCCAAGTCTGCTTCGCGAATGGGCAAGAGAGCAGCAGATGCTGTATCGTTTCCGGTTCTTGGTCGCAGAGAAGGCACCGAGGGTTATGCGTTAGGCCATGTCGAGCAAGGCGCTCGGCAGTCCAGCAGCGATCCTGATTAGCGAGCCAGTGGAAGAACTTGACCTGCGCAGGGGCCCAACCCTTCCAGATCAACTTCCAGGACCGGCAAGAGATGGACCCGTGAAAGGTGGCTAGATAGCAGGAACTGGCTGAGTAGCTGCCGCTGGCTGTCCATTTCCAGGAAAGCGTGTCCGGCTCTGAGGAAAGGGTGATGCTGGACACCAGTTGCCAAATCTGGAGATACTGCCCAATCTCCTGAAGGCCAAGAGTGCCGTGAATGTCTCTCGCCCAAGCATTGCCGGCGATGCCCTGAGCCACCGTCCGGGACTTTCTGCGATGCTTGGGGATGCAAGAGTACAGCGAGGGCGCGTGCTCGCGGATGGAGAGGCCGAGGAGCCATCGGTCCTCCCAGAAAAGCGCTGTCAAACCGTCCCCAATCTGCATGGTGGTGGAGGCATAGAAGAGGCCGTGCTCCTTGGGGGTGAACTGCAGGTCCAGGTCATGCCATGCGCGGCTAGAGTCTGTCCGCGAGAGCCATAGCCATCGGAGCCTAAGGGCGAGCCCTGTGCGCTCAAGGTCGCGGACACCCAGGCCGCCGTACTCAAGCGGCCGGCATACCCGGCGCCAGTTCACGTGACAGTGCCCGCCGTGGGCGGCCTCGCGTCCTGCCCAGAGGAACCCACGCTGAATCTTCTCAAGCTGCTTCAGGGTTTTCTTCAGGGGCGCAAGGGCAAGCATTTGGTGGATGGGGATGGCGCTAAGCACAGACTTGACGAGCGCCAGCCGCCCAGCCTTGTTCATGAGCCATGCCTTCCACGAAGGGAGGCGGCCGGCCACCTTGTTGACTAGAGGTTGCATCTGAGCCGCGGAGGGGCGGCGTGTGGAGAGGGGGATACCCAGGTACGTGATGGGCAGAGCCGCCGTCTGGCAGCCAAGAATCGCTAGCGAGTCGGCGGTCGACTCATCTCCATAAAGCGCAGTGGCAGAGCTCTTGCCGTAGTTCACGTGCAGGCCGGAGGCGGAGCCAAAGACCCCTAGGATGCCCTTCACGGCGAGGACCTTGTCGGTCGAGGCGTGACAGAACAACATCACGGCATATTGTAGTTATTGGCTTCCATTTTCTCTGGCCCTGTTCAACAATTGTAGCATGTGAAATGCAGGTCTTATCTGAAGATTTACCTACTATTATATCTGGCATTTCATTCCCCAAGTCAATGCGCTGGAACTCAAATGTACGTGTAGATCACATAACAGGTTTAATTCACATTCACATGCTATTTAAGTTCTTTCTATTCAGTAAAATTTTGGGGGTTGTTTCACTTGCAGATTGTATTTAGTCGCCCTGTACGCTGGATCATGGCACTTCACGGAGATCTTGTTGTGCCATTTTCTTTTGCTGGCATCTCAAGGTAATATTTTAGTGCGTTATACGCTTAATTTATATTTTTGTAGTGTGATGATATTCATAAAAAATAAATGGAATAAAAGTCCTATGCCTTTTGTTGTGTGCTCTTCCGTACAAAATCTTGAAATCACCATGATTTGCTATTGGGACAGTGGGAGCCAGTCATGTGGCCTTCGTAACTCCTCTTTGGCGAATTTTAAGGTACAGATTGGGCTATCATGTATATAAGTTTATTTTGGACTCCAGTTCTGACTTTTATTTTGACATAAATATTGCTGTGTAAACTGTCAAGTACCATATCAAGTTATCCACATTGTATTGTCAAGATCAATATTGAAAGGCTTTAGTTCCATCTCCCTTTTCAGGGTAATAATATCTGTGCTGGCTCTTGTAGCGGGCAAAAACCATGTTAATTACAGTAAAATCTAACCAGTTCATGTTCTTGACAGAATCTCCCTCTTTGTTGAGAAAAAAAAAGTGCTACTCCAATGAACTAACAGCTGCGTCCTCTTTGGAGTATCTTATTTTCTGTAGAGGGATTTCGCTCTTAGGTGTGTGACAGACTAACAGTTGTGTTTGCTGTGTCCATTGTTCAGGTGGAAACTGCAGAATCATATCTGCACACTGTGGAAAAAGCTGGGATCGTGATTGATATGCAGGTTAGATAAGCAAATATAAGGCTTTCATACGCAGTCCGAGATCTCATGTTATTTTTGTTGATCATTGAACACATTCCCTTTTGGTAGGTTTCATAGCAGAATGTTATAATTTTGTGTGCAATCTGTTTCACTTGAGAATATTGCTGTCTGTTGCTAACTTGTTTAGCCTACAGAAAACAGGGAAAACATGCATTCGGCCCATTAATACTTTTATTAGTTAATTAGTATTCCAGGTTTCATTGTGCCTCAATTTTTATATAACACTCCATTGCAGGAGCGCAGAGCAAAAATCTTGGATGACTCTAGTACATTGGCTAAAGGAGTTGATGGGGATTTCATTGCACCTGATAGCATGCTGCAGGAGGTAGATGATTTTTTTGGCATATTTTTTTGGTTGACACCGGAAGTTATCCTGAAACATTTGAAACCACAATGCAGGTTGTCAATCTTGTGGAGGCACCTGTGCCCATTCTTGGACGATATGATGATTCCTTCCTAAAACTTCCGAAAGATGTGTTAACAACGGTATGCTCAGATTTGGACGGTGATACCTATAAAGTGCACTAAATTTTGCTGGTTCTGATGATGCAGTCGCAAAATAATAAATCCAATCACATGTTCTGTTGTTTTCAAAATTACTCAACTGAAAGGAATTATCTCATAATATGCATGTTCTCTAATGAAAATTATTCGACTGAAAGGAATTATCTCATAACATGCATGTTCTCTACAGGTTATGCAGAAACACCAGAGGTATTTTCCTGTAATCTCCAAGTCTACAGGCGATCTGCTACCATATTTTATTACTGTGAGATGGCTTCTGTACCTCTATATACTTCACAGCAGGGTAGTGATTACCGTCTTTGTTCTAATTCTGCGTTTATTGTTAGGTTGCCAATGGTTCTATTAGTGAAGAAGTAGTCCGTAAAGGCAATGAAGCCGTACTCAGGTTATGCAAAGGCCCAATGAAAACTTTCTGAATCATTATTTTTCTGTGCAAATTTTCGTTTTAGAGCCAAAGTTTTGGCATGAGCAAATACTAGCATAGTCAAGTTACCAGCATTGTTTTTGAATTGTTCATTTTTTTTACAAAAAAAAGAAGTGTTCTTTTGTTGCCATCTGCCCTTTTGTTTGGAAAGGGAACTTTGGTCAACCGTACATCCTGAATTGGCATGCAAATACAGGGCAAGGTATGAGGATGCTAAGTTCTTTTATAAGATGGATACACAAAAGAATTTATCTGAATTTCGAGGCCAGCTCAAGAGCATTCTCTTTCATGTGAGTTGTGCTTAATTTTCCTTTAGATTCTTGTGTTTTTCTTATTCTTTTTCGAAAAAGCGCAAAAGACTTTTGCGGTTCATTGTATTGAAAAGAAGGTGTTTAGTACAATCCTCCTAGGAGGCATATTTACAAGGTGAACACATGCACACTAGTGGACGTCCCATGTTTGTGGCAAGATGGCCCGGAGCCCCAAGGCGCCCGCTCTGGCCCATAGGCCGGCCTCTTCCTTAATCGTAGCCGCCAGGGAGGTAGCCGACGGTGTGGCACCCTCAAACACGCATCCGTTGCGATGCTTCCAAATCATCCAAGGGACGAGCAAAGCAACGGAAGCCAATCCCTTGTGCATAGGCTTAGGGGTGTCCTGCCGTGCAGAGCACCACCAGTCGTGTAGAGTGGCATCGTTGTTGGGCAGCGGGCAAGAGAGGCGCAGCCATGAGAGGATCTCGTGCCACACTTCGCGGCTGAAAGGGCATTCCAGGAGAAGATGATGAATCGTCTCCGGAGCCTGATCGCAAAGAGGGCAGCGCTGTGGGTGTGGCAGGTTGTGCCTCGCGAGGCGGTCGGCCGTCCAGCACCTATCAAGGTTGGCAAGCCAGTGGAAGAAGCGCACCCGAGGCGGTGCCCAGCACTTCCAGGTAAGTTTCCAAGCCTGGCATCTCGCGGAGCCGTGGAAAGTGGCGAGGTATGCGGACTTGGCGGAGTACTCGCCGTTCGCGGTCCACTTCCAGCGAATGTTGTCTGGTGCGTCAGTGAGGACGGTTTCGGCGATCGTGTGCCAGAGGCGCAGGTATTCTCCAATCTCCGGGATGCCAATCATGCCGTGGATGTCCGCGGCCCATTGGTTCTCGTGAAGGCCGTCCGCAACAGTTCTTGACTTGCGACGCCGTTTGGGGATGAGATAAAAAAGGAGAGGCACGATCTCTCGGATTGCACACCCGTTGATCCATCGGTCCTCCCAGAACAGGGCGCGCTGGCCATTGCCGATAGCCATGGTGGTAGAGGCGAAGAAGAGCGCGCGCTCCTCGGGCGCGAAGTGCAGGTCTAGGCCGCTCCAGGCCCTGCCAGCATCGACTCGGCTGAGCCACTGCCACCGCATGCGAAGGGCGAGGCCAGTGCACTCAAGGTCGTGGACGCCGAGGCCCCCAAACTGGATAGGCCGACAGACGCGCCGGCAGTTGACATGACAATTGCCGCCGTGGGCCTCGGCGCGACCAGCCCAGAGAAATCCTCGCTCGATCTTCTCCAGGAGTTTGATGGTCTTCTTTGGCGGCGCAAGCACGAGGAGCTGATGAATGGGAATCGCGCTCAAGACAGCCTTGGCGAAGGCAAGGCGGCCGGCTTTGTTCATTAGCCAGGCCTTCCAGGAGGGCAGCTTCCCAGCGACCTTATCGACGGCGGGTTGCAGTTGGGCAGCCGTGGGGCGACGCAGTGTGAGCGGGATGCCCAAGTAAGTAAGCGGGAAGTCGACGATGGGGCAGCCCAGGTGCGCTACAACATGAGCAGCGTCCTCGGTGTCGCAGCGGATGAGGGCCGCAGCGCTCTTCTAGAAGTTCACGTGCAGGCCCGAGGCACGCCCAAAGAGCTGCAGAATCTCCTTCACCGCCGCGATATCGTCCGGCGACGGGTGGCACAGAAGAATTACGTAGTCGGCGTAGAGGGATATGGCGGGGATGGCGCGGCGCGGATGCAGCTGCTGCATGACTCGGAGCTCGACCGCGCGATGGAAGAGCCTGTCCAGCGTATCCACAGCAAGGACGAAGAGCTGCGGGGAGATGGGGTCACCTTGGTGCAGTCCACGGCGGTGCCAAATCGCTGGTCCAGGGTTGCCGTTGAGGAGAACCTTGGTGCTGGCCGACGACAGGAGAAGGGCGATCCAACCAAGGAAGCGGTTGCCGAAGCCATGGCATCGCAGCACCTCGAATAGGAAGGGCCACGAGACGGAGTCGAAAGCCCGTGCTAAGTCAAGCTTCAGCAGCACTCGAGGGGCACCCAGCTGATGCAATAGCCGTGCGGATTGACGCACTAGGATGAAGTTGTCGTGAAGACTTCGCCCGGGGATGAACGCGTTTTGGACGTTGCTGACGAGGTGTTGAGCCTGGGGGCTAGGCGGATCGAAAGCAGCTTGGCCAGGACCTTGGCGACGATGTGAATTAGGCTTATGGGCCTATAATCCCCCAGGCCAGTGGCCTCGGCGCGCTTGGGGAGGAGCGTGATCAGCGCCTGGTTAAGGCAGCTAAACCCTCGTCCACGCAGCGCGTAAATCTGGTCGAAGACGCATCGGAGGTCATGCTTGATGATCTGCCAGCAGTATCGGAGGAACTCCGCAGTGAAGCCATCGGGGTCGGGCGCCTTGCGGGACGACATGCTTTTGATGGCTTGCCAAATCTCATCCTCGCTGAATGGCGCGTCAAGATCTTCTAGGTTTGAGGGCTCGATGAATTGTGACAGGTTAATGGTGCAGTCACGCTGCATGTCTGTCCCAATCCGGCTGTCAAAGTGCTCGAAAGTGGCCGCGGCCATGCTGGCAGGATCGGTAATAGCGGCGCCGTCGACAGAGATGCCATGGATCCGGTTCTTCTGCTTGCGGCATGCACACTGGCGGTGGTAGAATGTCGTGTTCGCGTCGCCATCTCTGAGGGAGGCAATGCAAGCGCGCTGCCGGGCGATCGTCCGCTCGAGGGAGGCAAGGCCAAGGTAAGAGAGCTTGAGTTGACGACGCAGCCAGTCCTCCTGTGGTGATAGGGCCCGTTGCTCTTGTGCGGCGTCGAAACGGAGCAGCAGCTCACGTGAGATCGCGAGCTGGTCTCGCACGTTGCCAACGGAGCGCGCGCTCCAGCTAGTGAGCTTGCGCGCTGTGGCCTGCATGCGCCGCATGAACCGCTGGAACGGGTCGGCATCGTCCACCGAATGCCACGAGGCCGCTACGATCTTCGGGAAACCGGCGAGACGAGTCCAGTACTCCTCGAAGTGGAATCGTCGACGCGTTGCTGGGAGTGGCGAGCAGTCGAGCAAGAGGGGGGAGTGATCCGAGACGACCGAGGCCAGGCAACGCAAGTGGCATTTGCCATGCCGCTCCTCCCAGTCCGTGGAGCACAACACCCGATCAAGATGGACCAGGGTGGGCGGGTTCTGCTCGTTGGACCATGTAAAGCGCCGGCCGCTGAGATAAATCTCCTTGAGCGCGAGGTCGTTGAGAACGCGACGGAACCGCCCCATCATTCTCCGATTGAGATTGCCGTTGTTCTTGTCTTCGTCGCGATAGATCATATTGAAGTCCCCGCAGATGAGCCATGGCCCGGGGCATTCGTCGCGGACGTCGCGAATCTCCTGCAGGAAGGCTATCTTGGCGTTGTTGTCCTGGGGGCCATAGACGATAGATAGCCACCATGGCAAGCTCGTGCTACCAGTTGTGCGAACCCGGGTGGAGATGGTATTGGTGGTGAACATCGGGTCCGTGATCGTCACGTCCCGGCTCTTCCACGCCAGTAGTATCCCTCCACGGGTGCCGTTCGCTGGGAGATAAACGTATTCATCAAACTCAGAGCCCAACGTCTCAAGGACAGTCGACGAGTAGACGAATTCCATTTTAGTCTCTTGAAAGCAAGCGATCAAAGCGCTGGAAGTTACAACAAGCGAGCGAACTGCCGTACGTCTGGCACGGGTGTTGAGGCCCCGAACGTTCCAGTTGATGATTTTGAGGCCGTGGTCCATTAGGCAGAGGTCGACAGATGGGCACGCGACGACTCAGCTAGGCCTCTATCGGGCTGCCCGATATCACCGTGGTGACAGGCGCCGTGGACGGGTCGGCGGGCAGCGCGCGGCCAACGAGCGCGGCAATGGCCGTCAACACAGCATGCGAGAGGGGCGCAGCAAAGACCCCATCATAAGCCTTCATGGCCTCGACGGAGATCACTTGATCAGTGCCGATGATGCCGAGGGTGCGCAGTATCTGAACCTGCGCACGACGCTCAGCGGTGGGTGGCACGCTGGGTTTAGTCTTCACAGCGGCGGCAGATCTTCCTCTGCGCGGCGAGAAGTTGAGGGGCTGTCGGCGACATTTGCATCCGGGGTTGGGAAGGGCAGAGCAAGTTTGCTTAGTTGCCGCGGCGAGGAAGTTTCCAAGGGTCCAGGAGCTGACAGAGGCCGGCTGCCTGGCACGTCGCAGGGTGATTGGCGGCGTGGCAAACCGTCCTGCGCTGCGCACGAGAGTCGCATGGGACGCAGGGGTGGATTGTGGCGTGGACGGGCTTGGAGAAGCGGGCGTGGGCCTTCGCAGAATGCTCCTGGGCTCCTGGGCCGCGGGGGAGGGGCAACCCAAGTCAGCGTTTCCGAGAGGCGCGGTGGAAGGCGAGATGCATGGTGTCCCAGCACTCGCGTCCCACGATGGCGAGGAGAGGTGGCCATGCAGATCCGGCAGGGCCGCAGGGGTGGACATGGGCACTGCATCCTGTGTAGTAGTGGCGGGGCCGGCATGCAAAGCAGTAGGTGACAAATCAGCCACAGGAGCTGACGAGGGCGAAGCATCGCTTTTCCCCGACAGCGGATCAGCCTCAGGAGCCACAGGTGGTGAGGATGGGCCGTCCTGATCCCCAGACGCGCAGACATTGGACGTGGTGGGTCCATCGCCCGAGGGGGTGTCTCCCTGTGCGCTAGGCGACGCGCACGACCGGGGCTTTGCGGGTCCGGCTGCAGGAGGAGGGCGGGCGGGCGCCAATAGGCAGGTGCCAGCTGTCGTGGTGGGAAGGACCAACGGTGGGATGGGCGACCCGGCCGGCCTGGGATCCGCTGCAGCTGCAGCTTTGGCCAGCGCCGCCTGAATCCTGGCGCGCTTTTTCTTTCCCCCACGCTTTCCTCTTTTGGCTTTGCGACGAGGCAGGTGGGTCCCAGCCTGGGGCCATGCATCCATGCATCTGGCACGGGATGGTACGGGCGGGGGCGCATGCACAGCCGGGGCGGCGCGGGGCGCCGGCCAGCCAGGGTCGACCGCCTCGCCATCGGCCCGTAGGCGGCCCCTGGAGCAAGTCCAGCCGGCAGCGTCAACTGCCATGCCGTCGGCGCGTCCATCAGGGGCGGAGGTTGGTCGGCGACGTTTCCGGCCACGGCGACGTTGCTGCCCGCGTCCACGACCATGGCGTGCGGGGTCAGGCATGCTGCCATGAGCCTCTCCATCTCCAGTGCCATTGCCATTGGTAGCATCATCGACCACCCTGGGAAGGGCGGCGGATCGCACCAGCCGGATGGAGATAGGATACTCCAGGGTGCGGACGGCCGGAGGCAGGTCAGTCCGGTCGGCGGGGACGTGCTCGACAATCTCCAGGATGGCATCCCTACGAATGGAGGCCAGGTCTCGCACGCGCCCGGTGAGCCGGAATACGGCAAGGTCCGCGCGGGAGCGCGTGTCTGGGTGCAGCCGCTCAACCCAACAGCCAGTCCCGAGGATGTGCTCGGCCGTGGACAGGTGCCACGCCTGCGCCGGGATGCCGCGGAGCTCGAGCTGCACAGAGTATGCAAAGCTCCCAGCAGTGGCGTGGGCGAGTTTGCACCAGGGGCGGAGCAGCAGGGAGACGCGGGCGGCGTTGATGAGGTGGTCGCCGGCCATCCGATCCATGATCAGCCGCGAGGAGAAGATGATGAGGAAGTCCTCCGGGGCGTGCTTGTGAACGGTGAAGTCGCCGGGCTGCAGGTCGAACATACCATGCAGGGAAGCCTCCACGTCGGCCGGAGAGACGGAGGGCCTGGTGCCGGTGGTGGTGGCCACCATGCCACGCGCAAGCACCTCCTCCGCTTCCTCCATCTCGATGGAACGAGCGATGGTGATACGCGCTGGCGCAGGGGCGGGCGGCTGGGGCGGTGCGGCGTTACGAGGCTGCGCGGCGTCGCGGGGGAGTCGAGGAGGAGGGTTGCGCAGCGGGGAGTTGGGCACCTGCCGGTGAACCGCCTGAGGCTGCGCACGGTGGTCGCCGGGCAGCCGTGTCTCGCAACAGTTGGACTCGTGGCCGGAGATGAGACAGCGGCGGCAGCGCACGGGGTTGGTGCAGGCACGCACCCGGTGTCCGCCTTCCAGGCACCTGAAGCACAGGCCGGCGACTTCCTCGGGCGACGGGCTGCGGCGGCGGCGCTGGGAAGGAGGGGTGGCCGCGCGACGCACGCGCGGGTGACGGTTCCTCCTCCGCGGCTGCTGGAATCCATCGACGTCGAGTACAGGGCCTCCAGACGCACGGTGGACTTCCGAGCGCGGTTCCAGGCGGGCGGCGGCAGGAACGCGGGCGGCCGGCGCGGTCGAGCGGAGCGGCACCAGGGCCGAGGAAGCAGGGGCCGGGCGCGGCGCGGCCGGCGACGGGGGGCCGTGCGGGGCCGGCGGGGTGCTGAGGACCTCGCGGTAGGAGCGCGAGTCAGAGGATTCGCCCGCAGAGCCGCTCCAGCGGATGCGACCGTCGGGGCTGGAGTCGCCGGAGCGGGTGTCGGCGAAGACCATGGCCGGAGGGAGGGGGAGGAGGAGGGCTACCGGTGGGGATTCGACGACGGCGAGGCTGGTGGGCTAGGCTAGGCTAGGGAGCGAGCGGGGAGCGGGGGCGCAACATTACTATGAATTCCTGTTAAATTCTCGTTTTTCTTATTCTTATTCTATCTACATCTCATTGTATAGGAAAAACTTGGTACGATGCTCGACAAAATGGCGCGTGTTGAAAATGTTGTTGCAGAGTTGACCCTTGTTCTGGGAATAAATGAGAGAATGATCCCAGTTCTCAAAGACGCAGCTACCTTGGCTATGTCAGATCTTGCCACCTCTATTGTTACAGAATTCACTTCACTTGCTGGAATTATGGCACGCCATTACGCTTTAAGGGATGGTCTTCCAGAACAGGTTGCTGACTCTTTTCAAATGTGATACATTTCTTGGCAGCTCTTAATAGGGTAAGTTAAGCGGTTCCTCAACTTTGGCTGACTAAATTTTCATGTCAAAGATTGCGGAAGCACTGTTTGAGATAACACTTCCAAGGTTCTCTGGTGATGTATTTCCAAAAACAGATGCTGGTATAGTCCTTGCAGTTGCTGATAGGTACTTCCCTCACATATATTGCCATTGTTATTCAGATGTTAAATTAAAAAAAAATAAAAAGTTGTTAAAATTAGAAACCTTGACTTGATAATGATATTTTTTCAGACTGGACAGCCTAGTGGGTCTGTTTGGAGCTGGATGCCAGCCAAGTTCTTCGAATGATCCATTTGGACTGAGAAGGATCTCTTATGGACTGGTAAGGGAAGTTGAAACTGCATATATCATTGCATGTAAAATGTTCTCATAATATATGTTATACAGGTCCAAATATTGGTTGAGAACAAGAAGAACTTTGACCTCACGAAGGCCTTGACCTTGGTGGCAGAGGTGCAGCCTATCAGAATAGACGGTGACATTATAAATGAGGTCGGTATATATTTCAGATTCATCACTATGTAGTATGTTGATGATACATAGTTTTGGCAACCCTGATCAAACTATTCTTAGGTAGTACAATTTGTAACACGGAGGCTGGAACAACTTCTGGTACGTATCTCCTTGACCTGTCATAACAAATATAGTTACACAAGATTCTTGTATTCTACCCTCTCGGATGGAACCTATATGTGAGTAAATTGCATGTCCTTTTCAAATGACTTATTATTTCCTTATCTTTTATCAGGTGGATGAGGGAATTAACTGTGAAATAGTTCGGTCGGTGCTCATCGAGCGTGCAAACTGCCCTTATCTAGCATCACAAACGGCAGCTGAAGTAAGAAATCATATAGTGCTAAAACTTGAGATCCTTCAATTCTTATGAGACCTTCATGAAATTTATTGAAGCGTCTTGAGTTTTTTTGGTGATGATCTTGCTATGTGGACATTTCCAGATGGAAGCTTTTTCAAGAACCAAGGATTTCCCAAAAATCGTCGAGGCATATTCAAGGCCAGTTCGAATTATACGTGGAAAGAAAATAGAGTCTGCTTGGGAGGTACTAGCTGTTTTCTACGTCGATACGTATCGTCATTACAACTCAGAGTGCAGCTTGAATTATGAAGTAAGCTTGCCGATGTAGTATCCATCAATGGCCTGCTTCACCGTGAATGCGACACGCAGGTCGATGCAAGCGTATTCGAGAAAGACGAAGAAAAAGCCCTGTGGAGTGCCTACTTGGAGGTTGCTAATAAGATCCATCCTGGTACACAAGCCTATCTTCATTCCTCAATGCGGCAAGCTTCAGATCCACGGTTCATACAGCTCCGCTCACATGTGCTCTGTTCACCCCTCTTGCAGGCGTCGACGTCAAAGCCTTTGCCGAGTCTTCTTTGCTCTTGATACAACCCCTGGAGGATTTCTTCAACAACGTTTTCGTCATGGCGGTGAGCACAAATCTATGCATTTCAAGATCTCATGATTTATTTCATTTTTACCATTAAAAGAACAGTTTATATATGCACATTTACCTTGGCTAATTAATCTTGTTTTTATCTGGTGATGGCCCATGAAACAGGAAGATGAGAAGATCCGTAACAACCGCCTGGCGCTGCTACAAAAGGTTGCGAGTCTGACAAAGGGGATAGCCGACCTCTCGGTTTTACCAGGGTTTTAGTTATCCTTTGAGCGAGCAGGCGGTCGAGTTGGAGCGTGCGTCCTATTTTTGAAGTTTTAGTTATCTATGCATTTTCTTCTTCTGTGTTGTGTTGCTGACATTATAATCTTCTTTATTTGGAGGGTGGTGAGCGGAAAATAATAATACTTATTTGGTATTCATCTAGACCTAATTATTTGGCATTCATTTAGATCTAATTATTTCCTTCCTCTGTGTTGTGTTGCTGATATTATTATCCTCTTTGATTGGAGGATGGCGACCGAGAGAAATCCCGAGGGCAGCCATATTGAACTGTTGCTTCCTCCGGCAACAATGTCTGACTTACTTTTACCTATGTATGATATGGTTGCCTGTAGTATAAAAAGCTTAAGATTCTTCTTAACAATAATTTCTTTTGGACCTTCGTACTGTTGGATTATAGATGGGCTTAGATCCATATAAGATGATAATCCCTGATTAATCTCTATGGCCCATGTGAGTGTATGGCAAATGATGGAAACTTTAGTACCATGCGGCTACAATAATAAGAGTGAGACCCCTTTACAAAGGTTGCTTTATCACTTGCCATTGAAAGCTTGGGAAGATGAGTTGTACACGCGCGCTTCTCCTTCACCGTCCGCCATGGCTCACTTCCTCACGACGAGCACGCATGCCGTGGGTTGCGTGGATCCGGCCATTTGGTACTCCATTCCACTCATTGTGCACCGGAGAATATGAGACTCCAGGAACACTATGACATTCAGGCAACAAAATCGATGAAGAAAGCAGAGCATAAACGGGTCGCCTCCTCATGGCGTTCCTATCTCTTATCACAACTATACGTGCATATGTAATTCACCTTTTGTAGTCGATCAAAATTGATGAAAAAGAAAGAGTATTGCAAGTGCAGTAAAAGCAGGAAAAACACGTCCGGCCTTTCCTTATTTCCGGTTGGACGTTGTTCAAACGACTGTAAAGAAAAATAAACAACTGGAAAGAAAAATCATAATTTTACACTCTTAGGGCAGATTAATCTATACCAAACTACGAGTAAATACACTTTCATAACAGCTGACTGAAAGGGTCCAAATTGTTTTTTATTCAGAGTTTGAAAAATCTTGAACAAAATTAGAGGGAAAGCTAGAGACTACATTCGATGTTCGAAAAGTAACCGAGAGTTCTGTTTTACTGTAAAGATAAAGTTGGATGATGGAGATCAAGATCATCAGAACGCCCGTAGGAAGCGTTAAAACATTATTGGAACACAAACATGAAGAAAAATGGGATGTTTCTGCAGGCACTTTCTCTCCAACTCTTTCATCCTTGATTATATTGGACCAGGAAATTCAGACTGAGATTGAGGCACAGCCACAACTGCATGGAAATATGAAGAGTCATTCAAATCATAGAGCAAACTTGATAAAGAAAAAAATTATACAAAGCGAGTACGTAACTACGTACTCCCTCCATTCTTAAATATAAGTCTTTTTAGAGGTTTCAGTAGTATGTAGACATACTTTAGAGAGTAGATTCACTCATTTTGTTTTGCATGTAGTCCCCTAGTGAAATCTCTAAAAAGACTTATATTTAGGAACGGAGGGAGTACAAGGTAAGTAACTTACTCATATCTCGCATGCATGCATCCAACCTTTATTCAGTCGACCGACTCAGCAGCCCATCACGGCGCACAGAATCCCGTTGACCCAGGCGGTTGGCCGTGTGGCAACGAAATTCCACACAGGCGGTTGCCCATCCGGGGTCCATGAATGAAGCTCAACCACCTCCTCATCAGTTGAATCGTTTGGACGCCCAATAACAATCAGCCGGTCACCACACGCTCGGAAACCCATGTCCCAGCAATATCTGTGCCTAGACTGTACAGGCAATTTCCCAAGAGTGATCCACTTGTTGTCCAGCTTATCATACCGCTTTAAATCATTATTCTCAGTGTAATCAGCAGCATAAAGCTCGTTGTTCACAACCGCAAGGAGCAGAGGAGTTCCATAGACTGTCTGGTTGAGCCCCAGAGACATGTTGTTGATGACTCTCCATGACCGCAGGTTCAAGTCATACTCCTCACCGCATGTCAACCGCTCGCGGCTACTGCTGCTAAGACCACCGATGACATAGAACTTGCCGTCCATGAAGGCGCCAGAGCATCCGTACCTGGCCCTATGCATGCTGGGAAGGGGTGTCCAAGTATGTGTCTCCGAGTCATACATCTCTGCCGAACTCAATGCATTAGTAGTACCAGAATGAAGATCAAGGCCTCCCGCGACGTACGCCTTCTCACCGACACTTGCTGACCCAAACCTGTACCGCGGGGTGTTGATCGCATCAGCATCAGCCAGCCCTGTCCATGAATTGGTAAGGATGCTATATCTCAAGGCAACGCTTCCGTTTAATGGGCTCCCAAACACCAGCAGCTCGGTTCCTACAGCGATCGGCTCCCAGAAGTTGTAGCTTTGAGCCGGTGGCATCTTGGGCACGTGGATCCAGCGCCCAGTGGACGGGTCATAAGCGTCCCACTCCGGAGGATCGTTACCGCAAGAGAGGTAGAGCCAGTGCTCTGCGACTCCATTCTTGCGACGCAGGCGGTAGATGTCCCCGTTGCGAACCACCGAATTGAATTCACGGTTGAGGGAGGCGATGACGCCGTAGTCCCGCCTGGGCACAAGGTGCAGGCAACGGAAGAAGAGTTCCCGACCTATCACATCAATGGTATTGCTCCACGAGACCACGGTCTGCTCCTTTCCACCCTCCTCTACACCTGCCAAAAGCCAACACTTCATCCATCGTCTTACTAATTTCTACGAGTAATTTATCACCTCATGACGAAACGTCTCAATTACAACTGAAAAGCATACCTGGAGGATTCAGCCGCGAAGAGGACTCTGATGGTATCCTGCAGGTTACAACAACCATTTAGAGCATGAATACTCAAATCAGGTTTAATTGAATAACTCAACAGCAACAAAAGTAATTTACAACAGCAACAAAAGTAGTACCTTTTATCGCCATGGGAACCGGAATCCACTAATTTCACCTCGATTACAGGATTGCTCAGATGATTGCTAACTATACCGGTCCTGGAGACATACTGCAGATCAGCAGCCGCACCCCCAAATTTAGTGGAGACCTCTCTAAGGCCTGTCATATGCTCGATGCTGATTAATGCATTACCATGTCGATATTGTCTCCATTGTTCACACACCGAATAAAGTTCAAGTCGTTGGTCCATTTGGGGGATGGCGTCAAAAACAAGCCTGAGCTTCCAGAGATTAGGCATTGCGTCCGCCTCAAATCTTAGCCAAGCTATTCCACTCATGAACCTCAGCTTCAAGTACTTGAGAGCTGTGAATCCAGCAGCCGTGCCAAAGATTATCTTAACATTAGGTGACTTCTCCACATACAAAGACAGGGCAGTGAGGGCAGGCAACCGGCTAAGAATACCAGCATCATCTACTGACAGTCCATCCACTGCAATCTTCACAATGCATAGGTTGTCAAGTTGGATATTCCACAAATGCAGACCAGAAAATACGAAGGGGCTGTGCGATGAGACCTCAAATCTCTGGATATGCTGGATAGGATTCATGATCCACTCAACTCTTGCTTTTGAAGCGTCACCATAGCTAACCGAGGATCCATGGGCCACCACTTTTACAGTTTTCAGGCTGTCATGTTCATACATTAAATACTCAAGAGCACACATGCTTCTGTGCAGTTGGTCTAAATCTGAAGAAGGCGATGTACAAATGCAAAGATCCTGCAGGTGGTTCGGCCTGCAAAGGCTCATATCATCACCGACAGACCAATCCAGCAGATTTGTGTCAGGAGGAAGACTGAGGTGCAACAAACGTGTGAGATATATAATGTCCCATGGAACGTAAGTGCCTCTTGGTGTATCCATAACATCCAGTGTTTCCAAACACTGCAGCCCTCTCATCCGCTTCGGAAGTTTTATGCAGACATCACAAACAATCTTCAGATATCTCAGATGGAACAGTTCTGATACTCTAGAGAGGTCTATGGACAGGTCTTTGTTACCATGAGAAAGACCGGATAGCTGAAGGTTGAGAACACGAACAAGCTTGAACTCTCCAATACAAGGCATGCACTCTACCAATCCAAAAAATCCAAGTGACCGTACTTGTGACTTTCTGATGTTTGATGGTATCTTGGCATATTTTGCATCACCGAGTTGGAGAGATAGCCGATGGACCTTATGAGAAAGCGTCAAATTCTTTCGATTGTAATCTACTACCACAAGGAAATTCTTTTCAGCAGACTTGTGTACAATAAGATCATGCACCACGGCATAAACTGTGCATGACACCACCTCATTGTTGAAGTTGATAGACACAGGTTGGATGAATCTTCTATCAGCAAGTTCATCGAAATACATCCCTGCAACTTCCTCTATGTCTTGCCCTTCTCTTGCACAAAAAAACCGTTCGGCCACCCATTGCCTGACCAGATCACGTTTGAAGATTATGGAACCCACTGGATACATACTAAAATAGAGCAAGCATGTCTTGAGATGATGAGGAAGGCTGTTGTAGCTGAAGTTCAGTACATGTCTCGTTCTTTCTGAAGTTGAATTTGATGAGAAACAAGACAGTAATGAATCATGTATGTGTGTCAATAAATCCGTTGATACGGAAGGCTGGTTTGCTAAAAGACTTGCTATGCTGATGGTCGCTAGCGGCAATCCACCACATATTTCTACAATTTGGCTTGAACTTAGTTTGAATTCTTCAGGGCAGTCACTTTCAGAGCCAAAAATCCTGTCAAAGAATAGTTTCCTTGAGTGACCATCATCCAAAGGTTTCATCTCAAAAACTTGTTCTGGGTGATCGCAGCAACATGCTAGTGCAACATCTTCAATCTGTGTAGTTGTTACTATTCTGCTGCCTTGACTAGCCTTGGGGAAAACCTGATTAATAACGTCCCATGCCGATGTATCCCATAAATCATCAACAATAATTAGATACCTGCATGCCAAGAAAGTCCACACATGTCACATCTATGTGTCAGGCAAATGGCAACAGCACTGAGATATGCTAGAAAAGAATGGACTAGCCTGAAACTAAATGTTACTGCCAGCATCATTTGCTAGCATCATTGTAAAGCTTGTCTGAAAAACATCTTTTCAGAAATTGACTATATATCATCATGGCTTTTTTTTTTGAAAAACAACAGATCAACCTGTAGCGATTTAATGTAGTACATGCGATTCTAGACCATGTGGAAAATAAGTACATTATTTTCTAGCTCACTGTAAAGCTTGTCTGAAAGACATCCTTTAAAAGATTGACTATATATCACTCATCATCGTGCCTTATTTTTTTTGTGGAAAACAAAGGAGGAACCTGTAAGGAATTTATGTAATACTTGTGATTCTGGACATTCATGGATACAACTAGTACCTCTTCCCATGTAGATAATTCCTGATATTGTCAGCAGTAATGCAAAGTTCATCAGAAGCCTTTTGGCTTGCTTGGGGCTGCTTCCTATGGATTTGTGATAGCATGTCATTCAAAAGCTTCTTTATATCAGGCTTTTTGGACACCTGGATGAAAGCTCGGCAATCAAATTTTCTCCCAATTTTGTTGTACAACACTTTGGCAAGCATTGTTTTACCAAGACATCCAGATCCATGAATGGACACCACCTTGAGCTGCTCATTCTCATCATTAACCAGCTGAGAGTTGATAAACTTGCTCATCCGACCATCAATTACTAGGCCAGAACAAGTTTTCTCACAAGGTGGTGGAGGCATTGGCATTATAGGCCCAATGGCAGAAAATCTACATGCCACCGAGGTACTATAATAGAGGACTTGGTACCTTTCGTACCGTCGGATAGCCTCGAGGGCATAGATCCTGAATTCTGATACCTTTTCAATCATCTGCTGGTACCACTTGAGCCTCCTGGGAGCACGAATGACATCAACACAAATGGTTTTGGGGATAACGTGTTCTAGCACATGAGGAATGACATACTCAATTTGCTTCTGCCACTTGAGCTTCTTGGCAATCTTAGTAAGACCCATCTTGCGAACGGATCTGCATTCCAGAAGCTCAAGGGACACATGGTTGTCAATATAATCAAGGATGTCATAGGATAACTCTTGTGCCTCTTTCATCCAGCACCTCACCGCCATGGGAGGGTCCTCCACCTCTAACAGATCTTCAAGGTATGCACTTATTTCTTCAACATTATCTTTTAGGAGGTGAAATCTGTCATGGAGCCCCTTGGCTAGCTTGCATCCTTGAGGACCTAGCATAATGTCGAGCTTGTTAAGGAGGGATCCCATGGCGCCCAGTGAAACACTGAAGGGGGCCTCCACCTCTCCGTGCTTGCCTTCCATTGAAACATCTGGATGAAAGATAGACAAAAAAAAAATGTTCACTAGCACATTGAAACAGGAGAGACAGCAGAGAGAACAAATTGCAGAAAGACATGGAGTAACACTTTGATTGGTCATAAAGTAAAAGATTAAATGTTGCTTTGGAGTTAAAGTTTGTCAATTAACTACCAAATTAAAGAACTAAAACTTCCTCCTACCTAAAGAAAATAACCGTGTAACTAAATACAGAGCACATGCCTAGCTCTGCAGCTGAAGGGACCAAGGAACTCACAAAGTGTTTATTTCCTTTGACGTGCAAGGCAGGAGCTCTGCCGATTTCAAAAAGAGAAGAAAAACATTCAGAGTGATCGGGTTTATAAGGGAACTAGGCCGGCAAACACAACAACTACAAAAGAAAAAGAGAAAAGAACAACCACCAACGACAACCCAAGCAGACCATGACCACCTAGCATGCAAGCTTTTGAGAGAGGTCGAATGCAAGATCTTCATCAATAGCTTCAAGAAGAAAAACAATGTCCGAGTATGTCGCTGTCACCAGCATCACCCACCCTGGACCATAAATCTTTCTCCCAGACCCTCGCACGACTACCCCACCGAAGCACGAAAATGGTCACCCTATCCAACAACCTCCACACCACTTCCATCCAAACTGGCCACAACCATATATGCACTCTTCGAAAATGCCTCCACGGAGGAGAACGCCCACGAGCGGCAATATCAATGACAAAGACCCCCCCCCCCCCATCGAAGAACAAGGCTTTCGGCCAAAGTCTTATGCTTTGCCACCTCTGACGTTGGTTGACGCCAGGCCGCTGTGAACCTTACTTTCACAAAAATGTGACAAGAGCAAACCAGACCAAGAGGAATAGAAAGTTGCAATGGCCACCACATCATGAATTATCGTTGGCACCACAAACACCACTGCTACTACGACGGCTTTGTTAAATTACCACATTAAAACAGGAAATGTCTGACGATGAATATTGGGAGTGCGAATATTGCGGCGACTATCAAGTTATCTGCGACGCGCCGCACCTGCGAGACGACAGGTTCTTCAGCATGAAGCTTGACGAGACCTTTAAAGTTTGTATGGTACGCAATGATGACAAGTGTTTTTTCGTAATTAAGCATGCATGACTTCTATTTTTTTTTGCTTCAACGTGTAATTTTTATTTTATACAATTCGACTAGTTCCTTCCTTGTCATGCAAGAATATATGTGTTGGAGAGGCTCGGTTTTGAAGACCACGAGCGTATGGAGACGAGGAGCGCTAACCTGAGGACTATACATGGTCACACATTTGTGATCAAAGTATTTAATTCAGTTTTTAACACAGAAATAGGGTGCTCAAAGTGGGAAAAATCTTTGCAATGCAAATGGATTTCAGGAGGGTATGGAAATAACCTTCGATCTTTGTCCTGAAGATAATATGCCAGGCAACATCAACATTTGGGTGGTTGTCGATATGCTTCCTGTTTTACCTCCATGTGGGTTCCTCAACCATATTTGTCAAGTAATTTGCATTCTATAATTAAAAATAATTGGTGTTCATCCATATACTAAATTTGTCAAATTATAATTTACATCTTTAGCACAATTGCTTTATATGCTCCAGCGCTACTGCTAATATGTATATCAAATATTAGCTTCAGCGTTACTGCTAACAGATTAGCTGTAGCGCAATTGCCGCCTTTCTTCTACTAGTGCACCCGCACAGCGAGCTAGACGGACAAATTAACCATTTGTTGGGACAAACCCACCGGCGACCCAAACGTCGGACGAAGGTAGATGAAGGAGACACCATGATTTTTCCGGCGACGAACGCCGCGGCGCACCAACGCCTGTATCTTGGCTTTATTTCTGACAACGACTCGAACACATACATGAGGTACACACACACGCACGCGGCACAATCCAGAAGAACTCTCACGTCGACCCGACACACATCACGGTACCGACGGAGACTACATCTTCTAGCCCCCTCACATTTGGCTCGACACACCCCGTTGCTCGACAACACACCGAAACACGGCTACACACACCGGCGCACATACGCTCCTCCCAGGGGCTACATCTTTTTTCTTGCTAGACTCCCCTGATCCTAACAAACTCTATCACAACTGGTTTTATAGACAACCTGGTACGCAGCACCCACACACCGAGCTTCACGCGCACGAATGCCCTGACGATCCGGTCTACCTTGATCGTGAGCCTCCTGCTCATCCGCGAGACGTGGACGCCAACGCCCTTCCGTTGCGCCAACGCCCTTCCGTTGCACCCGCTGCATCCCTTCTCCATCGCTACACACGATTGCAGAGTCAGCCACATACCAGCCCGACACAACCTGATCACAAATGCGGCCACACCAGCCCTCGAGCTCGACCTAAACAATGATCCAAACACAAGCATGAACTTGTGCAGCTACAGCACTACACATACGCATGGCTTATTCCTAACGATCAAATTAACCATTCACTACATCAGGCAAACGATCGATCCAGGCAGCAAGCACACGTGCCAGCCGAGAGATCGATCCGGCCGAAAGCCGACGAGCAATCTCGGCTGTACTCTCCTCTGGTGCGGACGGCCGGGACCGGGAGGAAGCGGTCCAACCGGCGACGTACGTACGCGAGTAGCGCGTGCATCAGCGGCGACCATGCCGATCGTCTTCTCCCATGCATGCAAGCTCAGCATCAAAACTAATGTATATCTTCTTCCATCTAGGAGTATATCTTTTTCCGTGCTGGTCATCCGAGTAGAAAGGAGAATTATCTCTTGTATATTGATCCTTCCTCACCTCTCTCTTATATACACATGAGTTGGTTACATGGCCCTATCTAGGTGGCACGCAGGCCAGGGCATGGGAGTAGTGGATGATATATACATGGAGTGTAGCTACAACACGTAGTGGTACATCATGTGTTAACACCCCCCCTCAGCCGGAACTCCATGTGGATGGATGTTTAGGCTGGTACGAAACTCCTGGAATAGCTGTGAGGGAAGCCCTTTCGTGAAGACATCAGCATATTGGGAGCTTGAGGGGACATGGAGGATGCGAACTTCACCAAGGTTGACACGGTCACGCACGAAGTGAAGATCTATCTCAATGTGCTTCGTACGTTGATGTTGCACTGGGTTTGTGACAATGTAGGACGCGCTCACATTGTCACAATAGACCGGCGTGGAACGTGTGGGAGGACGGTGAAGCTCATGTAGGAGTTGGCGGAGCCAGCATGATTCGGCAACACAGTTAGCAACGCCACGATACTCCGCTTCGGCGCTGGAGCGAGAAACCGTGTTTTGCCGTTTGGATGACCAAGAGAGCAAGTTATGGCCGAGGAAAACGCAAAACCCCGAAGTGGAACGACGGGTGTCCGGGCAGCCAGCCCAATCTGCGTCTGTGTAGGCGAGGAGATCATGCGATGATGATTTGTAGAGTTGCAACCCGAAGTGAGTAGTGCCGCGAATGTACCGTAGGATTCGTTTGACGAGCTGCATGTGAGAATCGCGCGGCGCATGCATGAAGAGACATGCTTGCTGAACGGCATAAGAGATGTCAGGGCGTGTGAGTGTTAGGTATTGCAGGGTACCGGCAAGGCTGCGGTAGAGAGTTGGGTTGTCGAGGAGGTGACCAGCATGGGCGGAGGCTTTGGATTGTGTGTCGACAGGGGTGGAGACGGGTTTGCAATTGAGCATCTTAGCACGCTCAAGGATCTCAAGGGCGTACTGTTGTTGGTAGAGGAAGAGGCCGGAGGAGTTGGGGGTGACGTTAATGCCGAGAAAGTGGTGGAGCTCGCCGAGATCAGTCATGGAGAACTCCCGTTTGAGGGAGGTGATGACATGGTGGAGAGTCTGAGGTGTGCTGGCGGTGAGGATGATATCATCGACATAAACCAAGAGGTAAGCAATGGAGCTGCCGTGGTTAAGGATGAAAAGAGAGGAGTCACATTTGGAAGAGTGAAACCCAAGAGAGAGCAAGAAGGACCGAAAGCGATGAAACCAAGTGCACGGGGCCTGCTTTAAGCCATAGAGAGACTTATGCAGAAGGCAGACGTGATCTGGTTTGGCTGGGTCGACAAAACCAGAAGGCTGAGCGCAATATACCGTTTCCTTGAGATCGCCGTGGAGGAAGGCGTTTTTGACATCGAGTTGGTGTATCGGCCACGAGCTGGAGGTGGCGATGCTGAGAACAACCCGAATGGTGGCCGGTTTGACAACCGGGCTGAACGTTTCGTCGTAGTCGACCCCTTCCTTTTGAGTGAAGCCACGAACCACCCATCGTGCCTTGTAGCGCGCCAAGGAGCCGTCGGTGTTAAATTTATGACGGAATATCCACTTGCCAGTAACCACGTTGACACCCGCAGGTTTGGGCACCAAAGACCAAGTCGAGTTTTTGATTAAAGCATCATATTCATCACACATTGCGTGGTGCCAATGGGGGTCCTTGAGGGCGGAGCGGTAAGTGGGAGGAATGGGCGAGATGGTGCTGGTCGTGTGGGACAGAAAGAGGCGACGTGGTTGGTAAAAACCAGATTTAGCTCGAGTGCGCATTTTGTGGGAGTTGTGCGGCGGTGGAACGGGCTGGGCATTAGCAGGTAGACGTGGCACACGAGGAGTGGATGGCGCAGGAAGCGAGGGAGATTGTGTGGGGCCAGGGGCGGCAGAGGAATGTCCGGGATCCGAGGTGGATTCGCTGGCAGAGGCGACAGGGGCGGACGGCTGGCGTGTGGGCGGAGTTGATTGGTTGGTGGCGGCAGATTCGGTGGGATGGGGGCGATCCGAGAGGAGTGGGGTCAGTACGGAAGGCGAGGGAGATTCGGTGGGTGGGCGCGCGTCGGGAGGCGATCGAGGGGAAGGTGGGGCCAGGGCGGGCTGGCGACCCGTGATTGGCGTGCATGGGGGTGTAGCACCGGTCAGGGGCGGGAAAACCGGGTACGAGGTAGGTGGGAGAGCAGGAGAGATGCTGGCGGGATTTTCTGTGGCAGGGGAGTGATCAACCGAAGGTGTGGGTGTGTTATCATATGGAAAAACTTGCTCGTCGAAAACAACGTGACGGGAGACAATAACTCTGCGGGAGGATAGGTCGTAGCATCGGTAGCCCTTGTGCTCGAGGGGGTAACCGAGGAAGACGCAACGGGCGAAACGAGGAGCGAGCTTATGTGACGACGTGGCGTAAAGGTTTGGAAAGCATAAGCACCCAAACACGCGAAGGTGATCATATGTGGGGTGCACGCCGTGAAGGAGGAAGTATGGGGTTTGATCGTGAACAGCATGAGACGGGCGACGGTTGAGTAGATACGTGGCGGTGTGAAGGGCTTCGACCCAAAAAGGAGGTGGAAGATGAGCTTGGAGGAGAAGGGTTCGAACAATATCATTTGTAGTGCGAATGAGCCGCTCAGCTTTACCGTTTTGTGGCGATGTGTGGGGACAGGAAAAGCGGTAGGTGATGCCATTGGTGGAGAAGAACGAGCGTAGGGTGGAGTTGATGAACTCGCCACCATTGTCGCATTGCAAGGCCTTGACGATCACGTTGTATTGGGTGCGTATGTAGGAGAAAAGGCGAAGAAGGGTGGTCGATGTGTCGGACTTGTTGCGTAGGGGAAAGGACCAGGAGAAATGCGTAAAATCATCCAACACAATTAAGTAATATTGATAACCAGAGAAGCTTACAACGGGACTTGTCCATAAATCACAATGAAGGAGCTCAAAAGGAGCAAACGTGCGGCTATGAGAAGAGGGGAAGGGAAGGCGAGGTTGGCGGCCTAGTTGGCATGCCGGGCACGGTGAGTGCATGGGTTTATTACAAGGAGAAAGAAAATCGTTCGACGCTAAGGAAGAAATGACATGGGGGCTTGGGTGGCAGTGGAGACGGTGGTGGAGAGGGCGGTGCGCCAAGCCTTATTGTTGCCGAAGAAGGGATAGAGGTCGCCGGAGCTAGCGGAGATCATGATGACCCTCCTGGTGCGAAGATCCTTCACAAGAAAACCAAAGGGATAAAATTCAATGGAGCACGAGTTATCTTTGGTGAATTGCCGAACAGAGATGAGACTTGTAACAATATGGGGAGAAAATAGAACATCTTTGAGGTGGAAGTTGTGGGGCGGAAGGGTGGTGGAGCCAGAGGCCTGGATAGGGAGGTGGGTGCCATTGCCAACAACAATGCTAGACGAATGATGCTTTAAAGAAGAGCTCGAGAGGTCGATGTTATCAGGGTTGCCGGTGACGTGGGATGAAGCGCCGCTGTCGAGGTACCATTCTTGCGGTGCGGATTGGTCGTTGGAGAAGTTGTTGGCGCTGTAGGCAGCTTGCAGCATGGCGAGATGATCCCACGACGACTGCTGCGGGGAAGGTGGTGGTGTGTAGCCGGGCACGCGCATCGGATACGCGTGGGCGTGGGAACCGGGGGCAGGACCGAGCACGCCAGCAGAGTTGGGAGGAACCCAGCCAGGGCGCGGGTTGGGAATGGCCATGCCATATGGAGCGAAGAACCCCATGTAGGGGTTATAGGGCATCGGTGGAGGAGCGCCGCGGCCCCCGTGATCGCCGCGGCCACGGCCACGGCCGCGCCCGCGCCCGCGCCCGCGTCCACCCGAGTCGGCGCCGTCCTGACGATTGCCGGAGCCACGGCCCGGTTGGGAACCAGAGCCACGGTCGTTGGGGCGGAAGCCAGAGGAGCCGCCGGAGGCTGGAGGGGGACCGGAGGGAGCACCGCTCCCGGTGACGGCGAGGACGGTGACTGGTTCGTCGGCGATGCGTTGGGCGAGGTTCTCCTCGGCGAGCTTCAGGCGGGAGAAGACCGTCTCGAAGGGAGGAAGAGGGACGGTGTCCCCGAGGACGACGCGGATGGTGTCGAGGCGCTTGTCGATGCCGTGAAGAAATTGAGTGGTGAGATCCACCTCAGTGACCGCATGATCGATGTCAGCCAGCCCGACGGTGAGAAGCTTCATTCGACGGGCGTACTCGGTGACGGAGAGGTCGCCCTGCCGGAGATTGCGGTACTGCCGGTTGAGCATCATATACCGGGCGGCGCGATTGGCCAGGAAATAGTCACGGATGCGATGCCAGAGATCGAAGGTGGTGGTAGCCCCGACGACGTGGTCGACGAGGTTGTCGGCGAGGGTGGCATAGATCCAGAGGACGATGTGGGCGTCGATCTCGCGCTGTTGGGGGGTGGCGGTGGCGGGGAGGGGCTGTTCGATGAACTGGGCGACCCCGTAGCGGATGAGGACGAGCAGGAAGAACGACTTCCATTTGTGGTAGTTATGGTCGTCGGGGTTGAGGAGGAACTTGATGTGGTTTTGAATGCTGTCGAGGAAGATTGGATGACGCGGAGCCGGCGGTAAGGAGGACGACATGGAGGCTGGGGGAGAGGAGAAGAGGGGCGCAAAGTGGGAGGGTGGTGAGGCGCCGCTGTGAGATGAAGGAGCAGTGCCGAAGATGAAGGGGGAGGCGGCGGCGGCAGTGATGCCGTCGCCGGTGGCCGAACTGGAGGAGAGCGCCGGCGAGGGGGCAGAGCTGGTGCCCTGGGAGGCGGCGGCGGCTGGATCGGCCATTGGGTTGGAGTCTGATACCAAGTAGGAAGGAGAATTATCTCTTGTATATTGATCCTTCCTCACCTCTCTCTTATATACACATGAGTTGGTTACATGGCCCTATCTAGGTGGCACGCAGGCCAGGGCATGGGAATAGTGGATGCTATATACATGGAGTGTAGTTACAACACGTAGTGGTACATCATGTGTTAACAATCCGAGCTGCGGCCACACAGCCGGCCGGAGACTAGTCTGGCTGTCGGCTTCATCTCATGTCGTTCAAGACGACGACGCGCCGGGCGGGCTGCCCTTCATGTCTAGCCCCCGGCCCGGTGCACTACTCATCGACGGCGACTCACGAGGATCACGACGTACCGGGGCCGTCATCCGTGCACTACTCATCGGCGATGACGCGTCGGGGTTGCCGTCCGTGCGCAACCCCCGGCGCGGCCTCCACGCAAGGCGACGATGTGTCCTGACGGCCGTCCGGTCCCGTCGAGTCCGTCGGCAACACCATCTCGGCGGGTCTCGGCGACATCCGTCGTTCGTCACGACGTCACCTAGCGTGTCCTTCCTTGCACCTACACCATCAGCGGCACCTAGCTAGCGCGTCGCTCCTTCTACCTACACCATCAGCGGTGCCCTACCAGGCGGACTCGGCAACATGGTCTGTTCGACGCGCTGATGACTCGTCGTAACTTCAGCGGCGACACATCACCTGGCCGTGGCCGGGACAATCTCGCCCGTCCGAAACCTTTGTGAGTTCGGGGAAGAGCAACCACACATCCAACACAATGTTAAAAGTATAGGGGCTAGTGGGTCACACCGATGGAGTCCACCTTCGTCATCGATTTTTGTAGCCACCTCACCTCAAGAGCATCTTCAACAGCCGCACAATTTCTCAGAGCATCTTCAACAGCCGCAAAAAAAGACGCGCGTGCTAAAAAACGACAGTTTACCGTGCGCGGGACTGAAATGCGCGCTCCAGCGGCGACGGAAAAACCGCGCGCGCGGTTCCCACGTGCGCGAAAAGGCGGCAGCCCGCGCGTCCATAAAAGGCAGCGCGCTGCCCTGCCTCTCGCGCCGCGTTCTCTCTCCCTCTGCCGTTGGCGCCGCCGCCGCGTTCTCCCTGCCTCTCGCGCCGCCGACGAGCCACCATGCCGCCGCGCCGCCGTTCTGCGTCGGGCTACCGCGGCGTTCGCCAGCGCCCCAACGGCGGGTTCTACGCCGAGATACGCTCCGGCGATCTCCGTCTGAGCCTCGGCACCTACGACACGGCGCACGAGGCCGCCCGCGCGTTCGACGCGGCGGCGTGGCGCCTAGGCAGGCCGCGACTGCAGATGAATTTCCCCGACGTCCGCACGCTCCAGCAGGCATTAGACCTGGTCCCGCCGCCTCGTCTAAACTCCGCACAAGACCGTGCGGAGCACACTGCGCTGCAGCGCCGCCTCCTCGTCGCCCAGGAGGACGAGCGGGTCATGGCGGAGTGGCGCCGGCGCCACCCGGAAGACGTCGCCTACGAGCAGGAATACTGGGAACGGCGCCGCGAGGAGGACACGCGCCGGCGCCGCGAGGAGCGGTTGGACAGACGTCGTCGGAAGGCTTTGGCATGTGCGCAGGCCGACCTCGTCAATGCAGGCGGGAGGTCCTTCTTCACTGAAGAAGATGAACGTTGGTTTGACATCTGACTGTGAACCTCCGACGACACCGACGATGATGGTGGTGCAGATGACTGGAGCGACTAGGATTAGTATTTTTTTTATCGAACTATCTAGCACCAAACTATCTATCTATGTTTTCGAACTACCTATCTAGTTGCTATCTATGTAAAATAACTTTGTATCTTTTTTATTTAAATGCAATCTATTTATTAAAAAAAATTATGCGCGCGCTGCATTTTTGGGCACTGCTGGAGCTGCGCGCGCTGCATTATAGCGCGGCTGTTGGAGCCATCGCTGCGCGACGCGCAAAACCAGGCGACCAGCGCGCGGCAAACTCGTTTTTTAGGCACGGCGCGAAGTGCGTCTATTGGAGATGCTCTCACAAGAGGCCTTCATTCTTATATATAGTACCTCCTTTGTTTTTAAATATAAGTTTTTTTAAATTTTTATAATACGGACTATATATAAAGTAAAATAAATGAATCTACATCCGTATGTGAACTATAGTGAGATATTTAAAAAGCAAGTAGAAGATAAGAAAGTTAGCTTCCATCCAGCGAGTTTTCTTACGTAGCACATGAACTATTGCTTGCCAAAAATGGACAGTAGTGTAGATGCATGTATTACTGCCAGTAGTTTCAGGTTCAGCACGAGTTATGCCCTTGATAAAATTGTCAAGAAAATAATGCAGCATTTATTAAGAAAAGGGAAGCGGTTCTAAGCAAATTCTTGTGTGCATCCGACTATATATGTTATATGTAGATGCGAAAGAGTAATAAAGTGCAACTCAACTAAAAAAGGAAGGAGAGAAACCAAGAAGAAAAGTGTTTACCTTGGGTTGGATAAAAAAGGACGACCCTCTCCTGCTCCTCCTCCATAACACCATCAGCCAGCATCTTGTTGCGGGACTGCCTGCATTTCCAGCAGGGCGCGGAGCCGACCCTCTTACAGGCTTGGCAGACGAAGGCGCGGCACGGCCTTGGGGCGGCGTCGAGGAGGGGCCGCAGCCCGCCGGTCTGGTGTAGCTTCCTGACATCGTCAGGGCCGCCCACGGGCCGTCCGCCGACGAGGAGCTGCGGGAGGGAGAAGGCGCACCCCCGAGCCGCGAGCAACGACTTGAGCTCGCTGCGGTGCGCCTTGCTCATGGACACGTCGCGCTCCTCCATGGTCAGGCCGTACCCACGCAGCAGGGCGCGCAAGGCGTAGAGGTCGGCCGAGGTGCGCTCTCTGCGGCGAGACGCCGACGCAGACGCCGTGTAGAGAACCACCTCCGGCTGCAGATCCTGCTTGCCGTGCGGCCGGGACGACGAAGAGCTGCCGCCGGGGTCATACATGTCCGGCGGCCTCATCGATCCGGAGTAGAGTGTGGATATCTAGGGTTCCGACGGCCTGATCCGAAGAAGAGTGTGTGTGGCTATCTATCTAGGGTTCCGGCGGCCTCATCGGAAGAAGAGTGTGTGGATATCTGTAGGGTTCCGGCGAGAGGAGAGGAGAGGAGAGGAGAGGAGAGGAGAGGGAGAGCAGATGGAGAAGAGCGGGATGTCGTGGCTCTGCCTGTCTCCTCTTTTTCACATGCGCCGCACTAGCTTTTGCCTCTCTCTTTCCTTTTTGGTTTGGCCCAGACATGCATGCAAGTCATTCCTCACACGATATGCGTCATTGTGAATTACCCATGCATGCTGCGTTACCTGTGCGTCTCCGTCCAAACAATGGACAATCTCATTGGATTCTCGATCCTACAAAAGAACACCATTTTTTCCAACTTCATACAGTGCGTCCGTGTTTTTCAAGATTTCAATTTGATCATACATGTAACCAATGAGATAGATTACGAGGGGAGCAAATTTTATACCACCGAATTCATATCGAAATTTTTCGATACCAATTCAGTCATAGTATAATTTTTGATCCCACTAACAATCGGAACTAGCGTATGGTCAAGTTTAAATATCGAGCAACGCAGACGTATTACAATATTGTAAAATAAAGGAAGTATATGCTGCACGAGAGGTGAACATGTGCGTGCGTGTGGCTGAGTGTGTTGCCTGTTTTACCACATCAACTTTGTATGCAACTCATATGATTGTGACAAGAAATTTGAGGTCATGAATTAATGCATGGCTCGTCTTGGTCGTTCACATTGTCACGGCATTTATCATTCTACTGTACGGTGTACTGGTACTACTCCCTTCTTTTTTGATTTATTTATATGGCTTAATCTCTCCTTGTCCAACATGTCCATTATGATTTATCACGGCATTTATCATTCTGCTTGTCCTATTGCGTGAAAAAGAATCTCTGCTTGTCCAACATGTGCGTGTTCTTTTGAAGCGGGGATGCAGCCGGCAGCCGGTCACATGCATCTAAGTGACTGGGCAGTAAGGCCTCGTCTTTTATCACGTTATTTTAAAAGTATTAATAATTTAGAATATAAATATGTCAATGCTTTATTTTTTATGAGTTATATTTATGTTTAATAATTTGAGATAATGTATGTATATGATTGGGCTAGAATATTTTTTGTCTATGATCACGTGCAAGGTTTGTATGTTATCTAATATATAACCTCACTCTTTTTCTTAATTAAGAGCATCTTCGAGAAGGTGTATGTTCAATCATTGGTATAAGAGCAACTCTAGCAGGCCCCGCATCCCGCCCCGACCCGTAAAATAACCGTCAAAATGCGGGCCGGGGCGAAAAAACCAGCCCGATCAGACCCCACAACCCACTCCGGCCCGCAAAAAAATTTAGGGGCCGCGGCAAAATCCTGACCCCAAACCGGGAAAACGCGGGTTTCCCCCTTGCGGCTGCGGTGCCCTGCATATATGCAGAACCGGTTGGTGGGGGACATTTCATCCCACGCTTTCTCTCACCAACCACCTCTCCTCTCCCCTCCCTCGCGCCGCCGCCGCCCGCCGCCCAAGATTCTGGCGACAGCAGCCGGCAGGAGCACGCCGGAAGGCCGCCACGCGCACGAGGCCTCCCTTCCCTTCCCCCCTTCATCGGCGAGTCGCCGCATTTGCGGATCTACGACACTTCATAGCGGGCCGCCGGATTTGTCTTTTTCCGGCCGCCGGTTACTGCCCGAGGCGATGGAGTGGTCGGGGAGCCTCTCCCGCAACCCAGGCAAGGGCACATCGCCGCATGCAGTCACGGGTTCGTTCGCTCGCCGCTGCCGAAGGTTTGTGGGCATGGACTCGTCCGACCGTTTGATAACCAACACGTATAGGGGATCACAACAGTTTTCGAGGGTAGAGTATTCAAGCCAAATTTATTGATTCGACACAAGGGGAGCCAAAAAATATTCTCGAGTATTAGCAGTTGAGTTGTCAATTCAACCACACCTGAAAGACTTAGTATCTGCAGCAAACTATCAGTAGCAAAGTAGTGTGATAGTAACAGTAGCAGTGGTAACAGTAGCAGCAGCAAGTAACAGCAACAACAAGTGTGACAGAAGTAGCGGCAAAGTAACTAGCAAGGACCAGTGTAGGAAAGCTCGTAGGCATTGGATCGGTGATGGGTGATTGTGCTGGATGGCATTCATCATGCAATAGTTACAACAGAAAATGATACGCAACTAGCTCCAGTTCGTCAATGTGATGTAGGCATGTACTCCATAAATAGTCATACGTGCAAAGGGAAAAGAACTTGCATGACATCTATTGTCCATCCCTCCCGTGGCAGCTGGGTCCTAATGGAAACTACAGATATTAAGGTTCTCCTTTTAATAGAGAACCGGAACAACGCATTAGCACATAATGAATACATGGACTCCTCATACTATGGTCATCACCGGGAGTGGTTCCGGCTATTGTCACTCCGGGGTTGCCGGGTCATAACACATAGTAGGTGACTACAACTTGCAAGATATGATCTAAAACACACATATATTGATGAAAACATAATAGGTTCATATCTAAAATCATGGCACTCGGGCCCTAGTGACAAGCATTAAGCATAGCCAAGTAGTAGCAACATCAATCTCAGAACATAGTGGATACTAGGGATCAAACCCCATCAAAACTAACTCGATTACATGATAAATCTCATCCAACCCATCACCGTCCAGCAAGCCTACGATGGAATTACTCACGAACGGTGAAGAGCATCATGGAATTGGCGATGGAGGAAGGTTGATGATGACGATGACATCGATTTCCCCTCTCCGAAGCCCAGAACTGACTCCAGATCTGCCCTCCGGAGGAAGAACAGGCGGTGGCGGCGACTTCGTATCGTGAAACGCGATGAACTCTTCTCTCTGATTTTTTTTCCGGACGAAAGGGACTAAATAGAGTCGGAGAGGGAGGCTGCGGAGCCCCGATGGCTCCACAAGCCTGCCAGGCGCGCCCTAGGGGGGTAGCCGCGCCTGGTGGGCTTGTAGGCTCCCTGCTCCGTGGCCTGGTGTAACTCTTGCGCCACTATTTTTAATATATTCCACAAAAAATCCTCATAAATTTCCAGGTCATTACGAGAAATTTTATTTCTGCACAAAAACAACACCATGGCAATTCTGCTCAAAAAAGCGTTAGTACGGGGTAGTTCCAATCAAATCATGCAAATTAGAGTCCAAAACAAGGGCAAAAGAGTTTGGAAAAGTATATACGATGGAGACGTATCAACTCCCCAAGCTTAAAGCCTTGCTTGTCCTCAATCAATTCAGTTAACAAACTGAAAGAGACAAAAAAAAACTTTTACAAACTCTGTTTGATCTTGTTGCTGCAATTATGTCTAACTCACATTCAGATTTTCAGCAAGATCAAAAGCTAAACACATAAGCAATAACACTTAGGTCTCAAGGTAAACTAATATCAATGGCATAATCAACTGGCGATCAACAATAATAAGTTTCAGATGTCAACACTTCAATCAAAACAATCATGAAGCAATATGAACAGATGGCATCTCGCTAGCCTTTTCTGAGACCGCAAATCATAAATGCAAAGCACCTTCAAACATCAAGAGCTGACTGAACATTGTAATTCATGACAAAGAAGATCCAGTCACAGTCATACTCAATAACAATTAATAGCAAAGCATAAAGACGACGGAGGTGCTCTCTAATTGGTGACTTTTGTAAGAAGGGGATGACACAACAGAAAAGTAAATAGATAGGCCCTTCGTAGAGGGAAGCATTGATTTGCAGAGGTGCCACAGCTCAAGCTTTTAAGACAGAGACAAATAATTTTGAGTGGTATGTGATACGTCCATTTTGCATCATGCTTTCATGTTGATATTTATTGCTTTATGGGCTGTTATTACACATTGTGGTACCATACTTATGCCTTTTCTCTCTTATTTTGCAAGGTTTACCTGAAGAGGGAGAATGCCGGCAGCTGGAATTCTGGACTGGAAAAGGAGCAAGTTTGAGACCCCTATTCTGCGCAACTTCAAACACCGTGAAAATCAATGATGATTTTATTGGGAATATATAAAAAATACTGGGCCAAAGAAGTGCCGGAGGAGCGCAACCAGGGGCCCACAAGCCTGGTAGGCACGCCTTACCCCCTGGCCGCGCCTAGGGGGCTTGTGAGCACCCTGGTGGCCGACTGGCTCCCCTCTTCTTCTACATGAAGGGTTTCATCCAGAAAAAAATCAAGGAGGAGCTTTCGGGAGGAGTGACCACCGCCACGAGGCGGAACTTGAGCAGAACCAATCTAGAGCTCCCGCAGGACGATCCTGCCGGGGAAACTTCCCTCCCGGAGGGGGAAATCGTCGCCATCGTCATCACCAACACTCCTCTCATCGGAGGGGGGGGTCATATCCATCAACATATTCATCAGCACCATCTCCTCTCCAAACCCTAGTTCATCTCTTGTAACCAATCGCCATCTCGCGACTCCGATTGGTACCCGTAAGGTTGCTAGTAGTGTTGATTACTATTTGTAGTTGATGCTAGTTGGTTTGCTTGGTGGAAGATTATATATTCAGATCCATTATGCTATTCATTACTCCTCTGGTCATGAATATATCCATGTTTTGTGAGTAGTTGCTTTTGTTCCTGAGGACATGTGATAAGTCTTGCTATAAATAGTCATGTGAATTTGGTATTCGTTCGGTATTTTGATATGTTGTATGTTATCTTTTCCTCTAGTGGTGTTATGTGAACGTCGACTACATAACACTTCACCATATTTGGGCCTGGAAGAAGGCATTGGGAAGTAATAAGTAGATGATGGGTTGCTAGAGTGACAGAAGCTTAAACCCTAGTTTATGCTTGCTTCGTAAGGGGCTGATTTGGATCCACTAGTTTAATGCTATGGTTAGACTTTGTCTTAATTCTTCTTTCGTAGTTGCGGATGCTTGCGAGAGGGGTTAATCATAAGTGGGATGCTTGTCCAAGTAAGGGCAGTACCCAAGCGTCAGTCCACCCACATATCAAACTATCAAAGTAACGAACGCGAATCATATGAACATGATGACAATTAGCTTGACAAAATTCCCATGTGTCCTCGGGAGCGCTTTACCTCCTATAAGACTTTGTCGAGGCTTGTCCCTTGCTACAAAAGGGATTGGGACACTTTTCTGCACCGTTGCTACTTTTCTTACTTGTTACTTGCTACGTATCTCACCTCACCACACAACTACTTGTTACCGACAATTTCAGTGCTTGCAGTTATTACCTTGCTGAAAACCGCTTATCAGATCCTTCTGCTCCTCGTTGGGTTCGACACTCTTACTTATTGAAAGGACTACGATTGATCCCCTATACTTGTGGGTCATCAGGACTCTTTTCTGGCGCCGTTTCCGGGGAGTGAAGCGCCTTTGGTAAGTGGAATTTGGTAAGGGAACATTTATATAGTGTGCTGAAATTTATTGTCACTTGTCACTATGGAAACTGTTTTTTTGAGGAGTTTGTTCGGGGTATCTTCACCACGAACGGAAGCACGGGTTGTTGCTCCTCAACCTAAGGTACCTATTGAAAATATATTTTATGAAATTCCTTCGGGTATGCTTGAGAAACTGCTGGCTAATCCTTTTACAGGATATGGAACATCACATCCAGACTTGCGTCTAATCTATGTAGATGAAGTTTGTGGTTTATTTAAGCTTGCAGGTTTGCCGGAGGATGAGGTAAAGAAGAAGGTCTTTCCCTTATATTTGAGGGATAAGGCGTTGACATGGTATAGGCTATGTGATGATACTGGATCATGGGACTACAATCGGTTGAAATTAGAATTTCATCAAAAGTTTTATCCTATGCATTTAGTACATCGTGATCAAAATTATATTTATAATTTTTGGCCTTGTGGCAGGGAAAGCATCGCTCAAGCTTGGGGGAGGCTTAAATCAATGATATATTCATGCCCCAATCATGAGCTCTCGAGAGAAATTATCATTCAGAACTTCTATGCTCGGCTTTCTCATGATGATCGCACCATGCTTGACACTTCTTGTACCGGTTCTTTTATGAAGAAAGATATTGACTTCAAATGGAATTTATTGGAGAGAATTAAATGCAACTCTGAAGACTAGGAGCTTGAAGAAGGTAAGGAGTCAGGTATGAATTTCAAGGTTGATTGCGTTAAATCCTTTGTTGAAACAAACACTTCTAGATATTTTAGCGCTAAGTATGGACTTGACTCTGAGATAGTAGCTTCTCTATGTGAATCATTTGCTGCTCATATTGATCTCCCCAAAGAGAAGTGGTTTAAATATCATCCTCCTTTAGAAGTCAATGTAGTTAAACCCAATCTACCTGAAGAGAAAGTCATTGCCTATGATGATCCTATTGTTCCTAGTGCTTACACTGAGAAACCACCTTTCCCTGTTAGGATCAAGGATCATTATAAAGCTTTACCTGTGATACGCCGAGGCTACATTAGACGACCTACACCCCCTGAGCAAATTAGAGTTGAACCTAGTATTACTATTATCAAAGATCTCTTAACCGAAGACGTAGATGGGCACGTTATCCAATTCTGTGAGGATGCCGCTAGAATTGCTAAACCTCACGCTAGAGACAAACATAGACCCGTTGTTGGCATGCCCGTTGTTTATGTGAAGATAGGAGATCACTGTTATCATGGTTTATGTGATATGGGTGCTAGTGTTAGTGCAATACCCCAATCATTATATAATGAAATCAAAGATGAGATTGCACCAGTTGAGATGGAATTCATTGATGTCACTATTAAACTTGCTAATAGAGACACTATCTGCCCTGTGGGAATTGTGAGAGATGTCGAAGTCTTGTGTGGTAAAATGAAGTATCCTACTAATTTTCTCGTTCTTGCCACTACACAAGATAGCTTTATTTAGTCCCTTTCGTCCGGAAAAAAATAAAGGAGAAGAGTTCATCGCGTTTCACGATACGGAGTCGCCGCCACCGCGTGTTCTTCCGCCGAAGGGCAGATTTGGAGTCCATTCTGGGCTCCGGAGAGGGGAAATTGACGCTATCGTCATCATCAACCTTCCTCCATCGCCAATTCCATGATGCTCTTCACCGTTCGTGAATAATTCCATCGTAGGCTTGCTGGACGGTGATGGGTTGGATGAGGTTTATCATGTAATCGAGTTAGTTTTGATGCGGTTTGATCCCTAGTATCCACTATGTTCTGAGATTGATGTTGCTACTACTTGGCTATGCTTAATGATTGTCACTAGGGACCGAGTGCCATGATTTCAGATCTGAACCTATTATGTTTTCATCAATATATGTGTGTTTTAGATCCTATTTTGCAAGTTGTAGTCACCTACTATGTGTTATGATCCGGCAACCCCAGAGTGACAATAGCCAGAACCACTCCCGGTGATGACCATAGTATGAGGAGTCCATGTATTCACTATGTGCTAATGCGTTGTTCCGGTTCTCTATTAAAAGGAGAACCTTAATATCCCGTAGTTTCCATTAGGACTCCGCTGCCACGAGAGGGATGGACAATAGATGTCATGCAAGTTCTTTTCCCTAAGCACGTATGACTATTTATGGAGTACATGCCTACATCACATTGACGAACGAGAGCTAGTTGCGTATCATTTTCCATTGTAACTGTTGCATGATGAATGCCATCCAACACAATCATCCATCACCGATCCAATGCCTACGAGCTTTCCTACACTGGTCCTTGCTTAGTTACTTTGCCGCTACTGCTGTCACACTTGCTACTATTGTTACTTGCTGCTGCTGCTGTTACTGCTGCTACTGTTACTATCACAGTACTTTGCTACTGATACTTTGCTGCAGATACTAAGTCTTTCAAGTGTGGTTGAATTGACAACTCAACTGCTAATGCTCGAGAATATTCTTTGGCTCCCCTTGTGTCGAATCAATAAATTTGGGTTGAATAATCTACCCTCGAAAACTGTTGCGATCCCCTATACTTGTGGGTTATCACCTTGCAAAAACAAGTTAGACGTCCTCTAATTTGTTGTTGCATGTTTTATGTGGCTGTTATGGGTATCTAGTATGATTGCATCTTACTTATGCAAACACCACAGCGGTGATGTGAAAATTCATATATAACCTCTCTCTAAGGACCGCCTCGGTCAAATCCAATTCAACAAAAGTTGAAGAAACAGGCACCCGCCAGTCATCTTTATGCAACGAGTTGCAGGTTAGTCGATGAAACCGGTCTCTCGTAAGCGTACGAGTAAGGTTGGCCCGGGCTTCTTCAATCCAACAATACCGCTGAATCGAGAAAAGACCGGTGAAGTGTTGGAAATATGCCCTAGAGGCAATAATAAATTAGTTATTATTATATTTCTTTGTTCATGATAATCGTTTATTATCCATGCTATAATTGTATTGATTGGAAACACGGTGCATGTGTGGATACATAGACAAAACACTGTCCCTAGTAAGCCTCTAGTTGACTAGCTCGTTGATCAACGATGGTCAAGGTTTCGTGGCCATAGGCAAGTGTTGTTACTTGATAACGGGATCACATCATTAGGAGAATCATGTGATGGACTAGACCCAAACTAATAGACGTAGCATGTTGATCGTGTCATTTTGTTGCTACTGTTTTCTGCGTGTCAAGTATTTGTTCCTATTACCATGAGATCATATAACTCACTGACACCGGAGGAGTGCTTTGTGTGTATCAAACGTCGCAACGTAACTGGGTGACTATAAAGATGCTCTAGAGGTATCTCCGAAGGTGTTCGTTGAGTTAGTATGGATCGAGACTGGGATTTGTCACTCCGTGTGATGGAGAGGTATCTCGGGGCCCACTCGGTAATACAACATCACACACAAGCCTTGCAAGCAATGTGACTTAGTGTAAGTTGCGGGATCTTGTATTACGAAACGAGTAAAAAGACTTGCCGGTGGACGAGATTGAAATAGGCATGCGGATACTGACGATCGAATCTCGGGCAAGTAACATACCGAAGGATAAAGGGAATGACATACGGGATTATATGAATCCTTGGCACTGAGGTTCAAACGATAAGATATTCGTAGAATATGTGGGATCCAATATGGGCATCCAGGTCCCGCTATTGGATATTGACCGAGGAGTCACTCGGGTCATGTCTACATAGTTCTCGAACCCGCAGGGTCTGCACACTTAAGGTTCGACGTTGTTTTATGCGTATTTGAGTTATATGGTTGGTTACCGAATGTTGTTCGGAGTCCCCGGATGAGATCCAGGACGTCACGAGGAGCTCCGGAATGGTCCGGAGGTAAAGACTGATATATAGGAAGTCCTGTTTTGGTCACCGAAAAAGTTTCGGGCTCATCGGTAGTGTACCGGGAGTGCCGGGAGGGGTGCCGGGGACCATCGGGAGGGGTGTCACGCCCCAAGGGGTCTCATGGGCAATGGGAAGAGATAAACCAGCCCCTAGTGGGCTGGAATAAGTTCCCACTAAGGACCATAAGGTTTGAGAAGGAAAAAACACAAGGTGGAAAGAGTTTCCAAGTGGGAAGGTGGAATCCTACTCAAAGTAGGATTGGAGTAGGACTCCTCCACCTCCAATTTCGGCCAAACTTGAGGGTTTGAGGTTGCCTCTTCCCTCCCCCTCCCTCCTATATATACTGAGGTATTAGGGCTGATTTGAGACAACTTTTGCCACGGCAGCCCGACCACATACCTCCACGGTTTTTCCTCTAGATCGCGTTTCTGCGGAGCTCGGGCGGAGCCCTGCTGAGATTAGATCACCACCAACCTCCGGAGCGCCGTCACGCTACTTGTCCTTCGGTATGTTACTTGCCTGAGATTCGACCGTCGGTATCCGCATACCTATTTCAATCTCGTTTACCGGCAAGTCTCTTTACTCGATCCGTAATACAAGATCCCGCAACTTACACTAAGTCACTTTGCTTGCAAGGCTTGTGTGTGATGTTGTATTACCGAGTGGGCCCTGAGATACCTCTCCGTCACACGGAGTGACAAATCCCAGTCTTGATCCATACTAACTCAACTAACACCTTCGGAGATACCTGTAGAGCATCTTTATAGTCACCCAGTTACGTTGCGACGTTTGATACACACAAAGTATTCCTCCGGTGTCAGTGAGTTATATGATCTCATGGTCATAGGAATAAATACTTGACACGCTGAAAACAGTAGCAATAAAATGACACGATCAACATGCTATGTCTATTAGTTTGGGTCTAGTCCATCACGTGATTCTCCCAATGACGTGATCCAGTTATCAAGCAACAACACCTTGTTCGTAATCAGAAGACACTGACTATCTTTGATCAACTGGCTAGCCAACTAGAGGCTTGCTAGGGACGGTGTTTTGTCTATGTATCCACACATGTAAATGAGTCTTCATTCAATACAATTATAGCATGGATAATAAACGATTATCTTGATACAGGAATTATAATAATAACTATATTTATCATTGCCTCTAGGGCATAATTCCAACATGGAGTAGGACTCCTCCACCTCCAATTTCGGCCAAACCTTGAGGGTTTGAGGCTGCCTCTTCCCTCCCCCTCCCTCCTATATATACTGAGGTATTAGGGCTGATTTGAGACAACTTTTGCCACGGCAGCCCGACCACATACCTCCACGGTTTTTCCTCTAGATCGTGTTTCTGCGGAGCTCGGACGGAGCCCTGCTGAGATTAGATCACCACCAACCTCCGGAGCGCCGTCACGCTGCCGGAGAACTCATCTACCTCTCCGTCTCTCTTGCTGGATCAAGAAGGCCGAGATCATCGTCGAGCTGTACGTGTGCTGAACGCGGAGGTGCCGTCCGTTCGGCACTAGATCAGAGCGGTTCGTGGGACGGATCGTGCGACGGTTCGCGGGGCGGATCGAGGGACGTGAGGACGTTCCACTATATCAACCGCGTTTCTTAACGCTTCTGCTGTGCAATCTACAAGAGTACGTAGATCAGAAATCCCCTCTCGTAGATGGACATCACCATGATAGGTCTTCGTGCGCGTAGGAAAATTTTTGTTTCCCATGCGACGTTCCCCATCAGTGGCATCATGAGCTAGGTTCATGCGTAGATGTAATCTCGAGTAGAACACAAAAGTTTTTGTGGGCGGTGATGTGCGTTTTGCTGCCCTCCTTAGTCTTTTCTTGATTCCGCGGTATTGTTGGATCGAAGCGGCTCGGACCGACATTACTCGTACGCTTACGAGAGACTGGTTTCATCGCTACGAGTAACTCCGTTGCTCAAAGATGACCGACGAGTGTCGGTTTCTCCAACTTTAGTTGAATAGGATTTGACCGAGTAGGTCCTTGGATGAGGTTAAATAGCAATTCATATATCTCCGTTGTGGTGTTTGCGTAAGTAAGATGCGATCCTACTAGATACCCATGGTCACCACGTAAAACATGCAGCAACAATTAGAGGACGTCTAACTTGTTTTTGCAGGGTATGCTTGTGATGTGATATGGCCAACGATGTGATGTGATATATTGGATGTATGAAATGATCATGTTGTAATAGTTAATATCGACTTGCACGTCGATGGTACGGCAACCGGCAGGAGCCATAGGGTTGTCTTTAAACTAACGTTTGTGCTTGCAGATGCGTTTACTATATTGCTAGGACGTAGCTTTAGTAGTAATAGCATGAGTAGCACGACAACCCCGATGGCGACACGTTGATGGAGATCATGATGATGGAGATCATGGTGTGACGCCGGTGACAAGAAGATCGTGCCGGTGCTTTGGTGATGGAGATCAAGAAGCACATGATGACGGCCATATCATGTCACTTATGAATTGCATGTGATATTAGTCCTTTATGCACCTTATCTTGCTTAGAACGACGGTAGCATTATGAGGTGATCTCTCACTAAAATTTCAAGACGAAATTGTGTTCTCCCCGACTATGCACCGTTGCGACAGTTCTTCGTTTCGAGACACCACGTGATGATCGGGTGTGATAGACTCAACGTTCACATACAACGGGTGCAAAACAGTTGCACACGCGGAACACTCGGGTTAAACTTGATGAGCCTAGCATGTGCAGACATGGCCTCGGAACACATGAGACCGAAAGGTCGAGCATGAATCGTATAGTTGATAAGATTAGCATAGAGATGCTTACCACTGAAACTATTCTCGACTCACATGATGATCGGACTTGAGATAGTGGATTTGGATCATGTACCACTCAAATGACTAGAGAGATGTACTTTTTGAGTGGGAGTTCTTAAGTAATATGATTAATTGAACTAATTGTCATGAACATAGTCTAATGGTCTTTGCGAATTACGATGTAGCTTGCGCTATAGCTCTACTGTTTTTAATATGTTCCTAGAGAAAATTTAGTTGAAAGTTGATAGTAGCAAACTTTGCGGACTAAGTCTGTAAAACTAAGGATTGTCCTCGTTGCTGCGCAGAAGGCTTATGTACTTAATGCACCACTCAGTGTGCTGCACCTCGAGCGTCGTCTGTGGATGTTGTGAGCATCCGACATACACGTCTCTGATGACTACGCGATAGTTCGGTGCAAAATACTTAATGGCTTAGAAGCGTGGCGCCGAAGACGTTTGAAACGTCACGGAACATGAGTGATGTTCTAAAGATATGAAATTGTGATTTCATGCTTGTGCCCTTGTTAAGAGGTATGAGACCTCCGACATGATTCTTTGTCCACGAAGTAGAGGAGAAAAGCTCAATCATTGAGCGTGTGCTCAGATTATCTGAGGACGACAATCGCTTGAATCAAGTGGGAGTTGATCTTCCAGATAAGATAGTGATGGTTCTCCAAAGTCACAGCCACCAAGCTGTGAGAGCTTCGTGATGAACTATAACATATCAAGGATAGATATAATGATCCTTGAGCGATTCGCGATGTTTGACACTGCGAAAGTAGAAATCAAGAAGGAGCATCAATAGTTGATGGTTAGTAAAATCACTAAGTTTCGAGAAAGGCAAGGGCTAGAAGGGATACTTCATGAAACGGCAAAGCAGTTGCTGCACTAATGAAGAGACCCCAGATTAAACCCAAGCCCGGGACTTAGTGCTTCTGTTATTGGGGGAACGGTCACTGAGGCGGAGCAACTCTAGATACTTGGTAGATAAGAAGGCTGGCAAAAGTCGAAAGAAGTATATTTGATATACATGATGTTGATGTGTACTTTACTAGTACTCCTAGTAGCACGAGGGTATTGGATACCGGTTCGGTTGCTAAGTGATTAGTAACACGAAATGAAAGCTACGACATAAACGGAGACTAGCTAAAGGCAAGGTGACGATACGTGTTGGAAGTGTTTCCAAGGTTGATATGATCAAACGTCGCACACTCCCTCTACCATCGGGATTGGTGTTAAACCTAAATAATTGTTATTTGGTGCTTGCGTTAAGCATGAACATGATTGGATCGTGTTTATTGCAATACGATTATTCATTTAAAGAGAATAATGGTTACTATATTTGCTTGAATAATCACCTTCAATGGTTTATTTAATCTCGATCGTAGTGTTACACATGTTCATGATATTGGTGCCAAAATATACAAGGTAATGATGATAGTACCACTTACTTGTGGCACTGCCGCTTGAGTCATGTTGGTATAAATTGCATGAAGAGGTTCCATCCTGATAGATCTTTATACTCACTTGATTTTGAATCACTAGTGACATGCAAATCATACCACATGAGCAAGGCCTTGTTTTCATTGAGATGAAACAAGATAGTAACTTGTTGGAAGTGATACATTTTGATGTATGCAGTCCAATGGGTGCTGAGGCACGCAGTGGATATCATTATGTTCTTACTTCAATGACGATTTGAGTAGATACAAGTGTATTTACTTAATGAATCACAAGTCTGAAATATTGAAAAGTTCAATTCTGTTTCAGGAGTGAAGTTCGTCGTAACAAGAGGATAAACTGTCTACGATATGATCATAGAAATGAATATCTGAGTTACGAGTTTTGGTACGCAGTTAAGACAATGTGGAAATTGTTTCGCAGTTCATGCCACCTGGAACATCATAGTGTGATGATGTGTCTGAACGTCATAGCCACGCACTATTTGGTATGGTGCATGCTATGATGTCTCTTATCGAATTACCACCATCGTTTATGGGTTATGCATTAGAGACAACCGCATTCACTTTAAATAGGGCACCGCGTATTTCCGTTGAGATGACACAGTATAGATTGAGGTTTAGAGAAAACTAAATTGTCGTTTCTTGAAAGTTTGGGGCTTCGACACTTATGTGAAAAAGTTTCAGTCTGATAAGCTCGAACCCAAAGCGGATAAATGCATCTTCATAGGATATCCAAAACAGTTGGGTACATCTCCTTCGGTATGTTACTTGCCCGAGATTCGATCGTCGGTATCCGCATACCTATTTCAATCTCGTTTACCGGCAAGTCTCTTTACTCGATCCGTAATACAAGACCCCGCAACTTACACTAAGTCACTTTGCTTGCAAGGCTTGTGTGTGATGTTGTATTACCGAGTGGGCCCTGAGATACCTCTCCGTCACACGGAGTGACAAATCCCAGTCTTGATCCATACTAACTCAACTAACACCTTCGGAGATACCTGTAGAGCATCTTTATAGTCACCCAGTTACGTTGCGACGTTTGATACACACAAAGTATTCCTCCGGTGTCAGTGAGTTATATGATCTCATGGTCATAGGAATAAATACTTGACACGCTGAAAACAGTAGCAATAAAATGACACGATCAACATGCTATGTCTATTAGTTTGGGTCTAGTCCATCACGTGATTCTCCCAATGACGTGATCCAGTTATCAAGCAACAACACCTTGTTCGTAATCAGAAGACACTGACTATCTTTGATCAACTGGCTAGCCAACTAGAGGCTTGCTAGGGACGGTGTTTTGTCTATGTATCCACACATGTAAATGAGTCTTCATTCAATACAATTATAGCATGGATAATAAACGATTATCTTGATACAGGAATTATAATAATAACTATATTTATCATTGCCTCTAGGGCATAATTCCAACATGGAGTAGGACTCCTCCACCTCCAATTTCGGCCAAACCTTGAGGGTTTGAGGCTGCCTCTTCCCTCCCCCTCCCTCCTATATATACTGAGGTATTAGGGCTGATTTGAGACAACTTTTGCCACGGCAGCCCGACCACATACCTCCACGGTTTTTCCTCTAGATCGTGTTTCTGCGGAGCTCGGACGGAGCCCTGCTGAGATTAGATCACCACCAACCTCCGGAGCGCCGTCACGCTGCCGGAGAACTCATCTACCTCTCCGTCTCTCTTGCTGGATCAAGAAGGCCGAGATCATCGTCGAGCTGTACGTGTGCTGAACGCGGAGGTGCCGTCCGTTCGGCACTAGATCAGAGCGGTTCGTGGGACGGATCGCGCGACGGTTCGTGGGACGGTTCGCGGGGCGGATCGAGGGACGTGAGGACGTTCCACTACATCAACCGCGTTTCTTAACGCTTCTGCTGTGCGATCTACAAGGGCACGTAGATCAGAAATCCCCTCTCGTAGATGTACATCACCATGATAGGTCTTCGTACGCGTAGGAAAATTTTTGTTTCCCATGCGACGTTCCCCAACATGAAGATGCTCTAGTCAGTAAGATTGGAAGTCGTCACTCTTTCAACAGCTTTCTTCGATTCATACATGGTTGATTGCAAGGGCTCTCTATAGATTGGACCTAAAGAGTAAAACACCTGACACTTCTCATTATCATAAAATTAATAGGAATGACAACTCATTAGAAGGGTCTGTCTAGTTTTTTATTAGTCATAATTATACTTAATCAAAGTTGTACGATAACAACTACTACCTCCATTACGGTTTAGAAGACACAGTTAAACTTACGTACATTTTCATAATAGACATGATTTAAGGCGCATTGCATTTACTCTTGGCAGCTAATTAATAGTATTTCATTGTACTACTTATATGTGCATGTGTAGTATGAATACTATTTTTTACCTCATCTCATAGCCAATCAATAACCACCTAGCTTCGGGAGAATTTTCAAACACGTCTTCTAAACCGTGACAGAGGAAGTAGTAAACGAGGTAAGAGCGCTTATTCCAAAATTTATTGATTTCCATTAAGTTCAATTGAATTAAGGAGCTTTGAGTCCCACATCATATTTAATAAAAATAAGGAAATTATTGGTCATGCATGCATCTTTTTTTACATGCATCCTGCAAATTCAATGAAAAGAAGGGTGTTGCACTTAGGCCAACTCCACCGTGCGACCCCAAACGAATGTCCGTTTTGCCATGATTTTGTCCGTTTAGGTGGGGAGATGGGGTCGTGTCCGGCCCTGTCCTGGGATGCGCTTGCCACGTGCTAGCCCAACGCGCTGCCGCATCCGTTTTTGCCCTATCTTGTCCGCCCCTGTGTTGTAGCTGAGAACAATGATTCAGATGCTAGCGGCCTAGTTCATGTCAGCGGCCCTAGTTCACGCCGGCGACATAGCCAGCGGCCTACATGTCCTCGCCAGCAACAAAGCCAGCGGCCGGCAACACAGCCAGTCTCCAAAATGAATAGTTTTTGCCGGCAACACATCCAGCGGCCGACAACACAGCCAGCGGCCGGAAACACAGCTAGACTCCAAAATGAATATGTTTCTCGCTGGCACACAACCAGCGGCCCAGCGGGTGGCACCCATGCCAGCATCCAAAAAAGAACGACCACGTCCGATCGGACGACCTAGTTCAGGTCGTCGGCGTCGAACATCTCCTTCTTCCTGGCTTCGAACCAGCTCCCCGTCTTCTCGCTCATCTTCGTCAAGTCCACGCTCATGATCGCAAAGGGCCACCTCCTTCACTTTGGTTGAGACATTGGTGGCCTCGATGTCGAGCTTCCTCTTCCTGGCCTCGACATTGGCGGCCTCGATGTCGAGATGGCTTTGCCGGGCCTCCTCCTCCAGGTCGATCTTCCTCTTCTTGGTCGCCTCCTCCATCTCTAGCTTCTTCCTTTGAAGCTCCAGGCATTGCTTCATTTGCTCGTCCTTGCTTTGCCGCTTCTTCTCATCCCTCATGTCCTTTTGAGACATCATGCCATGCAAAGTCTCATGCATGGCCATGGATGCGGCATCACGTATGTCGTCCACCTTGGAATTGGTCTTGCCCCTCGGCCTCTTCAACGCCTCGCCATCTCCACCTCCGGCAAACTTGGTCGTCTTCTTTCCTCTCTTCCTTTGAAGTTCACGGTATTGATCCTTGAACTTGGGGCAATCGTTGATGATCGTCCAACAATGCGTATGCGTGAATGGCTTGTCGTTGTGTCGGGCCTTGAATGCTTCCAAAGATTGAAATGCCTACGCCACATGATCAACAAAGATTTGGACATGCAAACATATACAAGGCCGAAGCAAGGAAAGGACTAGGATGAGGAGAGCATACCATGTTCCCAATGCCGAGACCACTCACATGCCGTGCTTCAATGCTCTCCAATGCGGCGCAATACTTGTTGCACTCTTGTTGGATGAACTACCACCTCTTTTGAATCGAGGTGATGCCACGGCCCCTTGTGATTTGATAGGGCTCAAACATCTTCCTTTCATGGAAAGTTTTGTGGACTCTTGTCCAAAAAACTAGGCCTTTTTGTTATGCGCCCGTCCTCGGATCTTGGCTAATCTCCATCCAAGAGTTGCAAATCAGCTTGTCCTCATCTTGGGTGTATGAACCCGTGCGAATGCTCTTCTTCGTCTTTTGTGCTTCTGCACTTTGGGTGATCTCGTCGATGAACAATGCTCACAATGTCATTGACTTCATCTTCATCGCCATCGCCTTCGCAATAGATGTCGTCGTCTCCATGCCACGAGTCACCATGGTCGTCGGCCTCTTCATCGGCAATGAACTGGGCGCGGCCATCCTGACCTTGGGTCTCGTCGGGATCGTAGGCAGGGACATGCCCACCGTTGTAGATCACGTCCTCTATGAACTGGTCGTAGGTGTCGTCGAACGGTGCCATTGGTGTTGGCATTTCGTCGAACAGGACGCGCGGGGACGGGATGATGCGTGCAAACGGCGGCCGTGCTTGTTTTCTTTGCATCTCGACGGACGCCCGGCCGCCGCTGCTGGACCCAGGTGCGACGTTGAGGTCGATGCAGGCCTAGGTGCGTGGGGTGGAAGGCGCAATCACGCTCACGTCCGGCGACCCCGAGAAACGGGTGTGGGCGTCGTGACTTGGCAGGGGGTAGCCGGGCAACACAGTCGTGGTCCGCGATGTCGGCGATTGGCATTGAGGAGGCCGGGTGACCGACGAGCCTGTGCTCGCAGGGCCGACGACCGCTGCAGAGAAACCGGCCGGACGACAAATGCCAAGCATGAGGAGGGTGTGCGCTTTGTTGACGATGGCCTCCTTCTCCTTGACCCCGATCTTGCGCCGCGCGGCCTCCATCGCATCGCGTTCGGCGGCGAACTTGCGTGCGGCGGCGTTGTCCTTCACGACCGCCCTACGGTTCCTCCTCTTCGCCGATTCCGCATCCAGCTTGGAGATCTCCTCCGGCGTGCACTCCGCCCGCGGCTTCCTTGGTGCCTTGGCCTTCTTCTTCTTGGGCATTTCGGGCTGGTCGACGGCCGGGCCGCCGGAATTCGCGTGGGCGTCGGCCATGGACGGGGGAGAGAGAGGGAGACGGCTGGAAGTGGGAGGGTTCGGGGGGAAATGGCGCCAAAAGGGGTGGGGTGGGTTTTACTTTGTGCCACCGACTGGCGGGCCAGGGGCGGACGAGCGCGCGCGTCCCGCCTGTTCGCGCGTTGTCCGTTTCACCCCAAAATCGGCGCAAAGTTGGACCGGGATGGGTCAAAAACGGACACAAAACGGACAAACGTCTGTTTGCTTCCGCACGCTGGGTCGTCCGTTTCACCCCAAAATCGACGCAAAGTTGGGCCGGGATGGATCAAAAACGGACACAAAACGGACAAACGTCTGTTTGCTTCCGCGCGCTGGGTCATCTGTTTTGTCTATTTTACCCAAAACGAACACGCGCGGACAGGATGCGGTCGCGCGACGGTGTTGGCCTTATTGCCTCCGAAGTTCAATGAGTAAGGAATATTTCATTTGGACAGTTTTGTATTCACAAAACTCGTGTCATCCACTCATAATTTATATTGATTGATGAGATTTTACATTTAAGTCCTACAAATAGGAAAGGAGGGATTAGTAGTGCATTCAATATATATATAGTATGGCTAGCTCAGTCTCGTTTTTCAATTGTTAGATTGAAGTCAGCTCCGAGGGATGAGCGCTGACTTTCTAGATTTTTTTAAGCATATAAAAGTTTTGAGATAAATGAAAAAAATACCATCCCATGGCCAGAATTATCTCATGGTTACAATGGAAGAAAAAAAGAGAGTTGGATAGAAGATAAGACCTGCCGAGTCATGCCGAGTCAGCTAATAATTGTCGACCTTTCACTATGTTCGAGGCATGGGCATGATATCAATGTGGTAGCTGTGCGGGCATGGGCATGTACTGTAGGTGATTCCACTGTAACAATGAGAGAATTCTGGCCATGTGCATGTACTGTAGGTGATTCCACTTTGAATTATTGGTTAGCATCTGTCATCCAACAACACACGACTCTCTCTCTTTCTTCCATTGTAACAATGGGAGATTTCTGGCCATGTGCATGTACTGTATACTGCCACCGTTCGTCACGGTAAAATTTGTCACAGAACCAATCAATGTTACTTCGCAGACTAAATGATAGACCTTCTAAATCTAGTGTCTCCTTTGGTTTCGAGGAATATTATAGAAATTCTATAGGACAAGATTTTTGTAGACTAAATTTCGCATGTTTTTTTTTTCAAAATAATTATGTTTACCAATGCATTAATTGCAACGCATGCACGCTTTATCAATAAATAACTAAAAACTTTTACATGGATTGATGATTTTTTTTAATCTTTACATGCATTGATTTAACGCACCTTGATATCTGAGCTTGTGATTGGAAGCAATAAAAATAAGACTTACATATAAAACGGAAAAACGATAGTTTTGAGATAAGCCCTATAAACCAGAAAAATGGTACTACTACTTAAGCAGCAAAATTTAAATAAATATTAATTGTTGGATGCTACTTTCCAATAATATTATAATATTATATTTAGTATTCAGTAACATTATAAATAATCAAAGCATGACTCGAAATACGAGAATAACTGGTAAACGAGGTAGTATTACATTCACATATACTAGTACGGCTAGCTCAGTCTCGTTTTTCCAATTGTTAGAGTACTGAAGTGAGCTCCGAGGGGTGGGCGCCGACTTTCAAGATTATTAAAGCATATAAAGGCTTGAGATAAATTGGAAAAATAGTACTACCATGTCATGGCCACAATTCTCTCATGATTACTGCAAGAGCAAGAAGACCCTTACAATGAAAGAAAGAGAGAGGCGAGAGAGAGAGAGAGAGAGTTGGATAGAAGATAAGACCTGTCGAGTCATGCTGAGTCACATCAGGTGGGTAGAAGATAAGACCTGTCGAGTCATGCTGAGTCACATCAGGTCTAATCAATATAATTGTCCTTTCACTACGTACAACGAAAATGGATATCAAAGTGTTAGCTGTGCGTGCATGTGCATGTACTACTTTGTGCTTCCACCTTGAATTATTGATTGTCATCTGCCATATACATCAATGGTGCCATTGTTCGTCGCAGTAAAAATTCCCGGAAAAAAAATGGCACTATACATCAAGACACGACATGCAACCGCCGTACGCTGCGTCTATAGTGCTATCATTTCTTTTTGCGGGAACTATAGTGCCATTGTTCGTCGCAGTAAAATTTGCCACACCACAATGACAGACCTTCTATATCTAAGAGGGCCTCCAGAAACTGTAATCTCCCTTGTCTCAGTGATTTTTTGATCGTTTTAGTGATCTAAAAGGTCTTATATTTCATTATAGTGAGGGGGAGTACCAAATTACTCTACATAAAATAATGCTATACCTGCCCTAGCTAAACAACGGACTAGTCCGTACTCTCGTGTGTGGGGACAGGAATCAAGTATAACTGTTGTCATTATCAGCAGAAAACGTGTGTATTATTAAGAAAATCCAAGTTAAAGCGCGCACACGGCCGCGTTTTCACGGACCACCTTTTGCGCCTCTAACATTGCGAGCTTCTGCGCATAAAAGCATCACCACAACTCAAAGTACTATTTAAGTATTTTGCAAACTATAAAATATATCTCAGTGTTCATCATGTACCTTGATTGAAGAGATTTTTAAATTGACTACTATAAACAAAAAAGGAGGGAGTATGAAATTTATTCCACTAATCACCATCCCCTTTGGTTCAAGCCATATAAATCAATAAAGAAAGGAGTAGTACACGGGACAGTAGAGTGATAAATGCTGTGACAATGTGAACGACCAAGACTTATTAGACTAGCCATGCATTAATTCATGACCTCGAAATCTGCTTGTCCTATTGCGTGAAAAAGAATCTCTGCTTGTCCGTCTTCTTTTGAAGCGGGGCTGCAGCCGGCAGCCGGTCACATGCATCTGAGTGACCGGGGCAGTAAGGCCTATGTTATCTCAGTGCATCGTCTTTTATTACGCTATTTTAGAAGTATTAATAATTTAAGATATAACTATGTCAATATATTGTTTCTTATGAGTTATATTTATATTTAATAATTTGGGGTAATGCATGTATACGATTAGGCTAGAATTTTTTTTTATATATTAGTTAAGATATAACCTCACTCTCTTTCTTTGTTAACTAGTATGCCACATTCGTAAAATGCCTATAAAACGGTGTTAAGAAGCCAGCATTAGTACAAGCGGACCAGTAAACCGCTCGCACCCGTTTGGACCGTACTGTCCTCACCGCGAAAGCCATTCAACACGCTACAGTATCAGTTATGGAACGGTTCAAAGATGATTTCTTCCGCAAACTGGAGACAAACATGGGGACCCGGCCCGCGTTCGATGCTATTTTCTCCCCTCTCAATGCCGCATCGCAAACGTCGTGGTTTATTGATACCCTTTGTATTTTGTGTCAAATTATGAGCTTAGATTTAACTAAAAAAAATCTTAATGCATGTCACCAGAAATAGCATCATTGAGAACTATATACAAATACGAATTCAACGATATAATTTTTGTGAGATGCATTCATATTTTTTTAATTAAATTTATGAGTAAAATTTGACACAAAATACAAAGGTGAGCAATAAACCAGGACGAGGTAGTAATTGACAGGCTACCTGCCGGCAATCTTCTCATTAAATGGGACGCGCGTAACTACTCACTCCGTCTCGGTCTATAAGTCATCTTATAAAAATTTAATGATTTTAAAACACTTAGACACGGTGCATAACTTTTACCTCGATTATTGTTTTATGAAATGAATAAAGGAATCAACCAATAAGTGATGTGGGATGTGTATGTTTTTAATGAGTTGAGACTAACTAGCACGACATGCAATGGTCAATTCATTGCATGCAATGATATTAATTAGCAAACTGACATTAATTTCTCTTGTTTTCCTTTCTGTCTTGATTGCGGTGCACAGCTAAAATGACCTATACACCAAAATGAAGGGAGTAATACAATTTTAAAAAGGTAATGCATGAATTACATGGGAGTCGACTGGAATATAGCACCCACCGTTCTTAAATATATGTCTTCTAAACATTTCAATATAAATTATGCATGGTGAAAAATAATTGAGTTTACATTCTAAAATATGTTGATGTGCATGGATTTTTAGTTCATATTAAAATATGTTGATGTGCATGGATTTTTAGTTCATATTAAAATGAGGGAGTACAATATATTGTCACACTAATCTCCCTATAATTGAAGAGTCCACGTTCAATTGAGGTCTCCAATTAACATTGTGACACTCGATTTTGTCATGGTTAATAATTTCTCAAAGCTCTTACATTGAATTATTTTATTTATTTATATCCTATAACATTATACTACTAAGTTTTAAAGATTCACATTTAATTTAGGTCTACAAGACTCCAATTAAAATTGGGTCATCCGATTTTGATCGGATCAACAATTTCTCAAAACTCTCTCATTCAATTCTTTAGGCAAATACATTATGCTTATTAAAGGGTTTGGTTTATGATTTTGACCGAATTAACCGTTTTTGAAATCAATCAACAACAACTCGCAGCTGGCAGTTTGTGTGCCATTCCTCGTCGCCAGAGCGGGCCACTTGACCATTGGCCATCAGGACATGTCCTACTCGGAACCACGTCACACATAACTGATGATCGATTCAAGTTCTGTTTTTTGTCCATAGTAAAGGACGACCGATTTATGTTTTTACTTTTTTTTCATAGTTCTATAGCAAAGCACGGGCACTACGCTAGTCTAATGACAATAATTTGATATATTTATCTATGAATATTATAAAATTTAAGAGGTTTGACATTTAGAAAAACATATACATTGTATTTTGAAACAACGCGATTAGATTTGTTTTAATCTAAAGGCGCGGCAAACCGCGCCGAGTCCTTCTAGTCGTAGACTCAATCCTAAGGGTGAGTTCTTTTGATAGCTTCTAGAATAAGCTGGGTAGCTTATTCTAGAAGCTCAATCAAATATACTCCATCCGTCACGGTTTAGAAGACGTGCATGAAAATTCTCTAGAACCTAGGTGATTATTGATTGGCTGTAAAATGAGTTGAAAAATAATATTCACACTACACATGCATATGGAAGTAGTATAACGGAGTACTAGTTAGCTGTTAGGAGTAAATGCAATGCGCCTTAAACCTTGTGTGTTGTGGAAATGCACGCAACCTTAACCGTGCCTTCTAAACTGTGACGGAGTTAGTATTCTTTTAGAAGCCTACTAATTAAGTCTTGATTATTAGGCTTTTAGAAAAATATTTTTAATTGGATTTCTAGAATAAGCTGGCTAAGGGGCAGCTTATTCTAGAAGCCCTAAAAAGCTACTCCCTTGATTCGGAAATACTTGTCTAAAAATGTATACAAAGGATACATAAAATAAGTTTAGATACATCCATTTCTAGGACAAGTATCGCCGGACGGAGGGAGTATTAAAAGAACTGGTCGTTAAGCATAGTACGCAATGGCCGTGAGAACAAGATATTACGGTGGCATGATCGTGCGTGCGCGGGTTCCAATTTTTAACCGATACAGTAAAATCGTACACTAGCTCCTATCCTGAGCCTGACCGGGCTCAATGCTTTAGCTCAACCTCATCCCGTCATTGCTCCTCATGATGTGAGCTTGCAAAAAAAAAAAAAAAAACACAGAGAGTGAGAAAGATGGAGGTTGTGGCGACGGCGGCGGCCACCTCTTTCGTGGAGTGGATGGTGCCGAAGCTCTTTGATTTCTTAGATAAAAATCACGAGCTTCGGAAGAACCTGGAGCGTGACATCAATTTCATCAAGTATGAGTTTGGCATGATTTCTGCCGTCATCCAGGATGAGCAAAACAGTCGCCATGGAAGGGGTGAAGAGGTGCATAAGGAGTGGATCAGGATGGTACGTGAGGTGGCGCACGCCATCGAAGACTGCATCGACCGCTTCATGCACCGAGTGAGGATGGCCAAGACAGGGGCCGGGTGGCTCCGACGGGCTGTCCACCGGGTGAAGACGGTGAAGGCCCGTAACGAGTTCGCCATGGCTATCCAGGAGCTCAAGAAGATATCAGAGGATGCGTCCAAGCTCAGAGGAGCATACTCCTACTGTGGCAGTGGCAGCACCACCTCTGACTCTGAGCAGACAGAGACGGCAGCCGCGACCCAAGAGGATGAAGACGACGACCATTCAGCGGCAGCATCCTGCCCTGTTCCCATGGGTATGGATGTTCCCCGCGACGAGATTCTGGATCTGATCCGGCAGCAGCAGCAGCAGCTCAAGGTGATCACCATTGTTGGGTTCCATGGTATGGGCAAGACTCTGCTGGCCGATCATGTGTACAAGGCAATTGAGAGCCAAAGCCAATACGAAGCACGGGCTTGGGTTCCTCCAGCGAAACTGGGAGTGGGAGGAACAGCCTCCAATACTCTCAGGCATATACTCGAGCAACTTGGCCATCCCACCGACGGCCGTCTCGCCAAGCTTCAGCAAAGCATCAAAGATTGCATTGGGGACAAAAGGTAATTTACCTACTACTCGATATCGATGTACCAAACTCCTTCGTCGATCATTGTATTCCTTGTCTAATTAGCTTGTCATGTTTAATTTGGTACATATATATATAGGTTCTTCATTGTGATTGATGGCTTGCGGAAAGCAGGACATTGGCACGATATAAAAGTGGCCTTTGAGGGGTTAAGGGGCAGATTTCTGGTGACGACAGCTATTCAGCGTGTAGCAAATACGTGTAGCAGCTCAGCTGTTCATGATCATGTGTACACAATGGCAACTCTTGCCAATCAACACTCGAAACTATTGTTCTTCAAGGAAATTTTCCAAGATGATGATATACCACCAGATGTGGAGGAGCTCGGCTCCGAAGCGCTCAAGAAATGTGATGGCCTCCCGCTTGCTCTTGTTACCACTGCCAGGTTCTTGCAAAGCGCAGGTAATCCGACACCCATGAAATGGGCCAAGTTATGCGCCGACCTGGGTACACATTTGGAAACCGATGAGCTATTTTCAAGAATGAGGAGTGTGCTTGTGCAGAGCTACACCAGCCTTGATAGCCAGGTTGCCAGGACATTCTTGCTATATTTGAGTACCTACCCAAGTGGGCGTCCAATCAAGAGATCAACCCTGATAAGGAAATGGTTAGCCGAGGGGTTTTCACCAGGAAACATTACAAGCAATGCCCTCGACGCCGCTACCAGCTGTTTTGATAAGCTAGTTGACCGGAGTATCATCCAACCTATTATTGATGCCGGTGGTAACAGCACAGAGGTGAAGACATGCCATACGCATGGCATGATGCTGGAGTTTGTCATCCGCAAGTCCATGTCTGACAACTTTCTTACCTTGTGTGATCAGCCGTCTGCTCCGCCCCTACCCAGCAAAATCCGCCGTCTGTCTCTGCATCATGCGAGGCCCAGAGAAGTGAATGATCTATCTCTTGTACGGTCATTGACTGTCTCCGGCGAGACGCACCCATCAATCCTAGACTTTTCCAAGTATGAACTCATGCGGGTTTTGGATCTGGGAGAGTATGACCATCAGTTGGGGGATACCGATCTCAAGTTGGTATGCAGTAGCCTGTTGCTGCTGAGGTACCTAAGCCTCGGAGCCGCTGTTACGGCGCTACCAAAAAATATCAAGAAGCTTCAGTTCTTGGAGACACTGGATGTAAGAAGGACGAACATAGAGGTTCTGCCAACACAAGTCATGGAGTTGCCATTTTTACTTCATCTGTTTGGGAAGTTCAAGCTGAAACAAGATGTAGGAGCCCGCAGAATGAGTAAGCTACAGGCTTGGTTGTCAGCCAACAGCAAATTGGAAACAGTAGCAGGATTTGTCGTGGACAACAACAAGAGCCAAGGATTTGCACAGCTCATGGATCATATGAAGCATTTGACAAAGGTGAAAATATGGTATGGGTCTTGCGCCGATGCCAGCAGCACAAGTACTCTTTCGAAGGCCATCAAAGGGTTCATCGAGCGAGCCACCAATTTCACAACTTCACATGCAGTCTCACTCAATCTCACTGGTGAACGGTCTCAAGACTTGCTGAATTTCTCCCTACAAACTGGCAAAACCTTCTATCTTAGCTCACTCAAGCTACAAGGGGACGACAATATACTCAGCCTCCCTCCCTTTGTTACCATGCTGGCTGGTCTTAATAAGCTGTGCCTTTCATTCCCTCATCAGCTGAGAAGTGACATTATTGCTGCCCTGAGTGAAATGCGCGGCCTGAAGCAGCTGAAGCTGACTGCAACTCAACTGGAGAAGCACATCATCGGAAAAGGTGCATTCGGAATCCTGCAACACCTATGCATCACGGTGGAAGTGATGAGTGAGCTGGAAATCCAAGATGGAGCTCTGTCATGCCTCAAGTCGCTCCGGCTGCTATGTAAAGATCTAGATGGCTTTTCCGGCACATCGGCGATCAAGTACTTCAAACATCTCGAGGAGATTGCTCTTCATCGTGAAGTGGGTGGTGACACCAAACAGGAGTGGAAAGAAGCAGCAAGGAAACACCCAAGATGTCCCAAGATCTTGTTTGTCTAAAAGGCACATCCACATCCAGGTAATGAATTGTGTCGTACTTGCCTTGCATTGAGCTTCCTTCTCACCTCTCTACAGTGGCACAGTTCACATCCTGGTAATGCATGACACTTTTTTATTGTGCAGGCAGTACAGGCTGCGACTTGCTAATGGCACAGTTCACACTCTGGTATGCTGCAACATGATCAAGTGCGTCAAATAATTTAGTCCTCTTTGCTCTCGTGTCGATTAAATGCGTTCCCCGCCGTTTGTACTTTTATGTTCAGTCACCACTAGGACTTATTTATTTTTAAAGAATCGAAGTTAATGACCTGTTAAGCGGAGCAAACGATTTTCTTTTCAAGAACTATGGGACTTCCTGCTGTAATAAATAAGTTTACTCTGTTTGTTGTTGGACATGTATTTGGCTATTTCGGTTCTAGTCAACTTAATTGGCTTCTACGGAGTATTATCTCTTACAAATTTAGCACTACAAATATCCTAGTACTTGTTTGGGATAAATTCTGAAATCTTAACTATTGGCTGGTAAGGTACCTATCAATTCTGAAATCTTTCTATTTATCAAGGATAATACACACTAGACTGTGTGATACTCGATCTACGGCGTCAAAAACCCGAGCTACCTAGGTATAGACCGAACAGGTAAGTATGAAGACGCGACAAGCGACCTCTACCGCAACCGCCGCCTCCAGCTTGATCGATCATGAACACCAGGTACACCAAGCTGGAGCTGCAGAAACCAAGCAAGCAAGCCATCCAGTGCTCATTGGTTGACAATCACACACCAAACCAATCCGATCAATGTTTTAGTGATCTGTGTAGTTGGTTTATAAAAATTACTGGAGAGGTTAGAAATTTGATGGCTGTCATAGTTGCTGCTTTAGTTTAGAGTACATGGATAGCTAGAAATGATGTCTCCAAAAACATGTTTCCTACTGCTAATGGCTTTTCAATGTCTCCAGAACTGACTGATAGAGACTGCAATTGTGCTCTTCTTCCTCTGCTTTTTCTAAACTCTGAATGTTCCTGTAGTCCTCCTCTGCTCTGCTCTGCTCTGCTGTGTTTTCTCAACTCTGAATAGTTGCATGCCCCTTCCTCTGGTTTTGCTCTGTTCCTGAGCTCTCACTATTTGGCTGTAGACTCCACACGGGGCCTGACAGACAGAAATGCACACAACTATATAATATTTAGATACAGCGCTGGATTGACAGTTTTCTCAGGAACCCAACACTTACATATCAATCGAGCTCTGGGACAGGATGGTGCCGGCGCTGGGCCACCGCCACCGCTGGACCAAACCGTTCGCTCGCCGCTTCTCCGCAGCAGAGTTCAGAGAGACGCCCCCGTGTGGCCGTGTCAGCGGCGACCTTTGCTCACACGAATCGCGGCGTGAATCTGACGGCCACGGAACTCGGTTGCTGCTCCGCAATGGCTCTTCTATTTTCAGATAATCCATAATATCGTCACCAAAGCACTCGTGACAGTATATCATGTCGTGCTTCATCAACCAAACACAAATTAAGCTTGAACTTTTATTTACTTTCATGCAATTAAATTTAAGCTGTGTGGTCAAACGCCAGCCACCGTGTAGAGACGCGAGGATGGCGGCCCCCAGCCTGCGACGCACCACATGGCAAGGGGAGGAGGATGCCCGAGATCCACGCCCAGCCGAGTCCGACGGCCAGCCACGCCTCCGCCACCACCACACACCCATCATCGAAGTCGCTGCAGCCCTCCATGCCGATGCAGCAAGAGTTGCAGTGCTTCCATGCCCCATGCAGCATGGCGCCTCCGCCTGGCGAAGTCATCCCGAACCAACCTCCACCACGTGGAGGAGAGAGGAGGCCTCGCCGCCGCCCATGCCGTAGGGCTTCGCCCGCTGGCGAGATCTTGCGGCGGCTGAGGGAGGAGGCGTGAGAGGGGCCTAGGTCCGGCGGCGGTGCAGGTTGCCCCTTGGTCGCATGCGGGCCAGCGCGTGGGGGGGGGGGGGGGGGGGGGGGTTGAGTCTAGCAGGCTGGGGTTCCTTCTCTTGTTTTCTTTAAATTGGTTTGTGCTTTCTCTGCTTAAGTGATGAATGTGTGTTTTGGTTCTTGCATCTTGCAATGATCAGGTAGGAGGGGTAGTGGCAGTGGGTAGGTTCTCTATCTCTCCCTCGCCGCTTCTCGCCTCTTCCTCTGCCTCTCCATCGCCGCTCCCTCTACCACCATGCTGTCGCGCAGCCGTGCATCCTCGGGTTAATGCCGCGTCAGTGTGTGCCCCTCCGGCACCTACTACGCCGAGATCCGGTCCGGCGACGTCCGCCTCGACCTTGGCACGTTCATGACCGCGCACGAGGCCGACCACACGTACGACGCGGCGGCGTGGCGACTAGGAAAGCCTCGCGCGCAGATGAACTTCACGAAGTCTACACGCGCGAGCAGGCGTAGAGCCTCGCCCCTCCCCCTCGTCTGATCACGGAGCAAGACCGTCAAGAGCACCGTCGACAGCAGTGTCGGCTCCTCGTCGCCGAGGAGGACGAGCGAGCCATGGCGGAGTGACGCCGGCACCACCCGGAGGACGTCGCCGCCGAGAACGCCTACTGGGCGGAGAGGACGACAACTCGGCAAGGCGTCGCGCGGAGCAGCAGGACAGGCGTCGGCGCAAGTTACTTGCCATATCGCAGTGCGGAGCCGTCCATCTTCACTTCCACGATGAACGTTGGGAGGCGCATTTCTATCTACCTCGGACAGCACCCACAGTGACGACTTGGAGTAGTTTTATCTATATATGCTAGTTTTATTATCTATGTGTTGAACTAGTTTTATTATCTATATGTAATATATTATCTATATTATCTATGTTTTATTATCTACATGTAATATATTATCTATGTTTTATTATCTATATGTAATATTTTATCTATATTATCTATATGTTTTATCTATAGACAACAATGGACTATATGCGTGTCGGACAAGTTTTTGATGTTATTTGCAGCGACTGCTGGAACGGTGCGCGCGCTAATTATGCTGCGACCGCTGGAGCCGGCGCTTGTCGACGCCTTACAAAAAGCTAACCGCACACTGTAAATCATTTTTTGAACGCCGGTCGAAGCGTGAGATGCTCTTAGTAGGTAACCATTATGTGAAGGGTTAGTGATAAGGGAGATACACATGTGTTGCTTGCCTGACAAGGTCTCGAGATAGGATTTGTTATATGGGATTCAGGTAAGGGAGATACACATGGTCTTCTCACAATTTTCCTTCTTTTCTCTGTAGCTTTGGCATTAACAAAAGATACAAATTTAAGTAACTTGCCTTCACGTTCGTGATACTTGGTTTGATGCTCATAATAGTTTAGAGGACTTGTTTCTTTCTGATGGTTGTTTGTGTTACTCCCTCCGTTAATGAAATCTGGACAATGCCTAAAGTTTAGGCCCTAAACCAGGCTGATTTGTCACTGGTGCCTCTGCTTTGCTTGGTAGCTCCTCATCCAATATTTGTTTCTCTGCTGTTTGTTATCAACATTTACTTTTCAAAAACCAGGTTGATCTAAGAAAGTTACAAGTAGCCCACTACTAATAATTTTGTATGTACCTACATGTGCACTCACCCCTTCTATATACATATGTTTTAAAAGCAGGTGTTACTGTAGATTTGTTTCCTTTGCTCCATACAAAAACTATAAGTGTTGTTCCTGGTATTTCCCTTCGCCTAAATATACAACAGACCCTCTCCAGTCTCCACACCCTCGTTTGTTTTTTTCCTTTCCCTAAATATACTATAGACCGTTATGTATGCAGTCCTGACTAATTGGTGTATACAATATTTTGTGATCGATAGCATAGCACGGACATCTTACTACACTAGTAGAAAAACTACTTTACGTGAGATACTTTCGTCCCGGTTTGTAAACATTAGTGCCAGTTCCAATGGCTAGAGGGCCGGCATCATTAGTCCTGGTTCGTGTTGAACCTATGATACTGGTTCGTGACACAAACTGAGACTAAAGGGGTGGTGGCAGGCTGGGGCCCCACTAGCACCTTTAGTCCAGTTTGATAACAATAACCGAGACTAAAGGGTCTACCTTTAGTCCGGATTGATAACACCAACCCGGACTAAAGGTCCTTCATAGGCTAGTCCAAAAGCAAAGCATCTCACCTAAGGTCCCACGTGCTTTGTAGTTGGGGTGGTAAGCTGCCTAGGACATACACATGAGGTCTTGAGTTCAAATCCCCTAGGTTGCACTGGTGGGAGCATTACATTTTTGTAGCCTGAAGGACCTTTACTCCCGGTTGTGACAACCGGGACTATAGGATCATGCTTTTAGTCCCGAATCCATAGTCCCGGTTGGGATAACCGGGACTAAAGGGGGTTGGGAACAGGACTATATGTCCTTTTTCTACTAGTGCTAGTATGATATATAATGCTTTGACGGCTTGCTGATGTGCTAACGTCTTTTCTATGATGTATGTAGTTGCTGCTAAATGCATTGTAGGAAGAGGACCAGAGGAAAGCACATAACAAGGGAGGGGCAACATGTTGGAGAGAACACAAGGTTATAAGTATACCTCCAGTTTACATTTTAGCATGATTTATGTTGCCTGTCTCCGTACAATTGTCAGACGATTCTGGACATGTTGTTTGTGGATGCGACTGGTCACATATGTATTTCTTTCTTACCAATGATTGAAATATATCACAATTGATATTTGTGGTTTCAAGAAAGATTGTGTATGTATGTGGGGATACTAACTAGTCTACTTGTGGTTGATGCCCATTTCTCCTATGGTCATGGATTCATGGCTTATCTCTGTCCATGTACTTTATATAAGTAGTGTTAATGGTGCGAAGCTTATCTCTGTCCATGTACTTCAATAATTATAGAATTTACATTTTGTGTTTGTTCCATTGAATATTTCTTAGAAGGAAGGTGGAATAGCTGATCATGAACTCATGGTCTTATTTTGAAGTGAAAACATGAGTGTGTGCTGAAGGCCAACTACAGCAACCACTGCTCCAACGACAAATGGTGGATACAACTTTTAACTTGAGTCCAGAAGAGGAGCTAAGGCGACGACTAAAAGCTGTGCCAACGACGATCTAGCCGTTGTGTCAAGACCGCATCATGACGGTCTTATTTGGTTCAACTTGTTTAGTTTTGTTTTATCTCCCCAAAATAGTAAATATGCCTTGTCTGGATAGGCTCCAACAGGATTCTCCATGTGTGTTTCTCGCTTTTTTTGGGTTCATGATCAGAGTGATTAGGAGAACAATTTAGTTGTGAATGCACTGGATCCAACCTGTGTTTGTATGGCTGTATAAGTGATGGATATTACATAGTTGTGGGCTCAACTGAAGTTGCCTGTGTTTTGTTTTTGTTTTCTGGAATTAGTACTACTCACGAGCTGTATGAAGCATTCGTCACAAGTGCATGCATTAGCACTGGCGGGCAGTACCAGGTACCAGTGGCCGGCCAAAATTCATGCCTGCCACTGCTACCTAATTAGCAGTGGTGGCCTGGGTCCGCCACTGTTGGCCTTTTACCAGTGGCAGGAAGTCAGTGGCGGGTTTGCTTGGGCCAGTAGCCCTTCACTGATGGCCATTTTTCAGCCGCCACTGCTAGCCACTTGTGCAGTAGTGGCAGCATCGGGGAGGTGGTGCCATCGCTAGGACGTCATGTAGGAGCCCCACTCTGGATGAAGATTTTGTTGAAGGTGCATGCATCCCGGTCTCCCGTAAGGGAACTGCTGTCCCTTGCTCCCAGAGGAAGGCACCCCACTTCTAGGACAGCAGAAGATGTCAACTTACGTGTTTATCACAATGATGCGGATGCGAATGCCACATATGCCAACGCCTTCAAGAAGAAATAAGCGCCCTCGCGCCATCATGTTCACACCTGGCCGAAGAAGACTAGGACAAGGATTTTCATCCTACATGTCGACACTGACCACCAAAGGCTAGCACATTAGCAGGGGTGACTGCACATTGAACAAGGTAATGTCACAAGTTCATCACTACTGATCCCAACCAATAAATACAACAACAAGAGTTTACACCCAGGACATGAAGCGATGTTCCAATCATCGTCTTGAACATGGATCTTTTGGGAGTTGGCATGTATTCAATGCCATTCCAGGAAGGCAGGGAGTGGGTGGGAAGTAACATCCACCTTGACCCCGGGACCGTTGGACCAACGTCCTCTACATGAGCCACCTACACAACATCGCACGCCACTCGACCTACCACTCGCAGCCGCCCAAGGTCGTCGCATCATTGTCTGCAGCATGCAGTCCGCTCACACCACCACACTATCTACCGTCATAAGTTGTTATGTTCCCGAACCACCAGTAATAGATCGAGATAGGCAAGTGAACTGAAGAAGACGTCACCAACACCATAGCCGATGTAACCATGGTGCACACCACACCGATAACTCACATAAGTCGACGGATGAGAGGTAGAGGCATCCCCACGGCATGGCATGCACTGTCATGGGAGGTTGTCTCATGAACTCGATGACTTCTTATACGTCGTCATCATCATCTATGATCACACTTTCTCCTTCGATCCTCTCCCTCCTTATTGAGACCTTCCATGTCAATGGACATGGGGTCAGCCGCCTATACCACCGTGAACACTGCCCTGCTACTGCCACAAGAGGTTGGGTTAGGATTAATGTTGCAATTGTTGTAGTCTCCCCTCCCTCCATAGCGGTCGTGTCGAACCCCAATGTATGAGAAACTCCTACTAGAGTAACCAATAGAGTCGATGGTGTAGTTGTCGGTTTGGCCTCGCGTGTGTACGTTACGACCATCACCTCGCGTGGAGAAGTCGCGAACATGGTCCCTATAACCAATATGTTTCTATCTTCCACTGCCGTACAAGCTTGCACTGCCGTCTGCATGGCAGTCACTGTGGCCGTAGTCTCTAGGTGCTGCTCCATTGAAGAAAAACATGCCAGTGATCGTCAGGGAAGACTTGGTGGTCGGGAGGAAGAGATCGCCTATCTAGTTTATCTTGATTGGGAGGTTCCTTTTTTGCCAACTGGCTCTCATTGCTTTGGTCTTGTACCACTTTGTTATTTGCCAGCATTTTCTCATTCTGTGTGTCCGTTCGAGCGTATCCTAGTTATGCAAACGTCGGGTGTGCATTGGTTGTATTTGTATCCCCTTAATGCTTCATTTTGAGTGAATAAAATCCATTCTTCATTGATCTTTTGGAATTCCGACGACTATTATTATTGTCTGTAGATGTTGTCGTCCTATTGGCTCCTTATCATTACGTGGTACTATGAAGTTAATGTTGGGTTTCAGTTCTTTTATGCCCTGATATTTTGTGAGATGAGTCCTTGATTGCTAAATTCCGAAAGCTAAGTTATTTTGCTTAAGATGGGCCAATTGTCGTTTGTGACCTGCTACTCGCCGAGGAGGATACCAGTTCCATGTTTCATCTCCCCTTGTCTAGTGTAGCCTTTCAGGAGTATTGATGCATTGTCATACATGGCTTGGAGCAATCACAGGATGGGTGACCAACTAGAAAGTTTATCCAAAGTGTGCACGAGCGAGTACATAGTGCACATGAAATACTAGTATTGTCGTAGATGGTAGTCAGGCATACCGACCATACACATGCTAAGGAAAATGTTGCACGCGAGAGGAGGACAAGCATGACGACCTCACCTCACAAAGCAAACTTCATCATATACCATGGCACACAACGCAAGCTGTCAAACTAGATCACCACTAAAGACACATTTTGAAGCAACCACCACTGTCTGCACATCCCCCATGCCGAAGACCCGACCACGACCACGTTGTCCCAAGGTGACACCTTCAAGAAGGACATAATGTCGGGGTATCGTTGCCGCACAAGCCAAGGAATTTGAGATTTCACCTAGACCCACGAAGGAGGAGAGAAGGGGATGTACTTCGATGTCGCCTATTGGAAGGAGGACGACGCTCCTAGTGTCACCGTGACCGCCATAATAGGCAAAGAGTTTTCCCCGTTCCAGAGCCCTATCCCCAACCACCCCCAACCAGCCACCGAATTCGGAAAAACCAGAGTCGGCCGAGATCCTGGGTCAGCGGACCGGATGAGAAGCGCGTGCGAAGATGCCATCTTCAGATCCCACGAGAAGGGTCATCGGGGCAGCCCATGCGCCAAGAACAATGCATGTCGCCGCCTGCACGACCAAGGGCATCTCCCAGCAGCACCCACGGTAGTTACCCGCTGCCAAGATGGAGACGCTCTCGCAGCCGTGCGACCAAGCCCGACGACAACCTCTAGGAGTGGCAAGGTGAGGGTATAGGAGGGGAGATGGTAGTGGTGGCGCTAGGTTTCACCCTCATGCCGCCAAGAGTGAATAGAGCTATCTACTAACTTGCAAGGGAGATCGTGCGCGGGAAAATCTTGTAGGATACCCACAATTGCATGCGACTACCATATTATTATTAGTATAGAAAGGCCACCATACACAATATATGGCATCACTTCAACAATCTCGCCGGAAACCTTTGTGAGTTCGAAGAGAGTATCCACATCCATCACAATGTTAAAAGTATAGGGGCTAGTGGGTCACACTGATGGAGTCCACCTTCGTCATAGATTTTTGTAGCGACCTCAGGTCAAGAGATGAAATTACGGACCCCACCGCACAATTTCTCAGAAGAGGCCTTCATTCTTATATAGTATCCCTTTGTTTTTAAATATAAGATTTTTTAGAAATTTCACTACGGACTATGTACGGAGCAAAATGAGTGATCTATACTCTAAAGTATGTCTATATACATCCGTATGTAAACTATAGTGAAATCTCTAAAAAAAACTTATATTAATGAAGAGAGCAAGTATAAGATAAGAAAGGTAGTTTCCATCCAACGAGTTTTCTTACGTAGCACATGAACTATTGCTTGCCAAAAATGGACAGTAGTGTAGATGTATTACTGCCAGTAGTTTCAGGTTCAGCACGAGTTATGTCCTTGATAAAATTGTCAAGAAAATAATGCAGCATCCGACTATATATGTTATATGTAGATGAGAAAGAGTAATAAAGTGCAACTGAACTTTTTACCTACTGGTTAAAAGGAAGGAGAGAAACGAAGAAAAGTGTTTACCTTGGGTTGGATAAAAAAGGACGACCCTCTCCTCCTCCTGCTCCTCCTCCATAACGCCATGATCCAGCATCTTGTTGCGGGCCTGGCTGCACTTTGGGCAGGGCGCGGATCCCACCCTCTTACAGGCTTGGCACACGAAGGCGCGGCACGGCCTTGGGGCGGCGTCGAGGAGGTGCCGCAGCCCGCCGGTCTGGTGCAGCTTCCTCACATGGTCAGGGCCGCCCACGGGCCGTCCACCCACGAGGAGCTGCGGCAGGGAGAAGGCGCACCCCCGAGCCGCAAGCAACGACTTGAGCTCGCTGTGGTGTGCTCTGCTGGTGGAGACGTCGCGCTCGTCCATGGTCAGGCCGTAGCCACGCAGCAGGGCGCGCAAGGCGTAGCAGCGGTCGGCCGAGGTTTGCCCTCTGCGGCGCGACGCCGACGCAGACGCCGTGTAGAGAACCACCTCCGGCTGCAGCTCATGCTTGCCGTGCGGCCCGGACGACGAAGAGCTGCCGTCCGGCGGCCTCATCGGCGAAGTAGAGCGTAGTGGCGAGAGGAGAGCGGAAGCAGATGATTGAGAAGGGAACAAGCTAGTGGTGCCTACTCTACTTTTCATCTCCTTACATTGTCACATGCATCGCCTCTACTGCCGTGCCTGCTGCCCTGTGTTTATTTTAGTAACAAATTCCTCGGACGCCATGCCTCTTTGTCGATTGCCAGTGCTGCGTTACCTTGCCAGTGCTGATTACTTCTAAATACTGAAATCTGATTGGACACTCTTATTGGATTCTTCTCTGCTCCCGATTTGAAAGAAAAGTACTTTGCTAACTACTCTCTTTGTCTCAAAAATAACTGTCACAACTTTATACTATCTTTCATATAAAATTATATTAAAACTTAAATTACACATGCACCAATTGATTATTGTTTTCAAAGAGATTCTAGGTCAGCCGGCCCACGCATGCATGGAATGAGACAATATGGCACAATATGGCACGGTCGCTCCTCCGTGTACCCTCACCTTCATCACAACATGTCGCATGCACATGACAAAGAGTCGTTACGATCGTTGGTGGGACGATCCATGCCAACACCATGGCGAAAAGGTTGCTCGGAGTTAATTTGCCCGTGACTCTTTTTGACGGTTGGCATTATTAATTCTTGCGGCATGCTGCTGATCGCTTGTTAGGTGCCATATCTTTTATTCTGCCTTTATTAATAACTTGAATTTATTCATGCTCGATGCCTTGTCTAGATCTTCACATCGCTATTACAAGAGTCATGTAAACTATTCAAAATTCAAAGATCCGGCAAACAACAAATTAATGTTTCCACAAATGCTATTTTTAGGAAAACATCATTATTAATAATCAGCTAAGGGTGTCATCAAGATAGACCCCCAAACCGCCCGCATCCGCATCCGGACCGCGGGAGTTATTCAACGCAGGTCTATATCGGTCCACGAGACGATCCGGACACGATTTCTTCCGCAAACCGGACACAAAAGTGGGGGAGCTTTGCGGGAGTCGAACTTGGGAAACATAGGAATCTGACACCCCTGACCCACCCAAAACCCTTTCCGTACCCGCGACTTCATCCTCCCAATTTTCTCTTGTTCCTTCTTTCTTTCTTGCCTTTGCAGGCGCTCCACCCCCCATCATGCCACATCCCCACCCAAACTCTATGTCTCCGTCACCTCCAGCGCTCCAGCAAGGCTCCATCCCCTCTTCTGCTCCGTCTCGGTTCAACCCCTGTTCTCCAGTCGCCCCGCCAGGTTCCATCCGCTACTGCTATTCCCGCCATGCTCGACCACTGTTCGATAAATCACCGGAGCTAAAAACACTTGTCCCTCCTACTTTTTAGCAATGAATTCTGATTTGGAGTACATATACGAGCAATATTGAGCCGTCGGACGAGGAGTACTCCAATAAGATGGTGATGATGCATGCGCTCCTTGAGGATGTGGAGTGTGCGGGGGGAGGATGTTCTCAATTTCAATGGCTTGATCAAGGGTCACTGAGTGCTCAACCGCAATAGTGCGCGCACCCATTTGACACTGATGGCCGACTACTCTACCCCCAGTGCACTGACATTATTGTCGGCGTTTTCAGATAAGTAAGGGTGTCTACGATCGTTTGTACCATGACGTCCGGTCCTCCAATGACTACTTCATCCCAAATAAGGACTTTGTGGGGATGATTGGGTTCTCTGGTTACCAGAAGTGCACGCCGCTGATTCGTGAGACAAGTACGGAGTACCTTTGGATGTCTGAGAGCACATGCCGAAATGCCATGTTCAGGTTCTCTACTGCCGTGGTCGAGGTGTTCGGACCTGAGTACTTGAGAGAACTAACTGTGGGAGACGCCGAGAGGTTCTTGGCAGTCTCAGAAGCAAGAGGGTGGCTAGGTTTGCTTGGATCTCTTGACTGCATTAATTGGAAATGGAAGAACTGTTTGAACGCTTTACAAGGGCAATATGGGGGGGGGGGGCATATTAAGAATACCACCACCATTCTTGAAGAAGTTGCATCTCAAGATCTTTGGATTTGACACACTTTGTTTGGCATGCCCAGGTTTCACAATGACATCATTGTGCTGCAACGATCACCGTTGTTTGCGAGGCTGACTGAAGGAAAAGCTCCTCCTTGCCACTATATTGTCAATGGACATGAGTACAACAAGGGTTACTATCTGGTTGTCAGTATCTATCCTCCATAGGTTACCTTTATCAGCACCATCTCAAACCCAATTGACCAAAAAATGCCTCACGTTGTCCAAAGACAAGAAGCAACTAGAAAGGATGTCGAGAGGGTATTTGGAGTTATGTAGGGCCGTTTTGTGGTTGTTTGTGGATTTTCTAAACAACAGGATCCGAAAACCTTGTGGGAGGTGTTGGCATGTTGTGTGATCATGCATAACATGATTGTTGAGCATGAGGGTGACAATGCTGCCGCAACTCTAGAATTTAAAAACATGGGTGATTATATCCAATCTCCGGACCAGAATTTTGGCCACATTTGAAGAGTTTATCCGAATGCATCAAAAAAATTGGCAGCGACCAACTCACGAGCAGGTGAAGTAAGATCTAATTGACCATGAGTGGCCGGTGAAAACAATGTTTGGATGTAATATTTTTTTTTTAATTTGAACTAGTGTTGCATGCAACTATTTGAACATTTAGTACACTTTTTATGAGGCAATTTAATCACACATAATTAAAAGAAAATGAAGAAGGCCGGATGTATGCGGCTACGGTTCGATGGTTGTCTCTTGCATCCGTTTCCACGGACTAGTACCCTTGTCCGTGGACTGATGCAGAAAAAAAGGTGGGTTGCCGTTGGAGATGCCCCAAGGAGTCAGGCCGCACACCATTCAAGCAACTTCCAGGGCACAGAGGAGGCAGATCCACCCGGGGCCTGGTGTATCATCTTGATATTAATATGTTGCACTTGAGCTTGCGGTGGCCTCTCGCTCCAGCTCATTCAAAATAAATACCTATGCGGCCGGTCGCTCGCATTTTGTCAGAGATCGGAAGGCTCACAGTCCTCACATTCAGTCATCCAACTACTCCCGGTTCTCCGCATCAGGACCTCCATTGAGGTGGGCTCCTGGACCTCCAGTATATTCTGGTTCGACCGATGGGCGGGCAAGACCCCCTTTGTTGCCGCTTCCTCGACATGTTTGCCATCGCAGTAGACCCACCGATTTCCGTCAGGGCAGCCCTTATTGACTTAGGACGATTGACTTTCCATAGTCCATTTGGGCCCCCGGACACCGTCGCATGTCACAAACTCCTTGCGACCGTCGCCCTGCACGAACCGGACATCGACCAGTCTGCCGATCACACTTTGTGGCATCTATAGCCTTCGGGCAAGTTCTCCGCGAAGTCTTTATACCGGGCCATCGTTGTCAATCCCGCTCCGAAGCCCTTTGAGCTGATTTGGAAGAACAGGCTCCGCCTGAAGATTAGAATCTTCATGTGGCAGTGTATCTGCGGACGGGTCCCATCCGGATTGGAGGTGCTCAAGCGACACGGCCCGGGAGACGGACAGTGCCCCCTTTGCGGGATTGCAGAGGACTCCAACCACATCTTCTTCTCGCGCGTTTCCGCGCAATTCCTCTCGTCCTGCATCCGTGAGACCATTGGGGACCTTTGGTATAACACCAACTTCCCCGACCTATGTACCGATATCCAGGCCTCCCCTTCTCCGTGAGGGCACATTAGATTGCTGGTTATTGGTGTCCTCGTGTGGACGGTCTGGACAGTCCGGAACAAGCTTGTTATTCAACGTGTGCCTCTTCGACGGGGAACTGACGTGGTGTTCAAAATGTGTGGCTTTATGCAGCTCTGGCGGTCGCTTAGCCATCAACGGGACCAGGACGCCATCAACTCCATCATCGCAGACCTCCGGACGATGGCCATCCGCTTAACGCCGCAGCTACCCCACCACCCCCGAGTCAGATTAGCTTTTGCATTCGCGGTCTTTTCCGCATGTGTGTTGTTTTGCTTTTAGGGCTTGTTGAGTTGTGCCCTTAGCAGAACCCCTAGTACTTGGCGTCGTGATACCTTAGAGTGTGTGTGCTCGAATTTGAACCTATGCTTGTACTCGTAGTTTGGTGGTTGCTTTATATATAAAACGGAACGAAAACCTATTTCGGTAAAGCACACTAAATTATATCAAGTGAATTTTCCTGGGAAAGTCATGTTTCAGGCTTGTTCTATTTCCTCTCTTTTATTTCTTATCAAATACTTTTTTTGATGTATTTCTTCTTGTATTCCAGGCTTGGTAGTATATAATGATATTCATATCAATTAAATCTAGATCCTTGACTTCTTCGCAAACAATTAGTACTCCCTCCGTAAAGAAATATAAGAGTGTTTATATTAGTGATCTGAAAGCTCTTATATTTCTTACATTGAGGTGCTAAATTCGTGACAAAAAGTATTCCAATTAAGTTGACTGGGAACAAATACATATCCAACAACAAAGTAAAAGCATTTGCTACAGCAGGAAGTTGATGCTGTTTAGACAAAAAATTAATAAATCTTGGGACGTCTTGGGTGTTTCCTTGCTGCTTCTTTCCACGTATGCTCTGTGTCAACACCCACTTCACGATGTGTCTAAAGTACTTGATCGCCGATGTGCCACAAAAGCCATTTAGATTTTTACATAGCAGTCGGCTCAACTTGAGGCTCCGTGTTACACGACGGAGCTCCGTCTTAGACTCACGCCATTTTTTCACCATTGCCAGATCCTTCGTATTGGCCACAGCTCAGTTGCAACCTTGGGAAGGGCAGAAAAATAAAAAGGATCAGATGCAGCTTAGAGTTCACTGACCTGTTACTAAAGCACTACAAGCATCCTGAGAGCAAGGTTAATAATATAGCCAACTGCTGGATATAAGCCATCTTATAACTCATCTTATAGCTAGCTTGTACAATAGTTAGCTATAAAAGAGTACTACTTTTATGGTATATGATCCATCTTTCATTCTCACAAAGCACCTAGGAGCACGTGCTAGAGCTAGCTCTTCACGAAGAGCCCGCTTCCCTTCTCTCTCCTCTTCTCTCTCATCCAACTCAACAAAATTATAATATTCTAATCCTTACAGCCTGCTGATTGTACCTTATTGTACTTGCTCTGAGTCTTCATGTAAGTTCACAGTTACCAACAAAAGATATTACTTGTGGACCGCTGCAGCGCGTGTTCATAGGTTTTCTAACTCATCTCCCATGTCTCCACCCCATTGATCCAAGCTGTGTATTAGTTTAGTCTCACTAGTAGAAAACAGGCCTTTGGTTCGGGCCTGGCCAGCCCATTAGTCCCGGTTCTTTAAGAACTGGGACCCATGGGGGGCATTAGACCCGGTTCATGAGCCCAGGGGCCGGCCGGGGCCTCGTGGGCATTGGTCCCGGTTCGTCTGGACCCATTTGTCCCGGTTCTAGGCACGAACCCGGGCCAATGGACCGCGCTCCTGGCCCACATCCATTGGTACCGGTTCGTGCCTTGAACCGGTTTAGAAGGGGGGCTTTAGCCCCGGTTTATGCCACGAACCGGGAAAAATAATTTGCCTATATATACCCATCGCCGCGGCAGAGCACTCTGTTTTTTCTGGTCGACGATGGGAGAGCATTTGGGTGCTCTAGCTCACCTCCTATGCACATGAGGTGTTCGATGAAATGCCCGAACCACACTAGTTAAGCTTTCTCTTCTTGAAGCTCGACCTCGGAGCTCCATTTTTCCCGAGATTTGTCTAGATTTAGCGGTCCGTCACGCCCCGTCCCCGTTTTCACCGCTGGGGCACGTTCATGTGTATGTCCGCAATGTCGTCTGCAAGCTCCTCCGCAGACAGTGAGGTAAGTCGATTTGGATTTTCGGTTGACATTGGATTTGGGGTTTTCTCATCTAGGGTTTCGCGGGATGGGCCGTAGTATGCGCCTTTCTGGCTCGTAGGTGGATGGCTGCGGGATTGTGCAGTTCCAATCCGAGTTTTTCATTCCCAATCCAAGTTTCTACGGCCTTGAGGAGCGCTCGAATCACCGTTGCCCGGGGCATGGGCTAATTCCTGCTCGCCGTGTTTCTTGGGGTGGAGCAAGCACGGGAAGAAGGTTTTTGGGTTGTCCACTCGATGTAATTCCTCAAAACATCATTTGGTACTCTGTTTTCATCGATTTATTGCAAAGTTATGAATTTCACCTAATTATGTGAACTCTGATTTAACAGCTTCCTGATGAGTGTGATTCGGTTGTTTGGATTGACCCCCCTCCCACTAAGCTAGTGGGGCAAGCTTTTGAGGAGCTCCATGGTGGCCTTGAACGTAGTTGGATGAAAGCTAGTAGGATGGAGAAGAAGGTTATGGATCTGAACAATGAAAACAAGAAAATGCAATTGAATTCAAGAAAAGGAATGAGCTCATGGAAACAATGGGGTTTCTCTTTGTAACAACCTTAGAACTGGTACTAAAGGAATCAACTAAAAAGCTTTTATAAACCTCTAGTATTATTGAAACTAAAATTATATAGAATTTATGCAACTAAAATTATCAAAGTATTTTCTGTTTAAAACATTAAAAGCAAAAAAGAATTATCATAAAAGAAAATAAATAAGTAATTACAATTTTGTTACAAACTTCAAAAGCAAAAAGAATTATCATAAAGGAAAATAAATAAGTAATCAGAAACAAAAAAGAAAGCAAAATAACTGTTTTTTTTTAAAAAAAGTGCCACCTACACGGCCACCACGGCCCACATACGACAAGAAACCCATTACTAGGGCCAGGATGCAGGCCCGCAATAGGCTCAATAGGACCACAAGCACATAGAATGATTTTAGGCCCGTAAGCCTGCAGTAGAGAGGAGCTCGAAGTGGTTGGTTCGGCAGGGCTTATAAACCACTCCGAGCCCCTCTCGGCTAGCGAGGTGGGACTAAACAAATGATACGTCTCCAACGTATCCATAATTTTTGATGGTTTCATGCTATTACCTTGTCAAACTTTGGATGTTTTGCATGCCTTTTATATATTTTTTGGGACTAACTTATTAACTCAGTGCCAAGAGCCAGTTCCTGTTTTTTCCATGTTTTTGACCCCTTTCAGAGGAGGATTTTGAACGGAGTCCAAACTGAATGAAACTGCCAAAAAGATTTTTTCCGGAACAGAAAAAGATTGAAAAGCCGGAGAACAAGGGCAGGGGGCCACCAGGGACCCCACAAGCCCTCATGGCGCGGCCAGGGGGACCCGCGCCCCCTGGCTTGTGGGCTCCCTGAGGCACCTTTGCCCTAGGTTTTGCGCCTATATATTCGCTAAAATTCCATAAAAAATCAGGAGATCATCAAAAGTACTTTTCCGCCGCCGCAAGCTTCTGTCTCCGCAAGATCCCATATGGGGCACGTTCTAGTGCCCTGCCGGAGGGGAGATTCGGATACAGAGGGCTTCTTCATCAACACCATGACCTCTCCGATGATGCGTGAGTAGTTCACCATAGACCTACGGGTCCATAGCTAGTAGCTAGATGGCTTCTTCTCTCTCTTGGATCTTCAATACAAAGTTCTCCATGATCTTCATGGAGATCTATCCGATGTAATCTTCTTTTGCAGTGTGTTTGTCGAGATCCGATGAATTGTGGATTTATGATCAGATTATATATGAATCTTATTTGAGTTTCTTTTGATCTCTCTTATGCATGATTTCATATCCTTGTAATTTTCTTCGAGTTGTGGGTTTTGTTTGGCCAACTAGATCTATGATTCTTGCAATGGGAGAAGTTTTTGGTTTTGGGTTCATACCATGCGGTGACCTCACCAAGTGACAGAAGGGGTAGCGAGGCACACATCGTGTTGTTGCCATCAAGGGTAAAAATATGGGGTTTTCATCATTGGTTTGAGTTTATCCCTCTACATCATGTCATCTTGCTTAAGGCGTTACTCTATTCGTCATGAACTCAATACACTAGATGCATGCTGGATAGCGGTCGATGTGTGGAGTAATAGTAGTAGATGCAGAAAGTATCAGTCTACTTGTCTCGGACGTGATGCCTATATGTATGATCATTGCCTTAGATATTGTCATGACTTTGCGCGGTTCTATCAATTGCTCGACAGTAATTTGTTCACCCACCGTGATATTTGCTATTTTGAGAGAAGCCTCTAGTGAACACTATGGCCCCCGGGTCTACTCCACACCATATTTTTGTTGGAAATATGCCCTAGAGGGAATAATAAATTAGTTATTATTATATTTCTTAGTTCATGATAATCGTTTATTATCCATGCTATAATTGTATTGATTGGAAACACAATACTTGTGTGGATACATAGACAAAACACTGTCCCTAGTAAGCCTCTAGTTGACTAGCTCGTTGATCAAAGATGGTCAAGGTTTCGTGGCCATAGGTAAGTGTTGTCACTTGATAACGGGATCACATCATTAGGAGAATCATGTGATGGACTAGACCCAAACTAATAGACGTAGCATGTTGATCGTGTCATTTTGTTGCTACTGTTTTCTGCGTGTCAAGTATTTATTCCTATGACCATGAGATCATATAACTCACTGACACCAGAGGAATGCTTTGTGTGTATCAAACGTCGCAACGTAACTGGGTGACTATAAAGATGCTCTACAGGTATCTCCGAAGGTGTTAGTTGAGTTAGTATGGATCAAGACTGGGATTTGTCACTCCGTGTGACGGAGAGGTATCTCGGGGCCCACTCGGTAATACAACATCACACACAAGCCTTGCAAGCAATGTAACTTAGTGTAAGTTGCGGGATCTTGTATTACGGAACGAGTAAAGAGACTTGCCGGTAAACGAGATTGAAATAGGTATGCGGATACTGACGATCGAATCTCGGGCAAGTAACATACCGAAGGACAAAGGGAATGACATACGGGATTATACGAATCCTTGGCACTGAGGTTCAAACGATAAGATCTTCGTAGAATATGTAGGATCCAATATGGGCATCCAGGTCCCGCTGTTGGATATTGACCGAGGAGTCTCTCGGGTCATGTCTACATAGTTCTCGAACCCGCAGGGTCTGCACACTTAAGGTTCGACGTTGTTTTATGCGTATTTGAGTTATATGGTTGGTTACCGAATGTTGTTCGGAGTCCCGGATGAGATCACGGACGTCACGAGGGTTTCCGGAATGGTCCGGAAACGAAGATTGATATATAGGATGACCTCATTTGGTTACCGGAAGGTTTTCGTGCATTACCGGAAAAGTTTCGGGCTCATCGGTAGTGTACCGGGAGTGCCGGGAGGGGTGCCGGGGACCATTGGGAGGGGTGTCACACCCCAAGGGGTCTCATGGGCTATGGGAAGAGATAAACCAGCCCCTAGTGGGCTGGAATAAGTTCCCACTAAGGCCCATAAGGTTTGAGAAGGAAAAAACACAAGGTGGAAAGAGTTTCCAAGTGGGAAGGTGGAATCCTACTCCAAGTAGGATTGGAGTAGGACTCCTCCACCTCCAATTTCGGCCAAACCTTTAGGTTTTGAGGCTGCCTCCTCCCCTCCCTCCCACCTAAATATACGGAGGTTTTAGGGCTGATTTGAGACGACTTTCTCACGGCTGCCCGACCACATACCTCCATAGTTTTTCCTCTAGATCGCGTTTCTGCGGAGCTCGGGCGGAGCCCTGCTGAGACAAGATCATCACCAACCTCCGGAGCGCCGTCACGCTGCCGGAGAACTCTTCTACCTCTCCGTCTCTCTTGCTGGATCAAGAAGGCCGAGATCATCGTCGAGTTGTACGTGTGCTGAACGCGGAGGTGCCGTCCGTTCGGTACTAGATCGTGGGACTGATCGCGGGATTGTTCGCGGGGCGGATCGAGGGACGTGAGGACGTTCCACTACATCAACCGCGTTCACTAACGCTTCTGCTGTACGATCTACAAGGGTACGTAGATCACTCATCCCCTCTCGTAGATGGACATCACCATGATAGGTCTTCGTGCGCGTAGGAAAATTTTTGTTTCCCTTGCGACGTTCCCCAACAGTGGCATCATGAGCTAGGTTCATGCGTAGATGTCTTCTCGAGTAGAACACAAAAGTTTTTGTGGGCGGTGATTTGCGTTTTGCTGCCCTCCTTAGTCTTTTCTTGATTCCGCGGTATTGTTGGATTGAAGCGGCTTGGACCGACATTACTCGTACGCTTACGAGAGACTGGTTTCATCGTTACGAGTAACCCCCTTTGCTCAAAGATGACTGGCAAGTGACTGTTTCTCCAACTTTAGTTGAATCGGATTTGACCGAGGAGGTCCTTGGATGAGGTTAAATAGCAACTCATATATCTCCGTTGTGGTGTTTGCGTAAGTAAGATGCGATCCTACTAGATACCCTCGGTCACCACGTAAAACATGCAACAACAAAATTAGAGGACGTCTAACTTGTTTTTGCAGGGTATGATTGTGATGTGATATGGCCAACGATGTGATGTGATATATTGGATGTATGAGATGATCATGTTGTAATAGAAATATCGACTTGCACGTCGATGGTACGGCAACCGGCAGGAGCCATAGGGTTGTCTTTATACTAACGTTTGTGCTTGCAGATGCGTTTACTATTTTGCTAGGATGTAGCTTTAGTAGTAATAGCATAAGTAGCACGACAACCCCGATGGCAACACGTTGATGGATGATCATGGTGTGGCGCCGGTGACAAGAAGATCGTGCCGGTGCTTTGGTGATGGAGATCAAGAAGCACGTGATGATGGCCATATCATGTCACTTATGAATTGCATGTGATGTTAATCCTTTTATGCACCTTATTTTGCTTAGAACGACGGTAGCATTATGAGGTGATCTCTCACTAAAATTTCAAGACGAAGTTGTGTTCTCCCCGACTGTGCACCGTTGCGACAGTTCTTCGTTTCGAGACACCACGTGATGATCGGGTGTGATAGACTCAACGTTCACATACAACGGGTGCAAAACAGTTGCGCACGCGGAACACTCGGGTTAAGCTTGACGAGCCTAGCATGTGCAGACATGGCCTCGGAACACATGAGACCGAAAGGTCGAGCATGAATCGTATAGTTGATATGATTAGCATAGGGATGCTTACCACTGAAACTATTCTCGACTCACGTGATGATCGGACTTGAGATAGTGGATTTGGATCATGTACCACTCAAATGACTAGAGAGATGTACTTTTTGAGTGGGAGTTCTTAAGTAATATGATTAATTGAACTAATTGTCATGAACATAGTCTAATGGTCTTTGCGAATTACGATGTAGCTTGCGCTATAGCTCTACTGTTTTTTTTATGTTCCTAGAGAAAATTTAGTTGAAAATTGATAGTAGCAAACTTTGCAGACTGAGTCTGTAAAACCGAGGATTGTCCTCGTTGCTGCACAGAAGGCTTATGTCCTTAATGCACCACTCGGTGTGCTGCACCTCGAGCGTCGTCTGTGGATGCTGTGAACATCCGACATACACGTTTCTGATGACTACACGATAGTTCAGTGCAAAGTACTTAATGGCTTAGAAGCAAGGCACCGAAAACGTTTTATGATGTTCTAAAGAGATGAAATTGTGATTTCATGCTTGTGCCCTTGTTAAGAGGTACGAGACCTCCAACAAGATTCTTTGACCACAAAGTAAAGGAGAAAAGCTCAATCGTTGAGCATGTGCTCAGATTGTCTGAGTACGACAATCACTTGAATCAAGTGGGAGCTAATCTTCCAGATGAGATAGTGATGGTTCTCCAAAAGTCACTGCCACCAAGCTTTGAGAGCTTCGTGATGAACTATAACATATCAAGGATAGATACAATGATCCTTGAGCGATTCGCGACGTTTGACACTGCGAAAGTAGAAATCAAGAAGGAGCATCAATAGTTGATGGTTTGGAAAACCACTAAGTTTCAAGAAAGGCGAGGGCTAGAAGGGATACTTCGTGAAACGGCAAAACAGTTGCTGCGCTAATGAAGAGACCCAAACCCAAACCCGAGACTAAGTGCTTCTGTAATAAGGGGAACAGTCACTGAGGCGGAGCAACTCTAGATACTTGGTAGATAAGAAGGCTGGCAAAAGTCGAGAGAAGTATATTTGATATACATAATGTTGATGTGTACTTTACTAGTACTCCTAGTAGCACAAGGGTATTGGATACCGGTTCGGTTGCTAAGTGATTAGTAACGCGAAGTAAAAGCTACGACATAAACGGAGACTAGCTAAAGGCGAGGTGACGATACGTGTTGGAAGTGTTTCCAAGGTTGATATGATCAAACGTCGCACGCTCCCTCTACCATCGGGATTGGTGTTGAACCTAAATAATTGTTATTTGGTGCTTGCGTTAGGCATGAACATGATTGGATCGTGTTTATTGCAATACGATTATTCATTCAAAGAGAATAATGGTTACTCTATTTGCTTGAATAATCACCTTCAATGGTTTATTGAATCTCGATTGTAGTGTTACACATTGGTGCCAAAAGATACGAGTTAATGATGATAGTACCACTTACTTGTGGCACTGCCGCTTGAGTCATGTTAGTATAAATTGCATGAAGAGGGTCCATGCTGATGGATCTTTACTCACCTGATTGCGAATCACTAGTGACATGCAAATCATACCACATGAGCAAGGCCTTGTTTTCATTGAGATGAAACAAGATAGTAACTTGTCGGAAGTGATACATTTTTGATGTATGCAGTCCAATGAGTGCTGAGGCACGCAGTGGATATCATTATGTTCTTACTTCACTGACGACTTGAGTAGATACAGGAGTATTTACTTAATGAATCACAAGTCTGAAATACTGAAAAGTTCAATTCCGTTTCAGAGTGAAGTTCGTCGTAACAAGAGGATGAACTGTCTACGATATGATCATAGAAATGAATATCTGAGTTGCGAGTTTTTGGTACACAGTTAAGACAATGTGGAAATTGTTTCACAGTTCATGCCACCTGGAACATCATAGTGTGATGATGTGTCTGAACGTCATAGCCACGCACTATTTAGTATGGTGCATGCTGTGATGTCTCTTATCGAATTACCATTATCGTTTATGGGTTATGCATTAGAGACAACCGCATTCACTTTAAATAGGGCACCGCGTATTTCCGTTGAGATGACACAGTATAGACTGAGGTTTAGAGAAATGTAAACTGTCGTTTCTTGAAAGTTTGGGGCTTCGACACTTATGTGAAAAAGTTTCAGCCTGATAAGCTCGAACCCAAAGCGGATAAATGCATCTTCATAGGATATCCAAAACAGTTGGGTACATCTCCTATCTCAGATCCGAAAGCAAAGTGTTTGTTTCTAGAAACGGATCCTTTCTCGGGGAAAGGTTTCTCTCGAAAGAATTGAGTGGGAGGGTAGTAGAACTTGATGAGGTTATTGAACCATCACTTCAACCAGTGTGTAGCAGGGCATAGGAAGTTGTTCCTGTGGCGCCTACACCAATTGAAGTGGAAGCTGATGATGGTGATCATTGAGCTTCGAATCAAGTTACTACAAACCTCGTAGGTCGACAAGGTCGCGTACTGCTGCAGAGTAGTACGGTAACCATGTCTTGGAGGTCATGTTGTTGAGCAACAGTGAACCTACGAGTTATGGAGAAAGCGATGGTGGGCCCAGATTCCGACAAATGGCTGGAAGCCATGAAATCCGAGAGAGGATCCATGTATGAAAACAAAGTGTAGACTTTGAAAGAACTACTTGATGGTCATAAGACTATTGAGTAAAGATGGATCTTTAAAAGAAGACAGACGATGATGGTGATAAGTCACTATTAAGAAAAGCTCGACTTGTCGCAAAGATGTTTTCGACAAGATCAAACAGTTGACTATGATGAGACTTTCTCACTCGTAGCGATGCTAAAGGTCTGTTAGAATTATGTTAGTTGTTGATGCATTATTTATGAAATATTGCACGTAGGATGTCAAAACATTGTTTCTCGACGGTTTCCTTGAGCAAACATTGTATGTGATACAACGAGAAGGTTTTGTCGATCCTAAAGATACTAGCAAGTATGCAAGCTCCAGTGATCCTTCAATGGACTGGTGCAAGCATCTCGGAGTTGGAATATACACTTTGATGAGATGATCAAAGTTTTTGGGTGTGTACAAGGTTTATGAGAAACTTGTATTTCCAAAGAAGTGAGTGGGAGCACTATAGAATTTCTGATAGGTATATGTGGTTGACATATTGTGGATCAGAAGTAATGTAGAATTTCTGTAAAGCATACAAGGTTGTTTGAAAGAAGTTTTCAAAGGAGTACCTGGATTACGCTACTTGAACGTTGAGCATCAAAGATCTATGGAGATAGATCGAAAACGCTTAATAGAAGTTTCAACAAGATGCATGCCTTGACAAGTTTTTGAAAGAGTTCAAAATAGAACAGCAAGGAAGGAGTTCTTGGTTGCGTTGTGAGGTGTGAATTTGAGTAAGACTCAAAACCCGACCACGGCAGAATAAAGAGAATAGACGAAGGTCGTCTTCTATGCCTTAGCCGTAGAATCTAAAGTATGCCATGCTGTGTACCGCACCTGATGTGTGCCTTGACTCAAAGTCTGTTGAGGGTACAGAGAGTGATCCATGATTGAATCACTAGCAGCGGTCAAAATTTATCCTTAGTAACTAATGGACTAAGGAATTTTTCTCGATTATGGAGGTGGTTAAAGAGTTCGTCGTAAAGAGGTTACGTTGATGCAAGCTTTGACACTAATCTGAATAACTATGAGTAGTGAAACGGATTCATATAGTAGAGTAGATATTTGGAGCATTTCTGAATAGCACGTAGTAGCAGCATCTATAAGATGACATAAAAATTTGTAAAGAACACATGGATCTGAAAGTTTCAGAACCGTTGACTGAAAACTCTCTCACGAGCAAGACGTGATCAGACCCCAGAACTATATGGGTGTTGGATTCGTTGGAATCACATGGTGATGTGAACTAGATTATTGACTCTAGTGCAAGTGGGAGACTGTTGGAAATATGTCCTAGAGGCTATAATAAATTAGTTATTATTATATTTCTTAGTTCATGATAATCGTTTATTATCCATGCTATAATTGTATTGATTGGAAACACAATACTTGTGTGGATACATAGACAAAACACTGTCCCTAGTAAGCCTCTAGTTGACTAGCTCGTTGATCAAAGATGGTCAAGGTTTCGTGGCCATAGGTAAGTGTTGTCACTTGATAACGGGATCACATCATTAGGAGAATCATGTGATGGACTAGACCCAAACTAATAGACGTAGCATGTTGATCGTGTCATTTTGTTGCTACTGTTTTCTGCGTGTCAAGTATTTATTCCTATGACCATGAGATCATATAACTCACTGACACCGGAGGAATGCTTTGTGTGTATCAAACGTCGCAACGTAACTGGGTGACTATAAAGATGCTCTACAGGTATCTCCGAAGGTGTTAGTTGAGTTAGTATGGATCAAGACTGGGATTTGTCACTCCGTGTGACGGAGAGGTATCTCGGGGCCCACTCGGTAATACAACATCACACACAAGCCTTGCAAGCAATGTAACTTAGTGTAAGTTGCGGGATCTTGTATTACGGAACGAGTAAAGAGACTTGCCGGTAAACGAGATTGAAATAGGTATGCGGATACTGACGATCGAATCTCGGGCAAGTAACATACCGAAGGACAAAGGGAATGACATACGGGATTATACGAATCCTTGGCACTGAGGTTCAAACGATAAGATCTTCGTAGAATATGTAGGATCCAATATGGGCATCCAGGTCCCGCTGTTGGATATTGACCGAGGAGTCTCTCAGGTCATGTCTACATAGTTCTCGAACCCGCAGGGTCTGCACACTTAAGGTTCGACGTTGTTTTATGCGTATTTGAGTTATATGGTTGGTTACCGAATGTTGTTCGGAGTCCCGGATGAGATCACGGACGTCACGAGGGTTTCCGGAATGGTCCGGAAACGAATATTGATATATAGGATGACCTCATTTGGTTACCGGAAGGTTTTCGTGCATTACCGGAAAAGTTTCGGGCTCATCGGTAGTGTACCGGGAGTGCCGGGAGGGGTGCCGGGGACCATCGGGAGGGGTGTCACGCCCCAAGGGGTCTCATGGGCTATGGGAAGAGATAAACCAGCCCCTAGTGGGCTGGAATAAGTTCCCACTAAGGCCCATAAGGTTTGAGAAGGAAAAAACACAAGGTGGAAAGAGTTTCCAAGTGGGAAGGTGGAATCATACTCCAAGTAGGATTGGAGTAGGACTCCTCCACCTCCAATTTCGGCCAAACCTTTAGGTTTTGAGGCTGCCTCCTCCCCTCCCTCCCACCTATATATACGGAGGTTTTAGGGCTGATTTGAGACGACTTTCTCACGGCTGCCCGACCACATACCTCCATAGTTTTTCCTCTAGATCGCGTTTCTGCGGAGCTCGGGCGGAGCCCTGCTGAGACAAGATCATCACCAACCTCCGGAGCGCCGTCACGCTGCCGGAGAACTCTTCTACCTCTCCGTCTCTCTTGCTGGATCAAGAAGGCCGAGATCATCGTCGAGTTGTACGTGTGCTGAACGCGGAGGTGCCGTCCGTTCGGTACTAGATCGTGGGACTGATCGCGGGATTGTTCGCGGGGCGGATCGAGAGACGTGAGGACGTTCCACTACATCAACCGCGTTCACTAACGCTTCTGCTGTACGATCTACAAGGGTACGTAGATCACTCATCCCCTCTCGTAGATGGACATCACCATGATAGGTCTTCGTGCGCGTAGGAAAATTATTGTTTCCCTTGCGACGTTCCCCAACAATTTTCAGCCTTACACTTTTTACTTCGTTGCACTTTCCGCCTTCAGATCTCACTTTGCAATCAATCTTGAAGGGATTGACAACCCCTTTAAAGTGTTGGGTGCAAGCTCTTTTTTGTTTGCATAGGTACTCTGGACTTGACGAGATTCTCCTACTGGATTGATACCTTGGTTCTCAAACTGAGGGAAATACTTACTGCTCCTGTGCTGCATCACCCTTTCCTCTTCAAGGGAAAAACCAACGCAAGCTCAAGAGACGATAGAAGGATCTCTTGCACCATTGCCAGGGAAGTACTTTTGTTGCTGTAGCAGAAGGATTTCTGGTGCCGTTGCCGGGGAGGATCAAGTCAAGAACTCATCCAAGTAGGTGTCGCAAACTCATCTCTTGCATTTACTTTGTTTGCCAGATGCCTCTCGTTTTCCTCTCCCCCACTTCACAATTTGCCTTTTTCGTTTGCCTTTTCGTTCGCCCTTTTTCTCGCTTGCTCTTTGTTCTCTTGTGTGCTTGCTTGCTTGCTGAAGTCACCATGAATGAAAACATCAAACTTTGTGACTTCTCGAATACTAATAATAATGATTTTATTAGTACTCCGATTGCTCCCTCCACTAGTGCGGAGTCATACGAAATCAATGCCGCTTTGCTGAATCTTGTTATTAAAGAGCAATTCTCCGGCCTTCCTAGTGAAGATGCCGCATCCCATCTCAATACCTTCATTGAGCTTTGCGATATGCAAAAGAAGAGATATGTGGATAATGATGTGATTAAATTGAAGTCTTTTCCTTTCTCGTTGCGAGATCGTGCAAAAACTTGGTTTTCCTCTTTGCCCAAAAATAGTATCGATTCTTGGGATAAGTGCAAAGATGCTTATATATCCAAGTATTTTCCGCCGGCTAAGATTATCTCTCTCTGTAATGATATCATGAATTTCAAGCAACTTGATCATGAACATGTTGCACAATCTTGGGAGAGAATGAAATTGATGATTAGAAATTGTCCCGCTCATGGCTTGAGTCTTTGGATGATTATACAAATCTGTTACGCTGGCTTGAATTTCGCTTCTAGAAATATCTTGGACTCCGCCTTAGGTGGAACGTTCATGGAAATCACGTTAGGGGAAGCCACAAAGCTCCTAGACAATATCATGACGAATTACTCTCACTGGCACACTGAAAGGTTACCTACTAGTAAGAAGGTACACGTTATAGAAGAAATTAACTCGTTGATTGGTAAGATGAATGAGTTAATGAATTTGGTTGCTAGTAGAAGTGCTCCTTTAGATCCTAATGATATGCCCTTGTCTTCTTTGATTAAGAGTAGCAACGCTAGCTTGGATTTTAATTTTGTTGGTAGGAATAATTTTGGTAACAACAATGCTTTTAGAGTAAACTATGTTCCTAGGCCTTTTCCTAGTAACTCCTCTAATAACTTTGGCAACTCCTACAACAATACTCATGGAAATTACAATAGATTACCCTCTTATCTAGAGATTAATATCAAAGAGTTCATAAACTCTCAAAAGATTTTCAATGCGTCCATAGAGAAAAAAACTACTCAAAATTGACCATTTGGCTAAGAGCGTTGATAGAATGTCTAGTGATGTTGATGCTTTGAAAGTTAGATGTGCTCCTCCCAAGATCAACATGGATTAAACTTTGAAAGCTATGCGTGTTTCCATGATTGAGAGCAAAGAAAGAACCGCCCAAATTCGTGTTAGACATGAATGGCTTAAAAAGGCGTGTTCTCGTGATAAGAATCACGAAGATCTTAAAGTGTTTGGTGTGACTCCCATTGAATCTTTATTTTCTTGTGTCAAACCTAATGATGATGGGGCTGGATATGAATCCACTTTGGTTGAAAAGTGCCCCAATGATTTGGAGTCCATCTATCTTGATGCTAAAAGCATTGAAAGTGGAGTAGAAGATATTAAAACTTTGAGTAGTAATGAAATTACTACTATGGATTTCAAGGAATTCAATTATGATAGTTGCTCCTTGATTGAATGCATTTCCTTGATGCAATTCATGTTAAACTCTCCACACACTTATAGCCAAAACAAGGCCTTTACCGATCATATCGTCGAAGCTATGATAAAATCTCTTGAAGAGAAACTTGAATTGGAAGTCTCTATCCCTAGAAAGCTTCATGATGAGTGGGAACCTACCATCAAAATCGAAATAAAAAACTATGAATGCAATGCTTTGTGTGATTTGGGTGCTAGTGTTTCCGTGATTCCAAAGTCTTTATGTGATGTTCTGGGTTTTAATGAGATTGAAGAGTGTTCTTTTAATTTGCATCTTGCTGATTCTACTGTCAAGAAACCCATGGGAAGGATCAATGATGTTCTTATTATTGCAAATAGGAACTATGTACCTGTGGATTTCATTGTGCTTGCCATTGATTGCAATCCTACATGCCCTATTATTCTTGGTAGACCTTTCCTAAGGACTATCGGTGCTATCATCGATATGAAGGAAGGGAATATTAGATTTCAATTTCCTTTAAGGAAGGGCATGGAACACTTTACTAGAAATAAAATAAGATTGCCTTATGAATCCATGATGAGGGTCAGTTATGGTTTGAGCACCAAAGACGACGATACGTGATTCTATCGCTTTTATGCCTAGCTAAGGGCGTTAAACAATAGCGCTTGTTGGGAGGCAACCCAATGAATTTATCTTTTTCTTTCTGTTTTGTTGTGTCCACACGATCATAATTCTGTTGTGATTGTGTTTTCTGTGTTTCTTTTTGTGTTTGAGCCAAGCAAAACCTTTATAACTAGTCTTGGTGATGGTTGTTTGATCCTGCAGGAAAAAGACAGAAACTTTTCGCTCACGAGATGATTTTTCATTTTTATTCAGAAAGAGATTTTGAGTTGATTCTTTTTTCTTATGGTTTGTAAGCCTTTTTCCCAGGAAGTCGTAATTGTTCAGAATTTTTGAGGTACTAGAAGTATACGAAGTATACAAATGGCTACAGACTGGTCTGTTTTTGATAGATTCTATTTTTGTTGAGTTGGTTGCTTGTTTTGATGAAACTATGGTTAGTATCGGGGGTACTAGCCATGAAAAAGTGAGAATACAGTAGCATAACACCAATATAGATAGAATTCAAGTTTGCTACAGTATCAAAAGAGGTGGTAGTTTGTTTTCTTGTGCTAATGTTATCACGAGTTTCTGTTTAAGTTTTGTGTTGTGAAGTTTTCAAGTTTTGGGTGATGTTCTCATGGACAAAGAGATAAGGAGTGGAAAGAGCTCAAGCTTGGGGATGCCCAAGGCATCCCAAGCCAAATTCAAGGACACCGAAAAGCCTAAGCTTTGGGATGCCCCGGGAAGGCATCCCCTCTTTCGTCTTCAATCCATCGGTAACATTACTTGGAGCTATATTTTTATTCACCACATGATATGTGTTTTGCTTGGAGCGTCTTGTATTGTAGGAGTATTTTCTTTTTGTTGTGTCACAATCATCCTTTCTGCACACCTTTTTGAGAGAGAGAGACATGCACTCATCGTGATTTTGCTACAATGCTCATGGTGCTTCACTTATATCTTTTGAGCTAGATAATTTTGCTCTATGTGCTTCACTTATATATTTTAGAGCACGGCGGTGCGTGACTTGGTAGTTGGCTTATGCTATGAAAGTAGTCCCAAAGGTGATAGGTACCCAAAGAGGATGCAAAAACCTCCATCTTCATGTGCATTGAGTAAAAAGAGAAGTTTTGATTCCTCTCAATTAGTTTTGAGACGTGGATTTGGTAATATTAAGAGCTATGATAGTAGGGTGTTGTGAATCTAGAAATACTTGTGTTGAAGTTAGTGATTCCCGTAGCATGCACGTATGGTGAACCGCTATGTTAGGAAGTCGGAGCATAATTGATCTATTGATTGTCATCCTTTGTGTTGAGGTCGGGATCGCGCGATGGTTAACACCTACCAACCTTTCCCCTAGGAGTATGCGTTTAGCACTTTGTTTCGATTACTAATAAAAACTTTCGCAACAAGTATGTGAGTTCTTCATGACTAATGTGAGTCCATGGTATAGATGCAATTTCACCTTCCACCTTTGCTAGCCTCTTTAGTGTCGCGCAACTTTCGCCGATGCACAAATCCAACATATGCCTTCCTCAAAACAGCCACCATACCTACCTACTATGGCATTTTCATAGCCATTCCGAGATATATTGCCATGCAACTCCCACCGTTCCATCTCATGACTTGTGACGTCACTCTCATATTGTCATTGCATGATCGTAAGATAGCTAGCGAGATGTTTCAACGTCATATGCCAAGCTAGACCATTGCACATCCCCGTACACTGCCGGAGGCATTTCCTATAGAGTCATCATCGTTCTAAGCTTTGAGATTTGAATAAGTAAAAGTATGATGATCATCATTATTAGATCATTGTCCCATGTGAGGAATAAAAAAAAGAGGCCAAAGAGCCCAAAAAAAGAGAAAAAAAGAAGAGGCCTAAGAGCCCAAATGAAAAAAAGAGAGAAAACAAGAGAAGGGACAATGCTACTATCTTTTTCCACACGTGTGCTTCATAATAGCACCATGTTCTTCATGATTGAGAGCTTCTATCTTTGTCACTACCATATTCTAGTGGGAATCTTCATTATATAACTTGGCTCATATATTCCAATGATGGGCTTCCTCAAATTGCCCTAGGTCTTCGTGAGCAAGCAAGTTGGATGCACACCCACTAGTTTTCATTTTGAGCTTTCACATACTTATAGCTCTAGTGCATCCCTTGTATGGAAATCCCTACTCATTCACATTGATATCTATTAATGGGCATCTCCATAGCCATTTGATACGCCGAGTCAATGTGACCATCTCCTCCTTTTTGTCTCACAACCATCACAACACTCTATTCCACCTATAGTGCTATATCCATGGCTCACGCTCATGTATTGCGTGATAGTTATTAAAGGTTTGAGAAAGTAAGAGTGCGAAAATAATTACTTGGCCAATACGGGGGTTGTGCATGATTTACATTAGTTGTGTGAGGATGATGGAGCATAGCCAGACTATATGATTTTGTAGGGATAACTTTCATTGGCCTTGTTGTTTTGAAAGTTCATGATTACCTTGCTAGTTTGCTTGAAGTATTATTGTTTTCATGTCAATAGGAAACTATTGTTTCGAATCTTACGGATCTGAACATTCATGTCACGTGAAAGAAGTTTCAAAGGACAACTATGCTAGGTAGCATTCCACATCAAAAATTCAGTCTTTATCACTTCCCTGCTCGAGGACGAGCAGGAGTTAAGCTTGGGGATGCTTGATACGTCTCCAACGTATCTATAATTTTTGATGGTTTCATGCTATTATCTTGTCAAACTTTGGATGTTTTGCATGCCTTTTATATATTTTTTAGGACTAACTTATTAACTCAGTGCCAAGAGCCAGTTCCTGTTTTTGCCATGTTTTTTACCCCTTTCAAAGGAGGATTTTGAGCGGAGTCCAAACGGAATGAAACTGCCAAAAAGATTTTTTTCGGAACAGAAAAAGATCGGGAAGCCGGAGAATCAGGGCAGGGGGCCACCAGGGACCCCACAAGCCCTCATGGCGCGGTCAGGGGGGCCCGCACCCCCTGGCTTGTGGGCTCCCTGAGGCTCCTTTGCCCTAGGTTTTGCGCCTTTATATTCCCTAAAATTCCATGAAAAAATCAGGAGATCATCGAAAGTACTTTTCTGCCGCCGCAAGCTTCTGTCTCCGCAAGATCCCATCTGGGGCACGTTCTGGTGCCCTACCGGAGGGGGGATTCAGATATGGAGGGCTTCTTCAGAAATACCATGACCTCTCCGATGATGCGTGAGTAGTTCACCATAGACCTACCGGTCTGCTGCGGCAACAAAAGTCCTTCTTTGGCGCTAGGAATTCTTCTTGTTACTTCTCTGGTTTGCGTCGGTTTTTTCCTTGAAGAGGAAAGGGTGATGCAGCATAGGCGCAGTAAGTATTTCCCTCAGTTTAAGAACCAAGGTATCGATCCAGAAGGAGGGTGTCGTGGGTATAAGTCTGACAGTAGATGTGTAGGGTACGAAAGGATGGGCAGAGCCTTAGATACGGCGAGGTTGTATGAGTTCAGGCCCCTCTACGGTGGAGGTAAAAGCCCTATGTCTCAGTGCTCTTGAGAGCTTAGTGTCGAGTGGAATATAGGATTGCAGTAAAAGCCAACCCCTGCACCAGTGGGGAAGGGCGGCTTATATGGAGCGTGCTGCCCTTCACAACGGCCTGGTGGGCAGGGGTGGAATAGTGGCGAATAAATGCCTACGTTACAGGTAACGTATGCCTTAAATGCTAATAATGGTGTATGAAAACGTATGACCGTTGCCCTCCTGGGAGGTTAAGATGTACAGAGTGGAATCCAGTCGGTATGTTAAATACGCTCCGATTGCTCGTCGCCGACTGGATGATGGGGGAGTCCTTAGTTCAGTCGGAACTGACTAAGGGCCTTGTCTTCTATGAAGGGTAGTCCTTGGGTAGGACCTGTAGGGCAGGCCTATGACCCTACCCTGGGACTATAACCCCATCATTAGTCCCCGAATGGATCGGGGTTGAAACGATGAAGTGATGCTTGGAGTACGGATCCGATTGGTATGGATGTGACTTTGGCGTTGTTTGCCTCGATCCATTCTATCCTTTCAACCAGTGATCTGAGTGAATATACCAGTGAAACGAACCGTCAGGGACCGAGTGCTTCCGCGGAATCTTTCGATGTGACTGGTCAAACTGACAACGGCGGATTTTCTGGGATCCTCAAATTTCGGTTGCCGCACGCTCAACGGGGATGATGACATCGCCATCGAGTAGTTTCTACCGCCTCGATTACCGTGCCTTTATCTTCTCCACTAACATCGCAGCAGCCGGTTTCTTGTTGCGCTGCCCTTGTTACTCGCATTCACCTCGCTCCTCCCGTAGCTCCCTGCACCGTCCAAGCCTCCTCCTTCCTCTCCTCCTGTGCGGATCTGTTGCCTTCACCATGACGAAGGGGCAGACGAGCAAACTCGAGTCGTAGAAGAAGAAGAGGAAGGGGGCGGCCCCTGCTCAGCGGCGACAGCGGGCACTGCCGGCAGGTTGGATCCAGGGGGATTTCCTCCCCTCCACGGTGACGGCGGACGACTTGCTGGAGCTGGTGGAGCACGGCATGATCGCCAACAAGTCGTGGAGGCTGCCGGCGGAGGGCGAGACGGAGCCGGCGCCGCATGAGGGGGAGCGCGTCCTGCTGCTCAGCCCTGTGTTCAGAGGCTTCTCCTTGCCTCCCCACCCCTTCTTTAGAGGTATTATGAATCACTTGGGGGCGCAGCTCCATCATTTTCCTCCGAACACGATAGCCCATCTTGTCGCATTCGTCACCCTTTGCGAGTGCTTTATTGGATGTCCCCCCATTGGGGGCTCTTCAAGTACTTCTTCTCCGCTAGGTCCCAAACTGTCAAAAAGCTTAGCCAGTCGGACGATAAAACCCATCTCTTCCAGCTCTGCGGGGGCCTTGGCTTCCAGAAGAAAACGAAGAGTAGCTACCCCCTCTCCAGTTGTCCGAGTCAGTTAGGAACTGGCAGTCGACCTGGTTCTATTGCCAGGACATCGCTTGTCCGAATGTTGTGACTGGGTTGCCACCCTTTAGCCTAGACCGTCTGGCTCCTCCTAGGCAGCTTGCGCTCTCAAAGGCGAGAAAGATCCAGATCCAACCTCTGGTTGACGCGCTGATAGCTGTCGTCCGCAAGGGAGTCACCAGCACAGATTTGCTGGAGACTTTTCTGGGTCGGCGCATCCAGCCGCTGCAAGCCCGACACCACGCCATGTGGCACTACGTGGGGCCTGAGGATTCCACTCGGACTCATCTAGAATGCGTGACCGGGGAGGTTGTGATAGCGTGGGTCCACGGCATCACAGGCGCATGCGACAACCCCCGAGGAGCCCGGCGGGTGAAGCCCTTCCGCGCCGATAATCCTCCTCCGAATGAGGTGATCACCTCTTGTCGAGTGCTTTCAATCTTCTTAGATTTATCGCTTTTCCTGTATCACCGCCTGACGTCTGACGTTGTCGACTGTATTTTGTGCATGAGTGGACCAACTGGTATTCTCCCGTCTCGAACGGGAATCCAGCAGAGGAAGAGGAGGGCAGCCAGGAGGGCAGTGTGGATAGCACCGAGTACGTCTCCGACAGTGGGGAGACGGAGGAGGAGACTGAAGAGGAGGAGGGGGAGGTTGGGGAGCAGAGCTCGCCACCTCCACCATCAGAGCCTCGAACTAAGCGCCGTCACGAACCCGCGGCTCCACCGGCTCCTCCAGCGGCCCCGAGTGCTCCGCCAGCCTCTCCTGTGGCTCCGAGTGCTCGGAGCGTGAAGAGGACTAGGGACGCTGCTGCTGAGCCCACAGACCAGCCGTCCAAGGTGGCCAAACCTAGCGGGCCCAAGCCTCGGAAAGCTTTGCCTCGGATGAGGATCGCTGTTCCAGTTGCCTCAGCGTAAGTGTCTTGGTCTCCCATCTTCCTTCAGTATCTAGTTGAACTCATGCTTATCCGTCGAGTGGATTTTACTCGACAGAGCTGCTACCTCCGCCACCTCTCTGCCGCGCCAAGACGATGATCCCATGGATACGGATAACACTGCCACATCTCAGCAAGGTACGTTGTCCCGACTCCGAAAGTTTGTATTATTGTTTCGCCAGTGTTGTCTTTAATCTTGCCCTTTTTCTGCAATTCCATGTTGTTCAGTTGGGCTTCCTTCGGAGGTGATTCATCTGGAGGACGACAACCGGAGGGGGTGAGGGCCAGCTTTGGTGCTTGTCCTTGAGGTTGTTCCATCTGCTGCTGCTCCCACCACGAACGTGCCGCCGACCGAGACGATGCCGCCGACTGAGACGGTGCCCCTCGCGGCGGAACCGACTGGAGCGGAGCTTGGGATGCCCAAGGAGTGTTCTGTCGTGCCGGGTCCGTCGACCATTTAGTATGATGCCCGACACCTCCCGGAAGACCAAGTGGGGGCCGCCAAGGAGGCCATGGTGCAGGTGGAGTTGATGGTGGGTGACGCCAAGGGAGCGTATGACTCCATCGCGTCTTTGTACAAGAAAAGCTTGGAACTCCGGGACGATATCCGAGTAAGTGCGCTAGTAAGTGTTTACTTTCCTCTTGTTACCCACTGGGGGTTTCAGTGATAGACTCGGATACGGTAAGATGTTTTTGGAGTGGGTTCACTCCGAGTGAACCCAGTGGGTGTAGTCCCCGAGACTTCTGTCGAGTGCATGCACCGGCAGTTGTTTTTATATGTATTTTCCATGACCTGAACAGATCAAAGCTGATCTACCCGAATGGTACCAGTGGGGCACTCCGAGTGCACCCACTGGGTGTAGTCCCGAGAGTAGTGTTACTCAGGTCGGGTAATAGTACTCTCATAAATTTGTCTATTTGTCATGTAGCTCAATAGGGCCGACCTGTTCGAGCTTCATGCCAGTGGGGTCACTCTTAGTGAACCCACTGGGTGTAGTCCTCAAGACCGCTGTCGATTGCTTGCGTCGGCAGGGGTTTGAAGAACTTTGAGCTTTGATTGTTTTCCTTGTTGAACGTGTCTGATCTTCTCTTTGCGCTTATTTGGCAGAAGACTTGCGAAATGGGATCCGCGTACAATGCTCTGAAGGCTGAGAAGATTCAGCTTGCTGCGGACTTGGAGGCGGCTGTGAATGACCAGGCTGGTGTGAAGGGGGCTCTTGCGGACCGAGAGAAGTCTTTGGAGGAGTCCCGGGAGACCAACAAGGCATTGGTAGCCGAAATTGAAAAATTGAAGAGTCAAAGAACCGAACGGATGGCTCAGCTGAATTTGATGAACAATCGGTGCATGGCGCAGGAGAAGTACGTCAGTGACTGGGCAAGGAAGATGGTTGCACTGCTCGGTGGTAAGCTTTGTGCCGAGTGCTTCTTGACTTTGTAGTTCATTCTGCGCTTACTTTCTGCTTGTCTTTGCTTTGCAGATTTTTGTCTGGACGCTGAGGCTGAAGCAGCCGACATTGAGCAGTCGGTTGTTCCGAACGTTCCACTCGGCAACGAAGCCAATCGGGACTTGCTCCGAGCGCATATTCACCTTGGCAGAGTGGGACCTTTCATTGGCCGTCTGAGAGAAGTCATCGACCGGATCGACAAGGAGCTGTGGCCCGAAGACGATTCCCGGCAAGAAATAGAAGGGTTGATGACTCGGTTGGAGGACATCCCGAGCAGAGTGCAGGCATGGAAGAAGTCTGCCGCTCATTGTGGTGCGGACGTGGCGCTATCTCTTGTCCGAGTGCACTGCAAGGAAGCTCGCGAAGAAAAGTTGAAGGTGTTGCAGGTCGCCAACACCAAGAAGCTTCGATTTGAAGATTTCATGGAGACCTTCCTCGATACAGCCACTCGCATCGCAGACGGGATCGACCTTGACACCTTTGTGGAGCGTGCCAGTCCTGGTGACCCTTGAAAAACTTTACCTCACAATTGAAAAACTTTACCTCGGTATGCCGAGTGGTATCTGTATCAAACTTTGGCCACTACTGTTGGGCGTCACATTCGTGGTTCGGTAAGCTTGATCCATACCGAGCCGACTGATCGTGGATCAAACATTGAATTCGAATCGAATATTTTGCTCTTCTTTCACAAATTGTCTTTGACACGATTTTGGCTCGTGGTTTTTGTTTGGCGTTTCTTGGTGAAGCCAATGGCAAACATGCGGAGCATGTAGTTGTAAGTTGTCTTCACATCCACATGAGCCTCAATGAGGGTTTGCCAAGTCTCCGAGTGCGCACTCGGAGCGAGCTTCTACTTAGGCGACTCTTCGTCGCGGCTAAGTCTCCGAGTGCAACTTTTATTGCACACTCGGAGCGAGTTGCTACTGATGTAGTTGTCAGTTGTCTTTACATCCACATGAGCCTCAATGAGGGTCCGCTAAGCCTCTGAGTGGATCTCGAGGATACGCTCGAAGGAAGCTTTTTACTTAAGCGATTCTGGATCGCAGCTAAGTCCCCGAGTGCGGCTTTTAGCGCGCACTCGGAACGAGTTTGTACTTAGGCTATTCTGGATCGCAGCTAAGTCCCCGAGTGCGGCTGTAAGTGTTGGAAATATGCCCTAGAGGCAATAATAAAATGGTTATTATCATATTTCCTTGTTCATGATAATCGTCTATTGTTCATGCTATAATTGTATTAACAGGAAACAGTAATACATGTGTGAATAAATAGATCACAATGTGTCCCTAGCAAGCCTCTAGTTGGCTAGCTCGTTAGTCAATAGATGATCATGGTTTCCTGATCATGGGCATTAGATGTCATTGATAACGGGATCACATCATTGGGAGAATGATGTGATGGACAAGACCCAATCCTAAGCCTAGCACTAGATCGTATTGTTCGTATGCTAATGCTTTTCTAATGTCAAGTATCTTTTCCTTCGACCGTGAGATTGTGCAACTCCCGGGTACCGTAGGAGTGCTTTGGGTGTATCAAACGTCACAACGTAACTGGGTGACTATAAAGGTGCACTACGGGTACCTCCGAAAGTGTCTGTTGGGTTGGTACGAATCGAGATCGGGATTTGTCACTCCGTGTGACGGAGAGGTATCTCTGGGCCCACTCGGTAGAACATCATCATGAGCTCAATCTGACTAAGGAGTTAGTCACACGATGACGTGCTACGGAACGAGTAAAGAGACTTACCGGTAACGAGATTGAACAAGGTATAGGTATACCGATGATCGAATCTCGGGCAAGTTCTATACCGACAGACAAAGGGAATCGTATACGGGATTGATTGCATCCTTGACATCGTGGTTCATCCGATGAGATCATCGTGGAGCAAGTGGGAGCCACCATGGGTATCCAGACCCCGCTGATGGTTATTGACCAGAGAGGTGTCTTGGTCATGTCTGCCTGTCTCCCGAACCCGTAGGGTCTACACACTTAAGGTTCGATGACGCTAGGGTTATAGGGAATTGTTACACAAGGTTACCGAAAGTTGTTCGGAGTCCCGGATGAGATCCCGGACGTCACAAGGAGCTCCGGAATGGTCCGGAGGTACAGATTGATGTTGGAATTATGCCCTAGAGGCAATAATAAATATATAGTTATTATTATAATTCCTGTATCAAGATAATAGTTTATTATCCATGCTATAATTGTATTGAATGAAGACTCATTTACATGTGTGGATACATAGACAAAACACCGTCCCTAGCATGCCTCTAGTTGGCTAGCCAGTTGATCGATGATAGTCAGTGTCTTCTGATTATGAACAAGGTGTTGTTGCTTGATAACTGGATCACGTCATTGGGAGAATCACGTGATGGACTAGACCCAAACTAATAGACGTAGCATGTTGATCGTGTCATTTTGTTGCTACTGTTTTCTGCGTGTCAAGTATTTATTCCTATGACCATGAGAACATATAACTCACTGACACCGGAGGAATGCTTTGTGTGTATCAAACGTCGCAACGTAACTGGTTGACTATAAATATGCTCTACAGGTATCTCCGAAGGTGTTAGTTGAGTTAGTATGGATCAAGACTGGGATTTGTCACTCCGTGTGACGGAGAGGTATCTCGGGGCCCACTCGGTAATACAACATCACACACAAGCCTTGCAAGCAATGTAACTTAGTGTAAGTTGCGGGATCTTGTATTACGGAACGAGTAAAGAGACTTGCCGGTAAACGAGATTGAAATAGGTATGCGGATACTGACGATCGAATCTCGAGCAAGTAACATGCCGAAGGACAAAGGGAATGACATACGGGATTATACGAATCCTTGGCACTGAGGTTCAAACGATAAGATCTTCGTAGAATATGTAGGATCCAATATGGGCATCCAGGTCCCGCTATTGGATATTGACCGAGGAGTCTCTCGGGTCATGTCTACATAGTTCTCGAACCCGCAGGGTCTGCACACTTAAGGTTCGACGTTGTTTTATGCGTATTTGAGTTATATGGTTGGTTACCGAATGTTGTTCGGAGTCCCGGATGAGATCACGGACGTCACGAGGGTTTCCGGAATGGTCCGGAAACGAAGATTGATATATAGGATGACCTCATTTGATTACCGGAAGGTTTTCGGAGTTACCGGGAATGTACCGGGAATGACGAATGGGTTCCGGGAGTTCACCGGGGGGGGGGGGGGCAACCCACCCCGGGGAAGCCCATGGGCCTTGGGGGAGACACACCAGCCCTTAGTGGGCTGGTGGGACAGCCCACAAGTGGTCTATGCGCCAAGAGAAGAAAAATCAAGAGGAAAAGAAAAAAAAAGGAGGAGGTGGGAAGGGAGGAGGACTCCCTCCCACCAAACCTAGTCCAACTCGGTTTGGGGGGGGGAGAGTCCTCCCCCTTGGCTCGGCCGACCCCCTTGAGGGTCCTTGACCCCAAGGCAAGGCCCCCTCCCTCCCACCTATATATACGGAGGTTTTAGGGCTGATTTGAGACGACTTTTCCACGGCAGCCCGACCACATACCTCCACGGTTTTTCCTGTAGATCGCGTTTCTGCGGAGCTCGGGCGGAGCCCTGCTGAGACAAGGTCATCACCAACCTCCAGAGCGCCGTCACGCTGCCGGAGAACTCTTCTACCTCTCCGTCTCTCTTGCTGGATCAAGAAGGCCGAGATCATCGTCGAGCTGTACGTGTGCTGAACGCGGAGGTGCCGTCCGTTCGGTACTAGATCGTGGGACTGATCGCGGGATTGTTCGCGGGGCGGATCGAGGGACGTGAGGACGTTCCACTACATCAACCGCGTTCTCTAACGCTTCTGCTGTACGGTCTACAAGGGTACGTAGATCACTCATCCCCTCTCGTAGATGGACATCACCATGATAGGTCTTCGTGCGCGTAGGAAAAATTTTGTTTCCCATGCGACGTTCCCCAACAGTGGCATCATGAGCTAGGTTCATGCGTAGATGTCTTCTCGAGTAGAGCACAAAAGTTTTTGTGGGCGGTGATGTGCGTTTTGCTGCCCTCCTTAGTCTTTTCTTGACTCCGCGGTATTGTTGGATTGAAGCGGCTTGGACCGACATTACTCGTACGGTTACGAGAGACTGGTTTCATCGTTACGAGTAACCCCCTTTGCTGAAAGATGACTGGCAAGTGTCGGTTTCTCCAACTTTAGTTGAATCGGATTTGACCGAGGAGGTCCTTGGATGAGGTTAAATAGCAACTCATATATCTCCGTTGTGGTGTTTGCGTAAGTAAGATGCGATCCTACTAGATACCCTTGGTCACCACGTAAAACATGCAACAACAAAATTAGAGGACGTCTAACTTGTTTTTGCAGGGTATGATTGTGATGTGATATGGCCATCGATGTGATGTGATATATTGGATGTATGAGATGATCATGCTGTAATAGAAATATCGACTTGCACGTCGATGGTACGGCAACCGGCAGGAGCCATAGGGTTGTCTTTATACTAACGTTTGTGCTTGCAGATGCGTTTACTATTTTGCTAGGATGTAGCTTTAGTAGTAATAGCATAAGTAGCACGACAACCCCGATGGCAACACGTTGATGGATGATCATGGTGTGGCGCCGGTGACAAGAAGATCGTGCCGGTGCTTTGGTGATGGAGATCAAGAAGCACGTGATGATGGCCATATCATGTCACTTATGAATTGCATGTGATGTTAATCCTTTTATGCACCTTATTTTGCTTAGAACGACGGTAGCATTATGAGGTGATATCTCACTAAAATTTCAAGACGAAATTGTGTTCTCCCCGATTGTGCACCGTTGCTACAGTTCGTCGTTTCGAGACACCACGTGATGATCGGGTGTGATAGACTCAACGTTCACATACAACGGGTGCAAAACAGTTGCGCACGCAGAACACTCGGGTTAAGCATGACGAGCCTAGCATGTGCAGACATGGCCTCGGAACACATGAGACCGAAAGGTCGATCATGAATCATATAGTTGATATGATTAGCATAGGGATGCTTACCACTGAAACTATACTCAACTCACGTGATGATCGGACTTGGGATAGTGTAAGTGGATCATGAACCACTCAAATGACTAGAGAGATGTACTTTTTGAGTGGGAGTTTAGCATATAATTTGATTAAGTTGAACTCTAATTATCTTGAACATAGTCTAAGTCCACTTTGAATATATTTGTGTTGTAGATCATGGCTCACGCGACAGTCATCCTGAATTTTAATACGTTCCTAGAGAAAGCTAAATTGAAAGATGATGGAAGCAACTTTGTAGACTAGGCTCGTAATCTTAAGCTAATCTTACAAGCTGGGAAGAAGGATTATGTCCTTAATGCTGCGCTAGGAGATGAACCACCCGCTACGGCTGATCAGGATGTTAAGAACGCTTGGTTAGCACGTAAGGAGGACTACTCAATAGTTCAATGTGCAGTCTTGTATGGCTTAGAACCGGGACTTCAACGTCGCTTTGAGCGTCATGGAGCATTTGAGATGTTCCAGGAGTTGGAGTTTATCTTTCAGAAGAACGCCCGGATCAAGAGATATGAGACCTCCGATAAATTCTATGCTTGCAAGATGGAGGAAAACTCGTCTGTCAGTGAACATGTGCTCAAAATGTCTGGGTACTCAAACCGTCTAGCTGAGCTGGGGACTGAACTCCCGCAAGAAGCTATCACTGACAGAATCCTTCAATCACTGCCGCCAAGCTATAAAGGCTTTGTGTTGAACTACAACATGCAAGGGATAAACAAGTCTCCCGGCGAGTTGTTTGCGATGCTGAAAGTCGCAGAGTCTGAACTCCGTAAAGAGCATCAAGTGTTGATGGTGAGCAAGACCACTAGTTGCAAGAGAAACGGCAAAGGCAAGAAGGGCAATTCGAAGAAGAGCGGCAAGCCTGTTGCCAATCCGCCGAAGAAACCCAAGGCTGGACCTAAGCCTGAAACAGAGTGCTTCTATTGCAAGGGTATGGGTCACTGGAAGCGCAATTGCCCCAAGTATCTGGCAGATAAGAAGGCGGGCAAAGAAAAATCAGGTATATTTGATATACATGTTATTGATGTGTACTTAACCGGCTCTCGTAGTAGTGCCTGGGTATTTGATACCGGTTCTGTTGCTCACATTTGCAACTCGAAGCAGGAACTGCGGAATAGACGAAGGCTGGCGAAAGACGAAGTGACGATGCGCGTAGGAAATGGTTCCAAGGTTGATGCAATCGCCGTCGGCACAGTGTCACTTCAGCTACCATCGGGATTAGTGATGAACTTAAATCGTTGTTATTTAGTGCCTGCGTTGAGCATGAACATTATCTCTGGATCTTGTTTATTGCGAGATGGTTACTCTTTTAAGTCTGAGAATAATGGTTGTTCTATTTCTATGAGTAATATCTTTTATGGTCATGCACCGAATGTGAGAGGATTGTTCATATTGAATCTTGATAGCGATACGCATATACATAACATTGAGACCAAAAGAGTTAGAGTAAACAATGATAGTGCCATATTTTTGTGGCACTGCCGCTTGGGTCATCTTGGTGTAAAGCGCATGAAGAAACTCCATGCTGATGGACTTTTGGAGTCACTTGACTTTGATTCACTTGACACGTGCGAACCATGCCTCATGGGCAAGATGACTAAGACTGTTCTCCGGAACAATGGAGCGTGCAAGTGACTTGTTGGAAATCATACATACCGATGTGTGTGGTCCAATGAGCGTAGAGGCACGCGGCGGATATCGTTATTTTCTCACCTTCACTGACGATTTAAGTAGATATGGTTATGTCTACTTGATGAAGCACAAGTCTGAAACATTTGAAAAGTTCAAGCAATTTCAGAGTGAAGTGGAAAATCATCGTAACAAGAAGATCAAGTTCCTACGGTCTGATCGTGGGGGTGAATATATGAGTTTCGAGTTTGGTGCTCACTTAAGACAATGTGGAATTGCTTCACAGTTAACACCGCCTGGAACACCACAGCGTAATGGTGTGTCCGAACGTCGTAATCGTACTTTGTTAGAGATGGTGCGATCTATGATGTCTCTTACTGATTTGCCGTTACCATTTTGGGGTTATGCATTAGAAACAACTGCATTCACTTTAAATAGGACACCATCAAAATCCGTTGAGACGACACCATACGAACTGTGGTATGGCAAAAGGCCAAAGTTGTCGTTTCTTAAAGTTTGGGGATGTGATGCTTATGTCAAAAAGCTTCAGCCTGAAAAGCTGGAACCCAAAGCGGAAAAGTGCGTCTTCATAGGTTACCCAAAAGAGACAGTTGGGTACACCTTCTATCTCAAATCCGAGGGTAAAGTGTTTGTTGCTAAAAACGGAGCTTTTCTCGAGAAGGAGTTTCTCTCGAGAGAATTGAGTGGGAGGAAGATAGAACTTGACGAGGTTGTCGAACCTCTCATCCCTCTAGATGGTGGTGCAGGGCAAGGGGAAACCTCTGTCGTTGCGATGCCGGTTGAGGAGGAAGTTAATGATGATGATCATGAAACTCCAGTTCAAGTTTCTGTTGAACCACGCAGGTCGACGAGATCACGCGCTGCTCCAGAGTGGTACGGTAATCCCGTCTTATCAATCATGTTGGTAGACAACAATGAACCTGCAAATTATGAAGAAGCAATGGTGGGCCCAGATTCCAACAAATGGCTAGAAGCCATGAAATCCGAGATAGGATCCATGTATGAGAAGAAAGTGTGGACTTTGGAGATACTACCTGAGGGCCGCAAGGCTATTCACAACAAATGGATCTTTAAGAAGAAGACGGACGCTGACGGTAATGTGACCGTTTATAAAGCTCGACTTGTGGCAAAGGGTTTTTCACTAGTTCCAGGAGTTGACTACGATGAGACTTTCTCACCCGTAGCGATGCTTAAGTCCGTCAGAATCATGTTAGCAATAGCTGCATTTTTGGATTATGAAATCTGGCAGATGGATGTCAAAACGGCGTTCCTTAACGGTTTCCTTAAGGAAGAATTGTATATGATGCAACCCGAAGGTTTTGTCGATCGTAAAAATGCTGACAAGGTGTGCAAGCTCCAGCGATCCATTTATGGACTGGTGCAAGCATCTCGGAGTTGGAACAAACGCTTTGATGAGGTGATCAAAGCATTTGGGTTTATACAAGTGGTTGGAGAATCTTGTATTTACAAGAAAGTGAGTGGGAGCTCTGTGGCGTTTCTAATATTATATGTGGATGACATATTACTGATTGGAAACAAAGTAGAGCTTTTGGAGAGCATAAAAGGTTACTTGAATAAAAGTTTCTCTATGAAGGACCTAGGAGAAGCTGCTTACATTCTAGGCATTAAGATCTATAGGGATAGATCGAAACGCCTGATAGGACTTTCACAAAGCACATACCTTGATAAAGTTTTGAAAAGGTTCAAAATGGAACAGTCCAAGAAAGGGTTCTTGCCAGTTTTACAAGGTACAAGATTGAGTAAGACTCAGTGCCCAGCAACTGATGAAGATAGAGAGCATATGCGCTCCGTCCCCTATGCTTCAGCCATAGGTTCTATCATGTATGCGATGCTGTGCACTAGACCGGATGTTAGCCTGGCCATAAGTATGGCAGGTAGGTTCCAGAGTAATCCAGGAGTGGATCACTGGACAGCGGTCAAGAATATCCTGAAGTACCTGAAAAGGACTAAGGAGATGTTTCTCGTATATGAAGGTGACGAAGAGCTCGCCGTAAAAGGTTACGTCGATGCAAGCTTTGACACAGATCCGGACGACTCTAAGTCGCAAACCGGATACGTATTTATTCTTAATGGGGGTGCAGTAAGCTGGTGCAGTTCCAAGCAAAGCGTCGTAGCAGATTCTACATGTGAAGCAGAGTACATGGCTGCCTCGGAGGCGGCTAAGGAGGGTGTCTGGATGAAGCAGTTCATGACGGATCTTGGAGTGGTGCCAAGCGCACTGAATCCAATAACCTTGTTCTGTGACAACACTGGTGCCATTGCCTTAGCAAAGGAACCACGGTTTCACAAGAAGACCAGACACATCAAACAACGCTTCAACCTCATCCGCGACTACGTCGAGGAAGAGGACGTAAATATATGCAAAGTGCACAGGGATCTGAATGTAGCAGACCCGCTGACTAAACCTCTTCCACGGCCAAAACATGATCGACACCAGAACTGTATGGGTGTTAGTTTATTACAATGTAATTCACATGGTGATGTGAGGGCTAGATTATTGACTCTAGTGCAAGTGGGAGACTGTTGGAATTATGCCCTAGAGACAATAATAAATATATAGTTATTATTATAATTCATGTATCAAGATAATAGTTTATTATCCATGCTATAATTGTATTGAATGAAGACTCATTTACATGTGTGGATACATAGACAAAACACCGTCCCTAGCATGCCTCTAGTTGGCTAGCCAGTTGATCGATGATAGTCAGTGTCTTCTGATTATGAACAAGGTGTTGTTGCTTGATAACTGGATCACGTCATTGGGAGAATCACGTGATGGACTAGACCCAAACTAATAGACGTAGTATGTTGATCGTGTCATTTTGTTGCTACTGTTTTCTACGTGTCAAGTATTTATTCCTATGACCATGAGATCATATAACTCACTGACACCGGAGGAATGCTTTGTGTGTATCAAACGTCGCAACGTAACTGGGTGACTATAAAGATGCTCTACAGGTATCTCCGAAGGTTAAAGTTGAGTTAGTATGGATCAAGACTGGGATTTGTCACTCCGTGTGACGGAGAGGTATCTTGGGGCCCACTCGGTAATACAACATCACACACAAGCCTTGCAAGCAATGTAACTTAGTGTAAGTTGCGGGATCTTGTATTACGGAACGAGTAAAGAGACTTGCCGGTAAACGAGATTGAAATAGGTATGCGGATACTGACGATCGAATCTCGAGCAAGTAACATGCCGAAGGACAAAGGGAATGACATACGGGATTATACGAATCCTTGGCACTGAGGTTCAAACGATAAGATCTTCGTAGAATATGTAGGATCCAATATGGGCATCCAGGTCCCGCTATTGGATATTGACCGAGGAGCCTCTCGGGTCATGTCTACATAGTTCTCGAACCCGCAGGGTCTGCACACTTAAGGTTCGACGTTGTTTTATGCGTATTTGAGTTATATGGTTGGTTACCGAATGTTGTTCGGAGTCCTGGATGAGATCACGGACGTCACGAGGGTTTCCGGAATGGTCCGGAAACGAAGATTGATATATAGGATGACCTCATTTGATTACCGGAAGGTTTTCGGAGTTACCGGGAATGTACCGGGAATGACGAATGGGTTCCGGGAGTTCACCGGGGGGGGGGGGCAACCCACCCCGGGGAAGCCCATGGGCCTTGGGGGAGACACACCAGCCCTTAGTGGGCTGGTGGGACAGCCCACAAGTGGTCTATGCGCCAAGAGAAGAAAAATCAAGAGGAAAAGAAAAAAAAAGGAGGAGGTGGGAAGGGAGGAGGACTCCCTCCCACCAAACCTAGTCCAACTCGGTTTGGGGGGGGGGGGGAGAGTCCTCCCCCTTGGCTCGGCCGACCCCCTTGAGGGTCCTTGACCCCAAGGCAAGGCCCCCTCCCTCCCACCTATATATACAGAGGTTTTAGGGCTGATTTGAGACGACTTTTCCACGGCAGCCCGACCACATACCTCCACGGTTTTTCCTCTAGATCGCGTTTCTGCGGAGCTCGGGCGGAGCCCTGCTGAGACAAGGTCATCACCAACCTCCAGAGTGCCGTCACGCTGCCGGAGAACTCCTCTACCTCTCCGTCTCTCTTGCTGGATCAAGAAGGCCGAGATCATCGTCGAGCTGTACGTGTGCTGAACGCGGAGGTGCCGTCCGTTCGGTACTAGATCGTGGGACTGATCGCGGGATTGTTCGCGGGGCGGATCGAGGGACGTGAGGACGTTCCACTACATCAACCGCGTTCTCTAACGCTTCTGTTGTACGGTCTACAAGGGTACGCACATCACTCATCCCCTCTCGTAGATGGACATCACCATGATAGGTCTTCGTGCGCGTAGGAAAATTTTTGTTTCCCATGCGACGTTCCCCAACAATTGATATATAGGACGGATGGTTTCTGATACCGGAAGTGTTTCGGGCATCACCGGTAACGTACCGGGACCACCGGGACCACCGGAGGTGGCCCCGGGGGACCACCGAAGGGGGCAACGACCCCGGGAGATAAGGTGGGCCAAGTGGGGGTGGGAACCAGCCCCTAGGTGGGCTGGTGCGCCTCCCCACTCAGCCCATTGTGCAAGGGAGAGAAAAGGGGGGGCAAACCCTAGGCCAGGTGGGCCGAAGGCCCACTAGATGGTGCGCCACCCCTTCCTCCCCCCTCTGGCCGCCGCACCTCCCATCTGGGGGGGCTGCCGCACCCCCTAGGGTGGGAACCGTAGGGGTGGCACCCCCTCTCCCCTCCCCCTATATATATCGGGCACTTTTGGCCATTGAGACACACGGTTTTTCCCTCTCTCTCGGCGCAGCCCTGCTCTTCTTCCTCCTCCTCTCCGCCGGTGCTTGGCGAAGCCCTGCCGGGAGACCTCGTCTCTCCATCGACACCACGCCGTCGTGTTGCTGGAGTTCTTCCCCAACCTCTCCCTCCTCCTTGCTGGATCAAGGTGCGGGAGATGTCACCGGGCTGCACGTGTGTTGAACGCGTAGGTGCCGTTGTTCGGCACTAGATCGGAATCGCTGCGAGTACGACTCCATCAACCGCGTTCTAGCAACGCTTCCGCTTAGCGATCTTCAAAGGTATGAAGATGCTCTTACCCCTCTCTAGTTGCTGGTCTCTCCATAGGAATATCTGAATATGCGTAGGAAAATTTTGAATTTATGCTACGTTACCCAACAGTGGCATCCGAGCCAGGTTTTCTATGCGTAGATTCTATGCACGAGTAGAACACAAAAGTTGTGGGCGATGATTTGTCAATTTGCTTACCGCTACTAGTCTTATTCTTTTCCGGCGGTATTGTGGGATGAAGCGGCCCGGACCGACTTTACACGTACGCTTACGTGAGACTGGTTCCACCGATAGACATGCACACCGTGCATAAAGGTGGCTAGCGTGTGTCTGGCTCTCCTACTCTAGTCGGATTGGATTTGATGAAAAGGGTCCTTATGAAGGGTAAATAGCTTTGGCATATCATCGTTGTGGTTGTCACGTAGGTAAGAAGGCGTTCTTGCTAGAAACCCAAATCAGCCACGTAAAACTTGCAACAACAATTAGAGGACGTCTAACTTGTTTTTGCAGGGTTTGACATGTGATGTGATATGGCCAAAGTTGTGATGTTGCATGTATGATGTATGAGATGATCATGTTATTGTAATAGGTTTCACGACTTGCATGTCGATGAGTATGACAACCGGTAGGAGCCATAGGAGTTGTCTTAATTTATTGTATGAGATGCAACGCCATGTGCTTACTACTTTTACTTCATTGCTAACAGTTAGCTATAGTAGTAGTGATAGTAGTAGTTGGCATGAAAACTTCACAGAGACACGATGATGGAGATCATGATGATGGAGATCATGGGTCACGCCAGTGACGATGATGATCATGCGATGCCTGAAGATGGAGATCAAAAGAGCAAAGATGATAATGGCCATATCATGTCACTATATGATTGCATTGTGATGTTTATCATGTTTTACATCTTATTGCTTAGAACGACGGTAGCATAATAAGATGATCCCTCTTAAAATTTCGAGAACGTATTCCCCTAAGTGTGCACCGTTGCGAAGGTCCGTTGTCTCGAAGCACCACGTGATGATCGGGTGTGATAGATTCTAACGTTCGCATACAACGGGTGTAAGCCAGATTTACACACGCGAAACACCTAGGTTGACTCGACGAGCTTAGCATGTACAGACATGACCTCGAATACAAGAGACCGAAAGGTCGAACATGAGTCGTATGGTTGAATACGATCAGCATGGAGTTGCTCACCATGGTGACTAGTCCGTCTCACGTGATGATCGGACACGGGTTAGTCAACATGGATCATGTATCACTTAGATGACTAGAGGGATGTCGATTTAAGTGGGAGTTCATACTTAATTTGATTAAATGAACTTAATTGTCATGAACTTAGTCTAAAAGTTGTCTTTATAAATATTGTAGATGTCCAACGTCAACCTCAATTTCAATGCATTCCTAGAGAAAAACAAGCTGAAAGATGATGGTAGCAACTATGCGGACTGGGTTCGCAACTTGAAGCTCATCCTTGAAGCAGCTAAAAAGGCTTATGTCCTTGATGCGCCGCTAGGTGACCCTCCCGCTCCCGCAGCAGCCCAGGACATTCTGAACGTCTGGCAAACGCGGAGTGATGACTACTCTCTGGTCAGGTGTGGCATGTTATACAGTTTAGAAACGGGGCTCCAAAGGCGTTTTGAGCAACACACGGCATATGAGATGTTCCAGGAGCTGAAGCTAGTTTTTCAAGCTCATGCCTGTGTCAAGAGATATGAAGTCTCCGACAAGTTCTTCAGCTGTAAGATGGAGGAGAACAGTTCTGTCAGTGAGCACATACTCAAAATGTCTGGGTTACACGGTCGTCTGACTTCACTTGGAGTCGAACTTCCGGATGATGCTATAATTGACAGAATCCTCCAGTCTCTCCCACCAAGCTACAAAGGCTTTGTGCTTAACTACAACATGCAAGGGATGGAGAAGACCATTCCCAAGTTGTACTCGATGCTCAAGTCTGCAGAAGTAGAAATCAAGAAAGAGCATCAAGTGTTGATGGTCAACAAGACCACTAGTTTCAAGAAAGGCAAGGGTAAGAAAAACTTCAAGAAAGACGGCAAAGCTGCTGCCGCACCCGGTAAGCCAGATGCCGGGAAGAAGAAAAAGAACGGACCCAAGCCTGAGACTGAGTGCTTCTATTGCAAGGGAAAGGGTCACTGGAAGCGGAACTGCCCCAAATACTTAGCGGACAAGAAGGTCGGCAACGTTAAAGGTATATGTGATATACATGTTATTGATGTGTACCTTACCAGCGCTCGTAGTAGCTCCTGGGTATTTGATACCGGTGGTGTTGCTCACATTTGCAACTCAAAGCAGGAACTGCGGAATAAGCGGAGACTGGCCAAGGACGAGGTGACGATGCGCGTCGGGAATGGTTCAAAGGTCGATGTGATCGCCGTCGGCACGCTACCTCTACATCTACCGTCGGGATTAGTTTTAAACCTTAATAATTGTTATTTAGTACCAGCTTTAAGTATGAACATTGTATCACGGTCTTGCTTAATGCGAGATGGCTACTCATTTAAGTCAGAGAATAATGGTTGTTCTATTTATATGAGTGATATGTTTTATGGTCATGCTCCGTTGGTGAATGGTTTATTCTCGATGAATCTCGATCATGATGTTACACATATTCATAGTGTGAGTACCAAAAGATGCAAAGTTGATAATGATAGTCCCACATACTTGTGGCACTGTCGCCTTGGTCATATCGGCGTAAGCGCATGAAGAAGCTCCATACTGATGGACTATTAGAGTCTCTTGACTTTGAATCATTTGACACATGCGAACCATGCCTCATGGGCAAGATGACTAAGACTCCATTCTCAGGAATAATGGAGAGAGCAACCGACTTATTGGAAATAATACATACTGATGTGTGTGGTCCAATGAACGTTGAAGCTCGCGGTGGTTATCGTTATGTTCTCACTCTCACCGATGATTTGAGTAGGTATGGGTATATCTACTTGATGAAGCACAAATCTGAGACGTTTGAAAGGTTCAAGGAATTTCAGGGTGAGGTTGAGAATCAACGTGACAGAAAAAATTAAATGTCTACGATCTGATCGTGGAGGAGAATATTTGAGTCATGAGTTTGGCACACACCTAAGGAAGTGTTGAATCGTTTCACAACTGACACCGCCTGGCACACCGCAGCGCAACGGAGTGTCTGAACATCGTAATCGCACTTTATTAGATATGGTACGATCTATGATGTCTCTCACCGACTTACCGCTATCGTTTTGGGGATACGCATTAGAAACTGCAGCATTCACTTTAAATAGGGCACCGTCTAAATCCGTTGAGACGACACCGTATGAACTGTGGTTTGGCAAGAAACCTAAGTTGTCGTTTCTTAAAGTTTGGGGCTGCGATGCTTATGTGAAGAAACTTCAACCAGAAAAGCTCGAACCCAAAGCGGAGAAATGCGTATTCATAGGATACCCTAAGGAAACTATTGGGTATACCTTCTATCTTAGATCCGAAGGTAAAACCTTTGTTGCCAAGAACGGATCCTTTCTAGAGAAAGATTTTCTCTCGAAAGAAGTAAGTGGGAGGAAGGTAGAACTTGATGAGGTAATTACACCCCCTCTCGAACAGGAAAGTAGCGCAGCGCGGGAAGTTGTTCCTGTGGTGCCTACACCGACTGAAGAGCAAGATAATGATGATGATCATGAAGCTTCGGATCAAGTTACTACTGAACCGCGAAGGTCCACAAGGGCACGCTCCGCACCAGAGTGGTACGGCAACCCTGTGATGGAAATCATGTTGTTAGACAACGGTGAACCTTCGAACTATGAAGAAGCAATGGCGGGCCCGGATTCCAACAAATGGCTTGAGGCTATGAAATCCGAGATAGGATCCATGTATGAGAACAAAGTATGGACTTTGGTGGACTTGCCCGATGACCGGCGAGCCATAGAAAATAAATGGATCTTCAAGAAGAAGACTGATGCAAACGGTAATGTAACCGTTTACAAAGCTCGACTTGTCGCAAAGGGTTTTCGACAAATTCAAGGAGTTGACTACGAAGAGACTTTCTCTCCCGTAGCGAAGCTGAAATTAGTTCGAATCATGTTAGCAATTGCCGCCTTTTATGATTGTGAAATTTGGCAAATGGACGTCAAAACAGCGTTCCTTAACGGGAACCTTAAGGAAGAGTTGTATATGATGCAACCAGAAGGTTTTATCGACCCTAAGGGTGCTAACAAAGTGTGCAAGCTCCAGCGCTCCATCTATGGGCTGGTGCAAGCATCTTCGGAGTTGGAACATTCGCTTTAATGAGGTGATTAAAGCGTTTGGGTTCATACAGGTTTACGGAGAAGCCTGTGTGTACAAGAAAGTGAGTGGGAGCTCTATAGCTTTCCTCATACTGTATGTGGATGACATATTATTGATGGGGAATAATATAGAGATGTTGGAGAGCATAAAGGCCTATTTGAACAAGAGTTTTTCAATGAAGGACCTTGGAGAGGCTGCATACATATTACGCATCAAGATCTATAGAGATAGATCGAGACGCCTCATAGGTCTTTCGCAAAGTACATACCTTGACAAGATATTGAAGAAGTTCAATATGGAAAACTCAAAGAAAGGGTTCTTGCCAGTTTTGCAAGGTATGAGATTGAGTAAGACTCAGTCGCCGACCACGGCAGCAGATAGAGAGAAGATGAGTTCTGTCCCCTACGCTTCAGCCGTGGGCTCTCTAATGTATGCCATGTTGTGTACCACACCTGATATAAAACTTGCCATAAGTTTGGTAGGGAGGTACCAAAGTGATCCCGGTACGGAACACTGGACAGCGGTCAAGAATATCCTTAAGTACCTGAAAAGGACTAAGGAAATGTTTCTCGTTTATGGAGGTGACGAAGAGCTCGTCGTAAAGGGTTACGTCGACGCTAGCTTCGACACAGATCCGAATGACTCTAAGTCACAGATTCAAATTGAAAAACTTTACCTCGGTATGCTGAGTGGTATCTATATCAAACTTTGGCCACTGCTGTTGGCCGTCACATTCGTGGTTCGGTGTGGATAAGCTTGATCCATACCGAGCCGACTGATCGTAGATCAAACTTTGAATTCGAATCGAATATTTTGCTCTTCTTTCGCAATTTTTTTTGACACGATTTTGGCTCGTGGTTTTTGTTTGGCGTTTCTTGGTGAAGCCAATGGAAAACATGCAGAGCATGTAGTTGTAAGTTGTCTTCACATCCACATGAGCCTCAATGAGGGTTTGCCAAGTCTCCGAGTCCGCACTCGGAGCGAGCTTCTACTTAGGCGACTCTTCCTCGCGGCTAAGTCTCCGAGTGCAACTTTTAGTGCACACTCGGAGCGAGTTGCTACTCATGTAGTTGTCAGTTGTCTTTACATCCACATGAGCCTCAATGAGGGTCCGCTAAGCCTCCGAGTGGATCTCGAGGATACGCTCGAAGGAAGCTTTTTTACTTAAGCGATTCTGGATCGCAGCTAAGTCCCCGAGTGCGGCTTTTAGCGCGCACTCGGAACGAGTTTGTACTTAGCCTATTCTGGATCGCAGCTAAGTCCCCGAGTGCGGCTGTAAGTGTTGGAAATATGCCCTAGAGGCAATAATAAAATGGTTATTATCATATTTCCTTGTTCATGATAATCGTCTATTGTTCATGCTATAATTGTATTAACAGGAAACAGTAATACATGTGTGAATAAATAGTTCACAATGTGTCCCTAGCAAGCCTCTAGTTGGCTAGCTCGTTAGTCAATAGATGATCATGGTTTCCTGATCATGGGCATTAGATGTCATTGATAACGGGATCACATCATTGGGAGAATGATGTGATGGACAAGACCCAATCCTAAGTCTGGCACTTGATCGTATTGTTCGTATGCTAATGCTTTTCTAATGTCAAGTATCTTTTCCTTCGACCGTGAGATTGTGCAACTCCCGGATACCGTAGGAGTGCTTTGGGTGTATCAAACGTCACAACATAACTGGGTGACTATAAAGGTGCACTACGGGTACCTCCGAAAGTGTCTGTTGGGTTGGTATGAATCGAGATCGGGATTTGTCACTCTGTGTGACGGAGAGGTATCTCTGGCCCACTCGGTAGAACATCATCATGAGGTCAATGTGACTAAGGAGTTAGTCACACGATGACGTGCTACGGAACGAGTAAAGAGACTTACCGGTAACGAGATTGAACAAGGTATAGGTATACCGACGATCGAATCTCGGGCAAGTTCTATACCGACAGACAAAGGGAATCGTATACGGGATTGATTGAATCCTTGACATCGTGGTTCATCCGATGAGATCATCGTGGAGCAAGTGGGAGCCACCATGGATATCTAGACCCCGCTGATGGTTATTGACCAGAGAGGTGTCTCGGTCATGTCTGCCTGTCTCCCGAACCCGTAGGGTCTACACACTTAAGGTTCGATGACGCTAGGGTTATAGGGAATTGTTATACAAGGTTACCGAAAGTTGTTCGGAGTCCCGGATGAGATCCCGGACGTCACGAGGAGCTCCGGTTTGGTCTGGAGGTAAAGATTGATATATAGGACGGATGGTTTCGGATACCGGAAGTGTTTCGGGCATCACCGGTAACGTACCGGGACCACCGGGACCACCGGAGGTGGCCCCGGGGGACCACCAAAGGGGGGCAACGACCCCGGGAGATAAGGTGGGCCAAATAGGGGTGGGAACCAGCCCCTAGGTGGGATGGTGCGCCTCCCCACTCAGCCCATTGCACAAGGGAGAGAAAAGGGGGGCAAACCCTAGGCCAGGTGGGCCTAAGGCCCACCAGATGGTGCGCCACCCCTTCCTCCCCCCTCTGGCCGCCGCACCTCCCATCTGGGGTGTCACCCCCTCTCCCCTCCCCCTATATATATCGGGCACTTTTGGCCATTGAGACACACGGTTTTTCCCTCTCTCTCGACGCAGCCCTGCTCTTCTTCCTCCTCCTCTCCGCCGGTGCTTGGCGAAGCCCTGTCGGGAGACCTCGTCTCTCCATCGACACCACGCCGTCGTGTTGCTGGAGTTCTTCCCCAACCTCTCCCTCCTCCTTGCTGGATCAAGGTGCGGGAGACGTCACCGGGCTGCACATGTGTTGAATGCGGAGGTGCCGTTGTTCGGCACTAGATCGGAATCGCTGCGAGTACGACTCCATCAACCGCGTTCTAGCAACGCTTCCGCTTAGCAATCTTCAAAGGTATGAAGATGCTATTACCCCTCTCTCGTTGCTGGTCTCTCCATAGGAAGATCTGAATATGCGTAGGAAAATTTTGAATTTATGCTACGTTACCCAACAGTAAGCTCGCACTCGGAGCGAGTTGTTACTCATGTAGTTGTCAGTTGTCTTCACATCCACATGAGCCTCAATGAGGGTCTGCTGAGCCTCCGAGTGGATCTCGAGGATACACTCGAAGGAAGCTTTTTTACTTAGGCGATTCTGGATCGCAGCTAAGTCTCCGAGTGCGGCTTTTAGCGCGCACTTGGAACGAGTTTGTACTTAGGCGATTCTGGATCGCAGCTAAGTCCCCGAGTGCGGCTGTAAGCTCGCACTCGGAGCGAGTTGTTACTCATGTACTTTTCAGTTGTCTTCATATCCACATGAGCCTCAATGAGGGTCTGCTAAGCCTCCGAGTGGATCTCGAGGATACACTCGAAGGAATCTTTTTTACTTAGGCGATTCTGGATCGCAGCTAAGTCTCCGAGTGCGGTTTTTAGCGCGCACTCGGAGCGAGTTTGTACTTAGACGATTCTGGATCGCAGCTAAGTCCCCGAGTGCGGCTTTTAGTGCGCACTCGGAGCGAGTTTTTACTTAGGCGACTCTGGGTCGCAGCTAAGTCCCCGAGTGCAGCTTTTAGTGCGCACTCGGAGCGAGTTTTTTACTTAGGCAACTCTGGGTCGCAGCTAAGTCCCCGAGTGCGACTTTTAGTGCACACTCGGAAAGAGTTTTTTACTTAGGCAACTCTGGGTCACAGCTAAGTCCCCGAGTGCGACTTTTAAGTACGCACTCGGAGCGAATTTTTTAGACCGGAGTCTGCAAACGCGGAAGAATTTTGAACCTGGAAGAAATCAATCTGCTTTGTATTACTTCAATGATACTTGTTCTTTACATTGCCTCCGTCGGCGGTCACGTGTAGAAGCGCTTCAGAAGATCTCCGTTCCATGCTCGCGGCTCGTCCGTTTCCCTGTCGAGGTTGTAGAGTCGATATGCTCCGTTGTTCAGCACCTTAGAGATGATGAATGGTCTTTCCCAGGCGGGAGCCAACTTGTGAGGTCTCTGCTGATCCACTCCGAGCACCAGGTCGTCTGCTTGGAATGTGCGACTCCTGACGTGCCGCGCGTGAAAACGCCGCAGGTCTTGTTGATAAATTGTTGAGAGTCAGTGCCATCTCGCGCTCTTCTTCCAGAAGATCCACCCCGTCTTGCCTGGCTTGCTCTGCTTCGGCTTCGGAGAAGTGTTCGACTCGTGGAGAGTTGTGAAGCAAGTCACTCGGAAGGACTGCATCTGCTCCAGAAACGAGGAAGAACGGGGATCGCCCTGTAGATCTATTTGGAGTTGTGCGGAGGCCCCACAACACCGAAGGCAGCTCGGTGACCCATGCGCCGGCGGCATGTCCAACTTCTCGCAGGAGTCGAGGCTTCAACCCTTGAAGAATAAGTCCATTCGCCTGCTCTGCTTGCCCATTTGTTTGGGGGTGCGCCATAGATGCAAAATCCACTCGGTTACCCTGGCCTGTGCAAAAACCTTTGAATCTGTCCGAGTCAAAGTTAGTGCCATTGTCGGTGATTATGCTGTGCGGAACCCCAAATCTGGCGATGATGTCTTTGACAAATTTGATGGCTGTAAGGGCATCAAGCTTCTTGATGGGCTTGGCTTCAATCCACTTGGTGAACTTGTCGACTGCTACCAGCTGATGAGTGAATCCCCCTTGGCCTGTTCTGAATGGTCTGACTGTATCTAATCCCCATACGACGAACGGCCAAACAAGAGGGATTGTCTTCAGCGCAGATGTTGGCTTGTGGGACTTGTTCGAATAGAACTGACAACTTTCGCATCGGTCGACCATATATTTTTCCATTTCATTCGCCTACAACCAAAAGAAACCAACTCTGAATGCTTTGGCGACAATTGCTCTTGAGGTGGCATGATGGCCGCAGGTTCCCGAGTGAATTTCTTCCAAGATCAATTGTCCCTCCTTAGGGGAGATGCACCGCTGAAGGACGCCTGAAACACTTTCCTTGTACAACTGGCCATCGATGACAGTGAAGGACTTCGATCTGCGGACGATCTGCCTAGCTTGGACTTTGTCTTCTGGTAACTCTTGCCTCGGGATGTACGCAATGAACGGCACAGTCCATTCGGGCGTGAGAGCAAGAATCTCCATGATCAAATCAACCACGACAGGGACCTCGACTTCAGTCGGATCTGTTGAGCTTTTCGGTTGTACTGGTTCCTCTGTAAAAGGATCTTCTTTCACCGAGGGGAGATGTAGGTGCTCGAGGCAGACATCACTCGGGACTGGTCTCCGAGTGGATCCAAGTTTTGCCAATTCATCAGCTGCTTGGTTTTTCAGTCGTGGAACATGGTGAAGTTCCAGACCTTCAAACTTCTTCTCGAGCTTCCTTACTGCATTGCAGTATGCAGTCATGGTGGGGTTCCTTACATCCCACTCCTTCATCACTTGATTAGCCACCAAATCTGAATCGCCATAGACCATCACGCGACGGACGCCGAGTGTGATCGCCATACGCAACCCGTAAAGGAGAGCTTCATACTCTGCCTCACTGTTGGAAGAATCAAAATGTATCTGCAACACATACTTGAGTTTATCACCTTTTGGCGATATGATCACTACGCCAGCACCTGAGCCATTCAACATCTTGGACCCATCGAAGAACATGGTCCAATGAGCCGAGTAGATGTGAGTCGGTTGCTGTTGTTCTACCCATTCTGCTATGAAGTCAGACAGAGCTTGAGACTTTATACCCTTCTTGGCTTCGAACTTGATGGCGCAGTATAACATCTCCATTGCCCAGTTCGCCACTCGGCCTGATGCGTCTCGATTGTGGAGGATTTCCGACAACGGAGCATCAGAAATAACAGACACTGAGTGGTCTTGGAAATAATGAGCCACCTTCTTGGCAGTCATGTAGATCCCATAAATAAGCTTTTGATAATGGGGATACCTCTTCTTGGAAGGAGTGAGGACTTCGGAGACATAATATACTGGCCGCTGAACCTTGTACGCTTTGCCTTCTTCTTCGCGTTCGACTGTGAGAACAATGCTGACGACTTGATTTGTAGCCGCGATGTACAGAAGAAGAGGTTCTTTACTGAGCGGGGCAGTAAGAACCGGCTGGGTGGAAAGCAGGGCTTTGAGGTCGTCGAATGCAATTTGGGCTTCGTCTGTCCACTCGAAAGTATCTGACTTCTTCATGAGTCGGTACAGAGGTAGCGCCTTCTCGCTGAGTCGAGCGATAAACCTGCTCAAAGCCGCTAGGCAACCTGTGAGCCTTTGAACATCATGTATTCTGACTGGCGGCTCCATTCGGACAATGGTCCCGATCTTTTCGGGGTTGACATCGATCCCTCATTCAGAAACAAAGAAACCGAGTAACTTTCCGCTGGGAATACCGAATGAACACTTGGCAGGGTTAAGCTTGATATCGTACCTACGAAGGTTGGCGAATGTTTCTGCCAAGTCAGTCAGCAGGTCGGAACCTTTGCGTGACTTGACCACGATATCGTCCATATATGCCTCCACATTTCGACCTATCTTATCAAGGGGGCATTTTTGGATCATGCGCATAAAAGTTGCTCCTGCATTCTTCAAACCGAATGGCATAGTGATGTAGCAGAAACACCCAAATGGGGTGATGAAGGCTGTTTTTAATTCATCCGGACCATACAGACGGATCTGATGATAGCCCGAATAGGCATCAAGGAATGATAAACGCTCACAGCCCGCAGTCGAATCAACAATTTTATCAATGCGGGGGAGCGGGAAATGATCTTTCGGGCAGACCTTATTGAGATGCTTGAAGTCGATGCACATACGGAGAGACTTGTCCTTCTTGGGTACCATGACAACATTGGCGAGCCACTCGGAGTGGTTTACCTCGCGAATGAAGTTGGCTGCCAAAAGTTTAGCCACCTCCTCTCCGATTGCCTTCCTTTTGTGCGCGGCGGACCGACACAAGCGTTCTCGGATGGGCCGAGCAGCAGGATCCACATGCAGTCGGTGCTCAGCCAACTCCCTGGGTACACCTGGCATGTCAGCGGGCTTCCATGCGAAAATGTCCCAGTTCTCACGGAGGAATTGGATGAGCTCGGCTTCCTATTTTGGATCAAGGGTGGTGGAGATATTCGTCGGGGCAGCAGCTCGTCCGTCGGGTGGATGCTGACTTTCTTCGTGTCTCCCGCCGACTGGAATGCGGATTCCGAAGCTGGTTTCTTCGAACGCATCAAGTCAGCGGGGTCGGCTGTCTTCTTGTACTCATCCAGCTCAAGGATAGCCATCTACTAATCGGCAATCCTCGACCCCTGCTGCAGACACTCCTCGGCTCGCTGCCGATTACCTGTGACCGTGATCACACCTTTGGGACCCGGCATCTTCAGCTTCAAATACACGTAACATGGACGGGCCATGAAACGCGCATACGCCAGACGGCCCAGAATCGCATGGTATGCACTCTGGAAGTCTACCACCTCGAATGTCAGCTTTTCCTTGCGGAAGTTCTTGTCGGAGCCGAAAACGACGTCCAACGCGATCTGGCCGAGTGACTTGGCCTTTCGTCCAGGGACGACTCCGTGGAACTGCATGCGGCTCTCGCTAAGTTTGGACATCGGAATGCCCATCCCCTTGAGAGTGTCGGTGTACATGATGTTCAAGCCGCTGCCGCCTTCCATGAGGACTTTGCGCAGTCGGACTCCTTCCACCATCGGGTCGACGACCAGAGCCTGCCTCCCTGGGGTGCGCACGTGTGCTGGATGGTCCGACTGATCAAACGTGATCGCAGTCTGAGACCATTTCAGGAACGTGGGGTTGGTTGGGGTTGCCATGTTCACCTCCCTGTTCACCAATTTCAGTCGACTCTTGCTTTCTACGTCAGCAAAAATCATCAATGTTGCATGGACTTGGGGGAACGGATCCTCCTTGTCCTCATCATCCTGCTCGTTGTCCTTTTCACTCGGCTGCCCTTCGCCGAACCCTTGGATCAGGAGGCGACATTGCCGAGTGGTGTGCTTTGGGAATATGGCGTTGCCTTCTTCGTCCATCTTCGTGTGGATTAGACATGGCTGATCCAGGATGGAATTCCCGAACTGCTTCTTCTTGGGGGTGTACTGAGCTTTCCCCTGGCCCTTGAACTTGGCATTTGTAACGGCTGCTGCCTCTCCCTGCGGATTGGATGGAGCCTTCTGCTTTTGCTTCCGATTGCTGTTCCCATCTCCGTCGACGACTGCCTTATGCTTGCCGCTACGTATGCGGTCCTCTTCTTCGCCATTTTCATAGTGTGTGGCTATCTCCATCATCTTGCTCCTAGAGATGTTGCCTGTCCGACCGAACTTCAGGTACAGATCTCTGTACTGCATGCATGCCTTGAAGGCGCAGACTGCTTGGTGTTCTGTGACATTCTCCACCATGTGGTAGAGGGTCGTCCAGCGCTGGATGAAATCGCGCAGGGGCTCATTCTTCTTCTGGACACAGTGCTGGAGCTCTACGAGACCAACAGGGCGTTTGCACGTGCCCTCGAAGGTCCTGATGAAGACTCGGGATAGATCTGCCCAGCTGTAGATGCTTGATGGTGCTTGATGGAGCCAACTGGTTCAGCCACGCTCGTGCCGAGCCTTCGAGCATCAGGGGGAGATGCTTCATGGCGACCTGGTCATCTCCGCCACCGATCTGGACCACCACTCGATAGTCGTCCAGCCATGTTTCTGGCTTGGACTCTCCTGTGAACTTGCTGATTCCTGTCGCCAATCGGAAGTTGGGAGGGATGTCAGCCGAACGGATGGCCGGACTGAAGCACTCGGGACCAGAGACGACGGTCCTGCTTCCACTCGAACGGTCTCTATCGTGACCATCACGGTGGGCTCGACTCCTGTCGACCTTCCTCTGGGCGATGTACCCTCTTGCGTCGGGCCTTGGATCATAAGCGTCACCGACCGAACGCCGATCATCATGATGTCGGGGCCCGTAAGGCCCACCCCGCGGAGGGGTGCGTGAACGGCGACGATCTTCAGGGTTCATGGAACGGATGCCCCCTCCGCGTCGCTGATGAGAGTCGCGGCTGAAAACCGACCGATGCGTGTTCGCATGAACAGAACTGTTGTGGATCCTGTTGTGTGACTGGGAGACCTCCGAATTCTGCTGCTGCACCGTATGCAACATGACGCGGATCTGCTCGATCCCCCTACCAGCCTCTGAATCAGTCGGTTGGAGGGAATCGGCTATCTTGGCGGCGGCAGCCAGGTTGAGGACGGGTGTGCGGAACACCTCGATGTTGCTCTAACGAGTGCGCCGACTGGCAGAACGACGGTGTTGACGACGAGTGCCGGATGATTCGCCGACCTCATGCCCGTACCGACCAGTTCGGAGGGGACTTTCATGGGAATCAGCCATGAGAACTTCGGCTGCAGGCCCGCGACCCAAGTACTCGGAAGGCAACTCAGTCGGAACTGAGTCCAAGCACTGGGACGGCGGCGCGACCACAACCGACTCGAGGATCGCCACTTGAGAGGACAAGTTCTGTCGCACCTAGGCGTTTCGCACCCAACGCTGGAGCCGCGGACGGCGGGACCGCTTGTTGCGGCACGCGACGGGGGCGAAGATCGACACCGGGGCCGATTGCTGGAGAAGAAGGACGCCGCGGGCACCGGCACGGAAGTGCGTAGCCCCGCGACTGGGGAACGCCTCGACGTCGAGAGGCGCATCCCGAAGCCATGCCGAATCGTCGATGATGAAGGAGAGAGGGCCGAAGAGGATCTCACGACCCATGCACAAATCTCCGCCGGACGACATGATGAAAAGATGAAGTTGCAAACTCGCCGAAAGTCGCTTAGACGCCTGCCCCACGGTGGGTGCCAACTGTCATGGGTATAAGCCTGACAGTAGATGTGCAGGGTACGAAAGGATGGGCAGAGCCTTAGTTACGGTGAGGTTGTATGAGTTCAGGCCCCTCTACGGTGGAGGTAAAAGCCCTACGTCTCAGTGCTCTTGAGAGCTTAGTGTCGAGTGGAATATAGGATTACAGTAAAAGCCAACCCATGCACCAGTGGGGAAGGGCGGCTTATATAGAGTGCGCTGCCCTTCACAACGGCCCGGTGGACACGGGTGGAATAGTGGCGAATAAATGCCTACGTTACAGGTAACGTATGCCTTAAATGCTAATAATGGTGTATGAAAACGTATGACCATTGCCCTCCTGGGAGGTTACGATGTACAGAGTGGAATCCAGTCGGTACGTTAAATACGCTCCGAATGCTCGTCGCCGACTGGATGATGGGGGAGTCCTTAGTTCAGTCGGAACTGACTAAGGGCCTTGTCTTCTATGAAGGGTAGTCCTTGGGTAGGACCTATAGGGTAGGCCTATGACCCTACCCTGGGACTATAACCCCATCAGAGGGCCTCGTCAAGTCCAGAGTACCTGCGCAAACAAAAACAAGCTTGCACCCAACGCTTCAAAGGGGTTGTCAATCCCTTCAAGATTGTTTGCAAAGTGAGATCTGAAGGCGGAAAGTGCAACGAAGTAAAAAGTGTAAGGCTGAAAATATGGTGTGGAGTAGACCCTGGGGGCCATAGTGTTCACTAGAGGCTTCTCTCATAATAGCAAATATCATGGTGGGTGAACAAATTACTGTCGAGCAATTAATAGAACCGCGCAAAGTCATGACGATATCTAAGGCAATGATCATACATATAGGCATCGCGTCCGAGACAAGTAGACCGATACTTTCTGCATCTACTACTATTACTCCACACATAGACCGCTATCCAGCATGCATCTAGTGTATTGAGTTCATGACGAACAAAGTAACGCCTTAAGCAAGATGACATGGGCAGGTGGGAGCTTGACAGGCGGCCAGCGACCGACGACGGCGGGAGGGGGCAGGGCAGAACCCTAGTCGCCTGTCGCAGGAGTGAGCCCTCGCGCTCGATTCTTTTCGCTCTTCCCGGCTCAAAAAACCCTGATCTACCAGCTTCCGTATCACTTGCCACTTGAATATATTTATTCATCTCGGTTCTACTAGTTACCTCGATAGTAGAGCCGAGCCGGTCCCTCCCCCTCCTCTCCCCGAGGCGCTCCCACGGGCGCCCCCGAGAGGAACCCTAGCGCCCCCCGCCCCCTCTCCCCTGTCCCTCCCCGCTCATCGCCCCGGGGGGCATCGCCGACCGAAGGCCGCGTGGCGTTAGCGGTGACGGGGTGCTTTCTCGTGTGCATAGATGGGGGGCTTCATGGGGCGCCTCCCCTCTGCCCTGTGGCGTCGGGCGTTGGGCCGACCCTGCCCCGCCTCCCTCCCTTCTCTCGACGCTTGGTGGCCACCGGCGCCGCCCCTCCCCTCTATCGAGCGCGGCTCGGGGCTCCGTGTCCTGGGGCGGGCTGGTGGACGATCTCGCTTCCTGTCATGTTCAGGTTGGAGGTGGTTAGTGGGGGTGTGGGTCTGGGATCCCCTGCTCAGATCCGGTGGATGGTGTTGGTATGCGATGGTTGGGGTGGCCGGCGGCCCTCATAAGGTAGTGGTGATGTGGCTGGTATCATCGCTACTCCGGTGCGGGATGGCGGAGCTTCGGGTGGATCTGGCCAGGGCGTTGGTGCTGTGGTGGTAGCAGATCGGCTGCGGCGACGGCTAGCTTATCCTAGCATCGGCTCGTCTGTAGGCGGTCTATGTCGGCCTTCAACCCCTTCCCTTGTCGTTCGGCCTTTTCTTTCGTCGAAGGGCTGGCCCTCTCCCAACTGCGGTCCATCGCTCGTCTCACGCCCCGTGCAGCAGGACCGAGGTCGTCTCGCGCATCGTGCGGCTAAATCGAGCTCGTCTCGCGTATGGTGTAGCAGGACTGACCTCGTCCCCCTGATGTTGCAGCAGGATCGAGCTCGTCTCGTGCTCCGGGCTACAGGACGGGTCGATGGAGGCCAGCGCTGGCCGACCTAATGGGTCTCGGCGCTGGGGGTTTCCCAGGGGTGCGAAAGGTGGGACATTTCGCCCGTCTCTTTGGTTGGGAGTTGCGGCGTGTCTCTAGTGAGGTGGTGTCGAGACGTCTTGGATGTCGGGGTGGTGGCTCTAGTGGCGGTAGCGTGGTGCTCTTTGGCGGAGGCCGTGACTTAGTGCTGCCCGGTGGCCATGGTCGTGTGGGCGACGTGGTAGCCGAGGTGTGGCGTTCGGTGACGGTGAGTGTTGGCTGGGGTGAAAACCTGTTCTATCTTCGATGGATCGGCGGCGGCGAAGATCGTTCCCTTCTTGAATGCATTGTCGCAGCTATCAGTGCCCGTCGTGTGGCTTCAGGGGAAACTCTGATTCTTAAATCGGGCGGCGGCGGCGTTACGGCATCGTAACCTTCCTGAAGGTGTCGCCTTCGAGCCGAGAGTTCACCGTAGGCGGCTTCATCTCTTCACGGTGGCGTGTTTACGGTTGAAATCCCTGGTTACCCTCATAGTGCTAGGGTGATGTTGCTGCGCTCAGCGCCTTTGTATCCTGCCTTGGATGTGTGTGCTGTGGTGAAACGCGTTTGTATCGGATTGATGACGATCGATGCTTTATATACCTTTTAAGAGAGACTTACAAGAAATTAAGACAGTTATTAGCTTGTGTAAATTACCTTTTAAAACTTTCAATGTTGGTGATTGGACCAAATTCTTCTTGTGCACTAGCAAAGGCGACGTGATTCACCGACAACGTTGTATTATATATCAGTAGTAGCTAGCACCACATGGATTTTGGCAGCCACCACACTTCCCATCTCGAAAGTAACAAGCTGTAGTGCACGACTAAAAGTTAAACAAAAATTGGCAGGTGCCCGCTGAAGAGAGAGCATATATACAACTTAACACACCCCAAGAGTTAACCAATGTATCAATTAAGAAAAATGAGACGCACATACAACACTTAATAACCAGATATTCTTGTGTATTAGCAAAAGTTTCATGATTCACCAGCAGCAACGTATTATCAATAGTAGCTGGTGCCATAGGGATTTCCGCACGAAGCTCAATTCCCATTTCAAAAGTATCAACCGGTTCTGCAGAGTAAGAAATAAAAAATGTCACCTGCCTTTGTGTAGAGAGAGTTTATTTACAACGCAACACACCACAAGAAATAACCAAAGTAGAATAATATGCACATATATGCCAGTCAAAATGGCACCAGGATGCGGTGTCACTAATAATGTCGTATCAGTCAGTAGGCGGTGTCGCGGCTCTTAAAATTCTCTGCATTTTCTTAGTACAAGAAAATTATCTGTAAGTTCATTTTCTGCCTTTCCAACAAACCTCTTGGGCCTTCGTATGAGTAACAGTTGCCGTAGGGCTAATTTTCACAGCAGACTCATTTTAACCCAGAAGATATGTTTAACAATCCGCAAAACAGGCACCGGGCACGACGGAGTGTTTTTCCCGATGCTTGCTTAAAATACTTGTACACCTTTGTTTACTTAATGTATGGAGATTGAAGACGCTTGTAGTGCTTTAGTTTACATATATAGGTTAATTAAGCATGACACGGTACTCTAAGCCGCATCTGAGTATTTTTCTCCCCTCCCAAGGTCCCATCTCAGTCTTTGCTTGCTTAAAATATGTTTCTTATATTTTATCGTACTTGTTGTATTTTGGATTGCGTCAAGTTTTAAGATTCTGTCCATATGTACTCCCTTGCAATTAGTCACTTTCGAGCATCCATTTCAGTACAAAAATGTTGGAAGATTGATCAAAGTCTAGAAACACTTTTTAGAAACACCGAGAGTGACAAACGCCCCCATCGTGTTTCTTATTTTTAATTTGCTCCTCTACTCATCAAGATATCGTCCACTCCTTGCTACTATTGAGTTTTCTTGTCACTCCCTCTTTTTCCTTCTCCTCATTACTATTTTGCCTTGAAGCTCCCCGTGTTTATGTTCCTACACCAGTCCTGATCAGAGGGCTCATGATTCTTTTTAATTCGGTGAAATTGTTGCTTTGGATGACTAGCGTGTAAGACTTATGTGAGTTCATTCATCCTGTGTTTGCCTTGAGTGAATGCAAAGTTAAAGTAAACTGATGCAACGCTAACTGCTTGGATGATTAGGCAAAAAGGCATGAAATATTTAATGTTGATCAATTCAACTAATATAAGAGCTTTTATGTCAAACGGGCAGTTGGGCACGGGTCGAAAGTGTGCCAAACTGTCAGGTTCAACTAATGGACACTGTTGGCTGCTAACTGGATCGAGGAGGTGAAGAAACGGGAGATAACTTCAACAATTTCACAGCATGTGACCGGGCATGACAGTGTGTTTGCTGATGCTTAAAAGCCTATGAACACGCACGGCAGCAGTGGAGAAGAACTATAGAGGCATCTTATGAATGTACATGGAGATTGACGATGCATGTAGTGCTTTCGCATTACCATGAACCCCCGACAAGCACAGTACTGTAAGCCGACCGCATTTGGTGCAATTTTTCTCCCCTCCCAATCTCAACCTTGGTTATTTGGCAAGCTGATCCAGCTTGAACATTTCATTTCTAAAGTGATATGACAGGAAAAAGTGTTATGCATGAAAGTGTGCTTTTAATTCCTTGCTTCCCTGCAATCGCTTGATGTAAGAAAAAGAGGAAAGTCCACATTTCAACCCTCAACTAACCACGTGGTTTGATTTTCAACCCTGAACTCTAAAAAAATCAGATTCGACCCTTAACTTGTCACAGGGTCTAGATTACAATCCTTGACTCAGTTTCGGGTTGGTCAAGCGGTTTTGACCGAGTCAAAGCTGACTAGGCAGCCCAGTCAGCATGCTACACACACATCAATCCAATCCTATCCCCAACAGTAGGTCGGCTAGGGTTAGCAGCATCAACAATAGGTCGGCTAGGGTTAGCAGCAGCAGCTAGCCAACGGCGCCACCACCAACAGCTTGCCGGCGGGGGCGACAGAAGCAGCAGGAGCTAGTCAGCGGCAACAACAAGTAGCAACAAGGCGCTAGGGTTAGCAGCAGTAGAAGCCTAACGGGAAGAGAGTGAGTAAAGAGAGAAGTACCTACCGGAGGTGTGGCGGCGCCGCCCATTGCCGGCAGTGGAGTTGGTGGGCACAGGCGGCAGCGTTCCTCACAACTAAGGCGGCGGCGGGGTGGACTGGGTCGGGTGTGACTGTGAATGAAACAGAGAGATGGGGATTGGGTTTGATTTGATGTGTGCGTGGCTTACTGACTGGGCTGTCCAGTCAGCTTTGACTGGGTCAAAACCGCTTGACCAGCTGGAAACTAAGTCGAGGGTTGTCATCTGGACCCTGTGACAAGTTGAGGGTTGAATCCGACCGGTTTTGAAGTTCATGGTTGAGAATCAAACCACGTGGTTAGTTGAGGGTAGAAATGTGGACTTTTCTCGAAGAAAAACTGTCATTTGGTGTTGGCAAATTGTGGCACGAAAACCTTTCTGTATCATTTATACACTAAGTTGATTCAACCATTTGACATCTTTAATTTACAGAGTCACACTTCCACAATCCATATAAAATCTATAGATGGCTGCATGCATCGATTGATGCGAAGCCGGAGGTTTAACCTCCTTTTTTCAAAAATAAATCTATACTTATACTAATTCTAGACTCCTTAGAAATTACCACGTTAATTAGATTTTACTAGCCAAAAAACAGTTTTCTCAGATCGTGTAAACAGAAGAAAAAAAATCCCATGTCAAAAAAGCTTCACGTCCCTCCACCCAATAAACAGATGCTTGTCCTGCACAGCCTCTTCCAAAACTAAAACAGAGTGGCATCGTATCTATACAACTGTAGATCCGTTTCTAATTTCTCAACCCTACCTCTATGTACTTCTAATCAGAGATGTCTCCATGACGCTCACAATGCTCCAACCCAGGCTTTCTAATGTCTTGGTCGTGTCCTCCATCGGATCTTCAATGTGCTATCAACTCTCGCCATAGCCAATACAGGCCAATACAGCAGCACCTACAATCACACGTAATTTTCAGGCACTAGCTAGGCAATGGTTTTCTCCTCCCACACATCTCCAGATTTTTCATGGCGACCAAGGTGGAATGCATGGTCCGATTGGAGAAGAATCCCATGTTTGATGGAATATACACTAGCTAGCAATGGTTTTCTCCTCCCACACATCTCCAGATTTTTCATGGCGACCATGGTGGAATGCATGGTCCGATTGGAGAAGAATCCCATGTTTGATGGAATATACACTGGCTAGCTATGGTTTTCTCCTCCCACGCATCTCCAGATTTTTCATGGTGACCAAGTGGCATGCATGGTCCGATTGCAGAAGAATCCCATGTTTGATGGAATATAGGTTAGATGGGTTTCCTCTCCTGTTTTGTTTGTGTTGACACTAAGTTGGGTGGTACATGCCTTTACCCTATCCCCCTAAGATTGGATGGAACACATCCGATGTACTCCCTCCGTCCGGTGAAGAGTGTACGTTTGGCCTTACAATTTTTCCACAAAAGAGTGTATTTTATCTTTCGAATGCACTTTAAAATAGAAAAAACGCTTCTTTCTTATCACACGGTAATCAAGAACAATAACATTTTACACATAGTCTTCTTAATTTTTACATGCGGTTAGTTCACTGGGGTTGGGTAATTAAAGAGGAGATGATGGCTTGCACCTTTCCAATGCATTTTTTACTCCACTTCATAATTTGTCCTAAAATGTCAGTATGTAAAATTTTCACCGGACGGAGGGAGTATTTTTGTTAGGCAAGAATTTACATTCAGGCTAACCTCTATAGGACAGAAATTTTGGCCATACGTACTGTCATTAGGTGTGATAACTAAAATTTGTATGAAGAAACGATATGTTGTAGTTGTCCTGCTGCAATAAAATCCATGATTCTATTGTCGATGTTTCAAATGACACTTGCTGTACATATCTAGAACAACCCTGCAGTGCAAACCATAGTTTTGTGATTTCTATGGTGTTCTGGTGGTGATAATTTTACCATAAATTTCCACTTAATCAAACAATCCAATCATTGGATAGACAAGAAAAACATAGAAAGATAACTCAATTTGGTCTTAATTTACTGCAGTTCCAGACATAAAAAACCATTCCCTGGTAAATGCATCATAATCTTGAATTAAAACTATGTTTAACGTGAGAGGAAATAACATTATTGCTATGATACCGATGGTTAATGTTAGGTATAATAGTTGGATTGCATTTTGTTGCCCATCGTGTCCTTCTTAAAAGATTAATATTCTCAAAAACATAGATTGCTAAGTTTGTACAAGCTCTCCCCTAACAACTTCTTTGAGAACTGTTAGTTATGCTTTGTTTAACAAACTTGCATCCTGTTGCAACTAAAGAGTGAATAAATTACAAGGTATCTTGCTGTAGTATATATACATAGTACGGTGATCATATTTCTCTTTTCATTCCTTCATCTGCTTGAAATTAGCCGATGTAATATGTTCCCATAACATAAACCCTTAACACTGAGGAAAGACCAAAATTAATTTTGTGCGTATGCCGTGTAATTTACATTCCTAAAAGAACAAAACAAGTATAAAAATATATGAAAGGAACATAACGACAAGTATAGAAAGACAATGCTCATAAAATATAGATTTCAAACCACCTTTTGCCGAGTCAAACATAATATGGAAAATAAATACCAGTTAAGATTCTAGAATTCTCCCAGATGACTCATGTATATTCACCACTGAACGACATCCTCCACCCATCTGATTTGCAACATGATAAAGATGGACACAACAACATAGAGTTCCAAAAGTAGCTTTGTTTCCAAAAGTACTATCCTATTCAATCTTATGCTCATATAGAGAGAGAAGATTGGATTTGGAATCCACTGAAACATCTTCCGTAAGTAAGATCTTCAAATGGCTTTCTAGAATTGGCCACACTATCGAGCAAGAAGAAGTGGACCTACATAGGCGAATTAAAATGCAGACTGAGATGGACTGATATAACAATCCGATCGATATAAACGGAAAACTCAGCAAAGGATATGACACCTATTTTAGCCCCTGGAGAAAATAGCAAGTAAACTTCCCATGATAAAAATATATTAATGTTTTCAGCATATCCTAGAGTTCGGCCACATTTCAAATAGTACACTAAATCTAACTTTTATATGCAAGTTTACCTGCTGTGAACAATTCTAACACCGAATATCTAAATCGATTGGTGTGTGTGCTGCCACAAACGGGTAAACGAAAAACAGTGGCATGCCATAAATAAATAAATAAATATTTGGCCCTGAAATAAAATGGTAAAGTAACTGCAAAGCCGTCAATTAATATCATCTTAATTATATTCATTATTTAAATTTGTATAAAGTTAGTATTGTGAATATACTAGCCCGTGCGAATGCACGGGTTGACGACTAGTAAATATAAAATCTGTAGAATCTTTGATATGGACGTCCTATAGACTTTAAACATCATCAACCAGTTCTTTCGTGAAAAACAAGAGCTTGGGAAATCCGGAGTCACACTTTCACTCCTTTTTTGTTTGATCGCTCACTCCATCATGGATCGACCTCTTTAATTAAGACATACCAGGGACTTGAGACGCGGGAGAGATCCCTCTTGGATTTCCATCTCAGTTATCACTTTTACCATGATGCATAGGGAAGTTGAGTTGCGATCGGCTTCAGGAGCTCCTTCCGAAGCGCCATGACCATAACAGCTACCCTAGTTAGCAGCAATGGCTGGATCAAGGCCAGGCCAGGAGATGGGTACAGCTTTATTAGCAAAAGCTGATGAAGCCAACATACCCCTCCGTTTCAAAATATAAGTCTTTTTAGAGATTTTACTAGTGGACTACATACGAATGTATATAGACATATTTTAAAGTATAGATTAATTAATTTTGCTTTGTATATAGTCACTTAATGAAATCTCTTAAAGACTTATATTTAGGAACGAAGGAGGGAGTAGATTATAATATCGAAAGAACGAAACATCTAGTCGAGAGTACAATTTAAATTATACATCCCCGAGTCGAGTCATGAGCCAAACCGGCCCTGCGGATTACTATATTTATTATCCTCTTGCAGTTGTACAGTCTACTAAGAATCTCTTTATTTCTTAGCCTCGTGCAGTGCAGTCCACTCCATCGAGAATCTCTTTAATTTTTTTATTCTAGCATCTGTTTGCGTTAATTAATTGCATTCCCCCAAATACTCTGTCCCCCTGCTTCTCACATGCCCCGATCTGATGCAGGCTACCTTTGGCAGAGCTAGCTGTGAGAAGAGTGGGATCTGATTAATTCTTGATTGATTGATGCTGCGAGAGTTGAAGGAGGAGGTGCAGATCAAACCTCTCCTTGAGCAGCAGGTGGAGGTACCATCTCCTCCTAAGCACGAGGAAGATGAGGAGGAGGAGGCCGAGGAATTTCCTCAAGTGGACAACATCGCCTTCTCTGATCCAGGTCCTTCTACCAGAGGTTAGCCCAAGATGAGGCTCATCTCACTTGACTTGCTAATGACTGCTTACAGCTAAAAAGGATGTACTATTATTAATTGCTTACAGTTTCTCCTGCAAAATGAAAAATGAGGACACAGCTTCTAATCTCTCCCCTTCTTATATATGGTGTTTACTTGATGTAAGGATGGTCTTTACCTTCTAATCTCTCCCCTTGTGGTCTTGATGTAACGCACATTATTTGTTGATTAGTTTTACCTTTGCTTGTGTATGTTTAGATGTTTCGATCCGAGACAGAGAGATTGGGGCCCCAATCAGTGCTTCAATGGGCGCCATGAGACCCCTTGTTGGGAAGCTGGATATGCTGCTGCAAGCTCCTCTTTTACAACGATGCTCCAACTCCAAGAGGTTCAAGAGGGTCGAGGACGGGATAGGCCTCCTCAAAGATGACGTTCAAAAGATGGGCTCCTACCTTGATCAGCTGTCAGAGGTGGAGGACCCTCCCCTGGCGGCCAATTGCTGGATGAATGAGGCACGTAATCTGTCTTATGACATGGAGGATTACATTGACAGCTTAATATTTGTGGGGCCTGAGAATCCATCCCTTGTTCCCAACAACATCAAGACCACAAGGTCCAACCTCAAATTCAGATTCTGCCTCAAATTCTTGGTTTATGCCAAGACTCCCAAGACTCAGGTTGTTAGCATTGCGGAAACGCTATCAGAATTCAGGATGTATGTCCTTGAGGCAATTGAACGGCACCAGAGATACAATCTCCTTTCTTACAGCACGTTGAAGCGTAGGCTTGTGCCCGTTGGCCCTACGCTGCCAATTCCAACACAGTATGATGAAGAAGCATCGCACATCGTGATCGATGGCTGGATGAGTAAGTTTATCAATTCATTGGTGGATGACGTTGGGGCGGATCAGCAGCTCAAGGTGGTATCTATTCTTGGACCTTCATGTCTGGGTAAAACTACACTTGCCAACGTGTTGTACAGCAGAATTGGGAAGCAATATCATTGTTGTGCTTTCGTTCGGGTGTCGAAGAAACCCGATATGAAGAGGATTTTCTGTGACATTTTCTCGCAACTCCAGCTTCCGGACCACCCATGGGATTTTAGGGAGACTGACCTCATTGATAGTATCAAGAAATACCTACAAAACAAAAGGTACTACTGTTTTTCCTTCTACGGAATGTCGCCATAAAACCCTAATTAGTATGCCCCCTCAATTTTGGCATGTTGCAGGTATCTGATTATTATTGATGATTTGTGGGAAACATCAGTATGGGATTTAATTAATCAAGCTTTCCCCAAGGGTAGTCAAGGCAGCAGAATAGTAACAACTACACAGATTGAAAACGTAGCAATAGCTTGCTGTTGTTATCAGTCGGAGCATGTCTTTGAAATGCAACCTCTGGATGATGATCACTCAAAAAAGCTATTTTTTAACAGACTCTTTGGCTCTGAAAGTGATTGTCCTGATGAACTGAAACAAGTTTGTGATGAAATTACTGAAATATGTGATGGTTTGCCGCTAGCCACAATCTGCATAGCTAGTCTTCTACGAAGCCAGCCTGTCATGTCAAATGATCTCTTCACATACATCCATCAGTCTTTAATCTCTTGTTTCTCTGCAGTGCCTACTTCTGAAAGAACTAGACAAGCACTGAATCTGAGCTACAATAATCTTCCTCGTTACTTGAAGACATGCCTGCTCTACCTTAATATGTACCCAGAGGGCTACACATTCTTAAAGGACGATTTGGTGAAGCAATGGGTGGCCGAAGGTCTGATTTATGCAATAGAAGGGCAAGACATCGAGAAAGTTGCAGAAAGCTATCTCTATCAACTTATTGGAAGAAGCTTCATCCAGCCGATATCTGTCAGCTACAACAAGGAGGTGTTGTCCTGTCAAGTGCATGGCATGATACATGACCTTATTGCGCACAAGTCTGCAGAAGAGAATTTCATCGTGGCAATAGACTATAGATGTCGAAAGAATGTGTCACTTTCTCACAAAGTCCGTCGACTCTCGCTTGTCTTTGGGGACGCAAGGTATGCCAAGACACCAACAAACATCAGAAACTCGCAAGTTCGGTCAGTTCGATTTTCTGGATTGCTTGAGTCTATGCCTTGTCTTACAGAATTTAAACTTGTTCGTGTCCTAAACCTTCAACTATCTGGTCAAGGCTGCCATGATGATGATATAGCAGACCTCACTGGGATTTCAGAAATGTTTCAACTGAGATATTTGAAGATTGCATGTGATGTCTGCGTCAAACTACCGAGCCATGTGCTACAGTACCTGGGAACACTGGATATTACAGATGCAAGACTTGCTCCTGTTCCATGGGATGTCAATTTCCCACGCTTGCTGCACCTGCACCTGAGTCTTCCTGTCCAGAGAGATCTCCTGGATGGGATAGACAGAATAAGGTCCCCCAGTTTAATGAGCATTGGCAAGCTAAACAACCTGCAGGAGCTTCATCTTACCATTTCTTCACTGTCTACTTTCCAGCATGTGGCGAAAAACATAGAAGCTCTGGGTTCTTTACTCGGAGGTCATGGCAACCTGAAAACTATCGCAGTGGCTCATGCCTCATCGGTTATAAATACCGCAGCTTCAAAATCAAACATTTTATGGGATTGCATGGAACCTCCCCCCCTTCTCCAGAGATTTGAATTCTCCCCGCACAGCAGCTGCATTTTCTCACAGGTACCTCTGTGGGTTGGTAAACTTGGCAACCTATGCATTTTGAAGATTGCAGTGAGGGAACTGATGATGAATTCTGTCGATATTCTCAGAGGATTGCCTGCCCTGACTGCTCTATCGCTGTATGTGCAAACGCCGCCTGATGACAATATCATCTTTGATACGGCTGGGTTCTCAGTTCTCAAGTACTTCAAGTTTACATTCATGCGAGGTATAGCTTGCGTAAAATTTGAGGCGGATGCAATGCCTAATCTCTGGAAGCTCAAGCTAGTTTTCAATATAATCCCCCCAATGGACCAACAACTTATTCTCTGTTCAAACCATCCCCAGTGGAAAACATATGGACATGGTACGGCATTAATCAGCATCGATTATATGCCAGGCCTTAGAGAGATCTTCACAAAATTTGGGGGTGCAGCTGCTGATCTGGAGTATGTCTCGAGGACTGGCGTAATTAGTAATCATCCAAGCAATCCTATAATTGACGTGCAATTAGCGGATTCTGGCTCCTATGCTGATGAAAGCACCGAGACCGAAATAACAAGCACAAATGAGATTCTAGAAGAAAGACCAGATGAGATAATTAAATCTGGTTCTAGGAATACTAGTCCAGGTCGGTGATTAAGTCTTTGTATTCAGGTGCTATAAATAAATTGATAATCAATATGGCGGAGCAGAAATTGTTGTCCTAGCTTTCGCTTGCATAAAGGAAATGGTAAGACCCATGCATAGATCAGTTTGTGGGGGGAATATCTTTTCTTGCAAGGCGTATTGTCGTTAACCCGTCAGCTTCGGCATTCTTGTAATTCACAACTGTATTTCGGGAAGAAAGTTTTTTCTCGATGTTATTACAATACACATATTCCGCGTTGTGACTTAATACACTAACTTATTCCTGTGTTCATGCAAGTGCAAAGGAGCATACAAGATCTCAGTCTACCGCTAATTCGGAGAATGAAGACCTGAACGGCATTATCATCTGCATGTTATTATTCGTCTGAACTGTTATATTATTGATAACATATCTTTCTTAGCTGCTTTTTCCAAAGAAATGTAGACCTTATGAACATCATCATTCAACTATAAGTCTACCAAAAGACATGCTTCGGCATGGATGCTCTCCGTGTCTCCATCACAGAGCATGTCCTCTACTGAAACTCCATCCTAAGATCCGCTGCGCCTTGGGGGGCGATGAAAACTCCATGCTTTTTCCAAGTCTCTGCTTCATCCTGGTTCAGGAAAAACCGCACCCCTGTCCTCTCAGTCCATGGTGCTGATCTTACCTCGCATACTGACAAGGCGTTGTTAGAGTCGTGTCGAATATTGTGTACGAGTTGGGTTACATATGGACTTGGTGTTGTAGTGTGGATAGGATACATGTAGTGTCGTAGTCGTACACGTCGTACCCTTGGCCTTTTATATATAAGGAGACACCCCACGTTGTAACCTATGACGACTAGATAGCGACAGGATCGCAAGGAGGAGCCAGCGGCTTGTGCCTGCGCCCGGGTGACCGATGTTGCGGTATCTCGGGGAGGAGCGCCCGTAGTCATTGCCCCGGGGAGTAGGCGAGTTCGCCGAACCTCATTAACAAATCTTGATGTCGTCATCGTGTTATAATTGCTTGTTCCTTGGTGGATCGACCACGTACCTCGAATTTATTCCAAAAATGGTATCATGAGCTAGGTTATGAGGTTGTTGTTGGATTGATCCAGTGGTGGAGATGTCGTGGAAGAATCGGGCGTCGGCAAGATCGGAAAGAAATTGCTTCATTTCACGTATGCGTCGACGAGCACGAGACATGGCCTGAGGCAGCCCGAGCAACAGAAGGATGCATGCACGGGCAGCTGGGCGTGGACTCGATCTCTTGGTGCAGAAGCAATCAGACACACCATGGTAACCGGGTTTTTGTTTGGAAGCAAAAGTGCACAGGACTGAGTCCTGGACAACCTCGTGTTGGACACGGAAACCTGGAGGCGCGCTATTATATATATAGGGGCTGCTATTATATATATATAGGGGTTGTTTGGATTGTGACTATCTTTGTCATATCTTACCACATTATTTTTGCCGCACTTGCCACACTTGCCTTACTTGAGCTGCTCAAATTGTTAGCCACACATTGGCTTGCCTAAGGGAATCTTGCCACACTTTTTGTGTCTATGACATGTGGGGTTTAGTACTCATTAAAAAATGCTTGCCTTAGGTGTGGCTAGAACCAAACACCCACCTAACTTGGTCAAACTTGCCTAAGGTAAGTTGTGGCAAAGTGTGGCAAGGTGTGACTAGGAACCAAACAGCCCCATAGCCACAATGTCCGGGCACGAGACGTGACGAGGTAACAGCAGATCAATCGGCAAAAGAAAAAAGTCCATTGATACACAGTAGTACATTGGAAAGCATCAGGTTTTGGCAAAGCAATTAGCATCAAGGGTCCAAATTTGTGCTTACGAGTAGATCACGTGGAAGGCCAATTTATTTTGGTGGATTGCTACTAGTGCACGAAGGCGAGACCACGTGTGTTTTGCTAGTGTACTTCGGCATCGCGGGATAACTTGGGTATTTTTTCACACAGTCAAACGTACAAAGAACCAAGGCGCCGGTGGGTAACAGGTTTGAGGTGGAGAAGTCCGACGGGACTGGAAGCTTTGGGTTATGGCAGACAAGGGTGAAAGATTTGTTGGCACAACAGGGATGCTTGAAGGCGTTGTTGCAGGAAGCCAAGCCAGTTAAGATGGAGGCTGAGGACTGGGAGGAGTTACAGTTGAGGACAGCCGGAACTATACGGTTGTGTCTGTCGGACCAGGTTATTTATCATGTGATGGATGAGAATTCGCCGAAGAAGATCTGAGAGAAGCTGGAGAGTCAATTTATGTCCAAGATTGCGACGATCAAGGTGTATCTGAAGCAAAAGTTGTATGGTATGAAATGCAGGAGGGGTCGGATCTTGTGGAGTATATGAACGCCTTTAATCAAGTCGTGACGGATCTAGCACGTTTGGGTGCAACGATTGACGACGAGGATAGGGCAATTCTGCTTCTTTGTTCATTGCCACCATCCTATGACCATTTGATCACTACTTTGACGCACGGCAAGGAGACCGTCAAGAATGAGGATATTACTGCGGCCTTGCTATATTATCATATGAGAAAGAAGAATGTGGTGGAAGTCTCTCATGGTGAAGGTTTGCTAGTCAAGGGTGAAGAGTGGCGGAAGGGATATGAGGCACGGAAGAACAAGAAAAAGAAAAAGAAAAAGAAAATATAGTGTCACAAGTGTAAGCAGAGGGGGTATATTAAAAAGGACTATCCAGAGCTCAATGGTGGGTCAAGTGCTAATATGGCAATTCATGGTGATGAGTCAGACAACAGTAGTGATGCCCTTGTAGTATCAGACAAGCGGTCAATCAAAAGTGAAGCGGGGATGTTGGATTCAGCTTGCACTTTTCATGCGACTCCCAACAAGGAGTGATTCTCTTTGTACAAGTATGGTGATTTTGGTTTAGCCTATATGGGCGATGACACTGGTTATCGTGTTGCTGGAGTAGGTGACATCAAAATCAAGATGTTTGACGGAGTTGAGCGGATGCTTCGGGGAGTCAGGCATGTTCCGGGGCTAAGGAGAAATCTAATTTCGCTTGGAGTTCTTCATGATGATGGTATGGTATTCCGTTGTGATCGGGATAAGAATACCATGGAAATCATGGAAGATGAGGTGACCGTGATGATTGGAGAGAGGACGGCTTCGCATCTTTACAAGCTGCAAGGAACCACTATTGCAGGTGGAGTCACGGAGACTGGAGTTCCAGGAGTAGCATCGGGATCCCACGGAGGCGGCGGGTCTAAGGCAGACTCGTCGGGTAGTTCTCGGTAAGCTACGAAGAAGACAACGCAAGTGCGGAGTACATGAAAGTTTGACGCATGGACAAATTCAAAGTGGAGAAGAATATTCGTCAAGGTGGAGTTTGTTAGAGTTGTGTCGAATATTGTGTACGAGTTGGATTACATATGGGCTTGGTGTTGTAGTATGGGTAGGATACATGTAGTGTCGTAGTTGGACACGTCGTACCCTTGGCCTCTTATATATGCGGAGGCATCCCACATTGTAACCTATGACGACTAGATAGTGACAGGATCGCAAGGAGGGAGCCGGCAGCTTGTGCCGGTGCCCGGGTGATCGGTGTTGCGGTATCTCGGGGAGGAGCGCCCGTAGTCATTGCCCCGGGGAGTAGGCGAGTTCGCCGAACCTCATTAACAAATCTCGGTGTCGTCATCGTGTTGTGATTGCTTGTTTTTCGATGGATCGACCGCGTGCCTCGAATTTATTCTAACAGGCGTTCGCGCTCCGGGAGTATTACAAGTTGCTTCTTGGCACTACCTCGCCGTGGCATTGGGGTTTCTCTCTTTGACGACCTGTACTCTGACGCGGCTCCTCTCCCGGCTGACCGCTCGTCCTCTTTCACCTCTAGGGAGATTCACAATGTTTTTCTGGATATGAACAAGCTCTCCAACCCCGATGGTTTTGGCCTGGCCTTTTTACGTCAAGTTTTGGGGCATTGTCATTGATGACATTGAGCCAGTTTCCCGCTATTTCTTCTCTGGATCTACTGATCTCACTGGCATTAACTGTTCCATTCTTGTGCTTCTCCCTAAACATGAATCTGCCAGCAAACCCATCCGAATTTCGTCCCATCTTGGTTCATAATTGCACTATGAAGCTCTTCAATTAAGCCTTGTGTTCCTACCTCCAACATAATATCCACTCGTTGATGGACTCTGATCAAACTGGTTTCCGATACGTGTACACATGACTCCGCCGCCTGCAGCCCTGCTTCTTCCGCCACGCTTGCTTCCGCAAAGTCAAGGACCCCATCTTGCCGCAGCGCTGCTCTTACTTCTCTTTGACGCAACACTGAGTCACTGACTTGAACAAAACAGGTCGCCATGGCTGCCTCCCACACCGACCGAAACTTCTACTGTATGCATGACGATATCGACGACCACTGAATGAAGATTGAAGCGCCCCTGAAAAACACAGACGTAAAGGGCTGGTTTGATCTATTCATGCAGGCACCAACAAGGCGACCCGACCTGACCCTGTACGACATACTCATCACACATCAGGACATCATCCCAAGGCGAGCCCAAGATCGGTTTGGGAGTGAATTCACGAGGAAGAGATTGGGAAAGGAGATGTATATGACAGGTGGATGCAAAGGCCCGGGGTGACCCTCTTAACAAAAAATGACAGGTGGGTCCATGTTGTAAGTTATTGTAGGAGTCAATCCCGGCTGGGATCGCGACTTTCCTATTACAACAAACAAGATTTTACTCACACAGGTTTCGGATTGACTGGGATCTGCAAATACAGGGTATCAATTTCAGAGATTTAAAGGTGAGGGTTCATTTCAGTCGACCTCTACGACGTCAGGGTTTATTTTAAACTTCACTCGATGCCTGCCTGGGCGCGTTGTGCCGCCGCCTGATCAATCCGTGATCGCTGCACGTCTAGCCCGCACATGCCTCTTCTTCCTCTAAATCAACAATCCAAGACCTTGATAAGCCTAGCTCATGATATAACTTGTTAAAATAAATCTGGGGCGCTGAGTTGATCATTTAAGGACCAATCAATCACACAATCATGACACCAAGATTTGTTAAGAAGGTTCGTCGATATGGTTACATCCCCGGGGCCTGACTACGGGTGCTCCTTTCCATGACACTGTCATAATACTGCACCCCAGCCGCCCGGGAGCCGGCTCCCCCTGCGTGCTTGTGCTATTATGTTGGCATAAGTTACATTGTGTGTCTACCCTCTCATTACATAAGAGGCCAAGGGTACAAGTATCCTATTAGAACATAAATCCGTTTAGTACAACTATAAGTCTAACTGTAACCTACCTTGTACACAATATTCGACACAATTCTAACAATCTCTACATGTCATACGTCTATCCTCCTCAACAACATTTTGGGGGATTGGATACTCTGCTGTAATGGCCTCTGCTCTCGGAATTGACGAGGAGCTCCGGAATGGTCCGGACGTAAAGATTCATATATGGGAAGTTGATATTCGGGTTTCGGAATTGTTTCTGGACTTGTCGGTTTTTGTCGGGAGTGCCGGAAGGGGTTCCACCGGGGAGGTCCACCTGTCCCGGAGGACCCCATGGGCTAAGAGAGGTGGCGCACCAGCCCCTGGTGGGCTGGGCGCCCAACCTCCCAAGGCCCAAGGCGCCCTAGGGTTTGGGGGAAACCCTAGAGGGGGGCGGCCCACTTGGCTTGAGGGCCAAGTTGCCCCCCTTGGTCGCTGCCCCTCCTTGGAGGAGGCCCTAGGGCCAGCGCACCTCCCCCCTCCACCCTATATATATATGGGATGAGAGGGAGGGCGGCCACACCACAAGCCCTGGTGCGCAGCCCGCCCTCTCTCTGGTGTTTACTGGTATGTCTCAACCGGTGTACGATGACGCGAATAGGAAGATGATGGGCATGATGCACGACGAAGGAGGAGGCGGGGGCTGTTTTGAGGACGGGCAGCTGGATGACTCTGAGCCAGAGGTGCACGGCCAGCAATCAGGCACGTCCACAGAGTCCGACACACACACCCAGCCGGACATGTACATCTAGCAGCCGGGCACGTACACCGGCCAGCCGGAGTAGGACAAAGTCGTTCGTCCATCAATGGTACATCATCCAAGAGGCCATGATCTGGGGCAGGCGTTATTGCTACGTACGCATTTGAAATTCAAATTGACCAGACGTTTAGGGGATGCCAGATTCTACATTCCTGTCGACGGACTGATCCGGACCTGTCCATGAATAAATATAGTAGTATCTGTTTTGGACGGTCAGTCGTTGGAGATGCCCTAATATCTCTGGTGGAAAATAAAAGAAGAAGTGCAGCAAAAATAAAATGATAATGATTTGACCTCGGGAGCCAAAGTTCCAAACAGACCATGTATACTCCTATTCCTACAAGAGAAAAGAAAACAGAGATCTATTAAGTAGTACGTATAATTTTAGTAGACTAGAGAGAAGAAGAGTAACCTTGCTTTTGCCTTCCTGCTCAGCGTTGCTTCTCCTCCTCCTTGCGATTGGATTGGGTGGCGCATCAATTGGATCCAACGGTAACACTATCCGTTTCGAGTCAATGGGAAGTCGACCAGCATCACTTTGTCTCACTGCTAGCTGTAGTAAAACAATGCACCGCCCCTAGCTTTGCAAACAGGGTTACAGGGAGATAAGTTTAACAACCGGCAAAGCAGGTTGCCAAGCACGAATCGACAAGATGGTGTGTTTCCTCATGCTTGCTTGCTTGCTTAATACACTTTTTTTTTAACTAAACCCCAAACGCGCAGTCCTCTAATTAAGTTCGCCAGTATCGATGCAAATGCATGCTGGAGCTAGCTAGCCATTAGGGAAGGGCAACCACTATCTTGTCTACTCTGCACACTAACTGGGCACCCATGGATTTCATTTATTTTTCTCCCCACCCAAGGTTGCATCTGAGGCATGGCATGCTAGCCCAGGATCGATGCATGCCATGCCTTAGGAGTAGCGTTGAAAATTTTAAGGACCCTACTGTTAAGTGAGACCCAACAAACCCACCGACGCTATCTGCAGTAGCAGCACGGCCCAAAATACAGTGCAACTGTTAAGATTTTAGCAGTATCGCGTACTGCTAGAACACCACTATTGCTATTGGACCCCACTTAGTAGTAGCGATGCTCCTGACAAGCCCTACTACTACGGCCCATAGCGGTAGTGCCCTGAGGAATCTAGCGCTACCGCTAATCATGGCTGGTCCCACCTTTCCATCCACACCCCCCCTTTGCCCTCTCCCCTCCTTTCTCATATCCCCTCTCTAAGTTACTTCTCCACCATTATTGCCCTTCTTCTCTCTTTCTTCTACCTCTCTTCTCTTCCCATTAATGCCCCATCCATCATAATTCTCCTCCATAAATGGCCTCTAGCTCTATCTTCTATATTTATTTGTCTCTCCTTCCTTCCATACATATAGATCTAGATAGATCATCTCTCTCCCTCTCCATTAGTTAGCTAGAGTCATCTCTCCTCCCAACAACTAGATCTAGCTAGCTATTTATCCATTCATTTTCGATCCCTACAAAAATTATACATACGTTTGAGACGTATCAAGCATCCCCAAGTTTAACTCCTGCTCGTCCTCGAGTAGGGAAGTGATAAAGAATGAATTTTTGATGCTTTCATGCTGTCTAACATAGATGTCCTTTGTAACGCCTCTTATGTGACGTGAATGTTCAGATCCATTAGATTCAAAACAATAGTTTGCTATTGACGTGGAGATAATAATAATTCAAGAAAACTAGCAATGTAATCATGAACTTTCAAAATAACAAGGCCAAAAGAAAGTTATCCCTACAAAATCATATAGTCTGGCTATGCTCTATCATCATTGCACAACGAATTTAAATCATGCACAACCCCGGTATTGGCCAAGTAATTGTTTTCACAGCTTTATTTTCTTAAACTTTTTCAACTCTCACGCAATACATGAGCGTGAGCCATGGTTTTAGCACTATAAGTGGTGTGGAGTGTGGTGGAGGTTGCAAGACAAACACAAGGAGAAGATGATCACATTGACTAGGCATATCAATGAGCTGTGGAGATGCTCATCAATAGATATCAACGTGAATGAGTAGGGATTGCCATACAAATGATGCACTAGAGCTAAGAGTATGTGAAAGCTCTTAAAGAAAACTAGTGGGTGTGCATCCAATTTGCTTGCTCACGAAGACCTAAGGCAATTATGAGGAAGCCTATCATTGGAATATACAAGCCAAGTTATATAATGAAAATTTCCCACTAGCTATATGGTGGTGACAAAACGAGAGACTCTCAATCATGAAGATCATGGTGCTTAATATGCACAAGTGTGGAAAGGTGGTAGCATTGTCCCTTCTCTCTTTTTCTCTCATTTTTTTGGATGGGCTCTTTGGCCTCTTTTTTTTTGTGGGCATCTTTGGCCTCTTTTATTTCCTCACATGGGACAATGCTCCATCAATGATGATCATCACACTTAAAACTCAAAACTTAGAGCAATGATGACTCTATATGGAATGCCTTCGGTAGTGTACCGTGATAATGATCTAGCATGACATGGACATTAATGGAAACATCATGCTAGCTATCTTACGATCATGCAATGGCAATGTAGACGTGGTGGCACATGTCATGGTGGTAGTGGCATGGCAATATATTTCGGAATGACTTTGAAAAAGCCATAGTAGGTAGGTATGGTGGCTGTTTTGAGGGAGGCCAACGGTGGGTTTTGTGCACCGGTGAAAGTTGCACGGCACTAAAGAAGATAGTGATGGTGGAAGGTGAAAGTGCATCTAAACCATGGACTCAACATTAGTCATGAAGAACTCATATACTTGTTGCAAAAGTTTTATTAGTAATCGAAACAAAGCATTCAACGCATACTCCTACAGGAAGGGTTGGTAGGTATAAACCATCGCACGATCCCGACCGCCACACGAAGGATGACAATCAATAGACTAATCATGCTCAGACTTCATCACATAGCGGTTCACCATACGTGCATGCTACGGGAATCACTAACTTCAACACAAGTATTTCTAGATCCACAACACCTTACTAGCATAACTTCAATATTACCATAACCACAACTCAAAACTAGTTAAGATGAATCAAACTTCTCTAACTATTCAATGCACATGAAGGTGGAAGTTTTCGTATCCCTTTGGATAACTACCCCTTTTGAGACTACTTTCATATTATAGATCAACTACCAAGCCATGCACCGTCGTGCTCTAAAAGATATAACTGAAGCACAAAGAGCAAAATCAACTAGCTCAAAAGATATAAGTGAAGCACATGTGAGCTGAATTGTCTACCAAAGGATATAAGTGAAGCTCGACAAAATCACGGTGAGTGCATGTCTCTCTCTCTAGGTGTGCAGCAAGGATGATTGTGACACAACAAAAATAAAATATTCCTATGATACAAGACGCTCCAAGCAAAACACATAACATGTAGTGAATAAAAATATAGCCCCAAGTAACGTTATCGATGGATTGAAGACGAAAGAGGGGATGCCTTCCCGGGGCATCCCCAAGCTTAGGCTTTTACGGCATCCTTGAATCATCTTGGGGTGCCTTGGGCATCCCCAAGCTTGAGCCCTTGCCACTCTTTATCTTTTTGTCCATAAGAACTTCACCCAAAACTTGAAAACTTCACAATACGAAACTTAAACAGAAACTCGTGATAAAATTAGTATAAGAAAGCAAACCACCACTTCCTTAGGTACTGTAGCAAACTTAAATTGTACTTATGTTGATGTTGGGTTACTGTATTTTCAATCTTCCATGGCTAATACCCCCCGATACTATCCATAGTTTCATCAAACTAAGCAACCAACACAACAAAAACATAATCTGTTAACAGCAGACCAGTCTGTAGCTATCTGTATACTTAGTATACTTATGGTACTCCAAAAATTCTGAAAAATTACGACAGTCTGAAGAATTTGCGTAGAAATCAGCAGAAAAAAGAATCAACTCAAAATCTCTTACAGAAGAAAAAAAATGAAAATTATTTTCGTGAGCAGAAAGTTTCTGTCTTTTCCAGCATGACCAAACGATCATCCCCAAGACTAATCATAACGGTTTTGCTTGGCACAAACGCAAAAAGAAACACAAAAAACACAATCATAACAGAATTATGAAAGTGTGGAAAACACAAAACAGAAAGAAAAATGATAGATTCGTTGGGTTGCCTCCCAACAAGCGCTGTTGTTTAACGCCCTTAGCTAGGCATAAGGTGATGGAATCACGTATAGTCATCTTTGGTTCTCAAACCATAAGTAGCCCTCATCATAGATTCATAAGGGAATCTTATTTTCTTTCTAGAAAAATGCTCCATGCCTTCTTTAGGAGAAATTGAAATCTAATATTCCCTTCCTACATATCGATGATAGCACCAATAGTCCTTCGGAAAGGTCTATCAAGAATAATGGGACATGAAGGATTGCAATATATGTCAAGTACAATGAAATCCACGGCTACATAGTTCTTATTTGCAACAATAAGAACATCATCGATCCTTCCCATAAGTTTCTTGACAGTAGAATCCGCAAGATACAAATTAAGAGAACACTCTTCAATCTCATGAAAACCAAGAATGTCACATAAAGACTTTCGAATCGCGGAAACACTAGCACCCAAATCACACAAAGCATTGCACTCATAGTTTTTTATCTTGATTTTAATAATAGGTTCCCATTCATCATGAAGTTTTATAGGTATAGAGACTTCTAGTTCGAGCTTCTCTTGAAGAGATTTCATCATAGCATCTACGATATGGGCGGTAAAGGCTTTGCTTTGGCTATAAGCATGTGGAGAGTTTGCAATGGATTGCATCAAAGAAATGCATTCAAACAAGGAGCAACTATCATAACTGAATTTCTTGAAATCCAAAGTGGGAGTTTCATTACTACCCAAAATTTTGATTTCTTCTACTCCACTCTCCACTCCTTTATCATCAAGATAGGTGGACTCCGAATCATTGGGGCGTTTTTCAACCAAAGTGGATTCATATCCAGCCCCTTCATCAATAGGTTTGACAAGCAAAAATAAAGATTCAAGAGGAGTCACACCAAACACTTTAAGATCTTCGTGATTTGCATCACTAGAACGCACCCTTTTAAACCATTCATGCCTAGCGCGAATTTGGGCGGTTCTTTCTTTGCTCTCATTCATGGAGACACGCATAGCTTTCAAAGTTTCATCCAAGTTGACCATGGGAGGAGCACATGTAACTTTCAAAGCATCAATATCACAAGACATCCTATCAACGCTCTTAGCCAAATCGTCAATTTTGAGTAGTTTTTCCTGTATGGGCGCATTGAAAATATTTTGAGAGTTGATGAACTCTTTGATATTACTCTCTAAATCAGAGGGTAATTTGTTGTGATTTCCATAAATGTTGTTGTAGGAATTTCCATAATGTTTAGAGGAGTTACTAGGAAAAGGCCTAGGAACATAGTTTCCTCTAAAAGCATTGTTTTTGTCAAAATTGTTCCTACCAACAAAATTAACGTCCAAACTAGCGTTGCTACTCTCAATCAAGGAAGATAGTGACATGTCATTAGGATCTAAAGGAGCGTTTCTACTAGCAACCAAATTCATCAACTCATCCATCTTAGCACTAAGCGAGTTAATTTCGTCTATATCGTGTACCTTTTTGCTAGGAGGTGACCTTTCAGTGTGCCACTGAGAGTAGTTGGTCATGATATTGTCTAGGAGTTTTCTAGCGTTTCCTAACGTGATTTCCATGAACGTTCCACCTGAGGCGGAGTCCAAGATATTGCGAGAGGTAAAATTCAAGCCAGCGTAAAATAATTGTATAATCATCCACAAACTCAAGCCATGAGCGGGACAATTTCTAATCATTAACTTCATCCTCTCCCAAGATTGTGCAACCTGTTCATGATCAAGTTGCTTGAAATTCATGATATCATTGCGTAAGGAGATAATCTTAGGCGGCAGAAAATACTTGGATATGTAAGCATCTTTGCACTTATCCCAATAATCGATACTATTTTTAGGCAAAGAAGAAAACCAAGTTTTTGCGCGATCTCGCAACGAGAAAGGAAAAAGCTTCAACTTAATCACGTCATTATCCACATCTCTTTTCTTTTGCATATCGCAAAGCTCAATGAAGGTATTGAGATGAGATGCGGCATCTTCACTAGGAAGGCCAGAGAATTGCTCTTTCATAACAAGATTCAGCAAAGCTGCGTTGATTTCATACGATTCTGCACTAGTGGCGGGAGCAATCGGAGTACTAATAAAATCATTATTATTGGTATTCGAGAAGTCGCAAAATTTGGTGTTTTCAACCATGATTACTTCAACAAACAAACAAGCACACAAGCAAGCAAGAAAACCGGCAAAGGAAATGGCAAAAAGGCAAAAGAAAAAGGCAAAGGAGAAAGGCAAAGGAGAAAGGCAAATGAAAACGGCAAATGTGAAGTGGGGGAGAGGAAAATGAGAGGCAACTGGAAAAAAAAGTAAATGCAAGAGATGAGTTTGTGAGACCTACTTGCATAGATCTCTCCTTCCCCGGCAACGGCGCCACAAATACTTTTGCTACTGCAACAAAAGACCTTCCAACGGTGCCAGAAACAAGCGTGCTGACGGGAGAATATTCTTGTCTTGATACTCCTCAGCAACGGCACCAAGAATCCTTCTGCTACGGCTACGCCTTTAGGGACTTCCTTGGAAAATATGCAAAGGATTCCCCCTTTGCCTTGGAGCCTTGCGTTGGTGGTCCCTCGAAGCGGAAAGGGTGATGTAGCACAGCGGCAATAAGTATTTCCCTCAGTTTTGAGAACCAAGGTATCGATCCAGTGAAGGAATATCACAAGTACCTGCACAAACACAAAGAGCTTGCTCCCAACACTATGAAGGGGTTGTTAATCCCTTATAGATTGTTTGCCAAGTGAGAACTAAAAGCAACAAAAAACAAAGCAAAGTAAAAGCGAAAGTGGAAACGATAGGTGTGAATAGACCCGGGGGCCGTAGTGTTCACTAGTGGCTTCTCTCATGAAAGCAAGTAGACAGTGGGTGAACGAATTACTGTCGAGCAATTTATAGAACCGCGCAAAGTCGTGACGTTATCTATGGTAATGATTATATCTATAGGCATCACGTCCAAAACAAGTAGACCGATACTTTCTGCATCTACTACTATTACTGCACACGTCGACCTCTATCTAGCATGCATCTAGTGTATTAAGTTCATGAGAACAGAGTAACGCCTTAAGCAAGATGACATGATATAGATGGACAATCTCATATCTACGATAAAAGCCCATCTTGTTACCCTTGATGGCAACAACACGATGTGTGTCTTGCTGCCCCTTCTGTCACTGGAAAAGGTCACCACACGGTATGAACCCAAAACCAAGCACTTCTCGCATTGCAAGAATCATAGATCTAATTGGCCAAATAAAACCCAAGACTCGGAGAGACTTACAAGGATATCAAATCATGCATAAAAGAAATCAGCACAGACTCAAATATATATCATAGATAATATGATCACAAATCCACAATTCATCAGATCTCGACAAACACACCGCCAAAGAGGATTACATCGGATAGATCTCCATGAAGATCATGGAGAACTTTGTATTGAAGATCCAAGAGATATAAGAAGCCATCTAGCTACTAACTACGGACCCGTAGGTCTGAAGTGAACTACTCACGAGTCATTGGAGGGGCGATGATGTTGATGAAGAAGCCCTCCACCTCCAACGTCCCTTCTGACAGGGCACCGGGAAGGGTCTCCAGATGAGATCTCGTGGAAACGGAAGCTTGCGGCGGCGGAAAAGTGTTTTCGTGGACGCTCTGATTTTTCTGGATTTTTAGGAAATTTATAGGCCAAAGACCTAGGGCAGTGGAGCGCCAGGGGGGCCACAAGCTTGGTTGTCGCGGCCTCCCCCCTAGCCGCGGCAACAGGACTTGTGGGCCCCCTGTGGGCCCACTTGCTTGCCACTCAAGCCTCCCGATCTTCTTCCGTTCTGGAAAAATTCATTTCGGGGATTTTATTCCGTTTGGACTCCGTTCCAAAATCAGATCTGAAAAGAGTCAAAAACACAGAAAAACAGGAACTCACACTTGGCACTGAGTTAATAAGTTAGTCCCAAAAAATATATAAAAGGTAAACAAAACATCCAAAGTTGACAAGATAACAGCGTGAAACCATCAAAAATTATAGATACGTTTGAGACGTATCAAGACGCCTCCAACTGCCGCCTTCACCGAGACTCAAATAGCCGAGGTGTGAAATATTATCAGCCCCAACACACTCAAGAAGGTGGTCTCTGAGCAGAACTCGATCCCGTTACAGCAGAAGAAGCAGAAGGGACGGAAAAGAAAGAATAACAAGGGTGCGACCAGCCGGCAGCGAGTACGATCCGTGCTCAGGACGGGCCACCAATATCTAAGGATATTGAGACGAGGGTGCATGTGGCGGGTAGGCCGATGCTATCGACTAATCTGCTCAATGCTGCAACCAGTGCTATGCGGAGTCTGCATGACGGTGTTCTTTATATGGAGAAGCGGCGTCTCTCCGAGAATGATGTGGCATACCCGGTTTTCGTGGCCAAGGTGCCAGAGGGCAAGGGCTTTGTCCATAGCAACATCGGGCGTATGATCGTCCTGCGGTTTGATGACATCTTCGCTATGCTTAACCTTTATCCGCTGCACTACACCTTCATTCGGCTATTTTCACTCAGTATGGAGACGCGGATCATTAGAGACAAGACCCCGGACATCGTGATAGTCGGCCCCTTCTACATGCGTGCCAAGATCTTGGGTAGCGCTGGGGACCGGCAAGTCATGAGTTCATACCTCGAAGGCGTCATTCTGGCGAACGCAGATAAGGATAACTTCCTCGTGCCTTACTTTTCCGAGTAAGTCATCCCCTCATCGCCCCGTAACATATGATTTCTTAGATTTCGATCTTTCTTTTTCCCTAAAACTCCGTGTTTTGTGCAGTGACACACATTGCACACTCATCCACTTAAGCCCGAAATATTCCATGGCCACGTATTTTGACTCGGACCATGAGTCGAAGAAAGACTACACAAATATCAAGAAAGTTCTTGATGATGCTCTCCCCGGCTACTCCAAATCTGGAGGCACCTTCAGGAGGCCAATTTGTAGGTACGGCAAGCATGTGTTCACCCACGTAACGACGTTCCCGTGCGTCAAGCAGCCGCCTGGCAGTCAGAAGGATGCCTACTACGCCCTCCTTCACATGCGGGCGATCGTACGGGACTAGCATCACCGTATGCTACCAAATGATCTCAAAGAATGGTCCGCACGCTTGTCGGCAATCCGGGACCAGGACATCAGACAAGAATTCTTTCGCATCCAGTCGGAGTTTGTGGAAATCATCTATCAAGATGTCTTTCCTAGATCGGGGCAGTTCTACCTCATCTTTCAACCGTCCAACAGTGAAATAAATACAACGCTACAAATACAGGCTGACAACGACCGCACATTCATGACCATCACGAAAGACGGCGGCTTCATCCACGCTCTGGTCCCTGAGACGAGTCAAAAGTATTGATGTTATGTAGTTCTGAAATATTGATTAGCTCATGTTGTAAATTAACTTTAATGAACTTGTATGTCTCTTTAGTTTGGACAGTCGTTCAACTTATATGTAATCGATGCTTATATATTATCTGTGAATTGCTACTAACGTTTTGTTTGTCTAGTGCATCGAGATGCCGTCGTATGTTGTGTACAAGGGTGAGGTTACCGGAGTCTACGACGACTGGGAGGACTGTCGGAGACAGGTTCACTATTTCAGCGGTAACAGTTACAAAGGGTACACCACTAGGGCGGAGGCGGAAGCTAGATACGCGCGCTATCTAGCGGCGGAGAGGAGGGAGCGGAGGAGGAAACGGATGAAGATCAGTTTCATCATGATGATGCTCATCGTGACCGCAACCCTCTTCTATGTGATGGTAGTTTAGATATCGACTTGTAATGTGAAGAGAAACTCGCTACTCGCGGTCTCGACACTTGTAATGTTCTAACTTTATTCGGTATTTTGAATTCGGAGACTAATATGATGAATTGTATTCGAAGACTAATCTTCTATTGTATTTGATAAATCTGTTGTTTATATTCTGTGTGGTAATGTATTTTGTAACCTGTGCAAATATCAAAAAAGCAAAAAAAAATAATGGCCCCAGCGGTAGTACCACTTGAGCTGGCGGTAGTACCGCTAGAGGGTCAGTGAGTGAGGGTACCTTACTAATGACCCACCACTAGAAGGTGCGCCATTACTAACTTTCATTAGTGAATGGCCCCACTAGTAGTACCGCTTGGGGACCAGCGGTAGTACCGCTGGGCTCGTGCTGATTTTCATAGTAGTCGCGCACTATATTGCATTTTAGTGGCGCACTTTCATAAATATACTAGTGGCGCATCGGACAACAGTGCGCCATTAGTAACCAAGGATACTAGTGGCGCACCTGTGGGCATAGTAATGGCGCACCATGTGGTGCGCCATTAGTATTTGTTACTAGTGGCGTGATAATAGTGGCGCACCTATGGTGCGCCACTAATAGCTTTTTTTCTAGTAGTGGTGTTTGCGGTCAATAAGACCAAAGCTGAGTCCAAAGAAGAGTTGGTCAAGGTAGTCGATGCAAGGGTCAGTGCAGCGGTAGCTGACGTCACGGCTAACTTCACTTCTTCCATTACGAGCTTGATTCCGACAATTATCGAATGGATGAAGAACAATCCATATAAAAGGCCAACGAACTTTCCCCTTCCCAGATACGTCGGGAGCAATTGGGTGAACATCGCACCACCAGCACCTGCTCACGCCACCACTCATGGTTCCGTACCTGGTCCCGCTACTGTTCATAGCATCCCATTCTTTGTCTCTGGCGTGCTCGGCGGGGCTTCGTCTTTGGATGAGCTTGACGCCCTCATGGTAATTACGTGCCATACCCTCTTGACCAGCATATCTATAGCATTCAGTTCAATTGTCTTTCGGATGTTTGACCTCATAGACATGTCTTCGCAGGCCGGCGAAACCCCGTGCACCCTACTGTATGACATTAATGGCCAGAAGGTGGATATGGGAAAGGCAACGATCGTGAAGCTGAAGGACCACATGTTCCATAACTTACAGATGCCCCATAGCATCTTCAAACTTTGTGTGGCTAGTGTCAAAGCGTGATTCGAGGATTTGCCTCCTCCAGTACAAGTCGATGATGACGAGACCCCTAAACGGATTGGCGCATGCAAGAGCTGGTTCTTGACTTGGCCGAAGACTCTTCTTCGTGTCAAGGCGCCCGGTAACACACCAATGACAACTCCTCAACAAGGTATGAACACCACCCCACCTACCCAATTACATGCACCTTTCGTGGTGGGTGATAGCGGACGACGCGAGGGAAAGCCTCCATTAGTGCCAGATGGCGTCGCCTCGTCGAAGAAGCAAATGTTAATGATGTCATGGAGGAGGAGGATGATGACCCTAACCAGTATATCAATACCGCCCATGATGATGCTCGGGACTATGACTCAGGCTATGAGCGTGGAGATGACTTGATGCTGCCTGATTTGCCGGAGGCGGAACGTCCTAAGGCTGATTGCAAAAAGTCTCTCTTCATGCAATCCTCGCAGGAGACGCCTCCATATGTCGCCTCTAACCAACAAGAACAATGCGAGGGTCGTCCACTGATTAGGTTGATGACACTGAGGGTGGTGGTTAGTGAAGGTATTGTGGGATCACTACTTCCACCCGTCAAGAAGCAAAGGAGGAGACCAGACAAGAAAGGCTCTAAAAGCGCCAGAGCTGCTTCAAGCAGCCAGCTGCCTCTGAAGGCCCGGGAGGTAGACAAAATCCCTGTAGTAGGTGTGGAGCGTTTCCATGTCGCCGGCCACCCAATCCTACCCGAGAAAACGCTACAAGATATATTGAACAATGACCTAAGGAGACTTCATGATGATGTGCTGGCCAGAGAGAAAAGCCTTCTCATCTTGGAAAAACCAGGATATCCGCTTTACGTGGCTCAGGTTCCGGGTGGGAGGTTATACGTCGAGAGGATGCCCATGGATAAGTTCATCCTGCAATTTGACTACATCTACGACATGTTCCACATGACCAAGCTTAATTTTCAGTTCATCTGCATGTATGCACTATATCTCAAGTACGTCATCAAGCATGAGAACATAGAATATATCTGCGTCGTGGACCCGAACTATATGCACGAGACCTTCTTGGCAGTCTACAAAGAGCATCATGACTATGCAAGCAAGTACATGGGCGAGTTCATGATCGCTAATAAGGACAAGGAAACGATTCTCCTTCTTTATCATCCCACGTAAGTCATCCGCGGGTATCCTTTCGTAAGTTTTAATCATTCCTCTGCAAACATGGAGGCTAACTTGAGGTGTACTTATTTTGCATAGCGGGGGGGGGGGGGGGGGGGGGAGGCGTCCTCATCTGTCTGTACCCACAATACTCCCATGTTGTGTACTTGGACTCAGCGAAGAACATCAAGAAAAGGGATTACACTCACATAAAGAGTGTTCTCGATAGTGCCATTTTAACCTTCAGCATAACTGGTGGATATATCAAGGTGAGAAAGTATAGGAATAAAGGGCCGGTTTTCGGCCATAAGACCTACTTCTGCTGCATCCAACAACCGAGCGATAGTAAGGCTGATGGATTCTACCTCATGCATCACATGATCGAGTACCGAAGGTATAATCAATGCCTTCGCATGTCAGCTACTTCCAGCGATGCCAAGATTGTCAACTGGGCCACAAGCATAGGAAGGACACCGGATCATCTAATCTGAGCTGAGTTTTATCACGTACAGTGTGAACTTGCCCAAGTGATCATGAAGGAGGTCCTCGAAAAAACAGGGATGTTCTACCATTGGCCAATGAGGCGGGATAATGTCTACACACTGCTAATCGCTCAGCGTCTGGACCTGAAGCCTTTCACAAAGCTCAGGTGCTTACTCCCTGGCTATGAAGATTGGAGCGCCGACATGGAGGATTGACAGACGATGACAATATGTATGTTTATTTAGTACTATTGTCTTTCTATGAACCAGCATAGATCGCTCTAGTTAATTAGTTTGGGTATGAGGAACTTTTTTATTTATGTTTACTATACGTTGCTTGTATTTTACTAACTATGCCTCTTTGTGTTTTTCAAATACATTATGCTGCATATTATCGTTGAATTCATCAACTTATGATGCAGGTACATAGATCGGAGATGGCGAAGGACTGCTAGGCCGTATTCACTTGGATGGTTCGAGGAGTGTACGATCACTGGCCAGACGCTCAGGTTCGGGTGGACAGGTACCCGGGCGCTAACCACAAAGGCTCGACAGCAGAGCCAAAGTGGAAAATAGTTACTTGAGGTGGATGCTACGGCAAGAGAGGAAGCGAAACCAGTGCCTCAAGAAGTACTACATAGTCGCGCACTTGCTCATACTGATCGTTCCCTTCTTCTATATCATGGTTTAGATAGAGATGATGAAACTTGTGGACCATGCAACTGCATTTATTCGAGACATGACTTGTGTATCGCTATTTTCGAGATGTGATGATATTTGTGTTGGATAATAATGATGATGATGATGGTATGACGAGATTATTGTATGTGTATGATGATGGGCGAATAAGCCACGACGACGAGTCGGGCACGTCCAGTGCGGGTATGGGCACGCGCTGGACATGCTGGGCGCGTCGGGTCCGAGGACCAGGGCATGCGTGTGTGCGTGCGTTGGGTACATGGGCGTGTCCGTGCACCAGGGTAGAGTGTGAGTGTGTCTGTTGGCGAGCCGTGCGGCGCGATCGGATCGTCTGGTGCTGCTCAGCGCGAGACACGGGCGCACGCGTGTGTGTAGCGGGCGCGGCGAGAGGATGCAGGACGTGGAGTAGATCGCGGGCGAGTAGAGGCGTGGGTGCGTGCCCAGTACGCTGGCTCGGGGATATAAACCCACGGGATGATCGTTGTAACGAATGACATGGTCGAGTTCGGGCTCGAGGGAAGGAGAAAGTGTATGTGCGTTGGAAAAATCTCTGTGTCCACCACTGTCTGTGAACTTCTCTGAATCTCCTTCTTCCTCCTCTGGCTGATCGAGCCACGGCTGTTGGAGAGAGCAAGCGAGGGGTAGACGAGAGCTAGGGCAAGGGAGTGGCGGCTCCAACAATTGGTATCAGAGCCTCGGGTGACGGGAGGGCTCGCCGGACATGGCGTTGGTCCCGTACTCCGGCGGGACGGGGACGACGATGGCGACATCGGTCCCGATGCTGACGGGGGACAACTACACCACCTGGGCCATCAAGGTGGAGGCGGACCTCGACGCCGCAGGGCTCTGGGAGGCGGTGGCTCCGGCGGAGGACTCGGCGGCGGTGGTGATCGCCAAGAAAGACAAGCGGGCGAGGGCTTATCTGCTCCAGACGCTCGCCGACGACCTTCTGCTGCAGGTGGCTGCGAAGAAAACAGCGGCAGAGATATGGGCTAGCCTGAAGGCGCGCTTCGTCGGCGCGGACCGTGTGCGCGCGGCACGGCTGGGCACACTGCGCGGGGAGTTCGAGCTCCTGCGCATGGCGAGCGACGAGTCACTGGATACGTTCGCGGGGAAGATCAGTGGCATGGCGGCGCGCTACGCCGGGCTGGGAGCGACTCTCGACGACGCGGCTATGGTGAAGAAGCTCCTGGACTGCGTCCCGGATCGCCTGTACGCGGCAGTCGCCGGGATGGAGCAGTTTTGTGACATGCCGACATTGCTGTTCGAGGACGCGCTCGGACGCCTGAAGGCGTTCGACGAGCGGCTGTGTCGGCGCGGGCAGACGGACGGCGAACAGCTCATGCTCACCGCGGCACAGTGGCGTGCGCGTGAGCGGCGTCGGGATGGTGCGCGTGGAGGGGACGACAACGACGGCACGGCATGCACAACATCGGGCGGCACGGACAACCGTCGTGGGAAGTGCTACAAGTGCGGCGTGAGGGGACATTTTAAGAGGGAGTGCCCTCTACTACGGAAGGAGCCGGCCGCGGGGCATGCACTGATGATGGACGCCGACGTCGAGGACGCCGGGCTGCTCTGAGCCGCGGCTTAGGGCGTGAATGATGGGCGAATAAGCCACGGCGACGAGCCGGGCACGTCCAGTGCGGGTATGGGCGCGCGCTGGACATGCTGGGCGCGTCGGGTCCGAGGACCAGGGCGTGCGTGTGTGCGCGCGTTGGGTGCATGGGCGTGTCCGTGCACCAGGGTAGAGTGTGAGTGTGTCTGTTGGCGAGCCGTGCGGCGCGATCGGATCGTCTGGTGCTGCTCAGCGCGAGACGCGGGCGCACGCGTGTGTGTAGCGGGCGCGGCGAGAGCATGCAGGACGTGGAGTAGATCGCGGGCGAGTAGAGGCGTGGGTGCGTGCCCAATACGCTTGCTCGGGGATATAAACCCACGGGATGATCGTTGTAACGAATGACATGGTCGAGTTCGGGCTCGAGGGAAGGAGAAAGCGTATGTGCGTTGGAAAAATCTCTGTGTCCACCACTGTCTCCGAACTTCTCTGAATCTCCTTCTTCCTCCTCTGACTGATCGAGCCACGGCTGTTGGAGAGAGCAAGCGAGGGGTAGGCGAGAGCTAGGGCAAGGGAGTGGCGGCTCCAACATATGATACGACGAGAATAATGTATGTTTATAGAGCATGCACAAATACGTAAAGGAGAATTAAATATTTGAAAGCAGGAATATTAGCAGCGGTAGATGTGTAGTGACAGCGCTGGTTTAGCAGCAGTGCTTGTTGTTTTCCAGCGCTACTGCTAGCCGTCCTTACCAGTAGCGCTACTGATACTACTTAGTTGTTGCGCTTTAGTAGTGGCGCTGTCACCAGCGCTATTGGTATGGGTAATTCCAACGCTACTACTAAGCTTTCTTCTAATAGTAATCCTCCACAAATCCTGTTGATTGGACGGCGTGTGATTTTCATCTTGTGTTATGTGGAAACTTGTGAAAATATAACTATATTGGTAGATGTGGTGTGAAAGACTTACGAGTTCATTGGGCTATTGAACGAAATGCAAAGTTGATTCTCACTGCGTGCTAGACTGACAATTTGAAATAAACTACAAATGCAGCGCCAGCTGCTTGGACCGATGAGGCTGATAACCGAGAGACAAGGCGTCAAAGGTCCAGAGTTCATTAGTGCATCAAACGTAAATTTTTTTTTCTTTCAAATTGGCACTGCAAGCATCCACAGCGAGCCAAACTACTACCTGTACTGCTTGGATCAATGAGGTGGAGAAACTGGAGATAAGTTTGAACAACTTTCGAGATTGAGGATGCTTGCAGTGCTTTAGTAATAGATTAGTGAACTCTAAGCCGCCCCAGTTCTTTATGTTTTCCTCACCTCCCAAGGTTGCATCTGAATCTTGCTCGTCTACTGGCAGCTTACTGAGGTATCAAGGGCAATGGAAATCATTATGCAGTGCACAGTGCTTTCAGTTGAGCCTCCTAACGGGTCTAGGTAGCTTAGCTTAGCTGAACTTCATCCCTGCCATGGATGTTCTCACCCGTGAAAACTCCATGATGTGATCTTGCAACCAAACGCACACCACGCACACCCACACCCACAAACAGGGATGTTCTTATTCGTGAAAACTCCATGATGTGATCTTGCAACCATACGCACACCACTCACACCCACACCCAAACCCACAAACAGGGATGTTCTCATTCGTGAAAACTCCATGATGTGATCTTGCAACCATACGCACACCCACACCCACACACCCACAAAGTGAGAGAGAAAAAGAGCGATGGAGGTTGTGGCGACGGTCGCGGCCACCTCATTCGTGGAGTGGCTGGTGCCGAAGCTCTTTGATACCTTGGTGGAAAAGCACAAGCTCAGGAATGATCTCAAGATGGACATCAACTACATCAAGAACGAGTTTGCTATGATTTCGTCCGTCATCCAGGATGATGATCGCAGCAGCGGCTGCCGTGGCCGCCGTGAAGATGTGAATATGGTGTGGATCAACATGGTGCGTGAATTGGCGCACGCCATAGAGGACTGCATCGACCGCTTCATGCACCGTGTGACGGCCGACCCAGACACTGGGAGACTGTGTCAGGCTGTCCACCGGGCGAAGACGGTAAGGGCCCGAAGCAAGTTTGCTGAGGAGATCCGGCAGCTCAGGAAGACATCGGAGGATATATTCAAGCTGAGAGTCACATACAGCAACACTAGCAGCAGTAGCACCTCCTCACCAAGGCGTTCCTTGTCGTCTGAGCAGACAGACATGCCGATGCCGCCGACTGCAATTGAGGACGACGACGATGGCAGCCATTCAGCAGCATCCACGGCCGTGCCCGTGGGTATGGATGGTCCCCGCAACGAGATTCTGGATCTTATCCAGCAGGAGCAGCAGCTGAAAGTGATTACCATTGTGGGGTTCCATGGTATGGGGAAGACTCTTCTTGCAAATCATGTGTACAAGGCAATCGAGAGCCAACACGAATACGAAGCAAGGGCTTGGGTCCCTCCAAGGAAACTAGGGGAGAGCTGGGCACCCGCCCAAGTTCTCAAGGACATACTCTCGCAGCTTGGCCACCTTCCCCTGCCCACCAGTGGTGGTCTCGCCCAGCTTAAGGCAAGCATCAAACAATGCATTGGCACCAAGAGGTAGCTCATTCATTCTCTATTTTTCTCTGCTTGCTTCATCTACTATTGATGTCTAATTGGTTTATTATATGTTTTATATATTTGGGTACCTAGGTTTTTCATTGTAATTGATGACTTGCGGAAACCAGCATATTGGCGCGATATGAAAGTGGCCTTTGCCGGGTTAAGCGGCAGATTTCTGGTGACAACGACCATTCAGCGCGTGGCAAATATCTGCAGCAGCTCAGTTGTTCATGATCATGTGTACACAATGGCAACTCTTGCCGACCAACACTCAAGACTATTGTTCTTCAAGGAAGCTTTCCAAGACGACGATCCACCACCCGATGCCAAGGAGCTCGGCTCTGCAGTGCTCAAGAAATGTGATGGTCTTCCCCTTGCACTTGTCACCACCGCTAGGTTCTTGCAAAGCATGGGCAGTCCAACACCCATGAAATGGGCAAAGTTATGCGCTGACCTGGGTACACATCTGGAGAGAGATGAGCTATTTGCAAGAATGAGGCGTGTGCTTGTGCAGAGCTACATCAGCCTTGATAGCGAGGTTGACAGGATATTCTTGTTATATTTGAGTACCTACCCAAGTGGCCGTCCTATCAGGAGATCAACCCTCATATGGAAGTGGTTAGCCGAGGGGTTTTCACCAGGAAACATTACAGGCAGCAGTGCCCTCGACGCCGCTGCCAGCTGTTTTGAGAAGCTAGTTGACCGGAGTATCATCCAACCTATTATTGATGCCGGTGGTAACAGCACAGAGGTGAAGACATGCCATACGCATGGCATGATGCTGGAGTTTGTCATCCGCAAGTCCATGTCTGACAACTTTCTTACCTTGTTGTGTGATCAACCGTCTGCTCCACCCCTACCCAGTAAAATCCGTCGGCTGTCTCTTCATCATGCGAGGCCCAGAGAAGTGAATGATTTGTCTCTTGTCCGGTCATTGACTGTCTCCGGCGAGACGCACCCATCAATCCTAGACTTTTCCAAGTATGAACTCATGCGGGTTTTGGATCTGGGAGAGTATGACCATCAGTTGGGGGATACCGATCTCAAGTTGGTATGCAGTAGCCTGTTGCTGCTGAGGTACCTAAGCCTCGGAGCCGCTGTCACGGCGCTTCCAAAAAATATCAAGAAGCTTAAGTTCTTGGAGACGCTCGATGTAACAAGGACAAAGATAGAGATTCTGCCAACACAAGTCATGGAGCTGCCACGTTTACTTCGTCTGTTTGGGAAGTTCAAGCTCAAACAAGATGTAGGAGCCCGCAGAATGAGTAAGCTACAGGCTTGGTTGTCAGCCAACAGCAAATTGGAAACAGTAGCAGGATTTGTCGTGGACAGCAACAAGAGCCAAGGATTTGCACAGCTCATGGATCATATGAAGCATTTGACAAAGGTGAAAATATGGTATGAGTCTCACGCCGATGCCAGCAGCACAAGTACTCTTTCGAAGGCCATCAAAGGGTTCATCGAGGAAGGCACCAATTTCACAACTTCACATGCACTCTCACTCATTCTCAGTGGTGAAGGGTCTCAAGACTTGCTGAATTTCACCCTGGAAAATGACAAGTCCTACTATCTTAGCTCACTCAAGCTACAAGGGGACAGCATATTCAGCCTCCCTCCCTTTGTTACCATGTTGGCTGGTCTCAATAAACTGTGCCTTTCATTCCCTCATCAACTGAGCAGTGACATTATTGCTGTCCTGAGCAGAATGTGCGGCCTGAAGCAGCTGAAGCTGACTGCAACTCAACTGGACAAGCACATCATCGGACAAGATGCATTCAAAATCCTGCAACACCTATGCATCACGGTGGAAGTGATGACTGAGCTGGAAATCCAAGATGGAGCTCTGCCATGCCTCAAGTCGCTCCGGCTGCTATGTAAAGATCTAGATGGCTTTTCCGGCACATCGGCGATCAAGTACTTCAAACATCTCCAGGAGATTGCTCTTCATCGTGAAGTGGGTGGTGACACAAAACAGAAGTGGAAAGAAGCAGCAAGGGAACACCCAAGACGTCCCAAGCTCTTGTTTGTCTAGACGGCACATCCACATCCAGGTAATGAATTGTGTCGTACTTGCCTTGCATTGAGCTTCCTTCTCAATTCTCCACAGTGGCACAGTTCACATCCTGGTAATGCATGACACTTTTTTATTGTGCAGGCAGTACAGGCTGCAACTTGCTAATGGCACAGTTCACACTCTGGTATGCCGCTTATTGGTTGATGGCCATTCATCAACATGATCAAGTGCGTCGAATAATTTAGTCCTCTTTGCGCTCGTGTCGATTAAATGCGTTCCCCGCCGTTCGTACTTTTATGTTGTGTCACCACTAGGACTTATTTATTTTTAAAGAATCAAAGTTAATGACCTGTTAAGCGGAGCAAACCATTTTCTTTTCAAGAACTATGGTGACTTCCTGCTGTAATAAATAAGTTTACTCTGTTTGTTGTTGGACATGTATTTGGCTATTTCGGTTCTAGTCAACTTAATTGGCTTCTACGGAGTATTATCTCTTACAAATTTAGCACTACAAATATCCTAGTACTTGTTTGGGATAAATTCTGAAATCTTAATTATTGGCTGGTAAGGTACCTATCTATCCTGTCTTTCTATTTAACAAGGATAATACACACTAGACTGTGTGATACTCGATCTACGGCATCAGAAACCCCTAGCTACCTAGGTATAGACCGAACAGGTAAGTATGAAGACGCGACAACTCCACTCCAGCTCGCGACCTCTACCGCCACCGCCGCCTCCAGCTTGATCGATCATGAACATCAGGTACACCAAGCTGGAGCTGGAGAAACCAAGCAAGCAAGCCATCCAGCGCTCATTGGTTGACAATCACACACCAAACCAATCCGATCAATCTTGGAGTGATATGTGTAGTTAGTTTGTAAAATTTACTGGAGAGGTTAGAAATTTGATGGCTGTCATAGTTGCTGCTTTAGTTTAGAGTACATGGATAGCTAGAAATGATGTCTCCAAAAACATGTTTCCTACTGCTAATGGTTTTTCAACTGTCATGTTGGTTATCATCTGGATTGGTGTGCCTAACAGCTACAGCTATCGGGAGTCATCTCCTGAAGATGATGAAATGTTGCTGATAAGTTTGTCCTGAATCTGAATGCACATGTTCGGCTAAATAAATACTCCCTCCGTTCCTAAATATAAGACCTTTTAGAGACTACACTATAGACTAGATACGGAGCAAAATGAGTGAATCTACATCCTAAAATATGACTACATACATCCGTATGTAGGTCACAGTGGAATTTCTAAAAGGTCTTATATTTAGGAACGGAGGGAGTAAATGAATAAACAGTACGTAGCAATTAGCACAAGGCAGTGGAAAAAGATGGACAATCAGAACTGACTGATAGAGACTGCAATTGTGTAGTCCTCCTCTGCTCTGCTGTGTTTTCTCAGCTCTGAAGCAGAGATGGAGACACCAGCCGGGTAGGCGGCGACCGGCGACCGAATCCTTCCGGCAGCAGCTGCCGCGGAGGTTGCCCGACGCTGGCAACGGCGCCATCCCGTCCCAAAGCTCGGATGAAGACACTCATGGGAAAAGTGAGAGGGCCTTATCCTCTCGCCCTCGTCGCTCCCGCGAGCCGCCGCTCCGGGTAGGTGAGGTCAGGCATGGTCCGGGAGGTGCTTGAGCTGCTTTGGCTGGCGGCGGTGCGATCCGGGTTGCGGCGTCATTGGCGGGTGGAGCGGATCTGGATTGTGGTTGTGGACGTTTCCGATCTCTCTGTACATACTGATACTATTACTTCTATATACTCCCTTCGTTTCTAAATATAAGTCTTTTAAAGATTTCACTGCTAAACTATATACGGAGCAAAATAAATGAATCTATACTTTAACATATGTCTATATACATCTGTATATATTTTTTCAAAAGAAGTACTCCATCCGTTTCTAAATATAAGTCTTTTAAGCGATTACACTAGGAGTCTACATACGAAGCAAAATGAGTGAATCTACAGTCTAAAGTATGTCTATATACATCCGTATATAGTCTACTAGTAAAAAATTTAGAAATACTTATATTTAGGAACGGAGGGAGTAGATGACAAGTAGCATGTCCGTTGGGCAGTAGCCTTTTGTACATTCATTCATTCGGATACCAAAAAAGAAGCAATTTTTTTTTTGGAAAATGTAGGGACATATGCTACGTATTGTCAGCAACATACAGATATATGATCATGTAACTGAATAAAGGACCACAGTAAATGTTCTTTGAAATTCAGACATGTCAAAGTTGACCGGGACCAAATATACAATCTGTCCAACAACATACATTACATGGTGAACTTCGGTACCGTAGAAAGCCCATCAAATTGACATGCACAAGAATAAACTCATGTGTTATTACTTATTAGAAGCAAAAGTACCGAGAGGAGGAACTTGTTGGAAGCACTTCAACAACTTCAGGAGACGGAGTCCATAGCTCTAGCAGTCTGTGTCTGCTACACCCCACAGCAACACCTGAGGATCCAATCCAATCCACCGGTAGAAACTAATAACAAAATATATATTACAGGTTCCTAATAGTCCAAAATAAAGCAACTAGTCAAACAACCATCGAACTTCTAACATCTCCAGTAATCTTCAGCAATTGAACCACACAAACTATTAGAAGGAACATGAAAAAAAAATCAGTGTGCACTTAGTCACACTCTTCAAATATGTGGAAACAGGGTGCACTTAGTCACACACTTAGAAGGAACATGAAGTACCCAAAAGTGACAGATCACAGGTGAACATATGCGATCTGGTACAACTCTGGCAGCCCTCGTGTGGCCCTCCCCCTAGGGTGACTCGGGGGGAGCCCAGAAACCTAGCCGCCGCAGCCAAGCACTCCCTCCTCCTCTTCCTCCGTCGCCGCCGCGGGATGCTGCCGGGCTAAGCCCCGGGGCCGACGGCGGTGGCAGGGGATCTCCTCTCTCACGCGTCTCTGGGTTGGGGCGGGATCCCTAGGCGTGTGGCGGCGCGGCCGATCTGGATTCTGCGGCGCGGCGGATGGTGGGCCCGTCCTCGGACGGGGGTGGCTAGGCGCGGCGGGCGGCCCAGTCATGGATGGCGGCGTGGGCTGCGGGCGCAGCGGCCGGCCTTTCTAGGCTGCGGCGACGTGCAAACTTTCTTCAGATCGGCAGCGGCGGCGTGGAGGGCCTGGTGGTTTCGTTGGCAGCACATCCGGTCAGATTTGTTCTGACCGATGCGACCGGCGGTGGTGGTCATCTCTTCCGTCAGAGGTGGTCGGCCTGAGGCTGGGTGTTCCGATCTCCGAACCCGTGATCCAGTATTGGTTACGAGTCGGGGAGACATAGTTGCCGGTGAAAACCGAGCCGACGGCGAGCGATGGCGGCGTTCTACGTCGTTAACTTGATGAAGGCATCGTTGTGTGACTTATGTTGACCCACTCGTACTGCTGTGGGGGAAACCCTAGGATCTGGTCTTCCAGATCGGACGATGACGGTACTGCGGTGGCGTTTCTCTCTTGTGAGCATTGTTTGTGGAGCAGTGCTGATGGTCAGAGGCATGAGGTGGTGCGCCTTCGTCTTGCACGGAGCTTCGGTGGAGATGTCAAGTCATGCCTGGCCGACAGGTGCTACGCTTTGTCATGCCTGTTCGGCAGGTGCTACGCACGACAGATCTTCCAGAGACTTCAAGCTGTGTCGGCTGGTGGTACTTGGCGACATGGAGCTGAGGTGTACCGGTGGCGACCGTGACGTGCTCAGCAGTTCGCGCGCAGGGTAGTTGTCACGCCCAAGATGCGACCCTATCCTCAATTTGGTACGAGGGCCTCGTCAGGGATAGAAGCGCATCTCGTCGTGTCGCAAGAATGGATATCGTTACAAGTACATGTACTGAAAAGAAGAGATATATAAAGAGTTGGTTTACACTCGCCACAAGCTACATCAGAGTCACATCAGTACATTACATAATCATCAAGAGTAAGAGCAGGATCCGACTACGGACTAAAACAAACGACAAAAGAAGAACGACGTCCATCCTTGCTATCCCAGGCTGCCGGCCTGGAACCCATCCTAGATCGATAGAGAAGAAGAAGAAGAAGCAACTCCAAATGACAATCAACGCACTCACGTCGAGTAACATTTACTTGTACCTGCAACTGGTGTTGTAGTAATCTGTGAGCCACAGGGGACTCAGCAATCTCATTTCCAAAGGTATCAAGACTAGCAAAGCTTAATGGGTGAGGTATGGTTAAGTGGTGAGGTTGCAGCAACGGCTAAGCACATATTTGGTGGCTAACTTACGAGTACCAGAAATAAGAGGGGGGAAGATCTACGCATAACGGACGTGAACTACTCGTGATCAGAAGAATGATCCTGAACACCTACCTACGTCAGACATAACCCCACTGTGTCCTCAATCGGAGAAGGAACTCACTTAAGAGACAGTCACGGTTACGCACACAGTTGGCATATTTTAATTAAGTTAACTTCAAGTTATCTAGAACCAGTGTTAAGCAAAGTTTTCCACGTTGCCACATAACAGCGGGCACGGATTTCCGAAAAGATTTAACCCTGCGGGGGTGCTCCAACTAGTCCATCACAGATTACCACAAGCCGCATAGAAATCCTCAATCACGAAGCTCGCGATCTCGTCGGATTCCCTAGTGGAAAACCTCAACTCTGATATTACCCAAAGCATCACCGGAATCCCGATGCACAAGATATCTCGTCGAAGGTAAAACTAATCCAGCAAGGCCGCCCGACGTGTCGACGATCCCGATAGGAGTCGCGTACCTCGTTCTCAGGGCACGACAGATGAGCGATGGTTACCACGCCAAACGCCGAGTTGCCCCGGGTAGCGTTAATAAGCTGCTCTGTTTTGGACCAACACTCATGAGGAGCACTGGCCCGGGGGTTGATTAAAATAGTCCGCGGGTGCCGGCGGGTCCCTATGCATTATTATTAGGTTATTAGGCAAATGTAGTACCAAAGTTGGGCCTTGCCAGACCAGCTTTAATCTAAAACGAATTATCAAGGGGGTCCCCATAACAACCCCGATCGTGTTAGGAGCGCTCATTTATGGAACATAACACCGGTAGCCGGTAACTAAGGGGGCAAAGGTGGAACAAAAGACCAGGCTAGAAAGGCCGAACCTTCCACCTTTTACCAAGTATATAGGTGCATTAAATTAAATAGCATTTAATATGGTGATATAATAAGGAACCCATGTTTTCACATGGAAGCATCTGCACCTGCAACTAGCAACGCTAACACAGGGTTAAGCAAGCAGTAACATAGCCATTCAGTGGTTTGCTAGGTCGAACAGGTTGAAGGTTTCATGGCATTGTTGAGAGGCTGATATTAAACATGTGGTAGGCAACGAGACATAACGACAGAAACGATTTAACTAGTTTGGCAATGATAGTAATGGTATCTGGGGAAATGATCATCTTGCCTGAGATCCCGCTTGGAAGAAGAATGCCTCCGTGAAGCAGACGAACCGAGTAGTCGAACGGGTCCTCACATCCGACACGCTTGCGGAACTCTATCGAGACGGGGAAACCGGAAACAAGCATCAACACACGAAATTCACCACACGATGCACAGCACATATGATGCATGAGCTACTGAATACATGCAAGTCACGGCATGGCAAATCACACAATCAATCACTACACATTAAGTGAAGTTCAAGATGCACGAGTTGCATATTGACGAAACTCCACGTTAATTATTTAGTTCACTCCCGGTTATCTACACGGCAATATTAATGTTGTCAAACATGCAAGAGGTGAAGCGGAAATTAAACTACCTATCTAGGCATTTTAAGTGAGGTCGGAAATGACATATAGCACCTCTGAAACGACCTCACATGTTAATTTACAATTCTGTCCAGATCTGAATTAACACCTTTAATTAGTTTTTAAATAGCAAAACAAATAGGTTCACGTGATTCTACGCGTCAAGGCAAGCAATCTACACATAAAGAACATCTCCAACGTAGCTACGGATCAAAAGTTACAAGCACCACAAGATATGATGGCATGAATGCAATATGTGTGCAACGGCGGCTACGAGCACTTCATCACATGCAACCAGCAAGAGAAAATGAAACTACACGAGATTCTAAGCACGTTTCATGTAGGGCACGATCAAAACGGAGCTACGGTTCGAAAACTACGAGCAAAACAAGAAAACGCTACAAACTGCCAAAATCAGCCACATAGCATTTTCTACGCCCCACAACTACGGCTACACAACTCTGATTTGCTCAAGCAAGGCATGGCACGGAAGAGGGCAAGAAGCACTACTACAAACTACTAACAACAACTAACATGGCAGCAAGGCGCACTAGGAAAAAAAGACACAAAATGGCATCTCACGCACTATTTCAGACTTAGTGAAAATAACACCTCATGAAAGTGCAGTTTTCAGCCTGAAGGCATATTGACAGCAGCAAAAACCTAAGCTACAGGTCTCCAAATGGCATGAAACTTCACAGCAAGCTAGAGAAACACAAGGGGTACAACTAACTCCATTGGACCAACCCCAAAAGAGCTACAGATCACAAGATGCAAGCAAGACAAGACAGCAACAAAATATAACAGATTCCAGACTTAAAAATATTTCAGCACGTCTAAAACAGCACTATTTCTAGCAACTTGAGAGCAATCAAACCACACCTAAACATGCATTTCTATTGCAACCAAAAATACCAGGGACTAAACAAAACATCCAAGATCAACTCTCTAGTTGACAACTCCGTCAAACAACGCACGGAATAAATCTTACGAATTAAACAAAAGGGCATCACGGCAAAATATCTCGCAAACTAACTTGCTCAAAACTTAAAACTAATTGCACAGAAAAATCCATGGGATTTTTCTACCCCGGAAACATATAAAATACGTGGGGTTTGCAACACAAAATAATGTCAAACATTAATGCGAGATAAAACCTATATACGGGAAAATAAACTACCGGCAAATCCCTACACGCATAAATATCAATGACCACTCTAAAATACATGCAAAAATAATTCCTAAACCATGGCCATTTAATCTACGGTATACGGACAGACCGGACACGCGCGAAAAAAATAAACTACGGGCAAAACATTATGGGCAGCACACTATTCTAGGCATACAGCACGTTAACGACGTCAAATAAATATGCAAGTTGGATAATCTTCTTCTACTCGCAAAACTACGCGAAAACGATATAAAGATCACCTCGATCCGACTAACGGATTAAAAGATACGGCATTTATAATATACGAATATTTACTGGAATTCATTAATTCCTAAAAAAACATAATAAACCTAGTGGGCCGAACAGGTGGGCGCAAGATAGCAAAAGGGTGCACGGGGCGAAGGGCAGAAGTCGGCTCACCTTGGGCCTCCAATTGGGCCGGCCTGGAGCTGCTGGCTTGGGGAAGTCGACTGGGCCGGGGGCGCCCAAGCTGGCCTCGGCGAGAGGCCCAGGCGCGCTGGAAGGGGCGGTCGCCCACGTGGGCCGCGGGGAGCGAGGCGGGCCTCGGGGCGAGGCCCAGCTGGGGCACTCGTCGTGCTCCTCGAGCGCTGCTGGCTCCCGAGCGCCACAGGGGACGCTGGCGGCAGCGAGACCCAACGGGGCCGGCGACACCCAGCGAGGCGAGGGAGGCGAGGGGCGCCGCGGATGGCCGGATCCGGGGCGGCGGCGGGGCTACAGCCGGCCGGCGGCGAGAGGCGGCGGCGCTGGGGCGAAGAAACCCATGGCGCCCGGTCCCTTGGCGGCGAGAGACAAGGGGCAGGGGGGCTCGGGCTGCCGGCGGCACCACGAGGAGGAGCGGGGCGGCGGTCGGCTCGGGTCCTGCGGCGAACTCAGACGGGGAGGCGACCGGGGACGGCGGCGCGCAGGCGAGGTCGCGAGGGGGCGCGGCCATGAGAGCAGGGAGCTCGGGGGAGCTTGCGGGGGCGGCGGATCTGGGCCAGGACGGGCCGCGCGCGGGTCTGGCGGGCCGGCGGCTGGGGGAGGGAGACAGGGAGCAGGTGGGGGCGGCTATGGTTTCGGGACGGCGCGGATTCCGAGGTGGCTAGGGTTAACTGCCAAAAATTTAGGAGGGGGGTCTATATATAGGCAAAGGGGGGCTAGGTTAGCCGGAATCGGGCTCCGGATCCAACCGCGGGGTCGGATTCGGACGATTCCGAATGCAGGAACGGTTACGTGGCCGTGTAGAGTGGATATCCGGAGACGAGAGGGAGAACGGGCGGCGCGGCGACGATTTAAAAACATCGACACACGTCCGACGGTAGACCGAATACGCTGCCGCTACGGTCGACCGTTCGGGTACCAGACGGTCTCCGATCGCGACGAAATTCGATAGGCGGCCTAGCTATAACTAATCGCGACCGCATGCCAAGTTTCACGTCGATCAGAGAAAGTTTTAAACGCACTTCAAAAACAGGGTTTCGACGGTGCCGCGGGCGCGTGCGTGTGCGGTCAGGCTCGGAACGAACGACGACGATAACCGGCAACTAACAACGGATGCAAGTTTTGAAAACGGGCGGCAACGGAGACGCCGATGCAATGCAGATGATGCGCATGATGCGATGATGAAGCGGCAACTGAAAACCCCACACGACGAAAACGGAAAGAAAAGGGGAAGCTTCTGGAACGTCGGCATCGGGCTGTCACAGTAGTGGTGCCGTTGGGCGCCGTGGTGGCGTTGACGAAAGGTAGACCAGGCAAGGATGATGCGTCAGAACAGCTCTGAAGATGGAGTAGTGGCAGTTGGCGGCGACGGCCTCTGAGAGCATGTCGGACCGGTGGGTGCCCCATACCCGGCAAGTGGCTTGGTTGAGGCCTCAAGTCTTAGATGTTAGGCTTGTCTGCGAGGTCTGTGGTATTAGGCCCGGACTATCAGCATCCCTTCCTCAGATGGATAGGAGTAGCGACAGTTGTCGCCTAGACAGTGGTTTTAGACTTATTGTTATATTTCTTTGTAAGGTCTTTTATGAATAATTAATAAAATGGATGCATGCATCGTCCAGATGCAGAGGCCGGGGGCAATCCTCCTTTTCTAAAAAAAGGGTGCAAAAGGAATAAGTGGTACTAGAGTATGCCTGGGTCAACGAAACGGAGAGACCCCCGCGTCGGCCCCGCTAGGGCGACTCGGGCGGCGCCGAAACCCTAGTCGCCGGGGGCGCGGACTCCCTCCTCCACTCCCTCCGTCGCCGCCGGGGGACACCACCGGGCAACTCTCGGGGGCCGACGGCAGTGGCGGAGCCATCCCTCTCTCCGGCGTCTCTAGGGGTGGTGCGGGGCCCCTGCACGGACAGAGACATGGCCGATCTACGGAGCGACGGTGATGGCTGCGTCGACGGCGGCGGTGGTCGTCCCTGCCTCGGGGCAACGGTGGCTGCAGGCACATCGGCTGGTCGGTCATGGGCAGTGGCGTGCGGTGGTTGGCCTGGTTCGGGTGGCAGCGACGGGCTATGCTGTGGCGGCGCGTCATCCAGCTTCAGATCAGCGGCGGCATCGAGGTCCTGGTGGATTGCTCGACGGCATCCGATCAGATCTATTTTGGCCGATGCAGCCGACAGTGGCGGTCATCTCCTCCGTCGGAGGTGGTCGGCCTGAGGCTGGGTGGTTGGATCTCGCGATCCGTCATCCAGTCCTTGCTGCGAGTCGGGAAGACATAGTTGCTGGTGAAAACCAAGCCGATGGCAGACGATGGCGGCGTTCTGCGTCGTTACCCTGATGAAGGCATCGTCGTGTAACTACTGTTGACCCACTCGTAATGCTCAGGGGGAAACCCTAAGATCTGATCATCAGATCGGACGATGGCGGCACTACGGTGTCGTGCCTCTCTTGGGAGCATCGTTTCTGGAGCAGCGCTGGATGACAGAGGAAGGCGGTGGAGCAACTTCGTCTGGATCAGAGCTTCGGTGGAGATGTCAAGTCATGCCTGGGCGACAGGTGCTACGTTGTGTCATGCCTGCTTGGCAGGTGCTACGCACGATAGATCTTTCAGAGCCTTCATGTTAGGATGGACGAGCGCAGGACGGTGACGCCGTTGGGTGCCGTGGTGGCGTCGACGGATGGACGGACTGGCAAGGGTGATACGGATCTCTCTTCTCAAGATGGGATAGTGGTTCGATGATGATGGCGGCTTCTAAAACGTGTGCAAGTGGTACACGATTTAGGTTTGCTGCACCGTTTGTTATTCCGATATGTTATAGGGATGGATCGGTGATGACGACGGTTTTTGATATGGAGAGTGAGAGCACTCAACATTATCATGTTTGTAGGTGTGAGTGGTGGCTTCGGCTGGCTTGATGTATGATCTTGTTAAACCTTTGTGGAATAATTAATAAAAATGGTTGTAGGCATCGATTGATGCAAAGGCCGGGGGTTGAACCTCCTTCTCTAAAAAAAAGGAATAAGTGGTCCACAGTTTCTGTAGCACTACAAAACATCAATATATTTAAAGAAGCTAAACGTTACAACTCAACTACATGCATCACTGAAAGAAATAGGACCAATCTCAATATTCAGTATGCACCTAATGATACACACCAATATTCAGCTTCCATATCACTTATCCCATGAATAGATTTATTAACCTCAACAATATTACTCCTACTTCCTAAATTCACCTCGGTTCTGCTAGCTACGTCACAATGAGAGCATCAGAATTTTTTTAGACAGTTGGCTTATGCAAATTACCTGTGTGCCATCTTCCGCACGTTGCTCCTCTTAAACTGCCACTCCTTTCATCTCATTTTTAAAACTTGCCATGTTACTGCTCAGGCCATTCTCACTGCTGACAAGATCATTTTGCTCATGAAAGTTATTTGTATCTTCTGTCTCTTGATCATCATGTTGGTTATTTCTATCTTCTGTCTCTTGATCATCATGTTGGTTATTTGTATCTTCTGTCTCTTGATCATCATGTTGACCATCACCGTTAACTTGTTCTGGCAATAAGTGATGTCACATGTATGCCGTGAAGGAGTAGTATACATAAGTCAACACTAGTACTTAAACCAAAGTACTAGCAATTAAGCAGAATAAGATCACTGACAACAACAAATAATTAGTTACCAGGATATTCTTGTTGTGCACTTGCAAATGTGTTGTGAGTCCGCGATAACGTTGTATCATCGGTGGTAGCTGGAGCTACAGGGAGTTCTGCAGCATCCTCAGTTCCCATCTCGGAAGTAGAAACTTGTACTACACAATAATAAAAAATAAGAAATTTATAAAGAGAGAAATAACTCAACATGCACCAACAATTAACCAAATACTCCCTTGTAATTAAGGAAAATAAGTTGCACGTGATACACTTGCTCACCAGACTCTCCATTAGAAATGGCCTGGGGCGTTATTGTCACTGCTAACATCATATCAGTAGGTGACGCCGCAAGTCTACCAGACTTCTGTGGAGGTTCACTTTTTGTAGCAACTTCTTCGGTCATCGTATCAGTAGTTATTGCTGCAGGGTAAATTTGCGGAGCCGGCTCATTTCCCATCTTAGAAGTAGCAATTGGTACTGCACAGTAAATACCAGGCATGAAGAAAGAATTTTTATATAACTCAATGCACCCCAAAATTAACCAAAGTAGTAATTAAGGAAAATAAGATGCACCACAACACTTGCTCACCAGACTCTTCATTAGAAACAACACTGGGAGGCATTGTCACTGATAACATCATATCAGTAGGTGGTGCCGCAGGACTCTCAGTATTCTGTGCAGGTTCACTTCTTGTAGCAACTTCTTGGGTCATCGTATCAGTAGTTGTTGCTGCAGGGCAAATTTGCAGAGCCGACTCACTTCCCATCTCAGAAGTAGTAACTGGTACTGTACCACATGATATGTGGGTGAAATGATGATATCATATCAACTTTCAACCTTTTCAGAGTTCATTTGTAATGCTTTTCAATTTCGTGGTTATTTAGCTAAAAAAATCATTAAATGCATGAAAAATACCAGTCATTTAGCTCAAAAAAATCATTAGATGCATGAAAAATAGAAAATTAAGTTATAAATGGTTGAAATTTTAGGATGTGTTTTTGAATGGTGCGTATTGAATGCACAAAATGCACAAAAAGTCTGGAGTTGAAATAAGTATAAAATAAAATGTCTTTGTAACAGATGGGTTTTCGTGTGAAACCTTGATACTTCGAAGGAGATGGTCCAGTTTGAACACGAAATGCATCCAGTTTTTCCCGTAACCCTCTTAATTTTTTAGCACAAGCTATGTGGGTAAAATGATGAAACCCACATTTTCAGAGTTCATTTGTAGAGCTTTTCAATTTCAGGGTCATTTAGCTCAATTTTTTTTATTAAATACATGAAAAATAGCAAATGAAGTTAGAAAGGGTTAACTTTGGCTTGGTTAACCTTAGTTGTGACTCTGGCGGGGACGGTGCTAGCAGATGTAGTCGACGGTATGATTGGACTCTTGGCTAAAGTGGGGTTCTGAAATTTTAAACCCCCCCTCCCCTGTGGACCGCCTTTTTTAGTTTTGTAGAAAATAAAGAAAAATGACAAAATCTGCAAAAAATAAAATCCTTTGAGATGTAGTTAGGTTTCAATGCCTAGTTGGTATAGAAATTTTGAAATATGAATTTTGACCGTTTTTGCAAAAAGGAGGGAAATGTAAAACGTCCATAATTTTTACATACGATGTTGAAAAAAAAGTTTAATATATAAAAAGAAACTAGAGAAAAATTGGGACTTGATGTCACCGGGTTTTGCCCGGTGAAGTTTTCTAGATGCTCAAAATTCCAAATTAAAAAAAGTTATTTCAAAACGAAGATATTTTTAGAAAAACCAAAAAAAAATAATTTTATTTAAAAATAAATAAATGATGTCATATTTGGATTTCTCGCATTTTTCTGATAATAATGGATATATTATTTGTTGAATTTTGATTTACATAATTAAAGATATTAACTATGCCATATTAAATGAATAAATGGCAAAAAACAAATAAAATAATGTTATTACTTATTTTATATATATTAAAATTCAATATTATTATTACTTATTTTGTTTATTTTAATAATTGTTTGGATTTTAAAAAATTAAATCATGTGACATCAAGACTTAAGGGTTGATAGAATTGATAGTTTAGTATTGTCAGAAAAACAACAAGTGCACACTTGGAAATTAGGGACGATAGAACCAGAAAGTCAAGCGTGCTCGGGCTAATGCAGTGACGAGATGGGTGACCGGTCGGGAAGTTACACGATTTGAAATGAGTGATCCACGATCGGAGCCGTGAGGATGGGTGATTAGAGATTAAATTGTTAAATAATTCAAAGATTTGACAATTGAAATAAAACATAAAAAGAATCAAAAATTATTCAAAATCGCCCTCGCTCCAAGCCCCGGTACGGCCCCCGAACCGGGACGAGACCGGGACTAACGGCCCAACCGAACCGGTGCTATAAACCTTTTTTTTGTATTAGTGACGGTCCACATTTAGAATGTAGGAAAATTAAATCAATGAATATCCAACGTTGAAATAAATCTGTATATGCTTCAATCTAAATAGCAAAGACTATATATGATCCACATCTCATTCAATCTTGAGCTGAGGAATTGAAGGTGAGGATTCGATGTAACAGTCCGGAGGGTCAGGGAGTGCCTGAAGCTGAGCCGGATTCCTTGTCTCCAGCATTTGCACCACCTGGTGCATGGTTGGCCGCAGCAGCGGGTTGGGCTCCATGCACCAGAGCGCCACGCGCACAAACTGCTCCACCCTGTCCTTTTCCTCCAACGTATCAACTTCCAACTCGCCGTCCAAGTCCAACATCGATCAGCTCCGTCCTCCGTGCGATCACCAGTTGCGCCGCCCAACCGAACACCTCCGCGAAGGATCAGAACCATAAGAACAAAGGATTTCCATTTATAATAGTTGTGGTCAGGTTGAGAAGGAATTTGATATGGTTGGTGATGTGATCGGACTAGATGGGGTGGCAAGGTGCGGGCGGCGCGGTGTCGACGCCGGCGGAATGGAAGTGAAGAGAGGGGCGAACTGAGATCCAGAGAAGGGCGAGGTGTTGGGGAGAAAATGGAACCACCTACCGACGGTGATCACCGGAGACAAGAAAGGAGAGAGGGAGAGACGCCACACAGATTTTGCCGGTGCACGAACACCTTGCCGTCCGAACGGCAACCCTTATATTCCGGTGAGCTCGAACTCCCCCTTCGCCTATTACAATGTCTACCACACGGGTTTTATACCAGGCACACGATGGACACGGTCTCCACGCTCCTGCCTGCTCGCGCCCACGACCCAACGTGATGTGGCCGCGTCCTCCGCGCGCGCCTACGACGCACCGAACGCCCCCGGTCGCTGCGCTCCCCCTGGACCTAGTCTGTAACGGCTCCCCGCGCGCACGGCACCACCCTACCCTGGCGGCCCGAGCACGCCACGCACGCACGCACGCACGCACGCACTGCCCGCGGACCCGATGCGCCAGAGAGCGCCGACGCGTGCCCATACACGCACCAGGCGCACTAGCTAGTCGCCGCGGCTTATTCCAACACAACATTCTCCCCCTAAGCCGTGGCCTAGAGGAGCGCTGGCTCGTCGTCGACGAGCTCCCCCAGCATGGCTTGCCCCGGCGCCGCTGCCTTCTCCCGCCTCGGACATTCCCGCTTGAAGTGACCGCGCTCGTTGCAGTGGTAGCAACGTCCGCGGCGATTCGCGACGCCACGCTCCTGTCGTCGTCGTCGTCGTCCCGCGCACCACGTCGCCGACGCTCCTGCGCGCGCCACTGCTCTGAAGTGAGCATCAGCTGCTCCCCGCCATGATCAGCACCGTCCTGCCCACGTCGACGTAGCCGCTCGTCGAAAGCCTTCAACCGGCCGAGCGCGTCCTCGAACGTCATGGTAGACACGTCGCAGAATTGCTCTATACCGGCCACCGCCGCGTACAAGCGATCCGGCACGGCGTCGAGCAACTTCTTCACCATCGCGGCGTCCTCCAGGCTCGATCCAAGTCCCGCGTACCGCGCCGCCATGCCACTGATCTTCCCGGCGAATGCGTCCAGGGACTTGTCGTCGTCCATTCGCAGCCGCTCGAAGTCGCCGCGGAGCGTGGCCAGCCGCGCCACCCGCACGCGATTGGCTGCGACGAAACGCACCTTGAGAGAGTCCCACACCTCCCTCGCGGTGAACTTCGCCGCCACCTGCATCAACAAGTCTTCCGACAGCGCTGTGAGCAGCATCGCCCGCGCCGTCTTGCACTTCCTGGAGTCCACCGCCGCTCCGTCCGCCGGCTGCACCGCGCCCCACATCCCCCCAGCATCAAGGATCGCCTCCACCTTGATTGCCCAGGAGGTGTAGCCCGTCGGCACCAGCGGCGGGAGATGCATCGACCCCGACGCACCGCCACCCCCATACGGGACGATCGACATGGCCGCCGACACGTGGTTGGACAAGGCTCTGATACCAAATGTTGGGGAGGAAATGGAACCACCTACTGACGGTGATCACCGGAGACAAGAAAGGAGAGAGGGAGAGACGCCACATAGATTTTGCCGGTGCACGAACACCTTGCCGCCCGAACGGCAACCCTTATATTCCGGTGAGCTCGAACTCCCCCTTCGCCTATTACAATGTCTACCACACGGGTTTTATACCCAGGCACACGATGGACACGGTCTCCACGCTCATGCCTGCTCGCGCCCACGACCCAACGTGCTCTGGCCGCGTCCTCCGCGCGCGCCCGCGACGCACCGAACGCCCCCGGTCGCTGCGCTCCCCCTGGACCTAGTCTGTAACGGCTCCCCGCGCGCACGACGCCACCCTACCCTGGCGGCCCGAGCACGCCACGCACGCACGCACTGCCCGCGGACCCGACGCGCCAGAGAGCGCCGGCGCGTGCCCATACACGCACCAAGCGCACTAGCTAGTCGACGCGGCTTATTCCAACACAACAGGAGGTGCCATGGAAGATGAACGGCGGCGAGGTAGCGTTAGAGGTGGCCGAGGACGAGTGGGAGCGGGCGTCGGGGAGGACGCGGGAGCCGGCGAGGCGCCGGAGCTGAGTGCAGCGGAGGAGGGAGAGGAGGCATCGTGCTCGGCCATGGTAGCTTGGAAAAACTGATACCAAGTTGGAAAGATATTTCCTTGATTGATTCTGAGATTACAGAGATGGTTTATATGGGGAGAGTTAGGATGTCCTAAAACCCTAAAATAAACAAAATCTGCAGAAACTGTTTAGTCCCGGTCCGTGTTAAGACCCGGGACTAAAGGGCCTGCCCCTGAGGGCGCTCCAAGGCGGCCACGTGGAGCACCTTTGGTCCCGGCTTGAAACAGTATCGGGACTATAGGTTAGGCCTTTAGTACCGCCTCTTTGGTCCCGGTTGGTGAATCGGGACTAAAACCCCTTACGGGCCGGGACTATAGACCCTGTCCCCACTAGTGATCGTGCTCGGCCATGGTAGCGTGAAAAAACTAATATCAAGTTGGAAAGATATTTCCTTGATTGATTCTGAAATCACAGAGATGGTTTATATGGGAGAGTTAGCACGTCCTATACAAGTGGCCTTGGCAGACGTGGTATCCCCTGATCTTATAAACGTGGTACATAAAGCTACGACAAAAGACTTTGTCTAACACTCGAAGCCATTGGTGGCCTGGTGGACCTCCTTCCAGCTGAACACTCTCACACCAGAGTACAACGGCCGCCGGCTATCACTGTTCCTGAGGAGGTACGTAGTAATGTTGTGCCACGAGGAGACACAGCATGCAAACGGTGACGCGCGTGTTATATGGATCTCTTTCTCAATGGGCCCAATGACTCATTGGACCTTGACTCACGTCCTGATTGGGAACGTCTAGCTCAAGCAAGGCTGGTGGGCCCCTGTCGCGCAGTGCTATATGTAGAGGAGGTGGGGACCATGGCACGGGTTACGAGATTCGCTGCCGCCACTGATTCCCCACTCTCCAACCCTAATCCGATCTAGAAGGATGCACTGAAGCGACGGGAAGTCCACCGCCGTCACTATCGGATCTCTCTCTTTCCCCACCGTCGTCCCCATCTCACGATGGTCGCCGGAGGGAACTCATCGAGTACTCCATAAGGTAACATACCTCTACTCTCATCGAACACATCTAGCCTTGTCGATCCACGGGATCTATCAGCGCGATCTTGTAGCTAGGGACGTACGTAGTGTCTTTCTTCTCCTTGTCGCTGTTGGCCCGTCTTCTTGTGTGTGAGATGTATTCCCATTCCGCACTTTGATTAGTGCCCTTGTCGCGACGTTGTCCGCCTGCCGACCGCTCGTGAGCGCCCCCGTCGATCATCAACGCCGCCGCACAATAGCAGTGGCTTAATTAGCCCTCCACAGCTCTGCGCCGCCACTGTCGGTGAGCATGAGGCGTCCGTCGGCGGTGATGTTGAGGACAGACCGGACGTCGCGGGGGGCGCGGAAGCCGAAGGCGGAGGGGCTGGTGATGTACCGGGGCGGCGTCACCTGCGGTGAGGTTATTATTGGTTTGCGCCATGGACACAAGCATGGCAACCAAGGTGGCGATCGAGGCGGAGGAGACCATAGCGAAAGCGGGGCAGCGCGGCAAAGAGAGCTTCGTACGAATTATCCTTGATTTATAAGCTGCAATGACAAGCAGGGTCGTATGAATATGATAGTCATGGGAGGGAAAATTTCCTATTCAGCGCCCGGCCGTGCATAAACCAAACGGTTCAACGTACGGATACAGGTCAGTTTGACTAAACTACGAAATTTGGGTCACTCCACTGAACCATATATTTTGTTTGGGTCGCCACTAACGTGAGCATCATTAACGTACGTACGAGACCACCATGTATATTTTCATCTTCGGTTCATAGTTAGTATTTTCTCGCACTATTTTTTACCAGGTAACCTTCTTCTAGCTTATGAAAACTAAGGCTCGCATGTCATACACACACAAAAAAATATGGCTAACAATTTAAGCACCAAAGCTAAGGCATGTTTGGCCAAAACAGCTAGTGTGGCAAACTATTAGACCAGCTACCGGTTTTAACTACCATGCTGTCAATTACTACGAGTTGTAAACCCGATCGCCATAACGAAAATAAGAAAAAGCGGCCGTCTGAAAATATTAATAATCGTGGTAGTGTAGTGTCACCATACATATATAATATATCAATGAAATGAAAACAAACAAAAGCAAGAAATTGGGTTTTCCAAGGAAGAATAAATCAGTGTCACATGTATTACTCTTAAAAAAGGAAAATATGTTTTTAAAATCAAAAGACAGAATTTATACATAATTTACAGAAACTTTGTGTTTTATAATAATATAAAAGAATAAATATATAATAATGCAAGTTCCACAAAAAGGGAGTTTTCTAAGAAGAATTGAATTAGGGGCATCAATTTACCATTAAAAAGTAGTACAAAAATCAAATATTGACAAAATTTTACACATAAAAAAGCTTTTTAATGATATCCAATAATAAGCATAATAGTGGAAGTTTCTACGTAAAAAGAAGTTTTCTAAGAAAGATCAATTAGCGGTATTGATATTAACTTTTTTTTTAAAACAAAGCATAAAAATATACTTCTTCCGTCTCAAAATAAGTGTCTTAAGCTTAGTACAAATTTATGCTAGAGCTAGTACAAAGTTAAGACAGTTATTTTGAAACAGAGGGAGTATATAAAAAACAGGAAATATATAGGAAGCATCTAGCCGAGTAGAAACATCGACTTACCTCAAACAGGGACATGCCAAAATTCCACCACTGAGAAAGAAAAAAACGAGAAACTTTTTTTGCTATATGTTACTCGATCACTAAAGGGACACATCAGCGATCAGGTGAAATCCTGCGCTCCACTAATTACCCCATTTTGATTTTTCTGCCTTATTATCCTCCACCACTCATTTTCCTTGCCCCGCTCATACTTTTCCCCATACCTGTCCACTTGATTTCTTCTTACTTTTTCTTCCCTTTCCAATTCATGGATGCTTGGGAACACACGGGTGGCGTTTAATGATGAAGCCACACTCATTATTTGCTATGGTATTAAAAGGAAAATATTACCCGCATTGCGATTTTATGGACGCTAAGAAAGGAAGACACTCATTGCTTACTTGACGAGCGATTATTAGTGGACGTACAGTTCTAAATATGGGGCTCATCAAAAGGGTGGGAACAGGCATAAAGATTAATATTTGGGAAGATAAATGGATCCCGTCTAATCCGTCACTACACCCCTTGTGGAAACCTGATAATACTCACCTAACTCTAGTGTATGACCTCATTCGCGAAGATGGAACACGGGATGATCGTCTCATAAGAAACTCTTTCCTCCCTCATGTTGATGCAATCTTCTCTATTCCTCTAGGTGGTTTGGACCGTGACACTTTAACCTGGGCATTCGAGAAACATGGTATCACTATTAGAAAACAGGGCTTTAGTCCCGGTTCGTAAGGGCCTTTACTCCCGGTTGTGCAACCGGGACAAAGCAATCTGGACAAAAGCCCCCCTGGTGGTGTCAAAACCGACGGATCTCAGGTAGGGGGTCCCGAGCTGTAGACCTTGAATCGATGGGTTACAAGGGACGAAATAGACAATGTTTATCCAGGTTCGGGCCCTCTTGAGGAGGTAAAACCCTACGTCTTGCTTGACTATATTGATGTGTTTGAGAAATACATATTTGATCTACCTCAAGATCGTATGAGCTAAAACCCTAGATGAATCAACCTGGTACAAGATTGAGGACAAGAGATGAACTAGGGTTATGAGAGGAGATGGTGCTGATGTAGATGTTGATTAATATTGGTCTCTCTAAGATGAGAGTATTGTTGGTGATGATGATGGTTCCGATTTCCCCTTCCGGGAGGGAAGTTCCTCTCGCGGAATCGCTCCGCCGGAGGGCAAAAGTGCTCCTGCCCAGGTTCCGCCTCGAGACGGCGGCGCTTCCTCCCGAAAGTCCTCTCCCCATTTTTTCCAGGTCAAAAGAGAGTATATAACAGAAGATGGTCGCCAGAGGTGGGCTGGGTGGACCACAAGCCACCAGACCGCACCAGTGGGGCTGGCGCGCCTTGGTGCCTGCTGGTCACTTGGCAACCCCCTATGGTACTTCTTTCCTCCAATATTTCTCATATATTTCATAAAAAATCTCCGTGGAGTTACATCCCATTTGGAGATGTGTAGAATAGGTATCTCTGAAGTAGCTTTTTTAGGTTCAGAATTCCATCTGTCGGGATTCTCCCTCTTGGTGTAAACCTTGTATATTATGAGATATAATGCATTAGAATTACTCCATAAAGTGGTACAATGCATAAAAACACTTTAAATAAGAGTAAATAAACATGATGCAAAATGGACGTATCAAGTTCCCGAAGCTTAGACCTCGCTTGTCCTCAAGCGAAAGCCGATAACAAAAATCATGACCACATGCTTTGAAAGAGAGGTATAAAAACAATATATGAACATAGTAGCATCATGCTTATTATTATAACAGCAAATAAAACTTTATAAAATATTGCATCACAACACTTTCATCATAAAGACTTCTTATAAACAAATAACAATTCATCACAACATCGAAGTATGAAGCATAAACTCTATTAAAAAATAATAAATTATGTTTTTAGTCAACTTTGCAACATAATTCATCACATTTTCACAAAGGGTCACATATCGGAGCTTTTAAGCAAGTCTACATACTTACTCATCATTTAGTCTCTTATGATTGCTAACACTCACCGCATACATATGGCCATGCCTTTTGTGAAAGTAAAACCGTGTCTCTTGCAAAAAAATGAAAACGCGTTTTTTTCCTTTTCGAGAGGCACGTCGCGAAGGCAAAACCGTGCCTTTTGCTGAAGCAAAACCGTGCCTCTCGTAAAAAAACAGAAATTCATGTAAAAAACACATTTTTTCGCGAATATATATATATTTTTTATCCAAAAGTTACGAAAGACCGTTGAAAAACCATAACACTAAAAAAATAAAAAAACACTCAAAAAAGACGAAAACGCGTGCGAAAAAAAAAACAAAATCCGAAGGGAATGCTCAGAACGCGACACGTGGCGGCGGCTGAAAACGCGCCAAGTGGCGGCTCGCGGATGCGATCGCTGAAAGGCTTACGAGGGAGCGCTCGCTAACTAGTTGCTTCCCTCTTTCAAACAAAGTGTGGCTCATTCACAAACAACATGGGCCAGGCCAATTATAAGATAAACAAATATGCTACAGTATATGTTTCGTCATGAATCTTTTTTTACTTGTTTTTGGTTTCTTATTCTCAGTTTTTTTCCTTTTCGTTTTGCTGTTTATCTTTTCGTATTGCTTTTCTTCCTTTGTTGTTGTTTATGTTTCATTAGTTCATTTTTTCCTTTTTTCATATATCTAATTCTTTATAAAATGTTAAGGATTCAATAAATTTGTTCACGAAAGAATTATAGCTTGGAAGTTTAAATTATCTTCTTGTTCCAAAAAAATTGCAAAACTAAAAACATATTCCCACCTTTTCGAAAACAATTTGTGTTTTAAAATTGTTCAAGGATTTGAAATTTTATCGCATTTGACAAAACAAATAATAAAAAAAATTAGAATGCTCGTTTAAAAAAATAAATTCGCTACAGTCAGCTGCAAGTATTCAATAATTGTTCAATTTTTTTAAGTGTTCACATTTTTGATAAATGTTCAGATTTCAAAAATTATATTGCGTTTTGATTTGTTCAAAAAAAAAATTCACAACTTTTGCAAAATATTCACGTTTTAAAAAAAGTTTTCCCTATTTAGAAAAAATGTTTCTATTTTGACCTGCTGGGTTTGTATTGCGCCCTAGGCACTTATGGACGACCTGCAGGCAGGTACTTTGTTAGGCATCTATTTAGAAAAAATCCTGGATTTAGAAAAAATCCTGGATTTGTTAGCCATCTCCTTTCTCGATGGCTTGCAGGTACTTTGGCTCCTGCCTCTTGGGGATGTTACAGCGGCGGCATGCCTCCTTGCCCTGACTTTGATATGACAGTGAGTGGGGCCGGGCCACTCTGTCTATTCGAACCGTCGCGTCGGTGCGAGGATTGAAACGAGTGGGTGTTTCACTCATCATGGCAGGCAGGTTTGCTCTGATTCATGCACCCATAGCTATAGGACATGAATGGGAAACCGCCTGCAGGTCATGGGGATGCAAGTCATAAGAGCGGTGTGGGGTCAACAGGAGCCATTTCAAGTTGGCCTGCATTCTTGCGCCGCTGCTTCCCAACACTTGTGTGCTCCACCGCCATAGCAACGTTTTTCATCTTCCGACACCCCAGCAACGAAATATGGGCCCTCATGTGCTTTCATTGGCGCCCGCAACAACGCGCAGGTGACCAGGGAAGCGCAGAAAAAGCGGAAAGTGGTGAATACAACTTCACCACCTCAAAACCACCAGAATTTTAACATCGCGAACTTCATAACGTTATGGGAGTGTTTTGTCGGGGTTGCTCGCATTTTGACCTCTTCCTACGCTTCTTTTGCGTCAAGGGCTAGCTAGATGAGCGGTGGCTCCCTTCGTGATATCGGAGGGCCGGCTGGTTTTCAGCTGCATCCCTTCTTCTCCCTCAACATCCCGAGATCAATGGGGGCCTGACACAAGAAGTGGTTCTAGTGTTCGGTCACGAGATGGTGTGTATATATTTCTTGCACCTCTTTGGTTACCTCAGCTGAAAGGTTGAGATTTAGTCAGCAGCAAATCTTCCTTCACACGGGAACTGTATGGTTTATCAAATTAGAAAAAAAAACTCCTAGGCTCAACAAGTAGGTGTCTTCCACCCTGACGCTAGCAGAAACGTGGACCTGCACACACACAAATAACTTTGCTCCCAGCAAGTACAGAGAGATGGTCAATCTCTCCGGCCTTATAGTTTGCAAATGATCAAAACACAAACGGAAAAAGTGATAGTGATTGCAAGGGAAAAGTAAATGAAAGCGGTAAATGATGGAGGTGTAAACAATGATGATGATACCGACCGGAGTCACATGATGTTCACTAGTGATGTCTCTCTCCCAAAAGACGATAAACAACTATGCTTGGGGTAAACAAATCACAGTCGAGCAATTGACACAATTATGAACGCACCGCAATGCTAATTATGCTACTTGATAGTTAGAGACTCAATAGTAATGGGCAGCACACCAAGACAAGTAGACCGTTTACTCATCAGCATCTACTTACTAATCATCCATCTTGAAATATCTATTCAGAACATCTCTCCGGTATTAAGTTGCGAGCCCCACCCAAAGTGTAAACTCAAAGCAACGTACAACTGCATTAACGAACTATGCGTAAGGTAAACAATCCTTGCAACCGTGGTCACAAGCACCGTTGTTTTCTCCCTGGTGGCAACAACACATCCCGTAGTCTCATGCTTCTGTCACTCAAGCTAGACATCGAGGGGCATGAACCCACAATCATGCATAACGCTCCCTCTTGGAGTTACAATCTATTACTCGGCCAAAGCAATAAATAGCAACGGAGAACATGCATGAATCACTAAATAACATAATATAAAAGGATAATCAAATATATAACTCATAACAATCTGAACATAATCTCATAAACCATCGGATCCCAACAAACCGAGCATAGCAATAGCAAGAAAATTACATAGATGCCTTGATCATGTAGGGCAACTCACAAGGACTAACCATTGAAGCACAAGGCTGAAGAGAAGACATCACATAGCTACTGGTCATGGCCCCATGGTCCAAGGAGGATTACTCACGGCACGTCCGAGAAACGTTCATGGCGGTGGAGAAGCTCCCGGAGATCAATCCTCCCTCCGACAGGGTGCCGGGAAGAGTTCTCCTGACACCCCGATCTCGAAAGCACTGCGGCGATGGAACGATGGAGAAATTCGCGATTCTGGAAGTTCTCGAAGGGTTTCCTCACAGAGAAATAAATATAGAACAAAGGAGGGCACCGGAGAAGATGGGCCCCCCAGGCGGCCTCCTGGCGCGGCCAGGAGGTCGCCTGCATCTCGCTCTACAACTCCGTCATGAAGGTCGTCTTCATCACCACCTCCGCCGCCAACGTATGGTACAGGCCCCGCCACCCGCAGGTGCGCTGCATCTACGACCGCGACCAGGACACCTTTCGCCATGTCTTTCTCGTCGCCGCAGCCTTCGTGCTCGCCCTGATCTTCAACGAGCGCTTCACCTTGCACGAGGTGATGTGGCCTCATCTCTCTGCCAGAACACGATCTTCAACGACCAGAACACGGCGTGTACGCACGGGGAACCGGTGCAGAACTGCTCATCATCGGGGTGTATGTCGACGACCTGGTGATCACCGGTGCAAGGGAGCAGGAGGTGCTCGGGTTCAAGAAGGAGATGCAGCAGCTCTTCTACATGAGCGACCTGGGCCTGCTTCGCTACTACCTCAGCTTGGAGGTGAAGCAGGAGCCTGGTCGTACCACAATCACGCAGACGGCGTACGCACGCAAGCTGCTCGACAAGACTAGGCTCACCGGCTGCTACTCGGTATGCACTCCCATGGAGACACGGTGCTCGCTGAGGAGGGAAAGCAAGGAGGCTGCGGTGGATGCCACACTCTACCGCAGCGTCATCGGCAGCCTGAGGTACCTTACACACACACGCCCGGATATTTCATTCGCTGTGGGCTTCCTAAGCAGGTTCATGGAGGCACCAGCAGCGGATCACTATGCAGCAGTGAAGCAGCTCCTTCGATACATAGCCGGTACACTAAGCTATGGCTGCATGTATCGTTACGGCGACGGCGAGCTCCTGACAGGCTTCAGCGATTCTGATCACGCCGGCGATGTGGACACCAGGAAGAGCACCTCAGGCGTGCTGTTCTTCCTTGGAGGAAGCCCTGTCAGCTGGCAATCCCAAAAACAGAAGGTTGTCGCTATCTCATCGTGTGAGGTGGAGTATATCGCGGCAACATCTGGCTTGCGCGCCTCATCGGTGAGCTGATGAACCAAGCAACGGCGCCATTTAGTTTGTTCATCGACAACAAGTCTGCGATCTCTCTCTGCAAGAACCCAGTTCTCCATGATGGCAGCAAGCACATCGACCTACGGTACCACTTCATTCGGGACTATGTTGAGAAGGGATCGGTGGCCGTGGAGTTCGTCGGTACCCGGGAGCAGAAGGCAGACATATTGACGAAGTCGTTGGGCCGTGTTCGCTTCGAGGAGCTGCTCGGCAAGATTGGGATTGGCGACGTCAAGATCGTTCGACAAGGTTGAGGGGGAGATTGTTGGCTTAAACCCTGTCTACCCCTTACTCTGCACTCTCCTCTTCTTCAGATAAGTGTCGATAGACACATTCAGTTTCGACAGAGTCTAGCTAGATGTTCGTTTTTCTGTTAGCACTTTTCTCTCGCCAGTTGGTTGCGATTTGCGTGTCGTGGCTCAGTCGTAGTAGGCCTAGCTCGAAGCTCGGATCATGGGGATGGACGTGGTCAGTAGTGGAGCGCTTAGCTCGGGCATGATCAGTTGTATTCGCGATGAATAAGAGGAAGAAAGATACCGAAAAGCTGCAGAGGTTTTAGCAGCACAAAAACTTTCTTCAGATTAACACACTGCTTCTTCCTCCCTGCCCTCACTCGATCGCTAGAGTTGGGGCGACATCCCTTAGGGATTATTTTGTTGTCGCTCCATCCGCCGCCCTCTGTGTGTCCAGTTGACGACCTCCGCGGTATGGTGTGGTTGCCTGGTGCCCTATTTTCTTGCTTTCCGCTCTTCTTCGGTTTCTTTTGTTAGTGCATGGCGCGCGGCTCCACGCGTAAAGATCTCACATACTTGGTTCTCCGGCGATTCGGATGGGCTGCCGTCTTGGGCAGTTGGGTTCGAGATTTTTCTGGAGTCACTGTCCTGGTGGTCGAGCATGGTGTGTTGTCTCTTGCCTCCACATCCACTTGTGCAAACATAACTTTGTGTAATGTTTTTAGCCGGCGAGGTTGCCACACTATCGGCTTCAACTTCTTCTAGTCTAGTGAGGCCGGCCTGTCGTCTGCGTCCTCACGGTCGGACAGTGATAATAGGTCTGCCATGTCGACGCTGCAATCCGAGACCATTTCATCCATGAAGCAATCTTTGGGTTTGGGTGCGTGGTCGATGTGGCAGTTGCTGCATACCATGCATGGCGATGAGTTGTACGTCCTTTGCGGAAGCGTACAAATATGCATCCCGTCATGGCAATGAGTTTTTTGCTTTGCCGAGAGGAGCTCTCGGCAACACATTCGCTCGGCGTAGGACGTGTGACCTGCCAGTCAGGCGGTGGACACGTGAAAGCGTGATATTCCTTTAGTTGGCCGAGAGCAGATCTTGTCGTAGGACGTGAGACCCGCTGGTGGACACGATTTGTTTGCTTTGCATCCGCTCGGCGCAAGACGCGGGACCCGCCTGTCAGGTGATGGACACATGACGGCTTGATATTCATTGTAGCATTTGTTGAGAGCAGCTATGTTACATTCATCACACTAAAGGGCTGGCCTCACACACAGGACCACCCTGCTTTATTTTCCAACCGGGCCACACCCCTTTCCGTTACTTTTATAACGGAAATACAATTTTTTGATAGAGCATAGTTGATGGGAAGGAAGGGACGCGAGCTGGGAGCAATAACAGGAAACCCGCTAGAAATACTCGTACTAGTAACATTTCCTATGGGGCGAAAACCTGTTATCACTATGACATCTCTAGAAATTGGGTCACTGTGATAGTTGGACGAAAACAAAATCCACACGCACACTTGAATCACTAGTAAAGGACCAGATGTTCACGGGTAAAGCTCAATGATCGATCGGACACCCAGAATCGGGGTGATTTTGAAGTCACTGAATCCTGCCGCCATGATTATCTTCTTCCACTCCTGCTCATCTCGTTCGATGCCATTGACGAGCATGATGTAAAGATCGAACAAGACTTGTGTCTCTTTGTGCTTCAGGTCTTGCGGGCCCCCACCAACCACCATGTCTACAATTATCACCTTTCCGCCAGCGTCTTTTGGAGCGATAGCTTTATTACAATTTTTTAGTATTTTGATGCAGTCATCGTCGCTCCAATCATGCATAATCCACTGAAACAATTGAAGTTTGTTACGAGATTTGCATTCGAAAATACCACAGTGTACTTGGGTCAGTATGCACCCGAATGGCAAAAGCTTATTAAAAATAGCAGAAAATCAAGAAATTCTGAAACATTTTGTACTAACAAATATGGCTGAATGCTATACTCATATGTGAAATTTCTAGAAGAATAACATGCCTGCTGGTCTGGGAGGAAAAGGACATAAAATATACTAGAATAGTTGTATTTTTTAGGGCACGGTTTTGTCTAGAATACCTCCGATGTCGTCTCTTGGTCACTACCTCAGACATCCAAAATCATGTTTGTGATAAAAATATTTGAATTTTTCGACATCCAGGGGTGCATGTGCACGGAGTGGCAAAAAATTCACTCCAGTTAGGCATTGTGATAATGAAAATTGACAACATTATGACTATTTAGCTACATCTTTCCTAATTTGCCTAAATGGACATTGTCTCTAATTCAATATGGCAGAACCTCAGTCTCAAATTAGTTGACTTCTTGTATCTAGACAAATTGGAGTCAACTAATTCGGGACCAAGGAAGTAGTACAACCTCCGTCCCAAATTACTTCTCTTAAATTTGTCTAGCCACGTGCCCGTAGCTAGATAAAGTTAAAATACGATTAATTTGAAACGGAGGGAGTATGGATTATACTCCATTAGCAAAGGGCCTGTTGTAATTAAGAAGCTGCAACAAGATGAATAGATACTAAGACCAAAATAAGCGAGAGAATTGTTGACGCACCTTTAGGAAGACAACATCTGCCGGTGGAATGCTCTCAAACATGTCGCCCGCAATGTACTGCACGTCGGTGCCACTAGGAGCCTCGGCAATGACATGGCCGAGGTCCATCACGCTGCACTTGATGTGGGGGAATGATTTCGAGATTGCTTGTGCCGCCCCACCATGGCCTCCGGCAACGTCGACCAGGGAGCCTATACCCTCGAAGACGCTGCCGCACTCCCTGATGGCGATGTCCATGAGGAACCGGCTATCGGAGGCCATGGCGTCATTGACGATGGTGTTGAATGCCGCATTATGGTGCTAATAATAGGCTAGGTGTATAGGCATCGTAGTTTACTTTTACGCACGTCGGATGTGGCAGTTTTTTTTCTCAATTTCATTTTCGTTTTATTTCATACCTCGAGCTGTCGAGCGTGGAGCTACGTGGACATCACACGTTGTTTATTTTATCTTCAATAAGATGGCTGCATGCATCGATTGATGCAGAGGCCGGGGGCTCGTTTCCTCCTTATCAAAAAAATAATTATGGAGGACTATTTCCCAGAAGGTTTTGCCGTGCTTCAACTTGAAAAGGTCTGGTTCTGGCAGCTTGTGCTGGAACCAGGTCCCGAGTTCAGAGAAGGAGGAGACGATGTTGGGCTGGAGCTGCAGGTTGATGGCGGGGACAATGTTCACCGAGGCCGAGCTGACGAGGAGGTGGGACACTGCTGTGAGCGTGTAGACAAGCTCCACTTGGACGTCGTCCCTTGGACTGGGCTGCTGGACGCCGAAGACGCCGGAGACAGTGAGCACACGCATAAGGCGGCGCAGGCAGCAGATCTTGGACGGGTGGAGCGTAGCTACAGCTACAATTTGGGAGAGGGTAGCGGCACCGCCATGGTGGTGGATGGCGTCGGCGATGCCGAGGTCCAAGCAGGACTTTAGTGCCATTGATTTGACGTAGCCAAAGGAGATGTGCCAGAGCTCGAGCTGAGCATCGAGCAAACCCTGATCGGTGCGTTGCTCCCGGGTGAGCACCATTATTTATGTGAGTACAGTTTGGGTTTCTGGCTATTCGGTGCGCAGTGGATGCAGAAGAGAGCGCTCTCTATTCCTATTTATAGAGGAAACATGTCTTTTCTTTTCTTTTCGGAATTAATGGAAAACATAAGGAAACATGTATTCTTTATCAAAAAATGCTAGACCTATGGATTTTTTTTACATGAGGTTACGGACTGATACGTTTTCCCTCTCACTAATCTCCCCCCCGATTCTTAGGGTGGGGCCGGCCTCATCTAAGGATCAATCAAAACAATTCACCTCATCTTCGCTAAGAATCCTGTAAAACGTCCATACTTGTAGCAAAGCTCATTCTTTATTCTGGTCCTCCGTTCTGGTTCATCTACCTCAGCTATTACTCTCCTAACAATGTCCGTCTTGTTTGGTTCTTGGCCCTTCCAAGGGAGGGTTCCGGCCTATTTACATGCGGACTCCTAGTGGAGTAACTTAGCCAGTAACATAGCACACTTTAAGATAATGTTACTTACGTGGCATGTACTATTAAACACGAAAAAAGCTGTTTAGAGTACTATAATCTAAAAAAAGATGAGTCTGCAAGCTAATAAATGAACTCATCTACACCACTACTACTAAGTTACTTTGCACTAAGAAGATAGTAACGTAAACTAGTGCCACTATGACTAGAGTAGGGGTCTGTTTGGCTACATGCATCAAGTTCAATCAGACCCGCTTGATGCACCTTTTTTCTTGCTTCTATGTATAGTTGGTTGCATGTCAATAGTTAATGCTCCTTTACACAATCTTCAATAGAGTATAATGGTATGTCTAAGGGCATCTCCAATGGTTGTAAGATAGTTGTTGGTAATTTTGACACATAGGATTTTTGATGATGTGTCATTGTAATAAATGAGGAAAGAGAACAAGGTTGTATGTAAATTAACCAACACCCTTGCACAAGCTCCAATGTAGAACGAGAGAGCACCTTATTTATTACCTCACATCTTATTGGGCAAACTAGATATAACCCATTGGAGTAGTTGTATGTTAAGGTGTTGGCTGATGACATGGCATATTTTACCAACAAGCTAACCAACAAACTGTTGGAGATGCCCTAAATGGTAGCTGGAACTACATAATGGATCAACAATGATCTGTTTTATGTTCCTTTAGTAAGAAGCAAACTTAATGCATGTACTACCTCCTTCCCGGTTGGCACACGCATATTCCTAGGCCAAGAATTTGGCCGATGAAATGCAAGTTAAACGCCATAACCCAATAATATTATATATACTTGGGACATATAACTCGCATTTCATTGTCTAAATTGACAACCTAGTGAAGTAGTGATACATCCAGGACTTATAAATACGAAACGAGGTAGTGGTTGTTGGCACGTTACTAAAACTACTTTGTGGGTATGTTCAATACCGACATATCTTTAGACTACTCATGGAGAGTATGATTGATTACAAATACTGACGGAGTATCTCAGGAAGTGAACTACGGTAATTTGAGCACCATTTCATTTCTCTAGCCGATTGTTAAATACGGTGGTGGGAGTGTGAATCATCAAGAGGGACATGTATTCATGATCGTGAACGTCCATTAAGTTGATGATTTGATAATAATTCTGATAAAGTTATTCCATCCCGCTGTAAAATGTGAGACGCCCATTTATTCTAATATTACAGTATAATTAATGGTTATACCTGTTAAATGGGGCCTCACCCCTCGCCTCCACCCACCCCCGCGTCGCCAACCCTAGGCGACACGGGAGGCGACCGCGCCGCTGGTCTCCGGCCCCCTCACCCCTCGCCCCTCCCTCTCGCCACCGCAGGTCCCGCCGAGCTAGCCCCGGGCGGCGACGGTGGCGGCGGGGCCTTCTCCCTCGCGCCGTGGTGGCGAACTCCCCTGACGGCGGCGGCGCGCGGTTCCACGGCGATTCGGCTGCGTGGAGCGGTGGGATGCCGGCTGAGGCGTCCCTGTTGCTGCGCCTGGGAACTCCGATCTCGTGCGTCCCAGATGGGCTGGGGCGGGCCGGTGGATCTGGGATGCAGCTACAGGCGGGCGCGGTGGAGCCTTTCAACGCTGGCTGCATGGCACCGTGGTGGTGCAGGAGACCGGCTAGGCGGCGGCGGGCTGGATCCTCACCGTCCGGCCCCTGTTTTTGGTGGTGGTGGGACGGTGGCCAGCGCCTTCCTTCCTACTGGCAGCGTTCTGGCTCACCTCTCCTGGTGTGGTCAAGTCGGCTCCTTGTTGTTTTTTATGGGCGTTGGGTCGACGGCATGGCCGGGGCGAAATCCCTGTGTGAAGCAAACGACGGCGACGCCTGCGGGCGCCGTCACCTCCTTGCAGGCGTCGTCATTGTGCTACCCGTGCTTCCCCGCCCCGAGCACCAGGGGAAACCCTAGGTCCGGCCGTTGGATCTGTTGGGGAACGTCGCATGGGAAACAAAAATTTTCCTACACGCACGAAGACCTATCATGGTGATGTCCATCTACGAGAGGGGATGAGTGATCTACGTACCCTTGTAGATCGTACAGCAGAAGCGATTAGAGATCGCGGTTGATGTAGTGGAACGTCCTCACGTCCCTCGATCCGCCCCGCGAACAATCCCGCGATCAGTCCCACGATCTAGTACCGAACGGACGGCACCTCCGCGTTCAGCACACGTACAGCTCGACGATGATCTCGGCCTTCTTGATCCAGCAAGAGAGACGGAGAGGTAGAAGTGTTCTCCGGCAGCGTGACGGCGCTCCGGAGGTTGGTGATGATCTTGTCTCAGCAGGGCTCCGCCCGAGCTCCGCAGAAACACGATCTAGAGGAAAAACTATGGAGGTATGTGGTCGGGCAGCCGTGAGAAAGTCGTCTCAAATCTGCCCTAAAAGCCCCATATATATAGGAGGAGAGAGGGGGACCTTGCCTTGGGGTCCAAGGGAACCCCAAGGGGTCGGCCGAGCCAGGGGGGAGGACTCTCCCCCCCCAAACCGAGTCCTACTTGGTTTGGTGGGAGGGAGTCCTTCCCCCTTCCCACTTCTTCCTCTTTTTTTTTTCTTCCTTTGATTTTTTTCTTCCTTGGCGCATAGGATTTGGTGGGCTGTCCCACCAGCCCACTAAGGGCTGGTGTGACCCCCACAAATACCTATGGGCTTCCCCGGAGTGGGTTGCCCCCCTCCGGTGAACTCCCGGAACCCATTCGTCATTCCCGGTACATTCCCGGTAACTCCGAAAAACCTTCCGGTAATCAAATGAGGTCATCCTATATATCAATCTTCGTTTCCGGACCATTCCGGAAACCCTCGTGACGTCCATGATCTCATCCGGGACTCCGAACAACATTCGGTAACCAACCATATAACTCAAATACGCATAAAACAACGTCGAACCTTAAGTGTGCAGACCCTGCGGGTTCGAGAACTATGTAGACATGACCCGAGAGACTCCTCGGTCAATATCCAACAGCGGGACCTGGATGCCCATATTGGATCCTACATATTCTACGAAGATCTTATCGTTTGAACCTCAGTGCCAAGGATTCGTATAATCCCGTATGTCATTCCCTTTGTCCTTCGGTATGTTACTTGCCCGAGATTCGATCGTCAGTATCCGTATACCTATTTCAACCTCGTTTACCGGCAAGTCTCTTTACTCGTTCCGTAATACAAGATCCCGCAACTTACACTAAGTTACATTGCTTGCAAGGCTTGTGTGTGATGTTGTATTACCGAGTGGGCCCCGAGATACCTCTCCGTCACACGGAGTGACAAATCCCAGTCTCGATCCATACTAACTCAACTACCACCCTCGGAGATACCTGTAGAGCATCTTTATAGTCACCCAGTTACGTTGCGACGTTTGATACACACAAAGCATTCCTCCGGTGTCAGTGAGTTATATGATCTCATGGTCATAGGAATAAATACTTGACACGCAGAAAACAGTAGCAACAAAATGACACGATCAACATGCTACGTCTATTAGTTTGGGTCTAGTCCATCACGTGATTCTCCCAATGACATGATCCAGTTATCAAGCAACAACACTTTGTTCATAATCAGAAGACACTGACTATCATCGATCAACTGGCTAGCCAACTAGAGGCATGCTAGGGACGGTGTTTTGTCTATGTATCCACACATGTAAATGAGTCTTCATTCAATACAATTATAGCATGGATAATAAACTATTATCTTGATACAGGAATTATAATAATAACTATACATTCATTATTGCCTCTAGGGCATAATTCCAACAGTCTCCCACTTGCACTAGAGTCAATAATCTAGCCCTCACATCACCATGTGAATTACATTGTAATAAATCTAACACCCATACAGTTCTGGTGTCGATCATGTTTTGGCCGTGGAAGAGGTTTAGTCAGCGGGTCTGCTACATTCAGATCCGTGTGCACTTTGCATATATTTACGTCCTCCTCCTCGACGTAGTCGCGGATGAGGTTGAAGCGTCGTTTGATGTGTCTGGTCTTCTTGTGAAACCTTGGTTCCTTTGCCAGGGCAATGGCACCAGTGTTGTCACAGAACAAGGTTATTGGATCCAGTGCACTTGGCACCACTCCAAGATCCGTCATGAACTGCTTCATCCAGACACCCTCCTTAGCCGCCTCCGAGGCAGCCATGTACTCTGCTTCACATGTAGAATCTGCTACGACGCTTTGCTTGGAACTGCACCAGCTTACTGCACCCCCATTAAGAATAAATACGTATCCGGTTTGCGACTTAGAGTCGTCTGGATCTGTGTCAAAGCTTGCATCGACGTAACCTTTTAAGGCGAGCTCTTCGTCACCTCCATACACGAGAAACATCTCCTTAGTCCTTTTCAGGTACTTCAGGATATTCTTGACCGCCGTCCAGTGATCCACTCCTGGATTACTCTGGAACCTACCTGCCATACTTATGGCCAGGCTAACATCCGGTCTAGTGCACAGCATCGCATACATGATAGAACCTATGGCTGAAGCATAGGGGACGGAGCGCATATGCTCTCTATCTTCATCAGTTGCTGGGCACTGAGTCTTACTCAATCTCGTACCTTGTAACACTGGCAAGAACCCTTTCTTGGACTGTTCCATTTTGAACCTCTTCAAAACTTTATCAAGGTATGTGCTTTGTGAAAGTCCTATCAGGCGTTTTGATCTATCCCTATAGATCTTAATGCCTAGAATGTAAGCAGCTTCTCCTAGGTCCTTCATAGAGAAACTTTTATTCAAGTAACCTTTTATGCTCTCCAAAAGCTCTACGTTGTTTCCAATCAGTAATATGTCATCCACATATAATATTAGAAACGCCACAGAGCTCCCACTCACTTTCTTGTAAATACAAGATTCTCCAACCACTTGTATAAACCCAAATGCTTTGATCACCTCATCAAAGCGCTTGTTCCAACTCCGAGATGCTTGCACCAGTCCATAAATGGATCGCTGGAGCTTGCACACTTTGTCAGCATTTTTAGGATCGACAAAACCTTCGGGTTGCATCATATACAACTCTTCCTTAAGGAAACCGTTAAGGAACGCCGTTTTGACATCCATCTGCCAGATTTCATAATCGAAAAATGCAGCTATTGCTAACATGATTCTGACGGACTTAAGCATCGCTACGGGAGAGAAAGTCTCATCGTAGTCAATTCCTGGAACTTGTGAAAAACCCTTTGCCACAAGTCGAGCTTTATAAACGGTCACATTACCGTCAGCGTCCGTCTTCTTCTTAAAGATCCATTTGTTCTGAATAGCCTTGCGGCCGTCAGGTAGTATCTCCAAAGTCCACACTTTGTTCTCATACATGGATCCTATCTCGGATTTCATGGCTTCTAGCCATTTGTTGGAATCTGGCCCCACCATTGCTTCTTCATAATTTGCAGGTTCATTGTTGTCTAACAACATGATTGATAAGACGGGATTACCGTACCACTCTGGAGCAGCGCGTGATCTCGTCGACCTACGTGGTTCAACAGAAACTTGAACTGGAGTTTCATGATCATCATCATTAACTTCCTCCTCAACCGGCGTCGCAATGACAGAGGTTTCCCCTTGCCCTGCGCCACCATCCAGAGGGATGAGAGGTTCGACAACCTCGTCAAGTTCTATCTTCCTCCCACTCAATTCTCTCGAGAGAAACTCCTTCTCGAGAAAAGTTCCGTTCTTAGCAACAAACACTTTGCCTTCGGATTTGAGATAGAAGGTGTACCCAACTGTCTCTTTTGGGTAACCTATGAAGACGCATTTTTCCGCTTTGGGTTCCAGCTTTTCAGGCTGAAGCTTTTTGACATAAGCATCACATCCCCAAACTTTAAGAAACGACAACTTTGGTCTTTTGCCATACCACAGTTCGTATGGTGTCGTCTCAACGGATTTTGATGGTGCCCTATTTAAAGTGAATGCAGCTGTTTCTAATGCATAACCCCAAAATGATAATGGCAAATCAGTAAGAGACATCATAGATCGCACCATCTCTAACAAAGTACGATTACGACGTTCGGACACACCATTACGCTGTGGTGTTCCAGGCGGTGTTAACTGCGAAACAATTCCACATTGTCTTAAGTGAGTACCAAACTCGAAACTCAGATACTCACCCCCACGATCAGACCGTAGGAACTTGATCTTCTTGTTACGATGATTTTCCACTTCACTCTGAAATTGCTTGAACTTTTCAAATGTTTCAGACTTGTGCTTCATCAAGTAGACATAACCATATCTACTTAGATCGTCAGTGAAGGTGAGAAAATAACGATATCCGCCGCGTGCCTCCACGCTCATTGGACCACACACATCGGTATGTATGATTTCCAACAAGTCACTTGCACGCTCCATTGTTCCGGAGAACGGAGTCTTAGTCATCTTGCCCATGAGGCATGGTTCGCACGTGTCAAGTGAATCAAAGTCAAGTGACTCCAAAAGTCCATCAGCATGGAGTTTCTTCATGCGCTTTACACCAATATGACCTAAGCGGCAGTGCCACAAAAATATGGCGCTATCATTGTTTACTCTAACTCTTTTGGTCTCAATGTTATGTATATGTGTATCGCTATCGAGATTCAATATGAACAATCCTCTCACATTCGGTGCATGACCATAAAAGATGTTACTCATAGAAATAGAACAACCATTATTCTCAGACTTAAAAGAGTAACCGTCTCGCAATAAACAAGATCCAGATATAATGTTCATGCTCAACGCAGGCACTAAATAACAATGATTTAAGTTCATCACTAATCCCGATGGTAGTTGAAGTGATACGGTGCCGACGGCGATTGCATCAACCTTGGAACCGTTTCCTACGCGCATCGTCACTTCGTCTTTCGCCAGCCTTCGTCTATTCCGCAGTTCCTGCTTCGAGTTGCAAATGTGAGCAACAGAACCGGTATCGAATACCCAGGCACTACTATGAGAGCTGGTTAAGTACACATCAATAACATGTATATCAAATATACCTGATTTTTCTTTGCCCGCCTTCTTATCTGCCAGATACTTGGGGCAATTGCGCTTCCAGTGACCCATACCCTTGCAATAGAAGCACTCTGTTTCAGGCTTAGGTCCAGCCTTGGGTTTCTTCGGCGGATTGGCAACAGGCTTGCCGCTCTTCTTCGAATTGCCCTTCTTGCCTTTGCCGTTTCTCTTGAAACTAGTGGTCTTGCTTACCATCAACACTTGATGTTCTTTACGGAGTTCAGACTCTGCGACTTTCAGCATCGCAAACAACTCGCCGGGAGACTTGTTCATCCCTTGCATGTTGTAGTTCAACACAAAGCCTTTATAGCTTGGCGGCAGTGATTGGAGGATTCTGTCAGTGATAGCTTCTTGCGGGAGTTCAATCCCCAGTTCAGCTAGACGGTTTGAGTACCCAGACATTTTGAGCACATGTTCACTGACAGACGAGTTTTCCTCCATCTTGCAAGCATAGAATTTATCGGAGGTCTCATACCTCTCGATCCGGGCGTTCTTCTGAAAGATAAACTTCAACTCCTGGAACATCTCAAATGCTCCATGACGCTCAAAGCGACGTTGAAGTCCCGGTTCTAAGCCATACAAGACTGCACATTGAACTATTGAGTAGTCCTCCTTACGCGCTAACCAAGCGTTCTTAACATCCTGATCAGCCGTAGCGGGTGGTTCATCTCCTAGCGCAGCATTAAGGACATAATCCTTCTTTCCAGCTTGTAAGATTAGCTTAAGATTACGAGCCCAGTCTACAAAGTTGCTTCCATCATCTTTCAACTTAGCTTTCTCTAGGAACGTATTAAAATTGAGGATGACACTTGCGTGAGCCATGATCTACAACACAAATATATTCAAAGTGGACTTAGACTATGTTCAAGATAATTAGAGTTCAACTTAATCAAATTATATGCTAAACTCCCACTCAAAAAGTACATCTCTCTAGTCATTTGAGTGGTTCATGATCCACTTACACTATCCCAAGTCCGATCATCACGTGAGTCGAGAGTAGTTTTAGTGGTAAGCATCCCTATGCTAATCATATCAACTATATGATTCACGATCGACCTTTCGGTCTCATGTGTTCCGAGGCCATGTCTGCACATGCTAGGCTCGTCAAGCTTAACCCGAGTGTTCCGCGTGCGCAACTGTTTTGCACCCGTTGTATGTGAACGTTGAGTCTATCACACCCGATCATCACGTGGTGTCTCGAAACGACGAACTGTAGCAACGGTGCACAGTCGGGGAGAACACAATTTCGTCTTGAAATTTTAGTGAGAGATCATCTCATAATGCTACCGTCGTTCTAAGCAAAATAAGGTGCATAAAAGGATTAACATCACATGCAATTCATAAGTGACATGATATGGCCATCAACACGTGCTTCTTGATCTCCATCACCAAAGCACCGGCACGATCTTCTTGTCACCGGCGCCACACCATGATCATCCATCAATGTGTCGCCATCGGGGTTGTCGTGCTACTTATGCTATTACTACTAAAGCTACACCCTAGCAAAATAGTAAACGCATCTGCAAGCACAAATATGTTAGTATAAAGACAACCCTATGGCTCCTGCCGGTTGCCATACCATCGACGTGCAAGTCGATATTTCTATTACAACATGATCATCTCATACATCCAATATATCACATCACATCATAGGCCATATCACATCACAGTCATACCCTGCAAAAACAAGTTAGACGTCCTCTAATTTTGTTGTTGCATGTTTTACGTGGTGACCAAGGGTATCTAGTAGGATTGCATCTTACTTATGCAAACACCACAACGGAGATATATGAGTTGCTATTTAACCTCATCCAAGGACCTCCTCGGTCAAATCCGATTCAACTAAAGTTGGAGAAACCGTCACTTGCCAGTCATCTTTGAGCAAAGGGGGTTACTCGTAACGATGAAACCAGTCTCTCGTAAGCGTACGAGTAATGTCGGTCCAAGCCGCTTCAATCCAACAATACCGCGGAATCAAGAAAAGACTAAGGAGGGCAGCAAAACGTACATCACCGCCCACAAAACCTTTTGTGTTCTACTCGAGAAGACATGTACGCATGAACCTAGCTCATGATGCCACTGTTGGGGAACGTCGCATGGGAAACAAAAATTTTCCTACGCGCACGAAGACCTATCATGGTGATGTCCATCTACGAGAGGGGATGAGTGATCTACGTACCCTTGTAGATCGTACAGCAGAAGCGATTAGAGATCGCGGTTGATGTAGTGGAACGTCCTCACATCCCTCGATCCGCCCCGCGAACAATCCCGCGATCAGTCCCACGATCTAGTACCGAACGGACGGCACCTCCGCGTTCAGCACACGTACAGCTCGACGATGATCTCGGCCTTCTTGATCCAGCAAGAGAGACGGAGAGGTAGAAGAGTTCTCCGGCAGCGTGACGGCGCTCCGGAGGTTGGTGATGATCTTGTCTCAGCAGGGCTCCGCCCGAGCTCCGCAGAAACACGATCTAGAGGAAAAACTATGGAGGTATGTGGTCGGGCAGCCGTGAGAAAGTCGTCTCAAATCTGCCCTAAAAGCCCCATATATATAGGAGGAGAGAGGGGGACCTTGCCTTGGGGTCCAAGGGAACCCCAAGGGGTCGGCCGAGCCAGGGGGGAGGACTCTCCCCCCCCAAACCGAGTCCTACTTGGTTTGGTGGGAGGGAGTCCTTCCCCCTTCCCACTTCTTCCTCTTTTTTTTTTTCTTCCTTTGATTTTTTTCTTCCTTGGCGCATAGGATTTGGTGGGCTGTCCCACCAGCCCACTAAGGGCTGGTGTGACCCCCACAAATACCTATGGGCTTCCCCGGAGTGGGTTGCCCCCCTCCGGTGAACTCCCGGAACCCATTCGTCATTCCCGGTACATTCCCGGTAACTCCGAAAAACCTTCCGGTAATCAAATGAGGTCATCCTATATATCAATCTTCGTTTCCGGACCATTCCGGAAACCCTCGTGACGTCCGTGATCTCATCCGGGACTCCGAACAACATTCGGTAACCAACCATATAACTCAAATACGCATAAAACAACGTCGAACGTTAAGTGTGCAGACCCTGCGGGTTCGAGAACTATGTAGACATGACCCGAGAGACTCCTCGGTCAATATCCAACAGCGGGACCTGGATGCCCATATTGGATCCTACATATTCTACGAAGATCTTATCGTTTGAACCTCAGTGCCAAGGATTCGTATAATCCCGTATGTCATTCCCTTTGTCCTTCGGTATGTTACTTGCCCGAGATTCGATCGTCAGTATCCGTATACCTATTTCAACCTCGTTTACCGGCAAGTCTCTTTACTCGTTCCGTAATACAAGATCCCGCAACTTACACTAAGTTACATTGCTTGCAAGGCTTGTGTGTGATGTTGTATTACCGAGTGGGCCCCGAGATACCTCTCCGTCACACGGAGTGACAAATCCCAGTCTCGATCCATACTAACTCAACTACCACCCTCGGAGATACCTGTAGAGCATCTTTATAGTCACCCAGTTACGTTGCGACGTTTGATACACACAAAGCATTCCTCCGGTGTCAGTGAGTTATATGATCTCATGGTCATAGGAATAAATACTTGACACGCAGAAAACAGTAGCAACAAAATGACACGATCAACATGCTACGTCTATTAGTTTGGGTCTAGTCCATCACGTGATTCTCCCAATGACGTGATCCAGTTATCAAGCAACAACACTTTGTTCATAATCAGAAGACACTGACTATCATCGATCAACTGGCTAGCCAACTAGAGGCATGCTAGGGACGGTGTTTTGTCTATGTATCCACACATGTAAATGAGTCTTCATTCAATACAATTATAGCATGGATAATAAACTATTATCTTGATACAGGAATTATAATAATAACTATACATTCATTATTGCCTCTAGGGCATAATTCCAACAGGATCGGGCAATGGCGACACTCTGCGTCGTTCCCCTCTTGAGGGCGTCGCTTTGGTGGCTAGTGGAGCCCTCGGTACTTGGTGGAGTCTGTGTTGGCCTCCGCTGAGGGCGTGGGCTTCCAAGACGCCATGTACACCGTCTCGGGAGCTTCTTTGTCGACGCCTTCTTTTGTCGGTTCAGCGCTACCGTCCACTCGCCGACTCTTAGGCGCTTATGGACGGGCGGTGCGTTGGCTTGTGCCTTCTTGGAGTTGGAGTAGGTATGAAGTTCTCATCTTCGGTCGTGACGCGGCTTTGAAGCTTACTGAGAAAAGCGGTTTAGAGTACTATAACACAATGCTTTCTGAGTAAAGATGAGTCTACAAGCTAATAAATTATCTCATCTACACCACTACTCCCTCTGTCACGGTTTAGAAGGCACAGTTAGACTTGCGTGCGTTTCCAAAATAGACAAAGATTAAGGCACGTTGAATTTACTTCTAGCAGCTAATTAGTACTCCGTTGTACTACTTCTATATGCATGCGTAGTGTGAATGCTTTTTTTTAACTCATTTCACAGCCAATCAATAACCACCTAGGTCCTAGAGAATTTGCATGCACGCCTTCTAAACCGTCACGGAGGGAGTACTACTAAGTTACTTTGCATTAAGAAGATAGTAACGTAAACTAGTGCCACTATGACTAAAGTAGGGGTCTGTTTGGCTACATGCATCAAGTTCAATTAGACCCGCTTGATGCACCTTTTTTCTTGCGTCTATGTATAGTTGGTTGCATGTCAATAATGTTCCTTTACACAATCTTCAATAGAGTATAATGGTATGTCTAAATGGTAGCTGGAACTTCATAATGGATCAACAATGATCTGTTTTATGTTCCTTTAGTAAGAAGCAAACTTAATGCATGTACTATCTCCTTCCCGGTTGGCACACGCATATTCCTAGGTCAAGAATTTGGTCGATGAAATGCAAGTTAAACGCCATAATTGAATGATATTATATATATTTGGGACATATAACTGGCATTTCATTGTCTAAATTGACAATCTAGTGAAGTAGTGATACATCCAGGACTTATAAATACGAAACGAGGTAGTGGTTGTTGGCCTCTTGGCGTTGTATCGGCCATGTTTGGCCTCTTCTTCTATGATCTGATACACTCTCTGCGGGTGTATTGTTGAAAAAAAAAACCTATTAAATGGGTTATGTGCTTTCGGTATTTTTTATAGAAAAGGAGGATGACCCCCGGTCTGACCTCAGTATCTGGAAAGCCTGGTCAAGAATAACCAGGAACCTAAATTCGTCTCCTTGAGGATTCGAATCCAGGTGTTGGGTTTGTACATTCACGACCCAACCAGTTAAGCTAGGCTCACTCCCTTTATATTATTTTGGTATGAATCTGATATATTATTTTGTGTCAGGCAACCGACAATTTATAATGTAACATTATTGATGAAACATAATTGAATCTTGAGATACATAGGCGCCTTACATTCTACAAAAGAAAGTGATATTGTAGATAGCAGTGGCGGTGCCAGGATGAGAGGTGTGTGATGTGATTTCAATTATATGATGTCATATACATGTGGTTTTTTCTAAATTTATAAAAAAAGTACATGGTTTCTTCTTGTGTACAAAGGATTTGCCAAAAACCTGTGTGGTCAATTGACCACACTCCTCTCCATGTGGCTTCATTGGTGAGACTAGCAAAAGGGCCCGTGTGTTGCAACAGGACAAAGAAATGTGTGATCATTTTTTAAATCCGCAAACATTTTATGAATGAAAAACTATTTTATAAGTCACAAACCATTGGTTTTTTGAACTTTTAGAATATTTTTTCATTCATGATCATTTTTATAATAGATTTTTTTTTTGCGCGATTTCATTATAAAAAGTAGTACTTCATGAACTTTTAAAAAATCATGAACATTGTTTGATTTCTCGAATATTTGTTTTCAAAATTTCAAACATTTTCCGCAAAATCACGAGTATTTTTGAATCCACAAACATTTTATAATTTATTAAACATTCTATTTAAAAATTCCCACTTTTTTAAATTTTCAAAATTTTTGTGCGTCCTCCCCTATTTTCGAAATGGGGAGGAGAAAGCATTCTCTGCATTCGTAGAAACGAAATACTTCCCGAGAAGTGAAGAAAAATGTAAGTGAAGCACGAGGAACGACAACAATGGGTATGAACAAAGAAGGCGTTAATTAGGCGGGCGGGATCAAGCGAGGCCTGGCTGGACCGGAGCTCGTACTGTATAAAAGTATATTTTTCTGTTGATTTGGTTAAACTTATGGAATTTTGATTTAGGATCAACCTAAAACTAAAACCATGTTTGGTTGGAGGGAATTTGTGATACGGAATTAAAGTTTAAGGATACAAGGCATATTATCCATTGTTTAGGTTGGGGGCAAAGGAGTTGAGGAGAGAAGGGAAAAAGGAATTTGTTAATTCAGGTGGGATAGAGCTTCCTTCCAAATTCTCACCGATAATTCCTGAGACAAGACTCTAGATGCATACATCGAGAAGATAGTTCATGAGCAATGCCACTTCATTCATAGCATGGGATAGTCCTAGAAAGCTAAAAACAAAAGACACCGAACTGTTATGAAATCTCGAAATGAAGAACGGTAAACCTATCCGTAAATGCTGGAAACCCGAAATTAACGTACCTAACTAGTCACACTATCGTCATCCCAAAAAGAGCTTGCTCCCTCGCTTCAAGAAACCATGACAGATTAATTGGCACAACTAAATCTACCGGAGAACCTAAATATAAATAAACAAGTTAACTAGTATATTTAAATATATCTACATTGAAAACCTAAAAATATTTAAACAACTTAATTATATCTACCGGAGAACCTAAAAATATTTAAACAACTTAACTATATCTACCGGAGAACCTAAAATATATCTAATTCGCTGGCCTACCCCATCCACCTTTCTTCCATTATTATATTACCACAATGCTGTAACCCACTTGCTTTTCGTTGAGTGCATGTGTTGATCCATTTAAAAAAACGGCCGACGGACGAAAAGCGGACAAAATCGCCGTCCGTTTGGGTCGGTCCGTTGGAGTTGCCCTTAAGGCGACGCGCTCGGCCTGTAAAGCTTGGGCGAAAGCCTGCAGAAGGCCTGAGGTGGCGGTGGCGGACTGCAGGTGGCTCCTAAAGCTCCTTGACCACCTGGAGGAAGGGTGGCCTATGTCGCCTCGCGAGCTCAAGCTCCGGTGCGACGCCGAGGAGGCCCTGTCCGACGCCAACGCAGACGTGGCGTGGCAGCTCGCTGGCGTCAACGGGGGAAGGTACAGACGGTGGTGCTGGGCGACGAGAACTCGGCTTTCTTCCACGCCCACGCCTCCGAGCGCTTGTGAAGGAACCACATCCCCGCGCTTTTGGTCGACGGGGCGAACGTCTCCACCCACTCCGGGAAGGAGGAGGCGCTGTTCCGTTTCTTCTCCAACCTGTTGTCCTCCCCGGGCTCCCCCTTGTGGGGATTCGACCTCTACAACGGCCTCCACCGGGTCGATGCTGCTTCCATGGACGCTCCTTTCAGCCCTGGCCCCGATGGTTTCGGCCATGCCTTCTATCGGGCCTTCAAGCACCTTGTGATGCAGCAGCTGCTTTCTCTCGCCTCCGAATTCCACTCTGGAACGGCGGACCTCGAGCGGATCAATATGGCGGTCCTCCTTCCAAAAAAGGACGGCGTCCTGGCGCCCGATGCTTTCAAGCCGATTTCCCTCCAAAATGCTGACATCAAAGGGCTCACTAAGGGGCTGACCTCCAGGCTGCAAACGAAGATCGGTGCTCTACTCGACCCCGACCAAACCGGCTTCATCAAGGGGAGGAGCATTGTGGAGAACTCCTTGTACGCCTCCGAGATCACCCAGCCGTCCTCAACGGCGTCCCCGGCTGCTGGATGTCCTGTAGGCGAGGCCTGCGCCAGGGTGACCCATTGTCACCCTACCTGTTCATCCTGGTGGCGGACATGCTGCAGCGCCTCATCCAGCGTATATGTCGAGAGGGCGAGCTTCAGCACCCCCTGCGCGACGACATGCCCTGCTGCCTTGTGCTTTAATACGCGGATGATATGCTCATCCTCGTTCGGGGGACCCCGACGGCTGCTCAAAACCTCCGGCGCGCCCTCGACCTCTTCTCCGCTGCCACCGGCCTCAAAGTCAACTTCAGCAAGAGCACGATGATCCCCATGAACATGCCTGACGAAGACGCCCAAGGTGCGGCCAGGGACTTCGGTTGTGGGATCGCATCCTTCCCTCAAAGCTACCTTGGGCTGCCCCTCTCCACTCGCAAGCTTGGGAAGGCGGATTTCCGCCCCCTGATCGCCAAGGTTGACAAAAATACCTTGCTCGCTGGAAGGCAATGTTGGTCTCCCCGGCGGGGCGGCTAATCCTGATCAACGCCGTCATCACCAGTCTCCCCGCGTACGCCATGCATGATGACTCTCCTGCTCCGCATGGGGGTGCGGGAGGAGATCGACAAGCTTCGCCGTGCCTTCTTCTAGGCTGGCGAGTCCACCTGCTCGGGCACCCGCTGCCTGGTGGCCTGGGCGGACGTGTGTCGCTCCAAGGACGCCGGTGGCCTCGGTGTCCGGGACCTCGCCGCCCAAAAACAACTGCCTGCTCCTGAACCTTGTTAGGAAACTGGAGCTCATGATCACCCTGGGAGACAGTGTTTGCGCCCCGTTTCATTATCTGCTATTTATTCGTTACAAAGAAGAGGGTGCAGGTGGCGATCCTAACTATGCGCCATGATCCGCAGGACTCGCGCCATCCCACGAGAGCCGATCGTGCCTCCTAATCCGCCTGCTAAACTACCGGTCCGATCGACGTGACTAAGTGTAGCCCTGGTGGCTGTTTCCAGGCACGCTTCCCGTCCCGGCCGGCCTCATGCCCGCCTTGGATGCGACGGTCACTGCGGCTGACGTCCAAGCCACGGGTGTGTGGGCCACCACCTCGTGCCCCGTCTCTCCTCTGCCGCCCTGGTTGAGCTCTATTTGGAGCTGTCTCCCTCCACCTCCGCACACCCCAACTACGTACACGGGGACACGATGAGGCTCCTCCTGCTTTCGACGATCTGGAACCACCGCCATGACGTCGTTTTTCACGGGAAACGCCCACCGTGAGATCACGGCTGCAATGGAGACCTTGAAGCTTTGGTCCTTCCGGGCAAAGCCTGACGACAGAGAGGGGCTCGATCGTCCTTCCGGGCAAAGCTTGAAGGGTGTTTGATGAAATGAAATAGGGAGCACCTGGAACTCAACTAGCTGAGATTATCTATGGTCTCATTCACGTGACATCATCACATAGTTTGGTAAACATTTTTCTTGTTTGTATCGTGTGTTTTTTTGGGCTTGCCCTTTTGTTTCACCTGTCGCTCGTACTAGAGCAAATGTACGATTCCATACGATAAGCACACATATACGTCCTAGTGTGCTGGCTGTACAAGATGTTTTTATTTGCCGAACCCTTGTCTAAACAAATGAGTGTTTTATTTGATTTTTTTCTTTCAGTTTTTACTGTATTTTACAGTAGTCGCCAGCATGATGCTTTTGTCGTAGGATCAGTTTTGGTTTTGTCCTACAAATTAATTAGTCATTTATTTTAAAAATATCCAACAAATTGTTTAAAAATGATAAAGAGCAAAAAAACAACCCATAGCCCAGTTGGTGTGACATAGTTACACCCGGGTTACAACACTTGCAGTTGCATATCAGGTTACATCATCTGCAGTTACATGACAGGTTACCAAACTTGCAGTTGCGCGTCACGTTGCAACATTTATAGTTGCGCCTTGGGGCATAACACTTGGAGTCGTATTAAATCAGTTTCTGTTGCGCGTCGGGTTACAACTCTTGAAGTTGCGTGTCGGGTTACAACACTTGCAGTTGCATGTCGAGTTATAACACTCGCAGTTGCGCGTCAAGTTAAAACAGTTGCAGTTGCGTGCCGGGATACAACACTTGCAGTTGCATATCAGGTTACAGCATCTGCAGTTACATGTCAGGTTACCAAACTTGCAGTTGCGCGTCACGTTGCAACACTTATAGTTGCGCGTTGGGGCATAACACTTGGAGTCGTATTAAATCAGTTTCTGTTGCGCGTCGGGTTACAACTCTTGAAGTTGCGTGTCGGGTTACAACACTTGCAGTTGCATGTCGAGTTATAACACTCGCAGTTGCGCGTCAAGTTAAAACAGTTGAAGTTGCACGCCGGGATACAACACTTGCAGTTGCATATCAGGGTACAGCATCTGCAGTTACATGTCAGGTTACCAAACTTGCAGTTGCGCGTCACGTTGTAACACTTATAGTTGCGCGTTGGGGCATAACACTTGGAGTCGTATTAAATCAGTTTCTGTTGCGCGTCGGGTTACAACTCTTGAAGTTGCGTGTCGGGTTACAACACTTGCAGTTGCATGTCGAGTTATAACAGTCGCAGTTGCGCGTCAAGTTAAAACACTTGCAGTTGCGCGCCGGGTTACAACACTTGCAGTTGCATATCAGGGTACAACATCTGCAGTTACATGTCAGGTTACCAAACTTGCAGTTGCGCGTCACGTTGCAACAGTTATAGTTGCGCGTTGGGGCATAACACTTGGAGTCGTATTAAATCAGTTTCTGTTGCGCGTCGGGTTACAACTCTTGAAGTTGCGTGTCGGGTTACAACACTTGCAGTTGCATGTCGAGTTATAACACTCGCAGTTGCGCGTCAAGTTAAAACACTTGCAGTTGCGCGCCGGGTTACAACACTTGCAGTTGCATATCAGGGTACAGCATCTGCAGTTACATGTCAGGTTACCAAACTTGCAGTTGCGCGTCACGTTGCAACACTTGTAGTTGCGCGTTGGGCATAACACTTGGAGTCGTATTAAATCAGTTTCTGTTGCGCGTCGGGTTACAACTCTTGAAGTTGCGTGTCGGGTTACAACACTTGAAGTTGCATGTCGAGTTATAACACTCGCAGTTGCGCGTCAAGTTAAAACACTTGCAGTTTCGCGCCAGGATACAACACTTGCAGTTGCATATCAGGGTACAACATCTGCAGTTACATGTCAGGTTACCAAACATGCAGTTGCGCGTCACGTTGCAACACTTATAGTTCCGCGTTGGGCATAACACTTGGAGTCGTATTAAATCAGTTTCTATTGCGCGTCGGGTTACAACTCTTGAAGTTGCGTGTCGGGTTACAACACTTGCAGTTGCCTGTCGAGTTATAACACTCGCAGTTGCGCGTCAAGTTAAAACAGTTGAAGTTGCGCGCCGGGATACAACACTTGCAGTTGCATATCAGGGTACAGCATCTGCAGTTACATGTCAGGTTACGAAACTTGCAGTTGCGCGTCACGTTGCAACACTTATAGTTGCACGCTGGGGCATAACACTTGGAGTCGTATTAAATCAGTTTCTGTTGCGCGTCGGGTTACAACTCTTGAAGTTGCGTGTCGGGTTACTACACTTGCAGTTGCATGTCGAGTTATAACACTCGCAGTTGCGCGTCAAGCTAAAGCACCTGCAGTTGCGCGCCAGGATACAACACTTGCAGTTGCATATCAGGGTACAACATCTGCAGTTACATGTCAGGTTACCAAACTTGCAGTTGCGCGTCACGTTGCAACACTTATAGTTGCTTGTTGGGGCATAACACTTGGAGTCGTATTAAATCAGTTTCTGTTGCGCGTCGGGTTACAACTCTTGAAGTTGCGTGTCGGGTTACAACACTTGCAGTTGCATGTCGAGTTATAACACTCGCAGTTGCTCGTCAAGTTAAAACACTTGCAGTTGCGCGCCGGGATACAACACTTGCAGTTGCATATCAGGGTACAACATCTGCAGTTACATGTCAGGTTACCAAACTTGCAGTTGGGGCATAACACTTGGAGTCGTATTAAATCAGTTTCTGTTGCGCGTCGGGTTACAACTCTTGAAGTTGCGTGTCGGGTTACAACACTTGAAGTTGCATGTCGAGTTATAACAGTCGCAGTCCCGCGTCAAGCTAAAGCACCTGCAGTTGCGCGCCGGGATACAACACTTGCAGTTGCATATCAGGGTACATCATCTGCAGTTACATGTCAGGTTACCAAACTTGCAGTTGCGCGTCACGTTGCAACACTTATAGTTGCGCGTTGGGTCATAACACTTGGAGTCGTATTAAATCAGTTTGTGTTGCGCGTCGGGTTACAACTCTTGAAGTTGCGTGTCGGGTTACAACACTTGCAGTTGCATGTCGAGTTATAACGCTCGCAGTTGCGCGTCAAGTTAAAACACCTGCAGTTGCGCGCCGGGTTACAACACTTGCAGTTGCATATCAGGGTACAGCATCTACAGTTACATGTCAGGTTACCAAACTTGCAGTTGCGCGTCATGTTGCAACACTTATAGTTGCGCGTTGGGGCATAACACTTGGAGTCGTATTAAATCAGTTTCTGTTGCGCGTCGGGTTACAACTCTTGAAGTTGCGTGTCGGGTTACAACACTTGCAGTTGCATGTCGAGTTATAACACTCGCAGTTGCGCGTCAAGTTAAAACACTTGCAGTTGCGCGCCGGGATACAACTCTTGCAGTTGCATATCAGGGTACATCATCTGCAGTTACATGTCCGGTTACCAAACATGCAGTTGCGCGTCACGTTGCAACACGTATAGTTGCGCGTTGGGGCATAACACTTGGAGTCGTATTAAATCAGTTTCTGTTGCGCGTCGGGTTACAACTCTTGAAGTTGCGTGTCGGGTTACAACACTTGCAGTTGCATGTCGAGTTATAACGCTCGCAGTTGCGCGTCAAGTTAAAACAGTTGAAGTTGCGCGCCGGGATACAACACTTGCAGTTGCATATCAGGGTACAGCATCTGCAGTTACATGTCAGGTTACCAAACATGCAGTTGCGCGTCACGTTGCAACACTTATAGTTCCGCGTTGGGGCATAACACTTGGAGTCGTATTAAATCAGTTTCTGTTGCGCGTCGGGTTACCACTCTTGAAGTTGCGTGTCGGGTTACAACACTTGAAGTTGCATGTCGAGTTATAACACTCGCAGTTGCGCGTCAAGTTGAAACACTTGCAGTTGCGCGCCGGGTTACAACACTTGCAGTTGCATATCAGGGTACAACATCTGCAGTTACATGTCAGGTTACCAAACTTGCAGTTGCGCGTCACGTTGCAACACTTATAGTTCCGCGTTGGGGCATAACACTTGGAGTCGTATTAAATCAGTTTCTGTTGCCCGTCGGGTTACAACTCTTGAAGTTGCGTGTCGGGTTACAACACTTGCAGTTGCATGTCGAGTTATAACACTCGCAGTTGCGCGTCAAGTTAAAACAGTTGAAGTTGCGCGCCGGGATACAACACTTGCAGTTACATGTCAGGTTACTAAACTTGCAGTTGCGCGTCACGTTGCAACAGTTATAATTGCGCGTTGGGGCATAACACTTGGAGTCGTATTAAATCAGTTTCTGTTGCGCGTCGGGTTACAACTCTTGAAGTTGCGTGTCGGGTTACTACACTTGCAGTTGCATGTCGAGTTATAACACTCGCAGTTGCGCGTCAAATTAAAACACTTGCAGTTGCGCGCCGGGTTACAACACTTGCAGTTGCATATCAGGGTACAACATCTGCAGTTACATGTCAGGTTACCAAACTTGCAGTTGCGCGTCACGTTGCAACACTTATAGTTGCGCGTTGGGGCATAACACTTGGAGTCGTATTAAATCAGTTTGTGTTGCGCGTCGGGTTACAACTCTTGAAGTTGCGTGTCGGGTTACAACACTTGCAGTTGCATGTCGAGTTATAACGCTCGCAGTTGCGCGTCAAGTTAAAACACCTGCAGTTGCGCGCCGGGTTACAACACTTGCAGTTGCATATCAGGGTACAGCATCTGCAGTTACATGTCAGGTTACCAAACTTGCAGTTGCGCGTCATGTTGCAACACTTATAGTTGCGCGTTGGGGCATAACACTTGGAGTCGTATTAAATCAGTTTCTGTTGCGCGTCGGGTTACAACTCTTGAAGTTGCGTGTCGGGTTACAACACTTGCAGTTGCATGTCGAGTTATAACACTCGCAGTTGCGCGTCAAGTTAAAACACTTGCAGTTGCGCGCCGGGATACAACTCTTGCAGTTGCATATCAGGGTACATCATCTGCAGTTACATGTCCGGTTACCAAACATGCAGTTGCGCGTCACGTTGCAACACGTATAGTTGCGCGTTGGGGCATAACACTTGGAGTCGTATTAAATCAGTTTCTGTTGCGCGTCGGGTTACAACTCTTGAAGTTGCGTGTCGGGTTACAACACTTGCAGTTGCATGTCGAGTTATAACACTCGCAGTTGCGCGTCAAGTTAAAGCACCTGCAGTTGCGCGCCAGGATACAACACTTGCAGTTGCATATCAGGGTACAGCATCTGCAGTTACATGTCAGGTTACCAAACTTGCAGTTGCGCGTCACGGTACAACAATTATAGTTGCGCGTTGGGCATAACACTTGGAGTCGTATTAAATCAGTTTCTGTTGCGCGTCGGGTTACAACTCTTGAAGTTGCGTGTCGGTTTACAACACTTGCAGTTGCATGTCGAGTTATAACACTCGTAGTTGCGCGTCAAGTTAAAACACTTGGAGTTGCGCGCCGGGTTACAACACTTGCAGTTGCATATCAGGGTACAGCATCTGCAGTTACATGTCAGGTTACCAAACTTGCAGTTGCGCGTCACGTTGCAACACTTATAGTTGCGCGTTGGGTCATAACACTTGGAGTCGTATTAAATCAGTTTCTGTTGCGCGTCGGGTTACAACTCTTGAAGTTGCGTGTCGGGTTACAACACTTGCAGTTGCATGTCGAGTTATAACACTCGCAGTTGCGCGTCAAGTTAAAACACCTGCAGTTGCGCGCCGGGTTACAACACTTGCAGTTGCATATCAGGGTACAGCATCTGCAGTTACATGTCAGGTTACCAAACTTGCAGTTGCGCGTCATGTTGCAACACTTATAGTTGCGTGTTGGGGCATAACACTTGGAGTCGTATTTAATCAGTTTGTGTTGCGCGTCGGGTTACAACTCTTGAAGTTGCGTGTCGGGTTACAACACTTGCAGTTGCATGTCGCGTTATAACACTCGTAGTTGCGCGTCAAGTTAAAACACTTGAAGTTGCGCGCCGTGTTACAACTCTTGCAGTTGCATATCAGGGTACATCATCTGCAGTTACATGTCCGGTTACCAAACTTGCAGTTGCGCGTCACGTTGCAACACGTATAGTTGCGCGTTGGGGCATAACACTTGGAGTCGTATTAAATCAGTTTCTGTTGCGCGTCGGGTTACAACTCTTGAAGTTGCGTGTCGGGTTACAACACTTGCAGTTGCATGTCGAGTTATAACGCTCGCAGTTGCGCGTCAAGTTAAAACACCTGCAGTTGCGCGCCGGGTTACAACACTTGCAGTTGCATATCAGGGTACAGCATCTGCAGTTACATGTCAGGTTACCAAACTTGCAGTTGCGCGTCATGTTGCAACACTTATAGTTGCGCGTTGGGGCATAACACTTGGAGTCGTATTAAATCAGTTTCTGTTGCGCGTCGGGTTACAACTCTTGAAGTTGCGTGTCGGGTTACAACACTTGCAGTTGCATGTCGAGTTATAACACTCGCAGTTGCGCGTCAAGTTAAAACACTTGCAGTTGCGCGCCGGGATACAACTCTTGCAGTTGCATATCAGGGTACATCATCTGCAGTTACATGTCCGGTTACCAAACATGCAGTTGCGCGTCACGTTGCAACACGTATAGTTGCGCGTTGGGGCATAACACTTGGATTCGTATTAAATCAGTTTCTGTTGCGCGTCGGGTTACAACTCTTGAAGTTGCGTGTCGGGTTACAACACTTGCAGTTGCATGTCGAGTTATAACACTCGCAGTTGCGCGTCAAGTTAAAGCACCTGCAGTTGCGCGCCAGGATACAACACTTGCAGTTGCATATCAGGGTACAGCATCTGCAGTTACATGTCAGGTTACCAAACTTGCAGTTGCGCGTCACGTTGCAACAATTATAGTTGCGCGTTGGGCATAACACTTGGAGTCGTATTAAATCAGTTTCTGTTGCGCGTCGGGTTACAACTCTTGAAGTTGCGTGTCGGTTTACAACACTTGCAGTTGCATGTCGAGTTATAACACTCGCAGTTGCGCGTCAAGTTAAAACACTTGCAGTTGCGCGCCAGGATACAACACTTGCAGTTGCATATCAGGGTACAACATCTGCAGTTACATGTCAGGTTACCAAACATGCAGTTGCGCGTCACGTTGCAACACTTATAGTTGCGCGTTGGGGCATAACACTTGGAGTCGTATTAAATCAGTTTCTGTTGCGCGTCGGGTTACAACTCTTGAAGTTGCGTGTCGGGTTACAACACTTGCAGTTGCATGTCGAGTTATAACACTCGCAGTTGCGCGTCAAGTTAAAACACCTGCAGTTGCGCGCCGGGTTACAACACTTGCAGTTGCATATCAGGGTACAGCATCTGCAGTTACATGTCAGGTTACCAAACTTGCAGTTGCGCGTCATGTTGCAACACTTATAGTTGCGTGTTGGGGCATAACACTTGGAGTCGTATTTAGTCAGTTTCTGTTGCGCGTCGGGTTACAACTCTTGAAGTTGTGTGTCGGGTTACAACACTTGCAGTTGCATGTCGCGTTATAACACTCGTAGTTGCGCGTCAAGTTAAAACACTTGAAGTTGCGCGCCGTGTTACAACTCTTGCAGTTGCATATCAGGGTACATCATCTGCAGTTACATGTCCGGTTACCAAACTTGCAGTTGCGCGTCACGTTGCAACACGTATAGTTGCGCGTTGGGGCATAACACTTGGAGTCGTATTAAATCAGTTTCTGTTGCGCGTCGGGTTACAACTCTTGAAGTTGCGTGTCGGGTTACAACACTTGCAGTTGCATGTCGAGTTATAACACTCGCAGTTGCGCGTCAAGTTAAAACACTTGCAGTTGCGCGCCGGGTTACAACACTTGCAGTTGCATATCAGGGTACAGCATCTGCAGTTACATGTCCGGTTACCAAACTTGCAGTTGCGCGTCACGTTGCAACACTTGTAGTTGCGCGTTGGGCATAACACTTGGAGTCGTATTAAATCAGTTTCTGTTGCGCGTCGGGTTACAACTCTTGAAGTTGCGTGTCGGGTTACAACACTTGAAGTTGCATGTCGAGTTATAACACTCGCAGTTGCGCGTCAAGTTAAAACACTTGCAGTTGCGCGCCAGGATACAACACTTGCAGTTGCATATCAGGGTACAACATCTGCAGTTATATGTCAGGTTACCAAACATGCAGTTGCGCGTCACGTTGCAACACTTGTAGTTGCGCGTTGGGCATAACACTTGGAGTCGTATTAAATCAGTTTCTGTTGCGCGTCGGGTTACAACTCTTGAAGTTGCGTGTCGGGTTACAACACTTGCAGTTGCATGTCGAGTTATAACACTCGCAGTTGCGCGTCAAGTTAAAACACCTGCAGTTGCGCGCCGGGTTACAACACTTGCAGTTGCATATCAGGGTACAGCATCTGCAGTTACATGTCAGGTTACCAAACTTGCAGTTGCGCGTCACGTTGCAACACTTATAGTTGCGCGTTGGGGCATAACACTTGGAGTCGTATTAAATCAGTTTCTGTTGCGCGTCGGGTTACAACTCTTGAAGTTGCGTGTCGGGTTACAACACTTGCAGTTGCCTGTCGAGTTATAACACTCGCAGTTGCGCGTCAAGTTAAAACACTTGCAGTTGCACGCCGGGTTACAACACTTGTAGTTGCATATCAGGGTACATCATCTGCAGTTACATGTCAGGTTACCAAACTTGCAGTTGCGCGTCACGTTGCAACAGTTATAGTTGCGCGTTGGGGCATAACACTTGGAGTCGTATTAAATCAGTTTCTGTTGCGCGTCGGGTTACAACTCTTGAAGTTGCGTGTCGGGTTACAACACTTGCAGTTGCATGTCGAGTTATAACACTCGCAGTTGCGCGTCAAGTTAAAACACCTGCAGTTGCGCGCCGGGTTACAACACTTGCAGTTGCATATCAGGGTACAGCATCTGCAGTTACATGTCAGGTTACCAAACTTGCAGTTGCGCGTCATGTTGCAACACTTATAGTTGCGTGTTGGGGCATAACACTTGGAGTCGTATTTAGTCAGTTTCTGTTGCGCGTCGGGTTACAACTCTTGAAGTTGTGTGTCGGGTTACAACACTTGCAGTTGCATGTCGCGTTATAACACTCGTAGTTGCGCGTCAAGTTAAAACACTTGAAGTTGCGCGCCGTGTTACAACTCTTGCAGTTGCATATCAGGGTACATCATCTGCAATTACATGTCCGGTTACCAAACTTGCAGTTGCGCGTCACGTTGCAACACGTATAGTTGCGCGTTGGGGCATAACACTTGGAGTCGTATTAAATCAGTTTCTGTTGCGCGTCGGGTTACAACTCTTGAAGTTGCGTGTCGGGTTACAACACTTGCAGTTGCATGTCGAGTTATAACACTCGCAGTTGCGCGTCAAGTTAAAACACTTGCAGTTGCGCGCCGGGTTACAACACTTGCAGTTGCATATCAGGGTACAGCATCTGCAGTTACATGTCAGGTTACCAAACTTGCAGTTGCGCGTCACGTTGCAACACTTGTAGTTGCGCGTTGGGCATAACACTTGGAGTCGTATTAAATCAGTTTCTGTTGCGCGTCGGGTTACAACTCTTGAAGTTGCGTGTCGGGTTACAACACTTGAAGTTGCATGTCGAGTTATAACACTCGCAGTTGCGCGTCAAGTTAAAACACTTGCAGTTGCGCGCCAGGATACAACACTTGCAGTTGCATATCAGGGTACAACATCTGCAGTTACATGTCAGGTTACCAAACATGCAGTTGCGCGTCACGTTGCAACACGTATAGTTGCGCGTTGGGGCATAACACTTGGAGTCGTATTCAATCAGTTTCTGTTGCGCGTCGGGTTACAACTCTTGAAGTTGCGTGTCGGGTAACAACACTTGCAGTTGCATGTCGAGTTATAACACTCGCAGTTGCGCGTCAAGTTAAAACACCTGCAGTTGCGCGCCGGGTTACAACACTTGCAGTTGCATATCAGGGTACAGCATCTGCAGTTACATGTCAGGTTACCAAACTTGCAGTTGCGCGTCATGTTGCAACACTTATAGTTGCGTGTTGGGGCATAACACTTGGAGTCGTATTTAGTCAGTTTCTGTTGCGCGTCGGGTTACAACTCTTGAAGTTGTGTGTCGGGTTACAACACTTGCAGTTGCATGTCGCGTTATAACACTCGTAGTTGCGCGTCAAGTTAAAACACTTGAAGTTGCGCGCCGTGTTACAACTCTTGCAGTTGCATATCAGGGTACATCATCTGCAGTTACATGTCCGGTTACCAAACTTGCAGTTGCGCGTCACGTTGCAACACGTATAGTTGCGCGTTGGGGCATAACACTTGGAGTCGTATTAAATCAGTTTCTGTTGCGCGTCGGGTTACAACTCTTGAAGTTGCGTGTCGGGTTACAACACTTGCAGTTGCATGTCGAGTTATAACACTCGCAGTTGCGCGTCAAGTTAAAACACTTGCAGTTGCGCGCCGGGTTACAACACTTGCAGTTGCATATCAGGGTACAGCATCTGCAGTTACATGTCAGGTTACCAAACTTGCAGTTGCGCATCACGTTGCAACACTTGTAGTTGCGCGTTGGGCATAACACTTGGAGTCGTATGAAATCAGTTTCTGTTGCGCGTCGGGTTACAACTCTTGAAGTTGCGTGTCGGGTTACAACACTTGAAGTTGCATGTCGAGTTATAACACTCGCAGTTGCGCGTCAAGTTAAAACACTTGCAGTTGCGCGCCAGGATACAACACTTGCAGTTGCATATCAGGGTACAACATCTGCAGTTACATGTCAGGTTACCAAACATGCAGTTGCGCGTCACGTTGCAACACTTATAGTTGCGCGTTGGGGCATAACACTTGGAGTCGTATTAAATCAGTTTCTATTGCGCGTCGGGTTACAACTCTTGAAGTTGCGTGTCGGGTTACAACACTTGCAGTTGCCTGTCGAGTTATAACACTCGCAGTTGCGCGTCAAGTTAAAACACCTGCAGTTGCGCGCCGGGTTACAACACTTGCAGTTGCATATCAGGGTACAGCATCTGCAGTTACATGTCAGGTTACCAAACTTGCAGTTGCGCGTCATGTTGCAACACTTATAGTTGCGCGTTGGGGCATAACACTTGGAGTCGTATTAAATCAGTTTCTGTTGCGCGTCGGGTTACAACTCTTGAAGTTGCGTGTCGGGTTACAACACTTGCAGTTGCATGTCGAGTTATAACACTCGCAGTTGCGCGTCAAGTTAAAACACTTGCAGTTGCGCGCCGGGATACAACTCTTGCAGTTGCATATCAGGGTACATCATCTGCAGTTACATGTCCGGTTACCAAACATGCAGTTGCGCGTCACGTTGCAACACGTATAGTTGCGCGTTGGGGCATAACACTTGGAGTCGTATTAAATCAGTTTCTGTTGCGCGTCGGGTTACAACTCTTGAAGTTGCGTGTCGGGTTACAACACTTGCAGTTGCATGTCGAGTTATAACACTCGCAGTTGCGCGTCAAGTTAAAACACTTGCAGTTGCGCGCCGGGTTACAACACTTGCAGTTGCATATCAGGGTACAACATCTGCAGTTACATGTCAGGTTACCAAACTTGCAGTTGCGCGTCACGTTGCAACAGTTATAGTTGCGCGTTGGGGCATAACACTTGGAGTCGTATTAAATCAGTTTCTGTTGCGCGTCGGGTTACAACTCTTGAAGTTGCGTGTCGGGTTACAACACTTGCAGTTGCATGTCGAGTTATAACACTCGCAGTTGCGCGTCAAGTTAAAACACCTGCAGTTGCGCGCCGGGTTACAACACTTGCAGTTGCATATCAGGGTACAGCATCTGCAGTTACATGTCAGGTTACCAAACTTGCAGTTGCGCGTCATGTTGCAACACTTATAGTTGCGTGTTGGGGCATAACACTTGGAGTCGTATTTAGTCAGTTTCTGTTGCGCGTCGGGTTACAACTCTTGAAGTTGTGTGTCGGGTTACAACACTTGCAGTTGCATGTCGCGTTATAACACTCGTAGTTGCGCGTCAAGTTAAAACACTTGAAGTTGCGCGCCGGGTTATAACTCTTGCAGTTGCATATCAGGGTACATCATCTGCAGTTACATGTCCGGTTACCAAACTTGCAGTTGCGCGTCACGTTGCAACACGTATAGTTGCGCGTTGGGGCATAACACTTGGAGTCGTATTAAATCAGTTTCTGTTGCGCGTCGGGTTACAACTCTTGAAGTTGCGTGTCGGGTTACAACACTTGCAGTTGCATGTCGAGTTATAACACTCGCAGTTCCGCGTCAAGCTAAAGCACCTGCAGTTGCGCGCCAGGATACAACACTTGCAGTTGCATATCAGGGTACAACATCTGCAGTTACATGTCAGGTTACCAAACTTGCAGTTGCGCGTCACGTTACAACAATTATAGTTGCGCGTTGGGCATAACACTTGGAGTCATATTAAATCAGTTTCTGTTGCGCGTCGGGTTACAACTCTTGAAGTTGCGTGTCGGTTTACAACACTTGCAGTTGCATGTCGAGTTATAACACTCGTAGTTGCGCGTCAAGTTAAAACACTTGGAGTTGCGCGCCGGGTTACAACACTTGCAGTTGCATATCAGGGTACAACATCTGCAGTTACATGTCAGGTTACCAAACTTGCAGTTGCGCGTCACGTTGCAACACTTATAGTTGCGCGTTGGGTCATAACACTTGGAGTCGTATTAAATCAGTTTCTGTTGCGCGTCGGGTTACAACTCTTGAAGTTGCGTGTCGGGTTACAACACTTGCAGTTGCATGTCGAGTTATAACACTCGCAGTTGCGCGTCAAGTTAAAACATCTGCAGTTGCGCGCCGGGTTACAACACTTGCAGTTGCATATCAGGGTACAGCATCTGCAGTTACATGTCAGGTTACCAAACTTGCAGTTGCGCGTCATGTTGCAACACTTATAGTTGCGTGTTGGGGCATAACACTTGGAGTCGTATTTAATCAGTTTCTGTTGCGCGTCGGGTTACAACTCTTGAAGTTGTGTGTCGGGTTACAACACTTGCAGTTGCATGTCGCGTTATAACACTCGTAGTTGCGCGTCAAGTTAAAACACTTGAAGTTGCGCGCCGTGTTACAACTCTTGCAGTTGCATATCAGGGTACATCATCTGCAGTTACATGTCCGGTTACCAAACTTGCAGTTGCGCGTCACGTTGCAACACGTATAGTTGCGCGTTGGGGCATAACACTTGGAGTCGTATTAAATCAGTTTCTGTTGCGCGTCGGGTTACAACTCTTGAAGTTGCGTGTCGGGTTACAACACTTGCAGTTGCATGTCGAGTTATAACACTCGCAGTTGCGCGTCAAGTTAAAACAGTTGAAGTTGCGCGCCGGGATACAACACTTGCAGTTGCATATCAGGGTACAGCATCTGCAGTTACATGTCAGGTTACCAAACATGCAGTTGCGCGTCACGTTGCAACACTTATAGTTCCGCGTTGGGGCATAACACTTGGAGTCGTATTAAATCAGTTTCTGTTGCGCGTCGGGTTACCACTCTTGAAGTTGCGTGTCGGGTTACAACACTTGAAGTTGCATGTCGAGTTATAACACTCGCAGTTGCGCGTCAAGTTAAAACACTTGCAGTTGCGCGCCGGGATACAACACTTGCAGTTGCATATCAGGGTACAGCATCTGCAGTTACATGTCAGGTTACCAAACATGCAGTTGCGCGTCACGTTGCAACACTTATAGTTCCGCGTTGGGGCATAACACTTGGAGTCGTATTAAATCAGTTTCTGTTGCGCATCGGGTTACAACTCTTGAAGTTGCGTGTCGGGTTACAACACTTGCAGTTGCATGTCGAGTTATAACACTCGCAGTTGCGCGTCAAGTTAAAACAGTTGAAGTTGCGCGCCGGGATACAACACTTGCAGTTGCATATCAGGGTACAGCATCTGCAGTTACATGTCAGGTTACTAAACTTGCAGTTGCGCGTCACGTTGCAACAGTTATAATTGCGCGTTGGGGCATAACACTTGGAGTCGTATTAAATCAGTTTCTGTTGCGCGTCGGGTTACAACTCTTGAAGTTGCGTGTCGGGTTACTACACTTGCAGTTGCATGTCGAGTTATAACACTCGCAGTTGCGCGTCAAATTAAAACACTTGCAGTTGCGCGCCGGGTTACAACACTTGCAGTTGCATATCAGGGTACAGCATCTGCAGTTACATGTCAGGTTATCAAACTTGCAGTTGCGCTTCACGTTGCAACACTTATAGTTGCGCGTTGGGGCATAACACTTGGAGTCGTATTAAATGAGTTTCTGTTGCGCGTCGGGTTACAACTCTTGAAGTTGCGTGTCGGGTTACAACACTTGCAGTTGCATGTCGAGTTATAACACTCGCAGTTGCGCGTCAAGTTAAAACACCTGCAGTTGCGCGCCGGGGTACAACACTTGCAGTTGCATATCAGGATACAACATCTGCAGTTACATGTCAGGTTACCAAACTTGCAGTTGCGCGTCACGTTACAACAATTATAGTTGCGCGTTGGGCATAACACTTGGAGTCGTATTAAATCAGTTTCTGTTGCGCGTCGGGTTACAACTCTTGAAGTTGCGTGTCGGGTTACAACACTGGAGTTGCCTGTCGAGTTATAACACTCGCAGTTGCGCGTCAAGTTAAAACAATTGCAGTTGCACGCCGGGTTACAACACTTGCAGTTGCATATCAGGGTACAGCATCTGCAGTTACATGTCAGGTTAGCAAACTTGCAGTTGCGCGTCACGTTGCAACACTTATAGTTGCGCGTTGGGGCATAACACTTGGAGTCGTATTAAATCAGTTTCTGTTGCGCGTCGGGTTACAACTCTTGAAGTTGCGTGTCGGGTTACAACACTTGCAGTTGCATGTCGAGTTATAACACTCGCAGTTCCGCGTCAAGCTAAAGCACCTGCAGTTGCGCGCCAGGATACAACACTTGCAGTTGCATATTAGGGTACAGCATCTGCAGTTACATGTCAGGTTACCAAACTTGCAGTTGCGCGTCACGTTGCAACACTTATAGTTGCGCGTTGGGTCATAACACTTGGAGTCGTATTAAATCAGTTTCTGTTGCGCGTCGGGTTACAACTCTTGAAGTTGCGTGTCGGTTTACAACACTTGCAGTTGCATGTCGAGTTATAACACTCGTAGTTGCGCGTCAAGTTAAAACACTTGGAGTTGCGCGCCGGGTTACAACACTTGCAGTTGCATATCAGGGTACAGCATCTGCAGTTACATGTCAGGTTACCAAACTTGCAGTTGCGCGTCACGTTGCAACACTTATAGTTGCGCGTTGGGTCATAACACTTGGAGTCGTATTAAATCAGTTTCTGTTGCGCGTCGGGTTACAACTCTTGAAGTTGCGTGTCGGGTTACAACACTTGCAGTTGCATGTCGAGTTATAACACTCGCAGTTGCGCGTCAAGTTAAAACACCTGCAGTTGCGCGCCGGGTTACAACACTTGCAGTTGCATATCAGGGTACAGCATCTGCAGTTACATGTCAGGTTACCAAACTTGCAGTTGCGCGTCATGTTGCAACACTTATAGTTGCGTGTTGGGGCATAACACTTGGAGTCGTATTTAATCAGTTTCTGTTGCGCGTCGGGTTACAACTCTTGAAGTTGTGTGTCGGGTTACAACACTTGCAGTTGCATGTCGCGTTATAACACTCGTAGTTGCGCGTCAAGTTAAAACACTTGAAGTTGCGCGCCGTGTTACAACTCTTGCAGTTGCATATCAGGGTACATCATCTGCAGTTACATGTCCGGTTACCAAACTTGCAGTTGCGCGTCACGTTGCAACACGTATAGTTGCGCGTTGGGGCATAACACTTGGAGTCGTATTAAATCAGTTTCTGTTGCGCGTCGGGTTACAACTCTTGAAGTTGCGTGTCGGGTTACAACACTTGCAGTTGCATGTCGAGTTATAACACTCGCAGTTGCGCGTCAAGTTAAAACAGTTGAAGTTGCGCGCCGGGATACAACACTTGCAGTTGCATATCAGGGTACAGCATCTGCAGTTACATGTCAGGTTACCAAACATGCAGTTGCGCGTCACGTTGCAACACTTATAGTTCCGCGTTGGGGCATAACACTTGGAGTCGTATTTAATCAGTTTCTGTTGCGCGTCGGGTTACCACTCTTGAAGTTGCGTGTCGGGTTACAACACTTGCAGTTGCATGTCGAGTTATAACACTCGTAGTTGCGCGTCAAGTTAAAACACTTGGAGTTGCGCGCCGGGTTACAACACTTGCAGTTGCATATCAGGGTACAGCATCTGCAGTTACATGTCAGGTTACCAAACTTGCAGTTGCGCGTCACGTTGCAACACTTATAGTTGCGCGTTGGGGCATAACACTTGGAGTCGTATTAAATCAGTTTCTGTTGCGCGTCGGGTTACAACTCTTGAAGTTGCGTGTCGGATTACAACACTTGCAGTTGCATGTCGAGTTATAACACTCGCAGTTGCGCGTCAAGTTAAAACACCTGCAGTTGCGCGCCGGGTTACAACACTTGCAGTTGCATATCAGGGTACAGCATCTGCAGTTACATGTCAGGTTACCAAACTTGCAGTTGCGCGTCATGTTGCAACACTTATAGTTGCGTGTTGGGGCATAACACTTGGAGTCGTATTTAATCAGTTTCTGTTGCGCGTCGGGTTACAACTCTTGAAGTTGTGTGTCGGGTTACAACACTTGCAGTTGCATGTCGCGTTATAACACTCGTAGTTGCGCGTCAAGTTAAAACACTTGAAGTTGCGCGCCGTGTTACAACTCTTGCAGTTGCATATCAGGGTACATCATCTGCAGTTACATGTCCGGTTACCAAACTTGCAGTTGCGCGTCACGTTGCAACACGTATAGTTGCGCGTTGGGGCATAACACTTGGAGTCGTATTAAATCAGTTTCTGTTGCGCGTCGGGTTACAACTCTTGAAGTTGCGTGTCGGGTTACAACACTTGCAGTTGCATGTCGAGTTATAACGCTCGCAGTTGCGCGTCAAGTTAAAACAGTTGAAGTTGCACGCCGGGATACAACACTTGCAGTTGCATATCAGGGTACAGCATCTGCAGTTACATGTCAGGTTACCAAACTTGCAGTTGCGCGTCACGTTACAACAATTATAGTTGCGCGTTGGGCATAACACTTGGAGTCGTATTAAATCAGTTTCTGTTGCGCGTCGGGTTACAACTCTTGAAGTTGCGTGTCGGGTTACAACACTTGAAGTTGCCTGTCGAGTTATAACACTCGCAGTTGCGCGTCAAGTTAAAACACTTGCAGTTGCACGCCGGGTTACAACACTTGCAGTTGCATATCAGGGTACATCATCTGCAGTTACATGTCAGGTTACCAAACTTGCAGTTGCGCGTCACGTTGCAACACTTATAGTTGCGCGTTGGGGCATAACACTTGGAGTCGTACTAAATCAGTTTCTGTTGCGCGTCGGGTTACAACTCTTGAAGTTGCGTGTCGGGTTACAACACTTGCAGTTGCATGTCGAGTTATAACACTCGTAGTTGCGCGTCAAGTTAAAACAGTTGCAGTTGCGCGCCGGGATACAACACTTGCAGTTGCATATCAGGGTACAGCATCTGCAGTTACATGTCAGGTTACCAAACATGCAGTTGCGCGTCACGTTACAACACTTATAGTTGCGCGTTGGGCATAACACTTGGAGTCGTATTAAATCAGTTTCTGTTGCGTGTCGGGTTACAACTCTTGAAGTTGCGTGTCGGGTTACAACACTTGCAGTTGCATGTCGAGTTATAACAGTCGCAGTTGCGCGTCAAGTTAAAACACTTGCAGTTGCGCGCCGGGTTACAACTCTTGCAGTTGCATATCAGGGTACAGCATCTGCAGTTACATGTCAGGTTACCAAACTTGCAGTTGCGCGTCACGTTGCAACAGTTATAGTTGCGCGTTGGGCATAACACTTGGAGTCGTATTAAATCAGTTTCTGTTGCGCGTCGGGTTACAACTCTTGAAGTTGCGTGTCGGGTTACAACACTTGCAGTTGCATGTCGAGTTATAACGCTCGCAGTTGCGCGTCAAGTTAAAGCACCTGCAGTTGCGCGCCGGGTTACAACACTTGCAGTTGCATATCAGGGTACAGCATCTACAATTACATGTCAGGTTACCAAACTTGCAGTTGCGCGTCACGTTGCAACACTTGTAGTTGCGCGTTGGGGCATAACACTTGGAGTCGTATTAAATCAGTTTCTGTTGCGCGTCGGGTTACAACTCTTGAAGTTGCGTGTCGGGTTACAACACTTGAAGTTGCATGTCGAGTTATAACACTCGCAGTTGCGCGTCAAGTAAAAACAGTTGAAGTTGCGCGCCGGGTTACAACACTTGCAGTTGCATATCAGGGTACAGAATCTGCAGTTACATGTCAGGTTACCAAACTTGCAGTTGCGCATCACGTTGCAACACTTATAGTTGCGCGTTGGGGCATAACACTTGGAGTCGTATTAAATCAGTTTCTGTTGCGCGTCGGGTTACAACTCTTGAAGTTGCGTGTCGGGTTACAACACTTGCAGTTGCATGTCGAGTTATAACACTCGCAGTTGCGCGTCAAGTTAAAACAGTTGAAGTTGCGCGCCGGGATACAACACTTGCAGTTGCATATCAGGGTACAGCATCTGCAGTTACATGTCCGTTTACCAAACTTGCAGTTGCGCGTCACGTTGCAACACTTATAGTTGCGCGTTGGGGCATAACACTTGGAGTCGTATTAAATCAGTTTCTGTTGCGCGTCGGGTTACAACTCTTGAAGTTACGTGTCGGGTTACAACACTTGCAGTTGCATGTCGAGTTATAACAGTCGCAGTTGCGCGTCAAGTTAAAACACTTGCAGTTGCGCGCCGGGTTACAACACTTGCAGTTGCATATCAGGGTACAGCATCTGCAGTTACATGTCAGGTTACTAAACTTGCAGTTGCGCGTCACGTTGCAACAGTTATAGTTGCGCGTTGGGCATAACACTTGGAGTCGTATTAAATCAGTTTCTGTTGCGCGTCGGGTTACAACTCTTGAAGTTGCGTGTCGGGTTACAACACTTGCAGTTGCATGTCGAGTTATAACGCTCGCAGTTGCGCGTCAAGTTAAAACACGTGCAGTTGCGCGCCGGGTTACAACACTTGCAGTTGCATATCAGGGTACAACATCTGCAGTTACATGTCAGGTTACCAAACTTGTAGTTGCGCGTCACGTTGCAACACTTGTAGTTGCGCGTTGGGGCATAACACTTGGAGTCGTATTAAATCAGTTTCTGTTGCGCGTCGGGTTACAACTCTTGAAGTTGCGTGTCGGGTTACAACACTTGAAGTTTCATGTCGAGTTATAACACTCGCAGTTGCGCGTCAAGTTAAAACACTTGCAGTTGCGCGCCGGGATACAACACTTGCAGTTGCATATCAGGGTACAGCATCTGCAGTTACATGTCAGGTTACCAAACATGCAGTTGCGCGTCACGTTGCAACACTTATAGTTCCGTGTTGGGGCATAACACTTGGAGTCGTATTAAATCAGTTTCTGTTGCGCATCGGGTTACAACTCTTGAAGTTGCGTGTCGGGTTACAACACTTGCAGTTGCATGTCGAGTTATATTACTTGCAGTTGCGCGTCAAGTTAAAACAGTTGAAGTTGCGCGTCGGGATACAACACTTGCAGTTGCATATCAGGGTACAGCATCTGCAGTTACATGTCAGGTTACTAAACTTGCAGTTGCGCGTCACGTTGCAACAGTTATAATTGCGCGTTGGGGCATAACACTTGGAGTCGTATTAAATCAGTTTCTGTTGCGCGTCGGGTTACAACTCTTGAAGTTGCGTGTCGGGTTACTACACTTGCAGTTGCATGTCGAGTTATAACACTCGCAGTTGCGCGTCAAATTAAAACACTTGCAGTTGCGCGCCGGGTTACAACACTTGCAGTTGCATATCAGGGTACAGCATCTGCAGTTACATGTCAGGTTACCAAACTTGCAGTTGCGCGTCACGTTGCAACACTTATAGTTGCGCGTTGGGGCATAACACTTGGAGTCGTATTAAATCAGTTTCTGTTGCGCGTCGGGTTACAACTCTTGAAGTTGCGTGTCGGGTTACAACACTTGCAGTTGCATGTCGAGTTATAACACTCGCAGTTGCGCGTCAAGTTAAAACACCTGCAGTTGCGCGCCGGGTTACAACACTTGCAGTTGCATATCAGGATACAACATCTGCAGTTACATGTCAGGTTACCAAACTTGCAGTTGCGCGGCACGTTACAACAATTATAGTTGCGCGTTGGGCATAACACTTGGAGTTGTATTAAATCAGTTTCTGTTGCGCGTCGGGTTACAACTCTTGAAGTTGCGTGTCGGGTTACAACACTTGCAGTTGCCTGTCGAGTTATAACACTCGCAGTTGCGCGTCAAGTTAAAACAATTGCAGTTGCACGCCGGGTTACAACACTTGCAGTTGCATATCAGGGTACAGCATCTGCAGTTACATGTCAGGTTAGCAAACTTGCAGTTGCGCGTCACGTTGCAACACTTATAGTTGTGCGTTGGGGCATAACACTTGGAGTCGTATTAAATCAGTTTCTGTTGCGCGTCGGGTTACAACTCTTGAAGTTGCGTGTCGGGTTACAACACTTGCAGTTGCATGTCGAGTTATAACACTCGCAGTTCCGCGTCAAGCTAAAGCACCTGCAGTTGCGCGCCAGGATACAACACTTGCAGTTGCATATCAGGGTACAGCATCTGCAGTTACATGTCAGGTTACCAAACTTGCAGTTGCGCGTCACGTTACAACAATTATAGTTGCGCGTTGGGCATAACACTTGGAGTCGTATTAAATCAGTTTCTGTTGCGCGTCGGGTTACAACTCTTGAAGTTCCGTGTCGGTTTACAACACTTGCAGTTGCATGTCGAGTTATAACACTCGTAGTTGCGCGTCAAGTTAAAACACTTGGAGTTGCGCGCCGGGTTACAACACTTACAGTTGCATATCAGGGTACAGCATCTGCAGTTACATGTCAGGTTACCAAACTTGCAGTTGCGCGTCACGTTGCAACACTTATAGTTCCGCGTTGGGGCATAACACTTGGAGTCGTATTAAATCAGTTTCTGTTGCGCATCGGGTTACAACTCTTGAAGTTGCGTGTCGGGTTACAACACTTGCAGTTGCATGTCGAGTTATAACACTCGCAGTTGCGCGTCAAGTTAAAACAGTTGAAGTTGCGCGCCGGGATACAACACTTGCAGTTGCATATCAGGGTACAGCATCTGCAGTTACATGTCAGGTTACTAAACTTGCAGTTGCGCGTCACGTTGCAACAGTTATAATTGCGCGTTGGGGCATAACACTTGGAGTCGTATTAAATCAGTTTCTGTTGCGCGTCGGGTTACAACTCTTGAAGTTGCGTGTCGGGTTACTACACTTGCAGTTGCATGTCGAGTTATAACACTCGCAGTTGCGCGTCAAATTAAAACACTTGCAGTTGCGCGCCGGGTTACAACACTTGCAGTTGCATATCAGGGTACAGCATCTGCAGTTACATGTCAGGTTATCAAACTTGCAGTTGCGCTTCACGTTGCAACACTTATAGTTGCGCGTTGGGGCATAACACTTGGAGTCGTATTAAATCAGTTTCTGTTGCGCGTCGGGTTACAACTCTTGAAGTTGCGTGTCGGGTTACAACACTTGCAGTTGCATGTCGAGTTATAACACTCGCAGTTGCGCGTCAAGTTAAAACACCTGCAGTTGCGCGCCGGGTTACAACACTTGCAGTTGCATATCAGGATACAACATCTGCAGTTACATGTCAGGTTACCAAACTTGCAGTTGCGCGTCACGTTACAACAATTATAGTTGCGCGTTGGGCATAACACTTGGAGTCGTATTAAATCAGTTTCTGTTGCGCGTCGGGTTACAACTCTTGAAGTTGCGTGTCGGGTTACAACACTGGAGTTGCCTGTCGAGTTATAACACTCGCAGTTGCGCGTCAAGTTAAAACAATTGCAGTTGCGCGCCGGGTTACAACACTTGCAGTTGCATATCAGGGTACAGCATCTGCAGTTACATGTCAGGTTAGCAAACTTGCAGTTGCGCGTCACGTTGCAACACTTATAGTTGCGCGTTGGGGCATAACACTTGGAGTCGTATTAAATCAGTTTCTGTTGCGCGTCGGGTTACAACTCTTGAAGTTGCGTGTCGGGTTACAACACTTGCAGTTGCATGTCGAGTTATAACACTCGCAGTTCCGCGTCAAGTTAAAACAGTTGAAGTTGCGCGCCGGGATACAACACTTGCAGTTGCATATTAGGGTACAGCATCTGCAGTTACATGTCAGGTTACCAAACTTGCAGTTGCGCGTCACGTTGCAACACTTATAGTTGCGCGTTGGGGCATAACACTTGGAGTCGTATTAAATCAGTTTCTGTTGCGCGTCGGGTTACAACTCTTGAAGTTACGTGTCGGGTTACAACACTTGCAGTTGCATGTCGAGTTATAACAGTCGCAGTTGCGCGTCAAGTTAAAACACTTGGAGTTGCGCGCCGGGTTACAACACTTGCAGTTGCATATCAGGGTACAGCATCTGCAGTTACATGTCAGGTTACCAAACTTGCAGTTGCGCGTCACGTTGCAACACTTATAGTTGCGCGTTGGGTCATAACACTTGGAGTCGTATTAAATCAGTTTCTGTTGCGCGTCGGGTTACAACTCTTGAAGTTGCGTGTCGGGTTACAACACTTGCAGTTGCATGTCGAGTTATAACACTCGCAGTTGCGCGTCAAGTTAAAACACCTGCAGTTGCGCGCCGGGTTACAACACTTGCAGTTGCATATCAGGGTACAGCATCTGCAGTTACATGTCAGGTTACCAAACTTGCAGTTGCGCGTCATGTTGCAACACTTATAGTTGCGTGTTGGGGCATAACACTTGGAGTCGTATTTAATCAGTTTCTGTTGCGCGTCGGGTTACAACTCTTGAAGTTGTGTGTCGGGTTACAACACTTGCAGTTGCATGTCGAGTTATAACACTCGCAGTTGCGCGTCAAGTTAAAACACCTGCAGTTGCGCGCCGGGTTACAACACTTGCAGTTGCATATCAGGGTACAGCATCTGCAGTTACATGTCAGGTTACCAAACTTGCAGTTGCGCGTCATGTTGCAACACTTATAGTTGCGTGTTGGGGCATAACACTTGGAGTCGTATTTAATCAGTTTCTGTTGCGCGTCGGGTTACAACTCTTGAAGTTGTGTGTCGGGTTACAACACTTGCAGTTGCATGTCGCGTTATAACACTCGTAGTTGCGCGTCAAGTTAAAACACTTGAAGTTGCGCGCCGTGTTACAACTCTTGCAGTTGCATATCAGGGTACATCATCTGCAGTTACATGTCCGGTTACCAAACTTGCAGTTGCGCGTCACGTTGCAACACGTATAGTTGCGCGTTGGGGCATAACACTTGGAGTCGTATTAAATCAGTTTCTGTTGCGCGTCGGGTTACAACTCTTGAAGTTGCGTGTCGGGTTACAACACTTGCAGTTGCATGTCGAGTTATAACGCTCGCAGTTGCGCGTCAAGTTAAAACAGTTGAAGTTGCGCGCCGGGATACAACACTTGCAGTTGCATATCAGGGTACAGCATCTGCAGTTACATGTCAGGTTACCAACCTTGCAGTTGCGCGTCACGTTACAACAATTATAGTTGCGCGTTGGGCATAACACTTGGAGTCGTATTAAATCAGTTTCTGTTGCGCGTCGGGTTACAACTCTTGAAGTTGCGTGTCGGGTTACAACACTTGAAGTTGCCTGTCGAGTTATAACACTCGCAGTTGCGCGTCAAGTTAAAACACTTGCAGTTGCACGCCGGGTTACAACACTTGCAGTTGCATATCAGGGTACATCATCTGCAGTTACATGTCAGGTTACCAAACTTGCAGTTGCGCGTCACGTTGCAACACTTATAGTTGCGCGTTGGGGCATAACACTTGGAGTCGTACTAAATCAGTTTCTGTTGCGCGTCGGGTTACAACTCTTGAAGTTGCGTGTCGGGTTACAACACTTGCAGTTGCATGTCGAGTTATAACACTCGTAGTTGCGCGTCAAGTTAAAACAGTTGCAGTTGCGCGCCGGGATACAACACTTGCAGTTGCATATCAGGGTACAGCATCTGCAGTTACATGTCAGGTTACCAAACATGCAGTTGCGCGTCACGTTACAACACTTATAGTTGCGCGTTGGGCATAACACTTGGAGTCGTATTAAATCAGTTTCTGTTGCGTGTCGGGTTACAACTCTTGAAGTTGCGTGTCGGGTTACAACACTTGCAGTTGCATGTCGAGTTATAACAGTCGCAGTTGCGCGTCAAGTTAAAACACTTGCAGTTGCGCGCCGGGTTACAACTCTTGCAGTTGCATATCAGGGTACAGCATCTGCAGTTACATGTCAGGTTACCAAACTTGCAGTTGCGCGTCACGTTGCAACAGTTATAGTTGCGCGTTGGGCATAACACTTGGAGTCGTATTAAATCAGTTTCTGTTGCGCGTCGGGTTACAACTCTTGAAGTTGCGTGTCGGGTTACAACACTTGCAGTTGCATGTCGAGTTATAACGCTCGCAGTTGCGCGTCAAGTTAAAGCACCTGCAGTTGCGCGCCGGGTTACAACACTTGCAGTTGCATATCAGGGTACAGCATCTACAATTACATGTCAGGTTACCAAACTTGCAGTTGCGCGTCACGTTGCAACACTTGTAGTTGCGCGTTGGGGCATAACACTTGGAGTCGTATTAAATCAGTTTCTGTTGCGCGTCGGGTTACAACTCTTGAAGTTGCGTGTCGGGTTACAACACTTGAAGTTGCATGTCGAGTTATAACACTCGCAGTTGCGCGTCAAGTAAAAACAGTTGAAGTTGCGCGCCGGGATACAACACTTGCAGTTGCATATCAGGGTACAGAATCTGCAGTTACATGTCAGGTTACCAAACATGCAGTTGCGCGTCACGTTACAACACTTATAGTTGCGCGTTGGGGCATAACACTTGGAGTCGTATTAAATCAGTTTCTGTTGCGCGTCGGGTTACAACTCTTGAAGTTGCGTGTCGGGTTACAACACTTGCAGTTGCATGTCGAGTTATAACACTCGCAGTTGCGCGTCAAGTTAAAACAGTTGAAGTTGCGCGCCGGGATACAACACTTGCAGTTGCATATCAGGGTACAGCATCTGCAGTTACATGTCAGGTTACCAAACTTGCAGTTGCGCGTCACGTTGCAACAGTTATAGTTGCGCGTTGGGGCATAACACTTGGAGTCGTATTAAATCAGTTTCTGTTGCGCGTCGGGTTACAACTCTTGAAGTTACGTGTCGGGTTACAACACTTGCAGTTGCATGTCGAGTTATAACAGTCGCAGTTGCGCGTCAAGTTAAAACACTTGCAGTTGCGCGCCGGGTTACAACACTTGCAGTTGCATATCAGGGTACAGCATCTGCAGTTACATGTCAGGTTACTAAACTTGCAGTTGCGCGTCACGTTGCAACAGTTATAGTTGCGCGTTGGGCATAACACTTGGAGTCGTATTAAATCAGTTTCTGTTGCGCGTCGGGTTACAACTCTTGAAGTTGCGTGTCGGGTTACAACACTTGCAGTTGCATGTCGAGTTATAACGCTCGCAGTTGCGCGTCAAGTTAAAACACGTGCAGTTGCGCGCCGGGTTACAACACTTGCAGTTGCATATCAGGGTACAACATCTGCAGTTACATGTCAGGTTACCAAACTTGTAGTTGCGCGTCACGTTGCAACACTTGTAGTTGCGCGTTGGGGCATAACACTTGGAGTCGTATTAAATCAGTTTCTGTTGCGCGTCGGGTTACAACTCTTGAAGTTGCGTGTCGGGTTACAACACTTGAAGTTTCATGTCGAGTTATAACACTCGCAGTTGCGCGTCAAGTTAAAACACTTGCAGTTGCGCGCCGGGATACAACACTTGCAGTTGCATATCAGGGTACAGCATCTGCAGTTACATGTCAGGTTACCAAACATGCAGTTGCGCGTCACGTTGCAACACTTATAGTTCCGTGTTGGGGCATAACACTTGGAGTCGTATTAAATCAGTTTCTGTTGCGCATCGGGTTACAACTCTTGAAGTTGCGTGTCGGGTTACAACACTTGCAGTTGCATGTCGAGTTATATTACTTGCAGTTGCGCGTCAAGTTAAAACAGTTGAAGTTGCGCGCCGGGATACAACACTTGCAGTTGCATATCAGGGTACAGCATCTGCAGTTACATGTCAGGTTACTAAACTTGCAGTTGCGCGTCACGTTGCAACAGTTATAATTGCGCGTTGGGGCATAACACTTGGAGTCGTATTAAATCAGTTTCTGTTGCGCGTCGGGTTACAACTCTTGAAGTTGCGTGTCGGGTTACTACACTTGCAGTTGCATGTCGAGTTATAACACTCGCAGTTGCGCGTCAAATTAAAACACTTGCAGTTGCGCGCCGGGTTACAACACTTGCAGTTGCATATCAGGGTACAGCATCTGCAGTTACATGTCAGGTTACCAAACTTGCAGTTGCGCGTCACGTTGCAACACTTATAGTTGCGCGTTGGGGCATAACACTTGGAGTCGTATTAAATCAGTTTCTGTTGCGCGTCGGGTTACAACTCTTGAAGTTGCGTGTCGGGTTACAACACTTGCAGTTGCATGTCGAGTTATAACACTCGCAGTTGCGCGTCAAGTTAAAACACCTGCAGTTGCGCGCCGGGTTACAACACTTGCAGTTGCATATCAGGATACAACATCTGCAGTTACATGTCAGGTTACCAAACTTGCAGTTGCGCGGCACGTTACAACAATTATAGTTGCGCGTTGGGCATAACACTTGGAGTTGTATTAAATCAGTTTCTGTTGCGCGTCGGGTTACAACTCTTGAAGTTGCGTGTCGGGTTACAACACTTGCAGTTGCCTGTCGAGTTATAACACTCGCAGTTGCGCGTCAAGTTAAAACAATTGCAGTTGCACGCCGGGTTACAACACTTGCAGTTGCATATCAGGGTACAGCATCTGCAGTTACATGTCAGGTTAGCAAACTTGCAGTTGCGCGTCACGTTGCAACACTTATAGTTGTGCGTTGGGGCATAACACTTGGAGTCGTATTAAATCAGTTTCTGTTGCGCGTCGGGTTACAACTCTTGAAGTTGCGTGTCGGGTTACAACACTTGCAGTTGCATGTCGAGTTATAACACTCGCAGTTCCGCGTCAAGCTAAAGCACCTGCAGTTGCGCGCCAGGATACAACACTTGCAGTTGCATATCAGGGTACAGCATCTGCAGTTACATGTCAGGTTACCAAACTTGCAGTTGCGCGTCACGTTACAACAATTATAGTTGCGCGTTGGGCATAACACTTGGAGTCGTATTAAATCAGTTTCTGTTGCGCGTCGGGTTACAACTCTTGAAGTTCCGTGTCGGTTTACAACACTTGCAGTTGCATGTCGAGTTATAACACTCGTAGTTGCGCGTCAAGTTAAAACACTTGGAGTTGCGCGCCGGGTTACAACACTTACAGTTGCATATCAGGGTACAGCATCTGCAGTTACATGTCAGGTTACCAAACTTGCAGTTGCGCGTCACGTTGCAACACTTATAGTTGCGCGTTGGGTCATAACACTTGGAGTCGTATTAAATCAGTTTCTGTTGCGCGTCGGGTTACAACTCTTGAAGTTGCGTGTCGGGTTACAACACTTGCAGTTGCATGTCGAGTTATAACACTCGCAGTTGCGCGTCAAGTTAAAACACCTGCAGTTGCGCGCCGGGTTACAACACTTGCAGTTACATATCAGGGTACAGCATCTGCAGTTACATGTCAGGTTACCAAACTTGCAGTTGCGCGTCATGTTGCAACACTTATAGTTGCGTGTTGGGGCATAACACTTGGAGTCGTATTTAATCAGTTTCTGTTGCGCGTCGGGTTACAACTCTTGAAGTTGTGTGTCGGGTTACAACACTTGCAGTTGCATGTCGCGTTATAACACTCGTAGTTGCGCGTCAAGTTAAAACACTTGAAGTTGCGCGCCGTGTTACAACTCTTGCAGTTGCATATCAGGGTACATCATCTGCAGTTACATGTCCGGTTACCAAACTTGCAGTTGCGCGTCACGTTGCAACACGTATAGTTGCGCGTTGGGGCATAACACTTGGAGTCGTATTAAATCAGTTTCTGTTGCGCGTCGGGTTACAACTCTTGAAGTTGTGTGTCAGGTTACAACACTTGCAGTTGCATGTCGAGTTATAACACTCGCAGTTGCGCGTCAAGTTAAAACAGTTGAAGTTGCGCGCCGGGATACAACACTTGCAGTTGCATATCAGGGTACAGCATCTGCAGTTACATGTCAGGTTACCAAACTTGCAGTTGCGCGTCACGTTGCAACACTTATAGTTGCGCGTTGGGGCATAACACTTGGAGTCGTATTAAATCAGTTTCTGTTGCGCGTCGGGTTACAACTCTTGAAGTTGCGTGTCGGGTTACAACACTTGCAGTTGCATGTCGAGTTATAACACTCGTAGTTGCGCGTCAAGTTAAAACAGTTGCAGTTGCGCGCCGGGATACAACACTTGCAGTTGCATATCAGGGTACAACATCTTCAGTGACATGTCAGGTTACCAAACTTGCAGTTGCGCATCACGTTACAACACTTATAGTTGCGCGTTGGGGCATAACACTTGGAGTCGTATTAAATCAGTTTCTGTTGCGCGTCGGGTTACAACTCTTGAAGTTGCGTGTCGGGTTACAACACTTGCAGTTGCATGTCGAGTTATAACAGTCGCAGTTGCGCGTCAAGTTAAAACACTTGCAGTTGCGCGCCGGGTTACAACACTTGCAGTTGCATATCAGGGTACAGCATCTGCAGTTACATGTCAGGTTACCAAACTTGCAGTTGCGCGTCACGTTGCAACAGTTATAGTTGCGCGTTGGGGCATAACACTTGGAGTCGTATTAAATCAGTTTCTGTTGCGCGTCGGGTTACAACTCTTGAAGTTGCGTGTCGGGTTACAACACTTGCAGTTGCATGTCGAGTTATAACGCTCGCAGTTGCGCGTCAAGTTAAAACACTTGCAGTTGCGCGCCGGGTTACAACACTTGCAGTTGCATATCAGGGTACAGCATCTACAGTTACATGTCAGGTTACCAAACTTGCAGTTGCGCGTCACGTTGCAACACTTGTAGTTGCGCGTTGGGGCATAACACTTGGAGTCGTATTAAATCAGTTTCTGTTGCGCGTCGGGTTACAACTCTTGAAGTTGCGTGTCGGGTTACAACACTTGAAGTTGCATGTCGAGTTATAACACTCGCAGTTGCGCGTCAAGTAAAAACAGTTGAAGTTGCGCGCCGGGTTACAACACTTGCAGTTGCATATCAGGGTACAGAATCTGCAGTTACATGTCAGGTTACCAAACTTGCAGTTGCGCGTCACGTTGCAACACTTATAGTTGCGCGTTGGGGCATAACACTTGGAGTCGTATTAAATCAGTTTCTGTTGCGCGTCGGGTTACAACTCTTGAAGTTGCGTGTCGGGTTACAACACTTGCAGTTGCATGTCGAGTTATAACACTCGCAGTTGCGCGTCAAGCTAAAACACCTGCAGTTGCGCGCCCGGATACAACACTTGCAGTTGCATATCAGGGTACAGCATCTGCAGTTACATGTCAGGTTACCAAACTTGCAGTTGCGCGTCACGTTACAACAATTATAGTTGCGCGTTGGGCATAACACTTGGAGTCGTATTAATTCAGTTTCTGTTGCGCGTCGGGTTACAACTCTTGAAGTTGCGTGTCGGTTTACAACACTTGCAGTTGCATGTCGAGTTATAACACTCGTAGTTGCGCGTCAAGTTAAAACACTTGGAGTTGCGCGCCGGGTTACAACACTTACAGTTGCATATCAGGGTACAGCATCTGCAGTTACATGTCAGATTACCAAACTTGCAGTTGCGCGTCACGTTGCAACACTTATAGTTGCGCGTTGGGTCATAACACTTGGAGTCGTATTAAATCAGTTTCTGTTGCGCGTCGGGTTACAACTCTTGAAGTTGCGTGTCGGGTTACAACACTTGCAGTTGCATGTCGAGTTATAACACTCGCAGTTGCGCGTCAAGTTAAAACACCTGCAGTTGCGCGCCGGGTTACAACACTTGCAGTTGCATATCAGGGTACAGCATCTGCAGTTACATGTCAGGTTACCAAACTTGCAGTTGCGCGTCATGTTGCAACACTTATAGTTGCGTGTTGGGGCATAACACTTGGAGTCGTATTTAATCAGTTTCTGTTGCGCGTCGGGTTAGAACTCTTGAAGTTGTGTGTCGGGTTACAACACTTGCAGTTGCATGTCGCGTTATAACACTCGTAGTTGCGCGTCAAGTTAAAACACTTGAAGTTGCGCGCCGTGTTACAACTCTTGCAGTTGCATATCAGGGTACATCATCTGCAGTTACATGTCCGGTTACCAAACTTGCAGTTGCGCGTCACGTTGCAACACGTATAGTTGCGCGTTGGGGCATAACACTTGGAGTCGTATTAAATCAGTTTCTGTTGCGCGTCGGGTTACAACTCTTGAAGTTGTGTGTCAGGTTACAACACTTGCAGTTGCCTGTCGAGTTATAACACTCGCAGTTGCGCGTCAAGTTAAAACAGTTGAAGTTGCGCGCCGGGATACAACACTTGCAGTTGCATATCAGGGTACAGCATCTGCAGTTACATGTCAGGTTACCAAACTTGCAGTTGCGCGTCACGTTGCAACACTTATAGTTGCGCGTTGGGGCATAACACTTGGAGTCGTATTAAATCAGTTTCTGTTGCGCGTCGGGTTACAACTCTTGAAGTTGCGTGTCGGGTTACAACACTTGCAGTTGCATGTCGAGTTATAACACTCGTAGTTGCGCGTCAAGTTAAAACAGTTGCAGTTGCGCGCCGGGATACAACACTTGCAGTTGCATATCAGGGTACAACATCTTCAGTGACATGTCAGGTTACCAAACATGCAGTTGCGCGTCACGTTACAACACTTATAGTTGCGCGTTGGGGCATAACACTTGGAGTCGTATTAAATCAGTTTCTGTTGCGCGTCGGGTTACAACTCTTGAAGTTGCGTGTCGGGTTACAACACTTGCAGTTGCATGTCGAGTTATAACAGTCGCAGTTGCGCGTCAAGTTAAAACACTTGCAGTTGCGCGCCGGGTTACAACACTTGCAGTTGCATATCAGGGTACAGCATCTGCAGTTACATGTCAGGTTACCAAACTTGCAGTTGCGCGTCACGTTGCAACAGTTATAGTTGCGCGTTGGGGCATAACACTTGGAGTCGTATTAAATCAGTTTCTGTTGCGCGTCGGGTTACAACTCTTGAAGTTGCGTGTCGGGTTACAACACTTGCAGTTGCATGTCGAGTTATAACGCTCGCAGTTGCGCGTCAAGTAAAAACAGTTGAAGTTGCGCGCCGGGTTACAACACTTGCAGTTGCATATCAGGGTACAGAATCTGCAGTTACATGTCAGGTTACCAAACTTGCAGTTGCGCGTCACGTTGCAACACTTATAGTTGCGCGTTGGGGCATAACACTTGGAGTCGTATTAAATCAGTTTCTGTTGCGCGTCGGGTTACAACTCTTGAAGTTGCGTGTCGGGTTACTACACTTGCAGTTGCATGTCGAGTTATAACACTCGCAGTTGCGCGTCAAGTTAAAACACTTGCAGTTGCGCGCCGGGTTACAACACTTGCAGTTGCATATCAGGGTACAACATCTGCAGTTACATGTCAGGTTACCAAACTTGCAGTTGCGCGTCACGTTGCAACACTTATAGTTGCGCGTTGGGGCATAATACTTGGAGTCGTATTAAATCACTTTCTGTTGCGCGTCGGGTTACAACTCTTGAAGTTGCGTGTCGGGTTACAACACTTGCAGTTGCATGTCGAGTTATAACACTCGCAGTTGCGCGTCAAGTTAAAACAGTTGAAGTTGCGCGCCGGGATACAACACTTGCAGTTGCATATCAGGGTACAGCATCTGCAGTTACATGTCAGGTTACCAAACTTGCAGTTGCGCGTCACGTTGCAACACTTATAGTTGCGCGTTGGGGCATAACACTTGGAGTCGTATTAAATCAGTTTCTGTTGCGCGTCGGGTTACAACTCTTGAAGTTGCGTGTCGGGTTACAACACTTGCAGTTGCCTGTCGAGTTATAACACTCGCAGTTGCGCGTCAAGTTAAAACACTTGCAGTTGCACGCCGGGTTACAACACTTGTAGTTGCATATCAGGGTACATCATCTGCAGTTACATGTCAGGTTACCAAACTTGCAGTTGCGCGTCACGTTGCAACAGTTATAGTTGCGCGTTGGGGCATAACACTTGGAGTCGTATTAAATCAGTTTCTGTTGCGCGTCGGGTTACAACTCTTGAAGTTGCGTGTCGGGTTACAACACTTGCAGTTGCATGTCGAGTTATAACGCTCGCAGTTGCGCGTCAAGTTAAAGCACCTGCAGTTGCGCGCCAGGATACAACACTTGCAGTTGCATATCAGGGTACATCATCTGCAGTTACATGTCAGGTTACCAAACTTGCAGTTGCGCGTCACGTTGCAACACTTATAGTTGCGCGTTTGGGCATAACACTTGGAGTCGTATTAAATCAGTTTCTGTTGCGCGTCGGGTTACAACTCTTGAAGTTGCGTGTCGGGTTACAACACTTGAAGTTGCATGTCGAGTTATAACACTCGCAGTTGCGCGTCAAGTTAAAACAGTTGAAGTTGCGCGCCGGGATACAACACTTGCAGTTGCATATCAGGGTACAACATCTGCAGTTACATGTCAGGTTACCAAACTTGCAATTGCGCGTCACGTTGCAACACTTATAGTTGCGCGTTGGGGCATAACACTTGGAGTCGTATTAAATCAGTTTCTGTTGCGCGTCGGGTTACAACTCTTGAAGTTGCGTGTCGGGTTACAACACTTGCAGTTGCATGTCGAGTTATAACAGTCGCAGTTGCGCGTCAAGTTAAAACACTTGCAGTTGCGCGTCGGGTTACAACACTTGCAGTTGCATATCAGGGTACAACATCTGCAGTTACATGTCAGGTTAGCAAACTTGCAGTTGCGCGTCACGTTGCAACACTTATAGTTGCGCGTTGGGGCATAACACTTGGAGTCGTATTAAATCAGTTTCTGTTGCGCGTCGGGTTACAACTCTTGAAGTTGCATGTCGGGTTACAACACTTGCAGTTGCATGTCGAGTTATAACACTCGCAGTTCCGCGTCAAGCTAAAGCACCTGCAGTTGCGCGCCAGGATACAACACTTGCAGTTGCATATGAGGGTACAGCATCTGCAGTTACATGTCAGGTTACCAAACTTGCAGTTGCGCGTCACGTTACAACAATTATAGTTGCGCGTTGGGCATAACACTTGGAGTCGTATTAAATCAGTTTCTGTTGCGCGTCGGGTTACAACTCTTGAAGTTGCGTGTCGGTTTACAACACTTGCAGTTGCATGTCGAGTTATAACACTCGTAGTTGCGCGTCAAGTTAAAACACTTGGAGTTGCGCGCCGGGTTACAACACTTGCAGTTGCATATCAGGGTACAGGATCTGCAGTTACATGTCAGGTTACCAAACTTGCAGTTGCGCGTCACGTTGCAACACTTATAATTCCGCGTTGGGGCATAACACTTGGAGTCGTATTAAATCAGTTTCTGTTGCGCATCGGGTTACAACTCTTGAAGTTGCGTGTCGGGTTACAACACTTGCAGTTGCATGTCGAGTTATAACACTCGCAGTTGCGCGTCAAGTTAAAACAGTTGAAGTTGCGCGCCGGGATACAACACTTGAAGTTGCATATCAGGGTACAACATCTGCAGTTACATGTCAGGTTACGAAACTTGCAGTTGCGCGTCACGTTGCAACAGTTATAATTGCGCGTTGGGGCATAACACTTGGAGTCGTATTAAATCAGTTTCTGTTGCGCGTCGGGTTACAACTCTTGAAGTTGCGTGTCGGGTTACTACACTTGCAGTTGCATGTCGAGTTATAACACTCGCAGTTGCGCGTCAAGTTAAAACACTTGCAGTTGCGCGCCGGGTTACAACACTTGCAGTTGCATATCAGGGTACAGCATCTGCAGTTACATGTCAGGTTACCAAACTTGCAGTTGCGCGTCACGTTGCAACAGTTATAGTTGCGCGTTGGGGCATAACACTTGGAGTCGTATTAAATCAGTTTCTGTTGCGCGTCGGGTTACAGCTCTTGAAGTTGCGTGTCGGGTTACAACACTTGCAGTTGCATGTCGAGTTATAACGCTCGCAGTTGCGCGTCAAGTTAAAACACTTGCAGTTGCGCGCCGGGTTACAACACTTGCAGTTGCATATCAGGGTACAGCATCTGCAGTTACATGTCAGGTTACCAAACTTGCAGTTGCGCGTCACGTTGCAACACTTGTAGTTGCGCGTTGGGGCATAACACTTGGAGTCGTATTAAATCAGTTTCTGTTGCGCGTCGGGTTACAACTCTTGAAGTTGCGTGTCGGGTTACAACACTTGAAGTTGCATGTCGAGTTATAACACTCGCAGTTGCGCGTCAAGTTAAAACACTTGCAGTTGCGCGCCGGGATACAACACTTGCAGTTGCATATCAGGGTACAGCATCTGCAGTTACATGTCAGGTTACCAAACATGCAGTTGCGCGTCACGTTGCAACACTTATAGTTGCGCGTTGGGGCATAACACTTGGAGTCGTATTAAATCAGTTTCTGTTGCGCGTCGGGTTACAACTCTTGAAGTTGCGTGTCGGGTTACAACACTTGCAGTTGCATGTCGAGTTATAACGCTCGCAGTTGCGCGTCAAGTAAAAACAGTTGAAGTTGCGCGCCGGGTTACAACACTTGCAGTTGCATATCAGGGTACAGAATCTGCAGTTACATGTCAGGTTACCAAACTTGCAGTTGCGCGTCACGTTGCAACACTTATAGTTGCGCGTTGGGGCATAACACTTGGAGTCGTATTAAATCAGTTTCTGTTGCGCGTCGGGTTACAACTCTTGAAGTTGCGTGTCGGGTTACTACACTTGCAGTTGCATGTCGAGTTATAACACTCGCAGTTGCGCGTCAAGTTAAAACACTTGCAGTTGCGCGCCGGGTTACAACACTTGCAGTTGCATATCAGGGTACAACATCTGCAGTTACATGTCAGGTTACCAAACTTGCAGTTGCGCGTCACGTTGCAACACTTATAGTTGCGCGTTGGGGCATAATACTTGGAGTCGTATTAAATCACTTTCTGTTGCGCGTCGGGTTACAACTCTTGAAGTTGCGTGTCGGGTTACAACACTTGCAGTTGCATGTCGAGTTATAACACTCGCAGTTGCGCGTCAAGTTAAAACAGTTGAAGTTGCGCGCCGGGATACAACACTTGCAGTTGCATATCAGGGTACAGCATCTGCAGTTACATGTCAGGTTACCAAACTTGCAGTTGCGCGTCACGTTGCAACACTTATAGTTGCGCGTTGGGGCATAACACTTGGAGTCGTATTAAATCAGTTTCTGTTGCGCGTCGGGTTACAACTCTTGAAGTTGCGTGTCGGGTTACAACACTTGCAGTTGCCTGTCGAGTTATAACACTCGCAGTTGCGCGTCAAGTTAAAACACTTGCAGTTGCACGCCGGGTTACAACACTTGTAGTTGCATATCAGGGTACATCATCTGCAGTTACATGTCAGGTTACCAAACTTGCAGTTGCGCGTCACGTTGCAACAGTTATAGTTGCGCGTTGGGGCATAACACTTGGAGTCGTATTAAATCAGTTTCTGTTGCGCGTCGGGTTACAACTCTTGAAGTTGCGTGTCGGGTTACAACACTTGCAGTTGCATGTCGAGTTATAACGCTCGCAGTTGCGCGTCAAGTTAAAGCACCTGCAGTTGCGCGCCAGGATACAACACTTGCAGTTGCATATCAGGGTACAGCATCTGCAGTTACATGTCAGGTTACCAAACTTGCAGTTGCGCGTCACGTTGCAACACTTATAGTTGCGCGTTTGGGCATAACACTTGGAGTCGTATTAAATCAGTTTCTGTTGCGCGTCGGGTTACAACTCTTGAAGTTGCGTGTCGGGTTACAACACTTGAAGTTGCATGTCGAGTTATAACACTCGCAGTTGCGCGTCAAGTTAAAACAGTTGAAGTTGCGCGCCGGGATACAACACTTGCAGTTGCATATCAGGGTACAACATCTGCAGTTACATGTCAGGTTACCAAACTTGCAATTGCGCGTCACGTTGCAACACTTATAGTTGCGCGTTGGGGCATAACACTTGGAGTCGTATTAAATCAGTTTCTGTTGCGCGTCGGGTTACAACTCTTGAAGTTGCGTGTCGGGTTACAACACTTGCAGTTGCATGTCGAGTTATAACAGTCGCAGTTGCGCGTCAAGTTAAAACACTTGCAGTTGCGCGTCGGGTTACAACACTTGCAGTTGCATATCAGGGTACAACATCTGCAGTTACATGTCAGGTTAGCAAACTTGCAGTTGCGCGTCACGTTGCAACACTTATAGTTGCGCGTTGGGGCATAACACTTGGAGTCGTATTAAATCAGTTTCTGTTGCGCGTCGGGTTACAACTCTTGAAGTTGCATGTCGGGTTACAACACTTGCAGTTGCATGTCGAGTTATAACACTCGCAGTTCCGCGTCAAGCTAAAGCACCTGCAGTTGCGCGCCAGGATACAACACTTGCAGTTGCATATGAGGGTACAGCATCTGCAGTTACATGTCAGGTTACCAAACTTGCAGTTGCGCGTCACGTTACAACAATTATAGTTGCGCGTTGGGCATAACACTTGGAGTCGTATTAAATCAGTTTCTGTTGCGCGTCGGGTTACAACTCTTGAAGTTGCGTGTCGGTTTACAACACTTGCAGTTGCATGTCGAGTTATAACACTCGTAGTTGCGCGTCAAGTTAAAACACTTGGAGTTGCGCGCCGGGTTACAACACTTGCAGTTGCATATCAGGGTACAGGATCTGCAGTTACATGTCAGGTTACCAAACTTGCAGTTGTGCGTCACGTTGCAACACTTATAATTCCGCGTTGGGGCATAACACTTGGAGTCGTATTAAATCAGTTTCTGTTGCGCATCGGGTTACAACTCTTGAAGTTGCGTGTCGGGTTACAACACTTGCAGTTGCATGTCGAGTTATAACACTCGCAGTTGCGCGTCAAGTTAAAACAGTTGAAGTTGCGCGCCGGGATACAACACTTGAAGTTGCATATCAGGGTACAACATCTGCAGTTACATGTCAGGTTACGAAACTTGCAGTTGCGCGTCACGTTGCAACAGTTATAATTGCGCGTTGGGGCATAACACTTGGAGTCGTATTAAATCAGTTTCTGTTGCGCGTCGGGTTACAACTCTTGAAGTTGCGTGTCGGGTTACTACACTTGCAGTTGCATGTCGAGTTATAACACTCGCAGTTGCGCGTCAAGTTAAAACACTTGCAGTTGCGCGCCGGGTTACAACACTTGCAGTTGCATATCAGGGTACAGCATCTGCAGTTACATGTCAGGTTACCAAACTTGCAGTTGCGCGTCACGTTGCAACAGTTATAGTTGCGCGTTGGGGCATAACACTTGGAGTCGTATTAAATCAGTTTCTGTTGCGCGTCGGGTTACAGCTCTTGAAGTTGCGTGTCGGGTTACAACACTTGCAGTTGCATGTCGAGTTATAACGCTCGCAGTTGCGCGTCAAGTTAAAACACTTGCAGTTGCGCGCCGGGTTACAACACTTGCAGTTGCATATCAGGGTACAGCATCTGCAGTTACATGTCAGGTTACCAAACTTGCAGTTGCGCGTCACGTTGCAACACTTGTAGTTGCGCGTTGGGGCATAACACTTGGAGTCGTATTAAATCAGTTTCTGTTGCGCGTCGGGTTACAACTCTTGAAGTTGCGTGTCGGGTTACAACACTTGAAGTTGCATGTCGAGTTATAACACTCGCAGTTGCGCGTCAAGTTAAAACACTTGCAGTTGCGCGCCGGGATACAACACTTGCAGTTGCATATCAGGGTACAGCATCTGCAGTTACATGTCAGGTTACCAAACATGCAGTTGCGCGTCACGTTGCAACACTTATAGTTGCGCGTTGGGGCATAACACTTGGAGTCGTATTAAATCAGTTTCTGTTGCGCATCGGGTTACAACTCTTGAAGTTGCGTGTCGGGTTACAACACTTGCAGTTGCATGTCGAGTTATAACACTCGCAGTTGCGCGTCAAGTAAAAACAGATGAAGTTGCGCGCCGGGATACAACACTTGCAGTTGCATATCAGGGTACAGCATCTGCAGTTACATGTCAGGTTACTAAACTTGCAGTTGCGCGTCATGTTGCAACAGTTATAATTGCGCGTTGGGGCATAACACTTGGAGTCGTATTAAATCAGTTTCTGTTGCGCGTCGGGTTACAACTCTTGAAGTTGCGTGTCGGGTTACTACACTTGCAGTTGCATGTCGAGTTATAACACTCGCAGTTGCGCGTCAAGTTAAAACACTTGCAGTTGCGCGCCGGGTTACATCACTTGCAGTTGCATATCAGGGTACAGCATCTGCAGTTACATGTCAGGTTACCAAACTTGCAGTTGCGCGTCATGTTGCAACACTTATAGTTGCGCGTTGGGGCATAACACTTGGAGTCGTATTAAATCAGTTTCTGTTGCGCGTCGGGTTACAACTCTTGAAGTTGCGTGTCGGGTTACAACACTTGCAGTTGCATGTCGAGTTATAACACTCGCAGTTGCGCGTCAAGTTAAAACAGTTGAAGTTGCGCGCCGGGATACAACACTTGCAGTTGCATATCAGGGTACAGCATCTGCAGTTACATGTCAGGTTACCAAACTTGCAGTTGCGCGTCACGTTGCAACACTTATAGTTGCGCGTTGGGGCATAACACTTGGAGTCGTATTAAATCAGTTTCTGTTGCGCGTCGGGTTACAACTCTTGAAGTTGCGTTTAGGGTTACAACACTTGCAGTTGCATGTCGAGTTATAACAGTCGCAGTTGCGCGTCAAGTTAAAACAGTTGAAGTTGCGCGCCGGGATACAACACTTGCAGTTGCATATCAGGGTACAGCATCTGCAGTTACATGTCAGGTTACCAAACTTGCAGTTGCGCGTCACGTTGCAACACTTATAGTTGCGCGTTGGGGCATAACACTTGGAGTCGTATTAAATCAGTTTCTGTTGCGCGTCGGGTTACAACTCTTGAAGTTGCGTTTAGGGTTACAACACTTGCAGTTGCATGTCGAGTTATAACAGTCGCAGTTGCGCGTCAAGTTAAAACAGTTGAAGTTGCGCGCCGGGATACAACACTTGCAGTTGCATATCAGGGTACAGCATCTGCAGTTACATGTCAGGTTACCAAACTTGCAGTTGCGCGTCACGTTGCAACACTTATAGTTGCGCGTTGGGGCATAACACTTGGAGTCGTATTAAATCAGTTTCTGTTGCGCGTCGGGTTACAACTCTTGAAGTTGCGTTTAGGGTTACAACACTTGCAGTTGCATGTCGAGTTATAACAGTCGCAGTTGCGCGTCAAGTTAAAACACTTGCAGTTGCGCGCCGGGTTACAACACTTGCAGTTGCATATCAGGGTACAGCATCTGCAGTTACATGTCAGGTTACCAAACTTGCAGTTGCGCGTCACGTTGCAACAGTTATAGTTGCGCGTTGGGGCATAACACTTGGAGTCCTATTAAATCAGTTTCTGTTGCGCGTCGGGTTACAACTCTTGAAGTTGCGTGTCGGGTTACAACACTTGCAGTTGCATGTCGAGTTATAACGCTCGCAGTTGCGCGTCAAGTTAAAACACTTGCAGTTGCGCGCCGGGTTACAACACTTGCAGTTGCATATCAGGGTACAGCATCTGCAGTTACATGTCAGGTTACCAAACTTGCAGTTGCGCGTCACGTTGCAACACTTGTAGTTGCGCGTTGGGGCATAACACTTGGAGTCGTATTAAATCAGTTTCTGTTGCGCGTCGGGTTACAACTCTTGAAGTTGCGTGTCGGGTTACAACACTTGAAGTTGCATGTCGAGTTATAACACTCGCAGTTGCGCGTCAAGTTAAAACACTTGCAGTTGCGCGCCGGGATACAACACTTGCAGTTGCATATCAGGGTACAACATCTGCAGTTACATGTCAGGTTACCAAACATGCAGTTGCGCGTCACGTTGCAACACTTATAGTTGCGCGTTGGGGCATAACACTTGGAGTCGTATTAAATCAGTTTCTGTTGCGCATCGGGTTACAACTCTTGAAGTTGCGTGTCGGGTTACAACACTTGCAGTTGCATGTCGAGTTATAACACTCGCAGTTGCGCGTCAAGTAAAAACAGATGAAGTTGCGCGCCGGGATACAACACTTGCAGTTGCATATCAGGGTACAGCATCTGCAGTTACATGTCAGGTTACTAAACTTGCAGTTGCGCGTCATGTTGCAACAGTTATAATTGCGCGTTGGGGCATAACACTTGGAGTCGTATTAAATCAGTTTCTGTTGCGCGTCGGGTTACAACTCTTGAAGTTGCGTGTCGGGTTACTACACTTGCAGTTGCATGTCGAGTTATAACACTCGCAGTTGCGCGTCAAGTTAAAACACTTGCAGTTGCGCGCCGGGTTACATCACTTGCAGTTGCATATCAGGGTACAGCATCTGCAGTTACATGTCAGGTTACCAAACTTGCAGTTGCGCGTCATGTTGCAACACTTATAGTTGCGCGTTGGGGCATAACACTTGGAGTCGTATTAAATCAGTTTCTGTTGCGCGTCGGGTTACAACTCTTGAAGTTGCGTGTCGGGTTACAACACTTGCAGTTGCATGTCGAGTTATAACACTCGCAGTTGCGCGTCAAGTTAAAACAGTTGAAGTTGCGCGCCGGGATACAACACTTGCAGTTGCATATCAGGGTACAGCATCTGCAGTTACATGTCAGGTTACCAAACTTGCAGTTGCGCGTCACGTTGCAACACTTATAGTTGCGCGTTGGGGCATAACACTTGGAGTCGTATTAAATCAGTTTCTGTTGCGCGTCGGGTTACAACTCTTGAAGTTGCGTTTAGGGTTACAACACTTGCAGTTGCATGTCGAGTTATAACAGTCGCAGTTGCGCGTCAAGTTAAAACAGTTGAAGTTGCGCGCCGGGATACAACACTTGCAGTTGCATATCAGGGTACAGCATCTGCAGTTACATGTCAGGTTACCAAACTTGCAGTTGCGCGTCACGTTGCAACACTTATAGTTGCGCGTTGGGGCATAACACTTGGAGTCGTATTAAATCAGTTTCTGTTGCGCGTCGGGTTACAACTCTTGAAGTTGCGTTTAGGGTTACAACACTTGCAGTTGCATGTCGAGTTATAACAGTCGCAGTTGCGCGTCAAGTTAAAACACTTGCAGTTGCGCGCCGGGTTACAACACTTGCAGTTGCATATCAGGGTACAGCATCTGCAGTTACATGTCAGGTTACCAAACTTGCAGTTGCGCGTCACGTTGCAACAGTTATAGTTGCGCGTTGGGGCATAACACTTGGAGTCCTATTAAATCAGTTTCTGTTGCGCGTCGGGTTACAACTCTTGAAGTTGCGTGTCGGGTTACAACACTTGCAGTTGCATGTCGAGTTATAACGCTCGCAGTTGCGCGTCAAGTTAAAACACTTGCAGTTGCGCGCCGGGTTACAACACTTGCAGTTGCATATCAGGGTACAGCATCTGCAGTTACATGTCAGGTTACCAAACTTGCAGTTGCGCGTCACGTTGCAACACTTGTAGTTGCGCGTTGGGGCATAACACTTGGAGTCGTATTAAATCAGTTTCTGTTGCGCGTCGGGTTACAACTCTTGAAGTTGCGTGTCGGGTTACAACACTTGAAGTTGCATGTCGAGTTATAACACTCGCAGTTGCGCGTCAAGTTAAAACACTTGCAGTTGCGCGCCGGGATACAACACTTGCAGTTGCATATCAGGGTACAGCATCTGCAGTTACATGTCAGGTTACCAAACATGCAGTTGCGCGTCACGTTGCAACACTTATAGTTGCGCGTTGGGGCATAACACTTGGAGTCGTATTAAATCAGTTTCTGTTGCGCATCGGGTTACAACTCTTGAAGTTGCGTGTCGGGTTACAACACTTGCAGTTGCATGTCGAGTTATAACACTCGCAGTTGCGCGTCAAGTAAAAACAGATGAAGTTGCGCGCCGGGATACAACACTTGCAGTTGCATATCAGGGTACAGCATCTGCAGTTACATGTCAGGTTACTAAACTTGCAGTTGCGCGTCACGTTGCAACAGTTATAATTGCGCGTTGGGGCATAACACTTGGAGTCGTATTAAATCAGTTTCTGTTGCGCGTCGGGTTACAACTCTTGAAGTTGCGTGTCGGGTTACTACACTTGCAGTTGCATGTCGAGTTATAACACTCGCAGTTGCGCGTCAAGTTAAAACACTTGCAGTTGCGCGCCGGGTTACAACACTTGCAGTTGCATATCAGGGTACAGCATCTGCAGTTACATGTCAGGTTACCAAACTTGCAGTTGCGCGTCACGTTGCAACACTTATAGTTGCGCGTTGGGGCATAACACTTGGAGTCGTATTAAATCAGTTTCTGTTGCGCGTCGGGTTACAACTCTTGAAGTTGCGTGTCGGGTTACAACACTTGCAGTTGCATGTCGAGTTATAACACTCGCAGTTGCGCGTCAAGTTAAAACAGTTGAAGTTGCGCGCCGGGATACAACACTTGCAGTTGCATATCAGGGTACAGCATCTGCAGTTACATGTCAGGTTACCAAACTTGCAGTTGCGCGTCACGTTGCAACACTTATAGTTGCGCGTTGGGGCATAACACTTGGAGTCGTATTAAATCAGTTTCTGTTGCGCGTCGGGTTACAACTCTTGAAGTTGCGTTTAGGGTTACAACACTTGCAGTTGCATGTCGAGTTATAACAGTCGCAGTTGCGCGTCAAGTTAAAACACTTGCAGTTGCGCGCCGGGTTACAACACTTGCAGTTGCATATCAGGGTACAGCATCTGCAGTTACATGTCAGGTTACCAAACTTGCAGGTGCGCGTCACGTTGCAACAGTTATAGTTGCGCGTTAGGGCATAACACTTGGAGTCGTATTAAATCAGTTTCTGTTGCGCGTCGGGTTACAACTCTTGAAGTTGCGTGTCGGGTTACAACACTTGCAGTTGCATGTCGAGTTATAACGCTCGCAGTTGCGCGTCAAGTTAAAACACTTGCAGTTGCGCGCCGGGTTACAACACTTGCAGTTGCATATCAGGGTACAGCATCTGTAGTTACATGTCAGGTTACCAAACTTGCAGTTGCGCGTCACGTTGCAACACTTGTAGTTGCGCGTTGGGGCATAACACCTTGGAGTCGTATTAAATCAGTTTCTGTTGCGCGTCGGGTTACAACTCTTGAAGTTGCGTGTCGGGTTACAACACTTGAAGTTGCATGTCGAGTTATAACACTCGCAGTTGCGCGTCAAGTTAAAACACTTGCAGTTGCGCGCCGGGATACAACACTTGCAGTTGCATATCAGGGTACAGCATCTGCAGTTACATGTCAGGTTACCAAACATGCAGTTGCGCGTCACGTTGCAACACTTATAGTTCCGCGTTGGGGCATAACACTTGGAGTCGTATTAAATCAGTTTCTGTTGCGCATCGGGTTACAACTCTTGAAGTTGCGTGTCGGGTTACAACACTTGCAGTTGCATGTCGAGTTATAACACTCGCAGTTGCGCGTCAAGGTAAAACAGTTGAAGTTGCGCGCCGGGATACAACACTTGCAGTTGCATATCAGGGTACAACATCTGCAGTTACATGTCAGGTTACGAAACTTGCAGTTGCGCGTCACGTTGCAACAGTTATAATTGCGCGTTGGGGCATAACACTTGGAGTCGTATTAAATCAGTTTCTGTTGCGCGTCGGGTTACAACTCTTGAAGTTGCGTGTCGGGTTACTACACTTGCAGTTGCATGTCGAGTTATAACACTCGCAGTTGCGCGTCAAGTTAAAACACTTGCAGTTGCGCGCCGGGTTACAACACTTGCAGTTGCATATCAGGGTACAGCATCTGCAGTTACATGTCAGGTTACCAAACTTGCAGTTGCGCGTCACGTTGCAACACTTATAGTTGCGCGTTGGGGCATAACACTTGGAGTCGTATTAAATCAGTTTCTGTTGCGCGTCGGGTTACAACTCTTGAAGTTGCGTGTCGGGTTACAACACTTCCAGTTGCATGTCGAGTTATAACACTCGCAGTTGCGCGTCAAGTTAAAACACCTGTAGTTGCGCGCCGGGTTACAACACTTGCAGTTGCATATCAGGGTACAACATCTGCAGTTACATGTCAGGTTACCAAACTTGCAGTTGCGCGTCACGTTACAACAATTATAGTTGCGCGTTGGGCATAACACTTGAAGTCGTATTAAATCAGTTTCTGTTGCGCGTCGGGTTACAACTCTTGAAGTTGCGTGTCGGGTTACAACACTTGCAGTTGCCTGTCGAGTTATAACACTCGCAGTTGCGCGTCAAGTTAAAACACTTGCAGTTGCACGCCGGGTTACAACACTTGCAGTTGCATATCAGGGTACATCATCTGCAGTTACATGTAAGGTTAGCAAACTTGCAGTTGCGCGTCACGTTGCAACACTTATAGTTGCGCGTTGGGGCATAACACTTGGAGTCGTATTAAATCAGTTTCTGTTGCGCGTCGGGTTACAACTCTTGAAGTTGCGTGTCGGGTTACAACACTTGCAGTTGCATGTCGAGTTATAACACTCGCAGTTCCGCGTCAAGCTAAAGCACCTGCAGTTGCGCGCCAGGATACAACACTTGCAGTTGCATATCAGGGTACAGCATCTGCAGTTACATGTCAGGTTACCAAACTTGCAGTTGCGCGTCACGTTGCAACAGTTATAGTTGCGCGTTGGGGCATAACACTTGGAGTCCTATTAAATCAGTTTCTGTTGCGCGTCGGGTTACAACTCTTGAAGTTGCGTGTCGGGTTACAACACTTGCAGTTGCATGTCGAGTTATAACGCTCGCAGTTGCGCGTCAAGTTAAAACACTTGCAGTTGCGCGCCGGGTTACAACACTTGCAGTTGCATATCAGGGTACAGCATCTGCAGTTACATGTCAGGTTACCAAACTTGCAGTTGCGCGTCACGTTGCAACACTTGTAGTTGCGCGTTGGGGCATAACACTTGGAGTCGTATTAAATCAGTTTCTGTTGCGCGTCGGGTTACAACTCTTGAAGTTGCGTGTCGGGTTACAACACTTGAAGTTGCATGTCGAGTTATAACACTCGCAGTTGCGCGTCAAGTTAAAACACTTGCAGTTGCGCGCCGGGATACAACACTTGCAGTTGCATATCAGGGTACAGCATCTGCAGTTACATGTCAGGTTACCAAACATGCAGTTGCGCGTCACGTTGCAACACTTATAGTTCCGCGTTGGGGCATAACACTTGGAGTCGTATTAAATCAGTTTCTGTTGCGCATCGGGTTACAACTCTTGAAGTTGCGTGTCGGGTTACAACACTTGCAGTTGCATGTCGAGTTATAACACTCGCAGTTGCGCGTCAAGTAAAAACAGATGAAGTTGCGCGCCGGGATACAACACTTGCAGTTGCATATCAGGGTACAGCATCTGCAGTTACATGTCAGGTTACTAAACTTGCAGTTGCGCGTCACGTTGCAACAGTTATAATTGCGCGTTGGGGCATAACACTTGGAGTCGTATTAAATCAGTTTCTGTTGCGCGTCGGGTTACAACTCTTGAAGTTGCGTGTCGGGTTACTACACTTGCAGTTGCATGTCGAGTTATAACAGTCGCAGTTGCGCGTCAAGTTAAAACACTTGCAGTTGCGCGCCGGGTTACAACACTTGCAGTTGCATATCAGGGTACAGCATCTGCAGTTACATGTCAGGTTACCAAACTTGCAGTTGCGCGTCACGTTGCAACACTTATAGTTGCGCGTTGGGGCATAACACTTGGAGTCGTATTAAATCAGTTTCTGTTGCGCGTCGGGTTACAACTCTTGAAGTTGCGTGTCGGGTTACAACACTTGCAGTTGCATGTCGAGTTATAACACTCGCAGTTGCGCGTCAAGTTAAAACAGTTGAAGTTGCGCGCCGGGATACAACACTTGCAGTTGCATATCAGGGTACAGCATCTGCAGTTACATGTCAGGTTACCAAACTTGCAGTTGCGCGTCACGTTGCAACACTTATAGTTGCGCGTTGGGGCATAACACTTGGAGTCGTATTAAATCAGTTTCTGTTGCGCGTCGGGTTACAACTCTTGAAGTTGCGTTTAGGGTTACAACACTTGCAGTTGCATGTCGAGTTATAACAGTCGCAGTTGCGCGTCAAGTTAAAACACTTGCAGTTGCGCGCCGGGTTACAACACTTGCAGTTGCATATCAGGGTACAGCATCTGCAGTTACATGTCAGGTTACCAAACTTGCAGTTGCGCGTCACGTTGCAACAGTTATAGTTGCGCGTTAGGGCATAACACTTGGAGTCGTATTAAATCAGTTTCTGTTGCGCGTCGGGTTACAACTCTTGAAGTTGCGTGTCGGGTTACAACACTTGCAGTTGCATGTCGAGTTATAACGCTCGCAGTTGCGCGTCAAGTTAAAACACTTGCAGTTGCGCGCCGGGTTACAACACTTGCAGTTGCATATCAGGGTACAGCATCTGCAGTTACATGTCAGGTTACCAAACTTGCAGTTGCGCGTCACGTTGCAACACTTGTAGTTGCGCGTTGGGGCATAACACCTTGGAGTCGTATTAAATCAGTTTCTGTTGCGCGTCGGGTTACAACTCTTGAAGTTGCGTGTCGGGTTACAACACTTGAAGTTGCATGTCGAGTTATAACACTCGTAGTTGCGCGTCAAGTTAAAACACTTGCAGTTGCGCGCCGGGATACAACACTTGCAGTTGCATATCAGGGTACAGCATCTGCAGTTACATGTCAGGTTACCAAACTTGCAGTTGCGCGTCACGTTGCAACACTTATAGTTGCGCGTTGGGGCATAACACTTGGAGTCGTATTAAATCAGTTTCTGTTGCGCGTCGGGTTACAACTCTTGAAGTTGCGTTTAGGGTTACAACACTTGCAGTTGCATGTCGAGTTATAACAGTCGCAGTTGCGCGTCAAGTTAAAACACTTGCAGTTGCGCGCCGGGTTACAACACTTGCAGTTGCATATCAGGGTACAGCATCTGCAGTTACATGTCAGGTTACCAAACATGCAGTTGCGCGTCACGTTGCAACACTTATAGTTCCGCGTTGGGGCATAACACTTGGAGTCGTATTAAATCAGTTTCTGTTGCGCATCGGGTTACAACTCTTGAAGTTGCGTGTCGGGTTACAACACTTGCAGTTGCATGTCGAGTTATAACACTCGCAGTTGCGCGTCAAGGTAAAACAGTTGAAGTTGCGCGCCGGGATACAACACTTGCAGTTGCATATCAGGGTACAACATCTGCAGTTACATGTCAGGTTACGAAACTTGCAGTTGCGCGTCACGTTGCAACAGTTATAATTGCGCGTTGGGGCATAACACTTGGAGTCGTATTAAATCAGTTTCTGTTGCGCGTCGGGTTACAACTCTTGAAGTTGCGTGTCGGGTTACTACACTTGCAGTTGCATGTCGAGTTATAACACTCGCAGTTGCGCGTCAAGTTAAAACACTTGCAGTTGCGCGCCGGGTTACAACACTTGCAGTTGCATATCAGGGTACAGCATCTGCAGTTACATGTCAGGTTACCAAACTTGCAGTTGCGCGTCACGTTGCAACACTTATAGTTGCGCGTTGGGGCATAACACTTGGAGTCGTATTAAATCAGTTTCTGTTGCGCGTCGGGTTATAACTCTTGAAGTTGCGTGTCGGGTTACAACACTTCCAGTTGCATGTCGAGTTATAACACTCGCAGTTGCGCGTCAAGTTAAAACACCTGTAGTTGCGCGCCGGGTTACAACACTTGCAGTTGCATATCAGGGTACAACATCTGCAGTTACATGTCAGGTTACCAAACTTGCAGTTGCGCGTCACGTTACAACAATTATAGTTGCGCGTTGGGCATAACACTTGGAGTCGTATTAAATCAGTTTCTGTTGCGCGTCGGGTTACAACTCTTGAAGTTGCGTGTCGGGTTACAACACTTGCAGTTGCCTGTCGAGTTATAACACTCGCAGTTGCGCGTCAAGTTAAAACACTTGCAGTTGCACGCCGGGTTACAACACTTGCAGTTGCATATCAGGGTACATCATCTGCAGTTACATGTAAGGTTAGCAAACTTGCAGTTGCGCGTCACGTTGCAACACTTATAGTTGCGCGTTGGGGCATAACACTTGGAGTCGTATTAAATCAGTTTCTGTTGCGCGTCGGGTTACAACTCTTGAAGTTGCGTGTCGGGTTACAACACTTGCAGTTGCATGTCGAGTTATAACGCTCGCAGTTGCGCGTCAAGTTAAAACACTTGCAGTTGCGCGCCGGGTTACAACACTTGCAGTTGCATATCAGGGTACAGCATCTGCAGTTACATGTCAGGTTACCAAACTTGCAGTTGCGCGTCACGTTGCAACACTTGTAGTTGCGCGTTGGGGCATAACACCTTGGAGTCGTATTAAATCAGTTTCTGTTGCGCGTCGGGTTACAACTCTTGAAGTTGCGTGTCGGGTTACAACACTTGAAGTTGCATGTCGAGTTATAACACTCGTAGTTGCGCGTCAAGTTAAAACACTTGCAGTTGCGCGCCGGGATACAACACTTGCAGTTGCATATCAGGGTACAGCATCTGCAGTTACATGTCAGGTTACCAAACTTGCAGTTGCGCGTCACGTTGCAACACTTATAGTTGCGCGTTGGGGCATAACACTTGGAGTCGTATTAAATTAGTTTCTGTTGCGCGTCGGGTTACAACTCTTGAAGTTGCGTTTAGGGTTACAACACTTGCAGTTGCATGTCGAGTTATAACAGTCGCAGTTGCGCGTCAAGTTAAAACACTTGCAGTTGCGCGCCGGGTTACAACACTTGCAGTTGCATATCAGGGTACAGCATCTGCAGTTACATGTCAGGTTACCAAACATGCAGTTGCGCGTCACGTTGCAACACTTATAGTTCCGCGTTGGGGCATAACACTTGGAGTCGTATTAAATCAGTTTCTGTTGCGCATCGGGTTACAACTCTTGAAGTTGCGTGTCGGGTTACAACACTTGCAGTTGCATGTCGAGTTATAACACTCGCAGTTGCGCGTCAAGGTAAAACAGTTGAAGTTGCGCGCCGGGATACAACACTTGCAGTTGCATATCAGGGTACAACATCTGCAGTTACATGTCAGGTTACGAAACTTGCAGTTGCGCGTCACGTTGCAACAGTTATAATTGCGCGTTGGGGCATAACACTTGGAGTCGTATTAAATCAGTTTCTGTTGCGCGTCGGGTTACAACTCTTGAAGTTGCGTGTCGGGTTACTACACTTGCAGTTGCATGTCGAGTTATAACACTCGCAGTTGCGCGTCAAGTTAAAACACTTGCAGTTGCGCGCCGGGTTACAACACTTGCAGTTGCATATCAGGGTACAGCATCTGCAGTTACATGTCAGGTTACCAAACTTGCAGTTGCGCGTCACGTTGCAACACTTATAGTTGCGCGTTGGGGCATAACACTTGGAGTCGTATTAAATCAGTTTCTGTTGCGCGTCGGGTTATAACTCTTGAAGTTGCGTGTCGGGTTACAACACTTCCAGTTGCATGTCGAGTTATAACACTCGCAGTTGCGCGTCAAGTTAAAACACCTGTAGTTGCGCGCCGGGTTACAACACTTGCAGTTGCATATCAGGGTACAACATCTGCAGTTACATGTCAGGTTACCAAACTTGCAGTTGCGCGTCACGTTACAACAATTATAGTTGCGCGTTGGGCATAACACTTGGAGTCGTATTAAATCAGTTTCTGTTGCGCGTCGGGTTACAACTCTTGAAGTTGCGTGTCGGGTTACAACACTTGCAGTTGCCTGTCGAGTTATAACACTCGCAGTTGCGCGTCAAGTTAAAACACTTGCAGTTGCACGCCGGGTTACAACACTTGCAGTTGCATATCAGGGTACATCATCTGCAGTTACATGTAAGGTTAGCAAACTTGCAGTTGCGCGTCACGTTGCAACACTTATAGTTGCGCGTTGGGGCATAACACTTGGAGTCGTATTAAATCAGTTTCTGTTGCGCGTCGGGTTACAACTCTTGAAGTTGCGTGTCGGGTTACAACACTTGCAGTTGCATGTCGAGTTATAACACTCGCAGTTCCGCGTCAAGCTAAAGCACCTGCAGTTGCGCGCCAGGATACAACACTTGCAGTTGCATATCAGGGTACAACATCTGCAGTTACATGTCAGGTTACCAAACTTGCACTTGCGCGTCACGTTGCAACACTTATAGTTGCGCGTTGGGGCATAACACTTGGAGTCGTATTAAATCAGTTTCTGTTGCGCGTCGGGTTACAACTCTTGAAGTTGCGTGTCGGGTTACAACACTTGCAGTTGCATGTCGAGTTATAACACTCGCAGTTGCGCGTCAAGTTAAAACAGTTGAAGTTGCGCGCCGGGATACAACACTTGCAGTTGCATATCAGGGTACAACATCTGCAGTTACATGTCAGGTTACCAAACTTGCAATTGCGCGTCACGTTGCAACACTTATAGTTGCGCGTTGGGGCATAACACTTGGAGTCGTATTAAATCAGTTTCTGTTGCGCGTCGGGTTACAACTCTTGAAGTTGCGTGTCGGGTTACAACACTTGCAGTTGCATGTCGAGTTATAACAGTCGCAGTTGCGCGTCAAGTTAAAACACTTGCAGTTGCGCGCCGGGTTACAACACTTGCAGTTGCATATCAGGGTACAACATCTGCAGTTACATGTCAGGTTACCAAACTTGCAGTTGCGCGTCATGTTGCAACACTTATAGTTGCATGTTGGGGCATAACACTTGGAGTCGTATTTAATCAGTTTCTGTTGCGCGTCGGGTTACAACTCTTGAAGTTGTGTGTCGGGTTACAACACTTGCAGTTGCATGTCGAGTTATAACGCTCGCAGTTGCGCGTCAAGTTAAAACACTTGCAGTTGCGCGCCGGGTTACAACACTTGCAGTTGCATATCAGGGTACAGCATCTGCAGTTACATGTCAGGTTACCAAACTTGCAGTTGCGCGTCACGTTGCAACACTTGTAGTTGCGCGTTGGGGCATAACACTTGGAGTCGTATTAAATCAGTTTCCGTCGGGTTACAACTCTTGAAGTTGCGTGTCGGGTTACAACACTTGAAGTTGCATGTCGAGTTATAACACTCGCAGTTGCGCGTCAAGTTAAAACACTTGCAGTTGCGTGCCGGGATACAACACTTGCAGTTGCATATCAGGGTACAGCATCTGCAGTTACATGTCAGGTTACCAAACATGCAGTTGCGCGTCACGTTGCAACACTTATAATTCCGCGTTGGGGCATAACACTTGGAGTCGTATTAAATCAGTTTCTGTTGCGCATCGGGTTACAACTCTTGAAGTTGCGTGTCGGGTTACAACACTTGCAGTTGCATGTCGAGTTATAACACTCGCAGTTGCGCGTCAAGTTAAAACAGTTGAAGTTGCGCGCCGGGATACAACACTTGCAGTTGCATATCAGGGTACAACATCTGCAGTTACATGTCAGGTTACGAAACTTGCAGTTGCGCGTCACGTTGCAACAGTTATAATTGCGCGTTGGGCATAAAACTTGGAGTCGTATTAAATCAGTTTCTGTTGCGCGTCGGGTTACAACTCTTGAAGTTGCGTGTCGGGTTACTACACTTGCAGTTGCATGTCGAGTTATAACACTCGCAGTTGCGCGTCAAGTTAAAACAATTGCAGTTGCGCGCCGGGTTACAACACTTGCAGTTGCATATCAGGGTACAGCATCTGCAGTTACATGTCAGGTTACCAAACTTGCAGTTGCGCGTCACGTTGCAACACTTATAGTTGCGCGTTGGGGCATAACACTTGGAGTCGTATTAAATCAGTTTCTATTGCGCGTCGGGTTACAACTCTTGAAGTTGCGTGTCGGGTTACAACACTTCCAGTTGCATGTCGAGTTATAACACTCGCAGTTGCGCGTCAAGTTAAAACACCTGCAGTTGCGCGCCGGGTTACAACACTTGCAGTTGCATATCAGGGTACAACATCTGCAGTTACATGTCAGGTTACCAAACTTGCAGTTGCGCGTCACGTTACAACAATTATAGTTGCGCGTTGGGCATAACACTTGGAGTCGTATTAAATCAGTTTCTGTTGCGCGTCGGGTTACAACTCTTGAAGTTGCGTGTCGGGTTACAACACTTGCAGTTGCCTGTCGAGTTATAACACTCGCAGTTGCGCGTCAAGTTAAAACACTTGTAGTTGCACGCCGGGTTACAACACTTGCAGTTGCATATCACGGTACAACATCTGCAGTTACATGTCAGGTTAGCAAACTTGCAGTTGCGCGTCACGTTGCAACACTTATAGTTGCGCGTTGGGGCATAACACTTGGAGTCGTATTAAATCAGTTTCTGTTGCGCGTCGGGTTACAACTCTTGAAGTTGCGTGTCGGGTTACAACACTTGCAGTTGCATGTCGAGTTATAACACTCGCAGTTCCGCGTCAAGCTAAAGCACCTGCAGTTGCGCGCCAGGATACAACACTTGCAGTTGCATATCAGGGTACAGCATCTGCAGTTACATGTCAGGTTACCAAACTTGCAGTTGCGCGTTACGTTGCAACACTTATAGTTGCTTGTTGGGGCATAACACTTGGAGTCGTATTAAATCAGTTTCTGTTGCGCGTCGGGTTACAACTCTTGAAGTTGCGTGTCGGGTTACAACACTTGCAGTTGCATGTCGAGTTATAACACTCGCAGTTGCGCGTCAAGTTAAAACAGTTGAAGTTGCGCGCCGGGATACAACACTTGCAGTTGCATATCAGGGTACAGCATCTGCAGTTACATGTCAGGTTACCAAACTTGCAGTTGCGCGTCACGTTGCAACACTTATAGTTGCGCGTTGGGGCATAACACTTGGAGTCGTATTAAATCAGTTTCTGTTGCGCGTCGGGTTACAACTCTTGAAGTTGCGTGTCGGGTTACAACACTTGCAGTTGCATGTCGAGTTATAACACTCGCAGTTGCGCGTCAAGTTAAAACACTTGCAGTTGCGCGCCGGGTTACAACACTTGCAGTTGCATATCAGGGTACAACATCTGCAGTTACATGTCAGGTTACCAAACTTGCAGTTGCGCGTCAGGTTGCAACACTTATAGTTGCGCGTTGGGGCATAACACTTGGAGTCGTATTAAATCAGTTTGTGTTGCGCGTCGGGTTACAACTCTTGAAGTTGCGTGTCGGGTTACAACACTTGCAGTTGCATGTCGAGTTATAACGCTCGCAGTTGCGCGTCAAGTTAAAACACTTGCAGTTGCGCGCCGGGTTACAACACTTGCAGTTGCATATCAGGGTACAGCATCTACAGTTACATGTCAGGTTACCAAACTTGCAGTTGCGCGTCACGTTGCAACACTTGTAGTTGCGCGTTGGGGCATAACACTTGGAGTCGTATTAAATCAGTTTCTGTTGCGCGTCGGGTTACAACTCTTGAAGTTGCGTGTTGGGTTACAACACTTGAAGTTGCATGTCGAGTTATAACACTCGCAGTTGCGCGTCAAGTTAAAACACTTGAAGTTGCGCGCCGGGATACAACACTTGCAGTTGCATATCAGGGTACAACATCTGCAGTTACATGTCAGGTTACCAAACATGCAGTTGCGCGTCACGTTGCAACACTTATAGTTCCGCGTTGGGGCATAACACTTGGATTCGTATTAAATCAGTTTCTGTTGCGCATCGGGTTACAACTCTTGAAGTTGCGTGTCGGGTTACAACACTTGCAGTTGCATGTCCAGTTATAACACTCGCAGTTGCGCGTCAAGTTAAAACAGTTGAAGTTGCGCGCCGGGATACAACACTTGCAGTTGCATATCAGGGTACAACATCTGCAGTTACATGTCAGGTTACTAAACTTGCAGTTGCGCGTCACGTTGCAACAGTTATAATTGCGCGTTGGGGCATAACACTTGGAGTCGTATTAAATCAGTTTCTGTTGCGCGTCGGGTTACAACTCTTGAAGTTGCGTGTCGGGTTACTACACTTGCAGTTGCATGTCGAGTTATAACACTCGCAGTTGCGCGTCAAGTTAAAACACTTGCAGTTGCGCGCCGGGTTACAACACTTGCAGTTGCATATCAGGGTACAGAATCTGCAGTTACATGTCAGGTTACCAAACTTGCAGTTGCGCGTCACGTTGCAACACTTATATTTGCGCGTTGGGGCATAACACTTGGAGTCGTATTAAATCAGTTTCTGTTGCGCGTCGGGTTACAACTCTTGAAGTTGCGTGTCGGGTTACAACACTTGCAGTTGCATGTCGAGTTATAACACTCGCAGTTGCGCGTCAAGTTAAAACACCTGCAGTTGCGCGCCGAGTTACAACACTTGCAGTTGCATATCAGGGTACAACATCTGCAGTTACATGTCAGGTTACCAAACTTGCAGTTGCGCGTCAAGTTCCAACAATTATAGTTGCGCGTTGGGCATAACACTTGGAGTCGTATTAAATCAGTTTCTGTTGCGCGTCGGGTTACAACTCTTGAAGTTGCGTGTCGGGTTACAAGACTTGCAGTTGCCTGTCGAGTTATAACACTCGCAGTTGCGCGTCAAGTTAAAACACCTGCAGTTGCACGCCGGGTTACAACACTTGCAGTTGCATATCAGGGTACAGCATCTGCAGTTACATGTCAGGTTAGCAAACTTGCAGTTGCGCGTCACGTTGCAACACTTATAGTTGCGCGTTGGGGCATAACACTTGGAGTCGTATTAAATCAGTTTCTGTTGCGCGTCGGGTTACAACTCTTGAAGTTGCGTGTCGGGTTACAACACTTGCAGTTGCATGTCGAGTTATAACACTCGCAGTTCCGCGTCAAGCTAAAGCACCTGCAGTTGCGCGCCAGGATACAACACTTGCAGTTGCATATCAGGGTACAGCATCTGCAGTTACATGTCAGGTTACCAAACTTGCAGTTGCGCGTCACGTTGCAACACTTATAGTTGCTTGTTGGGGCATAACACTTGGAGTCGTATTAAATCAGTTTCTGTTGCGCGTCGGGTTACAACTCTTGAAGTTGCGTGTCGGGTTACAACACTTGCAGTTGCATGTCGAGTTATAACACTCGCAGTTGCGCGTCAAGTTAAAACAGTTGAAGTTGCGCGCCGGGATACAACACTTGCAGTTGCATATCAGGGTACAGCATCTGCAGTTACATGTCAGGTTACCAAACTTGCAGTTGCGCGTCACGTTGCAACACTTATAGTTGCGCGTTGGGGCATAACACTTGGAGTCGTATTAAATCAGTTTCTGTTGCGCGTCGGGTTACAACTCTTGAAGTTGCGTGTCGGGTTACAACACTTGCAGTTGCATGTCGAGTTATAACAGTCGCAGTTGCGCGTCAAGTTAAAACACTTGCAGTTGCGCGCCGGGTTACAACACTTGCAGTTGCATATCAGGGTACAACATCTGCAGTTACATGTCAGGTTACCAAACTTGCAGTTGCGCGTCAGGTTGCAACACTTATAGTTGCGCGTTGGGGCATAACACTTGGAGTCGTATTAAATCAGTTTGTGTTGCGCGTCGGGTTACAACTCTTGAAGTTGCGTGTCGGGTTACAACACTTGCAGTTGCATGTCGAGTTATAACGCTCGCAGTTGCGCGTCAAGTTAAAACACTTGCAGTTGCGCGCCGGGTTACAACACTTGCAGTTGCATATCAGGGTACAGCATCTGCAGTTACATGTCAGGTTACCAAACTTGCAGTTGCGCGTCACGTTGCAACACTTGTAGTTGCGCGTTGGGGCATAACACTTGGAGTCGTATTAAATCAGTTTCTGTTGCGCGTCGGGTTACAACTCTTGAAGTTGCGTGTCGGGTTACAACACTTGAAGTTGCATGTCGAGTTATAACACTCGCAGTTGCGCGTCAAGTTAAAACACTTGAAGTTGCGCGCCGGGATACAACACTTGCAGTTGCATATCAGGGTACAGCATCTGCAGTTACATGTCAGGTTACCAAACATGCAGTTGCGCGTCACGTTGCAACACTTATAGTTCCGCGTTGGGGCATAACACTTGGAGTCGTATTAAATCAGTTTCTGTTGCGCATCGGGTTACAACTCTTGAAGTTGCGTGTCGGGTTACAACACTTGCAGTTGCATGTCCAGTTATAACACTCGCAGTTGCGCGTCAAGTTAAAACAGTTGAAGTTGCGCGCCGGGATACAACACTTGCAGTTGCATATCAGGGTACAACATCTGCAGTTACATGTCAGGTTACTAAACTTGCAGTTGCGCGTCACGTTGCAACAGTTATAATAGCGCGTTGGGGCATAACACTTGGAGTCGTATTAAATCAGTTTGTGTTGCGCGTCGGGTTACAACTCTTGAAGTTGCGTGTCGGGTTACTACACTTGCAGTTGCATGTCGAGTTATAACACTCGCAGTTGCGCGTCAAGTTAAAACACTTGCAGTTGCGCGCCGGGTTACAACACTTGCAGTTGCATATCAGGGTACAGAATCTGCAGTTACATGTCAGGTTACCAAACTTGCAGTTGCGCGTCACGTTGCAACACTTATAGTTGCGCGTTGGGGCATAACACTTGGAGTCGTCTTAAATCAGTTTCTGTTGCGCGTCGGGTTACAACTCTTGAAGTTGCGTGTCGGGTTACAACACTTGCAGTTGCATGTCGAGTTATAACAGTCGCAGTTGCGCGTCAAGTTAAAACACCTGCAGTTGCGCGCCGGGTTACAACACTTGCAGTTGCATATCAGGGTACAACATCTGCAGTTACATGTCAGGTTACCAAACTTGCAGTTGCGCGTCAAGTTCCAACAATTATAGTTGCGCGTTGGGCATAACACTTGGAGTCGTATTAAATCAGTTTCTGTTGCGCGTCGGGTTACAACTCTTGAAGTTGCGTGTCGTGTTACAAGACTTGCAGTTGCCTGTCGAGTTATAACACTCGCAGTTGCGCGTCAAGTTAAAACACCTGCAGTTGCACGCCGGGTTACAACACTTGCAGTTGCATATCAGGGTACAGCATCTGCAGTTACATGTCAGGTTAGCAAACTTGCAGTTGCGCGTCACGTTGCAACACTTATAGTTGCGCGTTGGGGCATAACACTTGGAGTCGTATTAAATCAGTTTCTGTTGCGCGTCGGGTTACAACTCTTGAAGTTGCGTGTCGGGTTACAACACTTGCAGTTGCATGTCGAGTTATAACACTCGCAGTTCCGCGTCAAGCTAAAGCACCTGCAGTTGCGCGCCAGGATACAACACTTGCAGTTGCATATCAGGGTACAGCATCTGCAGTTACATGTCAGGTTACCAAACTTGCAGTTGCGCGTCACGTTGCAACACTTATAGTTGCTTGTTGGGGCATAACACTTGGAGTCGTATTAAATCAGTTTCTGTTGCGCGTCGGGTTACAACTCTTGAAGTTGCGTGTCGGGTTACAACACTTGCAGTTGCATGTCGAGTTATAACACTCGCAGTTGCGCGTCAAGTTAAAACAGTTGAAGTTGCGCGCCGGGATACAACACTTGCAGTTGCATATCAGGGTACAGCATCTGCAGTTACATGTCAGGTTACCAAACTTGCAGTTGCGCGTCACGTTGCAACACTTATAGTTGCGCGTTGGGGCATAACACTTGGAGTCGTATTAAATCAGTTTCTGTTGCGCGTCGGGTTACAACTCTTGAAGTTGCGTGTCGGGTTACAACACTTGCAGTTGCATGTCGAGTTATAACACTCGCAGTTGCGCGTCAAGTTAAAACACTTGCAGTTGCGCGCCGGGTTACAACACTTGCAGTTGCATATCAGGGTACAACATCTGCAGTTACATGTCAGGTTACCAAACTTGCAGTTGCGCGTCAGGTTGCAACACTTATAGTTGCGCGTTGGGGCATAACACTTGGAGTCGTATTAAATCAGTTTGTGTTGCGCGTCGGGTTACAACTCTTGAAGTTGCGTGTCGGGTTACAACACTTGCAGTTGCATGTCGAGTTATAACGCTCGCAGTTGCGCGTCAAGTTAAAACACTTGCAGTTGCGCGCCGGGTTACAACACTTGCAGTTGCATATCAGGGTACAGCATCTACAGTTACATGTCAGGTTACCAAACTTGCAGTTGCGCGTCACGTTGCAACACTTGTAGTTGCGCGTTGGGGCATAACACTTGGAGTCGTATTAAATCAGTTTCTGTTGCGCGTCGGGTTACAACTCTTGAAGTTGCGTGTCGGGTTACAACACTTGAAGTTGCATGTCGAGTTATATCACTCGCAGTTGCGCGTCAAGTTAAAACACTTGAAGTTGCGCGCCGGGATACAACACTTGCAGTTGCATATCAGGGTACAGCATCTGCAGTTACATGTCAGGTTACCAAACATGCAGTTGCGCGTCACGTTGCAACACTTATAGTTCCGCGTTGGGGCATAACACTTGGAGTCGTATTAAATCAGTTTCTGTTGCGCATCGGGTTACAACTCTTGAAGTTGCGTGTCGGGTTACAACACTTGCAGTTGCATGTCCAGTTATAACACTCGCAGTTGCGCGTCAAGTTAAAACAGTTGAAGTTGCGCGCCGGGATACAACACTTGCAGTTGCATATCAGGGTACAACATCTGCAGTTACATGTCAGGTTACTAAACTTGCAGTTGCGCGTCACGTTGCAACAGTTATAATTGCGCGTTGGGGCATAACACTTGGAGTCGTATTAAATCAGTTTCTGTTGCGCGTCGGGTTACAACTCTTGAAGTTGCGTGTCGGGTTACTACACTTGCAGTTGCATGTCGAGTTATAACACTCGCAGTTGCGCGTCAAGTTAAAACACTTGCAGTTGCGCGCCGGGTTACAACACTTGCAGTTGCATATCAGGGTACAGAATCTGCAGTTACATGTCAGGTTACCAAACTTGCAGTTGCGCGTCACGTTGCAACACTTATAGTTGCGCGTTGGGGCATAACACTTGGAGTCGTCTTAAATCAGTTTCTGTTGCGCGTCGGGTTACAACTCTTGAAGTTGCGTGTCGGGTTACAACACTTGCAGTTGCATGTCGAGTTATAACAGTCGCAGTTGCGCGTCAAGTTAAAACACCTGCAGTTGCGCGCCGGGTTACAACACTTGCAGTTGCATATCAGGGTACAACATCTGCAGTTACATGTCAGGTTACCAAACTTGCAGTTGCGCGTCAAGTTCCAACAATTATAGTTGCGCGTTGGGCATAACACTTGGAGTCGTATTAAATCAGTTTCTGTTGCGCGTCGGGTTACAACTCTTGAAGTTGCGTGTCGTGTTACAAGACTTGCAGTTGCCTGTCGAGTTATAACACTCGCAGTTGCGCGTCAAGTTAAAACACCTGCAGTTGCACGCCGGGTTACAACACTTGCAGTTGCATATCAGGGTACAGCATCTGCAGTTACATGTCAGGTTAGCAAACTTGCAGTTGCGCGTCACGTTGCAACACTTATAGTTGCGCGTTGGGGCATAACACTTGGAGTCGTATTAAATCAGTTTCTGTTGCGCGTCGGGTTACAACTCTTGAAGTTGCGTGTCGGGTTACAACACTTGCAGTTGCATGTCGAGTTATAACACTCGCAGTTCCGCGTCAAGCTAAAGCACCTGCAGTTGCGCGCCAGGATACAACACTTGCAGTTGCATATCAGGGTACAGCATCTGCAGTTACATGTCAGGTTACCAAACTTGCAGTTGCGCGTCACGTTGCAACACTTATAGTTGCTTGTTGGGGCATAACACTTGGAGTCGTATTAAATCAGTTTCTGTTGCGCGTCGGGTTACAACTCTTGAAGTTGCGTGTCGGGTTACAACACTTGCAGTTGCATGTCGAGTTATAACACTCGCAGTTGCGCGTCAAGTTAAAACAGTTGAAGTTGCGCGCCGGGATACAACACTTGCAGTTGCATATCAGGGTACAGCATCTGCAGTTACATGTCAGGTTACCAAACTTGCAGTTGCGCGTCACGTTGCAACACTTATAGTTGCGCGTTGGGGCATAACACTTGGAGTCGTATTAAATCAGTTTCTGTTGCGCGTCGGGTTACAACTCTTGAAGTTGCGTGTCGGGTTACAACACTTGCAGTTGCATGTCGAGTTATAACAGTCGCAGTTGCGCGTCAAGTTAAAACACTTGCAGTTGCGCGCCGGGTTACAACACTTGCAGTTGCATATCAGGGTACAACATCTGCAGTTACATGTCAGGTTACCAAACTTGCAGTTGCGCGTCAGGTTGCAACACTTATAGTTGCGCGTTGGGGCATAACACTTGGAGTCGTATTAAATCAGTTTGTGTTGCGCGTCGGGTTACAACTCTTGAAGTTGCGTGTCGGGTTACAACACTTGCAGTTGCATGTCGAGTTATAACGCTCGCAGTTGCGCGTCAAGTTAAAACACTTGCAGTTGCGCGCCGGGTTACAACACTTGCAGTTGCATATCAGGGTACAGCATCTGCAGTTACATGTCAGGTTACCAAACTTGCAGTTGCGCGTCACGTTGCAACACTTGTAGTTGCGCGTTGGGGCATAACACTTGGAGTCGTATTAAATCAGTTTCTGTTGCGCGTCGGGTTACAACTCTTGAAGTTGCGTGTCGGGTTACAACACTTGAAGTTGCATGTCGAGTTATATCACTCGCAGTTGCGCGTCAAGTTAAAACACTTGAAGTTGCGCGCCGGGATACAACACTTGCAGTTGCATATCAGGGTACAGCATCTGCAGTTACATGTCAGGTTACCAAACATGCAGTTGCGCGTCACGTTGCAACACTTATAGTTCCGCGTTGGGGCATAACACTTGGAGTCGTATTAAATCAGTTTCTGTTGCGCATCGGGTTACAACTCTTGAAGTTGCGTGTCGGGTTACAACACTTGCAGTTGCATGTCCAGTTATAACACTCGCAGTTGCGCGTCAAGTTAAAACAGTTGAAGTTGCGCGCCGGGATACAACACTTGCAGTTGCATATCAGGGTACAACATCTGCAGTTACATGTCAGGTTACTAAACTTGCAGTTGCGCGTCACGTTGCAACAGTTATAATTGCGCGTTGGGGCATAACACTTGGAGTCGTATTAAATCAGTTTCTGTTGCGCGTCGGGTTACAACTCTTGAAGTTGCGTGTCGGGTTACTACACTTGCAGTTGCATGTCGAGTTATAACACTCGCAGTTGCGCGTCAAGTTAAAACACTTGCAGTTGCGCGCCGGGTTACAACACTTGCAGTTGCATATCAGGGTACAGAATCTGCAGTTACATGTCAGGTTACCAAACTTGCAGTTGCGCGTCACGTTGCAACACTTATAGTTGCGCGTTGGGGCATAACACTTGGAGTCGTCTTAAATCAGTTTCTGTTGCGCGTCGGGTTACAACTCTTGAAGTTGCGTGTCGGGTTACAACACTTGCAGTTGCATGTCGAGTTATAACAGTCGCAGTTGCGCGTCAAGTTAAAACACCTGCAGTTGCGCGCCGGGTTACAACACTTGCAGTTGCATATCAGGGTACAACATCTGCAGTTACATGTCAGGTTACCAAACTTGCAGTTGCGCGTCAAGTTCCAACAATTATAGTTGCGCGTTGGGCATAACACTTGGAGTCGTATTAAATCAGTTTCTGTTGCGCGTCGGGTTACAACTCTTGAAGTTGCGTGTCGTGTTACAAGACTTGCAGTTGCCTGTCGAGTTATAACACTCGCAGTTGCGCGTCAAGTTAAAACACCTGCAGTTGCACGCCGGGTTACAACACTTGCAGTTGCATATCAGGGTACAGCATCTGCAGTTACATGTCAGGTTAGCAAACTTGCAGTTGCGCGTCACGTTGCAACACTTATAGTTGCGCGTTGGGGCATAACACTTGGAGTCGTATTAAATCAGTTTCTGTTGCGCGTCGGGTTACAACTCTTGAAGTTGCGTGTCGGGTTACAACACTTGCAGTTGCATGTCGAGTTATAACACTCGCAGTTCCGCGTCAAGCTAAAGCACCTGCAGTTGCGCGCCAGGATACAACACTTGCAGTTGCATATCAGGGTACAGCATCTGCAGTTACATGTCAGGTTACCAAACTTGCAGTTGCGCGTCACGTTGCAACACTTATAGTTGCTTGTTGGGGCATAACACTTGGAGTCGTATTAAATCAGTTTCTGTTGCGCGTCGGGTTACAACTCTTGAAGTTGCGTGTCGGGTTACAACACTTGCAGTTGCATGTCGAGTTATAACACTCGCAGTTGCGCGTCAAGTTAAAACAGTTGAAGTTGCGCGCCGGGATACAACACTTGCAGTTGCATATCAGGGTACAGCATCTGCAGTTACATGTCAGGTTACCAAACTTGCAGTTGCGCGTCACGTTGCAACACTTATAGTTGCGCGTTGGGGCATAACACTTGGAGTCGTATTAAATCAGTTTCTGTTGCGCGTCGGGTTACAACTCTTGAAGTTGCGTGTCGGGTTACAACACTTGCAGTTGCATGTCGAGTTATAACAGTCGCAGTTGCGCGTCAAGTTAAAACACTTGCAGTTGCGCGCCGGGTTACAACACTTGCAGTTGCATATCAGGGTACAACATCTGCAGTTACATGTCAGGTTACCAAACTTGCAGTTGCGCGTCAGGTTGCAACACTTATAGTTGCGCGTTGGGGCATAACACTTGGAGTCGTATTAAATCAGTTTGTGTTGCGCGTCGGGTTACAACTCTTGAAGTTGCGTGTCGGGTTACAACACTTGCAGTTGCATGTCGAGTTATAACGCTCGCAGTTGCGCGTCAAGTTAAAACACTTGCAGTTGCGCGCCGGGTTACAACACTTGCAGTTGCATATCAGGGTACAGCATCTGCAGTTACATGTCAGGTTACCAAACTTGCAGTTGCGCGTCACGTTGCAACACTTGTAGTTGCGCGTTGGGGCATAACACTTGGAGTCGTATTAAATCAGTTTCTGTTGCGCGTCGGGTTACAACTCTTGAAGTTGCGTGTCGGGTTACAACACTTGAAGTTGCATGTCGAGTTATAACACTCGCAGTTGCGCGTCAAGTTAAAACACTTGAAGTTGCGCGCCGGGATACAACACTTGCAGTTGCATATCAGGGTACAGCATCTGCAGTTACATGTCAGGTTACCAAACATGCAGTTGCGCGTCACGTTGCAACACTTATAGTTCCGCGTTGGGGCATAACACTTGGAGTCGTATTAAATCAGTTTCTGTTGCGCATCGGGTTACAACTCTTGAAGTTGCGTGTCGGGTTACAACACTTGCAGTTGCATGTCCAGTTATAACACTCGCAGTTGCGCGTCAAGTTAAAACAGTTGAAGTTGCGCGCCGGGATACAACACTTGCAGTTGCATATCAGGGTACAACATCTGCAGTTACATGTCAGGTTACTAAACTTGCAGTTGCGCGTCACGTTGCAACAGTTATAATTGCGCGTTGGGGCATAACACTTGGAGTCGTATTAAATCAGTTTCTGTTGCGCGTCGGGTTACAACTCTTGAAGTTGCGTGTCGGGTTACTACACTTGCAGTTGCATGTCGAGTTATAACACTCGCAGTTGCGCGTCAAGTTAAAACACTTGCAGTTGCGCGCCGGGTTACAACACTTGCAGTTGCATATCAGGGTACAGAATCTGCAGTTACATGTCAGGTTACCAAACTTGCAGTTGCGCGTCACGTTGCAACACTTATAGTTGCGCGTTGGGGCATAACACTTGGAGTCGTCTTAAATCAGTTTCTGTTGCACGTCGGGTTACAACTCTTGAAGTTGCGTGTCGGGTTACAACACTTGCAGTTGCATGTCGAGTTATAACAGTCGCAGTTGCGCGTCAAGTTAAAACACCTGCAGTTGCGCGCCGGGTTACAACACTTGCAGTTGCATATCAGGGTACAACATCTGCAGTTACATGTCAGGTTACCAAACTTGCAGTTGCGCGTCAAGTTCCAACAATTATAGTTGCGCGTTGGGCATAACACTTGGAGTCGTATTAAATCAGTTTCTGTTGCGCGTCGGGTTACAACTCTTGAAGTTGCGTGTCGGGTTCCAAGACTTGCAGTTGCCTGTCGAGTTATAACACTCGCAGTTGCGCGTCAAGTTAAAACACCTGCAGTTGCACGCCGGGTTACAACACTTGCAGTTGCATATCAGGGTACAGCATCTGCAGTTACATGTCAGGTTAGCAAACTTGCAGTTGCGCGTCACGTTGCAACACTTATAGTTGCGCGTTGGGGCATAACACTTGGAGTCGTATTAAATCAGTTTCTGTTGCGCGTCGGGTTACAACTCTTGAAGTTGCGTGTCGGGTTACAACACTTGCAGTTGCATGTCGAGTTATAACACTCGCAGTTCCGCGTCAAGCTAAAGCACCTGCAGTTGCGCGCCAGGATACAACACTTGCAGTTGCATATCAGGGTACAGCATCTGCAGTTACATGTCAGGTTACCAAACTTGCAGTTGCGCGTCACGTTGCAACACTTATAGTTGCTTGTTGGGGCATAACACTTGGAGTCGTATTAAATCAGTTTCTGTTGCGCGTCGGGTTACAACTCTTGAAGTTGCGTGTCGGGTTACAACACTTGCAGTTGCATGTCGAGTTATAACACTCGCAGTTGCGCGTCAAGTTAAAACAGTTGAAGTTGCGCGCCGGGATACAACACTTGCAGTTGCATATCAGGGTACAGCATCTGCAGTTACATGTCAGGTTACCAAACTTGCAGTTGCGCGTCACGTTGCAACACTTATAGTTGCGCGTTGGGGCATAACACTTGGAGTCGTATTAAATCAGTTTCTGTTGCGCGTCGGGTTACAACTCTTGAAGTTGCGTGTCGGGTTACAACACTTGCAGTTGCATGTCGAGTTATAACAGTCGCAGTTGCGCGTCAAGTTAAAACACTTGCAGTTGCGCGCCGGGTTACAACACTTGCAGTTGCATATCAGGGTACAACATCTGCAGTTACATGTCAGGTTACCAAACTTGCAGTTGCGCGTCAGGTTGCAACACTTATAGTTGCGCGTTGGGGCATAACACTTGGAGTCGTATTAAATCAGTTTGTGTTGCGCGTCGGGTTACAACTCTTGAAGTTGCGTGTCGGGTTACAACACTTGCAGTTGCATGTCGAGTTATAACGCTCGCAGTTGCGCGTCAAGTTAAAACACTTGCAGTTGCGCGCCGGGTTACAACACTTGCAGTTGCATATCAGGGTACAGCATCTGCAGTTACATGTCAGGTTACCAAACTTGCAGTTGCGCGTCACGTTGCAACACTTGTAGTTGCGCGTTGGGGCATAACACTTGGAGTCGTATTAAATCAGTTTCTGTTGCGCGTCGGGTTACAACTCTTGAAGTTGCGTGTCGGGTTACAACACTTGAAGTTGCATGTCGAGTTATAACACTCGCAGTTGCGCGTCAAGTTAAAACACTTGAAGTTGCGCGCCGGGATACAACACTTGCAGTTGCATATCAGGGTACAGCATCTGCAGTTACATGTCAGGTTACCAAACATGCAGTTGCGCGTCACGTTGCAACACTTATAGTTCCGCGTTGGGGCATAACACTTGGAGTCGTATTAAATCAGTTTCTGTTGCGCATCGGGTTACAACTCTTGAAGTTGCGTGTCGGGTTACAACACTTGCAGTTGCATGTCCAGTTATAACACTCGCAGTTGCGCGTCAAGTTAAAACAGTTGAAGTTGCGCGCCGGGATACAACACTTGCAGTTGCATATCAGGGTACAACATCTGCAGTTACATGTCAGGTTACTAAACTTGCAGTTGCGCGTCACGTTGCAACAGTTATAATTGCGCGTTGGGGCATAACACTTGGAGTCGTATTAAATCAGTTTCTGTTGCGCGTCGGGTTACAACTCTTGAAGTTGCGTGTCGGGTTACTACACTTGCAGTTGCATGTCGAGTTATAACACTCGCAGTTGCGCGTCAAGTTAAAACACTTGCAGTTGCGCGCCGGGTTACAACACTTGCAGTTGCATATCAGGGTACAGAATCTGCAGTTACATGTCAGGTTACCAAACTTGCAGTTGCGCGTCACGTTGCAACACTTATAGTTGCGCGTTGGGGCATAACACTTGGAGTCGTCTTAAATCAGTTTCTGTTGCGCGTCGGGTTACAACTCTTGAAGTTGCGTGTCGGGTTACAACACTTGCAGTTGCATGTCGAGTTATAACAGTCGCAGTTGCGCGTCAAGTTAAAACACCTGCAGTTGCGCGCCGGGTTACAACACTTGCAGTTGCATATCAGGGTACAACATCTGCAGTTACATGTCAGGTTACCAAACTTGCAGTTGCGCGTCAAGTTCCAACAATTATAGTTGCGCGTTGGGCATAACACTTGGAGTCGTATTAAATCAGTTTCTGTTGCGCGTCGGGTTACAACTCTTGAAGTTGCGTGTCGGGTTACAAGACTTGCAGTTGCCTGTCGAGTTATAACACTCGCAGTTGCGCGTCAAGTTAAAACACCTGCAGTTGCACGCCGGGTTACAACACTTGCAGTTGCATATCAGGGTACAGCATCTGCAGTTACATGTCAGGTTAGCAAACTTGCAGTTGCGCGTCACGTTGCAACACTTATAGTTGCGCGTTGGGGCATAACACTTGGAGTCGTATTAAATCAGTTTCTGTTGCGCGTCGGGTGACAACTCTTGAAGTTGCGTGTCGGGTTACAACACTTGCAGTTGCATGTCGAGTTATAACACTCGCAGTTCCGCGTCAAGCTAAAGCACCTGCAGTTGCGCGCCAGGATACAACACTTGCAGTTGCATATCAGGGTACAGCATCTGCAGTTACATGTCAGGTTACCAAACTTGCAGTTGCGCGTCACGTTGCAACACTTATAGTTGCTTGTTGGGGCATAACACTTGGAGTCGTATTAAATCAGTTTCTGTTGCGCGTCGGGTTACAACTCTTGAAGTTGCGTGTCGGGTTACAACACTTGCAGTTGCATGTCGAGTTATAACACTCGCAGTTGCTCGTCAAGTTAAAACACTTGCAGTTGCGCGCCTGGATACAACACTTGCAGTTGCATATCAGGGTACAACATCTGCAGTTACATGTCAGGTTACCAAACTTGCAGTTGCGCGTCACGTTGCAACACTTATAGTTGCGCGTTGGGGCATAACACTTGGAGTCGTATTAAATCAGTTTCTGTTGCGCGTCGGGTTACAACTCTTGAAGTTGCGTATCGGGATACAACACTTGCAGTTGCATGTCGAGTTATAACAGTCGCAGTTGCGCGTCAAGTTAAAACACCTGAAGTTGCGCGCCGGGTTACAACACTTGCAGTTGCATATCAGGGTACAACATCTGCAGTTACATGTCAGGTTACCAAACTTGCAGTTGCGCGTCACGTTGCAACACTTATAGTTGCGCGTTGGGGCATAACACTTGGAGTCGTATTAAATCAGTTTGTGTTGCGCGTCGGGTTACAACTCTTGAAGTTGCGTGTCGGGTTACAACACTTGCAGTTGCATGTCGAGTTATAACGCTCGCAGTTGCGCGTCAAGTTAAAACACTTGCAGTTGCGCGCCGGGTTACAACACTTGCAGTTGCATATCAGGGTACAGCATCTGCAGTTACATGTCAGGTTACCAAACTTGCAGTTGCGCGTCACGTTGCAACACTTGTAGTTGCGCGATGGGGCATAACACTTGGAGTCGTATTAAATCAGTTTCTGTTGCGCGTCGGGTTACAACTCTTGAAGTTGCGTGTCGGGTTACAACACTTGAAGTTGCATGTCGAGTTATAACACTCGCAGTTGCGCGTCAAGTTAAAACACTTAAAGTTGCGCGCCGGGATACAACACTTGCAGTTGCATATCAGGGTACAGCATCTGCAGTTACATGTCAGGTTACCAAACATGCAGTTGCGCGTCACGTTGCAACACTTATAGTTCCGCGTTGGGGCATAACACTTGGAGTCGTATTAAATCAGTTTCTGTTGCGCATCGGGTTACCACTCTTGAAGTTGCGTGTCGGGTTACAACACTTGCAGTTGCATGTCGAGTTATAACACTCGCAGTTGCGCGTCAAGTTAAAACAGTTGAAGTTGCGCGCCGGGATACAACACTTGCAGTTGCATATCAGGGTACAACATCTGCAGTTACATGTCAGGTTACTAAACTTGCAGTTGCGCGTCACGTTGCAACAGTTATAATTGCACGTTGGGGCATAACACTTGGAGTCGTATTAAATCAGTTTCTGTTGCGCGTCGGGTTACAACTCTTGAAGTTGCGTGTCGGGTTACTACACTTGCAGTTGCATGTCGAGTTATAACACTCGCAGTTGCGCGTCAAGTTAAAACACTTGCAGTTGCGCGCCGGGTTACAACACTTGCAGTTGCATATCAGGGTACAACATCTGCAGTTACATGTCAGGTTACCAAACTTGCAGTTGCGCGTCACGTTGCAACAATTATAGTTGCGCGTTGGGCATAACACTTGGAGTCGTATTAAATCAGTTTCTGTTGCGCGTCGGGTTACAACTCTTGAAGTTGCGTGTCGGGTTACAACACTTGAAGTTGCATGTCGAGTTATAACACTCGCAGTTGCGCGTCAAGTTAAAACACTTGCAGTTGCGCGCCGGGTTACAACACTTGCAGTTGCATATCAGGGTACAACATCTGCAGTTACATGTCAGGTTACCAAACTTGCAGTTGCGCGTCAAGTTCCAACAATTATAGTTGCGCGTTGGGCATAACACTTGGAGTCGTATTAAATCAGTTTCTGTTGCGCGTCGGGTTACAACTCTTGAAGTTGCGTGTCGGGTTACAACACTTGAAGTTGCATGTCGAGTTATAACACTCGCAGTTGCGCGTCAAGTTAAAACACTTGCAGTTGCGCGCCGGGTTACAACACTTGCAGTTGCATATCAGGGTACAACATCTGCAGTTACATGTCAGGTTACCAAACTTGCAGTTGCGCGTCAAGTTCCAACAATTATAGTTGCGCGTTGGGCATAACACTTGGAGTCGTATTAAATCAGTTTCTGTTGCGCGTCGGGTTACAACTCTTGAAGTTGCGTGTCGGGTTACAACACTTGCAGTTGCCTGTCGAGTTATAACACTCGCAGTTGCGCGTCAAGTTAAAACACCTGCAGTTGCACGCCGGGTTACAACACTTGCAGTTGCATATCAGGGTACAGCATCTGCAGTTACATGTCAGGTTAGCAAACTTGCAGTTGCGCGTCACGTTGCAACACTTATAGTTGCGCGTTGGGGCATAACACTTGGAGTCGTATTAAATCAGTTTCTGTTGCGCGTCGGGTTACAACTCTTGAAGTTGCGTGTCGGTTTACAACACTTGCAGTTGCATGTCGAGTTATAACACTCGTAGTTGCGCGTCAAGTTAAAACACTTGCAGTTGCACGCCGGGTTACGACACTTGCAGTTGCATATCAGGGTACAGCATCTGCAGTTACATGTCAGGTTACCAAACTTGCAGTTGCGCGTCACGTTGCAACACTTATAGTTGCTTGTTGGGGCATAACACTTGGAGTCGTATTAACTCAGTTTCTGTTGCGCGTCGGGTTACATTTCTTGAAGTTGCGTGTCGGGTTACAACACTTGCAGTTGCATGTCGAGTTATAACACTCGCAGTTGCTCGTCAAGTTAAAACACTTGCAGTTGCGCGCCGGGATACAACACTTGCAGTTGCATATCAGGGTACAACATCTGCAGTTACATGTCAGGTTACCAAACTTGCAGTTGCGCGTCACGTTGCAACACTTATAGTTGCGCGTTGGGGCATAACACTTGGAGTCGTATTAAATCAGTTTCTGTTGCGCGTCGGGTTACAACTCTTGAAGTTGCGTATCGGGTTACAACACTTGCAGTTGCATGTCGAGTTATAACAGTCGCAGTTGCGCGTCAAGTTAAAACACCTGCAGTTGCGCGCCGGGTTACAACACTTGCAGTTGCATATCAGGGTACAACATCTGCAGTTACATGTCAGGTTACCAAACTTGCAGTTGCGCGTCACGTTGCAACACTTGCAGTTGCATATCAGGGTACAACATCTGCAGTTACATGTCAGGTTACCAAACTTGCAGTTGCGCGTTGGGGCATAACACTTGGAGTCGTATTAAATCAGTTTGTGTTGCGCGTCGGGTTACAACTCTTGAAGTTGCGTGTCGGGTTACAACACTTGCAGTTGCATGTCGAGTTATAACGCTCGCAGTTGCGCGTCAAGTTAAAACACTTGCAGTTGCGCGCCGGGTTACAACACTTGCAGTTGCATATCAGGGTACAGCATCTGCAGTTACATGTCAGGTTACCAAACTTGCAGTTGCGCGTCACGTTGCAACACTTGTAGTTGCGCGTTGGGGCATAACACTTGGAGTCGTATTAAATCAGTTTCTGTTGCGCGTCGGGTTACAACTCTTGAAATTGCGTGTCGGGTTACAACACTTGAAGTTGCATGTCGAGTTATAACACTCGCAGTTGCGCGTCAAGTTAAAACACTTGAAGTTGCACGCCGGGATACAACACTTGCAGTTGCATATCAGGGTACAGCATCTGCAGTTACATGTCAGGTTACCAAACATGCAGTTGCGCGTCACGTTGCAACACTTATAGTTCCGCGTTGGGTCATAACACTTGGAGTCGTATTAAATCAGTTTCTGTTGCGCATCGGGTTACCACTCTTGAAGTTGCGTGTCGGGTTACAACACTTGCAGTTGCATGTCGAGTTATAACACTCGCAGTTGCGCGTCAAGTTAAAACAGTTGAAGTTGCGCGCCGGGATACAACACTTGCAGTTGCATATCAGGGTACAACATCTGCAGTTACATGTCAGGTTACTAAACTTGCAGTTGCGCGTCACGTTGCAACAGTTATAATTGCGCGTTGGGGCATAACACTTGGAGTCGTATTAAATCAGTTTCTGTTGCGCGTCGGGTTACAACTCTTGAAGTTGCGTGTCGGGTTACTACACTTGCAGTTGCATGTCGAGTTATAACACTCGCAGTTGCGCGTCAAGTTAAAACACTTGCAGTTGCGCGCCGGGTTACAACACTTGCAGTTGCATATCAGGGTACAGCATCTGCAGTTACATGTCAGGTTACCAAACTTGCAGTTGCGCGTCACGTTGCAACACTTATAGTTGCGCGTTGGGGCATAACACTTGGAGTCGTATTAAATCAGTTTCTGTTGCGCGTCGGGTTACAACTCTTGAAGTTGCGTGTCGGGTTACAACACTTGCAGTTGCATGTCGAGTTATAACACTCGCAGTTGCGCGTCAAGTTAAAACACCTGCAGTTGCGCGCCGGGTTACAACACTTGCAGTTGCATATCAGGGTACAACATCTGCAGTTACATGTCAGGTTACCAAACTTGCAGTTGCGCGTCACGTTCCAACAATTATAGTTGCGCGTTGGGCATAACACTTGGAGTCGTATTAAATCAGTTTGTGTTGCGCGTCGGGTTACAACTCTTGAAGTTGCGTGTCGGGTTACAACACTTGCAGTTGCCTGTCGAGTTATAACGCTCGCAGTTGCGCGTCAAGTTAAAACACTTGCAGTTGCACGCCGGGTTACAACACTTGCAGTTGCATATCAGGGTACAGCATCTGCAGTTACATGTCAGGTTAGCAAACTTGCAATTGCGCGTCACGTTGCAACACTTATAGTTGCGCGTTGGGGCATAACACTTGGAGTCGTATTAAATCAGTTTCTGTTGCGCGTCGGGTTACAACTCTTGAAGTTGCGTGTCGGGTTACAACACTTAAAGTTGCATGTCGAGTTATAACACTCGCAGTTCCGCGTCAAGCTAAAGCACCTGCAGTTGCGCGCCAGGATACAACACTTGCAGTTGCATATCAGGGTACAGCATCTGCAGTTACATGTCAGGTTACCAAACTTGCAGTTGCGCGTCACGTTGCAACACTTATAGTTGCTTGTTGGGGCATAACACTTGGAGTCGTATTAAATCAGTTTCTGTTGCGCGTCGGGTTACAACTCTTGAAGTTGCGTGTCGGGTTACAATACTTGCAGTTGCATGTCGAGTTATAACACTCGCAGTTGCGCGTCAAGTTAAAACAGTTAAAGTTGCGCGCCGGGATACAACACTTGCAGTTGCATATCAGGGTACAACATCTGAAGTTACATGTCAGGTTACCAAACTTGCAGTTGCGCGTCACGTTGCAACAGTTATAGTTGCGCGTTGGGGCATAACACTTGGAGTCGTATTAAATTAGTTTATGTTGCGCGTCGGGTTACATCTCTTGAAGTTGTGTGTCGGGTTACAACACTTGCAGTTGCATGTCGAGTTATAACACTCGTAGTTGCGCGTCAAGTTAAAACACTTGAAGTTGCGCGCCGGGTTACAACACTTGCAGTTGCATATCAGGGTACATCATCTGAAGTTACATGTCAGGTTACCAAACTTGCAGTTGCGCGTCACGTTACAACACTTATAGTTGCGCATTGGGGCATAACACTTGGAGTCGTATTAAATCAGTTTCTGTTGCGCGTCGGGTTACAAGTCTTGAAGTTGCGTGTCGGCTTACAACACTTGCAGTTGCATGTCGAGTTATAACACTCGCAGTTGCGCGTCAAGTTAAAACACCTGCAGTTGCGCGCCGGGTTACAACACTTGCAGTTGCATATCAGGGTACAGCATCTGCAGTTACATGTCAGGTTACCAAACTTGCAGTTGCGCGTCACGTTACAACACTTATAGTTGCTTGTTGGGGGCATAACACTTGGAGTCGTATTAAATCAGTTTCTGTTGCGCGTCGGGTTACATCTCTTGAAGTTGCGTGTCGGTTTACAACACTTGCAGTTGCATGTCGAGTTATAACACTCGTAGTTGCGCGTCAAGTTAAAACACTTGCAGTTGCACGCCGGGTTACGACACTTGCAGTTGCATATCAGGGTACAGCATCTGCAGTTACATGTCAGGTTACCAAACTTGCAGTTGCGCGTCACGTTGCAACACTTATAGTTGCGCGTTGGGCATAACACTTGGACTCGTATTAAATCAGTTTCTGTTGCGCGCCGGGTTACAACTCTTGAAGTTGCGTGTCGGGTTACAACACTTGCAGTTGCATGTCGAGTTATAACACTCGCAGTTGCTCGTCAAGTTAAAACACTTGAAGTTGCGCGCCGGGATACAACACTTGCAGTTGCATATCAGGGTACAACATCTGCAGTTACATGTCAGGTTACCAAACTTGCAGTTGCGCGTCACGTTGCAACACTTATAGTTGCGCGTTGGGGCATAACACTTGGAGTCGTATTAAATCTGTTTCTGTTGCGCGTCGGGTTACAACTCTTGAAGTTGCGTATCGGGTTACAACACTTGCAGTTGCATGTCGAGTTATAACACTCGCAGTTGCGCGTCAAGTTAAAACACCTGCAGTTGCGCGCCGGGTTACAACACTTGCAGTTGCATATCAGGGTACAGCATGTGCAGTTACATGTCAGGTTACCAAACTTGCAGTTGCGCGTCACGTTACGACACTTATAGTTGCGCGTTGGGGCATAACACTCGGAGTCGTATTAAATCAGTTTCTGTTGCGCGTCGGGTTACAACTCTTGAAGTTGCGTGTCGGGTTACAACACTTGTAGTTGCATGTCGAGTTATAACAGTCGCAGTTGCGCGTCAAGTTAAAACACTTGAAGTTGCGCGCCGGGTTACAACACTTGCAGTTGCATATCAGGGTACAGCATCTGCAGTTACATGTCAGGTTACCAAACGTGTAGTTGCGCGTCACGTTGCAACACTTATAGTTGCGCGTTGGGGCATAACACTTGGAGTCGTATTAAATCAGTTTCTGTTGCGCGTCGGGTTACAACTCTTGAAGTTGCGTGTCGGGTTACAACACTTGAAGTTGCATGTCGAGTTATAACACTCGCAGTTGCGCGTCAAGTTAAAACACTTGAAGTTGCGCGCCGGGATACAACACTTGCAGTTGCATATCATGGTACATCATCTGCAGTTACATGTCAGGTTACCAAACTTGCAGTTGCGCGTCACGTTACAACACTTATAGTTGCTTGTTGGGGGCATAACACTTGGAGTCGTATTAAATCAGTTTCTGTTGCGCGTCGGGTTACATCTCTTGAAGTTGCGTGTCGGTTTACAACACTTGCAGTTGCATGTCGAGTTATAACACTCGTAGTTGCGCGTCAAGTTAAAACACTTGAAGTTGCGCGCCGGGTTACAACACTTGCAGTTGCATATCAGGGTACAGCATCTGCAGTTACATGTCAGGTTACCAAACTTGCAGTTGCGCGTCACGTTGCAACACTTATAGTTGCGCGTTGGGGCATAACACTTGGAGTCGTATTAAATCAGTTTCTGTTGCGCGTCGGGTTACAACTGTTGAAGTTGCGTATCGGGTTACAACACTTGAAGTTGCATGTCGAGTTATAACACTCGCAGTTGCTCGTCAAGTTAAAACACTTGCAGTTGCGCGCCGGGTTACAACACTTGCAGTTGCATATCAGGGTACAGCATCTGCAGTTACATGTCAGGTTACCAAACTTGCAGTTGCGCGTCACGTTGCAACACTTATAGTTGCGCGTTGGGGCATAACACTTGGAGTCGTATTAAATCAGTTTCTGTTGCGCGTCGGGTTACAACTCTTGAAGTTGCGTGTCGGGTTACAACACTTGCAGTTGCATGTCGAGTTATAACACTCGTAGTTGCGCGTCAAGTTAAAACACTTGAAGTTGCGCGACGGGTTACAACTCTTGCAGTTGCATATGAGGGTACAACATCTGTAGTTACATGTCAGGTTACCAAACTTGCAGTTGCGCGTCACGTTGCAACACTTATAGTTGCGCGTTGGGGCATAACACTTGGAGTCGTATTAAATCAGTTTGTGTTGCGCGTCGGGTTACAACTCTTGAAGTTGTGTGTCGGGTTACAATACTTGCAGTTGCATGTCGAGTTATAACACTCGCAGTTGCGCGTCAAGTTAAAACAGTTAAAGTTGCGCGCCGGGATACAATACTTGCAGTTGCATATCAGGGTACAGCATCTGCAGTTACATGTCAGGTTACCAAACTTGCAGTTGCGCGTCACGTTGCAACAGTTATAGTTGCGCGTTGGGGCATAACACTTGGAGTCGTATTAAATTAGTTTATGTTGCGCGTCGGGTTACATCTCTTGAAGTTGTGTGTCGGGTTACAACACTTGCAGTTGCATGTCGAGTTATAACACTCGTAGTTGCGCGTCAAGTTAAAACACTTGAAGTTGCGCGCCGGGTTACAACACTTGCAGTTGCATATCAGGGTACATCATCTGCAGTTACATGTCAGGTTACCAAACATGCAGTTGCGCGTCACGTTACAACACTTATAGTTGCGCATTGGGGCATAACACTTGGAGTCGTATTAAATCAGTTTCTGTTGCGCGTTGGATTACAACTCTTGAAGTTGCGTGTCGGGTTACAACACTTGCAGTTGCATGTCGAGTTATAACACTCGCAGTTGCGCGTCAAGTTAAAACACCTGCAGTTGCGCGCCGGGTTACAACACTTGCAGTTGCATATCAGGGTACAGCATCTGCAGTTACATGTCAGGTTACCAAACTTGCAGTTGCGCGTCACGTTACAACACTTATAGTTGCTTGTTGGGGGCATAACACTTGGAGTCGTATTAAATCAGTTTTTGTTGCGCGTCGGGTTACATCTCTTGAAGTTGCGTGTCGGTTTACAACACTTGCAGTTGCATGTCGAGTTATAACACTCGTAGTTGCGCGTCAAGTTAAAACACTTGCAGTTGCACGCCGGGTTACAACACTTGCAGTTGCATATCAGGGTACAGCATCTGCAGTTACATGTCAGGTTACCAAACTTGCAGTTGCGCGTCACGTTGCAACACTTATAGTTGCGCGTTGGGCATAACACTTGGACTCGTATTAAATCAGTTTCTGTTGCGCGCCGGGTTACAACTCTTGAAGTTGCGTGTCGGGTTACAACACTTGCAGTTGCATGTCGAGTTATAACACTCGCAGTTGCGCGTCAAGTTAAAACACTTGCAGTTGCGCGCCGGGTTACAACACTTGCAGTTGCATATCAGGGTACAACATCTGCAGTTACATGTCAGGTTACCAAACTTGCAGTTGCGCGTCACGTTGCAACACTTATAGTTGCGCGTTGGGGCATAACACTTGGAGTCGTATTAAATCAGTTTCTGTTGCGCGTCGGGTTACAACTCTTGAAGTTGCGTGTCGGGTTACAACACTTGCAGTTGCATGTCGAGTTATAACACTCGCAGTTGCGCGTCAAGTAAAATCACCTGCAGTTGCGCGCCGGGATACAACAGTTGTAGTTGCATATCAGGGTACAACATCTGCAGTTACATGTCAGGTTACCAAACATGCAGTTGCGCGTCACGTTACAACACTTATAGTTGCGCGTTGGGGCATAACACTTGGAGTCGTATTTAATCAGTTTCTGTTGCGCGTCGGGTTACAACTCTTGAAGTTGCGTGTCGGGTTACAACACTTGCATTTGCATGTCGAGTTATAACACTCGCAGTTGCGCGTCAAGTTAAAACACCTGCAGTTGCGCGCCGGGTTACAACTCTTGCAGTTGCATATCAGGGTACAACATCTGCAGTTACATGTCAGGTTACCAAACTTGCAGTTGCGCGTCACGTTGCAACACTTATAGTTGCGCGTTGGGGCATAACACTTGGAGTCGTATTAAATCAGTTTCTGTTGCGAGTCGGGTTACAACTCTTGAAGTTGCGTGAAGGGTTACAACACTTGCAGTTGCATGTCGAGTTATAACACTCGCAGTTGCGCGTCAAGTTAAAACACCTGCAGTTGCGCGCCGGGTTACAACACTTGCAGTTGCATATCAGGGTACAGCATGTGCAGTTACATGTCAGGTTACCAAACTTGCAGTTGCGCGTCACGTTACGACACTTATAGTTGCGCGTTGGGGCATAACACTCGGAGTCGTATTAAATCAGTTTCTGTTGCGCGTCGGGTTACAACTCTTGAAGTTGCGTGTCGGGTTACAACACTTGCAGTTGCATGTCGAGTTATAACAGTCGCAGTTGCGCGTCAAGTTAAAACACTTGAAGTTGCGCGCCGGGTTACAACACTTGCAGTTGCATATCAGGGTACAGCATCTGCAGTTACATGTCAGGTTACCAAACGTGTAGTTGCGCGTCACGTTGCAACACTTATAGTTGCGCGTTGGGGCATAACACTTGGAGTCGTATTAAATCAGTTTCTGTTGCGCGTCGGGTTACAACTCTTGAAGTTGCGTGTCGGGTTACAACACTTGCAGTTGCATGTCGAGTTATAACACTCGTAGTTGCGCGTCAAGTTAAAACACTTGAAGTTGCGCGACGGGTTACAACTCTTGCAGTTGCATATGAGGGTACAACATCTGTAGTTACATGTCAGGTTACCAAACTTGCAGTTGCGCGTCACGTTACAACACTTATAGTTGCTTGTTGGGGGCATAACACTTGGAGTCGTATTAAATCAGTTTCTGTTGCGCGTCGGGTTACATCTCTTGAAGTTGCGTGTCGGTTTACAACACTTGCAGTTGCATGTCGAGTTATAACACTCGTAGTTGCGCGTCAAGTTAAAACACTTGAAGTTGCGCGCCGGGTTACAACACTTGCAGTTGCATATCAGGGTACAGCATCTGCAGTTACATGTCAGGTTACCAAACTTGCAGTTGCGCGTCACGTTGCAACACTTATAGTTGCGCGTTGGGGCATAACACTTGGAGTCGTATTAAATCAGTTTCTGTTGCGCGTCGGGTTACAACTCTTGAAGTTGCGTATCGGGTTACAACACTTGAAGTTGCATGTCGAGTTATAACACTCGCAGTTGCTCGTCAAGTTAAAACACTTGCAGTTGCGCGCCGGGTTACAACACTTGCAGTTGCATATCAGGGTACAGCATCTGCAGTTACATGTCAGGTTACCAAACTTGCAGTTGCGCGTCACGTTGCAACACTTATAGTTGCGCGTTGGGGCATAACACTTGGAGTCGTATTAAATCAGTTTCTGTTGCGCGTCGGGTTACAACTCTTGAAGTTGCGTGTCGGGTTACAACACTTGCAGTTGCATGTCGAGTTATAACACTCGTAGTTGCGCGTCAAGTTAAAACACTTGAAGTTGCGCGATGGGTTACAACTCTTGCAGTTGCATATGAGGGTACAACATCTGTAGTTACATGTCAGGTTACCAAACTTGCAGTTGCGCGTCACGTTGCAACACTTATAGTTGCGCGTTGGGGCATAACACTTGGAGTCGTATTAAATCAGTTTGTGTTGCGCGTCGGGTTACAACTCTTGAAGTTGCGTGTCGGGTTACAATACTTGCAGTTGCATGTCGAGTTATAACACTCGCAGTTGCGCGTCAAGTTAAAACAGTTAAAGTTGCGCGCCGGGATACAATACTTGCAGTTGCATATCAGGGTACAGCATCTGCAGTTACATGTCAGGTTACCAAACTTGCAGTTGCGCGTCACGTTGCAACAGTTATAGTTGCGCGTTGGGGCATAACACTTGGAGTCGTATTAAATTAGTTTATGTTGCGCGTCGGGTTACATCTCTTGAAGTTGTGTGTCGGGTTACAACACTTGCAGTTGCATGTCGAGTTATAACACTCGTAGTTGCGCGTCAAGTTAAAACACTTGAAGTTGCGCGCCGGGTTACAACACTTGCAGTTGCATATCAGGGTACATCATCTGAAGTTACATGTCAGGTTACCAAACTTGCAGTTGCGCGTCACGTTACAACACTTATAGTTGCGCATTGGGGCATAACACTTGGAGTCGTATTAAATCAGTTTCTGTTGCGCGTCGGGTTACAACTCTTGAAGTTGCGTGTCGGGTTACAACACTTGCAGTTGCATGTCGAGTTATAACACTCGCAGTTGCGCGTCAAGTTAAAACACCTGCAGTTGCGCGCCGGGTTACAACACTTGCAGTTGCATATCAGGGTACAGCATCTGCAGTTACATGTCAGGTTACCAAACTTGCAGTTGCGCGTCACGTTACAACACTTATAGTTGCTTGTTGGGGGCATAACACTTGGAGTCGTATTAAATCAGTTTTTGTTGCGCGTCGGGTTACATCTCTTGAAGTTGCGTGTCGGTTTACAACACTTGCAGTTGCATGTCGAGTTATAACACTCGTAGTTGCGCGTCAAGTTAAAACACTTGCAGTTGCACGCCGGGTTACAACACTTGCAGTTGCATATCAGGGTACAGCATCTGCAGTTACATGTCAGGTTACCAAACTTGCAGTTGCGCGTCACGTTGCAACACTTATAGTTGCGCGTTGGGCATAACACTTGGACTCGTATTAAATCAGTTTCTGTTGCGCGCCGGGTTACAACTCTTGAAGTTGCGTGTCGGGTTACAACACTTGCAGTTGCATGTCGAGTTATAACACTCGCAGTTGCTCGTCAAGTTAAAACACTTGCAGTTGCGCGCCGGGATACAACACTTGCAGTTGCATATCAGGGTACAGCATCTGCAGTTACATGTCAGGTTACCAAACTTGCAGTTGCGCGTCACGTTGCAACACTTATAGTTGCGCGTTGGGGCATAACACTTGGAGTCGTATTAAATCAGTTTCTGTTGCGCGTCGGGTTACAACTCTTGAAGTTGCGTATCGGGTTACAACACTTGCAGTTGCATGTCGAGTTATAACACTCGCAGTTGCGCGTCAAGTTAAAACACCTGCAGTTGCGCGCCGGGTTACAACACTTGAAGTTGCATATCAGGGTACAACATGTGCAGTTACATGTCAGGTTACCAAACTTGCAGTTGCGCGTCACGTTACGACACTTATAGTTGCGCGTTGGGGCATAACACTTGGAGTCGTATTAAATCAGTTTCTGTTGCGCGTCGGGTTACAACTCTTGAAGTTGCGTGTCGGGTTACAACACTTGCAGTTGCATGTCGAGTTATAACAGTCGCAGTTGCGCGTCAAGTTAAAACACTTGCAGTTGCGCGCCGGGTTACAACACTTGCAGTTGCATATCAGGGTACAGCATCTGCAGTTACATGTCAGGTTACCAAACGTGTAGTTGCGTGTCACGTTGCAACACTTATAGTTGCGCGTTGGGGCATAACACTTGGAGTCGTATTAAATCAGTTTCTGTTGCGCGTCGGGTTACAACTCTTGAAGTTGCGTGTCGGGTTACAACACTTGAAGTTGCATGTCGAGTTATAACACTCGCAGTTGCGCGTCAAGTTAAAACACTTGAAGTTGCGCGCCGGGATACAACACTTGCAGTTGCATATCATGGTACATCATCTGCAGTTACATGTCAGGTTACCAAACTTGCAGTTGCGCGTCACGTTACAACACTTATAGTTGCTTGTTGGGGGCATAACACTTGGAGTCGTATTAAATCAGTTTCTGTTGCGCGTCGGGTTACATCTCTTGAAGTTGCGTGTCGGTTTACAACACTTGCAGTTGCATGTCGAGTTATAACACTCGTAGTTGCGCGTCAAGTTAAAACACTTGAAGTTGCGCGCCGGGTTACAACACTTGCAGTTGCATATCAGGGTACAGCATCTGCAGTTACATGTCAGGTTACCAAACTTGCAGTTGCGCGTCACGTTGCAACACTTATAGTTGCGCGTTGGGGCATAACACTTGGAGTCGTATTAAATCAGTTTCTGTTGCGCGTCGGGTTACAACTCTTGAAGTTGCGTATCGGGTTACAACACTTGAAGTTGCATGTCGAGTTATAACACTCGCAGTTGCTCGTCAAGTTAAAACACTTGCAGTTGCGCGCCGGGTTACAACACTTGCAGTTGCATATCAGGGTACAGCATCTGCAGTTACATGTCAGGTTACCAAACTTGCAGTTGCGCGTCACGTTGCAACACTTATAGTTGCGCGTTGGGGCATAACACTTGGAGTCATATTAAATCAGTTTCTGTTGCGCGTCGGGTTACAACTCTTGAAGTTGCGTGTCGGGTTACTACACTTGCAGTTGCATGTCGAGTTATAACAGTCGCAGTTGCGCGTCAAGTTAAAACAGTTGTAGTTGCGCGCCGGGTTACAACACTTGCAGTTGCATATCAGGGTACATCATCTGCAGTTACATGTCAGGTTACCAAACTTGCAGTTGCGCGTCACGTTACAACACTTATAGTTGCGCGTTGGGGCATAACACTTGGAGTCGTATTTAATCAGTTTCTGTTGCGCGTCGGGTTACAACTCTTGAAGTTGCGTGTCGGGTTACAACACTTGCAGTTGCATGTCGAGTTACAACACTCGCAGTTGCGTGTCAAGTTAAAACACATGCAGTTGCACGTCGGGTTACAACACTTGCAGTTGCATATCAGGGTACAGCATCTGCAGTTACATGTCAGGTTACCAAACTTGCAGTTGCGCGTCACGTTACAACACTTATAGTTGCGCGTTGGGGCATAACACTTGGAGTCGTATTAAATCAGTTTCTGTTGCGCGTCGGGTTACAACTCTTGAAGTTGCGTGTCGGGTTACAACACTTGCAGTTGCATGTCGAGTTATAACAGTCGCAGTTGCGCGTCAAGTTAAAACACTTGCAGTTGCGCGCCGGGTTACAACACTTGCAGTTGCATATCAGGGTACAGCATCTGCAGTTACATGTCAGGTTACCAAACTTGCAGTTGCGCGTCACGTTGCAACACTTATAGTTGCGCGTTGGGGCATAACACTTGGAGTCGTATTAAATCAGTTTCTGTTGCGCGTCGGGTTACAACTCTTGAAGTTGCGTGTCGGGTTACAACACTTGCAGTTGCATGTCGAGTTAGAACACTCGCAGTTGCGCGTCAAGTAAAAACACCTGCAGTTGCGCGCCGGGATACAACAGTTGTAGTTGCATATCAGGGTACAGCATCTGCAGTTACATGTCAGGTTACCAAACTTGAAGTTGCGCGTCATGTTACAACACTTATAGTTGCGCGTTGGGGCATAACACTTGGAGTCGTATTTAATCAGTTTCTGTTGCGCGTCGGGTTACAACTCTTGAAGTTGCGTGTCGGGTTACAACACTTGCAGTTGCATGTCGAGTTATAACACTCGTAGTTGCGCGTCAAGTTAAAACACCTGCAGTTGCGCGCCGGGTTACAACTCCTGCAGTTGCATATCAGGGTACAACATCTGCAGTTACATGTCAGGTTACCAAACTTGCAGTTGCGCGTCACGTTGCAACACTTATAGTTGCGCGTTGGGGCATAACACTTGGAGTCGTATTAAATCAGTTTCTGTTGCGCGTCGGGTTACAACTCTTGAAGTTGCGTGTCGGGTTACTACACTTGCAGTTGCATGTCGAGTTATAACAGTCGCAGTTGCGCGTCAAGTTAAAACAGTTGTAGTTGCGCGCCGGGTTACAACACTTGCAGTTGCATATCAGGGTACATCATCTGCAGTTACATGTCAGGTTACCAAACTTGCAGTTGCGCGTCACGTTACAACACTTATAGTTGCGCGTTGGGGCATAACACTTGGAGTCGTATTTAATCAGTTTCTGTTGCGCGTCGGGTTACAACTCTTGAAGTTGCGTGTCGGGTTACAACACTTGCAGTTGCATGTCGAGTTACAACACTCGCAGTTGCGTGTCAAGTTAAAACACCTGCAGTTGCGCGCCGGGTTACAACACTTGCAGTTGCATATCAGGGTACAGCATCTGCAGTTACATGTCAGGTTACCAAACTTGCAGTTGCGCGTCACGTTACAACACTTATAGTTGCGCGTTGGGGCATAACACTTGGAGTCGTATTAAATCAGTTTCTGTTGCGCGTCGGGTTACAACTCTTGAAGTTGCGTGTCGGGTTACAACACTTGCAGTTGCATGTCGAGTTATAACACTCGCAGTTGCGCGTCAAGTTAAAACACTTGCAGTTGCGCGACGGGTTACAACACTTGCAGTTGCATATCAGGGTACAACATCTGCAGTTACATGTCAGGTTACCAAACTTGCAGTTGCGCGTCACGTTGCAACACTTATAGTTGCGCGTTGGGGCATAACACTTGGAGTCGTATTAAATCAGTTTCTGTTGCGCGTCGGGTTACAACTCTTGAAGTTGCGTGTCGGGTTACAACACTTGCAGTTGCATGTCGAGTTATAACACTCGCAGTTGCGCGTCAAGTAAAATCACCTGCAGTTGCGCGCCGGGATACAACAGTTGTAGTTGCATATCAGGGTACAACATCTGCAGTTACATGTCAGGTTACCAAACTTGCAGTTGCGCGTCACGTTACAACACTTATAGTTGCGCGTTGGGGCATAACACTTGGAGTCGTATTTAATCAGTTTCTGTTGCGCGTCGGGTTACAACTCTTGAAGTTGCGTGTCGGGTTACAACACTTGCATTTGCATGTCGAGTTATAACACTCGCAGTTGCGCGTCAAGTTAAAACACTTGAAGTTGCGCGCCGGGTTACAACACTTGCAGTTGCATATCAGGGTACAGCATCTGCAGTTACATGTCAGGTTACCAAACGTGTAGTTGCGCGTCACGTTGCAACACTTATAGTTGCGCGTTGGGGCATAACACTTGGAGTCGTATTAAATCAGTTTCTGTTGCGCGTCGGGTTACAACTCTTGAAGTTGCGTGTCGGGTTACAACACTTGCAGTTGCATGTCGAGTTATAACACTCGCAGTTGCGCGTCAAGTAAAATCACCTGCAGTTGCGCGCCGGGATACAACAGTTGTAGTTGCATATCAGGGTACAACATCTGCAGTTACATGTCAGGTTACCAAACTTGCAGTTGCGCGTCACGTTACAACACTTATAGTTGCGCGTTGGGGCATAACACTTGGAGTCGTATTTAATCAGTTTCTGTTGCGCGTCGGGTTACAACTCTTGAAGTTGCGTGTCGGGTTACAACACTTGCATTTGCATGTCGAGTTATAACACTCGCAGTTGCGCGTCAAGTTAAAACACCTGCAGTTGCGCGCCGGGTTACAACTCTTGCAGTTGCATATCAGGGTACAACATCTGCAGTTACATGTCAGGTTACCAAACTTGCAGTTGCGCGTCACGTTGCAACACTTATAGTTGCGCGTTGGGGCATAACACTTGGAGTCGTATTAAATCAGTTTCTGTTGCGCGTCGGGTTACAACTCTTGAAGTTGCGTGAAGGGTTACAACACTTGCAGTTGCATGTCGAGTTATAACAGTCGCAGTTGCGCGTCAAGTTAAAACAGTTAAAGTTGTGCGCTGGGTTACAACACTTGCAGTTGCATATCAGGGTACAGCATCTGCAGTTACATGTCAGATTACCAAACTTGCAGTTGCGCGTCACGTTGCAACAGTTATAGTTGCGCGTTGGGGCATAACACTTGGAGTCGTATTAAATCAGTTTCTGTTGCGCGTCGGGTTACAACTCTTGAAGTTGCGTGTCGGGTTACAACACTTGCAGTTGCATGTCGAGTTATAACACTCGCAGTTGCGCGTCAAGTTAAAACACTTGCAGTTGCGCGCCGGGTTACAACACTTGCAGTTGCATATCAGGGTACAGCATCTGCAGTTACATGTCAGGTTACCAAACTTGCAGTTGCGCGTCACGTTACAACACTTATAGTTGCTTGTTGGGGGCATAACACTTGGAGTCGTATTAAATCAGTTTCTGTTGCGCGTCGGGTTACATCTCTTGAAGTTGCGTGTCGGTTTACAACACTTGCAGTTGCATGTCGAGTTATAACACTCGTAGTTGCGCGTCAAGTTAAAACACTTGAAGTTGCACGCCGGGTTACAACTCTTGCAGTTGCATATCAGGGTACAACATCTGCAGTTACATGTCAGGTTACCAAACTTGCAGTTGCGCGTCACGTTGCAACAGTTATAGTTGCGCGTTGGGGCATAACACTTGGAGTCGTATTAAATCAGTTTCTGTTGCGCGTCGGGTTACAACTCTTGAAGTTGCGTGTCGGGTTACAACACTTGCAGTTGCATGTCGAGTTATAACACTCGTAGTTGCGCGTCAAGTTAAAACACCTGCAGTTGCGCGCCGGGTTACAACTCTTGCAGTTGCATATCAGGGTACAACATCTGCAGTTACATGTCAGGTTACCAAACTTGCAGTTGCGCGTCACGTCACAACACTTATAGTTGCTTGTTGGGGGCATAACACTTGGAGTCGTATTAAATCAGTTTCTGTTGCGCGTCGGGTTACAACTCTTGAAGTTGCGTGTCGGGTTACAACACTTGCAGTTGCATGTCGAGTTACAACACTCGCAGTTGCGTGTCAAGTTAAAACACCTGCAGTTGCGCGCCGGGTTACAACACTTGCAGTTGCATATCAGGGTACAGCATCTGCAGTTACATGTCAGGTTACCAAACTTGCAGTTGCGCGTCACGTTACAACACTTATAGTTGCGCGTTGGGGCATAACACTTGGAGTCGTATTAAATCAGTTTCTGTTGCGCGTCGGGTTACAACTCTTGAAGTTGCGCGTCGGGTTACAACACTTGCAGTTGCATGTCGAGTTATAACACTCGCAGTTGCGCGTCAAGTTAAAACACTTGCAGTTGCGCGCCGGGTTACAACACTTGCAGTTGCATATCAGGGTACAGCATCTGCAGTTACATGTCAGGTTACCAAACTTGCAGTTGCGCGTCACGTTACAACACTTATAGTTGCTTGTTGGGGGCATAACACTTGGAGTCGTATTAAATCAGTTTCTGTTGCGCGTCGGGTTACATCTCTTGAAGTTGCGTGTCGGTTTACAACACTTGCAGTTGCATGTCGAGTTATAACACTCGTAGTTGCGCGTCAAGTTAAAACACTTGCAGTTGCGCGCCGGGTTACAACACTTGCAGTTGCATATCAGGGTACAGCATCTGCAGTTACATGTCAGGTTACCAAACTTGCAGTTGCGCGTCACGTTACAACACTTATAGTTGCGCGTTGGGGCATAACATTTGGAGTCGTATTAAATCAGTTTCTGTTGCGCGTCGGGTTACAACTCTTGAAGTTGCGTATCGGGTTACAACACTTGAAGTTGCATGTCGAGTTATAACACTCGCAGTTGCTCGTCAAGTTAAAACACTTGCAGTTGCGCGCCGGGTTACAACACTTGCAGTTGCATATCAGGGTACAGCATCTGCAGTTACATGTCAGGTTACCAAACTTGCAGTTGCGCGTCACGTTGCAACAGTTATAGTTGCGCATTGGGGCATAACACTTGGAGTCGTATTTAATCAGTTTCTGTTGCGCGTCGGGTTACAACTCTTGAAGTTGCGTGTCGGGTTACAACACTTGCAGTTGCATGTCGAGTTACAACACTCACAGTTGCGTGTCAAGTTAAAACACCTGCAGTTGCGCGCCGGGTTACAACACTTTCAGTTGCATATCAGGGTACAGCATCTGCAGTTACATGTCAGGTTACCAAACTTGCAGTTGCGCGTCACGTTACAACACTTATAGTTGCGCGTTGGGGCATAACACTTGGAGTCGTATTAAATCAGTTTCTGTTGCGCGTCGGGTTACAACTCTTGAAGTTGCGTGTCGGGTTACAACACTTGCAGTTGCATGTCGAGTTATAACACTCGCAGTTGCGCGTCAAGTTAAAACACTTGCAGTTGCGCGCCGGGTTACAACACTTGCAGTTGCATATCAGGGTACAGCATCTGCAGTTACATGTCAGGTTACCAAACTTGCAGTTGCGAGTCACGTTACAACACTTATAGTTGCGCGTTGGGGCATAACACTTGGAGTCGTATTAAATAAGTTTCTGTTGCGCGTCGGGTTACAACTCTTGAAGTTGCGTGCCGGGTTACAACACTTGCAGTTGCATGTCGAGTTATAACACTCGCAGTTGCGCGTCAAGTTAAAACACTTGCAGTTGCGCGCCGGGTTACAACACTTGCAGTTGCATATCAGGGTACAACATCTGCAGTTACATGTCAGGTTACCAAATTTGCAGTTGCGCGTCACGTTACAACAGTTATAGTTGCGCGTTGGGCATAACACTTGGAGTCGTATTTAATCAGTTTCTGTTGCGCGTCGGGTTACAACTCTTGAAGTTGCGTGTCGGGTTACAACACTTGCAGTTGCATGTCGAGTTATAACACTCGTAGTTGCGCGTCAAGTTAAAACACCTGCAGTTGCGCGCCGGGTTACAACTCTTGCAGTTGCATATCAGGGTACAGCATCTGCAGTTACATGTCAGGTTACCAAACTTGCAGTTGCGCGTCACGTTGCAACACTTATAGTTGCGCGTTGGGGCATAACACTTGGAGTCGTATTAAATCAGTTTCTGTTGCGCGTCGGGTTACAACTCTTGAAGTTGCGTGTCGGGTTACAACACTTGCAGTTGCATGTCGAGTTATAACACTCGCAGTTGCGCGTCAAGTTAAAACAGTTGCAGTTGTGCGCCGGGATACAACACTTGCAGTTGCATATCAGGGTACAGCATCTGCAGTTACATGTCAGGTTACCAAACTTGCAGTTGCGCATCACGTTACAACACTTATAGTTGCGCGTTGGGGCATAACACTTGGAGTCGTATTAAATCAGTTTCTGTTGCGCGTCGGGTTACAACTCTTGAAGTTGCGTGTCGGGTTACAACACTTGCAGTTGCATGTCGAGTTATAACACTCGCAGTTGCCCGTCAAGTTAAAACACTTGCAGTTGCGCGCCGGGTTACAACACTTGCAGTTGCATATCAGGGTACAGCATCTGCAGTTACATGTCAGGTTACCAAACTTGCAGTTGCGCGTCACGTTACAACACTTATAGTTGCGCGTTGGGTCATAACACTTGGAGTCGTATTAAATCAGTTTCTGTTGCGCGTCGGGTTACAACTCTTGAAGTTGCGTGTCGAGTTACAACACTTGCAGTTGCATGTCGAGTTATAACACTCGCAGTTGCGCGTCAAGTTAAAACACTTGCAGTTGCGCGCCGGGTTACAACACTTGCAGTTGCATATCAGGGTACAGCATCTGCAGTTACATGTCATGTTTCCAAACTTGCAGTTGCGCGTCACGTTACAACAATTATAGTTGCGCGTTGGGCATAACACTTGGAGTCGTATTAAATCAGTTTCTGTTGCGCGTCGGGTTACAACTCTTGAAGTTGCGTGTCGGGTTACAACACTTGCAGTTGCCTGTCGAGTTATAACACTCGCAGTTGCGCGTCAACTTAAAACACTTGCAGTTGCGCGCCGGGTTACAACACTTGCAGTTGCATATCAGGGTACAGCATCTGCAGTTACATGTCAGGTTACCAAACTTGCAGTTGCGCGTCACGTTGCAACACTTATAGTTGCGCGTTGGGGCATAACACTTGGAGTCGTATTAAATCAGTTTCTGTTGCGCGTCGGGTTACAACTCTTGAAGTTGCGTGTCGGGTTACAACACTTGCAGTTGCATGTCGAGTTATAACACTCGCAGTTGCGCGTCAAGTTAAAACACTTGCAGTTGCGCGCCGGGTTACAACACTTGCAGTTGCATATCAGGGTACACCATCTGCAGTTACATGTCAGGTTACCAAACTTGCAGTTGCGCGTCACGTTACAACAATTATAGTTGCGCGTTGGGCATAACACTTGGAGTCGTATTAAATCAGTTTCTGTTGCGCGTCGGGTTACAACTCTTGAAGTTGCGTGTCGGGTTACAACACTTGCAGTTGCCTGTCGAGTTATAACACTCGCAGTTGCGCGTCAACTTAAAACACTTGCAGTTGCGCGCCGGGTTACAACACTTGCAGTTGCATATCAGGGTACAGCATCTGCAGTTACATGTCAGGTTACCAAACTTGCAGTTGCGCGTCACGTTGCAACACTTATAGTTGCGCGTTGGGGCATAACACTTGGAGTCGTATTAAATCAGTTTCTGTTGCGCGTCGGGTTACAACTCTTGAAGTTGCGTGTCGGGTTACAACACTTGCAGTTGCATGTCGAGTTATAACACTCGCAGTTGCGCGTCAAGTTAAAACAGTTGCAGTTGCGCGCCGGGATACAACACTTGCAGTTGCATATCAGGGTACAGCATCTGCAGTTACATGTCAGGTTACCAAACTTGCAGTTGCGCGTCACGTTACAACACTTATAGTTGCGCGTTGGGGCATAACACTTGGAGTCGTATTAAATCAGTTTCTGTTGCGCGTCGGGTTACAACTCTTGATGTTGCGTGTCGGGTTACAACACTTGCAGTTGCATGTAGAGTTATAACACTCGCAGTTGCGCGTCAAGTTAAAACACTTGCAGTTGCGCGCCGGGATACAACACTTGCAGTTGCATATCAGGGTACAGCATCTGCAGTTACATGTCAGGTTACCAAACATGCAGTTGCGCGTCACGTTGCAACACTTATAGTTGCGCGTTGGGGCATAACACTTGGAGTCGTATTAAATCAGTTTCTGTTGCGCGTCGGGTTACAACTCTTGAAGTTGCGTGTCGGGTTACAACACTTGCAGTTGCATGTCGAGTTATAACACTCGCAGTTGCGCGTCAAGTTAAAACACTTGCAGTTGCGCGCCGGGATACAACACTTGCAGTTGCATATCAGGGTACAGCATCTGCAGTTACATGTCAGGTTACCAAACTTGCAGTTGCGAGTCACGTTACAACACTTATAGTTGCGCGTTGGGGCATAACACTTGGAGTCGTATTAAATAAGTTTCTGTTGCGCGTCGGGTTACAACTCTTGAAGTTGCGTGCCGGGTTACAACACTTGCAGTTGCATGTCGAGTTATAACACTCGCAGTTGCGCGTCAAGTTAAAACACTTGCAGTTGCGCGCCGGGTTACAACACTTGAAGTTGCATATCAGGGTACAACATCTGCAGTTACATGTCAGGTTACCAAATTTGCAGTTGCGCGTCACGTTACAACAGTTATAGTTGCGCGTTGGGCATAACACTTGGAGTCGTATTTAATCAGTTTCTGTTGCGCGTCGGGTTACAACTCTTGAAGTTGCGTGTCGGGTTACAACACTTGCAGTTGCATGTCGAGTTATAACACTCGTAGTTGTGCGTCAAGTTAAAACACCTGCAGTTGCGCGCCGGGTTACAACTCTTGCAGTTGCATATCAGGGTACAGCATCTGCAGTTACATGTCAGGTTACCAAACTTGCAGTTGCGCGTCACGTTGCAACACTTATAGTTGCGCGTTGGGGCATAACACTTGGAGGCGTATTAAATCAGTTTGTGTTGCGCGTCGGGTTACAACTCTTGAAGTTGCGTGAAGGGTTACAACACTCGCAGTTGCATGTCGAGTTATAACAGTCGCAGTTGCGCGTCAAGTTAAAACAGTTAAAGTTGCGCGCCGGGATACAACACTTGCAGTTGCATATCAGGGTACAACATCTGCAGTTACATGTCATGTTACCAAACTTGCAGTTGCGCGTCACGTTGCAACACTTATAGTTGCGCGTTGGGGCATAACACTTGGAGTCGTATTAAATCAGTTTCTGTTGCGCGTCGGGTTACAACTCTTGAAGTTGCGTGTCGGGTTACAACACTTGCAGTTGCATGTCGAGTTATAACACTCGCAGTTGCGCGTCAAGTTAAAACAGTTGCAGTTGTGCGCCGGGATACAAAACTTGCAGTTGCATATCAGGGTACAGCATCTGCAGTTACATGTCAGGTTACCAAACTTGCAGTTGCGCGTCACGTTACAACACTTATAGTTGCGCGTTGGGGCATAACACTTGGAGTCGTATTAAATCAGTTTCTGTTGCGCGTCGGGTTACAACTCTTGAAGTTGCGTGTCGGGTTACAACACTTGCAGTTGCATGTCGAGTTATAACACTCGCAGTTGCGCGTCAAGTTAAAACACTTGCAGTTGCGCGCCGGGTTACAACACTTGCAGTTGCATATCAGGGTACAGCATCTGCAGTTACATGTCAGGTTACCAAACTTGCAGTTGCGCGTCACGTTACAACACTTATAGTTGCGCGTTGGGTCATAACACTTGGAGTTGTATTAAATCAGTTTCTGTTGCGCGTCGGGTTACAACTCTTGAAGTTGCGTGTCGAGTTACAACACTTGCAGTTGCATGTCGAGTTATAACACTCGCAGTTGCGCGTCAAGTTAAAACACTTGCAGTTGCGCGCCGGGTTACAACACTTGCAGTTGCATATCAGGGTACAGCATCTGCAGTTACATGTCATGTTTCCAAACTTGCAGTTGCGCGTCACGTTACAACAATTATAGTTGCGCGTTGGGCATAACACTTGGAGTCGTATTAAATCAGTTTCTGTTGCGCGTCGGGTTACAACTCTTGAAGTTGCGTGTCGGGTTACAACACTTGCAGTTGCCTGTCGAGTTATAACACTCGCAGTTGCGCGTCAACTTAAAACACTTGCAGTTGCGCGCCGGGTTACAACACTTGCAGTTGCATATCAGGGTACAACATCTGCAGTTACATGTCAGGTTACCAAACTTGCAGTTGCGCGTCACGTTGCAACACTTATAGTTGCGCGTTGGGGCATAACACTTGGAGTCGTATTAAATCAGTTTCTGTTGCGCGTCGGGTTACAACTCTTGAAGTTGCGTGTCGGGTTACAACACTTGCAGTTGCATGTCGAGTTATAACACTCGCAGTTGCGCGTCAAGTTAAAACAGTTGCAGTTGCGCGCCGGGATACAACACTTGCAGTTGCATATCAGGGTACAGCATCTGCAGTTACATGTCAGGTTACCAAACTTGCAGTTGCGCGTCACGTTACAACACTTATAGTTGCGCGTTGGGGCATAACACTTGGAGTCGTATTAAATCAGTTTCTGTTGCGCGTCGGGTTACAACTCTTGAAGTTGCGTGTCGGGTTACAACACTTGCAGTTGCCTGTCGAGTTACAACACTCGTAGTTGCGCGTCAAGTTAAAACACTTGCAGTTGCGCGCCGGGTTACAACATTTGCAGTTGCATATCAGGGTACAGCATCTGCAGTTACATGTCAGGTTACCAAACTTGCAGTTGCGCGTCACGTTGCAACAGTTATAGTTGCGCGTTGGGGCATAACACTTGGAGTCGTAATAAATCAGTTTATGTTGCGCGTCGGGTTACAACTCTTGAAGTTGCGTGTCGGGATACAACACTTGCAGTTGCATGTCGAGTTATAACACTCGTAGTTGCGCGTCAAGTTAAAACACCTGCAGTTGCGCGCCGGGTTACAACTCTTGCAGTTGCATATCAGGATACAGCATCTGCAGGTACATGTCAGGTTACCAAACTTGCAGTTGCGCGTCACGTTGCAACAGTTATAGTTGCGCGTTGGGGCATAACACTTGGAGTCGTAATAAATCAGTTTCTGTTGCGCGTCGGGTTACAACTCTTGAAGTTGCGTGTTGGGTTACAACACTTGCAGTTGCATGTCGAGTTATAACACTCGTAGTTGCGCGTCAAGTTAAAACACCTGCAGTTGCGCGCCGGGTTACAACTCTTGCAGTTGCATATCAGGATACAGCATCTGCAGTTACATGTCAGGTTACCAAACTTGCAGTTGCGCGTCACGTTGCAACAGTTATAGTTGCGCATTGGGGCATAACACTTGGAGTCGTATTAAATCAGTTTCTGTTGCGCGTCGGGTTACAACTCTTGAAGTTGCGTGTCGGGTTACAACACTTGCAGTTGCATGTCGAGTTATAACACTCGCAGTTGCGCGTCAAGTTAAAATACTTGCAGTTGCGCGCCGGGTTACAACACTTGCAGTTGCATATCAGGGTACAACATCTGCAGTTACATGTCAGGTTACCAAACTTGCAGTTGCGCGTCACGTTGCAACACTTATAGTTGCGCGTTGGGGCATAACACTTGGAGTCGTATTAAATCAGTTTCTGTTGCGCGTCGGGTTACAACTCTTGAAGTTGCGTGTCGGGTTACAACACTTGCAGTTGCATGTCGAGTTATAACACTCGCAGTTGCGCGTCAAGTTAAAACAGTTAAAGTTGCGCGCCGGGATACAACACTTGCAGTTGCATATCAGGGTACAACATCTGCAGTTACATGTCAGGTTACCAAACTTGCAGTTGCGCGTCACGTTGCAACAGTTATAGTTGCGCGTTGGGACATAACACTTGGAGTCGTATTAAATCAGTTTATGTTGCGCGTCGGGTTACAACTCTTGAAGTTGCGTATCGGGTTACAACACTTGAAGTTGCATGTCGAGTTATAACACTCGCAGTTGCGCGTCAAGTTAAAACAGTTGCAGTTGCGCGCCGGGATACAACACTTGCAGTTGCATATCAGGGTACAGCATCTGCAGTTACATGTCAGGTTACCAAACTTGCAGTTGCGCGTCACGTTACAACACTTATAGTTGCGCGTTGGGGCATAACACTTGGAGTCGTATTAAATCACTTTCTGTTGCGCGTCGGGTTACACCTCTTGAAGTTGCGTGTCGGGTTACAACACTTGCAGTTGCATGTCGAGTTATAACACTCGCAGTTGCGCGTCAAGTTAAAACACTTGCAGTTGCGCGCCGGGATACAACACTTGCAGTTGCATATCAGGGTACAGCATCTGCAGTTACATGTCAGGTTACCAAACTTGCAGTTGCGCGTCACGTTGCAACACTTATAGTTGCGCGTTGGGGCATAACACTTGGAGTCGTATTAAATCAGTTTCTGTTGCGCGTCGGGTTACAACTCTTGAAGTTGCGTGTCGGGTTACAACACTTGCAGTTGCATGTCGAGTTATAACACTCGCAGTTGCGCGTCAAGTTAAAACAGTTGCAGTTGTGCGCCGGGATACAACACTTGCAGTTGCATATCAGGGTACAGCATCTGCAGTTACATGTCAGGTTACCAAACTTGCAGTTGCGCGTCATGTTACAACACTTATAGTTGCGCGTTGGGGCATAACACTTGGAGTCGTATTAAATCAGTTTCTGTTGCGCGTCGGGTTACAACTCTTGAAGTTGCGTGTCGGGTTACAACACTTGCAGTTGCATGTCGAGTTATAACACTCGCAGTTGCGCGTCAAGTTAAAACACTTGCAGTTGCGCGCCGGGTTACAACACTTGCAGTTGCATATCAGGGTACAGCATCTGCAGTTACATGTCAGGTTACCAAACTTGCAGTTGCGCGTCACGTTACAACACTTATAGTTGCGCGTTGGGTCATAACACTTGGAGTTGTATTAAATCAGTTTCTGTTGCGCGTCGGGTTACAACTCTTGAAGTTGCGTGTCGAGTTACAACACTTGCAGTTGCATGTCGAGTTATAACACTCGCAGTTGCGCGTCAAGTTAAAACACTTGCAGTTGCGCGCCGGGTTACAACACTTGCAGTTGCATATCAGGGTACAGCATCTGCAGTTACATGTCATGTTTCCAAACTTGCAGTTGCGCGTCACGTTACAACAATTATAGTTGCGCGTTGGGCATAACACTTGGAGTCGTATTAAATCAGTTTCTGTTGCGCGTCGGGTTACAACTCTTGAAGTTGCGTGTCGGGTTACAACACTTGCAGTTGCCTGTCGAGTTATAACACTCGCAGTTGCGCGTCAACTTAAAACACTTGCAGTTGCGCGCCGGGTTACAACACTTGCAGTTGCATATCAGGGTACAACATCTGCAGTTACATGTCAGGTTACCAAACTTGCAGTTGCGCGTCACGTTGCAACACTTATAGTTGCGCGTTGGGGCATAACACTTGGAGTCGTATTAAATCAGTTTCTGTTGCGCGTCGGGTTACAACTCTTGAAGTTGCGTGTCGGGTTACAACACTTGCAGTTGCATGTCGAGTTATAACACTCGCAGTTGCGCGTCAAGTTAAAACAGTTGCAGTTGCGCGCCGGGATACAACACTTGCAGTTGCATATCAGGGTACAGCATCTGCAGTTACATGTCAGGTTACCAAACTTGCAGTTGCGCGTCACGTTACAACACTTATAGTTGCGCGTTGGGGCATAACACTTGGAGTCGTATTAAATCAGTTTCTGTTGCGCGTCGGGTTACAACTCTTGAAGTTGCGTGTCGGGTTACAACACTTGCAGTTGCCTGTCGAGTTACAACACTCGTAGTTGCGCGTCAAGTTAAAACACTTGCAGTTGCGCGCCGGGTTACAACATTTGCAGTTGCATATCAGGGTACAGCATCTGCAGTTACATGTCAGGTTACCAAACTTGCAGTTGCGCGTCACGTTGCAACAGTTATAGTTGCGCGTTGGGGCATAACACTTGGAGTCGTAATAAATCAGTTTATGTTGCGCGTCGGGTTACAACTCTTGAAGTTGCGTGTCGGGATACAACACTTGCAGTTGCATGTCGAGTTATAACACTCGTAGTTGCGCGTCAAGTTAAAACACCTGCAGTTGCGCGCCGGGTTACAACTCTTGCAGTTGCATATCAGGATACAGCATCTGCAGTTACATGTCAGGTTACCAAACTTGCAGTTGCGCGTCACGTTGCAACAGTTATAGTTGCGCGTTGGGGCATAACACTTGGAGTCGTAATAAATCAGTTTCTGTTGCGCGTCGGGTTACAACTCTTGAAGTTGCGTGTTGGGTTACAACACTTGCAGTTGCATGTCGAGTTATAACACTCGTAGTTGCGCGTCAAGTTAAAACACCTGCAGTTGCGCGCCGGGTTACAACTCTTGCAGTTGCATATCAGGATACAGCATCTGCAGTTACATGTCAGGTTACCAAACTTGCAGTTGCGCGTCACGTTGCAACAGTTATAGTTGCGCATTGGGGCATAACACTTGGAGTCGTATTAAATCAGTTTCTGTTGCGCGTCGGGTTACAACTCTTGAAGTTGCGTGTCGGGTTACAACACTTGCAGTTGCATGTCGAGTTATAACACTCGCAGTTGCGCGTCAAGTTAAAATACTTGCAGTTGCGCGCCGGGTTACAACACTTGCAGTTGCATATCAGGGTACAACATCTGCAGTTACATGTCAGGTTACCAAACTTGCAGTTGCGCGTCACGTTGCAACACTTATAGTTGCGCGTTGGGGCATAACACTTGGAGTCGTATTAAATCAGTTTCTGTTGCGCGTCGGGTTACAACTCTTGAAGTTGCGTGTCGGGTTACAACACTTGCAGTTGCATGTCGAGTTATAACACTCGCAGTTGCGCGTCAAGTTAAAACAGTTAAAGTTGCGCGCCGGGATACAACACTTGCAGTTGCATATCAGGGTACAACATCTGCAGTTACATGTCAGGTTACCAAACTTGCAGTTGCGCGTCACGTTGCAACAGTTATAGTTGCGCGTTGGGACATAACACTTGGAGTCGTATTAAATCAGTTTATGTTGCGCGTCGGGTTACAACTCTTGAAGTTGCGTATCGGGTTACAACACTTGAAGTTGCATGTCGAGTTATAACACTCGCAGTTGCGCGTCAAGTTAAAACAGTTGCAGTTGCGCGCCGGGATACAACACTTGCAGTTGCATATCAGGGTACAGCATCTGCAGTTACATGTCAGGTTACCAAACTTGCAGTTGCGCGTCACGTTACAACACTTATAGTTGCGCGTTGGGGCATAACACTTGGAGTCGTATTAAATCACTTTCTGTTGCGCGTCGGGTTACACCTCTTGAAGTTGCGTGTCGGGTTACAACACTTGCAGTTGCATGTCGAGTTATAACACTCGCAGTTGCGCGTCAAGTTAAAACACTTGCAGTTGCGCGCCGGGATACAACACTTGCAGTTGCATATCAGGGTACAGCATCTGCAGTTACATGTCAGGTTACCAAACTTGCAGTTGCGCGTCACGTTGCAACACTTATAGTTGCGCGTTGGGGCATAACACTTGGAGTCGTATTAAATCAGTTTCTGTTGCGCGTCGGGTTACAACTCTTGAAGTTGCGTGTCGGGTTACAACACTTGCAGTTGCATGTCGAGTTATAACACTCGCAGTTGCGCGTCAAGTTAAAACAGTTGCAGTTGTGCGCCGGGATACAACACTTGCAGTTGCATATCAGGGTACAGCATCTGCAGTTACATGTCAGGTTACCAAACTTGCAGTTGCGCGTCACGTTACAACACTTATAGTTGCGCGTTGGGGCATAACACTTGGAGTCGTATTAAATCAGTTTCTGTTGCGCGTCGGGTTACAACTCTTGAAGTTGCGTGTCGGGTTACAACACTTGCAGTTGCATGTCGAGTTATAACACTCGCAGTTGCGCGTCAAGTTAAAACACTTGCAGTTGCGCGCCGGGATACAACACTTGCAGTTGCATATCAGGGTACAGCATCTGCAGTTACATGTCAGGTTACCAAACTTGCAGTTGCGCGTCACGTTGCAACACTTATAGTTGCGCGTTGGGGCATAACACTTGGAGTCGTATTAAATCAGTTTCTGTTGCGCGTCGGGTTACAACTCTTGAAGTTGCGTGTCGGGTTACAACACTTGCAGTTGCATGTCGAGTTATAACACTCGCAGTTGCGCGTCAAGTTAAAACAGTTGCAGTTGTGCGCCGGGATACAACACTTGCAGTTGCATATCAGGGTACAGCATCTGCAGTTACATGTCAGGTTACCAAACTTGCAGTTGCGCGTCATGTTACAACACTTATAGTTGCGCGTTGGGGCATAACACTTGGAGTCGTATTAAATCAGTTTCTGTTGCGCGTCGGGTTACAACTCTTGAAGTTGCGTGTCGGGTTACAACACTTGCAGTTGCATGTCGAGTTATAACACTCGCAGTTGCGCGTCAAGTTAAAACACTTGCAGTTGCGCGCCGGGTTACAACACTTGCAGTTGCATATCAGGGTACAGCATCTGCAGTTACATGTCAGGTTACCAAACTTGCAGTTGCGCGTCACGTTACAACACTTATAGTTGCGCGTTGGGTCATAACACTTGGAGTTGTATTAAATCAGTTTCTGTTGCGCGTCGGGTTACAACTCTTGAAGTTGCGTGTCGAGTTACAACACTTGCAGTTGCATGTCGAGTTATAACACTCGCAGTTGCGCGTCAAGTTAAAACACTTGCAGTTGCGCGCCGGGTTACAACACTTGCAGTTGCATATCAGGGTACAGCATCTGCAGTTACATGTCATGTTTCCAAACTTGCAGTTGCGCGTCACGTTACAACAATTATAGTTGCGCGTTGGGCATAACACTTGGAGTCGTATTAAATCAGTTTCTGTTGCGCGTCGGGTTACAACTCTTGAAGTTGCGTGTCGGGTTACAACACTTGCAGTTGCCTGTCGAGTTATAACACTCGCAGTTGCGCGTCAACTTAAAACACTTGCAGTTGCGCGCCGGGTTACAACACTTGCAGTTGCATATCAGGGTACAACATCTGCAGTTACATGTCAGGTTACCAAACTTGCAGTTGCGCGTCACGTTGCAACACTTATAGTTGCGCGTTGGGGCATAACACTTGGAGTCGTATTAAATCAGTTTCTGTTGCGCGTCGGGTTACAACTCTTGAAGTTGCGTGTCGGGTTACAACACTTGCAGTTGCATGTCGAGTTATAACACTCGCAGTTGCGCGTCAAGTTAAAACAGTTGCAGTTGCGCGCCGGGATACAACACTTGCAGTTGCATATCAGGGTACAGCATCTGCAGTTACATGTCAGGTTACCAAACTTGCAGTTGCGCGTCACGTTACAACACTTATAGTTGCGCGTTGGGGCATAACACTTGGAGTCGTATTAAATCAGTTTCTGTTGCGCGTCGGGTTACAACTCTTGAAGTTGCGTGTCGGGTTACAACACTTGCAGTTGCCTGTCGAGTTACAACACTCGTAGTTGCGCGTCAAGTTAAAACACTTGCAGTTGCGCGCCGGGTTACAACATTTGCAGTTGCATATCAGGGTACAGCATCTGCAGTTACATGTCAGGTTACCAAACTTGCAGTTGCGCGTCACGTTGCAACAGTTATAGTTGCGCGTTGGGGCATAACACTTGGAGTCGTAATAAATCAGTTTATGTTGCGCGTCGGGTTACAACTCTTGAAGTTGCGTGTCGGGATACAACACTTGCAGTTGCATGTCGAGTTATAACACTCGTAGTTGCGCGTCAAGTTAAAACACCTGCAGTTGCGCGCCGGGTTACAACTCTTGCAGTTGCATATCAGGATACAGCATCTGCAGTTACATGTCAGGTTACCAAACTTGCAGTTGCGCGTCACGTTGCAACAGTTATAGTTGCGCGTTGGGGCATAACACTTGGAGTCGTAATAAATCAGTTTCTGTTGCGCGTCGGGTTACAACTCTTGAAGTTGCGTGTTGGGTTACAACACTTGCAGTTGCATGTCGAGTTATAACACTCGTAGTTGCGCGTCAAGTTAAAACACCTGCAGTTGCGCGCCGGGTTACAACTCTTGCAGTTGCATATCAGGATACAGCATCTGCAGTTACATGTCAGGTTACCAAACTTGCAGTTGCGCGTCACGTTGCAACAGTTATAGTTGCGCATTGGGGCATAACACTTGGAGTCGTATTAAATCAGTTTCTGTTGCGCGTCGGGTTACAACTCTTGAAGTTGCGTGTCGGGTTACAACACTTGCAGTTGCATGTCGAGTTATAACACTCGCAGTTGCGCGTCAAGTTAAAATACTTGCAGTTGCGCGCCGGGTTACAACACTTGCAGTTGCATATCAGGGTACAACATCTGCAGTTACATGTCAGGTTACCAAACTTGCAGTTGCGCGTCACGTTGCAACACTTATAGTTGCGCGTTGGGGCATAACACTTGGAGTCGTATTAAATCAGTTTCTGTTGCGCGTCGGGTTACAACTCTTGAAGTTGCGTGTCGGGTTACAACACTTGCAGTTGCATGTCGAGTTATAACACTCGCAGTTGCGCGTCAAGTTAAAACAGTTAAAGTTGCGCGCCGGGATACAACACTTGCAGTTGCATATCAGGGTACAACATCTGCAGTTACATGTCAGGTTACCAAACTTGCAGTTGCGCGTCACGTTGCAACAGTTATAGTTGCGCGTTGGGACATAACACTTGGAGTCGTATTAAATCAGTTTATGTTGCGCGTCGGGTTACAACTCTTGAAGTTGCGTATCGGGTTACAACACTTGAAGTTGCATGTCGAGTTATAACACTCGCAGTTGCGCGTCAAGTTAAAACAGTTGCAGTTGCGCGCCGGGATACAACACTTGCAGTTGCATATCAGGGTACAGCATCTGCAGTTACATGTCAGGTTACCAAACTTGCAGTTGCGCGTCACGTTACAACACTTATAGTTGCGCGTTGGGGCATAACACTTGGAGTCGTATTAAATCACTTTCTGTTGCGCGTCGGGTTACACCTCTTGAAGTTGCGTGTCGGGTTACAACACTTGCAGTTGCATGTCGAGTTATAACACTCGCAGTTGCGCGTCAAGTTAAAACACTTGCAGTTGCGCGCCGGGATACAACACTTGCAGTTGCATATCAGGGTACAGCATCTGCAGTTACATGTCAGGTTACCAAACTTGCAGTTGCGCGTCACGTTGCAACACTTATAGTTGCGCGTTGGGGCATAACACTTGGAGTCGTATTAAATCAGTTTCTGTTGCGCGTCGGGTTACAACTCTTGAAGTTGCGTGTCGGGTTACAACACTTGCAGTTGCATGTCGAGTTATAACACTCGCAGTTGCGCGTCAAGTTAAAACAGTTGCAGTTGTGCGCCGGGATACAACACTTGCAGTTGCATATCAGGGTACAGCATCTGCAGTTACATGTCAGGTTACCAAACTTGCAGTTGCGCGTCACGTTACAACACTTATAGTTGCGCGTTGGGGCATAACACTTGGAGTCGTATTAAATCAGTTTCTGTTGCGCGTCGGGTTACAACTCTTGAAGTTGCGTGTCGGGTTACAACACTTGCAGTTGCATGTCGAGTTATAACACTCGCAGTTGCGCGTCAAGTTAAAACACTTGCAGTTGCGCGCCGGGTTACAACACTTGCAGTTGCATATCAGGGTACAGCATCTGCAGTTACATGTCAGGTTACCAAACTTGCAGTTGCGCGTCACGTTACAACACTTATAGTTGCGCGTTGGGTCATAACACTTGGAGTTGTATTAAATCAGTTTCTGTTGCGCGTCGGGTTACAACTCTTGAAGTTGCGTGTCGAGTTACAACACTTGCAGTTGCATGTCGAGTTATAACACTCGCAGTTGCGCGTCAAGTTAAAACACTTGCAGTTGCGCGCCGGGTTACAACACTTGCAGTTGCATATCAGGGTACAGCATCTGCAGTTACATGTCATGTTTCCAAACTTGCAGTTGCGCGTCACGTTACAACAATTATAGTTGCGCGTTGGGCATAACACTTGGAGTCGTATTAAATCAGTTTCTGTTGCGCGTCGGGTTACAACTCTTGAAGTTGCGTGTCGGGTTACAACACTTGCAGTTGCCTGTCGAGTTATAACACTCGCAGTTGCGCGTCAACTTAAAACACTTGCAGTTGCGCGCCGGGTTACAACACTTGCAGTTGCATATCAGGGTACAACATCTGCAGTTACATGTCAGGTTACCAAACTTGCAGTTGCGCGTCACGTTGCAACACTTATAGTTGCGCGTTGGGGCATAACACTTGGAGTCGTATTAAATCAGTTTCTGTTGCGCGTCGGGTTACAACTCTTGAAGTTGCGTGTCGGGTTACAACACTTGCAGTTGCATGTCGAGTTATAACACTCGCAGTTGCGCGTCAAGTTAAAACAGTTGCAGTTGCGCGCCGGGATACAACACTTGCAGTTGCATATCAGGGTACAGCATCTGCAGTTACATGTCAGGTTACCAAACTTGCAGTTGCGCGTCACGTTACAACACTTATAGTTGCGCGTTGGGGCATAACACTTGGAGTCGTATTAAATCAGTTTCTGTTGCGCGTCGGGTTACAACTCTTGAAGTTGCGTGTCGGGTTACAACACTTGCAGTTGCCTGTCGAGTTACAACACTCGTAGTTGCGCGTCAAGTTAAAACACTTGCAGTTGCGCGCCGGGTTACAACATTTGCAGTTGCATATCAGGGTACAGCATCTGCAGTTACATGTCAGGTTACCAAACTTGCAGTTGCGCGTCACGTTGCAACAGTTATAGTTGCGCGTTGGGGCATAACACTTGGAGTCGTAATAAATCAGTTTATGTTGCGCGTCGGGTTACAACTCTTGAAGTTGCGTGTCGGGATACAATACTTGCAGTTGCATGTCGAGTTATAACACTCGTAGTTGCGCGTCAAGTTAAAACACCTGCAGTTGCGCGCCGGGTTACAACTCTTGCAGTTGCATATCAGGATACAGCATCTGCAGTTACATGTCAGGTTACCAAACTTGCAGTTGCGCGTCACGTTGCAACAGTTATAGTTGCGCGTTGGGGCATAACACTTGGAGTCGTAATAAATCAGTTTCTGTTGCGCGTCGGGTTACAACTCTTGAAGTTGCGTGTTGGGTTACAACACTTGCAGTTGCATGTCGAGTTATAACACTCGTAGTTGCGCGTCAAGTTAAAACACCTGCAGTTGCGCGCCGGGTTACAACTCTTGCAGTTGCATATCAGGATACAGCATCTGCAGTTACATGTCAGGTTACCAAACTTGCAGTTGCGCGTCACGTTGCAACAGTTATAGTTGCGCGTTGGGGCATAACACTTGGAGTCGTATTAAATCAGTTTCTGTTGCGCGTCGGGTTACAACTCTTGAAGTTGCGTGTCGGGTTACAACACTTGCAGTTGCATGTCGAGTTATAACACTCGCAGTTGCGCGTCAAGTTAAAATACTTGCAGTTGCGCGCCGGGTTACAACACTTGCAGTTGCATATCAGGGTACAACATCTGCAGTTACATGTCAGGTTACCAAACTTGCAGTTGCGCGTCACGTTGCAACAGTTATAGTTGCGCGTTGGGACATAACACTTGGAGTCGTATTAAATCAGTTTATGTTGCGCGTCGGGTTACAACTCTTGAAGTTGCGTGTCGGGTTACAACACTTGAAGTTGCATGTCGAGTTATAACACTCGCAGTTGCGCGTCAAGTTAAAACAGTTGCAGTTGCGCGCCGGGATACAACACTTGCAGTTGCATATCAGGGTACAGCATCTGCAGTTACATGTCAGGTTACCAAACTTGCAGTTGCGCGTCACGTTACAACACTTATAGTTGCGCGTTGGGGCATAACACTTGGAGTCGTATTAAATCACTTTCTGTTGCGCGTCGGGTTACACCTCTTGAAGTTGCGTGTCGGGTTACAACACTTGCAGTTGCATGTCGAGTTATAACACTCGCAGTTGCGCGTCAAGTTAAAACACTTGCAGTTGCGCGCCGGGTTACAACACTTGCAGTTGCATATCAGGGTACAGCATCTGCAGTTACATGTCAGGTTACCAAACTTGCAGTTGCGCGTCACGTTACAACACTTATAGTTGCGCGTTGGGTCATAACACTTGGAGTTGTATTAAATCAGTTTCTGTTGCGCGTCGGGTTACAACTCTTGAAGTTGCGTGTCGAGTTACAACACTTGCAGTTGCATGTCGAGTTATAACACTCGCAGTTGCGCGTCAAGTTAAAACACTTGCAGTTGCGCGCCGGGTTACAACACTTGCAGTTGCATATCAGGGTACAGCATCTGCAGTTACATGTCATGTTTCCAAACTTGCAGTTGCGCGTCACGTTACAACAATTATAGTTGCGCGTTGGGCATAACACTTGGAGTCGTATTAAATCAGTTTCTGTTGCGCGTCGGGTTACAACTCTTGAAGTTGCGTGTCGGGTTACAACACTTGCAGTTGCCTGTCGAGTTATAACACTCGCAGTTGCGCGTCAACTTAAAACACCTGCAGTTGCGCGCCGGGTTACAACACTTGCAGTTGCATATCAGGGTACAACATCTGCAGTTACATGTCAGGTTACCAAACTTGCAGTTGCGCGTCACGTTGCAACACTTATAGTTGCGCGTTGGGGCATAACACTTGGAGTCGTATTAAATCAGTTTCTGTTGCGCGTCGGGTTACAACTCTTGAAGTTGCGTGTCGGGTTACAACACTTGCAGTTGCATGTCGAGTTATAACACTCGCAGTTGCGCGTCAAGTTAAAACAGTTGCAGTTGCGCGCCGGGATACAACACTTGCAGTTGCATATCAGGGTACAGCATCTGCAGTTACATGTCAGGTTACCAAACTTGCAGTTGCGCGTCACGTTACAACACTTATAGTTGCGCGTTGGGGCATAACACTTGGAGTCGTATTAAATCAGTTTCTGTTGCGCGTCGGGTTACAACTCTTGAAGTTGCGTGTCGGGTTACAACACTTGCAGTTGCCTGTCGAGTTACAACACTCGCAGTTGCGCGTCAAGTTAAAACACCTGCAGTTGCGCGCCGGGTTACAACACTTGCAGTTGCATATCAGGGTACAGCATCTGCAGTTACATGTCAGGTTACCAAACTTGCAGTTGCGCGTCACGTTACAACACTTATAGTTGCGCGTTGGGGCATAACACTTGGAGTCGTATTAAATCAGTTTCTGTTGCGCGTCGGGTTACAACTCTTGAAGTTGCGTGTCGAGTTACAACACTTGCAGTTGCATGTCGAGTTATAACACTCGCAGTTGCGCGTCAAGTTAAAACACTTGCAGTTGCGCGCCGGGTTACAACACTTGCAGTTGCATATCAGGGTACAGCATCTGCAGTTACATGTCAGGTTACCAAACTTGCAGTTGCGCGTCACGTTACAACAATTATAGTTGCGCGTTGGGCATAACACTTGGAGTCGTATTAAATCAGTTTCTGTTGCGCGTCGGGTTACAACTCTTGAAGTTGCGTGTCGGGTTACAACACTTGCAGTTGCCTGTCGAGTTATAACACTCGCAGTTGCGCGTCAACTTAAAACACTTGCAGTTGCGCGCCGGGTTACAACACTTGCAGTTGCATATCAGGGTACAACATCTGCAGTTACATGTCAGGTTACCAAACTTGCAGTTGCGCGTCACGTTGCAACACTTATAGTTGCGCGTTGGGGCATAACACTTGGAGTCGTATTAAATCAGTTTCTGTTGCGCGTCGGGTTACAACTCTTGAAGTTGCGTGTCGGGTTACAACACTTGCAGTTGCATGTCGAGTTATAACACTCGCAGTTGCGCGTCAAGTTAAAACAGTTGCAGTTGCGCGCCGGGATACAACACTTGCAGTTGCATATCAGGGTACAACATCTGCAGTTACATGTCAGGTTACCAAACTTGCAGTTGCGCGTCACGTTACAACACTTATAGTTGCGCGTTGGGGCATAACACTTGGAGTCGTATTAAATCAGTTTCTGTTGCGCGTCGGGTTACAACTCTTGAAGTTGCGTGTCGGGTTACAACACTTGCAGTTGCCTGTCGAGTTACAACACTCGTAGTTGCGCGTCAAGTTAAAACACTTGCAGTTGCGCGCCGGGTTACAACACTTGCAGTTGCATATCAGGGTACAGCATCTGCAGTTACATGTCAGGTTACCAAACTTGCAGTTGCGCGTCACGTTGCAACAGTTATAGTTGCGCGTTGGGGCATAACACTTGGAGTCGTATTAAATCAGTTTCTGTTGCGCGTCGGGTTACAAATCTTGAAGTTGCGTGTCGGGTTACAACACTTGCAGTTGCATGTCGAGTTATAACACTCGTAGTTGCGCGTCAAGTTAAAACAGTTGCAGTTGCGCGCCGGGTTACAACTCTTGCAGTTGCATATCAGGATACAGCATCTGCAGTTACATGTCAGGTTACCAAACTTGCAGTTGCGCGTCACGTTGCAACAGTTATAGTTGCGCGTTGGGGCATAACACTTGGAGTCGTATTAAATCAGTTTCTGTTGCGCGTCGGGTTACAACTCTTGAAGTTGCGTGTCGGGTTACAACACTTGCAGTTGCCTGTCGAGTTACAACACTCGTAGTTGCGCGTCAAGTTAAAACACTTGCAGTTGCGCGCCGGGTTACAACACTTGCAGTTGCATATCAGGGTACAGCATCTGCAGTTACATGTCAGGTTACCAAACTTGCAGTTGCGCGTCACGTTGCAACAGTTATAGTTGCGCGTTGGGGCATAACACTTGGAGTCGTAATAAATCAGTTTATGTTGCGCGTCGGGTTACAAATCTTGAAGTTGCGTGTCGGGTTACAACACTTGCAGTTGCATGTCGAGTTATAACACTCGTAGTTGCGCGTCAAGTTAAAACACCTGCAGTTGCGCGCCGGGTTACAACTCTTGCAGTTGCATATCAGGATACAGCATCTGCAGTTACATGTCAGGTTACCAAACTTGCAGTTGCGCGTCACGTTGCAACAGTTATAGTTGCGCGTTGGGGCATAACACTTGGAGTCGTATTAAATCAGTTTCTGTTGCGCGTCGGGTTACAACTCTTGAAGTTGCGTGTCGGGTTACAACACTTGCAGTTGCATGTCGAGTTATAACACTCGCAGTTGCGCGTCAAGTTAAAACACTTGCAGTTGCGCGCCGGGTTACAACACTTGCAGTTGCATATCAGGGTACAACATCTGCAGTTACATGTCAGGTTACCAAACTTGCAGTTGCGCGTCACGTTGCAACACTTATAGTTGCGCGTTGGGGCATAACACTTGGAGTCGTATTAAATCAGTTTCTGTTGCGCGTCGGGTTACAACTCTTGAAGTTGCGTGTCGGGTTACAACACTTGCAGTTGCATGTCGAGTTATAACACTCGCAGTTGCGCGTCAAGTTAAAACAGTTAAAGTTGCGCGCCGGGATACAACACTTGCAGTTGCATATCAGGGTACAACATCTGCAGTTACATGTCAGGTTACCAAACTTGCAGTTGCGCGTCACGTTGCAACAGTTATAGTTGCGCGTTGGGACATAACACTTGGAGTCGTATTAAATCAGTTTATGTTGCGCGTCGGGTTACAACTCTTGAAGTTGCGTGTCGGGTTACAACACTTGAAGTTGCATGTCGAGTTATAACACTCGCAGTTGCGCGTCAAGTTAAAACAGTTGCAGTTGCGCGCCGGGATACAACACTTGCAGTTGCATATCAGGGTACAACATCTGCAGTTACATGTTAGGTTACAAAACTTGCAGTTGCGCGTCACGTTACAACACTTATAGTTGCGCGTTGGGGCATAACACTTGGAGTCGTATTAAATCAGTTTCTGTTGCGCGTCGGGTTACACCTCTTGAAGTTGCGTGTCGGGTTACAACACTTGCAGTTGCATGTCGAGTTATAACACTCGCAGTTGCGCGTCAAGTTAAAACACTTGCAGTTGCGCGCCGGGATACAACACTTGCAGTTGCATATCAGGGTACAGCATCTGCAGTTACATGTCAGGTTACCAAACTTGCAGTTGCGCGTCACGTTGCAACACTTATAGTTGCGCGTTGGGGCATAACACTTGGAGTCGTATTAAATCAGTTTCTGTTGCGCGTCGGGTTACAACTCTTGAAGTTGCGTGTCGGGTTACAACACTTGCAGTTGCATGTCGAGTTATAACACTCGTAGTTGCGCGTCAAGTTAAAACACCTGCAGTTGCGCGCCGGGTTACAACTCTTGCAGTTGCATATCAGGGTACAGCATCTGCAGTTACATGTCAGGTTACCAAACTTGCAGTTGCGCGTCACGTTGCAACAGTTATAGTTGCGCGTTGGGGCATAACACTTGGAGTCGTATTAAATCAGTTTCTGTTGCGCGTCGGGTTACAACTCTTGAAGTTGCGTGTCGGGTTACAACACTTGCAGTTGCATGTCGAGTTATAACACTCGCAGTTGCGCGTCAAGTTAAAACACTTGCAGTTGCGCGCCGGGTTACAACACTTGCAGTTGCATATCAGGGTACAACATCTGCATTTACATGTCAGGTTACCAAACTTGCAGTTGCGCGTCACGCTGCAACACTTATAGTTGCGCGTTGGGGCATAACACTTGGAGTCGTATTAAATCAGTTTCTGTTGCGCGTCGGGTTACAACTCTTGAAGTTGCGCGTCGGGTTACAACACTTGCAGTTGCATGTCGAGTTATAACACTCGCAGTTGCGCGTCAAGTTAAAACAGTTAAAGTTGCGCGCCGGGATACAACACTTGCAGTTGCATATCAGGGTACAACATCTGCAGTTACATGTCAGGTTACCAAACTTGCAGTTGCGCGTCACGTTGCAACAGTTATAGTTGCGCGTTGGGACATAACACTTGGAGTTGTATTAAATCAGTTTATGTTGCGCGTCGGGTTACAACTCTTGAAGTTGCGTGTCGGGTTACAACACTTGAAGTTGCATGTCGAGTTATAACACTCGCAGTTGCGCGTCAAGTTAAAACAGTTGCAGTTGCGCGCCGGGATACAACACTTGCAGTTGCATATCAGGGTACAGCATCTGCAGTTACATGTCAGGTTACCAAACTTGCAGTTGCGCGTCACGTTACAACACTTATAGTTGCGCGTTGGGGCATAACACTTGGAGTCGTATTAAATCAGTTTCTGTTGCGCGTCGGGTTACAACTCTTGAAGTTGCGTGTCGGGTTACAAGACTTGCAGTTGCATGTCGAGTTATAACACTCGCAGTTGCGCGTCAAGTTAAAACACTTGCAGTTGCGCGCCGGGATAGAACACTTGCAGTTGCATATCAGGGTACAGCATCTGCAGTTACATGTTAGGTTACCAAACTTGCAGTTGCGCGTCACGTTGCAACACTTATAGTTGCGCGTTGGGGCATAACACTTGGAGTCGTATTAAATCAGTTTCTGTTGCGCGTCGGGTTACAACTCTTGAAGTTGCGTGTCGGGTTACAAAACTTGCAGTTGCATGTCGAGTTATAACACTCGTAGTTGCGCGTCAAGTTAAAACACCTGCAGTTGCGCGCCGGGTTACAACTCTTGCAGTTGCATATCAGGGTACAGCATCTGCAGTTACATGTCAGGTTACCAAACTTGCAGTTGCGCGTCACGTTGCAACAGTTATAGTTGCGCGTTGGGGCATAACACTTGGAGTCGTATTAAATCAGTTTCTGTTGCGCGTCGGGTTACAACTCTTGAAGTTGCGTGTCGGGTTACAACACTTGCAGTTGCATGTCGAGTTATAACACTCGCAGTTGCGCGTCAAGTTAAAACACTTGTAGTTGCGCGCCGGGTTACAACACTTGCAGTTGCATATCAGGGTACAACATCTGCAGTTACATGTCAGGTTACCAAACTTGCAGTTGCGCGTCACGTTGCAACACTTATAGTTGCGCGTTGGGGCATAACACTTGGAGTCGTATTAAATCAGTTTCTGTTGCGCGTCGGGTTACAACTCTTGAAGTTGCGTGTCGGGTTACAACACTTGCAGTTGCATGTCGAGTTATAACACTCGCAGTTGCGCGTCAAGTTAAAACAGTTAAAGTTGCGCGCCGGGATACAACACTTGCAGTTGCATATCAGGGTACAACATCTGCAGTTACATGTCAGGTTACCAAACTTGCAGTTGCGCGTCACGTTGCAACAGTTATAGTTGCGCGTTGGGACATAACACTTGGAGTCGTATTAAATCAGTTTATGTTGCGCGTCGGGTTACAACTCTTGAAGTTGCGTGTCGGGTTACAACACTTGAAGTTGCATGTCGAGTTATAACACTCGCAGTTGCGCGTCAAGTTAAAACAGTTGCAGTTGCGCGCCGGGATACAACACTTGCAGTTGCATATCAGGGTACAGCATCTGCAGTTACATGTCAGGTTACCAAACTTGCAGTTGCGCGTCACGTTACAACACTTATAGTTGCGCGTTGGGGCATAACACTTGGAGTCGTATTAAATCAGTTTCTGTTGCGCGTCGGGTTACAACTCTTGAAGTTGCGTGTCGGGTTACAACACTTGCAGTTGCATGTCGAGTTATAACACTCGCAGTTGCGCGTCAAGTTAAAACACTTGCAGTTGCGCGCCGGGTTACAACACTTGCAGTTGCATATCAGGGTACAACATCTGCAGTTACATGTCAGGTTACCAAACTTGCAGTTGCGCGTCACGTTACAACAATTATAGTTGCGCGTTGGGCATAACACTTGGAGTCGTATTAAATCAGTTTCTGTTGCGCGTCGGGTTACAACTCTTGAAGTTGCGTGTCGGGTTACAACACTTGTAGTTGCCTGTCGAGTTATAACACTCGCAGTTGCGCGTCAAGTTAAAACACTTGCAGTTGCGCGCCGGGTTACAACACTTGCAGTTGCATATCAGGGTACAGCATCTGCAGTTACATGTCAGGTTACCAAACTTGCAGTTGCGCGTCACGTTACAACAATTATAGTTGCGCGTTGCGCATAACACTTGGAGTCGTATTAAATCAGTTTCTGTTGCGCGTCGGGTTACAACTCTTAAAGTTGCGTGTCGGGTTACAACACTTGCAGTTGCATGTCGAGTTATAACACTCGCAGTTGCGCGTCAAGTTAAAACACTTGCAGTTGCGCGCCGGGTTACAACACTTGCAGTTGCATATCAGGGTACAACATCTGCAGTTACATGTCAGGTTACCAAACTTGCAGTTGCGCGTCACGTTGCAACACTTATAGTTGCGCGTTGGGCATAACACTTGGAGTCGTATTAAATCAGTTTCTGTTGCGCGTCGGGTTACAACCTTTGAAGTTGCGTGTCGGGTTACAACACTTGCAGTTGCATGTCGAGTTATAACACTCGCAGTTGCGCGTCAAGTTAAAACAGTTAAAGTTGCGCGCCGGGATACAACACTTGCAGTTGCATATCAGGGTACAGCATCTGCAGTTACATGTCAGGTTACCAAACATGCAGTTGCGCGTCACGTTTCAACACTTATAGTTGCGCATTGGGGCATAACACTTGGAGTCGTATTAAATCAGTTTATGTTGCGCGTCGGGTTACAACTCTTGAAGTTGCGTGTCGGGTTACAACACTTGAAGTTGCATGTCGAGTTATAACACTCGCAGTTGCGCGTCAAGTTAAAACAGTTGCAGTTGTGCGCCGGGATACAACACTTGCAGTTGCATATCAGGGTACAGCATCTGCAGTTACATGTCAGGTTACCAAACTTGCAGTTGCGCGTCACGTTACAACACTTATAGTTGCGCGTTGGGGCATAACACTTGGAGTCGTATTAAATCAGTTTCTGTTGCGCGTCGGGTTACAACTCTTGAAGTTGCGTGTCGGGTTACAACACTTGCAGTTGCATGTCGAGTTATAACACTCGCAGTTGCGCGTCAAGTTAAAACACTTGCAGTTGCGCGCCGGGATAGAACACTTGCAGTTGCATATCAGGGTACAGCATCTGCAGTTACATGTCAGGTTACCAAACTTGCAGTTGCGCGTCACGTTGCAACACTTATAGTTGCGCGTTGGGGCATAACACTTGGAGTCGTATTAAATCAGTTTCTGTTGCGCGTCGGGTTACAACTCTTGAAGTTGCGTGTCGGGTTACAAAACTTGCAGTTGCATGTCGAGTTATAACACTCGTAGTTGCGCGTCAAGTTAAAACACCTGCAGTTGCGCGCCGGGTTACAACTCTTGCAGTTGCATATCAGGGTACAGCATCTGCAGTTACATGTCAGGTTACCAAACTTGCAGTTGCGCGTCACGTTGCAACAGTTATAGTTGCGCGTTGGGGCATAACACTTGGAGTCGTATTAAATCAGTTTCTGTTGCGCGTCGGGTTACAACTCTTGAAGTTGCGTGTCGGGTTACAACACTTGCAGTTGCATGTCGAGTTATAACACTCGCAGTTGCACGTCAAGTTAAAACACTTGCAGTTGCGCGCCGGGTTACAACACTTGCAGTTGCATATCAGGGTACAACATCTGCAGTTACATGTCAGGTTACCAAACTTGCAGTTGCGCGTCACGTTGCAACACTTATAGTTGCGCGTTGGGGCATAACACTTGGAGTCGTATTAAATCAGTTTCTGTTGCGCGTCGGGTTACAACTCTTGAAGTTGCGTGTCGGGTTACAACACTTGCAGTTGCATGTCGAGTTATAACACTCGCAGTTGCGCGTCAAGTTAAAACAGTTAAAGTTGCGCGCCGGGATACAACACTTGCAGTTGCATATCAGGGTACAACATCTGCAGTTACATGTCAGGTTACCAAACTTGCAGTTGCGCGTCACGTTGCAACAGTTATAGTTGTGCGTTGGGACATAACACTTGGAGTCGTATTAAATCAGTTTATGTTGCGCGTCGGGTTACAACTCTTGAAGTTGCGTGTCGGGTTACAACACTTGAAGTTGCATGTCGAGTTATAACACTCGCAGTTGCGCGTCAAGTTAAAACAGTTGCAGTTGCGCGCCGGGATACAACACTTGCAGTTGCATATCAGGGTACAGCATCTGCAGTTACATGTCAGGTTACCAAACTTGCAGTTGCGCGTCACGTTACAACACTTATAGTTGCGCGTTGGGGCATAACACTTGGAGTCGTATTAAATCAGTTTCTGTTGCGCGTCGGGTTACAACTCTTGAAGTTGCGTGTCGGGTTACAACACTTGCAGTTGCATGTCGAGTTATAACACTCGCAGTTGCGCGTCAAGTTAAAACACTTGCAGTTGCGCGCCGGGTTACAACACTTGCAGTTGCATATCAGGGTACAACATCTGCAGTTACATGTCAGGTTACCAAACTTGCAGTTACGCGTCACGTTACAACAATTATAGTTGCGCGTTGGGCATAACACTTGGAGTCGTATTAAATCAGTTTCTGTTGCGCGTCGGGTTACAACTCTTGAAGTTGCGTGTCGGGTTACAACACTTGCAGTTGCCTGTCGAGTTATAACACTCGCAGTTGCGCGTCAAGTTAAAACACTTGCAGTTGCGCGCCGGGTTACAACACTTGCAGTTGCATATCAGGGTACAGCATCTGCAGTTACATGTCAGGTTACCAAACTTGCAGTTGCGCGTCACGTTACAACAATTATAGTTGCGCGTTGCGCATAACACTTGGAGTCGTATTAAATCAGTTTCTGTTGCGCGTCGGGTTACAACTCTTAAAGTTGCGTGTCGGGTTACAACACTTGCAGTTGCATGTCGAGTTATAACACTCGCAGTTGCGCGTCAAGTTAAAACACTTGCAGTTGCGCGCCGGGTTACAACACTTGCAGTTGCATATCAGGGTACAACATCTGCAGTTACATGTCAGGTTACCAAACTTGCAGTTGCGCGTCACGTTGCAACACTTATAGTTGCGCGTTGGGCATAACACTTGGAGTCGTATTAAATCAGTTTCTGTTGCGCGTCGGGTTACAACTCTTGAAGTTGCGTGTCAGGTTACAACACTTGCAGTTGCATGTCGAGTTATAACACTCGCAGTTGCGCGTCAAGTTAAAACAGTTAAAGTTGCGCGCCTGGATACAACACTTGCAGTTGCATATCAGGGTACAGCATCTGAAGTTACATGTCAGGTTACCAAACTTGCAGTTGCGCGTCACGTTTCAACACTTATAGTTGCGCATTGGGGCATAACACTTGGAGTCGTATTAAATCAGTTTATGTTGCGCGTCGGGTTACAACTCTTGAAGTTGCGTGTCGGGTTACAACACTTGAAGTTGCATGTCGAGTTATAACACTCGCAGTTGCGCGTCAAGTTAAAACAGTTGCAGTTGCGCGCCGGGATACAACACTTGCAGTTGCATATCAGGGTACAGCATCTGCAGTTACATGTCAGGTTACCAAACTTGCAGTTGCGCGTCACGTTACAACATTTATAGTTGCGCGTTGGGGCATAACACTTGGAGTCGTATTAAATCAGTTTCTGTTGCGCGCCGGGTTACAACTCTTGAAGTTGCGTGTCGGGTTACAACACTTGAAGTTGCATGTCGAGTTATAACACTCGCAGTTGCGCGTCAAGTTAAAACACTTGCAGTTGCGCGCCGGGATACAACACTTGCAGTTGCATATCAAGGTACAACATCTGCAGTTACATGTCATGTTACCAAACATGCAGTTGCGCGTCACGTTGCAACACTTATAGTTGCGCGTTGGGGCATAACACTTGGAGTCGTATTAAATCAGTTTCTGTTGCGCGTCGGGTTACAACTCTTGAAGTTGCGTGTCGGGTTACAACACTTGCAGTTGCATGTCGAGTTATAACACTCGCAGTTGCGCGTCAAGTTAAAACAGTTGAAGTTGCGCGCTGGGATACAACACTTGCAGTTGCATATCAGGATACAGCATCTGCAGTTACATGTCAGGTTACCAAACTTGCAGTTGCGCGTCACGTTGCAACACTTATAGTTGCGCATTGGGGCATAACACTTGGAGTCGTATTAAATCAGTTTTTGTTGCGCGTCGGGTTACAACTCTAGAAGTTGCGTGTCGGGTTACAACACTTGAAGTTGCATGTCGAGTTATAACACTCGCAGTTGCGCGTCAAGTTAAAACACTTGCAGTTGCGCCGGGATACAACACTTGCAATTGCATATCAGGGTACAGCATCTGCAGTTACATGTCAGGTTAACAAACATGCAGTTGCGCGTCACGTTACAACACTGATAATTGCGCGTTGGGGCATAACACTTGGAGTCGTATTAAATCAGTTTCTGTTGCGCGTCGGGTTACAACTCTTGAAGTTGCGTGTCGGGTTACAACACTTGCAGTTGCATGTCGAGTTATAACACTCGCAGTTGCGCGTCAAGTTAAAACACGTACAGTTGCGCGCCGGGATACAACACTTGCAGTTGCATATCAGGGTACAGCATCTGCAGTTACATGTCAGGTTACCAAACTTGCAGTTGCGCGTCACGTTGCAACACTTATAGTTGCGCGTTGGGGCATAACACTTGGAGTCGTATTAAATCAGTTTCTGTTGCGCGTCGGGTTACAACTCTTGAAGTTGCGTGTCGGGTTACAACACTTGCAGTTGCATGTCGAGTTATAACACTCGCAGTTGCGCGTCAAGTTAAAACACTCGCAGTTGCGCGCCGGGTTACAACACTTGCAGTTGCATATCAGGGTACATCATCTGCAGTTACATGTCAGGTTACCAAACTTACAGTTGCGCGTCACGTTACAACAATTATAGTTGCGCGTTGGGGCATAACACTTGGAGTCGTATTAAATCAGTTTCTGTTGCGCGTCGGGTTACAACTCTTGAAGTTGCGTGTTGGGTTACAACACTTGCAGTTGCATGTCGAGTTATAACACTCGCAGTTGCGCGTCAAGTTAAAACACGTACAGTTGCGCGCCGGGTTACAACACTTGCAGTTGCATATCAGGGTACAGCATCTGCAGTTACATGTCAGGTTACCAAACTTGCAGTTGCGCGCCACGTTACAACAATTATAGTTGCGCGTTGGGCATAACACTTGGAGTCGTATTAAATCAGTTTCTGTTGCGCGTCGGGTTACAACTCTTGAAGTTGCGTGTCGGGTTACAACACTTGCAGTTGCCTGTCGAGTTATAACACTCGCAGTTGCGCGTCAAGTTAAAACACTTGCAGTTGCGTGCCGGGTTACAACACTTGCAGTTGCATATCAGGGTACAGCATCTGCAGTTACATGTCAGGTTACCAAATTTGCAGTTGCGCGTCACGTTGCAACACTTATAGTTGCGCGTTGGGGCATAACACTTGGAGTCGTATTAAATCAGTTTCTGTTGCGTGCCGGGTTACAACTCTTGAAGTTGCGTGTCGGGTTACAACACTTGCAGTTGCATGTCGAGTTATAACACTCGCAGTTGCGCGTCAAGTTAAAACACTTGCAGTTGCGCGCCGGGATACAACACTTGCAGTTGCATATCAGGGTACAGCATCTGCAGTTACATGTCATGTTACCAAACATGCAGTTGCGCGTCACGTTGCAACACTTATAGTTGCGCATTGGGGCATAACACTTGGAGTCGTATTAAATCAGTTTCTGTTGCGCGTCGGGTTACAACTCTTGAAGTTGCGTGTCGGGTTACAACACTTGCAGTTGCATGTCGAGTTATAACACTCGCAGTTGTGCGTCAAGTTAAAACACTTGCAGTTGCGCGCCGGGATACAACACTTGCAGTTGCATATCAGGGTTCAGCATCTGCATTTACATGTCAGGTTACCAAACTTGCAGTTGCGCGTCACGTTGCAACACTTATATTTGCGCGTTGGGGCATAACACTTGGAGTCGTATTAAATCAGTTTCTGTTGCCCGTCGGGTTACAACTCTTGAAGTTGCGTGTCGGGTTACAACACTTGCAGTTGCATGTCGAGTTATAACAGTCGCAGTTGCGCGTCAAGTTAAAACACCTGCAGTTGCGCGCCGGGATACAACACTTGCAGTTGCATATCAGGGTACAGCATCTGCAGTTACATGTCAGGTTACCAAACATGCAGTTGCGCGTCACGTTGCAACACTTATAGTTGCGCGTTGGGGCATAACACTTGGAGTCGTATTAAATCAGTTTCTGTTGCGCGTCGGGTTACAACTCTTGAAGTTGCGTGTCGGGTTACAACACTTGAAGTTGCATGTCGCGTTATAACACTCGCAGTTGCGCGTCAAGTTAAAACACTTGCAGTTGCGCGCCGGGTTACAACACTTGTAGTTGCATATCAGGGTACAGCATCTGCAGTTACATGTCAGGTTACCAAACTTGCAGTTGCGCGTCACGTTGCAACACTTATAGTTGCGCGTTGGGGCATAACACTTGGAGTCGTATTAAATCAGTTTCTGTTGCGCGTCGGGTTACAACTCTTGAAGTTGCGTGTCGGGTTACAACACTTGCAGTTGCATGTCGAGTTATAACACTCGCAGTTGCGCGTCAAGTTAAAACAATTGCAGTTGCGCGCCGGGTTACAACACTTGCAGTTGCATATCAGGGTACAGCTTCTGCAGTTACATGTCAGGTTACCAAACTTGCAGTTGCGCGTCATGTTGCAACACTTATAGTTGCGTGTTGGGGCATAACACTTGGACTCGTATTTAATCAGTTTCTGATGCGCGTCGGGTTACAAATCTTGAAGTTGCGTGTCGGGTTACAACACTTGCAGTTGCATGTCGAGTTATAACACTCGTAGTTGCGCGTCAAGTTAAAACACTTGAAGTTGCGCGCCGGGTTACAACTCTTGCAGTTGCATATCAGGGTACATCATCTGCAGTTACATGTCAGGTTACCAAACTTGCAGTTGCGCGTCACGTTGCAACACTTATAGTTGCGCGTTGGGGCATAACACTTGGAGTCGTATTAAATCAGTTTCTGTTGCGCGTCGGGTTACAACTCTTGAAGTTGCGTGTCGGGTTACAACACTTGCAGTTGCATGTCGAGTTATAACACTCGCAGTTGCGCGTCAAGTTAAAACAGTTGAAGTTGCGCGCCGGGTTACAACACTTGCAGTTGCATATCAGGGTACATCATCTGCAGTTACATGTCAGGTTACCAAACTTGCAGTTGCGCGTCACGTTGCAACACTTATAGTTGCGCGTTGGGGCATAACACTTGGAGTCGTATTAAATCAGTTTCTGTTGCGCGTCGGGTTACAACTCTTGAAGTTGTGTGTCGGGTTACAACACTTGCAGTTGCATGTCGAGTTATAACGCTCGCAGTTGCGCGTCAAGTTAAAACAGTTGCAGTTGCGCGCCGGGATACAACACTTGCAGTTGCATATCAGGGTACAGCATCTGCAGTTACATGTCAGGTTACCAAACATGCAGTTGCGCGTCACATTGCAACACTTGTAGTTGCGCGTTGGGGCATAACACTTGGAGTCGTATTAAATCAGTTTCTGTTGCGCGTCGGGTTACAACTCTTGAAGTTGCGTGTCGGGTTACAACACTTGAAGTTGCATGTCGAGTTATAACAGTCGCAGTTGCACGTCAAGTTAAAACACTTGCAGTTGCGCGCCGGGTTACAACACTTGCAGTTGCATATCAGGGTACAGCATCTGCAGTTACATGTCAGGTTACCAAACTTGTAGTTGCGCGTCACGTTGCAACAGTTATAGTTGCGCGTTGGGGCATAACACTTGGAGTCGTATTAAATCAGTTTCTGTTGCGCGTCGGGTTACAACTCTTGAAGTTGCGTGTCGGGTTACAACACTTGCAGTTGCATGTCGAGTTATAACGCTCGCAGTTGCGCGTCAAGTTAAAACAATTGCAGTTGCGCGCCGGGTTACAACACTTGCAGTTGCATATCAGGGTACAACTGTTGGAGAACGTCGCATGGGAAACAAAAATTTTCCTACGCGCACGAAGACCTATCATGGTGATGTCCATCTACGAGAGGGGATGAGTGATCTACGTACCCTTGTAGATCGTACAGCAGAAGAGATTAGAGATCGCGGTTGATGTAGTGGAACGTCCTCACGTCCCTCGATCCGCCCCGCGAACAATCCCGCGATCAGTCCCACGATCTAGTACCGAACGGACGGCACCTCCGCGTTCAGCACACGTACAGCTCGACGATGATCTCGGCCTTCTTGATCCAGCAAGAGAGACGGAGAGGTAGAAGAGTTCTCCGGCAGCGTGACAGCGCTCCGGAGGTTGGTGATGATCTTGTCTCAGCAGGGCTCCGCCCGAGCTCCGCAGAAACACGATCTAGAGGAAAAACTATGGAGGTATGTGGTCGGGCAGCCGTGAGAAAGTCGTCTCAAATCTGCCCTAAAAGCCCCATATATATAGGAGGAGGGAGGGGGACCTTGCCTTGGGGTCCAAGGGAACCCCAAGGGGTCGGCCGAGCCAGGGGGGAGGACTCTCCCCCCCAAACCGAGTCCTACTTGGTTTGGTGGGAGGGAGTCCTTCCCCCTTCCCACTTCTTCCTCTTTTTTTTTCTTCCTTTGATTTTTTCTTCCTTGGCGCATAGGATTTGGTGGGCTGTCCCACCAGCCCACTAAGGGCTGGTGTGACCCCCCACAAATACCTATGGGCTTCCCCGGAGTGGGTTGCCCCCCTCCGGTGAACTCCCGGAACCCATTCGTCATTCCCGGTACATTCCCGGTAACTCCGAAAAACCTTCCGGTAATCAAATGAGGTCATCCTATATATCAATCTTCGTTTCCGGACCATTCCGGAAACCCTCGTGACGTCCGTGATCTCATCCGGGACTCCGAACAACATTCGGTAACCAACCATATAACTCAAATACGCATAAAACAACGTCGAACCTTAAGTGTGCAGACCCTGCGGGTTCGAGAACTATGTAGACATGACCCGAGAGACTCCTCGGTCAATATCCAACAGCTGGACCTGGATGCCCATATTGGATCCTACATTTTCTACGAAGATCTTATCGTTTGAACCTCAGTGCCAAGGATTCGTATAACCCCGTATGTCATTCCCTTTGTCCTTCGGTATGTTACTTGCCCGAGATTCGATCGTCAGTATCCGTATACCTATTTCAACCTCGTTTACCGGCAAGTCTCTTTACTCGTTCCGTAATACAAGATCCCGCAACTTACACTAAGTTACATTGCTTGCAAGGCTTGTGTGTGATGTTGTATTACCGAGTGGGCCCCGAGATACCTCTCCGTCACACGGAGTGACAAATCCCAGTCTCGATCCATACTAACTCAACTACCACCCTCGGAGATACCTGTAGAGCATCTTTATAGTCACCCAGTTACGTTGCGACGTTTGATACACACAAAGCATTCCTCCGGTGTCAGTGAGTTATATGATCCCATGGTCATAGGAATAAATACTTGACACGCAGAAAATAGTAGCAACAAAATGACACGATCAACATGCTACGTCTATTAGTTTGGGTCTAGTCCATCACGTGATTCTCCCAATGACGTGATCCAGTTATCAAGCAACAACACTTTGTTCATAATCAGAAGACACTGACTATCATCGATCAACTGGCTAGCCAACTAGAGGCATGCTAGGGACGGTGTTTTGTCTATGTATCCACACATGTAAATGAGTCTTCATTCAATACAATTATAGCATGGATAATAAACTATTATCTTGATACAGGAATTATAATAATAACTATACATTCATTATTGCCTCTAGGGCATAATTACAACAGTCTCCCACTTGCACTAGAGTCAATAATCTAGCCCTCACATCACCATGTGAATTACATTGTAATAAATCTAACACCCATACAGTTCTGGTGTCGATCATGTTTTGGCCGTGGAAGAGGTTTAGTCAGCGGGTCTGCTACATTCAGATCCGTGTGCACTTTTCATATATTTACGTCCTCCTCCTCGACGTAGTCGCGGATGAGGTTGAAGCGTCGTTTGATGTGTCTGGTCTTCTTGTGAAACCTTGGTTCCTTTGCCAGGGCAATGGTACCAGTGTTGTCACAGAACAAGGTTATTGGATCCAGTGCACTTGGCACCACTCCAAGATCCGTCATGAACTGCTTCATCCAGACACCCTCCTTAGCCGCCTTCGAGGCAGCCATGTACTCTGCTTCACATGTAGAATCTGCTACGACGCTTTGCTTGGAACTGCACCAGCTTACTGCACCCCCATTAAGAATAAATACGTATCCGGTTTGCGACTTAGAGTCGTCCGGATCTGTGTCAAAGCTTGCATCGACGTAACCTTTTACGGCGAGCTCTTCGTCACCTCCATACACGAGAAACATCTCCTTAGTCCTTTTCAGGTACTTCAGGATATTCTTGACCGCCGTCCAGTGATCCACTCCTGGATTACTCTGGAACCTACCTGCCATACTTATGGCCAGGCTAACATCCGGTCTAGTGCACAGCATCGCATACATGATAGAACCTATGGCTGAAGCATAGGGGACGGAGCGCATATGCTCTCTATCTTCATCAGTTGCTGGGCACTGAGTCTTACTCAATCTCGTACCTTGTAACACTGGCAAGAACCCTTTCTTGGACTGTTCCATTTTGAACCTCTTCAAAACTTTATCAAGGTATGTGCTTTGTGAAAGTCCTATCAGGCGTTTTGATCTATCCCTATAGATCTTAATGCCTAGAATGTAAGCAGCTTCTCCTAGGTCCTTCATAGAGAAACTTTTATTCAAGTAACCTTTTATGCTCTCCAAAAGCTCTACGTTGTTTCCAATCAGTAATATGTCATCCACATATAATATTAGAAACGCCACAGAGCTCCCACTCACTTTCTTGTAAATACAAGATTCTCCAACCACTTGTATAAACCCAAATGCTTTGATCACCTCATCAAAGCGCTTGTTCCAACTCCGAGATGCTTGCACCAGTCCATAAATGGATCGCTGGAGCTTGCACACTTTGTCAGCATTTTTAGGATCGACAAAACCTTCGGGTTGCATCATATACAACTCTTCCTTAAGGAAACCGTTAAGGAACGCCGTTTTGACATCCATCTGCCAGATTTCATAATCGAAAAATGCAGCTATTGCTAACATGATTCTGATGGACTTAAGCATCGCTACGGGAGAGAAAGTCTCATCGTAGTCAATTCCTGGAACTTGTGAAAAACCCTTTGCCACAAGTCGAGCTTTATAAACGGTCACATTACCGTCAGCGTCCGTCTTCTTCTTAAAGATCCATTTGTTCTGAATAGCCTTGCGGCCCTCAGGTAGTATCTCCAAAGTCCACACTTTGTTCTCATACATGGATCCTATCTCGGATTTCATGGCTTCTAGCCATTTGTTGGAATCTGGCCCCACCATTGCTTCTTCATAATTTGCAGGTTCATTGTTGTCTAACAACATGATTGATAAGACGGGATTACCGTACCACTCTGGAGCAGCGCGTGATCTCGTCGACCTACGTGGTTCAACAGAAACTTGAACTAGAGTTTCATGATCATCATCATTAACTTCCTCCTCAACCGGCGTTGCAATGACACAGGTTTCCCCTTGCCCTGCGCCACCATCCAGAGGGATGAGAGGTTTGACAACCTCGTCAAGTTCTATCTTCCTCCCACTCAATTCTCTCGAGAGAAACTCCTTCTCGAAAAAAGTTCCGTTCTTAGCAACAAACACTTTGCCTTCGGATTTGAGATAGAAGGTGTACCCAACTGTCTCTTTTGGGTAACCTATGAAGACGCATTTTTCCGCTTTGGGTTCCAGCTTTTCAGGCTGAAGCTTTTTGACATAAGCATCACATCCCCAAACTTTAAGAAACGACAACTTTGGTCTTTTGCCATACCACAGTTCGTATGGTGTCGTCTCAACGGATTTTGATGGTGCCCTATTTAAAGTGAATGCAGCTGTTTCTAATGCATAACCCCAAAATGATAATGGCAAATCAGTAAGAGACATCATAGATCGCACCATCTCTAACAAAGTACGATTACGACATTCGGACACACCATTACGCTGTGGTGTTCCAGGCGGTGTTAACTGCGAAACAATTCCACATTGTCTTAAGTGAGTACCAAACTCGAAACTCAGATACTCACCCCCACGATCAGACCGTAGGAACTTGATCTTCTTGTTACGATGATTTTCCACTTCACTCTGAAATTGCTTGAACTTTTCAAATGTTTCAGACTTGTGCTTCATCAAGTAGACATAACCATATCTACTTAGATCGTCAGTGAAGGTGAGAAAATAACGATATCCGCCGCGTGCCTCCACGCTCATTGGACCACACACATCGGTATGTATGATTTCCAACAAGTCACTTGCACGCTCCATTGTTCCGGAGAACGGAGTCTTAGTCATCTTGCCCATGAGGCATGGTTCGCACGTGTCAAGTGAATCAAAGTCAAGTGACTCCAAAAGTCCATCAGCATGGAGTTTCTTCATGCGCTTTACACCAATATGACCTAAGCGGCAGTGCCACAAAAATATGGCGCTATCATTGTTTACTCTAACTCTTTTGGTCTCAATGTTATGTATATGTGTATCACTATCGAGATTCAATATGAACAATCCTCTCACATTCGGTGCATGACCATAAAAGATGTTACTCATAGAAATGGAACAACCATTATTCTCAGACTTAAAAGAGTAACCGTCTCGCAATAAACAAGATCCAGATATAATGTTCATGCTCAACGCAGGCACTAAATAACAATGATTTAAGTTCATCACTAATCCCGATGGTAGTTGAAGTGATACGGTGCCGACGGCGATTGCATCAACCTTGGAACCGTTTCCTACGCGCATCGTCACTTCGTCTTTCGCCAGCCTTCGTCTATTCCGCAGTTCCTGCTTCGAGTTGCAAATGTGAGCAACAGAACCGGTATCGAATACCCAGGCACTACTACGAGAGCTGGTTAAGTACACATCAATAACATGTATATCAAATATACCTGATTTTTCTTTGCCCGCCTTCTTATCTGCCAGATACTTGGGGCAATTGCGCTTCCAGTGACCCATACCCTTGCAATAGAAGCACTCTGTTTCAGGCTTAGGTCCAGCCTTGGGTTTATTCGGCGGATTGGCAACAGGCTTGCCGCTCTTCTTCGAATTGCCCTTCTTGCCTTTGCCGTTTCTCTTGAAACTAGTGGTCTTGCTTACCATCAACACTTGATGTTCTTTACGGAGTTCAGACTCTGCGACTTTCAGCATCGCAAACAACTCCCCGGGAGACTTGTTCATCCCTTGCATGTTGTAGTTCAACACAAAGCCTTTATAGCTTGGCGGCAGTGATTGGAGGATTCTGTCAGTGATAGCTTCTTGCGGGAGTTCAATCCCCAGTTCAGCTAGACGGTTTGAGTACCCAGACATTTTGAGCACATGTTCACTGACAGACGAGTTTTCCTCCATCTTGCAAGCATAGAATTTATCGGAGGTCTCATACCTATCGATCCGGGCGTTCTTCTGAAAGATAAACTTCAACTCCTGGAACATCTCAAATGCTCCATGACGCTCAAAGCGACGTTGAAGTCCCGGTTCTAAGCCATACAAGACTGCACATTGAACTATTGAGTAGTCCTCCTTACGCGCTAACCAAGCGTTCTTAACATCCTGATCAGCCGTAGCGGGTGGTTCATCTCCTAGCGCAGCATTAAGGACATAATCCTTCTTTCCAGCTTGTAAGATTAGCTTAAGATTACGAGCCCAGTCTACAAAGTTGCTTCCATCATCTTTCAACTTAGCTTTCTCTAGGAACGTATTAAAATTGAGGATGACACTTGCGTGAGCCATGATCTACAACACAAATATATTCAAAGTGGACTTAGACTATGTTCAAGATAATTAGAGTTCAACTTAATCAAATTATATGCTAAACTCCCACTCAAAAAGTAGATCTCTCTAGTCATTTGAGTGGTTCATGATCCACTTACACTATCCCAAGTCCGATCATCACGTGAGTCGAGAGTAGTTTTAGTGGTAAGCATCCCTATGCTAATCATATCAACTATATGATTCACGATCGATCTTTCGGTCTCATGTGTTCCGAGGCCATGTCTGCACATGCTAGGCTCGTCAAGCTTAACCCGAGTGTTCCGCGTGCGCAACTGTTTTGCACCCGTTGTATGTGAACGTTGAGTCTATCACACCCGATCATCACGTGGTGTCTCGAAACGACGAACTGTAGCAACGGTGCACAGTCGGGGAGAACACAATTTCGTCTTGAAATTTTAGTGAGAGATCACCTCATAATGCTACCGTCGTTCTAAGCAAAATAAGGTGCATAAAAGGATTAACATCACATGCAATTCATAAGTGACATGATATGGCCATCAACACGTGCTTCTTGATCTCCATCACCAAAGCACCGGCACGATCTTCTTGTCACCGGCGCCACACCATGATCATCCATCAATGTGTCGCCATCGGGGTTGTCGTGCTACTTATGCTATTACTACTAAAGCTACACCCTAGCAAAATAGTAAACGCATCTGCAAGCACAAATATGTTAGTATAAAGACAACCCTATGGCTCCTGCCGGTTGCCGTACCATCGACGTGCAAGTCGATATTTCTATTACAACATGATCATCTCATACATCCAATATATCACATCACATCATAGGCCATATCACATCACAGTCATACCCTGCAAAAACAAGTTAGACGTCCTCTAATTTTGTTGTTGCATGTTTTACGTGGTGACCAAGGGTATCTAGTAGGATTGCATCTTACTTATGCAAACACCACAACGGAGATATATGAGTTGCTATTTAACCTCATCCAAGGACCTCCTCGGTCAAATCCGATTCAACTAAAGTTGGAGAAACCGTCACTTGCCAGTCATCTTTGAGCAAAGGGGGTTACTCGTAACGATGAAACCAGTCTCTCGTAAGCGTACGAGTAATGTTGGTCCAAGCCGCTTCAATCCAACAATACCGCGGAATCAAGAAAAGACTAAGGAGGGCAGCAAAACGTACATCACCGCCCAAAAAACCTTTTGTGTTCTACTCGAGAAGACATCTACGCATGAACCTAGCTCATGATGCCACTGTTGGAGAACGTCGCATGGGAAACAAAAATTTTCCTACGCGCACGAAGACCTATCATGGTGATGTCCATCTACGAGAGGGGATGAGTGATCTACGTACCCTTGTAGAACATACAGCAGAAGCGATTAGAGATCGTGGTTGATGTAGTGGAACGTCCTCACGTCCCTCGATCCGCCCCGCGAACAATCCCACGATCAGTCCCACGATCTAGTACCGAACGGACGGCACCTCCGCATTCAGCACACGTACAGCTCGACGATGATCTCGGCCTTCTTGATCCAGCAAGAGAGACGGAGAGGTAGAAGAGTTCTCCGGCAGCGTGACGGCGCTCCGGAGGTTGGTGATGATCTTGTCTCAGCAGGGCTCCGCCCGAGCTCCGCAGAAACACGATCTAGAAGAAAAACTATGGAGGTATGTGGTCGGGCAGCCGTGAGAAAGTCGTCTCAAATCTTCCCTAAAAGCCCCATATATATAGGAGGAGGGAGGGGGACCTTGCCTTGGGGTCCAAGGGAACCCCAAGGGGTCGGCCGAGCCAGGGGGGAGGACTCTCCCCCCCCAAACCGAGTCCTACTTGGTTTGATGGGAGGGAGTCCTTCCCCCTTCCCACTTCTTCCTCTTTTTTTTTCTTCCTTTGATTTTTTCTTCCTTGGCGCATAGGATTTGGTGGGCTGTCCCACCAGCCCACTAAGGGCTGGTGTGACCCCCACAAATACCTATGGGCTTCCCCGGAGTGGGTTGCCCCCCTCCGGTGAACTCCCGGAACCCATTCGTCATTCCCGGTACATTCCCGGTAACTCCGAAAAACCTTCCGGTAATCAAATGAGGTCATCCTATATATCAATCTTCGTTTCCGGACCATTCCGGAAACCCTCGTGACGTCCGTGATCTCATCCGGGACTCCGAACAACATTCGGTAACCAACCATATAACTCAAATACGCATAAAACAACGTCGAACCTTAAGTGTGCAGACCCTGCGGGTTCGAGAACTATGTAGACATGACCCGAGAGACTCCTCGGTCAATATCCAACAGCGGGACCTGGATGCCCATATTGGATCCTACATTTTCTACGAAGATCTTATCGTTTGAACCTCAGTGCCAAGGATTCGTATAACCCCGTATGTCATTCCCTTTGTCCTTCGGTATGTTACTTGCCCGAGATTCGATCGTCAGTATCCGTATACCTATTTCAACCTCGTTTACCGGCAAGTCTCTTTACTCGTTCCGTAATACAAGATCCCGCAACTTACACTAAGTTACATTGCTTGCAAGGCTTGTGTGTGATGTTGTATTACCGAGTGGGCCCCGAGATACCTCTCCGTCACACGGAGTGACAAATCCCAGTCTCAATCCATACTAACTCAACTACCACCCTCGGAGATACCTGTAGAGCATCTTTATAGTCACCCAGTTACGTTGCGACGTTTGATACACACAAAGCATTCCTCCGGTGTCAGTGAGTTATATGATCTCATGGTCATAGAAATAAATACTTGACACGCAGAAAACAGTAGCAACAAAATGACACGATCAACATGCTACGTCTATTAGTTTGGGTCTAGTCCATCACGTGATTCTCCCAATGACGTGATCCAGTTATCAAGCAACAACACTTTGTTCATAATCAGAAGACACTGACTATCATCGATCAACTGGCTAGCCAACTAGAGGCATGCTAGGGACGGTGTTTTGTCTATGTATCCACACATGTAAATGAGTCTTCATTCAATACAATTATAGCATGGATAATAAACTATTATCTTGATACAGGAATTATAATAATAACTATACATTCATTATTGCCTCTAGGGCATAATTCCAACAACAACATCTGCAGTTACATGTCAGGTTACCAAACTTGCAGTTGCGCGTCACGTTGCAACACTTGTAGTTGCGCGTTGGGGCATAACACTTGGAGTCGTATTAAATCAGTTTCTGTTGCGCGTCGGGTTACAACTCTTGAAGTTGCGTGTCGGGTTACAACACTTGAAGTTGCATGTCGAGTTATAACACTCGCAGTTGCGCGTCAAGTTAAAACACTTGCAGTTGCGCGCCGGGATACAACACTTGCAGTTGCATATCAGGGAACAGCATCTGCAGTTACATGTCAGGTTACCAAACTTGCAGTTGCGCGTCATGTTGCAACACTTATAGTTGCGCGTTGGGGCATAACACTTGGAGTCGTATTAAATCAGTTTCTGTTGCGCGTCGGGTTACAACTCTTGAAGTTGCGTGTCGGGTTACAACACTTGCAGTTGCATGTCGAGTTATAACACTCGCAGTTGCGCGTCAAGTTAAAACACTTGCAGTTGCGCGCCGGGTTACAACACTTGCAGTTGCATATCAGGGTACAGCATCTGCAGTTACATGTCAGGTTACCAAACTTGCAGTTGCGCGTCACGTTACAACACTTATAGTTGCGCGTTGGGGCATAACACTTGGAGTCGTATTAAATCAGTTTCTGTTGCGCGTCGGGTTACAACTCTTGAAGTTGCGTGTCGGGTTACAACACTTGAAGTTGCATGTCGAGTTATAACACTCGCAGTTGCGCGTCAAGTTAAAACACTTGCAGTTGCGCGCCGGGTTACAACACTTGCAGTTGCATATCAGGGTACAGCATCTGCAGTTACATGTCAGGTTACCAAACTTGCAGTTGCGCGTCACGTTACAACAATTATAGTTGCGCGTTGGGCGTAACACTTGGAGTCGTATTAAATCAGTTTCTGTTGCGCCTCGGGTTACAACTCTTGAAATTGCGTGTCGGGTTACAACACTTGCAGTTGCCTGTCGAGTTATAACACTCGCAGTTGCGCGTCAACTTAAAACACTTGCAGTTGCGCGCCAGGTTACAACACTTGCAGTTGCATATCAGGGTACAGCATCTGCAGTTACATGTCAGGTTACCAAACTTGCAGTTGCGCGTCACGTTGCAACACTTATAGTTGCGCGTTGGGGCATAACACTTGGAGTCGTATTAAATCAGTTTCTGTTGCGCGTCGGGTTACAACTCTTGAAGTTGCGTGTCGGGTTACAACACTTGCAGTTGCATGTCGAGTTATAACACTCGCAGTTGCGCGTCAAGTTAAAACAGTTGCAGTTGCGCGCCGGGATACAACACTTGCAGTTGCATATCAGGGTACAACATCTGCAGTTACATGTCAGGTTACCAAACTTGCAGTTGCGCGTCACGTTACAACACTTATAGTTGCGCGTTGGGGCATAACACTTGGAGTCGTATTAAATCAGTTTCTGTTGCGCGTCGGGTTACAACTCTTGAAGTTGCGTGTCGGGTTACAACACTTGCAGTTGCCTGTCGAGTTACAACACTCACAGTTGCGCGTCAAGTTAAAACACTTGCAGTTGCGCGCCGGGTTACAACACTTGCAGTTGCATATCAGGGTACAGCATCTGCAGTTACATGTCAGGTTACCAAACTTGCAGTTGCGCGTCACGTCACAACACTTATAGTTGCGCGTTGGGGCATAACACTTGGAGTCGTATTAAATCAGTTTCTGTTGCGCGTCGGGTTACAACTCTTGAAGTTGCGTGTCGGGTTACAACACTTGAAGTTGCATGTCGAGTTATAACACTCGCAGTTGCGCGTCAAGTTAAAACACTTGCAGTTGCGCGCCGGGATACAACACTTGCAGTTGCATATCAGGGAACAGCATCTGCAGTTACATGTCAGGTTACCAAACTTGCAGTTGCGCGTCACGTTGCAACACTTATAGTTGCGCGTTGGGGCATAACACTTGGAGTCGTATTAAATCAGTTTCTGTTGCGCGTCGGGTTACAACTCTTGAAGTTGCGTGTCGGGTTACAACACTTGCAGTTGCATGTCGAGTTATAACACTCGCAGTTGCGCGTCAAGTTAAAACACTTGCAGTTGCGCGCCGGGTTACAACACTTGCAGTTGCATATCAGGGTACAGCATCTGCAGTTACATGTCAGGTTACCAAACTTGCAGTTGCGCGTCACGTTACAACACTTATAGTTGCGCGTTGGGGCATAACACTTGGAGTCGTATTAAATCAGTTTCTGTTGCGCGTCGGGTTACAACTCTTGAAGTTGCGTGTCGGGTTACAACACTTGAAGTTGCATGTCGAGTTATAACACTCGCAGTTGCGCGTCAAGTTAAAACACTTGCAGTTGCGCGCCGGGTTACAACACTTGCAGTTGCATATCAGGGTACAGCATCTGCAGTTACATGTCAGGTTACCAAACTTGCAGTTGCGCGTCACGTTGCAACAGTTATAGTTGCGCGTTGGGACATAACACTTGGAGTCGTATTAAATCAGTTTCTGTTGCGCCTCGGGTTACAACTCTTGAAATTGCGTGTCGGGTTACAACACTTGCAGTTGCCTGTCGAGTTATAACACTCGCAGTTGCGCGTCAACTTAAAACACTTGCAGTTGCGCGCCGGGTTACAACACTTGCAGTTGCATATCAGGGTACAGCATCTGCAGTTACATGTCAGGTTACCAAACTTGCAGTTGCGCGTCACGTTGCAACACTTATAGTTGCGCGTTGGGGCATAACACTTGGAGTCGTATTAAATCAGTTTCTGTTGCGCGTCGGGTTACAACTCTTGAAGTTGCGTGTCGGGTTACAACACTTGCAGTTGCATGTCGAGTTATAACACTCGCAGTTGCGCGTCAAGTTAAAACAGTTGCAGTTGCGCGCCGGGATACAACACTTGCAGTTGCATATCAGGGTACAACATCTGCAGTTACATGTCAGGTTACCAAACTTGCAGTTGCGCGTCACGTTACAACACTTATAGTTGCGCGTTGGGGCATAACACTTGGAGTCGTATTAAATCAGTTTCTGTTGCGCGTCGGGTTACAACTCTTGAAGTTGCGTGTCGGGTTACAACACTTGCAGTTGCCTGTCGAGTTACAACACTCACAGTTGCGCGTCAAGTTAAAACACTTGCAGTTGCGCGCCGGGTTACAACACTTGCAGTTGCATATCAGGGTACAGCATCTGCAGTTACATGTCAGGTTACCAAACTTGCAGTTGCGCGTCACGTCACAACACTTATAGTTGCGCGTTGGGGCATAACACTTGGAGTCGTATTAAATCAGTTTCAGTTGCGCGTCGGGTTACAACTCTTGAAGTTGCGTGTCGGGTTACAACACTTGAAGTTGCATGTCGAGTTATAACACTCGCAGTTGCGCGTCAAGTTAAAACACTTGCAGTTGCGCGCCGGGATACAACACTTGCAGTTGCATATCAGGGAACATCATCTGCAGTTACATGTCAGGTTACCAAACTTGCAGTTGCATATCAGGGAACAGCATCTTCAGTTACATGTCAGGTTACCAAACTTGCAGTTGTGCGTCACGTTGCAACACTTATAGTTGCGCGTTGGGGCATAACACTTGGAGTCGTATTAAATCAGTTTCTGTTGCGCGTCGGGTTACAACTCTTGAAGTTGCGTGTCGGGTTACAACACTTGCAGTTGCATGTCGAGTTATAACACTCGCAGTTGCGCGTCAAGTTAAAACACTTGCAGTTGCGCGCCGGGTTACAACACTTGCAGTTGCATATCAGGGTACAGCATCTGCAGTTACATGTCAGGTTACCAAACTTGCAGTTGCGCGTCACGTTACAACACTTATAGTTGCGCGTTGGGGCATAACACTTGGAGTCGTATTAAATCAGTTTCTGTTGCGCGTCGGGTTACAACTCTTGAAGTTGCGTGTCGGGTTACAACACTTGAAGTTGCATGTCGAGTTATAACACTCGCAGTTGCGCGTCAAGTTAAAACACTTGCAGTTGCGCGCCGGGTTACAACACTTGCAGTTGCATATCAGGGTACAGCATCTGCAGTTACATGTCAGGTTACCAAACTTGCAGTTGCGCGTCACGTTACAACAATTATAGTTGCGCGTTGGGCGTAACACTTGGAGTCGTATTAAATCAGTTTCTGTTGCGCCTCGGGTTACAACTCTTGAAATTGCGTGTCGGGTTACAACACTTGCAGTTGCCTGTCGAGTTATAACACTCGCAGTTGCGCGTCAACTTAAAACACTTGCAGTTGCGCGCCAGGTTACAACACTTGCAGTTGCATATCAGGGTACAGCATCTGCAGTTACATGTCAGGTTACCAAACTTGCAGTTGCGCGTCACGTTGCAACACTTATAGTTGCGCGTTGGGGCATAACACTTGGAGTCGTATTAAATCAGTTTCTGTTGCGCGTCGGGTTACAACTCTTGAAGTTGCGTGTCGGGTTACAACACTTGCAGTTGCATGTCGAGTTATAACACTCGCAGTTGCGCGTCAAGTTAAAACAGTTGCAGTTGCGCGCCGGGATACAACACTTGCAGTTGCATATCAGGGTACAACATCTGCAGTTACATGTCAGGTTACCAAACTTGCAGTTGCGCGTCACGTTACAACACTTATAGTTGCGCGTTGGGGCATAACACTTGGAGTCGTATTAAATCAGTTTCTGTTGCGCGTCGGGTTACAACTCTTGAAGTTGCGTGTCGGGTTACAACACTTGCAGTTGCCTGTCGAGTTACAACACTCACAGTTGCGCGTCAAGTTAAAACACTTGCAGTTGCGCGCCGGGTTACAACACTTGCAGTTGCATATCAGGGTACAGCATCTGCAGTTACATGTCAGGTTACCAAACTTGCAGTTGCGCGTCACGTTACAACAATTATAGTTGCGCGTTGGGCGTAACACTTGGAGTCGTATTAAATCAGTTTCTGTTGCGCCTCGGGTTACAACTCTTGAAATTGCGTGTCGGGTTACAACACTTGCAGTTGCCTGTCGAGTTATAACACTCGCAGTTGCGCGTCAACTTAAAACACTTGCAGTTGCGCGCCAGGTTACAACACTTGCAGTTGCATATCAGGGTACAGCATCTGCAGTTACATGTCAGGTTACCAAACTTGCAGTTGCGCGTCACGTTGCAACACTTATAGTTGCGCGTTGGGGCATAACACTTGGAGTCGTATTAAATCAGTTTCTGTTGCGCGTCGGGTTACAACTCTTGAAGTTGCGTGTCGGGTTACAACACTTGCAGTTGCATGTCGAGTTATAACACTCGCAGTTGCGCGTCAAGTTAAAACAGTTGCAGTTGCGCGCCGGGATACAACACTTGCAGTTGCATATCAGGGTACAACATCTGCAGTTACATGTCAGGTTACCAAACTTGCAGTTGCGCGTCACGTTACAACACTTATAGTTGCGCGTTGGGGCATAACACTTGGAGTCGTATTAAATCAGTTTCTGTTGCGCGTCGGGTTACAACTCTTGAAGTTGCGTGTCGGGTTACAACACTTGCAGTTGCCTGTCGAGTTACAACACTCACAGTTGCGCGTCAAGTTAAAACACTTGCAGTTGCGCGCCGGGTTACAACACTTGCAGTTGCATATCAGGGTACAGCATCTGCAGTTACATGTCAGGTTACCAAACTTGCAGTTGCGCGTCACGTCACAACACTTATAGTTGCGCGTTGGGGCATAACACTTGGAGTCGTATTAAATCAGTTTCTGTTGCGCGTCGGGTTACAACTCTTGAAGTTGCGTGTCGGGTTACAACACTTGAAGTTGCATGTCGAGTTATAACACTCGCAGTTGCGCGTCAAGTTAAAACAGTCAAAGTTGCGCGCCGGGATACAACACTTGCAGTTGCATATCAGGGTACAACATCTGCAGTTACATGTCAGGTTACCAAACTTGCAGTTGCGCGTCACGTTGCAACAGTTATAGTTGCGCGTTGGGACATAACACTTGGAGTCGTATTAAATCAGTTTATGTTGCGCGTCGGGTTACAACTCTTGAAGTTGCGTGTCGGGTTACAACACTTGCAGTTGCATGTCGAGTTATAACACTCGCAGTTGCGCGTCAAGTTAAAACACTTGCAGTTGCGCGCCGGGTTACAACACTTGCAGTTGCATATCAGGGTACAGCATCTGCAGTTACATGTCAGGTTACCAAACTTGCAGTTGCGCGTCACGTTACAACACTTATAGTTGCGCGTTGGGGAATAACACTTGGAGTCGTATTAAATCAGTTTCTGTTGCGCGTCGGGTTACAACTCTTGAAGTTGCGTGTCGGGTTACAACACTTGCAGTTGCATGTCGAGTTATAACACTCGCAGTTGCGCGTCAAGTTAAAACAGTTAAAGTTGCGCGCCGGGATACAACACTTGCAGTTGCATATCAGGGTACAACATCTGCAGTTACATGTCAGGTTACCAAACTTGCAGTTGCGCGTCACGTTGCAACAGTTATAGTTGCGCGTTGGGACATAACACTTGGAGTCGTATTAAATCAGTTTATGTTACGCGTCGGGTTACAACTCTTGAAGTTGCGTGTCGGGTTACAACACTTGCAGTTGCATGTCGAGTTATAACACTCGCAGTTGCGCGTCAAGTTAAAACACTTGCAGTTGCGCGCCGGGTTACAACACTTGCAGTTGCATATCAGGGTACAGCATCTGCAGTTACATGTCAGGTTACCAAACTTGCAGTTGCGCGTCACGTTACAACACTTATAGTTGCGCGTTGGGGAATAACACTTGGAGTCGTATTAAATCAGTTTCTGTTGCGCGTCGGGTTACAACTCTTGAAGTTGCGTGTCGGGTTACAACACTTGCAGTTGCATGTCGAGTTATAACACTCGCAGTTGCGCGTCAAGTTAAAACACTTGCAGTTGCGCGCCGGGTTACAACACTTGCAGTTGCATATCAGGGTATAGCATCTGCAGTTACATGTCAGGTTACCAAACTTGCAGTTGCGCGTCACGTTACAACAATTATAGTTGCGCGTTGGGCATAACACTTGGAGTCGTATTAAATCAGTTTCTGTTGCGCGTCGGGTTACAACTCTTGAAATTGCGTGTCGGGTTACAACACTTGCAGTTGCCTGTCGAGTTATAACACTCGCACTTGCGCGTTAACTTAAAACACTTGCAGTTGCGCGCCAGGTTACAACACTTGCAGTTGCATATCAGGGTACAGCATCTGCAGTTACATGTCAGGTTACCAAACTTGCAGTTGCGCGTCACGTTGCAACACTTATAGTTGCGCGTTGGGGCATAACACTTGGAGTCGTATTAAATCAGTTTCTGTTGCGCGTCGGGTTACAACTCTTGAAGTTGCGTGTCAGGTTACAACACTTGCAGTTGCATGTCGAGTTATAACACTCGCAGTTGCGCGTCAAGTTAAAACAGTTGCAGTTGCGCGCCGGGATACAACACTTGCAGTTGCATATCAGGGTACAACATCTGCAGTTACATGTCAGGTTACCAAACTTGCAGTTGCGCGTCACGTTACAACACTTATAGTTGCGCGTTGGGGCATAACACTTGGAGTCGTATTAAATCAGTTTCTGTTGCGCGTCGGGTTACAACTCTTGAAGTTGCGTGTCGGGTTACAACACTTGCAGTTGCCTGTCGAGTTACAACACTCACAGTTGCGCGTCAAGTTAAAACACTTGCAGTTGCGCGCCGGGTTACAACACTTGCAGTTGCATATCAGGGTACAGCATCTGCAGTTACATGTCAGGTTACCAAACATGCAGTTGCGCGTCACGTTGCAACACTTATAGTTGCGCGTTGGGGCATAACACTTGGAGTCGTATTAAATCAGTTTCTGTTGCGCGTCGGGTTACAACTCTTGAAGTTGCGTGTCGGGTTACAACACTTGCAGTTGCATGTCGAGTTATAACACTCGCAGTTGCGCGTCAAGTTAAAACACTTGCAGTTGCGCGCCGGGTTACAACACTTGCAGTTGCATATCAGGGTACAACATCTGCAGTTACATGTCAGGTTACCAAACTTGCAGTTGCGCGTCATGTTGCAACACTTATAGTTGCGCGTTGGGGCATAACACTTGGAGTCGTATTAAATCAGTTTCTGTTGCGCGTCGGGTTACAACTCTTGAAGTTGCGTGTCGGGTTACAACACTTGCAGTTGCATGTCGAGTTATAACACTCGCAGTTGCGCGTCAAGTTAAAACAGTTAAAGTTGCGCGCCGGGATACAACACTTGCAGTTGCATATCAGGGTACAACATCTGCAGTTACATGTCAGGTTACCAAACTTGCAGTTGCGCGTCACGTTGCAACACTTATAGTTGCGCGTTGGGGCATAACACTTGGAGTCGTATTAAATCAGTTTCTGTTGCGCGTCGGGTTACAACTCTTGAAGTTGCGTGTCGGGTTACAACACTTGCAGTTGCATGTCGAGTTATAACACTCGCAGTTGCGCGTCAAGTTAAAACAGTTGCAGTTGCGCGCCGGGATACAACACTTGCAGTTGCATATCAGGGTACAACATCTGCAGTTACATGTCAGGTTACCAAACTTGCAGTTGCGCGTCACGTTACAACACTTATAGTTGCGCGTTGGGGCATAACACTTGGAGTCGTATTAAATCAGTTTCTGTTGCGCGTCGGGTTACAACTCTTGAAGTTGCGTGTCGGGTTACAACACTTGCAGTTGCCTGTCGAGTTACAACACTCACAGTTGCGCGTCAAGTTAAAACACTTGCAGTTGCGCGCCGGGTTACAACACTTGCAGTTGCATATCAGGGTACAGCATCTGCAGTTACATGTCAGGTTACCAAACTTGCAGTTGTGCGTCACGTCACAACACTTATAGTTGCGCGTTGGGGCATAACACTTGGAGTCGTATTAAATCAGTTTCTGTTGCGCGTCGGGTTACAACTCTTGAAGTTGCGTGTCGGGTTACAACACTTGCAGTTGCATGTCGAGTTATAACACTCGCAGTTGCGCGTCAAGTTAAAACACTTGCAGTTGCGCGCCGGGTTACAACACTTGCAGTTGCATATCAGGGTATAGCATCTGCAGTTACATGTCAGGTTACCAAACTTGCAGTTGCGCGTCACGTTACAGCAATTATAGTTGCGCGTTGGGCATAACACTTGGAGTCGTATTAAATCAGTTTCTGTTGCGCGTCGGGTTACAACTCTTGAAATTGCGTGTCGGGTTACAACACTTGCAGTTGCCTGTCGAGTTATAACACTCGCACTTGCGCGTTAACTTAAAACACTTGCAGTTGCGCGCCAGGTTACAACACTTGCAGTTGCATATCAGGGTACAGCATCTGCAGTTACATGTCAGGTTACCAAACTTGCAGTTGCGCGTCATGTTGCAACACTTATAGTTGCGCGTTGGGGCATAACACTTGGAGTCGTATTAAATCAGTTTCTGTTGCGCGTCGGGTTACAACTCTTGAAGTTGCGTGTCGGGTTACAACACTTGCAGTTGCATGTCGAGTTATAACACTCGCAGTTGCGCGTCAAGTTAAAACAGTTGCAGTTGCGCGCCGGGATACAACACTTGCAGTTGCATATCAGGGTACAACATCTGCAGTTACATGTCAGGTTACCAAACTTGCAGTTGCGCGTCACGTTACAACACTTATAGTTGCGCGTTGGGGCATAACACTTGGAGTCGTATTAAATCAGTTTCTGTTGCGCGTCGGGTTACAACTCTTGAAGTTGCGTGTCGGGTTACAACACTTGCAGTTGCATGTCGAGTTATAACACTCGCAGTTGCGCGTCAAGTTAAAACACTTGCAGTTGCGCGCCGGGTTACAACACTTGCAGTTGCATATCAGGGTATAGCATCTGCAGTTACATGTCAGGTTACCAAACTTGCAGTTGCGCGTCACGTTACAGCAATTATAGTTGCGCGTTGGGCATAACACTTGGAGTCGTATTAAATCAGTTTCTGTTGCGCGTCGGGTTACAACTCTTGAAATTGCGTGTCGGGTTACAACACTTGCAGTTGCCTGTCGAGTTATAACACTCGCACTTGCGCGTTAACTTAAAACACTTGCAGTTGCGCGCCAGGTTACAACACTTGCAGTTGCATATCAGGGTACAGCATCTGCAGTTACATGTCAGGTTACCAAACTTGCAGTTGCGCGTCATGTTGCAACACTTATAGTTGCGCGTTGGGGCATAACACTTGGAGTCGTATTAAATCAGTTTCTGTTGCGCGTCGGGTTACAACTCTTGAAGTTGCGTGTCGGGTTACAACACTTGCAGTTGCATGTCGAGTTATAACACTCGCAGTTGCGCGTCAAGTTAAAACAGTTGCAGTTGCGCGCCGGGATACAACACTTGCAGTTGCATATCAGGGTACAACATCTGCAGTTACATGTCAGGTTACCAAACTTGCAGTTGCGCGTCACGTTACAACACTTATAGTTGCGCGTTGGGGCATAACACTTGGAGTCGTATTAAATCAGTTTCTGTTGCGCGTCGGGTTACAACTCTTGAAGTTGCGTGTCGGGTTACAACACTTGCAGTTGCCTGTCGAGTTACAACACTCACAGTTGCGCGTCAAGTTAAAACACTTGCAGTTGCGCGCCGGGTTACAACACTTGCAGTTGCATATCAGGGTACAGCATCTGCAGTTACATGTCAGGTTACCAAACATGCAGTTGCGCGTCACGTTGCAACACTTATAGTTGCGCGTTGGGGCATAACACTTGGAGTCGTATTAAATCAGTTTCTGTTGCGCGTCGGGTTACAACTCTTGAAGTTGCGTGTCGGGTTACAACACTTGTAGTTGCATGTCGAGTTATAACACTCGCAGTTGCGCGTCAAGTTAAAACACTTGCAGTTGCGCGCCGGGTTACAACACTTGCAGTTGCATATCAGGGTACAACATCTGCAGTTACATGTCAGGTTACCAAACTTGCAGTTGCGCGTCATGTTGCAACACTTATAGTTGCGCGTTGGGGCATAACACTTGGAGTCGTATTAAATCAGTTTCTGTTGCGCGTCGGGTTACAACTCTTGAAGTTGCGTGTCGGGTTACAACACTTGCAGTTGCATGTCGAGTTATAACGCTCGCAGTTGCGCGTCAAGTTAAAACAGTTAAAGTTGCGCGCCGGGATACAACACTTGCAGTTGCATATCAGGGTACAACATCTGCAGTTACATGTCAGGTTACCAAACTTGCAGTTGCGCGTCACGTTGCAACACTTATAGTTGCGCGTTGGGGCATAACACTTGGAGTCGTATTAAATCAGTTTCTGTTGCGCGTCGGGTTACAACTCTTGAAGTTGCGTGTCGGGTTACAACACTTGCAGTTGCATGTCGAGTTATAACACTCGCAGTTGCGCGTCAAGTTAAAACAGTTGCAGTTGCGCGCCGGGATACAACACTTGCAGTTGCATATCAGGGTACAACATCTGCAGTTACATGTCAGGTTACCAAACTTGCAGTTGCGCGTCACGTTACAACACTTATAGTTGCGCGTTGGGGCATAACACTTGGAGTCGTATTAAATCAGTTTCTGTTGCGCGTCGGGTTACAACTCTTGAAGTTGCGTGTCGGGTTACAACACTTGCAGTTGCCTGTCGAGTTACAACACTCACAGTTGCGCGTCAAGTTAAAACACTTGCAGTTGCGCGCCGGGTTACAACACTTGCAGTTGCATATCAGGGTACAGCATCTGCAGTTACATGTCAGGTTACCAAACTTGCAGTTGTGCGTCACGTCACAACACTTATAGTTGCGCGTTGGGGCATAACACTTGGAGTCGTATTAAATCAGTTTCTGTTGCGCGTCGGGTTACAACTCTTGAAGTTGCGTGTCGGGTTACAACACTTGCAGTTGCATGTCGAGTTATAACACTCGCAGTTGCGCGTCAAGTTAAAACACTTGCAGTTGCGCGCCGGGTTACAACACTTGCAGTTGCATATCAGGGTATAGCATCTGCAGTTACATGTCAGGTTACCAAACTTGCAGTTGCGCGTCACGTTACAGCAATTATAGTTGCGCGTTGGGCATAACACTTGGAGTCGTATTAAATCAGTTTCTGTTGCGCGTCGGGTTACAACTCTTGAAATTGCGTGTCGGGTTACAACACTTGCAGTTGCCTGTCGAGTTATAACACTCGCACTTGCGCGTTAACTTAAAACACTTGCAGTTGCGCGCCAGGTTACAACACTTGCAGTTGCATATCAGGGTACAGCATCTGCAGTTACATGTCAGGTTACCAAACTTGCAGTTGCGCGTCATGTTGCAACACTTATAGTTGCGCGTTGGGGCATAACACTTGGAGTCGTATTAAATCAGTTTCTGTTGCGCGTCGGGTTACAACTCTTGAAGTTGCGTGTCGGGTTACAACACTTGCAGTTGCATGTCGAGTTATAACACTCGCAGTTGCGCGTCAAGTTAAAACAGTTGCAGTTGCGCGCCGGGATACAACACTTGCAGTTGCATATCAGGGTACAACATCTGCAGTTACATGTCAGGTTACCAAACTTGCAGTTGCGCGTCACGTTACAACACTTATAGTTGCGCGTTGGGGCATAACACTTGGAGTCGTATTAAATCAGTTTCTGTTGCGCGTCGGGTTACAACTCTTGAAGTTGCGTGTCGGGTTACAACACTTGCAGTTGCCTGTCGAGTTACAACACTCACAGTTGCGCGTCAAGTTAAAACACTTGCAGTTGCGCGCCGGGTTACAACACTTGCAGTTGCATATCAGGGTACAGCATCTGCAGTTACATGTCAGGTTACCAAACATGCAGTTGCGCGTCACGTTGCAACACTTATAGTTGCGCGTTGGGGCATAACACTTGGAGTCGTATTAAATCAGTTTCTGTTGCGCGTCGGGTTACAACTCTTGAAGTTGCGTGTCGGGTTACAACACTTGTAGTTGCATGTCGAGTTATAACACTCGCAGTTGCGCGTCAAGTTAAAACACTTGCAGTTGCGCGCCGGGTTACAACACTTGCAGTTGCATATCAGGGTACAACATCTGCAGTTACATGTCAGGTTACCAAACTTGCAGTTGCGCGTCATGTTGCAACACTTATAGTTGCGCGTTGGGGCATAACACTTGGAGTCGTATTAAATCAGTTTCTGTTGCGCGTCGGGTTACAACTCTTGAAGTTGCGTGTCGGGTTACAACACTTGCAGTTGCATGTCGAGTTATAACACTCGCAGTTGCGCGTCAAGTTAAAACAGTTAAAGTTGCGCGCCGGGATACAACACTTGCAGTTGCATATCAGGGTACAACATCTGCAGTTACATGTCAGGTTACCAAACTTGCAGTTGCGCGTCACGTTGCAACACTTATAGTTGCGCGTTGGGGCATAACACTTGGAGTCGTATTAAATCAGTTTCTGTTGCGCGTCGGGTTACAACTCTTGAAGTTGCGTGTCGGGTTACAACACTTGCAGTTGCATGTCGAGTTATAACACTCGCAGTTGCGCGTCAAGTTAAAACAGTTGCAGTTGCGCGCCGGGATACAACACTTGCAGTTGCATATCAGGGTACAACATCTGCAGTTACATGTCAGGTTACCAAACTTGCAGTTGCGCGTCACGTTACAACACTTATAGTTGCGCGTTGGGGCATAACACTTGGAGTCGTATTAAATCAGTTTCTGTTGCGCGTCGGGTTACAACTCTTGAAGTTGCGTGTCGGGTTACAACACTTGCAGTTGCCTGTCGAGTTACAACACTCACAGTTGCGCGTCAAGTTAAAACACTTGCAGTTGCGCGCCGGGTTACAACACTTGCAGTTGCATATCAGGGTACAGCATCTGCAGTTACATGTCAGGTTACCAAACTTGCAGTTGTGCGTCACGTCACAACACTTATAGTTGCGCGTTGGGGCATAACACTTGGAGTCGTATTAAATCAGTTTCTGTTGCGCGTCGGGTTACAACTCTTGAAGTTGCGTGTCGGGTTACAACACTTGCAGTTGCATGTCGAGTTATAACACTCGCAGTTGCGCGTCAAGTTAAAACACTTGCAGTTGCGCGCCGGGTTACAACACTTGCAGTTGCATATCAGGGTACAACATCTGCAGTTACATGTCAGGTTACCAAACTTGCAGTTGCGCGTCACGTTGCAACACTTATAGTTGCGCGTTGGGGCATAACACTTGGAGTCGTATTAAATCAGTTTCTGTTGCGCGTCGGGTTACAACTCTTGAAGTTGCGTGTCGGGTTACAACACTTGCAGTTGCATGTCGAGTTATAACACTCGCAGTTGCGCGTCAAGTTAAAACAGTTAAAGTTGCGCGCCGGGATACAACACTTGCAGTTGCATATCAGGGTACAACATCTGCAGTTACATGTCAGGTTACCAAACTTGCAGTTGCGCGTCACGTTGCAACAGTTATAGTTGCGCGTTGGGACATAACACTTGGAGTCGTATTAAATCAGTTTATGTTGCACGTCGGGTTACAACTCTTGAAGTTGCGTGTCGGGTTACAACACTTGCAGTTGCATGTCGAGTTATAACACTTGCAGTTGCGCGTCAAGTTAAAACACTTGCAGTTGCGCGCCGGGTTACAACACTTGCAGTTGCATATCAGGGTACAGCATCTGCAGTTACATGTCAGGTTACCAAACTTGCAGTTGCGCGTCACGTTACAACACTTATAGTTGCGCGTTGGGGAATAACACTTGGAGTCGTATTAAATCAGTTTATGTTGCGCGTCGGGTTACAACTCTTGAAGTTGCGTGTCGGGTTACAACACTTGCAGTTGCATGTCGAGTTATAACACTCGCAGTTGCGCGTCAAGTTAAAACACTTGCAGTTGCGCGCCGGGTTACAACACTTGCAGTTGCATATCAGGGTATAGCATCTGCAGTTACATGTCAGGTTACCAAACTTGCAGTTGCGCGTCACGTTACAACAATTATAGTTGCGCGTTGGGCATAACACTTGGAGTCGTATTAAATCAGTTTTTGTTGCGCGTCGGGTTACAACTCTTGAAATTGCGTGTCGGGTTACAACACTTGCAGTTGCCTGTCGAGTTATAACACTCGCAGTTGCGTGTTAACTTAAAACACTTGCAGTTGCGCGCCAGGTTACAACACTTGCAGTTGCATATCAGGGTACAGCATCTGCAGTTACATGTCAGGTTACCAAACTTGCAGTTGCGCGTCACGTTGCAACACTTATAGTTGCGCGTTGGGGCATAACACTTGGAGTCGTATTAAATCAGTTTCTGTTGCGCGTCGGGTTACAACTCTTGAAGTTGCGTGTCGGTTTACAACACTTGCAGTTGCATGTCGAGTTATAACACTCGCAGTTGCGCGTCAAGTTAAAACAGTTGCAGTTGCGCGCCGGGATACAACACTTGCAGTTGCATATCAGGGTACAACATCTGCAGTTACATGTCAGGTTACCAAACTTGCAGTTGCGCGTCACGTTACAACACTTATAGTTGCGCGTTGGGGCATAACACTTGGAGTCGTATTAAATCAGTTTCTGTTGCGCGTCGGGTTACAACTCTTGAAGTTGCGTGTCGGGTTACAACACTTGCAGTTGCCTGTCGAGTTACAACACTCACAGTTGCGCGTCAAGTTAAAACACTTGCAGTTGCGCGCCGGGTTACAACACTTGCAGTTGCATATCAGGGTACAGCATCTGCAGTTACATGTCAGGTTACCAAACTTGCAGTTGCGCGTCACGTCACAACACTTATAGTTGCGCGTTGGGTCATAACACTTGGAGTCGTATTAAATCAGTTTCTGTTGCGCGTCGGGTTACAACTCTTGAAGTTGCGTGTCGGGTTACAACACTTGCAGTTGCATGTCGAGTTATAACACTCGCAGTTGCGCGTCAAGTTAAAACACTTGCAGTTGCGCGCCGGGTTACAACACTTGCAGTTGCATATCAGGGTACAGCATCTGCAGTTACATGTCAGGTTACCAAACTTGCAGTTGCGCCTCACGTTACAACAATTATAGTTGCGCGTTGGGCATAACACTTGGAGTCGTATTAAATCAGTTTCTGTTGCGCGTCGGGTTACAACTCTTGAAATTGCGTGTCGGGTTACAACACTTGCAGTTGCATGTCGAGTTATAACACTCGCAGTTGCGCGTCAAGTTAAAACACTTGCAGTTGCGCGCCGGGATACAACACTTGCAGTTGCATATCAGGGTACAACATCTGCAGTTACATGTCAGGTTACCAAACATGCAGTTGCGCGTCACGTTGCAACACTTATAGTTGCGCGTTGGGACATAACACTTGGAGTCGTATTAAATCAGTTTATGTTGCACGTCGGGTTACAACTCTTGAAGTTGCGTGTCGGGTTACAACACTTGCAGTTGCATGTCGAGTTATAACACTCGCAGTTGCGCGTCAAGTTAAAACACTTGCAGTTGCGCGCCGGGTTACAACACTTGCAGTTGCATATCAGGATACAGCATCTGCAGTTACATGTCAGGTTACCAAACTTGCAGTTGCGCGTCACGTTACAACACTTATAGTTGCGCGTTGGGGAATAACACTTGGAGTCGTATTAAATCAGTTTATGTTGCGCGTCGGGTTACAACTCTTGAAGTTGCGTGTCGGGTTACAACACTTGCAGTTGCATGTCGAGTTATAACACTCGCAGTTGCGCGTCAAGTTAAAACACTTGCAGTTGCGCGCCGGGTTACAACACTTGCAGTTGCATATCAGGGTATAGCATCTGCAGTTACATGTCAGGTTACCAAACTTGCAGTTGCGCGTCACGTTACAACAATTATAGTTGCGCGTTGGGCATAACACTTGGAGTCGTATTAAATCAGTTTCTGTTGCGCGTCGGGTTACAACTCTTGAAATTGCGTGTCGGGTTACAACACTTGCAGTTGCCTGTCGAGTTATAACACTCGCAGTTGCGTGTTAACTTAAAACACTTGCAGTTGCGCGCCGGGTTACAACACTTGCAGTTGCATATCAGGGTACAGCATCTGCAGTTACATGTCAGGTTACCAAACTTGCAGTTGCGCGTCACGTTGCAACACTTATAGTTGCGCGTTGGGGCATAACACTTGGAGTCGTATTAAATCAGTTTCTGTTGCGCGTCGGGTTACAACTCTTGAAGTTGCGTGTCGGTTTACAACACTTGCAGTTGCATGTCGAGTTATAACACTCGCAGTTGCGCGTCAAGTTAAAACAGTTGCAGTTGCGCGCCAGGTTACAACACTTGCAGTTGCATATCAGGGTACAACATCTGCAGTTACATGTCAGGTTACCAAACATGCAGTTGCGCGTCACGTTGCAACACTTATAGTTGCGCGTTGGGACATAACACTTGGAGTCGTATTAAATCAGTTTATGTTGCACGTCGGGTTACAACTCTTGAAGTTGCGTGTCGGGTTACAACACTTGCAGTTGCATGTCGAGTTATAACACTCGCAGTTGCGCGTCAAGTTAAAACACTTGCAGTTGCGCGCCGGGTTACAACACTTGCAGTTGCATATCAGGGTACAGCATCTGCAGTTACATGTCAGGTTACCAAACTTGCAGTTGCGCGTCACGTTACAACACTTATAGTTGCGCGTTGGGGAATAACACTTGGAGTCGTATTAAATCAGTTTATGTTGCGCGTCGGGTTACAACTCTTGAAGTTGCGTGTCGGGTTACAACACTTGCAGTTGCATGTCGAGTTATAACACTCGCAGTTGCGCGTCAAGTTAAAACACTTGCAGTTGCGCGCCGGGTTACAACACTTGCAGTTGCATATCAGGGTATAGCATCTGCAGTTACATGTCAGGTTACCAAACTTGCAGTTGCGCGTCACGTTACAACAATTATAGTTGCGCGTTGGGCATAACACTTGGAGTCGTATTAAATCAGTTTCTGTTGCGCGTCGGGTTACAACTCTTGAAATTGCGTGTCGGGTTACAACACTTGCAGTTGCCTGTCGAGTTATAACACTCGCAGTTGCGTGTTAACTTAAAACACTTGCAGTTGCGCGCCGGGTTACAACACTTGCAGTTGCATATCAGGGTACAGCATCTGCAGTTACATGTCAGGTTACCAAACTTGCAGTTGCGCGTCACGTTGCAACACTTATAGTTGCGCGTTGGGGCATAACACTTGGAGTCGTATTAAATCAGTTTCTGTTGCGCGTCGGGTTACAACTCTTGAAGTTGCGTGTCGGTTTACAACACTTGCAGTTGCATGTCGAGTTATAACACTCGCAGTTGCGCGTCAAGTTAAAACAGTTGCAGTTGCGCGCCAGGTTACAACACTTGCAGTTGCATATCAGGGTACAACATCTGCAGTTACATGTCAGGTTACCAAACTTGCAGTTGCGCGTCACGTTGCAACACTTATAGTTGCGCGTTGGGGCATAACACTTGGAGTCGTATTAAATCAGTTTATGTTGCGCGTCGGGTTACAACTCTTGAAGTTGCGTGTCGGGTTACAACACTTGCAGTTGCCTGTCGAGTTACAACACTCGCAGTTGCGCGTCAAGTTAAAACAGTTGCAGTTGCGCGCCGGGATACAACACTTGCAGTTGCATATCAGGGTACAACATCTGCAGTTACATGTCAGGTTACCAAACTTGCAGTTGCGCGTCACGTTACAACACTTATAGTTGCGCGTTGGGGCATAACACTTGGAGTCGTATTAAATCAGTTTCTGTTGCGCGTCGGGTTACAACTCTTGAAGTTGCGTGTCGGGTTACAACACTTGCAGTTGCATGTCGAGTTACAACACTCGCAGTTGCGCGTCAAGTTAAAACACTTGCAGTTGCGCGCCGGGTTACAACACTTGCAGTTGCATATCAGGGTACAACATCTGCAGTTACATGTCAGGTTACCAAACTTGCAGTTGTGCGTCACGTTGCAACACTTATAGTTGCGCGTTGGGCATAACACTTGGAGTCGTATTAAATCAGTTTCTGTTGCGCGTCGGGTTACAACTCTTGAAATTGCGTGTCGGGTTACAACACTTGCAGTTGCATGTCGAGTTATAACACTCGCAGTTGCGCGTCAAGTTAAAACACTTGCAGTTGCGCGCCGGGTTACAACACTTGCAGTTGCATATCAGGGTACAACATCTGCAGTTACATGTCAGGTTACCAAACTTGCAGTTGCGCGTCACGTTGCAACACTTATAGTTGCGCGTTGGGGCATAACACTTGGAGTCGTATTAAATCAGTTTCTGTTGCGCGTCGGGTTACAACTCTTGAAGTTGCGTGTCGGGTTACAACACTTGCAGTTGCATGTCGAGTTATAACACTCGCAGTTGCGCGTCAAGTTAAAACAGTTAAAGTTGCGCGCCGGGATACAACACTTGCAGTTGCATATCAGGGTACAGCATCTGCAGTTACATGTCAGGTTACCAAACTTGCAGTTGCGCGTCACGTTACAACACTTATAGTTGCGCGTTGGGACATAACACTTGGAGTCGTATTAAATCAGTTTATGTTGCGCGTCGGGTTACAACTCTTGAAGTTGCGTGTCGGGTTACAACACTTGCAGTTGCATGTCGAGTTATAACACTCGCAGTTGCGCGTCAAGTTAAAACACTTGCAGTTGCGCGCCGGGTTACAACACTTGCAGTTGCATATCAGGGTACAGCATCTGCAGTTACATGTCACGTTACCAAACTTGCAGTTGCGCGTCACGTTACAACACTTATAGTTGCGCGTTGGGGCATAACACTTGGAGTCGTATTAAATCAGTTTCTGTTGCGCGTCGGGTTACAACTCTTGAAGTTGCGTGTCGGGTTACAACACTTGCAGTTGCATGTCGAGTTATAACACTCGCAGTTGCGCGTCAAGTTAAAACACTTGCAGTTGCGCGCCGGGTTACAACACTTGCAGTTGCATATCAGGGTACTGCATCTGAAGTTACATGTCAGGTTACCAAACTTGCAGTTGCGCGTCACGTTACAACAATTATAGTTGCGCGTTGGGCATAACACTTGGAGTCGTATTAAATCAGTTTCTGTTGCGCGTCGGGTTACAACTCTTGAAATTGCGTGTCGGGTTACAACACTTGCAGTTGCCTGTCGAGTTATAACACTCGCAGTTGCGCGTCAACTTAAAACACTTGCAGTTGCGCGCCAGGTTACAACACTTGCAGTTGCATATCAGGGTACAGCATCTGCAGTTACATGTCAGGTTACCAAACTTGCAGTTGCGCGTCACGTTGCAACACTTATAGTTGCGCGTTAGGGCATAACACTTGGAGTCGTATTAAATCAGTTTCTGTTGCGCGTCGGGTTACAACTCTTGAAGTTGCGTGTCGGGTTACAACACTTGCAGTTGCATGTCGAGTTACAACACTCGCAGTTGCGCGTCAAGTTAAAACAGTTGCAGTTGCGCGCCGGGATACAACACTTGCAGTTGCATATCAGGGTACAACATCTGCAGTTACATGTCAGGTTACCAAACTTGCAGTTGCGCGTCACGTTACAACACTTATAGTTGCGCGTTGGGGCATAACACTTGGAGTCGTATTAAATCAGTTTCTGTTGCGCGTCGGGTTACAACTCTTGAAGTTGCGTGTCGGGTTACAACACTTGCAGTTGCCTGTCGAGTTACAACACTCACAGTTGCGCGTCAAGTTAAAACACTTGCAGTTGCGCGCCGGGTTACAACACTTGCAGTTGCATATCAGGGTACAGCATCTGCAGTTACATGTCAGGTTACCAAACTTGCAGTTGCGCGTCATGTTACAACACTTATAGTTGCGCGTTGGGGCATAACACTTGGAGTCGTATTAAATCAGTTTCTGTTGCGCGTCGGGTTACAACTCTTGAAGTTGCGTGTCGGGTTACAACACTTGCAGTTGCATGTCGAGTTATAACACTCGCAGTTGCGCGTCAAGTTAAAACACTTGCAGTTGCGCGCCGGGTTACAACACTTGCAGTTGCATATCAGGGTACAACATCTGCAGTTACATGTCAGGTTACCAAACTTGCAGTTGCGCGTCACGTTGCAACACTTATAGTTGCGCGTTGGGGCATAACACTTGGAGTCGTATTAAATCAGTTTCTGTTGCGCGTCGGGTTACAACTCTTGAAGTTGCGTGTCGGGTTACAACACTTGCAGTTGCATGTCGAGTTATAACACTCGCAGTTGCGCGTCAAGTTAAAACAGTTAAAGTTGCGCGCCGGGATACAACACTTGCAGTTGCATATCAGGGTACAACATCTACAGTTACATGTCAGGTTACCAAACTTGCAGTTGCGCGTCACGTTGCAACAGTTATAGTTGCGCGTTGGGACATAACACTTGGAGTCGTATTAAATCAGTTTATGTTGCGCGTCGGGTTACAACTCTTGAAGTTGCGTGTCGGGTTACAACACTTGCAGTTGCATGTCGAGTTATAACACTCGCAGTTGCGCGTCAAGTTAAAACACTTGCAGTTGCGCGCCGGGTTACAACACTTGCAGTTGCATATCAGGGTACAACATCTGCAGTTACATGTCAGGTTACCAAACTTGCAGTTGCGCGTCACGTTACAACACTTATAGTTGCGCGTTGGGACATAAAACTTGGAGTCGTATTAAATCAGTTTATGTTGCGCGTCGGGTTACAACTCTTGAAGTTGCGTGTCGGGTTACAACACTTGCAGTTGCATGTCGAGTTATAACACTCGCAGTTGCGCGTCAAGTTAAAACACTTGCAGTTGCGCGCCGGGTTACAACACTTGCAGTTGCATATCAGGGTACAGCATCTGCAGTTACATGTCAGGTTACCAAACTTGCAGTTGCGCGTCACGTTACAACACTTATAGTTGCGCGTTGGGGCATAACACTTGGAGTCGTATTAAATCAGTTTCTGTTGCGCGTCGGGTTACAACTCTTGAAGTTGCGTGTCGGGTTACAACACTTGCAGTTGCATGTCGAGTTATAACACTCGCAGTTGCGGGTCAAGTTAAAACACTTGCAGTTGCGCGCCGGGTTACAACACTTGCAGTTGCATATCAGGGTACTGCATCTGAAGTTACATGTCAGGTTACCAAACTTGCAGTTGCGCGTCACGTTACAACAATTATAGTTGCGCGTTGGGCATAACACTTGGAGTCGTATTAAATCAGTTTCTGTTGCGCGTCGGGTTACAACTCTTGAAATTGCGTGTCGGGTTACAACACTTGCAGTTGCCTGTCGAGTTATAACACTCGCAGTTGCGCGTCAACTTAAAACACTTGCAGTTGCGCGCCAGGTTACAACACTTGCAGTTGCATATCAGGGTACAGCATCTGCAGTTACATGTCAGGTTACCAAACTTGCAGTTGCGCGTCACGTTGCAACACTTATAGTTGCGCGTTAGGGCATAACACTTGGAGTCGTATTAAATCAGTTTCTGTTGCGCGTCGGGTTACAACTCTTGAAGTTGCGTGTCGGGTTACAACACTTGCAGTTGCATGTCGAGTTACAACACTCGCAGTTGCGCGTCAAGTTAAAACAGTTGCAGTTGCGCGCCGGGATACAACACTTGCAGTTGCATATCAGGGTACAACATCTGCAGTTACATGTCAGGTTACCAAACTTGCAGTTGCGCGTCACGTTACAACACTTATAGTTGCGCGTTGGGGCATAACACTTGGAGTCGTATTAAATCAGTTTCTGTTGCGCGTCGGGTTACAACTCTTGAAGTTGCGTGTCGGGTTACAACACTTGCAGTTGCCTGTCGAGTTACAACACTCACAGTTGCGCGTCAAGTTAAAACACTTGCAGTTGCGCGCCGGGTTACAACACTTGCAGTTGCATATCAGGGTACAGCATCTGCAGTTACATGTCAGGTTACCAAACTTGCAGTTGCGCGTCATGTTACAACACTTATAGTTGCGCGTTGGGGCATAACACTTGGAGTCGTATTAAATCAGTTTCTGTTGCGCGTCGGGTTACAACTCTTGAAGTTGCGTGTCGGGTTACAACACTTGCAGTTGCATGTCGAGTTATAACACTCGCAGTTGCGCGTCAAGTTAAAACACTTGCAGTTGCGCGCCGGGTTACAACACTTGCAGTTGCATATCAGGGTACAACATCTGCAGTTACATGTCAGGTTACCAAACTTGCAGTTGCGCGTCACGTTGCAACACTTATAGTTGCGCGTTGGGGCATAACACTTGGAGTCGTATTAAATCAGTTTCTGTTGCGCGTCGGGTTACAACTCTTGAAGTTGCGTGTCGGGTTACAACACTTGCAGTTGCATGTCGAGTTATAACACTCGCAGTTGCGCGTCAAGTTAAAACAGTTAAAGTTGCGCGCCGGGATACAACACTTGCAGTTGCATATCAGGGTACAACATCTACAGTTACATGTAAGGTTACCAAACTTGCAGTTGCGCGTCACGTTGCAACAGTTATAGTTGCGCGTTGGGACATAACACTTGGAGTCGTATTAAATCAGTTTATGTTGCGCGTCGGGTTACAACTCTTGAAGTTGCGTGTCGGGTTACAACACTTGCAGTTGCATGTCGAGTTATAACACTCGCAGTTGCGCGTCAAGTTAAAACACTTGCAGTTGCGCGCCGGGTTACAACACTTGCAGTTGCATATCAGGGTACAGCATCTGCAGTTACATGTCAGGTTACCAAACTTGCAGTTGCGCGTCACGTTACAACACTTATAGTTGCGCGTTGGGGCATAACACTTGGAGTCGTATTAAATCAGTTTCTGTTGCGCGTCGGGTTACAACTCTTGAAGTTGCGTCTCGGGTTACAACACTTGCAGTTGCATGTCGAGTTATAACACTCGCAGTTGCGGGTCAAGTTAAAACACTTGCAGTTGCGCGCCGGGTTACAACACTTGCAGTTGCATATCAGGGTACTGCATCTGAAGTTACATGTCAGGTTACCAAACTTGCAGTTGCGCGTCACGTTACAACAATTATAGTTGCGCGTTGGGCATAACACTTGGAGTCGTATTAAATCAGTTTCTGTTGCGCGTCGGGTTACAACTCTTGAAATTGCGTGTCGGGTTACAACACTTGCAGTTGCCTGTCGAGTTATAACACTCGCAGTTGCGCGTCAACTTAAAACACTTGCAGTTGCGCGCCAGGTTACAACACTTGCAGTTGCATATCAGGGTACAGCATCTGCAGTTACATGTCAGGTTACCAAACTTGCAGTTGCGCGTCACGTTGCAACACTTATAGTTGCGCGTTAGGGCATAACACTTGGAGTCGTATTAAATCAGTTTCTGTTGCGCGTCGGGTTACAACTCTTGAAGTTGCGTGTCGGGTTACAACACTTGCAGTTGCATGTCGAGTTACAACACTCGCAGTTGCGCGTCAAGTTAAAACAGTTGCAGTTGCGCGCCGGGATACAACACTTGCAGTTGCATATCAGGGTACAACATCTGCAGTTACATGTCAGGTTACCAAACTTGCAGTTGCGCGTCACGTTACAACACTTATAGTTGCGCGTTGGGGCATAACACTTGGAGTCGTATTAAATCAGTTTCTGTTGCGCGTCGGGTTACAACTCTTGAAGTTGCGTGTCGGGTTACAACACTTGCAGTTGCCTGTCGAGTTACAACACTCACAGTTGCGCGTCAAGTTAAAACACTTGCAGTTGCGCGCCGGGTTACAACACTTGCAGTTGCATATCAGGGTACAGCATCTGCAGTTACATGTCAGGTTACCAAACTTGCAGTTGCGCGTCATGTTACAACACTTATAGTTGCGCGTTGGGGCATAACACTTGGAGTCGTATTAAATCAGTTTCTGTTGCGCGTCGGGTTACAACTCTTGAAGTTGCGTGTCGGGTTACAACACTTGCAGTTGCATGTCGAGTTATAACACTCGCAGTTGCGCGTCAAGTTAAAACACTTGCAGTTGCGCGCCGGGTTACAACACTTGCAGTTGCATATCAGGGTACAACATCTGCAGTTACATGTCAGGTTACCAAACTTGCAGTTGCGCGTCACGTTGCAACACTTATAGTTGCGCGTTGGGGCATAACACTTGGAGTCGTATTAAATCAGTTTCTGTTGCGCGTCGGGTTACAACTCTTGAAGTTGCGTGTCGGGTTACAACACTTGCAGTTGCATGTCGTGTTATAACACTCGCAGTTGCGCGTCAAGTTAAAACAGTTAAAGTTGCACGCCGGGATACAACACTTGCAGTTGCATATCAGGGTACAACATCTACAGTTACATGTCAGGTTACCAAACTTGCAGTTGCGCGTCACGTTGCAACAGTTATAGTTGCGCGTTGGGACATAACACTTGGAGTCGTATTAAATCAGTTTATGTTGCGCGTCGGGTTACAACTCTTGAAGTTGCGTGTCGGGTTACAACACTTGCAGTTGCATGTCGAGTTATAACACTCGCAGTTGCGCGTCAAGTTAAAACACTTGCAGTTGCGCGCCGGGTTACAACACTTGCAGTTGCATATCAGGGTACAGCATCTGCAGTTACATGTCAGGTTACCAAACTTGCAGTTGCGCGTCACGTTACAACACTTATAGTTGCGCGTTGGGGCATAACACTTGGAGTCGTATTAAATCAGTTTCTGTTGCGCGTCGGGTTACAACTCTTGAAGTTGCGTGTCGGGTTACAACACTTGCAGTTGCATGTCGAGTTATAACACTCGCAGTTGCGCGTCAAGTTAAAACACTTGCAGTTGCGCGCCGGGTTACAACACTTGCAGTTGCATATCAGGGTACAACATCTGCAGTTACATGTCAGGTTACCAAACTTGCAGTTGCGCGTCACGTTACAACACTTATAGTTGCGCGTTGGGGCATAACACTTGGAGTCGTATTAAATCAGTTTCTGTTGCGCGTCGGGTTACAACTCTTGAAGTTGCGTGTCGGGTTACAACACTTGCAGTTGCATGTCGAGTTATAACACTCGCAGTTGCGCGTCAAGTTAAAACACTTGCAGTTGCGCGCCGGGTTACAACACTTGCAGTTGCATATCAGGGTACAACATCTGCAGTTACATGTCAGGTTACCAAACTTGCAGTTGCGCGTCACGTTACAACAATTATAGTTGCGCGTTGGGCATAACACTTGGAGTCGTATTAAATCAGTTTCTGTTGCGCGTCGGGTTACAACTCTTGAAATTGCGTGTCGGGTTACAACACTTGCAGTTGCCTGTCGAGTTATAACACTCGCAGTTGCGCGTCAACTTAAAACACTTGCAGTTGCGCGCCAGGTTACAACACTTGCAGTTGCATATCAGGGTACAGCATCTGCAGTTACATGTCAGGTTACCAAACTTGCAGTTGCGCGTCACGTTGCAACACTTATAGTTGCGCGTTGGGGCATAACACTTGGAGTCGTATTAAATCAGTTTCTGTTGCGCGTCGGGTTACAACTCTTGAAGTTGCGTGTCGGGTTACAACACTTGCAGTTGCATGTCGAGTTACAACACTCGCAGTTGCGCGTCAAGTTAAAACAGTTGCAGTTGCGCGCCGGGATACAACACTTGCAGTTGCATATCAGGGTACAACATCTGCAGTTACATGTCAGGTTACCAAACTTGCAGTTGCGCGTCACGTTACAACACTTATAGTTGCGCGTTGGGGCATAACACTTGGAGTCGTATTAAATCAGTTTCTGTTGCGCGTCGGGTTACAACTCTTGAAGTTGCGTGTCGGGTTACAACACTTGCAGTTGCCTGTCGAGTTACAACACTCACAGTTGCGCGTCAAGTTAAAACACTTGCAGTTGCGCGCCGGGTTACAACACTTGCAGTTGCATATCAGGGTACAGCATCTGCAGTTACATGTCAGGTTACCAAACTTGCAGTTGCGCGTCATGTTACAACACTTATAGTTGCGCGTTGGGGCATAACACTTGGAGTCGTATTAAATCAGTTTCTGTTGCGCGTCGGGTTACAACTCTTGAAGTTGCGTGTCGGGTTACAACACTTGCAGTTGCATGTCGAGTTATAACACTCGCAGTTGCGCGTCAAGTTAAAACACTTGCAGTTGCGCGCCGGGTTACAACACTTGCAGTTGCATATCAGGGTACAACATCTGCAGTTACATGTCAGGTTACCAAACTTGCAGTTGCGCGTCACGTTGCAACACTTATAGTTGCGCGTTGGGGCATAACACTTGGAGTCGTATTAAATCAGTTTCTGTTGCGCGTCGGGTTACAACTCTTGAAGTTGCGTGTCGGGTTACAACACTTGCAGTTGCATGTCGAGTTATAACACTCGCAGTTGCGCGTCAAGTTAAAACAGTTAAAGTTGCGCGCCGGGATACAACACTTGCAGTTGCATATCAGGGTACAACATCTACAGTTACATGTCAGGTTACCAAACTTGCAGTTGCGCGTCACGTTGCAACAGTTATAGTTGCGCGTTGGGACATAACACTTGGAGTCGTATTAAATCAGTTTATGTTGCGCGTCGGGTTACAACTCTTGAAGTTGCGTGTCGGGTTACAACACTTGCAGTTGCATGTCGAGTTATAACACTCGCAGTTGCGCGTCAAGTTAAAACACTTGCAGTTGCGCGCCGGGTTACAACACTTGCAGTTGCATATCAGGGTACAGCATCTGCAGTTACATGTCAGGTTACCAAACTTGCAGTTGCGCGTCACGTTACAACACTTATAGTTGCGCGTTGGGGCATAACACTTGGAGTCGTATTAAATCAGTTTCTGTTGCGCGTCGGGTTACAACTCTTGAAGTTGCGTGTCGGGTTACAACACTTGCAGTTGCATGTCGAGTTATAACACTCGCAGTTGCGCGTCAAGTTAAAACACTTGCAGTTGCGCGCCGGGTTACAACACTTGCAGTTGCATATCAGGGTACAACATCTGCAGTTACATGTCAGGTTACCAAACTTGCAGTTGCGCGTCACGTTACAACACTTATAGTTGCGCGTTGGGGCATAACACTTGGAGTCGTATTAAATCAGTTTCTGTTGCGCGTCGGGTTACAACTCTTGAAGTTGCGTGTCGGGTTACAACACTTGCAGTTGCATGTCGAGTTATGACACTCGCAGTTGCGCGTCAAGTTAAAACACTTGCAGTTGCGCGCCGGGTTACAACACTTGCAGTTGCATATCAGGGTACAACATCTGCAGTTACATGTCAGGTTACCAAACTTGCAGTTGCGCGTCACGTTACAACAATTATAGTTGCGCGTTGGGCATAACACTTGGAGTCGTATTAAATCAGTTTCTGTTGCGCGTCGGGTTACAACTCTTGAAATTGCGTGTCGGGTTACAACACTTGCAGTTGCCTGTCGAGTTATAACACTCGCAGTTGCGCGTCAACTTAAAACACTTGCAGTTGCGCGCCAGGTTACAACACTTGCAGTTGCATATCAGGGTACAGCATCTGCAGTTACATGTCAGGTTACCAAACTTGCAGTTGCGCGTCACGTTGCAACACTTATAGTTGCGCGTTGGGGCATAACACTTGGAGTCGTATTAAATCAGTTTCTGTTGCGCGTCGGGTTACAACTCTTGAAGTTGCGTGTCGGGTTACAACACTTGCAGTTGCATGTCGAGTTACAACACTCGCAGTTGCGCGTCAAGTTAAAACAGTTGCAGTTGCGCGCCGGGATACAACACTTGCAGTTGCATATCAGGGTACAACATCTGCAGTTACATGTCAGGTTACCAAACTTGCAGTTGCGCGTCACGTTACAACACTTATAGTTGCGCGTTGGGGCATAACACTTGGAGTCGTATTAAATCAGTTTCTGTTGCGCGTCGGGTTACAACTCTTGAAGTTGCGTGTCGGGTTACAACACTTGCAGTTGCCTGTCGAGTTACAACACTCACAGTTGCGCGTCAAGTTAAAACACTTGTAGTTGCGCGCCGGGTTACAACACTTGCAGTTGCATATCAGGGTACAGCATCTGCAGTTACATGTCAGGTTACCAAACTTGCAGTTGCGCGTCACGTTACAACACTTATAGTTGCGCGTTGGGGCATAACACTTGGAGTCGTATTAAATCAGTTTCTGTTGCGCGTCGGGTTACAACTCTTGAAGTTGCGTGTCGGGTTACAACACTTGCAGTTGCATGTCGAGTTATAACACTCGCAGTTGCGCGTCAAGTTAAAACACTTGCAGTTGCGCGCCGGGTTACAACACTTGCAGTTGCATATCAGGGTACAACATCTGCAGTTACATGTCAGGTTACCAAACTTGCAGTTGCGCGTCACGTTGCAACACTTATAGTTGCGCGTTGGGGCATAACACTTGGAGTCGTATTAAATCAGTTTCTGTTGCGCGTCGGTTTCAACTCTTGAAGTTGCGTGTCGGGTTACAACACTTGCAGTTGCATGTCGAGTTATAACACTCGCAGTTGCGCGTCAAGTTAAAACAGTTAAAGTTGCGCGCCGGGATACAACACTTGCAGTTGCATATCAGGGTACAACATCTGCAGTTACATGTCAGGTTACCAAACTTGCAGTTGCGCGTCACGTTGCAACAGTTATAGTTGCGCGTTGGGACATAACACTTGGAGTCGTATTAAATCAGTTTATGTTGCGCGTCGGGTTACAACTCTTGAAGTTGCGTGTCGGGTTACAACACTTGCAGTTGCATGTCGAGTTATAACACTCGCAGTTGCGCGTCAAGTTAAAACACTTGCAGTTGCGCGCCGGGTTACAACACTTGCAGTTGCATATCAGGGTACAGCATCTGCAGTTACATGTCAGGTTACCAAACTTGCAGTTGCGCGTCACGTTACAACACTTATAGTTGCGCGTTGGGGCATAACACTTGGAGTCGTATTAAATCAGTTTCTGTTGCGCGTCGGGTTACAACTCTTGAAGTTGCGTGTCGGGTTACAACAATTGCAGTTGCATGTCGAGTTATAACACTCGCAGTTGCGCGTCAAGTTAAAACACTTGCAGTTGCGCGCCGGGTTACAACACTTGCAGTTGCATATCAGGGTACAGCATCTGCAGTTACATGTCAGGTTACCAAACTTGCAGTTGCGCGTCACGTCACAACACTTATAGTTGCGCGTTGGGCATAACACTTGGAGTCGTATTAAATCAGTTTCTGTTGCGCGTCGGGTTACAACTCTTGAAGTTGCGTGTCGGGTTACAACACTTGCAGTTGCCTGTCGAGTTATAACACTCGCAGTTGCGCGTCAACTTAAAACACTTGCAGTTGCGCGCCAGGTTACAACACTTGCAGTTGCATATCAGGGTACAACATCTGCAGTTACATGTCAGGTTACCAAACTTGCAGTTGCGCGTCACGTTGCAACACTTATAGTTGCGCGTTGGGGCATAACACTTGGAGTCGTATTAAATCAGTTTCTGTTGCGCGTCGGGTTACAACTCTTGAAGTTGCGTGTCGGGTTACAACACTTGCAGTTGCATGTCGAGTTACAACACTCGCAGTTGCGCGTCAAGTTAAAACAGTTGCAGTTGCGCGCCGGGATACAACACTTGCAGTTGCATATCAGGGTACAACATCTGCAGTTACATGTCAGGTTACCAAACTTGCAGTTGCGCGTCACGTTACAACACTTATAGTTGCGCGTTGGGGCATAACACTTGGAGTCGTATTAAATCAGTTTCTGTTGCGCGTCGGGTTACAACTCTTGAAGTTGCGTGTCGGGTTACAACACTTGCAGTTGCCTGTCGAGTTACAACACTCACAGTTGCGCGTCAAGTTAAAACACTTGTAGTTGCGCGCGGGGTTACAACACTTGCAGTTGCATATCAGGGTACAACATCTGCAGTTACATGTCAGGTTACCAAACTTGCAGTTGCGCGTCACGTTGCAACACTTATAGTTGCGCGTTGGGGCATAACACTTGGAGTCGTATTAAATCAGTTTCTGTTGCGCGTCGGGTTACAACTCTTGAAGTTGCGTGTCGGGTTACAACACTTGCAGTTGCATGTCGAGTTATAACACTCGCAGTTGCGCGTCAAGTTAAAACAGTTAAAGTTGCGCACCGGGATACAACACTTGCAGTTGCATATCAGGGTACAACATCTGCAGTTACATGTCAGGTTACCAAACTTGCAGTTGCGCGTCACGTTGCAATAGTTATAGTTGCGCGTTGGGACATAACACTTGGAGTCGTATTAAATCAGTTTCTGTTGCGCGTCGGGTTACAACTCTTGAAGTTGCGTGTCGGGTTACAACACTTGCAGTTGCATGTCGAGTTATAACACTCGCAGTTGCGCGTCAAGTTAAAACACTTGCAGTTGCGCGCCGGGTTACAACACTTGCAGTTGCATATCAGGGTACAGCATCTGCAGTTACATGTCAGGTTACCAAACTTGCAGTTGCGCGTCACGTTACAACACTTATAGTTGCGCGTTGGGGCATAACACTTGGAGTCGTATTAAATCAGTTTCTGTTGCGCGTCGGGTTACAACTCTTGAAGTTGCGTGTCGGGTTACAACAATTGCAGTTGCATGTCGAGTTATAACACTCGCAGTTGCGCGTCAAGTTAAAACACTTGCAGTTGCGCGCCGGGTTACAACACTTGCAGTTGCATATCAGGGTACAGCATCTGCAGTTACATGTCAGGTTACCAAACTTGCAGTTGCGCGTCACGTCACAAGACTTATAGTTGCGCGTTGGGCATAACACTTGGAGTCGTATTAAATCAGTTTCTGTTGCGCGTCGGGTTACAACTCTTGAAGTTGCGTGTCGGGTTACAACACTTGCAGTTGCCTGTCGAGTTATAACACTCGCAGTTGCGCGTCAACTTAAAACACTTGCAGTTGCGCGCCAGGTTACAACACTTGCAGTTGCATATCAGGGTACAACATCTGCAGTTACATGTCAGGTTACCAAACTTGCAGTTGCGCGTCACGTTGCAACACTTATAGTTGCGCGTTGGGGCATAACACTTGGAGTCGTATTAAATCAGTTTCTGTTGCGCGTCGGGTTACAACTCTTGAAGTTGCGTGTCGGGTTACAACACTTGCAGTTGCATGTCGAGTTACAACACTCGCAGTTGCGCGTCAAGTTAAAACAGTTGCAGTTGCGCGCCGGGATACAACACTTGCAGTTGCATATCAGGGTACAACATCTGCAGTTACATGTCAGGTTACCAAACTTGCAGTTGCGCGTCACGTTACAACACTTATAGTTGCGCGTTGGGGCATAACACTTGGAGTCGTATTAAATCAGTTTCTGTTGCGCGTCGGGTTACAACTCTTGAAGTTGCGTGTCGGGTTACAACACTTGCAGTTGCCTGTCGAGTTACAACACTCACAGTTGCGCGTCAAGTTAAAACACTTGTAGTTGCGCGCGGGGTTACAACACTTGCAGTTGCATATCAGGGTACAGCATCTGCAGTTACATGTCAGGTTACCAAACTTGCAGTTGCGCGTCACGTTGCAACACTTATAGTTGCGCGTTGGGGCATAACACTTGGAGTCGTATTAAATCAGTTTCTGTTGCGCGTCGGGTTACAACTCTTGAAGTTGCGTGTCGGGTTACAACACTTGCAGTTGCATGTCGAGTTATAACACTCGCAGTTGCGCGTCAAGTTAAAACAGTTAAAGTTGCGCGCCGGGATACAACACTTGCAGTTGCATATCAGGGTACAACATCTGCAGTTACATGTCAGGTTACCAAACTTGCAGTTGCGCGTCACGTTGCAATAGTTATAGTTGCGCGTTGGGACATAACACTTGGAGTCGTATTAAATCAGTTTCTGTTGCGCGTCGGGTTACAACTCTTGAAGTTGCGTGTCGGGTTACAACACTTGCAGTTGCATGTCGAGTTATAACACTCGCAGTTGCGCGTCAAGTTAAAACACTTGCAGTTGCGCGCCGGGATACAACACGTGCAGTTGCATATCAGGGTACAGCATCTGCAGTTACATGTCAGGTTACCAAACTTGCAGTTGCGCGTCACGTTACAACACTTATAGTTGCGCGTTGGGGCATAACACTTGGAGTCGTATTAAATCAGTTTCTGTTGCGCGTCGGGTTACAACTCTTGAAGTTGCGTGTCGGGTTACAACACTTGCAGTTGCCTGTCGAGTTATAACACTCGCAGTTGCGCGTCAACTTAAAACACTTGCAGTTGCGCGCCAGGTTACAACACTTGCAGTTGCATATCAGGGTACAACATCTGCAGTTACATGTCAGGTTACCAAACTTGCAGTTGCGCGTCACGTTGCAACACTTATAGTTGCGCGTTGGGGCATAACACTTGGAGTCGTATTAAATCAGTTTCTGTTGCGCGTCGGGTTACAACTCTTGAAGTTGCGTGTCGGGTTACAACACTTGCAGTTGCATGTCGAGTTACAACACTCGCAGTTGCGCGTCAAGTTAAAACAGTTGCAGTTGCGCGCCGGGATACAACACTTGCAGTTGCATATCAGGGTACAACATCTGCAGTTACATGTCAGGTTACCAAACTTGCAGTTGCGCGTCACGTTACAACACTTATAGTTGCGCGTTGGGGCATAACACTTGGAGTCGTATTAAATCAGTTTCTGTTGCGCGTCGGGTTACAACTCTTGAAGTTGCGTGTCGGGTTACAACACTTGCAGTTGCCTGTCGAGTTACAACACTCACAGTTGCGCGTCAAGTTAAAACACTTGTAGTTGCGCGCGGGGTTACAACACTTGCAGTTGCATATCAGGGTACAGCATCTGCAGTTACATGTCAGGTTACCAAACTTGCAGTTGCGCGTCACGTTGCAACACTTATAGTTGCGCGTTGGGGCATAACACTTGGAGTCGTATTAAATCAGTTTCTGTTGCGCGTCGGGTTACAACTCTTGAAGTTGCGTGTCGGGTTACAACACTTGCAGTTGCATGTCGAGTTATAACACTCGCAGTTGCGCGTCAAGTTAAAACAGTTAAAGTTGCGCGCCGGGATACAACACTTGCAGTTGCATATCAGGGTACAACATCTGCAGTTACATGTCAGGTTACCAAACTTGCAGTTGCGCGTCACGTTGCAATAGTTATAGTTGCGCGTTGGGACATAACACTTGGAGTCGTATTAAATCAGTTTCTGTTGCGCGTCGGGTTACAACTCTTGAAGTTGCGTGTCGGGTTACAACACTTGCAGTTGCATGTCGAGTTATAACACTCGCAGTTGCGCGTCAAGTTAAAACACTTGCAGTTGCGCGCCGGGATACAACACGTGCAGTTGCTTATCAGGGTACAGCATCTGCAGTTACATGTCAGGTTACCAAACTTGCAGTTGCGCGTCACGTTACAACACTTATAGTTGCGCGTTGGGGCATAACACTTGGAGTCGTATTAAATCAGTTTCTGTTGCGCGTCGGGTTACAACTCTTGAAGTTGCGTGTCGGGTTACAACACTTGAAGTTGCATGTCGAGTTATAACACTCGCAGTTGCGCGTCAAGTTAAAACACTTGCAGTTGCGCGCCGGGATACAACACTTGCAGTTGCATATCAGGGTACAGCATCTGCAGTTACATGTCAGGTTACCAAACATGCAGTTGCGCGTCACGTTGCAACACTTATAGTTGCGCGTTGGGGCATAACACTTGGAGTCATATTAAATCAGTTTCTGTTGCGCGTCGGGTTACAACTCTTGAAGTTGCGTGTCGGGTTACAACACTTGCAGTTGCATGTCGAGTTATAACACTCGCAGTTGCGCGTCAAGTTAAAACACTTGCAGTTGCGCGCCGGGTTACAACACTTGCTGTTGCATATCAGGGTACAGCATCTGCAGTTACATGTCAGGTTACCAAACTTGTAGTTGCGCGTCACGTTACAACACTTATAGTTGCGCGTTGGGGCATAACACTTGGAGTCGTATTAAATTAGTTTCTGTTGCGCGTCGGGTTACAACTCTTGAAGTTGCGTGTCGGGTTACAACACTTGCAGTTGCATGTCGAGTTATAACACTCGCAGTTGCGCGTCAAGTTAAAACACTTGCAGTTGCGCGCCGGGTTACAACACTTGCAGTTGCATATCAGGGTACAGCATCTGCAGTTACATGTCAGGTTACCAAACTTGCAGTTGCGCGTCACGTCACAACACTTATAGTTGCGCGTTGGGCATAACACTTGGAGTCGTATTAAATCAGTTTCTGTTGCGCGTCGGGTTACAACTCTTGAAGTTGCGTGTCGGGTTACAACACTTGCAGTTGCCTGTCGAGTTATAACACTCGCAGTTGCGCGTCAACTTAAAACACTTGCAGTTGCGCGCCAGGTTACAACACTTGCAGTTGCATATCAGGGTACAGCATCTGCAGTTACATGTCAGGTTACCAAACTTGCAGTTGCGCGTCACGTTGCAACACTTATAGTTGCGCGTTGGGGCATAACACTTGGAGTCGTATTAAATCAGTTTCTGTTGCGCGTCGGGTTACAACTCTTGAAGTTGCGTGTCGGGTTACAACACTTGCAGTTGCATGTCGAGTTACAACACTCGCAGTTGCGCGTCAAGTTAAAACAGTTGCAGTTGCGCGCCGGGATACAACACTTGCAGTTGCATATCAGGGTACAACATCTGCAGTTACATGTCAGGTTACCAAACTTGCAGTTGCGCGTCACGTTACAACACTTATAGTTGCGCGTTGGGGCATAACACTTGGAGTCGTATTAAATCAGTTTCTGTTGCGCGTCGGGTTACAACTCTTGAAGTTGCGTGTCGGGTTACAACACTTGCAGTTGCCTGTCGAGTTACAACACTCACAGTTGCGCGTCAAGTTAAAACACTTGTAGTTGCGCGCCGGGTTACAACACTTGCAGTTGCATATCAGGGTACAGCATCTGCAGTTACATGTCAGGTTACCAAACTTGCAGTTGCGCGTCACGTTGCAACACTTATAGTTGCGCGTTGGGGCATAACACTTGGAGTCGTATTAAATCAGTTTCTGTTGCGCGTCGGGTTACAACTCTTGAAGTTGCGTGTCGGGTTACAACACTTGCAGTTGCATGTCGAGTTATAACACTCGCAGTTGCGCGTCAAGTTAAAACAGTTAAAGTTGCGCGCCGGGATACAACACTTGCAGTTGCATATCAGGGTACAACATCTGCAGTTACATGTCAGGTTACCAAACTTGCAGTTGCGCGTCACGTTGCAACAGTTATAGTTGCGCGTTGGGACATAACACTTGGAGTCGTATTAAATCAGTTTCTGTTGCGCGTCGGGTTACAACTCTTGAAGTTGCGTGTCGGGTTACAACACTTGCAGTTGCATGTCGAGTTATAACACTCGCAGTTGCGCGTCAAGTTAAAACACTTGTAGTTGCGCGCCGGGATACAACACGTGCAGTTGCATATCAGGGTACAACATCTGCAGTTACATGTCAGGTTACCAAACTTGCAGTTGCGCGTCACGTTACAACACTTATAGTTGCGCGTTGGGGCATAACACTTGGAGTCGTATTAAATCAGTTTCTGTTGCGCGTCGGGTTACAACTCTTGAAGTTGCGTGTCGGGTTACAACACTTGAAGTTGCATGTCGAGTTATAACACTCGCAGTTGCGCGTCAAGTTAAAACACTTGCAGTTGCGCGCCGGGATACAACACTTGCAGTTGCATATCAGGGTACAGCATCTGCAGTTACATGTCAGGTTACCAAACATGCAGTTGCGCGTCACGTTGCAACACTTATAGTTGCGCGTTGGGGCATAACACTTGGAGTCGTATTAAATCAGTTTCTGTTGCGCGTCGGGTTACAACTCTTGAAGTTGCGTGTCGGGTAACAACACTTGCAGTTGCATGTCGAGTTATAACACTCGCAGTTGCGCGTCAAGTTAAAACACTTGTAGTTGTGCGCCGGGTTACAACACTTGAAGTTGCATATCAGGGTACAGCATCTGCAGTTACATGTCAGGTTACCAAACTTGCAGTTGCGCATCACGTTACAACACTTATAGTTGCGCGTTGGGGCATAACACTTGGAGTCGTATTAAATCAGTTTCTGTTGCGCGTCGGGTTACAACTCTTGAAGTTGCGTGTCGGGTTACAACACTTGCAGTTGCCTGTCGAGTTACAACACTCACAGTTGCGCGTCAAGTTAAAACACTTGCAGTTGCGCGCCGGGTTACAACACTTGCAGTTGCATATCAGGGTACAGCATCTGCAGTTACATGTCAGGTTACCAAACTTGCAGTTGCGCGTCACGTTACAACACTTATAGTTGCGCGTTGGGGCATAACACTTGGAGTCGTATTAAATCAGTTTCTGTTGCGCGTCGGGTTACAACTCTTGAAGTTGCGTGTCGGGTTACAACACTTGCAGTTGCATGTCGAGTTATAACACTCGCAGTTGCGCGTCAAGTTAAAACACTTGCAGTTGCGCGCCGGGTTACAACACTTGCAGTTGCATATCAGGGTACAACATCTGCAGTTACATGTCAGGTTACCAAACTTGCAGTTGCGCGTCACGTTGCAACACTTATAGTTGCGCGTTGGGGCATAACACTTGGAGTCGTATTAAATCAGTTTCTGTTGCGCGTCGGGTTACAACTCTTGAAGTTGCGTGTCGGGTTACAACACTTGCAGTTGTATGTCGAGTTATAACACTCGCAGTTGCGCGTCAAGTTAAAACAGTTAAAGTTGCGCGCCGGGATACAACACTTGCAGTTGCATATCAGGGTACAACATCTGCAGTTACATGTCAGGTTACCAAACTTGCAGTTGCGCGTCACGTTGCAACAGTTATAGTTGCGCGTTGGGACATAACACTTGGAGTCGTATTAAATCAGTTTATGTTGCGCGTCGGGTTACAACTCTTGAAGTTGCGTGTCGGGTTACAACACTTGCAGTTGCATGTCGAGTTATAACACTCGCAGTTGCGCGTCAAGTTAAAACACTTGCAGTTGCGCGCCGGGTTACAACACTTGCAGTTGCATATCAGGGTACAGCATCTGCAGTTACATGTCAGGTTACCAAACTTGCAGTTGCGCATCACGTTACAACACTTATAGTTGCGCGTTGGGGCATAACACTTGGAGTCGTATTAAATCAGTTTCTGTTGCGCGTCGGGTTACAACTCTTGAAGTTGCGTGTCGGGTTACAACACTTGCAGTTGCATGTCGAGTTATAACACTCGCAGTTGCGCGTCAAGTTAAAACACTTGCAGTTGCGCGCCGGGATACAACACTTGCAGTTGCATATCAGGGTACAGCATCTGCAGTTACATGTCAGGTTACCAAACTTGCAGTTGCGCGTCACGTTACAACACTTATAGTTGCGCGTTGGGGCATAACACTTGGAGTCGTATTAAATCAGTTTCTGTTGCGCGTCGGGTTACAACTCTTGAAGTTGCGTGTCGGGTTACAACACTTGCAGTTGCCTGTCGAGTTACAACACTCACAGTTGCGCGTCAAGTTAAAACACTTGCAGTTGCGCGCCGGGTTACAACACTTGCAGTTGCATATCAGGGTACAGCATCTGCAGTTACATGTCAGGTTACCAAACTTGCAGTTGCGCGTCACGTTACAACACTTATAGTTGCGCGTTGGGGCATAACACTTGGAGTCGTATTAAATCAGTTTCTGTTGCGCGTCGGGTTACAACTCTTGAAGTTGCGTGTCGGGTTACAACACTTGCAGTTGCATGTCGAGTTATAACACTCGCAGTTGCGCGTCAAGTTAAAACACTTGCAGTTGCGCGCCGGGTTACAACACTTGCAGTTGCATATCAGGGTACAACATCTGCAGTTACATGTCAGGTTACCAAACTTGCAGTTGCGCGTCACGTTGCAACACTTATAGTTGCGCGTTGGGGCATAACACTTGGAGTCGTATTAAATCAGTTTCTGTTGCGCGTCGGGTTACAACTCTTGAAGTTGCGTGTCGGGTTACAACACTTGCAGTTGTATGTCGAGTTATAACACTCGCAGTTGCGCGTCAAGTTAAAACAGTTAAAGTTGCGCGCCGGGATACAACACTTGCAGTTGCATATCAGGGTACAACATCTGCAGTTACATGTCAGGTTACCAAACTTGCAGTTGCGCGTCACGTTGCAACAGTTATAGTTGCGCGTTGGGACATAACACTTGGAGTCGTATTAAATCAGTTTATGTTGCGCGTCGGGTTACAACTCTTGAAGTTGCGTGTCGGGTTACAACACTTGCAGTTGCATGTCGAGTTATAACACTCGCAGTTGCGCGTCAAGTTAAAACACTTGCAGTTGCGCGCCGGGTTACAACACTTGCAGTTGCATATCAGGGTACAGCATCTGCAGTTACATGTCAGGTTACCAAACTTGCAGTTGCGCATCACGTTACAACACTTATAGTTGCGCGTTGGGGCATAACACTTGGAGTCGTATTAAATCAGTTTCTGTTGCGCGTCGGGTTACAACTCTTGAAGTTGCGTGTCGGGTTACAACACTTGCAGTTGCATGTCGAGTTATAACACTCGCAGTTGCGCGTCAAGTTAAAACACTTGCAGTTGCGCGCCGGGTTACAACACTTGCAGTTGCATATCAGGGTACAGCATCTGCAGTTACATGTCAGGTTACCAAACTTGCAGTTGCGCGTCACGTCACAACAATTATAGTTGCGCGTTGGGCATAACACTTGGAGTCGTATTAAATCAGTTTCTGTTGCGCGTCGGGTTACAACTCTTGAAGTTGCGTGTCGGGTTACAACACTTGCAGTTGCCTGTCGAGTTATAACACTCGCAGTTGCGCGTCAACTTAAAACACTTGCAGTTGCGCGCCAGGTTACAACACTTGCAGTTGCATATCAGGGTACAACATCTGCAGTTACATGTCAGGTTACCAAACTTGCAGTTGCGCGTCACGTTGCAACACTTATAGTTGCGCGTTGGGGCATAACACTTGGAGTCGTATTAAATCAGTTTCTGTTGCGCGTCGGGTTACAACTCTTGAAGTTGCGTGTCGGGTTACAACACTTGCAGTTGCATGTCGAGTTACAACACTCGCAGTTGCGCGTCAAGTTAAAACAGTTAAAGTTTCGCGCCGGGATACAACACTTGCAGTTGCATATCAGGGTACAACATCTGCAGTTACATGTCAGGTTACCAAACTTGCAGTTGCGCGTCACGTTGCAACAGTTATAGTTGCGCGTTGGGACATAACACTTGGAGTCGTATTAAATCAGTTTATGTTGCGCGTCGGGTTACAACTCTTGAAGTTGCGTGTCGGGTTACAACACTTGCAGTTGCATGTCGAGTTATAACACTCGCAGTTGCGCGTCAAGTTAAAACACTTGCAGTTGCGCGCCGGGTTACAACACTTGCAGTTGCATATCAGGGTACAGCATCTGCAGTTACATGTCAGGTTACCAAACTTGTAGTTGCGCGTCACGTTACAACACTTATAGTTGCGCGTTGGGGCATAACACTTGGAGTCGTATTAAATCAGTTTCTGTTGCGCGTCGGGTTACAACTCTTGAAGTTGCGTGTCGGGTTACAACACTTGCAGTTGCATGTCGAGTTATAACACTCGCAGTTGCGCGTCAAGTTAAAACACTTGCAGTTGCGCGCCGGGTTACAACACTTGCAGTTGCATATCAGGGTACAGCATCTGCAGTTACATGTCAGGTTACCAAACTTGCAGTTGCGCGTCACGTCACAACACTTATAGTTGCGCGTTGGGCATAACACTTGGAGTCGTATTAAATCAGTTTCTGTTGCGCGTCGGGTTACAACTCTTGAAGTTGCGTGTCGGGTTACAACACTTGCAGTTGCCTGTCGAGTTATAACACTCGCAGTTGCGCGTCAACTTAAAACACTTGCAGTTGCGCGCCAGGTTACAACACTTGCAGTTGCATATCAGGGTACAGCATCTGCAGTTACATGTCAGGTTACCAAACTTGCAGTTGCGCGTCACGTTGCAACACTTATAGTTGCGCGTTGGGGCATAACACTTGGAGTCGTATTAAATCAGTTTCTGTTGCGCGTCGGGTTACAACTCTTGAAGTTGCGTGTCGGGTTACAACACTTGCAGTTGCATGTCGAGTTACAACACTCGCAGTTGCGCGTCAAGTTAAAACAGTTGCAGTTGCGCGCCGGGATACAACACTTGCAGTTGCATATCAGGGTACAACATCTGCAGTTACATGTCAGGTTACCAAACTTGCAGTTGCGCGTCACGTTACAACACTTATAGTTGCGCGTTGGGGCATAACACTTGGAGTCGTATTAAATCAGTTTCTGTTGCGCGTCGGGTTACAACTCTTGAAGTTGCGTGTCGGGTTACAACACTTGCAGTTGCCTGTCGAGTTACAACACTCACAGTTGCGCGTCAAGTTAAAACACTTGTAGTTGCGCGCCGGGTTACAACACTTGCAGTTGCATATCAGGGTACAACATCTGCAGTTACATGTCAGGTTACCAAACTTGCAGTTGCGCGTCACGTTGCAACACTTATAGTTGCGCGTTGGGGCATAACACTTGGAGTCGTATTAAATCAGTTTCTGTTGCGCGTCGGGTTACAACTCTTGAAGTTGCGTGTCGGGTTACAACACTTGCAGTTGCATGTCAAGTTATAACACTCGCAGTTGCGCGTCAAGTTAAAACAGTTAAAGTTGCGCGCCGGGATACAACACTTGCAGTTGCATATCAGGGTACAACATCTGCAGTTACATGTCAGGTTACCAAACTTGCAGTTGCGCGTCACGTTGCAACAGTTATAGTTGCGCGTTGGGACATAACACTTGGAGTCGTATTAAATCAGTTTCTGTTGCGCGTCGGGTTACAACTCTTGAAGTTGCGTGTCGGGTTACAACACTTGCAGTTGCATGTCGAGTTATAACACTCGCAGTTGCGCGTCAAGTTAAAACACTTGTAGTTGCGCGCCGGGATACAACACGTGCAGTTGCATATCAGGGTACAGCATCTGCAGTTACATGTCAGGTTACCAAACTTGCAGTTGCGCGTCACGTTACAACACTTATAGTTGCGCGTTGGGGCATAACACTTGGAGTCGTATTAAATCAGTTTCTGTTGCGCGTCGGGTTACAACTCTTGAAGTTGCGTGTCGGGTTACAACACTTGAAGTTGCATGTCGAGTTATAACACTCGCAGTTGCGCGTCAAGTTAAAACACTTGCAGTTGCGCGCCGGGATACAACACTTGCAGTTGCATATCAGGGTACAGCATCTGCAGTTACATGTCAGGTTACCAAACATGCAGTTGCGCGTCACGTTGCAACACTTATAGTTGCGCGTTGGGGCATAACACTTGGAGTCGTATTAAATCAGTTTCTGTTGCGCGTCGGGTTACAACTCTTGAAGTTGCGTGTCGGGTAACAACACTTGTAGTTGCATGTCGAGTTATAACACTCGCAGTTGCGCGTCAAGTTAAAACACTTGTAGTTGCGCGCCGGGTTACAACACTTGAAGTTGCATATCAGGGTACAGCATCTGCAGTTACATGTCAGGTTACCAAACTTGCAGTTGCGCGTCACGTTACAACACTTATAGTTGCGCGTTGGGGCATAACACTTGGAGTCGTATTAAATCAGTTTCTGTTGCGCGTCGGGTTACAACTCTTGAAGTTGCGTGTCGGGTTACAACACTTGCAGTTGCCTGTCGAGTTACAACACTCACAGTTGCGCGTCAAGTTAAAACACTTGCAGTTGCGCGCCGGGTTACAACACTTGCAGTTGCATATCAGGGTACAGCATCTGCAGTTACATGTCAGGTTACCAAACTTGCAGTTGCGCGTCACGTTACAACACTTATAGTTGCGCGTTGGGGCATAACACTTGGAGTCGTATTAAATCAGTTTCTGTTGCGCGTCGGGTTACAACTCATGAAGTTGCGTGTCGGGTTACAACACTTGCAGTTGCATGTCGAGTTATAACACTCGCAGTTGCGCGTCAAGTTAAAACACTTGCAGTTGCGCGCCGGGTTACAACACTTGCAGTTGCATATCAGGGTACAACATCTGCAGTTACATGTCAGGTTACCAAACTTGCAGTTGCGCGTCACGTTGCAACACTTATAGTTGCGCGTTGGGGCATAACACTTGGAGTCGTATTAATTCAGTTTCTGTTGCGCGTCGGGTTACAACTCTTGAAGTTGCGTGTCGGGTTACAACACTTGCAGTTGTATGTCGAGTTATAACACTCGCAGTTGCGCGTCAAGTTAAAACAGTTAAAGTTGCGCGCCGGGATACAACACTTGCAGTTGCATATCAGGGTACAACATCTGCAGTTACATGTCAGGTTACCAAACTTGCAGTTGCGCGTCACGTTACAACACTTATAGTTGCGCGTTGGGGCATAACACTTGGAGTCGTATTAAATCAGTTTCTGTTGCGCGTCGGGTTACAACTCTTGAAGTTGCGTGTCGGGTTACAACACTTGCAGTTGCATGTCGAGTTATAACACTCGCAGTTGCGCGTCAAGTTAAAACACTTGCAGTTGCGCGCCGGGTTACAACACTTGCAGTTGCATATCAGGGTACAGCATCTGCAGTTACATGTCAGGTTACCAAACTTGCAGTTGCGCATCACGTTACAACACTTATAGTTGCGCGTTGGGGCATAACACTTGGAGTCGTATTAAATCAGTTTCTGTTGCGCGTCGGGTTACAACTCTTGAAGTTGCGTGTCGGGTTACAACACTTGCAGTTGCATGTCGAGTTATAACACTCGCAGTTGCGCGTCAAGTTAAAACACTTGCAGTTGCGCGCCGGGTTACAACACTTGCAGTTGCATATCAGGGTACAGCATCTGCAGTTACATGTCAGGTTACCAAACTTGCAGTTGCGCGTCACGTCACAACAATTATAGTTGCGCGTTGGGCATAACACTTGGAGTCGTATTAAATCAGTTTCTGTTGCGCGTCGGGTTACAACTCTTGAAGTTGCGTGTCGGGTTACAACACTTGCAGTTGCCTGTCGAGTTATAACACTCGCAGTTGCGCGTCAACTTAAAACACTTGCAGTTGCGCGCCAGGTTACAACACTTGCAGTTGCATATCAGGGTACAGCATCTGTAGTTACATGTCAGGTTACCAAACTTGCAGTTGCGCGTCACGTTGCAACACTTATAGTTGCGCGTTGGGGCATAACACTTGGAGTCGTATTAAATCAGTTTCTGTTGCGCGTCGGGTTACAACTCTTGAAGTTGCGTGTCGGGTTACAACACTTGCAGTTGCATGTCGAGTTACAACACTCGCAGTTGCGCGTCAAGTTAAAACAGTTAAAGTTTCGCGCCGGGATACAACACTTGCAGTTGCATATCAGGGTACAACATCTGCAGTTACATGTCAGGTTACCAAACTTGCAGTTGCGCGTCACGTTACAACACTTATAGTTGCGCGTTGGGGCATAACACTTGGAGTCGTATTAAATCAGTTTCTGTTGCGCGTCGGGTTACAACTCTTGAAGTTGCGTGTCGGGTTACAACACTTGCAGTTGCCTGTCGAGTTACAACACTCACAGTTGCGCGTCAAGTTAAAACACTTGTAGTTGCGCGCCGGGTTACAACACTTGCAGTTGCATATCAGGGTACAACATCTGCAGTTACTTGTCAGGTTACCAAACTTGCAGTTGCGCGTCACGTTACAACACTTATAGTTGCGCGTTGGGGCATAACACTTGGAGTCGTATTAAATCAGTTTCTGTTGCGCGTCGGGTTACAACTCTTGAAGTTGCGTGTCGGGTTACAACACTTGCAGTTGCATGTCGAGTTATAACACTCGCAGTTGCGCGTCAAGTTAAAACACTTGCAGTTGCGCGCCGGGTTACAACACTTGCAGTTGCATATCAGGGTACAACATCTGCAGTTACATGTCAGGTTACCAAACTTGCAGTTGCGCGTCACGTTACAACAATTATAGTTGCGCGTTGGGCATAACACTTGGAGTCGTATTAAATCAGTTTCTGTTGCGCGTCGGGTTACAACTCTTGAAATTGCGTGTCGGGTTACAACACTTGCAGTTGCCTGTCGAGTTATAACACTCGCAGTTGCGCGTCAACTTAAAACACTTGCAGTTGCGCGCCAGGTTACAACACTTGCAGTTGCATATCAGGGTACAGCATCTGCAGTTACATGTCAGGTTACCAAACTTGCAGTTGCGCGTCACGTTGCAACACTTATAGTTGCGCGTTGGGGCATAACACTTGGAGTCGTATTAAATCAGTTTCTGTTGCGCGTCGGGTTACAACTCTTGAAGTTGCGTGTCGGGTTACAACACTTGCAGTTGCATGTCGAGTTACAACACTCGTAGTTGCGCGTCAAGTTAAAACAGTTGCAGTTGCGCGCCGGGATACAACACTTGCAGTTGCATATCAGGGTACAACATCTGCAATTACATGTCAGGTTACCAAACTTGCAGTTGCGCGTCACGTTACAACACTTATAGTTGCGCGTTGGGGCATAACACTTGGAGACATATTAAATCAGTTTCTGTTGCGCGTCGGGTTACAACTCTTGAAGTTGCGTGTCGGGTTACAACACTTGCAATTGCCTGTCGAGTTACAACACTCACAGTTGCGCGTCAAGTTAAAACACTTGTAGTTGCGCGCCGGGTTACAACACTTGCAGTTGCATATCAGGGTACAGCATCTGCAGTTACTTGTCAGGTTACCAAACTTGCAGTTGCGCGTCACGTTACAACACTTATAGTTGCGCGTTGGGGCATAACACTTGGAGTCGTATTAAATCAGTTTCTGTTGCGCGTCGGGTTACAACTCTTGAAGTTGCGTGTCGGGTTACAACACTGGCAGTTGCATGTCGAGTTATAACACTCGCAGTTGCGCGTCAAGTTAAAACACTTGCAGTTGCGCGCCGGGTTACAACACTTGCAGTTGCATATCAGGGTACAGCATCTGCAGTTACATGTCATGTTACCAAACTTGCAGTTGCGCGTCACGTTACAACACTTATAGTTGCGCGTTGGGGCATAACACTTGGAGTCGTATTAAATCAGTTTATGTTGCGCGTCGGGTTACAACTCTTGAAGTTGCGTGTCGGGTTACAACACTTGCAGTTGCATGTCGAGTTATAACACTCGCAGTTGCGCGTCAAGTTAAAACACTTGCAGTTGCGCGCCGGGTTACAACACTTGCAGTTGCATATCAGGGTACAGCATCTGCAGTTACATGTCAGGTTACCAAACTTGCAGTTGCGCGTCACGTCACAACAATTATAGTTGTGCGTTGGGCATAACACTTGGAGTCGTATTAAATCAGTTTCTGTTGCGCGTCGGGTTACAACTCTTGAAGTTGCGTGTCGGGTTACAACACTTGCAGTTGCCTGTCGAGTTATAACACTCGCAGTTGCGCGTCAACTTAAAACACTTGCAGTTGCGCGCCAGGTTACAACACTTGCAGTTGCATATCAGGGTACAGCATCTGCAGTTACATGTCAGGTTACCAAACTTGCAGTTGCGCGTCACGTTGCAACACTTATAGTTGCGCGTTGGGGCATAACACTTGGAGTCGTATTAAATCAGTTTCTGTTGCGCGTCGGGTTACAACTCTTGAAGTTGCGTGTCGGGTTACAACACTTGCAGTTGCATGTCGAGTTACAACACTCGCAGTTGCGCGTCATGTTAAAACAGTTAAAGTTTCGCGCCGGGATACAACACTTGCAGTTGCATATCAGGGTACAACATCTGCAGTTACATGTCAGGTTACCAAACTTGCAGTTGCGCGTCACGTTACAACACTTATAGTTGCGCGTTGGGGCATAACACTTGGAGTCGTATTAAATCAGTTTCTGTTGCGCGTCGGGTTACAACTCTTGAAGTTGCGTGTCGGGTTACAACACTTGCAGTTGCCTGTCGAGTTACAACACTCACAGTTGCGCGTCAAGTTAAAACACTTGTAGTTGCGCGCCGGGTTACAACACTTGCAGTTGCATATCAGGGTACAGCATCTGCAGTTACTTGTCAGGTTACCAAACTTGCAGTTGCGCGTCACGTTACAACACTTATAGTTGCGCGTTGGGGCATAACACTTGGAGTCGTATTAAATCAGTTTCTATTGCGCGTCGGGTTACAACTCTTGAAGTTGCGTGTCGGGTTACAACACTTGCAGTTGCATGTCGAGTTATAACACTCGCAGTTGCGCGTCAAGTTAAAACACTTGCAGTTGCGCGCCGGGTTACAACACTTGCAGTTGCATATCAGGGTACAACATCTGCAGTTACATGTCAGGTTACCAAACTTGCAGTTGCGCGTCACGTTACAACAATTATAGTTGCGCGTTGGGCATAACACTTGGAGTCGTATTAAATCAGTTTCTGTTGCGCGTCGGGTTACAACTCTTGAAATTGCGTGTCGGGTTACAACACTTGCAGTTGCCTGTCGAGTTATAACACTCGCAGTTGCGCGTCAACTTAAAACACTTGCAGTTGCGCGCCAGGTTACAACACTTGCAGTTGCATATCAGGGTACAGCATCTGCAGTTACATGTCAGGTTACCAAACTTGCAGTTGCGCGTCACGTTGCAACACTTATAGTTGCGCGTTGGGGCATAACACTTGGAGTCGTATTAAATCAGTTTCTGTTGCGCGTCGGGTTACAACTCTTGAAGTTGCGTGTCGGGTTACAACACTTGCAGTTGCATGTCGAGTTACAACACTCGCAGTTGCGCGTCAAGTTAAAACAGTTGCAGTTGCGCGCCGGGATACAACACTTGCAGTTGCATATCAGGGTACAACATCTGCAGTTACATGTCAGGTTACCAAACTTGCAGTTGCGCGTCACGTTACAACACTTATAGTTGCGCGTTGGGGCATAACACTTGGAGACATATTAAATCAGTTTCTGTTGCGCGTCGGGTTACAACTCTTGAAGTTGCGTGTCGGGTTACAACACTTGCAGTTGCCTGTCGAGTTACAACACTCACAGTTGCGCGTCAAGTTAAAACACTTGTAGTTGCGCGCCGGGTTACAACACTTGCAGTTGCATATCAGGGTACAGCATCTGCAGTTACATGTCAGGTTACCAAACTTGCAGTTGCGCGTCACGTTGCAACACTTATAGTTGCGCGTTGGGGCATAACACTTGGAGTCGTATTAAATCAGTTTCTGTTGCGCGTCGGGTTACAACTCTTGAAGTTGCGTGTCGGGTTACAACACTTGCAGTTGCCTGTCGAGTTACAACACTCACAGTTGCGCGTCAAGTTAAAACACTTGCAGTTGCGCGCCGGGTTACAACACTTGCAGTTGCATATCAGGGTACAGCATCTGCAGTTACATGTCAGGTTACCAAACTTGCAGTTGCGCGTCACGTTACAACACTTATAGTTGCGCGTTGGGGCATAACACTTGGAGTCGTATTAAATCAGTTTCTGTTGCGCGTCGGGTTACAACTCTTGAAGTTGCGTGTCGGGTTACAACACTTGCAGTTGCATGTCAAGTTATAACACTCGCAGTTGCGCGTCAAGTTAAAACACTTGCAGTTGCGCGCCGGGTTACAACACTTGCAGTTGCATATGAGGGTACAACATCTGCAGTTACATGTCAGGTTACCAAACTTGCAGTTGCGCGTCACGTTGCAACACTTATAGTTGCGCGTTGGGGCATAACACTTGGAGTCGTATTAAATCAGTTTCTGTTGTGCGTCGGGTTACAACTCTTGAAGTTGCGTGTCGGGTTACAACACTTGCAGTTGCATGTCGAGTTATAACACTCGCAGTTGCGCGTCAAGTTAAAACAGTTAAAGTTGCGCGCCGGGATACAACACTTGCAGTTGCATATCAGGGTACAACATCTGCAGTTACATGTCAGGTTACCAAACTTGCAGTTGCGCGTCACGTTGCAACAGTTATAGTTGCGCGTTGGGATATAACACTTGGAGTCGTATTAAATCAGTTTATGTTGCGCGTCGGGTTACAACTCTTGAAGTTGCGTGTCGGGTTACAACACTTGCAGTTGCATGTCGAGTTATAACACTCGCAGTTGCGCGTCAAGTTAAAACACTTGCAGTTGCGCGCCGGGTTACAACACTTGCAGTTGCATATCAGGGTACAGCATCTGCAGTTACATGTCAGGTTACCAAACTTGCAGTTGCGCGTCACGTTACAACAATTATAGTTGCGCGTTGGGGCATAACACTTGGAGTCGTATTAAATCAGTTTCTGTTGCGCGTCGGGTTACAACTCTTGAAGTTGCCTGTCGGGTTACAACACTTGCAGTTGCATGTCGAGTTATAACACTCGCAGTTGCGCGTCAAGTTAAAACACTTGCAGTTGCGCGCCGGGTTACGACACTTGCAGTTGCATATCAGGGTACAGCATCTGCAGTTACATGTCAGGTTACCAAACTTGCAGTTGCGCGTCACGTGACAACAATTATAGTTGCGCGTTGGGCATAACACTTGGAGTCGTATTAAATCAGTTTCTGTTGCGCGTCGGGTTACAACTCTTGAAATTGCGTGTCGGGTTACAACACTTGCAGTTGCCTGTCGAGTTATAACACTCGCAGTTGCGCGTCAACTTAAAACACTTGCAGTTGCGCGCCAGGTTACAACACTTGCAGTTGCATATCAGGGTACAGCATCTGCAGTTACATGTCAGGTTACCAAACTTGCAGTTGCGCGTCACGTTGCAACACTTATAGTTGCGCGTTGGGGCATAACACTTGGAGTCGTATTAAATCAGTTTCTGTTGCGCGTCGGGTTACAACTCTTGAAGTTGCGTGTCGGGTTACAACACTTGCAGTTGCATGTCGAGTTACAACACTCGCAGTTGCGCGTCGAGTTAAAACAGTTAAAGTTTCGCGCCGGGATACAACACTTGCAGTTGCATATCAGGGTACAACATCTGCAGTTACATGTCAGGTTACCAAACTTGCAGTTGCGCGTCACGTTACAACACTTATAGTTGCGCGTTGGGGCATAACACTTGGAGTCGTATTAAATCAGTTTCTGTTGCGCGTCGGGTTACAACTCTTGAAGTTGCGTGTCGGGTTACAACACTTGCAGTTGCCTGTCGAGTTACAACACTCACAGTTGCGCGTCAAGTTAAAACACTTGTAGTTGCGCGCCGGGTTACAACACTTGCAGTTGCATATCAGGGTACAGCATCTGCAGTTACATGTCAGGTTACCAAACTTGCAGTTGCGCGTCACGTTACAACACTTATAGTTGCGCGTTGGGGCATAACACTTGGAGTCGTATTAAATCAGTTTCTGTTGCGCGTCGGGTTACAACTCTTGAAGTTGCGTGTCGGGTTACAACACTGGCAGTTGCATGTCGAGTTATAACACTCGCAGTTGCGCGTCAAGTTAAAACACTTGCAGTTGCGCGCCGGGTTACAACACTTGCAGTTGCATATCAGGGTACAACATCTGCAGTTACATGTCAGGTTACCAAACTTGCAGTTGCGCGTCACGTTACAACAATTATAGTTGCGCGTTGGGCATAACACTTGGAGTCGTATTAAATCAGTTTCTGTTGCGCGTCGGGTTACAACTCTTGAAATTGCGTGTCGGGTTACAACACTTGCAGTTGCCTGTCGAGTTATAACACTCGCAGTTGCGCGTCAACTTAAAACACTTGCAGTTGCGTGCCAGGTTACAACACTTGCAGTTGCATATCAGGGTACAGCATCTGCAGTTACATGTCAGGTTACCAAACTTGCAGTTGCGCGTCACGTTGCAACACTTATAGTTGCGCGTTGGGGCATAACACTTGGAGTCGTATTAAATCAGTTTCTGTTGCGCGTCGGGTTACAACTCTTGAAGTTGCGTGTCGGGTTACAACACTTGCAGTTGCATGTCGAGTTACAACACTCGCAGTTGCGCGTCAAGTTAAAACAGTTGCAGTTGCGCGCCGGGATACAACACTTGCAGTTGCATATCAGGGTACAACATCTGCAGTTACATGTCAGGATACCAAACTTGCAGTTGCGCGTCACGTTACAACACTTATAGTTGCGCGTTGGGGCATAACACTTGGAGACGTATTAAATCAGTTTCTGTTGCGCGTCGGGTTACAACTCTTGAAGTTGCGTGTCAGGTTACAACACTTGCAGTTGCCTGTCGAGTTACAACACTCACAGTTGCGCGTCAAGTTAAAACACTTGTAGTTGCGCGCCGGGTTACAACACTTGCAGTTGCATATCAGGGTACAGCATCTGTAGTTACATGTCAGGTTACCAAACTTGCAGTTGCGCGTCACGTTGCAACACTTATAGTTGCGCGTTGGGGCATAACACTTGGAGTCGTATTAAATCAGTTTCTGTTGCGCGTCGGGTTACAACTCTTGAAGTTGCATGTCGGGTTACAACACTTGCAGTTGCATGTCGAGTTATAACACTCGCAGTTGCGCGTCAAGTTAAAACAGTTAAAGTTGCGCGCCGGGATACAACACTTGCAGTTGCATATCAGGGTACAACATCTGCAGTTACATGTCAGGTTACCAAACTTGCAGTTGCGCGTCACGTTGCAACAGTTATAGTTGCGCGTTGGGACATAACACTTGGAGTCGTATTAAATCAGTTTCTGTTGCGCGTCGGGTTACAACTCTTGAAGTTGCGTGTCGGGTTACAACACTTGCAGTTGCATGTCGAGTTATAACACTCGCAGTTGCGCGTCAAGTTAAAACACTTGAAGTTGCGCGCCGGGATACAACACGTGCAGTTGCATATCAGGGTACAGCATCTGCAGTTACATGTCAAGTTACCAAACTTGCAGTTGCGCGTCACGTTACAACACTTATAGTTGCGCGTTGGGGCATAACACTTGGAGTCGTATTAAATCAGTTTCTGTTACGCGTCGGGTTACAACTCTTGAAGTTGCGTGTCGGGTTACAACACTTGAAGTTGCATGTCGAGTTATAACACTCGCAGTTGCGCGTCAAGTTAAAACACTTGCAGTTGTGCGCCGGGATATAACACTTGCAGTTGCATATCAGGGTACAGCATCTGCAGTTACATGTCAGGTTACCAAACATGCAGTTGCGCGTCACGTTGCAACACTTATAGTTGCGCGTTGGGGCATAACACTTGGAGTCGTATTAAATCAGTTTCTGTTGCGCGTCGGGTTACAACTCTTGAAGTTGCGTGTCGGGTAACAACACTTGCAGTTGCATGTCGAGTTATAACACTCGCAGTTGCGCGTCAAGTTAAAACACTTGTAGTTGCGCGCCGGGTTACAACACTTGAAGTTGCATATCAGGGTACAGCATCTGCAGTTACATGTCAGGTTACCAAACTTGCAGTTGCGCGTCACGTTACAACACTTATAGTTGCGCGTTGGGGCATAACACTTGGAGTCGTATTAAATCAGTTTCTGTTGCGCGTCGGGTTACAACTCTTGAAGTTGCGTGTCGGGTTACAACACTTGCAGTTGCCTGTCGAGTTATAACACTCGCAGTTGCGCGTCAACTTAAAACACTTGCAGTTGCGCGCCGGGTTAAAACACTTGCAGTTGCATATCAGGGTACAGCATCTGCAGTTACATGTCAGGTTACCAAACTTGCAGTTGCGCGTCACGTTGCAACACTTATAGTTGCGCGTTGGGGCATAACACTTGGAGTCGTATTAAATCAGTTTCTGTTGCACGTCGGGTTACAACTCTTGAAGTTGCGTGTCGGGTTACAACACTTGCAGTTGCCTGTCGAGTTATAACACTCGCAGTTGCGCGTCAACTTAAAACACTTGCAGTTGCGCGCCGGGTTACAACACTTGCAGTTGCATATCAGGGTACAACATCTGCAGTTACATGTCAGGTTACCAAACTTGCAGTTGCGCGTCACGTTACAACAATTATAGTTGCGCGTTGGGCATAACACTTGGAGTCGTATTAAATCAGTTTCTGTTGCGCGTCGGGTTACAACTCTTGAAGTTGCGTGTCGGGTTACAACACTTGCAGTTGCCTGTCGAGTTATAACACTCGCAGTTGCGCGTCAACTTAAAACACTTGCAGTTGCGCGCCGGGTTACAACACTTGCAGTTGCATATCAGGGTACAGCATCTGCAGTTACATGTCAGGTTACCAAACTTGCAGTTGCGCGTCACGTTGCAACACTTATAGTTGCGCGTTGGGGCATAACACTTGGAGTCGTATTAAATCAGTTTCTGTTGCGCGTCGGGTTACAACTCTTGAAATTGCGTGTCGGGTTACAACACTTGCAGTTGCCTGTCGAGTTATAACACTCGCAGTTGCGCGTCAACTTAAAACACTTGCAGTTGCGCGCCAGGTTACAACACTTGCAGTTGCATATCAGGGTACAGCATCTGCAGTTACATGTCAGGTTACCAAACTTGCAGTTGCGCGTCACGTTGCAACACTTATAGTTGCGCGTTGGGGCATAACACTTGGAGTCGTATTAAATCAGTTTCTGTTGCGCGTCGGGTTACAACTCTTGAAGTTGCGTGTCGGGTTACAACACTTGCAGTTGCATGTCGAGTTACAACACTCGCAGTTGCGCGTCAAGTTAAAACAGTTGCAGTTGCGCGCCGGGATACAACACTTGCAGTTGCATATCAGGGTACAACATCTGCAGTTACATGTCAGGTTACCAAACTTGCAGTTGCGCGTCACGTTACAACACTTATAGTTGCGCGTTGGGGCATAACACTTGGAGACGTATTAAATCAGTTTCTGTTGCGCGTCGGGTTACAACTCTTGAAGTTGCGTGTCGGGTTACAACACTTGCAGTTTCCTGTCGAGTTACAACACTCACAGTTGCGCGTCAAGTTAAAACACTTGTAGTTGCGCGCCGGGTTACAACACTTGCAGTTGCATATCAGGGTACAACATCTGCAGTTACATGTCAGGTTACCAAACTTGCAGTTGCGCGTCACGTTGCAACACTTATAGTTGCGCGTTGGGGCATAACACTTGGAGTCGTATTAAATCAGTTTCTGTTGCGCGTCGGGTTACAACTCTTGAAGTTGCGTGTCGGGTTACAACACTTGCAGTTGCATGTCGAGTTATAACACTCGCAGTTGCGCGTCAAGTTAAAACAGTTAAAGTTGCGCGCCGGGATACAACACTTGCAGTTGCATATCAGGGTACAACATCTGCAGTTACATGTCAGGTTACCAAACTTGCAGTTGCGCGTCACGTTGCAACAGTTATAGTTGCGCGTTGGGACATAACACTTGGAGTCGTATTAAATCAGTTTCTGTTGCGCGTCGGGTTACAACTCTTGAAGTTGCGTGTCGGGTTACAACACTTGCAGTTGCATGTCGAGTTATAACACTCGCAGTTGCGCGTCAAGTTAAAACACTTGCAGTTGCGCGCCGGGTTACAACACTTGCAGTTGCATATTAGGGTACAGCATCTGCAGTTACATGTCAGGTTACCAAAGTTGCAGTTGCGCGTCACGTTACAACACTTATAGTTGCGCGTTGGGGCATAACACTTGGAGTCGTATTAAATCAGTTTCTGTTGCGCGTCGGGTTACAACTCTTGAAGTTGCGTGTCGGGTTACAACACTTGAAGTTGCATGTCGAGTTATAACACTCGCAGTTGCGCGTCAAGTTAAAACACTTGCAGTTGCGCGCCGGGATACAACACTTGCAGTTGCATATCAGGGTACAGCATCTGCAGTTACATGTCAGGTTACCAAACATGCAGTTGCGCGTCACGTTGCAACAATTATAGTTGCGCGTTGGGGCATAACACTTGGAGTCGTATTAAATCAGTTTCTGTTGCGCGTCGGGTTACAACTCTTGAAGTTGCGTGTCGGGTAACAACACTTGCAGTTGCATGTCGAGTTATAACACTCGCAGTTGCGCGTCAAGTTAAAACACTTGTAGTTGCGCGCCGGGTTACAACACTTGAAGTTGCATATCAGGGTACAGCATCTGCAGTTACATGTCAGGTTACCAAACTTGCAGTTGCGCGTCACGTTACAACACTTATAGTTGCGCGTTGGGGCATAACACTTGGAGTCGTATTAAATCAGTTTCTGTTGCGCGTCGGGTTACAACTCTTGAAGTTGCGTGTCGGGTTACAACACTTGCAGTTGCATGTCGAGTTATAACACTCGCAGTTGCGCGTCAAGTTAAAACACTTGCAGTTGCGCGCCGGGTTACAACACTTGCAGTTGCATATCAGGGTACAGCATCTGCAGTTACATGTCAGGTTACCAAACTTGCAGTTGCGCGTCACGTTACAACAATTATAGTTGCGCGTTGGGCATAACACTTGGAGTCATATTAAATCAGTTTCTGTTGCACGTCGGGTTACAACTCTTGAAGTTGCGTGTCGGGTTACAACACTTGCAGTTGCCTGTCGAGTTATAACACTCGCAGTTGCACGTCAACTTAAAACACTTGCAGTTGCGCGCCGGGTTACAACACTTGCAGTTGCATATCAGGGTACAACATCTGCAGTTACATGTCAGGTTACCAAACTTGCAGTTGCGCGTCACGTTACAACAATTATAGTTGCGCGTTGGGCATAACACTTGGAGTCGTATTAAATCAGTTTCTGTTGCGCGTCGGGTTACAACTCTTGAAGTTGCGTGTCGGGTTACAACACTTGCAGTTGCCTGTCGAGTTATAACACTCGCAGTTGCGCGTCAACTTAAAACACTTGCAGTTGCGCGCCGGGTTACAACACTTGCAGTTGCATATCAGGGTACAACATCTGCAGTTACATGTCAGGTTACCAAACTTGCAGTTGCGCGTCACGTTGCAACACTTATAGTTGCGCGTTGGGGCATAACACTTGGAGTCGTATTAAATCAGTTTCTGTTGCGCGTCGGGTTACAACTCTTGAAGTTGCGTGTCGGGTTACAACACTTGCAGTTGCATGTCGAGTTATAACACTCGCAGTTGCGCGTCAAGTTAAAACAGTTGCAGTTGCGCGCCGGGATACAACACTTGCAGTTGCATATCAGGGTACATCATCTGCAGTTACATGTCAGGTTACCAAACTTGCAGTTGCGCGTCACGTTACAACACTTATAGTTGCGCGTTGGGGCATAACACTTGGAGTCGTATTAAATCAGTTTCTGTTGCGCGTCGGGTTACAACTCTTGAAGTTGCGTGTCGGGTTACAACACTTGCAGTTGCCTGTCGAGTTACAACACTCACAGTTGCGCGTCAAGTTAAAACACTTGCAGTTGCGCGCCGGGTTACAACACTTGCAGTTGCATATCAGGGTACAGCATCTGCAGTTACATGTTAGGTTACCAAACTTGCAGTTGCGCGTCACGTTACAACACTTATAGTTGCGCATTGGGGCATAACACTTGGAGTCGTATTAAATCAGTTTCTGTTGCGCGTCGGGTTACAACTCTTGAAGTTGCGTGTCGGGTTACAACACTTGCAGTTGCATGTCGAGTTATAACACTCGCAGTTGCGCGTCAAGTTAAAACACTTGCAGTTGCGCGCCGGGTTACAACACTTGCAGTTGCATATCAGGGTACGTCATCTGCAGTTACATGTCAGGTTACCAAACTTGCAGTTGCGCGTCACGTTGCAACACTTATAGTTGCGCGTTGGGGCATAACACTTGGAGTCGTATTAAATCAGTTTCTGTTGCGCGTCGGGTTACAACTCTTGAAGTTGCGTGTCGGGTTACAACACTTGCAGTTGCATGTCGAGTTATAACACTCGCAGTTGCGCGTCAAGTTAAAACAGTTAAAGTTTCGCGCCGGGATACAACACTTGCAGTTGCATATCAGGGTACAACATCTGCAGTTACATGTCAGGTTACCAAAGTTGCAGTTGCGTGTCACGTTGCAACAGTTATAGTTGCGCGTTGGGACATAACACTTGGAGTCGTATTAAATCAGTTTATGTTGCGCGTCGGGTTACAACTCTTGAAGTTGCGTGTCGGGTTACAACACTTGCAGTTGCATGTCGAGTTATAACACTCGCAGTTGCGCGTCAAGTTAAAACAGTTGCAGTTGCGCGCCGGGATACAACACTTGCAGTTGCATATCAGGGTACAGCATCTGCAGTTACATGTCAGGTTACCAAACTTGCAGTTGCGCGTCACGTTACAACACTTATAGTTGCGCGTTGGGGCATAACACTTGGAGTCGTATTAAATCAGTTTCTGTTGCGCGTCGGGTTATAACTCTTGAAGTTGCGTGTCGGGTTACAACACTTGAAGTTGCATGTCGAGTTATAACACTCGCAGTTGCGCGTCAAGTTAAAACACTTGCAGTTGCGCGCCGGGATACAACACTTGCAGTTGCATATCAGGGTACAGCATCTGCAGTTACATGTCAGGTTACCAAACTTGCAGTTGCGCGTCACGTTACAACACTTATAGTTGCGCGTTGGGGCATAACACTTGGAGTCGTATTAAATCAGTTTCTGTTGCGCGTCGGGTTACAACTCTTGAAGTTGCGTGTCGGGTTACAACACTTGCAGTTGCCTGTCGAGTTACAACACTCACAGTTGCGCGTCAAGTTAAAACACTTGAAGTTGCGCGCCGGGTTACAACACTTGCAGTTGCATATCAGGGTACAGCATCTGCAGTTACATGTCAGGTTACCAAACATGCAGTTGCGCGTCACGTTGCAACACTTATAGTTGCGCGTTGGGGCATAACACTTGGAGTCGTATTAAATCAGTTTCTGTTGCGCGTCGGGTTACAACTCTTGAAGTTGCGTGTCGGGTTACAACACTTGCAGTTGCATGTCGGGTTATAACACTCGCAGTTGCGCGTCAAGTTAAAACACTTGCAGTTGCGCGCCGGGTTACAACACTTGCAGTTGCATATCAAGGTACAACATCTGCAGTTACATGTCAGGTTACCAAACTTGCACTTGCGCGTCACGTTGCAACACTTATAGTTGCGCGTTGGGGCATAACACTTGGAGTCGTATTAAATCAGTTTCTGTTGCGCGTCGGGTTACAACTCTTGAAGTTGCGTGTCGGGTTACAACACTTGCAGTTGCATGTCGAGTTATAACACTCGCAGTTGCGCGTCAAGTTAAAACAGTTAAAGTTTCGCACCGGGATACAACACTTGCAGTTGCATATCAGGGTACAACATCTGCAGTTACATGTCAGGTTACCAAACTTGCAGTTGCGCGTCATGTTGCAACAGTTATAGTTGCGCGTTGGGACATAACACTTGGAGTCGTATTAAATCAGTTTATGTTGCGCGTCGGGTTACAACTCTTGAAGTTGCGTGTCGGGTTACAACACTTGCAGTTGCATGTCGAGTTATAACACTCGCAGTTGCGCGTCAAGTTAAAACAGTTGCAGTTGCGCGCCGGGATACAACACTTGCAGTTGCATATCAGGGTACAGCATCTGCAGTTACATGTCAGGTTACCAAACTTGCAGTTGCGCGTCACGTTACAACACTTATAGTTGCACGTTGGGGCATAACACTTGGAGTCGTATTAAATCAGTTTCTGTTGCGCGTCGTGTTACAACTCTTGAAGTTGCGTGTCGGGTTACAACACTTGCAGTTGCATGTCGAGTTATAACACTCGCAGTTGCGCGTCAAGTTAAAACACTTGCAGTTGCGCGCCGGGTTACAACACTTGCAGTTGCATATCAAGGTACAACATCTGCAGTTACATGTCAGGTTACCAAACTTGCAGTTGCGCGTCACGTTGCAACACTTATAGTTGCGCGTTGGGGCATAACACTTGGAGTCGTATTAAATCAGTTTCTGTTGCGCGTCGGGTTACAACTCTTGAAGTTGCGTGTCGGGTTACAACACTTGCAGTTGCATGTCGAGTTATAACACTCGCAGTTGCGCGTCAAGTTAAAACAGTTAAAGTTTCGCGCCGGGATACAACACTTGCAGTTGCATATCAGGGTACAACATCTGCAGTTACATGTCAGGTTACCAAACTTGCAGTTGCGCGTCACGTTGCAACAGTTATAGTTGCGCGTTGGGACATAACACTTGGAGTCGTATTAAATCAGTTTATGTTGCGCGTCGGGTTACAACTCTTGAAGTTGCGTGTCGGGTTACAACACTTGCAGTTGCATGTCGAGTTATAACACTCGCAGTTGCGCGTCAAGTTAAAACAGTTGCAGTTGCGCGCCGGGATACAACACTTGCAGTTGCATATCAGGGTACAGCATCTGCAGTTACATGTCAGGTTACCAAACTTGCAGTTGCGCGTCACGTTACAACACTTATAGTTGCGCGTTGGGGCATAACACTTGGAGTCGTATTAAATCAGTTTCTGTTGCGCGTCGGGTTATAACTCTTGAAGTTGCGTGTCGGGTTACAACACTTGAAGTTGCATGTCGAGTTATAACACTCGCAGTTGCGCGTCAAGTTAAAACACTTGCAGTTGCGCGCCGGGATACAACACTTGCAGTTGCATATCAGGGTACAGGATCTGCAGTTACATGTCAAGTTACCAAACATGCAGTTGCGCGTCACGTTGCAACACTTATAGTTGCGCGTTGGGGCATAACACTTGGAGTCGTATTAAATCAGTTTATGTTGCGTGTCGGGTTACAACTCTTGAAGTTGCGTGTCGGGTTACAACACTTGAAGTTGCATGTCGAGTTATAACACTCGCAGTTGCGCGTCAAGTTAAAACACTTGCAGTTGCGCGCCGGGATACAACACTTGCAGTTGCATATCAGGGTACAGCATCTGCAGTTACATGTCAGGTTACCAAACTTGCAGTTGCGCGTCACGTTACAACACTTATAGTTGCGCGTTGGGGCATAACACTTGGAGTCGTATTAAATCAGTTTCTGTTGCGCGTCGGGTTACAACTCTTGAAGTTGCGTGTCGGGTTACAACACTTGCAGTTGCCTGTCGAGTTACAACACTCACAGTTGCGCGTCAAGTTAAAACACTTGCAGTTGCGCGCCGGGTTACAACACTTGCAGTTGCATATCAGGGTACAGCATCTGCAGTTACATGTCAGGTTACCAAACATGCAGTTGCGCGTCACGTTGCAACACTTATAGTTGCGCGTTGGGGCATAACACTTGGAGTCGTATTAAATCAGTTTCTGTTGCGCGTCGGGTTACAACTCTTGAAGTTGCGTGTCGGGTTACAACACTTGCAGTTGCATGTCGGGTTATAACACTCGCAGTTGCGCGTCAAGTTAAAACACTTGCAGTTGCGCGCCGGGTTACAACACTTGCAGTTGCATATCAAGGTACAACATCTGCAGTTACATGTCAGGTTACCAAACTTGCAGTTGCGCGTCACGTTACAACACTTATAGTTGCGCGTTGGGGCATAACACTTGGAGTCGTATTAAATCAGTTTCTGTTGCGCGTCGGGTTATAACTCTTGAAGTTGCGTGTCGGGTTACAACACTTGCAGTTGCATGTCGAGTTATAACACTCACAGTTGCGCGTCAAGTTAAAACAGTTAAAGTTTCGCGCCGGGATACAACACTTGCAGTTGCATATCAGGGTACAACATCTGCAGTTACATGTCAAGTTACCAAACATGCAGTTGCGCGTCACGTTGCAACACTTATAGTTGCGCGTTGGGGCATAACACTTGGAGTCGTATTAAATCAGTTTATGTTGCGCGTCGGGTTACAACTCTTGAAGTTGCGTGTCGGGTTACAACACTTGCAGTTGCATGTCGAGTTATAACACTCGCAGTTGCGCGTCAAGTTAAAACACTTGCAGTTGCGCGCCGGGATACAACACTTGCAGTTGCATATCAGGGTACAGCATCTGCAGTTACATGTCAGGTTACCAAACTTGCAGTTGCGCGTCACGTTGCAACACTTATAGTTGCGCGTTGGGGCATAACACTTGGAGTCGTATTAAATCAGTTTCTGTTGCGCGTCGGGTTACAACTCTTGAAGTTGCGTGTCGGGTTACAACACTTGCAGTTGCATGTCGAGTTATAACACTCGCAGTTGCGCGTCAAGTTAAAACACTTGCAGTTGCGCGCCGGGTTACAACACTTGCAGTTGCATATCAAGGTACAGCATCTGCAGTTACATGTCAGGTTACCAAACTTGCAGTTGCGCGTCACGTTGCAACACTTATAGTTGCGCGTTGGGGCATAACACTTGGAGTCGTATTAAATCAGTTTCTGTTGCGCGTCGGGTTACAACTCTTGAAGTTGCGTGTCGGGTTACAACACTTGCAGTTGCATGTCGAGTTATAACACTCGCAGTTGCGCGTCAAGTTAAAACAGTTAAAGTTTCGCGCCGGGATACAACACTTGCAGTTGCATATCAGGGTACAACATCTGCAGTTACATGTCAGGTTACCAAACTTGCAGTTGCGCGTCACGTTGCAACAGTTATAGTTGCGCGTTGGGACATAACACTTGGAGTCGTATTAAATCAGTTTATGTTGCGCGTCGGGTTACAACTCTTGAAGTTGCGTGTCGGGTTACAACACTTGCAGTTGCATGTCGAGTTATAACACTCGCAGTTGCGCGTCAAGTTAAAACAGTTGCAGTTGCGCGCCGGGATACAACACTTGCAGTTGCATATCAGGGTACAACATCTGCAGTTACATGTCAGGTTACCAAACTTGCAGTTGCGCGTCACGTTACAACACTTATAGTTGCGCGTTGGGGCATAACACTTGGAGTCGTATTAAATCAGTTTCTGTTGCGCGTCGGGTTATAACTCTTGAAGTTGCGTGTCGGGTTACAACACTTGAAGTTGCATGTCGAGTTATAACACTCGCAGTTGCGCGTCAAGTTAAAACACTTGCAGTTGCGCGCCGGGATACAACACTTGCAGTTGCATATCAGGGTACAGCATCTGCAGTTCCATGTCAAGTTACCAAACATGCAGTTGCGCGTCACGTTGCAACACTTATAGTTGCGCGTTGGGGCATAACACTTGGAGTCGTATTAAATCAGTTTCTGTTGCGCGTCGGGTTACAACTCTTGAAGTTGCGTGTCGGGTTACAACACTTGAAGTTGCATGTCGAGTTATAACACTCGCAGTTGCGCGTCAAGTTAAAACACTTGCAGTTGCGCGCCGGGATACAACACTTGCAGTTGCATATCAGGGTACAGCATCTGCAGTTACATGTCAGGTTACCAAACATGCAGTTGCGCGTCACGTTGCAACACTTATAGTTGCGCGTTGGGGCATAACACTTGGAGTCATATTAAATCAGTTTCTGTTGCGCGTCGTGTTACAACTCTTGAAGTTGCGTGTCGGGTTACAACACTTGCAGTTGCATGTCGAGTTATAACACTCGCAGTTGCGCGTCAAGTTAAAACACTTGCAGTTGCGCGCCGGGTTACAACACTTGCAGTTGCATATCAAGGTACAGCATCTGCAGTTACATGTCAGGTTACCAAACTTGCAGTTGCGCGTCACGTTGCAACACTTATAGTTGCACGTTGGGGCATAACACTTGGAGTCGTATTAAATCAGTTTCTGTTGCGCGTCGGGTTACAACTCTTGAAGTTGCGTGTCGGGTTACAACACTTGCAGTTGCATGTCGAGTTATAACACTCGCAGTTGCGCGTCAAGTTAAAACAGTTAAAGTTTCGCGCCGGGATACAACACTTGCAGTTGCATATCAGGGTACAACATCTGCAGTTACATGTCAGGTTACCAAACTTGCAGTTGCGCGTCACGTTGCAACAGTTATAGTTGCGCGTTGGGACATAACACTTGGAGTCGTATTAAATCAGTTTATGTTGCGCGTCGGGTTACAACTCTTGAAGTTGCGTGTCGGGTTACAACACTTGCAGTTGCATGTCGAGTTATAACACTCGCAGTTGCGCGTCAAGTTAAAACAGTTGCAGTTGCGCGCCGGGATACAACACTTGCAGTTGCATATCAGGGTACAGCATCTGCAGTTACATGTCAGGTTACCAAACTTGCAGTTGCGCGTCACGTTACAACACTTATAGTTGCGCGTTGGGGCATAACACTTGGAGTCGTATTAAATCAGTTTCTGTTGCGCGTCGGGTTATAACTCTTGAAGTTGCGTGTCGGGTTACAACACTTGAAGTTGCATGTCGAGTTATAACACTCGCAGTTGCGCGTCAAGTTAAAACACTTGCAGTTGCGCGCCGGGATACAACACTTGCAGTTGCATATCAGGGTACAGCATCTGCAGTTCCATGTCAAGTTACCAAACATGCAGTTGCGCGTCACGTTGCAACACTTATAGTTGCGCGTTGGGGCATAACACTTGGAGTCGTATTAAATCAGTTTCTGTTGCGCGTCGGGTTACAACTCTTGAAGTTGCGTGTCGGGTTACAACACTTGAAGTTGCATGTCGAGTTATAACACTCGCAGTTGCGCGTCAAGTTAAAACACTTGCAGTTGCGCGCCGGGATACAACACTTGCAGTTGCATATCAGGGTACAGCATCTGCAGTTACATGTCAGGTTACCAAACATGCAGTTGCGCGTCACGTTGCAACACTTATAGTTGCGCGTTGGGGCATAACACTTGGAGTCGTATTAAATCAGTTTCTGTTGCGCGTCGTGTTACAACTCTTGAAGTTGCGTGTCGGGTTACAACACTTGCAGTTGCATGTCGAGTTATAACACTCGCAGTTGCGCGTCAAGTTAAAACACTTGCAGTTGCGCGCCGGGTTACAACACTTGCAGTTGCATATCACGGTACAACATCTGCAGTTACATGTCAGGTTACCAAACTTGCAGTTGCGCGTCACGTTGCAACACTTATAGTTGCACGTTGGGGCATAACACTTGGAGTCGTATTAAATCAGTTTCTGTTGCGCGTCGGGTTACAACTCTTGAAGTTGCGTGTCGGGTTACAACACTTGCAGTTGCATGTCGAGTTATAACACTCGCAGTTGCGCGTCAAGTTAAAACAGTTAAAGTTTCGCGCCGGGATACAACACTTGCAGTTGCATATCAGGGTACAACATCTGCAGTTACATGTCAGGTTACCAAACTTGCAGTTGCGCGTCACGTTGCAACAGTTATAGTTGCGCGTTGGGACATAACACTTGGAGTCGTATTAAATCAGTTTATGTTGCGCGTCGGGTTACAACTCTTGAAGTTGCGTGTCGGGTTACAACACTTGCAGTTGCATGTCGAGTTATAACACTCGCAGTTGCGCGTCAAGTTAAAACAGTTGCAGTTGCGCGCCGGGATACAACACTTGCAGTTGCATATCAGGGTACAGCATCTGCAGTTACATGTCAGGTTACCAAACTTGCAGTTGCGCGTCACGTTACAACAGTTATAGTTGCGCGTTGGGACATAACACTTGGAGTCGTATTAAATCAGTTTATGTTGCGCGTCGGGTTACAACTCTTGAAGTTGCGTGTCCGGTTACAACACTTGCAGTTGCATGTCGAGTTATAACACTCGCAGTTGCGCGTCAAGTTAAAACACTTGCAGTTGCGCGCCGGGATACAACACTTGCAGTTGCATATCAGGGTACAGCATCTGCAGTTACATGTCAAGTTACCAAACATGCAGTTGCGCGTCACGTTGCAACACTTATAGTTGCGCGTTGGGGCATAACACTTGGAGTCGTATTAAATCAGTTTCTGTTGCGCGTCGGGTTACAACTCTTGAAGTTGCGTGTCCGGTTACAACACTTGCAGTTGCATGTCGAGTTATAACACTCGCAGTTGCGCGTCAAGTTAAAACACTTGCAGTTGCGCGCCGGGATACAACACTTGCAGTTGCATATCAGGGTACAGCATCTGCAGTTACATGTCAAGTTACCAAACATGCAGTTGCGCGTCACGTTGCAACACTTATAGTTGCGCGTTGGGGCATAACACTTGGAGTCGTATTAAATCAGTTTCTGTTGCGCGTCGGGTTACAACTCTTGAAGTTGCGTGTCGGGTTACAACACTTGAAGTTGCATGTCGAGTTATAACACTCGCAGTTGCGCGTCAAGTTAAAACACTTGCAGTTGCGCGCCGGGATACAACACTTGCAGTTGCATATCAGGGTACAGCATCTGCAGTTACATGTCAGGTTACCAAACATGCAGTTGCGCGTCACGTTGCAACACTTATAGTTGCGCGTTGGGGCATAACACTTGGAGTCGTATTAAATCAGTTTCTGTTGCGCGTCGTGTTACAACTCTTGAAGTTGCGTGTCGGGTTACAACACTTGCAGTTGCATGTCGAGTTATAACACTCGCAGTTGCGCGTCAAGTTAAAACACTTGCAGTTGCGTGCCGGGTTACAACACTTGCAGTTGCATATCAAGGTACAACATCTGCAGTTACATGTCAGGTTACCAAACTTGCAGTTGCGCGTCACGTTGCAACAGTTATAGTTGCGTGTTGGGACATAACACTTGGAGTCGTATTAAATCAGTTTATGTTGCGCGTCGGGTTACAACTCTTGAAGTTGCGTGTCGGGTTACAACACTTGCAGTTGCATGTCGAGTTATAACACTCGCAGTTGCGCGTCAAGTTAAAACAGTTGCAGTTGCGCGCCGGGATACAACACTTGCAGTTGCATATCAGGGTACAGCATCTGCAGTTACATGTCAGGTTACCAAACTTGCAGTTGCGCGTCACGTTGCAACAGTTATAGTTGCGCGTTGGGACATAACACTTGGAGTCGTATTAAATCAGTTTATGTTGCGCGTCGGGTTACAACTCTTGAAGTTGCGTGTCCGGTTACAACACTTGCAGTTGCATGTCGAGTTATAACACTCGCAGTTGCGCGTCAAGTTAAAACACTTGCAGTTGCGCGCCGGGATACAACACTTGCAGTTGCATATCAGGGTACAGCATCTGCAGTTACATGTCAGCTTACCAAACTTGCAGTTGCGCGTCACGTTACAACACTTATAGTTGTGCGTTGGGGCATAACACTTGGAGTCGTATTAAATCAGTTTCTGTTGCGCGTCGGGTTATAACTCTTGAAGTTGCGTGTCGGGTTACAACACTTGAAGTTGCATGTCGAGTTATAACACTCGCAGTTGCGCGTCAAGTTAAAACACTTGCAGTTGCGCGCCGGGATACAACACTTGCAGTTGCATATCAGGGTACAGCATCTGCAGTTACATGTCAAGTTACCAAACATGCAGTTGCGCGTCACGTTGCAACACTTATAGTTGCGCGTTGGGGCATAACACTTGGAGTCGTATTAAATCAGTTTCTGTTGCGCGTCGGGTTACAACTCTTGAAGTTGCGTGTCCGGTTACAACACTTGCAGTTGCATGTCGAGTTATAACACTCGCAGTTGCGCGTCAAGTTAAAACACTTGCAGTTGCGCGCCGGGATACCACAATTGAAGTTGCATATCAGGGTACAGCATCTGCAGTTACATGTCAGGTTACCAAACTTGCAGTTGCGCGTCACGTTGCAACACTTATAGTTGCGCGTTGGGGCATAACACTTGGAGTCGTATTAAATCAGTTTCTGTTGCGCGTCGGGTTACAACTCTTGAAGTTGCGTGTCGGGTTACAACACTTGCAGTTGCATGTCGAGTTATAACACTCGCAGTTGCGCGTCAAGTTAAAACAGTTGCAGTTGCGCGCCGGGATACAACACTTGCAGTTGGATATCAGGGTACAGCATCTGCAGTTACATGTCAGGTTACCAAACTTGCAGTTGCGCGTCACGTTACAACACTTATAGTTGCGCGTTGGGGCATAACACTTGGAGTCGTATTAAATCAGTTTTTGTTGCGCGTCGGGTTACAACTCTTGAAGTTGCGTGTCGGGTTACAACACTTGCAGTTGCCTGTCGAGTTACAACACTCACAGTTGCGCGTCAAGTTAAAACACTTGCAGTTGCGCGCCGGGTTACAACACTTGCAGTTGCATATCAGGGTACAGCATCTGCAGTTACATGTCAGGTTACCAAACTTGCAGTTGCGCGTCACGTTACAACACTTATAGTTGCGCATTGGGGCATAACACTTGGAGTCGTATTAAATCAGTTTCTGTTGCGCGTCGGGTTACAACTCTTGAAGTTGCGTGTCGGGTTACAACACTTGCAGTTGCATGTCGAGTTATAACACTCGCAGTTGCGCGTCAAGTTAAAACACTTGCAGTTGCGCGCCGGGTTACAACACTTGCAGTTGCATATCAGGGTACAGCATCTGCAGTTACATGTCAGGTTACCAAACTTGCAGTTGCGCGTCACGTTGCAACACTTATAGTTGCGCGTTGGGGCATAACACTTGGAGTCATATTAAATCAGTTTCTGTTGCGCGTCGGGTTACAACTCTTGAAGTTGCGTGTCGGGTTACAACACTTGCAGTTGCATGTCGAGTTATAACACTCGCAGTTGCGCGTCAAGTTAAAACAGTTAAAGTTTCGCGCCGGGATACAACACTTGCAGTTGCATATCAGGGTACAGCATCTGCAGTTACATGTCAGGTTACCAAACATGCAGTTGCGCGTCACGTTGCAACACTTATAGTTGCGCGTTGGGACATAACACTTGGAGTCGTATTAAATCAGTTTATGTTGCGCGTCGGGTTACAACTCTTGAAGTTGCGTGTCCGGTTACAACACTTGCAGTTGCATGTCGAGTTATAACACTCGCAGTTGCGCGTCAAGTTAAAACAGTTGCAGTTGCGCGCCGGGATACAACACTTGCAGTTGCATATCAGGGTACAGCATCTGCAGTTACATGTCAGGTTACCAAACTTGCAGTTGCGCGTCACGTTGCAACACTTATAGTTGCGCGTTGGGGCATAACACTTGGAGTCGTATTAAATCAGTTTCTGTTGCGCGTCGGGTTACAACTCTTGAAGTTGCGTGTCGGGTTACAACACTTGCAGTTGCATGTCGAGTTATAACACTCGCAGTTGCGCGTCAAGTTAAAACAGTTGCAGTTGCGCGCCGGGATACAACACTTGCAGTTGCATATCAGGGTACAGCATCTGCAGTTACATGTCAGGTTACCAAACTTGCAGTTGCGCGTCACGTTACAACACTTATAGTTGCGCGTTGGGGCATAACACTTGGAGTCGTATTAAATCAGTTTTTGTTGCGCGTCGGGTTACAACTCTTGAAGTTGCGTGTCGGGTTACAACACTTGCAGTTGCCTGTCGAGTTACAACACTCACAGTTGCGCGTCAAGTTAAAACACTTGCAGTTGCGCGCCGGGTTACAACACTTGCAGTTGCATATCAGGGTACAGCATCTGCAGTTACATGTCAGGTTACCAAACTTGCAGTTGCGCGTCACGTTACAACACTTATAGTTGCGCATTGGGGCATAACACTTGGAGTCGTATTAAATCAGTTTCTGTTGCGCGTCGGGTTACAACTCTTGAAGTTGCGTGTCGGGTTACAACACTTGCAGTTGCATGTCGAGTTATAACACTCGCAGTTGCGCGTCAAGTTAAAACACTTGCAGTTGCGCGCCGGGTTACAACACTTGCAGTTGCATATCAGGGTACAGCATCTGCAGTTACATGTCAGGTTACCAAACTTGCAGTTGCGCGTCACGTTGCAACACTTATAGTTGCGCGTTGGGGCATAACACTTGGAGTCATATTAAATCAGTTTCTGTTGCGCGTCGGGTTACAACTCTTGAAGTTGCGTGTCGGGTTACAACACTTGCAGTTGCATGTCGAGTTATAACACTCGCAGTTGCGCGTCAAGTTAAAACAGTTAAAGTTTCGCGCCGGGATACAACACTTGCAGTTGCATATCAGGGTACAACATCTGCAGTTACATGTCAGGTTACCAAACTTGCAGTTGCGCGTCACGTTGCAACAGTTATAGTTGCGCGTTGGGACATAACACTTGGAGTCGTATTAAATCAGTTTATGTTGCGCGTCGGGTTACAACTCTTGAAGTTGCGTGTCGGGTTACAACACTTGCAGTTGCATGTCGAGTTATAACACTCGCAGTTGCGCGTCAAGTTAAAACAGTTGCAGTTGCGCGCCGGGATACAACACTTGCAGTTGCATATCAGGGTACAGCATCTGCAGTTACATGTCAGGTTACCAAACTTGCAGTTGCGCGTCACGTTACAACACTTATAGTTGCGCGTTGGGGCATAACACTTGGAGTCGTATTAAATCAGTTTCTGTTGCGCGTCGGGTTACAACTCTTGAAGTTGCGTGTCGGGTTACAACACTTGCAGTTGCATGTCGAGTTATAACACTCGCAGTTGCGCGTCAAGTTAAAACACTTGCAGTTGCGCGCCGGGTTACAACACTTGCAGTTGCATATCAAGGTACAACATCTGCAGTTACATGTCAGGTTACCAAACTTGCAGTTGCGCGTCATGTTGCAACACTTATAGTTGCGCGTTGGGGCATAACACTTGGAGTCGTATTAAATCAGTTTCTGTTGCGCGTCGGGTTACAACTCTTGAAGTTGCGTGTCGGGTTACAACACTTGCAGTTGCATGTCGAGTTATAACACTCGCAGTTGCGCGTCAAGTTAAAACAGTTAAAGTTTCGCGCCGGGATACAACACTTGCAGTTGCATATCAGGGTACAACATCTGCAGTTACATGTCAGGTTACCAAACTTGCAGTTGCGCGTCACGTTGCAACAGTTATAGTTGCGCGTTGGGACATAACACTTGGAGTCGTATTAAATCAGTTTATGTTGCGCGTCGGGTTACAACTCTTGAAGTTGCGTGTCGGGTTACAACACTTGCAGTTGCATGTCGAGTTATAACACTCGCAGTTGCGCGTCATGTTAAAACAGTTAAAGTTTCGCGCCGGGATACAACACTTGCAGTTGCATATCAGGGTACAACATCTGCAGTTACATGTCAGGTTACCAAACTTGCAGTTGCGCGTCACGTTGCAACAGTTATAGTTGCGCGTTGGGACATAACACTTGGAGTCGTATTAAATCAGTTTATGTTGCGCGTCGGGTTACAACTCTTGAAGTTGCGTGTCGGGTTACAACACTTGCAGTTGCATGTCGAGTTATAACACTCGCAGTTGCGCGTCAAGTTAAAACAGTTGCAGTTGCGCGCCGGGATACAACACTTGCAGTTGCATATCAGGGTACAGCATCTGCAGTTACATGTCAGGTTACCAAACTTGCAGTTGCGCGTCACGTTACAACACTTATAGTTGCGCGTTGGGGCATAACACTTGGAGTCGTATTAAATCAGTTTCTGTTGCGCGTCGGGTTATAACTCTTGAAGTTGCGTGTCGGGTTACAACACTTGAAGTTGCATGTCGAGTTATAACACTCGCAGTTGCGCGTCAAGTTAAAACACTTGCAGTTGCGCGCCGGGATACAACACTTGCAGTTGCATATCAGGGTACAGCATCTGCAGTTACATGTCAAGTTACCAAACATGCAGTTGCGCGTCACGTTGCAACACTTATAGTTGCGCGTTGGGGCATAACACTTGGAGTCGTATTAAATCAGTTTCTGTTGCGCGTCGGGTTACAACTCTTGAAGTTGCGTGTCCGGTTATAACACTTGCAGTTGCATGTCGAGTTATAACACTCGCAGTTGCGCGTCAAGTTAAAACACTTGCAGTTGCGCGCCGGGTTACAACACTTGCAGTTGCATATCAGGGTACAGCATCTGTAGTTACATGTCAGGTTACCAAACTTGCAGTTGCGCGTCACGTTGCAACACTTATAGTTGCGCGTTGGGGCATAACACTTGGAGTCGTATTAAATCAGTTTCTGTTGCGCGTCGGGTTACAACTCTTGAAGTTGCGTGTCGGGTTACAACACTTGCAGTTGCATGTCGAGTTATAACACTCGCAGTTGCGCGTCAAGTTAAAACAGTTGCAGTTGCGCGCCGGGATACAACACTTGCAGTTGCATATCAGGGTACAGCATCTGCAGTTACATGTCAGGTTACCAAACTTGCAGTTGCGCGTCACGTTACAACACTTATAGTTGCGCGTTGGGGCATAACACTTGGAGTCGTATTAAATCAGTTTCTGTTGCGCGTCGGGTTACAACTCTTGAAGTTGCGTGTCGGGTTACAACACTTGCAGTTGCCTGTCGAGTTACAACACTCACAGTTGCGCGTCAAGTTAAAACACTTGCAGTTGCGCGCCGGGTTACAACACTTGCAGTTGCATATCAGGGTACAGCATCTGCAGTTACATGTCAGGTTACCAAACTTGCAGTTGCGCGTCACGTTACAACACTTATAGTTGCGCATTGGGGCATAACACTTGGAGTCGTATTAAATCATTTTCTGTTGCGCGTCGGGTTACAACTCTTGAAGTTGCGTGTCGGGTTACAACACTTGCAGTTGCATGTCGAGTTATAACACTCGCAGTTGCGCGTCAAGTTAAAACACTTGCAGTTGCGCGCCGGGTTACAGCACTTGCAGTTGCATATCAGGGTACAGCATCTGCAGTTACATGTCAGGTTACCAAACTTGCAGTTGCGCGTCACGTTGCAACACTTATAGTTGCGCGTTGGGGCATAACACTTGGAGTCGTATTAAATCAGTTTCTGTTGCGCGTCGGGTTACAACTCTTGAAGTTGCGTGTCGGGTTACAACACTTGCAGTTGCATGTCGAGTTATAACACTCGCAGTTGCGCGTCAAGTTAAAACAGTTAAAGTTTCGCGCCGGGATACAACACTTGCAGTTGCATATCAGGGTACAACATCTGCAGTTACATGTCAGGTTACCAAACTTGCAGTTGCGCGTCATGTTGCAACAGTTATAGTTGCGCGTTGGGACATAACACTTGGAGTCGTATTAAATCAGTTTATGTTGCGCGTCGGGTTACAACTCTTGAAGTTGCGTGTCGGGTTACAACACTTGCAGTTGCATGTCGAGTTATAACACTCGCAGTTGCGCGTCAAGTTAAAACAGTTGCAGTTGCGCGCCGGGATACAACACTTGCAGTTGCATATCAGGGTACAGCATCTGCAGTTACATGTCAGGTTACCAAACTTGCAGTTGCGCGTCACGTTACAACACTTATAGTTGCGCGTTGGGGCATAACACTTGGAGTCGTATTAAATCAGTTTCTGTTGCGCGTCGGGTTACAACTCTTGAAGTTGCGTGTCGGGTTACAACACTTGCAGTTGCATGTCGAGTTATAACACTCGCAGTTGCGCGTCAAGTTAAAACACTTGCAGTTGCGCGCCGGGTTACAACACTTGCAGTTGCATATCAAGGTACAACATCTGCAGTTACATGTCAGGTTACCAAACTTGCAGTTGCGCGTCACGTTGCAACACTTATAGTTGCGCGTTGGGGCATAACACTTGGAGTCGTATTAAATCAGTTTCTGTTGCGCGTCGGGTTACAACTCTTGAAGTTGCGTGTCGGGTTACAACACTTGCAGTTGCATGTCGAGTTATAACACTCGCAGTTGCGCGTCAAGTTAAAACAGTTAAAGTTTCGCGCCGGGATACAACACTTGCAGTTGCATATCAGGGTACAACATCTGCAGTTACATGTCAGGTTACCAAACTTGCAGTTGCGCGTCACGTTGCAACAGTTATAGTTGCGCGTTGGGACATAACACTTGGAGTCGTATTAAATCAGTTTATGTTGCGCGTCGGGTTACAACTCTTGAAGTTGCGTGTCGGGTTACAACACTTGCAGTTGCATGTCGAGTTATAACACTCGCAGTTGCGCGTCAAGTTAAAACAGTTGCAGTTGCGCGCCGGGATACAACACTTGCAGTTGCATATCAGGGTACAGCATCTGCAGTTACATCTCAGGTTACCAAACTTGCAGTTGCGCGTCACGTTACAACACTTATAGTTGCGCGTTGGGGCATAACACTTGGAGTCGTATTAAATCAGTTTCTGTTGCGCGTCGGGTTACAACTCTTGAAGTTGCGTGTCGGGTTACAACACTTGCAGTTGCATGTCGAGTTATAACACTCGCAGTTGCGCGTCAAGTTAAAACACTTGCAGTTGCGCGCCGGGATACAACACTTGCAGTTGCATATCAGGGTACAGCATCTGCAGTTACATGTCAAGTTACCAAACATGCAGTTGCGCGTCACGTTGCAACACTTATAGTTGCGCGTTGGGGCATAACACTTGGAGTCGTATTAAATCAGTTTCTGTTGCGCGTCTGGTTACAACTCTTGAAGTTGCGTGTCGGGTTACAACACTTGAAGTTGCATGTCGAGTTATAACACTCGCAGTTGCGCGTCAAGTTAAAACACTTGCAGTTGCGCGCCGGGATACAACACTTGCAGTTGCATATCAGGGTACAGCATCTGCAGTTACATGTCAGGTTACCAAACATGCAGTTGCGCGTCACGTTGCAACACTTATAGTTGCGCATTGGGGCATAACACTTGGAGTCGTATTAAATCAGTTTCTGTTGCGCGTCGGGTTACAACTCTTGAAGTTGCGTGTCGGGTTACAACACTTGCAGTTGCATGTCGAGTTATAACACTCGCAGTTGCGCGTCAAGTTAAAACACTTGCAGTTGCGCGCCGGGTTACAACACTTGCAGTTGCATATCAGGGTACAGCATCTGCAGTTACATGTCAGGTTACCAAACTTGCAGTTGCGCGTCACGTTGCAACACTTATAGTTGCGCGTTGGGGCATAACACTTGGTGTCGTATTAAATCAGTTTCTGTTGCGCGTCGGGTTACAACTCTTGAAGTTGCGTGTCGGGTTACAACACTTGCAGTTGCATGTCGAGTTATAACACTCGCAGTTGCGCGTCAAGTTAAAACAGTTAAAGTTTCGCGCCGGGATACAACACTTGCAGTTGCATATCAGGGTACAACATCTGCAGTTACATGTCAGGTTACCAAACTTGCAGTTGCGCGTCACGTTGCAACAGTTATAGTTGCGCGTTGGGACATAACACTTGGAGTCGTATTAAATCAGTTTATGTTGCGCGTCGGGTTACAACTCTTGAAGTTGCGTGTCGGGTTACAACACTTGCAGTTGCATGTCGAGTTATAACACTCGCAGTTGCGCGTCAAGTTAAAACAGTTGCAGTTGCGCGCCGGGATACAACACTTGCAGTTGCATATCAGGGTACAGCATCTGCAGTTACATGTCAGGTTACCAAACTTGCAGTTGCGCGTCACGTTACAACACTTATAGTTGCGCGTTGGGCATAACACTTGGAGTCGTATTAAATCAGTTTCTGTTGCGCGTCGGGTTACAACTCTTGAAGTTGCGTGTCGGGTTACAACACTTGCAGCTGCATGTCGAGTTATAACACTCGCAGTTGCGCGTCAAGTTAAAACAGTTGCAGTTGCGCGCCGGGATACAACACTTGCAGTTGCATATCAGGGTACAGCATCTGCAGTTACATGTCAGGTTACCAAACTTGCAGTTGCGCGTCACGTTACAACACTTATAGTTGCGCGTTGGGGCATAACACTTGGAGTCGTATTAAATCAGTTTCTGTTGCGCGTCGGGTTACAACTCTTGAAGTTGCGTGTCGGGTTACAACACTTGAAGTTGCATGTCGAGTTATAACACTCGCAGTTGCGCGTCAAGTTAAAACACTTGCAGTTGCGCGCCGGGATACAACACTTGCAGTTGCATATCAGGGTACAGCATCTGCAGTTACATGTCAAGTTACCAAACATGCAGTTGCGCGTCACGTTGCAACACTTATAGTTGCGCGTTGGGGCATAACACTTGGAGTCGTATTAAATCAGTTTCTGTTGCGCGTCGGGTTACAACTCTTGAAGTTGCGTGTCGGGTTACAACACTTGAAGTTGCATGTCGAGTTATAACACTCGCAGTTGCGCGTCAAGTTAAAACACTTGCAGTTGCGCGCCGGGATACAACACTTGCAGTTGCATATCAGGGTACAGCATCTGCAGTTACATGTCAGGTTACCAAACATGCAGTTGCGCGTCACGTTGCAACACTTATAGTTGCGCGTTGGGGCATAACACTTGGAGTCGTATTAAATCAGTTTCTGTTGCGCGTCGGGTTACAACTCTTGAAGTTGCGTGTCGGGTTACAACACTTGCAGTTGCATGTCGAGTTATAACACTCGCAGTTGCGCGTCAAGTTAAAACACTTGCAGTTGCGCGCCGGGTTACAACACTTGCAGTTGCATATCAGGGTACAGCATCTGCAGTTACATGTCAGGTTACCAAACTTGCAGTTGCGCGTCACGTTGCAACACTTATAGTTGCGCGTTGGGGCATAACACTTGGTGTCGTATTAAATCAGTTTCTGTTGCGCGTCGGGTTACAACTCTTGAAGTTGCGTGTCGGGTTACAACACTTGCAGTTGCATGTCGAGTTATAACACTCGCAGTTGCGCGTCAAGTTAAAACAGTTAAAGTTTCGCGCCGGGATACAACACTTGCAGTTGCATATCAGGGTACAACATCTGCAGTTACATGTCAGGTTACCAAACTTGCAGTTGCGCGTCACGTTGCAACAGTTATAGTTGCGCGTTGGGACATAACACTTGGAGTCGTATTAAATCAGTTTATGTTGCGCGTCGGGTTACAACTCTTGAAGTTGCGTGTCGGGTTACAACACTTGCAGTTGCATGTCGAGTTATAACACTCGCAGTTGCGCGTCAAGTTAAAACAGTTGCAGTTGCGCGCCGGGATACAACACTTGCAGTTGCATATCAGGGTACAGCATCTGCAGTTACATGTCAGGTTACCAAACTTGCAGTTGCGCGTCACGTTACAACACTTATAGTTGCGCGTTGGGGCATAACACTTGGAGTCGTATTAAATCAGTTTCTGTTGCGCGTCGGGTTACAACTCTTGAAGTTGCGTGTCGGGTTACAACACTTGCAGTTGCATGTCGAGTTATAACACTCGCAGTTGCGCGTCAAGTTAAAACACTTGCAGTTGCGCGCCGGGTTACAACACTTGCAGTTGCATATCAAGGTACAACATCTGCAGTTACATGTCAGGTTACCAAACTTGCAGTTGCGCGTCACGTTGCAACACTTATAGTTGCGCGTTGGGGCATAACACTTGGAGTCGTATTAAATCAGTTTCTGTTGCGCGTCGGGTTACAACTCTTGAAGTTGCGTGTCGGGTTACAACACTTGCAGTTGCATGTCGAGTTATAACACTCGCAGTTGCGCGTCAAGTTAAAACAGTTAAAGTTTCGCGCCGGGATACAACACTTGCAGTTGCATATCAGGGTACAACATCTGCAGTTACATGTCAGGTTACCAAACTTGCAGTTGCGCGTCACGTTGCAACAGTTATAGTTGCGCGTTGGAACATAACACTTGGAGTCGTATTAAATCAGTTTATGTTGCGCGTCGGGTTACAACTCTTGAGGTTGCGTGTCGGGTTACAACACTTGCAGTTGCATGTCGAGTTATAACACTCGCAGTTGCGCGTCAAGTTAAAACACTTGCAGTTGCGCGCCGGGATACAACACTTGCAGTTGCATATCAGGGTACAGCATCTGCAGTTACATGTCAAGTTACCAAACATGCAGTTGCGCGTCACGTTGCAACACTTATAGTTGCGCGTTGGGGCATAACACTTGGAGTCGTATTAAATCAGTTTCTGTTGCGCGTCGGGTTACAACTCTTGAAGTTGCGTGTCGGGTTACAACACTTGAAGTTGCATGTCGAGTTATAACACTCGCAGTTGCGCGTCAAGTTAAAACACTTGCAGTTGCGCGCCGGGATACAACACTTGCAGTTGCATATCAGGGTACAGCATCTGCAGTTACATGTCAGGTTACCAAACATGCAGTTGCGCGTCACGTTGCAACACTTATAGTTGCGCGTTGGGGCATAACACTTGGAGTCGTATTAAATCAGTTTCTGTTGCGCGTCGGGTTACAACTCTTGAAGTTGCGTGTCCGGTTACAACACTTGCAGTTGCATGTCGAGTTATAACACTCGCAGTTGCGCGTCAAGTTAAAACACTTGCAGTTGCGCGCCGGGTTACAACACTTGCAGTTGCATATCAAGGTACAGCATCTGCAGTTACATGTCAGGTTACCAAACTTGCAGTTGCGCGTCACGTTGCAACACTTATAGTTGCGCGTTGGGGCATAACACTTGGAGTCGTATTAAATCCGTTTCTGTTGCGCGTCGGGTTACAACTCTTGAAGTTGCGTGTCGGGTTACAACACTTGCAGTTGCATGTCGAGTTATAACACTCGCAGTTGCGCGTCAAGTTAAAACACTTGCAGTTGCGCGCCGGGTTACAACACTTGCAGTTGCATATCAGGGTACAGCATCTGCAGTTACATGTCAGGTTACCAAACTTGAAGTTGCGCGTCACGTTGCAACACTTATAGTTGCGCGTTGGGGCATAACACTTGGTGTCGTATTAAATCAGTTTCTGTTGCGCGTCGGGTTACAACTCTTGAAGTTGCGTGTCGGGTTACAACACTTGCAGTTGCATGTCGAGTTATAACACTCGCAGTTGCGCGTCAAGTTAAAACAGTTAAAGTTTCGCGCCGGGATACAACACTTGCAGTTGCATATCAGGGTACAACATCTGCAGTTACATGTCAGGTTACCAAACTTGCAGTTGCGCGTCACGTTGCAACAGTTATAGTTGCGCGTTGGGACATAACACTTGGAGTCGTATTAAATCAGTTTATGTTGCGCGTCGGGTTACAACTCTTGAAGTTGCGTGTCGGGTTACAACACTTGCAGTTGCATGTCGAGTTATAACACTCGCAGTTGCGCGTCAAGTTAAAACAGTTGCAGTTGCGCGCCGGGATACAACACTTGCAGTTGCATATCAGGGTACAGCATCTGCAGTTACATGTCAGGTTACCAAACTTGCAGTTGCGCGTGACGTTACAACACTTATAGTTGCGCGTTGGGGCATAACACTTGGAGTCGTATTAAATCAGTTTCTGTTGCGCGTCGGGTTACAACTCTTGAAGTTGCGTGTCGGGTTACAACACTTGCAGTTGCATGTCGAGTTATAACACTCGCAGTTGCGCGTCAAGTTAAAATACTTGCAGTTGCGCGCCGGGTTACAACACTTGCAGTTGCATATCAAGGTACAACATCTGCAGTTACATGTCAGGTTACCAAACTTGCAGTTGCGCGTCACGTTGCAACATTTATAGTTGCGCGTTGGGGCATAACACTTGGAGTCGTATTAAATCAGTTTCTGTTGCGCGTCGGGTTACAACTCTTGAAGTTGCGTGTCCGGTTACAACACTTGCAGTTGCATGTCGAGTTATAACACTCGCAGTTGCGCGTCAAGTTAAAACAGTTAAAGTTTCGCGCCGGGATACAACACTTGCAGTTGCATATCAGGGTACAACATCTGCAGTTACATGTCAGGTTACCAAACTTGCAGTTGCGCGTCACGTTGCAACAGTTATAGTTGCACGTTGGGACATAACACTTGGAGTCGTATTAAATCAGTTTATGTTGCGCGTCGGGTTACAACTCTTGAAGTTGCGTGTCGGGTTACAACACTTGCAGTTGCATGTCGAGTTATAACACTCGCAGTTGCGCGTCAAGTTAAAACACTTGCAGTTGCGCGCCGGGATACAACACTTGCAGTTGCATATCAGGGTACAGCATCTGCAGTTACATGTCAAGTTACCAAACATGCAGTTGCGCGTCACGTTGCAACACTTATAGTTGCGCGTTGGGGCATAACACTTGGAGTCGTATTAAATCAGATTCTGTTGCGCGTCGGGTTACAACTCTTGAAGTTGCGTGTCGGGTTACAACACTTCAAGTTGCATGTCGAGTTATAACACTCGCAGTTGCACGTCAAGTTAAAACAGTTGCAGTTGCGCGCCGGGTTACAACACTTGCAGTTGCATATCAGGGTACAGCATCTGCAGTTACATGTCAGGTTACCAAACTTGCAGTTGCGCGTCACGTTGCAACACTTATAGTTGCGCGTTGGGGCATAACACTTGGAGTCGTATTAAATCAGTTTCTGTTGCGCGTCGGGTTACAACTCTTGAAGTTGCGTGTCGGGTTACAACACTTGCAGTTGCATGTCGAGTTATAACACTCGCAGTTGCGCGTCAAGTTAAAACACTTGCAGTTGCGCGCCGGGTTACAACACTTGCAGTTGCATATCAGGGTACAGCATCTGCAGTTACATGTCAGGTTACCAAACTTGCAGTTGCGCGTCACGTTGCAACACTTATAGTTGCGCGTTGGGGCATAACACTTGGAGTCTCATTAAATCAGTTTCTGTTGCGCGTCGGGTTACAACTCTTGAAGTTGCGTGTCGGGTTACAACACTTGCAGTTGCATGTCGAGTTATAACACTCGCAGTTGCGCGTCAAGTTAAAACACTTGCAGTTGCGCGCCGGGTTACAACACTTGCAGTTGCATATCAGGGTACAGCATCTGCAGTTACATGTCAGGTTACCAAACTTGCAGTTGCGCGTCACGTTGCAACACTTATAGTTGCGCGTTGGGGCATAACACTTGGAGTCGTATTAAATCAGTTTCTGTTGCGCGTCGGGTTACAACTCTTGAAGTTGCGTGTCGGGTTACAACACTTGCAGTTGCATGTCGAGTTATAACACTCGCAGTTGCGCGTCAAGTTAAAACACTTGCAGTTGCGCGCCGGGTTACAACACTTGCAGTTGCATATCAAGGTACAACATCTGCAGTTACATGTCAGGTTACCAAACTTGCAGTTGCGCGTCACGTTGCAACACTTATAGTTGCGCGTTGGGGCATAACACTTGGAGTCGTATTAAATCAGTTTCTGTTGCGCGTCGGGTTACAACTCTTGAAGTTGCGTGTCGGGTTACAACACTTGCAGTTGCATGTCGAGTTATAACACTCGCAGTTGCGCGTCAAGTTAAAACAGTTGCAGTTGCGCGCCGGGATACAACACTTGCAGTTGCATATCAGGGTACAGCATCTGCAGTTACATGTCAGGTTACCAAACTTGCAGTTGCGCGTCACGTTACAACACTTATAGTTGCGCGTTGGGGCATAACACTTGGAGTCGTATTAAATCAGTTTATGTTGCGCGTCGGGTTACAACTCTTGAGGTTGCGTGTCGGGTTACAACACTTGCAGTTGCATGTCGAGTTATAACACTCGCAGTTGCGCGTCAAGTTAAAACACTTGCAGTTGCGCGCCGGGATACAACACTTGCAGTTGCATATCAGGGTACAGCATCTGCAGTTACATGTCAAGTTACCAAACATGCAGTTGCGCGTCACGTTGCAACACTTATAGTTGCGCGTTGGGGCATAACACTTGGAGTCGTATTAAATCAGTTTCTGTTGCGCGTCGGGTTACAACTCTTGAAGTTGCGTGTCGGGTTACAACACTTGAAGTTGCATGTCGAGTTATAACACTCGCAGTTGCGCGTCAAGTTAAAACACTTGCAGTTGCGCGCCGGGATACAACACTTGCAGTTGCATATCAGGGTACAGCATCTGCAGTTACATGTCAGGTTACCAAACATGCAGTTGCGCGTCACGTTGCAACACTTATAGTTGCGCGTTGGGGCATAACACTTGGAGTCGTATTAAATCAGTTTCTGTTGCGCGTCGGGTTACAACTCTTGAAGTTGCGTGTCCGGTTACAACACTTGCAGTTGCATGTCGAGTTATAACACTCGCAGTTGCGCGTCAAGTTAAAACACTTGCAGTTGCGCGCCGGGTTACAACACTTGCAGTTGCATATCAAGGTACAGCATCTGCAGTTACATTTCAGGTTACCAAACTTGCAGTTGCGCGTCACGTTGCAACACTTATAGTTGCGCGTTGGGGCATAACACTTGGAGTCGTATTAAATCCGTTTCTGTTGCGCGTCGGGTTACAACTCTTGAAGTTGCGTGTCGGGTTACAACACTTGCAGTTGCATGTCGAGTTATAACACTCGCAGTTGCGCGTCAAGTTAAAACACTTGCAGTTGCGCGCCGGGTTACAACACTTGCAGTTGCATATCAGGGTACAGCATCTGCAGTTACATGTCAGGTTACCAAACTTGAAGTTGCGCGTCACGTTGCAACACTTATAGTTGCGCGTTGGGGCATAACACTTGGTGTCGTATTAAATCAGTTTCTGTTGCGCGTCGGGTTACAACTCTTGAAGTTGCGTGTCGGGTTACAACACTTGCAGTTGCATGTCGAGTTATAACACTCGCAGTTGCGCGTCAAGTTAAAACAGTTAAAGTTTCGCGCCGGGATACAACACTTGCAGTTGCATATCAGGGTACAACATCTGCAGTTACATGTCAGGTTACCAAACTTGCAGTTGCGCGTCACGTTGCAACAGTTATAGTTGCGCGTTGGGACATAACACTTGGAGTCGTATTAAATCAGTTTATGTTGCGCGTCGGGTTACAACTCTTGAAGTTGCGTGTCGGGTTACAACACTTGCAGTTGCATGTCGAGTTATAACACTCGCAGTTGCGCGTCAAGTTAAAACAGTTGCAGTTGCGCGCCGGGATACAACACTTGCAGTTGCATATCAGGGTACAGCATCTGCAGTTACATGTCAGGTTACCAAACTTGCAGTTGCGCGTGACGTTACAACACTTATAGTTGCGCGTTGGGGCATAACACTTGGAGTCGTATTAAATCAGTTTCTGTTGCGCGTCGGGTTACAACTCTTGAAGTTGCGTGTCGGGTTACAACACTTGCAGTTGCATGTCGAGTTATAACACTCGCAGTTGCGCGTCAAGTTAAAATACTTGCAGTTGCGCGCCGGGTTACAACACTTGCAGTTGCATATCAAGGTACAACATCTGCAGTTACATGTCAGGTTACCAAACTTGCAGTTGCGCGTCACGTTGCAACATTTATAGTTGCGCGTTGGGGCATAACACTTGGAGTCGTATTAAATCAGTTTCTGTTGCGCGTCGGGTTACAACTCTTGAAGTTGCGTGTCCGGTTACAACACTTGCAGTTGCATGTCGAGTTATAACACTCGCAGTTGCGCGTCAAGTTAAAACAGTTAAAGTTTCGCGCCGGGATACAACACTTGCAGTTGCATATCAGGGTACAACATCTGCAGTTACATGTCAGGTTACCAAACTTGCAGTTGCGCGTCACGTTGCAACAGTTATAGTTGCACGTTGGGACATAACACTTGGAGTCGTATTAAATCAGTTTATGTTGCGCGTCGGGTTACAACTCTTGAAGTTGCGTGTCGGGTTACAACACTTGCAGTTGCATGTCGAGTTATAACACTCGCAGTTGCGCGTCAAGTTAAAACACTTGCAGTTGCGCGCCGGGATACAACACTTGCAGTTGCATATCAGGGTACAGCATCTGCAGTTACATGTCAAGTTACCAAACATGCAGTTGCGCGTCACGTTGCAACACTTATAGTTGCGCGTTGGGGCATAACACTTGGAGTCGTATTAAATCAGATTCTGTTGCGCGTCGGGTTACAACTCTTGAAGTTGCGTGTCGGGTTACAACACTTCAAGTTGCATGTCGAGTTATAACACTCGCAGTTGCACGTCAAGTTAAAACAGTTGCAGTTGCGCGCCGGGTTACAACACTTGCAGTTGCATATCAGGGTACAGCATCTGCAGTTACATGTCAGGTTACCAAACTTGCAGTTGCGCGTCACGTTGCAACACTTATAGTTGCGCGTTGGGGCATAACACTTGGAGTCGTATTAAATCAGTTTCTGTTGCGCGTCGGGTTACAACTCTTGAAGTTGCGTGTCGGGTTACAACACTTGCAGTTGCATGTCGAGTTATAACACTCGCAGTTGCGCGTCAAGTTAAAACACTTGCAGTTGCGCGCCGGGTTACAACACTTGCAGTTGCATATCAGGGTACAGCATCTGCAGTTACATGTCAGGTTACCAAACTTGCAGTTGCGCGTCACGTTGCAACACTTATAGTTGCGCGTTGGGGCATAACACTTGGAGTCTCATTAAATCAGTTTCTGTTGCGCGTCGGGTTACAACTCTTGAAGTTGCGTGTCGGGTTACAACACTTGCAGTTGCATGTCGAGTTATAACACTCGCAGTTGCGCGTCAAGTTAAAACACTTGCAGTTGCGCGCCGGGTTACAACACTTGCAGTTGCATATCAGGGTACAGCATCTGCAGTTACATGTCAGGTTACCAAACTTGCAGTTGCGCGTCACGTTGCAACACTTATAGTTGCGCGTTGGGGCATAACACTTGGAGTCGTATTAAATCAGTTTCTGTTGCGCGTCGGGTTACAACTCTTGAAGTTGCGTGTCGGGTTACAACACTTGCAGTTGCATGTCGAGTTATAACACTCGCAGTTGCGCGTCAAGTTAAAACACTTGCAGTTGCGCGCCGGGTTACAACACTTGCAGTTGCATATCAGGGTACAGCATCTGCAGTTACATGTCAGGTTACCAAACTTGCAGTTGCGCGTCACGTTGCAACACTTATAGTTGCGCGTTGGGGCATAACACTTGGAGTCGTATTAAATCAGTTTCTGTTGCGCGTCGGGTTACAACTCTTGAAGTTGCGTGTCGGGTTACAACACTTGTAGTTGCATGTCGAGTTATAACACTCGCAGTTGCGCGTCAAGTTAAAACAGTTAAAGTTTCGCGCCGGGATACAACACTTGCAGTTGCATATCAGGGTACAGCATCTGCAGTTACATGTCAGGTTACCAAACTTGCAGTTGCGCGTCACGTTGCAACAGTTATAGTTGCGCGTTGGGACATAACACTTGGAGTCGTATTAAATCAGTTTATGTTGCGCGTCGGGTTACAACTCTTGAAGTTGCGTGTCGGGTTACAACACTTGCAGTTGCATGTCGAGTTATAACACTCGCAGTTGCGCGTCAAGTTAAAACACTTGCAGTTGCGCGCCGGGTTACAACACTTGCAGTTGCATATCAGGGTACAGCATCTGCAGTTACATGTCAGGTTACCAAACTTGCAGTTGCGCGTCACGTTGCAACACTTATAGTTGCGCGTTGGGGCATAACACTTGGAGTCGTATTAAATCAGTTTCTGTTGCGCGTCGGGTTACAACTCTTGAAGTTGCGTGTCGGGTTACAACACTTGCAGTTGCATGTCGAGTTATAACACTCGAAGTTGCGCGTCAAGTTAAAACAGTTAAAGTTTCGCGCCGGGATACAACACTTGCAGTTGCATATCAGGGTACAACATCTGCAGTTACATGTCAGGTTACCAAACTTGCAGTTGCGCGTCACGTTGCAACAGTTATTGTTGCGCGTTGGGACATAACACTTGGAGTCGTATTAAATCAGTTTATGTTGCGCGTCGGGTTACAACTCTTGAGGTTGCGTGTCGGGTTACAACACTTGCAGTTGCATGTCGAGTTATAACACTCGCAGTTGCGCGTCAAGTTAAAACACTTGCAGTTGCGCGCCGGGATACAACACTTGCAGTTGCATATCAGGGTACAGCATCTGCAGTTACATGTCAAGTTACCAAACATGCAGTTGCGCGTCACGTTGCAACACTTATAGTTGCGCGTTGGGGCATAACACTTGGAGTCGTATTAAATCAGTTTCTGTTGCGCGTCGGGTTACAACTCTTGAGGTTGCGTGTCGGGTTACAACACTTCAAGTTGCATGTCGAGTTATAACACTCGCAGTTGCGCGTCAAGTTAAAACACTTGCAGTTGCGCGCCGGGATACAACACTTGCAGTTGCATATCAGGGTACAGCATCTGCAGTTACATGTCAGGTTACCAAACATGCAGTTGCGCGTCACGTTGCAACACTTATAGTTGCGCGTTGGGGCATAACACTTGGAGTCGTATTAAATCAGTTTCTGTTGCGCGTCGGGTTACAACTCTTGAAGTTGCGTGTCGGGTTACAACACTTGAAGTTGCATGTCGAGTTATAACACTCGCAGTTGCGCGTCAAGTTAAAATACTTGCAGTTGCGCGCCGGGATACAACACTTGCAGTTGCATATCAGGGTACAGCATCTGCAGTTACATGTCAGGTTACCAAACATGCAGTTGCGCGTCACGTTGCAACACTTATAGTTGCGCGTTGGGGCATAACACTTGGAGTCGTATTAAATCAGTTTCTGTTGCGCGTCGGGTTACAACTCTTGAAGTTGCGTGTCCGGTTACAACACTTGCAGTTGCATGTCGAGTTATAACACTCGCAGTTGCGCGTCAAGTTAAAACACTTGCAGTTGCGCGCCGGGTTACAACACTTGCAGTTGCATATCAAGGTACAGCATCTGCAGTTACATGTCAGGTTACCAAACTTGCAGTTGCGCGTCACGTTGCAACACTTATAGTTGCGCGTTGGGGCATAACACTTGGAGTCGTATTAAATCAGTTTCTGTTGCGCGTCGGGTTACAACTCTTGAAGTTGCGTGTCCGGTTACAACACTTGCAGTTGCATGTCGAGTTATAACACTCGCAGTTGCGCGTCAAGTTAAAACACTTGCAGTTGCGCGCCGGGTTACAACACTTGCAGTTGCATATCAAGGTACAGCATCTGCAGTTACATGTCAGGTTACCAAACTTGCAGTTGCGCGTCACGTTGCAACACTTATAGTTGCGCGTTGGGGCATAACACTTGGAGTCGTATTAAATCAGTTTCTGTTGCGCGTCGGGTTACAACTCTTGAAGTTGCGTGTCGGGTTACAACACTTGCAGTTGCATGTCGAGTTATAACACTCGCAGTTGCGCGTCAAGTTAAAACACTTGCAGTTGCGCGCCGGGTTACAACACTTGCAGTTGCATATCAGGGTACAGCATCTGCAGTTACATGTCAGGTTACCAAACTTGCAGTTGCGCGTCACGTTGCAACACTTATAGTTGCGCGTTGGGGCATAACACTTGGAGTCGTATTAAATCAGTTTCTGTTGCGCGTCGGGTTACAACTCTTGAAGTTGCGTGTCGGGTTACAACACTTGCAGTTGCATGTCGAGTTATAACACTCGCAGTTGCGCGTCAAGTTAAAACAGTTAAAGTTTCGCGCCGGGATACAACACTTGCAGTTGCATATCAGGGTACAACATTTGCAGTTACATGTCAGGTTACCAAACTTGCAGTTGCGCGTCACGTTGCAACAGTTATAGTTGCGCGTTGGGACATAACACTTGGAGTCGTATTAAATCAGTTTATGTTGCGCGTCGGGTTACAACTCTTGAAGTTGCGTGTCGGGTTACAACACTTGCAGTTGCATGTCGAGTTATAACACTCGCAGTTGCGCGTCAAGTTAAAACAGTTGCAGTTGCGCGCCGGGATACAACACTTGCAGTTGCATATCAGGGTACAGCATCTACAGTTACATGTCAGGTTACCAAACTTGCAGTTGCGCGTCACGTTACAACACTTATAGTTGCGCGTTGGGGCATAACACTTGGAGTCGTATTAAATCAGTTTCTGTTGCGCGTCGGGTTACAACTCTTGAAGTTGCGTGTCGGGTTACAACACTTGCAGTTGCATGTCGAGTTATAACACTCGCAGTTGCGCGTCAAGTTAAAACACTTGCAGTTGCGCGCCGGGTTACAACACTTGCAGTTGCATATCAAGGTACAACATCTGCAGTTACATGTCAGGTTACCAAACTTGCAGTTGCGCGTCACGTTGCAACACTTATAGTTGCGCGTTGGGGCATAACACTTGGAGTCGTATTAAATCAGTTTCTGTTGCGCGTCGGGTTACAACTCTTGAAGTTGCGTGTCGGGTTACAACACTTGCAGTTGCATGTCGAGTTATAACACTCGCAGTTGCGCGTCAAGTTAAAACAGTTAAAGTTTCGCGCCGGGATACAACACTTGCAGTTGCATATCAGGGTACAACATCTGCAGTTACATGTCAGGTTACCAAACTTGCAGTTGCGCGTCACGTTGCAACAGTTATAGTTGCGCGTTGGGACATAACACTTGGAGTCGTATTAAATCAGTTTATGTTGCGCGTCGGGTTACAACTCTTGAAGTTGCGTGTCGGGTTACAACACTTGCAGTTGCATGTCGAGTTATAACACTCGCAGTTGCGCGTCAAGTTAAAACACTTGCAGTTGCGCGCCGGGATACAACACTTGCAGTTGCATATCAGGGTACAACATCTGCAGTTACATGTCAAGTTACCAAACATGCAGTTGCGCGTCACGTTGCAACACTTATAGTTGCGCGTTGGGGCATAACACTTGGAGTCGTATTAAATCAGTTTCTGTTGCGCGTCGGGTTACAACTCTTGAAGTTGCGTGTCGGGTTACAACACTTCAAGTTGCATGTCGAGTTATAACACTCGCAGTTGCACGTCAAGTTAAAACAGTTGCAGTTGCGCGCCGGGTTACAACACTTGCAGTTGCATATCAGGGTACAGCATCTGCAGTTACATGTCAGGTTACCAAACTTGCAGTTGCGCGTCACGTTGCAACACTTATAGTTGCGCGTTGGGGCATAACACTTGGAGTCGTATTAAATCAGTTTCTGTTGCGCGTCGGGTTACAACTCTTGAAGTTGCGTGTCGGGTTACAACACTTGCAGTTGCATGTCGAGTTATAACACTCGCAGTTGCGCGTCAAGTTAAAACACTTGCAGTTGCGCGCCGGGTTACAACACTTGCAGTTGCATATCAGGGTACAGCATCTGCAGTTACATGTCAGGTTACCAAACTTGCAGTTGCGCGTCACGTTGCAACACTTATAGTTGCGCGTTGGGGCATAACACTTGGAGTCGTATTAAATCAGTTTCTGTTGCGCGTCGGGTTACAACTCTTGAAGTTGCGTGTCGGGTTACAACACTTGCAGTTGCATGTCGAGTTATAACACTCGCAGTTGCGCGTCAAGTTAAAACACTTGCAGTTGCGCGCCGGGTTACAACACTTGCAGTTGCATATCAGGGTACAGCATCTGCAGTTACATGTCAGGTTACCAAACTTGCAGTTGCGCGTCACGTTGCAACACTTATAGTTGCGCGTTGGGGCATAACACTTGGAGTCGTATTAAATCAGTTTCTGTTGCGCGTCGGGTTACAACTCTTGAAGTTGCGTGTCGGGTTACAACACTTGTAGTTGCATGTCGAGTTATAACACTCGCAGTTGCGCGTCAAGTTAAAACAGTTAAAGTTTCGCGCCGGGATACAACACTTGCAGTTGCATATCAGGGTACAGCATCTGCAGTTACATGTGAGGTTACCAAACTTGCAGTTGCGCGTCACGTTGCAACAGTTATAGTTGCGCGTTGGGACATAACACTTGGAGTCGTATTAAATCAGTTTATGTTGCGCGTCGGGTTACAACTCTTGAAGTTGCGTGTCGGGTTACAACACTTGCAGTTGCATGTCGAGTTATAACACTCGCAGTTGCGCGTGAAGTTAAAACAGTTGCAGTTGCGCGCCGGGATACAACACTTGCAGCTGCATATCAGGGTACAGCATCTGCAGTTACATGTCAGGTTACCAAACTTGCAGTTGCGCGTCACGTTACAACACTTATAGTTGCGCGTTGGGGCATAACACTTGGAGTCGTATTAAATCAGTTTCTGTTGCGCGTCGGGTTACAACTCTTGAAGTTGCGTGTCGGGTTACAACACTTGCAGTTGCATGTCGAGTTATAACACTCGCAGTTGCGCGTCAAGTTAAAACACTTGCAGTTGCGCGCCGGGTTACAACACTTGCAGTTGCATATCAGGGTACAACATCTGCAGTTACATGTCAGGTTACCAAACTTGCAGTTGCGCGTCACGTTGCAACACTTATAGTTGCGCGTTGGGGCATAACACTTGGAGTCGTATTAAATCAGTTTCTGTTGCGCGTCGGGTTACAACTCTTGAAGTTGCGTGTCGGGTTACAACACTTGCAGTTGCATGTCGAGTTATAACACTCGAAGTTGCGCGTCAAGTTAAAACAGTTAAAGTTTCGCGCCGGGATACAACACTTGCAGTTGCATATCAGGGTACAACATCTGCAGTTACATGTCAGGTTACCAAACTTGCAGTTGCGCGTCACGTTGCAACAGTTATAGTTGCGCGTTGGGACATAACACTTGGAGTCGTATTAAATCAGTTTATGTTGCGCGTCGGGTTACAACTCTTGAGGTTGCGTGTCGGGTTACAACACTTGCAGTTGCATGTCGAGTTATAACACTCGCAGTTGCGCGTCAAGTTAAAACACTTGCAGTTGCGCGCCGGGATACAACACTTGCAGTTGCATATCAGGGTACAGCATCTGCAGTTACATGTCAAGTTACCAAACATGCAGTTGCGCGTCACGTTGCAACACTTATAGTTGCGCGTTGGGGCATAACACTTGGAGTGGTATTAAATCAGTTTCTGTTGCGCGTCGGGTTACAACTCTTGAAGTTGCGTGTCGGGTTACAACACTTGAAGTTGCATGTCGAGTTATAACACTCGCAGTTGCGCGTCAAGTTAAAACACTTGCAGTTGCGCGCCGGGATACAACACTTGCAGTTGCATATCAGGGTACAGCATCTGCAGTTACATGTCAGGTTACCAAACATGCAGTTGCGCGTCACGTTGCAACACTTATAGTTGCGCGTTGGGGCATAACACTTGGAGTCGTATTAAATCAGTTTCTGTTGCGCGTCGGGTTACAACTCTTGAAGTTGCGTGTCCGGTTACAACACTTGCAGTTGCATGTCGAGTTATAACACTCGCAGTTGCGCGTCAAGTTAAAACACTTGCAGTTGCGCGCTGGGTTACAACACTTGCAGTTGCATATCAAGGTACAGCATCTGCAGTTACATGTCAGGTTACCAAACTTGCAGTTGCGCGTCACGTTGCAACACTTATAGTTGCGCGTTGGGGCATAACACTTGGAGTCGTATTAAATCAGTTTCTGTTGCGCGTCGGGTTACAACTCTTGAAGTTGCGTGTCGGGTTACAACACTTGCAGTTGCATGTCGAGTTATAACACTCGCAGTTGCGCGTCAAGTTAAAACACTTGCAGTTGCGCGCCGGGTTACAACACTTGCAGTTGCATATCAGGGTACAACATCTGCAGTTACATGTCAGGTTACCAAACTTGCAGTTGCGCGTCACGTTGCAACACTTATAGTTGCGCGTTGGGGCATAACACTTGGAGTCGTATTAAATCAGTTTCTGTTGCGCGTCGGGTTACAACTCTTGAAGTTGCATGTCGGGTTACAACACTTGCAGTTGCATGTCGAGTTATAACACTCGCAGTTGCGCGTCAAGTTAAAACAGTTAAAGTTTCGCGCCGGGATACAACACTTGCAGTTGCATATCAGGGTACAACATCTGCAGTTACATGTCAGGTTACCAAACTTGCAGTTGCGCGTCACGTTGCAACAGTTATAGTTGCGCGTTGGGACATAACACTTGGAGTCGTATTAAATCAGTTTATGTTGCGCGTCGGGTTACAACTCTTGAAGTTGTGTGTCGGGTTACAACACTTGCAGTTGCATGTCGAGTTATAACACTCGCAGTTGCGCGTCAAGTTAAAACAGTTGCAGTTGCGCACCGGGATACAACACTTGCAGTTGCATATCAGGGTACAGCATCTGCAGTTACATGTCAGGTTACCAAACTTGCAGTTGCGCGTCACGTTGCAACACTTATAGTTGCGCGTTGGGGCATAACACTTGGAGTCGTATTAAATCAGTTTCTGTTGCGCGTCGGGTTACAACTCTTGAAGTTGCGTGTCGGGTTACAACACTTGCAGTTGCATGTCGAGTTATAACACTCGCAGTTGCGCGTCAAGTTAAAACACTTGCAGTTGCGCGCCGGGTTACAACACTTGCAGTTGCATATCAAGGTACAACATCTGCAGTTACATGTCAGGTTACCAAACTTGCAGTTGCGCGTCACGTTGCAACACTTATAGTTGCGCGTTGGGGCATAACACTTGGAGTCGTATTAAATCAGTTTCTGTTGCGCGTCGGGTTACAACTCTTGAAGTTGCGTGTCGGGTTACAACACTTGCAGTTGCATGTCGAGTTATAACACTCGCAGTTGCGCGTCAAGTTAAAACACTTGCAGTTGCGCGCCGGGTTACAACACTTGCAGTTGCATATCAGGGTACAACATCTGCAGTTACATGTCAGGTTACCAAACTTGCAGTTGCGCGTCACGTTGCAACACTTATAGTTGCGCGTTGGGGCATAACACTTGGAGTCGTATTAAATCAGTTTCTGTTGCGCGTCGGGTTACAACTCTTGAAGTTGCGTGTCGGGTTACAACACTTGCAGTTGCATGTCGAGTTATAACACTCGCAGTTGCGCGTCAAGTTAAAACACTTGCAGTTGCGCGCCGGGTTACAACACTTGCAGTTGCATATCAGGGTACAACATCTGCAGTTACATGTCAGGTTACCAAACTTGCAGTTGCGCGTCACGTTGCAACACTTATAGTTGCGCGTTGGGGCATAACACTTGGAGTCGTATTAAATCAGTTTCTGTTGCGCGTCGGGTTACAACTCTTGAAGTTGCATGTCGGGTTACAACACTTGCAGTTGCATGTCGAGTTATAACACTCGCAGTTGCGCGTCAAGTTAAAACAGTTAAAGTTTCGCGCCGGGATACAACACTTGCAGTTGCATATCAGGGTACAACATCTGCAGTTACATGTCAGGTTACCAAACTTGCAGTTGCGCGTCACGTTGCAACAGTTATAGTTGCGCGTTGGGACATAACACTTGGAGTCGTATTAAATCAGTTTATGTTGCGCGTCGGGTTACAACTCTTGAAGTTGTGTGTCGGGTTACAACACTTGCAGTTGCATGTCGAGTTATAACACTCGCAGTTGCGCGTCAAGTTAAAACAGTTGCAGTTGCGCACCGGGATACAACACTTGCAGTTGCATATCAGGGTACAGCATCTGCAGTTACATGTCAGGTTACCAAACTTGCAGTTGCGCGTCACGTTACAACACTTATAGTTGCGCGTTGGGGCATAACACTTGGAGTCGTATTAAATCAGTTTCTGTTGCGCGTCGGGTTACAACTCTTGAAGTTGCGTGTCGGGTTACAACACTTGCAGTTGCATGTCGAGTTATAACACTCGCAGTTGCGCGTCAAGTTAAAACACTTGCAGTTGCGCGCCGGGTTACAACACTTGCAGTTGCATATCAAGGTACAACATCTGCAGTTACATGTCAGGTTACCAAACTTGCAGTTGCGCGTCACGTTGCAACACTTATAGTTGCGCGTTGGGGCATAACACTTGGAGTCGTATTAAATCAGTTTCTGTTGCGCGTCGGGTTACAACTCTTGAAGTTGCGTGTCGGGTTACAACACTTGCAGTTGCATGTCGAGTTATAACACTCGCAGTTGCGCGTCAAGTTAAAACACTTGCAGTTGCGCGCCGGGTTACAACACTTGCAGTTGCATATCAGGGTACAACATCTGCAGTTACATGTCAGGTTACCAAACTTGCAGTTGCGCGTCACGTTGCAACACTTATAGTTGCGCGTTGGGGCATAACACTTGGAGTCGTATTAAATCAGTTTCTGTTGCGCGTCGGGTTACAACTCTTGAAGTTGCATGTCGGGTTACAACACTTGCAGTTGCATGTCGAGTTATAACACTCGCAGTTGCGCGTCAAGTTAAAACAGTTAAAGTTTCGCGCCGGGATACAACACTTGCAGTTGCATATCAGGGTACAACATCTGCAGTTACATGTCAGGTTACCAAACTTGCAGTTGCGCGTCACGTTGCAACAGTTATAGTTGCGCGTTGGGACATAACACTTGGAGTCGTATTAAATCAGTTTATGTTGCGCGTCGGGTTACAACTCTTGAAGTTGTGTGTCGGGTTACAACACTTGCAGTTGCATGTCGAGTTATAACACTCGCAGTTGCGCGTCAAGTTAAAACAGTTGCAGTTGCGCACCGGGATACAACACTTGCAGTTGCATATCAGGGTACAGCATCTGCAGTTACATGTCAGGTTACCAAACTTGCAGTTGCGCGTCACGTTGCAACACTTATAGTTGCGCGTTGGGGCATAACACTTGGAGTTGTATTAAATCAGTTTCTGTTGCGCGTCGGGTTACAACTCTTGAAGTTGCGTGTCGGGTTACAACACTTGCAGTTGCATGTCGAGTTATAACACTCGCAGTTGCGCGTCAAGTTAAAACACTTGCAGTTGCGCGCCGGGTTACAACACTTGCAGTTGCATATCAGGGTACAGCATCTGCAGTTACATGTCAGGTTACCAAACTTGCAGTTGCGCGTCACGTTGCAACACTTATAGTTGCGCGTTGGGGCATAACACTTGGAGTCGTATTAAATCAGTTTCTGTTGCGCGTCGGGTTACAACTCTTGAAGTTGCGTGTCGGGTTACAACACTTGCAGTTGCATGTCGAGTTATAACACTCGCAGTTGCGCGTCAAGTTAAAACACTTGCAGTTGCGCGCCGGGTTACAACACTTGCAGTTGCATATCAGGGTACAGCATCTGCAGTTACATGTCAGGTTACCAAACTTGCAGTTGCGCGTCACGTTGCAACAGTTATAGTTGCGCGTTGGGACATAACACTTGGAGTCGTATTAAATCAGTTTATGTTGCGCGTCGGGTTACAACTCTTGAAGTTGCGTGTCGGGTTACAACACTTGCAGTTGCATGTCGAGTTATAACACTCGCAGTTGCGCGTCAAGTTAAAACACTTGCAGTTGCGCGCCGGGATACAACACTTGCAGTTGCATATCAGGGTACAGCATCTGCAGTTACATGTCAAGTTACCAAACATGAAGTTGCGCGTCACGTTGCAACACTTATAGTTGCGCATTGGGGCATAACACTTGGAGTCGTATTAAATCAGTTTCTGTTGCGCGTCGGGTTACAACTCTTGAAGTTGCATGTCGGGTTACAACACTTCAAGTTGCATGTCGAGTTATAACACTCGCAGTTGCGCGTCAAGTTAAAACAGTTGCAGTTGCGCGCCGGGTTACAACACTTGCAGTTGCATATCAGGGTACAGCATCTGCAGTTACATGTCAGGTTACCAAACTTGCAGTTGCGCGTCACGTTGCAACACTTATAGTTGCGCGTTGGGGCATAACACTTGGAGTCGTATTAAATCAGTTTCTGTTGCGCGTCGGGTTACAACTCTTGAAGTTGCGTGTCGGGTTACAACACTTGCAGTTGCATGTCGAGTTATAACACTCGCAGTTGCGCGTCAAGTTAAAACACTTGCAGTTGCGCGCCGGGTTACAACACTTGCAGTTGCATATCAGGGTACAGCATCTGCAGTTACATGTCAGGTTACCAAACATGCAGTTGCGCGTCACGTTGCAACACTTATAGTTGCGCGTTGGGGCATAACACTTGGAGTCGTATTAAATCAGTTTCTGTTGCGCGTCGGGTTACAACTCTTGAAGTTGCGTGTCCGGTTACAACACTTGCAGTTGCATGTCGAGTTATAACACTCGCAGTTGCGCGTCAAGTTAAAACACTTGCAGTTGCGCGCCGGGTTACAACACTTGCAGTTGCATATCAAGGTACAGCATCTGCAGTTACATGTCAAGTTACCAAACTTGCAGTTGCGCGTCACGTTGCAACACTTATAGTTGCGCGTTGGGGCATAACACTTGGAGTCGTATTAAATCAGTTTCTGTTGCGCGTCGGGTTACAACTCTTGAAGTTGCGTGTCGGGTTACAACACTTGCAGTTGCATGTCGAGTTATAACACTCGCAGTTGCGCGTCAAGTTAAAACACTTGCAGTTGCGCGCCGGGTTACAACACTTGCAGTTGCATATCAGGGTACAGCATCTGCAGTTACATCTCAGGTTACCAAACTTGCAGTTGCGCGTCACGTTGCAACACTTATAGTTGCGCGTTGGGGCATAACACTTGGAGTCGTATTAAATCAGTTTCTGTTGCGCGTCGGGTTACAACTCTTGAAGTTGCGTGTCGGGTTACAACACTTGCAGTTGCATGTCGAGTTATAACACTCGCAGTTGCGCGTCAAGTTAAAACAGTTAAAGTTTCGCGCCGGGATACAACACTTGCAGTTGCATATCAGGGTACAACATCTGCAGTTACATGTCAGGTTACCAAACTTGCAGTTGCGCGTCACGTTGCAACAGTTATAGTTGCGCGTTGGGACATAACACTTGGAGTCGTATTAAATCAGTTTATGTTGCGCGTCGGGTTACAACTCTTGAAGTTGCGTGTCGGGTTACAACACTTGCAGTTGCATGTCGAGTTATAACACTCGCAGTTGCGCGTCAAGTTAAAACAGTTGCAGTTGCGCGCCGGGATACAACACTTGCAGTTGCATATCAGGGTACAGCATCTGCAGTTACATGTCAGGTTACCAAACTTGCAGTTGCGCGTCACGTTACAACACTTATAGTTGCGCGTTGGGGCATAACACTTGGAGTCGTATTAAATCAGTTTCTGTTGCGCGTCGGGTTACAACTCTTGAAGTTGCATGTCGGGTTACAACACTTGCAGTTGCATGTCGAGTTATAACACTCGTAGTTGCGCGTCAAGTTAGAACACTTGCAGTTGCGCGCCGGGTTACAACACTTGCAGTTGCATATCAAGGTACAACATCTGCAGTTACATGTCAGGTTACCAAACTTGCAGTTGCGCGTCACGTTGCAACACTTATAGTTGCGCGTTGGGGCATAACACTTGGAGTCGTATTAAATCAGTTTCTGTTGCGTGTCGGGTTACAACTCTTGAAGTTGCGTGTCGGGTTACAACACTTGCAGTTGCATGTCGAGTTATAACACTCGCAGTTGCGCGTCAAGTTAAATCAGTTAAAGTTTCGCGCCGGGATACAACACTTGCAGTTGCATATCAGGGTACAACATCTGCAGTTACATGTCAGGTTACCAAACTTGCAGTTGCGCGTCACGTTGCAACAGTTATAGTTGCGCGTTGGGACATAACACTTGGAGTCGTATTAAATCAGTTTATGTTGCGCGTCGGGTTACAACTCTTGAAGTTGCGTGTCGGGTTACAACACTTGCAGTTGCATGTCGAGTTATAACACTCGCAGTTGCGCGCCAAGTTAAAACACTTGCAGTTGCGCTCCGGGATACAACACTTGCACTTGCATATCAGGGTACAGCATCTGCAGTTACATGTCAAGTTACCAAACATGCAGTTGCGCGTCACGTTGCAACACTTATAGTTGCGCGTTGGGGCATAACACTTGGAGTCGTATTAAATCAGTTTCTGTTGCGCGTCGGGTTACAACTCTTGAAGTTGCGTGTCGGGTTACAACACTTCAAGTTGCATGTCGAGTTATAACACTCGCAGTTGCGCGTCAAGTTAAAACAGTTGCAGTTGCGCGCCGGGTTACAACACTTGCAGTTGCATATCAGGGTACAGCATCTGCAGTTACATGTCAGGTTACCAAACTTGCAGTTGCGCGTCACGTTGCAACACTTATAGTTGCGCGTTGGGGCATAACACTTGGAGTCGTATTAAATCAGTTTCTGTTGCGCGTCGGGTTACAACTCTTGAAGTTGCGTGTCGGGTTACAACACTTGCAGTTGCATGTCGAGTTATAACACTCGCAGTTGCGCGTCAAGTTAAAACACTTGCAGTTGCGCGCCGGGTTACAACACTTGCAGTTGCATATCAGGGTACAGCATCTGCAGTTACATGTCAGGTTACCAAACTTGCAGTTGCGCGTCACGTTGCAACACTTATAGTTGCGCGTTGGGGCATAACACTTGGAGTCGTATTAAATCAGTTTCTGTTGCGCGTCGGGTTACAACTCTTGAAGTTGCGTGTCGGGTTACAACACTTGCAGTTGCATGTCGAGTTATAACACTCGCAGTTGCGCGTCAAGTTAAAACACTTGCAGTTGCGCGCCGGGTTACAACACTTGCAGTTGCATATCAGGGTACAGCATCTGCAGTTACATGTCAGGTTACCAAACTTGCAGTTGTGCGTCACGTTGCAACACTTATAGTTGCGCGTTGGGGCATAACACTTGGAGTCGTATTAAATCAGTTTCTGTTGCGCGTCGGGTTACAACTCTTGAAGTTGCGTGTCGGGTTACAACACTTGCAGTTGCATGTCGAGTTATAACACTCGCAGTTGCGCGTCAAGTTAAAACACTTGCAGTTGCGCGCCGGGATACAACACTTGCAGTTGCATATCAGGGTACAGCATCTGCAGTTACATGTCAAGTTACCAAACATGCAGTTGCGCGTCACGTTGCAACACTTATAGTTGCGCGTTGGGGCATAACACTTGGAGTGGTATTAAATCAGTTTCTGTTGCGCGTCGGGTTACAACTCTTGAAGTTGCGTGTCGGGTTACAACACTTGAAGTTGCATGTCGAGTTATAACACTCGCAGTTGCGCGTCAAGTTAAAACACTTGCAGTTGCGCGCCGGGATACAACACTTGCAGTTGCATATCAGGGTACAGCATCTGCAGTTACATGTCAGGTTACCAAACATGCAGTTGCGCGTCACGTTGCAACACTTATAGTTGCGCGTTGGGGCATAACACTTGGAGTCGTATTAAATCAGTTTCTGTTGCGCGTCGGGTTACAACTCTTGAAGTTGCGTGTCCGGTTACAACACTTGCAGTTGCATGTCGAGTTATAACACTCGCAGTTGCGCGTCAAGTTAAAACACTTGCAGTTGCGCGCTGGGTTACAACACTTGCAGTTGCATATCAAGGTACAGCATCTGCAGTTACATGTCAGGTTACCAAACTTGCAGTTGCGCGTCACGTTGCAACACTTATAGTTGCGCGTTGGGGCATAACACTTGGAGTCGTATTAAATCAGTTTCTGTTGCGCGTCGGGTTACAACTCTTGAAGTTGCGTGTCGGGTTACAACACTTGCAGTTGCATGTCGAGTTATAACACTCGCAGTTGCGCGTCAAGTTAAAACACTTGCAGTTGCGCGCCGGGTTACAACACTTGCAGTTGCATATCAGGGTACAACATCTGCAGTTACATGTCAGGTTACCAAACTTGCAGTTGCGCGTCACGTTGCAACACTTATAGTTGCGCGTTGGGGCATAACACTTGGAGTCGTATTAAATCAGTTTCTGTTGCGCGTCGGGTTACAACTCTTGAAGTTGCATGTCGGGTTACAACACTTGCAGTTGCATGTCGAGTTATAACACTCGCAGTTGCGCGTCAAGTTAAAACAGTTAAAGTTTCGCGCCGGGATACAACACTTGCAGTTGCATATCAGGGTACAACATCTGCAGTTACATGTCAGGTTACCAAACTTGCAGTTGCGCGTCACGTTGCAACAGTTATAGTTGCGCGTTGGGACATAACACTTGGAGTCGTATTAAATCAGTTTATGTTGCGCGTCGGGTTACAACTCTTGAAGTTGTGTGTCGGGTTACAACACTTGCAGTTGCATGTCGAGTTATAACACTCGCAGTTGCGCGTCAAGTTAAAACAGTTGCAGTTGCGCACCGGGATACAACACTTGCAGTTGCATATCAGGGTACAGCATCTGCAGTTACATGTCAAGTTACCAAACATGCAGTTGCGCGTCACGTTGCAACACTTATAGTTGCGCGTTGGGGCATAACACTTGGAGTCGTATTAAATCAGTTTCTGTTGCGCGTCGGGTTACAACTCTTGAAGTTGCGTGTCCGGTTACAACACTTGCAGTTGCATGTCGAGTTATAACACTCGCAGTTGCGCGTCAAGTTAAAACACTTGCAGTTGCGCGCCGGGTTACAACACTTGCAGTTGCATATCAAGGTACAACATCTGCAGTTACATGTCAGGTTACCAAACTTGCAGTTGCGCGTCACGTTGCAACACTTATAGTTGCGCGTTGGGGCATAACACTTGGAGTCGTATTAAATCAGTTTCTGTTGCGCGTCGGGTTACAACTCTTGAAGTTGCGTGTCGGGTTACAACACTTGCAGTTGCATGTCGAGTTATAACACTCGCAGTTGCGCGTCAAGTTAAAACACTTGCAGTTGCGCGCCGGGTTACAACACTTGCAGTTGCATATCAGGGTACAACATCTGCAGTTACATGTCAGGTTACCAAACTTGCAGTTGCGCGTCACGTTGCAACACTTATAGTTGCGCGTTGGGGCATAACACTTGGAGTCGTATTAAATCAGTTTCTGTTGCGCGTCGGGTTACAACTCTTGAAGTTGCATGTCGGGTTACAACACTTGCAGTTGCATGTCGAGTTATAACACTCGCAGTTGCGCGTCAAGTTAAAACAGTTAAAGTTTCGCGCCGGGATACAACACTTGCAGTTGCATATCAGGGTACAACATCTGCAGTTACATGTCAGGTTACCAAACTTGCAGTTGCGCGTCACGTTGCAACAGTTATAGTTGCGCGTTGGGACATAACACTTGGAGTCGTATTAAATCAGTTTATGTTGCGCGTCGGGTTACAACTCTTGAAGTTGTGTGTCGGGTTACAACACTTGCAGTTGCATGTCGAGTTATAACACTCGCAGTTGCGCGTCAAGTTAAAACAGTTGCAGTTGCGCACCGGGATACAACACTTGCAGTTGCATATCAGGGTACAGCATCTGCAGTTACATGTCAGGTTACCAAACTTGCAGTTGCGCGTCACGTTGCAACACTTATAGTTGCGCGTTGGGGCATAACACTTGGAGTTGTATTAAATCAGTTTCTGTTGCGCGTCGGGTTACAACTCTTGAAGTTGCGTGTCGGGTTACAACACTTGCAGTTGCATGTCGAGTTATAACACTCGCAGTTGCGCGTCAAGTTAAAACACTTGCAGTTGCGCGCCGGGTTACAACACTTGCAGTTGCATATCAGGGTACAGCATCTGCAGTTACATGTCAGGTTACCAAACTTGCAGTTGCGCGTCACGTTGCAACACTTATAGTTGCGCGTTGGGGCATAACACTTGGAGTCGTATTAAATCAGTTTCTGTTGCGCGTCGGGTTACAACTCTTGAAGTTGCGTGTCGGGTTACAACACTTGCAGTTGCATGTCGAGTTATAACACTCGCAGTTGCGCGTCAAGTTAAAACACTTGCAGTTGCGCGCCGGGTTACAACACTTGCAGTTGCATATCAGGGTACAGCATCTGCAGTTACATGTCAGGTTACCAAACTTGCAGTTGCGCGTCACGTTGCAACAGTTATAGTTGCGCGTTGGGACATAACACTTGGAGTCGTATTAAATCAGTTTATGTTGCGCGTCGGGTTACAACTCTTGAAGTTGCGTGTCGGGTTACAACACTTGCAGTTGCATGTCGAGTTATAACACTCGCAGTTGCGCGTCAAGTTAAAACACTTGCAGTTGCGCGCCGGGATACAACACTTGCAGTTGCATATCAGGGTACAGCATCTGCAGTTACATGTCAAGTTACCAAACATGAAGTTGCGCGTCACGTTGCAACACTTATAGTTGCGCATTGGGGCATAACACTTGGAGTCGTATTAAATCAGTTTCTGTTGCGCGTCGGGTTACAACTCTTGAAGTTGCATGTCGGGTTACAACACTTCAAGTTGCATGTCGAGTTATAACACTCGCAGTTGCGCGTCAAGTTAAAACAGTTGCAGTTGCGCGCCGGGTTACAACACTTGCAGTTGCATATCAGGGTACAGCATCTGCAGTTACATGTCAGGTTACCAAACTTGCAGTTGCGCGTCACGTTGCAACACTTATAGTTGCGCGTTGGGGCATAACACTTGGAGTCGTATTAAATCAGTTTCTGTTGCGCGTCGGGTTACAACTCTTGAAGTTGCGTGTCGGGTTACAACACTTGCAGTTGCATGTCGAGTTATAACACTCGCAGTTGCGCGTCAAGTTAAAACACTTGCAGTTGCGCGCCGGGTTACAACACTTGCAGTTGCATATCAGGGTACAGCATCTGCAGTTACATGTCAGGTTACCAAACATGCAGTTGCGCGTCACGTTGCAACACTTATAGTTGCGCGTTGGGGCATAACACTTGGAGTCGTATTAAATCAGTTTCTGTTGCGCGTCGGGTTACAACTCTTGAAGTTGCGTGTCCGGTTACAACACTTGCAGTTGCATGTCGAGTTATAACACTCGCAGTTGCGCGTCAAGTTAAAACACTTGCAGTTGCGCGCCGGGTTACAACACTTGCAGTTGCATATCAAGGTACAGCATCTGCAGTTACATGTCAAGTTACCAAACTTGCAGTTGCGCGTCACGTTGCAACACTTATAGTTGCGCGTTGGGGCATAACACTTGGAGTCGTATTAAATCAGTTTCTGTTGCGCGTCGGGTTACAACTCTTGAAGTTGCGTGTCGGGTTACAACACTTGCAGTTGCATGTCGAGTTATAACACTCGCAGTTGCGCGTCAAGTTAAAACACTTGCAGTTGCGCGCCGGGTTACAACACTTGCAGTTGCATATCAGGGTACAGCATCTGCAGTTACATCTCAGGTTACCAAACTTGCAGTTGCGCGTCACGTTGCAACACTTATAGTTGCGCGTTGGGGCATAACACTTGGAGTCGTATTAAATCAGTTTCTGTTGCGCGTCGGGTTACAACTCTTGAAGTTGCGTGTCGGGTTACAACACTTGCAGTTGCATGTCGAGTTATAACACTCGCAGTTGCGCGTCAAGTTAAAACAGTTAAAGTTTCGCGCCGGGATACAACACTTGCAGTTGCATATCAGGGTACAACATCTGCAGTTACATGTCAGGTTACCAAACTTGCAGTTGCGCGTCACGTTGCAACAGTTATAGTTGCGCGTTGGGACATAACACTTGGAGTCGTATTAAATCAGTTTATGTTGCGCGTCGGGTTACAACTCTTGAAGTTGCGTGTCGGGTTACAACACTTGCAGTTGCATGTCGAGTTATAACACTCGCAGTTGCGCGTCAAGTTAAAACAGTTGCAGTTGCGCGCCGGGATACAACACTTGCAGTTGCATATCAGGGTACAGCATCTGCAGTTACATGTCAGGTTACCAAACTTGCAGTTGCGCGTCACGTTACAACACTTATAGTTGCGCGTTGGGGCATAACACTTGGAGTCGTATTAAATCAGTTTCTGTTGCGCGTCGGGTTACAACTCTTGAAGTTGCATGTCGGGTTACAACACTTGCAGTTGCATGTCGAGTTATAACACTCGCAGTTGCGCGTCAAGTTAGAACACTTGCAGTTGCGCGCCGGGTTACAACACTTGCAGTTGCATATCAAGGTACAACATCTGCAGTTACATGTCAGGTTACCAAACTTGCAGTTGCGCGTCACGTTGCAACACTTATAGTTGCGCGTTGGGGCATAACACTTGGAGTCGTATTAAATCAGTTTCTGTTGCGCGTCGGGTTACAACTCTTGAAGTTGCGTGTCGGGTTACAACACTTGCAGTTGCATGTCGAGTTATAACACTCGCAGTTGCGCGTCAAGTTAAATCAGTTAAAGTTTCGCGCCGGGATACAACACTTGCAGTTGCATATCAGGGTACAACATCTGCAGTTACATGTCAGGTTACCAAACTTGCAGTTGCGCGTCACGTTGCAACAGTTATAGTTGCGCGTTGGGACATAACACTTGGAGTCGTATTAAATCAGTTTATGTTGCGCGTCGGGTTACAACTCTTGAAGTTGCGTGTCGGGTTACAACACTTGCAGTTGCATGTCGAGTTATAACACTCGCAGTTGCGCGCCAAGTTAAAACACTTGCAGTTGCGCTCCGGGATACAACACTTGCAGTTGCATATCAGGGTACAGCATCTGCAGTTACATGTCAAGTTACCAAACATGCAGTTGCGCGTCACGTTGCAACACTTATAGTTGCGCGTTGGGGCATAACACTTGGAGTCGTATTAAATCAGTTTCTGTTGCGCGTCGGGTTACAACTCTTGAAGTTGCGTGTCGGGTTACAACACTTCAAGTTGCATGTCGAGTTATAACACTCGCAGTTGCGCGTCAAGTTAAAACAGTTGCAGTTGCGCGCCGGGTTACAACACTTGCAGTTGCATATCAGGGTACAGCATCTGCAGTTACATGTCAGGTTACCAAACTTGCAGTTGCGCGTCACGTTGCAACACTTATAGTTGCGCGTTGGGGCATAACACTTGGAGTCGTATTAAATCAGTTTCTGTTGCGCGTCGGGTTACAACTCTTGAAGTTGCGTGTCGGGTTACAACACTTGCAGTTGCATGTCGAGTTATAACACTCGCAGTTGCGCGTCAAGTTAAAACACTTGCAGTTGCGCGCCGGGTTACAACACTTGCAGTTGCATATCAGGGTACAGCATCTGCAGTTACATGTCAGGTTACCAAACTTGCAGTTGCGCGTCACGTTGCAACACTTATAGTTGCGCGTTGGGGCATAACACTTGGAGTCGTATTAAATCAGTTTCTGTTGCGCGTCGGGTTACAACTCTTGAAGTTGCGTGTCGGGTTACAACACTTGCAGTTGCATGTCGAGTTATAACACTCGCAGTTGCGCGTCAAGTTAAAACACTTGCAGTTGCGCGCCGGGTTACAACACTTGCAGTTGCATATCAGGGTACAGCATCTGCAGTTACATGTCAGGTTACCAAACTTGCAGTTGCGCGTCACGTTGCAACACTTATAGTTGCGCGTTGGGGCATAACACTTGGAGTCGTATTAAATCAGTTTCTGTTGCGCGTCGGGTTACAACTCTTGAAGTTGCGTGTCGGGTTACAACACTTGCAGTTGCATGTCGAGTTATAACACTCGCAGTTGCGCGTCAAGTTAAAACAGTTAAAGTTTCGCGCCGGGATACAACACTTGCAGTTGCATATCAGGGTACAGCATCTGCAGTTACATGTCAGGTTACCAAACTTGCAGTTGCGCGTCACGTTGCAACAGTTATAGTTGCGCGTTGGGACATAACACTTGGAGTCGTATTAAATCAGTTTATGTTGCGCGTCGGGTTACAACTCTTGAAGTTGCGTGTCGGGTTACAACACTTGCAGTTGCATGTCGAGTTATAACACTCGCAGTTGCGCGTCAAGTTAAAACAGTTGCAGTTGCGCGCCGGGATACAACACTTGCAGTTGCATATCAGGGTACAGCATCTGCAGTTACATGTCAGGTTACCAAACTTGCAGTTGCGCGTCACGTTACAACACTTATAGTTGCGCGTTGGGGCATAACACTTGGAGTCGTATTAAATCAGTTTCTGTTGCGCGTCGGGTTACAACTCTTGAAGTTGCGTGTCGGGTTACAACACTTGCAGTTGCATGTCGAGTTATAACACTCGCAGTTGCGCGTCAAGTTAAAACAGTTGCAGTTGCGCGCCGGGTTACAACACTTGCAGTTGCATATCAGGGTACAGCATCTGCAGTTACATGTCAGGTTACCAAACTTGCAGTTGCGCGTCACGTTGCAACACTTATAGTTCCGCGTTGGGGCATAACACTTGGAGTCGTATTAAATCAGTTTCTGTTGCGCGTCGGGTTACAACTCTTGAAGTTGCGTGTCGGGTTACAACACTTGCAGTTGCATGTCGAGTTATAACACTCGAAGTTGCGCGTCAAGTTAAAACAGTTAAAGTTTCGCGCCGGGATACAACACTTGCAGTTGCATATCAGGGTACAACATCTGCAGTTACATGTCAGGTTACCAAACTTGCAGTTGCGCGTCACGTTGCAACAGTTATAGTTGCGCGTTGGGACATAACACTTGGAGTCGTATTAAATCAGTTTATGTTGCGCGTCGGGTTACAACTCTTGAGGTTGCGTGTCGGGTTACAACACTTGCAGTTGCATGTCGAGTTATAACACTCGCAGTTGCGCGTCAAGTTAAAACACTTGCAGTTGCGCGCCGGGATACAACTATTGCAGTTGCATATCAGGGTACAGCATCTGCAGTTACATGTCAAGTTACCAAACATGCAGTTGCGCGTCACGTTGCAACACTTATAGTTGCGCGTTGGGGCATAACACTTGGAGTCGTATTAAATCAGTTTCTGTTGCGCGTCGGGTTACAACTCTTGAAGTTGCGTGTCGGGTTACAACACTTGAAGTTGCATGTCGAGTTATAACACTCGCAGTTGCGCGTCAAGTTAAAACACTTGCAGTTGCGCGCCGGGATACAACACTTGCAGTTGCATATCAGGGTACAGCATCTGCAGTTACATGTCAGGTTACCAAACATGCAGTTGCGCGTCACGTTGCAACACTTATAGTTGCGCGTTGGGGCATAACACTTGGAGTCGTATTAAATCAGTTTCTGTTGCGCGTCGGGTTACAACTCTTGAAGTTGCGTGTCGGGTTACAACACTTCAAGTTGCATGTCGAGTTATAACACTCGCAGTTGCGCGTCAAGTTAAAACAGTTGCAGTTGCGCGCCGGGTTACAACACTTGCAGTTGCATATCAGGGTACAGCATCTGCAGTTACATGTCAGGTTACCAAACTTGCAGTTGCGCGTCACGTTGCAACACTTATAGTTGCGCGTTGGGGCATAACACTTGGAGTCGTATTAAATCAGTTTCTGTTGCGCGTCGGGTTACAACTCTTGAAGTTGCGTGTCGGGTTACAACACTTGCAGTTGCATGTCGAGTTATAACACTCGCAGTTGCGCGTCAAGTTAAAACACTTGCAGTTGCGCGCCGGGTTACAACACTTGCAGTTGCATATCAGGGTACAGCATCTGCAGTTACATGTCAGGTTACCAAACTTGCAGTTGCGCGTCACGTTGCAACACTTATAGTTGCGCGTTGGGGCATAACACTTGGAGTCGTATTAAATCAGTTTCTGTTGCGCGTCGGGTTACAACTCTTGAAGTTGCGTGTCGGGTTACAACACTTGCAGTTGCATGTCGAGTTATAACACTCGCAGTTGCGCGTCAAGTTAAAACACTTGCAGTTGCGCGCCGGGTTACAACACTTGCAGTTGCATATCAGGGTACAGCATCTGCAGTTACATGTCAGGTTACCAAACTTGCAGTTGCGCGTCACGTTGCAACACTTATAGTTGCGCGTTGGGGCATAACACTTGGAGTCGTATTAAATCAGTTTCTGTTGCGCGTCGGGTTACAACTCTTGAAGTTGCGTGTCGGGTTACAACACTTGCAGTTGCATGTCGAGTTATAACACTCGCAGTTGCGCGTCAAGTTAAAACAGTTAAAGTTTCGCGCCGGGATACAACACTTGCAGTTGCATATCAGGGTACAGCATCTGCAGTTACATGTCAGGTTACCAAACTTGCAGTTGCGCGTCACGTTGCAACAGTTATAGTTGCGCGTTGGGACATAACACTTGGAGTCGTATTAAATCAGTTTATGTTGCGCGTCGGGTTACAACTCTTGAAGTTGCGTGTCGGGTTACAACACTTGCAGTTGCATGTCGAGTTATAACACTCGCAGTTGCGCGTCAAGTTAAAACAGTTGCAGTTGCGCGCCGGGATACAACACTTGCAGTTGCATATCAGGGTACAGCATCTGCAGTTACATGTCAGGTTACCAAACTTGCAGTTGCGCGTCACGTTACAACACTTATAGTTGCGCGTTGGGGCATAACACTTGGAGTCGTATTAAATCAGTTTCTGTTGCGCGTCGGGTTACAACTCTTGAAGTTGCGTGTCGGGTTACAACACTTGCAGTTGCATGTCGAGTTATAACACTCGCAGTTGCGCGTCAAGTTAAAACAGTTGCAGTTGCGCGCCGGGTTACAACACTTGCAGTTGCATATCAGGGTACAGCATCTGCAGTTACATGTCAGGTTACCAAACTTGCAGTTGCGCGTCACGTTGCAACACTTATAGTTCCGCGTTGGGGCATAACACTTGGAGTCGTATTAAATCAGTTTCTGTTGCGCGTCGGGTTACAACTCTTGAAGTTGCGTGTCGGGTTACAACACTTGCAGTTGCATGTCGAGTTATAACACTCGAAGTTGCGCGTCAAGTTAAAACAGTTAAAGTTTCGCGCCGGGATACAACACTTGCAGTTGCATATCAGGGTACAACATCTGCAGTTACATGTCAGGTTACCAAACTTGCAGTTGCGCGTCACGTTGCAACAGTTATAGTTGCGCGTTGGGACATAACACTTGGAGTCGTATTAAATCAGTTTATGTTGCGCGTCGGGTTACAACTCTTGAGGTTGCGTGTCGGGTTACAACACTTGCAGTTGCATGTCGAGTTATAACACTCGCAGTTGCGCGTCAAGTTAAAACACTTGCAGTTGCGCGCCGGGATACAACTATTGCAGTTGCATATCAGGGTACAGCATCTGCAGTTACATGTCAAGTTACCAAACATGCAGTTGCGCGTCACGTTGCAACACTTATAGTTGCGCGTTGGGGCATAACACTTGGAGTCGTATTAAATCAGTTTCTGTTGCGCGTCGGGTTACAACTCTTGAAGTTGCGTGTCGGGTTACAACACTTGAAGTTGCATGTCGAGTTATAACACTCGCAGTTGCGCGTCAAGTTAAAACACTTGCAGTTGCGCGCCGGGATACAACACTTGCAGTTGCATATCAGGGTACAGCATCTGCAGTTACATGTCAGGTTACCAAACATGCAGTTGCGCGTCACGTTGCAACACTTATAGTTGCGCGTTGGGGCATAACACTTGGAGTCGTATTAAATCAGTTTCTGTTGCGCGTCGGGTTACAACTCTTGAAGTTGCGTGTCCGGTTACAACACTTGCAGTTGCATGTCGAGTTATAACACTCGCAGTTGCGCGTCAAGTTAAAACACTTGCAGTTGCGCGCCGGGTTACAACACTTGCAGTTGCATATCAAGGTACAGCATCTGCAGTTACATGTCAGGTTACCAAACTTGCAGTTGCGCGTCACGTTGCAACACTTATAGTTGCGCGTTGGGGCATAACACTTGGAGTCGTATTAAATCAGTTTCTGTTGCGCGTCGGGTTACAACTCTTGAAGTTGCGTGTCGGGTTACAACACTTGCAGTTGCATGTCGAGTTATAACACTCGCAGTTGCGCGTCAAGTTAAAACACTTGCAGTTGCGCTCCGGGATACAACACTTGCAGTTGCATATCAGGGTACAGCATCTGCAGTTACATGTCAAGTTACCAAACATGCAGTTGCGCGTCACGTTGCAACACTTATAGTTGCGCGTTGGGGCATAACACTTGGAGTCGTATTAAATCAGTTTCTGTTGCGCGTCGGGTTACAACTCTTGAAGTTGCGTGTCGGGTTACAACACTTCAAGTTGCATGTCGAGTTATAACACTCGCAGTTGCGCGTCAAGTTAAAACAGTTGCAGTTGCGCGCCGGGTTACAACACTTGCAGTTGCATATCAGGGTACAGCATCTGCAGTTACATGTCAGGTTACCAAACTTGCAGTTGCGCGTCACGTTGCAACACTTATAGTTGCGCGTTGGGGCATAACACTTGGAGTTGTATTAAATCAGTTTCTGTTGCGCGTCGGGTTACAACTCTTGAAGTTGCGTGTCGGGTTACAACACTTGAAGTTGCATGTCGAGTTATAACACTCGCAGTTGCGCGTCAAGTTAAAACACTTGCAGTTGCGCGCCGGGTTACAACACTTGCAGTTGCATATCAGGGTACAACATCTGCAGTTACATGTCAGGTTACCAAACTTGCAGTTGCGCGTCACGTTGCAACACTTATAGTTGCGCGTTGGGGCATAACACTTGGAGTCGTATTAAATCAGTTTCTGTTGCGCGTCGGGTTACAACTCTTGAAGTTGCGTGTCGGGTTACAACACTTGCAGTTGCATGTCGAGTTATAACACTCGCAGTTGCGCGTCAAGTTAAAACACTTGCAGTTGCGCGCCGGGTTACAACACTTGCAGTTGCATATCAGGGTACAGCATCTGCAGTTACATGTCAGGTTACCAAACTTGCAGTTGCGCGTCACGTTGCAACACTTATAGTTGCGCGTTGGGGCATAACACTTGGAGTCGTATTAAATCAGTTTCTGTTGCGCGTCGGGTTACAACTCTTGAAGTTGCGTGTCGGGTTACAACACTTGCAGTTGCATGTCGAGTTATAACACTCGCAGTTGCGCGTCAAGTTAAAACAGTTAAAGTTTCGCGCCGGGATACAACACTTGCAGTTGCATATCAGGGTACAGCATCTGCAGTTACATGTCAGGTTACCAAACTTGCAGTTGCGCGTCACGTTGCAACAGTTATAGTTGCGCGTTGGGACATAACACTTGGAGTCGTATTAAATCAGTTTATGTTGCGCGTCGGGTTACAACTCTTGAAGTTGCGTGTCGGGTTACAACACTTGCAGTTGCATGTCGAGTTATAACACTCGCAGTTGCGCGTCAAGTTAAAACAGTTGCAGTTGCGCGCCGGGATACAACACTTGCAGTTGCATATCAGGGTACAGCATCTGCAGTTACATGTCAGGTTACCAAACTTGCAGTTGCGCGTCACGTTACAACACTTATAGTTGCGCGTTGGGGCATAACACTTGGAGTCGTATTAAATCAGTTTCTGTTGCGCGTCGGGTTACAACTCTTGAAGTTGCGTGTCGGGTTACAACAATTGCAGTTGCATGTCGAGTTATAACACTCGCAGTTGCGCGTCAAGCTAAAACACTTGCAGTTGCGCGCCGGGTTACAACACTTGCAGTTGCATATCAGGGTACAGCATCTGCAGTTACATGTCAGGTTACCAAACTTGCAGTTGCGCGTCACGTTGCAACACTTATAGTTCCGCGTTGGGGCATAATACTTGGAGTCGTATTAAATCAGTTTCTGTTGCGCGTCGGGTTACAACTCTTGAAGTTGCGTGTCGGGTTACAACACTTGCAGTTGCATGTCGAGTTATAACACTCGAAGTTGCGCGTCAAGTTAAAACAGTTAAAGTTTCGCGCCGGGATACAACACTTGCAGTTGCATATCAGGGTACAACATCTGCAGTTAGATGTCAGGTTACCAAACTTGCAGTTGCGCGTCACGTTGCAACAGTTATAGTTGCGCGTTGGGACATAACACTTGGAGTCGTATTAAATCAGTTTATGTTGCGCGTCGGGTTACAACTCTTGAGGTTGCGTGTCGGGTTACAACACTTGCAGTTGCATGTCGAGTTATAACACTCGCAGTTGCGCGTCAAGTTAAAACACTTGCAGTTGCGCGCCGGGATACAACTATTGCAGTTGCATATGAGGGTACAGCATCTGCAGTTACATGTCAAGTTACCAAACATGCAGTTGCGCGTCACGTTGCAACACTTATAGTTGCGCGTTGGGGCATAACACTTGGAGTCGTATTAAATCAGTTTCTGTTGCGCGTCGGGTTACAACTCTTGAAGTTGCGTGTCGGGTTACAACACTTGAAGTTGCATGTCGAGTTATAACACTCGCAGTTGCGCGTCAAGTTAAAACACTTGCAGTTGCGCGCCGGGATACAACACTTGCAGTTGCATATCAGGGTACAGCATCTGCAGTTACATGTCAGGTTACCAAACATGCAGTTGCGCGTCACGTTGCAACACTTATAGTTGCGCGTTGGGGCATAACACTTGGAGTCGTATTAAATCAGTTTCTGTTGCGCGTCGGGTTACAACTCTTGAAGTTGCGTGTCCGGTTACAACACTTGCAGTTGCATGTCGAGTTATAACACTCGCAGTTGCGCGTCAAGTTAAAACACTTGCAGTTGCGCGCCGGGTTACAACACTTGCAGTTGCATATCAAGGTACAGCATCTGCAGTTACATGTCAGGTTACCAAACTTGTAGTTGCGCGTCATGTTGCAACACTTATAGTTGCGCGTTGGGGCATAACACTTGGAGTCGTATTAAATCAGTTTCTGTTGCGCGTCGGGTTACAACTCTTGAAGTTGCGTGTCGGGTTACAACACTTGCAGTTGCATGTCGAGTTATAACACTCGCAGTTGCGCGTCAAGTTAAAACACTTGCAGTTGCGCGCCGGGTTACAACACTTGCAGTTGCATATCAGGGTACAGCATCTGCAGTTACATGTCAGGTTACCAAACTTGCAGTTGCGCGTCACGTTGCAACACTTATAGTTGCGCGTTGGGGCATAACACTTGGAGTCGTATTAAATCAGTTTCTGTTGCGCGTCGGGTTACAACTCTTGAAGTTGCGTGTCGGGTTACAACACTTGCAGTTGCATGTCGAGTTATAACACTCGCAGTTGCGCGTCAAGTTAAAACAGTTGCAGTTGCGCGCCGGGATACAACACTTGCAGTTGCATATCAGGGTACAACATCTGCAGTTACATGTCAGGTTACCAAACTTGCAGTTGCGCGTCACGTTGCAACAGTTATAGTTGCGCGTTGGGACATAAAACTTGGAGTCGTATTAAATCAGTTTATGTTGCGCGTCGGGTTACAACTCTTGAAGTTGCGTGTCGGGTTACAACACTTGCAGTTGCATGTCGAGTTATAACACTCGCAGTTGCGCGTCAAGTTAAAACAGTTGCAGTTGCGCGCCGGGATACAACACTTGCAGTTGCATATCAGGGTACAGCATCTGCAGTTACATGTCAGGTTACCAAACTTGCAGTTGCGCGTCACGTTACAACACTTATAGTTGCGCGTTGGGGCATAACACTTGGAGTCGTATTAAATCAGTTTCTGTTGCGCGTCGGGTTACAACTCTTGAAGTTGCGTGTCGGGTTACAACACTTGCAGTTGCATGTCGAGTTATAACACTCGCAGTTGCACGTCAAGTTAAAACACTTGCAGTTGCGCGCCGGGTTACAACACTTGCAGTTGCATATCAAGGTACAACATCTGCAGTTACATGTCAGGTTACCAAACTTGCAGTTGCGCGTCACGTTGCAACACTTATAGTTGCGCGTTGGGGCATAACACTTGGAGTCGTATTAAATCAGTTTCTGTTGCGCGTCGGGTTACAACTCTTGAAGTTGCGTGTCGGGTTACAACACTTGCAGTTGCATGTCGAGTTATAACACTCGCAGTTGCGCGTCAAGTTAAAACAGTTAAAGTTTCGCGCCGGGATACAACACTTGCAGTTGCATATCAGGGTACAACATCTGCAGTTACATGTCAGGTTACCAAACTTGCAGTTGCGCGTCACGTTGCAACAGTTATAGTTGCGCGTTGGGACATAACACTTGGAGTCGTATTAAATCAGTTTATGTTGCGCGTCGGGTTACAACTCTTGAAGTTGCGTGTCGGGTTACAACACTTGCAGTTGCATGTCGAGTTATAACACTCGCAGTTGCGCGTCAAGTTAAAACACTTGCAGTTGCGCGCCGGGATACAACACTTGCAGTTGCATATCAGGGTACAGCATCTGCAGTTACATGTCAAGTTACCAAACATGCAGTTGCGCGTCACGTTGCAACACTTATAGTTGCGCGTTGGGGCATAACACTTGGAGTCGTATTAAATCAGTTTCTGTTGCGCGTCGGGTTACAACTCTTGAAGTTGCGTGTCGGGTTACAACACTTCAAGTTGCATGTCGAGTTATAACACTCGCAGTTGCGCGTCAAGTTAAAACACTTGCAGTTGCGCGCCGGGTTACAACACTTGCAGTTGCATATCAGGGTACAGCATCTGCAGTTACATGTCAGGTTACCAAACTTGTAGTTGCGCGTCACGTTGCAACACTTATAGTTGCGCGTTGGGGCATAACACTTGGAGTCGTATTAAATCAGTTTCTGTTGCGCGTCGGGTTACAACTCTTGAAGTTGCGTGTCGGGTTACAACACTTGCAGTTGCATGTCGAGTTATAACACTCGCAGTTGCGCGTCAAGTTAAAACACTTGCAGTTGCGCGCCGGGTTACAACACTTGCAGTTGCATATCAGGGTACAGCATCTGCAGTTACATGTCAGGTTACCAAACTTGCAGTTGCGCGTCACGTTGCAACACTTATAGTTGCGCGTTGGGGCATAACACTTGGAGTCGTATTAAATCAGTTTCTGTTGCGCGTCGGGTTACAACTCTTGAAGTTGCGTGTCGGGTTACAACACTTGAAGTTGCATGTCGAGTTATAACACTCGCAGTTGCGCGTCAAGTTAAAACACTTGCAGTTGCGCGCCGGGTTACAACACTTGCAGTTGCATATCAGGGTACAGCATCTGCAGTTACATGTCAGGTTACCAAACTTGCAGTTGCGCGTCACGTTGCAACACTTATAGTTGCGCGTTGGGGCATAACACTTGGAGTCGTATTAAATCAGTTTCTGTTGCGCGTCGGGTTACAACTCTTGAAGTTGCGTGTCGGGTTACAACACTTGCAGTTGCATGTCGAGTTATAACACTCGTAGCTGCGCGTCAAGTTAAAACAGTTAAAGTTTCGCGCCGGGATACAACACATGCAGTTGCATATCAGGGTACAACATCTGCAGTTACATGTCAGGTTACCAAACTTGCAGTTGCGCGTCACGTTGCAACAGTTATAGTTGCGCGTTGGGACATAACACTTGGAGTCGTATCAAATCAGTTTATGTTGCGCGTCGGGTTACAACTCTTGAAGTTGCGTGTCGGGTTACAACACTTGCAGTTGCATGTCGAGTTATAACACTCGCAGTTGCGCGTCAAGTTAAAACAGTTGCAGTTGCGCGCCGGGATACAACACTTGCAGTTGCATATCAGGGTACAGCATCTGCAGTTACATGTCAGGTTACCAAACTTGCAGTTGCGCGTCACGTTACAACACTTATAGTTGCGCGTTGGGGCATAACACTTGGAGTCGTATTAAATCAGTTTCTGTTGCGCGTCGGGTTACAACTCTTGAAGTTGCGTGTCGGGTTACAACACTTGCAGTTGCATGTCGAGTTATAACACTCGCAGTTGCGCGTCAAGTTAAAACACTTGCAGTTGCGCGCCGGGTTACAACACTTGCAGTTGCATATCAAGGTACAACATCTGCAGTTACATGTCAGGTTACCAAACTTGCAGTTGCGCGTCACGTTGCAACACTTATAGTTGCGCGTTGGGGCATAACACTTGGAGTCGTGTTAAATCAGTTTCTGTTGCGCGTCGGGTTACAACTCTTGAAGTTGCGTGTCGGGTTACAACACTTGCAGTTGCATGTCGAGTTATAACACTCGCAGTTGCGCGTCAAGTTAAAACAGTTAAAGTTTCGCGCCGGGATACAACACTTGCAGTTGCATATCAGGGTACAACATCTGCAGTTACATGTCAGGTTACCAAACTTGCAGTTGCGCGTCACGTTGCAACAGTTATAGTTGCGCGTTGGGACATAACACTTGGAGTCGTATTAAATCAGTTTATGTTGCGCGCCGGGTTACAACTCATGAGGTTGCGTGTCGGGTTACAACACTTGCAGTTGCATGTCGAGTTATAACACTCGCAGTTGCGCGTCAAGTTAAAACAGTTGCAGTTGCGCGCCGGGATACAACACTTGCAGTTGCATATCAGGGTACAGCATCTGCAGTTACATGTCAGGTTACCAAACTTGCAGTTGCGCGTCACGTTACAACACTTATAGTTGCGCGTTGGGGCATAACACTTGGAGTCGTATTAAATCAGTTTCTGTTGCGCGTCGGGTTACAACTCTTGAAGTTGCGTGTCGGGTTACAACACTTGCAGTTGCATGTCGAGTTATAACACTCGCAGTTGCGCGTCAAGTTAAAACACTTGCAGTTGCGCGCCGGGTTACAACACTTGCAGTTGCATATCAAGGTACAACATCTGCAGTTACATGTCAGGTTACCAAACTTGCAGTTGCGCGTCACGTTGCAACACTTATAGTTGCGCGTTGGGGCATAACACTTGGAGTCGTGTTAAATCAGTTTCTGTTGCGCGTCGGGTTACAACTCTTGAAGTTGCGTGTCGGGTTACAACACTTGCAGTTGCATGTCGAGTTATAACACTCGCAGTTGCGCGTCAAGTTAAAACAGTTAAAGTTTCGCGCCGGGATACAACACTTGCAGTTGCATATCAGGGTACAACATCTGCAGTTACATGTCAGTTTACCAAACTTGCAGTTGCGCGTCACGTTGCAACAGTTATAGTTGCGCGTTGGGACATAACACTTGGAGTCGTATTAAATCAGTTTATGTTGCGCGCCGGGTTACAACTCTTGAGGTTGCGTGTCGGGTTACAACACTTGCAGTTGCATGTCGAGTTATAACACTCGCAGTTGCGCGTCAAGTTAAAACAGTTGCAGTTGCGCGCCGGGATACAACACTTGCAGTTGCATATCAGGGTACAGCATCTGCAGTTACATGTCAGGTTACCAAACTTGCAGTTGCGCGTCACGTTACAACACTTATAGTTGCGCGTTGGGGCATAACACTTGGAGTCGTATTAAATCAGTTTCTGTTGCGCGTCGGGTTACAACTCTTGAAGTTGCGTGTCGGGTTACAACACTTGCAGTTGCATGTCGAGTTATAACACTCGCAGTTGCGCGTCAAGTTAAAACACTTGCAGTTGCGTGCCGGGTTACAACACTTGCAGTTGCATATCAAGGTACAACATCTGCAGTTACATGTCAGGTTACCAAACTTGCAGTTGCGCGTCACGTTGCAACACTTATAGTTGCGCGTTGGGGCATAACACTTGGAGTCGTGTTAAATCAGTTTCTGTTGCGCGTCGGGTTACAACTCTTGAAGTTGCGTGTCGGGTTACAACACTTGCAGTTGCATGTCGAGTTATAACACTCGCAGTTGCGCGTCAAGTTAAAACAGTTAAAGTTTCGCGCCGGGATACAACACTTGCAGTTGCATATCAGGGTACAACATCTGCAGTTACATGTCAGGTTACCAAACTTGCAGTTGCGCGTCACGTTGCAACAGTTATAGTTGCGCGTTGGGACATAACACTTGGAGTCGTATTAAATCAGTTTATGTTGCGCGCCGGGTTACAACTCTTGAGGTTGCGTGTCGGGTTACAACACTTGCAGTTGCATGTCGAGTTATAACACTCGCAGTTGCGCGTCAAGTTAAAACACTTGCAGTTGCGCGCCGGGATACAACACTTGCAGTTGCATATCAGGGTACAGCATCTGCAGTTACATGTCAAGTTACCAAACATGCAGTTGCGCGTCACGTTGCAACACTTATAGTTGCACGTTGGGGCATAACACTTGGAGTCGTATTAAATCAGTTTCTGTTGCGCGTCGGGTTACAACTCTTGAAGTTGCGTGTCGGGTTACAACACTTGAAGTTGCATGTCGAGTTATAACACTCGCAGTTGCGCGTCAAGTTAAAACACTTGCAGTTGCGCGCCGGGATACAACACTTGCAGTTGCATATCAGGGTACAGCATCTGCAGTTACATGTTAGGTTACCAAACATGCAGTTGCGCGTCACGTTGCAACACTTATAGTTGCGCGTTGGGGCATAACACTTGGAGTCGTATTAAATCAGTTTCTGTTGCGCGTCGGGTTACAACTCTTGAAGTTGCGTGTCGGGTTACAACACTTGCAGTTGCATGTCGAGTTATAACACTCGCAGTTGCGCGTCAAGTTAAAACAGTTGAAGTTGCGCGCCGGGTTACAACACTTGCAGTTGCATATCAAGGTACAGCATCTGCAGTTACATGTCAGGTTACCAAACTTGCAGTTGCGCGTCACGTTGCAACACTTATAGTTGCGCGTTGGGGCATAACACTTGGAGTCGTATTAAATCAGTTTCTGTTGCGCGTCGGGTTACAACTCTTGAAGTTGCGTGTCGGGTTACAACACTTGCAGTTGCATGTCGAGTTATAACACTCGCAGTTGCGCGTCAAGTTAAAACACTTGAAGTTGCGCGCCGGGTTACAACACTTGCAGTTGCATATCAGGGTACAGCATCTGCAGTTACATGTCAGGTTACCAAACTTGCAGTTGCGCGTCACGTTGCAACACTTATAGTTGCGCGTTGGGGCATAACACTTGGAGTCGTATTAAATCAGTTTCTGTTGCGCGTCGGGTTACAACTCTTGAAGTTGCGTGTCGGGTTACAACAATTGCAGTTGCATGTCGAGTTATAACACTCGCAGTTGCGCGTCAAGTTAAAACAGTTAAAGTTTCGCGCCGGGATACAACACTTGCAGTTGCATATCAGGGTACAACATCTGCAGTTACATGTCAGGTTACCAAACTTGCAGTTGCGCGTCACGTTGCAACAGTTATAGTTGCGCGTTGGGACATAACACTTGGAGTCGTATTAAATCAGTTTATGTTGCGCGTCGGGTTACAACTCTTGAAGTTGCGTGTCGGGTTACAACACTTGCAGTTGCATGTCGAGTTATAACACTCGCAGTTGCGCGTCAAGTTAAAACAGTTGCAGTTGCGCGCCGGGATACAACACTTGCAGTTGCATATCAGGGTACAGCATCTGCAGTTACATGTCAGGTTACCAAACTTGCAGTTGCGCGTCACGTTACAACACTTATAGTTGCGCGTTGGGGCATAACACTTGGAGTCGTATTAAATCAGTTTCTGTTGCGCGTCGGGTTACAACTCTTGAAGTTGCGTGTCGGGTTACAACACTTGCAGTTGCATGTCGAGTTATAACACTCGCAGTTGCGCGTCAAGTTAAAACACTTGCAGTTGCGCGCCGGGTTACAACACTTGCAGTTGCATATCAAGGTACAACATCTGCAGTTACATGTCAGGTTACCAAACTTGCAGTTGCGCGTCACGTTGCAACACTTATAGTTGCGCGTTGGGGCATAACACTTGGAGTCGTATTAAATCAGTTTCTGTTGCGCGTCGGGTTACAACTCTTGAAGTTGCGTGTCGGGTTACAACACTTGCAGTTGCATGTCGAGTTATAACACTCGCAGTTGCGCGTCAAGTTAAAACAGTTAAAGTTTCGCGCCGGGATACAACACTTGCAGTTGCATATCAGGGTACAACATCTGCAGTTACATGTCAGGTTACCAAACTTGCAGTTGCGCGTCACGTTGCAACAGTTATAGTTGCGCGTTGGGACATAACACTTGGAGTCGTATTAAATCAGTTTATGTTGCGCGTCGGGTTACAACTCTTGAAGTTGCGTGTCGGGTTACAACACTTGAAGTTGCATGTCGAGTTATAACACTCGCAGTTGCGCGTCAAGTTAAAACACTTGCAGTTGCGCGCCGGGATACAACACTTGCAGTTGCATATCAGGGTACAACATCTGCAGTTACATGTCAGGTTACCATACTTGCAGTTGCGCGTCACGTTGCAACACTTATAGTTGCGCGTTGGGGCATAACACTTGGAGTCGTATTAAATCAGTTTCTGTTGCGCGTCGGGTTAAACTCTTGAAGTTGCGTGTCGGGTTACAACACTTGCAGTTGCATGTCGAGTTATAACACTCGCAGTTGCGCGTCAAGTTAAAACACTTGCAGTTGCGCGCCGGGTTACAACACTTGCAGTTGCATATCAGGGTACAGCTGTTGGGGAACGTCCCATGGGAAACAAAAAATTTCCTACGCGCACGAAGACCTATCATGGTGATGTCCATCTACGAGAGGGGATGAGTGATCTACGTACCCTTGTAGATCGTACAGCAGAAGCGTTAGTGAACGCGGTTGATGTAGTGGAACGTCCTCACGTCCCTCGATCCGCCCCGCGAACAATCCCGCGATCAGTCCCACGATCTAGTACCGAACGGACGGCACCTCCGCGTTCAGCACACGTACAACTCGACGATGATCTCGGCCTTCTTGATCCAGCAAGAGAGACGGAGAGGTAGAAGAGTTCTCCGGCAGCGTGACGGCGCTCCGGAGGTTGGTGATGATCTTGTCTCAGCAGGGCTCCGCCCGAGCTCCGCAGAAACGCGATCTAGAGGAAAAACTATGGAGGTATGTGGTCGGGCAGCCGTGAGAAAGTCGTCTCAAATCAGCCCTAAAACCTCCGTATATATAGGTGGGAGGGAGGGGAGGAGGCAGCCTCAAAACCCAAAGGTTTGGCCGAAATTGGAGGTGGAGGAGTCCTACTCCAATCCTACTTGGAGTAGGATTCCACCTTCCCACTTGGAAACTCTTTCCACCTTGTGTTTTTTCCTTCTCAAACCTTATGGGCCTTAGTGGGAACTTATTCCAGCCCACTAGGGGCTGGTTTATCTCTTCCCATAGCCCATGAGACCCCTTGGGGCGTGACACCCCTCCCGATGGTCCCCGGCACCCCTCCCGGCACTCCCGGTACACTACCGATGAGCCCGAAACTTTTCCGGTAATGCACGAAAACCTTCCGGTAACCAAATGAGGTCATCCTATATATCAATCTTCGTTTCCGGACCATTCCGGAAACCCTCGTGACGTCCGTGATCTCATCCGGGACTCCGAACAACATTCGGTAACCAACCATATAACTCAAATACGCATAAAACAACGTCGAACCTTAAGTGTGCAGACCCTGCGGGTTCGAGAACTATGTAGACATGACCCGAGAGACTCCTCGGTCAATATCCAACAGCGGGACCTGGATGCCCATATTGGATCCTACATATTCTACGAAGATCTTATCGTTTGAACCTCAGTGCCAAGGATTCGTATAATCCCGTATGTCATTCCCTTTGTCCTTCGGTATGTTACTTGCCCGAGATTCGATCGTCAGTATCCGTATACCTATTTCAATCTCGTTTACTGGCAAGTCTCTTTACTCGTTCTGTAATACAAGATCCCGCAACTTACACTAAGTTACATTGCTTGCAAGGCTTATGTATGATGTTGTATTACCGAGTGGGCCCCGAGATACCTCTCCGTTCACACGGAGTGACAAATCCCAGTCTTGATCCATACTAACTCAACTAACACCTTCGGAGATACCTGTAGAGCATCTTTATAGTCACCCAGTTACGTTGCGACGTTTGATACACACAAAGCATTCCTCCGGTGTCAGTGAGTTATATGATCTCATGGTCATAGGAATAAATACTTGACACGCAGAAAACAGTAGCAACAAAATGACACGATCAACATGCTACGTCTATTAGTTTGGGTCTAGTCCATCACATGATTCTCCTAATGATGTGATCCCGTTATCAAGTGACAACACTTGCCTATGGCCAGGAAACCTTGACCATCTTTGATCAACGAGCTAGTCAACTAGAGGCTTACTAGGGACAGTGTTTTGTCTATGTATCCACACAAGTATTGTGTTTCCAATCAATACACTTATAGCATGGATAATAAACGATTATCATGAACTAAGAAATATAATAATAACTAATTTATTATTGCCTCTAGGGCATATTTCCAACAGTCTCCCACTTGCACTAGAGTCAATAATCTAGTTCACATCACCATGTGATTCCAACGAATCCAACACCCATATAGTTATGGGGTCTGATCATGTCTTGCTTGTGAGAGAGGTTTTAGTCAACGGTTCTGAAACTTTCAGATCCGTGCGTTCTTTACAAATCTTTATGTCATCTTATAGATGCTGCTACTACGTGCTATTCGGAAATGCTCCAAATATCCACTCTACTATATGAATCCGTTTCACTACTCATAGTTATTCAGATTAGTGTCAAAGCTTGCATCGACGTAACCCTTTACGACGAACTCTTTAACCACCTCTATAATCGAGAAAAATTCCTTAGTCCATTAGTTACTAAGGATAAATTTCGACCGCTGCTAGTGATTCAATCATGGATCACTCTCTGTACCTCTCAACATACTTTGAGTCAAGGCACACTTCAGGTGCGGTACACAGCATGGCATACTTTAGATTCTACGGCTAAGGCATAGAAGACGACCTTCGTCTATTCTCTTTATTCTGCCGTGGTCGGGTTTTGAGTCTTACTCAAATTCACACCTCACAACGCAACCAAGAACTCCTTCTTTGATGGTCTATTTTGAACTCTTTCAAAAACTTGTCAAGGCATGCATCTTGTTGAAACTTCTATTAAGCGCTTTCGATCTATCTCCATAGATCTTTGATGCTCAACCTTCAAGTAGCGTAATCCAGGTACTCCTTTGAAAACTTCTTTCAAACAACCTTGTATGCTTTACAGAAATTCTACATTACTTTTGATCCACAATATGTCAACCACATATACCTATCAGAAATTCTATAGTGCTCCCACTCACTTCTTTGGAAATACAAGTTTCTCATAAACCTTGTACACACCCAAAATCTTTGATCATCTCATCAAAGTGCTTATTCCAACTCCGAGATGCTTGCACCAGTCCATTGAAGGATCACTGGAGCTTGCATACTTGCTAGTATCTTTAGGATCGACAAAACCTTCTGGTTGTATCACATACAATGTTTGCTCAAGGAAACCGTCGAGGAAACAACGTTTTGACATCCTACGTGCAATATTTCATAAATAATGCAGCAACTACTAACACAATTCTAACAGACCTTTAGCATCGCTACGAGTGAGAAAGACTCATCATAGTCAACTGTTTGATCTTGTCGAAAACATCTTTGCGACAAGTCGAGCTTTTCTTAATAGTGACTTATCACCATCATCGTCTGTCTTCTTTTAAAGATCCATTTTACCCAATAGTCCCATGACCATCAAGTAGTTCTACCAAAGTCTACACTTTGTTTTCACACATGGATCCTCTCTCGGATTTCATGGCTTCCAGCCATTTGTCGGAATCTGGGCCCACCATCGCTTTCTCCATAACTCGTAGGTTCACTGTTGCTCAACAACATGACCTCCAAGACAGGGTTACCGTACTACTCTGCAGCAGTACGCGACCTTGTCGACCTACGAGGTTTGTAGTAACTTGATTCGAAGCTCAATGATCACCATCATCAGCTTCCACTTCAATTAGTGTAGGCGCCACAGGAACAACTTCCTATGCCCTGCTACACACTGGTTGAAGTGATGGTTTTAATAACCTCATCAAGTTCTACTACCCTCCCACTCAATTCTTTCGAGAGAAACCTTTTCTCGAGAAAGGATCCGTTTCTAGAAGCAAACACTTTGCTTTTGGACCTGAGATAGGAGATGTACCCAACTGTTTTGGATATCCTATGAAGATGCATTTATCCGCTTTGGGTTCGAGCTTATCAGACTGAAACCTTTTCACATAAGTTTCGAAGCCCCAAACTTTCAAGAAACGACAGTTTAGATTTCTCTAAACCTCAGTCTATACTGTGTCATCTCAACGGAAATACGCGGTGCCCTATTTAAAGTGAATGTGGTTGTCTCTAATGCATAACCCATAAACGATAGTGGTAATTCGATAAGAGACATCACAGCATGCACCATACTAAATAGTGCGTGGCTATGACGTTCAGACACATCATCACACCATGATGTTCCTAGGTGGCACGAACTGTGAAACAATTTCCACATTGTCTTAACTGTGTACCAAAAACTCGCAACTCAGATATTCATTTCTATGATCATATCGTAGACAGTTCATCCTCTTGTTACGACGAACTTCACTCTGAAACAGAATTGAACTTTTCAATATTTCAGACTTGTGATTCATTAAGTAAATACTCCTGTATCTACTCAAGTCGTCAGTGAAGTAAGAACATAATGATATCCACTGCGTGCCTCAGCACTCACTGGACTGCATACATCAAAATGTATCACTTCCAACAAGTTACTATCTTGTTTCATCTCAATGAAAACAAGGCCTTGCTCATGTGGTATGATTTGCATGTCACTAGTGATTCGAAATCAGGTGAGTAAAGATCCATCAGCATGGAGCCTCTTCATGCAATTTATACTAACATGACTCAAGCGGCAGTGCCACAAGTAAGTGGTACTATCATCATTTAACTCGTATCTTTTGGCACCAATGTGTAACACTACAATCGAGATTCAATAAACCATTGAAGGTGATTATTCAAGCAAATAGAGTAACCATTATTCCTTTTGAATGAATAATCGTATTGCAATAAACACGATCCAATCATGTTCATGCTTAACGCAAGCACCAAATAACAATTATTTAGGTTCAACACCAATCCCGATGGTAAAGGGGGCGTGTGACGTTTGATCATATCAACCTTGGAAACACTTCCAACACGTATCGTCACCTCGCCTTTAGCTAGTCTCCGTTTATGTCGTAGCTTTCATTTCGCGTTACTAATCACTTAGCAACCGAACCGGTATCCAATACCCTCGTGCTACTAGGAGTACTAGTAAAGTACACATCAACATTATGTATATCAAATATACCTCTCTCGACTTTTGCCAGCCTTCTTATCTACCAAGTATGTAGAGTTGCTCCGCCTCAGTGACTGTTCCCCTTATTACAGAAGCACTTAGTCTCGGGTTTGGGTTTAATCTTGGGTCTCTTCATTAGTGCAGCAAATGTTTTGCCGTTTCACGAAGTATCCCTTCTAGCCCTCGCCTTTCTTGAAACTTAGTGGTTTTTCAAACCATCAACTATTGATGCTCCTTCTTGATTTCTACTTTCGCAGTGTCAAACGTCGCGAATCGCTCAAAGATCATTGTATCTATCCTTGATATGTTATAGTTCATCACGAAGCTCTCAAAGCTTGGTGGCAGTGACTTTTGGAGAACCATCACTATCTCATCTGGAAGATTAGCTCCCACTTGATTCAAGTGATTGTCGTACTCAGACAATCTGAGCACACGCTCAACGATTGAGCTTTTCTCCTTTACTTTGTGGTCAAAGAATTTTGTTGGAGGTCTCGTACCTCTTAACAAGGGCACAAGCATGAAATCACAATTTCATCTCTTTAGAACATCACTTATGTTCCGTGACGTTTAAAACGTTTTCGGTGCCTTGCTTCTAAGCCATTAAGTACTTTGCACTGAACTATCGTGTAGTCATCAGAAACGTGTATGTCGGATGTTCACAGCATCCACAGACGACGCTCGAGGTGCAGCACACCGAGTGGTGCATTAAGGACATAAGCCTTCTGCGCAGCAACGAGGACAATCCTCGGTTTTACAGACTCAGTCTGCAAAGTTTGCTACTATCAATTTTCAACTAAATTTTCTCTAGGAACATAAAAAAACAGTAGAGCTATAGCGCAAGCTACATCGTAATTCGCAAAGACCATTAGACTATGTTCATGACAATTAGTTCAATTAATCATATTACTTAAGAACTCCCACTCAAAAAGTACATCTCTCTAGTCATTTGAGTGGTACATGATCCAAATCCACTATCTCAAGTCCGATCATCACGTGAGTCGAGAATAGTTTCAGTGGTAAGCATCCCTATGCTAATCATATCAACTATACGATTCATGCTCGACCTTTCGGTCTCACGTGTTCCGAGGCCATGTCTGCACATGCTAGGCTCGTCAAGCTTAACCCGAGTGTTCTGCGTGTGCAACTGTTTTGCACCCGTTGTATGTGAACGTTGAGTCTATCACACCCGATCATCACGTGGTGTCTCGAAACGAAGAACTGTCGCAACGGTGCACAGTCGGGGAGAACACAATTTCGTCTTGAAATTTTAGTGAGAGATCACCTCATAATGCTACCGTCGTTCTAAGCAAAATAAGGTGCATAAAAGGATTAACATCACATGCAATTCATAAGTGACATGATATGGCCATCATCACGTGCTTCTTGATCTCCATCACCAAAGCACCGGCACGATCTTCTTGTCACCGGCGCCACACCATGATCATCCATCAACGTGTTGCCATCGGGGTTGTCGTGCTACTTATGCCATTACCACTAAAGCTACATCCTAGCAAAATAGTAAACGCATCTGCAAGCACAAACGTTAGTATAAAGACAACCCTATGGCTCCTGCCGGTTGCCGTACCATCGACGTGCAAGTCGATATTTCTATTACAACATGATCATCTCATACATCCAATATATCACATCACATCGTTGGCCATATCACATCACAATCATACCCTGCAAAAACAAGTTAGACGTCCTCTAATTTTGTTGTTGCATGTTTTACGTGGTGACCGAGGGTATCTAGTAGGATCGCATCTTACTTACGCAAACACCACAGCGGAGATATATGAGTTGCTATTTAACCTCATCCAAGGACCTCCTCGGTCAAATCCGATTCAACTAAAGTTGGAGAAACAGTCACTTGCCAGTCATCTTTGAGCAAAGGGGGTTACTCGTAACGATGAAACCAGTCTCTCGTAAGCGTACGAGTAATGTCGGTCCAAGCCGCTTCAATCCAACAATACCGCGGAATCAAGAAAAGACTAAGGAGGGCAGCAAAACGCACATCACCGCCCACAAAAACTTTTGTGTTCTACTCGAGAAGACATCTACGCATGAACCTAGCTCATGATGCCACTGTTGGGGAACGTCGCATGGGAAACAAAAAATTTCCTACGCGCACGAAGACCTATCATGGTGATGTCCATCTACGAGAGGGGATGAGTGATCTACGTACCCTTGTAGATCGTACAGCAGAAGCGTTAGTGAACGCGGTTGATGTAGTGGAACGTCCTCACGTCCCTCGATCCGCCCCGCGAACAATCCCGCGATCAGTCCCACGATCTAGTACCGAACGGACGGCACCTCCGCGTTCAGCACACGTACAACTCGACGATGATCTCGGCCTTCTTGATCCAGCAAGAGAGACGGAGAGGTAGAAGAGTTCTCCGGCAGCGTGACGGCGCTCCGGAGGTTGGTGATGATCTTGTCTCAGCAGGGCTCCGCCCGAGCTCCGCAGAAACGCGATCTAGAGGAAAAACTATGGAGGTATGTGGTCGGGCAGCCGTGAGAAAGTCGTCTCAAATCAGCCCTAAAACCTCCGTATATATAGGTGGGAGGGAGGGGAGGAGGCAGCCTCAAAACCCAAAGGTTTGGCCGAAATTGGAGGTGGAGGAGTCCTACTCCAATCCTACTTGGAGTAGGATTCCACCTTCCCACTTGGAAACTCTTTCCACCTTGTGTTTTTTCCTTCTCAAACCTTATGGGCCTTAGTGGGAACTTATTCCAGCCCACTAGGGGCTGGTTTATCTCTTCCCATAGCCCATGAGACCCCTTGGGGCGTGACACCCCTCCCGATGGTCCCCGGCACCCCTCCCGGCACTCCCGGTACACTACCGATGAGCCCGAAACTTTTCCGGTAATGCACGAAAACCTTCCGGTAACCAAATGAGGTCATCCTATATATCAATCTTCGTTTCCGGACCATTCCGGAAACCCTCGTGACGTCCGTGATCTCATCCGGGACTCCGAACAACATTCGGTAACCAACCATATAACTCAAATACGCATAAAACAACGTCGAACCTTAAGTGTGCAGACCCTGCGGGTTCGAGAACTATGTAGACATGACCCGAGAGACTCCTCGGTCAATATCCAACAGCGGGACCTGGATGCCCATATTGGATCCTACATATTCTACGAAGATCTTATCGTTTGAACCTCAGTGCCAAGGATTCGTATAATCCCGTATGTCATTCCCTTTGTCCTTCGGTATGTTACTTGCCCGAGATTCGATCGTCAGTATCCGTATACCTATTTCAATCTCGTTTACTGGCAAGTCTCTTTACTCGTTCCGTAATACAAGATCCCGCAACTTACACTAAGTTACATTGCTTGCAAGGCTTATGTATGATGTTGTATTACCGAGTGGGCCCCGAGATACCTCTCCGTTCACACGGAGTGACAAATCCCAGTCTTGATCCATACTATCTCAACTAACACCTTCGGAGATACCTGTAGAGCATCTTTATAGTCACCCAGTTACGTTGCGACGTTTGATACACACAAAGCATTCCTCCGGTGTCAGTGAGTTATATGATCTCATGGTCATAGGAATAAATACTTGACACGCAGAAAACAGTAGCAACAAAATGACACGATCAACATGCTACGTCTATTAGTTTGGGTCTAGTCCATCACATGATTCTCCTAATGATGTGATCCCGTTATCAAGTGACAACACTTGCCTATGGCCAGGAAACCTTGACCATCTTTGATCAACGAGCTAGTCAACTAGAGGCTTACTAGGGACAGTGTTTTGTCTATGTATCCACACAAGTATTGTGTTTCCAATCAATACAATTATAGCATGGATAATAAACGATTATCATGAACTAAGAAATATAATAATAACTAATTTATTATTGCCTCTAGGGCATATTTCCAACAACAGCATCTGCAGTTACATGTCAGGTTACCAAACTTGCAGTTGCGCGTCACGTTACAACACTTATAGTTGCGCGTTGGGGCATAACACTTGGAGTCGTATTAAATCAGTTTCTGTTGCGCGTCGGGTTACAACTCTTGAAGTTGCGTGTCGGGTTACAACACTTGCAGTTGCATGTCGAGTTATAACACTCGCAGTTGCGCGTCAAGTTAAAACACTTGCAGTTGCGCGCCGGGTTACAACACTTGCAGTTGCATATCAGGGTACAGCATCTGCAGTTACATGTCAGGTTACCAAACTTGCAGTTGCGCGTCACGTTACAACAATTATAGTTGCGCGTTGGGCATAACACTTGGAGTCGTATTAAATCAGTTTCTGTTGCGCGTCGGGTTACAACTCTTGAAGTTGCGTGTCGGGTTACAACACTTGCAGTTGCCTGTCGAGTTATAACACTCGCAGTTGCGCGTCAACTTAAAACACTTGCAGTTGCGCGCCGGGTTACAACACTTGCAGTTGCATATCAGGGTACAGCATCTGCAGTTACATGTCAGGTTACCAAACTTGCAGTTGCGCGTCACGTTGCAACACTTATAGTTGCGCGTTGGGGCATAACACTTGGAGTCGTATTAAATCAGTTTCTGTTGCGCGTCGGGTTACAACTCTTGAAGTTGCGTGTCGGGTTACAACACTTGCAGTTGCATATCAGGGTACAACATCTGCAGTTACATGTCAGGTTACCAAACTTGCAGTTGCGCGTCACGTTGCAACACTTGTAGTAGCGCGTTGGGGCATAACACTTGGAGTCGTATTAAATCAGTTTCTGTTGCGCGTCGGGTTACAACTCTTGAAGTTGCGTGTCGGGTTACAACACTTGAAGTTGCATGTCGAGTTACAACACTTGCAGTTGCGCGTCAAGTTAAAACAGTTGCAGTTGCGCGCCGGGATACAACACTTGCAGTTGCATATCAGGGTACAGCATCTGCAGTTACATGTCAGGTTACCAAACTTGGAGTTGCGCGTCACGTTGCAACACTTATAGTTGCGCGTTGGGGCATAACACTTGGAGTCGTATTAAATCAGTTTCTGTTGCGCGTCGGGTTACAACTCTTGAAGTTGCGTGTCGGGTTACATCACTTGCAGTTGCATGTCGAGTTATAACACTCGCAGTTGCGCGTCAAGTTAAAACAGTTGAAGTTGCGCGCCGGGTTACAACACTTGCAGTTGCATATCAGGGTACAACATCTGCAGTTACATGTCAGGTTACCAAACTTGCAGTTGCGCGTCACATTACAACACTTATAGTTGCACGTTGGGGCATAACACTTGGAGTCGTATTAAATCAGTTTCTGTTGCGCGTCCGGTTACAACTCTTGAAGTTGCGTGTCGGGTTACAACACTTGCAGTTGCATGTCGAGTTATAACACTCGCAGTTGCGCGTCAAGTTAAAACACTTGCAGTTGCGCGCCGGGTTACAACACTTGCAGTTGCATATCAGGGTACAGCATCTGCAGTTACATGTCAGGTTACCAAACTTGCAGTTGCGCGTCACGTTACAACAATTATAGTTGCGCGTTGCGCATAACTCTTGGAGTCGTATTAAATCAGTTTCTGTTGCGCGTCGGGTTACAACTCTTAAAGTTGCGTGTCGGGTTACAACACTTGCAGTTGCGTGTCGAGTTATAACACTCGCAGTTGCGCGTCAAGTTAAAACACTTGCAGTTGCGCGCCGGGTTACAACACTTGCAGTTGCATATCAGGGTACAACATCTGCATTTACATGTCAGGTTACCAAATTTGCAGTTGCGCGTCACGTTGCAACACTTATAGTTGCGCGTTGGGGCATAACACTTGGAGTCGTATTAAATCAGTTTCTGTTGCGCGCCGGGTTACAACTCTTGAAGTTGCGTGTCGGGTTACAACACTTGCAGTTGCATGTCGAGTTATAACACTCGCAGTTGCGCGTCAAGTTAAAACACTTGCAGTTGCGCGCCGGGATACAACACTTGCAGTTGCATATCAGGGTACAGCATCTGCAGTTACATGTCATGTTACCAAACATGCAGTTGCGCGTCACGTTGCAACACTTATAGTTGCGCGTTGGGGAATAACACTTGGAGTCGTATTAAATCAGTTTCTGTTGCGCGTCGGGTTACAACTCTTGAAGTTGCGTGTCGGGTTACAACACTTGCAGTTGCATGTCGAGTTATAACACTCGCAGTTGCGCGTCAAGTTAAAACACTTGCAGTTGCGTGCCAGGATACAACACTTGCAGTTGCATATCAGGGTACAGCATCTGCATTTACATGTCAGGTTACCAAACTTGCAGTTGCGCGTCACGTTACAACAATTATAGTTGCGCGTTGGGCATAACACTTGGAGTCGTATTAAATCAGTTTCTGTTGCGCGTCGGGTTACAACTCTTGAAGTTGCGTGTCGGGTTACAACACTTGCAGTTGCCTGTCGAGTTATAACACTCGCAGTTGCGCGTCAAGTTAAAACACTTGCAGTTGCGCGCCGGGTTACAACACTTGCAGTTGCATATCAGGGTACAGCGTCTGCAGTTACATGTCAGGTTACCAAACTTGCAGTTGCGCGTCACGTTACAACAATTATAGTTGCGCGTTGCGCATAACTCTTGGAGTCGTATTAAATCAGTTTCTGTTGCGCGTCGGGTTACAACTCTTAAAGTTGCGTGTCGGGTTACAACACTTGCAGTTGCGTGTCGAGTTATAACACTCGCAGTTGCGCGTCAAGTTAAAACACTTGCAGTTGCGCGCCGGGTTACAACACTTGCAGTTGCATATCAGGGTACAGCATCTGCATTTACATGTCAGGTTACCAAATTTGCAGTTGCGCGTCACGTTGCAACACTTATAGTTGCGCGTTGGGGCATAACACTTGGAGTCGTATTAAATCAGTTTCTGTTGCGCGCCGGGTTACAACTCTTGAAGTTGCGTGTCGGGTTACAACACTTGCAGTTGCATGTCGAGTTATAACACTCGCAGTTGCGCGTCAAGTTAAAACACTTGCAGTTGCGCGCCGGGATACAACACTTGCAGTTGCATATCAGGGTACAGCATCTGCAGTTACATGTCATGTTACCAAACATGCAGTTGCGCGTCACGTTGCAACACTTATAGTTGCGCGTTGGGGAATAACACTTGGAGTCGTATTAAATCAGTTTCTGTTGCGCGTCGGGTTACAACTCTTTAAGTTGCGTGTCGGGTTACAACACTTGCAGTTGCATGTCGAGATATAACACTCGCAGTTGCGCGTCAAGTTAAAACACTTGCAGTTGCGTGCCGGGATACAACACTTGCAGTTGCATATCAGGGTACAGCATCTGCATTTACATGTCAGGTTACCAAACTTGCAGTTGCGCGTCACGTTGCAACACTTATAGTTGCGCGTTGGGGCATAACACTTGGAGTCGTATTAAATCAGTTTCTGTTGCGCGCCGGGTTACAACTCTTGAAGTTGCGTGTCGGGTTACAACACTTGAAGTTGCATGTCGAGTTATAACACTCGCAGTTGCGCGTCAAGTTAAAACACTTGTAGTTGCGCGCTGGGATACAACACTTGCAGTTGCATATCAGGGTACAGCATCTGCAGTTACATGTCATGTTACCAAACATGCAGTTGCGCGTCACGGTTCAACACTTATAGTTGCGCGTTGGGGCATAACACTTGGAGTCGTATTAAATCAGTTTCTGTTGCGCGTCGGGTTACAACTCTTGAAGTTGCGTGTCGGGTTACAACACTTGCAGTTGCATGTCGAGTTATAACACTCGCAGTTGCGCGTCAAGTTAAAACAGTTGAAGTTGCGCGCTGGGATACAACACTTGCAGTTGCATATCAGGATACAGCATCTGCAGTTACATGTCAGGTTACCAAACTTGCAGTTGCGCGTCACGTTGCAACACTTATAGTTGCGCGTTGGGGCATAACACTCTTGAAGTTGCGTGTCGGGTTACAACACTTGCAGTTGCATGTCGAGTTATAACACTCGCAGTTGCGCGTCAAGTTAAAACACTTGCAGTTGCGCGCCGGGATACAACACTTGCAGTTGCATATCAGGGTACAGCATCTGCAGTTACATGTCATGTTACCAAACATGCAGTTGCGCGTCACGTTGCAACACTTATAGTTGCGCGTTGGGGAATAACACTTGGAGTCGTATTAAATCAGTTTCTGTTGCGCGTCGGGTTACAACTCTTGAAGTTGCGTGTCGGGTTACAACACTTGCAGTTGCACGTCGAGTTATAACACTCGCAGTTGCGCGTCAAGTTAAAACACTTGCAGTTGCGTGCCGGGATACAACACTTGCAGTTGCATATCAGGGTACAGCATCTGCATTTACATGTCAGGTTACCAAACTTGCAGTTGCGCGTCACGTTGCAACACTTATAGTTGCGCGTTGGGGCATAACACTTGGAGTCGTATTAAATCAGTTTCTGTTGCGCGCCGGGTTACAACTCTTGAAGTTGCGTGTCGGGTTACAACACTTGAAGTTGCATGTCGAGTTATAACACTCGCAGTTGCGCGTCAAGTTAAAACACTTGTAGTTGCGCGCCGGGATACAACACTTGCAGTTGCATATCAGGGTACAGCATCTGCAGTTACATGTCATGTTACCAAACATGCAGTTGCGCGTCACGGTTCAACACTTATAGTTGCGCGTTGGGGCATAACACTTGGAGTCGTATTAAATCAGTTTCTGTTGCGCGTCGGGTTACAACTCTTGAAGTTGCGTGTCGGGTTACAACACTTGCAGTTGCATGTCGAGTTATAACACTCGCAGTTGCGCGTCAAGTTAAAACAGTTGAAGTTGCGCGCTGGGATACAACACTTGCAGTTGCATATCAGGATACAGCATCTGCAGTTACATGTCAGGTTACCAAACTTGCAGTTGCGCGTCACGTTGCAACACTTATAGTTGCGCGTTGGGGCATAACACTTGGAGTCGTATTAAATCAGTTTTTGTTGCGCGTCGGGTTACAACTCTTGAAGTTGCGTGTCGGGTTACAACACTTGAAGTTGCATGTCGAGTTATAACACTCGCAGTTGCGCGTCAAGTTAAAACACTTGCAGTTGCGCGCCGGGATACAACACTTGCAGTTGCATATCAGGGTACAGCATCTGCAGTTACATGTCAGGTTACCAAACATGCAGTTGCGCGTCACGTTGCAACACTTATAGTTGCGCGTTGGGGCATAACACTTGGAGTCGTATTAAATCAGTTTCTGTTGCGCGTCGGGTTACAACTCTTGAAGTTGCGTGTCGGGTTACAACACTTGCAGTTGCATGTCGAGTTATAACACTCGCAGTTGCGCGTCAAGTTAAAACACTTGCAGTTGTGCGCCGGGTTACAACACTTGCAGTTGCATATCAGGGTACAGCATCTGCAGTTACATGTCAGGTTACCAAACTTGCAGTTGCGCGTCACGTTACAACACTTATAGTTGCGCGTTGGGGCATAACACTTGGAGTCGTATTAAATCAGTTTCTGTTGCGCGTCGGGTTACAACTCTTGAAGTTGCGTGTCGGGTTACAACACTTGCAGTTACATGTCGAGTTATAACACTCGCAGTTGCGCGTCAAGTTAAAACACTTGCAGTTGCGCGCCGGGTTACAACACTTGCAGTTGCATATCAGGATACAGCATCTGCAGTTACATGTCAGGTTACCAAACTTGCAGTTGCGCGTCACGTTACAACAATTATAGTTGCGCGTTGGGCATAACACTTGGAGTCGTATTAAATCAGTTTCTGTTGCGCGTCGGGTTACAACTCTTGAAGTTGCGTGTCGGGTTACAACACTTGAAATTGCATGTCGAGTTATAACACTCGCAGTTGCGCGTCAAGTTAAAACAGTTGCAGTTGCGGGCCGGGATACAACACTTGTAGTTGCATATCAGGGTACAGCATCTGCAGTTACATGTCAGGTTACCAAACTTGCAGTTGCGCGTCACGTTACAACACTTATAGTTGAGCGTTGGGGCATAACACTTGGAGTCGTATTAAATCAGTTTCTGTTGCGCGTCGGGTTACAACTCTTGAAGTTGCGTGTCGGGTTACAACACTTGCAGTTGCCTGTCGAGTTACAACACTCACAGTTGCGCGTCAAGTTAAAACACTTGCAGTTGCGCGCCGGGTTACAACACTTGCAGTTGCATATCAGGGTACAGCATCTGCAGTTACATGTCAGGTTACCAAACTTGCAGTTGCGCGTCACGTTACAACAATTATAGTTGCGCGTTGCGCATAACTCTTGGAGTCGTATTAAATCAGTTTCTGTTGCGCGTCGGGTTACAACTCTTAAAGTTGCGTGTCGGGTTACAACACTTGCAGTTGCGTGTCGAGTTATAACACTCGCAGTTGCGCGTCAAGTTAAAACACTTGCAGTTGCGCGCCGGGTTACAACACTTGCAGTTGCATATCAGGGTACAACATCTGCATTTACATGTCAGGTTACCAAATTTGCAGTTGCGCGTCACGTTGCAACACTTATAGTTGCGCGTTGGGGCATAACACTTGGAGTCGTATTAAATCAGTTTCTGTTGCGCGCCGGGTTACAACTCTTGAAGTTGCGTGTCGGGTTACAACACTTGCAGTTGCATGTCGAGTTATAACACTCGCAGTTGCGCGTCAAGTTAAAACACTTGCAGTTGCGCGCCGGGATACAACACTTGCAGTTGCATATCAGGGTACAGCATCTGCAGTTACATGTCATGTTACCAAACATGCAGTTGCGCGTCACGTTGCAACACTTATAGTTGCGCGTTGGGGAATAACACTTGGAGTCGTATTAAATCAGTTTCTGTTGCGCGTCGGGTTACAACTCTTGAAGTTGCGTGTCGGGTTACAACACTTGCAGTTGCATGTCGAGTTATAACACTCGCAGTTGCGCGTCAAGTTAAAACACTTGCAGTTGCGTGCGGGGATACAACACTTGCAGTTGCATATCAGGGTACAGCATCTGCATTTACATGTCAGGTTACCAAACTTGCAGTTGCGCGTCACGTTGCAACACTTATAGTTGCGCGTTGGGGCATAACACTTGGAGTCGTATTAAATCAGTTTCTGTTGCGCGCCGGGTTACAACTCTTGAAGTTGCGTGTCGGGTTACAACACTTGCAGTTGCATGTCGAGTTATAACACTCGCAGTTGCGCGTCAAGTTAAAACACTTGCAGTTGCGCGCTGGGTTACAACACTTGCAGTTGCATATCAGGGTACAGCATCTGTAGTTACATGTCAGGTTACCAAACTTGCAGTTGCGCGTCACGTTACAACAATTATAGTTGCGCGTTGGGGCATAACACTTGGAGTCGTATTAAATCAGTTTCTGTTGCGCGTCGGGTTACAACTCTTGAAGTTGCGTGTCGGGTTACAACACTTGCAGTTGCATGTCGAGTTATAACACTCGCAGTTGCGCGTCAAGTTAAAACAGTTGAAGTTGCACGCTGGGATACAACACTTGCAGTTGCATATCAGGATACAACATCCGCAGTTACATGTCAGGTTACCAAACTTGCAGTTGCGCGTCACGTTGCAACACTTATAGTTGCGCGTTGGGGCATAACACTTGGAATCGTATTAAATCAGTTTTTGTTGCGCGTCGGGTTACAACTCTTGAAGTTGCGTGTCGGGTTACAACACTTGAAGTTGCATGTCGATTTATAACACTCGCAGTTGCGCGTCAAGTTAAAACACCTACAGTTGCGCGCCGGGATACAACACTTGCAGTTGCATATCAGGGTACAGCATCTGCAGTTACATGTCAGGTTACCAAACATGCAGTTGCGCGTCACGTTGCAACACTTATAGTTGCGCGTTGGGGCATAACACTTGGAGTCGTATTAAATCAGTTTCTGTTGCGCGTCGGGTTACAACTCTTGAAGTTGCGTGTCGGGTTACAACACTTGCAGTTGCATGTCGAGTTATAACACTCGCAGTTGCGCGTCAAGTTAAAACACTTGCAGTTGTGCGCCGGGTTACAACACTTGGAGTTGCATATCAGGGTACAACATCTGCAGTTACATGTCAGGTTACCAAACTTGCAGTTGCGCGTCACGTTAAAACACTTATAGTTGCGCGTTGGGGCATAACACTTGGAGTCGTATTAAATCAGTTTCTGTTGCGCGTCGGGTTACAACTCTTGAAGTTGCGTGTCGGGTTACAACACTTGCAGTTGCATGTCGAGTTATAACACTCGCAGTTGCGCGTCAAGTTAAAACACTTGCAGTTGCGCGCCGGGTTACAACACTTGCAGTTGCATATCAGGGTACAGCATCTGAAGTTACATGTCAGGTTACCAAACTTGCAGTTGCGCGTCACGTTACAACAATTATAGTTGCGCGTTGGGCATAACACTTGGAGTCGTATTAAATCAGTTTCTGTTGCGCGTCGGGTTACAACTCTTGAAGTTGCGTGTCGGGTTACAACACTTGCAGTTGCCTGTCGGGTTATAACACTCGCAGTTGCGCGTCAACTTAAAACACTTGCAGTTGCGCGCCGGGTTACAACACTTGCAGTTGCATATCAGGGTACAACATCTGCAGTTACATGTCAGGTTACCAAACTTGCAGTTGCGCGTCACGTTGCAACACTTATAGTTGCGCGTTGGGGCATAACACTTGGAGTTGTATTAAATCAGTTTCTGTTGCGCGTCGGGTTACAACTCTTGAAGTTGCGTGTCGGGTTACAACACTTGCAGTTGCATGTCGAGTTATAACACTCGCAGTTGCGCGTCAAGTTAAAACAGTTGCTGTTGCGCGCCGGGATACAACACTTGCAGTTGCATATCAGGGTACAGCATCTGCAGTTACATGTCAGGTTACCAAACTTGCAGTTGCGCGTCACGTTACAACACTTATAGTTGCGCGTTGGGGCATAACACTTGGAGTCGTATTAAATCAGTTTCTGTTGCGCGTCGGGTTACAACTCTTGAAGTTGCGTGTCGGGTTACAACACTTGCAGTTGCCTGTCGAGTTACAACACTCACAGTTGCGCGTCAAGTTAAAACACTTGCAGTTGCGCGCCGGGTTACAACACTTGCAGTTGCATATCAGGGTACAGCATCTGCAGTTACATGTCAGGTTACCAAACTTGCAGTTGCGCGTCACGTTACAACAATTATAGTTGCGCGTTGCGCATAACTCTTGGAGTCGTATTAAATCAGTTTCTGTTGCGCGTCGGGTTACAACTCTTAAAGTTGCGTGTCGGGTTACAACACTTGCAATTGCGTGTCGAGTTATAACACTCGCAGTTGCGCGTCAAGTTAAAACACTTGCAGTTGCGCGCCGGGTTACAACACTTGCAGTTGCATATCAGGGTACAACATCTGCATTTACATGTCAGGTTACCAAATTTGCAGTTGCGCGTCACGTTGCAACACTTATAGTTGCGCGTTGGGGCATAACACTTGGAGTCGTATTAAATCAGTTTCTGTTGCGCGCCGGGTTACAACTCTTGAAGTTGCGTGTCGGGTTACAACACTTGCAGTTGCATGTCGAGTTATAACACTCGCAGTTGCGCGTCAAGTTAAAACACTTGCAGTTGCGCGCCGGGATACAACACTTGCAGTTGCATATCAGGGTACAGCATCTGCAGTTACATGTCATGTTACCAAACATGCAGTTGCGCGTCACGTTGCAACACTTATAGTTGCGCGTTGGGGAATAACACTTGGAGTCGTATTAAATCAGTTTCTGTTGCGCGTCGGGTTACAACTCTTGAAGTTGCGTGTCGGGTTACAACACTTGCAGTTGCATGTCGAGTTATAACACTCGCAGTTGCGCGTCAAGTTAAAACACTTGCAGTTGCGTGCGGGGATACAACACTTGCAGTTGCATATCAGGGTACAGCATCTGCATTTACATGTCAGGTTACCAAACTTGCAGTTGCGCGTCACGTTGCAACACTTATAGTTGCGCGTTGGGGCATAACACTTGGAGTCGTATTAAATCAGTTTCTGTTGCGCGCCGGGTTACAACTCTTGAAGTTGCGTGTCGGGTTACAACACTTGCAGTTGCATGTCGAGTTATAACACTCGCAGTTGCGCGTCAAGTTAAAACACTTGCAGTTGCGCGCCGGGTTACAACACTTGCAGTTGCATATCAGGGTACAGCATCTGTAGTTACATGTCAGGTTACCAAACTTGCAGTTGCGCGTCACGTTACAACAATTATAGTTGCGCGTTGGGGCATAACACTTGGAGTCGTATTAAATCAGTTTCTGTTGCGCGTCGGGTTACAACTCTTGAAGTTGCGTGTCGGGTTACAACACTTGCAGTTGCATGTCGAGTTATAACACTCGCAGTTGCGCGTCAAGTTAAAACAGTTGAAGTTGCACGCTGGGATACAACACTTGCAGTTGCATATCAGGATACAACATCCGCAGTTACATGTCAGGTTACCAAACTTGCAGTTGCGCGTCACGTTGCAACACTTATAGTTGCGCGTTGGGGCATAACACTTGGAATCGTATTAAATCAGTTTTTGTTGCGCGTCGGGTTACAACTCTTGAAGTTGCGTGTCGGGTTACAACACTTGAAGTTGCATGTCGATTTATAACACTCGCAGTTGCGCGTCAAGTTAAAACACCTACAGTTGCGCGCCGGGATACAACACTTGCAGTTGCATATCAGGGTACAGCATCTGCAGTTACATGTCAGGTTACCAAACATCCAGTTGCGCGTCACGTTGCAACACTTATAGTTGCGCGTTGGGGCATAACACTTGGAGTCGTATTAAATCAGTTTCTGTTGCGCGTCGGGTTACAACTCTTGAAGTTGCGTGTCGGGTTACAACACTTGCAGTTGCATGTCGAGTTATAACACTCGCAGTTGCGCGTCAAGTTAAAACACTTGCAGTTGTGCGCCGGGTTACAACACTTGCAGTTGCATATCAGGGTACAACATCTGCAGTTACATGTCAGGTTACCAAACTTGCAGTTGCGCGTCACGTTAAAACACTTATAGTTGCGCGTTGGGGCATAACACTTGGAGTCGTATTAAATCAGTTTCTGTTGCGCGTCGGGTTACAACTCTTGAAGTTGCGTGTCGGGTTACAACACTTGCAGTTGCATGTCGAGTTATAACACTCGCAGTTGCGCGTCAAGTTAAAACACTTGCAGTTGCGCGCCGGGTTACAACACTTGCAGTTGCATATCAGGGTACAGCATCTGCAGTTACATGTCAGGTTACCAAACTTGCAGTTGCGCGTCACGTTACAACAATTATAGTTGCGCGTTGGGCATAACACTTGGAGTCGTATTAAATCAGTTTCTGTTGCGCGTCGGGTTACAACTCTTGAAGTTGCGTGTCGGGTTACAACACTTGCAGTTGCCTGTCGGGTTATAACACTCGCAGTTGCGCGTCAACTTAAAACACTTGCAGTTGCGCGCCGGGTTACAACACTTGCAGTTGCATATCAGGGTACAACATCTGCAGTTACATGTCAGGTTACCAAACTTGCAGTTGCGCGTCACGTTGCAACACTTATAGTTGCGCGTTGGGGCATAACACTTGGAGTTGTATTAAATCAGTTTCTGTTGCGCGTCGGGTTACAACTCTTGAAGTTGCGTGTCGGGTTACAACACTTGCAGTTGCATGTCGAGTTATAACACTCGCAGTTGCGCGTCAAGTTAAAACAGTTGCTGTTGCGCGCCGGGATACAACACTTGCAGTTGCATATCAGGGTACAGCATCTGCAGTTACATGTCAGGTTACCAAACTTGCAGTTGCGCGTCACGTTACAACACTTATAGTTGCGCGTTGGGGCATAACACTTGGAGTCGTATTAAATCAGTTTCTGTTGCGCGTCGGGTTACAACTCTTGAAGTTGCGTGTCGGGTTACAACACTTGCAGTTGCCTGTCGAGTTACAACACTCACAGTTGCGCGTCAAGTTAAAACACTTGCAGTTGCGCGCCGGGTTACAACACTTGTAGTTGCATATCAGGGTACAGCATCTGCAGTTACATGTCAGGTTACCAAACTTGCAGTTGCGCGTCACGTTACAACACTTATAGTTGCGCGTTGGGGCATAACACTTGGAGTCGTATTAAATCAGTTTCTGTTGCGCGTCGGGTTACAACTCTTGAAGTTGCGTGTCGGGTTACAACACTTGCAGTTGCATGTCGAGTTATAACACTCGCAGTTGCGCGTCAAGTTAAAACACTTGCAGTTGCGCGCCGGGTTACAACACTTGCAGTTGCATATCAGGGTACAGCATCTGCAGTTACATGTCAGGTTACCAAACTTGCAGTTGCGCGTCACGTTACAACAATTATAGTTGCGCGTTGGGGCATAACACTTGGAGTCGTATTAAATCAGTTTCTGTTGCGCGTCGGGTTACAACTCTTGAAGTTGCGTGTCGGGTTACAACACTTGCAGTTGCATGTCGAGTTATAACACTCGCAGTTGCGCGTCAAGTTAAAACAAGTGAAGTTGCACGCTGGGATACAACACTTGCAGTTGCATATCAGGATACAACATCCGCAGTTACATGTCAGGTTACCAAACTTGCAGTTGCGCGTCACGTTGCAACACTTATAGTTGCGCGTTGGGGCATAACACTTGGAATCGTATTAAATCAGTTTTTGTTGCGCGTCGGGTTACAACTCTTGAAGTTGCGTGTCGGGTTACAACACTTGAAGTTGCATGTCGAGTTATAACACTCGCAGTTGCGCGTCAAGTTAAAACACTTACAGTTGCGCGCCGGGATACAACACTTGCAGTTGCATATCAGGGTACAGCACCTGCAGTTACATGTCAGGTTACCAAACATGCAGTTGCGCGTCACGTTGCAACACTTATAGTTGCGCGTTGGGGCATAACACTTGGAGTCGTATTAAATCAGTTTCTGTTGCGCGTCGGGTTACAACTCTTGAAGTTGCGTGTCGGGTTACAACACTTGCAGTTGCATGTCGAGTTATAACACTCGCAGTTGCGCGTCAAGTTAAAACACTTGCAGTTGTGCGCCGGGTTACAACACTTGCAGTTGCATATCAGGGTACAACATCTGCAGTTACATGTCAGGTTACCAAACTTGCAGTTGCGCGTCACGTTAAAACACTTATAGTTGCGCGTTGGGGCATAACACTTGGAGTCGTATTAAATCAGTTTCTGTTGCGCGTCGGGTTACAACTCTTGAAGTTGCGTGTCGGGTTACAACACTTGCAGTTGCATGTCGAGTTATAACACTCGCAGTTGCGCGTCAAGTTAAAACACTTGCAGTTGCGCGCCGGGTTACAACACTTGCAGTTGCATATCAGGGTACAGCATCTGCAGTTACATGTCAGGTTACCAAACTTGCAGTTGCGCGTCACGTTACAACAATTATAGTTGCGCGTTGGGCATAACACTTGGAGTCGTATTAAATCAGTTTCTGTTGCGCGTCGGGTTACAACTCTTGAAGTTGCGTGTCGGGTTACAACACTTGCAGTTGCCTGTCGGGTTATAACACTCGCAGTTGCGCGTCAACTTAAAACACTTGCAGTTGCGCGCCGGGTTACAACACTTGCAGTTGCATATCAGGGTACAACATCTGCAGTTACATGTCAGGTTACCAAACTTGCAGTTGCGCGTCACGTTGCAACACTTATAGTTGCGCGTTGGGGCATAACACTTGGAGTTGTATTAAATCAGTTTCTGTTGCGCGTCGGGTTACAACTCTTGAAGTTGCGTGTCGGGTTACAACACTTGCAGTTGCATGTCGAGTTATAACACTCGCAGTTGCGCGTCAAGTTAAAACAGTTGCTGTTGCGCGCCGGGATACAACACTTGCAGTTGCATATCAGGGTACAGCATCTGCAGTTACATGTCAGGTTACCAAACTTGCAGTTGCGCGTCACGTTACAACACTTATAGTTGCGCGTTGGGGCATAACACTTGGAGTCGTATTAAATCAGTTTCTGTTGCGCGTCGGGTTACAACTCTTGAAGTTGCGTGTCGGGTTACAACACTTGCAGTTGCCTGTCGAGTTACAACACTCACAGTTGCGCGTCAAGTTAAAACACTTGCAGTTGCGCGCCGGGTTACAACACTTGTAGTTGCATATCAGGGTACAGCATCTGCAGTTACATGTCAGGTTACCAAACTTGCAGTTGCGCGTCACGTTACAACACTTATAGTTGCGCGTTGGGGCATAACACTTGGAGTCGTATTAAATCAGTTTCTGTTGCGCTTCAGGTTACAACTCTTGAAGTTGCGTGTCGGGTTACAACACTTGCAGTTGCATGTCGAGTTATAACACTCGCAGTTGCGCGTCAAGTTAAAACACTTGCAGTTGCGCGCTGGGTTACAACACTTGCAGTTGCATATCAGGGTACAACATCTGCAGTTACATGTCAGGTTACCAAACTTGCAGTTGCGCGTCACGTTGCAACACTTATAGTTGCGCGTTGGGGCATAACACTTGGAGTCGTATTAAATCAGTTTCTGTTGCGCGTCGGGTTACAACTCTTGAAGTTGCGTGTCGGGTTACAACACTTGCAGTTGCATGTCGAGTTATAACACTCGCAGTTGCGCGTCAAGTTAAAACAGTTAAAGTTGCGCGCCGGGATACAACACTTGCAGTTGCATATCAGGGTACAACATCTGCAGTTACATGTCAGGTTACCAAACTTGCAGTTGCGCGTCACGTTGCAACAGTTATAGTTGCGCGTTGGGACATAACACTAGGAGTCGTATTAAATCAGTTTATGTTGCGCGTCGGGTTACAACTCTTGAAGTTGCGTGTCGGGTTACAACACTTGCAGTTGCATGTCGAGTTATAACACTCGCAGTTGCGCGTCAAGATAAAACAGTTGCAGTTGCGCGCCGGGATACAACACTTGCAGTTGCATATCAGGGTACAACATCTGCAGTTACATGTCAGGTTACCAAACTTGCAGTTGCGCGTCACGTTACAACACTTATAGTTGCGCGTTGGGGCATAACACTTGGAGTCGTATTAAATCAGTTTCTGTTGCGCGTCGGGTTACAACTCTTGAAGTTGTGTGTCGGGTTACAACACTTGCAGTTGCATGTCGAGTTATAACACTCGCAGTTGCGCGTCAAGTTAAAACAGTTGAAGTTGCGCGCCGGGTTACAACACTTGCAGTTGCATATCAGGGTACAGCATCTGCAGTTACATGTCAGGTTACCAAACTTGCAGTTGCGCGTCACATTACAACACTTATAGTTGCACGTTGGGGCATAACACTTGGAGTCGTCTTAAATCAGTTTCTGTTGCGCGTCGGGTTACAACTCTTGAAGTTGCGTGTCGGGTTACAACACTTGCAGTTGCATGTCGAGTTATAACACTCGCAGTTGCGCGTCAAGTTAAAACACTTGCAGTTGCGCGCCGGGTTACAACACTTGCAGTTGCATATCAGGGTACAGCATCTGCAGTTACATGTCAGGTTACCAAACTTGTAGTTGCGCGTCACGTTACAACAATTATAGTTGCGCGTTGGGCATAACACTTGGAGTCGTATGAAATCAGTTTCTGTTGCGCGTCGGGTTACAACTCTTGAAGTTGCGTGTCGGGTTACAACACTTGCAGTTGCCTGTCGAGTTATAACACTCGCAGTTGCGCGTCAAGTTAAAACACTTGCAGTTGCGCGCCGGGTTACAACACTTGCAGTTGCATATCAGGGTACAACATCTGCAGTTACATGTCAGGTTACCAAACTTGCAGTTGCGCGTCACGTTACAACAATTATAGTTGCGCGTTGCGCATAACACTTGGAGTCGTATTAAATCGGTTTCTGTTGCGCGTCGGGTTAGAACTCTTAAAGTTGCGTGTCGGGTTACAACACTTGCAGTTGCGTGTCGAGTTATAACACTCGCAGTTGCGCGTCAAGTTAAAACACTTGCAGTTGCGCGCCGGGTTACAACACTTGCAGTTGCATATCAGGGTACAGCATCTGCATTTACATGTCAGGTTACCAAATTTGCAGTTGCGCGTCACGTTGCAACACTTATAGTTGCGCGTTGGGGCATAACACTTGGAGTCGTATTAAATTTGTTTCTGTTGCGCGCCGGGTTACAACTCTTGAAGTTGTGTGTCGGGTTACAACACTTGCAGTTGCATGTCGAGTTATAACACTCGCAGTTGCGCGTCAAGTTAAAACACTTGCAGTTGCGCCGGGATACAACACTTGCAGTTGCATATCAGGGTACAGCATCTGCAGTTACATGTCATGTTACCAAACATGCAGTTGCGCGTCACGTTGCAACACTTATAGTTGCGCGTTGGGGCATAACACTTGGAGTCGCATTAAATCAGTTTCTGTTGCGCGTCGGGTTACAACTCTTGAAGTTGCGTGTCGGGTTACAACACTTGCAGTTGCATGTCGAGTTATAACACTCGCAGTTGCGCGTCAAGTTAAAACACTTGCAGTTGCGTGCCGGGATACAACACTTGTAGTTGCATATCAGGGTACAGCATCTGCATTTACATGTCAGGTTACCAAACTTGCAGTTGCGCGTCACGTTGCAACACTTATATTTGCGCGTTGGGGCATAACACTTGGAGTCGTATTAAATCAGTTTCTGTTGCGCGCCGGGTTACAACTCTTGAAGTTGCGTGTTGGGTTACAACACTTGAAGTTGCATGTCGAGTTATAACACTCGCAGTTGCGCGTCAAGTTAAAACACTTGCAGTTGCGCGCCGGGATACAACACTTGCAGTTGCATGTCGAGTTATAACACTCGCAGTTGCGCGTCAAGTTAAAACACTTGCAGTTGCGCCGGGATACAACACTTGCAGTTGCATATCAGGGTACAGCATCTGCAGTTACATGTCATGTTACCAAACATGCAGTTGCGCGTCACGGTTCAACACTTATAGTTGCGCGTTGGGGCATAACACTTGGAGTCGTATTAAATCAGTTTCTGTTGCGCGTCGGGTTACAACTCTTGAAGTTGCGTGTCGGGTTACAACACTTGCAGTTGCATGTCGAGTTATAACACTCGCAGTTGCGCATCAAGTTAAAACAGTTGAAGTTGCGCGCTGGGATACAACACTTGCAGTTGCATATCAGGATACAGCATCTGCAGTTAAATGTCAGGTTACCAAACTTGCAGTTGCGCGTCACGTTGCAACACTTATAGTTGCGCGTTGGGGCATAACACTTGGAGTCGTATTAAATCAGTTTTTGTTGCGCGTCGGGTTACAACTCTTGAAGTTGCGTGTCGGGTTACAACACTTGCAGTTGCATGTCGAGTTATAACAGTCGCAGTTGCGCGTCAAGTTAAAACAGTTAAAGTTGCGCGCCGGGATACAACACTTGCAGTTGCATATCAGGGTACAGCATCTGCAGTTACATGTCAGGTTACCAAACTTGCAGTTGCGCGTCACGTTGCAACACTTATAGTTGCGCGTTGGGGCATAACACTTGGAGTCGTATTAAATCAGTTTCTGTTGCGCGTCGGGTTACAACTCTTGAAGTTGCGTGTCGGGTTACAACACTTGCAGTTGCATGTCGAGTTATAACACTCGCAGTTGCGCGTCAAGTTAAAACACTTGCAGTTGTGCGTCGGGTTACAACACTTGCAGTTGCATATCAGGGTACAGCATCTGCAGTTACATGTCAGGTTACCAAACTTGCAGTTGCGCGTCACGTTACAACACTTATAGTTGCGCGTTGGGGCATAACACTTGGAGTCGTATTAAATCAGTTTCTGTTGCGCGTCGGGTTACAACTCTTGAAGTTGCGTGTCGGGTTACAACACTTGCAGTTGCATGTCGAGTTATAACACTCGCAGTTGCGCGTCAAGTTAAAACACTTGCAGTTGGGCGCCGGGTTACAACACTTGCAGTTGCATATCAGGGTACAGCATCTGCAGTTACATGTCAGGTTACCAAACTTGCAGTTGCGCGTCACGTTACAACAATTATAGTTGCGCGTTGGGCATAACACTTGGAGTCGTATTAAATCAGTTTCTGTTGCGCGTCGGGTTACAACTCTTGAAGTTGCGTGTCGGGTTACAACACTTGCAGTTGCCTGTCGAGTTATAACACTCGCAGTTGCGCGTCAACTTCAAACACTTGCAGTTGCACGCCGGGTTACAACACTTGCAGTTGCATATCAGGGTACAGCATCTGCAGTTACATGTCAGGTTACCAAACTTGCAGTTGCGCGTCACGTTGCAACACTTATAGTTGCGCGTTGGGGCATAACACTTGGAGTCGTATTAAATCAGTTTCTGTTGCGCGTCGGGTTACAACTCTTGAAGTTGCGTGTCGGGTTACAACACTTGCAGTTGCATGTCGAGTTATAACACTCGCAGTTGCGCGTCAAGTTAAAGCAGTTGCAGTTGCGCGCCGGGATACAACACTTGCAGTTGCATATCAGGGTACAGCATCTGCAGTTACATGTCAGGTTACCAAACTTGCAGTTGCGCGTCACGTTACAACACTTATAGTTGCGCATTGGGGCATAACACTTGGAGTCGTATTAAATCAGTTTCTGTTGCGCGTCGGGTTACAACTCTTGAAGTTGCGTGTCGGGTTACAACACTTGCAGTTGCCTGTCGAGTTACAACACTCATAGTTGCGCGTCAAGTTAAAACACTTGCAGTTGCGCGCCGGGTTACAACACTTGCAGTTGCATATCAGGGTACATCATCTGTAGTTACATGTCAGGTTACCAAACTTGAAGTTGCGCGTCACGTTACAACACTTATAGTTGCGCGTTGGGGCATAACACTTGGAGTCGTATTAAATCAGTTTCTGTTGCGCGTCGGGTTACAACTCATGAAGTTGCGTGTCGGGTTACAACACTTGCAGTTGCATGTCGAGTTATAACACTCGCAGTTGCGCGTCAAGTTAAAACACTTGCAGTTGCGCGCCGGGTTACAACACTTGCAGTTGCATATCAGGGTACAACATCTGCAGTTACATGTCAGGTTACCAAACTTGTAGTTGCGCGTCACGTTGCAACACTTATAGTTGCGCGTTGGGGCATAACACTTGGAGTCGTATTAAATCAGTTTCTTTTGCGCGTCGGGTTACAACTCTTGAAGTTGCGTGTCGGGTTACAACACTTGCAGTTGCATGTCGAGTTATAACACTCGCAGTTGCGCGTCAAGTTAAAACAGTTAAAGTTGCGCGCCGGGATACAACACTTGCAGTTGCATATCAGGGTACAACATCTGCAGTTACATGTCAGGTAACCAAACTTGCAGTTGCGCGTCACGTTGCAACAGTTATAGTTGCGCGTTGGGACATAACACTAGGAGTCGTATTAAATCAGTTTATGTTGCGCGTCGGGTTACAACTCTTGAAGTTGCGTGTCGGGTTACAACACTTGCAGTTGCATGTTGAGTTATAACACTCGCAGTTGCGCGTCAAGATAAAACAGTTGCAGTTGCGCGCCGGGATACAACACTTGCAGTTGCATATCAGGGTACAACATCTGCAGTTACACGTCAGGTTACCAAACTTGCAGTTGCGCGTCACGTTACAACACTTATAGTTGCGCGTTGGGGCATAACACTTGGAGTCGTATTAAATCAGTTTCTGTTGCGCGTCGGGTTACAACTCTTGAAGTTGCGTGTCGGGTTACAACACTTGCAGTTGCATGTCGAGTTATAACACTCGCAGTTGCGCGTCAAGTTAAAACAGTTGAAGTTGCGCGCCGGGTTACAACACTTGCAGTTGCATATCAGGGTACAGCATCTGCAGTTACATGTCAGGTTACCAAACTTGCAGTTGCGCGTCACATTACAACACTTATAGTTGCACGTTGGGGCATAACACTTGGAGTCGTATTAAATCAGTTTCTGTTGCGCGTCGGGTTACAACTGTTGAAGTTGCGTGTCGGGTTACAACACTTGCAGTTGCATGTCGAGTTATAACACTCGCAGTTGCGCGTCAAGTTAAAACACTTGCAGTTGCGCGCCGGGTTACAACACTTGCAGTTGCATATCAGGGTACAGCATCTGCAGTTACATGTCAGGTTACCAAACTTGTAGTTGCGCGTCACGTTACAACAATTATAGTTGCGCGTTGGGCATAACACTTGGAGTCGTATTAAATCAGTTTCTGTTGCGCGTCGGGTTACAACTCTTGAAGTTGCGTGTCGGGTTACAACACTTGCAGTTGCCTGTCGAGTTATAACACTCGCAGTTGCGCGTCAAGTTAAAACACTTGCAGTTGCGCGCCGGGTTACAACACTTGCAGTTGCATATCAGGGTACAGCATCTGCAGTTACATGTCAGGTTACCAAACTTGAAGTTGCGCGTCACGTTACAACAATTATAGTTGCGCGTTGCGCATAACACTTGGAGTCGTATTAAATCAGTTTCTGTTGCGCGTCGGGTTAGAACTCTTAAAGTTGCGTGTCGGGTTACAACACTTGCAGTTGCGTGTCGAGTTATAACACTCGCAGTTGCGCGTCAAGTTAAAACACTTGCAGTTGCGGGCCGGGTTACAACACTTGCAGTTGCATATCAGGGTACAGCATCTGCATTTACATGTCAGGTTACCAAATTTGCAGTTGCGCGTCACGTTGCAACACTTATAGTTGCGCGTTGGGGCATAACACTTGGAGTCGTATTAAATCAGTTTCTGTTGCGCGCCGGGTTACAACTCTTGAAGTTGCGTGTCGGGTTACAACACTTGCAGTTGCATGTCGAGTTATAACACTCGCAGTTGCGCGTCAAGTTAAAACACTTGCAGTTGCGCGCCGGGATACAACACTTGCAGTTGCATATCAGGGTACAGCATCTGCAGTTACATGTCATGTTACCAAACATGCAGTTGCGCGTCACGTTACAACAATTATAGTTGCGCGTTGGGGCATAACACTTGGAGTCGTATTAAATCAGTTTCTGTTGCGCGTCGGGTTACAACTCTTGAAGTTGCGTGTCGGGTTACAACACTTGCAGTTGCATGTCGAGTTATAACACTCGTAGTTGCGCATCAAGTTAAAACAGTTGAAGTTGCACGCTGGGATACAACACTTGCAGTTGCATATCAGGATACAGCATCTGCACTTACATGTCAGGTTACCAAACTTGCAGTTGCGCGTCACGTTGCAACACTTATAGTTGCGCGTTGGGGCATAACACTTGGAGTCGTATTAAATCAGTTTTTGTTGCGCGTCGGGTTACAACTCTTGAAGTTGCGTGTCGGGTTACAACACTTGAAGTTGCATGTCGAGTTATAACACTCGCAGTTGCGCGTCAAGTTAAAACACTTGCAGTTGCGCGCCGGGATACAACACTTGCAGTTGCATATCAGGGTACAGCATCTGCAGTTACATGTCAGGTTACCAAACATGCAGTTGCGCGTCACGTTGCAACACTTATACTTGCGCGTTGGGGCATAACACTTGGAGTCGTATTAAATCAGTTTCTGTTGCGCGTCGGGTTACAACTCTTGAAGTTGCGTGTCGGGTTACAACACTTGCAGTTGCATGTCGAGTTATAACACTCGCAGTTGCGCGTCAAGTTAAAACACTTGCAGTTGTGCGCCGGGTTACAACACTTGCAGTTGCATATCAGGGTACAGCATCTGCAGTTACATGTCAGGTTACCAAACTTGCAGTTGCGCGTCACGTTGCAACACTTATAGTTGCGCGTTGGGGCATAACACTTGGAGTCGTATTAAATCAGTTTCTGTTGCGCGTCGGGTTACAACTCTTGAAGTTGCGTGTCGGGTTACAACACTTGCAGTTGCATGTCGAGTTATAACACTCGCAGTTGCGCGTCAAGTTAAAACACTTGCAGTTGCGCGCCGGGTTACAACACTTGCAGTTGCATATCAGGGTACAGCATCTGCAGTTACATGTCAGGTTACCAAACTTGCAGTTGCGCGTCACGTTACAACAATTATAGTTGCGCGTTGGGCATAACACTTGGAGTCGTATTAAATCAGTTTCTGTTGCGCGTCGGGTTACAACTCTTGAAGTTGCGTGTCGGGTTACAACACTTGCAGTTGCCTGTCGAGTTATAACACTCGCAGTTGCGCGTCAACTTAAAACACTTGAAGTTGCGCGCCGGGTTACAACACTTGCAGTTGCATATCAGGGTACAGCATCTGCAGTTACATGTCAGGTTACCAAACTTGCAGTTGCGCGTCACGTTGCAACACTTATAGTTGCGCGTTGGGGCATAACACTTGGAGTCGTATTAAATCAGTTTCTGTTGCGCGTCGGGTTACAACTCTTGAAGTTGCGTGTCGGGTTACAACACTTGCAGTTGCATGTCGAGTTATAACACTCGCAGTTGCGCGTCAAGTTAAAACAGTTGCAGTTGCGCGCCGGGATACAACACTTGCAGTTGCATATCAGGGTACAGCATCTGCAGTTACATGTCAGGTTACCAAACTTGCAGTTGCGCGTCACGTTACAACACTTATAGTTGCGCATTGGGGCATAACACTTGGAGTCGTATTAAATCAGTTTCTGTTGCGCGTCGGGTTACAACTCTTGAAGTTGCGTGTCGGGTTACAACACTTGCAGTTGCCTGTCGAGTTACAACACTCACAGTTGCGCGTCAAGTTAAAACACTTGCAGTTGCGCGCCGGGTTACAACACTTGCAGTTGCATATCAGGGTACAGCATCTGCAGTTACATGTCAGGTTACCAAACTTGCAGTTGCGCGTCACGTTACAACACTTATAGTTGCGTGTTGGGGCATAACACTTGGAGTCGTATTAAATCAGTTTCTGTTGCGCGTCGGGTTACAACTCTTGAAGTTGCGTGACGGGTTACAACACTTGCAGTTGCATGTCGAGTTATAACACTCGCAGTTGCGCGTCAAGTTAAAACACTTGCAGTTGCGCGCCGGGTTACAACACTTGCAGTTGCATATCAGGGTACAACATCTGCAGTTACATGTCAGGTTACCAAACTTGCAGTTGCGCGTCACGTTGCAACACTTATAGTTGCGCGTTGGGGCATAACACTTGGAGTCGTATTAAATCAGTTTCTTTTGCGCGTCGGGTTACAACTCTTGAAGTTGCGTGTCGGGTTACAACACTTGTAGTTGCATGTCGAGTTATAACACTCGCAGTTGCGCGTCAAGTTAAAACAGTTAAAGTTGCGCGCCGGGATACAACACTTGCAGTTGCATATCAGGGTACAACATCTGCAGTTACATGTCAGGTTACCAAACTTGCAGTTGCGCGTCACGTTGCAACAGTTATAGTTGCGCGTTGGGACATAACACTAGGAGTCGTATTAAATCAGTTTATGTTGCGCGTCGGGTTACAACTCTTGAAGTTGCGTGTCGGGTTACAACACTTGCAGTTGCATGTCGAGTTATAACACTCGCAGTTGCGCGTCAAGATAAAACAGTTGCAGTTGCGCGCCGGGATACAACACTTGCAGTTGCATATCAGGGTACAGCATCTGCAGTTACATGTCAGGTTACCAAACTTGCAGTTGCGCGTCACGTTACAACACTTATAGTTGCGCGTTGGGGCATAACACTTGGAGTCGTATTAAATCAGTTTCTGTTGCGCGTCGGGTTACAACTCTTGAAGTTGCGTGTCGGGTTACAACACTTGCAGTTGCATGTCGAGTTATAACACTCGCAGTTGCGCGTCAAGTTAAAACAGTTGAAGTTGCACGCCGGGTTACAACACTTGCAGTTGCATATCAGGGTACAGCATCTGCAGTTACATGTCAGGTTACCAAACTTGCAGTTGCGCGTCACATTACAACACTTATAGTTGCACGTTGGGGCATAACACTTGGAGTCGTATTAAATCAGTTTCTCTTGCGCGTCGGGTTACAACTCTTGAAGTTGCGTGTCGGGTTACAACACTTGCAGTTGCATGTCGAGTTATAACACTCGCAGTTGCGCGTCAAGTTAAAACACTTGCAGTTGCGCGCCGGGTTACAACACTTGCAGTTGCATATCAGGGTACAGCATCTGCAGTTACATGTCAGGTTACCAAACTTGCAGTTGCGCGTCACGTTACAACAATTATAGTTGCGCGTTGGGCATAACACTTGGAGTCGTATTAAATCAGTTTCTGTTGCGCGTCGGGTTACAACTCTTGAAGTTGCGTGTCGGGTTACAACACTTGTAGTTGCATGTCGAGTTATAACACTCGCAGTTGCGCGTCAAGTTAAAACACTTGCAGTTGTGCGCCGGGTTACAACACTTGCAGTTGCATATCAGGGTACAGCATCTGCAGTTACATGTCAGGTTACCAAACTTGCAGTTGCGCGTCACGTTACAACACTTATAGTTGCGCGTTGGGGCATAACACTTGGAGTCGTATTAAATCAGTTTCTGTTGCGCGTCGGGTTACAACTCTTGAAGTTGCGTGTCGGGTTACAACACTTGCAGTTGCATGTCGAGTTATAACACTCGCAGTTGCGCGTCAAGTTAAAACAGTTGCAGTTGCGCGCCGGGATACAACACTTGCAGTTGCATATCAGGGTACAGCATCTGCAGTTACATGTCAGGTTACCAAACTTGCAGTTGCGCGTCACGTTACAACACTTATAGTTGCGCATTGGGGCATAACACTTGGAGTCGTATTAAATCAGTTTCTGTTGCGCGTCGGGTTACAACTCTTGAAGTTGCGTGTCGGGTTACAACACATGCAGTTGCCTGTCGAGTTACAACACTCACAGTTGCGCGTCAAGTTAAAACACTTGCAGTTGCGCGCCGGGTTACAACACTTGCAGTTGCATATCAGGGTACAGCATCTGCAGTTACATGTCAGGTTACCAAACTTGCAGTTGCGCGTCACGTTACAACAATTATAGTTGCGCGTTGGGCATAACACTTGGAGTCGTATTAAATCAGTTTCTGTTGCGCGTCGGGTTACAACTCTTGAAGTTGCGTGTCGGGTTAAAACACTTGTAGTTGCATGTCGAGTTATAACACTCGCAGTTGCGCGTCAAGTTAAAACACTTGCAGTTGTGCGCCGGGTTACAACACTTGCAGTTGCATATCAGGGTACAGCATCTGCAGTTACATGTCAGGTTACCAAACTTGCAGTTGCGCGTCACGTTACAACACTTATAGTTGCGCGTTGGGGCATAACACTTGGAGTCGTATTAAATCAGTTTCTGTTGCGCGTCGGGTTACAACTCTTGAAGTTGCGTGTCGGGTTACAACACTTGCAGTTGCATGTCGAGTTATAACACTCGCAGTTGCGCGTCAAGTTAAAACACTTGCAGTTGCGCGCCGGGTTACAACACTTGCAGTTGCATATCAGGGTACAGCATCTGCAGTTACATGTCAGGTTACCAAACTTGCAGTTGCGCGTCACGTTACAACAATTATAGTTGCGCGTTGGGCATAACACTTGGAGTCGTATTAAATCAGTTTCTGTTGCGCGTCGGGTTACAACTCTTGAAGTTGCGTGTCGGGTTACAACACTTGCAGTTGCCTGTCGAGTTATAACACTCGCAGTTGCGCGTCAACTTAAAACACTTGCAGTTGCGCGCCGGGTTACAACACTTGCAGTTGCATATCAGGGTACAGCATCTGCAGTTACATGTCAGGTTACCAAACTTGCAGTTGCGCGTCACGTTGCAACACTTATAGTTGCGCATTGGGGCATAACACTTGGAGTCGTATTAAATCAGTTTCTGTTGCGCGTCGGGTTACAACTCTTGAAGTTGCGTGTCGGGTTACAACACTTGCAGTTGCATGTCGAGTTATAACACTCGCAGTTGCGCGTCAAGTTAAAACAGTTGCAGTTGCGCGCCGGGATACAACACTTGCAGTTGCATATCAGGGTACAGCATCTGCAGTTACATGTCAGGTTACCAAACTTGCAGTTGCGCGTCACGTTACAACACTTATAGTTGCGCATTGGGGCATAACACTTGTAGTCGTATTAAATCAGTTTCTGTTGCGCGTCGGGTTACAACTCTTGAAGTTGCGTGTCGGGTTACAACACTTGCAGTTGCCTGTCGAGTTACAACACTCACAGTTGCGCGTCAAGTTAAAACACTTGAAGTTGCGCGCCGGGTTACAACACTTGCAGTTGCATATCAGGGTACAGCATCTGCAGTTACATGTCAGGTTACCAAACTTGCAGTTGCGCGTCACGTTACAACACTTATAGTTGCGCATTGGGGCATAACACTTGGAGTCGTATTAAATCAGTTTCTGTTGCGCGTCGGGTTACAACTCTTGAAGTTGCGTGTCGGGTTACAACACTTGCAGTTGCATGTCGAGTTATAACACTCGCAGTTGCGCGTCAAGTTAAAACACTTGCAGTTGCGCGCCGGGTTACAACACTTGCAGTTGCATATCAGGGTACAACATCTGCAGTTACATGTCAGGTTACCAAACTTGCAGTTGCGCGTCACGTTGCAACACTTATAGTTGCGCGTTGGGGCATAACACTTGGAGTCGTATTAAATCAGTTTCTTTTGCGCGTCGGGTTACAACTCTTGAAGTTGCGTGTCGGGTTACAACACTTGCAGTTGCATGTCGAGTTATAACACTCGCAGTTGCGCGTCAAGTTAAAACAGTTAAAGTTGCGCGCCGGGATACAACACTTGCAGTTGCATATCAGGGTACAACATCTGCAGTTACATGTCAGGTTACCAAACTTGCAGTTGCGCGTCACGTTGCAACAGTTATAGTTGCGCGTTGGGACATAACACTAGGAGTCGTATTAAATCAGTTTATGTTGCGCGTCGGGTTACAACTCTTGAAGTTGCGTGTCGGGTTACAACACTTGCAGTTGCATGTCGAGTTATAACACTCGCAGTTGCGCGTCAAGATAAAACAGTTGCAGTTGCGCGCCGGGATACAACACTTGCAGTTGCATATCAGGGTACAACATCTGCAGTTACATGTCAGGTTACCAAACTTGCAGTTGCGCGTCACGTTACAACACTTATAGTTGCGCGTTGGGGCATAACACTTGGAGTCGTATTAAATCAGTTTCTGTTGCGCGTCGGGTTACAACTCTTGAAGTTGCGTGTCGGGTTACAACACTTGCAGTTGCATGTCGAGTTATAACACTCGCAGTTGCGCGTCAAGTTAAAACAGTTGAAGTTGCACGCCGGGTTACAACACTTGCAGTTGCATATCAGGGTACAACATCTGCAGTTACATGTCAGGTTACCAAACTTGCAGTTGCGCGTCACATTACAACACTTATAGTTGCACGTTGGGGCATAACACTTGGAGTCGTATTAAATCAGTTTCTGGTGCGCGTCGGGTTACAACTCTTGAAGTTGCGTGTCGGGTTACAACACTTGCAGTTGCATGTCGAGTTATAACACTCGCAGTTGCGCGTCAAGTTAAAACACTTGCAGTTGCGCGCCGGGTTACAACACTTGCAGTTGCATATCAGGGTACAGCATCTGCAGTTACATGTCAGGTTACCAAACTTGCAGTTGCGCGTCACGTTACAACAATTATAGTTGCACGTTGGGCATAACACTTGGAGTCGTATTAAATCAGTTTCTGTTGCGCGTCGGGTTACAACTCTTGAAGTTGCGTGTCGGTTACAACACTTGCAGTTGCATGTCGAGTTATAACACTCGCAGTTGCGCGTCAAGTTAAAACACTTGCAGTTGTGCGCCGGGATACAACACTTGCAGTTGCATATCAGGGTACAGCATCTGCAGTTACATGTCAGGTTACCAAACTTGCAGTTGCGCGTCACGTTACAACACTTATAGTTGCGCGTTGGGGCATAACACTTGGAGTCGTATTAAATCAGTTTCTGTTGCGCGTCGGGTTACAACTCTTGAAGTTGCGTGTCGGGTTACAACACTTGCAGTTGCATGTCGAGTTATAATACTCGCAGTTGCGCGTCAAGTTAAAACACTTGCAGTTGCGCGCCGGGTTACAACACTTGCAGTTGCATATCAGGGTACAGCATCTGCAGTTACATGTCAGGTTACCAAACTTGCAGTTGCGCGTCACGTTACAACAATTATAGTTGCGCATTGGGCATAACACTTGGAGTCGTATTAAATCAGTTTCTGTTGCGCGTCGGGTTACAACTCTTGAAGTTGCGTGTCGGGTTACAACACTTGCAGTTGCCTGTCGAGTTATAACACTCGCAGTTGCGCGTCAACTTAAAACACTTGCAGTTGCGCGCCGGGTTACAACACTTGCAGTTGCATATCAGAGTACAGCATCTGCAGTTACATGTCAGGTTACCAAACTTGCAGTTGCGCGTCACGTTGCAACACTTATAGTTGCGCGTTGGGGCATAACACTTGGAGTCGTATTAAATCAGTTTCTGTTGCGCGTCGGGTTACAACTCTTGAAGTTGCGTGTCGGGTTACAACACTTGCAGTTGCATGTCGAGTTATAACACTCGCAGTTGCGCGTCAAGTTAAAACAGTTGCAGTTGCGCGCCGGGATACAACACTTGCAGTTGCATATCAGGGTACAGCATCTGCAGTTACATGTCAGGTTACCAAACTTGCAGTTGCGCGTCACGTTACAACACTTATAGTTGCGCATTGGGGCATAACACTTGGAGTCGTATTAAATCAGTTTCTGTTGCGCGTCGGGTTACAACTCTTGAAGTTGCGTGTCGGGTTACAACACTTGCAGTTGCCTGTCGAGTTACAACACTCACAGTTGCGCGTCAAGTTAAAACACTTGCAGTTGCGCGCCGGGTTACAACACTTGCAGTTGCATATCAGGGTACAGCATCTGCAGTTACATGTCAGGTTACCAAACTTGCAGTTGCGCGTCACGTTACAACACTTATAGTTGCGCGTTGGGGCATAACACTTGGAGTCGTATTAAATCAGTTTCTGTTGCGCGTCGGGTTACAACTCTTGAAGTTGCGTGTCGGGTTACAACACTTGCAGTTGCCTGTCGAGTTACAACACTCACAGTTGCGCGTCAAGTTAAAACACTTGCAGTTGCGCGCCGGGTTACAACACTTGCAGTTGCATATCAGGGTACAGCATCTGCAGTTACATGTCAGGTTACCAAACTTGCAGTTGCGCGTCACGTTACAACACTTATAGTTGCGCGTTGGGGCATAACACTTGGAGTCGTATTAAATCAGTTTCTGTTGCGCGTCGGGTTACAACTCTTGAAGTTGCGTGTCGGGTTACAACACTTGCAGTTGCATGTCGAGTTATAACACTCGCAGTTGCGCGTTAAGTTAAAACAGTTGCAGTTGCGCGCCGGGATACAACACTTGCAGTTGCATATCAGGGTACAACATCTGCAGTTACATGTCAGGTTACCAAACTTGCAGTTGCGCGTCACGTTGCAACAGTTATAGTTGCGCGTTGGGACGTAACACTAGGAGTCGTATTAAATCAATTTATGTTGCGCGTCGGGTTACAACTCTTGAAGTTGCGTGTCGGGTTACAACACTTGCAGTTGCATGTCGAGTTATAACACTCGCAGTTGCGCGTCAAGATAAAACAGTTGCAGTTGCGCGCCGGGATACAACACTTGCAGTTGCATATCAGGGTACAGCATCTGCAGTTACATGTCAGGTTACCAAACTTGCAGTTGCGCGTCACGTTACAACACTTATAGTTGCGCGTTGGGGCATAACACTTGGAGTCGTATTAAATCAGTTTCTGTTGCGCGTCGGGTTACAACTCTTGAAGTTGCGTGTCGGGTTACAACACTTGCAGTTGCATGTCGAGTTATAACACTCGCAGTTGCGCGTCAAGTTAAAACAGTTGAAGTTGCACGCCGGGTTACAACACTTGCAGTTGCATATCAGGGTACACCATCTGCAGTTACATGTCAGGTTACCAAACTTGCAGTTGCGCGTCACATTACAACACTTATAGTTGCACGTTGGGGCATAACACTTGGAGTCGTATTAAATCAGTTTCTGTTGCGCGTCGGGTTACAACTCTTGAAGTTGCGTGTCGGGTTACAACACTTGCAGTTGCATGTCGAGTTATAACACTCGCAGTTGCGCGTCAAGTTAAAACACTTGCAGTTGCGCGCCGGGTTACAACACTTGCAGTTGCATATCAGGGTACAGCATCTGCAGTTACATGTCAGGTTACCGAACTTGCAGTTGCGCGTCACGTTACAACAATTATAGTTGCGCGTTGGGCATAACACTTGGAGTCGTATTAAATCAGTTTCTGTTGCGCGTCGGGTTACAACTCTTGAAGTTGCGTGTCGGGTTACAACACTTGCAGTTGCCTGTCGAGTTATAACACTCGCAGTTGCGCGTCAAGTTAAAACACTTGCAGTTGCGCGCCGGGTTACAACACTTGCAGTTGCATATCAGGGTACAGCGTCTGCAGTTACATGTCAGGTTACCAAACTTGCAGTTGCGCGTCACGTTACAACAATTATAGTTGCGCGTTGCGCATAACACTTGGAGTCGTATTAAATCAGTTTCTGTTGCGCGTCGGGTTACAACTCTTAAAGTTGCGTGTCGGGTTACAACACTTGCAGTTGCGTGTCGAGTTATAACACTCGCAGTTGCGCGTCAAGTTAAAACACTTGCAGTTGCGCGCCGGGTTACAACACTTTCAGTTGCATATCAGGGTACAGCATCTGCATTTACATGTCAGGTTACCAAATTTGCAGTTGCGCGTCACGTTGCAACACTTATAGTTGCGCGTTGGGGCATAACACTTGGAGTCGTATTAAATCAGTTTCTGTTGCGCGCCGGGTTACAACTCTTGAAGTTGCGTGTCGGGTTACAACACTTGCAGTTGCATGTCGAGTTATAACACTCGAAGTTGCGCGTCAAGTTAAAACACTTGCAGTTGCGCGCCGGGATACAACACTTGAAGTTGCATATCAGGGTACAGCATCTGCAGTTACATGTCATGTTACCAATCATGCAGTTGCGCGTCACGTTGCAACACTTATAGTTGCGCGTTGGGGCATAACACTTGGAGTCGTATTAAATCAGTTTCTGTTGCGCGTCGGGTTACAACTCTTGAAGTTGCGTGTCGGGTTACAACACTTGAAGTTGCATGTCGAGTTATAACACTCGCAGTTGCGCGTCAAGTTAAAACACTTGCAGTTGCGTGCCGGGATACAACACTTGCAGTTGCATATCAGGGTACAGCATCTGCATTTACATGTCAGGTTACCAAACTTGCAGTTGCGCGTCACGTTGCAACACTTATAGTTGCGCGTTGGGGCATAACACTTGGAGTCGTATTAAATCAGTTTCTGTTGCGCGCCGGGTTACAACTCTTGAAGTTGCGTGTCGGGTTACAACACTTGAAGTTGCATGTCGAGTTATAACACTCGCAGGTGCGCGTCAAGTTAAAACACTTGCAGTTGCGCGCCGGGATACAACACTTGCAGTTGCATATCAGGGTACAGCATCTGCAGTTACATGTCATGTTACCAAACATGCAGTTGCGCGTCACGGTTCAACACTTATAGTTGCGCGTTGGGGCATAACACTTGGAGTCATATTAAATCAGTTTCTGTTGCGCGTCGGGTTACAACTCTTGAAGTTGCGTGTCGGGTTACAACACTTGCAGTTGCATGTCGAGTTATAACACTCGCAGTTGCGCGTCAAGTTAAAACAGTTGAAGTTGCGCGCTGGGATACAACACTTGTAGTTGCATATCAGGATACAGCATCTGCAGTTACATGTCAGGTTACCAAACTTGCAGTTGCGCGTCACGTTGCAACACTTATAGTTGCGCGTTGGGGCATAACACTTGGAGTCGTATTAAATCAGTTTTTGTTGCGCGTCGGGTTACAACTCTTGAAGTTGCGTGTCGGGTTACAACACTTGAAGTTGCATGTCGAGTTATAACACTCGTAGTTGCGCGTCAAGTTAAAACACTTGCAGTTGCGCCGGGATACAACACTTGCAGTTGCATATCAGGGTACATCATCTGCAGTTACATGTCAGGTTGACAAACATGCAGTTGCGCGTCACGTTACAACACTTATAATTGCGTGTTGGAGCATAACACTTGGAGTCGTATTAAATCAGTTTCTGTTCCGCGTCGGGTTACAACTCTTGAAGTTGCGTGTCGGGTTACAACACTTGCAGTTGCATGTCGAGTTATAACACTCGCAGTTGCGCGTCAAGTTAAAACACTTGCAGTTGCGCGCCGGGTTACAACACTTGCAGTTGCATATCAGGGTACAGCATCTGCAGTTACATGTCAGGTTACCAAACTTGCAGTTGCGCGTCACGTTACAACAATTATAGTTGCGCGTTGGGCATAACACTTGGAGTCGTATTAAATCAGTTTCTGTTGCGCGTCGGGTTACATGTCTTGAAGTTGCGTGTCGGGTTACAACACTTGCAGTTGCCTGTCGAGTTATAACACTCGCAGTTGCGCGTCAAGTTAAAACACTTGCAGTTGCGCGCCGGGTTACAACACTTGCAGTTGCATATCAGGGTACAGCGTCTGCAGTTACATGTCAGGTTACCAAACTTGCAGTTGCGCGTCACGTTACAACAATTATAGTTGCGCATTGCGCATAACACTTGGAGTCGTATTAAATCAGTTTCTGTTGCGCGTCGGGTTACAACTCTTAACGTTGCGTGTCGGGTTACAACACTTGCAGTTGCGTGTCGAGTTATAACACTCGCAGTTGCGCGTCAAGTTAAAACACTTGCAGTTGCGCGCCGGGTTACAACACTTGCAGTTGCATATCAGGGTACAGCATCTGCATTTACATGTCAGGTTACCAAATTTGCAGTTGCGCGTCACGTTGCAACACTTATAGTTGCGCGTTGGGGCATAACACTTGGAGTCGTATTAAATCAGTTTCTGTTGCGCGCCGGGTTACAACTCTTGAAGTTGCGTGTCGGGTTACAACACTTGCAGTTGCATGTCGAGTTATAACACTCGAAGTTGCGCGTCAAGTTAAAACACTTGCAGTTGCGCGCCGGGATACAACACTTGCAGTTGCATATCAGGGTACAACATCTGCAGTTACATGTCATGTTACCAATCATGCAGTTGCGCGTCACGTTGCAACACTTATAGTTGCGCGTTGGGGCATAACACTTGGAGTCGTATTAAATCAGTTTCTGTTGCGCGTCGGGTTACAACTCTTGAAGTTGCGTGTCGGGTTACAACACTTGAAGTTGCATGTCGAGTTATAACACTCGAAGTTGCGCGTCAAGTTAAAACACTTGCAGTTGCGTGCCGGGATACAACACTTGCAGTTGCATATCAGGGTACAGCATCTGCATTTACATGTCAGGTTACCAAACTTGCAGTTGCGCGTCACGTTGCAACACTTATAGTTGCGCGTTGGGGCATAACACTTGGAGTCGTATTAAATCAGTTTCTGTTGCGCGCCGGGTTACAACTCTTGAAGTTGCGTGTCGGGTTACAACACTTGCAGTTGCCTGTCGAGTTATAACACTCGTAGTTGCGCGTCAAGTTAAAACACTTGCAGTTGCGCCGGGATACAACACTTGCAGTTGCATATCAGGGTACATCATCTGCAGTTACATGTCAGGTTGACAAACATGCAGTTGCGCGTCACGTTACAACACTTATAATTGCGTGTTGGAGCATAACACTTGGAGTCGTATTAAATCAGTTTCTGTTCCGCGTCGGGTTACAACTCTTGAAGTTGCGTGTCGGGTTACAACACTTGCAGTTGCATGTCGAGTTATAACACTCGCAGTTGCGCGTCAAGTTAAAACACTTGCAGTTGCGCGCCGGGTTACAACACTTGCAGTTGCATATCAGGGTACAGCATCTGCAGTTACATGTCAGGTTACCAAACTTGCAGTTGCGCGTCACGTTACAACAATTATAGTTGCGCGTTGGGCATAACACTTGGAGTCGTATTAAATCAGTTTCTGTTGCGCGTCGGGTTACATGTCTTGAAGTTGCGTGTCGGGTTACAACACTTGCAGTTGCCTGTCGAGTTATAACACTCGCAGTTGCGCGTCAAGTTAAAACACTTGCAGTTGCGCGCCGGGTTACAACACTTGCAGTTGCATATCAGGGTACAGCGTCTGCAGTTACATGTCAGGTTACCAAACTTGCAGTTGCGCGTCACGTTACAACAATTATAGTTGCGCATTGCGCATAACACTTGGAGTCGTATTAAATCAGTTTCTGTTGCGCGTCGGGTTACAACTCTTAACGTTGCGTGTCGGGTTACAACACTTGCAGTTGCGTGTCGAGTTATAACACTCGCAGTTGCGCGTCAAGTTAAAACACTTGCAGTTGCGCGCCGGGTTACAACACTTGCAGTTGCATATCAGGGTACAGCATCTGCATTTACATGTCAGGTTACCAAATTTGCAGTTGCGCGTCACGTTGCAACACTTATAGTTGCGCGTTGGGGCATAACACTTGGAGTCGTATTAAATCAGTTTCTGTTGCGCGCCGGGTTACAACTCTTGAAGTTGCGTGTCGGGTTACAACACTTGCAGTTGCATGTCGAGTTATAACACTCGAAGTTGCGCGTCAAGTTAAAACACTTGCAGTTGCGCGCCGGGATACAACACTTGCAGTTGCATATCAGGGTACAACATCTGCAGTTACATGTCATGTTACCAATCATGCAGTTGCGCGTCACGTTGCAACACTTATAGTTGCGCGTTGGGGCATAACACTTGGAGTCGTATTAAATCAGTTTCTGTTGCGCGTCGGGTTACAACTCTTGAAGTTGCGTGTCGGGTTACAACACTTGAAGTTGCATGTCGAGTTATAACACTCGAAGTTGCGCGTCAAGTTAAAACACTTGCAGTTGCGTGCCGGGATACAACACTTGCAGTTGCATATCAGGGTACAGCATCTGCATTTACATGTCAGGTTACCAAACTTGCAGTTGCGCGTCACGTTGCAACACTTATAGTTGCGCGTTGGGGCATAACACTTGGAGTCGTATTAAATCAGTTTCTGTTGCGCGCCGGGTTACAACTCTTGAAGTTGCGTGTCGGGTTACAACACTTGCAGTTGCCTGTCGAGTTATAACACTCGCAGTTGCGCGTCAAGTTAAAACACTTGCAGTTGCGCGCCGGGTTACAACACTTGCAGTTGCATATCAGGGTACAGCGTCTGCAGTTACATGTCAGGTTACCAAACTTGCAGTTGCGCGTCACGTTACAACAATTATAGTTGCGCATTGCGCATAACACTTGGAGTCGTATTAAATCAGTTTCTGTTGCGCGTCGGGTTACAACTCTTAACGTTGCGTGTCGGGTTACAACACTTGCAGTTGCGTGTCGAGTTATAACACTCGCAGTTGCGCGTCAAGTTAAAACACTTGCAGTTGCGCGCCGGGTTACAACACTTGCAGTTGCATATCAGGGTACAGCGTCTGCAGTTACATGTCAGGTTACCAAACTTGCAGTTGCGCGTCACGTTACAACAATTATAGTTGCGCATTGCGCATAACACTTGGAGTCGTATTAAATCAGTTTCTGTTGCGCGTCGGGTTACAACTCTTAACGTTGCGTGTCGGGTTACAACACTTGCAGTTGCGTGTCGAGTTATAACACTCGCAGTTGCGCGTCAAGTTAAAACACTTGCAGTTGCGCGCCGGGATACAACACTTGCAGTTGCATATCAGGGTACAACATCTGCAGTTACATGTCATGTTACCAATCATGCAGTTGCGCGTCACGTTGCAACACTTATAGTTGCGCGTTGGGGCATAACACTTGGAGTCGTATTAAATCAGTTTCTGTTGCGCGTCGGGTTACAACTCTTGAAGTTGCGTGTCGGGTTACAACACTTGAAGTTGCATGTCGAGTTATAACACTCGCAGTTGCGCGTCAAGTTAAAACACTTGCAGTTGCGTGCCGGGATACAACACTTGCAGTTGCATATCAGGGTACAGCATCTGCATTTACATGTCAGGTTACCAAACTTGCAGTTGCGCGTCACGTTGCAACACTTATAGTTGCGCGTTGGGGCATAACACTTGGAGTCGTATTAAATCAGTTTCTGTTGCGCGCCGGGTTACAACTCTTGAAGTTGCGTGTCGGGTTACAACACTTGAAGTTGCATGTCGAGTTATAACACTCGCAGTTGCGCGTCAAGTTAAAACACTTGCAGTTGCGCGCCGGGATACAACACTTGCAGTTGCATATCAGGGTACAGCATCTGCAGTTACATGTCATGTTACCAAACATGCAGTTGCGCGTCACGGTTCAACACTTATAGTTGCGCGTTGGGGCATAACACTTGGAGTCGTATTAAATCAGTTTCTGTTGCGCGTCGGGTTACAACTCTTGAAGTTGCGTGTCGGGTTACAACACTTGCAGTTGCATGTCGAGTTATAACACTCGCAGTTGCGCGTCAAGTTAAAACAGTTGAAGTTGCGCGCTGGGATACAACACTTGCAGTTGCATATCAGGATACAGCATCTGCAGTTACATGTCAGGTTACCAAACTTGCAGTTGCGCGTCACGTTGCAACACTTATAGTTGCGCGTTGGGGCATAACACTTGGAGTCGTATTAAATCAGTTTTTGTTGCGCGTCGGGTTACAACTCTTGAAGTTGCGTGTCGGGTTACAACACTTGAAGTTGCATGTCGAGTTATAACACTCGTAGTTGCGCGTCAAGTTAAAACACTTGCAGTTGCGCCGGGATACAACACTTGGAGTTGCATATCAGGGTACATCATCTGCAGTTACATGTCAGGTTAACAAACATGCAGTTGCGCGTCACGTTACAACACTTATAATTGCGTGTTGGAGCATAACACTTGGAGTCGTATTAAAGCAGTTTCTGTTGCGCGTCGGGTTACAACTCTTGAAGTTGCGTGTCGGGTTACAACACTTGCAGTTGCATGTCGAGTTATAACACTCGCAGTTGCGCGTCAAGTTAAAACACGTACAGTTGCGCGCCGGGATACAACACTTGCAGTTGCATATCAGGGTACAGCATCTGCAATTACATGTCAGGTTACCAAACTTGCAGTTGCGCGTCACGTTGCAACACTTATAGTTGCGCGTTGGGGCATAACACTTGGAGTCGTATTAAATCAGTTTCTGTTGCGCGTCGGGTTACAACTCTTGAAGTTGCATGTCAGGTTACAACACTTGCAGTTGCATGTCGAGTTATAACACTCGCAGTTGCGCGTCAAGTTAAAACACTCGCAGTTGCGCGCCGGGTTACAACACTTGCAGTTGCATATCAGGGTACAGCATCTGCAGTTACATGTCAGGTTACCAAACTTGCAGTTGCGCGTCACGTTACAACACTTATAGTTGCGCGTTGGGGCATAACACTTGGAGTCGTATTAAATCAATTTCTGTTGCGCGTCGGGTTACAACTCTTGAAGTTTCGTGTCGGGTTACAACACTTGCAGTTGCATGTCGAGTTATAACACTCGCAGTTGCGCGTCAAGTTAAAACACTGGCAGTTGTGCGCCGGGATACAACACTTGCAGTTGCATATCAGGGTACAGCATCTGCAGTTACATGTCAGGTTACCAAACATGCAGTTGCGCGTCACGTTGCAACACTTATAGTTGCGCGTTGGGGCATAACACTTGGAGTCGTATTAAATCAGTTTCTGTTGCGCGTCGGGTTACAACTCTTGAAGTTGCATGTCGGGTTACAACACTTGCAGTTGCATGTCGCGTTATAACACTCGCAGTTGCGCGTCAAGTTAAAACAGTTGAAGTTGCGCGCCGGGTTACAACACTTGCAGTTGCATATCAGGGTACAGCATCTGCAGTTACATGTCAGGTTACCAAACTTGCAGTTGCGCGTCACGTTGCAACACTTATAGTTGCACGTTGGGGCATAACACTTGGAGTCGTATTAAATCAGTTTCTGTTGCGCGTCGGGTTACAACTCTTGAAGTTGCGTGTCGGGTTACAACACTTGAAGTTGCATGTCGAGTTATAACACTCGTAGTTGCGCGTCAAGTTAAAACAATTGCAGTTGCGCGCCGGGTTACAACACTTGCAGTTGCATATCAGGGTACAGCATCTGCAGTTACATGTCAGGTTACCAAACTTGCAGTTGCGCGTCATGTTGCAACACTTATAGTTGCGTGTTGGGGCATAACACTTGGAGTCGTATTTAATCAGTTTCTGATGCGCGTCGGGTTACAAATCTTGAAGTTGCGTGTCGGGTTACAACACTTGCACTTGCATGTCGAGTTATAACACTCGTAGTTGCGCGTCAAGTTAAAACACTTGAAGTTGCGCGCCGGGTTACAACTCTTGCAGTTGCATATCAGGGTACATCATCTGCAGTTACATGTCAGGTTACCAAACTTGCAGTTGCGCGTCACGTTGCAACACTTATAGTTGCGCGTTGGGGCATAACACTTGGAGTCGTATTAAATCAGTTTCTGTTGCGCGTCGGGTTACAACTCTTGAAGTTGCGTGTCGGGTTACAACACTTGCAGTTGCATGTCGAGTTATAACACTCGCAGTTGCGCGTCAAGTTAAAACAGTTGAAGTTGCGCGCTGGGATACAACACTTGCAGTTGCATATCAGGATACAGCATCTGCAGTTACATGTCAGGTTACCAAACTTGCAGTTACGCGTCACGTTGCAACACTTATAGTTGCGCGTTGGGGCATAACACTTGGAGTCGTATTAAATCAGTTTTTGTTGCGCGTCGGGTTACAACTCTTGAAGTTGCGTGTCGGGTTACAACACTTGAAGTTGCATGTCGAGTTATAACACTCGCAGTTGCGCGTCAAGTTAAAACACTTGCAGTTGCGCCGGGATACAACACTTGGAGTTGCATATCAGGGTACATCATCTGCAGTTACATGTCAGGTTAACAAACATGCAGTTGCGCGTCACGTTACAACACTTATAATTGCGCGTTGGAGCATAACACTTGGAGTCGTATTAAATCAGTTTCTGTTGCGCATCGGGTTACAACTCTTGAAGTTGCGTGTCGGGTTACAACACTTGCAGTTGCATGTCGAGTTATAACACTCGCAGTTGCGCGTCAAGTTAAAACACGTACAGTTGCGCGCCGGGATACAACACTTGAAGTTGCATATCAGGGTACAGCATCTGCAGTTACATGTCAGGTTACCAAACTTGCAGTTGCGCGTCACGTTGCAACACTTATAGTTGCGCGTTGGGGCATAACACTTGGAGTCGTATTAAATCAGTTTCTGTTGCGCGTCGGGTTACAACTCTTGAAGTTGCGTGTCGGGTTACAACACTTGCAGTTGCATGTCGAGTTATAACACTCGCAGTTGCGCGTCAAGTTAAAACACTCGCAGTTGCGCGCCGGGTTACAACACTTGCAGTTGCATATCAGGGTACAGCATCTGCAGTTACATGTCAGGTTACCAAACTTGCAGTTGCGCGTCATGTTGCAACACTTATAGTTGCGCGTTGGGGCATAACACTTGGAGTCGTATTAAATCAGTTTCTGTTGCGCGTCGGGTTACAACTCTTGAATTTTCGTGTCGGGTTACAACACTTGCAGTTGCATGTCGAGTTATAACACTCGCAGTTGCGCGTCAAGTTAAAACACTGGCAGTTGTGCGCCGGGATACAACACTTGCAGTTGCATATCAGGGTACAGCATCTGCAGTTACATGTCAGGTTACCAAACATGCAGTTGCGCGTCACGTTGCAACACTTATAGTTGCGCGTTGGGGCATAACACTTGGAGTCGTATTAAATCAGTTTCTGTTGCGCGTCGGGTTACAACTCTTGAAGTTGCGTGTCGGGTTACAACACTTGCAGTTGCATGTCGAGTTATAACACTCGCAGTTGCGCGTCAAGTTAAAACAATTGCAGTTGCGCGCCGGGTTACAACACTTGCAGTTGCATATCAGGGTACAGCATCTGCAGTTACATGTCAGGTTACCAAACTTGCAGTTGCGCGTCATGTTGCAACACTTATAGTTGCGTGTTGGGGCATAACACTTGGAGTCGTATTTAATCAATTTCTGATGCGCGTCGGGTTACAAATCTTGAAGTTGCGTGTCGGGTTACAACACTTGCACTTGCATGTCGAGTTATAACACTCGTAGTTGCGCGTCAAGTTAAAACACTTGAAGTTGCGCGCTGGGTTACAACTCTTGCAGTTGCATATCAGGGTACATCATCTGCAGTTACATGTCAGGTTACCAAACTTGCAGTTGCGCGTCACGTTGCAACACTTATAGTTGCGCGTTGGGGCATAACACTTGGAGTCGTATTAAATCAGTTTCTGTTGCGCGTCGGGTTACAACTCTTGAAGTTGCGTGTCGGGTTACAACACTTGCAGTTGCATGTCGAGTTATAACACTCGCAGTTGCGCGTCAAGTTAAAACAGTTGAAGTTGCGCGCCGGGTTACAACACTTGCAGTTGCATATCAGGGTACAGCATCTGCAGTTACATGTCAGGTTACCAAACTTGCAGTTGCGCGTCATGTTGCAACACTTATAGTTGCGCGTTGGGGCATAACACTTGGAGTCGTATTAAATCAGTTTCTGTTGCGCGTCGGGTTACAACTCTTGAAGTTGCGTGTCGGGTTACAACACTTGCAGTTGCATGTCGAGTTATAACGCTCGCAGTTGCGCGTCAAGTTAAAACAGTTGCAGTTGCGCGCCGGGATACAACACTTGCAGTTGCATATCAGGGTACAGCATCTGCAGTTACATGTCAGGTTACCAAACATGCAGTTGCGCGTCACATTGCAACACTTGTAGTTGCGCGTTGGGGCATAACACTTGGAGTCGTATTAAATCAGTTTCTGTTGCGCGTCGGGTTACAACTCTTGAAGTTGCGTGTCGGGTTACAATACTTGCAGTTGCATGTCGAGTTATAACACTCGCAGTTGCGCGTCAAGTTAAAACACCTGCAGTTGCGCGCCGGGATACAACACTTGCAGTTGCATATCAGGGTACAGCATCTGCAGTTACATGTCAGGTTACCAAACTTGCAGTTGCGCGTCACGTTGCAACACTTATAGTTGCGCGTTGGGGCATAACACTTGGAGTCGTATTAAATCAGTTTCTGTTGCGCGTCGGGTTACAACTCTTGAAGTTGCGTGTCGGGTTACAACACTTGCAGTTGCATGTCGAGTTATAACACTCGCAGTTGCGCGTCAAGTTAAAACAGTTGAAGTTGCGCGCCGGGATACAACACTTACAGTTGCATATCAGGGTACAGCATCTGCAGTTACATCTCAGGTTACCAAACTTGCAGTTGCGCGTCACGTTGCAACACTTATAGTTGCGCGTTGGGGCATAACACTTGGAGTTGTATTAAATCAGTTTCTGTTGCGCGTCGGGTTACAAGTCTTGAAGTTGCGTGTCGGGTTACAACACTTGCAGTTGCATGTCGAGTTATAACACTCGCAGTTGCGCGTCAAGTTAAAACACTTGCAGTTGCGCGCCGGGTTACAACACTTGCAGTTGCATATCAGGGTACAGCATCTGCAGTTACATGTCAGGTTACCAAACATGCAGTTGCACGTCACGTTGCAACACTTATAGTTGCGCGTTTGGGCATAACACTTGGAGTCGTATTAAATCAGTTTCTGTTGCGCGTCGGGTTACAACTCTTGAAGTTGCGTGTCGGGTTACAACACTTCACTACTGGAATCTGTTGGTTTGCCCACAGCCAGAGCTGACGGCAAAGGACAGTTTAGCTGATGGCAAAGGCTTTGCCATCAGTGAGCTTTCGGCAAAGGTACCGGCCAAGATTTTATCGGCAATCACCTTCTTTGCCGACAGCTGGAGCTCCACCGACGGCAAAGACTTTGCCATCAGCTTTGTAGCACGGGCTGACGGCAAAGAGCAGTGGCGGCAACGGCGCAGGCCGAGCTCCGTTAGAAGGTTAACGGCAGGCTTTGCCACAGCCGTAGAAAAGCTGACGGCAAAGCCTCTCCTCTTTGCCCACAGCCGTAGAAAAGCTGACGGCAAAGCCTCTCCTCTTTGCCCACAGCCGTAGCAAAGCTGATGGCAAAGCCGAAACCCCTAGGCGCCCTAGGTCCCCTCTTTGCCCACAGCCGTATTAGAGCTGACGGCAAAGCCCCCTTGGCCGCCTCTTTGCCGACAGCTGAAGCCCAGCTGATGGCAAAGCCAAGAATTTGGTATTGCCAGGATACACAGGCTGCCGCCACGTGTCTTCTTTGCCTAAGCCTTTGCCGTCAGTGAGCTGTAGGAAAAGACCCTCTCTGCTTTTTTTTTATATTTGTTTTCTGTTAATTCCCTGCATTTGAAAAACATAGATACAAACAGCAACATATATATATTGAATCTGCCCCTAAACAGCACCACAAGTGCATCACAAAGTGCAAACAGCACAACACAAGTGCAAACAGCACGAATATATGTCATTAAAGTGCAAACAAGATCACAAAGTATTACAAAGCATCACAAGTGCATCCACAAATACAATTGCATTACAAAGTTCATCTAGGACTACACAAGTGCATTACAAAGTCTCGAGCATCCATCCATATGCCATGCTGCTTTATCAAAATCTGCATAATGAGAAAGAATTTAGAAGAAGAATACAATAAGAAAGAAGTTATCTAAATTAAGCTAAGCAATTAGAAGAAGAAGTGGAAGAAGAAGAAGAAGAAGAAGAAGTGGAAGAAGAAGAAGAAGAAGATAGAGAAAAAGAAAGAAGAGAAGTTATCTTTTTCTCCTCTTTCTTCTTCTCTTATTTCTTTTTCTGTAATGTGGTTACATTTCTAGACTTTGGTTTCACTTGTGTGCGCTTATGATTCTTTTGTTCCTAGGTACCATTTAGACTTGTGCAAAAATGTTTTGGTCATACGTTTTCTCCTGAACGAATTTGTGAATTGGCTTTTTAGTGATCTGAATCTGCTGCTGATCTGTATCCATTTGTGTGCGTCTATGGCTGCTGCTTCCAACAACATTTCCTCAGGCAATGGATGCAATGATGCCGAAGAATCATATCAGTGTGAACAACATGTGCCAAGAGGATGAGTTTGAATCTGGTGACGTGGTGGTCTTGGGGTATTGGCTGAGAGGAGATCTGGATGGACACAGAGGTGAGCATGCTAATAACCTGTTTACTGTAATTCGACGCCCCTTGGATTGATGGAGTTTGAATCGTACTCAACAGTCCATACTTGTGTCATTTCTAATTGTAGTTCCTAATTACAAGGGTGAGCAGCAGTAGCGAAGCATAGTGGAGGATGTTTCAACAAAATAAACTTAGATAAAGTCGTATTGAATTAGTAAAGTACTATGCCAACTTAGCTTCCTTTTGAGCAAAAGGTTTTGTGAGTATCCACACAGGTCTGCACATAGTTTTCATGGAAGATGGTCCGTGCTTCTTGTCTTTATATGATGAACATGTAGTTTAATGCTATTATCTAGGTGAACAGAAAGTATAATTAATTTGATATTCCTTTTATTACATTTTTTGTCTTATATATATATTCCCTGAATTAAGCTCATGGGCCAATATCTGTTCTGCACATTACACTAAAAAAAATACTTTTTAGCAGCAGCAATATGACATATGTAATCTCAGCTAGGTTGCTTACTTAGTGGCCAAACCATGCATTACTTTCTAAGTTTCACATTAACCGTGTTTCCATGCACATCACCCTTTATTTGTTGGTTATGATCTCATGGATGATTTTATCCATCACCAAATTTGCACAGATATGCAAAAAATATATTTTTTTCTTCATTTTGAGATTAAGATTCAGTCTCAATACTAGAGTCCAATGGAAAGTTGAGCTTAGATGATTGCATATGAAGTAACCTTTGACCTTTACATCTAGCTTTTCTATATTACTTTTTTTTGTTTAGGAAAACTGGAATCAGACTTCAGCGGGTTAGAAGTGGTGCCATTGTAATTCATATTTGTTTGATCTAGGAAAACTACCGAGGCCGACTACTATCAGCTATGACATTTTGACAATTACATGTAATGTTCAAGTTCGGTTTATTTTCCTGATTAGTGATACCAAACAAGATCCATCCTCTTGTATTGATGGTTGAGAATAATATCATGACAAATTGCTGCCTAGAATTCTACAGCCAGGTGCCCAGGTGTGTTTTTGTTTCCCTGGCTTGCTTTTCTTCCTTTGCACAGCAACGCGCGGGGCATCATCTAGTAATCTAAGTTGATCTAAACAATAAGAAGAATAAGAAGGAGAGGAATAACTTACCAAATGCCAGGAAACGAAGGAGAAGCTGCATCTCCGTTGGTCGCTGGGTTGCTAGGGCTCTCACCAGGAGAAGTAAAGGGATCGTGGGATTCAACTCTTGAATGATGCTGCAACAAGGCAAGAGTTAAAATATGTGGTTAGCACGGCAACAGACAATGGTATAAGACCGTGCAAGGTTGGTCATTGAAAGGGAACTCACCGTTCCCACCGGAGAAGGCATCGGCGGAGGGGGCGGCAAACCTTGCTTCTCACACATAGCCTGCAAATTAGTTTTCGAGGAGTCAAAGAAATAGCCTTGTTGCGTCTCACATAGCCTTGCTTCTCACACAACTGACTTACCGTAACGAAGTCGTGCATGGCCTTTGCATGGGCATTATTGCGTGCCCTCTCCTCATCAAGCAACCTCTGCGTATTCCGGTCCCTCTCCTCCAACAAGAGCCTGGTGGCCTCCCTCTCCTTCATAAGTGCGGCCTGCAACCCCTCCTCAAAAGGAATTTTCATCATCCATCCAGGGACAAAAGAACGAAAGAAATAATGAAGAAAACTAACCTCGATGGCAAGATCAACTGGCCTCGCGCGTTGCCGTATTGCAGGAGCGGAGCTCGTTTGCCTCGACTTGATCTGAGATAGAGTCTCAGTGATAGGGACGAAGCCATCACACATGGCCAGCGTGCCATGACTCTTACCGCCACCAGAGATCATTAACGCCTCTGGATCGATAGGATTCTGGCTCGGGTCAAAGTCAGGCCCGCGCAGCTGTTTGACCACCTCAGAATAAGACGTCATCTTGCTGTAGGCGGACAGGCTTGTGTACGCCGACGGCCCGTCCCCCTCAGAATATGCCTTCGCCGTCTTGTACGAGCCCTTATGGGCCATGCTAAACGCGGCGTATCCCTCAGGCTCGGGCTGGTTATTGTGTTTGGCCTACACGAAAAGACAAAGAATTAGTACAACAAAAATCATGAACGAACGAATTATTGATGAAACAAAACAAGGCACACATACCCATTTTTTGGCGTATTGCTTGATGTTGGCATTGCCTTGGTGGTGTGGCACACCAACCAATTGGGCACGACGGTCCTTGGCCATAGTGTGGGTGCTCAACCAAGCCTCTGTGCACCACCTGTCCACTATCATCTCCCAACAATCCATCTTATCGGCCAACCATCTCGGGGGCACCTATGAATGTAAGTTAATGAAGAATGAAACTATGTATTATAACTAAATAGACCTAACTAGCCCTAAGAATTGATCTTTGGAATGTACATACCTCCATGTACTCGGTCTTATCAAGGAAAATCTTTCGACATTCAGTCTTTGTCTTCGGCTCCCCTTGCTTGGCGTACCAATCTCGAACAGCCTGAACACGCAGCTCGTGCCTCGTGTTATTCAATAAACTCTTGCACTCTTTCACGAGGTTCTTCTTGGCCGCCTCCTCCGTCCCCTCCTCGACCCTAAAGTAACTCTGCAATTATACCAAATAGATGCACAGATGAATAGTGAAATGATTTGGAAGGAAATAACAATATATAACATTGTATACTTTTTATTGGGTAAAATAATAGTTACCCAAAAATCAGCCAACACCTTGTCGGCCACGCTCACGCAAACAACACCATTGACATGTGTGTTTTCCGGGAGCAGAGCGGCTTGGTAGTGCTCCCACTTGAGTCCTGGCTCGGGAACCATACCCTCACCGGGCAACTGCACTATCCCGGGGAAGTGCTCCCTAAGTAAAGCACCAAGGAGGCAGTTTGGATTCCGGGTATTCTGCGGGTAATCCCATCCCCTACATAATGATAAGGCAAAGACATTAGCTACTTGGTGAAATATAATGATATAAGGTACACAATATATATCAACTTACTTCTCGCCTTCTGGCTTAATTAACGGCCTGTGCTGCAAGTCCAATCGGTCTGGAACTCGTGTCATACCACGTTGGTAGACCGACTTGCTGGCAGCCCCCTCAGCCTCCGCTTCAGCACCCTCCGCCTCAGCCTCCGCCTCAGCACCCTCCGCCTCAGCCTCCGCCTCAGCACCCTCCGCCTCAGCACCCTCCGCCTCAGCCTCCACCTCAGCACCCTCCGCCTCAGCCTCCGCCTCAGCCCCCTGCATCGGTGTCTGCAAGGGTGAAGTGGCTGAGACAGAAGTAGCCGAGGGTGGTGGCGACTGGCTCCTATCATACAGCCTCCCTCTCCCACGACCACGTCCTCTGCCTCTCTTCTTTCCTACGCCTCTCCCACGGGGCTCCTCGGCAAAGCTCTGCAACAAAGTTCTCCGTAGCTGCCCAGGTGCTATCCTCAACTTATCCCCGCCTGCCATGTCTCACCACCTGTAACGATAAATAGTTAAATAATTAGTACAAATTCAAGGACAATAATTAAATGAACAATAATAAATACATGAATAATTCCACAATTGTTTGGATGCATACAAAGTACTAATAGTCTGGATCATCTGTCTCTTCTCCATGGTCAATTGAAGCAAAATCATCATCAGTATCACACGTGTCGTCATGACTGATATCGTCATCGGGTTCAAGGACATCATGTGGAAGGCCTTTTTGTAACCGATTAAGCATTGATAGCTCATCGGCATTGGTAACTTCTTCTACTTCCACTTCTTCCTCATCATCACGTGAGTCTTGTTCCTCCGTGTTCAGGGTGGACGTAGAGCAGTTTCGGGTACGACGTCTGACACCACGTGATTCTTGGAAAAATTCTCCATCATATGTTATTGGGTCAATTTGAGGTTCATAATCGTCTTCATTTGGGGGAGGTGGTCTAAGATGTGGCGGCACATCGAACACGACATACCAACCTTCTAGGTTCTTAACACTTTGACAACAGTATGGCAGATAGAAAACTTGGGTGGCCTGTTGAGCCACAATATAGACATCGGCACCGCTTAACTGCCTGTCTTGTCGAATTTCGACAATCCCAAGATGTTCATGAGTCCGTCTTGTCTTAGTAGGATCGAACCAATGACAATTGAACACAACAACGTTCGGAGGATTTTCACCATAATAATGAAGTTCGTAGACTTCTTCAAGTCTTCCATAATACTCGACACCTCCCTCGCCTATAGCAGAGACACCGGAATTGTTTGTTTTTCGACCGGGCATTGAAAGCTCTTTGCTAGCAGTACGAAAGCGATACCCGTTGATGTCGTACTTCTGAAATGTACGGACCTTAAAGTCAAAACCATTAGCTATTTGTCTCAATTCATGGTCGACTTGCTCATCTGAATTAGCCTAGAAGTTAAGAAAAGATAGAGTTTGGTGTGTTACTCATGAGTAATAGCAACAAAGGAAATCACTTATTATATATAAGGGAGGTACCGTTTTTTTGAACCAAGAGATGAAACCGGGATAGCCGCCTCCTGTCTTTTCAAGAAGTTCATACTCGAGAATGGATTCTTTCTCGATTGCAACACCATTCGAGAATTGTTCAACGTATCGACTGTATCAATTAATAATAGTTGTTAGACACAAAACTTGTTAAAAGTTGCGAAACAATGTACAGAGCACTTACTTGATGTATGGCCGAACTTCTGTTAAATTGTTCAATATATACATCGTTAGTGTGCGCCACTCCTCGACGCACAGCAACTTTGGTTTTCCCACACCAGAAGGTGCGAGCTTCCCTTTGAAAAGGCTGAGATTGGATTCACGTCGTTTGGGGTAGCCCAGATTGTACCGAGGCTTTGGATTATGCAAGCTGTGCATAGTGGTATCATAGTGTGCTGTTACGAAATTTGCCGCCTCCTCGGTAATGAACGCCTCGGCCATCGATGCTTCAATTCTACGTTTATTTTTACATTTTCCTCGAAGTGTCTTCTGCATTCTTTCAGTTGCGTAGCACCAACGATTTTGCACAGGGCCACCCAATCTTGCCTCGGTTGGGAGATGCAAAATCATGTGTTGCATCGGATTAAAGAAGCCCGGTGGAAAAATCTTCTCTAACTTGTAGAGCAACTCAGGCGCCAACTCTTCCATGTCATCTATCAAGGCACGCGACAACTCTTTAGCACAAAGAACACGGAAGAAATAGCTCAACTCGGCCAATACTAGCCATTCAGCCTCGGGGATATAGCCACGCAACATCACCGGCATTATCCGCTCAAGCCATATGTGCCAATCATGACTCTTGAGCCCAAAATTTTTCATTTTTTCAATGCTCGCTCCCCTCGCTAGATTCGCAGCATACCCATCGGGGAACAACAACTTTTTTTGCACCCACAAGAGGATTTCCCTTATTGCTCCCTTCTCAAGATTGTACCAGGCAGGTGGTTTGGACCAATTTTTTCTTCCTTTCGGTTCTCGCATGTTTAGTGATGGCCTATCACACAGAGTCTCCTGGTCAACTCTAGCCTTTGTATTATCTTTGCCCTTATCAGTGCCAAAAAATGTGCCAAGAAGGGCCTCAGCGATATTCTTTTCAGTGTGCATCATGTCAATGTTGTGTGGAAGTAAGAGGTCTTCGAAGTAGGGGAGATCCCAGATGCATGGCTTGTGGGTCCAGGCGTGTTCCTCATTATAACCCAAGAAATACCCTGGACGGTTTGGATCAGGCTCCATAGATTTTAACTGTTCATTAATTTGTGCCCCCGTCAACGCAGGTGGTGCAGAGTGTTTGACAACTTTACCTTTCATGAAATTCTTCTTGTCTTTTCTGAATGGATGGTCCATAGGCAAGAACTGTCTATGCAAGTCAAAGCAGGAATACTTCCCACCCGCCGGCAACCAATGAAACTTAAGAGCTGCCTTGCATTGTGGGCATGGGAACCTTCCATGCACACACCAGGCAACGAAAAGCGCAAATGCTGGCAGATCATGCAACGAGTATTGGTACCAAACATACATTTGAAAGTTCTCTTTCTTAGCTGCGTCGTATGTGTTGACCCCATTCACCCAAGCTTCTTTCAAGTCATCCATCAGCGGTTGCATGTACACACTCATATTCTTCCCCGGGTATTTTGGCCCTAGAACTATCAACGTCAGAAATATGTGCTTTCTTTGCATAATGGATGATGGTGGAAGATTGAGGGGAATGACAAATACAGGCCAGCAACTATATTGGGTAGCCGTCATACCAAAAGGATTGAACCCATCGAGGCTGATGGCGATTCGACAATTCCTTGGTTCTTTAGCTTTTTCCTTATGTATCCTATCGAATGCCTTCCATGCGTCACCATCTGAAGGGTGTACCAACATCGGAACTCCGTGTTCATCTAATTCTTTCCTAATTCCATGTTTGTGCCATGTCATCTGTTTTGCTGTTTCTTCGAGCATGTAAAGTCGTTGAAGTCTTGGTAGGATCGGCAGATACCGTAGGACACTCACGGGGATTTTGCTCTGCTTCTTCTCACCTTCACCGTTTTCTACCTCAACATATCTGGAGGACTTGCAAAATGGACAATATGTTTCCTCCGCATACTCTTTCCTAAATAAGGCACAACCCTTCTCACAAGCATGTATCTGCTCATACGGCATCTTGAGTGCACTAAGGATTTTGTCTGACTCATATAGGTTTGAAGGCATAATATGACCTTCTGGTAAAAAGCGCCCAAATAGGGTCATCACTGAGTCAAACAGATCTCTTCCAATGTTGAACTGGGCTTTCAGAGCCAGTACTTGTGCGATGGCATCTAGCTGAGAAATCTTAGTGTGCTCGTGAAGAGGACGTTTTGAAGACTCCAACATGGCATAGAAGGCTTTCGCGGATTCCTCCATCTCTTCGTCCTTGTTCCGAGCATCATCAAAGTCATTCACCATGTCTTCAATCCCTGTACCATGATCATCGGTGCGCCGACGCAACACCTCGTCTCTGTTACGTTGGGCCGACTCACCATGAAATGTCCACAAGGTATAGCCGGGAGTAAAACCACGCATCTGCAGGTGTTTACCCATTACATCCTTTGTCTGTCGCGAATAATTCTTGCACTTAGTGCAGGGGCACCATGTTTTTGGCTGGCCTTTAGAAAACGCCGTTTCCACGAATTCATAGGTTTCGCTCAACCATTCATCGGTCATATCTCTCTGACTATGGTGACCGGTGTACATCCATTCACGATCAGTCATTCTGGCAAGCTAGCTACATAGTATCCACATATAAAACAATATAAAATATCAATTCATCAAGTATGTTAAATTAATTATGGCCATTTTTTAATCATGGTTAATACATTGGGATGCACGGCATGCACACCTACCAGCTACTAGGTAAAGATGGGTCCTAATCCCACCCGAGTATGTGTAGATTGGGTCATTTCCCACTGCTCTGCTCCCGACCCAACGCAAAATTTCGGCAGCACCTCCCCGCTGTTCTCCTGATACACGTCTCGGCAACTAACCGAGAGGATGTGTATCTGGAGAACAACAAGGAGGAGCTGTCGAAACTCTGCATGGGATCCGGAGCAAAGCGTGGGAAACGACCCAATCTACACATACCCGGGCTGTCCATGGATAACGTTGGACAATTCGAAAGAATCACCGTTATAAATATGCAAATGCATGCATATTTATGACAGGAACCCTTTCGAACGGGAGACGCATATTGGTTACGCAACACCTTTGCATTTTAATACTAAAAATACGTAGCTAGATAGTGTCATCAGCACGAAGGCCGGAACAGAGCAAAATAAAGGGGGTGGAGGAGGAGTTAACAAATGTGCTCACTTTCGAATGCAGGGGAGGTCGTCGAAAACCAATCCCTCGCGGAGAAGCTACTGCACATTTAAATGCACTCAATCAACACAAGAAATTCCTACATTAATTAGAAATTAGGAGCCGTTAATCTGGTGGGACCAAGTTATTACGGTGTAGATTACTCTATATAATATGAAGTTTGCAATATATATTATGTTATTTTTATACTATGGAAATACCAGATATTTCCAATTCAATCTCTCACATATCCGTTTTTGTCAGTTACGCATCCCTCACGTATCTCTATCTCAAAAAATAATATCTCTAACGTATCTCTCTCTCTCTAGGCATCAGACTACCAATGCATTTATATTGGCATAATTTACATCGCGTGTCTATCCTCTCATTATATAAGGGGAACCGCTAGGCATCAGACTACCAATGCATAGCTTCCCATCAAACCAGGCCATTGGATCAAAACATCTGGAGCGTTGGATGCATTCCTGTAACAGCGCCGGCACCTGCCTTGGTAATTGTTGAAACGAATCCTTTATTGTCAATTCCTTCCATATATCTTATGTCCCTAAAATCACGTATGCACACAGCGTGGTCGAGTCCTAGGATTGTTAGCTACGTGCAAGGGGCTCCACTAATTGAGATTTTGTTTGTTGTAAAAACTTCCATGAAGCGCGTACAATATTTTTTTAAACATATACAATCTGCTATAGACTTTGTGCTTCGAAACTGGATAGGATTTGTTTTTTGAAATATAACAGTTTGTTTCCGAGACAACGAACTGTTTTTCCAAGGATATGAAATTTGCTTCCATTGCGATTTAAATTTTCTTCAATCTGAAAATTATTTTAGTGCAATGGTTTATTTTCAACGCAGCAAAACAATGTTTCGTGGAAACGAAAAATTATCTCAATTGCTACTGAGATTTGCTTCATAGGTTCATGCTTCCCAGATTATTGATTTACTGAAATTGCATGCTTCATGATTTCTAGGTTCCTCTCGACTAAACACTTAAAAGTTGGATTCAGTAGGGTTCTTCCAATGTTATAGTTGTAAGCTTCGTAGCCATTTTTTCCTCAACATATGTATAATTTTGTTTTTTGAATATTCATGACTGACTCAATTCATCCTAGGATGTTCAGATGTCCAGGTGAAAACAATAATAGGGCTGTAGCTGGCATGACAAAAGCAACAGCAACACAAAAGTTTCATTGTCAATGTTGGCCAGAATGGAATGTAGTCAGTAGTGTTTACTAGTATGCAATTGCTTACCAGAGTTCATTCTAATTTAGACCACCTGTTTTGTACCACAGGGGAGGAGACAAGGAGCCAAGGGATGTTAGGCCAGTCAGCATGTCGAAATTGACGATCCAGAAAGAAAAAAAAGGTTATGAAGAACCAGTTCAACAGTCAAGTCTTTTTTCCTGGACCCATTTCAGCAGTCAGGTTACTTTCACAAACCAGTCCAATGACCAGGTCCAAAAGTGACATTTGTACATACATACATACCGTAAAGTACGGGGTACTACTTCTTTTCCAAGGAACACAAGTCTCTGAAAATTCAGGGACAACTTAATTTGGCCCAAAGTGTAGTTGATTGCACAGCAAAGAATGGTCGTGGTTTTCAGTTTCTCCCAACCACACCGCACAAAAGATCAAACACAGATGACAGCACTCAGCTACCAAAGAGAAATAAATACTTTTATGTTTATCACAGCATCCAACACCCAAGCTGACGATTTCAGATATCCCAAATATCTGATAGCAGTAGCTCTGTGGAGAGCTGGAGGAAGAAGCAGTTGGGAGGCCGAACCTGGCGCGGACGAGAGGAGGAGGAGGGGCCGGGGCCGCGGAGGAGAGGAGGAGGAGGGGCCGGGGCCGGCGGCGTCGGGCGGGGGGGCGGCGGGGGCCGGGGCCGGCGGCGCCTGGCGGGGGGCGGCGGGGGCCGGGGCCGACGTCGGGCGGAGGGGGCGGCGCAGCGCTGGGCGGCGCGAGGGGCGGCGCGAGGGCGGGGCGGCGCAGCGCTGGGAGGCGCGAGGGGCGGCGCGAGGGCGGGGCGGCGCAGCGCTGGGCGGCGCGAGGGCGGGGCGGCGCGAGGGCGGGGCGAGGAGAAGAAGAGCAGTTGCATATCAGGGTACAGCATCTGCAGTTACATGTCAGGTTACCAAACTTGCAGTTGCGCGTCATGTTACAACACTTATAGTTGCGCGTTGGGGCATAACACTTGGAGTCGTATTAAATCAGTTTCTGTTGCGCGTCGGGTTACAACTCTTGAAGTTGCGTGTCGGGTTACAACCTTTGCAGTTGCATGTCGAGTTACAACACTCGCAGTTGCGCGTCAAGTTAAAACACTTGCAGTTGCGCGCCGGGTTACAACACTTGCAGTTGCATATCAGGGTACAGCATCTGCAGTTACATGTCAGGTTACCAAACTTGCAGTTGCGCGTCACGTTACAACACTTATAGTTGCGCGTTGGGGCATAACACTTGGAGTCGTATTAAATCAGTTTCTGTTGCGCGTCGGGTTACAACTCTTGAAGTTGCGTGTCGGGTTACAACACATGCAGTTGCATGTCGAGTTATAACACTCGCAGTTGCGCGTCAAGTTAAAACACTTGCAGTTGCGCGCCGGGTTACAACACTTGCAGTTGCATATCAGGGTACAGCATTTGCAGTTACATGTTAGGTTACCAAACTTGCAGTTGCGCGTCACGTTACAACACTTATAGTTGCGCGTTGGGGCATAACACTTGGAGTCGTATTAAATCAGTTTCTGTTGCGCGTCGGGTTACAACTCTTGAAGTTGCGTGTCGGGTTACAACACTTGTAGTTGCATGTCGAGTTATAACACTCGCAGTAGCGCGTCAACTTAAAACACCTGCAGTTGCGCGCCGGGATACAACAGTTGTAGTTGCATATCACGGTACAGCATCTGCAGTTACATGTCAGGTTACCAAACTTGCAGCTGCGCGTCACGTTACAACACTTATAGTTGCGTGTTGGGGCATAACACTTGGAGTCGTATTTAATCAGTTTCTGTTGCGCGTCGGGTTACAACTCTTGAAGTTGCGTGTCGGGTTACAACACTTGCAGTTGCATGTCGAGTTATAACACTCGCAGTTGCGCGTCAAGTTAAAACACTTGAAGTTGCGCGCCGGGTTACAACTCTTGCAGTTGCATATCAGGGTACAGCATCTGCAGTTACATGTCAGGTTACCAAACTTGCAGTTGCGCGTCACGTTGCAACACTTATAGTTGCGCGTTGGGGCATAACACTTGGAGTCGTATTAAATCAGTTTCTGTTGCGCGTCGGGTTACAACTCTTGAAGTTGCGTGTCGGGTTACAACACTTGCAGTTGCATGTCGAGTTACAACACTCGCAGTTGTACATCAAGTTAAAACACTTGCAGTTGCGCGCCGGGTTACAACACTTGCAGTTGCATATCAGGGTACAGCATCTGCAGTTACATGTCAGGTTACCAAACGTGCAGTTGCGCGTCACGTTACAACACTTATAGTTGCGCGTTGGGGCATAACACTTGGAGTCGTATTAAATCAGTTTCTCTTGCGCGTCGGGTTACAACTCTTGAAGTTGCGTGTCGAGTTACAACGCTTGCAGTTGCATGTCGAGTTATAACACTCGCAGTTGCGCGTCAAGTTAAAACACCTGCAGTTGCGCGCCGGGTTACAACACTTGCAGTTGCATATCAGGGTACATCATCTGCAGTTACATGTCAGGTTACCAAACTTGCAGTTGCGCGTCACGTTGCAACACTTATAGTTGCGCGTTGGGCATAACACTTGGAGTCGTATTAAATCAGTTTCTGTTGCGCGTCGGGTTACAACTCTTGAAGTTGCGTGTCGGGTTACAACACTTGCAGTTGCATTTCGAGTTATAACACTCGCAGTTGTGCGTCAAGTTAAAACACTTGCAGTTGTGCGCCGCGTTACAACACTTGCAGTTGCATATCAGGGTACAGCATCTGCAGTTACATGTCAGGTTACCAAACTTGCAGTTGCGCGTCACGTTGCAACAGTTATAGTTGCGCGTTGGGGCATAACACTTGGAGTCGTATTAAATCGGTTTCTGTTGCGCGTCGGGTTACAACTCTTGAAGTTGCGTGTCGGGTTACAACACTTGCAGTTGCATGTCGAGTTATAACAGTCGCAGTTGCGCGTCAAGTTAAAACAGTTAAAGTTGCGAGCCGGGATACAACACTTGCAGTTGCATATCAGGTTACAGCATCTGCAGTTACATGTCAGGTTACCAAACTTGCAGTTGCGCGTCACGTTGCAACAGTTATAGTTGCGCGTTGGGGCATAACACTTGGAGTCGTATTAAATCAGTTTATGTTGCGCGTCGGGTTACAACTCTTGAAGTTGCGTGTCGGGTTACAACACATGCAGTTGCATGTCGAGTCATAACACTCGCAGTTGCGCGTCAAGTTAAAACACTTGCAGTTGCGCGCCGGGTTACAACACTTGCAGTTGCATATCAGGGTACAGCATTTGCAGTTACATGTTAGGTTACCAAACTTGCAGTTGCGCGTCACGTTACAACACTTATAGTTGCGCGTTGGGGCATAACACTTGGAGTCGTATTAAATCAGTTTCTGTTGCGCGTCGGGTTACAACTCTTGAAGTTGCGTGTCGGGTTACAACACTTGTAGTTGCATGTCGAGTTATAACACTCGCAGTAGCGCGTCAAGTTAAAACACCTGCAGTTGCGCGCCGGGATACAACAGTTGTAGTTGCATATCACGGTACAGCATCTGCAGTTACATGTCAGGTTACCAAACTTGCAGCTGCGCGTCACGTTACAACACTTATAGTTGCGTGTTGGGGCATAACACTTGGAGTCGTATTTAATCAGTTTCTGTTGCGCGTCGGGTTACAACTCTTGAAGTTGCGTGTCGGGTTACAACACTTGCAGTTGCATGTCGAGTTATAACACTCGCAGTTGCGCGTCAAGTTAAAACACTTGAAGTTGCGCGCCGGGTTACAACTCTTGCAGTTGCATATCAGGGTACAGCATCTGCAGTTACATGTCAGGTTACCAAACTTGCAGTTGCGCGTCACGTTGCAACACTTATAGTTGCGCGTTGGGGCATAACACTTGGAGTCGTATTAAATCAGTTTCTGTTGCGCGTCGGGTTACAACTCTTGAAGTTGCGTGTCGGGTTACAACACTTGCAGTTGCATGTCGAGTTACAACACTCGCAGTTGTACATCAAGTTAAAACACTTGCAGTTGCGCGCCGGGTTACAACACTTGCAGTTGCATATCAGGGTACAGCATCTGCAGTTACATGTCAGGTTACCAAACGTGCAGTTGCGCGTCACGTTACAACACTTATAGTTGCGCGTTGGGGCATAACACTTGGAGTCGTATTAAATCAGTTTCTCTTGCGCGTCGGGTTACAACTCTTGAAGTTGCGTGTCGAGTTACAACGCTTGCAGTTGCATGTCGAGTTATAACACTCGCAGTTGCGCGTCAAGTTAAAACACCTGCAGTTGCGCGCCGGGTTACAACACTTGCAGTTGCATATCAGGGTACATCATCTGCAGTTACATGTCAGGTTACCAAACTTGCAGTTGCGCGTCACGTTGCAACACTTATAGTTGCGCGTTGGGCATAACACTTGGAGTCGTATTAAATCAGTTTCTGTTGCGCGTCGGGTTACAACTCTTGAAGTTGCGTGTCGGGTTACAACACTTGCAGTTGCATTTCGAGTTATAACACTCGCAGTTGTGCGTCAAGTTAAAACACTTGCAGTTGTGCGCCGCGTTACAACACTTGCAGTTGCATATCAGGGTACAGCATCTGCAGTTACATGTCAGGTTACCAAACTTGCAGTTGCGCGTCACGTTGCAACAGTTATAGTTGCGCGTTGGGGCATAACACTTGGAGTCGTATTAAATCGGTTTCTGTTGCGCGTCGGGTTACAACTCTTGAAGTTGCGTGTCGGGTTACAACACTTGCAGTTGCATGTCGAGTTATAACAGTCGCAGTTGCGCGTCAAGTTAAAACAGTTAAAGTTGCGCGCCGGGATACAACACTTGCAGTTGCATATCAGGTTACAGCATCTGCAGTTACATGTCAGGTTACCAAACTTGCAGTTGCGCGTCACGTTGCAACAGTTATAGTTGCGCGTTGGGGCATAACACTTGGAGTCGTATTAAATCAGTTTATGTTGCGCGTCGGGTTACAACTCTTGAAGTTGTGTGTCGGGTTACAACACTTGCAGTTGCATGTCGAGTTATAACACTCGCAGTTGCGCGTCAAGTTAAAACAGTTGCAGTTGCGCGCCGGGATACAACACTTTCAGTTGCATTTCAGGGTACAGCATCTGCAGTTACATGTCAGGTTACCAAACTTGCAGTTGCGCGTCACGTTACAACACTTATAGTTGCGCGTTGGGGCATAACACTTGGAGTCGTATTAAATCAGTTTCTGCTGCGCGTCGGGTTACAACTCTTGAAGTTGCGTGTCGGGTTACAACACTTGCAGTTGCATGTCGAGTTATAACACTCGCAGTTGCGCGTCAAGTTAAAACACCTGCAGTTGCGCGCCGGGTTACAACACTTGCAGTTGCATATCAGGGTACAGCATCTGCAGTTACATGTCAGGTTACCAAACTTGCAGTTGCGCGTCACGTTACAACAATTATAGTTGCGCGTTGGGCATAACACTTGGAGTCGTATTAAATCAGTTTCTGTTGCGCGTCGGGTTACAACTCTTGAAGTTGCGTGTCGGGTTACAACACTTGCAGTTGCCTGTCGAGTTATAACACTCGCAGTTGCGCGTCAAGTTAAAACACTTGCAGTTGCGCGCCGGGTTACAACACTTGCAGTTGCATATCAGGGTACAGCATCTGCAGTTACATGTCAGGTTAGCAAACTTGAAGTTGCGCGTCACGTTGCAACACTTATAGTTGCGCGTTGGGGCATAACACTTGGAGTCGTATTAAATCAGTTTCTGTTGCGCGCCGGGTTACAACTCTTGAAGTTGCGTGTCGGGTTACAACACTTGCAGTTGCATGTCGAGTTATAACACTCGCAGTTGCGCGTCAAGTTAAAACACTTGCAGTTGCACGCCGGGTTACAACACTTGCAGTTGCATATCAGGGTACAGCATCTGCAGTTACATGTCAGGCTACCAAACATGCAGTTGCGCGTCACGTTGCAACACTTATAGTTGCGCGTTGGGGCATAACACTTGGAGTCGTATTAAATCAGTTTCTGTTGCGCGTCGGGTTACAACTCTTGAAGTTGCGTGTCGGGTTACAACACTTGCAGTTGCATGTCGAGTTATAACACTCGCAGTTGCGCGTCAAGCTAAAACACCTGCAGTTGCGCGCCGAGATACAACACTTGCAGTTGCATATCAGGGTACAGCATCTGCAGTTACATGTCAGGTTACCAAACTTGCAGTTGCGCGTCACGTTACAACACTTATAGTTGCGCGTTGGGGCATAACACTTGGAGTCGTATTAAATCAGTTTCTGTTGCGCGTCGGGTTACAACTCTTGAACTTGCGTATCGGGTTACAACACTTGAAGTTGCATGTCGAGTTATAACACTCGCAGTTGCGAGTCAAGTTAAAACACTTGCAGTTGCGCGCCGGGTTACAACACTTGCAGTTGCATATCAGGGTACAACATTTGCAGTTACATGTCAGGTTACCAAACTTGCAGTTGCGCGTCACGTTACAACACTTATAGTTGCGCGTTGGGGCATAACACTTGGAGTCGTATTAAATCAGTTTCTGTTGCGCGTCGGGTTACAACTCTTGAAGTTGCGTGTCGGGTTACAACACTTGTAGTTGCATGTCGAGTTATAACACTCGCAGTAGCGCGTCAAGTTAAAACACCTGCAGTTGTGCGCCGGGATACAACAGTTGTAGTTGCATATCAGGGTACAGCATCTGTAGTTACATGTCAGGTTACCAAACTTGCAGCTGCGCGTCACGTTACAACACTTATAGTTGCGTGTTGGGGCATAACACTTGGAGTCGTATTTAATCAGTTTCTGTTGCGCGTCGGGTTACAACTCTTGAAGTTGCGTGTCGGGTTACAACACTTGCAGTTGCATGTCGAGTTATAACACTCGCAGTTGCGCGTCAAGTTAAAACACTTGAAGTTGCGCGCCGGGTTACAACTCTTGCAGTTGCATATCAGGGTACAGCATCTGTAGTTACATGTCAGGTTACCAAACTTGCAGTTGCGCGTCACGTTGCAACAGTTATAGTTGCGCGTTGGGGCATTACACTTGGAGTCGTATTAAATCAGTTTCTGTTGCGCGTCGGGTTACAACTCTTGAAGTTGCGTGTCGGGTTACAACACTTGCAGTTGCATGTCGAGTTACAACACTCGCAGTTGTACATCAAGTTAAAACACTTGAAGTTGCGCGCCGGGTTACAACACTTGCAGTTGCATATCAGGGTACAGCATCTGCAGTTACATGTCAGGTTACCAAACGTGCAGTTGCGCGTCACGTTACAACACTTATAGTTGCGCGTTGGGGCATAACACTTGGAGTCGTATTAAATCAGTTTCTCTTGCGCGTCGGGTTACAACTCTTGAAGTTGCGTGTCGAGTTACAACGCTTGCAGTTGCATGTCGAGTTATAACACTCGCAGTTGCGCGTCAAGTTAAAACACCTGCAGTTGCGCGCCGGGTTACAACACTTGCAGTTGCATATCAGGGTACATCATCTGGAGTTACATGTCAGGTTACCAAACTTGCAGTTGCGCGTCACGTTGCAACACTTATAGTTGCGCGTTGGGCATAACACTTGGAGTCGTATTAAATCAGTTTCTGTTGCGCGTCGGGTTACAACTCTTGAAGTTGCGTGTCGGGTTACAACACTTGCAGTTGCATGTCGAGTTATAACACTCGCAGTTGTGCGTCAAGTTAAAACACTTGCAGTTGTGCGCCGCGTTACAACACTTGCAGTTGCATATCAGGGTACAGCATCTGCAGTTACATGTCAGGTTACCAAACTTGTAGTTGCGCGTCACGTTGCAACAGTTATAGTTGCGCGTTGGGGCATAACACTTGGAGTCGTATTAAATCGGTTTCTGTTGCGCGTCGGGTTACAACTCTTGAAGTTGCGTGTCGGGTTACAACACTTGCAGTTGCATGTCGAGTTATAACAGTCGCAGTTGCGCGTCAAGTTAAAACAGTTAAAGTTGCGCGCCGGGATACAACACTTGCAGTTGCATATCAGGTTACAGCATCTGCAGTTACATGTCAGGTTACCAAACTTGCAGTTGCGCGTCACGTTGCAACAGTTATAGTTGCGCGTTGGGGCATAACACTTGGAGTCGTATTAAATCAGTTTATGTTGCGCGTCGGGTTACAACTCTTGAAGTTGCGTGTCGGGTTACAACACTTGCAGTTGCATGTCGAGTTATAACACTCGCAGTTGCGCGTCAAGTTAAAACAGTTGCAGTTGCGCGCCGGGATACAACACTTTCAGTTGCATATCAGGGTACAGCATCTGCAGTTACATGTCAGGTTACCAAACTTGCAGTTGCGCGTCACGTTGCAACACTTATAGTTGCGCGTTGGGGCATAACACTTGGAGTCGTATTAAATCAGTTTCTGCTGCGCGTCGGGTTACAACTCTTGAAGTTGCGTGTCGGGTTACAACACTTGCAGTTGCATGTCGAGTTATAACACTCGCAGTTGTGCGTCAAGTTAAAACACCTGCAGTTGTGCGCCGGGTTACAACACTTGCAGTTGCATATCAGGGTACAGCATCTGCAGTTACATGTCAGGTTACCAAACTTGCAGTTGCGCGTCACGTTACAACAATTATAGTTGCGCGTTGGGCATAACACTTGGAGTCGTATTAAATCAGTTTCTGTTGCGCGTCGGGTTACAACTCTTGAAGTTGCGTGTCGGGTTACAACACTTGCAGTTGCCTGTCGAGTTATAACACTCGCAGTTGCACGTCAAGTTAAAACACTTGCAGTTGCGCGCCGGGTTACAACACTTGCAGTTGCATATCAGGGTACAGCATCTGCAGTTACATGTCAGGTTAGCAAACTTGAAGTTGCGCGTCACGTTGCAACACTTATAGTTGCGCGTTGGGGCATAACACTTGGAGTCGTATTAAATCAGTTTCTGTTGCGCGCCGGGTTACAACTCTTGAAGTTGCGTGTCGGGTTACAACACTTGCAGTTGCATGTCGAGTTATAACACTCGCAGTTGCGCGTCAAGTTAAAACTCTTGCAGTTGCACGCCGGGTTACAACACTTGCAGTTGCATATCAGGGTACAGCATCTGCAGTTACATGTCAGGTTACCAAACATGCAGTTGCGCGTCACGTTGCAACACTTATAGTTGCGCGTTGGGGCATAACACTTGGAGTCGTATTAAATCAGTTTCTGTTGCGCGTCGGGTTACAACTCTTGAAGTTGCGTGTCGGGTTACAACACTTGCAGTTGCATGTCGAGTTATAACACTCGCAGTTGCGCGTCAAGCTAAAACACCTGCAGTTGCGCGCCGGGATACAACACTTGCAGTTGCATATCAGGGTACAGCATCTGCAGTTACATGTCAGGTTACCAAACTTGCAGTTGCGCGTCACGTTGCAACACTTATAGTTGCGCGTTGGGGCATAACACTTGGAGTCGTATTAAATCAGTTTCTGTTGCGCGTCGGGTTACAACTCTTGAAGTTGCGTGTCGGGTTACAACACTTGCAGTTGCATGTCGAGTTATAACACTCGCAGTTGCGCGTCAAGTTAAAACACCTGCAGTTGCGCGCCGGGATACAACACTTGCAGTTGCATATCAGGGTACAGCATCTGCAGTTACATGTCAGGTTACCAAACTTGCAGTTGCGCGTCATGTTGCAACACTTATAGTTGCGCGTTGGGCATAACACTTGGAGTCGTATTAAATCAGTTTCTGTTGCGCGTCGGGTTACAACTCTTGAAGTTGCGTGTCGGGTTACAACACTTGCAGTTGCATGTCGAGTTATAACAGTCGCAGTTGCGCATCAAGTTAAAACAGTTAAAGTTGCGCGCCGGGATACAACACTTGCAGTTGCATATCAGGGTACAGCATCTGCAGTTACATGTCAGGTTACCAAACTTGTAGTTGCGCGTCACGTTGCAACAGTTATAGTTGCGCGTTGGGGCATAACACTTGGAGTCGTATTAAGTTAGTTTATGTTGCGCGTCGGGTTACAACTCTTGAAGTTGCGTGTCGGGTTACAACACTTGCAGTTGCATGTCGAGTTATAACACTCGCAATTGCGCGTCAAGTTAAAACACCTGCAGTTGCGCGCCGGGATACAAAACTTGCAGTTGCATATCATGGTACATCATCTGCAGTTACATGTCAGGTTAACAAACTTGCAGTTGCGCGTCACGTTACAACACTTATAGTTGCGTGTTGGGGCATAACACTTGGAGTCGTATTTAATCAGTTTCTGTTGCGCGTCGGGTTACAACTCTTGAAGTTGCGTGTCGGGTTACAACACTTGCAGTTGTATGTCGAGTTATAACACTCGTAGTTGCGCGTCAAGTTAAAACACTTGAAGTTGCGCGCCGGGTTACAACTCTTGCAGTTGCATATCAGGGTACAGCATCTGCAGTTACATGTCAGGTTACCAAACTTGCAGTTGCGCGTCACGTTGCAACACTTATAGTTGCGCGTTGGGGCATAACACTTGGAGTCGTATTAAATCAGTTTCTGTTGCGCGTCGGGTTACAACTCTTGAAGTTGCGTGTCGGGTTACAACACTTGCAGTTGCATGTCGAGTTATAACAGTCGCAGTTGCGCGTCAAGTTAAAACAGTTAAAGTTGCGCGCCGGGATACAACACTTGCAGTTGCATATCAGGGTACAGCATCTGCAGTTACATGTCAGGTTACCAAACTTGCAGTTGCGCGTCACGTTGCAACAGTTATAGTTGCGCGTTGGGGCATAACACTTGGAGTCGTATTAAATCAGTTTATGTTGCGCGTCGGGTTACAACTCTTGAAGTTGCGTGTCGGGTTACAACACTTGCAGTTGCATGTCGAGTTATAACACTCGCAGTTGCGCGTCAAGTTAAAACAGTTGCAGTTGCGCGCCGGGATACAACACTTGCAGTTGCATTTCAGGGTACAGCATCTGCACTTACATGTCAGGTTACCAAACTTGCAGTTGCGCGTCATGTTACAACACTTATAGTTGCGCGTTGGGGCATAACACTTGGAGTCGTATTAAATCAGTTTCTGCTGCGCGTCGGGTTACAACTCTTGAAGTTGCGTGTCGGGTTACAACACTTGCAGTTGCATGTCGAGTTATAACACTCGCAGTTGCGCGTCAAGCTAAAACACCTGCAGTTGCGCGCCGGGATACAACACTTGCAGTTGCATATCAGGGTACAGCATCTGCAGTTACATGTCAGGTTACCAAACTTGCAGTTGCGCGTCACGTTACAACACTTATAGTTGCGCGTTGGGGCATAACACTTGGAGTCGTATTAAATCAGTTTCTGTTGCGCGTCGGGTTACAACTCTTGAAGTTGCGTGTCGGGTTACAACACTTGCAGTTGCATGTCGAGTTATAACACTCGTAGTTGCGCGTCAAGTTAAAACACTTGAAGTTGCGCGACGGGTTACAACTCTTGCAGTTGCATATGAGGGTACAGCATGTGCAGTTACATGTCAGGTTACCAAACTTGCAGTTGCGCGTCACGTTGCAACACTTATAGTTGCGCGTTGGGGCATAACACTTGGAGTCGTATTAAATCAGTTTGTGTTGCGCGTCGGGTTTACAACTCTTGAAGTTGCGTGTCGGGTTACAGCACTTGTAGTTGCATGTCGAGTTATAACAGTCGCAGTTGCGCGTCAAGTTAAAACAATTAAAGTTGCGCGCCGGGATACAACACTTGCAGTTGCATATCAGGGTACAGCATCTGAAGTTACATGTCAGGTTACCAAACTTGCAGTTGCGCGTCACGTTGCAACAGTTATAGTTGCGCGTCGGGGCATAACACTTGGAGTCGTATTAAATTAGTTTATGTTGCGCGTCGGGTTACAACTCTTGAAGTTGCGTGTCGGGTTACAACACTTGTAGTTGCATGTCGAGTTATAACACTCGCAGTTGCACGTCAACTTAAAACAGTTGCAGTTGCGCGCCGGGATACAACACTTGCAGTTGCATATCACGGTACAGCATCTGCAGTTACATGTCAGGTTACCAAACTTGTAGTTGCGCGTCACGTTACAACACTTATAGTTGCGCGTTGGGGCATAACACTTGGAGTCGTATTAAATCAGTTTCTGTTACGCGTCGGGTTACAACTCTTGAAGTTGCGTGTCGGGTTACAACACTTGAAGTTGCATGTCGAGTTATAACACTCGCAGTTGCGCGTCAAGTTAAAACACCTGCAGTTGCGCGCCGGGTTACAACACTTGCAGTTGCATATCAGGGTACAGCATCTGCAGTTACATGTCAGGTTACCAAACTTGCAGTTGCGCGTCACGTTACAACAATTATAGTTGCGCGTTGGGCATAGCACTTGGAGTCGTATTAAATCAGTTTCTGTTGCGCGTCGGGTTACAACTCTTGAAGTTGCGTGTCGGGTTACAACACTTGCAGTTGCCTGTCGAGTTATAACACTCGCAGTTGCGCGTCAAGTTAAAACACTTGCAGTTGCGCGCCGGGTTACAACACTTGCAGTTGCATATCAGGGTACAGCATCTGCAGTTACATGTCAGGTTAGCAAACTTGTAGTTGCGCGTCACGTTGCAACACTTATAGTTGCGCGTTGGGGCATAACACTTGGAGTCGTATTAAATCAGTTTCTGTTGCGCGCCGGGTTACAACTCTTGAAGTTGCGTGTCGGGTTACAACACTTGCAGTTGCATGTCGAGTTATAACACTCGCAGTTGCGCGTCAAGTTAAAACACTTGCACTTGCGCGCCGGGTTACAACACTTGCAGTTGCATGTCAAGGTACATCATTTGCAGTTACATGTCAGGTTACCAAACTTGCAGTTGCGCGTCACGTTGTAACACTTATAGTTGCGCGTTGGGGCATAACACTTGGAGTCGTATTAAATCAGTTTCTGTTGCGCGTCGGGTTACAACTCTTGAAGTTGCGTGTCGGGTTACAACACTTGCAGTTGCATGTCGAGTTATAACACTCGTAGTTGCGCGTCAAGTTAAAACACTTGAAGTTGCGCGACGGGTTACAACTCTTGCAGTTGCATATGAGGGTACAGCATGTGCAGTTACATGTCAGGTTACCAAACTTGCAGTTGCGCGTCACGTTGCAACACTTATAGTTGCGCGTTGGGGCATAACACTTGGAGTCGTATTAAATCAGTTTGTGTTGCGCGTCGGGTTTACAACTCTTGAAGTTGCGTGTCGGGTTACAACACTTGTAGTTGCATGTCGAGTTATAACAGTCGCAGTTGCGCGTCAAGTTAAAACAATTAAAGTTGCGCGCCGGGATACAACACTTGCAGTTGCATATCAGGGTAGAGCATCTGCAGTTACATGTCAGGTTACCAAACTTGCAGTTGCGCGTCACGTTGCAACAGTTATAGTTGCGCGTCGGGGCATAACACTTGGAGTCGTATTAAATTAGTTTATGTTGCGCGTCGAGTTACAACTCTTGAAGTTGCGTGTCGGGTTACAACACTTGCAGTTGCATGTCGAGTTATAACACTCGCAGTTGCGCGTCAAGTTAAAACAGTTGCAGTTGCGCGCCGGGATACAACACTTGCAGTTGCATATCACGGTACAGCATCTGTAGTTACATGTCAGGTTACCAAACTTGCAGTTGCGCGTCACGTTACAACACTTATAGTTGCGCGTTGGGGCATAACAGTTGGAGTCGTATTAAATCAGTTTCTGTTACGCGTCGGGTTACAACTCTTGAAGTTGCGTGTCGGGTTACAACACTTGCAGTTGCATGTCGAGTTATAACACTCGCAGTTGCGCGTCAAGTTAAAACACCTGCAGTTGCGCGCCGGGTTACAACACTTGCAGTTGCATATCAGGGTACAGCATCTGCAGTTACATGTCAGGTTACCAAACTTGCAGTTGCGCGTCACGTTACAACAATTATAGTTGCGCGTTGGGCATAGCACTTGGAGTCGTATTAAATCAGTTTCTGTTGCGCGTCGGGTTACAACTCTTGAAGTTGCGTGTCGGGTTACAACACTTGCAGTTGCCTGTCGAGTTATAACACTCGCAGTTGCGTGTCAAGTTAAAACACTTGCAGTTGCGCGCCGGGTTACAACACTTGCAGTTGCATATCAGGGTACAGCATCTGCAGTTACATGTCAGGTTAGCAAACTTGCAGTTGCGCGTCACGTTGCAACACTTATAGTTGCGCGTTGGGGCATAACACTTGGAGTCGTATTAAATCAGTTTCTGTTGCGCGCCGGGTTACAACTCTTGAAGTTGCGTGTCGGGTTACAACACTTGCAGTTGCATGTCGAGTTATAACACTCGCAGTTGCGCGTCAAGTTAAAACACTTGCAGTTGCGCACCGGGTTACAACACTTGCAGTTGCATATCAGGGTACAGCATCTGCAGTTACATGTCAGGTTACCAAACATGCAGTTGCGCGTCACGTTGCAACACTTATAGTTGCGCGTTGGGGCATAACACTTGGAGTCGTATTAAATCAGTTTCTGTTGCGCGTCGGGTTACAACTCTTGAAGTTGCGTGTCGGGTTACAACACTTGCAGTTGCATGTCGAGTTATAACACTCGCAGTTGCGCGTCAAGTTAAAACACCTGCAGTTACGCGCCGGGTTACAACACATGCAGTTGCATATCAGGGTACAGCATCTGCAGTTACATGTCAGGTTACCAAACTTGCAGTTGCGAGTCACGTTGCAACACTTATAGTTGCGCGTTGGGGCATAACACTTGGAGTCGTATTAAATCAGTTTCTGTTGCGCGTCGGGTTACAACTCTTGAAGTTGCGTGTCGGGTTACAACACTTGCAGTTGCATGTCGAGTTATAACACTCGTAGTTGCGCGTCAAGTTAAAACAGTTAAAGTTGCGCGCCGGGATACAACACTTGCAGTTGCATATCAGGGTACAGCATCTGCAGTTACATGTCAGGTTACCAAACTTGCAGTTGCGCGTCACGTTGCAACAGTTATAGTTGCGCGTTGGGGCATAACACTTGGAGTCGTATTAAATCAGTTTCTGTTGCGCGTCGGGTTACAACTCTTGAAGTTGCGTGTCGGGTTACAACACTTGCAGTTGCATGTCGAGTTATAACACTCGCAGTTGCGCGTCAAGTTAAAACACCTGCAGTTGCGCGCCGGGATACAACACTTGCAGTTGCATATCAGGGTACAACATCTGCAGTTACATGTCAGGTTACCAAACTTGCAGTTGCGCGTCACGTTGCAACAATTATAGTTGCGCGTTGGGCATAGCACTTGGAGTCGTATTAAATCAGTTTCTGTTGCGCGTCGGGTTACAACTCTTGAAGTTGCGTGTCGGGTTACAACACTTGCAGTTGCCTGTCGAGTTATAACACTCGCAGTTGCGCGTCAAGTTAAAACACTTGCAGTTGCGCGCCGGGTTACAACACTTGCAGTTGCATATCAGGGTACAGCATCTGCAGTTACATGTCAGGTTACCAAACTTGCAGTTGCGCGTCACGTTGCAACACTTATAGTTGCGCGTTGGGGCATAACACTTGGAGTCGTATTAAATCAGTTTCTGTTGCGCGCCGGGTTACAACTCTTGAAGTTGCGTGTCGGGTTACAACACTTGCAGTTGCATGTCGAGTTATAACACTCGCAGTTGCGCGTCAAGTTAAAACACTTGCAGGTGCGCACCGGGTTACAACACTTGCAGTTGCATATCAGGGTACAGCATCTGCAGTTACATGTCAGGTTACCAAACATGCAGTTGCGCGTCACGTTGCAACACTTATAGTTGCGCGTTGGGGCATAACACTTGGAGTCGTATTAAATCAGTTTCTGTTGCGCGTCGGGTTACAACTCTTGAAGTTGCGTGTCGGGTTACAACACTTGCAGTTGCATGTCGAGTTATAACACTCGCAGTTGCGCATCAAGCTAAAACACCTGCAGTTGCGCGCCGGGATACAACACTTGCAGTTGCATATCAGGGTACAGCATCTGCAGTTACATGTCAGGTTACCAAACTTGCAGTTGCGCGTCACGTTGCAACACTTATAGTTGCGCGTTGGGGCATAACACTTGGAGTCGTATTAAATCAGTTTCTGTTGCGCGTCGGGTTACAACTCTTGAAGTTGCGTGTCGGGTTACAACACTTGCAGTTGCATGTCGAGTTATAACAGTCGCAGTTGCGCGTCAAGTTAAAACAGTTAAAGTTGCGCGCCGGGATACAACACTTGCAGTTGCATATCAGGGTACAGCATCTGCAGTTACATGTCAGGTTACCAAACTTGCAGTTGCGCGTCACGTTGCAACAGTTATAGTTGCGCGTTGGGGCATAACACTTGGAGTCGTATTAAGTCAGTTTATGTTGCGCGTCGGGTTACAACTCTTGAAGTTGCGTGTCGGGTTACAACACTTGCAGTTGCATGTCGAGTTATAACACTCGCAGTTGCGCGTCAAGTTAAAACACCTGCAGTTGCGCGCCGGGATACAACACTTGCAGTTGCATATCAGGGTACAGCATCTGCAGTTACATGTCAGGTTACCAAACTTGCAGTTGCGCGTCACGTTGCAACAATTATAGTTGCACGTTGGGCATAGCACTTGGAGTCGTATTAAATCAGTTTCTGTTGCGCGTCGGGTTACAACTCTTGAAGTTGCGTGTCGGGTTACAACACTTGCAGTTGCCTGTCGAGTTATAACACTCGCAGTTGCGCGTCAAGTTAAAACACTTGCAGTTGCGCGCCGGGTTACAACACTTGCAGTTGCATATCAGGGTACAGCATCTGCAGTTACATGTCAGGTTAGCAAACTTGCAGTTGCGCGTCACGTTGCAACACTTATAGTTGCGCGTTGGGGCATAACACTTGGAGTCGTATTAAATCAGTTTCTGTTGCGCGCCGGGTTACAACTCTTGAAGTTGCGTGTCGGGTTACAACACTTGCAGTTGCATGTCGAGTTATAACACTCGCAGTTGCGCGTCAAGTTAAAACACTTGCAGTTGCGCACCGGGTTACAACACTTGCAGTTGCATATCAGGGTACAGCATCTGCAGTTACATGTCAGGTTACCAAACATGCAGTTGCGCGTCACGTTGCAACACTTATAGTTGCGCGTTGGGGCATAACACTTGGAGTCGTATTAAATCAGTTTCTGTTGCGCGTCGGGTTACAACTCTTGAAGTTGCGTGTCGGGTTACAACACTTGCAGTTGCATGTCGAGTTATAACACTCGCAGTTGCGCATCAAGCTAAAACACCTGCAGTTGCGCGCCGGGATACAACACTTGCAGTTGCATATCAGGGTAGAGCATCTGCAGTTACATGTCAGGTAACAAACTTGCAGTTGCGCGTCATGTTGCAACAGTTATAGTTGCGCGTCGGGGCATAACACTTGGAGTCGTATTAAATTAGTTTATGTTGCGCGTCGGGTTACAACTCTTGAAGTTGCGTGTCGGGTTACAACACTTGCAGTTGCATGTCGAGTTATAACACTCGCAGTTGCGCGTCAAGTTAAAACAGTTGCAGTTGCGCGCCGGGATACAACACTTGCAGTTGCATATCACGGTACAGCATCTGCAGTTACATGTCAGGTTACCAAACTTGCAGTTGCGCGTCACGTTACAACACTTATAGTTGCGCGTTGGGGCATAACACTTGGAGTCGTATTAAATCAGTTTCTGTTACGCGTCGGGTTACAACTCTTGAAGTTGCGTGTCGGGTTACAACACTTGCAGTTGCATGTCGAGTTATAACACTCGCAGTTGCGCGTCAAGTTAAAACACCTGCAGTTGCGCGCCGGGTTACAACACTTGCAGTTGCATATCAGGGTACAGCATCTGCAGTTACATGTCAGGTTACCAAACTTGCAGTTGCGCGTCACGTTACAACAATTATAGTTGCGCGTTGGGCATAGCACTTGGAGTCGTATTAAATCAGTTTCTGTTGCGCGTCGGGTTACAACTCTTGAAGTTGCGTGTCGGGTTACAACACTTGCAGTTGCCTGTCGAGTTATAACACTCGCAGTTGCGCGTCAAGTTAAAACACTTGCAGTTGCGCGCCGGGTTACAACACTTGCAGTTGCATATCAGGGTACAGCATCTGCAGTTACATGTCAGGTTAGCAAACTTGCAGTTGCGCGTCACGTTGCAACACTTATAGTTGCGCGTTGGGGCATAACACTTGGAGTCGTATTAAATCAGTTTCTGTTGCGCGCCGGGTTACAACTCTTGAAGTTGCGTGTCGGGTTACAACACTTGCAGTTGCATGTCGAGTTATAACACTCGCAGTTGCGCGTCAAGTTAAAACACTTGCAGTTGCGCACCGGGTTACAACACTTGCAGTTGCATATCAGGGTACAGCATCTGCAGTTACATGTCAGGTTACCAAACATGCAGTTGCGCGTCACGTTGCAACACTTATAATTGCGTGTTGGAGCATAACACTTGGAGTCGTATTAAAGCAGTTTCTGTTGCGCGTCGGGTTACAACTCTTGAAGTTGCGTGTCGGGTTACAACACTTGCAGTTGCATGTCGAGTTATAACACTCGCAGTTGCGCGTCAAGTTAAAACACGTACAGTTGCGCGCCGGGATACAACACTTGCAGTTGCATATCAGGGTACAGCATCTGCAGTTACATGTCAGGTTACCAAACTTGCAGTTGCGCGTCACGTTGCAACAGTTATACTTGCGCGTTGGGGCATAACACTTGCAGTCGTATTAAATCAGTTTATGTTGCGCGTCGGGTTACAACTCTTGAAGTTGCGTGTCGGGTTACAACACTTGCAGTTGCATGTCGAGTTATAACACTCGCAGTTGCGCGTCAAGTTAAAACACCTGCAGTTGCGCGCCGGGATACAACACTTGCAGTTGCATATCAGGGTACATCATCTGCAGTTACATGTGAGGTTACCAAACTTGCAGTTGCGCGTCACGTTACAACACTTATAGTTGCGTGTTGGAGCATAACACTTGGAGTCGTATTAAATCAGTTTCTGTTGCGCGTCGGGTTACAACTCTTGAAGTTGCGTGTCGGGTTACAACACTTGCAGTTGCATGTCGAGTTATAACACTCGCAGTTGCGCGTCAAGTTAAAACACGTACAGTTGCGCGCCGGGATACAACACTTGCAGTTGCATATCAGGGTACAGCATCTGCAGTTACATGTCAGGTTACCAAACTTGCAGTTGCGCGTCACGTTGCAACAGTTATAGTTGCGCGTTGGGGCATAACACTTGGAGTCGTATTAAATCAGTTTATGTTGCGCGTCGGGTTACAACTCTTGAAGTTGCGTGTCGGGTTACAACACTTGCAGTTGCATGTCGAGTTATAACACTCGCAGTTGCGCGTCAAGTTAAAACACGTACAGTTGCGCGCCGGGATACAACACTTGCAGTTGCATATCAGGGTACAGCATCTGCAGTTACATGTCAGGTTACCAAACTTGCAGTTGCGCGTCACGTTGCAACAGTTATAGTTGCGCGTTGGGGCATAACACTTGGAGTCGTATTAAATCAGTTTATGTTGCGCGTCGGGTTACAACTCTTGAAGTTGCGTGTCGGGTTACAACACTTGCAGTTGCATGTCGAGTTATAACACTCGCAGTTGCGCGTCAAGTTAAAACAGTTGCAGTTGCGCGCCGGGATACAACACTTGCAGTTGCATATCAGGGTACAGCATCTGCAGTTACATGTCAGGTTACCAAACTTGCAGTTGCGCGTCACGTTGCAACACTTATAGTTGCGCGTTGGGGCATAACACTTGGAGTCGTATTAAATCAGTTTCTGTTGCGCGTCGGGTTACAACTCTTGAAGTTGCGTGTCGGGTTACAACACTTGCAGTTGCATGTCGAGTTATAACAGTCGCAGTTGCGCGTCAAGTTAAAACAGTTAAAGTTGCGCGCCGGGATACAACACTTGCAGTTGCATATCAGGGTACAGCATCTGCAGTTACATGTCAGGTTACCAAACTTGCAGTTGCGCGTCACGTTGCAACAGTTATAGTTGCGCGTTGGGGCATAACACTTGGAGTCGTATTAAGTCAGTTTATGTTGCGCGTCGGGTTACAACTCTTGAAGTTGCGTGTCGGGTTACAACACTTGCAGTTGCATGTCGAGTTATAACACTCGCAGTTGCGCGTCAAGTTAAAACACCTGCAGTTGCGCGCCGGGATACAACACTTGCAGTTGCATATCAGGGTACAGCATCTGCAGTTACATGTCAGGTTACCAAACTTGCAGTTGCGCGTCACGTTGCAACAATTATAGTTGCGCGTTGGGCATAGCACTTGGAGTCGTATTAAATCAGTTTCTGTTGCGCGTCGGGTTACAACTCTTGAAGTTGCGTGTCGGGTTACAACACTTGCAGTTGCCTGTCGAGTTATAACACTCGCAGTTGCGCGTCAAGTTAAAACACTTGCAGTTGCGCGCCGGGTTACAACACTTGCAGTTGCATATCAGGGTACAGCATCTGCAGTTACATGTCAGGTTACCAAACTTGCAGTTGCGCGTCACGTTGCAACACTTATAGTTGCGCGTTGGGGCATAACACTTGGAGTCGTATTAAATCAGTTTCTGTTGCGCGCCGGGTTACAACTCTTGAAGTTGCATGTCGGGTTACAACACTTGCAGTTGCATGTCGAGTTATAACACTCGCAGTTGCGCGTCAAGTTAAAACACTTGCAGGTGCGCACCGGGTTACAACACTTGCAGTTGCATATCAGGGTACAGCATCTGCAGTTACATGTCAGGTTACCAAACATGCAGTTGCGCGTCACGTTGCAACACTTATAGTTGCGCGTTGGGGCATAACACTTGGAGTCGTATTAAATCAGTTTCTGTTGCGCGTCGGGTTACAACTCTTGAAGTTGCGTGTCGGGTTACAACACTTGCAGTTGCATGTCGAGTTATAACACTCGCAGTTGCGCATCAAGCTAAAACACCTGCAGTTGCGCGCCGGGATACAACACTTGCAGTTGCATATCAGGGTAGAGCATCTGCAGTTACATGTCAGGTTACCAAACTTGCAGTTGCGCGTCACGTTGCAACAGTTATAGTTGCGCGTCGGGGCATAACACTTGGAGTCGTATTAAATTAGTTTATGTTGCGCGTCGGGTTACAACTCTTGAAGTTGCGTGTCGGGTTACAACACTTGCAGTTGCATGTCGAGTTATAACACTCGCAGTTGCGCGTCAAGTTAAAACAGTTGCAGTTGCGCGCCGGGATACAACACTTGCAGTTGCATATCACGGTACAGCATCTGTAGTTACATGTCAGGTTACCAAACTTGCAGTTGCGCGTCACGTTACAACACTTATAGTTGCGCGTTGGGGCATAACACTTGGAGTCGTATTAAATCAGTTTCTGTTACGCGTCGGGTTACAACTCTTGAAGTTGCGTGTCGGGTTACAACACTTGCAGTTGCATGTCGAGTTATAACACTCGCAGTTGCGCGTCAAGTTAAAACACCTGCAGTTGCGCGCCGGGTTACAACACTTGCAGTTGCATATCAGGGTACAGCATCTGCAGTTACATGTCAGGTTACCAAACTTGCAGTTGCGCGTCACGTTACAACAATTATAGTTGCGCGTTGGGCATAGCACTTGGAGTCGTATTAAATCAGTTTCTGTTGCGCGTCGGGTTACAACTCTTGAAGTTGCGTGTCGGGTTACAACACTTGCAGTTGCCTGTCGAGTTATAACACTCGCAGTTGCGTGTCAAGTTAAAACACTTGCAGTTGCGCGCCGGGTTACAACACTTGCAGTTGCATATCAGGGTACAGCATCTGCAGTTACATGTCAGGTAAGCAAACTTGCAGTTGCGCGTCACGTTGCAACACTTATAGTTGCGCGTTGGGGCATAACACTTGGAGTCGTATTAAATCAGTTTCTGTTGCGCGCCGGGTTACAACTCTTGAAGTTGCGTGTCGGGTTACAACACTTGCAGTTGCATGTCGAGTTATAACACTCGCAGTTGCGCGTCAAGTTAAAACACTTGCAGTTGCGCACCGGGTTACAACACTTGCAGTTGCATATCAGGGTACAGCATCTGCAGTTACATGTCAGGTTACCAAACATGCAGTTGCGCGTCACGTTGCAACACTTATAGTTGCGCGTTGGGGCATAACACTTGGAGTCGTATTAAATCAGTTTCTGTTGCGCGTCGGGTTACAACTCTTGAAGTTGCGTGTCGGGTTACAACACTTGAAGTTGCATGTCGAGTTATAACACTCGTAGTTGCGCGTCAAGTTAAAACACTTGAAGTTGCGTGACGGGTTACAACTCTTGCAGTTGCATATCAGGGTACAGCATGTGCAGTTACATGTCAGGTTACCAAACTTGCAGTTGCGCGTCACGTTGCAACACTTATAGTTGCGCGTTGGGGCATAACACTTGGAGTCGTATTAAATCAGTTTGTGTTGCGCGTCGGGTTTACAACTCTTGAAGTTGCGTGTCGGGTTACAGCACTTGTAGTTGCATGTCGAGTTATAACAGTCGCAGTTGCGCGTCAAGTTAAAACAATTAAAGTTGCGCGCCGGGATACAACACTTGCAGTTGCATATCAGGGTACAGCATCTGCAGTTACATGTCAGGTTACCAAACTTGCAGTTGCGCGTCACGTTGCAACAGTTATAGTTGCGCGTCGGGGCATAACACTTGGAGTCGTATTAAATTAGTTTATGTTGCGCGTCGGGTTACAACTCTTGAAGTTGCGTGTCGGGTTACAACACTTGCAGTTGCATGTCGAGTTATAACACTCGCAGTTGCGCGTCAAGTTAAAACAGTTGCAGTTGCGCGCCGGGATACAACACTTGCAGTTGCATATCAGGGTACAGCATCTGCAGTTACATGTCAGGTTACCAAACTTGCAGTTGCGCGTCACGTTGCAACAATTATAGTTGCGCGTTGGGCATAGCACTTGGAGTCGTATTAAATCAGTTTCTGTTGCGCGTCGGGTTACAACTCTTGAAGTTGCGTGTCGGGTTACAACACTTGCAGTTGCCTGTCGAGTTATAACACTCGCAGTTGCGCGTCAAGTTAAAACACTTGCAGTTGCGCGCCGGGTTACAACACTTGCAGTTGCATATCAGGGTACAGCATCTGCAGTTACATGTCAGGTTACCAAACTTGCAGTTGCGCGTCACGTTGCAACACTTATAGTTGCGCGTTGGGGCATAACACTTGGAGTCGTATTAAATCAGTTTCTGTTGCGCGCCGGGTTACAACTCTTGAAGTTGCGTGTCGGGTTACAACACTTGCAGTTGCATGTCGAGTTATAACACTCGCAGTTGCGCGTCAAGTTAAAACACTTGCAGGTGCGCACCGGGTTACAACACTTGCAGTTGCATATCAGGGTACAGCATCTGCAGTTACATGTCAGGTTACCAAACATGCAGTTGCGCGTCACGTTGCAACACTTATAGTTGCGCGTTGGGGCATAACACTTGGAGTCGTATTAAATCAGTTTCTGTTGCGCGTCGGGTTACAACTCTTGAAGTTGCGTGTCGGGTTACAACACTTGCAGTTGCATGTCGAGTTATAACACTCGCAGTTGCGCATCAAGCTAAAACACCTGCAGTTGCGCGCCGGGATACAACACTTGCAGTTGCATATCAGGGTACAGCATCTGCAGTTACATGTCAGGTTACCAAACTTGCAGTTGCGCGTCACGTTGCAACAGTTATAGTTGCGCGTCGGGGCATAACACTTGGAGTCGTATTAAATTAGTTTATGTTGCGCGTCGGGTTACAACTCTTGAAGTTGCGTGTCGGGTTACAACACTTGCAGTTGCATGTCGAGTTATAACACTCGCAGTTGCGCGTCAAGTTAAAACAGTTGCAGTTGCGCGCCGGGATACAACACTTGAAGTTGCATATCACGGTACAGCATCTGGAGTCGTATTAAATCAGTTTCTGTTACGCGTCGGGTTACAACTCTTGAAGTTGCGTGTCGGGTTACAACACTTGCAGTTGCATGTCGAGTTATAACACTCGCAGTTGCGCGTCAAGTTAAAACACCTGCAGTTGCGCGCCGGGTTACAACACTTGCAGTTGCATATCAGGGTACAGCATCTGCAGTTACATGTCAGGTTACCAAACTTGCAGTTGCGCGTCACGTTACAACAATTATAGTTGCGCGTTGGGCATAGCACTTGGAGTCGTATTAAATCAGTTTCTGTTGCGCGTCGGGTTACAACTCTTGAAGTTGCGTGTCGGGTTACAACACTTGCAGTTGCCTGTCGAGTTATAACACTCGCAGTTGCGCGTCAAGTTAAAACACTTGCAGTTGCGCGCCGGGTTACAACACTTGCAGTTGCATATCAGGGTACAGCATCTGCAGTTACATGTCAGGTTAGCAAACTTGCAGTTGCGCGTCACGTTGCAACACTTATAGTTGCGCGTTGGGGCATAACACTTGGAGTCGTATTAAATCAGTTTCTGTTGCGCGCCGGGTTACAACTCTTGAAGTTGCGTGTCGGGTTACAACACTTGCAGTTGCATGTCGAGTTATAACACTCGCAGTTGCGCGTCAAGTTAAAACACTTGCAGTTGCGCACCGGGTTACAACACTTGCAGTTGCATATCAGGGTACAGCATCTGCAGTTACATGTCAGGTTACCAAACTTGCAGTTGCGCGTCACGTTGCAACACTTATAGTTGCGCGTTGGGGCATAACACTTGGAGTCGTATTAAATCAGTTTCTGTTGCGCGTCGGGTTACAACTCTTGAAGTTGCGTGTCGGGTTACAACACTTGCAGTTGCATGTCGAGTTATAACACTCGCAGTTGCGCGTCAAGTTAAAACACCTGCAGTTACGCGCCGGGTTACAACACATGCAGTTGCATATCAGGGTACAGCATCTGCAGTTACATGTCAGGTTACCAAACTTGCAGTTGCGAGTCACGTTGCAACACTTATAGTTGCGCGTTGGGGCATAACACTTGGAGTCATATTAAATCAGTTTCTGTTGCGCGTCGGGTTACAACTTTTGAAGTTGCGTGTCGGGTTACAACACTTGCAGTTGCATGTCGAGTTATAACACTCGTAGTTGCGCGTCAAGTTAAAACAGTTAAAGTTGCGCGCCGGGATACAACACTTGCAGTTGCATATCAGGGTACAGCATCTGCAGTTACATGTCAGGTTACCAAACTTGCAGTTGCGCGTCACGTTGCAACAGTTATAGTTGCGCGTTGGGGCATAACACTTGGAGTCGTATTAAATCAGTTTATGTTGCGCGTCGGGTTACAACTCTTGAAGTTGCGTGTCGGGTTACAACACTTGCAGTTGCATGTCGAGTTATAACACTCGCAGTTGCGCGTCAAGTTAAAACACCTGCAGTTGCGCGCCGGGATACAACACTTGCAGTTGCATTTCAGGGTACAGCATCTGCAGTTACATGTCAGGTTACCAAACTTGCAGTTGCGCGTCACGTTACAACACTTATAGTTGCGCGTTGGGGCATAACACTTGGAGTCGTATTAAATCAGTTTCTGCTGCGCGTCGGGTTACAACTCTTGAAGTTGCGTGTCGGGTTACAACACTTGCAGTTGCATGTCGAGTTATAACACTCGCAGTTGCGCGTCAAGTTAAAACACTTGCAGTTGCGCGCCGGGTTACAACACTTGCAGTTGCATATCAGGGTACAGCATCTGCAGTTACATGTCAGGTTACCAAACTTGCAGTTGCGCGTCATGTTACAACACTTATAGTTGCGCGTTGGGGCATAACACTTGGAGTCGTATTAAATCAGTTTCTGTTGCGCGTCGGGTTACAACTCTTGAAGTTGCGTGTCGGGTTACAACACTTGCAGTTGCATGTCGAGTTATAACACTCGTAGTTGCGCGTCAAGTTAAAACACTTGAAGTTGCGCGACGGGTTACAACTCTTGCAGTTGCATATCAGGGTACAGCATGTGCAGTTACATGTCAGGTTACCAAACTTGCAGTTGCGCGTCACGTTGCAACACTTATAGTTGCGCGTTGGGGCATAATACTTGGAGTCGTATTAAATCAGTTTGTGTTGCGCGTCGGGTTTACAACTCTTGAAGTTGCGTGTCGGGTTACAGCACTTGCAGTTGCATGTCGAGTTATAACACTCGCAGTTGCGCGTCAAGTTAAAACAGTTGCAGTTGCGCGCCGGGATACAACACTTGCAGTTGCATATCACGGTACAGCATCTGCAGTTACATGTCAGGTTACCAAACTTGCAGTTGCGCGTCACGTTACAACACTTATAGTTGCGCGTTGGGGCATAACACTTGGAGTCGTATTAAATCAGTTTCTGTTACGCGTCGGGTTACAACTCTTGAAGTTGCGTGTCGGGTTACAACACTTGCAGTTGCATGTCGAGTTATAACACTCGCAGTTGCGCGTCAAGTTAAAACACCTGCAGTTGCGCGCCGGGTTACAACACTTGCAGTTGCATATCAGGGTACAGCATCTGCAGTTACATGTCAGGTTACCAAACTTGCAGTTGCGCGTCACGTTACAACAATTATAGTTGCGCGTTGGGCATAGCACTTGGAGTCGTATTAAATCAGTTTCTGTTGCGCGTCGGGTTACAACTCTTGAAGTTGCGTGTCGGGTTACAACACTTGCAGTTGCCTGTCGAGTTATAACACTCGCAGTTGCGCGTCAAGTTAAAACACTTGCACTTGCGCGCCGGGTTACAACACTTGCAGTTGCATGTCAAGGTACATCATCTGCAGTTACATGTCAGGTTACCAAACATGCAGTTGCGCGTCACGTTGCAACACTTATAGTTGCGCGTTGGGGCATAACACTTGGAGTCGTATTAAATCAGTTTCTGTTGCGCGTCGGGTTACAACTCTTGAAGTTGCGTGTCGGGTTACAACACTTGCAGTTGCATGTCGAGTTATAACACTCGCAGTTGCGCGTCAAGCTAAAACACCTGCAGTTGCGCGCCGGGATACAACACTTGCAGTTGCATATCAGGGTACAGCATCTGCAGTTACATGTCAGGTTACCAAACTTGCAGTTGCGTGTCACGTTGCAACACTTATAGTTGCGCGTTGGGGCATAACACTTGGAGTCGTATTAAATCAGTTTCTGTTGCGCGTCGGGTTACAACTCTTGAAGTTGCGTGTCGGGTTACAACACTTGCAGTTGCATGTCGAGTTATAACACTCGCAGTTGCGCGTCAAGTTAAAACACCTGCAGTTGCGCGCCGGGATACAACACTTGCAGTTGCATATCAGGGTACAGCATCTGCAGTTACATGTCAGGTTACCAAACTTGCAGTTGCGCGTCACGTTGCAACAATTATAGTTGCGCGTTGGGCATAGCACTTGGAGTCGTATTAAATCAGTTTCTGTTGCGCGTCGGGTTACAACTCTTGAAGTTGCGTGTCGGGTTACAACACTTGCAGTTGCCTGTCGAGTTATAACACTCGCAGTTGCGCGTCAAGTTAAAACACTTGCAGTTGCGCGCCGGGTTACAACACTTGCAGTTGCATATCAGGGTACAGCATCTGCAGTTACATGTCAGGTTACCAAACTTGCAGTTGCGCGTCACGTTGCAACACTTATAGTTGCGCGTTGGGGCATAACACTTGGAGTCGTATTAAATCAGTTTCTGTTGCGCGCCGGGTTACAACTCTTGAAGTTGCGTGTCGGGTTACAACACTTGCAGTTGCATGTCGAGTTATAACACTCGCAGTTGCGCGTCAAGTTAAAACACTTGCAGGTGCGCACCGGGTTACAACACTTGCAGTTGCATATCAGGGTATAGCATCTGCAGTTACATGTCAGGTTACCAAACATGCAGTTGCGCGTCACGTTGCAACACTTATAGTTGCGCGTTGGGGCATAACACTTGGAGTCGTATTAAATCAGTTTCTGTTGCGCGTCGGGTTACAACTCTTGAAGTTGCGTGTCGGGTTACAACACTTGCAGTTGCATGTCGAGTTATAACACTCGCAGTTGCGCATCAAGCTAAAACACCTGCAGTTGCGCGCCGGGATACAACACTTGCAGTTGCATATCAGGGTACAGCATCTGCAGTTACATGTCAGGTTACCAAACTTGCAGTTGCGCGTCACGTTGCAACACTTATAGTTGCGCGTTGGGGCATAACACTTGGAGTCTTATTAAATCAGTTTCTGTTGCGCGTCGGGTTACAACTCTTGAAGTTGCGTGTCGGGTTACAACACTTGCAGTTGCATGTCGAGTTATAACAGTCGCAGTTGCGCGTCAAGTTAAAACAGTTAAAGTTGCGCGCCGGGATACAACACTTGCAGTTGCATATCAGGGTACAGCATCTGCAGTTACATGTCACGTTACCAAACTTGCAGTTGCGCGTCACGTTGCAACAGTTATAGTTGCGCGTTGGGGCATAATACTTTGAGTCGTATTAAATCAGTTTATGTTGCGCGTCGGGTTACAACTCTTGAAGTTGCGTGTCGGGTTACAACACTTGCAGTTGCATGTCGAGTTATAACACTCGCAGTTGCGCGTCAAGTTAAAACAGTTGCAGTTGCGCGCCGGGATACAACACTTGCAGTTGCATTTCAGGGTACAGCATCTGCAGTTACATGTCAGGTTACCAAACTTGCAGTTGCGCGTCACGTTACAACACTTATAGTTGCGCGTTGGGGCATAACACTTGGAGTCGTATTAAATCAGTTTCTGCTGCGTGTCGGGTTACAACTCTTGAAGTTGCGTGTCGGGTTACAACACTTGCAGTTGCATGTCGAGTTATAACACTCGCAGTTGCGCGTCAAGTTAAAACACTTGCAGTTGCGCGCCGGGTTACAACACTTGCAGTTGCATATCAGGGTACAGCATCTGCAGTTACATGTCAGGTTACCAAACTTGCAGTTGCGCGTCACGTTACAACACTTATAGTTGCGCGTTGGGGCATAACACTTGGAGTCGTATTAAATCAGTTTCTGTTGCGCGTCGGGTTACAACTCTTGAAGTTGCGTGTCGGGTTACAACACTTGCAGTTGCATGTCGAGTTATAACACTCGTAGTTGCGCGTCAAGTTAAAACACTTGAAGTTGCGCGACGGGTTACAACTCTTGCAGTTGCATATCAGGGTACAGCATGTGCAGTTACATGTCAGGTTACCAAACTTGCAGTTGCGCGTCACGTTGCAACACTTATAGTTGCGCGTTGGGGCATAACACTTGGAGTCGTATTAAATCAGTTTGTGTTGCGCGTCGGGTTTACAACTCTTGAAGTTGCGTGTCGGGTTACAGCACTTGCAGTTGCATGTCGAGTTATAACACTCGCAGTTGCGCGTCAAGTTAAAACAATTAAAGTTGCGCGCCGGGATACAACACTTGCAGTTGCATATCAGGGTACAGCATCTGCAGTTACATGTCAGGGTACCAAACTTGCAGTTGCGCGTCACGTTGCAACAGTTATAGTTGCGCGTCGGGGCATAACACTTGGAGTCGTATTAAATTAGTTTATGTTGCGCGTCGGGTTACAACTCTTGAAGTTGCGTGTCGGGTTACAACACTTGCAGTTGCATGTCGAGTTATAACACTCGCAGTTGCGCGTCAAGTTAAAACAGTTGCAGTTGCGCGCCGGGATACAACACTTGCAGTTGCATATCACGGTACAGCATCTGCAGTTACATGTCAGGTTACCAAACTTGTAGTTGCGCGTCACGTTACAACACTTATAGTTGCGCGTTGGGGCATAACACTTGGAGTCGTATTAAATCAATTTCTGTTACGCGTCGGGTTACAACTCTTGAAGTTGCGTGTCGGGTTACAACACTTGCAGTTGCATGTCGAGTTATAACACTCGCAGTTGCGCGTCAAGTTAAAACACCTGCAGTTGCGCGCCGGGTTACAACACTTGCAGTTGCATATCAGGGTACAGCATCTGCAGTTACATGTCAGGTTACCAAACTTGCAGTTGCGCGTCACGTTACAACAATTATAGTTGCGCGTTGGGCATAGCACTTGGAGTCGTATTAAATCAGTTTCTGTTGCGCGTCGGGTTACAACTCTTGAAGTTGCGTGTCGGGTTACAACACTTGCAGTTGCCTGTCGAGTTATAACACTCGCAGTTGCGCGTCAAGTTAAAACACTTGCAGTTGCGCGCCGGGTTAGAACACTTGCAGTTGCATATCAGGGTACAGCATCTGCAGTTACATGTCAGGTTAGCAAACTTGCAGTTGCGCGTCACGTTGCAACACTTATAGTTGCGCGTTGGGGCATAACACTTGGAGTCGTATTAAATCAGTTTCTGTTGCGCGCCGGGTTACAACTCTTGAAGTTGCGTGTCGGGTTACAACACTTGCAGTTGCATGTCGAGTTATAACACTCGCAGTTGCGCGTCAAGTTAAAACACTTGCAGTTGCGCACCGGGTTACAACACTTGTAGTTGCATATCAGGGTACAGCATCTGCAGTTACATGTCAGGTTACCAAACATGCAGTTGCGCGTCATGTTGCAACACTTATAGTTGCGCGTTGGGGCATAACACTTGGAGTCGTATTAAATCAGTTTCTGTTGCGCGTCGGGTTACAACTCTTGAAGTTGCGTGTCGGGTTACAACACTTGCAGTTGCATGTCGAGTTATAACACTCGCAGTTGCGCGTCAAGTTAAAACACCTGCAGTTACGCGCCGGGTTACAACACATGCAGTTGCATATCAGGGTACAACATCTGCAGTTACATGTCAGGTTACCAAACTTGCAGTTGCGCGTCACGTTGCAACACTTATAGTTGCGCATTGGGGCATAACACTTGGAGTCGTATTAAATCAGTTTCTGTTGCGCGTCGGGTTACAACTCTTGAAGTTGCGTGTCGGGTTACAACACTTGCAGTTGCATGTCGAGTTATAACACTCGTAGTTGCGCGTCAAGTTAAAACAGTTAAAGTTGCGCGCCGGGATACAACACTTGCAGTTGCATATCAGGGTACAGCATCTGCAGTTACATGTCAGGTTACCAAACTTGCAGTTGCGCGTCACGTTGCAACAGTTATAGTTGCGCGTTGGGGCATAACACTTGGAGTCGTATTAAATTAGTTTATGTTGCGCGTCGGGTTACAACTCTTGAAGTTGCGTGTCGGGTTACAACACTTGCAGTTGCATGTCGAGTTATAACACTCGCAGTTGCGCGTCAAGTTAAAACAGTTGCAGTTGCGCGCCGGGATACAACACTTGCAGTTGCATATCACGGTACAGCATCTGCAGTTACATGTCAGGTTACCAAACTTGCAGTTGCGCGTCACGTTACAACACTTATAGTTGCGCGTTGGGGCATAACACTTGGAGTCGTATTAAATCAGTTTCTGTTACGCGTCGGGTTACAACTCTTGAAGTTGCGTGTCGGGTTACAACACTTGCAGTTGCATGTCGAGTTATAACAGTCGCAGTTGCGCGTCAAGTTAAAACAGTTAAAGTTGCGCGCCGGGATACAACACTTGCAGTTGCATATCAGGGTACAGCATCTGCAGTTACATGTCACGTTACCAAACTTGCAGTTGCGCGTCACGTTGCAACAGTTATAGTTGCGCGTTGGGGCATAACACTTTGAGTCGTATTAAATCAGTTTATGTTGCGCGTCGGGTTACAACTCTTGAAGTTGCGTGTCGGGTTACAACACTTGCAGTTGCATGTCGAGTTATAACACTCGCAGTTGCGCGTCAAGTTAAAACAGTTGCAGTTGCGCGCCGGGATACAACACTTGCAGTTGCATTTCAGGGTACAGCATCTGCAGTTACATGTCAGGTTACCAAACTTGCAGTTGCGCGTCACGTTACAACACTTATAGTTGCGCGTTGGGGCATAACACTTGGAGTCGTATTAAATCAGTTTCTGCTGCGTGTCGGGTTACAACTCTTGAAGTTGCGTGTCGGGTTACAACACTTGCAGTTGCATGTCGAGTTATAACACTCGCAGTTGCGCGTCAAGTTAAAACACTTGCAGTTGCGCGCCGGGTTACAACACTTGCAGTTGCATATCAGGGTACAGCATCTGCAGTTACATGTCAGGTTACCAAACTTGCAGTTGCGCGTCACGTTACAACACTTATAGTTGCGCGTTGGGGCATAACACTTGGAGTCGTATTAAATCAGTTTCTGTTGCGCGTCGGGTTACAACTCTTGAAGTTGCGTGTCGGGTTACAACACTTGCAGTTGCATGTCGAGTTATAACACTCGTAGTTGCGCGTCAAGTTAAAACACTTGAAGTTGCGCGACGGGTTACAACTCTTGCAGTTGCATATCAGGGTACAGCATGTGCAGTTACATGTCAGGTTACCAAACTTGCAGTTGCGCGTCACGTTGCAACACTTATAGTTGCGCGTTGGGGCATAACACTTGGAGTCGTATTAAATCAGTTTGTGTTGCGCGTCGGGTTTACAACTCTTGAAGTTGCGTGTCGGGTTACAGCACTTGCAGTTGCATGTCGAGTTATAACACTCGCAGTTGCGCGTCAAGTTAAAACAATTAAAGTTGCGCGCCGGGATACAACACTTGCAGTTGCATATCAGGGTACAGCATCTGCAGTTACATGTCAGGGTACCAAACTTGCAGTTGCGCGTCACGTTGCAACAGTTATAGTTGCGCGTCGGGGCATAACACTTGGAGTCGTATTAAATTAGTTTATGTTGCGCGTCGGGTTACAACTCTTGAAGTTGCGTGTCGGGTTACAACACTTGCAGTTGCATGTCGAGTTATAACACTCGCAGTTGCGCGTCAAGTTAAAACAGTTGCAGTTGCGCGCCGGGATACAACACTTGCAGTTGCATATCACGGTACAGCATCTGCAGTTACATGTCAGGTTACCAAACTTGTAGTTGCGCGTCACGTTACAACACTTATAGTTGCGCGTTGGGGCATAACACTTGGAGTCGTATTAAATCAATTTCTGTTACGCGTCGGGTTACAACTCTTGAAGTTGCGTGTCGGGTTACAACACTTGCAGTTGCATGTCGAGTTATAACACTCGCAGTTGCGCGTCAAGTTAAAACACCTGCAGTTGCGCGCCGGGTTACAACACTTGCAGTTGCATATCAGGGTACAGCATCTGCAGTTACATGTCAGGTTACCAAACTTGCAGTTGCGCGTCACGTTACAACAATTATAGTTGCGCGTTGGGCATAGCACTTGGAGTCGTATTAAATCAGTTTCTGTTGCGCGTCGGGTTACAACTCTTGAAGTTGCGTGTCGGGTTACAACACTTGCAGTTGCCTGTCGAGTTATAACACTCGCAGTTGCGCGTCAAGTTAAAACACTTGCAGTTGCGCGCCGGGTTAGAACACTTGCAGTTGCATATCAGGGTACAGCATCTGCAGTTACATGTCAGGTTAGCAAACTTGCAGTTGCGCGTCACGTTGCAACACTTATAGTTGCGCGTTGGGGCATAACACTTGGAGTCGTATTAAATCAGTTTCTGTTGCGCGCCGGGTTACAACTCTTGAAGTTGCGTGTCGGGTTACAACACTTGCAGTTGCATGTCGAGTTATAACACTCGCAGTTGCGCGTCAAGTTAAAACACTTGCAGTTGCGCACCGGGTTACAACACTTGTAGTTGCATATCAGGGTACAACATCTGCAGTTACATGTCAGGTTACCAAACATGCAGTTGCGCGTCATGTTGCAACACTTATAGTTGCGCGTTGGGGCATAACACTTGGAGTCGTATTAAATCAGTTTCTGTTGCGCGTCGGGTTACAACTCTTGAAGTTGCGTGTCGGGTTACAACACTTGCAGTTGCATGTCGAGTTATAACACTCGCAGTTGCGCGTCAAGTTAAAACACCTGCAGTTACGCGCCGGGTTACAACACATGCAGTTGCATATCAGGGTACAACATCTGCAGTTACATGTCAGGTTACCAAACTTGCAGTTGCGCGTCACGTTGCAATACTTATAGTTGCGCATTGGGGCATAACACTTGGAGTCGTATTAAATCAGTTTCTGTTGCGCGTCGGGTTACAACTCTTGAAGTTGCGTGTCGGGTTACAACACTTGCAGTTGCATGTCGAGTTATAACACTCGTAGTTGCGCGTCAAGTTAAAACAGTTAAAGTTGCGCGCCGGGATACAACACTTGCAGTTGCATATCAGGGTACAGCATCTGCAGTTACATGTCAGGTTACCAAACTTGCAGTTGCGCGTCACGTTGCAACAGTTATAGTTGCGCGTTGGGGCATAACACTTGGAGTCGTATTAAATTAGTTTATGTTGCGCGTCGGGTTACAACTCTTGAAGTTGCGTGTCGGGTTACAACACTTGCAGTTGCATGTCGAGTTATAACACTCGCAGTTGCGCGTCAAGTTAAAACAGTTGCAGTTGCGCGCCGGGATACAACACTTGCAGTTGCATATCACGGTACAGCATCTGCAGTTACATGTCAGGTTACCAAACTTGCAGTTGCGCGTCACGTTACAACACTTATAGTTGCGCGTTGGGGCATAACACTTGGAGTCGTATTAAATCAGTTTCTGTTACGCGTCGGGTTACAACTCTTGAAGTTGCGTGTCGGGTTACAACACTTGCAGTTGCATGTCGAGTTATAACAGTCGCAGTTGCGCGTCAAGTTAAAACAGTTAAAGTTGCGCGCCGGGATACAACACTTGCAGTTGCATATCAGGGTACAGCATCTGCAGTTACATGTCACGTTACCAAACTTGCAGTTGCGCGTCACGTTGCAACAGTTATAGTTGCGCGTTGGGGCATAACACTTTGAGTCGTATTAAATCAGTTTATGTTGCGCGTCGGGTTACAACTCTTGAAGTTGCGTGTCGGGTTACAACACTTGCAGTTGCATGTCGAGTTATAACACTCGCAGTTGCGCGTCAAGTTAAAACAGTTGCAGTTGCGCGCCGGGATACAACACTTGCAGTTGCATTTCAGGGTACAGCATCTGCAGTTACATGTCAGGTTACCAAACTTGCAGTTGCGCGTCACGTTACAACACTTATAGTTGCGCGTTGGGGCATAACACTTGGAGTCGTATTAAATCAGTTTCTGCTGCGTGTCGGGTTACAACTCTTGAAGTTGCGTGTCGGGTTACAACACTTGCAGTTGCATGTCGAGTTATAACACTCGTAGTTGCGCGTCAAGTTAAAACAGTTAAAGTTGCGCGCCGGGATACAACACTTGCAGTTGCATATCAGGGTACAGCATCTGCAGTTACATGTCAGGTTACCAAACTTGCAGTTGCGCGTCACGTTGCAACAGTTATAGTTGCGCGTTGGGGCATAACACTTGGAGTCGTATTAAATTAGTTTATGTTGCGCGTCGGGTTACAACTCTTGAAGTTGCGTGTCGGGTTACAACACTTGCAGTTGCATGTCGAGTTATAACACTCGCAGTTGCGCGTCAAGTTAAAACAGTTGCAGTTGCGCGCCGGGATACAACACTTGCAGTTGCATATCACGGTACAGCATCTGCAGTTACATGTCAGGTTACCAAACTTGCAGTTGCGCGTCACGTTACAACACTTATAGTTGCGCGTTGGGGCATAACACTTGGAGTCGTATTAAATCAGTTTCTGTTACGCGTCGGGTTACAACTCTTGAAGTTGCGTGTCGGGTTACAACACTTGCAGTTGCATGTCGAGTTATAACAGTCGCAGTTGCGCGTCAAGTTAAAACAGTTAAAGTTGCGCGCCGGGATACAACACTTGCAGTTGCATATCAGGGTACAGCATCTGCAGTTACATGTCACGTTACCAAACTTGCAGTTGCGCGTCACGTTGCAACAGTTATAGTTGCGCGTTGGGGCATAACACTTTGAGTCGTATTAAATCAGTTTATGTTGCGCGTCGGGTTACAACTCTTGAAGTTGCGTGTCGGGTTACAACACTTGCAGTTGCATGTCGAGTTATAACACTCGCAGTTGCGCGTCAAGTTAAAACAGTTGCAGTTGCGCGCCGGGATACAACACTTGCAGTTGCATTTCAGGGTACAGCATCTGCAGTTACATGTCAGGTTACCAAACTTGCAGTTGCGCGTCACGTTACAACACTTATAGTTGCGCGTTGGGGCATAACACTTGGAGTCGTATTAAATCAGTTTCTGCTGCGTGTCGGGTTACAACTCTTGAAGTTGCGTGTCGGGTTACAACACTTGCAGTTGCATGTCGAGTTATAACACTCGCAGTTGCGCGTCAAGTTAAAACACTTGCAGTTGCGCGCCGGGTTACAACACTTGCAGTTGCATATCAGGGTACAGCATCTGCAGTTACATGTCAGGTTACCAAACTTGCAGTTGCGCGTCACGTTACAACACTTATAGTTGCGCGTTGGGGCATAACACTTGGAGTCGTATTAAATCAGTTTCTGTTGCGCGTCGGGTTACAACTCTTGAAGTTGCGTGTCGGGTTACAACACTTGCAGTTGCATGTCGAGTTATAACACTCGTAGTTGCGCGTCAAGTTAAAACACTTGAAGTTGCGCGACGGGTTACAACTCTTGCAGTTGCATATCAGGGTACAGCATGTGCAGTTACATGTCAGGTTACCAAACTTGCAGTTGCGCGTCACGTTGCAACACTTATAGTTGCGCGTTGGGGCATAACACTTGGAGTCGTATTAAATCAGTTTGTGTTGCGCGTCGGGTTTACAACTCTTGAAGTTGCGTGTCGGGTTACAGCACTTGTAGTTGCATGTCGAGTTATAACAGTCGCAGTTGCGCGTCAAGTTAAAACAATTAAAGTTGCGCGCCGGGATACAACACTTGCAGTTGCATATCAGGGTACAGCATCTGCAGTTACATGTCAGGGTACCAAACTTGCAGTTGCGCGTCACGTTGCAACAGTTATAGTTGCGCGTCGGGGCATAACACTTGGAGTCGTATTAAATTAGTTTATGTTGCGCGTCGGGTTACAACTCTTGAAGTTGCGTGTCGGGTTACAACACTTGCAGTTGCATGTCGAGTTATAACACTCGCAGTTGCGCGTCAAGTTAAAACAGTTGCAGTTGCGCGCCGGGATACAACACTTGCAGTTGCATATCACGGTACAGCATCTGCAGTTACATGTCAGGTTACCAAACTTGTAGTTGCGCGTCACGTTACAACACTTATAGTTGCGCGTTGGGGCATAACACTTGGAGTCGTATTAAATCAGTTTCTGTTACGCGTCGGGTTACAACTCTTGAAGTTGCGTGTCGGGTTACAACACTTGCAGTTGCATGTCGAGTTATAACACTCGCAGTTGCGCGTCAAGTTAAAACACCTGCAGTTGCGCGCCGGGTTACAACACTTGCAGTTGCATATCAGGGTACAGCATCTGCAGTTACATGTCAGGTTACCAAACTTGCAGTTGCGCGTCACGTTACAACAATTATAGTTGCGCGTTGGGCATAGCACTTGGAGTCGTATTAAATCAGTTTCTGTTGCGCGTCGGGTTACAACTCTTGAAGTTGCGTGTCGGGTTACAACACTTGCAGTTGCCTGTCGAGTTATAACACTCGCAGTTGCGCGTCAAGTTAAAACACTTGCAGTTGCGCGCCGGGTTAGAACACTTGCAGTTGCATATCAGGGTACAGCATCTGCAGTTACATGTCAGGTTAGCAAACTTGCAGTTGCGCGTCACGTTGCAACACTTATAGTTGCGCGTTGGGGCATAACACTTGGAGTCGTATTAAATCAGTTTCTGTTGCGCGCCGGGTTACAACTCTTGAAGTTGCGTGTCGGGTTACAACACTTGCAGTTGCATGTCGAGTTATAACACTCGCAGTTGCGCGTCAAGTTAAAACACTTGCAGTTGCGCACCGGGTTACAACACTTGCAGTTGCATATCAGGGTACAGCATCTGCAGTTACATGTCAGGTTACCAAACATGCAGTTGCGCGTCATGTTGCAACACTTATAGTTGCGCGTTGGGGCATAACACTTGGAGTCGTATTAAATCAGTTTCTGTTGCGCGTCGGGTTACAACTCTTGAAGTTGCGTGTCGGGTTACAACACTTGCAGTTGCATGTCGAGTTATAACACTCGCAGTTGCGCGTCAAGTTAAAACACCTGCAGTTACGCGCCGGGTTACAACACATGCAGTTGCATATCAGGGTACAACATCTGCAGTTACATGTCAGGTTACCAAACTTGCAGTTGCGCGTCACGTTGCAACACTTATAGTTGCGCATTGGGGCATAACACTTGGAGTCGTATTAAATCAGTTTCTGTTGCGCGTCGGGTTACAACTCTTGAAGTTGCGTGTCGGGTTACAACACTTGCAGTTGCATGTCGAGTTATAACACTCGTAGTTGCGCGTCAAGTTAAAACAGTTAAAGTTGCGCGCCGGGATACAACACTTGCAGTTGCATATCAGGGTACAGCATCTGCAGTTACATGTCAGGTTACCAAACTTGCAGTTGCACGTCACGTTGCAACAGTTATAGTTGCGCGTTGGGGCATAACACTTGGAGTCGTATTAAATTAGTTTATGTTGCGCGTCGGGTTACAACTCTTGAAGTTGCGTGTCGGGTTACAACACTTGCAGTTGCATGTCGAGTTATAACACTCGCAGTTGCGCGTCAAGTTAAAACAGTTGCAGTTGCGCGCCGGGATACAACACTTGCAGTTGCATATCACGGTACAGCATCTGCAGTTACATGTCAGGTTACCAAACTTGCAGTTGCGCGTCACGTTACAACACTTATAGTTGCGCGTTGGGGCATAACACTTGGAGTCGTATTAAATCAGTTTCTGTTACGCGTCGGGTTACAACTCTTGAAGTTGCGTGTCGGGTTACAACACTTGCAGTTGCATGTCGAGTTATAACACTCGCAGTTGCGCGTCAAGTTAAAACACCTGCAGTTGCGCGCCGGGTTACAACACTTGCAGTTGCATATCAGGGTACAGCATCTGCAGTTACATGTCAGGTTACCAAACTTGCAGTTGCGCGTCACGTTACAACAATTATAGTTGCGCGTTGGGCATAGCACATGGAGTCGTATTAAATCAGTTTCTGTTGCGCGTCGGGTTACAACTCTTGAAGTTGCGTGTCGGGTTACAACACTTGCAGTTGCATGTCGAGTTATAACACTCGCAGTTGCGCGTCAAGCTAAAACACCTGCAGTTGCGCGCCGGGATACAACACTTGCAGTTGCATATCAGGGTACAGCATCTGCAGTTACATGTCAGGTTACCAAACTTGCAGTTGCGCGTCACGTTGCAACACTTATAGTTGCGCGTTGGGGCATAACACTTGGAGTCGTATTAAATCAGTTTCTGTTGCGCGTCGGGTTACAACTCTTGAAGTTGCGTGTCGGGTTACAACACTTGCAGTTGCATGTCGAGTTATAACACTCGCAGTTGCGCGTCAAGTTAAAACACCTGCAGTTGCGCGCCGGGATACAACACTTGCAGTTGCATATCAGGGTACAGCATCTGCAGTTACATGTCAGGTTACCAAACTTGCAGTTGCGCGTCACGTTGCAACAATTATAGTTGCGCGTTGGGCATAGCACTTGGAGTCGTATTAAATCAGTTTCTGTTGCGCGTCGGGTTACAACTCTTGAAGTTGCGTGTCGGGTTACAACACTTGCAGTTGCCTGTCGAGTTATAACACTCGCAGTTGCGCGTCAAGTTAAAACACTTGAAGTTGCGCGCCGGGTTACAACACTTGCAGTTGCATATCAGGGTACAGCATCTGCAGTTACATGTCAGGTTACCAAACTTGCAGTTGCGCGTCACGTTGCAACACTTATAGTTGCGCGTTGGGGCATAACACTTGGAGTCGTATTAAATCAGTTTCTGTTGCGCGCCGGGTTACAACTCTTGAAGTTGCGTGTCGGGTTACAACACTTGCAGTTGCATGTCGAGTTATAACACTCGCAGTTGCGCGTCAAGTTAAAACACTTGCAGGTGCGCACCGGGTTACAACACTTGCAGTTGCATATCAGGGTACAGCATCTGCAGTTACATGTCAGGTTACCAAACATGCAGTTGCGCGTCACGTTGCAACACTTATAGTTGCGCGTTGGGGCATAACACTTGGAGTCGTATTAAATCAGTTTCTGTTGCGCGTCGGGTTACAACTCTTGAAGTTGCGTGTCGGGTTACAACACTTGCAGTTGCATGTCGAGTTATAACACTCGCAGTTGCGCGTCAAGCTAAAACACCTGCAGTTGCGCGCCGGGATACAACACTTGCAGTTGCATATCAGGGTACAGCATCTGCAGTTACATGTCAGGTTACCAAACTTGCAGTTGCGCGTCACGTTGCAACACTTATAGTTGCGCGTTGGGGCATAACACTTGGAGTCGTATTAAATCAGTTTCTGTTGCACGTCGGGTTACAACTCTTGAAGTTGCGTGTCGGGTTACAACACTTGCAGTTGCATGTCGAGTTATAACAGTCGCAGTTGCGCGTCAAGTTAAAACAGTTAAAGTTGCGCGCCGGGATACAACACTTGCAGTTGCATATCAGGGTACAGCATCTGCAGTTACATGTCACGTTACCAAACTTGCAGTTGCGCATCACGTTGCAACAGTTATAGTTGCGCGTTGGGGCATAACACTTGGAGTCGTATTAAATCAGTTTATGTTGCGCGTCGGGTTACAACTCTTGAAGTTGCGTGTCGGGTTACAACACTTGCAGTTGCATGTCGAGTTATAACACTCGCAGTTGCGCGTCAAGTTAAAACAGTTGCAGTTGTGCGCCGGGATACAACACTTGCAGTTGCATTTCAGGGTACAGCATCTGCAGTTACATGTCAGGTTACCAAACTTGCAGTTGCGCGTCACGTTACAACACTTATAGTTGCGCGTTGGGGCATAACACTTGGAGTCGTATTAAATCAGTTTCTGTTGCGCGTCGGGTTACAACTCTTGAAGTTGCGTGTCGGGTTACAACACTTGCAGTTGCATGTCGAGTTATAACACTCGCAGTTGCGCGTCAAGTTAAAACACTTGCAGTTGCGCGCCGGGTTACAACACTTGCAGTTGCATATCAGGGTACAGCATCTGCAGTTACATGTCAGGTTACCAAACTTGCAGTTGCGCTTCACGTTGCAACAGTTATAGTTGCGCGTTGGGGCATGACACTTGGAGTCGTATTAAATCAGTTTCTGTTGCGCGTCGGGTTACAACTCTTGAAGTTGCGTGTCGGGTTACAACACTTGCAGTTGCATGTCGAGTTATAACACTCGTAGTTGCGCGTCAAGTTAAAACACTTGAAGTTGCGTGACGGGTTACAACTCTTGCAGTTGCATATCAGGGTACAGCATGTGCAGTTACATGTCAGGTTACCAAACTTGCAGTTGCGCGTCACGTTGCAACACTTATAGTTGCGCGTTGGGGCATAACACTTGGAGTCGTATTAAATCAGTTTGTGTTGCGCGTCGGGTTTACAACTCTTGAAGTTGCGTGTCGGGTTACAGCACTTGTAGTTGCATGTCGAGTTATAACAGTCGCAGTTGCGCGTCAAGTTAAAACAATTAAAGTTGCGCGCCGGGATACAACACTTGCAGTTGCATATCAGGGTACAGCATCTGCAGTTACATGTCAGGTTACCAAACTTGCAGTTGCGCGTCACGTTGCAACAGTTATAGTTGCGCGTCGGGGCATAACACTTGGAGTCGTATTAAATTAGTTTATGTTGCGCGTCGGGTTACAACTCTTGAAGTTGCGTGTCGGGTTACAACACTTGCAGTTGCATGTCGAGTTATAACACTCGCAGTTGCGCGTCAAGTTAAAACAGTTGCAGTTGCGCGCCGGGATACAACACTTGCAGTTGCATATCACGGTACAGCATCTGCAGTTACATGTCAGGTTACCAAACTTGCAGTTGCGCGTCACGTTACAACACTTATAGTTGCGCGTTGGGGCATAACACTTGGAGTCGTATTAAATGAGTTTCTGTTACGCGTCGGGTTACAACTCTTGAAGTTGCGTGTCGGGTTACAACACTTGCAGTTGCATGTCGAGTTATAACACTCGCAGTTGCGCGTCAAGTTAAAACACCTGCAGTTGCGCGCCGGGTTACAACACTTGCAGTTGCATATCAGGGTACAGCATCTGCAGTTACATGTCAGGTTACCAAACTTGCAGTTGCGCGTCACGTTACAACAATTATAGTTGCGCGTTGGGCATAGCACTTGGAGTCGTATTAAATCAGTTTCTGTTGCGCGTCGGGTTACAACTCTTGAAGTTGCGTGTCGGGTTACAACACTTGCAGTTGCCTGTCGAGTTATAACACTCGCAGTTGCGCGTCAAGTTAAAACACTTGCAGTTGCGCGCCGGGTTAGAACACTTGCAGTTGCATATCAGGGTACAGCATCTGCAGTTACATGTCAGGTTAGCAAACTTGCAGTTGCGCGTCACGTTGCAACACTTATAGTTGCGCGTTGGGGCATAACACTTGGAGTCGTATTAAATCAGTTTCTGTTGCGCGCCGGGTTACAACTCTTGAAGTTGCGTGTCGGGTTACAACACTTGCAGTTGCATGTCGAGTTATAACACTGGCAGTTGCTCGTCAAGTTAAAACACTTGCAGTTGCGCACCGGGTTACAACACTTGCAGTTGCATATCAGGGTACAGCATCTGCAGTTACATGTCAGGTTACCAAACATGCAGTTGCGCGTCACGTTGCAACACTTATAGTTGCGCGTTGGGGCATAACACTTGGAGTCGTATTAAATCAGTTTCTGTTGCGCGTCGGGTTACAACTCTTGAAGTTGCGTGTCGGGTTACAACACTTGCAGTTGCATGTCGAGTTATAACACTCGCAGTTGCGCGTCAAGTTAAAACACCTGCAGTTATGCGCCGGGTTACAACACATGCAGTTGCATATCAGGGTACAGCATCTGCAGTTACATGTCAGGTTACCAAACTTGCAGTTGCGCGTCACGTTGCAACACTTATAGTTGCGCATTGGGGCATAACACTTGGAGTCGTATTAAATCAGTTTCTGTTGTGCGTCGGGTTACAACTCTTGAAGTTGCGTGTCGGGTTACAACACTTGCAGTTGCATGTCGAGTTATAACACTCGTAGTTGCGCGTCAAGTTAAAACAGTTAAAGTTGCGCGCCGGGATACAACACTTGCAGTTGCATATCAGGGTACAGCATCTGCAGTTACATGTCAGGTTACCAAACTTGCAGTTGCGCGTCACGTTGCAACAGTTATAGTTGCGCGTTGGGGCATAACACTTGGAGTCGTATTAAATTAGTTTATGTTGCGCGTCGGGTTACAACTCTTGAAGTTGCGTGTCGGGTTACAACACTTGCAGTTGCATGTTGAGTTATAACACTCGCAGTTGCGCGTCAAGTTAAAACAGTTGCAGTTGCGCGCCGGGATACAACACTTGCAGTTGCATATCAGGGTACAGCATCTGCAGTTACATGTCAGGTTACCAAACTTGCAGTTGCGCGTCACGTTACAACACTTATAGTTGCGCGTTGGGGCATAACACTTGGAGTCGTATTAAATCAGTTTCTGTTACGCGTCGGGTTACAACTCTTGAAGTTGCGTGTCAGGTTACAACACTTGCAGTTGCATGTCGAGTTATAACACTCGCAGTTGCGCGTCAAGTTAAAACACCAGCAGTTGCGCGCCGGGTTACAACACTTGCAGTTGCATATCAGGGTACAGCATCTGCAGTTACATGTCAGGTTACCAAACTTGCAGTTGCGCGTCACGTTACAACAATTATAGTTGCGCGTTGGGCATAGCACTTGGAGTCGTATTAAATCAGTTTCTGTTGCGCGTCGGGTTACAACTCTTGAAGTTGCGTGTCGGGTTACAACACTTGCAGTTGCCTGTCGAGTTATAACACTCGCAGTTGCGCGTCAAGTTAAAACACTTGCAGTTGCGCGCCGGGTTACAACACTTGCAGTTGCATATCAGGGTACAGCATCTGCAGTTACATGTCAGGTTACCAAACTTGCAGTTGCGCGTCACGTTGCAACACTTATAGTTGCGCGTTGGGGCATAACACTTGGAGTCGTATTAAATCAGTTTCTGTTGCGCGCCGGGTTACAACTCTTGAAGTTGCGTGTCGGGTTACAACACTTGCAGTTGCATGTCGAGTTATAACACTCGCAGTTGCGCGTCAAGTTAAAACACTTGCAGTTGCGCCCCGGGTTACAACACTTGCAGTTGCATATCAGGGTACAGCATCTGCAGTTACATGTCAGGTTACCAAACATGCAGTTGCGCGTCACGTTGCAACACTTATAGTTGCGCGTTGGGGCATAACACTTGGAGTCGTATTAAATCAGTTTCTGTTGCGCGTCGGGTTACAACTCTTGAAGTTGCGTGTCGGGTTACAACACTTGCAGTTGCATGTCGAGTTATAACACTCGCAGTTGCGCGTCAAGCTAAAACACCTGCAGTTGCGCGCCGGGATACAACACTTGCAGTTGCATATCAGGGTACAGCATCTGCAGTTACATGTCAGGTTACCAAACTTGCAGTTGCGCGTCACGTTGCAACACTTATAGTTGCGCGTTGGGGCATAACACTTGGAGTCGTATTAAATCAGTTTCTGTTGCGCGTCGGGTTACAACTCTTGAAGTTGCGTGTCGGGTTACAACACTTGCAGTTGCATGTCGAGTTATAACACTCGTAGTTGCGCGTCAAGTTAAAACAGTTAAAGTTGCGCGCCGGGATACAACACTTGCAGTTGCATATCAGGGTACAGCATCTGCAGTTACATGTCAGGTTACCAAACTTGCAGTTGCGCGTCACGTTGCAACAGTTATAGTTGCGCGTTGGGGCATAACACTTGGAGTCGTATTAAATTAGTTTATGTTGCGCGTCGGGTTACAACTCTTGAAGTTGCGTGTCGGGTTACAACACTTGCAGTTGCATGTCGAGTTATAACACTCGCAGTTGCGCGTCAAGTTAAAACAGTTGCAGTTGCGCGCCGGGATACAACACTTGCAGTTGCATATCACGGTACAGCATCTGCAGTTACATGTCAGGTTACCAAACTTGCAGTTGCGCGTCACGTTACAACACTTATAGTTGCGCGTTGGGGCATAACACTTGGAGTCGTATTAAATCAGTTTCTGTTACGCGTCGGGTTACAACTCTTGAAGTTGCGTGTCGGGTTACAACACTTGCAGTTGCATGTCGAGTTATAACACTCGCAGTTGCGCGTCAAGTTAAAACACCTGCAGTTGCGCGTCGGGTTACAACACTTGCAATTGCATATCAGGGTACAGCATCTGCAGTTACATGTCAGGTTACCAAACTTGCAGTTGCGCGTCACGTTACAACAATTATAGTTGCGCGTTGGGCATAGCACTTGGAGTCGTATTAAATCAGTTTCTGTTGCGCGTCGGGTTACAACTCTTGAAGTTGCGTGTCGGGTTACAACACTTGCAGTTGCCTGTCGAGTTATAACACTCGCAGTTGCGCGTCAAGTTAAAACACTTGCAGTTGCGCGCCGGGTTACAACACTTGCAGTTGCATATCAGGGTACAGCATCTGCAGTTACATGTCAGGTTACCAAACTTGCAGTTGCGCGTCACGTTCCAACACTTATAGTTGCGCGTTGGGGCATAGCACTTGGAGTCGTATTAAATCAGTTTCTGTTGCGCGCCGGGTTACAACTCTTGAAGTTGCGTGTCGGGTTACAACACTTGCAGTTGCATGTCGAGTTATAACACTCGCAGTTGCGCGTCAAGTTAAAACACTTGCAGTTGCGCACCGGGTTACAACACTTGCAGTTGCATATCAGGGTACAGCATCTGCAGTTACATGTCAGGTTACCAAACATGCAGTTGCGCGTCACGTTGCAACACTTATAGTTGCGCGTTGGCGCATAACACTTGGAGTCGTATTAAATCAGTTTCTGTTGCGCGTCGGGTTACAACTCTTGAAGTTGCGTGTCGGGTTACAACACTTGCAGTTGCATGTCGAGTTATAACACTCGCAGTTGCGCGTCAAGCTAAAACACCTGCAGTTGCGCGCCGGGATACAACACTTGCAGTTGCATATCAGGGTACAGCATCTGCAGTTACATGTCAGGTTACCAAACTTGCAGTTGCGCGTCACGTTGCAACACTTATAGTTGCGCGTTGGGGCATAACACTTGGAGTCGTATTAAATCAGTTTCTGTTGCGCGTCGGGTTACAACTCTTGAAGTTGCGTGTCGGGTTACAACACTTGCAGTTGCATGTCGAGTTATAACACTCGCAGTTGCGCGTCAAGTTAAAACACCTGCAGTTGCGCGCCGGGATACAACACTTGCAGTTGCATATCAGGGTACAGCATCTGCAGTTACATGTCAGGTTACCAAACTTGCAGTTGCGCGTCACGTTGCAACACTTATAGTTGCGCGTTGGGGCATAACACTTGGAGTCGTATTAAATCAGTTTCTGTTGCGCGTCGGGTTACAACTCTTGAAGTTGCGTGTCGGGTTACAACACTTGCAGTTGCATGTCGAGTTATAACAGTCGCAGTTGCGCGTCAAGTTAAAACAGTTGCAGTTGCGGGCCGGGATACAACACTTGCAGTTGCATATCAGGGTACAGCATCTGCAGTTACATGTCAGGTTACCAAACTTGCAGTTGCGCGTCACGTTGCAACAGTTATAGTTGCGCGTTGGGGCATAACACTTGGAGTCGTATTAAGTTAGTTTATGTTGCGCGTCGGGTTACAACTCTTGAAGTTGCGTGTCGGGTTACAACACTTGCAGTTGCATGTCGAGTTATAACACTCGCAGTTGCGCGTCAAGTTAAAACAGTTGCAGTTGCGGGCCGGGATACAACACTTGCAGTTGCATATCAGGGTACAGCATCTGCAGTTACATGTCAGGTTACCAAACTTGCAGTTGCGCGTCACGTTGCAACAATTATAGTTGCGCGTCGGGGCATAACACTTGGAGTCGTATTAAATTAGTTTATGTTGCGCGTCGGGTTACAACTCTTGAAGTTGCGTGTCGGGTTACAACACTTGCAGTTGCATGTCGAGTTATAACACTCGCAGTTGCGCGTCAAGTTAAAACAGTTGCAGTTGCGCGCCGGGATACAACACTTGCAGTTGCATATCACGGTACAGCATCTGCAGTTACATGTCAGGTTACCAAACTTGCAGTTGCGCGTCACGTTACAACACTTATAGTTGCGCGTTGGGGCATAACACTTGGAGTCGTATTAAATCAGTTTCTGTTACGCGTCGGGTTACAACTCTTGAAGTTGCGTGTCGGGTTACAACACTTGCAGTTGCATGTCGAGTTATAACACTCGCAACTGCGCATCAAGTTAAAACACCTGCAGTTGCGCGCCGGGTTACAACACTTGCAGTTGCATATCATGGTACATCATCTGCAGTTACATGTCAGGTTAACAAACTTGCAGTTGCGCGTCACGTTACAACACTTATAGTTGCGTGTTGGGGCATAACACTTGGAGTCGTATTTAATCAGTTTCTGTTGCGCGTCGGGTTACAACTCTTGAAGTTGCGTGTCGGGTTACAACACTTGCAGTTGTATGTCGAGTTATAACACTCGTAGTTGCGCGTCAAGTTAAAACACTTGAAGTTGCGCGCCGGGTTACAACTCTTGCAGTTGCATATCAGGGTACAGCATCTGCAGTTACATGTCAGGTTACCAAACTTGCAGTTGCGCGTCACGTTGCAACACTTATAGTTGCGCGTTGGGGCATAACACTTGGAGTCGTATTAAATCAGTTTCTGTTGCGCGTCGGGTTACAACTCTTGAAGTTGCGTGTCGGGTTACAACACTTGCAGTTGCATGTCGAGTTATAACAGTCGCAGTTGCGCGTCAAGTTAAAACAGTTAAAGTTGCGCGCCGGGATACAACACTTGCAGTTGCATATCAGGGTACAGCATCTGCAGTTACATGTCAGGTTACCAAACTTGCAGTTGCGCGTCACGTTGCAACAGTTATAGTTGCGCGTTGGGGCATAACACTTGGAGTCGTATTAAATTAGTTTATGTTGCGCGTCGGGTTACAACTCTTGAAGTTGCGTGTCGGGTTACAACACTTGCAGTTGCATGTCGAGTTATAACACTCGCAGTTGCGCGTCAAGTTAAAACAGTTGCAGTTGCGCGCCGGGATACAACACTTGCAGTTGCATATCACGGTACAGCATCTGCAGTTACATGTCAGGTTACCAAACTTGCAGTTGCGCGTCACGTTACAACACTTATAGTTGCGCGTTGGGGCATAACACTTGGAGTCGTATTAAATCAGTTTCTGTTACGCGTCGGGTTACAACTCTTGAAGTTGCGTGTCGGGTTACAACACTTGCAGTTGCATGTCGAGTTATAACACTCGCAGTTGCGCGTCAAGTTAAAACACCTGCAGTTGCGCGCCGGGTTACAACACTTGCAGTTGCATATCAGGGTACAGCATCTGCAGTTACATGTCAGGTTACCAAACTTGCAGTTGCGCGTCACGTTACAACAATTATAGTTGCGCGTTGGGCATAGCACATGGAGTCGTATTAAATCAGTTTCTGTTGCGCGTCGGGTTACAACTCTTGAAGTTGCGTGTCGGGTTACAACACTTGCAGTTGCATGTCGAGTTATAACACTCGCAGTTGCGCGTCAAGCTAAAACACCTGCAGTTGCGCGCCGGGATACAACACTTGCAGTTGCATATCAGGGTACAGCATCTGCAGTTACATGTCAGGTTACCAAACTTGCAGTTGCGCGTCACGTTGCAACACTTATAGTTGCGCGTTGGGGCATAACACTTGGAGTCGTATTAAATCAGTTTCTGTTGCGCGTCGGGTTACAACTCTTGAAGTTGCGTGTCGGGTTACAACACTTGCAGTTGCATGTCGAGTTATAACACTCGCAGTTGCGCGTCAAGTTAAAACACCTGCAGTTGCGCGCCGGGATACAACACTTGCAGTTGCATATCAGGGTACAGCATCTGCAGTTACATGTCAGGTTACCAAACTTGCAGTTGCGCGTCACGTTGCAACAATTATAGTTGCGCGTTGGGCATAGCACTTGGAGTCGTATTAAATCAGTTTCTGTTGCGCGTCGGGTTACAACTCTTGAAGTTGCGTGTCGGGTTACAACACTTGCAGTTGCCTGTCGAGTTATAACACTCGCAGTTGCGCGTCAAGTTAAAACACTTGAAGTTGCGCGCCGGGTTACAACACTTGCAGTTGCATATCAGGGTACAGCATCTGCAGTTACATGTCAGGTTACCAAACTTGCAGTTGCGCGTCACGTTGCAACACTTATAGTTGCGCGTTGGGGCATAACACTTGGAGTCGTATTAAATCAGTTTCTGTTGCGCGCCGGGTTACAACTCTTGAAGTTGCGTGTCGGGTTACAACACTTGCAGTTGCATGTCGAGTTATAACACTCGCAGTTGCGCGTCAAGTTAAAACACTTGCAGGTGCGCACCGGGTTACAACACTTGCAGTTGCATATCAGGGTACAGCATCTGCAGTTACATGTCAGGTTACCAAACATGCAGTTGCGCGTCACGTTGCAACACTTATAGTTGCGCGTTGGGGCATAACACTTGGAGTCGTATTAAATCAGTTTCTGTTGCGCGTCGGGTTACAACTCTTGAAGTTGCGTGTCGGGTTACAACACTTGCAGTTGCATGTCGAGTTATAACACTCGCAGTTGCGCGTCAAGCTAAAACACCTGCAGTTGCGCGCCGGGATACAACACTTGCAGTTGCATATCAGGGTACAGCATCTGCAGTTACATGTCAGGTTACCAAACTTGCAGTTGCGCGTCACGTTGCAACACTTATAGTTGCGCGTTGGGGCATAACACTTGGAGTCGTATTAAATCAGTTTCTGTTGCACGTCGGGTTACAACTCTTGAAGTTGCGTGTCGGGTTACAACACTTGCAGTTGCATGTCGAGTTATAACAGTCGCAGTTGCGCGTCAAGTTAAAACAGTTAAAGTTGCGCGCCGGGATACAACACTTGCAGTTGCATATCAGGGTACAGCATCTGCAGTTACATGTCACGTTACCAAACTTGCAGTTGCGCATCACGTTGCAACAGTTATAGTTGCGCGTTGGGGCATAACACTTGGAGTCGTATTAAATCAGTTTCTGTTACGCGTCGGGTTACAACTCTTGAAGTTGCGTGTCGGGTTACAACACTTGCAGTTGCATGTCGAGTTATAACACTCGCAGTTGCGCGTCAAGTTAAAACACCTGCAGTTGCGCGCCGGGTTACAACACTTGCAGTTGCATATCAGGGTACAGCATCTGCAGTTACATGTCAGGTTACCAAACTTGCAGTTGCGCGTCACGTTACAACAATTATAGTTGCGCCTTGGGCATAGCACTTGGAGTCGTATTAAATCAGTTTCTGTTGCGCGTCGGGTTACAACTCTTGAAGTTGCGTGTCGGGTTACAACACTTGCAGTTGCCTGTCGAGTTATAACACTCGCAGTTGCGCGTCAAGTTAAAACACTTGCAGTTGCGCGCCGGGTTAGAACACTTGCAGTTGCATATCAGGGTACAGCATCTGCAGTTACATGTCAGGTTAGCAAACTTGCAGTTGCGCGTCACGTTGCAACACTTATAGTTGCGCGTTGGGGCATAACACTTGGAGTCGTATTAAATCAGTTTCTGTTGCGCGCCGGGTTACAACTCTTGAAGTTGCGTGTCGGGTTACAACACTTGCAGTTGCATGTCGAGTTATAACACTCGCAGTTGCGCGTCAAGTTAAAACACTTGCAGTTGCGCACCGGGTTACAACACTTGCAGTTGCATATCAGGGTACAGCATCTGCAGTTACATGTCAGGTTACCAAACATGCAGTTGCGCGTCATGTTGCAACACTTATAGTTGCGCGTTGGGGCATAACACTTGGAGTCGTATTAAATCAGTTTCTGTTGCGCGTCGGGTTACAACTCTTGAAGTTGCGTGTCGGGTTACAACACTTGCAGTTGCATGTCGAGTTATAACACTCGCAGTTGCGCGTCAAGTTAAAACACCTGCAGTTACGCGCCGGGTTACAACACATGCAGTTGCATATCAGGGTACAACATCTGCAGTTACATGTCAGGTTACCAAACTTGCAGTTGCGCGTCACGTTGCAACACTTATAGTTGCGCATTGGGGCATAACACTTGGAGTCGTATTAAATCAGTTTCTGTTGCGCGTCGGGTTACAACTCTTGAAGTTGCGTGTCGGGTTACAACACTTGCAGTTGCATGTCGAGTTATAACACTCGTAGTTGCGCGTCAAGTTACAACAGTTAAAGTTGCGCGCCGGGATACAACACTTGCAGTTGCATATCAGGGTACAGCATCTGCAGTTACATGTCAGGTTACCAAACTTGCAGTTGCACGTCACGTTGCAACAGTTATAGTTGCGCGTTGGGGCATAACACTTGGAGTCGTATTAAATTAGTTTATGTTGCGCGTCGGGTTACAACTCTTGAAGTTGCGTGTCGGGTTACAACACTTGCAGTTGCATGTCGAGTTATAACACTCGCAGTTGCGCGTCAAGTTAAAACAGTTGCAGTTGCGCGCCGGGATACAACACTTGCAGTTGCATATCACGGTACAGCATCTGCAGTTACATGTCAGGTTACCAAACTTGCAGTTGCGCGTCACGTTACAACACTTATAGTTGCGCGTTGGGGCATAACACTTGGAGTCGTATTAAATCAGTTTCTGTTACGCGTCGGGTTACAACTCTTGAAGTTGCGTGTCGGGTTACAACACTTGCAGTTGCATGTCGAGTTATAACACTCGCAGTTGCGCGTCAAGTTAAAACACCTGCAGTTGCGCGCCGGGTTACAACACTTGCAGTTGCATATCAGGGTACAGCATCTGCAGTTACATGTCAGGTTACCAAACTTGCAGTTGCGCGTCACGTTACAACAATTATAGTTGCGCGTTGGGCATAGCACATGGAGTCGTATTAAATCAGTTTCTGTTGCGCGTCGGGTTACAACTCTTGAAGTTGCGTGTCGGGTTACAACACTTGCAGTTGCATGTCGAGTTATAACACTCGCAGTTGCGCGTCAAGCTAAAACACCTGCAGTTGCGCGCCGGGATACAACACTTGCAGTTGCATATCAGGGTACAGCATCTGCAGTTACATGTCAGGTTACCAAACTTGCAGTTGCGCGTCACGTTGCAACACTTATAGTTGCGCGTTGGGGCATAACACTTGGAGTCGTATTAAATCAGTTTCTGTTGCGCGTCGGGTTACAACTCTTGAAGTTGCGTGTCGGGTTACAACACTTGCAGTTGCATGTCGAGTTATAACACTCGCAGTTGCGCGTCAAGTTAAAACACCTGCAGTTGCGCGCCGGGATACAACACTTGCAGTTGCATATCAGGGTACAGCATCTGCAGTTACATGTCAGGTTACCAAACTTGCAGTTGCGCGTCACGTTGCAACAATTATAGTTGCGCGTTGGGCATAGCACTTGGAGTCGTATTAAATCAGTTTCTGTTGCGCGTCGGGTTACAACTCTTGAAGTTGCGTGTCGGGTTACAACACTTGCAGTTGCCTGTCGAGTTATAACACTCGCAGTTGCGCGTCAAGTTAAAACACTTGCAGTTGCGCGCCGGGTTAGAACACTTGCAGTTGCATATCAGGGTACAGCATCTGCAGTTACATGTCAGGTTAGCAAACTTGCAGTTGCGCGTCACGTTGCAACACTTATAGTTGCGCGTTGGGGCATAACACTTGGAGTCGTATTAAATCAGTTTCTGTTGCGCGCCGGGTTACAACTCTTGAAGTTGCGTGTCGGGTTACAACACTTGCAGTTGCATGTCGAGTTATAACACTCGCAGTTGCGCGTCAAGTTAAAACACTTGCAGTTGCGCACCGGGTTACAACACTTGCAGTTGCATATCAGGGTACAGCATCTGCAGTTACATGTCAGGTTACCAAACATGCAGTTGCGCGTCATGTTGCAACACTTATAGTTGCGCGTTGGGGCATAACACTTGGAGTCGTATTAAATCAGTTTCTGTTGCGCGTCGGGTTACAACTCTTGAAGTTGCGTGTCGGGTTACAACACTTGCAGTTGCATGTCGAGTTATAACACTCGCAGTTGCGCGTCAAGTTAAAACACCTGCAGTTACGCGCCGGGTTACAACACATGCAGTTGCATATCAGGGTACAACATCTGCAGTTACATGTCAGGTTACCAAACTTGCAGTTGCGCGTCACGTTGCAACACTTATAGTTGCGCATTGGGGCATAACACTTGGAGTCGTATTAAATCAGTTTCTGTTGCGCGTCGGGTTACAACTCTTGAAGTTGCGTGTCGGGTTACAACACTTGCAGTTGCATGTCGAGTTATAACACTCGTAGTTGCGCGTCAAGTTACAACAGTTAAAGTTGCGCGCCGGGATACAACACTTGCAGTTGCATATCAGGGTACAGCATCTGCAGTTACATGTCAGGTTACCAAACTTGCAGTTGCACGTCACGTTGCAACAGTTATAGTTGCGCGTTGGGGCATAACACTTGGAGTCGTATTAAATTAGTTTATGTTGCGCGTCGGGTTACAACTCTTGAAGTTGCGTGTCGGGTTACAACACTTGCAGTTGCATGTCGAGTTATAACACTCGCAGTTGCGCGTCAAGTTAAAACAGTTGCAGTTGCGCGCCGGGATACAACACTTGCAGTTGCATATCACGGTACAGCATCTGCAGTTACATGTCAGGTTACCAAACTTGCAGTTGCGCGTCACGTTACAACACTTATAGTTGCGCGTTGGGGCATAACACTTGGAGTCGTATTAAATCAGTTTCTGTTACGCGTCGGGTTACAACTCTTGAAGTTGCGTGTCGGGTTACAACACTTGCAGTTGCATGTCGAGTTATAACACTCGCAGTTGCGCGTCAAGTTAAAACACCTGCAGTTGCGCGCCGGGTTACAACACTTGCAGTTGCATATCAGGGTACAGCATCTGCAGTTACATGTCAGGTTACCAAACTTGCAGTTGCGCGTCACGTTACAACAATTATAGTTGCGCGTTGGGCATAGCACATGGAGTCGTATTAAATCAGTTTCTGTTGCGCGTCGGGTTACAACTCTTGAAGTTGCGTGTCGGGTTACAACACTTGCAGTTGCATGTCGAGTTATAACACTCGCAGTTGCGCGTCAAGCTAAAACACCTGCAGTTGCGCGCCGGGATACAACACTTGCAGTTGCATATCAGGGTACAGCATCTGCAGTTACATGTCAGGTTACCAAACTTGCAGTTGCGCGTCACGTTGCAACACTTATAGTTGCGCGTTGGGGCATAACACTTGGAGTCGTATTAAATCAGTTTCTGTTGCGCGTCGGGTTACAACTCTTGAAGTTGCGTGTCGGGTTACAACACTTGCAGTTGCATGTCGAGTTATAACACTCGCAGTTGCGCGTCAAGTTAAAACACCTGCAGTTGCGCGCCGGGATACAACACTTGCAGTTGCATATCAGGGTACAGCATCTGCAGTTACATGTCAGGTTACCAAACTTGCAGTTGCGCGTCACGTTGCAACAATTATAGTTGCGCGTTGGGCATAGCACTTGGAGTCGTATTAAATCAGTTTCTGTTGCGCGTCGGGTTACAACTCTTGAAGTTGCGTGTCGGGTTACAACACTTGCAGTTGCCTGTCGAGTTATAACACTCGCAGTTGCGCGTCAAGTTAAAACACTTGAAGTTGCGCGCCGGGTTACAACACTTGCAGTTGCATATCAGGGTACAGCATCTGCAGTTACATGTCAGGTTACCAAACTTGTAGTTGCGCGTCACGTTGCAACACTTATAGTTGCGCGTTGGGGCATAACACTTGGAGTCGTATTAAATCAGTTTCTGTTGCGCGCCGGGTTACAACTCTTGAAGTTGCGTGTCGGGTTACAACACTTGCAGTTGCATGTCGAGTTATAACACTCGCAGTTGCGCGTCAAGTTAAAACACTTGCAGGTGCGCACCGGGTTACAACACTTGCAGTTGCATATCAGGGTACAGCATCTGCAGTTACATGTCAGGTTACCAAACATGCAGTTGCGCGTCACGTTGCAACACTTATAGTTGCGCGTTGGGGCATAACACTTGGAGTCGTATTAAATCAGTTTCTGTTGCGCGTCGGGTTACAACTCTTGAAGTTGCGTGTCGGGTTACAACACTTGCAGTTGCATGTCGAGTTATAACACTCGCAGTTGCGCGTCAAGCTAAAACACCTGCAGTTGCGCGCCGGGATACAACACTTGCAGTTGCATATCAGGGTACAGCATCTGCAGTTACATGTCAGGTTACCAAACTTGCAGTTGCGCGTCACGTTGCAACACTTATAGTTGCGCGTTGGGGCATAACACTTGGAGTCGTATTAAATCAGTTTCTGTTGCACGTCGGGTTACAACTCTTGAAGTTGCGTGTCGGGTTACAACACTTGCAGTTGCATGTCGAGTTATAACAGTCGCAGTTGCGTGTCAAGTTAAAACAGTTAAAGTTGCGCGCCGGGATACAACACTTGCATTTGCATATCAGGGTACAGCATCTGCAGTTACATGTCACGTTACCAAACTTGCAGTTGCGCATCACGTTGCAACAGTTATAGTTGCGCGTTGGGGCATAACACTTGGAGTCGTATTAAATCAGTTTATGTTGCGCGTCGGGTTACAACTCTTGAAGTTGCGTGTCGGGTTACAACACTTGCAGTTGCATGTCGAGTTATAACACTCGCAGTTGCGCGTCAAGTTAAAACAGTTGCAGTTGTGCGCCGGGATACAACACTTGCAGTTGCATTTCAGGGTACAGCATCTGCAGTTACATGTCAGGTTACCAAACTTGCAGTTGCGCGTCACGTTACAACACTTATAGTTGCGCGTTGGGGCATAACACTTGGAGTCGTATTAAATCAGTTTCTGTTGCGCGTCGGGTTACAACTCTTGAAGTTGCGTGTCGGGTTACAACACTTGCAGTTGCATGTCGAGTTATAACACTCGCAGTTGCGCGTCAAGTTAAAACACTTGCAGTTGCGCGCCGGGTTACAACACTTGCAGTTGCATATCAGGGTACAGCATCTGCAGTTACATGTCAGGTTACCAAACTTGCAGTTGCGCTTCACGTTGCAACAGTTATAGTTGCGCGTTGGGGCATGACACTTGGAGTCGTATTAAATCAGTTTCTGTTGCGCGTCGGGTTACAACTCTTGAAGTTGCGTGTCGGGTTACAACACTTGCAGTTGCATGTCGAGTTATAACACTCGTAGTTGCGCGTCAAGTTAAAACACTTGAAGTTGCGCGACGGGTTACAACTCTTGCAGTTGCATATCAGGGTACAGCATGTGCAGTTACATGTCAGGTTACCAAACTTGCAGTTGCGCGTCACGTTGCAACACTTATAGTTGCGCGTTGGGGCATAACACTTGGAGTCGTATTAAATCAGTTTGTGTTGCGCGTCGGGTTTACAACTCTTGAAGTTGCGTGTCGGGTTACAGCACTTGTAGTTGCATGTCGAGTTATAACAGTCGCAGTTGCGCGTCAAGTTAAAACAATTAAAGTTGCGCGCCGGGATACAACACTTGCAGTTGCATATCAGGGTACAGCATCTGCAGTTACATGTCAGGTTACCAAACTTGCAGTTGCGCGTCACGTTGCAACAGTTATAGTTGCGCGTCGGGGCATAACACTTGGAGTCGTATTAAATTAGTTTATGTTGCGCGTCGGGTTACAACTCTTGAAGTTGCGTGTCGGGTTACAACACTTGCAGTTGCATGTCGAGTTATAACACTCGCAGTTGCGCGTCAAGTTAAAACAGTTGCAGTTGCGCGCCGGGATACAACACTTGCAGTTGCATATCACGGTACAGCATCTGCAGTTACATGTCAGGTTACCAAACTTGCAGTTGCGCGTCACGTTACAACACTTATAGTTGCGCGTTGGGGCATAACACTTGGAGTCGTATTAAATGAGTTTCTGTTACGCGTCGGGTTACAACTCTTGAAGTTGCGTGTCGGGTTACAACACTTGCAGTTGCATGTCGAGTTATAACACTCGCAGTTGCGCGTCAAGTTAAAACACCTGCAGTTGCGCGCCGGGTTACAACACTTGCAGTTGCATATCAGGGTACAGCATCTGCAGTTACATGTCAGGTTACCAAACTTGCAGTTGCGCGTCACGTTGCAACACTTATAGTTGCGCGTTGGGGCATAACACTTGGAGTCGTATTAAATCAGTTTCTGTTGCGCATCGGGTTACAACTCTTGAAGTTGCGTGTCGGGTTACAACACTTGCAGTTGCATGTCGAGTTATAACACTCGCAGTTGCGCGTCAAGTTAAAACACCTGCAGTTGCGCGCCGGGATACAACACTTGCAGTTGCATATCAGGGTACAGCATCTGCAGTTACATGTCAGGTTACCAAACTTGCAGTTGCGCGTCACGTTGCAACAATTATAGTTGCGCGTTGGGCATAGCACTTGGAGTCGTATTAAATCAGTTTCTGTTGCGCGTCGGGTTACAACTCTTGAAGTTGCGTGTCGGGTTACAACACTTGCAGTTGCCTGTCGAGTTATAACACTCGCAGTTGCGCGTCAAGTTAAAACACTTGAAGTTGCGCGCCGGGTTACAACACTTGCAGTTGCATATCAGGGTACAGCATCTGCAGTTACATGTCAGGTTACCAAACTTGCAGTTGCGCGTCACGTTGCAACACTTATAGTTGCGCGTTGGGGCATAACACTTGGAGTCGTATTAAATCAGTTTCTGTTGCGCGCCGGGTTACAACTCTTGAAGTTGCGTGTCGGGTTACAACACTTGCAGTTGCATGTCGAGTTATAACACTCGCAGTTGCGCGTCAAGTTAAAACACTTGCAGGTGCGCACCGGGTTACAACACTTGCAGTTGCATATCAGGGTACAGCATCTGCAGTTACATGTCAGGTTACCAAACATGCAGTTGCGCGTCACGTTGCAACACTTATAGTTGCGCGTTGGGGCATAACACTTGGAGTCGTATTAAATCAGTTTCTGTTGCGCGTCGGGTTACAACTCTTGAAGTTGCGTGTCGGGTTACAACACTTGCAGTTGCATGTCGAGTTATAACACTCGCAGTTGCGCGTCAAGCTAAAACACCTGCAGTTGCGCGCCGGGATACAACACTTGCAGTTGCATATCAGGGTACAGCATCTGCAGTTACATGTCAGGTTACCAAACTTGCAGTTGCGCGTCACGTTGCAACACTTATAGTTGCGCGTTGGGGCATAACACTTGGAGTCGTATTAAATCAGTTTCTGTTGCACGTCGGGTTACAACTCTTGAAGTTGCGTGTCGGGTTACAACACTTGCAGTTGCATGTCGAGTTATAACAGTCGCAGTTGCGCGTCAAGTTAAAACAGTTAAAGTTGCGCGCCGGGATACAACACTTGCAGTTGCATATCAGGGTACAGCATCTGCAGTTACATGTCACGTTACCAAACTTGCAGTTGCGCATCACGTTGCAACAGTTATAGTTGCGCGTTGGGGCATAACACTTGGAGTCGTATTAAATCAGTTTATGTTGCGCGTCGGGTTACAACTCTTGAAGTTGCGTGTCGGGTTACAACACTTGCAGTTGCATGTCGAGTTATAACACTCGCAGTTGCGCGTCAAGTTAAAACAGTTGCAGTTGTGCGCCGGGATACAACACTTGCAGTTGCATTTCAGGGTACAGCATCTGCAGTTACATGTCAGGTTACCAAACTTGCAGTTGCGCGTCACGTTACAACACTTATAGTTGCGCGTTGGGGCATAACACTTGGAGTCGTATTAAATCAGTTTCTGTTGCGCGTCGGGTTACAACTCTTGAAGTTGCGTGTCGGGTTACAACACTTGCAGTTGCATGTCGAGTTATAACACTCGCAGTTGCGCGTCAAGTTAAAACACTTGCAGTTGCGCGCCGGGTTACAACACTTGCAGTTGCATATCAGGGTACAGCATCTGCAGTTACATGTCAGGTTACCAAACTTGCAGTTGCGCTTCACGTTGCAACAGTTATAGTTGCGCGTTGGGGCATGACACTTGGAGTCGTATTAAATCAGTTTCTGTTGCGCGTCGGGTTACAACTCTTGAAGTTGCGTGTCGGGTTACAACACTTGCAGTTGCATGTCGAGTTATAACACTCGTAGTTGCGCGTCAAGTTAAAACACTTGAAGTTGCGCGACGGGTTACAACTCTTGCAGTTGCATATCAGGGTACAGCATGTGCAGTTACATGTCAGGTTACCAAACTTGCAGTTGCGCGTCACGTTGCAACACTTATAGTTGCGCGTTGGGGCATAACACTTGGAGTCGTATTAAATCAGTTTGTGTTGCGCGTCGGGTTTACAACTCTTGAAGTTGCGTGTCGGGTTACAGCACTTGTAGTTGCATGTCGAGTTATAACAGTCGCAGTTGCGCGTCAAGTTAAAACAATTAAAGTTGCGCGCCGGGATACAACACTTGCAGTTGCATATCAGGGTACAGCATCTGCAGTTACATGTCAGGTTACCAAACTTGCAGTTGCGCGTCACGTTGCAACAGTTATAGTTGCGCGTCGGGGCATAACACTTGGAGTCGTATTAAATTAGTTTATGTTGCGCGTCGGGTTACAACTCTTGAAGTTGCGTGTCGGGTTACAACACTTGCAGTTGCATGTCGAGTTATAACACTCGCAGTTGCGCGTCAAGTTAAAACAGTTGCAGTTGCGCGCCGGGATACAACACTTGCAGTTGCATATCACGGTACAGCATCTGCAGTTACATGTCAGGTTACCAAACTTGCAGTTGCGCGTCACGTTACAACACTTATAGTTGCGCGTTGGGGCATAACACTTGGAGTCGTATTAAATGAGTTTCTGTTACGCGTCGGGTTACAACTCTTGAAGTTGCGTGTCGGGTTACAACACTTGCAGTTGCATGTCGAGTTATAACACTCGCAGTTGCGCGTCAAGTTAAAACACCTGCAGTTGCGCGCCGGGTTACAACACTTGCAGTTGCATATCAGGGTACAGCATCTGCAGTTACATGTCAGGTTACCAAACTTGCAGTTGCGCGTCACGTTACAACAATTATAGTTGCGCGTTGGGCATAGCACTTGGAGTCGTATTAAATCAGTTTCTGTTGCGCGTCGGGTTACAACTCTTGAAGTTGCGTGTCGGGTTACAACACTTGCAGTTGCCTGTCGAGTTATAACACTCGCAGTTGCGCGTCAAGTTAAAACACTTGCAGTTGCGCGCCGGGTTAGAACACTTGCAGTTGCATATCAGGGTACAGCATCTGCAGTTACATGTCAGGTTAGCAAACTTGCAGTTGCGCGTCACGTTGCAACACTTATAGTTGCGCGTTGGGGCATAACACTTGGAGTCGTATTAAATCAGTTTCTGTTGCGCGCCGGGTTACAACTCTTGAAGTTGCGTGTCGGGTTACAACACTTGCAGTTGCATGTCGAGTTATAACACTCGCAGTTGCTCGTCAAGTTAAAACACTTGCAGTTGCGCACCGGGTTACAACACTTGCAGTTGCATATCAGGGTACAGCATCTGCAGTTACATGTCAGGTTACCAAACATGCAGTTGCGCGTCACGTTGCAACACTTATAGTTGCGCGTTGGGGCATAACACTTGGAGTCGTATTAAATCAGTTTCTGTTGCGCGTCGGGTTACAACTCTTGAAGTTGCGTGTCGGGTTACAACACTTGCAGTTGCATGTCGAGTTATAACACTCGCAGTTGCGCGTCAAGTTAAAACACCTGCAGTTATGCGCCGGGTTACAACACATGCAGTTGCATATCAGGGTACAGCATCTGCAGTTACATGTCAGGTTACCAAACTTGCAGTTGCGCGTCACGTTGCAACACTTATAGTTGCGCATTGGGGCATAACACTTGGAGTCGTATTAAATCAGTTTCTGTTGTGCGTCGGGTTACAACTCTTGAAGTTGCGTGTCGGGTTACAACACTTGCAGTTGCATGTCGAGTTATAACACTCGTAGTTGCGCGTCAAGTTAAAACAGTTAAAGTTGCGCGCCGGGATACAACACTTGCAGTTGCATATCAGGGTACAGCATCTGCAGTTACATGTCAGGTTACCAAACTTGCAGTTGCGCGTCACGTTGCAACAGTTATAGTTGCGCGTTGGGGCATAACACTTGGAGTCGTATTAAATTAGTTTATGTTGCGCGTCGGGTTACAACTCTTGAAGTTGCGTGTCGGGTTACAACACTTGCAGTTGCATGTTGAGTTATAACACTCGCAGTTGCGCGTCAAGTTAAAACAGTTGCAGTTGCGCGCCGGGATACAACACTTGCAGTTGCATATCAGGGTACAGCATCTGCAGTTACATGTCAGGTTACCAAACTTGCAGTTGCGCGTCACGTTACAACACTTATAGTTGCGCGTTGGGGCATAACACTTGGAGTCGTATTAAATCAGTTTCTGTTACGCGTCGGGTTACAACTCTTGAAGTTGCGTGTCAGGTTACAACACTTGCAGTTGCATGTCGAGTTATAACACTCGCAGTTGCGCGTCAAGTTAAAACACCAGCAGTTGCGCGCCGGGTTACAACACTTGCAGTTGCATATCAGGGTACAGCATCTGCAGTTACATGTCAGGTTACCAAACTTGCAGTTGCGCGTCACGTTACAACAATTATAGTTGCGCGTTGGGCATAGCACTTGGAGTCGTATTAAATCAGTTTCTGTTGCGCGTCGGGTTACAACTCTTGAAGTTGCGTGTCGGGTTACAACACTTGCAGTTGCCTGTCGAGTTATAACACTCGCAGTTGCGCGTCAAGTTAAAACACTTGCAGTTGCGCGCCGGGTTACAACACTTGCAGTTGCATATCAGGGTACAGCATCTGCAGTTACATGTCAGGTTACCAAACTTGCAGTTGCGCGTCACGTTGCAACACTTATAGTTGCGCGTTGGGGCATAACACTTGGAGTCGTATTAAATCAGTTTCTGTTGCGCGCCGGGTTACAACTCTTGAAGTTGCGTGTCGGGTTACAACACTTGCAGTTGCATGTCGAGTTATAACACTCGCAGTTGCGCGTCAAGTTAAAACACTTGCAGTTGCGCCCCGGGTTACAACACTTGCAGTTGCATATCAGGGTACAGCATCTGCAGTTACATGTCAGGTTACCAAACATGCAGTTGCGCGTCACGTTGCAACACTTATAGTTGCGCGTTGGGGCATAACACTTGGAGTCGTATTAAATCAGTTTCTGTTGCGCGTCGGGTTACAACTCTTGAAGTTGCGTGTCGGGTTACAACACTTGCAGTTGCATGTCGAGTTATAACACTCGCAGTTGCGCGTCAAGTTAAAACACCTGCAGTTATGCGCCGGGTTACAACACATGCAGTTGCATATCAGGGTACAGCATCTGCAGTTACATGTCAGGTTACCAAACTTGCAGTTGCGCGTCACGTTGCAACACTTATAGTTGCGCATTGGGGCATAACACTTGGAGTCGTATTAAATCAGTTTCTGTTGTGCGTCGGGTTACAACTCTTGAAGTTGCGTGTCGGGTTACAACACTTGCAGTTGCATGTCGAGTTATAACACTCGTAGTTGCGCGTCAAGTTAAAACAGTTAAAGTTGCGCGCCGGGATACAACACTTGCAGTTGCATATCAGGGTACAGCATCTGCAGTTACATGTCAGGTTACCAAACTTGCAGTTGCGCGTCACGTTGCAACAGTTATAGTTGCGCGTTGGGGCATAACACTTGGAGTCGTATTAAATTAGTTTATGTTGCGCGTCGGGTTACAACTCTTGAAGTTGCGTGTCGGGTTACAACACTTGCAGTTGCATGTTGAGTTATAACACTCGCAGTTGCGCGTCAAGTTAAAACAGTTGCAGTTGCGCGCCGGGATACAACACTTGCAGTTGCATATCAGGGTACAGCATCTGCAGTTACATGTCAGGTTACCAAACTTGCAGTTGCGCGTCACGTTACAACACTTATAGTTGCGCGTTGGGGCATAACACTTGGAGTCGTATTAAATCAGTTTCTGTTACGCGTCGGGTTACAACTCTTGAAGTTGCGTGTCAGGTTACAACACTTGCAGTTGCATGTCGAGTTATAACACTCGCAGTTGCGCGTCAAGTTAAAACACCAGCAGTTGCGCGCCGGGTTACAACACTTGCAGTTGCATATCAGGGTACAGCATCTGCAGTTACATGTCAGGTTACCAAACTTGCAGTTGCGCGTCACGTTACAACAATTATAGTTGCGCGTTGGGCATAGCACTTGGAGTCGTATTAAATCAGTTTCTGTTGCGCGTCGGGTTACAACTCTTGAAGTTGCGTGTCGGGTTACAACACTTGCAGTTGCCTGTCGAGTTATAACACTCGCAGTTGCGCGTCAAGTTAAAACACTTGCAGTTGCGCGCCGGGTTACAACACTTGCAGTTGCATATCAGGGTACAGCATCTGCAGTTACATGTCAGGTTACCAAACTTGCAGTTGCGCGTCACGTTGCAACACTTATAGTTGCGCGTTGGGGCATAACACTTGGAGTCGTATTAAATCAGTTTCTGTTGCGCGCCGGGTTACAACTCTTGAAGTTGCGTGTCGGGTTACAACACTTGCAGTTGCATGTCGAGTTATAACACTCGCAGTTGCGCGTCAAGTTAAAACACTTGCAGTTGCGCCCCGGGTTACAACACTTGCAGTTGCATATCAGGGTACAGCATCTGCAGTTACATGTCAGGTTACCAAACATGCAGTTGCGCGTCACGTTGCAACACTTATAGTTGCGCGTTGGGGCATAACACTTGGAGTCGTATTAAATCAGTTTCTGTTGCGCGTCGGGTTACAACTCTTGAAGTTGCGTGTCGGGTTACAACACTTGCAGTTGCATGTCGAGTTATAACACTCGCAGTTGCGCGTCAAGCTAAAACACCTGCAGTTGCGCGCCGGGATACAACACTTGCAGTTGCATATCAGGGTACAGCATCTGCAGTTACATGTCAGGTTACCAAACTTGCAGTTGCGCGTCACGTTGCAACACTTATAGTTGCGCGTTGGGGCATAACACTTGGAGTCGTATTAAATCAGTTTCTGTTACGCGTCGGGTTACAACTCTTGAAGTTGCGTGTCGGGTTACAACACTTGCAGTTGCATGTCGAGTTATAACACTCGTAGTTGCGCGTCAAGTTAAAACAGTTAAAGTTGCGCGCCGGGATACAACACTTGCAGTTGCATATCAGGGTACAGCATCTGCAGTTACATGTCAGGTTACCAAACTTGCAGTTGCGCGTCACGTTGCAACAGTTATAGTTGCGCGTTGGGGCATAACACTTGGAGTCGTATTAAATTAGTTTATGTTGCGCGTCGGGTTACAACTCTTGAAGTTGCGTGTCGGGTTACAACACTTGCAGTTGCATGTCGAGTTATAACACTCGCAGTTGCGCGTCAAGTTAAAACAGTTGCAGTTGCGCGCCGGGATACAACACTTGCAGTTGCATATCACGGTACAGCATCTGCAGTTACATGTCAGGTTACCAAACTTGCAGTTGCGCGTCACGTTACAACACTTATAGTTGCGCGTTGGGGCATAACACTTGGAGTCGTATTAAATCAGTTTCTGTTACGCGTCGGGTTACAACTCTTGAAGTTGCGTGTCGGGTTACAACACTTGCAGTTGCATGTCGAGTTATAACACTCGCAGTTGCGCGTCAAGTTAAAACACCTGCAGTTGCGCGTCGGGTTACAACACTTGCAATTGCATATCAGGGTACAGCATCTGCAGTTACATGTCAGGTTACCAAACTTGCAGTTGCGCGTCACGTTACAACAATTATAGTTGCGCGTTGGGCATAGCACTTGGAGTCGTATTAAATCAGTTTCTGTTGCGCGTCGGGTTACAACTCTTGAAGTTGCGTGTCGGGTTACAACACTTGCAGTTGCCTGTCGAGTTATAACACTCGCAGTTGCGCGTCAAGTTAAAACACTTGCAGTTGCGCGCCGGGTTACAACACTTGCAGTTGCATATCAGGGTACAGCATCTGCAGTTACATGTCAGGTTACCAAACTTGCAGTTGCGCGTCACGTTGCAACACTTATAGTTGCGCGTTGGGGCATAACACTTGGAGTCGTATTAAATCAGTTTCTGTTGCGCGCCGGGTTACAACTCTTGAAGTTGCGTGTCGGGTTACAACACTTGCAGTTGCATGTCGAGTTATAACACTCGCAGTTGCGCGTCAAGTTAAAACACTTGCAGTTGCGCACCGGGTTACAACACTTGCAGTTGCATATCAGGGTACAGCATCTGCAGTTACATGTCAGGTTACCAAACATGCAGTTGCGCGTCACGTTGCAACACTTATAGTTGCGCGTTGGGGCATAACACTTGGAGTCGTATTAAATCAGTTTCTGTTGCGCGTCGGGTTACAACTCTTGAAGTTGCGTGTCGGGTTACAACACTTGCAGTTGCATGTCGAGTTATAACACTCGCAGTTGCGCGTCAAGCTAAAACACCTGCAGTTGCGCGCCGGGATACAACACTTGCAGTTGCATATCAGGGTACAGCATCTGCAGTTACATGTCAGGTTACCAAACTTGCAGTTGCGCGTCACGTTGCAACACTTATAGTTGCGCGTTGGGGCATAACACTTGGAGTCGTATTAAGTTAGTTTATGTTGCGCGTCGGGTTACAACTCTTGAAGTTGCGTGTCGGGTTACAACACTTGCAGTTGCATGTCGAGTTATAACACTCGCAGTTGCGCGTCAAGTTAAAACACCTGCAGTTGCGCGCCGGGATACAACACTTGCAGTTGCATATCAGGGTACAGCATCTGCAGTTACATGTCAGGTTACCAAACTTGCAGTTGCGCGTCACGTTGCAACACTTATAGTTGCGCGTCGGGGCATAACACTTGGAGTCGTATTAAATTAGTTTATGTTGCGCGTCGGGTTACAACTCTTGAAGTTGCGTGTCGGGTTACAACACTTGCAGTTGCATGTCGAGTTATAACACTCGCAGTTGCGCGTCAAGTTAAAACAGTTGCAGTTGCGCGCCGGGATACAACACTTGCAGTTGCATATCACGGTACAGCATCTGCAGTTACATGTCAGGTTACCAAACTTGCAGTTGCGCGTCACGTTACAACACTTATAGTTGCGCGTTGGGGCATAACACTTGGAGTCGTATTAAATCAGTTTCTGTTACGCGTCGGGTTACAACTCTTGAAGTTGCGTGTCGGGTTACAACACTTGCAGTTGCATGTCGAGTTATAACACTCGCAACTGCGCGTCAAGTTAAAACACCTGCAGTTGCGCGCCGGGTTACAACACTTGCAGTTGCATATCATGGTACATCATCTGCAGTTACATGTCAGGTTAACAAACTTGCAGTTGCGCGTCACGTTACAACACTTATAGTTGCGTGTTGGGGCATAACACTTGGAGTCGTATTTAATCAGTTTCTGTTGCGCGTCGGGTTACAACTCTTGAAGTTGCGTGTCGGGTTACAACACTTGCAGTTGTATGTCGAGTTATAACACTCGTAGTTGCGCGTCAAGTTAAAACACTTGAAGTTGCGCGCCGGGTTACAACTCTTGCAGTTGCATATCAGGGTACAGCATCTGCAGTTACATGTCAGGTTACCAAACTTGCAGTTGCGCGTCACGTTGCAACACTTATAGTTGCGCGTTGGGGCATAACACTTGGAGTCGTATTAAATCAGTTTCTGTTGCGCGTCGGGTTACAACTCTTGAAGTTGCGTGTCGGGTTACAACACTTGCAGTTGCATGTCGAGTTATAACAGTCGCAGTTGCGCGTCAAGTTAAAACAGTTAAAGTTGCGCGCCGGGATACAACACTTGCAGTTGCATATCAGGGTACAGCATCTGCAGTTACATGTCAGGTTACCAAACTTGCAGTTGCGCGTCACGTTGCAACAGTTATAGTTGCGCGTTGGGGCATAACACTTGGAGTCGTATTAAATCAGTTTATGTTGCGCGTTGGGTTACAACTCTTGAAGTTGCGTGTCGGGTTACAACACTTGCAGTTGCATGTCGAGTTATAACACTCGCAGTTGCGCGTCAAGTTAAAACAGTTGCAGTTGCGCGCCGGGATACAACACTTGCAGTTGCATTTCAGGGTACAGCATCTGCAGTTACATGTCAGGTTACCAAACTTGCAGTTGCGCGTCACGTTACAACACTTATAGTTGCGCGTTGGGGCATAACACTTGGAGTCGTATTAAATCAGTTTCTGCTGCGCGTCGGGTTACAACTCTTGAAGTTGCGTGTCGGGTTACAACACTTGCAGTTGCATGTCGAGTTATAACACTCGCAGTTGCGCGTCAAGTTAAAACACTTGCAGTTGCGCGCCGGGTTACAACACTTGCAGTTGCATATCAGGGTACAGCATCTGCAGTTACATGTCAGGTTACCAAACTTGCAGTTGCGCGTCACGTTACAACACTTATAGTTGCGCGTTGGGGCATAACACTTGGAGTCGTATTAAATCAGTTTCTGTTACGCGTCGGGTTACAACTCTTGAAGTTGCGTGTCGGGTTACAACACTTGCAGTTGCATGTCGAGTTATAACACTCGCAGTTGCGCGTCAAGTTAAAACACCTGCAGTTGCGCGTCGGGTTACAACACTTGCAATTGCATATCAGGGTACAGCATCTGCAGTTACATGTCAGGTTACCAAACTTGCAGTTGCGCGTCACGTTACAACAATTATAGTTGCGCGTTGGGCATAGCACTTGGAGTCGTATTAAATCAGTTTATGTTGCGCGTCGGGTTACAACTCTTGAAGTTGCGTGTCGGGTTACAACACTTGCAGTTGCCTGTCGAGTTATAACACTCGCAGTTGCGCGTCAAGTTAAAACACTTGCAGTTGCGCGCCGGGTTACAACACTTGCAGTTGCATATCAGGGTACAGCATCTGCAGTTACATGTCAGGTTACCAAACTTGCAGTTGCGCGTCACGTTGCAACACTTATAGTTGCGCGTTGGGGCATAACACTTGGAGTCGTATTAAATCAGTTTCTGTTGCGCGCCGGGTTACAACTCTTGAAGTTGCGTGTCGGGTTACAACACTTGCAGTTGCATGTCGAGTTATAACACTCGCAGTTGCGCGTCAAGTTAAAACACTTGCAGTTGCGCACCGGGTTACAACACTTGCAGTTGCATATCAGGGTACAGCATCTGCAGTTACATGTCAGGTTACCAAACATGCAGTTGCGCGTCACGTTGCAACACTTATAGTTGCGCGTTGGGGCATAACACTTGGAGTCGTATTAAATCAGTTTCTGTTGCGCGTCGGGTTACAACTCTTGAAGTTGCGTGTCGGGTTACAACACTTGCAGTTGCATGTCGAGTTATAACACTCGCAGTTGCGCGTCAAGCTAAAACACCTGCAGTTGCGCGCCGGGATACAACACTTGCACTTGCATATCAGGGTACAGCATCTGCAGTTACATGTCAGGTTACCAAACTTGCAGTTGCGCGTCACGTTGCAACACTTATAGTTGCGCGTTGGGGCATAACACTTGGAGTCGTATTAAATCAGTTTCTGTTGCGCGTCGGGTTACAACTCTTGAAGTTGCGTGTCGGGTTACAACACTTGCAGTTGCATGTCGAGTTATAACACTCGCAGTTGCGCGTCAAGTTAAAATACCTGCAGTTGCGCGCCGGGATACAACACTTGCAGTTGCATATCAGGGTACAGCATCTGCAGTTACATGTCAGGTTACCAAACTTGCAGTTGCGCGTCACGTTGCAACACTTATAGTTGCGCGTTGGGGCATAACACTTGGAGTCGTATTAAATCAGTTTCTGTTGCGCGTCGGGTTACAACTCTTGAAGTTGCGTGTCGGGTTACAACACTTGCAGTTGCATGTCGAGTTATAACAGTCGCAGTTGCGCATCAAGTTAAAACAGTTAAAGTTGCGCGCCGGGATACAACACTAGCAGTTGCATATCAGGGTACAGCATCTGCAGTTACATGTCAGGTTACCAAACTTGCAGTTGCGCGTCACGTTGCAACAGTTATAGTTGCGCGTTGGGGCATAACACTTGGAGTCGTATTAAGTTAGTTTATGTTGCGCGTCGGGTTACAACTCTTGAAGTTGCGTGTCGGGTTACAACACTTGCAGTTGCATGTCGAGTTATAACACTCGCAGTTGCGCGTCAAGTTAAAACAGTTGCAGTTGCGGGCCGGGATACAACACTTGCAGTTGCATATCAGGGTACAGCATCTGCAGTTACATGTCAGGTTACCAAACTTGCAGTTGCGCGTCACGTTGCAACACTTATAGTTGCGCGTCGGGGCATAACACTTGGAGTCGTATTAAATTAGTTTATGTTGCGCGTCGGGTTACAACTCTTGAAGTTGCGTGTCGGGTTACAACACTTGCAGTTGCATGTCGAGTTATAACACTCGCAGTTGCGCGTCAAGTTAAAACAGTTGCAGTTGCGCGCCGGGATACAACACTTGAAGTTGCATATCACGGTACAGCATCTGCAGTTACATGTCAGGTTACCAAACTTGCAGTTGCGCGTCACGTTACAACACTTATAGTTGCGCGTTGGGGCATAACACTTGGAGTCATATTAAATCAGTTTCTGTTACGCGTCGGGTTACAACTCTTGAAGTTGCGTGTCGGGTTACAACACTTGCAGTTGCATGTCGAGTTATAACACTCGCAACTGCGCGTCAAGTTAAAACACCTGCAGTTGCGCGCCGGGTTACAACACTTGCAGTTGCATATCATGGTACATCATCTGCAGTTACATGTCAGGTTAACAAACTTGCAGTTGCGCGTCACGTTACAACACTTATAGTTGCGTGTTGGGGCATAACACTTGGAGTCGTATTTAATCAGTTTCTGTTGCGCGTCGGGTTACAACTCTTGAAGTTGCGTGTCGGGTTACAACACTTGCAGTTGCATGTCGAGTTATAACAGTCGCAGTTGCGCGTCAAGTTAAAACAGTTAAAGTTGCGCGCCGGGATACAACACTTGCAGTTGCATATCAGGGTACAGCATCTGCAGTTACATGTCAGGTTACCAAACTTGCAGTTGCGCGTCACGTTGCAACACTTATAGTTGCGCGTTGGGGCATAACACTTGGAGTCGTATTAAATCAGTTTCTGTTGCGCGTCGGGTTACAACTCTTGAAGTTGCGTGTCGGGTTACAACACTTGCAGTTGCATGTCGAGTTATAACAGTCGCAGTTGCGCGTCAAGTTAAAACAGTTAAAGTTGCGCGCCGGGATACAACACTTGCAGTTGCATATCAGGGTACAACATCTGCAGTTACATGTCAGGTTACCAAACTTGCAGTTGCGCGTCACGTTGCAACAGTTATAGTTGCGCGTTGGGGCATAACACTTGGAGTCGTATTAAATCAGTTTATGTTGCGCGTTGGGTTACAACTCTTGAAGTTGCGTGTCGGGTTACAACACTTGCAGTTGCATGTCGAGTTATAACACTCGCAGTTGCGCGTCAAGTTAAAACAGTTGCAGTTGCGCGCCGGGATACAACACTTGCAGTTGCATTTCAGGGTACAGCATCTGCAGTTACATGTCAGGTTACCAAACTTGCAGTTGCGCGTCACGTTACAACACTTATAGTTGCGCGTTGGGGCATAACACTTGGAGTCGTATTAAATCAGTTTCTGCTGCGCGTCGGGTTACAACTCTTGAAGTTGCGTGTCGGGTTACAACACTTGCAGTTGCATGTCGAGTTATAACACTCGCAGTTGCGCGTCAAGTTAAAACACTTGCAGTTGCGCGCCGGGTTACAACACTTGCAGTTGCATATCAGGGTACAGCATCTGCAGTTACATGTCAGGTTACCAAACTTGCAGTTGCGCGTCACGTTACAACACTTATAGTTGCGCGTTGGGGCATAACACTTGGAGTCGTATTAAATCAGTTTCTGTTGCGCGTCGGGTTACAACTCTTGAAGTTGCGTGTCGGGTTACAACACTTGCAGTTGCATGTCGAGTTATAACACTCGTAGTTGCGCGTCGAGTTAAAACACTTGAAGTTGCGCGACGGGTTACAACTCTTGCAGTTGCATATCAGGGTACAGCATGTGCAGTTACATGTCAGGTTACCAAACTTGCAGTTGCGCGTCACGTTGCAACAATTATAGTTGCGCGTTGGGGCATAACACTTGGAGTCGTATTAAATCAGTTTGTGTTGCGCGTCGGGTTACAACTCTTGAAGTTGCGTGTCGGGTTACAACACTTGCAATTGCATGTCGAGTTATAACACTCGCAGTTGCGCGTCAAGTTAAAACAGTTGCAGTTGCGCGCCGGGATACAACATTTGCAGTTGCATATCACGGTACAGCATCTGCAGTTACATGTCAGGTTACCAAACTTGCAGTTGCGCGTCACGTTACAACACTTATAGTTGCGCGTTGGGGCATAACACTTGGAGTCGTATTAAATCAGTTTCTGTTACGCGTCAGGTTACAACTCTTGAAGTTGCGTGTCGGGTTACAACACTTGCAGTTGCATGTCGAGTTATAACACTCGCAGTTGCGCGTCAAGTTAAAACACCTGCAGTTGCACGCCGGGTTACAACACTTGCAGTTGCATATCAGGGTACAGCATCTGCAGTTACATGTCAGGTTACCAAACTTGCAGTTGCGCGTCACGTTACAACAATTATAGTTGCGCGTTGGGCATAGCACTTGGAGTCGTATTAAATCAGTTTCTGTTGCGCGTCGGGTTACAACTCTTGAAGTTGCGTGTCGGGTTACAACACTTGCAGTTGCCTGTCGAGATATAACACTCGCAGTTGCGCGTCAAGTTAAAACACTTGCAGTTGCGCGCCGGGTTACAACACTTGCAGTTGCATATCAGGGTACAGCATCTGCAGTTACATGTCAGGTTAGCAAACTTGCAGTTGCACGTCACGTTGCAACACTTATAGTTGCGCGTTGGGGCATAACACTTGGAGTCGTATTAAATCAGTTTCTGTTGCCCGCCGGGTTACAACTCTTGAAGTTGCGTGTCGGGTTACAACACTTGCAGTTGCATGTCGAGTTATAACACTCGCAGTTGCGCGTCAAGTTAAAACACTTGCAGTTGCGCACCGGGTTACAACACTTGCAGTTGCATATCAGGGTACAGCATCTGCAGTTATATGTCAGGTTACCAAACATGCAGTTGCGCGTCACGTTGCAACACTTATAGTTGCGCGTTGGGGCATAACACTTGGAGTCGTATTAAATCAGTTTCTGTTGCGCGTCGGGTTACAACTCTTGAAGTTGCGTGTCGGGTTACAACACTTGCAGTTGCATGTCGAGTTATAACACTCGCAGTTGCGCGTCAAGTTAAAACACCTGCAGTTACGCGCCGGGTTACAACACATGCAATTGCATATCAGGGTACAGCATCTGCAGTTACATGTCAGGTTACCAAACTTGCAGTTGCGCGTCACGTTGCAACACTTATAGTTGCGCGTTGGGGCATAACACTTGGAGTCGTATTAAATCAGTTTCTGTTGCGAGTCGGGTTACAACTCTTGAAGTTGCGTGTCGGGTTACAACACTTGCAGTTGCATGTCGAGTTATAACACTCGTAGTTGCGCGTCAAGTTAAAACAGTTAAAGTTGCGCGCCGGGATACAACACTTGCAGTTGCATATCAGGGTACAGCATCTGCAGTTACATGTCAGGTTACCAAACTTGCAGTTGCGCGTCACGTTGCAACAGTTATAGTTGCGCGTTGGGGCATAACACTTGGAGTCGTATTAAATTAGTTTATGTTGCGCGTCGGGTTACAACTCTTGAAGTTGCGTGTCGGGTTACAACACTTGCAGTTGCATGTCGAGTTATAACACTCGCAGTTGCGCGTCAAGTTAAAACACCTGCAGTTGCGCGCCGGGATACAACACTTGCAGTTGCATATCATGGTACATCATCTGCAGTTACATGTCAGGTTACCAAACTTGCAGTTGCGCGTCACGTTACAACACTTATAGTTGCGTGTTCGGGCATAACACTTGGAGTCGTATTTAATCAGTTTCTGTTGCGCGTCGGGTTACAACTCTTGAAGTTGCGTGTCGGGTTACAACACTTGCAGTTGCATGTCGAGTTATAACACTCGTAGTTGCGCGTCAAGTTAAAACACTTGAAGTTGCGCGCCGGGTTACAACTCTTGCAGTTGCATATCAGGGTACAGCATCTGCAGTTACATGTCAGGTTACCAAACTTTCAGTTGCGCGTCATGTTGCAACACTTATAGTTGCGCGTTGGGGCATAACACTTGGAGTCGTATTAAATCAGTTTCTGTTGCGCGTCGAGTTACAACTCTTGAAGTTGCGTGTCGGGTTACAACACTTGCAGTTGCATGTCGAGTTATAACACTCGTAGTTGCTCGTCAAGTTAAAACACTTGAAGTTGCGCGACGGGTTACAACTCTTGCAGTTGCATATCAGGGTACAGCATCTGCAGTTACATGTCAGGTTACCAAACTTGCAGTTGCGCGTCACGTTGCAACACTTATGGTTGCGCGTTGGGGCATAACACTTGGAGTCGTATTAAATCAGTTTGTGTTGTGCGTCGGGTTACAACTCTTGAAGTTGCGTGTCGGGTTACAGCACTTGCAGTTGCATGTCGAGTTATAACAGTCGCAGTTGCGCGTCAAGTTAAAACAGTTAAAGTTGCGCGCCGGGATACAACACTTGCAGTTGCATATCAGGGTACAGCATCTGCAGTTACATGTCAGGTTACCAAACTTGCAGTTGCGCGTCACGTTGCAACAGTTATAGTTGCGCGTTGGGGCATAACACTTGGAGTCGTATTAAATCAGTTTATGTTGCGCGTCGGGTTACAACTCTTGAAGTTGCGTGTCGGGTTACAACACTTGCAGTTGCATGTCGAGTTATAACACTCGCAGTTGCGCGTCAAGTTAAAACAGTTGCAGTTGCGCGCCGGGATACAACACTTGCAGTTGCATTTCAGGGTACAGCATCTGCAGTTACATGTCAGGTTACCAAACTTGCAGTTGCGCGTCACGTTACAACACTTATAGTTGCGCGTTGGGGCATAACACTTGGAGTCGTATTAAATCAGTTTGTGTTGCGCGTCGGGTTTACAACTCTTGAAGTTGCGTGTCGGGTTACAGCACTTGTAGTTGCATGTCGAGTTATAACAGTCGCAGTTGCGCGTCAAGTTAAAACAATTAAAGTTGAAGTTGCGCGCCGGGTTACAACACTTGCAGTTGCATATCAGGGTACAGCATCTGCAGTTACATGTCAGGTTACCAAACTTGCAGTTGCGCGTCACGTTACAACACTTATAGTTGCGCGTTGGGGCATAACACTTGGAGTCGTATTAAATCAGTTTCTGTTGCGCGTCGGGTTACAACTCTTGAAGTTGCGTGTCGGGTTACAACACTTGCAGTTGCATGTCGAGTTATAACACTCGTAGTTGCGCGTCAAGTTAAAACACTTGAAGTTGCGCGACGGGTTACAACTCTTGCAGTTGCATATCAGGGTACAGCATGTGCAGTTACATGTCAGGTTACCAAACTTGCAGTTGCGCGTCACGTTGCAACACTTATAGTTGCGCGTTGGGGCATAACACTTGGAGTCGTATTAAATCAGTTTGTGTTGCGCGTCGGGTTTACAACTTTTGAAGTTGCGTGTCGGGTTACAGCACTTGTAGTTGCATGTCGAGTTATAACAGTCGCAGTTGCGCGTCAAATTAAAACAATTAAAGTTGAAGTTGCGCGCCGGGATACAACACTTGCAGTTGCATATCAGGGTACAGCATCTGCAGTTACATGTCAGGTTACCAAACTTGCAGTTGCGCGTCACGTTGCAACAGTTATAGTTGCGCGTCGGGGCATAACACTTGGAGTCGTATTAAATTAGTTTATGTTGCGCGTCGGGTTACAACTCTTGAAGTTGCGTGTCGGGTTACAACACTTGCAGTTGCATGTCGAGTTATAACACTCGCAGTTGCGCGTCAAGTTAAAACAGTTGCAGTTGCGCGCCGGGATACAACACTTGCAGTTGCATATCACGGTACAGCATCTGCAGTTACATGTCAGGTTACCAAACTTGCAGTTGCGCGTCACGTTACAACACTTATAGTTGCGCGTTGGGGCATAACACTTGGAGTCGTATTAAATCAGTTTCTGTTACGCGTCGGGTTACAACTCTTGAAGTTGCGTGTCGGGTTACAACACTTGCAGTTGCATGTCGAGTTATAACACTCGCAGTTGCGCGTCAAGTTAAAACACCTGCAGTTGCGCGCCGGGTTACAACACTTGTAGTTGCATATCAGGGTACAGCATCTGCAGTTACATGTCAGGTTACCAAACTTGCAGTTGCGCGTCACGTTACAACAATTATAGTTGCGCGTTGGGCATAGCACTTGGAGTCGTATTAAATCAGTTTCTGTTGCGCGTCGGGTTACAACTCTTGAAGTTGCGTGTCGGGTTACAACACTTGCAGTTGCCTGTCGAGTTATAACACTCGCAGTTGCGCGTCAAGTTAAAACACTTGCAGTTGCGCGCCGGGTTACAACACTTGCAGTTGCATATCAGGGTACAGCATCTGCAGTTACATGTCAGGTTAGCAAACTTGCAGTTGCGCGTCACGTTGCAACACTTATAGTTGCGCGTTGGGGCATAACACTTGGAGTCGTATTAAATCAGTTTCTGTTGCGCGCCGGGTTACAACTCTTGAAGTTGCGTGTCGGGTTACAACACTTGCAGTTGCATGTCGAGTTATAACACTCGTAGTTGCGCGTCAAGTTAAAACACTTGAAGTTGCGCGACGGGTTACAACTCTTGCAGTTGCATATCAGGGTACAGCATCTGCACTTACATGTCAGGTTACCAAACTTGCAGTTGCGCGTCACGTTGCAACACTTATAGTTGCGCGTTGGGGCATAACACTTGGAGTCGTATTAAATCAGTTTGTGTTGCGCGTCGGGTTTACAACTTTTGAAGTTGCGTGTCGGGTTACAGCACTTGCAGTTGCATGTCGAGTTATAACAGTCGCAGTTGCGCGTCAAATTAAAACAATTAAAGTTGAAGTTGCGCGCCGGGATACAACACTTGCAGTTGCATATCAGGGTACAGCATCTGCAGTTACATGTCAGGTTACCAAACTTGCAGTTGCGCGTCACGTTGCAACAGTTATAGTTGCGCGTCGGGGCATAACACTTGGAGTCGTATTAAATTAGTTTATGTTGCGCGTCGGGTTACAACTCTTGAAGTTGCGTGTCGGGTTACAACACTTGCAGTTGCATGTCGAGTTATAACACTCGCAGTTGCGCGTCAAGTTAAAACAGTTGCAGTTGCGCGCCGGGATACAACACTTGCAGTTGCATATCACGGTACAGCATCTGCAGTTACATGTCAGGTTACCAAACTTGCAGTTGCGCGTCACGTTACAACACTTATAGTTGCGCGTTGGGGCATAACACTTGGAGTCGTATTAAATCAGTTTCTGTTACGCGTCGGGTTACAACTCTTGAAGTTGCGTGTCGGGTTACAACACTTGCAGTTGCATGTCGAGTTATAACACTCGCAGTTGCGCGTCAAGTTAAAACACCTGCAGTTGCGCGCCGGGTTACAACACTTGTAGTTGCATATCAGGGTACAGCATCTGCAGTTACATGTCAGGTTACCAAACTTGCAGTTGCGCGTCACGTTACAACAATTATAGTTGCGCGTTGGGCATAGCACTTGGAGTCGTATTAAATCAGTTTCTGTTGCGCGTCGGGTTACAACTCTTGAAGTTGCGTGTCGGGTTACAACACTTGCAGTTGCCTGTCGAGTTATAACACTCGCAGTTGCGCGTCAAGTTAAAACACTTGCAGTTGCGCGCCGGGTTACAACACTTGCAGTTGCATATCAGGGTACAGCATCTGCAGTTACATGTCAGGTTAGCAAACTTGCAGTTGCGCGTCACGTTGCAACACTTATAGTTGCGCGTTGGGGCATAACACTTGGAGTCGTATTAAATCAGTTTCTGTTGCGCGCCGGGTTACAACTCTTGAAGTTGCGTGTCGGGTTACAACACTTGCAGTTGCATGTCGAGTTATAACACTCGTAGTTGCGCGTCAAGTTAAAACACTTGAAGTTGCGCGACGGGTTACAACTCTTGCAGTTGCATATCAGGGTACAGCATCTGCAGTTACATGTCAGGTTACCAAACTTGCAGTTGCGCGTCACGTTGCAACACTTATAGTTGCGCGTTGGGGCATAACACTTGGAGTCGTATTAAATCAGTTTGTGTTGCGCGTCGGGTTTACAACTTTTGAAGTTGCGTGTCGGGTTACAGCACTTGCAGTTGCATGTCGAGTTATAACAGTCGCAGTTGCGCGTCAAATTAAAACAATTAAAGTTGAAGTTGCGCGCCGGGATACAACACTTGCAGTTGCATATCAGGGTACAGCATCTGCAGTTACATGTCAGGTTACCAAACTTGCAGTTGCGCGTCACGTTGCAACAGTTATAGTTGCGCGTCGGGGCATAACACTTGGAGTCGTATTAAATTAGTTTATGTTGCGCGTCGGGTTACAACTCTTGAAGTTGCGTGTCGGGTTACAACACTTGCAGTTGCATGTCGAGTTATAACACTCGCAGTTGCGCGTCAAGTTAAAACAGTTGCAGTTGCGCGCCGGGATACAACACTTGCAGTTGCATATCACGGTACAGCATCTGCAGTTACATGTCAGGTTACCAAACTTGCAGTTGCGCGTCACGTTACAACACTTATAGTTGCGCGTTGGGGCATAACACTTGGAGTCGTATTAAATCAGTTTCTGTTACGCGTCAGGTTACAACTCTTGAAGTTGCGTGTCGGGTTACAACACTTGCAGTTGCATGTCGAGTTATAACACTCGCAGTTGCGCGTCAAGTTAAAACACCTGCAGTTGCGCGCCGGGTTACAACACTTGTAGTTGCATATCAGGGTACAGCATCTGCAGTTACATGTCAGGTTACCAAACTTGCAGTTGCGCGTCACGTTACAACAATTATAGTTGCGCGTTGGGCATAGCACTTGGAGTCGTATTAAATCAGTTTCTGTTGCGCGTCGGGTTACAACTCTTGAAGTTGCGTGTCGGGTTACAACACTTGCAGTTGCCTGTCGAGTTATAACACTCGCAGTTGCGCGTCAAGTTAAAACACTTGCAGTTGCGCGCCGGGTTACAACACTTGCAGTTGCATATCAGGGTACAGCATCTGCAGTTACATGTCAGGTTAGCAAACTTGCAGTTGCGCGTCACGTTGCAACACTTATAGTTGCGCGTTGGGGCATAACACTTGGAGTCGTATTAAATCAGTTTCTGTTGCGCGCCGGGTTACAACTCTTGAAGTTGCGTGTCGGGTTACAACACTTGCAGTTGCATGTCGAGTTATAACACTCGCAGTTGCGCGTCAAGTTAAAACACTTGCAGTTGCGCACCGGGTTACAACACTTGCAGTTGCATATCAGGGTACAGCATCTGCAGTTACATGTCAGGTTACCAAACATGCAGTTGCGCGTCACGTTGCAACACTTATAGTTGCGCGTTGGGGCATAACACTTGGAGTCGTATTAAATCAGTTTGTGTTGCGCGTCGGGTTACAACTCTTGAAGTTGCGTGTCGGGTTACAACACTTGCAGTTGCATGTCGAGTTATAACACTCGCAGTTGCGCGTCAAGTTAAAACACCTGCAGTTACGCGTCGGGTTACAACACATGCAGTTGCATATCAGGGTACAGCATCTGCAGTTACATGTCAGGTTACCAAACTTGCAGTTGCGCGTCACGTTGCAACACTTATAGTTGCGCGTTGGGGCATAACACTTGGAGTCGTATTAAATCAGTTTCTGTTGCGCGTCGGGTTACAACTCTTGAAGTTGCGTGTCGGGTTACAACACTTGCAGTTGCATGTCGAGTTATAACACTCATAGTTGCGCGTCAAGTTAAAACAGTTAAAGTTGCGCGCCGGGATACAACACTTGCAGTTGCATATCAGGGTACAGCATCTGCAGTTACATGTCAGGTTACCAAACTTGCAGTTGCGCGTCACGTTGCAACAGTTATAGTTGCGCGTTGGGGCATAACACTTGGAGTCGTATTAAATTAGTTTATGTTGCGCGTCGGGTTACAACTCTTGAAGTTGCGTGTCGGGTTACAACACTTGCAGTTGCATGTCGAGTTATAACACTCGCAGTTGCGCGTCAAGTTAAAACAGTTGCAGTTGCGCGCCGGGATACAACACTTGCAGTTGCATGTCGAGTTATAACACTCGCAGTTGCGCGTCAAGTTAAAACACTTGCAGTTGCGCACCGGGTTACAACACTTGCAGTTGCATATCAGGGTACAGCATCTGCAGTTACATGTCAGGTTACCAAACATGCAGTTGCGCGTCACGTTGCAACACTTATAGTTGCGCGTTGGGGCATAACACTTGGAGTCGTATTAAATCAGTTTCTGTTGCGCGTCGGGTTACAACTCTTGAAGTTGCGTGTCGGGTTACAACACTTGCAGTTGCATGTCGAGTTATAACACTCGCAGTTGCGCGTCAAGTTAAAACACCTGCAGTTACGCGCCGGGTTACAACACATGCAGTTGCATATCAGGGTACAGCATCTGCAGTTACATGTCAGGTTACCAAACTTGCAGTTGCGCGTCACGTTGCAACACTTATAGTTGCGCGTTGGGGCATAACACTTGGAGTCGTATTAAATCAGTTTCTGTTGCGCGTCGGGTTACAACTCTTGAAGTTGCGTGTCGGGTTACAACACTTGCAGTTGCATGTCGAGTTATAACACTCGTAGTTGCGCGTCAAGTTAAAACAGTTAAAGTTGCGCGCCGGGATACAACACTTGCAGTTGCATATCAGGGTACAGCATCTGCAGTTACATGTCAGGTTACCAAACTTGCAGTTGCGCGTCACGTTGCAACAGTTATAGTTGCGCGTTGGGGCATAACACTTGGAGTCGTATTAAATTAGTTTATGTTGCGCGTCGGGTTACAACTCTTGAAGTTGCGTGTCGGGTTACAACACTTGCAGTTGCATGTCGAGTTATAACACTCGCAGTTGCGCGTCAAGTTAAAACAGTTGCAGTTGCGCGCCGGGATACAACACTTGCAGTTGCATGTCGAGTTATAACACTCGCAGTTGCGCGTCAAGTTAAAACACTTGCAGTTGCGCACCGGGTTACAACACTTGCAGTTGCATATCAGGGTACAGCATCTGCAGTTACATGTCAGGTTACCAAACATGCAGTTGCGCGTCACGTTGCAACACTTATAGTTGCGCGTTGGGGCATAACACTTGGAGTCGTATTAAATCAGTTTCTGTTGCGCGTCGGGTTACAACTCTTGAAGTTGCGTGTCGGGTTACAACACTTGCAGTTGCATGTCGAGTTATAACACTCGCAGTTGCGCGTCAAGTTAAAACACCTGCAGTTACGCGCCGGGTTACAACACATGCAGTTGCATATCAGGGTACAGCATCTGCAGTTACATGTCAGGTTACCAAACTTGCAGTTGCGCGTCACGTTGCAACACTTATAGTTGCGCGTTGGGGCATAACACTTGGAGTCGTATTAAATCAGTTTCTGTTGCGCGTCGGGTTACAACTCTTGAAGTTGCGTGTCGGGTTACAACACTTGCAGTTGCATGTCGAGTTATAACACTCGTAGTTGCGCGTCAAGTTAAAACAGTTAAAGTTGCGCGCCGGGATACAACACTTGCAGTTGCATATCAGGGTACAGCATCTGCAGTTACATGTCAGGTTACCAAACTTGCAGTTGCGCGTCACGTTGCAACAGTTATAGTTGCGCGTTGGGGCATAACACTTGGAGTCGTATTAAATTAGTTGATGTTGCGCGTCGGGTTACAACTCTTGAAGTTGCGTGTCGGGTTACAACACTTGCAGTTGCATGTCGAGTTATAACACTCGCAGTTGCGCGTCAAGTTAAAACACCTGCAGTTGCGCGCCGGGATACAACACTTGCAGTTGCATATCATGGTACATCATCTGCAGTTACATGTCAGGTTACCAAACTTGCAGTTGCGCGTCACGTTACAACACTTATAGTTGCGTGTTGGGGCATAACACTTGGAGTCGTATTTAATCAGTTTCTATTGCGCGTCGGGTTACAACTCTTGAAGTTGCGTGTCGGGTTACAACACTTGCAGTTGCATGTCGAGTTATAACACTCGTAGTTGCGCGTCAAGTTAAAACACTTGAAGTTGCGCGCCGGGTTACAACTCTTGCAGTTGCATATCAGGGTACAGCATCTGCAGTTACATGTCAGGTTACCAAACTTTCAGTTGCGCGTCATGTTGCAACACTTATAGTTGCGCGTTGGGGCATAACACTTGGAGTCGTATTAAATCAGTTTCTGTTGCGCGTCGAGTTACAACTCTTGAAGTTGCGTGTCGGGTTACAACACTTGCAGTTGCATGTCGAGTTATAACACTCGTAGTTGCGCGTCAAGTTAAAACACTTGAAGTTGCGCGACGGGTTACAACTCTTGCAGTTGCATATCAGGGTACAGCATCTGCAGTTACATGTCAGGTTACCAAACTTGCAGTTGCGCGTCACGTTGCAACACTTATGGTTGCGCGTTGGGGCATAACACTTGGAGTCGTATTAAATCAGTTTGTGTTGTGCGTCGGGTTACAACTCTTGAAGTTGCGTGTCGGGTTACAGCACTTGCAGTTGCATGTCGAGATATAACAGTCGCAGTTGCGCGTCAAATTAAAACAGTTAAAGTTGCGCGCCGGGATACAACACTTGCAGTTGCATATCAGGGTACAGCATCTGCAGTTACATGTCAGGTTACCAAACTTGCAGTTGCGCGTCACGTTGCAACAGTTATAGTTGCGCGTTGGGGCATAACACTTGGAGTCGTATTAAATCAGTTTATGTTGCGCGTCGGGTTACAACTCTTGAAGTTGCGTGTCGGGTTACAACACTTGCAGTTGCATGTCGAGTTATAACACTCGCAGTTGCGCGTCATGTTAAAACAGTTGCAGTTGCGCGCCGGGATACAACACTTGCAGTTGCATTTCAGGGTACAGCATCTGCAGTTACATGTCAGGTTACCAAACTTGCAGTTGCGCGTCACGTTACAACACTTATAGTTGCGCGTTGGGGCATAACACTTGGAGTCGTATTAAATCAGTTTCTGCTGCGCGTCGGGTTACAACTCTTGAAGTTGCGTGTCGGGTTACAACACTTGCAGTTGCATGTCGAGTTATAACACTCGTAGTTGCGCGTCAAGTTAAAACACCTATAGTTGCGCGCCGGGTTACAACACTTGCAGTTGCATATCAGGGTACAACATCTGCAGTTACATGTCAGGTTAGCAAACTTGCAGTTGCGCGTCACGTTACAACACTTATAGTTGCGCGTTGGGGCATAACACTTGGAGTCGTATTAAATCAGTTTCTGTTGCGCGCCGGGTTACAACTCTTGAAGTTGCGTGTCGGGTTACAACACTTGCAGTTGCATGTCGAGTTATAACAGTCGCAGTTGCGCGTCAAGTTAAAACAGTTAAAGTTGCGCGCCGGGATACAACACTTGCAGTTGCATATCAGGGTACAGCATCTGCAGTTACATGTCAGGTTACCAAACTTGCAGTTGCGCGTCACGTTGCAACAGTTATAGTTGCGCGTTGGGGCATAACACTTGGAGTCGTATTAAATCAGTTTGTGTTGTGCGTCGGGTTACAACTCTTGAAGTTGCGTGTCGGGTTACAACACTTGCAGTTGCATGTCAAGTTATAACACTCGCAGTTGCGCGTCAAGTTAAAACACTTGCAGTTGCGCGCCGGGTTACAACACTTGCAGTTGCATATCAGGGTACAGCATCTGCAGTTACATGTCAGGTTACCAAACATGCAGTTGCGCGTCACGTTGCAACACTTATAGTTGCGCGTTGGGGCATAACACTTGGAGTCGTATTAAATCAGTTTCTGTTGCGCGTCGGGTTACAACTCTTGAAGTTGCGTGTCGGGTTACAACACTTGCAGTTGCATGTCGAGTTATAACACTCGCAGTTGCGCGTCAAGCTAAAACACGTGCAGTTGCGCGCCGGGATACAACACTTGCAGTTGCATATCAGGGTACAGCATCTGCAGTTACATGTCAGGTTACCAAACTTGCAGTTGCGCGTCACGTTGCAACACTTATAGTTGCGCGTTGGGGCATAACACTTGGAGTCGTATTAAATCAGTTTCTGTTGCGCGTCGGGTTACAACTCTTGAAGTTGCGTGTCGGGTTACAACACTTGCAGTTGCATGTCGAGTTATAACACTCGCAGTTGCGCGTCAAGTTAAAACAGTTAAAGTTGCGCGCCGGGATACAACACTTGCAGTTGCATATCAGGGTACAACATCTGCAGTTACATGTCAGGTTACCAAACTTGCAGTTGCGCGTCACGTTGCAACACTTATAGTTGCGCGTTGGGGCATAACACTTGGAGTCGTATTAAATCAGTTTCTGTTGCGCGTCGGGTTACAACTCTTGAAGTTGCGTGTCGGGTTACAACACTTGCAGTTGCATGTCGAGTTATAACACTCGCAGTTGCGCGTCAAGTTAAAACACCTGCAGTTACGCGCCGGGTTACAACACATGCAGTTGCATATCAGGGTACAGCATCTGCAGTTACATGTCAGGTTACCAAACTTGCAGTTGCGCGTCACGTTGCAACACTTATAGTTGCGCGTTGGGGCATAACACTTGGAGTCGTATTAAATCAGTTTCTGTTGCGCGTCGGGTTACAACTCTTGAAGTTGTGTGTCGGGTTACAACACTTGCAGTTGCATGTCGAGTTATAACACTCGTAGTTGCGCGTCAAGTTAAAACAGTTAAAGTTGCGCGCCGGGATACAACACTTGCAGTTGCATATCAGGGTACAGCATCTGCAGTTACATGTCAGGTTACCAAACTTGCAGTTGCGCGTCACGTTGCAACAGTTATAGTTGCGCGTTGGGGCATAACACTTGGAGTCGTATTAAATTAGTTTATGTTGCGCGTCGGGTTACAACTCTTGAAGTTGCGTGTCGGGTTACAACACTTGCAGTTGCATGTCGAGTTATAACACTCGCAGTTGCGCGTCAAGTTAAAACACCTGCAGTTGCGCGCCGGGATACAACACTTGCAGTTGCATATCATGGTACATCATCTGCAGTTACATGTCAGGTTACCAAACTTGCAGTTGCGCGTCACGTTACAACACTTATAGTTGCGTGTTGGGGCATAACACTTGGAGTCGTATTTAATCAGTTTCTGTTGCGCGTCGGGTTACAACTCTTGAAGTTGCGTGTCGGGTTACAACACTTGCAGTTGCATGTCGAGTTATAACACTCGTAGTTGCGCGTCAAGTTAAAACACTTGAAGTTGCGCGCTGGGTTACAACTCTTGCAGTTGCATATCAGGGTACAGCATCTGCAGTTACATGTGAGGTTACCAAACTTTCAGTTGCGCGTCATGTTGCAACACTTATAGTTGCGCGTTGGGGCATAACACTTGGAGTCGTATTAAATCAATTTCTGTTGCGCGTCGAGTTACAACTCTTGAAGTTGCGTGTCGGGTTACAACACTTGCAGTTGCATGTCGAGTTATAACACTCGTAGTTGCGCGTCAAGTTAAAACACTTGAAGTTGCGCGACGGGTTACCACTCTTGCAGTTGCATATCAGGGTACAGCATCTGCAGTTACATGTCAGGTTACCAAACTTGCAGTTGCGCGTCACGTTGCAACACTTATGGTTGCGCGTTGGGGCATAACACTTGGAGTCGTATTAAATCAGTTTGTGTTGCGCGTCGGGTTACAACTCTTGAAGTTGCGTGTCGGGTTACAGCACTTGCAGTTGCATGTCGAGTTATAACAGTCGCAGTTGCGCGTCAAGTTAAAACAGTTAAAGTTGCGCGCCGGGATACAACACTTGCAGTTGCATATCAGGGTACAGGATCTGCAGTTACATGTCAGGTTACCAAACTTGCAGTTGCGCGTCACGTTGCAACAGTTATAGTTGCGCGTTGGGGCATAACACTTGGAGTCGTATTAAATTAGTTTATGTTGCGCGTCGGGTTACAACTCTTGAAGTTGCGTGTCGGGTTACAATACTTGCAGTTGCATGTCGAGTTATAACACTCGCAGTTGCGCGTCAAGTTAAAACAGTTGCAGTTGCGCGCCGGGATACAACACTTGCAGTTGCATATCACGGTACAGCATCTGCAGTTACATGTCCGGTTACCAAACTTGCAGTTGCGCGTCACGTTACAACACTTATAGTTGCGCGTTGGGGCATAACACTTGGAGTCGTATTAAATCAGTTTCTCTTACGCGTCGGGTTACAACTCTTGAAGTTGCGTGTCGGGTTACAACACTTGCAGTTGCATGTCGAGTTATAACACTCGCAGTTGCGCGTCAAGTTAAAACACCTGCAGTTGCGCGCCGGGTTACAACACTTGCAGTTGCATATCAGGGTACAACATCTGCAGTTACATGTCAGGTTACCAAACTTGCAGTTGCGCGTCACGTTACAACAATTATAGTTGCGCGTTGGGCATAACACTTGGAGTCATATTAAATCAGTTTCTGTTGCGCGTCGGGTTACAACTCTTGAAGTTGCGTGTCGGGTTACAACACTTGCAGTTGCCTGTCGAGTTATAACACTCGCAGTTGCGCGTCAAGTTAAAACACCTATAGTTGCGCGCCGGGTTACAACACTTGCAGTTGCATATCAGGGTACAGCATATGCAGTTACATGTCAGGTTAGCAAACTTGCAGTTGCGCGTCACGTTGCAACACTTATAGTTGCGCGTTGGGGCATAACACTTGGAGTCGTATTAAATCAGTTTCTATTGCGCGCCGGGTTACAACTCTTGAAGTTGCGTGTCGGGTTACAACACTTGCAGTTGCATGTCGAGTTATAACACTCGCAGTTGCGCGTCAAGTTAAAACACTTGCAGTTGCGCGCCGGGTTACAACACTTGCAGTTGCATATCAGGGTACAGCATCTGCAGTTACATGTCAGGTTACCAAACATGCAGTTGCGCGTCACGTTGCAACACTTATAGTTGCGCGTTGGGGCATAACACTTGGAGTCGTATTAAATCAGTTTCTGTTGCGCGTCGGGTTACAACTCTTGAAGTTGCGTGTCGGGTTACAACACTTGCAGTTGCATGTCGAGTTATAACACTCGCAGTTGCGCGTCAAGCTAAAACACGTGCAGTTGCGCGCCGGGATACAACACTTGCAGTTGCATATCAGGGTACAGCATCTGCAGTTACATGTCAGGTTACCAAACTTGCAGTTGCGCGTCACGTTGCAACACTTATAGTTGCGCGTTGGGGCATAACACTTGGAGTCGTATTAAATCAGTTTCTGTTGCGCGTCGGGTTACAACTCTTGAAGTTGCGTGTCGGGTTACAACACTTGCAGTTGCATGTCGAGTTATAACACTCGCAGTTGCCCGTCAAGTTAAAACAGTTAAAGTTGCGCGCCGGGATACAACACTTGCAGTTGCATATCAGGGTACAGCATCTGCAGTTACATGTCAGGTTACCAAACTTGCAGTTGCGCGTCACGTTGCAACAGTTATAGTTGCGCGTTGGGGCATAACACTTGGAGTCGTATTAAATTAGTTTATGTTGCGCGTCGGGTTACAACTCTTGAAGTTGCGTGTCGGGTTACAACACTTGCAGTTGCATGTCGAGTTATAACACTCGCAGTTGCGCGTCAAGTTAAAACACCTGCAGTTGCGCGCCGGGATACAACACTTGCAGTTGCATATCATGATACATCATCTGCAGTTACATGTCAGGTTACCAAACTTGCAGTTGCGCGTCACGTTACCACACTTATAGTTGCGTGTTGGGGCATAACACTTGTAGTCGTATTTAATCAGTTTCTGTTGCGCCTCGGGTTACAACTCTTGAAGTTGCGTGTCGGGTTACAACACTTGCAGTTGCATGTCGAGTTATAACACTCGTAGTTGCGCGTCAAGTTAAAACACTTGAAGTTGCGCGCCGGGTTACAACTCTTGCAGTTGCATATCAGGGTACAGCATCTGCAGTTACATGTCAGGTTACCAAACTTTCAGTTGCGCGTCATGGTGCAACACTTATAGTTGCGCGTTGGGGCATAACACTTGGAGTCGTATTAAATCAGTTTCTGTTGTGCGTCGGGTTACAACTCTTGAAGTTGCGTGTCGGGTTACAACACTTGCAGTTGCATGTCGAGTTATAACAGTCGCAGTTGCGCGTCAAGTTAAAACAGTTAAAGTTGCGCGCCGGGATACAACACTTGCAGTTGCATATCAGGGTACAGCATCTGCAGTTACATGTCAGGTTACCAAACTTGCAGTTGCGCGTCACGTTGCAACAGTTATAGTTGCGCGTTGGGGCATAACACTTGGAGTCGTATTAAATCAGTTTATGTTGCGTGTCGGGTTACAACTCTTGAAGTTGCGTGTCGGGTTACAACACTTGCAGTTGCATGTCGAGTTATAACACTCGCAGTTGCGCGTCAAGTTAAAACAGTTGCAGTTGCGCGCCGGGATACAACACTTGCAGTTGCATTTCAGGGTACAGCATCTGCAGTTACATGTCAGGTTACCAAACTTGCAGTTGCGCGTCACGTTACAACACTTATAGTTGCGCGTTGGGGCATAACACTTGGAGTCGTATTAAATCAGTTTCTGCTGCGCGTCGGGTTACAACTCTTGAAGTTGCGTGTCGGGTTACAACACTTGCAGTTGCATGTCGAGTTATAACACTCGCAGTTGCGCGTCAAGTTAAAACACTTGCAGTTGCGCGTCGGGTTACAACACTTGCAGTTGCATATCAGGGTACAGCATCTGCAGTTACATGTCAGGTTACCAAACTTGCAGTTGCGCGTCACGTTACAACACTTATAGTTGCGCGTTGGGGCATAACACTTGGAGTCGTATTAAATCAGTTTCTGTTGCGCGTCGGGTTACAACTCTTGAAGTTGCGTGTCGGGTTACAACACTTGCAGTTGCATGTCGAGTTACAACACTCGCAGTTGCGCGTCAAGTTAAAACACTTGCAGTTGCGCGCCGGGTTACAACACTTGCAGTTGCATATCAGGGTACAGCATCTGCAGTTACATGTCAGGTTACCAAACTTGCAGTTGCGCGTCACGTTGCAACAATTATAGTTGCGCGTTGGGCATAACACTTGGAGTCGTATTAAATCAGTTTCTGTTGCGCGTCGGGTTACAACTCTTGAAGTTGCGTGTCGGGTTACAACACTTGCAGTTGCCTGTCGAGTTATAACACTCGCAGTTGCGCGTCAAGTTAAAACACCTGCAGTTGCGTGCCGGGATACAACACTTGCAGTTGCATATCAGGGTACAGCATCTGCAGTTACATGTCAGGTTACCAAACTTACAGTTGCGCGTCACGTTACAACACTTATAGTTGCTTGTTGGGGGCATAACACTTGGAGTCGTATTAAATCAGTTTCTGTTGCGCGTCGGGTTACAACTCTTAAAGTTGCGTGTCGGGTTACAACACTTGCAGTTGCATGTCGAGCTATAACACTCGCAGTTGCGCGTCAAGTTAAAACACTTGAAGTTGCGCGCCGGGTTACAACACTTGCAGCTGCATATCAGGGTACATCATCTGCAGTTACATATCAGGTTACCAAACTTGCAGTTGCGCGTCACGTTGCAACAATTATAGTTGCGCGTTGGGCATAACACTTGGAGTCGTATTAAATCAGTTTCTGTTGCGCGTCGGGTTACAACTCTTGAAGTTGCGTGTCGGGTTACAACACTTGCAGTTGCCTGTCGAGTTATAACACTCGCAGTTGCGCGTCAAGTTAAAACACCTGCAGTTGCGCGCCGGGATACAACAGTTGCAGTTGCATATCAGGGTACAGCATCTGCAGTTACATGTCAGGTTACCAAACTTGCAGTTGCGCGTCACGTTACAACACTTATAGTTGCGCGTTGGGGCATAACACTTGGAGTCGTATTAAATCAGTTTCTGTTGCGCGTCGGGTTACAACTCTTGAAGTTGCGTGTCGGGTTACAACACTTGTAGTTGCATGTCGAGTTATAACACTCGCAGTAGCGCGTCAAGTTAAAACACTTGCAGTTGCGCGCCGGGTTACAACACTTGCAGTTGCATATCACGGTACAACATCTGCAGTTACATGTCAGGTTACCAAACTTGCAGTTGCGCGTCACGTTGCAACACTTATAGTTGCGCGTTGGGGCATAACACTTGGAGTCGTATTAAATCAGTTTCTGTTGCGCGTCGGGTTACAACTCTTGAAGTTGCGTGTCGGGTTACAACACTTGCAGTTGCATGTCGAGTTATAACACTCGCAGTTGCGCGTCAAGTTAAAACAGTTGCAGTTGCACGCCGGGATACAACACTTGCAGTTGCATATCAGGGTACAGCATCTGCAGTTACACGTCAGGTTACCAAACTTGCAGTTGCGCATCACGTTACAACACTTATAGTTGCACGTTGGGGCATAACACTTGGAGTCGTATTAAATCAGTTTCTGTTGCGCGTCGGGTTACAACTCTTGAAGTTGCGTGTCGGGTTACAACACTTGCAGTTGCATGTCGAGTTACAACACTCGCAGTTGCGCGTCAAGTTAAAACACTTGCAGTTGCGCGCCGGGTTACAACACTTGCAGTTGCATATCAGGGTACAGCATCTGCAGTTACATGTCAGGTTACCAAACTTGCAGTTGCGCGTCACGTTACAACAATTATAGTTGCACGTTGGGGCATAACACTTGGAGTCGTATTAAATCAGTTTCTGTTGCGCGTCGGGTTACAACTCTTGAAGTTGCGTGTCGGGTTACAACACTTGCAGTTGCATGTCGAGTTATAACACTCGCAGTTGCGCGTCAAGTTAAAACACTTGCAGTTGCGCGCCGGGTTACAACACTTGCAGTTGCATATCAGGGTACAACATCTGCAGTTACATGTCAGGTTACCAAACTTGCAGTTGCGCGTCACGTTGCAACACTTATAGTTGCGCGTTGGGGCATAACACTTGGAGTCGTATTAAATCAGTTTCTGTTGCGCGTCGGGTTACAACTCTTGAAGTTGCGTGTCGGGTTACAACACTTGCAGTTGCATGTCGAGTTATAACACTCGCTGTTGCGCGTCAAGTTAAAACACCTGCAGTTGCGCGCCGGGATACAACAGTTGCAGTTGCATATCAGGGTACAGGATCTGCAGTTACATGTCAGGTTACCAAACTTGCAGTTGCGCGTCACGTTATAACACTTATAGTTGCGTGTTGGGGCATAACACTTGGAGTCGTATTTAATCAGTTTCTGTTGCGTGTCGGGTTACAACTCTTGAAGTTGCGTGTCGGGTTACAACACTTGCAGTTGCATGTCGAGTTATAACACTCGTAGTTGCGCGTCAAGTTAAAACACTTGAAGTTGCGCGCCGGGTTACAACTCTTGCAGTTGCATATCAGGGTACAGCATCTGCAGTTAGATGTCAGGTTACCAAACTTGCAGTTGCGCGTCACGTTGCAACACTTATAGTTGCGCGTTGGGGCATAACACTTGGAGTCGTATTAAATCAGTTTCTGTTGCGCGTCGGGTTACAACTCTTGAAGTTGCGTGTCGGGTTACAACACTTGCAGTTGCATGTCGAGTTATAACAGTCGCAGTTGCGCGTCAAGTTAAAACAGTTAAAGTCGCGCGCCGGGATACAACACTTGCAGTTGCATATCAGTGTACAGCATCTGCAGTTACATGTCAGGTTACCAAACTTGCAGTTGCGCGTCACGTTGCAACAGTTATAGTTGCGCGTTGGGGCATAACACTTGGAGTCGTAATAAATCAGTTTATGTTGCGCGTCGGGTTACAACTCTTGAAGTTGCGTGTCGGGTTACAACACTTGCAGTTGCATGTCGAGTTATAACACTCGCAGTTGCGCGTCAAGTTAAAATAGTTGCAGTTTGGTGCCGGGATACAACACTTGCAGTTGCATTTCAGGGTACAGCATCTGCAGTTACATGTCAGGTTACCAAACTTGCAGTTGCGCGTCACGTTACAACACTTATAGTTGCGCGTTGGGGCATAACACTTGGAGTCGTATTAAATCAGTTTCTGCTGCGCGTCGGGTTACAACTCTTGAAGTTGCGTGTCGGGTTACAACACTTGCAGTTGCATGTCGAGTTATAACACTCGCAGTTGCGCGTCAAGTTAAAACACTTGCAGTTGCGCGCCGGGTTACAACACTTGCAGTTGCATATCAGGGTACAGCATCTGCAGTTACATGTCAGGTTACCAAACTTGCAGTTGCGCGTCACGTTACAACACTTATAGTTGCGCGTTGGGGCATAACACTTGCAGTCGTATTAAATCAGTTTGTGTTGCGCGTCGGGTTACAACTCTTGAAGTTGCGTGTCGGGTTACAACACTTGCAGTTGCATGTCGAGTTATAACACTCGCAGTTGCGCGTCAAGTTAAAACACTTGCAGTTGCGCGCCGGGTTACAACACTTGCAGTTGCATATCAGGGTACAGCATCTGCAGTTACATGTCAGGTTACCAAACTTGCAGTTGCGCGTCACGTTACAACAATTATAGTTGCGCGTTGGGCATAACACTTGGAGTCGTATTAAATCAGTTTCTGTTGCGCGTCGGGTTACAACTCTTGAAGTTGCGTGTCGGGTTACAACACTTGTAGTTGCCTGTCGAGTTATAACACTCGCAGTTGCGCGTCAAGTTAAAACACCTGCAGTTGCGCACCGGGATACAACAGTTGCAGTTGCATATCAGGGTACAGCATCTGCAGTTACATGTCAGGTTACCAAAGTTGCAGTTGCGTGTCACGTTACAACACTTATAGTTGCGCGTTGGGGCATAACACTTGGAGTCGTATTAAATCAGTTTCTGTTGCGCGTCGGGTTACAACTCTTGAAGTTGCGTGTCGGGTTACAACACTTGCAGTTGCATGTCGAGTTATAACACTCGTAGTTGCGCGTCAAGTTAAAACACTTGAAGTTGCGCGACGGGTTACAACTCTTGCAGTTGCATATCAGGGTACAGCATCTGCAGTTACATGTCAGGTTACCAAACTTGCAGTTGCGCGTCACGTTGCAACACTTATAGTTGCGCGTTGGGGCATAACACTTGGAGTCGTATTAAATCAGTTTGTGTTGCGCGTCGGGTTACAACTCTTGAAGTTGCGTGTCGGGTTACAGCACTTGCAGTTGCATGTCGAGTTATAACAGTCGCAGTTGCGCGTCAAGTTAAAACAGTTAAAGTTGCGCGCCGGGATACAACACTTGTAGTTGCATATCAGGGTACAGCATCTGTAGTTACATGTCAGGTTACCAAACTTGCAGTTGCGCATCACGTTGCAACAGTTATAGTTGCGCGTTGGGGCATAACACTTGGGGTCGTATTAAATTAGTTTATGTTGCGCGTCGGGTTACAACTCTTGAAGTTGCGTGTCGGGTTACAACACTTGCAGTTGCATGTCGAGTTATAACACTCGCAGTTGCGCGTCAAGTTAAAACAGTTGCAGTTGCGCGCCGGGATACAACACTTGCAGTTGCGTATCACGGTACAACATCTGCAGTTACATGTCAGGTTACCAAACTTGCAGTTGCGCGTCACGTGACAACACTTATAGTTGCGTGTTGGGGCATAACACTTGGAGTCGTATTAAATCAGTTTATGTTACGCGTCGGGTTACAACTGTTGAAGTTGCGTGTCGGGTTACAACACTTGCAGTTGCATGTCGAGTTATAACACTCGCAGTTGCGCGTCAAGTTAAAACACCTGCAGTTGCGCGCCGGGTTACAACACTTGCAGTTGCATATCAGGGTACAGCATCTGCAGTTACATGTCAGGTTACCAAACTTGCAGTTGCGCGTCACGTTACAACAATTATAGTTGCGCGTTGGGCATAACACTTGGAGTCGTATTAAATCAGTTTCTGTTGCGCGTCGGGTTACAACTCTTGAAGTTGCGTGTCGGGTTACAACACTTGCAGTTGCGTGTCGAGTTATAACACTCGCAGTTGCGCGTCAAGTTAAAACACTTGCAATTGCGCGCCGGGTTACAACACTTGCAGTTGCATATCAGGGTACAGCATCTGCAGTTACATGTCAGGTTACCAAACTTGCAGTTGCGCGTCACGTTGCAACACTTATAGTTGCGCGTCGGGGCATGACACTTGGAGTCGTATTAAATCAGTTTCTGTTGCGCGTCGGGTTACAACTCTTGAAGTTGCGTGTCGGGTTACAACACTTGCAGTTGCATGTCGAGTTATAACACTCGTAGTTGCGCGTCAAGTTAAAACACCTGCAGTTACGCGCCGGGTTACAACACATGCAGTTGCATATCAGGGTACAGCATCTGCAGTTACATGTCAGGTTACCAAACTTGCAGTTGCGCGTCACGTTGCAACAGTTATAGTTGCGCGTTGGGGCATAACACTTGGAGTCGTATTAAATCAGTTTCTGTTGCGCGCCGGGTTACAACTCTTGAAGTTGCGTGTCGGTTTACAACACTTGGAGTTGCATGTCGAGTTATAACACTCGTAGTTGCGCGTCAAGGTAAAACAGTTAAAGTTGCGCGCCGGGATACAACACTTGCAGTTGCATATCAGGGTACAGCATCTGCAGTTACATGTCAGGTTACCAAACTTGCAGTTGCGCGTCACGTTGCAACACTTATAGTTGCTTGTTGGGGCATAACACTTGGAGTCGTATTAAATTAGTTTATGTTGCGCGTCGGGTTACAACTCTTGAAGTTGCCTGTCGGGTTACAACACTTGCAGTTGCATGTCGAGTTATAACACTCGTAGTTGCGCGTCAAGTTAAAACACCTGCAGTTGCGCGCCGGGATACAACACTTGCAGTTGCATATCATGGTACATCATCTGCAGTTACATGTCAGGTTACCAAACTTGCAGTTGCGCGTCACGTTACAACACTTATAGTTGCGTGTTGGGGCATAACACTTGGAGTCGTATTTAATCAGTTTCTGTTGCGCGTCGGGTTACAACTCTTGAAGTTGCGTGTCGGGTTACAACACTTGCAGTTGCATGTCGAGTTATAACACTCGTAGTTGCGCGTCAAGTTAAAACACTTGAAGTTGCGCGCCGGGTTACAACTCTTGCAGTTGCATATCAGGGTACAGCATCTGCAGTTACATGTCAGGTTACCAAACTTGCAGTTGCGCGTCACGTTGCAACAATTATAGTTGCGCGTTGGGGCATAACACTTGGAGTCGTATTAAATCAGTTTCTGTTGCGCGTCGGGTTACAACTCTTGAAGTTGCGTGTCGAGTTACAACACTTGCAGTTGCATGTCGAGTTATAACACTCGCAGTTGTGCGTCAAGTTAAAACAGTTAAAGTTGCGCGCCGAGATACAACACTTGCAGTTGCATATCAGGGTACAGCATCTGCAGTTACATGTCAGGTTACCAAACTTAGAGTTGCGCTTCACGTTGCAACAGTTATAGTTGCGCGTTGGGGCATGACACTTGGAGTCGTATTAAATCAGTTTCTGTTGCGCGTCGGGTTACAACTCTTGAAGTTGCGTGTCGGGTTACAACACTTGCAGTTGCATGTCGAGTTATAACACTCGCAGTTGCGCGTCAAGTTAAAACACCTGCAGTTGCGCGCCGGGTTACAACACTTGCAGTTGCATATCAGGGTACAGCATCTGCAGTTACATGTCAGGTTACCAAACTTGCAGTTGCGCGTCACGTTGCAACACTTATAGTTGCGCGTTGGGGCATAACACTTGGAGTCGTATTAAATCAGTTTCTGTTGCGCGCCGGGTTACAACTCTTGAAGTTGCATGTCGGGTTACAACACTTGCAGTTGCATGTCGAGTTATAACACTCGCAGTTGCGCGTCAACTTAAGACACTTGCAGTTGCGCGCCGGGTTACAACACTTGCAGTTGCATATCGGGGTACAGCATCTGCAGTTACACGTCAGGTTACCAAACTTGCAGTTGCGCGTCACGTTACAACAATTATAGTTGCGCGTTGGGCATAACACTTGGAGTCGTATTAAATCAGTTTCTGTTGCGCGTCGGGTTACAACTCTTGAAGTTGCGTGTCGGGTTACAACACTTGCAGTTGCGTGTCGAGTTATAACACTCGCAGTTGCGCGTCAAGTTAAAACACCTGCAATTGCGCGTCGGGTTACAACACTTGCAGTTGCATATCAGGGTACAGCATCTGCAGTTACATGTCAGGTTACCAAACTTGCAGTTGCGCGTCACGTTGCAACACTTATAGTTGCGCGTTGGGGCATAACACTTGGAGTCGTATTAAATCTGTTTCTGTTGCGCACCGGGTTACAACTCTTGAAGTTGCGTGTCGGTTTACAACACTTGCAGTTGCATGTCGAGTTATAACACTCGCAGTTGCGCGTCAAGTTAAGACACTTGCAGTTGCGCGCCGGGTTACAACACTTGCAGTTGCATATCAGGGTACAGCATCTGCAGTTACATGTCAGGTTACCAAACATGCAGTTGCGCGTCACGTTGCAACACTTATAGTTGCGCGTTGGGGCATAACACTTGGAGTCGTATTAAATCAGTTTATGTTGCGCGTCGGGTTACAACTCTTGAAGTTGCATGTCGGGTTACAACACTTGCACTTGCATGTCGAGTTATAACACTCGCAGTTGCGCATCAAGTTAAAACACCTGCAGTTGCGCGCCGGGATACAACACTTGCAGTTGCATATCATGGTACATCATCTGCAGTTACATGTCAGGTTACCAAACTTGCAGTTGCGCGTCACGTTACAACACTTATAGTTGCGCGTTGGGGCATAACACTTGGAGTCGTATTTAATCAGTTTCTGTTGCGCGCCGGGTTACAACTCTTGAAGTTGCGTGTCGGGTTACAACACTTGCAGTTGCATGTCGAGTTATAACACTCGCAGTTGCGCGTCAAGTTAAAACACTTGCAGTTGCGCGCCGGGTTACAACACTTGCAGTTGCATATCAGGGTACAGCATCTGCAGTTACATGTCAGGTTACCAAACTTGCAGTTGCGCGTCACGTTGCAACACTTATAGTTGCGCGTTGGGGCATAACACTTGGAGTCGTATTAAATCAGTTTCTGTTGCGCGCCGGGTTACAACTCTTGAAGTTGCATGTCGGGTTACAACACTTGCAGTTGCATGTCGAGTTATAACACTCGCAGTTGCGCGTCAAGTTAAAACACCTGCAGTTGCGCGCCGGGATACAACACTTGCAGTTGCATATCATGGTACATCATCTGCAGTTACATGTCAGGTTACCAAACTTGCAGTTGCGCGTCACGTTACAACACTTATAGTTGCGTGTTGGGGCATAACACTTGGAGTCGTATTTAATCAGTTTCTGTTGCGCGTCGGGTTACAACTCTTGAAGTTGCGTGTCGGGTTACAACACTTGCAGTTGCATGTCGAGTTATAACACTCGTAGTTGCGCGTCAAGTTAAAACACTTGAAGTTGCGCGCCGGGTTACAACTCTTGCAGTTGCATATCAGGGTACAGCATCTGCAGTTACATGTCAGGTTACCAAACTTGCAGTTGCGCGTCACGTTGCAACAATTATAGTTGCGCGTTGGGGCATAACACTTGGAGTCGTATTAAATCAGTTTCTGTTGCGCGTCGGGTTACAACTCTTGAAGTTGCGTGTCGGGTTACAACACTTGCAGTTGCATGTCGAGTTATAACACTCGCAGTTGTGCGTCAAGTTAAAACAGTTAAAGTTGCGCGCCGAGATACAACACTTGCAGTTGCATATCAGGGTACAGCATCTGCAGTTACATGTCAGGTTACCAAACTTAGAGTTGCGCTTCACGTTGCAACAGTTATAGTTGCGCGTTGGGGCATGACACTTGGAGTCGTATTAAATCAGTTTCTGTTGCGCGTCGGGTTACAACTCTTGAAGTTGCGTGTCGGGTTACAACACTTGCAGTTGCATGTCGAGTTATAACACTCGCAGTTGCGCGTCAAGTTAAAACACCTGCAGTTGCGCGCCGGGTTACAACACTTGCAGTTGCATATCAGGGTACAGCATCTGCAGTTACATGTCAGGTTACCAAACTTGCAGTTGCGCGTCACGTTGCAACACTTATAGTTGCGCGTTGGGGCATAACACTTGGAGTCGTATTAAATCAGTTTCTGTTGCGCGCCGGGTTACAACTCTTGAAGTTGCATGTCGGGTTACAACACTTGCAGTTGCATGTCGAGTTATAACACTCGCAGTTGCGCGTCAACTTAAGACACTTGCAGTTGCGCGCCGGGTTACAACACTTGCAGTTGCATATCGGGGTACAGCATCTGCAGTTACACGTCAGGTTACCAAACTTGCAGTTGCGCGTCACGTTACAACAATTATAGTTGCGCGTTGGGCATAACACTTGGAGTCGTATTAAATCAGTTTCTGTTGCGCGTCGGGTTACAACTCTTGAAGTTGCGTGTCGGGTTACAACACTTGCAGTTGCGTGTCGAGTTATAACACTCGCAGTTGCGCGTCAAGTTAAAACACCTGCAATTGCGCGTCGGGTTACAACACTTGCAGTTGCATATCAGGGTACAGCATCTGCAGTTACATGTCAGGTTACCAAACTTGCAGTTGCGCGTCACGTTGCAACACTTATAGTTGCGCGTTGGGGCATAACACTTGGAGTCGTATTAAATCTGTTTCTGTTGCGCACCGGGTTACAACTCTTGAATTTGCGTGTCGGTTTACAACACTTGCAGTTGCATGTCGAGTTATAACACTCGCAGTTGCGCGTCAAGTTAAGACACTTGCAGTTGCGCGCCGGGTTACAACACTTGCAGTTGCATATCAGGGTACAGCATCTGCAGTTACATGTCAGGTTACCAAACATGCAGTTGCGCGTCACGTTGCAACACTTATAGTTGCGCGTTGGGGCATAACACTTGGAGTCGTATTAAATCAGTTTATGTTGCGCGTCGGGTTACAACTCTTGAAGTTGCATGTCGGGTTACAACACTTGCACTTGCATGTCGAGTTATAACACTCGCAGTTGCGCATCAAGTTAAAACACCTGCAGTTGCGCGCCGGGATACAACACTTGCAGTTGCATATCATGGTACATCATCTGCAGTTACATGTCAGGTTACCAAACTTGCAGTTGCGCGTCACGTTACAACACTTATAGTTGCGCGTTGGGGCATAACACTTGGAGTCGTATTTAATCAGTTTCTGTTGCGCGCCGGGTTACAACTCTTGAAGTTGCGTGTCGGGTTACAACACTTGCAGTTGCATGTCGAGTTATAACACTCGCAGTTGCGCGTCAAGTTAAAACACTTGCAGTTGCGCGCCGGGTTACAACACTTGCAGTTGCATATCAGGGTACAGCATCTGCAGTTACATGTCAGGTTACCAAACTTGCAGTTGCGCGTCACGTTGCAACACTTATAGTTGCGCGTTGGGGCATAACACTTGGAGTCGTATTAAATCAGTTTCTGTTGCGCGCCGGGTTACAACTCTTGAAGTTGCATGTCGGGTTACAACACTTGCAGTTGCATGTCGAGTTATAACACTCGCAGTTGCGCGTCAAGTTAAGACACTTGCAGTTGCGCGCCGGGTTACAACACTTGCAGTTGCATATCAGGGTACAGCATCTGCAGTTACATGTCAGGTTACCAAACTTGCAGTTGCGCGTCACGTTACAACAATTATAGTTGCGCGTTGGGCATAACACTTGGAGTCGTATTAAATCAGTTTCCGTTGCGCGTCGGGTTACAACTCTTGAAGTTGCGTGTCGGGTTACAGCACTTGCAGTTGCGTGTCGAGTTATAACACTCGCAGTTGCGCGTCAAGTTAAAACACTTGCAATTGCGCGCCGGGTTACAACACTTGCAGTTGCATATCGGGGTACAGCATCTGCAGTTACATGTCAGGTTACCAAACTTGCAGTTGCGCGTCACGTTGCAACACTTATAGTTGCGCGTTGGGGCATAACACTTGGAGTCGTATTAAATCTGTTTCTGTTGCGCGCCGGGTTACAACTCTTGAAGTTGCGTGTCGGTTTACAACACTTTTAGTTGCATGTCGAGTTATAACACTCGCAGTTGCGCGTCAAGTTAAGACACTTGCAGTTGTGCGCCGGGTTACAACACTTGCAGTTGCATATCAGGGTACAGCATCTGCAGTTACATGTCAGGTTACCAAACATGCAGTTGCGCGTCACGTTGCAACACTTATAGTTGCGCGTTGGGCATAACACTTGGAGTCGTATTAAATCAGTTTATGTTGCGCGTCGGGTTACAACTCTTGAAGTTGCATGTCGGGTTACAACACTTGCACTTGCATGTCGAGTTATAACACTCGCAGTTGCGCATCAAGTTACAACACCTGCAGTTGCGCACCGGGATACAACACTTGCAGTTGCATATCATGGTACATCATCTGCAGTTACATGTCAGGTTACCAAACTTGCAGTTGCGCGTCACATTACAACACTTATAGTTGCGTGTTGGGGCATAACACTTGGAGTCGTATTTAATCAGTTTCTGTTGCGCGCCGGGTTACAACTCTTGAAGTTGCGTGTCGGGTTACAACACTTGCAGTTGCATGTCGAGTTATAACACTCGCAGTTGCGCGTCAAGTTAAAACACTTGCAGTTGCGCGCCGGGTTACAACACTTGCAGTTGCATATCAGGGTACAGCATCTGCAGTTACATGTCAGGTTACCAAACTTGCAGTTGCGCGTCACGTTGCAACACTTATAGTTGCGCGTTGGGGCATAACACTTGGAGTCGTATTAAATCAGTTTCTGTTGCGCGCCGGGTTACAACTCTTGAAGTTGCATGTCGGGTTACAACACTTGCAGTTGCATGTCGAGTTATAACACTCGCAGTTGCGCGTCAAGTTAAGACACTTGCAGTTGCGCGCCGGGTTACAACACTTGCAGTTGCATATCAGGGTACAGCATCTGCAGTTACATGTCAGGTTACCAAACTTGCAGTTGCGCGTCACGTTACAACAATTATAGTTGCGCGTTGGGCATAACACTTGGAGTCGTATTAAATCAGTTTCCGTTGCGCGTCGGGTTACAACTCTTGAAGTTGCGTGTTGGGTTACAGCACTTGAAGTTGCGTGTCGAGTTATAACACTCGCAGTTGCGCGTCAAGTTAAAACACTTGCAATTGCGCGCCGGGTTACAACACTTGCAGTTGCATATCAGGGTACAGCATCTGCAGTTACATGTCAGGTTACCAAACTTGCAGTTGCGCGTCACGTTGCAACACTTATAGTTGCGCGTTGAGGCATAAAACTTGGAGTCGTATTAAATCAGTTTCTGTTGCGCGCCGGGTTACAACTCTTGAAGTTGCATGTCGGGTTACAACACTTGCAGTTGCATGTCGAGTTATAACACTCGCAGTTGCGCGTCAAGTTAAGACACTTGCAGTTGCGCGCCGGGTTACAACACTTGCAGTTGCATATCAGGGTACAGCATCTGCAGTTACATGTCAGGTTACCAAACATGCAGTTGCGCGTCACGATGCAACACTTATAGTTGCGCGTTGGGGCATAACACTTGGAGTCGTATTAAATCAGTTTATGTTGCGCGTCGGGTTACAACTCTTGAAGTTGCATGTCGGGTTACAACACTTGCACTTGCATGTCGAGTTATAACACTCGCAGTTGCGCGTCAAGTTAAAACACCTGCAGTTGCGCGCCGGGATACAACACTTGCAGTTGCATATCATGGTACATCATCTGCAGTTACATGTCAGGTTACCAAACTTGCAGTTGCGCGTCACGTTACAACACTTATAGTTGCGTGTTGGGGCATAACACTTGGAGTCGTATTTAATCAGTTTCTGTTGCGCGCCGGGTTACAACTCTTGAAGTTGCGTGTCGGGTTACAACACTTGCAGCTGCATGTCGAGTTATAACACTCGCAGTTGCGCGTCAAGTTAAAACACTTGCAGTTGCGCGCCGGGTTACAACACTTGCAGTTGCATATCAGGGTACAGCATCTGCAGTTACATGTCAGGTTACCAAACTTGCAGTTGCGCGTCACGTTGCAACACTTATAGTTGCGCGTTGGGGCATAACACTTGGAGTCGTATTAAATCAGTTTCTGTTGCGCGCCGGGTTACAACTCTTGAAGTTGCATGTCGGGTTACAACACTTGCAGTTGCATGTCGAGTTATAACACTCGCAGTTGCGCGTCAAGTTAAGACACTTGCAGTTGCGCGCCGGGTTACAACACTTGCAGTTGCATATCAGGGTACAGCATCTGCAGTTACATGTCAGGTTACCAAACTTGCAGTTGCGCGTCACGTTACAACAATTATAGTTGCGCGTTGGGCATAACACTTCGAGTCGTATTAAATCAGTTTCCGTTGCGCGTCGGGTTACAACTCTTGAAGTTGCGTGTTGGGTTACAGCACTTGAAGTTGCGTGTCGAGTTATAACACTCGCAGTTGCGCGTCAAGTTAAAACACTTGCAATTGCGCGCCGGGTTACAACACTTGCAGTTGCATATCAGGGTACAGCATCTGCAGTTACATGTCAGGTTACCAAACTTGCAGTTGCGCGTCACGTTGCAACACTTATAGTTGCGCGTTGGGGCATAAAACTTGGAGTCGTATTAAATCAGTTTCTGTTGCGCGCCGGGTTACAACTCTTGAAGTTGCATGTCGGGTTACAACACTTGCAGTTGCATGTCGAGTTATAACACTCGCAGTTGCGCGTCAAGTTAAGACACTTGCAGTTGCGCGCCGGGTTACAACACTTGCAGTTGCATATCAGGGTACAGCATCTGCAGTTACATGTCAGGTTACCAAACATGCAGTTGCGCGTCACGTTGCAACACTTATAGTTGCGCGTTGGGGCATAACACTTGGAGTCGTATTAAATCAGTTTATGTTGCGCGTCGGGTTACAACTCTTGAAGTTGCATGTCGGGTTACAACACTTGCACTTGCATGTCGAGTTATAACACTCGCAGTTGCGCGTCAAGTTAAAACACCTGCAGTTGCGCGCCGGGATACAACACTTGCAGTTGCATATCATGGTACATCATCTGCAGTTACATGTCAGGTTACCAAACTTGCAGTTGCGCGTCACGTTACAACACTTATAGTTGCGTGTTGGGGCATAACACTTGGAGTCGTATTTAATCAGTTTCTGTTGCGCGCCGGGTTACAACTCTTGAAGTTGCGTGTCGGGTTACAACACTTGCAGCTGCATGTCGAGTTATAACACTCGCAGTTGCGCGTCAAGTTAAAACACTTGCAGTTGCGCGCCGGGTTACAACACTTGCAGTTGCATATCAGGGTACAGCATCTGCAGTTACATGTCAGGTTACCAAACTTGCAGTTGCGCGTCACGTTGCAACACTTATAGTTGCGCGTTGGGGCATAACACTTGGAGTCGTATTAAATCAGTTTCTGTTGCGCGCCGGGTTACAACTCTTGAAGTTGCATGTCGGGTTACAACACTTGCAGTTGCATGTCGAGTTATAACACTCGCAGTTGCGCGTCAAGTTAAGACACTTGCAGTTGCGCGCCGGGTTACAACACTTGCAGTTGCATATCAGGGTACAGCATCTGCAGTTACATGTCAGGTTACCAAACTTGCAGTTGCGCGTCACGTTACAACAATTATAGTTGCGCGTTGGGCATAACACTTGGAGTCGTATTAAATCAGTTTCTGTTGCGCGTCGGGTTACAACTCTTGAAGTTGCGTGTCGGGTTACAGCACTTGCAGTTGCGTGTCGAGTTATAACACTCGCAGTTGCGCGTCAAGTTAAAACACTTGCAATTGCGCGCCGGGTTACAACACTTGCAGTTGCACATCAGGGTACAGCATCTGCAGTTACATGTCAGGTTACCAAACTTGAAGTTGCGCGTCATGTTGCAACACTTATAGTTGCGCGTTGGGGCATAACACTTGGAGTCGTATTAAATCAGTTTCTGTTGCGCGCCGGGTTACAACTCTTGAAGTTGCATGTCGGGTTACAACACTTGCAGTTGCATGTCGAGTTATAACACTCGCAGTTGCGCGTCAAGTTAAGACACTTGCAGTTGCGCGCCGGGTTACAACACTTGCAGTTGCATATCAGGGTACAGCATCTGCAGTTACATGTCAGGTTACCAAACATGCAGTTGCGCGTCACGTTGCAACACTTATAGTTGCGCGTTGGGGCATAACACTTGGAGTCGTATTAAATCAGTTTATGTTGCGCGTCGGGTTACAACTCTTGAAGTTGCATGTCGGGTTACAACACTTGCACTTGCATGTCGAGTTATAACACTCGCAGTTGCGCGTCAAGTTAAAACACCTGCAGTTGCGCGCCGGGATACAACACTTGCAGTTGCATATCATGGTACATCATCTGCAGTTACATGTCAGGTTACCAAACTTGCAGTTGCGCGTCACGTTACAACACTTATAGTTGCGTGTTGGGGCATAACACTTGGAGTCGTATTTAATCAGTTTCTGTTGCGCGCCGGGTTACAACTCTTGAAGTTGCGTGTCGGGTTACAACACTTGCAGTTGCATGTCGAGTTATAACACTCGCAGTTGCGCGTCAAGTTAAAACACTTGCAGTTGCGCGCCGGGTTACAACACTTGCAGTTGCATATCAGGGTACAACATCTGCAGTTACATGTCAGGTTACCAAACTTGCAGTTGCGCGTCACGTTGCAACACTTATAGTTGCGCGTTGGGGCATAACACTTGGAGTCGTATTAAATCAGTTTCTGTTGCGCGCCGGGTTACAACTCTTGAAGTTGCATGTCGGGTTACAACACTTGCAGTTGCATGTCGAGTTATAACACTCGCAGTTGCGCGTCAAGTTAAGACACTTGCAGTTGCGCGCCGGGTTACAACACTTGCAGTTGCATATCAGGGTACAGCATCTGCAGTTACATGTCAGGTTACCAAACTTGCAGTTGCGCGTCACGTTACAACAATTATAGTTGCGCGTTGGGCATAACACTTGGAGTCGTATTAAATCAGTTTCTGTTGCGCGTCGGGTTACAACTCTTGAAGTTGCGTGTCGGGTTACAGCACTTGCAGTTGCGTGTCGAGTTATAACACTCGCAGTTGCGCGTCAAGTTAAAACACTTGCAATTGCGCGCCGGGTTACAACACTTGCAGTTGCATATCAGGGTACAGCATCTGCAGTTACATGTCAGGTTACCAAACTTGAAGTTGCGCGTCACGTTGCAACACTTATAGTTGCGCGTTGGGGCATAACACTTGGAGTCGTATTAAATCTGTTTCTGTTGCGCGCCGGGTTACAACTCTTGAAGTTGCGTGTCGGGTTACAACACTTGCAGTTGCATGTCGAGTTATAACACTCGCAGTTGCGCGTCAAGTTAAGACACTTGCAGTTGCGCGCCGGGTTACAACACTTGCAGTTGCATATCAGGGTACAGCATCTGCAGTTACATGTCAGGTTACCAAACTTGCAGTTGCGCGTCACGTTACAACAATTATAGTTGCGCGTTGGGCATAACACTTGGAGTCGTATTAAATCAGTTTCTGTTCCGCGTCGGGTTACAACTCTTGAAGTTGCGTGTCGGGTTACAACACTTGCAGTTGCATGTCGAGTTATAACACTCGCAGTTGCGCGTCAAGCTAAAACACCTGCAGTTGCGCGCCGGGATACAACACTTGCAGTTTCATATCAGGGTACAACATCTGCAGTTACATGTCAGGTTACCAAACTTGCAGTTGCGCGTCACGTTGCAACAGTTATAGTTGCTTGTTGGGGCATAACACTTGGAGTCGTATTAAATCAGTTTCTGTTGCGCGTCGGGTTACAACTCTTGAAGTTGCGTGTCGGGTTACAACACTTGCAGTTGCATGTCGAGTTATAACACTCGCAGTTGCGCGTCAAGTTAAAACACCTGCAGTTACGCGCCGGGTTACAACACATGCAGTTGCATATCAGGGTACAGCATCTGCAGTTACATGTCAGGTTACCAAACTTGCAGTTGCGCGTCACGTTGCAAGAGTTATAGTTGCGCGTTGGGGCATAACACTTGGAGTCGTATTAAATCAGTTTCTGTTGCGCGTTGGGTTACAACTCTTGAAGTTGCGTGTCGGTTTACAACACTTGGAGTTGCATGTCGAGTTATAACACTCGTAGTTGCGCGTCAAGTTAAAACAGTTAAAGTTGCGCGCCGGGATACAACACTTGCAGTTGCATATCAGGGTACAGCATCTGCAGTTACATGTCAGGTTACCAAACTTGCAGTTGCGCGTCACGTTGCAACACTTATACTTGCGCGTTGGGGCATAACACTTGGAGTCGTATTAAATTAGTTTATGTTGCGCGTCGGGTTACAACTCTTGAAGTTGCCTGTCGGGTTACAACACTTGCAGTTGCATGTCGAGTTATAACACTCGCAGTTGCGCGTCAAGTTAAAACACCTGCAGTTGCGCGCCGGGATACAACACTTGCAGTTGCATATCATGGTACATCATCTGCAGTTACATGTCAGGTTACCAAACTTGCAGTTGCGCGTCACGTTACAACACTTATAGTTGCGTGTTGGGGCATAACACTTGGAGTCGTATTTAATCAGTTTCTGTTGCGCGTCGGGTTACAACTCTTGAAGTTGCGTGTCGGGTTACAACACTTGCAGTTGCATGTTGAGTTATAACACTCATAGTTGCGCGTCAAGTTAAAACACTTGAAGTTGCGCGCCGGGTTACAACTCTTGCAGTTGCATATCAGGGTACAACATCTGCAGTTACATGTCAGGTTACCAAACTTGCAGTTGCGCGTCACGTTGCAACACTTATAGTTGCGCGTTGGGGCATAACACTTGGAGTCGTATTAAATCAGTTTCTGTTGCGCGTCGGGTTACAACTCTTGAAGTTGCGTGTCGGGTTACAACACTTGCAGTTGCATGTCGAGTTATAACACTCGCAGTTGCGCGTCAAGTTAAAACAGTTAAAGTTGCGCGCCGGGATACAACACTTGCAGTTGCATATCAGGGTACAGCATCTGCAGTTACATGTCAGGTTACCAAACTTGCAGTTGCGCGTCACGTTGCAACAGTTATAGTTGCGCGTTGGGGCATGACACTTGGAGTCGTATTAAATCAGTTTCTGTTGCGCGTCGGGTTACAACTCTTGAAGTTGCGTGTCGGGTTACAACACTTGCAGTTGCATGTCGAGTTATAACACTCGCAGTTGCGCGTCAAGTTAAAACAGTTGCAGTTGCGCGCCGGGATACAACACTTGCAGTTGCATATCACGGTACAGCATCTGCAGTTACATGTCAGGTTACCAAACTTGCAGTTGCGCGTCACGTGACAACACTTATAGTTGCGTGTTGGGGCATAACACTTGGAGTCGTATTAAATCAGTTTATGTTACGCGTCGGGTTACAACTCTTGAAGTTGCGTGTCGGGGTTACAACACTTGCAGTTGCATGTCGAGTTATAACACTCGCAGTTGCGCGTCAAGTTAAAACACCTGCAGTTGCGCGCCGGGATACAACAGTTGCAGTTGCATATCAGGGTACAGCATCTGCAGTTACATGTCAGGTTACCAAAGTTGCAGTTGCGCGTCACGTTACAACACTTATAGTTGCGCGTTGGGGCATAACACTTGAAGTCGTATTAAATCAGTTTCTGTTGCGCGTCGGGTTACAACTCTTGAAGTTGTGTGTCGGGTTACAACACTTGCAGTTGCATGTCGAGTTATAACACTCGTAGTTGCGCGTCAAGTTAAAACACTTGAAGTTGCGTGCCGGGTTACATCTCTTGCAGTTGCATATCAGGGTACAGCATCTGCAGTTACATGTCAGGTTACCAAACTTGCTGTTGCGCGTCACGTTGCAACACTTATAGTTGCGCGTTGGGGCATAACACTTGGAGTCGTATTAAATGAGTTTGTGTTGCGCGTCGGGTTACAACTCTTGAAGTTGCGTGTCGGGTTACAGCACTTGCAGTTGCATGTCGAGTTATAACACTCGCAGTTGCGCGTCAAGTTAAAACAGTTAAAGTTGCGCGCCGGGATACAACACTTGCAGTTGCATATCAGGGTACAGCATCTGCAGTTACATGTCAGGTTACCAAACTTGCAGTTGCGCGTCACGTTGCAACAGTTATAGTTGCGCGTTGGGGCATGACACTTGGAGTCGTATTAAATTAGTTTATGTTGCGCGTCGGGTTACAACTCTTGAAGTTGCGTGTCGGGTTACAACACTTGCAGTTGCATGTCGAGTTATAACACTCGCAGTTGCGCGTCAAGTTAAAACAATTGCAGTTGCGCGCCGGGATACAACACTTGCAGTTGCATATCACGGTACAGCATCTGCAGTTACATGTCAGGTTACCAAACTTGCAGTTGCGCGTCACGTGACAACACTTATAGTTGCGTGTTGGGGCATAACACTTGGAGTCGTATTAAATCAGTTTATGTTACGCGTCGGGTTACAACTCTTGAAGTTGCGTGTCGGGGTTACAACACTTGCAGTTGCATGTCGAGTTATAACACTCGCAGTTGCGCGTCAAGTTAAAACACTTGCAGTTGCGCGCCGGGTTACAACCCTTGCAGTTGCATATCAGGGTACAGCATCTGCAGTTACATGTCAGGTTACCAAACTTGCAGTTGCGCGTCACGTTGCAACACTTATAGTTGCGCGTTGGGGCATAACACTTGGAGTCGTATTAAATCAGTTTCTGTTGCGCGCCGGGTTACAACTCTTGAAGTTGCGTGTCGGGTTACAACACTTGCAGTTGCATGTCGAGTTATAACACTCGCAGTTGCGCGTCAAGTTAAGACACTTGCAGTTGCGCGCCGGGTTACAACACTTGCAGTTGCATATCAGGGTACAGCATCTGCAGTTACATGTCAGGTTACCAAACTTGCAGTTGCGCGTCACGTTACAACAATTATAGTTGCGCGTTGGGCATAACACTTGGAGTCGTATTAAATCAGTTTCTGTTGCGCGTCGGGTTACAACTCTTGAAGTTGCGTGTCGGGTTACAACACTTGCAGTTGCATGTCGAGTTATAACACTCGCAGTTGCGCGTCAAGTTAAAACAGTTAAAGTTGCGCGCCGGGATACAACACTTGCAGTTGCATATCAGGGTACAGCATCTGCAGTTACATGTCAGGTTACCAAACTTGCAGTTGCGCGTCACGTTGCAACAGTTATAGTTGCGCGTTGGGGCATGACACTTGGAGTCGTATTAAATCAGTTTCTGTTGCGCGTCGGGTTACAACTCTTGAAGTTGCGTGTCGGGTTACAACACTTGCAGTTGCATGTCGAGTTATAACACTCGCAGTTGCTTGTCAAGTTAAAACAGTTGCAGTTGCGCGCCGGGATACAACACTTGCAGTTGCATATCACGGTACAGCATCTGCAGTTACATGTCAGGTTACCAAACTTGCAGTTGCGCGTCACGTTACAACACTTATAGTTGCGCGTTGGGGCATAACACTTGGAGTCGTATTAAATCAGTTTCTGTTACGCGTCGGGTTACAACTCTTGAAGTTGCGTGTCGGGTTACAACACTTGCAGTTGCATGTCGAGTTATAACACTCGCAGTTGCGCGTCAAGTTAAAACACCTGCAGTTGCGCGCCGGGATACAACAGTTGCAGTTGCATATCAGGGTACAGCATCTGCAGTTACATGTCAGGTTACCAAAGTTGCAGTTGCGCGTCACGTTACAACACTTATAGTTGCGCGTTGGGGCATAACACTTGAAGTCGTATTAAATCAGTTTCTGTTGCGCGTCGGGTTACAACTCTTGAAGTTGCGTGTCGGGTTACAACACTTGTAGTTGCATGTCGAGTTATAACACTCGTAGTTGCGCGTCAAGTTAAAACACTTGAAGTTGCGTGCCGGGTTACAACTCTTGCAGTTGCATATCAGGGTACAGCATCTGCAGTTACATGTCAGGTTACCAAACTTGCAGTTGCGCGTCACGTTGCAACACTTATAGTTGCGCGTTGGGGCATAACACTTGGAGTCGTATTAAATGAGTTTGTGTTGCGCGTCGGGTTACAACTCTTGAAGTTGCGTGTCGGGTTACAGCACTTGCAGTTGCATGTCGAGTTATAACACTCGCAGTTGCGCGTCAAGTTAAAACAGTTAAAGTTGCGCGCCGGGATACAACACTTGCAGTTGCATATCAGGGTACAGCATCTGCAGTTACATGTCAGGTTACCAAACTTGCAGTTGCGCGTCACGTTGCAACAGTTATAGTTGCGCGTTGGGGCATGACACTTGGAGTCGTATTAAATTAGTTTATGTTGCGCGTCGGGTTACAACTCTTGAAGTTGCGTGTCGGGTTACAACACTTGCAGTTGCATGTCGAGTTATAACACTCGCAGTTGCGCGTCAAGTTAAAACAATTGCAGTTGCGCGCCGGGATACAACACTTGCAGTTGCATATCACGGTACAGCATCTGCAGTTACATGTCAGGTTACCAAACTTGCAGTTGCGCGTCACGTGACAACACTTATAGTTGCGTGTTGGGGCATAACACTTGGAGTCGTATTAAATCAGTTTATGTTACGCGTCGGGTTACAACTCTTGAAGTTGCGTGTCGGGGTTACAACACTTGCAGTTGCATGTCGAGTTATAACACTCGCAGTTGCGCGTCAAGTTAAAACACTTGCAGTTGCGCGCCGGGTTACAACCCTTGCAGTTGCATATCAGGGTACAGCATCTGCAGTTACATGTCAGGTTACCAAACTTGCAGTTGCGCGTCACGTTACAACAATTATAGTTGCGCGTTGGGCATAACACTTGGAGTCGTATTAAATGAGTTTGTGTTGCGCGTCGGGTTACAACTCTTGAAGTTGCGTGTCGGGTTACAGCACTTGCAGTTGCATGTCGAGTTATAACACTCGCAGTTGCGCGTCAAGTTAAAACAGTTAAAGTTGCGCGCCGGGATACAACACTTGCAGTTGCATATCAGGGTACAGCATCTGCAGTTACATGTCAGGTTACCAAACTTGCAGTTGCGCGTCACGTTGCAACAGTTATAGTTGCGCGTTGGGGCATGACACTTGGAGTCGTATTAAATTAGTTTATGTTGCGCGTCGGGTTACAACTCTTGAAGTTGCGTGTCGGGTTACAACACTTGCAGTTGCATGTCGAGTTATAACACTCGCAGTTGCGCGTCAAGTTAAAACAATTGCAGTTGCGCGCCGGGATACAACACTTGCAGTTGCATATCACGGTACAGCATCTGCAGTTACATGTCAGGTTACCAAACTTGCAGTTGCGCGTCACGTGACAACACTTATAGTTGCGTGTTGGGGCATAACACTTGGAGTCGTATTAAATCAGTTTATGTTACGCGTCGGGTTACAACTCTTGAAGTTGCGTGTCGGGGTTACAACACTTGCAGTTGCATGTCGAGTTATAACACTCGCAGTTGCGCGTCAAGTTAAAACACTTGCAGTTGCGCGCCGGGTTACAACCCTTGCAGTTGCATATCAGGGTACAGCATCTGCAGTTACATGTCAGGTTACCAAACTTGCAGTTGCGCGTCACGTTGCAACACTTATAGTTGCGCGTTGGGGCATAACACTTGGAGTCGTATTAAATCAGTTTCTGTTGCGCGCCGGGTTACAACTCTTGAAGTTGCGTGTCGGGTTACAACACTTGCAGTTGCATGTCGAGTTATAACACTCGCAGTTGCGCGTCAAGTTAAGACACTTGCAGTTGCGCGCCGGGTTACAACACTTGCAGTTGCATATCAGGGTACAGCATCTGCAGTTACATGTCAGGTTACCAAACTTGCAGTTGCGCGTCACGTTACAACAATTATAGTTGCGCGTTGGGCATAACACTTGGAGTCGTATTAAATCAGTTTCTGTTGCGCGTCGGGTTACAACTCTTGAAGTTGCGTGTCGGGTTACAACACTTGCAGTTGCATGTCGAGTTATAACACTCGCAGTTGCGCGTCAAGTTAAAACAGTTAAAGTTGCGCGCCGGGATACAACACTTGCAGTTGCATATCAGGGTACAGCATCTGCAGTTACATGTCAGGTTACCAAACTTGCAGTTGCGCGTCACGTTGCAACAGTTATAGTTGCGCGTTGGGGCATGACACTTGGAGTCGTATTAAATCAGTTTCTGTTGCGCGTCGGGTTACAACTCTTGAAGTTGCGTGTCGGGTTACAACACTTGCAGTTGCATGTCGAGTTATAACACTCGCAGTTGCTTGTCAAGTTAAAACAGTTGCAGTTGCGCGCCGGGATACAACACTTGCAGTTGCATATCACGGTACAGCATCTGCAGTTACATGTCAGGTTACCAAACTTGCAGTTGCGCGTCACGTTACAACACTTATAGTTGCGCGTTGGGGCATAACACTTGGAGTCGTATTAAATCAGTTTCTGTTACGCGTCGGGTTACAACTCTTGAAGTTGCGTGTCGGGTTACAACACTTGCAGTTGCATGTCGAGTTATAACACTCGCAGTTGCGCGTCAAGTTAAAACACCTGCAGTTGCGCGCCGGGATACAACAGTTGCAGTTGCATATCAGGGTACAGCATCTGCAGTTACATGTCAGGTTACCAAAGTTGCAGTTGCGCGTCACGTTACAACACTTATAGTTGCGCGTTGGGGCATAACACTTGAAGTCGTATTAAATCAGTTTCTGTTGCGCGTCGGGTTACAACTCTTGAAGTTGCGTGTCGGGTTACAACACTTGTAGTTGCATGTCGAGTTATAACACTCGTAGTTGCGCGTCAAGTTAAAACACTTGAAGTTGCGTGCCGGGTTACAACTCTTGCAGTTGCATATCAGGGTACAGCATCTGCAGTTACATGTCAGGTTACCAAACTTGCAGTTGCGCGTCACGTTGCAACACTTATAGTTGCGCGTTGGGGCATAACACTTGGAGTCGTATTAAATGAGTTTGTGTTGCGCGTCGGGTTACAACTCTTGAAGTTGCGTGTCGGGTTACAGCACTTGCAGTTGCATGTCGAGTTATAACACTCGCAGTTGCGCGTCAAGTTAAAACAGTTAAAGTTGCGCGCCGGGATACAACACTTGCAGTTGCATATCAGGGTACAGCATCTGCAGTTACATGTCAGGTTACCAAACTTGCAGTTGCGCGTCACGTTGCAACAGTTATAGTTGCGCGTTGGGGCATGACACTTGGAGTCGTATTAAATTAGTTTATGTTGCGCGTCGGGTTACAACTCTTGAAGTTGCGTGTCGGGTTACAACACTTGCAGTTGCATGTCGAGTTATAACACTCGCAGTTGCGCGTCAAGTTAAAACAATTGCAGTTGCGCGCCGGGATACAACACTTGCAGTTGCATATCACGGTACAGCATCTGCAGTTACATGTCAGGTTACCAAACTTGCAGTTGCGCGTCACGTGACAACACTTATAGTTGCGTGTTGGGGCATAACACTTGGAGTCGTATTAAATCAGTTTATGTTACGCGTCGGGTTACAACTCTTGAAGTTGCGTGTCGGGGTTACAACACTTGCAGTTGCATGTCGAGTTATAACACTCGCAGTTGCGCGTCAAGTTAAAACACTTGCAGTTGCGCGCCGGGTTACAACCCTTGCAGTTGCATATCAGGGTACAGCATCTGCAGTTACATGTCAGGTTACCAAACTTGCAGTTGCGCGTCACGTTACAACAATTATAGTTGCGCGTTGGGCATAACACTTGGAGTCGTATTAAATGAGTTTGTGTTGCGCGTCGGGTTACAACTCTTGAAGTTGCGTGTCGGGTTACAGCACTTGCAGTTGCATGTCGAGTTATAACACTCGCAGTTGCGCGTCAAGTTAAAACAGTTAAAGTTGCGCGCCGGGATACAACACTTGCAGTTGCATATCAGGGTACAGCATCTGCAGTTACATGTCAGGTTACCAAACTTGCAGTTGCGCGTCACGTTGCAACAGTTATAGTTGCGCGTTGGGGCATGACACTTGGAGTCGTATTAAATTAGTTTATGTTGCGCGTCGGGTTACAACTCTTGAAGTTGCGTGTCGGGTTACAACACTTGCAGTTGCATGTCGAGTTATAACACTCGCAGTTGCGCGTCAAGTTAAAACAATTGCAGTTGCGCGCCGGGATACAACACTTGCAGTTGCATATCACGGTACAGCATCTGCAGTTACATGTCAGGTTACCAAACTTGCAGTTGCGCGTCACGTGACAACACTTATAGTTGCGTGTTGGGGCATAACACTTGGAGTCGTATTAAATCAGTTTATGTTACGCGTCGGGTTACAACTCTTGAAGTTGCGTGTCGGGGTTACAACACTTGCAGTTGCATGTCGAGTTATAACACTCGCAGTTGCGCGTCAAGTTAAAACACTTGCAGTTGCGCGCCGGGTTACAACCCTTGCAGTTGCATATCAGGGTACAGCATCTGCAGTTACATGTCAGGTTACCAAACTTGCAGTTGCGCGTCACGTTGCAACACTTATAGTTGCGCGTTGGGGCATAACACTTGGAGTCGTATTAAATCAGTTTCTGTTGCGCGCCGGGTTACAACTCTTGAAGTTGCGTGTCGGGTTACAACACTTGCAGTTGCATGTCGAGTTATAACACTCGCAGTTGCGCGTCAAGTTAAGACACTTGCAGTTGCGCGCCGGGTTACAACACTTGCAGTTGCATATCAGGGTACAGCATCTGCAGTTACATGTCAGGTTACCAAACTTGCAGTTGCGCGTCACGTTACAACAATTATAGTTGCGCGTTGGGCATAACACTTGGAGTCGTATTAAATCAGTTTCTGTTGCGCGTCGGGTTACAACTCTTGAAGTTGCGTGTCGGGTTACAGCACTTGCAGTTGCGTGTCGAGTTATAACACTCGCAGTTGCGCGTCAAGTTAAAACACTTGCAATTGCGCGCCGGGTTACAACACTTGCAGTTGCATATCAGGGTACAGCATCTGCAGTTACATGTCAGGTTACCAAACTTGAAGTTGCGCGTCACGTTGCAACACTTATAGTTGCGCGTTGGGGCATAACACTTGGAGTCGTATTAAATCTGTTTCTGTTGCGCGCCGGGTTACAACTCTTGAAGTTGCGTGTCGGTTTACAACACTTGCAGTTGCATGTCGAGTTATAACACTCGCAGTTGCGCGTCAAGTTAAGACACTTGCAGTTGCGCGCCGGGTTACAACACTTGCAGTTGCATATCAGGGTACAGCATCTGCAGTTACATGTCAGGTTACCAAACATGCAGTTGCGCGGCACGTTGCAACACTTATAGTTGCGCGTTGGGGCATAACACTTGGAGTCGTATTAAATCAGTTTATGTTGCGCGTCGGGTTACAACTCTTGAAGTTGCATGTCGGGTTACAACACTTGCAGTTGCATGTCGAGTTATAACACTCGCAGTTGCGCGTCAAGTTAAAACACCTGCAGTTGCGCGCCGGGATACAACACTTGCAGTTGCATATCATGGTACATCATCTGCAGTTACATGTCAGGTTACCAAACTTGCAGTTGCGCGTCACGTTACAACACTTATAGTTGCGTGTTGGGGCATAACACTTGGAGTCGTATTTAATCAGTTTCTGTTGCGCGCCAGGTTACAACTCTTGAAGTTGCGTGTCGGGTTACAACACTTGCAGTTGCATGTCGAGTTATAACACTCGCAGTTGCGCGTCAAGTTAAAACACTTGCAGTTGCGCGCCGGGTTATAACACTTGCAGTTGCATATCAGGGTACAGCATCTGCAGTTACATGTCAGGTTACCAAACTTGCAGTTGCGCGTCACGTTGCAACACTTATAGTTGCGCGTTGGGGCATAACACTTGGAGTCGTATTAAATCAGTTTCTGTTGCGCGCCGGGTTACAACTCTTGAAGTTGCATGTCGGGTTACAACACTTGCAGTTGCATGTCGAGTTATAACACTCGCAGTTGCGCGTCAAGTTAAGACACTTGAAGTTGCGCGCCGGGTTACAACACTTGCAGTTGCATATCAGGGTACAACATCTGCAGTTACATGTCAGATTACCAAACTTGCAGTTGCGCGTCACGTTACAACTATTATAGTTGCGCGTTGGGCATAACACTTGGAGTCGTATTAAATCAGTTTCTGTTGCGCGTCGGGTTACAACTCTTGAAGTTGCGTGTCGGGTTACAGCACTTGTAGTTGCGTGTCGAGTTATAACACTCGCAGTTGCGCGTCAAGTTAAAACACTTGCAATTGCGCGCCGGGTTACAACACTTGCAGTTGCATATCAGGGTACAGCATCTGCAGTTACATGTCAGGTTACCAAACTTGCAGTTGCGCGTCACGTTGCAACACTTATAGTTGCGCGTTGGGGCATAACACTTGGAGTCGTATTAAATCTGTTTCTGTTGCGCGCCGGGTTACAACTCTTGAAGTTGCGTGTCGGGTTACAACACTTGCAGTTGCATGTCGAGTTATAACACTCGCAGTTGCGCGTCAAGTTAAGACACTTGCAGTTGCGCGCCGGGTTACAACACTTGCAGTTGCATATCAGGGTACAGCATCTGCAGTTACATGTCAGGTTACCAAACATGCAGTTGCGCGTCACGTTGCAACACTTATAGTTGCGCGTTGGGGCATAACACTTGGAGTCGTATTAAATCAGTTTCTGTTGCGCGTCGGGTTACAACTCTTGAAGTTGCGTGTCGGGTTACAACACTTGCAGTTGCATGTCGAGTTATAACACTCGCAGTTGCGCGTCAAGCTAAAACACCTGCAGTTGCGCGCCGGGATACAACACTTGCAGTTGCATATCAGGGTACAGCATCTGCAGTTACATGTCAGGTTACCAAACTTGCAGTTGCGCGTCACGTTGCAACAGTTATAGTTGCTTGTTGGGGCATAACACTTGGAGTCGTATTAAATCAGTTTCTGTTGCGCGTCGGGTTACAACTCTTGAAGTTGCGTGTCGGGTTACAACACTTGCAGTTGCATGTCGAGTTATAACACTCGCAGTTGCGCGTCAAGTTAAAACACCTGCAGTTACGCGCCGGGTTACAACACATGCAGTTGCATATCAGGGTACAGCATCTGCAGTTACATGTCAGGTTACCAAACTTGCAGTTGCGCGTCACGTTGCAACAGTTATAGTTGCGCGTTGGGGCATAACACTTGGAGTCGTATTAAATCAGTTTCTGTTGCGCGTCGGGTTACAACTCTTGAAGTTGCGTGTCGGTTTACAACACTTGGAGTTGCATGTCGAGTTATAACACTCGTAGTTGCGCGTCAAGTTAAAACAGTTAAAGTTGCGCGCCGGGATACAACACTTGCAGTTGCATATCAGGGTACAGCATCTGCAGTTACATGTCAGGTTACCAAACTTGCAGTTGCGCGTCACGTTGCAACACTTATAGTTGCGCGTTGGGGCATAACACTTGGAGTCGTATTAAATTAGTTTATGTTGCGCGTCGGGTTACAACTCTTGAAGTTGCCTGTCGGGTTACAACACTTGCAGTTGCATGTCGAGTTATAACACTCGCAGTTGCGCGTCAAGTTAAAACACCTACAGTTGCGCGCCGGGATACAACACTTGCAGTTGCATATCATGGTACATCATCTGCAGTTACATGTCAGGTTACCAAACTTGCAGTTGCGCGTCACGTTACAACACTTATAGTTGCGTGTTGGGGCATAACACTTGGAGTCGTATTTAATCAGTTTCTGTTGCGCGTCGGGTTACAACTCTTGAAGTTGCGTGTCGGGTTACAACACTTGCAGTTGCATGTCGAGTTATAACACTCGTAGTTGCGCGTCAAGTTAAAACACTTGAAGTTGCGCGCCGGGTTACAACTCTTGCAGTTGCATATCAGGGTACAACATCTGCAGTTACATGTCAGGTTACCAAACTTGCAGTTGCGCGTCACGTTGCAACACTTATAGTTGCGCGTTGGGGCATAACACTTGGAGTCGTATTAAATCAGTTTCTGTTGCGCGTCGGGTTACAACTCTTGAAGTTGCGTGTCGGGTTACAACACTTGCAGTTGCATGTCGAGTTATAACACTCGCAGTTGCGCGTCAAGTTAAAACAGTTAAAGTTGCGCGCCGGGATACAACACTTGCAGTTGCATATCAGGGTACAGCATCTGCAGTTACATGTCAGGTTACCAAACTTGCAGTTGCGCGTCACGTTGCAACAGTTATAGTTGCGCGTTGGGGCATGACACTTGGAGTCGTATTAAATCAGTTTCTGTTGCGCGTCGGGTTACAACTCTTGAAGTTGCGTTTCGGGTTACAACACTTGCAGTTGCATGTCGAGTTATAACACTCGCAGTTGCACGTCAAGTTAAAACACTTGCAGTTGCGCGCCGGGTTACAACACTTGCAGTTGCATATCATGGTACAGCATCTGCAGTTACATGTCAGGTTACCAAACTTGCAGTTGCGCGTCACGTTACAACAATTATAGTTGCGTGTTGGGCATAACACTTGGAGTCGTATTAAATCAGTTTCTGTTGCGCGTCGGGTTACAACTCTTGAAGTTGCGTGTCGTGTTACAACACTTGCAGTTGCATGTCGAGTTATAACACTCGCAGTTGCGCGTCAAGTTAAAACACCTGCAGTTGCGCGCCGGGATACAACAGTTGCAGTTGCATATCAGGGTACAGCATCTGCAGTTACATGTCAGGTTACCAAAGTTGCAGTTGCGCGTCACGTTACAACACTTATAGTTGCGCGTTGGGGCATAACACTTGAAGTCGTATTAAATCAGTTTCTGTTGCGCGTCGGGTTACAACTCTTGAAGTTGCGTGTCGGGTTACAACACTTGCAGTTGCATGTCGAGTTATAACACTCGTAGTTGCGCGTCAAGTTAAAACACTTGAAGTTGCGCGACGGGTTACAACTCTTGCAGTTGCATATGAGGGTACAGCATCTGCAGTTACATGTCAGGTTACCAAACTTGCAGTTGCGCGTCACGTTGCAACACTTATAGTTGCGCGTTGGGGCATAACACTTGGAGTCGTATTAAATGAGTTTGTGTTGCGCGTCGGATTACAACTCTTGAAGTTGCGTGTCGGGTTACAGCACTTGAAGTTGCATGTCGAGTTATAACAGTCGTAGTTGCGCGTCAAGTTAAAACAGTTAAAGTTGCGCGCCGGGATACAACACTTGTAGTTGCATATCATGGTACAACATCTGCAGTTACATGTCAGGTTACCAAACTTGCAGTTGCGCGTCACGTTGCAACAGTTATAGTTGCGCGTTGGGGCATAACACTTGGAGTCGTATTAAATTAGTTTATGTTGCGCGTCGGGTTACAACTCTTGAAGTTGCGTGTCGGGTTACAACACTTGCAGTTGCATGTCGAGTTATAACACTCGCAGTTGCGCGTCAAGTTAAAACAGTTGCAGTTGCGCGCCGGGATACAACACTTGCAGTTGCATATCACGGTACAGCATCTGCAGTTACATGTCAGGTTACCAAACTTGTAGTTGCGCGTCACGTGACAACACTTATAGTTGCGTGTTGGGGCATAACACTTGGAGTCGTATTAAATCAGTTTATGTTACGCGTCGGGTTACAACTCTTGAAGTTGCGTGTCGGGGTTACAACACTTGCAGTTGCATGTCGAGTTATAACACTCGCAGTTGCGCGTCAAGTTAAAACACCTGCAGTTGCGCGCCGGGTTACAACAGTTGCAGTTGCATATCAGGGTACAGCATCTGCAGTTACATGTCAGGTTACCAAACTTGCAGTTGCGCGTCACGTTACAACAATTATAGTTGCGCGTTGGGCATAACACTTGGAGTCGTATTAAATCAGTTTCTGTTGCGCGTCGGGTTACAACTCTTGAAGTTGCGTGTCGGGTTACAACACTTGCAGTTGCCTGTCGAGTTATAACACTCGCAGTTGCGCGTCAAGTTAAAACACTTGCAGTTGCGCGCCGGGTTACAACACTTGCAGTTGCATATCAGGGTACAGCATCTGCAGTTACATGTCAGGTTAGCAAACTTGCAGTTGCGCGTCATGTTGCAACACTTATAGTTGCGCGTTGGGGCATAACACTTGGAGTCGTATTAAATCAGTTTCTGTTGCGCGCCGGGTTACAACTCTTGAAGTTGCGTGTCGGGTTACAACACTTGAAGTTGCATGTCGAGCTATAACACTCGCAGTTGCGCGTCAAGTTAAGACACTTGCAGTTGCGCGCCGGGTTACAACACTTGCAGTTGCATATCAGGGTACAGCATCTGCAGTTACATGTCAGGTTACCAAACATGCAGTTGCGCGTCACGTTGCAACACTTATAGTTGCGCGTTGGGGCATAACACTTGGAGTCGTATTAAATCAGTTTCTGTTGCGCGTCGGGTTACAACCGTTGAAGTTGCGTGTCGGGTTACAACACTTGCAGTTGCATGTCGAGTTATAACACTCGCAGTTGCGCGTCAAGCTAAAACACCTGCAGTTGCGCGCCGGGATACAACACTTGCAGTTGCATATCAGGGTACAGCATCTGCAGTTACATGTCAGGTTACCAAACTTGCAGTTGCGCGTCACGTTGCAACAGTTATAGTTGCTTGTTGGGGCATAACACTTGGAGTCGTATTAAATCAGTTTCTGTTGTGCGTCGGGTTACAACTCTTGAAGTTGCGTGTCGGGTTACAACACTTGCAGTTGCATGTCGAATTATAACACTCGCAGTTGCGCGTCAAGTTAAAACACCTGCAGTTACGCGCCGGGTTACAACACATGCAGTTGCATATCAGGGTACAGCATCTGCAGTTACATGTCAGGTTACCAAACTTGCAGTTGCGCGTCACGTTGCAACACTTATAGTTGCGCGTTGGGGCAAAACACTTGGAGTCGTATTAAATCTGTTTCTGTTGCGCGTCGGGTTACAACTCTTGAAGTTGCGTGTCGGGTTACAACACTTGGAGTTGCATGTCGAGTTATAACACTCGTAGTTGCGCGTCAAGTTAAAGCAGTTAAAGTTGCGCGCCGGGATACAACACTTGCAGTTGCATATCAGGGTACAGCATCTGCAGTTACATGTCAGGTTACCAAACTTGCAGTTGCGCGTCACGTTGCAACACTTATAGTTGCGCGTTGGGGCATAACACTTGGAGTCGTATTAAATTAGTTTATGTTGCGCGTCGGGTTACAACTCTTGAAGTTGCCTGTCGGGTTACAACACTTGCAGTTGCATGTCGAGTTATAACACTCGCAGTTGCGCGTCAAGTTAAACCACCTGCAGTTGCGCGCCGGGATACAACACTTGCAGTTGCATATCATGGTACATCATCTGCAGTTACATGTCAGGCTACCAAACTTGCAGTTGCGCGTCACGTTACAACACTTATAGTTGCGTGTTGGGGCATAACACTTGGAGTCGTATTTAATCAGTTTCTGTTGCGCGTCGGGTTACAACTCTTGAAGTTGCGTGTCGGGTTACAACACTTGCAGTTGCATGTCGAGTTATAACACTCGTAGTTGCGCGTCAAGTTAAAACACTTGAAGTTCTGCGCCGGGTTACAACTCTTGCAGTTGCATATCAGGGTACAGCATCTGCAGTTACATGTCAGGTTACCAAACTTGCAGTTGCGCGTCACGTTGCAACACTTATAGTTGCGCGTTGGGGCATAACACTTGGAGTCGTATTAAATCAGTTTCTGTTGCGCGTCAGGTTACAACTCTTGAAGTTGCGTGTCGGGTTACAACACTTGCAGTTGCATGTCGAGTTATAACACTCGCAGTTGCGCGTCAAGTTAAGACACTTGCAGTTGCGCGCCGGGTTACAACACTTGCAGTTGCATATCAGGGTACAGCATCTGCAGTTACATGTCAGGTTACCAAAGTTGCAGTTGCGCGTCACGTTACAACACTTATAGTTGCGCGTTGGGGCATAACACTTGGAGTCGTATTAAATCTGTTTCTGTTGCGCGCCGGGTTACAACTCTTGAAGTTGCGTGTCGGTTTACAACACTTGAAGTTGCATGTCGAGTTATAACACTCGCAGTTGCGCGTCAAGTTAAACCACCTGCAGTTGCGCGCCGGGATACAACACTTGCAGTTGCATATCATGGTACATCATCTGCAGTTACATGTCAGGTTACCAAACTTGCAGTTGCGCGTCACGTTACAACACTTATAGTTGCGCGTTGGGGCATAACACTTGGAGTCGTATTAAATCTGTTTCTGTTGCGCGCCGGGTTACAACTCTTGAAGTTGCGTGTCGGTTTACAACACTTGCAGTTGCATGTCGAGTTATAACACTCGCAGTTGCGCGTCAAGTTAAGACACTTGCAGTTGCGCGCCGGGTTACAACACTTGCAGTTGCATATCAGGGTACAGCATCTGCAGTTACATGTCAGGTTACCAAACATGCAGTTGCGCGTCACGTTGCAACACTTATAGTTGCGCGTTGGGGCATAACACTTGGAGTCGTATTAAATCAGTTTATGTTGCGCGTCGGGTTACAACTCTTGAAGTTGCATGTCGGGTTACAACACTTGCAGTTGCATGTCGAGTTATAACACTCGCAGTTGCGCGTCAAGTTAAAACACCTGCAGTTGCGCGCCGGGATACAACACTTGCAGTTGCATATCATGGTACATCATCTGCAGTTACATGTCAGGTTACCAAACTTGCAGTTGCGCGTCACGTTACAACACTTATAGTTGCGTGTTGGGGCATAACACTTGGAGTCGTATTTAATCAGTTTCTGTTGCGCGCCGGGTTACAACTCTTGAAGTTGCGTGTCGGGTTACAACACTTGCAGTTGCATGTCGAGTTATAACACTCGCAGTTGCGCGTCAAGTTAAAACACTTGCAGTTGCGCGCCGGGTTATAACACTTGCAGTTGCATATCAGGGTACAGCATCTGCAGTTACATGTCAGGTTACCAAACTTGCAGTTGCGCGTCACGTTGCAACACTTATAGTTGCGCGTTGGGGCATAACACTTGGAGTCGTATTAAATCAGTTTCTGTTGCGCGTCGGGTTACAACCGTTGAAGTTGCGTGTCGGGTTACAACACTTGCAGTTGCATGTCGAGTTATAACACTCGCAGTTGCGCGTCAAGCTAAAACACCTGCAGTTGCGCGCCGGGATACAACACTTGCAGTTGCATATCAGGGTACAGCATCTGCAGTTACATGTCAGGTTACCAAACTTGCAGTTGCGCGTCACGTTGCAACAGTTATAGTTGCTTGTTGGGGCATAACACTTGGAGTCGTATTAAATCAGTTTCTGTTGTGCGTCGGGTTACAACTCTTGAAGTTGCGTGTCGGGTTACAACACTTGCAGTTGCATGTCGAATTATAACACTCGCAGTTGCGCGTCAAGTTAAAACACCTGCAGTTACGCGCCGGGTTACAACACATGCAGTTGCATATCAGGGTACAGCATCTGCAGTTACATGTCAGGTTACCAAACTTGCAGTTGCGCGTCACGTTGCAACACTTATAGTTGCGCGTTGGGGCAAAACACTTGGAGTCGTATTAAATCTGTTTCTGTTGCGCGTCGGGTTACAACTCTTGAAGTTGCGTGTCGGGTTACAACACTTGGAGTTGCATGTCGAGTTATAACACTCGTAGTTGCGCGTCAAGTTAAAGCAGTTAAAGTTGCGCGCCGGGATACAACACTTGCAGTTGCATATCAGGGTACAGCATCTGCAGTTACATGTCAGGTTACCAAACATGCAGTTGCGCGTCACGTTGCAACACTTATAGTTGCGCGTTGGGGCATAACACTTGGAGTCGTATTAAATTAGTTTATGTTGCGCGTCGGGTTACAACTCTTGAAGTTGCGTGTCGGGTTACAACACTTGCAGTTGCATGTCGAGTTATAACACTCGCAGTTGCGCGTCAAGTTAAACCACCTGCAGTTGCGCGCCGGGATACAACACTTGCAGTTGCATATCATGGTACATCATCTGCAGTTACATGTCAGGCTACCAAACTTGCAGTTGCGCGTCACGTTACAACACTTATAGTTGCGTGTTGGGGCATAACACTTGGAGTCGTATTTAATCAGTTTCTGTTGCGCGTCGGGTTACAACTCTTGAAGTTGCGTGTCGGGTTACAACACTTGCAGTTGCATGTCGAGTTATAACACTCGTAGTTGCGCGTCAAGTTAAAACACTTGAAGTTCTGCGCCGGGTTACAACTCTTGCAGTTGCATATCAGGGTACAGCATCTGCAGTTACATGTCAGGTTACCAAACTTGCAGTTGCGCGTCACGTTGCAACACTTATAGTTGCGCGTTGGGGCATAACACTTGGAGTCGTATTAAATCAGTTTCTGTTGCGCGTCAGGTTACAACTCTTGAAGTTGCGTGTCGGGTTACAACACTTGCAGTTGCATGTCGAGTTATAACACTCGCAGTTGCGCGTCAAGTTAAGACACTTGCAGTTGCGCGCCGGGTTACAACACTTGCAGTTGCATATCAGGGTACAGCATCTGCAGTTACATGTCAGGTTACCAAAGTTGCAGTTGCGCGTCACGTTACAACACTTATAGTTGCGCGTTGGGGCATAACACTTGGAGTCGTATTAAATCTGTTTCTGTTGCGCGCCGGGTTACAACTCTTGAAGTTGCGTGTCGGTTTACAACACTTGAAGTTGCATGTCGAGTTATAACACTCGCAGTTGCGTGTCAAGTTAAACCACCTGCAGTTGCGCGCCGGGATACAACACTTGCAGTTGCATATCATGGTACATCATCTGCAGTTACATGTCAGGTTACCAAACTTGCAGTTGCGCGTCACGTTACAACACTTATAGTTGCGCGTTGGGGCATAACACTTGGAGTCGTATTAAATCTGTTTCTGTTGCGCGCCGGGTTACAACTCTTGAAGTTGCGTGTCGGTTTACAACACTTGCAGTTGCATGTCGAGTTATAACACTCGCAGTTGCGCGTCAAGTTAAGACACTTGCAGTTGCGCGCCGGGTTACAACACTTGCAGTTGCATATCAGGGTACAGCATCTGCAGTTACATGTCAGGTTACCAAACATGCAGTTGCGCGTCACGTTGCAACACTTATAGTTGCGCGTTGGGGCATAACACTTGGAGTCGTATTAAATCAGTTTATGTTGCGCGTCGGGTTACAACTCTTGAAGTTGCATGTCGGGTTACAACACTTGCAGTTGCATGTCGAGTTATAACACTCGCAGTTGCGCGTCAAGTTAAAACACCTGCAGTTGCGCGCCGGGATACAACACTTGCAGTTGCATATCATGGTACATCATCTGCAGTTACATGTCAGGTTACCAAACTTGCAGTTGCGCGTCACGTTACAACACTTATAGTTGCGTGTTGGGGCATAACACTTGGAGTCGTATTTAATCAGTTTCTGTTGCGCGCCGGGTTACAACTCTTGAAGTTGCGTGTCGGGTTACAACACTTGCAGTTGCATGTCGAGTTATAACACTCGCAGTTGCGCGTCAAGTTAAAACACTTGCAGTTGCGCGCCGGGTTATAACACTTGCAGTTGCATATCAGGGTACAGCATCTGCAGTTACATGTCAGGTTACCAAACTTGCAGTTGCGCGTCACGTTGCAACACTTATAGTTGCGCGTTGGGGCATAACACTTGGAGTCGTATTAAATCAGTTTCTGTTGCGCGCCGGGTTACAACTCTTGAAGTTGCATGTCGGTTTACAACACTTGCAGTTGCATGTCGAGTTATAACACTCGCAGTTGCGCGTCAAGTTAAGACACTTGCAGTTGCGCGCCGGGTTACAACACTTGCAGTTGCATATCAGGGTACAGCATCTGCAGTTACATGTCAGGTTACCAAACTTGCAGTTGCGCGTCACGTTACAACAATTATAGTTGCGCGTTGGGCATAACACTTGGAGTCGTATTAAATCAGTTTCTGTTGCGCGTCGGGTTACAACTCTTGAAGTTTCGTGTCGGGTTACAGCACTTGCAGTTGCGTGTCGAGTTATAACACTCGCAGTTGTGCGTCAAGTTAAAACACCTGCAGTTACGCGCCGGGTTACAACACATGCAGTTGCATATCAGGGTACAGCATCTGCAGTTACATGTCAGGTTACCAAACTTGCAGTTGCGCGTCACGTTGCAACACTTATAGTTGCGCGTTGGGGCAAAACACTTGGAGTCGTATTAAATCTGTTTCTGTTGCGCGTCGGGTTACAACTCTTGAAGTTGCGTGTCGGGTTACAACACTTGGAGTTGCATGTCGAGTTATAACACTCGTAGTTGCGCGTCAAGTTAAAGCAGTTAAAGTTGCGCGCCGGGATACAACACTTGCAGTTGCATATCAGGGTACAGCATCTGCAGTTACATGTCAGGTTACCAAACTTGCAGTTGCGCGTCACGTTGCAACACTTATAGTTGCGCGTTGGGGCATAACACTTGGAGTCGTATTAAATTAGTTTATGTTGCGCGTCGGGTTACAACTCTTGAAGTTGCCTGTCGGGTTACAACACTTGCAGTTGCATGTCGAGTTATAACACTCGCAGTTGCGCGTCAAGTTAAACCACCTGCAGTTGCGCGCCGGGATACAACACTTGCAGTTGCATATCATGGTACATCATCTGCAGTTACATGTCAGGCTACCAAACTTGCAGTTGCGCGTCACGTTACAACACTTATAGTTGCGTGTTGGGGCATAACACTTGGAGTCGTATTTAATCAGTTTCTGTTGCGCGTCGGGTTACAACTCTTGAAGTTGCGTGTCGGGTTACAACACTTGCAGTTGCATGTCGAGTTATAACACTCGTAGTTGCGCGTCAAGTTAAAACACTTGAAGTTCTGCGCCGGGTTACAACTCTTGCAGTTGCATATCAGGGTACAGCATCTGCAGTTACATGTCAGGTTACCAAACTTGCAGTTGCGCGTCACGTTGCAACACTTATAGTTGCGCGTTGGGGCATAACACTTGGAGTCGTATTAAATCAGTTTCTGTTGCGCGTCAGGTTACAACTCTTGAAGTTGCGTGTCGGGTTACAACACTTGCAGTTGCATGTCGAGTTATAACACTCGCAGTTGCGCGTCAAGTTAAGACACTTGCAGTTGCGCGCCGGGTTACAACACTTGCAGTTGCATATCAGGGTACAACATCTGCAGTTACATGTCAGGTTACCAAAGTTGCAGTTGCGCGTCACGTTACAACACTTATAGTTGCGCGTTGGGGCATAACACTTGGAGTCGTATTAAATCTGTTTCTGTTGCGCGCCGGGTTACAACTCTTGAAGTTGCGTGTCGGTTTACAACACTTGAAGTTGCATGTCGAGTTATAACACTCGCAGTTGCGCGTCAAGTTAAACCACCTGCAGTTGCGCGCCGGGATACAACACTTGCAGTTGCATATCATGGTACATCATCTGCAGTTACATGTCAGGTTACCAAACTTGCAGTTGCGCGTCACGTTACAACACTTATAGTTGCGCGTTGGGGCATAACACTTGGAGTCGTATTAAATCTGTTTCTGTTGCGCGCCGGGTTACAACTCTTGAAGTTGCGTGTCGGTTTACAACACTTGCAGTTGCATGTCGAGTTATAACACTCGCAGTTGCGCGTCAAGTTAAGACACTTGCAGTTGCGCGCCGGGTTACAACACTTGCAGTTGCATATCAGGGTACAGCATCTGCAGTTACATGTCAGGTTACCAAACATGCAGTTGCGCGTCACGTTGCAACACTTATAGTTGCGCGTTGGGGCATAACACTTGGAGTCGTATTAAATCAGTTTATGTTGCGCGTCGGGTTACAACTCTTGAAGTTGCATGTCGGGTTACAACACTTGCAGTTGCATGTCGAGTTATAACACTCGCAGTTGCGCGTCAAGTTAAAACACCTGCAGTTGCGCGCCGGGATACAACACTTGCAGTTGCATATCATGGTACATCATCTGCAGTTACATGTCAGGTTACCAAACTTGCAGTTGCGCGTCACGTTACAACACTTATAGTTGCGTGTTGGGGCATAACACTTGGAGTCGTATTTAATCAGTTTCTGTTGCGCGCCGGGTTACAACTCTTGAAGTTGCGTGTCGGGTTACAACACTTGCAGTTGCATGTCGAGTTATAACACTCGCAGTTGCGCGTCAAGTTAAAACACTTGCAGTTGCGCGCCGGGTTATAACACTTGCAGTTGCATATCAGGGTACAGCATCTGCAGTTACATGTCAGGTTACCAAACTTGCAGTTGCGCGTCACGTTGCAACACTTATAGTTGCGCGTTGGGGCATAACACTTGGAGTCGTATTAAATCAGTTTCTGTTGCGCGCCGGGTTACAACTCTTGAAGTTGCATGTCGGTTTACAACACTTGCAGTTGCATGTCGAGTTATAACACTCGCAGTTGCGCGTCAAGTTAAGACACTTGCAGTTGCGCGCCGGGTTACAACACTTGCAGTTGCATATCAGGGTACAGCATCTGCAGTTACATGTCAGGTTACCAAACTTGCAGTTGCGCGTCACGTTACAACAATTATAGTTGCGCGTTGGGCATAACACTTGGAGTCGTATTAAATCAGTTTCTGTTGCGCGTCGGGTTACAACTCTTGAAGTTTCGTGTCGGGTTACAGCACTTGCAGTTGCGTGTCGAGTTATAACACTCGCAGTTGCGCGTCAAGTTAAAACACTTGCAATTGCGCGCCGGGTTACAACACTTGCAGTTGCATATCAGGGTACAGCATCTTTAGTTACATGTCAGGTTACCAAACTTGCAGTTGCGCGTCACGTTGCAACACTTATAGTTGCGCGTTGGGGCATAACACTTGGAGTCGTATTAAATCTGTTTCTGTTGCGCGCCGGGTTACAACTCTTGAAGTTGCGTGTCGGGTTACAACACTTGCAGTTGCATGTCGAGTTATAACACTCGCAGTTGCGCGTCAAGTTAAGACACTTGCAGTTGCGCGCCGGGTTACAACACTTGCAGTTGCATATCAGGGTACAGCATCTGCAGTTACATGTCAGGTTACCAAACATGCAGTTGCGCGTCACGTTGCAACACTTATAGTTGCGCGTTGGGGCATAACACTTGGAGTCGTATTAAATCAGTTTCTGTTGCGCGTCGGGTTACAACTCTTGAAGTTGCGTGTCGGGTTACAACACTTGCAGTTGCATGTCGAGTTATAACACTCGCAGTTGCGCGTCAAGCTAAAACACCTGCAGTTGCGCGCCGGGATACAACACTTGCAGTTGCATATCAGGGTACAGCATCTGCAGTTACATGTCAGGTTACCAAACTTGCAGTTGCGCGTCACGTTGCAACAGTTATAGTTGCTTGTTGGGGCATAACACTTGGAGTCGTATTAAATCAGTTTCTGTTGCGCGTCGGGTTACAAGTCTTGAAGTTGCGTGTCGGGTTACAACACTTGCAGTTGCATGTCGAGTTATAACACTCGCAGTTGCGCGTCAAGTTAAAACACCTGCAGTTACGCGCCGGGTTACAACACATGCAGTTGCATATCAGGGTACAGCATCTGCAGTTACATGTCAGGTTACCAAACTTGCAGTTGCGCGACACGTTGCAACAGTTATAGTTGCGCGTTGGGGCATAACACTTGGAGTCGTATTAAATCAGTTTCTGTTGCGCGTCGGGTTACAACTCTTGAAGTTGCGTGTCGGTTTACAACACTTGGAGTTGCATGTCGAGTTATAACACTCGTAGTTGCGCGTCAAGTTAAAACAGTTAAAGTTGCGCGCCGGGATACAACACTTGCAGTTGCATATCAGGGTACAGCATCTGCAGTTACATGTCAGGTTACCAAACTTGCAGTTGCGCGTCACGTTGCAACACTTATAGTTGCGCGTTGGGGCATAACACTTGGAGTCGTATTAAATTAGTTTATGTTGCGCGTCGGGTTACAACTCTTGAAGTTGCCTGTCGGGTTACAACACTTGCAGTTGCATGTCGAGTTATAACACTCGCAGTTGCGCGTCAAGTTAAAACACCTGAAGTTGCGCGCCGGGATACAACACTTGCAGTTGCATATCATGGTACATCATCTGCAGTTACATGTCAGGTTACCAAACTTGCAGTTGCGCGTCACGTTACAACACTTATAGTTGCGTGTTGGGGCATAACACTTGGAGTCGTATTTAATCAGTTTCTGTTGCGCGTCGGGTTACAACTCTTGAAGTTGCGTGTCGGGTTACAACACTTGCAGTTGCATGTCGAGTTATAACACTCGTAGTTGCGCGTCAAGTTAAAACACTTGAAGTTCCGCGCCGGGTTACAACTCTTGCAGTTGCATATCAGGGTACAGCATCTGCAGTTACATGTCAGGTTACCAAACTTGCAGTTGCGCGTCACGTTGCAACACTTATAGTTGCGCGTTGGGGCATAACACTTGGAGTCGTATTAAATCAGTTTCTGTTGCGCGTCAGGTTACAACTCTTGAAGTTGCGTGTCGGGTTACAACACTTGCAGTTGCATGTCGAGTTATAACACTCGCAGTTGCGCGTCAAGTTAAAACAGTTAAAGTTGCGCGCCGGGATACAACACTTGCAGTTGCATATCAGGGTACAGCATCTGCAGTTACATGTCAGGTTACCAAACTTGCAGTTGCGCGTCACGTTGCAACAGTTATAGTTGCGCGTTGGGGCATGACACTTGCAGTCGTATTAAATCAGTTTCTGTTGCGCGCCGGGTTACAACTCTTGAAGTTGCGTGTCGGGTTACAACACTTGCAGTTGCATGTCGAGTTATAACACTCGCAGTTGCGCGTCAAGTTAAAACACTTGCAGTTGCGCGCCGGGTTACAACACTTGCAGTTGCATATCAGGGTACAGCATCTGCAGTTACATGTCAGGTTACCAAAGTTGCAGTTGCGCGTCACGTTACAACAATTATAGTTGCGCGTTGGGGCATAACACTTGGAGTCGTATTAAATCTGTTTCTGTTGCGCGCCGGGTTACAACTCTTGAAGTTGCGTGTCGGTTTACAACACTTGAAGTTGCATGTCGAGTTATAACACTCGCAGTTGCGCGTCAAGTTAAACCACCTGCAGTTGCGCGCCGGGATACAACACTTGCAGTTGCATATCATGGTACATCATCTGCAGTTACATGTCAGGTTACCAAACTTGCAGTTGCGCGTCACGTTACAACACTTATAGTTGCGCGTTGGGGCATAACACTTGGAGTCGTATTAAATCTGTTTCTGTTGCGCGCCGGGTTACAACTCTTGAAGTTGCGTGTCGGTTTACAACACTTGCAGTTGCATGTCGAGTTATAACACTCGCAGTTGCGCGTCAAGTTAAGACACTTGCAGTTACGCGCCGGGTTACAACACTTGCAGTTGCATATCAGGGTACAGCATCTGCAGTTACATGTCAGGTTACCAAACATGCAGTTGCGCGTCACGTTGCAACACTTATAGTTGCGCGTTGGGGCATAACACTTGGAGTCGTATTAAATCAGTTTATGTTGCGCGTCGGGTTACAACTCTTGAAGTTGCATGTCGGGTTACAACACTTGCAGTTGCATGTCGAGTTATAACACTCGCAGTTGCGCGTCAAGTTAAAACACCTGCAGTTGCGCGCCGGGATACAACACTTGCAGTTGCATATCATGGTACATCATCTGCAGTTACATGTCAGGTTACCAAACTTGCAGTTGCGCGTCACGTTACAACACTTATAGTTGCGTGTTGGGGCATAACACTTGGAGTCGTATTTAATCAGTTTCTGTTGCGCGCCGGGTTACAACTCTTGAAGTTGCGTGTCGGGTTACAACACTTGCAGTTGCATGTCGAGTTATAACACTCGCAGTTGCGCGTCAAGTTAAAACACTTGCAGTTGCGCGCCGGGTTATAACACTTGCAGTTGCATATCAAGGTACAGCATCTGCAGTTACATGTCAGGTTACCAAACTTGCAGTTGCGCGTCACGTTGCAACACTTATAGTTGCGCGTTGGGGCATAACACTTGGAGTCGTATTAAATCAGTTTCTGTTGCACGCCGGGTTACAACTCTTGAAGTTGCATGTCGGGTTACAACACTTGCAGTTGCATGTCGAGTTATAACACTTGCAGTTGCGCGTCAAGTTAAGACACTTGAAGTTGCGCGCCGGGTTACAACACTTGCAGTTGCATATCAGGGTACAGCATCTGCAGTTACATGTCAGGTTACCAAACTTGCAGTTGCGCGTCACGTTACAACAATTATAGTTGCGCGTTGGGCATAACACTTGGAGTCGTATTAAATCAGTTTCTGTTGCGCGTCGGGTTACAACTCTTGAAGTTGCGTGTCGGGTTACAGCACTTGCAGTTGCGTGTCGAGTTATAACACTCGCAGTTGCGCGTCAAGTTAAAACACTTGCAATTGCGCGCCGGGTTACAACACTTGCAGTTGCATATCAGGGTACAGCATCTGCAGTTACATGTCAGGTTACCAAACTTGCAGTTGCGCGTCACGTTGCAACACTTATAGTTGCGCTTTGGGGCATAACACTTGGAGTCGTATTAAATCTGTTTCTGTTGCGCGCCGGGTTACAACTCTTGAAGTTGCGTGTCGGGTTACAACACTTGCAGTTGCATGTCGAGTTATAACACTCGAAGTTGCGCGTCAAGTTAAGACACTTGCAGTTGCGCGCCGGGTTACAACACTTGCAGTTGCATATCAGGGTACATCATCTGCAGTTACATGTCAGGTTACCAAACATGCAGTTGCGCGTCACGTTGCAACACTTATAGTTGCGCGTTGGGGCATAACACTTGGAGTCGTATTAAATCAGTTTCTGTTGCGCGTCGGGTTACAACTCTTGAAGTTGCGTGTCGGGTTACAACACTTGCAGTTGCATGTCGAGTTATAACACTCGCAGTTGCGCGTCAAGCTAAAACACCTGCAGTTGCGCGCCGGGATACAACACTTGCAGTTGCATATCAGGGTACAGCATCTGCAGTTACATGTCAGGTTACCAAACTTGCAGTTGCGCGTCACGTTGCAACAGTTATAGTTGCTTGTTGGGGCATAACACTTGGAGTCGTATTAAATCAGTTTCTGTTGCGCGTCGGGTTACAACTCTTGAAGTTGCGTGTCGGGTTACAACACTTGCAGTTGCATGTCGAGTTATAACACTCGCAGTTGCGCGTCAAGTTAAAACACCTGCAGTTACGCGCCGGGTTACAACACATGCAGTTGCATATCAGGGTACAGCATCTGCAGTTACATGTCAGGTTACCAAACTTGCAGTTGCGCGTCACGTTGCAACAGTTATAGTTGCGCGTTGGGGCATAACACTTGGAGTCGTATTAAATCAGTTTCTGTTGCGCGTCGGGTTACAACTCTTGAAGTTGCGTGTCGGTTTACAACACTTGGAGTTGCATGTCGAGTTATAACACTCATAGTTGCGCGTCAAGTTAAAACAGTTAAAGTTGCGCGCCGGGATACAACACTTGCAGTTGCATATCAGGGTACAGCATCTGCAGTTACATGTCAGGTTACCAAACTTGCAGTTGCGCGTCACGTTGCAACACTTATAGTTGCGCGTTGGGGCATAACACTTGGAGTCGTATTAAATTAGTTTATGTTGCGCGTCGGGTTACAACTCTTGAAGTTGCCTGTCGGGTTACAACACTTGCAGTTGCATGTCGAGTTATAACACTCGCAGTTGCACGTCAAGTTAAAACACCTGCAGTTGCGCGCCGGGATACAACACTTGCAGTTGCATATCATGGTACATCATCTGCAGTTACATGTCAGGTTACCAAACTTGCAGTTGCGCGTCACGTTACAACACTTATAGTTGCGTGTTGGGGCATAACACTTGGAGTCGTATTTAATCAGTTTCTGTTGCGCGTCGGGTTACAACTCTTGAAGTTGCGTGTCGGGTTACAACACTTGCAGTTGCATGTCGAGTTATAACACTCGTAGTTGCGCGTCAAGTTAAAACACTTGAAGTTGCGCGCCGGGTTACAACTCTTGCAGTTGCATATCAGGGTACAACATCTGCAGTTACATGTCAGGTTACCAAACTTGCAGTTGCGCGTCACGTTGCAACACTTATAGTTGCGCGTTGGGGCATAACACTTGGAGTCGTATTAAATCAGTTTCTGTTGCGCGTCGGGTTACAACTCTTGAAGTTGCGTGTCGGGTTACAACACTTGCAGTTGCATGTCGAGTTATAACACTCGCAGTTGCGCGTCAAGTTAAAACAGTTAAAGTTGCGCGCCGGGATACAACACTTGCAGTTGCATATCAGGGTACAGCATCTGCAGTTACATGTCAGGTTACCAAACTTGCAGTTGCGCGTCACGTTGCAACAGTTATAGTTGCGCGTTGGGGCATGACACTTGGAGTCGTATTAAATCAGTTTCTGTTGCGCGTCGGGTTACAACTCTTGAAGTTGCGTGTCGGGTTACAACACTTGCAGTTGCATGTCGAGTTATAACACTCGCAGTTGCGCGTCAAGTTAAAACACTTGCAGTTGCGCGCCGGGTTACAACACTTGCAGTTGCATATCATGGTACAGCATCTGCAGTTACATGTCAGGTTACCAAACTTGCAGTTGCGCGTCACGTTACAACAATTATAGTTGCGCGTTGGGCATAACACTTGGAGTCGTATTAAATCAGTTTCTGTTGCGCGTCGGGTTACAACTCTTGAAGTTGCGTGTCGGGTTACAACACTTGCAGTTGCATGTCGAGTTATAACACTCGCAGTTGCGCGTCAAGTTAAAACACCTGCAGTTGCGCGCCGGGATACAACAGTTGCAGTTGCATATCAGGGTACAGCATCTGCAGTTACATGTCAGTTACCAAAGTTGCAGTTGCGCGTCACGTTACAACACTTATAGTTGCGCGTTGGGGCATAACACTTGAAGTCGTATTAAATCAGTTTCTGTTGCGCGTCGGGTTACAACTCTTGAAGTTGCGTGTCGGGTTACAACACTTGCAGTTGCATGTCGAGTTATAACACTCGTAGTTGCGCGTCAAGTTAAAACACTTGAAGTTGCGCGACGGGTTACAACTCTTGCAGTTGCATATGAGGGTACAGCATCTGCAGTTACATGTCAGGTTACCAAACTTGCAGTTGCGCGTCACGTTGCAACACTTATAGTTGCGCGTTGGGGCATAACACTTGGAGTCGTATTAAATGAGTTTGTGTTGCGCGTCGGATTACAACTCTTGAAGTTGCGTGTCGGGTTACAGCACTTGAAGTTGCATGTCGAGTTATAACAGTCGTAGTTGCGCGTCAAGTTAAAACAGTTAAAGTTGCGCGCCGGGATACAACACTTGTAGTTGCATATCATGGTACAACATCTGCAGTTACATGTCAGGTTACCAAACTTGCAGTTGCGCGTCACGTTGCAAAAGTTATAGTTGCGCGTTGGGGCATAACACTTGGAGTCGTATTAAATTAGTTTATGTTGCGCGTCGGGTTACAACTCTTGAAGTTGCGTGTCGGGTTACAACACTTGCAGTTGCATGTCGAGTTATAACACTCGCAGTTGCGCGTCAAGTTAAAACAGTTGCAGTTGCGCGCCGGGATACAACACTTGCAGTTGCATATCACGGTACAGCATCTGCAGTTACATGTCAGGTTACCAAACTTGTAGTTGCGCGTCACGTGACAACACTTATAGTTGCGTGTTGGGGCATAACACTTGGAGTCGTATTAAATCAGTTTATGTTACGCGTCGGGTTACAACTCTTGAAGTTGCGTGTCGGGGTTACAACACTTGCAGTTGCATGTCGAGTTATAACACTCGCAGTTGCGCGTCAAGTTAAAACACCTGCAGTTGCGCGCCGGGTTACAACAGTTGCAGTTGCATATCAGGGTACAGCATCTGCAGTTACATGTCAGGTTACCAAACTTGCAGTTGCGCGTCACGTTACAACAATTATAGTTGCGCGTTGGGCATAACACTTGGAGTCGTATTAAATCAGTTTCTGTTGCGCGTCGGGTTACAACTCTTGAAGTTGCGTGTCGGGTTACAACACTTGCAGTTGCATGTCGAGTTATAACACTCGCAGTTGCGCGTCAAGTTAAAACACTTGCAGTTGCGCGCCGGGTTATAACACTTGCAGTTGCATATCAGGGTACAGCATCTGCAGTTACATGTCAGGTTACCAAACTTGCAGTTGCGCGTCACGTTGCAACACTTATAGTTGCGCGTTGGGGCATAACACTTGGAGTCGTATTAAATCAGAAACTTTCTGTTGCGCGCCGGGTTACAACTCTTGAAGTTGCATGTCGGGTTACAACACTTGCAGTTGCATGTCGAGTTATAACACTCGCAGTTGCGCGTCAAGTTAAGACACTTGCAGTTGCGCGCCGGGTTACAACACTTGCAGTTGCATATCAGGGTACAGCATCTGCAGTTACATGTCAGGTTACCAAACTTGCAGTTGCGCGTCACGTTGCAACACTTATAGTTGCGCGTTGGGGCATAACACTTGGAGTCGTATTAAATGAGTTTGTGTTGCGCGTCGGGTTACAACTCTTGAAGTTGCGTGTCGGGTTACAGCACTTGAAGTTGCATGTCGAGTTATAACAGTCGTAGTTGCGCGTCAAGTTAAAACAGTTAAAGTTGCGCGCCGGGATACAACACTTGTAGTTGCATATCATGGTTCAACATCTGCAGTTACATGTCAGGTTACCAAACTTGCAGTTGCGCGTCACGTTGCAACAGTTATAGTTGCGCGTTGGGGCATAACACTTGGAGTCGTATTAAATTAGTTTATGTTGCGCGTCGGGTTACAACTCTTGAAGTTGCGTGTCGGGTTACAACACTTGCAGTTGCATGTCGAGTTATAACACTCGCAGTTGCGCGTCAAGTTAAAACGGTTGCAGTTGCGCGCTGGGATACAATACTTGCAGTTGCATATCACGGTACAGCATCTGCAGTTACATGTCAGGTTACCAAACTTGTAGTTGCGCGTCACGTGACAACACTTATAGTTGCGTGTTGGGGCATAACACTTGGAGTCGTATTAAATCAGTTTATGTTACGCGTCGGGTTACAACTCTTGAAGTTGCGTGTCGGGGTTACAACACTTGCAGTTGCATGTCGAGTTATAACACTCGCAGTTGCGCGTCAAGTTAAAACACCTGCAGTTGCGCGCCGGGTTACAATAGTTGCAGTTGCATATCAGGGTACAGCATCTGCAGTTACATGTCAGGTTACCAAACTTGCAGTTGCGCGTCACGTTACAACAATTATAGTTGCGCGTTGGGCATAACACTTGGAGTCGTATTAAATTAGTTTCTGTTGCGCGTCGGGTTAGAACTCTTGAAGTTGCGTGTCGGGTTACAACACTTGCAGTTGCATGTCGAGTTATAACACTCGCAGTTGCGCGTCAAGTTAAAACACTTGCAGTTGCGCGCCGGGTTATAACACTTGCAGTTGCATATCAGGGTACAGCATCTGCAGTTACATGTCAGGTTACCAAACTTGCAGTTGCGCGTCACGTTGCAACACTTATAGTTGCGCGTTGGGGCATAACACTTGGAGTCGTATTAAATCAGTTTCTGTTGCGCGCCGGGTTACAACTCTTGAAGTTGCATGTCGGGTTACAACACTTGCAGTTGCATGTCGAGTTATAACACTCGCAGTTGCGCGTCAAGTTAAGACACTTGCAGTTGCGCGCCGGGTTACAACACTTGTAGTTGCATATCAGGGTACAGCATCTGCAGTTACATGTCAGGTTACCAAACTTGCAGTTGCGCGTCACGTTACAACAATTATAGTTGCGCGTTGGGCATAACACTTGGAGTCGTATTAAATCAGTTTCTGTTGCGCGTCGGGTTACAACTCTTGAAGTTGCGTGTCGGGTTACAGCACTTGCAGTTGCGTGTCGAGTTATAACACTCGCAGTTGCGCGTCAAGTTAAAACACTTGCAATTGTGCGCCGGGTTACAACACTTGCAGTTGCATATCAGGGTACAGCATCTGCAGTTACATGTCAGGTTACCAAACTTGCAGTTGCGCGTCACGTTGCAACACTTATAGTTGCGCGTTGGGGCATAACACTTGGAAGTCGTATTAAATCTGTTTCTGTTGCGCGCCGGGTTACAACTCTTGAAGTTGCGTGTCGGGTTACAACACTTGCAGTTGCATGTCGAGTTATAACACTCGCAGTTGCGCGTCAAGTTAAGACACTTGCAGTTGCGCGCCGGGTTACAACACTTGCAGTTGCATATCAGGGTACAGCATCTGCAGTTACATGTCAGGTTACCAAACATGCAGTTGCGCGTCACGTTGCAACACTTATAGTTGCGCGTTGGGGCATAACACTTGGAGTCGTATTAAATCAGTTTCTGTTGCGCGTCGGGTTACAACTCTTGAAGTTGCGTGTCGGGTTACAACACTTGCAGTTGCATGTCGAGTTATAACACTTGCAGTTGCGCGTCAAGTTAAAAAACCTGCAGTTGCGCGCCGGGATACAACAGTTGCAGTTGCATATCAGGGTACAGCATCTGCAGTTACATGTCAGGTTACCAAAGTTGCAGTTGCGCGTCACGTTACAACACTTATAGTTGCGCGTTGGGGCATAACACTTGAAGTCGTATTAAATCAGTTTCTGTTGCGCGTCGGGTTACAACTCTTGAAGTTGCGTGTCGGGTTACAACACTTGCAGTTGCATGTCGAGTTATAACACTCGTAGTTGCGCGTCAAGTTAAAACACTTGAAGTTGCGCGACGGGTTACAACTCTTGCAGTTGCATATGAGGGTACAGCATCTGCAGTTACATGTCAGGTTACCAAACTTGCAGTTGCGCGTCACGTTGCAACACTTATAGTTGCGCGTTGGGGCATAACACTTGGAGTCGTATTAAATGAGTTTGTGTTGCGCGTCGGATTACAACTCTTGAAGTTGCGTGTCGGGTTACAGCACTTGAAGTTGCATGTCGAGTTATAACAGTCGTAGTTGCGCGTCAAGTTAAAACAGTTAAAGTTGCGCGCCGGGATACAACACTTGTAGTTGCATATCATGGTACAACATCTGCAGTTACATGTCAGGTTACCAAACTTGCAGTTGCGCGTCACGTTGCAACAGTTATAGTTGTGCGTTGGGGCATAACACTTGGAGTCGTATTAAATTAGTTTATGTTGCGCGTCGGGTTACAACTCTTGAAGTTGCGTGTCGGGTTACAACACTTGCAGTTGCATGTCGAGTTATAACACTCGCAGTTGCGCGTCAAGTTAAAACAGTTGCAGTTGCGCGCCGGGATACAACACTTGCAGTTGCATATCACGGTACAGCATCTGCAGTTACATGTCAGGTTACCAAACTTGTAGTTGCGCGTCACGTGACAACACTTATAGTTGCGTGTTGGGGCATAACACTTGGAGTCGTATTAAATCAGTTTATGTTACGCGTCGGGTTACAACTCTTGAAGTTGCGTGTCGGGGTTACAACACTTGCAGTTGCATGTCGAGTTATAACACTCGCAGTTGCGCGTCAAGTTAAAACACCTGCAGTTGCGCGCCGGGTTACAACAGTTGCAGTTGCATATCAGGGTACAGCATCTGCAGTTACATGTCAGGTTACCAAACTTGCAGTTGCGCGTCACGTTACAACAATTATAGTTGCGCGTTGGGCATAACACTTGGAGTCGTATTAAATCAGTTTCTGTTGCGCGTCGGGTTACAACTCTTGAAGTTGCGTGTCGGGTTACAACACTTGCAGTTGCATGTCGAGTTATAACACTCGCAGTTGCGCGTCAAGTTAAAACACTTGCAGTTGCGCGCCGGGTTATAACACTTGCAGTTGCATATCAGGGTACAGCATCTGCAGTTACATGTCAGGTTACCAAACTTGCAGTTGCGCGTCACGTTGCAACACTTATAGTTGCGCGTTGGGGCATAACACTTGGAGTCGTATTAAATCAGTTTCTGTTGCGCGCCGGGTTACAACTCTTGAAGTTGCATGTCGGGTTACAACACTTGCAGTTGCATGTCGAGTTATAACACTCGCAGTTGCGCGTCAAGTTAAGACACTTGCAGTTGCGCGCCGGGTTACAACACTTGCAGTTGCATATCAGGGTACAGCATCTGCAGTTACATGTCAGGTTACCAAACTTGCAGTTGCGCGTCACGTTACAACAATTATAGTTGCGCGTTGGGCATAACACTTGGAGTCGTATTAAATCAGTTTTTGTTGCGCGTCGGGTTACAACTCTTGAAGTTGCGTCTCGGGTTACAGCACTTGCAGTTGCGTGTCGAGTTATAACACTCGCAGTTGCGCGTCAAGTTAAAACACTTGCAATTGCGCGCCGGGTTACAACACTTGCAGTTGCATATCAGGGTACAGCATCTGCAGTTACATGTCAGGTTACCAAACTTGCAGTTGCGCGTCACGTTGCAACACTTATAGTTGCGCGTTGGGGCATAACACTTGGAGTCGTATTAAATCTGTTTCTGTTGCGCGCCGGGTTACAACTCTTGAAGTTGCGTGTCGGGTTACAACACTTGCAGTTGCATGTCGAGTTATAACACTCGCAGTTGCGCGTCAAGTTAAGACACTTGCAGTTGCGCGCCGGGTTACAACACTTGCAGTTGCATATCAGGGTACAGCATCTGCAGTTACATGTCAGGTTACCAAACATGCAGTTGCGCGTCACGTTGCAACACTTATAGTTGCGCGTTGCGGCATAACACTTGGAGTCGTATTAAATCAGTTTCTGTTGCGCGTCGGGTTACAACTCTTGAAGTTGCGTGTCGGGTTACAACACTTGCAGTTGCATGTCGAGTTATAACACTCGCAGTTGCGCGTCAAGCTAAAACACCTGCAGTTGCGCGCCGGGATACAACACTTGCAGTTGCATATCAGGGTACAGCATCTGCAGTTACATGTCAGGTTACCAAACTTGCAGTTGCGCGTCACGTTGCAACAGTTATAGTTGCTTGTTGGGGCATAACACTTGGAGTCGTATTAAATCAGTTTCTGTTGCGCGTCGGGTTACAACTCTTGAAGTTGCGTGTCGGGTTACAACACTTGCAGTTGCATGTCGAGTTATAACACTCGCAGTTGCGCGTCAAGTTAAAACACCTGCAGTTACGCGCCGGGTTACAACACATGCAGTTGCATATCAGGGTACAACATCTGCAGTTACATGTCAGGTTACCAAACTTGCAGTTGCGCGTCACGTTGCAACAGTTATAGTTGCGCGTTGGGGCATAACACTTGGAGTCGTATTAAATCAGTTTCTGTTGCGCGTCGGGTTACAACTCTTGAAGTTGCGTGTCGGTTTACAACACTTGGAGTTGCATGTCGAGTTATAACACTCGTAGTTGCGCGTCAAGTTAAAACAGTTAAAGTTGCGCGCCGGGATACAACACTTGCAGTTGCATATCAGGGTACAGCATCTGCAGTTACATGTCAGGTTACCAAACTTGCAGTTGCGCGTCACGTTGCAACACTTATAGTTGCGCGTTGGGGCATAACACTTGGAGTCGTATTAAATTAGTTTATGTTGCGCGTCGGGTTACAACTCTTGAAGTTGCCTGTCGGGTTACAACACTTGCAGTTGCATGTCGAGTTATAACACTCGCAGTTGCGCGTCAAGTTAAAACACCTACAATTGCGCGCCGGGATACAACACTTGCAGTTGCATATCATGGTACATCATCTGCAGTTACATGTCAGGTTACCAAACTTGCAGTTGCGCGTCACGTTACAACACTTATAGTTGCGTGTTGGGGCATAACACTTGGAGTCGTATTTAATCAGTTTCTGTTGCGCGTCGGGTTACAACTCTTGAAGTTGCGTGTCGGGTTACAACACTTGCAGTTGCATGTCAAGTTATAACACTCGTAGTTGCGCGTCAGGTTAAAACACTTGATGTTGCGCGCCGGGTTACAACTCTTGCAGTTGCATATCAGGGTACAACATCTGCAGTTACATGTCAGGTTACCAAACTTGCAGTTGCGCGACACGTTGCAACACTTATAGTTACGCGTTGGGGCATAACACTTGGAGTCGTATTAAATCAGTTTCTATTGCGCGTCGGGTTACAACTCTTGAAGTTGCGTGTCGGGTTACAACACTTGCAGTTGCATGTCGAGTTATAACACTCGCAGTTGCGCGTCAAGTTAAAACAGTTAAAGTTGCGCGCCGGGATACAACACTTGCAGTTGCATATCAGGGTACAGCATCTGCAGTTACATGTCAGGTTACCAAACTTGCAGTTGCGCGTCACGTTGCAACAGTTATAGTTGCGCGTTGGGGCATGACACTTGGAGTCGTATTAAATCAGTTTCTGTTGCGCGTCGGGTTACAACTCTTGAAGTTGCGTGTCGGGTTACAACACTTGCAGTTGCATGTCGAGTTATAACACTCGCAGTTGCGCGTCAAGTTAAAACACTTGCAGTTGCGCGCCGGGTTACAACACTTGCAGTTGCATATCAGGGTACAGCATCTGCAGTTACATGTCAGGTTACCAAACTTGCAGTTGCGCGTCACGTTGCAACACTTATAGTTGCGCGTTGGGGCATAACACTTGGAGTCGTATTAAATCAGTTTCTGTTGCGCGCCGGGTTACAACTCTTGAAGTTGCGTGTCGGGTTACAACACTTGCAGTTGCATGTCGAGTTATAACACTCGCAGTTGCGCGTCAAGTTAAGACACTTGCAGTTGCGCGCCGGGTTACAACACTTGCAGTTGCATATCAGGGTACAGCATCTGCAGTTACATGTCAGGTTACCAAACTTGCAGTTGCGCGTCACGTTACAACAATTATAGTTGCGCGTTGGGCATAACACTTGGAGTCGTATTAAATCAATTTCTGTTGCGCGTCGGGTTACAACTCTTGAAGTTGCGTGTCGGGTTACAGCACTTGCAGTTGCGTGTCGAGTTATAACACTCGCAGTTGCGCGTCAAGTTAAAACACTTGCAATTGCGCGCCGGGTTACAACACTTGCAGTTGCATATCAGGGTACAGCATCTGCAGTTACATGTCAGGTTACCAAACTTGCAGTTGCGCGTCACGTTGCAACACTTATAGTTGCGCGTTGGGGCATAACACTTGGAGTCGTATTAAATCTGTTTCTGTTGCGCGCTGGGTTACAACTCTTGAAGTTGCGTGTCGGGTTACAACACTTGCAGTTGCATGTCGAGTTATAACACTCGCAGTTGCGCGTCAAGTTAAGACACTTGCAGTTGCGCGCCGGGTTACAACACTTGCAGTTGCATATCAGGGTACAGCATCTGCAGTTACATGTCAGGTTACCAAACATGCAGTTGCGCGTCACGTTGCAACACTTATAGTTGCGCGTTGGGGCATAACACTTGGAGTCGTATTAAATCAGTTTCTGTTGCGCGTCGGGTTACAACTCTTGAAGTTGCGTGTCGGGTTACAACACTTGCAGTTGCATGTCGAGTTATAACACTCGCAGTTGCGCGTCAAGCTAAAACACCTGCGTTGCGCGCCGGGATACAACACTTGCAGTTGCATATCAGGGTACAGCATCTGCAGTTACATGTCAGGTTACCAAACTTGCAGTTGCGCGTCACGTTGCAACAGTTATAGTTGCTTGTTGGGGCATAACACTTGGAGTCGTATTAAATCAGTTTCTGTTGCGCGTCGGGTTACAACTCTTGAAGTTGCGTGTCGGGTTACAACACTTCCAGTTTCATGTCGAGTTATAACACTCGCAGTTGCGCGTCAAGTTAAAACACCTGCAGTTACGCGCCGGGTTACAACACATGCAGTTGCATATCAGGGTACAACATCTGCAGTTACATGTCAGGTTACCAAACTTGCAGTTGCGCGTCACGTTGCAACAGTTATAGTTGCGCGTTGGGGCATAACACTTGGAGTCGTATTAAATCAGTTTCTGTTGCGCGTCGGGTTACAACTCTTGAAGTTGCGTGTCGGTTTACAACACTTGGAGTTGCATGTCGAGTTATAACACTCGTAGTTGCGCGTCAAGTTAAAACAGTTAAAGTTGCGCGCCGGGATACAACACTTGCAGTTGCATATCAGGGTACAGCATCTGCAGTTACATGTCAGGTTACCAAACTTGCAGTTGCGCGTCACGTTGCAACACTTATAGTTGCGCGTTGGGGCATAACACTTGGAGTCGTATTAAATTAGTTTATGTTGCGCGTCGGGTTACAACTCTTGAAGTTGCCTGTCGGGTTACAACACTTGCAGTTGCATGTCGAGTTATAACACTCGCAGTTGCGCGTCATGTTAAAACACTTGCAGTTGCGCGCCGGGATACAACACTTGCAGTTGCATATCATGGTACATCATCTGCAGTTACATGTCAGGTTACCAAACTTGCAGTTGCGCGTCACGTTACAACACTTATAGTTGCGTGTTGGGGCATGACACTTGGAGTCGTATTTAATCAGTTTCTGTTGCGCGTCGGGTTACAACTCTTGAAGTTGCGTGTCGGGTTACAACACTTGCAGTTGCATGTCGAGTTATAACACTCGTAGTTGCGCGTCAAGTTAAAACACTTGAAGTTGCGCGCCGGGTTACAACTCTTGCAGTTGCATATCAGGGTACAGCATCTGCAGTTACATGTCAGGTTACCAAACTTGCAGTTGCGCGTCACGTTGCAACACTTATAGTTGCGCGTTGGGGCATAACACTTGGAGTCGTATTAAATCAGTTTCTGTTGCGCGTCGGGTTACAACTCTTGAAGTTGCGTGTCGGGTTACAACACTTGCAGTTGCATGTCGAGTTATAACACTGGCAGTTGCGCGTCAAGTTAAAACAGTTAAAGTTGCGCGCCGGGATACAACACTTGCAGTTGCATATCAGGGTACAGCATCTGCAGTTACATGTCAGGTTACCAAACTTGCAGTTGCGCGTCACGTTGCAACAGTTATAGTTGCGCGTTGGGGCATGACACTTGGAGTCGTATTAAATCTGTTTCTGTTGCGCGTCGGGTTACAACTCTTGAAGTTGCGTGTCGGGTTACAACACTTGCAGTTGCATGTCGAGTTATAACACTCGCAGTTGCGCGTCAAGTTAAAACACCTGCAATTGCGCGCCGGGATACAACAGTTGCAGTTGCATATCAGGGTACAGCATCTGCAGTTACATGTCAGGTTACCAAAGTTGCAGTTGCGCGTCACGTTACAACACTTATAGTTGCGCGTTGGGGCATAACACTTGAAGTCGTATTAAATCAGTTTCTGTTGCGCGTCGGGTTACAACTCTTGAAGTTGCGTGTCGGGTTACAACACTTGCAGTTGCATGTCGAGTTATAACACTCGTAGTTGCGCGTCAAGTTAAAACACTTGAAGTTGCGCGACGGGTTACAACTCTTGCAGTTGCATATCAGGGTACAGCATCTGCAGTTACATGTCAGGTTACCAAACTTGCAGTTGCGCGTCACGTTGCAACACTTATAGTTGCGCGTTGGGGCATAACACTTGGAGTCGTATTAAATGAGTTTGTGTTGCGCGTCGGATTACAACTCTTGAAGTTGCGTGTCGGGTTACAGCACTTGAAGTTGCATGTCGAGTTATAACAGTCGTAGTTGCGCGTCAAGTTAAAACAGTTAAAGTTGCGCGCCGGGATACAACACTTGTAGTTGCATATCATGGTACAACATCTGCAGTTACATGTCAGGTTACCAAACTTGCAGTTGCGCGTCACGTTGCAACAGTTATAGTTGCGCGTTGGGGCATAACACTTGGAGTCGTATTAAATTAGTGTATGTTGCGCGTCGGGTTACAACTCTTGAAGTTGCGTGTCGGGTTACAACACTTGCAGTTGCATGTCGAGTTATAACACTCGCAGTTGCGCGTCAAGTTAAAACAGTTGCAGTTGCGCGCCGGGATACAACACTTGCAGTTGCATATCAGGGTACAGCATCTGCAGTTACATGTCAGGTTACCAAACTTGCAGTTGCGCGTCACGTGACAACACTTATAGTTGCGTGTTGGGGCATAACACTTGGAGTCGTATTAAATCAGTTTATGTTACGCGTCGGGTTACAACTCTTGAAGTTGCGTGTCGGGGTTACAACACTTGCAGTTGCATGTCGAGTTATAACACTCGCAGTTGCGCGTCAAGTTAAAACACCTGCAGTTGCGCGCCGGGTTACAACAGTTGCAGTTGCATATCAGGGTACAGCATCTGCAGTTACATGTCAGGTTACCAAACTTGCAGTTGCGCGTCACGTTACAACAATTATAGTTGCGCGTTGGGCATAACACTTGGAGTCGTATTAAATCAGTTTCTGTTGCGCGTCGGGTTACAACTCTTGAAGTTGCGTGTCGGGTTACAACACTTGCAGTTGCCTGTCGAGTTATAACACTCGCAGTTGCGCGTCAAGTTAAAACACTTGCAGTTGCGCGCCGGGTTACAACACTTGCAGTTGCATATCAGGGTACAGCATCTGCAGTTACATGTCAGGTTAGCAAACTTGCAGTTGCGCGTCACGTTGCAACACTTATAGTTGCGCGTTGGGGCATAACACTTGGAGTCGTATTAAATCAGTTTCTGTTGCGCGCCGGGTTACAACTCTTGAAGTTGCGTGTCGGGTTACAACACTTGCAGTTGCATGTCGAGTTATAACACTCGCAGTTGCGCATCAAGTTAAGACACTTGCAGTTGCGCGCCGGGTTACAACACTTGCAGTTGCATATCAGGGTACAGCATCTGCAGTTACATGTCAGGTTACCAAACATGCAGTTGCGCGTCACGTTGCAACACTTATAGTTGCGCGTTGGGGCATAACACTTGGAGTCGTATTAAATCAGTTTCTGTTGCGCGTCGGGTTACAACTCTTGAAGTTGCGTGTCGGGTTACAACACTTGCAGTTGCATGTCGAGTTATAACACTCGCAGTTGCGCGTCAAGCTAAAACACCTGCAGTTGCGCGCCGGGATACAACACTTGCAGTTGCATATCAGGGTACAGCATCTGCAGTTACATGTCAGGTTACCAAACTTGCAGTTGCGCGTCACGTTGCAACAGTTATAGTTGCTTGTTGGGGCATAACACTTGGAGTCCTATTAAATCAGTTTCTGTTGCGCGTCGGGTTACAACTCTTGAAGTTGCGTGTCGGGTTACAACACTTGCAGTTGCATGTCGAATTATAACACTCGCAGTTGCGCGTCAAGTTAAAACACCTGCAGTTGTGCGCCGGGATACAACACTTGCAGTTGCATATCATGGTACATCATCTGCAGTTACATGTCAGGTTACCAAACTTGCAGTTGTGCGTCACGTTACAACACTTATAGTTGCGTGTTGGGGCATAACACTTGGAGTCGTATTTAATCAGTTTCTGTTGCGCGTCGGGTTACAACTCTTGAAGTTGCGTGTCGGGTTACAACACTTGCAGTTGCATGTCGAGTTATAACACTCGTAGTTGCGCGTCAAGTTAAAACACTTGAAGTTGCGCGCCGGGTTACAACTCTTGCAGTTGCATATCAGGGTACAACATCTGCAGTTACATGTCAGGTTACCAAACTTGCAGTTGCGCGTCACGTTGCAACACTTATAGTTGCGCGTTGGGGCATAACACTTGGAGTCGTATTAAATCAGTTTCTGTTGCGCGTCGGGTTACAACTCTTGAAGTTGCGTGTCGGGTTACAACACTTGCAGTTGCATGTCGAGTTATAATACTCGCAGTTGCGCGTCAAGTTAAAACAGTTAAAGTTGCGTGCCGGGATACAACACTTGCAGTTGCATATCAGGGTACAGCATCTGCAGTTACATGTCAGGTTACCAAACTTGCAGTTGCGCGTCACGTTGCAACAGTTATAGTTGCGCGTTGGGGCATGACACTTGGAGTCGTATTAAATCAGTTTCTGTTGCGCGTCGGGTTACAACTCTTGAAGTTGCGTGTCGGGTTACAACACTTGCAGTTGCATGTCGAGTTATAACACTCGCAGTTGCGCGTCAAGTTAAGACACTTGCAGTTGCGCGCCGGGTTACAACACTTGGAGTTGCATATCAGGGTACAGCATCTGCAGTTACATGTCAGGTTACCAAACTTGCAGTTGCGCGTCACGTTGCAACACTTATAGTTGCGCGTTGGGGCATAACACTTGGAGTCGTATTAAATCAGTTTCTGTTGCGCGCCGGGTTACAACTCTTGAAGTTGCATGTCGGGTTACATCACTTGCAGTTGCATGTCGAGTTATAACACTCGCAGTTGCGCGTCAAGTTAAGACACTTGCAGTTGCGCGTCGGGTTACAACACTTGCAGTTGCATATCAGGGTACAGCATCTGCAGTTACATGTCAGGTTACCAAACTTGCAGTTGCGCGTCACGTTACAACAATTATAGTTGCGCGTTGGGCATAACACTTGGAGTCGTATTAAATCAGTTTCTGTTGCGCGTCGGGTTACAACTCTTGAAGTTGCGTGTCGGGTTACAGCACTTGCAGTTGCGTGTCGAGTTATAACACTCGCAGTTGCGCGTCAAGTTAAGACACTTGCAGTTGCGCGCCGGGTTACAACACTTGCAGTTGCATATCAGGGTACAGCATCTGCAGTTACATGTCAGGTTACCAAACATGCAGTTGCGCGTCACGTTGCAACACTTATAGTTGCGCGTTGGGGCATAACACTTGGAGTCGTATTAAATCAGTTTCTGTTGCGCGTCGGGTTACAACTCTTGAAGTTGCGTGTCGGGTTACAACACTTGCAGTTGCATGTCGAGTTATAACACTCGCAGTTGCGCGTCAAGCTAAAACACCTGCGTTGCGCGCCGGGATACAACACTTGCAGTTGCATATCAGGGTACAGCATCTGCAGTTACATGTCAGGTTACCAAACATGCAGTTGCGCGTCACGTTGCAACACTTATAGTTGCGCGTTGGGGCATAACACTTGGAGTCGTATTAAATCAGTTTCTGTTGCGCGTCGGGTTACAACTCTTGAAGTTGCGTGTCGGGTTACAACACTTGCAGTTGCATGTCGAGTTATAACACTCGCAGTTGCGCGTCAAGCTAAAACACCTGCAGTTGCGCGCCGGGATACAACACTTGCAGTTGCATATCAGGGTACAGCATCTGCAGTTACATGTCAGGTTACCAAACTTGCAGTTGCGCGTCACGTTGCAACAGTTATAGTTGCTTGTTGGGGCATAACACTTGGAGTCCTATTAAATCAGTTTCTGTTGCGCGTCGGGTTACAACTCTTGAAGTTGCGTGTCGGGTTACAACACTTGCAGTTGCATGTCGAATTATAACACTCGCAGTTGCGCGTCAAGTTAAAACACCTGCAGTTGTGCGCCGGGATACAACACTTGCAGTTGCATATCATGGTACATCATCTGCAGTTACATGTCAGGTTACCAAACTTGCAGTTGTGCGTCACGTTACAACACTTATAGTTGCGTGTTGGGGCATAACACTTGGAGTCGTATTTAATCAGTTTCTGTTGCGCGTCGGGTTACAACTCTTGAAGTTGCGTGTCGGGTTACAACACTTGCAGTTGCATGTCGAGTTATAACACTCGTAGTTGCGCGTCAAGTTAAAACACTTGAAGTTGCGCGCCGGGTTACAACTCTTGCAGTTGCATATCAGGGTACAACATCTGCAGTTACATGTCAGGTTACCAAACTTGCAGTTGCGCGTCACGTTGCAACACTTATAGTTGCGCGTTGGGGCATAACACTTGGAGTCGTATTAAATCAGTTTCTGTTGCGCGTCGGGTTACAACTCTTGAAGTTGCGTGTCGGGTTACAACACTTGCAGTTGCATGTCGAGTTATAATACTCGCAGTTGCGCGTCAAGTTAAAACAGTTAAAGTTGCGTGCCGGGATACAACACTTGCAGTTGCATATCAGGGTACAGCATCTGCAGTTACATGTCAGGTTACCAAACTTGCAGTTGCGCGTCACGTTGCAACAGTTATAGTTGCGCGTTGGGGCATGACACTTGGAGTTGTATTAAATCAGTTTCTGTTGCGCGTCGGGTTACAACTCTTGAAGTTGCGTGTCGGGTTACAACACTTGCAGTTGCATGTCGAGTTATAACACTCGCAGTTGCGCGTCAAGTTAAGACACTTGCAGTTGCGCGCCGGGTTACAACACTTGGAGTTGCATATCAGGGTACAGCATCTGCAGTTACATGTCAGGTTACCAAACTTGCAGTTGCGCGTCACGTTGCAACACTTATAGTTGCGCGTTGGGGCATAACACTTGGAGTCGTATTAAATCAGTTTCTGTTGCGCGCCGGGTTACAACTCTTGAAGTTGCATGTCGGGTTACATCACTTGCAGTTGCATGTCGAGTTATAACACTCGCAGTTGCGCGTCAAGTTAAGACACTTGCAGTTGCGCGTCGGGTTACAACACTTGCAGTTGCATATCAGGGTACAGCATCTGCAGTTACATGTCAGGTTACCAAACTTGCAGTTGCGCGTCACGTTACAACAATTATAGTTGCGCGTTGGGCATAACACTTGGAGTCGTATTAAATCAGTTTCTGTTGCGCGTCGGGTTACAACTCTTGAAGTTGCGTGTCGGGTTACAGCACTTGAAGTTGCGTGTCGAGTTATAACACTCGCAGTTGCGCGTCAAGTTAAGACACTTGCAGTTGCGCGCCGGGTTACAACACTTGCAGTTGCATATCAGGGTACAGCATCTGCAGTTACATGTCAGGTTACCAAACATGCAGTTGCGCGTCACGTTGCAACACTTATAGTTGCGCGTTGGGGCATAACACTTGGAGTCGTATTAAATCAGTTTCTGTTGCGCGTCGGGTTACAACTCTTGAAGTTGCGTGTCGAGTTACAACACTTGCAGTTGCATGTCGAGTTATAACACTCGCAGTTGCGCGTCAAGCTAAAACACCTGCGTTGCGCGCCGGGATACAACACTTGCAGTTGCATATCAGGGTACAGCATCTGCAGTTACATGTCAGGTTACCAAACTTGCAGTTGCGCGTCACGTTGCAACAGTTATAGTTGCGTGTTGGGGCATAACACTTGGAGTCGTATTTAATCAGTTTCTGTTGCGCGTCGGGTTACAACTCTTGGAGTTGCTCGTCGGGTTACAACACTTGCAGTTGCATGTCGAGTTATAACACTCGTAGTTGCGCGTCAAGTTAAAACACTTGAAGTTGCGCGCCGGGTTACAACTCTTGCAGTTGCATATCAGGGTACAACATCTGCAGTTACATGTCAGGTTACCAAACATGCAGTTGCGCGTCACGTTGCTACACTTATAGTTGCGCGTTGGGGCATAACACTTGGAGTCGTATTAAATCAGTTTCTGTTGCGCGTCGGGTTACAACTCTTGAAGTTGCGTGTCGGGTTACAACACTTGCAGTTGCATGTCGAGTTATAACACTCGCAGTTGCGCGTCAAGTTAAAACAGTTAAAGTTGCGTGCCGGGATACAACACTTGCAGTTGCATATCAGGGTACAGCATCTGCAGTTACATGTCAGGTTACCAAACTTGCAGTTGCGCGTCACGTTGCAACAGTTATAGTTGCGCGTTGGGGCATGACACTTGGAGTCGTATTAAATCAGTTTCTGTTGCGCGTCGGGTTACAACTCTTGAAGTTGCGTGTCGGGTTACAACACTTGCAGTTGCATGTCGAGTTATAACACTCGCAGTTGCGCGTCAAGTTAAGACACTTGCAGTTGCGCGCCGGGTTACAACACTTGGAGTTGCATATCAGGGTACAGCATCTGCAGTTACATGTCAGGTTACCAAACTTGCAGTTGCGCGTCACGTTGCAACACTTATAGTTGCGCGTTGGGGCATAACACTTGGAGTCGTATTAAATCAGTTTCTGTTGCGCGCCGGGTTACAACTCTTGAAGTTGCATGTCGGGTTACATCACTTGCAGTTGCATGTCGAGTTATAACACTCGCAGTTGCGCGTCAAGTTAAGACACTTGCAGTTGCGCGTCGGGTTACAACACTTGCAGTTGCATATCAGGGTACAGCATCTGCAGTTACATGTCAGCTTACCAAACTTGCAGTTGCGCGTCACGTTACAACAATTATAGTTGCGCGTTGGGCATAACACTTGGAGTCGTATTAAATCAGTTTCTGTTGCGCGTCGGGTTACAACTCTTGAAGTTGCGTGTCGGGTTACAGCACTTGCAGTTGCGTGTCGAGTTATAACACTCGCAGTTGCGCGTCAAGTTAAGACACTTGCAGTTGCGCGCCGGGTTACAACACTTGCAGTTGCATATCAGGGTACAGCATCTGCAGTTACATGTCAGGTTACCAAACATGCAGTTGCGCGTCACGTTGCAACACTTATAGTTGCGCGTTGGGGCATAACACTTGGAGTCGTATTAAATCAGTTTCTGTTGCGCGTCGGGTTACAACTCTTGAAGTTGCGTGTCGGGTTACAACACTTGCAGTTGCATGTCGAGTTATAACACTCGCAGTTGCGCGTCAAGCTAAAACACCTGCGTTGCGCGCCGGGATACAACACTTGTAGTTGCATATCAGGGTACAGCATCTGCAGTTACATGTCAGGTTACCAAACTTGCAGTTGCGCGTCACGTTGCAACAGTTATAGTTGCGTGTTGGGGCATAACACTTGGAGTCGTATTTAATCAGTTTCTGTTGCGCGTCGGGTTACAACTCTTGGAGTTGCTCGTCGGGTTACAACACTTGCAGTTGCATGTCGAGTTATAACACTCGTAGTTGCGCGTCAAGTTAAAACACTTGAAGTTGCGCGCCGGGTTACAACTCTTGCAGTTGCATATCAGGGTACAACATCTGCAGTTACATGTCAGGTTACCAAACATGCAGTTGCGCGTCACGTTGCTACACTTATAGTTGCGCGTTGGGGCATAACACTTGGAGTCGTATTAAATCAGTTTCTGTTGCGCGTCGGGTTACAACTCTTGAAGTTGCGTGTCGGGTTACAACACTTGCAGTTGCATGTCGAGTTATAACACTCGCAGTTGCGCGTCAAGTTAAAACAGTTAAAGTTGCGTGCCGGGATACAACACTTGCAGTTGCATATCAGGGTACAGCATCTGCAGTTACATGTCAGGTTACCAAACTTGCAGTTGCGCGTCACGTTGCAACAATTATAGTTGTGCGTTGGGGCATGACACTTGGAGTCGTATTAAATCAGTTTCTGTTGCGCGTCGGGTTACAACTCTTGAAGTTGCGTGTCGGGTTACAACACTTGCAGTTGCATGTCGAGTTATAACACTCGCAGTTGCGCGTCAAGTTAAAACACTTGCAGTTGCGCGCCGGGTTACAACACTTGCAGTTGCATATCACGGTACAGCATCTGCAGTTACATGTCAGGTTACCAAACTTGCAGTTGCGCGTCACGTTGCAACACTTATAGTTGCGCGTTGGGGCATAACACTTGGAGTCGTATTAAATCAGTTTCTGTTGCGCGCCGGGTTACAACTCTTGAAGTTGCATGTCGGGTTACAACACTTGCAGTTGCATGTCGAGTTATAACACTCGCAGTTGCGCGTCAAGTTAAGACACTTGCAGTTGCGCGCCGGGTTACAACACTTGCAGTTGCATATCAGGGTACAGCATCTGCAGTTACATGTCAGGTTACCAAACTTGCAGTTGCGCGTCACGTTACAACAATTATAGTTGCGCGTTGGGCATAACACTTGGAGTCGTATTAAATCAGTTTCTGTTGCGCGTCGGGTTACAACTCTTGAAGTTGCGTGTCGGGTTACAGCACTTGCAGTTGCGTGTCGAGTTATAACACTCGCAGTTGCGCGTCAAGTTAAAACACTTGCAATTGCGCGCCGGGTTACAACACTTGCAGTTGCATATCAGGGTACAGCATCTGCAGTTACATGTCAGGTTACCAAACTTGCAGTTGCGCGTCACGTTGCAACACTTATAGTTGCGCGTTGGGGCATAACACTTGGAGTCGTATTAAATCTGTTTCTGTTGCGCGCCGGGTTACAACTCTTGAAGTTGCGTGTCGGGTTACAACACTTGCAGTTGCATGTCGAGTTATAACACTCGCAGTTGCGCGTCAAGTTAAGACACTTGCAGTTGCGCGCCGGGTTACAACACTTGCAGTTGCATATCAGGGTACAGCATCTGCAGTTACATGTCAGGTTACCAAACATGCAGTTGCGCGTCACGTTGCAACACTTATAGTTGCGCGTTGGGGCATAACACTTGGAGTCGTATTAAATCAGTTTCCATTGCGCGTCGGGTTACAACTCTTGAAGTTGCGTGTCGGGTTACAACACTTGCAGTTGCATGTCGAGTTATAACACTCGCAGTTGCGCGTCAAGCTAAAACACCTGCGTTGCGCGCCGGGATACAACACTTGCAGTTGCATATCAGGGTACAGCATCTGCAGTTACATGTGAGGTTACCAAACTTGCAGTTGCGCGTCACGTTGCAACAGTTATAGTTGCGCGTTGGGGCATGACACTTGAAGTCGTATTAAATCAGTTTCTGTTGCGCGTCGGGTTACAACTCTTGAAGTTGCGTGTCGGGTTACAACACTTGCAGTTGCATGTCGAGTTATAACACTCGCAGTTGCGCGTCAAGTTAAAACACTTGCAGTTGCGCGCCGGGTTACAACACTTGCAGTTGCATATCAGGGTACAGCATCTGCAGTTACATGTCAGGTTACCAAACTTGCAGTTGCGCGTCACGTTGCAACACTTATAGTTGCGCGTTGGGGCATAACACTTGGAGTCGTATTAAATCAGTTTCTGTTGCGCGCTGGGTTACAACTCTTGAAGTTGCATGTCGGGTTACAACACTTGCAGTTGCATGTCGAGTTATAACACTCGCAGTTGCGCGTCAAGTTAAGACACTTGCAGTTGCGCGCCGGGTTACAACACTTGCAGTTGCATATCAGGGTACAGCATCTGCAGTTACATGTCAGGTTACCAAACTTGCAGTTGCGCGTCACGTTACAACAATTATAGTTGCGCGTTGGGCATAACACTTGGAGTCGTATTAAATCAGTTTCTGTTGCGCGTCGGGTTACAACTCTTGAAGTTGCGTGTCGGGTTACAGCACTTGCAGTTGCGTGTCGAGTTATAACACTCGCAGTTGCGCGTCAAGTTAAAACACTTGCAGTTGCGCGCCGGGTTACAACACTTGCAGTTGCATATCAGGGTACAGCATCTGCAGTTACATGTCAGGTTACCAAACTTGCAGTTGCGCGTCACGTTGCAACACTTATAGTTGCGCGTTGGGGCATAACACTTGGAGTCGTATTAAATCAGTTTCTGTTGCGCGCCGGGTTACAACTCTTGAAGTTGCATGTCGGGTTACAACACTTGCAGTTGCATGTCGAGTTATAACACTCGCAGTTGCGCGTCAAGTTAAGACACTTGCAGTTGCGCGCCGGGTTACAACACTTGCAGTTGCATATCAGGGTACAACATCTGCAGTTACATGTCAGGTTACCAAACATGCAGTTGCGCGTCACGTTGCAACACTTATAGTTGCGCGTTGGGGCATAACACTTGGAGTCGTATTAAATCAGTTTCTGTTGCGCGTCGGGTTACAACTCTTGAAGTTGCGTGTCGGGTTACAACACTTGCAGTTGCATGTCGAGTTATAACACTCGCAGTTGCGCGTCAAGTTAAAACAGTTAAAGTTGCGTGCCGGGATACAACACTTGCAGTTGCATATCAGGGTACATCATCTGCAGTTACATGTCAGGTTACCAAACTTGCAGTTGCGCGTCACGTTACAACACTTATAGTTGCGTGTTGGGGCATAACACTTGGAGTCGTATTTAATCAGTTTCTGTTGCGCGTCGGGTTACAACTCTTGAAGTTGCGTGTCGGGTTACAACACTTGCAGTTGCATGTCGAGTTATAACACTCGTAGTTGCGCGTCAAGTTAAAACACTTGAAGTTGCGCGCCGGGTTACAACTCTTGCAGTTGCATATCAGGGTACAACATCTGCAGTTACATGTCAGGTTACCAAACTTGCAGTTGCGCGTCACGTTGCAACACTTATAGTTGCGCGTTGGGGCATAACACTTGGAGTCGTATTAAATCAGTTTCTGTTGCGCGTCGGGTTACAACTCTTGAAGTTGCGTGTCGGATTACAACACTTGCAGTTGCATGTCGAGTTATAACACTCACAGTTGCGAGTCAAGTTAAAACAGTTAAAGTTGCGCGCCGGGATACAACACTTGCAGTTGCATATCAGGGTACAGCATCTGCAGTTACATGTCAAGTTACCAAACTTGCAGTTGCGCGTCACGTTGCAACAGTTATAGTTGCGCGTTGGGGCATGACACTTGGAGTCGTATTAAATCTGTTTCTGTTGCGCGTCGGGTTACAACTCTTGAAGTTGCGTGTCGGGTTACAACACTTGCAGTTGCATGTCGAGTTATAACACTCGCAGTTGCGCGTCAAGTTAAAACACCTGCAATTGCGCGCCGGGATACAACAGTTGCAGTTGCATATCAGGGTACAGCATCTGCAGTTACATGTCAGGTTACCAAAGTTGCAGTTGCGCGTCACGTTACAACACTTATAGTTGCGCGTTGGGGCATAACACTTGAAGTCGTATTAAATCAGTTTCTGTTGCGCGTCGGGTTACAACACTTGCAGTTGCATGTCGAGTTATAACACTCGCAGTTGCGCGTCAAGTTAAAACACTTGCAGTTGCGCGCCGGGTTACAACACTTGCAGTTGCATATCAGGGTACAGCATCTGCAGTTACATGTCAGGTTACCAAACTTGCAGTTGCGCGTCACGTTGCAACACTTATAGTTGCGCGTTGGGGCATAACACTTGGAGTCGTATTAAATCAGTTTCTGTTGCGCGCCGGGTTACAACTCTTGAAGTTGCATGTCGGGTTACAACACTTGCAGTTGCATGTCGAGTTATAACACTCGCAGTTGCGCGTCAAGTTAAGACACTTGCAGTTGCGCGCCGGGTTACAACACTTGCAGTTGCATATCAGGGTACAGCATCTGCAGTTACATGTCAGGTTACCAAACTTGCAGTTGCGCGTCACGTTACAACAATTATAGTTGCGCGTTGGGCATAACACTTGGAGTCGTATTAAATCAGTTTCTGTTGCGCGTCGGGTTACAACTCTTGAAGTTGCGTGTCGGGTTACAGCACTTGCAGTTGCCTGTCGAGTTATAACACTCGCAGTTGCGCGTCAAGTTAAAACACTTGCAGTTGTGCGCCGGGTTACAACACTTGCAGTTGCATATCAGGGTACAGCATCTGCAGTTACATGTCAGGTTACCAAACTTGCAGTTGCGCGTCACGTTGCAACACTTATAGTTGCGCGTTGGGGCATAACACTTGGAGTCGTATTAAATCAGTTTCTGTTGCGCGCCGGGTTACAACTCTTGAAGTTGCCTGTCGGGTTACAACACTTGCAGTTGCATGTCGAGTTATAACACTCGCAGTTGCGCGTCAAGTTAAGACACTTGCAGTTGCGCGCCGGGTTACAACACTTGCAGTTGCATATCAGGGTACAACATCTGCAGTTACATGTCAGGTTACCAAACATGCAGTTGCGCGTCACGTTGCAACACTTATAGTTGCGCGTTGGGGCATAACACTTGGAGTCGTATTAAATCAGTTTCTGTTGCGCGTCGGGTTACAACTCTTGAAGTTGCGTGTCGGGTTACAACACTTGCAGTTGCATGTCGAGTTATAACACTCGCAGTTGCGCGTCAAGTTAAAACACTTGCAGTTGCGCGCCGGGTTACAACACTTGCAGTTGCATATCAGGGTACTGCATCTGCAGTTACATATCAGGTTACCAAACTTGCAGTTGCGCGTCACGTTGCAACACTTATAGTTGCGCGTTGGGGCATAACACTTGGAGTCGTATTAAATCAGTTTCTGTTGCGCGCCGGGTTACAACTCTTGAAGTTGCATGTCGGGTTACAACACTTGCAGTTGCATGTCGAGTTATAACACTCGCAGTTGCGCGTCAAGTTAAGACACTTGCAGTTGCGCGCCGGGTTACAACACTTGCAGTTGCATATCAGGGTACAGCATCTGCAGTTACATGTCAGGTTACCAAACTTGCAGTTGCGCGTCACGTTACAACAATTATAGTTGCGCGTTGGGCATAACACTTGGAGTCGTATTAAATCAGTTTCTGTTGCGCGTCGGGTTACAACTCTTGAAGTTGCGTGTCGGGTTACAGCACTTGCAGTTGCGTGTCGAGTTATAACACTCGCAGTTGCGCGTCAAGTTAAAACACTTGCAGTTGTGCGCCGGGTTACAACACTTGCAGTTGCATATCAGGGTACAGCATCTGCAGTTACATGTCAGGTTACCAAACTTGCAGTTGCGCGTCACGTTGCAACACTTATAGTTGCGCGTTGGGGCATAACACTTGGAGTCGTATTAAATCAGTTTCTGTTGCGCGCCGGGTTACAACTCTTGAAGTTGCCTGTCGGGTTACAACACTTGCAGTTGCATGTCGAGTTATAACACTCGCAGTTGCGCGTCAAGTTAAGACACTTGCAGTTGCGCGCCGGGTTACAACACTTGCAGTTGCATATCAGGGTACAACATCTGCAGTTACATGTCAGGTTACCAAACATGCAGTTGCGCGTCACGTTGCAACACTTATAGTTGCGCGTTGGGGCATAACACTTGGAGTCGTATTAAATCAGTTTCTGTTGCGCGTCGGGTTACAACTCTTGAAGTTGCGTGTCGGGATACAACACTTGCAGTTGCATGTCGAGTTATAACACTCGCAGTTGCGCGTCAAGTTAAAACACTTGCAGTTGCGCGCCGGGTTACAACACTTGCAGTTGCATATCAGGGTACAGCATCTGCAGTTACATGTCAGGTTACCAAACTTGCAGTTGCGCGTCACGTTGCAACACTTATAGTTGCGCGTTGGGGCATAACACTTGGAGTCGTATTAAATCAGTTTCTGTTGCGCGCCGGGTTACAACTCTTGAAGTTGCATGTCGGGTTACAACACTTGCAGTTGCATGTCGAGTTATAACACTCGCAGTTGCGCGTCAAGTTAAGACACTTGCAGTTGCGCGCCGGGTTACAACACTTGCAGTTGCATATCAGGGTACAGCATCTGCAGTTACATGTCAGGTTACCAAACTTGCAGTTGCGCGTCACGTTACAACAATTATAGTTGCGCGTTGGGCATAACACTTGGAGTCGTATTAAATCAGTTTCTGTTGCGCGTCGGGTTACAACTCTTGAAGTTGCGTGTCGGGTTACAGCACTTGCAGTTGCGTGTCGAGTTATAACACTCGCAGTTGCGCGTCAAGTTAAAACACTTGCAGTTGCGCGCCGGGTTACAACACTTGCAGTTGCATATCAGGGTACAGCATCTGCAGTTACATGTCAGGTTACCAAACTTGCAGTTGCGCGTCACGTTGCAACACTTATAGTTGCTCGTTGGGGCATAACACTTGGAGTCGTATTAAATCAGTTTCTGTTGCGCGCCGGGTTACAACTCTTGAAGTTGCCTGTCGGGTTACAACACTTGCAGTTGCATGTCGAGTTATAACACTCGCAGTTGCGCGTCAAGTTAAGACACTTGCAGTTGCGCGCCGGGTTACAACACTTGCAGTTGCATATCAGGGTACAACATCTGCAGTTACATGTCAGGTTACCAAACATGCAGTTGCGCGTCACGTTGCAACACTTATAGTTGCGCGTTGGGGCATAACACTTGGAGTCGTATTAAATCAGTTTCTGTTGCGCGTCGGGTTACAACTCTTGAAGTTGCGTGTCGGGTTACAACACTTGCAGTTGCATGTCGAGTTATAACACTCGCAGTTGCGCGTCAAGTTAAAACAGTTAAAGTTGCGTGCCGGGATACAACACTTGCAGTTGCATATCAGGGTACATCATCTGCAGTTACATGTCAGGTTACCAAACTTGCAGTTGCGCGTCACGTTACAACACTTATAGTTGCGTGTTGGGGCATAACACTTGGAGTCGTATTTAATCAGTTTCTGTTGCGCGTCGGGTTACAACTCTTGAAGTTGCGTGTCGGGTTACAACACTTGCAGTTGCATGTCGAGTTATAACACTCGTAGTTGCGCGTCAAGTTAAAACACTTGAAGTTGCGCGCCGGGTTACAACTCTTGCAGTTGCATATCAGGGTACAGCATCTGCAGTTACATGTCAGGTTACCAAACTTGCAGTTGCGCGTCACGTTGCAACACTTATAGTTGCGCGTTGGGGCATAACACTTGGAGTCGTATTAAATCAGTTTCTGTTGCGCGTCGGGTTACAACTCTTGAAGTTGCGTGTCGGGTTACAACACTTGCAGTTGCATGTCGAGTTATAACACTCACAGTTGCGAGTCAAGTTAAAACAGTTAAAGTTGCGCGCCGGGATACAACACTTGCAGTTGCATATCAGGGTACAGCATCTGCAGTTACATGTCAGGTTACCAAACTTGCAGTTGCGCGTCACGTTGCAACAGTTATAGTTGCGCGTTGGGGCATGACACTTGGAGTCGTATTAAATCTGTTTCTGTTGCGCGTCGGGTTACAACTCTTGAAGTTGCGTGTCGGGTTACAACACTTGCAGTTGCATGTCGAGTTATAACACTCGCAGTTGCGCGTCAAGTTAAAACACCTGCAATTGCGCGCCGGGATACAACAGTTGCAGTTGCATATCAGGGTACAGCATCTGCAGTTACATGTCAGGTTACCAAAGTTGCAGTTGCGCGTCACGTTACAACACTTATAGTTGCGCGTTGGGGCATAACACTTGAAGTCGTATTAAATCAGTTTCTGTTGCGCGTCGGGTTACAACTCTTGAAGTTGCGTGTCGGGTTACAACACTTGCAGTTGCATGTCGAGTTATAACACTCGTAGTTGCGCGTCAAGTTAAAACACTTGAAGTTGCGCGACGGGTTACAACTCTTGCAGTTGCATATCAGGGTACAGCATCTGCAGTTACATGTCAGGTTACCAAACTTGCAGTTGCGCGTCACGTTGCAACACTTATAGTTGCGCGTTGGGGCATAACACTTGGAGTCGTATTAAATGAGTTTGTGTTGCGCGTCGGATTACAACTCTTGAAGTTGCGTGTCGGGTTACAGCACTTGAAGTTGCATGTCGAGTTATAACAGTCGTAGTTGCGCGTCAAGTTAAAACAGTTAAAGTTGCGCGCCGGGATACAACACTTGTAGTTGCATATCATGGTACAACATCTGCAGTTACATGTCAGGTTACCAAACTTGCAGTTGCGCGTCACGTTGCAACAGTTATAGTTGCGCGTTGGGGCATAACACTTGGAGTCGTATTAAATTAGTTTATGTTGCGCGTCGGGTTACAACTCTTGAAGTTGCGTGTCGGGTTACAACACTTGCAGTTGCATGTCGAGTTATAACACTCGCAGTTGCGCGTCAAGTTAAAACAGTTGCAGTTGCGCGCCGGGATACAAGACTTGCAGTTGCATATCACGGTACAGCATCTGCAGTTACATGTCAGGTTACCAAACTTGCAGTTGCGCGTCACGTGACAACACTTATAGTTGCGTGTTGGGGCATAACACTTGGAGTCGTATTAAATCAGTTTATGTTACGCGTCGGGTTACAACTCTTGAAGTTGCGTGTCGGGGTTACAACACTTGCAGTTGCATGTCGAGTTATAACACTCGCAGTTGCGCGTCAAGTTAAAACACCCGCAGTTGCGCGCCGGGTTACAACAGTTGCAGTTGCATATCAGGGTACAGCATCTGCAGTTACATGTCAGGTTACCAAACTTGCAGTTGCACGTCACGTTACAACACTTATAGTTGCGCGTTGGGCATAACACTTGGAGTCGTATTAAATCAGTTTCTGTTGCGCGTCGGGTTACAACTCTTGAAGTTGCGTGTCGGGTTACAACACTTGCAGTTGCGTGTCGAGTTATAACACTCGCAGTTGCGCGTCAAGTTAAAACACTTGCAGTTGCGCGCCGGGTTACAACACTTGCAGTTGCATATCAGGGTACAACATCTGCAGTTACATGTCAGGTTAGCAAACTTGCAGTTGCGCGTCATGTTGCAACACTTATAGTTGCGCGTTGGGGCATAACACTTGGAGTCGTATTAAATCAGTTTCTGTTGCGCGCCGGGTTACAACTCTTGAAGTTGCGTGTCGGGTTACAACACTTGCAGTTGCATGTCGAGTTATAACACTCGCAGTTGCGCGTCAAGTTAAGACACTTGCAGTTGCGCGCCGGGTTACAACACTTGCAGTTGCATATCAGGGTACAGCATCTGCAGTTACATGTCAGGTTACCAAACATGCAGTTGCGCGTCACGTTGCAACACTTATAGTTGCGCGTTGGGGCATAACACTTGGAGTCGTATTAAATCAGTTTCTGTTGCGCGTCGGGTTACAACTTTTGAAGTTGCGTGTCGGGTTACAACACTTGCAGTTGCATGTCGAGTTATAACACTCGTAGTTGCGCGTCAAGTTAAAACAGTTAAAGTTGCGCGCCGGGATACAACACTTGCAGTTGCATATCAGGGTAGAGCATCTGCAGTTACATGTCAGGTTACCAAACTTGCAGTTGCGCGTCACGTTGCAACACTTATAGTTGCGCGTTGGGGCATAACACTTGGAGTCGTATTAAATTAGTTTATGTTGCGCGTCGGGTTACAACTCTTGAAGTTGCGTGTCGGGTTACAACACTTGCAGTTGCATGTCGAGTTATAACACTCGCAGTTGCGCGTCAAGTTAAAACAGTTAAAGTTGCGTGCCGGGATACAACACTTGCAGTTGCATATCAGGGTACATCATCTGCAGTTACATGTCAGGTTACCAAACTTGCAGTTGCGCGTCACGTTACAACACTTATAGTTGCGTGTTGGGGCATAACACTTGGAGTCGTATTTAATCAGTTTCTGTTGCGCGTCGGGTTACAACTCTTGAAGTTGCGTGTCGGGTTACAACACTTGCAGTTGCATGTCGAGTTATAACACTCGTAGTTGCGCGTCAAGTTAAAACACTTGAAGTTGCACGCCGGGTTACAACTCTTGCAGTTGCATATCAGGGTACAGCATCTGCAGTTACATGTCAGGTTACCAAACTTGCAGTTGCGCGTCACGTTGCAACACTTATAGTTGCGCGTTGGGGCATAACACTTGGAGTCGTATTAAATCAGTTTCTGTTGCGCGTCGGGTTACAACTCTTGAAGTTGCGTGTCGGGTTACAACACTTGCAGTTGCATGTCGAGTTATAACACTCACAGTTGCGCGTCAAGTTAAAACAGTTAAAGTTGCGCGCCGGGATACAACACTTGCAGTTGCATATCAGGGTACAGCATCTGCAGTTACATGTCAGGTTACCAAACTTGCAGTTGCGCGTCACGTTGCAACAGTTATAGTTGCGCGTTGGGGCATGACACTTGGAGTCGTATTAAATCTGTTTCTGTTGCGCGTCGGGTTACAACTCTTGAAGTTGCGTGTCGGGTTACAACACTTGCAGTTGCATGTCGAGTTATAACACTCGCAGTTGTGCGTCAAGTTAAAACACCTGCAATTGCGCGCCGGGATACAACAGTTGCAGTTGCATATCAGGGTACAGCATCTGCAGTTACATGTCAGGTTACCAAAGTTGCAGTTGCGCGTCACGTTACAACACTTATAGTTGCGCGTTGGGGCATAACACTTGAAGTCGTATTAAATCAGTTTCTGTTGCGCGTCGGGTTACAACTCTTGAAGTTGCGTGTCGGGTTACAACACTTGCAGTTGCATGTCGAGTTATAACACTCGTAGTTGCGCGTCAAGTTAAAACACTTGAAGTTGCGCGACGGGTTACAACTCTTGCAGTTGCATATCAGGGTACAGCATCTGCAGTTACATGTCAGGTTACCAAACTTGCAGTTGCGCGTCACGTTGCAACACTTATAGTTGCGCGTTGGGGCATAACACTTGGAGTCGTATTAAATGAGTTTGTGTTGCGCGTCGGATTACAACTCTTGAAGTTGCGTGTCGGGTTACAGCACTTGAAGTTGCATGTCGAGTTATAACAGTCGTAGTTGCGCGTCAAGTTAAAACAGTTAAAGTTGCGCGCCGGGATACAACACTTGTAGTTGCATATCATGGTACAACATCTGCAGTTACATGTCAGGTTACCAAACTTGCAGTTGCGCGTCACGTTGCAACAGTTATAGTTGCGCGTTGGGGCATAACACTTGGAGTCATATTAAATTAGTTTATGTTGCGCGTCGGGTTACAACTCTTGAAGTTGCGTGTCGGGTTACAACACTTGCAGTTGCATGTCGAGTTATAACACTCGCAGTTGCGCGTCAAGTTAAAACAGTTAAAGTTGCGCGCCGGGATACAACACTTGCAGTTGCATATCAGGGTACAGCATCTGCAGTTACATGTCAGGTTACCAAACTTGCAGTTGCGCGTCACGTTGCAACAGTTATAGTTGCGCGTTGGGGCATAACACTTGGAGTCGTATTAAATTAGTTTATGTTGCGCGTCGGGTTACAACTCTTGAAGTTGCGTGTCGGGTTACAACACTTGCAGTTGCATGTCGAGTTATAACACTCGCAGTTGCGCGTCAAGTTAAAACAGTTGCAGTTGCGCGCCGGGATACAAGACTTGCAGTTGCATATCACGGTACAGCATCTGCAGTTACATGTCAGGTTACCAAACTTGCAGTTGCGCGTCACGTGACAACACTTATAGTTGCGTGTTGGGGCATAACACTTGGAGTCGTATTAAATCAGTTTATGTTACGCGTCGGGTTACAACTCTTGAAGTTGCGTGTCGGGGTTACAACACTTGCAGTTGCATGTCGAGTTATAACACTCGCAGTTGCGCGTCAAGTTAAAACACCCGCAGTTGCGCGCCGGGTTACAACAGTTGCAGTTGCATATCAGGGTACAGCATCTGCAGTTACATGTCAGGTTACCAAACTTGCAGTTGCGCGTCACGTTACAACAATTATAGTTGCGCGTTGGGCATAACACTTGGAGTCGTATTAAATCAGTTTCTGTTGCGCGTCGGGTTACAACTCTTGAAGTTGCGTGTCGGGTTACAACACTTGCAGTTGCGTGTCGAGTTATAACACTCGCAGTTGCGCGTCAAGTTAAAACACTTGCAGTTGCGCGCCGGGTTACAACACTTGCAGTTGCATATCAGGGTACAGCATCTGCAGTTACATGTCAGGTTAGCAAACTTGCAGTTGCGCGTCATGTTGCAACACTTATAGTTGCGCGTTGGGGCATAACACTTGGAGTCGTATTAAATCAGTTTCTGTTGCGCGCCGGGTTACAACTCTTGAAGTTGCGTGTCGGGTTACAACACTTGCAGTTGCATGTCGAGTTATAACACTCGCAGTTGCGCGTCAAGTTAAGACACTTGCAGTTGCGCGCCGGGTTACAACACTTGCAGTTGCATATCAGGGTACAGCATCTGCAGTTACATGTCAGGTTACCAAACATGCAGTTGCGCGTCACGTTGCAACACTTATAGTTGCGCGTTGGGGCATAACACTTGGAGTCGTATTAAATCAGTTTCTGTTGCGCGTCGGGTTACAACTTTTGAAGTTGCGTGTCGGGTTACAACACTTGCAGTTGCATGTCGAGTTATAACACTCGCAGTTGCGCGTCAAGCTAAAACACCTGCAGTTGCGCGCCGGGATACAACACTTGCAGTTGCATATCAGGGTACAGCATCTGCAGTTACATGTCAGGTTACCAAACTTGCAGTTGCGCGTCACGTTGCAACAGTTATAGTTGCTTGCTGGGGCATAACACTTGGAGTCGTATTAAATCAGTTTCTGTTGCGCGTCGGGTTACAACTCTTGAAGTTGCGTGTCGGGTTACAACACTTGCAGTTGCATGTCGAATTATAACACTCGCAGTTGCGCGTCAAGTTAAAACACCTGCAGTTACGCGCCGGGTTACAACACATGCAGTTGCATATCAGGGTACAGCATCTGCAGTTACATGTCAGGTTACCAAACTTGCAGTTGCGCGTCACGTTGCAACACTTATAGTTGCGCGTTGGGGCAAAACACTTGGAGTCGTATTAAATCAGTTTCTGTTGCGCGTCGGGTTACAACTCTTGAAGTTGCGTGTCGGGTTACAACACTTGGAGTTGCATGTCGAGTTATAACACTCGTAGTTGCGCGTCAAGTTAAAGCAGTTAAAGTTGCGCGCCGGGATACAACACTTGCAGTTGCATATCAGGGTACAGCATCTGCAGTTACATGTCAGGTTACCAAACTTGCAGTTGCGCGTCACGTTGCAACAGTTATAGTTGCGCGTTGGGGCATAACACTTGGAGTCGTATTAAATTAGTTTATGTTGCGCGTCGGGTTACAACTCTTGAAGTTGCCTGTCTGGTTACAACACTTGCAGTTGCATGTCGAGTTATAACACTCGCAGTTGCGCGTCAAGTTAAACCACCTGCAGTTGCGCGCCGGGATACAACACTTGCAGTTGCATATCATGGTACATCATCTGCAGTTACATGTCAGGTTACCAAACTTGCAGTTGCGCGTCACGTTACAACACTTATAGTTGCGTGTTGGGGCATAACACTTGGAGTCGTATTTAATCAGTTTCTGTTGCGCGTCGGGTTACAACTCTTGAAGTTGCGTGTCGGGTTACAACACTTGCAGTTGCATGTCGAGTTATAACACTCGTAGTTGCGCGTCAAGTTAAAACACTTGAAGTTACGCGCCGGGTTACAACTCTTGCAGTTGCATATCAGGGTACAACATCTGCAGTTACATGTCAGGTTACCAAACTTGCAGTTGCGCGTCACGTTGCAACACTTATAGTTGCGCGTTGGGGCATAACACTTGGAGTCGTATTAAATCAGTTTCTGTTGCGCGTCGGGTTACAACTCTTGAAGTTGCGTGTCGGGTTACAACACTTGCAGTTGCATGTCGAGTTATAACACTCGCAGTTGCGCGTCAAGTTAAAACAGTTAAAGTTGCGCGCCGGGATACAACACTTGCAGTTGCATATCAGGGTACAGCATCTGCAGTTACGTGTCAGGTTACCAAACTTGCAGTTGCGCGTCACGTTGCAACAGTTATAGTTGCGCGTTGGGGCATAACACTTGGAGTCGTATTAAATCAGTTTCTGTTGCGCGTCGGGTTACAACTCTTGAAGTTGCGTGTCGGGGTTACAACACTTGCAGTTGCCTGTCGAGTTATAACACTCGCAGTTGCGCGTCAAGTTAAAACACCTGCAGTTGCGCGCCGGGATACAACAGTTGCAGTTGCATATCAGGGTACAGCATCTGCAGTTACATGTCAGGTTACCAAAGTTGCAGTTGCGCGTCACGTTACAACACTTATAGTTGCGCGTTGGGGCATAACACTTGGAGTCGTATTAAATCAGTTTCTGTTGCGCGTCGGGTTACAACTCTTGAAGTTGCGTGTCGGGTTACAACACTTGCAGTTGCATGTCGAGTTATAACACTCGTAGTTGCGCTTCAAGTTAAAACACTTGAAGTTGCGCGACGGGTTACAACTCTTGCAGTTGCATATCAGGGTACAGCATGTGCAGTTACATGTCACGTTACCAAACTTGCAGTTGCGCGTCACGTTGCAACACTTATAGTTGCGCGTTGGGGCATAACACTTGGAGTCGTATTAAATCAGTTTGTGTTGCGCGTCGGGTTACAACTCTTGAAGTTGCGTGTCGGGTTACAGCACTTGCAGTTGCATGTCGAGTTATAACAGTCGCAGTTGCGCGTCAAGTTAAAACAGTTAAAGTTGCGCGCCGGGATACAACACTTGTAGTTGCATATCAGGGTACAGTATCTGCAGTTACATGTCAGGTTACCAAACTTGCAGTTGCGCGTCACGTTGCAACAGTTATAGTTTCGCGTTGGGGCATAACACTTCGAGTCGTATTAAATTAGTTTATGTTGCGCGTCGGGTTACAACTCTTGAAGTTGCGTGTCGGGTTACAACACTTCCAGTTGCAAGTCGAGTTATAACACTCGCAGTTGCGCGTCAAGTTAAAACAGTTGCAGTTGCGCGCCGGGATACAACACTTGCAGTTGCATATCACGGTACAGCATCTCCAGTTACATGTCAGGTTACCAAACTTGCAGTTGCGCGTCACGTGACAACACTTATAGTTGTGTGTTGGGGCATAACACTTGGAGTCATATTAAATCAGTTTATGTTACGCGTCGGGTTACAACTCTTGAAGTTGCGTGTCGGGTTACAACACTTGCAGTTGCATGTCGAGTTATAACACTCGCAGTTGCGCGTCAAGTTAAAACACTTGCAGTTGCGCGCCGGGTTACAACACTTGCAGTTGCATATCAGGGTACAGCATCTGCAGTTACATGTCAGGTTACCAAACTTGCAGTTGCGCGTCACGTTGCAACACTTATAGTTGCTTGTTGGGGCATAACACTTGGAGTCGTATTAAATCAGTTTCTGTTGCGCGTCGCGTTACAACTCTTGAAGTTGCGTGTCGGGTTACAACACTTGCAGTTGCATGTCGAGTTATAACACTCGCAGTTGCGCGTCAAGTTAAAACACCTGCAGTTGCGCGCCGGGATACAACACTTGCAGTTGCATATCAGGGTACAGCATCTGCAGTTACATGTCAGGTTACCAAACTTGCAGTTGCGCGTCACGTTGCAACACTTATAGTTGCGCGTTGGGGCGTAACACTTGGAGTCGTATTAAATCAGTTTCTGTTGCGCGTCGGGTTACAACTCTTGAAGTTGCGTGTCGGGTTACAACACTTGGAGTTGCATGTCGAGTTATAACACTCGTAGTTGCGTGTCAAGTTAAAACAGTTAAAGTTGCGCGCCGGAATACAACACTTGCAGTTGCATATAAGGGTACAGCATCTGCAGTTACATGTCAGGTTACCAAACTTGCAGTTGCGCGTCACGTCGCAACAGTTATAGTTGCGCGTTGGGGCATAACACTTGGAGTCGTATTAAATTAGTTTATGTTGCGCGTCGGGTTACAACTCTTGAAGTTGCCTGTCGGGTTACAACACTTGCAGTTGCATGTCGAGTTATAACACTCGCAGTTGCGCGTCAAGTTAAAACACCTGCAGTTGCGCGCCGGGATACAACACTTGCAGTTGCATATCATGGTACATCGTCTGCAGTTACATGTCAGGTTACCAAACTTGCAGTTGCGCGTCACGTTACAACACTTATAGTTGCGTGTTGGGGCATAACACTTGGAGTCGTATTTAATCAGTTTCTGTTGCGCGTCGGGTTACAACCCTTGAAGTTGCGTGTCGGGTTACAACACTTGCAGTTGCATGTCGAGTTATAACACTCGTAGTTGCGCGTCAAGTTAAAACACTTGAAGTTGCGCGCCGGGTTACAACTCTTGCAGTTGCATATGAGGGTACAGCATCTGCAGTTACATGTCAGGTTACCAAACTTGCAGTTGCGCGTCACGTTGCAACACTTATAGTTGCGCGTTGGGGCATAACACTTGGAGTCGTATTAAATCAGTTTCTGTTGCGCGTCGGGTTACAACTCTTGAAGTTGCGTGTCAGGTTACAACACTTGCAGTTGCATGTCGAGTTATAACACTCGCAGTTGCGCGTCAAGCTAAAACACCTGCAGTTGCGCGCCGGGATACAACACTTGCAGTTGCATATCAGGGTACAGCATCTGCAGTTACATGTCAGGTTACCAAACTTGCAGTTGCGCGTCACGTTGCAACAGTTATAGTTGCTTGTTGGGGCATAACACTTGGAGTCGTATTAAATCAGTTTCTGTTGCGCGTCGGGTTACAACTCTTGAAGTTGCGTGTCGGGTTACAACACTTGCAGTTGCATGTCGAGTTATAACACTCGCAGTTGCGCGTCAAGTTAAAACACCTGCAGTTACGCGCCGGGTTACAACACATGCAGTTGCATATCAGGGTACAGCATCTGCAGTTACATGTCAGGTTACCAAACTTGCAGTTGCGCGTCACGTTGCAACACTTATAGTTGCGCGTTGGGGCATAACACTTGGAGTCGTATTAAATCAGTTTCTGTTGCGCGTCGGGTTACAACTCTTGAAGTTGCGTGTCGGGTTACAACACTTGGAGTTGCATGTCGAGTTATAACACTCGTAGTTGCGCGTCAAGTTAAAACAGTTAAAGTTGCGCGCCGGGATACAACACTTGCAGTTGCATATCAGGGTACAGCATCTGCAGTTACATGTCAGGTTACCAAACTTGCAGTTGCGCGTCACGTCGCAACAGTTATAGTTGCGCGTTGGGGCATAACACTTGGAGTCGTATTAAATTAGTTTATGTTGCGCGTCGGGTTACAACTCTTGAAGTTGCCTGTCGGGTTACAACACTTGCAGTTGCATGTCGAGTTATAACACTCGCAGTTGCGAGTCAAGTTAAAACACCTGCAGTTGCGCGCCGGGATACAACACTTGCAGTTGCATATCATGGTACATCATCTGCAGTTACATGTCAGGTTACCAAACTTGCAGTTGCGCGTCACGTTACAACACTTATAGTTGCGTGTTGGGGCATAACACTTGGAGTCGTATTTAATCAGTTTCTGTTGCGCGTCGGGTTACAACTCTTGAAGTTGCGTGTCGGGTTACAACACTTGCAGTTGCATGTCGAGTTATAACAGTCGTAGTTGCGCGTGAAGTTAAAACAGTTAAAGTTGCGCTCCGGGATACAACACTTGCAGTTGCATATCAGGGTACAGCATCTGCAGTTACATGTCAGGTTACCAAACTTGCAGTTGCGCGTCACGTTGCAACAGTTATAGTTGCGCGTTGGGGCATAACACTTGGAGTCGTATTAAATCAGTTTCTGTTGCACGTCGGGTTACAACTCTTGAAGTTGCGTGTCGGGTTACAACACTTGCAGTTGCCTGTCGAGTTATAACACTCGCAGTTGCGCGTCAAGTTAAAACACCTGCAGTTGCGCGCCGGGATACAACAGTTGCAGTTGCATATCAGGGTACAGCATCTGCAGTTACATGTCAGGTTACCAAAGTTGCAGTTGCGCGTCACGTTACAACACTTATAGTTGCGCGTTGGGGCATAACACTTGGAGTCGTATTAAATCAGTTTCTGTTGCGCGTCGGGTTACAACTCTTGAAGTTGCGTGTCGGGTTACAACACTTGCAGTTGCATGTCGAGTTATAACACTCGTAGTTGCTCGTCAAGTTAAAACAGTTAAAGTTGCGCGCCGGGATACAACACTTGTAGTTGCATATCAGGGTACAGCATCTGCAGTTACATGTCAGGTTACCAAACTTGCAGTTGCGCGTCACGTCGCAACAGTTATAGTTGCGCGTTGGGGCATAACACTTGGAGTCGTATTAAATTAGTTTATGTTGCGCGTCGGGTTACAACTCTTGAAGTTGCCTGTCGGGTTACAACACTTGCAGTTGCATGTCGAGTTATAACACTCGCAGTTGCGCGTCAAGTTAAAACACCTGCAGTTGCGCGCCGGGATACAACACTTGCAGTTGCATATCATGGTACATCATCTGCAGTTACATGTCAGGTTACCAAACTTGCAGTTGCGCGTCACGTTACAACACTTATAGTTGCGTGTTGGGGCATAACACTTGGAGTCGTATTTAATCAGTTTCTGTTGCGCGTCGGGTTACAACTCTTGAAGTTGCGTGTCGGGTTACAACACTTGCAGTTGCATGTCGAGTTATAACACTCATAGTTGCTCGTCAAGTTAAAACACTTGAAGTTGCGCGCCGGGTTACAACTCTTGCAGTTGCATATCAGGGTACAACATCTGCAGTTACATGTCAGGTTACCAAACTTGCAGTTGCGCGTCACGTTGCAACACTTATAGTTGCGCGTTGGGGCATAACACTTGGAGTCGTATTAAATCAGTTTCTGTTGCGCGTCGGGTTACAACTCTTGAAGTTGCGTGTCGGGTTACAACACTTGCAGTTGCATGTCGAGTTATAACACTCGCAGTTGCGCGTCAAGTTAAAACAGTTAAAGTTGCGCTCCGGGATACAACACTTGCAGTTGCATATCAGGGTACAACATCTGCAGTTACATGTCAGGTTACCAAACTTGCAGTTGCGCGTCACGTTGCAACAGTTATAGTTGCGCGTTGGGGCATAACACTTGGAGTCGTATTAAATCAGTTTCTATTGCGCGTCGGGTTACAACTCTTGAAGTTGCGTGTCGGGTTACAACACTTGCAGTTGCCTGTCGAGTTATAACACTCGCAGTTGCGCGTCAAGTTAAAACACCTGCAGTTGCGCGCCGGGATACAACAGTTGCAGTTGCATATCAGGGTACAGCATCTGCAGTTACATGTCAGGTTACCAAAGTTGCAGTTGCGCGTCACGTTACAACACTTATAGTTGCGCGTTGGGGCATAACACTTGGAGTCGTATTAAATCAGTTTCTGTTGCGCGTCGGGTTACAACTCTTGAAGTTGCGTGTCGGGTTACAACACTTGCAGTTGCATGTCGAGTTATAACACTCGTAGTTGCTCGTCAAGTTAAAACAGTTAAAGTTGCGCGCCGGGATACAACACTTGCAGTTGCATATCAGGGTACAGCATCTGCAGTTACATGTCAGGTTACCAAACTTGCAGTTGCGCGTCACGTCGCAACAGTTATAGTTGCGCGTTGGGGCATAACACTTGGAGTCGTATTAAATTAGTTTATGTTGCGCGTCGGGTTACAACTCTTGAAGTTGCCTGTCGGGTTACAACACTTGCAGTTGCATGTCGAGTTATAACACTCGCAGTTGCGCGTCAAGTTAAAACACCTGCAGTTGCGCGCCGGGATACAACACTTGCAGTTGCATATCATGGTACATCATCTGCAGTTACATGTCAGGTTACCAAACTTGCAGTTGCGCGTCACGTCGCAACACTTATAGTTGCGCGTTGGGGCATAACACTTGGAGTCGTATTTAATCAGTTTCTGTTGCGCGTCGGGTTACAACTCTTGAAGTTGCGTGTCGGGTTACAACACTTGCAGTTGCATGTCGAGTTATAACACTCGCAGTTGCGCGTCAAGTTAAAACACCTGCAGTTGCGCGACGGGTTACAACTCTTGCAGTTGCATATCAGGGTACAGCATGTGCAGTTACATGTCAGGTTACCAAACTTGCAGTTGCGCGTCACGTTGCAACACTTATAGTTGCGCGTTGGGGCATAACACTTGGAGTCGTATTAAATTAGTTTCTGTTGCGCGTCGGGTTACAACTCTTGAAGTTGCGTGTCGGGTTACAGCACTTGCAGTTGCATGTCGAGTTATAACAGTCGTAGTTGCGCGTCAAGTTAAAACAGTTAAAGTTGCGCGCCGGGATACAATACTTGTAGTTGCATATCAGGGTACAGCATCTGCAGTTACATGTCAGGTTACCAAACTTGCAGTTGCGCGTCACGTTGCAACAGTTATAGTTGCGCGTTGGGGCATAACACTTGGAGTCGTATTAAATTAGTTTATGTTGCGCGTCGGGTTACAACTCTTGAAGTTGCGTGTCGGGTTACAACACTTCCAGTTGCATGTCGAGTTATAACACTCGCAGTTGCGCGTCAAGTTAAAACAGTTGCAGTTGCGCGCCGGGATACAACACTTGCAGTTGCATATCACGGTACAGCATCTGCAGTTACATGTCAGGTTACCAAACTTGTAGTTGCGCGTCACGTGACAACACTTATAGTTGCGTGTTGGGGCATAACACTTGGAGTCGTATTTAATCAGTTTCTGTTGCGCGTCGGGTTACAACCCTTGAAGTTGCGTGTCGGGTTACAACACTTGCAGTTGCATGTCGAGTTATAACACTCGTAGTTGCGCGTCAAGTTAAAACACTTGAAGTTGCGCGCCGGGTTACAACTCTTGCAGTTGCATATCAGGCTACAGCATCTGCAGTTACATGTCAGGTTACCAAACTTGCAGTTGCGCGTCACGTTGCAACACTTATAGTTGCGCGTTGGGCATAACACTTGGAGTCGTATTAAATCAGTTTCTGTTGCGCGTCGGGTTACAACTCTTGAAGTTGCGTGTCAGGTTACAACACTTGCAGTTGCATGTCGAGTTATAACACTCGCAGTTGCGCGTCAAGCTAAAACACCTGCAATTGCGCGCCGGGATACAACACTTGCAGTTGCATATCAGGGTACAGCATCTGCAGTTACATGTCAGATTACCAAACTTGCAGTTGCGCGTCACGTTGCAACAGTTATAGTTGCTTGTTGGGGCATAACACTTGGAGTCGTATTAAATCAGTTTCTGTTGCGCGTCGGGTTACAACTCTTGAAGTTGCGTGTCGGGTTACAACACTTGCAGTTGCATGTCGAGTTATAACACTCGCAGTTGCGCGTCAAGTTAAAACACCTGCAGTTACGCGCCGGGTTACAACACATGCAGTTGCATATCAGGGTACAGCATCTGCAGTTACATGTCAGGTTACCAAACTTGCAGTTGCGCGTCACGTTGCAACACTTATAGTTGCGCGTTGGGGCATAACACTTGGAGTCGTATTAAATCAGTTTCTGTTGCGCGTCGGGTTACAACTCTTGAAGTTGCGTGTCGGGTTACAACACTTGGAGTTGCATGTCGAGTTATAACACTCGTAGTTGCGCGTCAAGTTAAAACAGTTAAAGTTGCGCGCCGGGATACAACACTTGCAGTTGCATATCAGGGTACAGCATCTGCAGTTACATGTCAGGTTACCAAACTTGCAGTTGCGCGTCACGTCGCAACAGTTATAGTTGCGCGTTGGGGCATAACACTTGGAGTCGTATTAAATTAGTTTATGTTGCGCGTCGGGTTACAACTCTTGAAGTTGCCTGTCGGGTTACAACACTTGCAGTTGCATGTCGAGTTATAACACTCGCAGTTGCGCGTCAAGTTAAAACACCTGCAGTTGCGCGCCGGGATACAACACTTGCAGTTGCATATCATGGTACATCATCTGCAGTTACATGTCAGGTTACCAAACTTGCAGTTGCGCGTCACGTTACAACACTTATAGTTGCGTGTTGGGGCATAACACTTGGAGTCGTATTTAATCAGTTTCTGTTGCGCGTCGGGTTACAACTCTTGAAGTTGCGTGTCGGGTTACAACACTTGCAGTTGCATGTCGAGTTATAACACTCGTAGTTGCTCGTCAAGTTAAAACACTTGAAGTTGCACGCCGGGTTACAACTCTTGCAGTTGCATATCAGGGTACAACATCTGCAGTTATATGTCAGGTTACCAAACTTGCAGTTGCGCGTCACGTTGCAACACTTATAGTTGCGCGTTGGGGCATAACACTTGGAGTCGTATTAAATCAGTTTCTGTTGCGCGTCGGGTTACAACTCTTGAAGTTGCGTGTCGGGTTACAACACTTGCAGTTGCATATCGAGTTATAACAGTCGTAGTTGCGCGTCATGTTAAAACAGTTAAAGTTGCGCGCCGGGATACAACACTTGCAGTTGCATATCAGGGTACAGCATCTGTAGTTACATGTCAGGTTACCAAACTTGCAGTTGCGCGTCACGTTGCAACAGTTATAGTTGCGCGTTTGGGCATAACACTTGGAGTCGTATTAAATCAGTTTCTGTTGCGTGTCGGGTTACAACTCTTGAAGTTGCGTGTCGGGTTACAACACTTGCAGTTGCCTGTCGAGTTATAACACTCGCAATTGCGCGTCAAGTTAAAACACCTGCAGTTGCGCGCCGGGATACAACAGTTGCAGTTGCATATCAGGGTACAGCATCTGCAGTTACATGTCAGGTTACCAAAGTTGCAGTTGCGCGTCACGTTACAACACTTATAGTTGCGCGTTGGGGCATAACACTTGGAGTCGTATTAAATCAGTTTCTGTTGCGCGTCGGGTTACAACTCTTGAAGTTGCGTGTCGGGTTACAACACTTGCAGTTGCATGTCGAGTTATAACACTCGTAGTTGCGCGTCAAGTTAAAACACTTGAAGTTGCGCGACGGGTTACAACTCTTGCAGTTGCATATCAGGGTACAGCATGTGCAGTTACATGTCAGGTTACCAAACTTGCAGTTGCGCGTCACGTTGCAACACTTATAGTTGCGCGTTGGGGCATAACACTTGGAGTCGTATTAAATCAGTTTGTGTTGCGTGTCGGGTTACAACTCTTGAAGTTGCGTGTCGGGTTACAGCACTTGCAGTTGCATGTCGAGTTATAACAGTCGTAGTTGCGCGTCAAGTTAAAACAGTTAAAGTTGCGCGCCAGGATACAACACTTGTAGTTGCATATCAGGGTACAGCATCTGCAGTTACATGTCAGGTTACCAAACTTGCAGTTGCGCGTCACGTTGCAACAGTTATAGTTGCGCGTTGGGGCATAACACTTGGAGTCGTATTAAATTAGTTTATGTTGCGCGTCGGGTTACAACTCTTGAAGTTGCGTGTCGGGTTACAACACTTCCAGTTGCATGTCGAGTTATAACACTCGCAGTTGCGCGTCAAGTTAAAACAGTTGCAGTTGCGCGCCGGGATACAACACTTGCAGTTGCATATCACGGTACAGCATCTGCAGTTACATGTCAGGTTACCAAACTTGCAGTTGCGCGTCACGTGACAACACTTATAGTTGCGTGTTGGGGCATAACACTTGGAGTCGTATTAAATCAGTTTATGTTACGCGTCGGGTTACAACTCTTGAAGTTGCGTGTCGGGTTACAACACTTGCAGTTGCATGTCGAGTTATAACACTCGCAGTTGCGCGTCAAGTTAAAACACTTGAAGTTGCGCGCCGGGTTACAACACTTGCAGTTGCATATCAGGGTACAGCATCTGCAGTTACATGTCAGATTACCAAACTTGCAGTTGCGCGTCACGTTGCAACAATTATAGTTGCTTGTTGGGGCATAACACTTGGAGTTGTATTAAATCAGTTTCTGTTGCGCGTCGGGTTACAACTCTTGAAGTTGCGTGTCGGGTTACAACACTTGCAGTTGCATGTCGAGTTATAACACTCGCAGTTGCGCGTCAAGTTAAAACACCTGCAGTTACGCGCCGGGTTACAACACATGCAGTTGCATATCAGGGTATAGCATCTGCAGTTACATGTCAGGTTACCAAACTTGCAGTTGCGCGTCACGTTGCAACACTTATAGTTGCGCGTTGGGGCATAACACTTGGAGTCGTATTAAATCAGTTTCTGTTGCGCGTCGGGTTACAACTCTTGAAGTTGCGTGTCGGGTTACAACACTTGGAGTTGCATGTCGAGTGATAACACTCGTAGTTGCGCGTCAAGTTAAAACAGTTAAAGTTGCGCGCCGGGATACAACACTTGCAGTTGCATATCAGGGTACAGCATCTGCAGTTACATGTCAGGTTACCAAACTTGCAGTTGCGCGTCACGTTGCAACAGTTATAGTTGCGCGTTGGGGCATAACACTTGGAGTCGTATTAAATTAGTTTATGTTGCGCGTCGGGTTACAACTCTTGAAGTTGCGTGTCGGTTTACAACACTTGCAGTTGCATGTCGAGTTATAACACTCGCAGTTGCGCGTCAAGTTAAAACACCTGCAGTTGCGCGCCGGGATACAACACTTGCAGTTGCATATCATGGTACATCATCTGCAGTTACATGTCAGGTTACCAAACTTGCAGTTGCGCGTCACGTTACAACACTTATAGTTGCGTGTTGGGGCATAACACTTGGAGTCGTATTTAATCAGTTTCTGTTGCGCGTCGGGTTACAACTCTTGAAGTTGCGTGTCGGGTTACAACACTTGCAGTTGCATGTCGAGTTATAACACTCGTAGTTGCGCGTCAAGTTAAAACACTTGAAGTTGCGCGCCGGGTTACAACTCTTGCAGTTGCATATCAGGGTACAGCATCTGCAGTTACATGTCAGGTTACCAAACTTGCAGTTGCGTGTCACGTTGCAACACTTATAGTTGCGCGTTGGGGCATAACACTTGGAGTCGTATTAAATCAGTTTCTGTTGCGCGTCGGGTTACAACTCTTGAAGTTGCGTGTCGGGTTACAACACTTGCAGTTGCATGTCGAGTTATAACAGTCGCAGTTGCGCGTCAAGTTAAAACAGTTAAAGTTGCGCGCCGGGATACAACACTTGCAGTTGCATATCAGGGTACAACATCTGCAGTTACATGTCAGGTTACCAAACTTGCAGTTGCGCGTCACGTTGCAACAGTTATAGTTGCGCGTTGGGGCATAACACTTGGAGTCGTATTAAATTAGTTTCTGTTGCGCGTCGGGTTACAACTCTTGAAGTTGCGTGTCGGGTTACAACACTTGCAGTTGCATGTCGAGTTATAACACTCGTAGTTGCGCGTCAAGTTAAAACACTTGAAGTTGCGCGACGGGTTACAACTCTTGCAGTTGCATATCAGGGTACAACATCTACAGTTACATGTCAGGTTACCAAACTTGCAGTTGCGCGTCACGTTGCAACACTTATAGTTGCGCGTTGGGGCATAACACTTGGAGTCGTATTAAATCAGTTTGTGTTGCGCGTCGGGTTACAACTCTTGAAGTTGCGTGTCGGGTTACAGCACTTGCAGTTGCATGTCGAGTTATAACAGTCGCAGTTGCGCGTCAAGTTAAAGCAGTTAAAGTTGCGCGCCGGGATACAACACTTGTAGTTGCATATCAGGGTACAGCATCTGCAGTTACATGTCAGGTTACCAAACTTGCAGTTGCGCGTCACGTTGCAACAGTTATAGTTGCGCGTTGGGGCATAACACTTGGAGTCGTATTAAATTAGTTTATGTTGCGCGTCGGGTTACAACTCTTGAAGTTGCGTGTCGGGTTACAACACTTCCAGTTGCATGTTGAGTTATAACACTCGCAGTTGCGCGTCAAGTTAAAACAGTTGCAGTTGCGCACCGGGATACAACACTTGCAGTTGCATATCACGGTACAGCATCTGCAGTTACATGTCAGGTTACCAAACTTGCAGTTGCGCGTCTCGTGACAACACTTATAGTTGCGTGTTGGGGAATAACACTTGGAGTCGTATTAAATCAGTTTATGTTACGCGTCGGGTTACAACTCTTGAAGTTGCGTGTCGGGTTACAACACTTGCAGTTGCATGTCGAGTTATAACACTCGCAGTTGCGCGTCAAGTTAAAACACCTGCAGTTGCGCGCCGGGTTACAACACTTCCAGTTGCATATCAGGGTACAGCATCTGCAGTTACATGTCAGGTTACCAAACTTGCAGTTGCGCGTCACGTTACAACAATTATAGTTGCGCGTTGGGCATAACACTTGGAGTCGTATTAAATCAGTTTCTGTTGCGCGTCGGGTTACAACTCTTGAAGTTGCGTGTCGGGTTACAACACTTGCAGTTGCCTGTCGAGTTATAACACTCGCAGTTGCGCGTCAAGTTAAAACACTTGCAGTTGCGCGCCGGGTTACAACACTTGCAGTTGCATATCAGGGTACAGCATCTGCAGTTACATGTCAGGTTAGCAAACTTGCAGTTGCGCGTCACGTTGCAACACTTATAGTTGCGCGTTGGGCATAACACTTGGAGTCGTATTAAATCAGTTTCTGTTGCGCGCCGGGTTACAACTCTTGAAGTTGCGTGTCGGGTTACAACACTTGCAGTTGCATGTCGAGTTATAACACTCGCAGTTGCGCGTCAAGTTAAGACACTTGCAGTTGCGCGCCGGGTTACAACACTTGCAGTTGCATATCAGGGTACAGCATCTGAAGTTACATGTCAGGTTACCAAACATGCAGTTGCGCGTCACGTTGCAACACTTATAGTTGCGCGTTGGGGCATAACACTTGGAGTCGTATTAAATCAGTTTCTGTTGCGCGTCGGGTTACAACTCTTGAAGTTGCGTGTCGGGTTACAACACTTGCAGTTGCATGTCGAGTTATAACACTCGCAGTTGCGCGTCAAGCTAAAACACCTGCAGTTGCGCGCCGGGATACAACACTTGCAGTTGCATATCAGGGTACAGCATCTGCAGTTACATGTCAGGTTACCAAACTTGCAGTTGCGCGTCACGTTGCAACAGTTATAGTTGCTTGTTGGGGCATAACACTTGGAGTCGTATTAAATCAGTTTCTGTTGCGCGTCGGGTTACAACTCTTGAAGTTGCGTGTCGGGTTACAACACTTGCAGTTGCATGTTGAGTTATAACACTCGCAGTTGCGCGTCAAGTTAAAACACCTGCAGTTACGCGCCGGGTTACAACACATGCAGTTGCATATCAGGGTACAGCATCTGCAGTTACATGTCAGGTTACCAAACTTGCAGTTGCGCGTCACGTTGCAACACTTATAGTTGCGCGTTGGGGCATAACACTTGGAGTCGTATTAAATCAGTTTCTTTTGCGCATCGGGTTACAACTCTTGAAGTTGCATGTCGGGTTACAACAATTGGAGTTGCATGTCGAGTTATAACACTCGTAGTTGCGCGTCAAGTTAAAACAGTTGCAGTTGCGCGCCGGGATACAACACTTGCAGTTGCATATCACGGTACAGCATCTGCAGTTACATGTCAGGTTACCAAACTTGCAGTTGCGCGTCACGTGACAACACTTATAGTTGCGTGTTGGGGCATAACACTTGGAGTCGTATTAAATCAGTTTATGTTACGCGTCGGGTTACAACTCTTGAAGTTGCGTGTCGGGTTACAACACTTGCAGTTGCATGTCGAGTTATAACACTCGCAGTTGCGCGTCAAGTTAAAACACTTGAAGTTGCGCGCCGGGTTACAACACTTGCAGTTGCATATCAGGGTACAGCATCTGCAGTTACATGTCAGATTACCAAACTTGCAGTTGCGCGTCACGTTGCAACAATTATAGTTGCTTGTTGGGGCATAACACTTGGAGTTGTATTAAATCAGTTTCTGTTGCGCGTCGGGTTACAACTCTTGAAGTTGCGTGTCGGGTTACAACACTTGCAGTTGCATGTCGAGTTATAACACTCGCAGTTGCGCGTCAAGTTAAAACACCTGCAGTTACGCGCCGGGTTACAACACATGCAGTTGCATATCAGGGTATAGCATCTGCAGTTACATGTCAGGTTACCAAACTTGCAGTTGCGCGTCACGTTGCAACACTTATAGTTGCGCGTTGGGGCATAACACTTGGAGTCGTATTAAATCAGTTTCTGTTGCGCGTCGGGTTACAACTCTTGAAGTTGCGTGTCGGGTTACAACACTTGGAGTTGCATGTCGAGTGATAACACTCGTAGTTGCGCGTCAAGTTAAAACAGTTAAAGTTGCGCGCCGGGATACAACACTTGCAGTTGCATATCAGGGTACAGCATCTGCAGTTACATGTCAGGTTACCAAACTTGCAGTTGCGCGTCACGTTGCAACAGTTATAGTTGCGCGTTGGGGCATAACACTTGGAGTCGTATTAAATTAGTTTATGTTGCGCGTCGGGTTACAACTCTTGAAGTTGCGTGTCGGTTTACAACACTTGCAGTTGCATGTCGAGTTATAACACTCGCAGTTGCGCGTCAAGTTAAAACACCTGCAGTTGCGCGCCGGGATACAACACTTGCAGTTGCATATCATGGTACATCATCTGCAGTTACATGTCAGGTTACCAAACTTGCAGTTGCGCGTCACGTTACAACACTTATAGTTGCGTGTTGGGGCATAACACTTGGAGTCGTATTTAATCAGTTTCTGTTGCGCGTCGGGTTACAACTCTTGAAGTTGCGTGTCGGGTTACAACACTTGCAGTTGCATGTCGAGTTATAACACTCGTAGTTGCGCGTCAAGTTAAAACACTTGAAGTTGCGCGCCGGGTTACAACACTTCCAGTTGCATATCAGGGTACAGCATCTGCAGTTACATGTCAGGTTACCAAACTTGCAGTTGCGTGTCACGTTGCAACACTTATAGTTGCGCGTTGGGGCATAACACTTGGAGTCGTATTAAATCAGTTTCTGTTGCGCGTCGGGTTACAACTCTTGAAGTTGCGTGTCGGGTTACAACACTTGCAGTTGCATGTCGAGTTATAACAGTCGCAGTTGCGCGTCAAGTTAAAACAGTTAAAGTTGCGCGCCGGGATACAACACTTGCAGTTGCATATCAGGGTACAGCATCTGCAGTTACATGTCAGGTTACCAAACTTGCAGTTGCGCGTCACGTTGCAACAGTTATAGTTGCGCGTTGGGGCATAACACTTGGAGTCGTATTAAATTAGTTTCTGTTGCGCGTCGGGTTACAACTCTTGAAGTTGCGTGTCGGGTTACAACACTTGCAGTTGCCTGTCGAGTTATAACACTCGCAGTTGCGCGTCAAGTTAAAACAGTTAAAGTTGCGCGCCGGGATACAACAGTTGCAGTTGCATATCAGGGTACAGCATCTGCAGTTACAAGTCAGGTTACCAAAGTTGCAGTTGCGCGTCAAGTTACAACACTTATAGTTGCGCGTTGGGGCATAACACTTGGAGTCGTATTAAATCAGTTTCTGTTGCGCGTCGGGTTACAACTCTTGAAGTTGCGTGTCGGGTTACAACACTTGCAGTTGCATGTCGAGTTATAACACTCGTAGTTGCGCGTCAAGTTAAAACACTTGAAGTTGCGCGACGGGTTACAACTCTTGCAGTTGCATATCAGGGTACAACATCTACAGTTACATGTCAGGTTACCAAACTTGCAGTTGCGCGTCACGTTGCAACACTTATAGTTGCGCGTTGGGGCATAACACTTGGAGTCGTATTAAATCAGTTTGTGTTGCGCGTCGGGTTACAACTCTTGAAGTTGCGTGTCGGGTTACAGCACTTGCAGTTGCATGTCGAGTTATAACAGTCGCAGTTGCGCGTCAAGTTAAAGCAGTTAAAGTTGCGCGCCGGGATACAACACTTGTAGTTGCATATCAGGGTACAGCATCTGCAGTTACATGTCAGGTTACCAAACTTGCAGTTGCGCGTCACGTTGCAACAGTTATAGTTGCGCGTTGGGGCATAACACTTGGAGTCGTATTAAATTAGTTTATGTTGCGCGTCGGGTTACAACTCTTGAAGTTGCGTGTCGGGTTACAACACTTCCAGTTGCATGTTGAGTTATAACACTCGCAGTTGCGCGTCAAGTTAAAACAGTTGCAGTTGCGCACCGGGATACAACACTTGCAGTTGCATATCACGGTACAGCATCTGCAGTTACATGTCAGGTTACCAAACTTGCAGTTGCGCGTCTCGTGACAACACTTATAGTTGCGTGTTGGGGAATAACACTTGGAGTCGTATTAAATCAGTTTATGTTACGCGTCGGGTTACAACTCTTGAAGTTGCGTGTCGGGTTACAACACTTGCAGTTGCATGTCGAGTTATAACACTCGCAGTTGCGCGTCAAGTTAAAACACCTGCAGTTGCGCGCCGGGTTACAACACTTCCAGTTGCATATCAGGGTACAGCATCTGCAGTTACATGTCAGGTTACCAAACTTGCAGTTGCGCGTCACGTTACAACAATTATAGTTGCGCGTTGGGCATAACACTTGGAGTCGTATTAAATCAGTTTCTGTTGCGCGTCGGGTTACAACTCTTGAAGTTGCGTGTCGGGTTACAACACTTGCAGTTGCCTGTCGAGTTATAACACTCGCAGTTGCGCGTCAAGTTAAAACACTTGCAGTTGCGCGCCGGGTTACAACACTTGCAGTTGCATATCAGGGTACAGCATCTGCAGTTACATGTCAGGTTAGCAAACTTGCAGTTGCGCGTCACGTTGCAACACTTATAGTTGCGCGTTGGGCATAACACTTGGAGTCGTATTAAATCAGTTTCTGTTGCGCGCCGGGTTACAACTCTTGAAGTTGCGTGTCGGGTTACAACACTTGCAGTTGCATGTCGAGTTATAACACTCGCAGTTGCGCGTCAAGTTAAGACACTTGCAGTTGCGCGCCGGGTTACAACACTTGCAGTTGCATATCAGGGTACAGCATCTGAAGTTACATGTCAGGTTACCAAACATGCAGTTGCGCGTCACGTTGCAACACTTATAGTTGCGCGTTGGGGCATAACACTTGGAGTCGTATTAAATCAGTTTCTGTTGCGCGTCGGGTTACAACTCTTGAAGTTGCGTGTCGGGTTACAACACTTGCAGTTGCATGTCGAGTTATAACACTCGCAATTGCGCGTCAAGCTAAAACACCTGCAGTTGCGCGCCGGGATACAACACTTGCAGTTGCATATCAGGGTACAGCATCTGCAGTTACATGTCAGGTTACCAAACTTGCAGTTGCGCGTCACGTTGCAACAGTTATAGTTGCTTGTTGGGGCATAACACTTGGAGTCGTATTAAATCAGTTTCTGTTGCGCGTCGGGTTACAACTCTTGAAGTTGCGTGTCGGGTTACAACACTTGCAGTTGCATGTTGAGTTATAACACTCGCAGTTGCGCGTCAAGTTAAAACACCTGCAGTTACGCGCCGGGTTACAACACATGCAGTTGCATATTAGGGTACAGCATCTGCAGTTACATGTCAGGTTACCAAACTTGCAGTTGCGCGTCACGTTGCAACACTTATAGTTGCGCGTTGGGGCATAACACTTGGAGTCGTATTAAATCAGTTTCTTTTGCGCATCGGGTTACAACTCTTGAAGTTGCATGTCGGGTTACAACAATTGGAGTTGCATGTCGAGTTATAACACTCGTAGTTGCGCGTCAAGTTAAAACAGTTAAAGTTGCGCGCCGGGATACAACACTTGCAGTTGCATATCAGGGTACAGCATCTGCAGTTACATGTCAGGTTACCAAACTTGCAGTTGCGCGTCACGTTGCAACAGTTATAATTGCGCGTTGGGGCATAACACTTGGAGTCGTATTAAATTAGTTTATGTTGCGCGTCGGGTTACAACTCTTGAAGTTGCGTGGCGGGTTACAACACTTGCAGTTGCATGTCGAGTTATAACACTCGCAGTTGCGCGTCAAGTTAAAACACCTGCAGTTGCGCGCCGGGATACAACACTTGCAGTTGCATATCATGGTACATCATCTGCAGTTACATGTCAGGTTACCAAACTTGCAGTTGCGCGTCACGTTACAACACTTATAGTTGCGTGTTGGGGAATAACACTTGGAGTCGTATTTAATCAGTTTCTGTTGCGCGTCGGGTTACAACTCTTGAAGTTGCGTGTCGGGTTACAACACTTGCAGTTGCATGTCGAGTTATAACACTCGTAGTTGCGCGTCAAGTTAAAACACTTGAAGTTGCGCGCCGGGTTACAACTCTTGCAGTTGCATATCAGGGTACAGCATCTGCAGTTACATGTCAGGTTACCAAACTTGCAGTTGCGCGTCACGTTACAACACTTATAGTTGCGTGTTGGGGCATAACACTTGGAGTCGTATTTAATCAGTTTCTGTTGCGCGTCGGGTTACAACTCTTGAAGTTGCGTGTCGGGTTACAACACTTGCAGTTGCATGTCGAGTTATAACACTCGTAGTTGCGCGTCAAGTTAAAACACTTGAAGTTGCGCGCCGGGTTAAAACTCTTGCAGTTGCATATCAGGGTACAGCATCTGCAGTTACATGTCAGGTTACCAAACTTGCAGTTGCGCGTCACGTTGCAACACTTATAGTTGCGCGTTGGGGCATAACACTTGGAGTCGTATTAAATAAGTTTCTATTGCGCGTCGGGTTACAACTCTTGAAGTTGCGTGTCGGGTTACAACACTTGCAGTTGCATGTCGAGTTATAACAGTCGCAGTTGCGCGTCAAGTTAAAACAGTTAAAGTTGCGCGCCGGGATACAACACTTGCAGTTGCATATCAGGGTACAGCATCTGCAGTTACATGTCAGGTTACCAAACTTGCAGTTGCGCGTCACGTTGCAACAGTTATAGTGGCGCGTTGCGGCATAACATTTGGAGTCGTATTAAATCAGTTTATGTTGCGCGTCGGGTTACAACTCTTGAAGTTGCGTGTCGGGTTACAACACTTGCAGTTGCATGTCGAGTTATAACACTCGCAGTTGCGCGTCAAGTTAAAACAGTTGCAGTTGCGCGCCAGGATACAACACTTGCAGTTGCATTTCAGGGTACAGCATCTGCAGTTACATGTCAGGTTACCAAACTTGCAGTTGCGCGTCACGTTACAACAATTATAGTTGCGCGTTGGGCATAACACTTGGAGTCGTATTAAATCAGTTTCTGTTGCGCGTCGGGTTACAACTCTTGAAGTTGCGTGTCGGGTTACAACACTTGCAGTTGCCTGTCGAGTTATAACACTCGCAGTTGCGCGTCAAGTTAAAACACTTGCAGTTGCGCGCCGGGTTACAACACTTGCAGTTGCATATCAGGGTACAGCATCTGCAGTTACATGTCAGGTTAGCAAACTTGCAGTTGCGCGTCACGTTGCAACACTTATAGTTGCGCGTTGGGCATAACACTTGGAGTCGTATTAAATCAGTTTCTGTTGCGCGCCGGGTTACAACTCTTGAAGTTGCGTGTCGGGTTACAACACTTGCAGTTGCATGTCGAGTTATAACACTCGCAGTTGCGCGTCAAGTTAAGACACTTGCAGTTGCGCGCCGGGTTACAACACTTGCAGTTGCATATCAGGGTACAGCATCTGAAGTTACATGTCAGGTTACCAAACATGCAGTTGCGCGTCACGTTGCAACACTTATAGTTGCGCGTTGGGGCATAACACTTGGAGTCGTATTAAATCAGTTTCTGTTGCGCGTCGGGTTACAACTCTTGAAGTTGCGTGTCGGGTTACAACACTTGCAGTTGCATGTCGAGTTATAACACTCGCAGTTGCGCGTCAAGCTAAAACACCTGCAGTTGCGCGCCGGGATACAACACTTGCAGTTGCATATCAGGGTACAGCATCTGCAGTTACATGTCAGGTTACCAAACTTGCAGTTGCGCGTCACGTTGCAACAGTTATAGTTGCTTGTTGGGGCATAACACTTGGAGTCGTATTAAATCAGTTTCTGTTGCGCGTCGGGTTACAACTCTTGAAGTTGCGTGTCGGGTTACAACACTTGCAGTTGCATGTTGAGTTATAACACTCGCAGTTGCGCGTCAAGTTAAAACACCTGCAGTTACGCGCCGGGTTACAACACATGCAGTTGCATATCAGGGTACAGCATCTGCAGTTACATGTCAGGTTACCAAACTTGCAGTTGCGCGTCACGTTGCAACACTTATAGTTGCGCGTTGGGGCATAACACTTGGAGTCGTATTAAATCAGTTTCTTTTGCGCGTCGGGTTACAACTCTTGAAGTTGCATGTCGGGTTACAACAATTGGAGTTGCATGTCGAGTTATAACACTCGTAGTTGCGCGTCAAGTTAAAACAGTTAAAGTTGCGCGCCGGGATACAACACTTGCAGTTGCATATCAGGGTACAGCATCTGCAGTTACATGTCAGGTTACCAAACTTGCAGTTGCGCGTCACGTTGCAACAGTTATAATTGCGCGTTGGGGCATAACACTTGGAGTCGTATTAAATTAGTTTATGTTGCGCGTCGGGTTACAACTCTTGAAGTTGCGTGGCGGGTTACAACACTTGCAGTTGCATGTCGAGTTATAACACTCGCAGTTGCGCGTCAAGTTAAAACACCTGCAGTTGCGCGCCGGGATACAACACTTGCAGTTGCATATCATGGTACATCATCTGCAGTTACATGTCAGGTTACCAAACTTGCAGTTGCGCGTCACGTTACAACACTTATAGTTGCGTGTTGGGGAATAACACTTGGAGTCGTATTTAATCAGTTTCTGTTGCGCGTCGGGTTACAACTCTTGAAGTTGCGTGTCGGGTTACAACACTTGCAGTTGCATGTCGAGTTATAACACTCGTAGTTGCGCGTCAAGTTAAAACACTTGAAGTTGCGCGCCGGGTTACAACTCTTGCAGTTGCATATCAGGGTACAACATCTGCAGTTACATGTCAGGTTACCAAACTTGCAGTTGCGCGTCACGTTACAACACTTATAGTTGCGTGTTGGGGCATAACACTTGGAGTCGTATTTAATCAGTTTCTGTTGCGCGTCGGGTTACAACTCTTGAAGTTGCGTGTCGGGTTACAACACTTGCAGTTGCATGTCGAGTTATAACACTCGTAGTTGCGCGTCAAGTTAAAACACTTGAAGTTGCGCGCCGGGTTAAAACTCTTGCAGTTGCATATCAGGGTACAGCATCTGCAGTTACATGTCAGGTTACCAAACTTGCAGTTGCGCGTCACGTTGCAACACTTATAGTTGCGCGTTGGGGCATAACACTTGGAGTCGTATTAAATAAGTTTCTATTGCGCGTCGGGTTACAACTCTTGAAGTTGCGTGTCGGGTTACAACACTTGCAGTTGCATGTCGAGTTATAACAGTCGCAGTTGCGCGTCAAGTTAAAACAGTTAAAGTTGCGCGCCGGGATACAACACTTGCAGTTGCATATCAGGGTACAGCATCTGCAGTTACATGTCAGGTTACCAAACTTGCAGTTGCGCATCACGTTGCAACAGTTATAGTGGCGCGTTGCGGCATAACATTTGGAGTCGTATTAAATCAGTTTATGTTGCGCGTCGGGTTACAACTCTTGAAGTTGCGTGTCGGGTTACAACACTTGCAGTTGCATGTCGAGTTATAACACTCGCAGTTGCGCGTCAAGTTAAAACAGTTGCAGTTGCGCGCCAGGATACAACACTTGCAGTTGCATTTCAGGGTACAGCATCTGCAGTTACATGTCAGGTTACCAAACTTGCAGTTGCGCGTCACGTTACAACACTTATAGTTGCGCGTTGGGCATAACACTTGGAGTCGTATTAAATCAGTATCTGCTGCGCGTCGGGTTACAACTCTTGAAGTTGCGTGTCGGGTTACAACACTTGCAGTTGCATGTCGAGTTATAACACTCGCAGTTGCGCGTCAAGTTAAAAGACTTGCAGTTGCGCGCCGGGTTACAACACTTGCAGTTGCATATCAGGGTACAGCATCTGCAGTTACATGTCAGGTTACCAAACTTGCAGTTGCGCGTCATGTTACAACACTTATAGTTGCACGTTGGGGCATAACACTTGGAGTCGTATTAAATCAGTTTCTGTTGCGCGTCGGGTTACAACTCTTGAAGTTGCGTGTCGGGTTACAACACTTGCAGTTGCATGTTGAGTTATAACACTCGCAGTTGCGCGTCAAGTTAAAACACTTGCAGTTGCGCGCCGGGTTACAACACTTGCAGTTGCATATCAGGGTACAGCATCTGCAGTTACATGTCAGGTTACCAAACTTGCAGTTGCGCGTCACGTTACAACAATTATAGTTGCGCGTTGGGCATAACACTTGGAGTCGTATTAAATCAGTTTCTGTTGCGCGTCGGGTTACAACTCTTGAAGTTGCGTGTCGGGTTACAACACTTGCAGTTGCCTGTCGAGTTATAACAATCGCAGTTGCGCGTCAAGTTAAAACACCTGCAGTTGCGCGCCGGGATACAACAGTTGCAGTTGCATATCAGGGTACAGTATCTGCAGTTACATGTCAGGTTAGCAAACTTGCAGTTGCGCGTCACGTTGCAACACTTATAGTTGCGCGTTGGGGCATAACACTTGGAGTCGTATTAAATCAGTTTCTGTTGCGCGTCGGGTTACAACTCTTGAAGTTGCGTGTCGGGTTACAGCACTTGCAGTTGCATGTCGAGTTATAACACTCGTAGTTGCGCGTCAAGTTAAAACACTTGAAGTTGCGCGACGGGTTACAACTCTTGTAGTTGCATATCAGGGTACAACATCTGCAATTACATGTCAGGTTACCAAACTTGCAGTTGCGCGTCAAGTTGCAACACTTATAGTTGCGCGTTGGGGCATAACACTTGGAGTCGTATTAAATCATTTTATGTTATGCGTCGGGTTACAACTCTTGAAGTTGCGTGTCGGGTTACAGCACTTACAGTTGCATGTCGAGTTATAACAGTCGCAGTTGCGCGTCAAGTTAAAACTGTTAAAGTTGCGCGCCGGGATACAACACTTGCAGTTGCATATCAGGGTACAGCATCTGCAGTTACATGTCAGGTTACCAAACTTGCAGTTGCGCGTCACGTTGCAACAGTTATAGTTGCGCGTTGGGGCATAACACTTGGAGTCGTATTAAATTAGTTTATGTTATGCGTCGGGTTACAACTCTTGAAGTTGCGTGTCGGGTTACAACACTTGCAGTTGCATGTCGAGTTATAACACTCGCAGTTGCGCGTCAAGTTAAAACAGTTGCAGTTGCGCGCCGGGATACAACTCTTGCAGTTGCATATCACGGTACAGCATCTGCAGTTACATGTCAGGTTACCAAACTTGCAGTTGCGCGTCACGTTACAACACTTATAGTTGCGCGTTGGGGCATAACACTTGGAGTCGTATTAAATCAGTTTCTGTTACGCGTCGGGTTACAACTCTTGAAGTTGCGTGTCGGGTTACAACACTTGCAGTTGCATGTCGAGTTATAACACTCGCAGTTGCGCGTCAAGTTAAAACACCTGCAGTTGCGCGCCGGGTTACAACACTTGCAGTTGCATATCAGGGTACAGCATCTGTAGTTACATGTCAGGTTAGCAAACTTGCAGTTGCGCGTCACGTTGCAACAATTATAGTTGCGCGTTGGGCATAACACTTGGAGTCGTATTAAATCAGTTTCTGTTGCGCGTCGGGTTACAACTCTTGAAGTTGCGTGTCGGGTTACAACACTTGCAGTTGCCTGTCGAGTTATAACACTCGCAGTTGCGCGTCAAGTTAAAACACTTGCAGTTGCGCGCCGGGTTACAACACTTGCAGTTGCATATCAGGGAACAGCATCTGCAGTTACATGTCAGGTTAGCAAACTTGCAGTTGCGCGTCACGTTGCAACACTTATAGTTGCGCGTTGGGCATAACACTTGGAGTCGTATTAAATCAGTTTCTGTTGCGCGCCGGGTTACAACTCTTGAAGTTGCGTGTCGGGTTACAACACTTGAAGTTGCATGTCGAGTTATAACACTCGCAGTTGCGCGTCAAGTTAAAACACCTGCAGTTACGCGCCGGGTTACAACACATGCAGTTGCATATCAGGGTACAGCATCTGCAGTTACATGTCAGGTTACCAAACTTGCAGTTGCGCGTCACGTTGCAACACTTATAGTTGCGCGTTGGGGCATAACACTTGGAGTCGTATTAAATCAGTTTCTTTTGCGCGTCGGGTTACAACTCTTGAAGTTGCGTGTCGGGTTACAACACTTGCAGTTGCATGTCGAGTTATAACACTCGCAGTTGCCCGTCAAGTTAAAACAGTTAAAGTTGCGCGCCGGGATACAACACTTGCAGTTGCATATCAGGGTACAGCATCTGCAGTTACATGTCAGGTTACCAAACTTGCAGTTGCGCGTCACGTTGCAACAGTTATAGTTGCGCGTTGGGGCATAACACTTGGAGTCGTATTAAATTAGTTTATGTTGCGCGTCGGGTTACAACTCTTGAAGTTGCGTGTCGGGTTACAACACTTGCAGTTGCATGTCGAGTTATAACACTCGCAGTTGCGCGTCAAGTTAAAACACCTGCAGTTGCGCGCCGGGATACAACACTTGCAGTTGCATATCATGATACATCATCTGCAGTTACATGTCAGGTTACCAAACTTGCAGTTGCGCGTCACGTTACCACACTTATAGTTGCGTGTTGGGGCATAACACTTGGAGTCGTATTAAATCAGTTTCTGTTGTGCGTCGGGTTACAACTCTTGAAGTTGCGTGTCGGGTTACAACACTTGCAGTTGCATGTCGAGTTATAACAGTCGCAGTTGCGCGTCAAGTTAAAACAGTTAAAGTTGCGCGTCGGGATACAACACTTGCAGTTGCATATCAGGGTACAGCATCTGCTGTTACATGTCAGGTTACCAAACTTGCAGTTGCGCGTCACGTTGCAACAGTTATAGTTGCGCGTTGGGGCATAACACTTGGAGTCGTATTAAATCAGTTTATGTTGCGCGTCGGGTTACAACTCTTGAAGTTGCGTGTCGGGTTACAACACTTGCAGTTGCATGTCGAGTTATAACACTCGCAGTTGCGCGTCAAGTTAAAACAGTTGCAGTTGCGCGCCGGGATACAACACTTGCAGTTGCATTTCAGGGTACAGCATCTGCAGTTACATGTCAGGTTACCAAACTTGCAGTTGCGCGTCACGTTACAACACTTATAGTTGCGCGTTGGGGCATAACACTTGGAGTCGTATTAAATCAGTTTCTGCTGCGCGTCGGGTTACAACTCTTGAAGTTGCGTGTCGGGTTACAACACTTGCAGTTGCATGTCGAGTTATAACACTCGCAGTTGCGCGTCAAGTTAAAACACTTGCAGTTGCGCGTCGGGTTACAACACTTGCAGTTGCATATCAGGGTACAACATCTGCAGTTACATGTCAGGTTACCAAACTTGCAGTTGCGCGTCACGTTACAACACTTATAGTTGCGTGTTTGGGCATAACACTTGGAGTCGTATTAAATCAGTTTCTGTTGCGCGTCAGGTTACAACTCTTGAAGTTGCGTGTCGGGTTACAACACTTGCAGTTGCATGTCGAGTTATAACACTCGCAGTTGCGCGTCAAGTTAAAACACTTGCAGTTGCGCGCCGGGTTACAACACTTGCAGTTGCATATCAGGGTACAGCATCTGCAGTTACATGTCAGGTTACCAAACTTGCAGTTGCGCGTCACGTTGCAACACTTATAGTTACGCGTTGGGCATAACACTTGGAGTCGTATTAAATCAGTTTCTGTTGCGCGTCGGGTTACAACTCTTGAAGTTGCGTGTCGGGTTACAACACTTGTAGTTGCCTGTCGAGTTATAACACTCGCAGTTGCGCGTCAAGTTAAAACACCTGCAGTTGCGCGCCGGGATACAACAGTTGCAGTTGCATATCAGGGTACATCATCTGCAGTTACATGTCAGGTTACCAAAGTTGCAGTTGCGCGTCACGTTACAACACTTATAGTTGCGCGTTGGGGCATAACACTTGGAGTCGTATTAAATCAGTTTCTGTTGCGCGTCGGGTTACAACACTTGAAGTTGCGTGTCGGGTTACAACACTTGCAGTTGCATGTCGAGTTATAACACTCGTAGTTGCGCGTCAAGTTAAAACACTTGAAGTTGTGCGACGGGTTACAACTCTTGCAGTTGCATATCAGGGTACAGCATCTGCAGTTACATGTCAGGTTACCAAACTTGCAGTTGCGCGTCACGTTGCAACACTTATAGTTGCGCGTTGGGGCATAACACTTGGAGTCGTATTAAATCAGTTTGTGTTGCGCGTCGGGTTACAACTCTTGAAGTTGCGTGTCGGGTTACAGCACTTGCAGTTGCATGTCGAGTTATAACAGTCGCAGTTGCGCGTCAAGTTAAAACAGTTAAAGTTGCGCACCGGGATGCAACACTTGTAGTTGCATATCAGGGTACAGCATCTGTAGTTACATGTCAGGTTACCAAACTTGCAGTTGCGCATCACGTTGCAACAGTTATAGTTGCGCGTTGGGGCATAACACTTGGAGTCGTATTAAATTAGTTTATGTTGCGCGTCGGGTTACAACTCTTGAAGTTGCGTGTCGGGTTACAACACTTCCAGTTGCATGTCGAGTTATAACACTCGCAGTTGCGCGTCAAGTTAAAACAGTTGCAGTTGCGCGCCGGGATACAACACTTGCAGTTGCGTATCACGGTACAACATCTGCAGTTACATGTCAGGTTACCAAACTTGCAGTTGCCGTCACGTGACAACACTTATAGTTGCGTGTTGGGGCATAACACTTGGAGTCGTATTAAATCAGTTTATGTTACGTGTCGGGTTACAACTCTTGAAGTTGCGTGTCGGGTTACAACACTTGCAGTTGCATGTCGAGTTATAACACTCGCAGTTGCGCGTCAACTTAAAACACCTGCAGTTGCGCGCCGGGTTACAACACTTGCAGTTGCATATCAGGGTACAGCATCTGCAGTTACATGTCAGGTTACCAAACTTGCAGTTGCGCATCACGTTACAACAATTATAGTTGCGCGTTGGGCATAACACTTGGAGTCGTATTAAATCAGTTTCTGTTGCGCGTCGGGTTACAACTCTTGAAGTTGCGTGTCGGGTTACAACACTTGCAGTTGCGTGTCGAGTTATAACACTCGCAGTTGTGCGTCAAGTTAAAACACTTGCAATTGCGCGCCGGGTTACAACACTTGCAGTTGCATATCAGGGTACAGCATCTGCAGTTACATGTCAGGTTACCAAACTTGCAGTTGCGCGTCACGTTGCAACACTTATAGTTGCGCGTTGGGGCATAACATTTGGAGTCGTATTAAATCAGTTTCTGTTGCGCTCCGGGTTACAACTCTTGAAGTTGCGTGTCGGGTTACAACACTTGCAGTTGCATGTCGAGTTATAACACTCGCAGTTGCGCGTCAAGTTAAAACACCTGCAGTTGCGCGCCGGGATACAACAGTTGCAGTTGCATATCAGGGTACATCATCTGCAGTTACATGTCAGGTTACCAAAGTTGCAGTTGCGCGTCACGTTACAACACTTATAGTTGCGCGTTGGGGCATAACACTTGGAGTCGTATTAAATCAGTTTCTGTTGCGCGTCGGGTTACAACACTTGAAGTTGCGTGTCGGGTTACAACACTTGCAGTTGCATGTCGAGTTATAACACTCGTAGTTGCGCGTCAAGTTAAAACACTTGAAGTTGTGCGACGGGTTACAACTCTTGCAGTTGCATATCAGGGTACAGCATCTGCAGTTACATGTCAGGTTACCAAACTTGCAGTTGCGCGTCACGTTGCAACACTTATAGTTGCGCGTTGGGGCATAACACTTGGAGTCGTATTAAATCAGTTTGTGTTGCGCGTCGGGTTACAACTCTTGAAGTTGCGTGTCGGGTTACAGCACTTGCAGTTGCATGTCGAGTTATAACAGTCGCAGTTGCGCGTCAAGTTAAAACAGTTAAAGTTGCGCACCGGGATGCAACACTTGTAGTTGCATATCAGGGTACAGCATCTGTAGTTACATGTCAGGTTACCAAACTTGCAGTTGCGCATCACGTTGCAACAGTTATAGTTGCGCGTTGGGGCATAACACTTGGAGTCGTATTAAATTAGTTTATGTTGCGCGTCGGGTTACAACTCTTGAAGTTGCGTGTCGGGTTACAACACTTCCAGTTGCATGTCGAGTTATAACACTCGCAGTTGCGCGTCAAGTTAAAACAGTTGCAGTTGCGCGCCGGGATACAACACTTGCAGTTGCGTATCACGGTACAGCATCTGCAGTTACATGTCAGGTTACCAAACTTGCAGTTGCGCGTCACGTGACAACACTTATAGTTGCGTGTTGGGGCATAACACTTGGAGTCGTATTAAATCAGTTTATGTTACGTGTCGGGTTACAACTCTTGAAGTTGCGTGTCGGGTTACAACACTTGCAGTTGCATGTCGAGTTATAACACTCGCAGTTGCGCGTCAACTTAAAACACCTGCAGTTGCGCGCCGGGTTACAACACTTGCAGTTGCATATCAGGGTACAGCATCTGCAGTTACATGTCAGGTTACCAAACTTGCAGTTGCGCATCACGTTACAACAATTATAGTTGCGCGTTGGGCATAACACTTGGAGTCGTATTAAATCAGTTTCTGTTGCGCGTCGGGTTACAACTCTTGAAGTTGCGTGTCGGGTTACAACACTTGCAGTTGCGTGTCGAGTTATAACACTCGCAGTTGTGCGTCAAGTTAAAACACTTGCAATTGCGCGCCGGGTTACAACACTTGCAGTTGCATATCAGGGTACAGCATCTGCAGTTACATGTCAGGTTACCAAACTTGCAGTTGCGCGTCACGTTGCAACACTTATAGTTGCGCGTTGGGGCATAACATTTGGAGTCGTATTAAATCAGTTTCTGTTGCGCTCCGGGTTACAACTCTTGAAGTTGCGTGTCGGGTTACAACACTTGCAGTTGCATGTCGAGTTATAACACTCGCAGTTGCGCGTCAAGTTAAGACACTTGCAGTTGCGCGCCGGGTTACAACACTTGCAGTTGCATATCAGGGTACAGCATCTGCAGTTACATGTCAGGTTACCAAACATGCAGTTGCGCGTCACGTTGCAACACTTATAGTTGCGCGTTGGGGCATAACACTTGGAGTCGTATTAAATCAGTTTCTGTTGCGCGTCGGGTTACAACTCTTGAAGTTGCGTGTCGGGTTACAACACTTGCAGTTGCGTGTCGAGTTATAACACTCGCAGTTGCGCGTCAAGCTAAAACACCTGCAGTTGCACGCCGGGATACAACACTTGCAGTTGCATATCAGGGTACAGCATCTGCAGTTACATGTCAGGTTACCAAACTTGCAGTTGCGCGTCACGTTGCAACAGTTATAGTTGCTTGTTGGGGCATAACACTTGGAGTCGTATTAAATCAGTTTCTGTTGCGCGTCGGGTTACAACTCTTGAAGTTGCGTGTCGGGTTACAACACTTGCAGTTGCATGTCGAGTTATAACACTCGCAGTTGCGTGTCAAGTTAAAACACCTGCAGTTACGCGCCGGGTTACAACACATGCAGTTGCATATCAGGGTACAACATCTGCAGTTACATGTCAGGTTACCAAACTTGCAGTTGCGCGTCACGTTGCAACAGTTATAGTTGCGCGTTGGGGCATAAGACTTGGAGTCGTATTAAATCAGTTTCTGTTGCGCGTCGGGTTACAACTCTTGAAGTTGCGTGTCGGTTTACAACACTTGGAGTTGCATGTCGAGTTATAACACTCGTAGTTGCGCGTCAAGTTAAAACAGTTAAAGTTGCGCGCCAGGATACAACACTTGCAGTTGCATATCAGGGTACAGCATCTGCAGTTACATGTCAGGTTACCAAACTTGCAGTTGCGCGTCACGTTGCAACACTTATAGTTGCGCGTTGGGGCATAACACTTGGAGTCGTATTAAATTAGTTTATGTTGCGCGTCGGGTTACAACTCTTGAAGTTGCCTGTCGGGTTACAACACTTGTAGTTGCATGTCGAGTTATAACACTCGCAGTTGCGCGTCAAGTTAAAACACCTGCAGTTGCGCGCCGGGATACAACACTTGCAGTTGCATATCAGGGTACAGCATCTGCAGTTACATGTCAGGTTACCAAACTTGCAGTTGCGCGTCACGTTACAACACTTATAGTTGCGTGTTGGGGCATAACACTTGGAGTCGTATTTAATCAGTTTCTGTTGCGCGTCGGGTTACAACTCTTGAAGTTGCGTGTCGGGTTACAACACTTGCAGTTGCATGTCGAGTTATAACCTCGTAGTTGCGCGTCAAGTTAAAACACTTGAAGTTGCGCGCCGGGTTACAACTCTTGCAGTTGCATATCAGGGTACAGCATCTGCAGTTACATGTCAGGTTACCAAATTTGCAGTTGCGCGTCACGTTGCAACACTTATAGTTGCGCGTTGGGGCATAACACTTGGAGTCGTATTAAATCAGTTTCTGTTGCGCGTCGGGTTACAACTCTTGAAGTTGCGTGTCGGGTTACAACACTTGCAGTTGCATGTCGAGTTATAACACTCGCAGTTGCGCGTCAAGTTAAAACAGTTAAAGTTGCGCGCCGGGATACAACACTTGCAGTTGCATATCAGGGTACAGCATCTGCAGTTACATGTCAGGTTACCAAACTTGCAGTTGCGCGTCACGTTGCAACAGTTATAGTTGCTTGTTGGGGCATGACACTTGGAGTCGTATTAAATCAGTTTCTGTTGCGCGTCGGGTTACAACTCTTGAAGTTGCGTGTCGGGTTACAACACTTGCAGTTGCATGTCGAGTTATAACACTCGCAGTTGCGCGTCAAGTTAAAACACTTGCAGTTGCGCGCCGGGTTACAACACTTGTAGTTGCATATCAGGGTACAGCATCTGCAGTTACATGTCAGGTTACCAAACTTGCAGTTGCGCGTCACGTTGCAACAGTTATAGTTGCGCGTTGGGGCATAACACTTGGAGTCGTAATAAATCAGTTTATGTTGCGCGTCGGGTTACAACTCTTGAAGTTGCGTGTCGGGTTACAACACTTGCAGTTGCATGTCGAGTTATAACACTCGCAGTTGCGCGTCAAGTTAAAATAGTTGCAGTTTGGTGCCGGGATACAACACTTGCAGTTGCATTTCAGGGTACAGCATCTGCAGTTACATGTCAGGTTACCAAACTTGCAGTTGCGCGTCACGTTACAACACTTATAGTTGCGCGTTGGGGCATAACACTTGGAGTCGTATTAAATCAGTTTCTGCTGCGCGTCGGGTTACAACTCTTGAAGTTGCGTGTCGGGTTACAACACTTGCAGTTGCATGTCGAGTTATAACACTCGCAGTTGCGCGTCAAGTTAAAACACTTGCAGTTGCGCGCCGGGTTACAACACTTGCAGTTGCATATCAGGGTACAGCATCTGCAGTTACATGTCAGGTTACCAAACTTGCAGTTGCGCGTCACGTTACAACACTTATAGTTGCGCGTTGGGGCATAACACTTGGAGTCGTATTAAATCAGTTTCTGTTGCGCGTCGGGTTACAACTCTTGAAGTTGCGTGTCGGGTTACAACACTTGCAGTTGCATGTCGAGTTATAACACTCGCAGTTGCGCGTCAAGTTAAAACACTTGCAGTTGCGCGCCGGGTTACAACACTTGCAGTTGCATATCAGGGTACAGCATCTGCAGTTACATGTCAGGTTACCAAACTTGCAGTTGCGCGTCACGTTACAACAATTATAGTTGCGCGTTGGGCATAACACTTGGAGTCGTATTAAATCAGTTTCTGTTGCGCGTCGGGTTACAACTCTTGAAGTTGCGTGTCGGGTTACAACACTTGTAGTTGCCTGTCGAGTTATAACACTCGCAGTTGCGCGTCAAGTTAAAACACCTGCAGTTGCGCGCCGGGATACAACAGTTGCAGTTGCATATCAGGGTACAGCATCTGCAGTTACATGTCAGGTTACCAAAGTTGCAGTTGCGCGTCACGTTACAACACTTATAGTTGCGCGTTGGGGCATAACACTTGGAGTCGTATTAAATCAGTTTCTGTTGCGCGTCGGGTTACAACACTTGAAGTTGCGTGTCGGGTTACAACACTTGCAGTTGCATGTCGAGTTATAACACTCGTAGTTGCGCGTCAAGTTAAAACACTTGAAGTTGCGCGACGGGTTACAACTCTTGCAGTTGCATATCAGGGTACAGCATCTGCAGTTACATGTCAGGTTACCAAACTTGAAGTTGCGCGTCACGTTACAACAATTATAGTAGCGCGTTGGGCATAACACTTGGAGTCGTATTAAATCAGTTTCTGTTGCGCGTCGGGTTACAACTCTTGAAGTTGCGTGTCGGGTTACAACACTTGTAGTTGCCTGTCGAGTTATAACACTCGCAGTTGCGCGTCAAGTTAAAACACCTGCAGTTGCGCGCCGGGATACAACAGTTGCAGTTGCATATCAGGGTACAGCATCTGCAGTTACATGTCAGGTTACCAAAGTTGCAGTTGCGCGTCACGTTACAACACTTATAGTTGCGCGTTGGGGCATAACACTTGGAGTCGTATTAAATCAGTTTCTGTTGCGCGTCGGGTTACAACACTTGAAGTTGCGTGTCGGGTTACAACACTTGCAGTTGCATGTCGAGTTATAACACTCGTAGTTGCGCATCAAGTTAAAACACTTGAAGTTGCGCGACGGGTTACAACTCTTGCAGTTGCATATCAGGGTACAGCATCTGCAGTTACATGTCAGGTTACCAAACTTGCAGTTGCGCGTCACGTTGCAACACTTATAGTTGCGCGTTGGGGCATAACACTTGGAGTCATATTAAATCAGTTTGTGTTGCGCGTCGGGTTACAACTCTTGAAGTTGCGTGTCGGGTTACAGCACTTGCAGTTGCATGTCGAGTTATAACAGTCGCAGTTGCGCGTCAAGTTAAAACAGTTAAAGTTGCGCGCCGGGATGCAACACTTGTAGTTGCATATCAGGGTACAGCATCTGTAGTTACATGTCAGGTTACCAAACTTGCAGTTGCGCATCACGTTGCAACAGTTATAGTTGCGCGTTGGGGCATAACACTTGGAGTCGTATTAAATTAGTTTATGTTGCGCGTCGGGTTACAACTCTTGAAGTTGCGTGTCGGGTTACAACACTTGAAGTTGCATGTCGTGTTATAACACTCGCAGTTGCGCGTCAAGTTAAAACAGTTGCAGTTGCGCGCCGGGATACAACACTTGCAGTTGCGTATCACGGTACAACATCTACAGTTACATGTCAGGTTACCAAACTTGCAGTTGCGCGTCACGTGACAACACTTATAGTTGCGTGTTGGGGCATAACACTTGGAGTCGTATTAAATCAGTTTATGTTACGCGTCGGGTTACAACTCTTGAAGTTGCGTGTCGGGTTACAACACTTGCAGTTGCATGTCGAGTTATAACACTCGCAGTTGCGCGTCAACTTAAAACACCTGCAGTTGCGCGCCGGGTTACAACACTTGCAGTTGCATATCAGGGTACAACATCTGCAGTTACATGTCAGGTTACCAAACTTGCAGTTGCGCGTCACGTTACAACAATTATAGTTGCGCGTTGGGCATAACACTTGGAGTCGTATTAAATCAGTTTCTGTTGCGCGTCGGGTTACAACTCTTGAAGTTGCGTGTCGGGTTACAACACTTGCAGTTGCGTGTCGAGTTATAACACTCGCAGTTGCGCGTCAAGTTAAAACACCTGCAATTGCGCGCCGGGTTACAACACTTGCAGTTGCATATCAGGGTACAGCATCTGCAGTTACATGTCAGGTTACCAAACTTGCAGTTGCGCGTCACGTTGCAACACTTATAGTTGCGCGTTGGGGCATAACACTTGGAGTCGTATTAAATCAGTTTCTGTTGCGCGCCGGGTTACAACTCTTGAAGTTGCGTGTCGGGTTACAACACTTGCAGTTGCATGTCGAGTTATAACACTCGCAGTTGCGCGTCAAGTTAAGACACTTGCAGTTGCGCGCCGGGTTACAACACTTGAAGTTGCATATCAGGGTACAGCATCTGCAGTTACATGTCAGGTTACCAAACATGCAGTTGCGCGTCACGTTGCAACACTTATAGTTGCGCGTTGGGGCATAACACTTGGAGTCGTATTAAATCAGTTTCTGTTGCGCATCGGGTTACAACTCTTGAAGTTGCGTGTCGGGTTACAACACTTGCAGTTGCATGTCGAGTTATAACACTCGCAGTTGCGCATCAAGCTAAAACACCTGCAGTTGCGCGCCGGGATACAACACTTGCAGTTGCATATCAGGGTATAGCATCTGCAGTTACATGTCAGGTTACCAAACTTGCAGTTGCGCGTCACGTTGCAACAGTTATAGTTGCTTGTTGGGGCATAACACTTGGAGTCGTATTAAATCAGTTTCTGTTGCGCGTCGGGTTACAACTCTTGAAGTTGCGTGTCGGGTTACAACACTTGCAGTTGCATGTCGAGTTATAACACTCGCAGTTGCGCGTCAAGTTAAAACACCTGCAGTTACGCGCCGGGTTACAACACATGCAGTTGCATATCAGGGTACAGCATCTGCAGTTACATGTCAGGTTACCAAACTTGCAGTTGCGCGTCACGTTGCAACAGTTATAGTTGCGCGTTGGGGCATAACACTTGGAGTCGTATTAAATCAGTTTCTGTTGCGCGTCGGGTTACAACTCTTGAAGTTGCGTCTCGGTTTACAACACTTGGAGTTGCATGTCGAGTTATAACACTCGTAGTTGCGCGTCAAGTTAAAACAGTTAAAGTTGCGCGCCGGGATACAACACTTGCAGTTGCATATCAGGGTACAGCATCTGCAGTTACATGTCAGGTTACCAAACTTGCAGTTGCGCGTCACGTTGCAACACTTATAGTTGCGCGTTGGGGCATAACACTTGGAGACGTATTAAATTTGTTTATGTTGCGCGTCGGGTTACAACTCTTGAAGTTGCCTGTCGGGTTACAACACTTGCAGTTGCATGTCGAGTTATAACACTCGCAGTTGCGCGTCAAGTTAAAACACCTGCAGTTGCGCGCCGGGATACAACACTTGCAGTTGCATATCATGGTACATCATCTGCAGTTACATGTCAGGTTACCAAACTTGCAGTTGCGCGTCACGTTACAACACTTATAGTTCCGTGTTGGGGCATAACACTTGGAGTCGTATTTAATCAGTTTCTGTTGCGCGTCGGGTTACAACTCTTGAAGTTGCGTGTCGGGTTACAACACTTGCAGTTGCATGTCGAGTTATAACACTCGTAGTTGTGCGTCAAGTTAAAACACTTGAAGTTGCGCGCCGGGTTACAACTCTTGCAGTTGCATATCAGGGTACAGCATCTGCAGTTACATGTCAGGTTACCAAACTTGCAGTTGCGCGTCACGTTGCAACACTTATAGTTGCGCGTTGGGGCATAACACTTGGAGTCGTATTAAATCAGTTTCTGTTGCGCGTCGGGTTACAACTCTTGAAGTTGCGTGTCGGGTTACAACACTTGCAGTTGCATGTCGAGTTATAACACTCGCAGTTACGCGTAAAGTTAAAACAGTTAAAGTTGCGCGCCGGGATACAACACTTGAAGTTGCATATCAGGGTACATCATCTGCAGTTACATGTCAGGTTACCAAACTTGCAGTTGCGCGTCACGTTGCAACAGTTATAGTTGCTTGTTGGGGCATGACACTTGGAGTCGTATTAAATCAGTTTCTGTTGCGCGTCGGGTTACAACTCTTGAAGTTGCGTGTCGGGTTACAACACTTGCAGTTGCATGTCGAGTTATAACACTCGCAGTTGCGCGTCAAGTTAAAACACTTGCAGTTGCGCGCCGGGTTACAACACTTGCAGTTGCATATCAGGGTACAGCATCTGCAGTTACATGTCAGGTTACCAAACTTGCAGTTGCGCGTCACGTTACAACAATTATAGTTGCGCGTTGGGCATAACACTTGGAGTCGTATTAAATCAGTTTCTGTTGCGCGTCGGGTTACAACTCTTGAAGTTGCGTGTCGGGTTACAACACTTGCAGTTGCATGTCGAGTTATAACACTCGCAGTTGCGCGTCAAGTTAAAACACCTGCAGTTGCGCGCCGGGATACAACAGTTGCAGTTGCATATCAGGGTACAGCATCTGCAGTTACATGTCAGGTTACCAAAGTTGCAGTTGCGCGTCACGTTACAACACTTATAGTTGCGCGTTGGGGCATAACACTTGGAGTCGTATTAAATCAGTTTCTGTTGCGCGTCGGGTTACAACTCTTGAAGTTGCGTGTCGGGTTACAACACTTGCAGTTGCATGTCGAGTTATAACACTCGTAGTTGCGCGTCAAGTTAAAACACTTGAAGTTGCGCGACGGGTTACAACTCTTGCAGTTGCATATCAGGGTACAGCATCTGCAGTTACATGTCAGGTTACCAAACTTGCAGTTGCGCGTCACGTTGCAACACTTATAGTTGCGCGTTGGGGCATAACACTTGGAGTCGTATAAAATCAGTTTGTGTTGCGCGTCGGATTACAACTCTTGAAGTTGCGTGTCGGGTTACAGCACTTGAAGTTGCATGTCGAGTTATAACAGTCGCAGTTGCGCGTCAAGTTAAAACAGTTAAAGTTGCGCGCCGGGATACAACACTTGTAGTTGCATATCAGGGTACAACATCTGCAGTTACATGTCAGGTTACCAAACTTGCAGTTGCGCGTTACGTTGCAACAGTTATAGTTGCGCGTTGGGGCATAACACTTGGAGTCGTATTAAATTAGTTTATGTTGCGCGTCGGGTTACAACTCTTGAAGTTGCGTGTCGGGTTACAACACTTGCAGTTGCATGTCGAGTTATAACACTCGCAGTTGCGCGTCAAGTTAAAACAATTGCAGTTGCGCGCCGGGATACAACACTTGCAGTTGCATATCACGGTACAGCATCTACAGTTACATGTCAGGTTACCAAACTTGCAGTTGCGCGTCACGTGACAACACTTATAGTTGCGTGTTGGGGCATAACACTTGGAGTCGTATTAAATCAGTTTATGTTACGCGTCGGGTTACAACTCTTGAAGTTGCGTGTCGGGTTACAACACTTGCAGTTGCATGTCGAGTTATAACACTCGCAGTTGCGCGTCAAGTTAAAACACCTGTAGTTGCGCGCCGGGTTACAACAGTTGCAGTTGCATATCAGGGTACAGCATCTGCAGTTACATGTCAGGTTAGCAAACTTGCAGTTGCGCGTCATGTTGCAACACTTATAGTTGCGCGTTGGGGCATAACACTTGGAGTCGTATTAAATCAGTTTCTGTTGCGCGCCGGGTTACAACTCTTGAAGTTGCGTGTCGGGTTACAACACTTGCAGTTGCATGTCGAGTTATAACACTCGCAGTTGCGCGTCAAGTTAAGACACTTGCAGTTGCGCGCCGGGTTACAACACTTGCAATTGCATATCAGGGTACAGCATCTGCAGTTACATGTCAGGTTACCAAACATGCAGTTGCGCGTCACGTTGCAACACTTATAGTTGCGCGTTGGGGCATAACACTTGGAGTCGTATTAAATCAGTTTCTGTTGCGCGTCGGGTTACAACTCTTGAAGTTGCGTGTCGGGTTACAACACTTGCAGTTGCATGTTGAGTTATAACACTCGCAGTTGCGCGTCAAGCTAAAACACCTGCAGTTGCGCGCCGGGATACAACACTTGCAGTTGCATATCAGGGTACAGCATCTGCAGTTACATGTCAGGTTACCAAACTTGCAGTTGCGCGTCACGTTGCAACAGTTATAGTTGCTTGTTGGGGCATAACACTTGGAGTCATATTAAATCAGTTTCTGTTACGCGTCGGGTTACAACTCTTGAAGTTGCGTGTCGGGTTACAACACATGCAGTTGCATGTCGAGTTATAACACTCGCAGTTGCGCGTCAAGTTAAAACACCTGCAGTTACGCGCCGGGTTACAACACATGCAGTTGCATATCAGGGTACAGCATCTGCAGTTACATGTCAGGTTACCAAACTTGCAGTTGCGCGTCACGTTGCAACACTTATAGTTGCGCGTTGGGGCATAACACTTGGAGTCGTATTAAATCAGTTTCTGTTGCGCGTCGGGTTACAACTCTTGAAGTTGCGTGTCGGGTTACAACACTTGGAGTTGCATGTCGAGTTATAACACTCGTAGTTGCGCGTCAAGTTAAAGCAGTTAAAGTTGCGCGCCGGGATACAACACTTGCAGTTGCATATCAGGGTACAGCATCTGCAGTTACATGTCAGGTTACCAAACTTGCAGTTGCGCGTCACGTTGCAACAGTTATAGTTGCGCGTTGGGGCATAACACTTGGAGTCGTATTAAATTAGTTTATGTTGCGCGTCGGGTTACAACTCTTGAAGTTGCCTGTCGGGTTACAACACTTGCAGTTGCATGTCGAGTTATAACACTCGCAGTTGCGCGTCAAGTTAAAACACTTGCAGTTGCGCGCCGGGTTACAACACTTGTAGTTGCATATCAGGGTACAACATCTGCAGTTACATGTCAGGTTACCAAACATGCAGTTGCGCGTCACGTTGCAACACTTATAGTTGCGTGTTGGGGCATAACACTTGGAGTCGTATTAAATCAGTTTATGTTACGCGTCGGGTTACAACTCTTGAAGTTGTGTGTCGGGTTACAACACTTGCAGTTGCATGTCGAGTTATAACACTCGCAGTTGCGCGTCAAGTTAAAACACCTGTAGTTGCGCGCCGGGTTACAACAGTTGCAGTTGCATATCAGGGTACAGCATCTGCAGTTACATGTCAGGTTACCAAACTTGCAGTTGCGCGTCACGTTACAACAATTATAGTTGCGCGTTGGGTATAACACTTGGAGTCGTATTAAATCAGTTTCTGTTGCGCGTCGGGTTACAACTCTTGAAGTTGCGTGTCGGGTTACAACACTTGCAGTTGCCTGTCGAGTTATAACACTCGCAGTTGCGCGTCAAGTTAAAACACTTGCAGTTGCGCGCCGGGTTACAACACTTGCAGTTGCATATCAGGGTACAGCATCTGCAGTTACATGTCAGGTTAGCAAACTTGCAGTTGCGCGTCATGTTGCAACACTTATAGTTGCGCGTTGGGGCATAACACATGGAGTCGTATTAAATCAGTTTCTTTTGCGCGCCGGGTTACAACTCTTGAAGTTGCGTGTCGGGTTACAACACTTGCAGTTGCATGTCGAGTTATAACACTCGCAGTTGCGCGTCAAGTTAAGACACTTGCAGTTGCGCGCCGGGTTACAACACTTGCAATTGCATATCAGGGTACAGCATCTGCAGTTACATGTCAGGTTACCAAACATGCAGTTGCGCGTCACGTTGCAACAATTATAGTTGCGCGTTGGGGCATAACACTTGGAGTCGTATTAAATCAGTTTCTGTTGCGCGTCGGGTTACAACTCTTGAAGTTGCGTGTCGGGTTACAACACTTGCAGTTGCATGTTGAGTTATAACACTCGCAGTTGCGCGTCAAGCTAAAACACCTGCAGTTGCGCGCCGGGATACAACACTTGCAGTTGCATATCAGGGTACAGCATCTGCAGTTACATGTCAGGTTACCAAACTTGCAGTTGCGCGTCACGTTGCAACAGCTATAGTTGCTTGTTGGGGCATAACACTTGGAGTCGTATTAAATCAGTTTCTGTTACGCGTCGGGTTACAACTCTTGAAGTTGCGTGTCGGGTTACAACACATGCAGTTGCATGTCGAGTTATAACACTCGCAGTTGCGCGTCAAGTTAAAACACCTGCAGTTACGCGCCGGGTTACAACACATGCAGTTGCATATCAGGGTACAGCATCTGCAGTTACATGTCAGGTTACCAAACTTGCAGTTGCGCGTCACGTTGCAACACTTATAGTTGCGCGTTGGGGCATAACACTTGGAGTCGTATTAAATCAGTTTCTGTTGCGCGTCGGGTTACAACTCTTGAAGTTGCGTGTCGGGTTACAACACTTGGAGTTGCATGTCGAGTTATAACACTCGTAGTTGCGCGTCAAGTTAAAGCAGTTAAAGTTGCGCGCCGGGATACAACACTTGCAGTTGCATATCAGGGTACAGCATCTGCAGTTACATGTCAGGTTACCAAACTTGCAGTTGCGCGTCACGTTGCAACAGTTATAGTTGCGCGTTGGGGCATAACACTTGGAGTCGTATTAAATTAGTTTATGTTGCGCGTCGGGTTACAACTCTTGAAGTTGCCTGTCGGGTTACAACACTTGCAGTTGCATGTCGAGTTATAACACTCGCAGTTGCGCGTCAAGTTAAAACACTTGCAGTTGCGCACCGGGTTACAACACTTGCAGTTGCATATCAGGGTACAGCATCTGCAGTTACATGTCAGGTTACCAAACATGCAGTTGCGCGTCACGTTGCAACACTTATAGTTGCGCGTTGGGGCATAACACTTGGAGTCGTATTAAATCAGTTTCTGTTGCGCGTCGGGTTACAACTCTTGAAGTTGCGTGTCGGGTTACAACACTTGCAGTTGCATGTTGATTTATAACACTCGCAGTTGCGCGTCAAGCTAAAACACCTGCAGTTGCGCGCCGGGATACAACACTTGCAGTTGCATATCAGGGTACAGCATCTGCAGTTACATGTCAGGTTACCAAACTTGCAGTTGCGCGTCACGTTGCAACAGTTATAGTTGCTTGTTGGGGCATAACACTTGGAGTCGTATTAAATCAGTTTCTGTTACGCGTCGGGTTACAACTCTTGAAGTTGCGTGTCGGGTTACAACACATGCAGTTGCATGTCGAGTTATAACACTCGCAGTTGCGCGTCAAGTTAAAACACCTGCAGTTACGCGCCGGGTTACAACACATGCAATTGCATATCAGGGTACAGCATCTGCAGTTACATGTCAGGTTACCAAACTTGCAGTTGCGCGTCACGTTGCAACACTTATAGTTGCGCGTTGGGGCATAACACTTGGAGTCGTATTAAATCAGTTTCTGTTGCGCGTCGGGTTATAACTCTTGAAGTTGCGTGTCGGGTTACAACACTTGGAGTTGCATGTCGAGTTATAACACTCGTAGTTGCGCGTCAAGTTAAAGCAGTTAAAGTTGCGCGCCGGGATACAACACTTGCAGTTGCATATCAGGGTACAGCATCTGCAGTTACATGTCAGGTTACCAAACTTGCAGTTGCGCGTCACGTTGCAACAGTTATAGTTGCGCGTTGGGGCATAACACTTGGAGTCGTATTAAATTAGTTTATGTTGCGCGTCGGGTTACAACTCTTGAAGTTGCCTGTCGGGTTACAACACTTGCAGTTGCATGTCGAGTTATAACACTCGCAGTTGCGCGTCAAGTTAAAACACTTGCAGTTGCGCGCCGGGTTACAACACTTGCAGTTGCATATCAGGGTACAGCATCTGCAGTTACATGTCAGGTTACCAAACATGCAGTTGCGCGTCACGTTACAACAATTATAGTTGCGCGTTGGACATAACACTTGGAGTCGTATTAAATCAGTTTCTGTTGCGCGTCGGGTTACAACTCTTGAAGTTGCGTGTCGGGTTACAACACTTGCAGTTGCATGTCGAGTTATAACACTCGCAGTTGCGCGTCAAGTTAAAACACCTGCAGTTGCGCGCCGGGATACAACAGTTGCAGTTGCATATCAGGGTACAGCATCTGCAGTTACATGTTAGGTTACCAAAGTTGCAGTTGCGCGTCACGTTACAACACTTATAGTTGCGCGTTGGGGCATAACACTTGGAGTCGTATTAAATCAGTTTCTGTTGCGCGTCGGGTTACAACTCTTGAAGTTGCGTGTCGGGTTACAACACTTGCAGTTGCATGTCGAGTTATAACACTCGTAGTTGCGCGTCAAGTTAAAACACTTGAAGTTGCGCGACGGGTTACAACTCTTGCAGTTGCATATCAGGGTACAGCATCTGCAGTTACATGTCAGGTTACCAAACTTGCAGTTGCGCGTCACGTTGCAACACTTATAGTTGCGCGTTGGGGCATAACACTTGGAGTCGTATAAAATCAGTTTGTGTTGCGCGTCGGATTACAACTCTTGAAGTTGCGTGTCGGGTTACAGCACTTGAAGTTGCATGTCGAGTTATAACAGTCGCAGTTGCGCGTCAAGTTAAAACAGTTAAAGTTGCGCGCCGGGATACAACACTTGTAGTTGCATATCAGGGTACAACATCTGCAGTTACATGTCAGGTTACCAAACTTGCAGTTGCGCGTTACGTTGCAACAGTTATAGTTGCGCGTTGGGGCATAACACTTGGAGTCGTATTAAATTAGTTTATGTTGCGCGTCGGGTTACAACTCTTGAAGTTGCGTGTCGGGTTACAACACTTGCAGTTGCATGTCGAGTTATAACACTCGCAGTTGCGCGTCAAGTTAAAACAATTGCAGTTGCGCGCCGGGATACAACACTTGCAGTTGCATATCACGGTACAGCATCTACAGTTACATGTCAGGTTACCAAACTTGCAGTTGCGCGTCACGTGACAACACTTATAGTTGCGTGTTGGGGCATAACACTTGGAGTCGTATTAAATCAGTTTATGTTACGCGTCGGGTTACAACTCTTGAAGTTGCGTGTCGGGTTACAACACTTGCAGTTGCATGTCGAGTTATAACACTCGCAGTTGCGCGTCAAGTTAAAATACCTGCAGTTGCGCGCCGGGTTACAACAGTTGCAGTTGCATATCAGGGTACAGCATCTGCAGTTACATGTCAGGTTACCAAACTTGCAGTTGCGCGTCACGTTACAACAATTATAGTTGCGCGTTGGGTATAACACTTGGAGTCGTATTAAATCAGTTTCTGTTGCGCGTCGGGTTACAACTCTTGAAGTTGCGTGTCGGGTTACAACACTTGCAGTTGCCTGTCGAGTTATAACACTCGCAGTTGCGCGTCAAGTTAAAACACTTGCAGTTGCGCGCCGGGTTACAACACTTGCAGTTGCATATCAGGGTACAGCATCTGCAGTTACATGTCAGGTTAGCAAACTTGCAGTTGCGCGTCATGTTGCAACACTTATAGTTGCGCGTTGGGGCATAACACTTGGAGTCGTATTAAATCAGTTTCTGTTGCGCGCCGGGTTACAACTCTTGAAGTTGCGTGTCGGGTTACAACACTTGCAGTTGCATGTCGAGTTATAACACTCGCAGTTGCGCGTCAAGTTAAGACACTTGCAGTTGCGCGCCGGGTTACAACACTTGCAATTGCATATCAGGGTACAGCATCTGCAGTTACATGTCAGGTTACCAAACATGCAGTTGCGCGTCACGTTGCAACACTTATAGTTGCGCGTTGGGGCATAACACTTGGAGTCGTATTAAATCAGTTTCTGTTGCGCGTCGGGTTACAACTCTTGAAGTTGCGTGTCGGGTTACAACACTTGCAGTTGCATGTTGAGTTATAACACTCGCAGTTGCGCGTCAAGCTAAAACACCTGCAGTTGCGCGCCGGGATACAACACTTGCAGTTGCATATCAGGGTACAGCATCTGCAGTTACATGTCAGGTTACCAAACTTGCAGTTGCGCGTCACGTTGCAACAGTTATAGTTGCTTGTTGGGGCATAACACTTGGAGTCGTATTAAATCAGTTTCTGTTACGCGTCGGGTTACAACTCTTGAAGTTGCGTGTCGGGTTACAACACATGCAGTTGCATGTCGAGTTATAACACTCGCAGTTGCGCGTCAAGTTAAAACACCTGCAGTTACGCGCCGGGTTACAACACATGCAGTTGCATATCAGGGTACAGCATCTGCAGTTACATGTCAGGTTACCAAACTTGCAGTTGCGCGTCACGTTGCAACACTTATAGTTGCGCGTTGGGGCATAACACTTGGAGTCGTATTAAATCAGTTTCTGTTGCGCGTCGGGTTACAACTCTTGAAGTTGCGTGTCGGGTTACAACACTTGGAGTTGCATGTCGAGTTATAACACTCGTAGTTGCGCGTCAAGTTAAAGCAGTTAAAGTTGCGCGCCGGGATACAACACTTGCAGTTGCATATCAGGGTACAGCATCTGCAGTTACATGTCAGGTTACCAAACTTGCAGTTGCGCGTCACGTTGCAACAGTTATAGTTGCGCGTTGGGGCATAACACTTGGAGTCGTATTAAATTAGTTTATGTTGCGCGTCGGGTTACAACTCTTGAAGTTGCCTGTCGGGTTACAACACTTGCAGTTGCATGTCGAGTTATAACACTCGCAGTTGCGCGTCAAGTTAAAACACGTGCAGTTGCGCGCCGGGATACAACACTTGCAGTTGCATATCATGGTACATCATCTGCAGTTACATGTCAGGTTACCAAACTTGCAGTTGCGCGTCACGTTACAACACTTATAGTTGCGTGTTGGGGCATAACACTTGGAGTCGTATTTAATCAGTTTCTGTTGCGCGTCGGGTTACAACTCTTGAAGTTGCGTGTCGGGTTACAACACTTGCAGTTGCATGTCGAGTTATAACACTCGTAGTTGTGCGTCAAGTTAAAACACTTGAAGTTGCGCGCCGGGTTACAACTCTTGCAGTTGCATATCAGGGTACAGCATCTGCAGTTACATGTCAGGTTACCAAACTTGCAGTTGCGCGTCACGTTGCAACACTTATAGTTGCGCGTTGGGGCATAACACTTGGAGTCGTATTAAATCAGTTTCTGTTGCGCGTCGGGTTCCAACTCTTGAAGTTGCGTGTCGGGTTACAACACTTGCAGTTGCATGTCGAGTTATAACACTCGCAGTTACGCGTAAAGTTAAAACAGTTAAAGTTGCGCGCCGGGATACAACACTTGCAGTTGCATATCAGGGTACAGCATCTGCAGTTACATGTCAGGTTACCAAACTTGCAGTTGCGCGTCACGTTGCAACAGTTATAGTTGCGCGTTGGGGCATAACACTTGGAGTCGTATTAAATCAGTTTCTGTTGCGCGTCGGGTTACAACTCTTGAAGTTGCGTGTCGGGTTACAACACTTGCAGTTGCCTGTCGAGTTATAACACTCGCAGTTGCGCGTTAAGTTAAAACACCTGCAGTTGCGCGCCGGGATACAACAGTTGCAGTTGCATATCAGGGTACAGCATCTGCAGTTACATGTCAGGTTACCAAAGTTGCAGTTGCGCGTCACGTTACAACACTTATAGTTGCGCGTTGGGGCATAACACTTGGAGTCGTATTAAATCAGTTTCTGTTGCGCGTCGGGTTACAACTCTTGAAGTTGCGTGTCGGGTTACAACACTTGCAGTTGCATGTCGAGTTATAACACTCGTAGTTGCGCGTCAAGTTAAAACACTTGAAGTTGCGCGACGGGTTACAACTCTTGCAGTTGCATATCAGGGTACAGCATGTGCAGTTACATGTCAGGTTACCAAACTTGCAGTTGCGCGTCACGTTGCAACACTTATAGTTGCGCGTTGGGGCATAACACTTGGAGTCGTATTAAATCAGTTTGTGTTGCGCGTCGGGTTACAACTCTTGAAGTTGCGTGTCGGGTTACAGCACTTGCAGTTGCATGTCGAGTTATAACAGTCGCAGTTGCGCGTCAAGTTAAAACAGTTAAAGTTGCGCGCCGGGATACAACACTTGTAGTTGCATATCAGGGTACAGCATCTGCAGTTACATGTCAGGTTACCAAACTTGCAGTTGCGCGTCACGTTGCAACAGTTATAGTTGCGCGTTGGGGCATAACACTTGGAGTCGTATTAAATTAGTTTATGTTGCGCGTCGGGTTACAACTCTTGAAGTTGCGTGTCGGGTTACAACACTTCCAGTTGCAAGTCGAGTTATAACACTCGCAGTTGCGCGTCAAGTTAAAACAGTTGCAGTTGCGCGCCGGGATACAACACTTGCAGTTGCATATCACGGTACAGCATCTGCAGTTACATGTCAGGTTACCAAACTTGCAGTTGCGCGTCACGTGACAACACTTATAGTTGCGTGTTGGGGCATAACACTTGGAGTCGTATTAAATCAGTTTATGTTACGCGTCGGGCTACAACTCTTGAAGTTGCGTGTCGGGTTACAACACTTGCAGTTGCATGTCGAGTTATAACACTCGCAGTTGCGCGTCAAGTTAAAACACTTGCAGTTGCGCGCCGGGTTACAACACTTGCAGTTGCATATCAGGGTACAAAATCTGCAGTTACATGTCAGGTTACCAAACTTGCAGTTGCGCGTCACGTTGCAACACTTACAGTTGCTTGTTGGGGCATAACACTTGGAGTCGTATTAAATCAGTTTCTGTTGCGCGTCGGGTTACAACTCTTGAAGTTGCGTGTCGGGTTACAACACTTGCAGTTGCCTGTCGAGTTATAACACTCGCAGTTGCGCGTCAAGTTAAAACACCTGCAGTTGCGCGCCGGGTTACAACACTTGCAGTTCCATATCAGGGTACAGCATCTGCAGTTACATGTCAGGTTAGCAAAGTTGCAGTTGCGCGTCATGTTGCAACACTTATAGTTGCGCGTTGGGGCATAACACTTGGAGTCGTATTAAATCAGTTTCTGTTGCGCGCCGGGTTACAACTCTTGAAGTTGCGTGTCGGGTTACAACACTTGCAGTTGCATGTCGAGTTATAACACTCGCAGTTGCGCGTCAAGTTAAGACACTTGCAGTTGCGCGCCGGGTTACAACACTTGCAGTTGCATATCAGGGTACAGCATGTGCAGTTACATGTCAGGTTACCAAACTTGCAGTTGCGCGTCACGTTACAACACTTATAGTTGCGTGTTGGGGCATAACACTTGGAGTCGTATTTAATCAGTTTCTGTTGCGCGTCGGGTTACAACTCTTGAAGTTGCGTGTCGGGTTACAACACTTGCAGTTGCATGTCTAATTATAACACTCGTAGTTGCGCGTCAAGTTAAAACACTAGAAGTTGCGCGCCGGGTTACAACTCTTGCAGTTGCATATCAGGGTACAGCATCTGCAGTTACATGTCAGGTTACCAAACTTGTAGTTGCGCGTCACGTTGCAACACTTATAGTTGCGCGTTGGAGCATAACACTTGGAGTCGTATTAAATCAGTTTCTGTTGCGCGTCGGGTTACAACTCTTGAAGTTGCGTGTCGGGTTACAACACTTGCAGTTGCATGTTGAGTTATAACACTCACAGTTGCGCGTCAAGCTAAAACACCTGCAGTTGCGCGCCGGGATACAACACTTGCAGTTGCATATCAGAGTACAGCATCTGCAGTTACATGTCAGGTTACCAAACTTGCAGTTGCGCGTCACGTTACAACACTTATAGTTGCGTGTTGGGGCATAACACTTGGAGTCGTATCAAATCAGTTTCTGTTGCGCGTCGGGTTACAACTCTTGAAGTTGCGTGTCGGGTTACAACACTTGCAGTTGCATGTCGAGTTATAACACTCGCAGTTGCGCGTCAAGTTAAAACACCTGCAGTTACGCGCCGGGTTACAACACATGCAGTTGCATATCAGGGTACAGCATCTGCAGTTACATGTCAGGTTACCAAACTTGCAGTTGCGCGTCACGTTGCAACACTTACAGTTGCGCGTTGGGGCATAACACTTGGAGTCGTATTAAATCAGTTTCTGTTGCGCGTCGGGTTACAACTCTTGAAGTTGCGTGTCGGGTTACAACACTTGGAGTTGCATGTCGAGTTATAACACTCGTAGTTGCGCGTCAAGTTAAAACAGTTAAAGTTGCGCGCCGGGATACAACACTTGCAGTTGCATATCAGGGTACAACATCTGCAGTTACATGTCAGGTTACCAAACTTGCAGTTGCGCGTCACGTTGCAACAGTTATAGTTGCGCGTTGGGGCATAACACTTGGAGTCGTATTAAATTAGTTTATGTTGCGCGTCGGGTTACAACTCTTGAAGTTGCCTGTCGGGTTACAACACTTGCAGTTGCATGTCGAGTTATAACACTCGCAGTTGCGCGTCAAGTTAAAACACCTGCAGTTGCGCGCCGGGATACAACACTTGCAGTTGCATATCAGGGTACAGCATCTGCAGTTACATGTCAGGTTACCAAACTTGCAGTTGCGCGTCACGTTACAACACTTATAGTTGCGTGTTGGGGCATAACACTTGGAGTCGTATTTAATCAGTTTCTGTTGCGCGTCGGGTTACAACTCTTGAAGTTGCGTGTCGGGTTACAACACTTGCAGTTGCATGTCGAGTTATAACACTCGTAGTTGCGCGTCAAGTTAAAACACTTGAAGTTGCGCGCCGGGTTACAACTCTTGCAGTTGCATATCAGGGTACAACATCTGCAGTTACATGTCAGGTTACCAAACTTGCAGTTGCGCGTCACGTTGCAACACTTATTGTTGCGCGTTGGGGCATAACACTTGGAGTCGTATTAAATCAGTTTCTGTTGCGCGTCGGGTTACAACTCTTGAAGTTGCGTGTCGGGTTACAACACTTGCAGTTGCATGTCGAGTTATAACACTCGCTGTTGCGCGTCAAGTTAAAACAGTTAAAGTTGCGCGCCGGGATACAACACTTGTAGTTGCATATCAGGGTACAGCATCTGCAGTTACATGTCAGGTTACCAAACTTGCAGTTGCGCGTCACGTTGCAACACTTATAGTTGCGCGTTGGGGCATAACACTTGGAGTCGTATTAAATCAGTTTCTGTTGCGCGTCGGGTTACAACTCTTGAAGTTGCGTGTCGGGTTACAACACTTGCAGTTGCCTGTCGAGTTATAACACTCGCAGTTGCGCGTCAAGTTAAAACACCTGCAGTTGCGCGCCGGGATACAACAGTTGCAGTTGCATATCAGGGTACAGCATCTGCAGTTACATGTCAGGTTACCAAAGTTGCAGTTGCGCGTCACGTTACAACACTTATAGTTGCGCGTTGGGGCATAACACTTGGAGTCGTATTAAATCAGTTTCTGTTGCGCGTCGGGTTACAACTCTTAAAGTTGCGTGTCGGGTTACAACACTTGCAGTTGCATGTCGAGTTATAACACTCGTAGTTGCGCGTCAAGTTAAAACACTTGAAGTTGCGCGACGGGTTACAACTCTTGCAGTTGCATATCAGGGTACAGCATGTGCAGTTACATGTCAGGTTACCAAACTTGCAGTTGCGCGTCACGTTACAACACTTATAGTTGCGCGTTGGGGCATAACACTTGGAGTCGTATTAAATCAGTTTGTGTTGCGTGTCGGGTTACAACTCTTGAAGTTGCGTGTCGGGTTACAGCACTTGCAGTTGCATGTCGAGTTATAACAGTCGCAGTTGCGCGTCAAGTTAAAACAGTTAAAGTTGCGCGCCGGGATACAACACTTGTAGTTGCATATCAGGGTACAGCATCTGCAGTTACATGTCAGGTTACCAAACTTGCAGTTGCGCGTCACGTTGCAACAGTTATAGTTGCGCGTTGGGGCATAACACTTGGAGTCGTATTAAATTAGTTTATGTTGCGCGTCGGGTTACAACTCTTGAAGTTGCGTGTCGGGTTACAACACTTCCAGTTGCATGTCGAGTTATAACACTCGCAGTTGCGCGTCAAGTTAAAACAGTTGCAGTTGCGCGCCGGGATACAACACTTGCAGTTGCATATCACGGTACAGCATCTGCAGTTACATGTCAGGTTACCAAACTTGCAGTTGCGCGTCACGTGACAACACTTATAGTTGCGTGTTGGGGCATAACACTTGGAGTCGTATTAAATCAGTTTATGTTACGCGTCGGGTTACAACTCTTGAAGTTGCGTGTCGGGTTACAACACTTGCAGTTGCATGTCGAGTTATAACACTCGCAGTTGCGCGTCAAGTTAAAACACTTGCAGTTGCGCGCCGGGATACAACACTTGCAGTTGCATATCAGGGTACAGCATCTGCAGTTACATGTCAGGTTACCAAACTTGCAGTTGCGCGTCACGTTGCAACAGTTATAGTTGCGCGTTGGGGCATAACACTTGGAGTCGTATTAAATTAGTTTATGTTGCGCGTCGGGTTACAACTCTTGAAGTTGCGTGTCGGGTTACAACACTTCCAGTTGCATGTCGAGTTATAACACTCGCAGTTGCGCGTCAAGTTAAGACAGTTGCAGTTGCGCGCCGGGATACAACACATGCAGTTGCATATCACGGTACAGCATCTGCAGTTACATGTCAGGTTACCAAACTTGAAGTTGCGCGTCACGTTGCAACACTTATAGTTGCGCGTTGGGGCATAACACTTGGAGTCGTATTAAATCAGTTTCTGTTGCGCGTCGGGTTACAACTCTTGAAGTTGCGTGTCGGGTTACAACACTTGGAGTTGCATGTCGAGTTATAACACTCGTAGTTGCGCGTCAAGTTAAAACAGTTAAAGTTGCGCGCCGGGATACAACACTTGCAGTTGCATATCAGGGTACAGCATCTGCAGTTACATGTCAGGTTACCAAACTTGCAGTTGCGCGTCACGTTGCAACAGTTATAGTTGCGCGTTGGGGCATAACACTTGGAGTCGTATTAAATTAGTTTATGTTGCGCGTCGGGTTACAACTCTTGAAGTTGCGTGTCGGGTTACAACACTTGCAGTTGCATGTCGAGTTATAACACTCGCAGTTGCGCGTCAAGTTAAAACACCTGCAGTTGCGCGCCGGGATACAACACTTGCAGTTGCATATCATGGTACATCATCTGCAGTTACATGTCAGGTTACCAAACTTGCAGTTGCGCGTCACGTTACAACACTTATAGTTGCGTGTTGGGGCATAACACTTGGAGTCGTATTAAATCAGTTTCTGTTGCGCGTCGGGTTACAACTCTTGAAGTTGCGTGTCGGGTTACAACACTTGCAGTTGCATGTCGAGTTATAACACTCACAGTTGCACGTCAAGCTAAAACACCTGCAGTTGCGCGCCGGGATACAACACTTGCAGTTGCATATCAGGGTACAGCATCTGCAGTTACATGTCAGGTTACCAAACTTGCAGTTGCGCGTCACGTTGCAACAGTTATAGTTGCTTGTTGGGGCATAACACTTGGAGTCGTATTAAATCAGTTTCTGTTGCGTGTCGGGTTACAACTCTTGAAGTTGCGTGTCGGGTTACAACACTTGCAGTTGCATGTCGAGTTATAACACTCGCAGTTGCGCGTCAAGTTAAAACACCTGCAGTTACGCGCCGGGTTACAACACATGCAGTTGCATATCAGGGTACAGCATCTGCAGTTACATGTCAGGTTACCAAACTTGCAGTTGCGCGTCACGTTGCAACAGTTATAGTTGCGCGTTGGGGCATAACACTTGGAGTCGTATTAAATCAGTTTCTGTTGCGCGTCGGGTTACAACTCTTGAAGTTGCGTGTCGGGTTACAACACTTGGAGTTGCATGTCGAGTTATAACACTCGTAGTTGCGCGTCAAGTTAAAACAGTTAAAGTTGCGCGCCGGGATACAACACTTGCAGTTGCATATCAGGGTACAACATCTGCAGTTACATGTCAGGTTACCAAACTTGCAGTTGCGCGTCACGTTGCAACAGTTATAGTTGCGCGTTGGGGCATAACACTTGGAGTCGTATTAAATTAGTTTATGTTGCGCGTCGGGTTACAACTCTTGAAGTTGCCTGTCGGGTTACAACACTTGCAGTTGCATGTCGAGTTATAACACTCGCAGTTGCGCGTCAAGTTAAAACACCTGCAGTTGCGCGCCGGGATACAACACTTGCAGTTGCATATCATGGTACATCATCTGCAGTTACATGTCAGGTTACCAAACTTGCAGTTGCGCGTCACGTTACAACATTTATAGTTGCGTGTTGGGGCATAACACTTGGAGTCGTATTTAATCAGTTTCTGTTGCGCGTCGGGTTACAAATCTTGAAGTTGCGTGTCGGGTTACAACACTTGCAGTTGCATGTCGAGTTATAACACTCGTAGTTGCGCGTCAAGTTAAAACACTTGAAGTTGCGCGCCGGGTTACAACTCTTGCAGTTGCATATCAGGGTACACCATCTGCAGTTACATGTCAGGTTACCAAACTTGCAGTCGCGCGTCACGTTACAACACTTATAGTTGCGCGTTGGGGCATAACACTTGGAGTCGTATTAAATCAGTTTCTGTTGCGCGTCGGGTTACAACTCTTGAAGTTGCGTGTCGGGTTACAACACTTGCAGTTGCATGTCGAGTTATAACAGTCGCAGTTGCGCGTCAAGTTAAAACAGTTAAAGTTGCGCGCCGGGATACAACACTTGTAGTTGCATATCAGGGTACAGCATCTGCAGTTACATGTCAGGTTACCAAACTTGCAGTTGCGCGTCACGTTGCAACACTTATAGTTGCGCGTTGGGGCATAACACTTGGAGTCGTATTAAATCAGTTTCTGTTGCGCGTCGGGTTACAACTCTTGAAGTTGCGTGTCGGGTTACAACACTTGCAGTTGCATGTCGAGTTATAACAGTCGCAGTTGCGCGTCAAGTTAAAACAGTTAAAGTTGCGCGCCGGGTTACAACACTTGCAGTTGCATATCAGGGTACAACATCTGCAGTTACATGTCAGGTTACCAAACTTGCAGTTGCGCGTCACGTTACAACACTTATAGTTGCGTGTTTGGGCATAACACTTGGAGTCGTATTAAATCAGTTTCTGTTGCGCGTCAGGTTACAACTCTTGAAGTTGCGTGTCGGGTTACAACACTTGCAGTTGCATGTCGAGTTATAACACTCGCAGTTGCGCGTCAAGTTAAAACACTTGCAGTTGCGCGCCGGGTTACAACACTTGCAGTTGCATATCAGGGTACAGCATCTGCAGTTACATGTCAGGTTACCAAAGTTGCAGTTGCGCGTCACGTTACAACACTTATAGTTGCGCGTTGGGGCATAACACTTGGAGTCGTATTAAATCAGTTTCTGTTGCGCGTCGGGTTACAACTCTTGAAGTTGCGTGTCGGGTTACAACACTTGCAGTTGCATGTCGAGTTATAACACTCGTAGTTGCGCGTCAAGTTAAAACACTTGAAGTTGCGCGACGGGTTACAACTCTTGCAGTTGCATATCAGGGTACAGCATGTGCAGTTACATGTCAGGTTACCAAACTTGCAGTTGCGCGTCACGTTACAACACTTATAGTTGCGCGTTGGGGCATAACACTTGGAGTCGTATTAAATCAGTTTGTGTTGCGCGTCGGGTTACAACTCTTGAAGTTGCGTGTCGGGTTACAGCACTTGCAGTTGCATGTCGAGTTATAACAGTCGCAGTTGCGCGTCAAGTTAAAACAGTTAAAGTTGCGCGCCGGGATACAACACTGGAGTTGCATATCAGGGTACAGCATCTGCAGTTACATGTCAGGTTACCAAACTTGCAGTTGCGCGTCACGTTGCAACAGTTATAGTTGCGCGTTGGGGCATAACACTTGGAGTCGTATTAAATTAGTTTATGTTGCGCGTCGGGTTACAACTCTTGAAGTTGCGTGTCGGGTTACAACACTTCCAGTTGCATGTCGAGTTATAACACTCGCAGTTGCGCGTCAAGTTAAAACAGTTGCAGTTGCGCGCCGGGATACAACACTTGCAGTTGCATATCACGGTACAGCATCTGCAGTTACATGTCAGGTTACCAAACTTGAAGTTGCGCGTCACGTTGCAACACTTATAGTTGCGCGTTGGGGCATAACACTTGGAGTCGTATTAAATCAGTTTCTGTTGCGCGTCACGTGACAACACTTATAGTTGCGTGTTGGGGCATAACACTTGGAGTCGTATTAAATCAGTTTATGTTACGCGTCGGGTTACAACTCTTGAAGTTGCGTGTCGGGTTACAACACTTGCAGTTGCATGTCGAGTTATAACAGTCGCAGTTGCGCGTCAAGTTAAAACACTTGCAGTTGCGCGCCGGGTTACAACACTTGCAGTTGCATATCAGGGTACAGCATCTGCAGTTACATGTCAGGTTACCAAACTTGCAGTTGCGCGTCACGTTGCAACACTTATAGTTGCTTGTTGGGGCATAACACTTGGAGTTGTATTAAATCAGTTTCTGTTGCGCGTCGGGTTACAACTCTTGAAGTTGCGTGTCGGGTTACAACACTTGCAGTTGCATGTCGAGTTATAACACTCGCAGTTGCGCGTCAAGTTAAAACACCTGCAGTTACGCGCCGGGTTACAACACATGCAGTTGCATATCAGGGTACAGCATCTGCAGTTACATGTCAGGTTACCAAACTTGCAGTTGCGCGTCACGTTGCAACACTTATAGTTGCGCGTTGGGGCATAACACTTGGAGTCGTATTAAATCAGTTTCTGTTGCGCGTCGGGTTACAACTCTTGAAGTTGCGTGTCGGGTTACAACACTTGGAGTTGCATGTCGAGTTATAACACTCGTAGTTGCGCGTCAAGTTAAAACAGTTAAAGTTGCGCGCCGGGATACAACACTTGCAGTTGCATATCAGGGTACAACATCTGCAGTTACATGTCAGGTTACCAAACTTGCAGTTGCGCGTCACGTTGCAACAGTTATAGTTGCGCGTTGGGGCATAACACTTGGAGTCGTATTAAATTAGTTTATGTTGCGCGTCGGGTTACAACTCTTGAAGTTGCGTGTCGGGTTACAACACTTGCAGTTGCATGTCGAGTTATAACACTCGCAGTTGCGCGTCAAGTTAAAACACCTGCAGTTGCGCGCCGGGATACAACACTTGCAGTTGCATATCAGGGTACAGCATCTGCAGTTACATGTCAGGTTACCAAACTTGCAGTTGCGCGTCACGTTGCAACAGTTATAGTTGCGCGTTGGGGCATAACACTTGGAGTCGTATTAAATTAGTTTATGTTGCGCGTCGGGTTACAACTCTTGAAGTTGCGTGTCGGGTTACAACACTTCCAGTTGCATGTCGAGTTATAACACTCGAAGTTGCGCGTCAAGTTAAAACAGTTGCAGTTGCGCGCCGGGATACAACACTTGCAGTTGCATATCACGGTACAGCATCTGCAGTTACATGTCAGGTTACCAAACTTGCAGTTGCGCGTCACGTGACAACACTTATAGTTGCGTGTTGGGGCATAACACTTGGAGTCGTATTAAATCAGTTTATGTTACGCGTCGGGTTACAACTCTTGAAGTTGCGTGTCGGGTTACAACACTTGCAGTTGCATGTCGAGTTATAACAGTCGCAGTTGCGCGTCAAGTTAAAACACTTGCAGTTGCGCGCCGGGTTACAACACTTGCAGTTGCATATCAGGGTACAGCATCTACAGTTACATGTCAGGTTACCAAACTTGCAGTTGCGCGTCACGTTGCAACACTTATAGTTGCTTGTTGGGGCATAACACTTGGAGTTGTATTAAATCAGTTTCTGTTGCGCGTCGGGTTACAACTCTTGAAGTTGCGTGTCGGGTTACAACACTTGCAGTTGCATGTCGAGTTATAACACTCGCAGTTGCGCGTCAAGTTAAAACACCTGCAGTTACGTGCCGGGTTACAACACATGCAGTTGCATATCAGGGTACAGCATCTGCAGTTACATGTCAGGTTACCAAACTTGCAGTTGCGCGTCACGTTGCAACACTTATAGTTGCGCGTTGGGGCATAACACTTGGAGTCGTATTAAATCAGTTTCTGTTGCGCGTCGGGTTACAACTCTTGAAGTTGCGTGTCGGGTTACAACACTTGGAGTTGCATGTCGAGTTATAACACTCGTAGTTGCGCGTCAAGTTAAAACAGTTAAAGTTGCGCGCCGGGATACAACACTTGCAGTTGCATATCAGGGTACAGCATCTGCAGTTACATGTCAGGTTACCAAACTTGCAGTTGCGCGTCACGTTGCAACAGTTATAGTTGCGCGTTGGGGCATAACACTTGGAGTCGTATTAAATTAGTTTATGTTGCGCGTCGGGTTACAACTCTTGAAGTTGCGTGTCGGGTTACAACACTTGCAGTTGCATGTCGAGTTATAACACTCGCAGTTGCGCGTCAAGTTAAAACACCTGCAGTTGCGCGCCGGGATACAACACTTGCAGTTGCATATCATGGTACATCATCTGCAGTTACATGTCAGGTTACCAAACTTGCAGTTGCGCGTCACGTTACAACACTTATAGTTGCGTGTTGGGGCATAACACTTGGAGTCGTATTTAATCAGTTTCTGTTGCGCGTCGGGTTACAACTCTTGAAGTTGCATGTCGGGTTACAACACTTGCAGTTGCATGTCGAGTTATAACACTCGTAGTTGCGCGTCAAGTTAAAACACTTGAAGTTGCGCGCCGGGTTACAACTCTTGCAGTTGCATATCAGGGTACAGCATCTGCAGTTACATGTCAGGTTACCAAACTTGCAGTTGCGCGTCACGTTGCAACACTTATAGTTGCACGTTGGGGCATAACACTTGGAGTCGTATTAAATCAGTTTCTGTTGCGCGTCGGGTTACAACTCTTGAAGTTGCGTGTCGGGTTACAACACTTGCAGTTGCATGTCGAGTTATAACAGTCGCAGTTGCGCGTCAAGTTAAAACAGTTAAAGTTGCGCGCCGGGATACAACACTTGCACTTGCATATCAGGGTACAGCATCTGCAGTTACATGTCAGGTTACCAAACTTGCAGTTGCGCGTCACGTTGCAACAGTTATAGTTGCGCGTTGGGGCATAACACTTGGAGTCGTATTAAATCAGTTTCTGTTGCGCGTCGGGTTACAACTCTTGAAGTTGCGTGTCGGGTTACAACACTTCCAGTTGCATGTCGAGTTATAACACTCGCAGTTGCGCGTCAAGTTAAAACAGTTGCAGTTGCGCGCCGGGATACAACACTTGCAGTTGCATATCACGGTACAGCATCTGCAGTTACATGTCAGGTTACCAAACTTGCAGTTGCGCGTCACGTGACAACACTTATAGTTGCGTGTTGGGGCATAACACTTGGAGTCGTATTAAATCAGTTTATGTTACGCGTCGGGTTACAACTCTTGAAGTTGCGTGTCGGGTTACAACACTTGCAGTTGCATGTCGAGTTATAACAGTCGCAGTTGCGCGTCAAGTTAAAACACTTGCAGTTGCGCGCCGGGTTACAACACTTGCAGTTGCATATCAGGGTACAGCATCTGCAGTTACATGTCAGGTTACCAAACTTGCAGTTGCGCGTCACGTTGCAACACTTATAGTTGCTTGTTGGGGCATAACACTTGGAGTTGTATTAAATCAGTTTCTGTTGCGCGTCGGGTTACAACTCTTGAAGTTGCGTGTCGGGTTACAACACTTGCAGTTGCATGTCGAGTTATAACACTCGCAGTTGCGCGTCAAGTTAAAACACCTGCAGTTACGCGCCGGGTTACAACACATGCAGTTGCATATCAGGGTACAGCATCTGCAGTTACATGTCAGGTTACCAAACTTGCAGTTGCGCGTCACGTTGCAACACTTATAGTTGCGCGTTGGGGCATAACACTTGGAGTCGTATTAAATCAGTTTCTGTTGTGCGTCGGGTTACAACTCTTGAAGTTGCGTGTCGGGTTACAACACTTGGAGTTGCATGTCAAGTTATAACACTCGTAGTTGCGCGTCAAGTTAAAACAGTTAAAGTTGCGCGCCGGGATACAACACTTGCAGTTGCATATCAGGGTACAGCATCTGCAGTTACATGTCAGGTTACCAAACTTGCAGTTGCGCGTCACGTTGCAACAGTTATAGTTGCGCGTTGGGGCATAACACTTGGAGTCGTATTAAATTAGTTTATGTTGCGCGTCGGGTTACAACTCTTGAAGTTGCGTGTCGGGTTACAACACTTGGAGTTGCATGTCGAGTTATAACACTCGTAGTTGCGCGTCAAGTTAAAACAGTTAAAGTTGCGCGTCGGGATACAACACTTGCAGTTGCATATCAGGGTACAGCATCTGCAGTTACATGTCAGGTTACCAAACTTGCAGTTGCGCATCATGTTGCAACAGTTATAGTTGCGCGTTGGGGCATAACACTTGGAGTCGTATTAAATTAGTTTATGTTGCGCGTCGGGTTACAACTCTTGAAGTTGCGTGTCGGGTTACAACACTTGCAGTTGCATGTCGAGTTATAACACTCGCAGTTGCGCGTCAAGTTAAAACACCTGCAGTTGCGCGCCGGGATACAACACTTGCAGTTGCATATCATGGTACATCATCTGCAGTTACATGTCAGGTTACCAAACTTGCAGTTGCGCGTCACGTTACAACACTTATAGTTGCGTGTTGGGGCATAACACTTGGAGTCGTATTTAATAAGTTTCTGTTGCGCGTCGGGTTACAACTCTTGAAGTTGCGTGTCGGGTTACAACACTTGCAGTTGCATGTCGAGTTATAACACTCGTAGTTGCGCGTCAAGTTAAAACACTTGAAGTTGCGCGCCGGGTTACAACTCTTGCAGTTGCATATCAGGGTACAACATCTGCAGTTACATGTCAGGTTACCAAACTTGCAGTTGCGCGTCACGTTGCAACACTTATAGTTGCACGTTGGGGCATAACACTTGGAGTCGTATTAAATCAGTTTCTGTTGCGCGTCGGGTTACAACTCTTGAAGTTGCGTGTCGGGTTACAACACTTGCAGTTGCATGTCGAGTTATAACAGTCGCAGTTGCGCGTCAAGTTAAAACAGTTAAAGTTGCGCGCCGGGATACAACACTTGCAGTTCCATATCAGGGTACAGCATCTGCAGTTACATGTCAGGTTACCAAACTTGCAGTTGCGCGTCACGTTGCAACAGTTATAGTTGCGCGTTGGGGCATAACACTTGGAGTCGTATTAAATCAGTTTCTGTTACGCGTCGGGTTACAACACTTGAAGTTGCGTGTCGGGTTACAACACTTGCAGTTGCCTGTCGAGTTATAACACTCGCAGTTGCGCGTCAAGTTAAAACACCTGCAGTTGCGCGCCGGGATACAACACTTGCAGTTGCATATCAGGGTACAGCATCTGCAGTTACATGTCAGGTTACCAAAGTTGCAGTTGCGCGTCACGTTACAACACTTATAGTTGCGCGTTGGGGCATAACACTTGGAGTCGTATTAAATCAGTTTCTGTTGCGCGTCGGGTTACAACTCTTGAAGTTGCGTGTCGGGTTACAACACTTGCAGTTGCATGTCGAGTTATAACACTCGTAGTTGCGCGTCAAGTTAAAACACTTGAAGTTGCGCGACGGGTTACAACTCTTGCAGTTGCATATCAGGGTACAGCATGTGCAGTTACATGTCAGGTTACCAAACTTGCAGTTGCGCGTCACGTTGCAACACTTATAGTTGCGCGTTGGGGCATAACACTTGGAGTCGTATTAAATCAGTTTGTGTTGCGCGTCGGGTTACAACTCTTGAAGTTGCGTGTCGGGTTACAGCACTTGCAGTTGCATGTCGAGTTATAACAGTCGCAGTTGCGCGTCAAGTTAAAACAGTTAAAGTTGCGCGCCGGGATACAACACTTGTAGTTGCATATCAGGGTACAGCATCTGCAGTTACATGTCAGGTTACCAAACTTGCAGTTGCGCGTCACGTTGCAACAGTTATAGTTGCGCGTTGGGGCATAACACTTGGAGTCGTATTAAATTAGTTTATGTTGCGCGTCGGGTTACAACTCTTGAAGTTGCGTGTCGGGTTACAACACTTCCAGTTGCATGTCGAGTTATAACACTCGTAGTTGCGCGTCAAGTTAAAACAGTTAAAGTTGCGTGCCGGGATACAACACTTGCAGTTGCATATCAGGGTACAGCATCTGCAGTTACATGTCAGGTTACCAAACTTGTAGTTGCGCGTCACGTTGCAACAGTTATAGTTGCGCGTTGGGGCATAACACTTGGAGTCGTATTAAATCAGTTTATGTTACGCGTCGGGTTACAACTCTTGAAGTTGCGTGTCGGGTTACAACACTTGCAGTTGCATGTCGAGTTATAACACTCGCAGTTGCGCGTCAAGTTAAAACACTTGCAGTTGCGCGCCGGGTTACAACACTTGCAGTTGCATATCAGGGTACAGCATCTGCAGTTACATGTCAGGTTACCAAACTTGCAGTTGCGCGTCACGTTGCAACACTTATAGTTGCTTGTTGGGGCATAACACTTGGAGTTGTATTAAATCAGTTTCTGTTGCGCGTCGGGTTACAACTCTTGAAGTTGCGTGTCGGGTTACAACACTTGCAGTTGCATGTCGAGTTATAACACTCGCAGTTGCGCGTCAAGTTAAAACACCTGCAGTTACGCGCCGGGTTACAACACATGCAGTTGCATATCAGGGTACAGCATCTGCAGTTACATGTCAGGTTACCAAACTTGCAGTTGCGCGTCACGTTGCAACACTTATAGTTGCGCGTTGGGGCATAACACTTGGAGTCGTATTAAATCAGTTTCTGTTGCGCGTCGGGTTACAACTCTTGAAGTTGCGTGTCGGGTTACAACACTTGGAGTTGCATGTCGAGTTATAACACTCGTAGTTGCGCGTCAAGTTAAAACAGTTAAAGTTGCGCGTCGGGATACAACACTTGTAGTTGCATATCAGGGTACAGCATCTGCAGTTACATGTCAGGTTACCAAACTTGCAGTTGCGCGTCATGTTGCAACAGTTATAGTTGCGCGTTGGGGCATAACACTTGGAGTCGTATTAAATTAGTTTATGTTGCGCGTCGGGTTACAACTCTTGAAGTTGCGTGTCGGGTTACAACACTTGCAGTTGCATGTCGAGTTATAACACTCGCAGTTGCGCGTCAAGTTAAAACACCTGCAGTTGCGCGCCGGGATACAACACTTGCAGTTGCATATCATGGTACATCATCTGCAGTTACATGTCAGGTTACCAAACTTGCAGTTGCGCGTCACGTTACAACACTTATAGTTGCGTGTTGGGGCATAACACTTGGAGTCATATTTAATCAGTTTCTGTTGCGCGTCGGGTTACAACTCTTGAAGTTGCGTGTCGGGTTACAACACTTGCAGTTGCATGTCGAGTTATAACACTCGTAGTTGCGCGTCAAGTTAAAACACTTGAAGTTGCGCGCCGGGTTACAACTCTTGCAGTTGCATATCAGGGTACAACATCTGCAGTTACATGTCAGGTTACCAAACTTGCAGTTGCGCGTCACGTTGCAACACTTATAGTTGCACGTTGGGGCATAACACTTGGAGTCGTATTAAATCAGTTTCTGTTGCGCGTCGGGTTACAACTCTTGAAGTTGCGTGTCGGGTTACAACACTTGCAGTTGCATGTCGAGTTATAACAGTCGCAGTTGCGCGTCAAGTTAAAACAGTTAAAGTTGCGCGCCGGGATACAACACTTGCAGTTGCATATCAGGGTACAGCATCTGCAGTTACATGTCAGGTTACCAAACTTGCAGTTGCGCGTCACGTTGCAACAGTTATAGTTGCGCGTTGGGGCATAACACTTGGAGTCGTATTAAATCAGTTTCTGTTACGCGTCGGGTTACAACACTTGAAGTTGCGTGTCGGGTTACAACACTTGCAGTTGCCTGTCGAGTTATAACACTCGCAGTTGCGCGTCAAGTTAAAACACCTGCAGTTGCGCGCCGGGATACAACACTTGCAGTTGCATATCAGGGTACAGCATCTGCAGTTACATGTCAGGTTACCAAAGTTGCAGTTGCGCGTCATGTTACAACACTTATAGTTGCGCGTTGGGGCATAACACTTGGAGTCGTATTAAATCAGTTTCTGTTGCGCGTCGGGTTACAACTCTTGAAGTTGCGTGTCGGGTTACAACACTTGCAGTTGCATGTCGAGTTATAACACTCGTAGTTGCGCGTCAAGTTAAAACACTTGAAGTTGCGCGACGGGTTACAACTCTTGCAGTTGCATATCAGGGTACAGCATGTGCAGTTACATGTCAGGTTACCAAACTTGCAGTTGCGCGTCACGTTGCAACACTTATAGTTGCGCGTTGGGGCATAACACTTGGAGTCGTATTAAATCAGTGTGTGTTGCGCGTCGGGTTACAACTCTTGAAGTTGCGTGTCGGGTTACAGCACTTGCAGTTGCATGTCGAGTTATAACAGTCGCAGTTGCGCGTCAAGTTAAAACAGTTAAAGTTGCGCGCCGGGATACAACACTTGTAGTTGCATATCAGGGTACAGCATCTGCAGTTACATGTCAGGTTACCAAACTTGCAGTTGCGCGTCACGTTGCAACAGTTATAGTTGCGCGTTGGGGCATAACACTTGGAGTCGTATTAAATTAGTTTATGTTGCGCGTCGGGTTACAACTCTTGAAGTTGCGTGTCGGGTTACAACACTTCCAATTGCATGTCGAGTTATAACACTCGCAGTTGCGCGTCAAGTTAAAACAGTTGCAGTTGCGCGCCGGGATACAACACTTGCAGTTGCATATCACGGTACAGCATCTGCAGTTACATGTCAGGTTACCAAACTTGCAGTTGCGCGTCACGTGACAACACTTATAGTTGCGTGTTGGGGCATAACACTTGGAGTCGTATTAAATCAGTTTATGTTACGCGTCGGGTTACAACTCTTGAAGTTGCGTGTCGGGTTACAACACTTGCAGTTGCATGTCGAGTTATAACACTCGCAGTTGCGCGTCAAGTTAAAACACTTGCACTTGCGCGCCGGGTTACAACACTTGCAGTTGCATATCAGGGTACAGCATCTGCAGTTACATGTCAGGTTACCAAACTTGCAGTTGCGCGTCACGTTGCAACACTTATAGTTGCTTGTTGGGGCATAACACTTGGAGTTGTATTAAATCAGTTTCTGTTGCGCGTCGGGTTACAACTCTTGAAGTTGCGTGTCGGGTTACAACACTTGGAGTAGCATGTCGAGTTATAACACTCGTAGTTGCGCGTCAAGTTAAAACAGTTAAAGTTGCGCGCCGGGATACAACACTTGTAGTTGCATATCAGGGTACAGCATCTGCAGTTACATGTCAGGTTACCAAACTTGCAGTTGCGCGTCACGTTGCAACAGTTATAGTTGCGCGTTGGGGCATAACACTTGGAGTCGTATTAAATTAGTTTATGTTGCGCGTCGGGTTACAACTCTTGAAGTTGCGTGTCGGGTTACAACACTTGCAGTTGTATGTCGAGTTATGACACTCGCAGTTGCGCGTCAAGTTAAAACACCTGCAGTTGCGCGCCGGGATACAACACTTGAAGTTGCATATCATGGTACATCATCTGCAGTTACATGTCAGGTTACCAAACTTGCAGTTGCGCGTCACGTTACAACACTTATAGTTGCGTGTTGGGGCATAACACTTGGAGTCGTATTAAATCAGTTTCTGTTGCGCGTCGGGTTACAACTCTTGAAGTTGCGTGTCGGGTTACAACACTTGCAGTTGCATGTCGAGTTATTACACTCACAGTTGCGCGTCAAGCTAAAACACCTGCAGTTGCGCGCCGGGATACAACACTTGCAGTTGCATATCAGGGTACAGCATCTGCAGTTAAATGTCAGGTTACCAAACTTGCAGTTGCGCGTCACGTTGCAACAGTTATAATTGCTTGTTGGGGCATAACACTTGGAGTCGTATTAAATCAGTTTCTGTTGCGCGTCGGGTTACAACTCTTGAAGTTGCGTGTCGGGTTACAACACTTGCAGTTGCATGTCGAGTTATAACACTCGCAGTTGCGCGTCAAGTTAAAACACCTGCAGTTACGCGCCGGGTTACAACACATGTAGTTGCATATCAGGGTACAGCATCTGCAGTTACATGTCAGGTTACCAAACTTGCAGTTGCGCGTCACGTTGCAACACTTATAGTTGCGTGTTGGGGCATAACACTTGGAGTCGTATTAAATCAGTTTCTGTTGCGCGTCGGGTTACAACTCTTGAAGTTGCGTGTCGGGTTACAACACTTGGAGTTGCATGTCGAGTTATAACACTCGTAGTTGCGCGTCAAGTTAAAACAGTTAAAGTTGCGCGCCGGGATACAACACTTGCAGTTGCATATCAGGGTACAACATCTGCAGTTACATGTCAGGTTACCAAACTTGCAGTTGCGCGTCACGTTGCAACAGTTATAGTTGCGCGTTGGGGCATAACACTTGGAGTCGTATTAAATTAGTTTATGTTGCGCGTCGGGTTACAACTCTTGAAGTTGCCTGTCGGGTTACAACACTTGCAGTTGCATGTCGAGTTATAACACTCGCAGTTGCGCGTCAACTTAAAACACCTGCAGTTGCGCGCCGGGATACAACACTTGCAGTTGCATATCATGGTACATCATCTGCAGTTACATGTCAGGTTACCAAACTTGCAGTTGCGCGTCACGTTACAACACTTATAGTTGCGTGTTGGGGCATAACACTTGGAGTCGTATTTAATCAGTTTCTATTGCGCGTCGGGTTACAACTCTTGAAGTTGCGTGTCGGGTTACAACACTTGCAGTTGCATGTCGAGTTATAACACTCGTAGTTGCGCGTCAAGTTAAAACACTTGAAGTTGCGCGCCGGGTTACAACTCTTGCAGTTGCATATCAGGGTACAACATCTGCAGTTACATGTCAGGTTACCAAACTTGCAGTTGCGCGTCACGTTGCAACACTTATAGTTGCGCGTTGGGGCATAACACTTGGAGTCGTATTAAATTAGTTTCTGTTGCGCGTCGGGTTACAACTCTTGAAGTTGCGTGTCGGGTTACAACACTTGCAGTTGCATGTCGAGTTATAACAGTCGCAGTTGCGCGTCAAGTTAAATCAGTTAAAGTTGCGCGCCGGGATACAACACTTGTAGTTGCATATCAGGGTACAGCATCTGCAGTTACATGTCAGGTTACCAAACTTGCAGTTGCGCGTCATGTTGCAACAGTTATAGTTGCGCGTTGGGGCATAACACTTGGAGTCGTATTAAATCAGTTTCTGTTGCGCGTCGGGTTACAACTCTTGAAGTTGCGTGTCGGGTTACAACACTTGCAGTTGCCTGTCGAGTTATAACACTCGCAGTTGCGCGTCAAGTTAAAACACCTGCAGTTGCGCGCCGGGATACAACAGTTGCAGTTGCATATCAGGGTACAGCATCTGCAGTTACATGTCAGGTTACCAAAGTTGCAGTTGCGCGTCACGTTACAACACTTATAGTTGCGCGTTGGGGCATAACACTTGGAGTCGTATTAAATCAGTTTCTGTTGCGCGTCGGGTTACAACTCTTGAAGTTGCGTGTCGGGTTACAACACTTGCAGTTGCATGTCGAGTTATAACACTCGTAGTTGCGCGTCAAGTTAAAACACCTGCAGTTGCGCGACGGGTTACAACACATGCAGTTGCATATCAGGGTACAGCAACAGCAGTTACATGTCAGGTTACCAAACTTGCAGTTGCGCGTCACGTTGCAACAGTTATAGTTGCGTGTTGGGGCATAACACTTGCAGTCGTATTAAATCAGTTTCTGTTGCGCGTCGGGTTACAACTCTTGAAGTTGCGTGTCGGGTTACAGCACTTGCAGTTGCATGTCGAGTTATAACAGTCGCAGTTGCGCGTCAAGTTAAAACAGTTAAAGTTGCGCGCCGGGATACAACACTTGTAGTTGCATATCAGGGTACAGCATCTGCAGTTACATGTCAGGTTACCAAACTTGCAGTTGCGCGTCACGTTGCAACAGTTATAGTTGTGCGTTGGGGCATAACACTTGGAGTCGTATTAAATTAGTTTATGTTGCGCGTCGGGTTACAACTCTTGAAGTTGCGTGTCGGGTTACAACACTTCCAGTTGCATGTCGAGTTATAACACTCGCAGTTGCGCGTCAAGTTAAAACAGTTGCAGTTGCGCGCCGGGATACAACACTTGAAGTTGCATATCACGGTACAGCATCGGCAGTTACATGTCAGGTTACCAAACTTGCAGTTGCGCGTCACGTGACAACACTTATAGTTGCGTGTTGGGGCATAACACTTGGAGTCGTATTAAATCAGTTTATGTTACGCGTCGGGTTACAACTCTTGAAGTTGCGTGTCGGGTTACAACACTTGCAGTTGCATGTCGAGTTATAACAGTCGCAGTTGCGCGTCAAGTTAAAACACTTGCAGTTGCGCGCCGGGTTACAACACTTGCAGTTGCATATCAGGGTACAGCATCTGCAGTTACATGTCAGGTTACCAAACTTGCAGTTGCGCGTCACGTTGCAACACTTATAGTTGCTTGTTGGGGCATAACACTTGGAGTTGTATTAAATCAGTTTCTGTTGCGCGTCGGGTTACAATTCTTGAAGTTGCGTGTCGGGTTACAACACTTGCAGTTGCATGTCGAGTTATAACACTCGCAGTTGCGCGTCAAGTTAAAACACCTGCAGTTACGCGCCGGGTTACAACACATGCAGTTGCATATCAGGGTACAGCATCTGCAGTTACATGTCAGGTTACCAAACTTGCAGTTGCGCGTCACGTTGCAACACTTATAGTTGCGCGTAGGGGCATAACACTTGGAGTCGTATTAAATCAGTTTCTGTTGCGCGTCGGGTTACAACTCTTGAAGTTGCGTGTCGGGTTACAACACTTGGAGTTGCATGTCGAGTTATAACACTCGCAGTTGCGCGTCAAGTTAAAACACCTGCAGTTACGCGCCGGGTTACAACACATGCAGTTGCATATCAGGGTACAGCATCTGCAGTTACATGTCAGGTTACCAAACTTGCAGTTGCGCATCACGTTGCAACACTTATAGTTGCGCGTTGGGGCATAACACTTGGAGTCGTATTAAATTAGTTTATGTTGCGCGTCGGGTTACAACTCTTGAAGTTGCGTGTCGGGTTACAACACTTGGAGTTGCATGTCGAGTTATAACACTCGTAGTTGCGCGTCAAGTTAAAACAGTTAAAGTTGCGCGCCGGGATACAACACTTGCAGTTGCATATCAGGGTACAGCATCTGCAGTTACATGTCAGGTTACCAAACTTGCAGTTGCGCGTCACGTTACAACAGTTATAGTTGCGCGTTGGGGCATAACACTTGGAGTCGTATTAAATTAGTTTATGTTGCGCGTCGGGTTACAACTCTTGAAGTTGCGTGTCGGGTTACAACACTTGCAGTTGCATGTCGAGTTATAACACTCGCAGTTGCGCGTCAAGTTAAAACACCTGCAGTTGCGCGCCGGGATACAACACTTGCAGTTGCATATCAGGGTACAGCATCTGCAGTTACATGTCAGGTTACCAAACTTGCAGTTGCGCGTCACGTTGCAACAGTTATAGTTGCGCGTTGGGGCATAACACTTGGAGTCGTATTAAATTAGTTTATGTTGCGCGTCGGGTTACAACTCTTGAAGTTGCGTGTCGGGTTACAACACTTCCAGTTGCATGTCGAGTTATAACACTCGCAGTTGCGCGTCAAGTTAAAACAGTTGCAGTTGCGCGCCGGGATACAACACTTGCAGTTGCATATCACGGTACAGCATCTGCAGTTACATGTCAGGTTACCAAACTTGCAGTTGCGCGTCACGTGACAACACTTATAGTTGCGTGTTGGGGCATAACACTTGGAGTCGTATTAAATCAGTTTATGTTACGCGTCGGGTTACAACTCTTGAAGTTGCGTGTCGGGTTACAACACTTGCAGTTGCATGTCGAGTTATAACACTCGCAGTTGCGCGTCAAGTTAAAACACTTGCAGTTGCGCGCCGGGTTACAACACTTGCAGTTGCATATCAGGGTACACCATCTGCAGTTACATGTCAGGTTACCAAACTTGCAGTTGCGCGTCATGTTGCAACACTTATAGTTGCTTGTTGGGGCATAACACTTGGAGTTGTATTAAATCAGTTTCTGTTGCGCGTCGGGTTACAACTCTTGAAGTTGCGTGTCGGGTTACAACACTTGCAGTTGCATGTCGAGTTATAACACTCGCAGTTGCGCGTCAAGTTAAAACACCTGCAGTTACGCGCCGGGTTACAACACATGCAGTTGCATATCAGGGTACAGCAACAGCAGTTACATGTCAGGTTACCAAACTTGCAGTTGCGCGTCACGTTGCAACACTTATAGTTGCGCGTTGGGGCATAACACTTGGAGTCGTATTAAATTAGTTTATGTTGCGCGTCGGGTTACAACTCTTGAAGTTGCGTGTCGGGTTACAACACTTGGAGTTGCATGTCGAGTTATAACACTCGTAGTTGCGCGTCAAGTTAAAACAGTTAAAGTTGCGCGCCGGGATACAACACTTGCAGTTGCATATCAGGGTACAGCATCTGCAGTTACAAGTCAGGTTACCAAACTTGCAGTTGCGCGTCACGTTGCAACAGTTATAGTTGCGCGTTGGGGCATAACACTTGGAGTCGTATTAAATTAGTTTATGTTGCGCGTCGGGTTACAACTCTTGAAGTTGCGTGTCGGGTTACAACACTTGCAGTTGCATGTCGAGTTATAACACTCGCAGTTGCGCGTCAAGTTAAAACACCTGCAGTTGCGCGCTGGGATACAACACTTGCAGTTGCATATCAGGGTACAGCATCTGCAGTTACATGTCAGGTTACCAAACTTGCAGTTGCGCGTCACGTTGCAACAGTTATAGTTGCGCGTTGGGGCATAACACTTGGAGTCGTATTAAATTAGTTTATGTTGCGCGTCGGGTTACAACTCTTGAAGTTGCGTGTCGGGTTACAACACTTCCAGTTGCATGTCGAGTTATAACACTCGCAGTTGCGCGTCAAGTTAAAACAGTTGCAGTTGCGCGCCGGGATACAACACTTGCAGTTGCATATCACGGTACAGCATCTGCAGTTACATGTCAGGTTACCAAACTTGCAGTTGCGCGTCACGTGACAACACTTATAGTTGCGTGTTGGGGCATAACACTTGGAGTCGTATTAAATCAGTTTATGTTACGCGTCGGGTTACAACTCTTGAAGTTGCGTGTCGGGTTACAACACTTGCAGTTGCATGTCGAGTTATAACACTCGCAGTTGCGCGTCAAGTTAAAACACCTGCAGTTGCGCGCCGGGATACAACACTTGCAGTTGCATATCATGGTACATCATCTGCAGTTACATGTCAGGTTACCAAACTTGCAGTTGCGCGTCACGTTACAACACTTATAGTTGCGTGTTGGGGCATAACACTTGGAGTCGTATTTAATCAGTTTCTATTGCGCGTCGGGTTACAACTCTTGAAGTTGCGTGTCGGGTTACAACACTTGCAGTTGCATGTCGAGTTATAACACTCGTAGTTGCGCGTCAAGTTAAAACACTTGAAGTTGCGCGCCGGGTTACAACTCTTGCAGTTGCATATCAGGGTACAACATCTGCAGTTACATGTCAGGTTACCAAACTTGCAGTTGCGCGTCACGTTGCAACACTTATAGTTGCGCGTTGGGGCATAACACTTGGAGTCGTATTAAATTAGTTTCTGTTGCGCGTCGGGTTACAACTCTTGAAGTTGCGTGTCGGGTTACAACACTTGCAGTTGCATGTCGAGTTATAACAGTCGCAGTTGCGCGTCAAGTTAAATCAGTTAAAGTTGCGCGCCGGGATACAACACTTGTAGTTGCATATCAGGGTACAGCATCTGCAGTTACATGTCAGGTTACCAAACTTGCAGTTGCGCGTCATGTTGCAACAGTTATAGTTGCGCGTTGGGGCATAACACTTGGAGTCGTATTAAATCAGTTTCTGTTGCGCGTCGGGTTACAACTCTTGAAGTTGCGTGTCGGGTTACAACACTTGCAGTTGCCTGTCGAGTTATAACACTCGCAGTTGCGCGTCAAGTTAAAACACCTGCAGTTGCGCGCCGGGATACAACAGTTGCAGTTGCATATCAGGGTACAGCATCTGCAGTTACATGTCAGGTTACCAAAGTTGCAGTTGCGCGTCACGTTACAACACTTATAGTTGCGCGTTGGGGCATAACACTTGGAGTCGTATTAAATCAGTTTCTGTTGCGCGTCGGGTTACAACTCTTGAAGTTGCGTGTCGGGTTACAACACTTGCAGTTGCATGTCGAGTTATAACACTCGTAGTTGCGCGTCAAGTTAAAACACCTGCAGTTGCGCGACGGGTTACAACACATGCAGTTGCATATCAGGGTACAGCAACAGCAGTTACATGTCAGGTTACCAAACTTGCAGTTGCGCGTCACGTTGCAACAGTTATAGTTGCGTGTTGGGGCATAACACTTGCAGTCGTATTAAATCAGTTTCTGTTGCGCGTCGGGTTACAACTCTTGAAGTTGCGTGTCGGGTTACAGCACTTGCAGTTGCATGTCGAGTTATAACAGTCGCAGTTGCGCGTCAAGTTAAAACAGTTAAAGTTGCGCGCCGGGATACAACACTTGTAGTTGCATATCAGGGTACAGCATCTGCAGTTACATGTCAGGTTACCAAACTTGCAGTTGCGCGTCACGTTGCAACAGTTATAGTTGTGCGTTGGGGCATAACACTTGGAGTCGTATTAAATTAGTTTATGTTGCGCGTCGGGTTACAACTCTTGAAGTTGCGTGTCGGGTTACAACACTTCCAGTTGCATGTCGAGTTATAACACTCGCAGTTGCGCGTCAAGTTAAAACAGTTGCAGTTGCGCGCCGGGATACAACACTTGAAGTTGCATATCACGGTACAGCATCGGCAGTTACATGTCAGGTTACCAAACTTGCAGTTGCGCGTCACGTGACAACACTTATAGTTGCGTGTTGGGGCATAACACTTGGAGTCGTATTAAATCAGTTTATGTTACGCGTCGGGTTACAACTCTTGAAGTTGCGTGTCGGGTTACAACACTTGCAGTTGCATGTCGAGTTATAACAGTCGCAGTTGCGCGTCAAGTTAAAACACTTGCAGTTGCGCGCCGGGTTACAACACTTGCAGTTGCATATCAGGGTACAGCATCTGCAGTTACATGTCAGGTTACCAAACTTGCAGTTGCGCGTCACGTTGCAACACTTATAGTTGCTTGTTGGGGCATAACACTTGGAGTTGTATTAAATCAGTTTCTGTTGCGCGTCGGGTTACAATTCTTGAAGTTGCGTGTCGGGTTACAACACTTGCAGTTGCATGTCGAGTTATAACACTCGCAGTTGCGCGTCAAGTTAAAACACCTGCAGTTACGCGCCGGGTTACAACACATGCAGTTGCATATCAGGGTACAGCATCTGCAGTTACATGTCAGGTTACCAAACTTGCAGTTGCGCGTCACGTTGCAACACTTATAGTTGCGCGTAGGGGCATAACACTTGGAGTCGTATTAAATCAGTTTCTGTTGCGCGTCGGGTTACAACTCTTGAAGTTGCGTGTCGGGTTACAACACTTGGAGTTGCATGTCGAGTTATAACACTCGCAGTTGCGCGTCAAGTTAAAACACCTGCAGTTACGCGCCGGGTTACAACACATGCAGTTGCATATCAGGGTACAGCATCTGCAGTTACATGTCAGGTTACCAAACTTGCAGTTGCGCATCACGTTGCAACACTTATAGTTGCGCGTTGGGGCATAACACTTGGAGTCGTATTAAATTAGTTTATGTTGCGCGTCGGGTTACAACTCTTGAAGTTGCGTGTCGGGTTACAACACTTGGAGTTGCATGTCGAGTTATAACACTCGTAGTTGCGCGTCAAGTTAAAACAGTTAAAGTTGCGCGCCGGGATACAACACTTGCAGTTGCATATCAGGGTACAGCATCTGCAGTTACATGTCAGGTTACCAAACTTGCAGTTGCGCGTCACGTTACAACAGTTATAGTTGCGCGTTGGGGCATAACACTTGGAGTCGTATTAAATTAGTTTATGTTGCGCGTCGGGTTACAACTCTTGAAGTTGCGTGTCGGGTTACAACACTTGCAGTTGCATGTCGAGTTATAACACTCGCAGTTGCGCGTCAAGTTAAAACACCTGCAGTTGCGCGCCGGGATACAACACTTGCAGTTGCATATCAGGGTACAGCATCTGCAGTTACATGTCAGGTTACCAAACTTGCAGTTGCGCGTCACGTTGCAACAGTTATAGTTGCGCGTTGGGGCATAACACTTGGAGTCGTATTAAATTAGTTTATGTTGCGCGTCGGGTTACAACTCTTGAAGTTGCGTGTCGGGTTACAACACTTCCAGTTGCATGTCGAGTTATAACACTCGCAGTTGCGCGTCAAGTTAAAACAGTTGCAGTTGCGCGCCGGGATACAACACTTGCAGTTGCATATCACGGTACAGCATCTGCAGTTACATGTCAGGTTACCAAACTTGCAGTTGCGCGTCACGTGACAACACTTATAGTTGCGTGTTGGGGCATAACACTTGGAGTCGTATTAAATCAGTTTATGTTACGCGTCGGGTTACAACTCTTGAAGTTGCGTGTCGGGTTACAACACTTGCAGTTGCATGTCGAGTTATAACACTCGCAGTTGCGCGTCAAGTTAAAACACTTGCAGTTGCGCGCCGGGTTACAACACTTGCAGTTGCATATCAGGGTACACCATCTGCAGTTACATGTCAGGTTACCAAACTTGCAGTTGCGCGTCATGTTGCAACACTTATAGTTGCTTGTTGGGGCATAACACTTGGAGTTGTATTAAATCAGTTTCTGTTGCGCGTCGGGTTACAACTCTTGAAGTTGCGTGTCGGGTTACAACACTTGCAGTTGCATGTCGAGTTATAACACTCGCAGTTGCGCGTCAAGTTAAAACACCTGCAGTTACGCGCCGGGTTACAACACATGCAGTTGCATATCAGGGTACAGCAACAGCAGTTACATGTCAGGTTACCAAACTTGCAGTTGCGCGTCACGTTGCAACACTTATAGTTGCGCGTTGGGGCATAACACTTGGAGTCGTATTAAATTAGTTTATGTTGCGCGTCGGGTTACAACTCTTGAAGTTGCGTGTCGGGTTACAACACTTGGAGTTGCATGTCGAGTTATAACACTCGTAGTTGCGCGTCAAGTTAAAACAGTTAAAGTTGCGCGCCGGGATACAACACTTGCAGTTGCATATCAGGGTACAGCATCTGCAGTTACATGTCAGGTTACCAAACTTGCAGTTGCGCGTCACGTTGCAACAGTTATAGTTGCGCGTTGGGGCATAACACTTGGAGTCGTATTAAATTAGTTTATGTTGCGCGTCGGGTTACAACTCTTGAAGTTGCGTGTCGGGTTACAACACTTGCAGTTGCATGTCGAGTTATAACACTCGCAGTTGCGCGTCAAGTTAAAACACCTGCAGTTGCGCGCTGGGATACAACACTTGCAGTTGCATATCAGGGTACAGCATCTGCAGTTACATGTCAGGTTACCAAACTTGCAGTTGCGCGTCACGTTGCAACAGTTATAGTTGCGCGTTGGGGCATAACACTTGGAGTCGTATTAAATTAGTTTATGTTGCGCGTCGGGTTACAACTCTTGAAGTTGCGTGTCGGGTTACAACACTTCCAGTTGCATGTCGAGTTATAACACTCGCAGTTGCGCGTCAAGTTAAAACAGTTGCAGTTGCGCGCCGGGATACAACACTTGCAGTTGCATATCACGGTACAGCATCTGCAGTTACATGTCAGGTTACCAAACTTGCAGTTGCGCGTCACGTGACAACACTTATAGTTGCGTGTTGGGGCATAACACTTGGAGTCGTATTAAATCAGTTTATGTTACGCGTCGGGTTACAACTCTTGAAGTTGCGTGTCGGGTTACAACACTTGCAGTTGCATGTCGAGTTATAACACTCGCAGTTGCGCGTCAAGTTAAAACACTTGCAGTTGCGCGCCGGGTTACAACACTTGCAGTTGCATATCAGGGTACAGCATCTGCAGTTACATGTCAGGTTACCAAACTTGCAGTTGCGCGTCATGTTGCAACACTTATAGTTGCTTGTTGGGGCATAACACTTGGAGTTGTATTAAATCAGTTTCTGTTGCGCGTCGGGTTACAACTCTTGAAGTTGCGTGTCGGGTTACAACACTTGCAGTTGCATGTCGAGTTATAACACTCGCAGTTGCGCGTCAAGTTAAAACACCTGCAGTTACGCGCCGGGTTACAACACATGCAGTTGCATATCAGGGTACAGCAACTGTAGTTACATGTCAGGTTACCAAACTTGCAGTTGCGCGTCACGTTGCAACACTTATAGTTGCGCGTTGGGGCATAACACTTGGAGTCGTATTAAATCAGTTTCTGTTGCGCGTCGGGTTACAACTCTTGAAGTTGCGTGTCGGGTTACAACACTTGGAGTTGCATGTCGAGTTATAACACTCGTAGTTGCGCGTCAAGTTAAAACAGTTAAAGTTGCGCGCCGGGATACAACACTTGCAGTTGCATATCAGGGTACAGCATCTGCAGTTACATGTCAGGTTACCAAACTTGCAGTTGCGCGTCACGTTGCAACAGTTATAGTTGCGCGTTCGGGCATAACACTTGGAGTCGTATTAAATTAGTTTATGTTGCGCGTCGGGTTACAACTCTTGAAGTTGCGTGTCGGGTTACAACACTTGCAGTTGCATGTCGAGTTATAACACTCGCAGTTGCGCGTCAAGTTAAAACACCTGCAGTTGCGCGCCGGGATACAACACTTGCAGTTGCATATCAGGGTACAACATCTGCAGTTACATGTCAGGTTACCAAACTTGCAGTTGCGCGTCACGTTGCAACAGTTATAGTTGCGCGTTGGGGCATAACACTTGGAGTCGTATTAAATTAGTTTATGTTGCGCATCGGGTTACAACTCTTGAAGTTGCGTGTCGGGTTACAACACTTCAAGTTGCATGTCGAGTTATAACACTCGCAGTTGCGCGTCAAGTTAAAACAGTTGCAGTTGCGCGCCGGGATACAACACTTGCAGTTGCATATCACGGTACAGCATCTGCAGTTACATGTCAGGTTACCAAACTTGCAGTTGCGCGTCACGTGACAACACTTATAGTTGCGTGTTGGGGCATAACACTTGGAGTCGTATTAAATCAGTTTATGTTACGCGTCGGGTTACAACTCTTGAAGTTGCGTGTCGGGTTACAACACTTGCAGTTGCATGTCGAGTTATAACACTCGCAGTTGCGCGTCAAGTTAAAACACTTGCAGTTGCGCGCCGGGTTACAACACTTGCAGTTGCATATCAGGGTACAGCATCTGCAGTTACATGTCAGGTTACCAAACTTGCAGTTGCGCGTCATGTTGCAACACTTATAGTTGCTTGTTGGGGCATAACACTTGGAGTTGTATTAAATCAGTTTCTGTTGCGCGTCGGGTTACAACTCTTGAAGTTGCGTGTCGGGTTACAACACTTGCAGTTGCATGTCGAGTTATAACACTCGCAGTTGCGCGTCAAGTTAAAACACCTGCCGTTACGCGCCGGGTTACAACACATGAAGTTGCATATCAGGGTACAGCAACTGCAGTTACATGTCAGGTTACCAAACTTGCAGTTGCGCGTCACGTTGCAACACTTATAGTTGCGCGTTGGGGCATAACACTTGGAGTCGTATTAAATCAGTTTCTGTTGCGCGTCGGGTTACAACTCTTGAAGTTGCGTGTCGGGTTACAACACTTGGAGTTGCATGTCGAGTTATAACACTCGTAGTTGCGCGTCAAGTTAAAACAGTTAAAGTTGCGCGCCGGGATACAACACTTGCAGTTGCATATCAGGGTACAGCATCTGCAGTTACATGTCAGGTTACCAAACTTGCAGTTGCGCGTCACGTTGCAACAGTTATAGTTGCGCGTTGGGGCATAACACTTGGAGTCGTATTAAATTAGTTTATGTTGCGCGTCGGGTTACAACTCTTGAAGTTGCGTGTCGGGTTACAACACTTGCAGTTGCATGTCGAGTTATAACACTCGCAGTTGCGCGTCAAGTTAAAACACCTGCAGTTGCGCGCCGGGATACAACACTTGAAGTTGCATATCATGGTACATCATCTGCAGTTACATGTCAGGTTACCAAACTTGCAGTTGCGCGTCACGTTACAACACTTATAGTTGCGTGTTGGGGCATAACACTTGGAGTCGTATTTAATCAGTTTCTGTTGCGCGTCGGGTTACAACTCTTGAAGTTGCGTGTCGGGTTACAACACTTGCAGTTGCATGTCGAGTTATAACACTCGTAGTTGCGCGTCAAGTTAAAACACTTGAAGTTGCGCGCCGGGTTACAACTCTTGCAGTTGCATATCAGGGTACAGCATCTGCAGTTACATGTCAGGTTACCAAACTTGCAGTTGCGCGTCACGTTGCAACACTTATAGTTGCACGTTGGGGCATAACACTTGGAGTCGTATTAAATCAGTTTCTGTTGCGCGTCGGGTTACAACTCTTGAAGTTGCGTGTCGGGTTACAACACTTGCAGTTGCATGTCGAGTTATAACAGTCGCAGTTGCGCGTCAAGTTAAAACAGTTAAAGTTGCGCGCCGGGATACAACACTTGCAGTTGCATATCAGGGTACAACATCTGCAGTTACATGTCAGGTTACCAAACTTGCAGTTGCGCGTCACGTTGCAACACTTATAGTTGCGCGTTGGGGCATAACACTTGGAGTCGTATTAAATCAGTTTCTGTTGCGCGTCGGGTTACAACTCTTGAAGTTGCGTGTCGGGTTACAACACTTGCAGTTGCCTGTCGAGTTATAACACTCGCAGTTGCGCGTCAAGTTAAAACACCTGCAGTTGCGCGCCGGGATACAACAGTTGCAGTTGCATATCAGGGTACAGCATCTGCAGTTACATGTCAGGTTACCAAAGTTGCAGTTGCGCGTCACGTTACAACACTTATAGTTGCGCGTTGGGGCATAACACTTGGAGTCGTATTAAATCAGTTTCTGTTGCGCGTCGGGTTACAACTCTTGAAGTTGCGTGTCGAGTTACAACACTTGCAGTTGCATGTCGAGTTATAACACTCGTAGTTGCGCGTCAAGTTAAAACACTTGAAGTTGCGCGACGGGTTACAACTCTTGCAGTTGCATATCAGGGTACAGCATCTGCAGTTACATGTCAGGTTACCAAACTTGCAGTTGCGCGTCACGTTGCAACACTTATAGTTGCGCGTTGGGGCATAACACTTGGAGTCGTATTAAATCAGTTTGTGTTGCGCGTCGGGTTACAACTCTTGAAGTTGTGTGTCGGGTTACAGCACTTGCAGTTGCATGTCGAGTTATAACAGTCGCAGTTGCGCGTCAAGTTAAAACAGTTAAAGTTGCGCCGGGATACAACACTTGTAGTTGCATATCAGGGTACAGCATCTGCAGTTACATGTCAGGTTACCAAACTTGCAGTTGCGCGTCACGTTGCAACAGTTATAGTTGCGCGTTGGGGCATAACACTTGGAGTCGTATTAAATTAGTTCATGTTGCGCGTCGGGTTACAACTCTTGAAGTTGCGTGTCGGGTTACAACACTTCCAGTTGCATGTCGAGTTATAACACTCGCAGTTGCGCGTCAAGTTAAAACAGTTGCAGTTGCGCGCCGGGATACAACACTTGCAGTTGCATATCACGGTACAGCATCTGCAGTTACATGTCAGGTTACCAAACTTGCAGTTGCGCGTCACGTGACAACACTTATAGTTGCGTGTTGGGGAATAACACTTGGAGTCGTATTAAATCAGTTTATGTTACGCGTCGGGTTACAACTCTTGAAGTTGCGTGTCGGGTTACAACACTTGCAGTTGCATGTCGAGTTATAACACTCGCAGTTGCGCGTCAAGTTAAAATACCTGCAGTTGCGCGCCGGGTTACAACACTTGCAGTTGCATATCAGGGTACAGCATCTGCAGTTACATGTCAGGTTACCAAACTTGCAGTTGCGCGTCACGTTACAACAATTATAGTTGCGCGTTGGGCATAACACTTGGAGTCGTATTAAATCAGTTTCTGTTGCGCGTCGGGTTACAACTCTTGAAGTTGCGTGTCGGGTTACAACACTTGCACTTGCCTGTCGAGTTATAACACTCGCAGTTACGCGTCAAGTTAAAACACTTGCACTTGCGCGCCGGGTTACAACACTTGCAGTTGCATATCAGGGTACAGCATCTGAAGTTACATGTCAGGTTAGCAAACTTGCAGTTGCGCGTCACGTTGCAACACTTATAGTTGCGCGTTGGGGCATAACACTTGGAGTCGTATTAAATCAGTTTCTGTTGCGCGCCGGGTTACAACTCTTGAAGTTGCGTGTCGGGTTACAACACTTGCAGTTGCATGTCGAGTTATAACACTCACAGTTGCGCGTCAAGTTAAGACACTTGCAGTTGCGCGCCGGGTTACAACACTTGCAGTTGCATATCAGGGTACAGCATCTGCAGTTACATGTCAGGTTACCAAACATGCAGTTGCGCGTCACGTTGCAACACTTATAGTTGCGCGTTGGGGCATAACACTTGGAGTCGTATTAAATCAGTTTCTGTTGCGCGTCGGGTTACAACTCTTGAAGTTGCGTGTCGGGTTACAACACTTGCAGTTGCATGTCGAGTTATAACACTCGCAGTTGCGCGTCAAGCTAAAACACCTGCAGTTGCGCGCCGTGATACAACACTTGCAGTTGCATATCAGGGTACAGCATCTGCAGTTACATGTCAGGTTACCAAACTTGCAGTTGCGCGTCACGTTGCAACACTTATAGTTGCTTGTTGGGGCATAACACTTGGAGTCATATTAAATCAGTTTCTGTTGCGCGTCGGGTTACAACTCTTGAAGTTGCGTGTCGGGTTACAACACTTGCAGTTGCATGTCGAGTTATAACACTCGCAGTTGCGCGTCAAGTTAAAACACCTGCAGTTACGCGCCGGGTTACAACACATGCAGTTGCATATCAGGGTACAGCATCTGCAGTTACATGTCAGGTTACCAAACTTGCAGTTGCGCGTCACGTTGCAACACTTATAGTTGCGCGTTGGGGCATAACACTTGGAGTCGTATTAAATCAGTTTCTGTTGCGCGTCGGGTTACAACTCTTGAAGTTGCGTGTCGGGTTACAACACTTGGAGTTGCATGTCGAGTTATAACACTCGTAGTTGCGCGTCAAGTTAAAACAGTTAAAGTTGCGCGCCGGGATACAACACTTGCAGTTGCATATCAGGGTACAGCATCTGCAGTTACATGTCAGGTTACCAAACTTGCAGTTGCGCGTCACGTTGCAACAGTTATAGTTGCGCGTTGGGGCATAACACTTGGAGTCGTATTAAATTAGTTTATGTTGCGCGTCGGGTTACAACTCTTGAAGTTGCGTGTCGGGTTACAACACTTGCAGTTGCATGTCGAGTTATAACACTCGCAGTTGCGCGTCAAGTTAAAACACCTGCAGTTGCGCGCCGGGATACAACACTTGCAGTTGCATATCATGGTACATCATCTGCAGTTACATGTCAGGTTACCAAACTTGCAGTTGCGCGTCACGTTACAACACTTATAGTTGCGTGTTGGGGCATAACACTTGGAGTCGTATTTAATCAGTTTCTGTTGCGCGTCGGGTTACAACTCTTGAAGTTGCGTGTCGGGTTACAACACTTGCAGTTGCATGTCGAGTTATAACACTCGTAGTTGCGCGTCAAGTTAAAACACTTGAAGTTGCGCGCCGGGTTACAACTCTTGCAGTTGCATATCAGGGTACAGCATCTGCAGTTACATGTCAGGTTACCAAACTTGCAGTTGCGCGTCACGTTGCAACACTTATAGTTGCGCGTTGGGGCATAACACTTGGAGTCGTATTAAATTAGTTTCTGTTGCGCGTCGGGTTACAACTCTTGAAGTTGCGTGTCGGGTTACAACACTTGCAGTTGCATGTCGAGTTATAACACTCGTAGTTGCGCGTCAAGTTAAAACACTTGAAGTTGCGCGCCGGGTTACAACTCTTGCAGTTGCATATCAGGGTACAGCATCTGCAGTTACATGTCAGGTTACCAAACTTGCAGTTGCGCGTCACGTTGCAACACTTATAGTTGCGCGTTGGGGCATAACACTTGGAGTCGTATTAAATAAGTTTCTGTTGCGCGTCGGGTTACAACTCTTGAAGTTGTGTGTCGGGTTACAACACTTGCAGTTGCATGTCGAGTTATAACAGTCGCAGTTGCGCGTCAAGTTAAAACAGTTAAAGTTGCGCGCCGGGATACAACACTTGCAGTTGCATATCAGGGTACAGCATCTGCAGTTACATGTCAGGTTACCAAACTTGCAGTTGCGCGTCACGTTGCAACAGTTATAGTTGCGCGTTGCGGCATAACACTTGGAGTCGTATTAAATCAGTTTATGTTGCGCGTCGGGTTACAACTCTTGAAGTTGCGTGTCGGGTTACAACACTTGCAGTTGCATGTCGAGTTATAACACTCGCAGTTGCGCGTCAAGTTAAAACAGTTGCAGTTGCGCGCCGGGATACAACACTTGCAGTTGCATTTCAGGGTACAGCATCTGCAGTTACATGTCAGGTTACCAAACTTGAATTTGCGCGTCACGTTACAACACTTATAGTTGCGCGTTGGGCATAACACTTGGAGTCGTATTAAATCAGTTTCTGTTGCGCGTCGGGTTACAACTCTTGAAGTTGCGTGTCGGGTTACAACACTTGCAGTTGCCTGTCGAGTTATAACACTCGTAGTTGCGCGTCAAGTTAAAACAGTTAAAGTTGCACGCCGGGATACAACACTTGCAGTTGCATACCAGGGTACAGCATCTGCAGTTACATGTCAGGTTACCAAACTTGCAGTTGCGCGTCACGTTGCAACAGTTATAGTTGCGCGTTGGGGCATAACACTTGGAGTCGTATTAAATTAGTTTATGTTGCGCGTCGGGTTACAACTCTTGAAGTTGCGTGTCGGGTTACGACACTTGCAGTTGCATGTCGAGTTATAACACTCGCAGTTGCGCGTCAAGTTAAAACACCTGCAGTTGCGCGCCGGGATACAACACTTGCAGTTGCATATCATGGTACATCATCTGCAGTTACATGTCAGGTTACCAAACTTGCAGTTGCGCGTCACGTTACAACACTTATAGTTGCGTGTTGGGGCATAACACTTGGAGTCGTATTTAATCAGTTTCTGTTGCGCGTCGGGTTAGAACTCTTGAAGTTGCGTGTCGGGTTACAACACTTGCAGTTGCATGTCGAGTTATAACACTCGTAGTTGCGCGTCAAGTTAAAACACTTGAAGTTGCGCGCCGGGTTACAACTCTTGCAGTTGCATATCAGGGTACAGCATCTGCAGTTACATGTCAGGTTACCAAACTTGCAGTTGCGCGTCACGTTGCAACACTTATAGTTGCGCGTTGGGGCATAACACTTGGAGTCGTATTAAATCAGTTTCTGTTGCGCGTCGGGTTACAACTCTTGAAGTTGCGTGTCGGGTTACAACACTTGCAGTTGCATGTCGAGTTATAACACTCGTAGTTGCGCGTCAAGTTAAAACAATTGAAGTTGCGCGCCGGGTTACAACACTTGCAGTTGCATATCAGGGTACAGCATCTGCAGTTACATGTCAGGTTACCAAACTTGCAGTTGCGCGTCACGTTGCAACACTTATAGTTGCGCGTTGGGGCATAACACTTGGAGTCGTATTAAATCAGTTTATGTTGCGCGTCGGGTTACAAAGTTGCGTGTCGGGTTACAGCACTTACAGTTGCATGTCGAGTTATAACAGTCGCAGTTGCGCGTCAAGTTAAAACTGTTAAAGTTGCGCGCCGGGATACAACACTTGCAGTTGCATATCAGGGTACACCATCTGCAGTTACATGTCAGGTTACCAAACTTGCAGTTGCGCGTCACGTTGCAACAGTTATAGTTGCGCGTTGGGGCATAACACTTGGAGTCGTATTAAATTAGTTTATGTTATGCGTCGGGTTACAACTCTTGAAGTTGCGTGTCGGGTTACAACACTTGCAGTTGCATGTCGAGTTATAACACTCGCAGTTGCGCGTCAAGTTAAAACAGTTGCAGTTGCATATCACGGTACAGCATCTGCAGTTACATGTCAGGTTACCAAACTTGCAGTTGCGCGTCACGTTACAACACTTATAGTTGCGCGTTGGGGCATAACACTTGGAGTCGTATTAAATCAGTTTCTGTTACGCGTCGGGTTACAACTCTTGAAGTTGCGTGTCGGGTTACAACACTTGCAGTTGCATGTCGAGTTATAACACTTGCAGTTGCGCGTCAAGTTAAAACACCTGCAGTTGCGCGCCGGGTTACAACACTTGCAGTTGCATATCAGGGTACAGCATCTGCAGTTACATGTCAGGTTACCAAACTTGCAGTTGCGCGTCACGTTGCAACACTTATAGTTGCTTGTTGGGGCATAACACTTGGAGTCGTATTAAATCAGTTTCTGTTGCGCGTCGGGTTACAACTCTTGAAGTTGCGTGTCGGGTTACAACACTTGCAGTTGCATGTCGAGTTATAACACTCGCAGTTGCGCGTCAAGTTAAAACACCTGCAATTACGCGCCGGGTTACAACACATGCAGTTGCATATCAGGGTACAACATCTGCAGTTACATGTCAGGTTACCAAACTTGCAGTTGCGCGTCACGTTGCAACACTTATAGTTGCGCGTTGGGGCATAACACTTGGAGTCGTATTAAATCAGTTTCTGTTGCGCGTCGGGTTACAACTCTTGAAGTTGCATGTCGGGTTACAACACTTGGAGTTGCATGTCGAGTTATAACACTCGTAGTTGCGCGTCAAGTTAAAACAGTTAAAGTTGCGCGCCGGGATACAACACTTGCAGTTGCATATCAGGGTACAGCATCTGCAGTTACATGTCAGGTTACCAAACTTGCAGTTGCGCGTCACGTTGCAACACTTATAGTTGCGCGTTGGGGCATAACACTTGGAGTCGTATTAAATAAGTTTCTGTTGCGCGTCGGGTTACAACTCTTGAAGTTGCGTGTCGGGTTACAACACTTGCAGTTGCATGTCGAGTTATAACAGTCGCAGTTGCGCGTCAAGTTAAAACAGTTAAAGTTGCGCGCCGGGATACAACACTTGCGGTTGCATATCAGGGTACAGCATCTGCAGTTACATGTCAGGTTACCAAACTTGCAGTTGCGCGTCACGTTGCAACAGTTATAGTTGCGCGTTGCGGCATAACACTTGGAGTCGTATTAAATCAGTTTATGTTGCGCGTCGGGTTACAACTCTTGAAGTTGCGTGTCGGGTTACAACACTTGCAGTTGCATGTCGAGTTATAACACTCGCAGTTGCGCGTCAAGTTAAAACAGTTGCAGTTGCGCGCCGGGATACAACACTTGCAGTTGCATTTCAGGGTACAGCATCTGCAGTTACATGTCAGGTTACCAAACTTGCAGTTGCGCGTCACGTTGCAACAGTTATAGTTGCGCGTTGCGGCATAACACTTGGAGTCGTATTAAATCAGTTTATGTTGCGCGTCGGGTTACAACTCTTGAAGTTGCGTGTCGGGTTACAACACTTGCAGTTGCATGTCGAGTTATAACACTCGTAGTTGCGCGTCAAGTTAAAACAATTGAAGTTGCGCGCCGGGTTACAACACTTGCAGTTGCATATCAGGGTACAGCATCTGCAGTTACATGTCAGGTTACCAAACTTGCAGTTGCGCGTCACGTTGCAACACTTATAGTTGCGCGTTGGGGCATAACACTTGGAGTCGTATTAAATCAGTTTATGTTGCGCGTCGGGTTACAAAGTTGCGTGTCGGGTTACAGCACTTACAGTTGCATGTCGAGTTATAACAGTCGCAGTTGCGCGTCAAGTTAAAACTGTTAAAGTTGCGCGCCGGGATACAACACTTGCAGTTGCATATCAGGGTACACCATCTGCAGTTACATGTCAGGTTACCAAACTTGCAGTTGCGCGTCACGTTGCAACAGTTATAGTTGCGCGTTGGGGCATAACACTTGGAGTCGTATTAAATTAGTTTATGTTATGCGTCGGGTTACAACTCTTGAAGTTGCGTGTCGGGTTACAACACTTGCAGTTGCATGTCGAGTTATAACACTCGCAGTTGCGCGTCAAGTTAAAACAGTTGCAGTTGCATATCACGGTACAGCATCTGCAGTTACATGTCAGGTTACCAAACTTGCAGTTGCGCGTCACGTTACAACACTTATAGTTGCGCGTTGGGGCATAACACTTGGAGTCGTATTAAATCAGTTTCTGTTACGCGTCGGGTTACAACTCTTGAAGTTGCGTGTCGGGTTACAACACTTGCAGTTGCATGTCGAGTTATAACACTTGCAGTTGCGCGTCAAGTTAAAACACCTGCAGTTGCGCGCCGGGTTACAACACTTGCAGTTGCATATCAGGGTACAGCATCTGCAGTTACATGTCAGGTTACCAAACTTGCAGTTGCGCGTCACGTTGCAACACTTATAGTTGCTTGTTGGGGCATAACACTTGGAGTCGTATTAAATCAGTTTCTGTTGCGCGTCGGGTTACAACTCTTGAAGTTGCGTGTCGGGTTACAACACTTGCAGTTGCATGTCGAGTTATAACACTCGCAGTTGCGCGTCAAGTTAAAACACCTGCAATTACGCGCCGGGTTACAACACATGCAGTTGCATATCAGGGTACAACATCTGCAGTTACATGTCAGGTTACCAAACTTGCAGTTGCGCGTCACGTTGCAACACTTATAGTTGCGCGTTGGGGCATAACACTTGGAGTCGTATTAAATCAGTTTCTGTTGCGCGTCGGGTTACAACTCTTGAAGTTGCATGTCGGGTTACAACACTTGGAGTTGCATGTCGAGTTATAACACTCGTAGTTGCGCGTCAAGTTAAAACAGTTAAAGTTGCGCGCCGGGATACAACACTTGCAGTTGCATATCAGGGTACAGCATCTGCAGTTACATGTCAGGTTACCAAACTTGCAGTTGCGCGTCACGTTGCAACACTTATAGTTGCGCGTTGGGGCATAACACTTGGAGTCGTATTAAATAAGTTTCTGTTGCGCGTCGGGTTACAACTCTTGAAGTTGCGTGTCGGGTTACAACACTTGCAGTTGCATGTCGAGTTATAACAGTCGCAGTTGCGCGTCAAGTTAAAACAGTTAAAGTTGCGCGCCGGGATACAACACTTGCGGTTGCATATCAGGGTACAGCATCTGCAGTTACATGTCAGGTTACCAAACTTGCAGTTGCGCGTCACGTTGCAACAGTTATAGTTGCGCGTTGCGGCATAACACTTGGAGTCGTATTAAATCAGTTTATGTTGCGCGTCGGGTTACAACTCTTGAAGTTGCGTGTCGGGTTACAACACTTGCAGTTGCATGTCGAGTTATAACACTCGCAGTTGCGCGTCAAGTTAAAACAGTTGCAGTTGCGCGCCGGGATACAACACTTGCAGTTGCATTTCAGGGTACAGCATCTGCAGTTACATGTCAGGTTACCAAACTTGCAGTTGCGCGTCACGTTGCAACAGTTATAGTTGCGCGTTGCGGCATAACACTTGGAGTCGTATTAAATCAGTTTATGTTGCGCGTCGGGTTACAACTCTTGAAGTTGCGTGTCGGGTTACAACACTTGCAGTTGCATGTCGAGTTACAACACTCGCAGTTGCGCGTCAAGTTAAAACAGTTGCAGTTGCGCGCCGGGATACAACACTTGCAGTTGCATTTCAGGGTACAGCATCTGCAGTTACATGTCAGGTTACCAAACTTGCAGTTGCGCGTCACGTTACAACACTCATAGTTGCGCGTTGGGCATAACACTTGGAGTCGTATTAAATCAGTTTCTGCTGCGCGTCGGGTTACAACTCTTGAAGTTGCGTGTCGGGTTACAACACTTGCAGTTGCATGTCGAGTTATAACACTCGCAGTTGCGCGTCAAGTTAAAACACTTGCAGTTGCGCGCCGGGTTACAACACTTGCAGTTGCATATCAGGGTACAGCATCTGCAGTTACATGTCAGGTTACCAAACTAGCAGTTGCGCGTCACGTTACAACAATTATAGTTGCGTGTTGGGCATAACACTTGGAGTCGTATTAAATCAGTTTCTGTTGCGCGTCGGGTTACAACTCTTGAAGTTGCGTGTCGGGTTACAACACTTGCAGTTGCCTGTCGAGTTATAACACTCGCAGTTGCGCGTCAAGTTAAAACACCTACAGTTGCGCGCCGGGATACAACAGTTGCAGTTGCATATCAGGGTACAGTATCTGCAGTTACATGTCAGGTTACCAAACTTGCAGTTGCGCGTCACGTTCCAACACTTATAGTTGCGCGTTGGGGCCTAACACTTGGAGTCGTATTAAATCAGTTTCTGTTGCACGTCGGGTTACAACTCTTGAAGTTGCGTGTCGGGTTACAGCACTTGCAGTTGCATGTCGAGTTATAACACTCGTAGTTGCGCGTCAAGTTAAAACACTTGAAGTTGCGCGACGGGTTACAACTCTTGCAGTTGCATATCAGGGTACAACATCTGCAGTTACATGTCAGGTTACCAAACTTGCAGTTGCGCGTCACGTTGCAACAGTTATAGTTGCGCGTTGGGGCATAACACTTGGAGTCGTATTAAATTAGTTTATGTTATGCGTCGGGTTACAACTCTTGAAGTTGCGTGTCGGGTTACAACACTTGCAGTTGCATGTCGAGTTATAACACTCGTAGTTGCGCGTCAAGTTAAAACAGTTGCAGTTGCGCGCCGGGATACAACACTTGCAGTTGCATATCACGGTACAGCATCTGCAGTTACATGTCAGGTTACCAAACTTGCAGTTGCGCGTCAAGTTGCAACACTTATAGTTGCGCGTTGGGGCATAACACTTGGAGTCGTATTAAATTAGTTTCTGTTGCGCGTCGAGTTACAACTATTGAAGTTGCGTGTCGGGTTACAACACTTGCAGTTGCATGTCGAGTTATAACACTCGCAGTTGCGCGTCAAGCTAAAACACCTGCAGTTGCGCGCCGGGATACAACACTTGCAGTTGCATATCACGGTACAGCATCTGCAGTTACATGTCAGGTTACCAAACTTGCAGTTGCGCGTCAAGTTGCAACACTTATAGTTGCGCGTTGGGGCATAACACTTGGAGTCGTATTAAATCAGTTTCTGTTGCGCGTCGGGTTACAACTCTTGAAGTTGCGTGTCGGGTTACAACACTTGCAGTTGCATGTCGAGTTATAACACTCGTAGTTGCGCGTCAAGCTAAAACACCTGCAGTTGCGCGCCGGGATACAACACTTGCAGTTGCATATCAGGGTACAGCATCTGCAGTTACATGTCAGGTTACCAAACATGCAGTTGCGCGTCACGTTGCAACACTTATAGTTGCGCGTTGGGGCATAACACTTGGAGTCGTATTAAATCAGTTTCTGTTGCGCGTCGGGTTACAACTCTTGAAGTTGCGTGTCGGGTTACAACAATTGAAGTTGCATGTCTAGTTATAACACTCGCAGTTGCGCGTCAAGTTAAAACACTTGCAGTTGCGCGCCGGGTTACAACACTTGCAGTTGCATATCAGGGTACAGCATCTCCAGTGACATGTCAGGTTACCAAACTTGCAGTTGCGCGTCACGTTACAACACTTATAGTTGCGCGTTGGGGCATAACACTTGGAGTCGTATTAAATCAGTTTCTGTTGCGCGTCGGGTTACAACTCTTGAAGTTGCGTGTCGGGTTACAACACTTGTAATTGCATGTCGAGTTATAACACTCGCAGTTGCGCGTCAAGTTAAAACACTTGTAGTTGCGCGCCGGGATACAACACTTGCAGTTGCATATCAGGGTACAGCATCTGCAGTGACATGTCAGGTTACCAAACATGCAGTTGCGCGTCACGTTGCAACACTTATAGTTGCTTGTTGGGGCATAACACTTGGAGTCGTATTAAATCAGTTTCTGTTGCGCGTTGGGTTACAACTGTTGAAGTTGCGTGTCGGGTTACAACACTTGCAGTTGCATGTCGAGTTATAACACTCGCAGTTGCGCGTCAAGCTAAAACACCTGCAGTTACGCGCCGGGTTACAACACATGCAGTTGCATATCAGGGTACAGCATCTGCAGTTACATGTCAGGTTACCAAACTTGCAGTTGCGCGTCACGTTGCAACACTTATAGTTGCGCGTTGGGGCATAACACTTGGAGTCGTATTAAATCAGTTTCTGTTGCGCGTCGGGTTACAACTCTTGAAGTTGCGTGTCGGGTTACAACACTTGGAGTTGCATGTCGAGTTATAACACTCGAAGTTGCGCGTCAAGTTAAAACACTTGCAGTTGCGCGCCGGGTTACAACACTTGTAGTTGCATATCAGGGTACAGCATCTGCAGTTACATGTCAGGTTACCAAACTTGCAGTTGCGCGTCACGTTACAACAATAATAGTTGCGCGTTGGGGCATAACACTTGGAGTCGTATTAAATCAGTTTCTGTTGCGCGTCGGATTACAACTCTTGAAGTTGCGTTTCGGGTTACAACACTTGTAATTGCATGTCGAGTTATAACACTCGCAGTTGCGCGTCAAGTTAAAACAGTTAAAGTTGCGCGCCGGGATACAACACTTGCAGTTGCATATCAGGGTACATTATCTGCAGTTACATGTCAGGTTACCAAACTTGCAGTTGCGCGTCACGTTGCAACACTTATAGTTGCGCGTTGGGGCATTACACTTGGAGTCGTATTAAATCAGTTTCTGTTGCGCGTCGGGTTACAACACTTGCAGTTGCGTATCGGGTTACAACACTTGCAGTTGCATGTCGAGTTATAACACTCGCAGTTGCGCGTTAAGATAAAACGCTTGCAGTTGCGCGTCGGGTTACAACACTTGCAGTTGCATATCAGGGTACAGCATCTGCAGTTACATGTCAGGTTACCAAACTTGCAGTTGCGCGTCACGTTACAACACTTATAGTTGCTTGTTGGGGGCATAACACTTGGAGTCGTATTAAATCAGTTTCTGTTGCGCGTCGGGTTACATCTCTTGAAGTTGCGTGTCGGGTTACAACACTTGCAGTTGCATGTCGAGTTATAACACTCGTAGTTGCGCGTCAAGTTAAAACAATTGAAGTTGCGCGCCGGGTTACAACACTTGCAGTTGCATATCAGGGTACAGCATCTGCAGTTACATGTCAGGTTACCAAACTTGCAGTTGCGCGTCACGTTGCAACACTTATAGTTGCTTGTTGGGGCATAACACTTGGAGTCGTATTAAATCAGTTTCTGTTGCGCGTCGGGTTACAACTCTTGAAGTTGCATGTCGGGTTACAACACTTGAAGTTGCATGTCGAGTTATAACACTCGCAGTTGCGCGTCAAGTTAAAACACTTGCAGTTGCGCGCCGGGATACAACACTTGCAGTTGCATATCAGGGTACAGCATCTGCAGTTACATGTCAGGTTACCAAACGTGCAGTTGCGCGTCACGTTGCAACACTTATAGTTGCGCGTTGGGGCATAACACTTGGAGTCGTATTAAATCAGTTTCTCTTGCGCGTCGGGTTACAACTCTTGAAGTTGCGTGTCGGGTTACAACACTCGCAGTTGCATGTCGAGTTATAACGCTCGCAGTTGCGCGTCAAGTTAAAACACCAGCAGTTGCGCGCCGGGTTACAACACTTGCAGTTGCATATCAGGGTACATCATCTGCAGTTACATGCCAGGTTACCAAACTTGCAGTTGCGCGTTATGTTGCAACACTTATAGTTGCCCGTTGGGGCATAACACTTGGAGTCGTATTAAATCAGTTTCTGTTGCGCGCCGGGTTACAACTCTTGAAGTTGCCTGTCGGGTTACAACACTTGCAGTTGCATGTCGAGTTATAACACTCGCAGTTGTGCGTCAAGTTAAACCACTTGCAGTTGCGCGCCGGGTTACAACACTTGCAGTTGCATATCAGGGTACAACATCTGCAGTTACATGTCAGGTTACCAAACTTGCAGTTGCGTGTCACGTTGCAACACTTATAGTTGCCCGTTGGGGCATAACACTTGGAGTCGTATTAAATCAGTTTCTGTTGCGCGTCGGGTTACAAGTCTTGAAGTTGCGTGTCGGGTTACAACACTTGCAGTTGCATGTCGAGTTATAACACTCGAAGTTGCGCGTCAAGTTAAAACACTTGCAGTTGCGCGCCTGGATACAACACTTGCAGTTGCATATCAGGGTACAGCATCTGCAGTTACATGTCAGGTTACCAAACTTGCAGTTGCGCGTCACGTTACAACACTTATAGTTGCGCGTTGGGGCATAACACTTGGAGTCGTATTAAATCAGTTTCTGTTGCGCGTCGGGTTACAACTCTTGAAGTTGTGTGTCGGGTTACAACACTTGTAATTGCATGTCGAGTTATAACACTCGCAGTTGCGCGTCAAGTTAAAACAGTTAAATTGCGCGCCGGGATACAACACTTGCAGTTGCATATCAGGGTACAGCATCTGCAGTTACATGTCAGGTTACCAAACTTGCAGTTGCGCGTCACGTTGCAACACTTATAGTTGCGCGTTGGGGCATAACACTTGGAGTCGTATTAAATCAGTTTCTGTTGCGCGTCGGGTTACAACTCTTGAAGTTGCGTATCGGGTTACAACACTTGCAGTTGCATGTCGAGTTATAACACTCGCAGTTGCGCGTTAAGATAAAACGCTTGCAGTTGCGCGTCGGGTTACAACACTTGCAGTTGCATATCAGGGTACAGCATCTGCAGTTACATGTCAGGTTACCAAACTTGCAGTTGCGCGTCACGTTACAACACTTATAGTTGCTTGTTGGGGGCATAACACTTGGAGTCGTATTAAATCAGTTTCTGTTGCGCGTCGGGTTACATCTCTTGAAGTTGCGTGTCGGGTTACAACACTTGCAGTTGCATGTCGAGTTATAACACTCGTAGTTGCGCGTCAAGTTAAAACAATTGAAGTTGCGCGCCGGGTTACAACACTTGCAGTTGCATATCAGGGTACAGCATCTGCAGTTACATGTCAGGTTACCAAACTTGAAGTTGCGCGTCACGTTGCAACACTTATAGTTGCTTGTTGGGGCATAACACTTGGAGTCGTATTAAATCAGTTTCTGTTGCGCGTCGGGTTACAACTCTTGAAGTTGCGTGTCGGGTTACAACACTTGAAGTTGCATGTCGAGTTATAACACTCGCAGTTGCGCGTCAAGTTAAAACACTTGCAGTTGCGCGCCGGGATACAACACTTGCAGTTGCATATCAGGGTACAGCATCTGCAGTTACATGTCAGGTTACCAAACGTGCAGTTGCGCGTCACGTTGCAACACTTATAGTTGCGCGTTGGGGCATAACACTTGGAGTCGTATTAAATCAGTTTCTCTTGCGCGTCGGGTTACAAGTCTTGAAGTTGCGTGTCGGGTTACAACACTCGCAGTTGCATGTCGAGTTATAACGCTCGCAGTTGCGCGTCAAGTTAAAACACCAGCAGTTGCGCGCCGGGTTACAACACTTGCAGTTGCATATCAGGGTACATCATCTGCAGTTACATGCCAGGTTACCAAACTTGCAGTTGCGCGTTATGTTGCAACACTTATAGTTGCCCGTTGGGGCATAACACTTGGAGTCGTATTAAATCAGTTTCTGTTGCGCGCCGGGTTACAACTCTTGAAGTTGCCTGTCGGGTTACAACACTTGCAGTTGCATGTCGAGTTATAACACTCGCAGTTGTGCGTCAAGTTAAAACACTTGCAGTTGCGCGCCGAGTTACAACACTTGCAGTTGCATATCAGGGTACAGCATCTGCAGTTACATGTCAGGTTACCAAACTTGCAGTTGCGTGTCACGTTGCAACACTTATAGTGTCCCGTTGGGGCATAACACTTGGAGTCGTATTAAATCAGTTTCTGTTGCGCGTCGGGTTACAAGTCTTGAAGTTGCGTGTCGGGTTACAACACTTGCAGTTGCATGTCGAGTTATAACACTCGAAGTTGCGCGTCAAGTTAAAACACTTGCAGTTGCGCGCCTGGATACAACACTTGCAGTTGCATATCAGGGTACAGCATCTGTAGTTACATGTCAGGTTACCAAACATGCAGTTGCGCATCACGTTGCAACACTTATAGTTGCGCGTTGGGGCATAACACTTGGAGTCGTATTAAATCAGTTTCTGTTGCGCGTCGGGTTACAACTCTTGAAGTTGCGTATCGGGTTACAACAATTGAAGTTGCATGTCGAGTTATAACACTCGTAGTTGCGCGTCAAGTTAAAACACTTGCAGTTGCGCGCCGGGTTACAACACTTGCAGTTGCATATCAGGGTACAGCATCTGCAGTTAAATGTCAGGTTACCAAACTTGCTGTTGCGCGTCACGTTGCAACACTTATAGTTGCGCGTTGGGGCATAACACTTGGAGTCGTATTAAATCAGTTTCTGTTGCGCGTCGGGTTACAACTCTTGAAGTTGCGTGTCGGGTTACAACACTTGTAATTGCATGTCGAGTTATAACACTCGCAGTTGCGCGTCAAGTTAAAACACTTGTAGTTGCGCGCCGGGTTACAACACTTGCAGTTGCATATCAGGGTACAGCATCTGCAGTTACATGTCAGGTTACCAAACATGCAGTTGCGCGTCACGTTGCAACACTTATAGTTGCGCGTTGGGGCATAACACTTGGAGTCGTATTAAATCAGTTTCTGTTGCGCGTTGGGTTACAACTCTTGAAGTTGCGTGTCGGGTTACAACACTTGCAGTTGCATGTCGAGTTATAACACTCGCAGTTGCGCGTCAAGCTAAAACACCTGCAGTTGCGCGCCGGGATACAACACTTGCAGTTGCATATCAGGGTACAGCATCTGCAGTTACATGTCAGGTTACCAAACTTGCAGTTGCGCGTCACGTTGCAACACTTATAGTTGCTTGTTGGGGCATAACACTTGGAGTCGTATTAAATCAGTTTCTGTTGCGCGTCGGGTTACAACTCTTGAAGTTGCGTGTCGGGTTACAACACTTGCAGTTGCATGTCGAGTTATAACACTCGCAGTTGCGCGTCAAGCTAAAACACCTGCAGTTACGCGCCGGGTTACAACACATGCAGTTGCATATCAGGGTACAGCATCTGCAGTTACATGTCAGGTTACCAAACTTGCAGTTGCGCGTCACGTTGCAACACTTATAGTTGCGCGTTGGGGCATAACACTTGGAGTCGTATTAAATCAGTTTCTGTTGCGCGTCGGGTTACAACTCTTGAAGTTGCGTGTCGGGTTACAACACTTGCAGTTGCATGTCGAGTTATAATAGTCGCAGTTGCGCGTCAAGTTAAAACACTTGCAGTTGCGCGCCGGGTTACAACACTTGTAGTTGCATATCAGGGTACAGCATCTGCAGTTACATGTCAGGTTACCAAACTTGCAGTTGCGTGTCACGTTACAACACTTATAGTTGCGCTTTGGGCATAACACTTGGAGTCGTATTAAATCAGTTTCTGTTGCGCGTCGGGTTACAACTCTTGAAGTTGCGTTTCGGGTTACAACACTTGTAATTGCATGTCGAGTTATAACACTCGCAGTTGCGCGTCAAGTTAAAACAGTTAAAGTTGCGCGCCGGGATACAACACTTGCAGTTGCATATCAGGGTACAGCATCTGCAGTTACATGTCAGGTTACCAAACTTGCAGTTGCGCGTCACGTTGCAACACTTATAGTTGCGCGTTGGGGCATAACACTTGGAGTCGTATTAAATCAGTTTCTGTTGCGCGTCGGGTTACAACTCTTGAAGTTGCGTATCGGGTTACAACACTTGCAGTTGCATGTCGAGTTATAACACTCGCAGTTGCGCGTTAAGATAAAACGCTTGCAGTTGCGCGTCGGGTTACAACACTTGCAGTTGCATATCAGGGTACAGCATCTGCAGTTACATGTCAGGTTACCAAACTTGCAGTTGCGCGTCACGTTGCAACACTTATAGTTGCTTGTTGGGGCATAACACTTGGAGTCGTATTAAATCAGTTTCTGTTGCGCGTCGGGTTACAACTCTTGAAGTTGCGTTTCGGGTTACAACACTTGTAATTGCATGTCGAGTTATAACACTCGCAGTTGCGCGTCAAGTTAAAACAGTTAAATTGCGCGCCGGGATACAACACTTGCAGTTGCATATCAGGGTACAGCATCTGCAGTTACATGTCAGGTTACCAAACTTGCAGTTGCGCGTCACGTTGCAACACTTATAGTTGCGCGTTGGGGCATAACACTTGGAGTCGTATTAAATCAGTTTCTGTTGCGCGTCGGGTTACAACTCTTGAAGTTGCGTATCGGGTTACAACACTTGCAGTTGCATGTCGAGTTATAACACTCGCAGTTGCGCGTTAAGATAAAACGCTTGCAGTTGCGCGTCGGGTTACAACACTTGCAGTTGCATATCAGGGTACAGCATCTGCAGTTACATGTCAGGTTACCAAACTTGCAGTTGCGCGTCACGTTACAACACTTATAGTTGCTTGTTGGGGGCATAACACTTGGAGTCGTATTAAATCAGTTTCTGTTGCGCGTCGGGTTACATCTCTTGAAGTTGCGTGTCGGGTTACAACACTTGCAGTTGCATGTCGAGTTATAACACTCGTAGTTGCGCGTCAAGTTAAAACAATTGAAGTTGCGCGCCGGGTTACAACACTTGCAGTTGCATATCAGGGTACAGCATCTGCAGTTACATGTCAGGTTAACAAACTTGCAGTTGCGCGTCACGTTGCAACACTTATAGTTGCTTGTTGGGGCATAACACGGAGTCGTATTAAATCAGTTTCTGTTGCGCGTCGGGTTACAACTCTTGAAGTTGCGTGTCGGGTTACAACACTTGAAGTTGCATGTCGAGTTATAACACTCGCAGTTGCGCGTCAAGTTAAAACACTTGCAGTTGCGCGCCGGGATACAACACTTGCAGTTGCATATCAGGGTACAGCATCTGCAGTTACATGTCAGGTTACCAAACGTGCAGTTGCGCGTCACGTTGCAACACTTATAGTTGCGCGTTGGGGCATAACACTTGGAGTCGTATTAAATCAGTTTCTCTTGCGCGTCGGGTTACAAGTCTTGAAGTTGCGTGTCGGGTTACAACACTCGCAGTTGCATGTCGAGTTATAACGCTCGCAGTTGCGCGTCAAGTTAAAACACCAGCAGTTGCGCGCCGGGTTACAACACTTGCAGTTGCATATCAGGGTACATCATCTGCAGTTACATGCCAGGTTACCAAACTTGCAGTTGCGCGTTATGTTGCAACACTTATAGTTGCCCGTTGGGGCATAACACTTGGAGTCGTATTAAATCAGTTTCTGTTGCGCGCCGGGTTACAACTCTTGAAGTTGCCTGTCGGGTTACAACACTTGCAGTTGCATGTCGAGTTATAACACTCGCAGTTGTGCGTCAAGTTAAAACACTTGCAGTTGCGCGCCGAGTTACAACACTTGCAGTTGCATATCAGGGTACAGCATCTGCAGTTACATGTCAGGTTACCAAACTTGCAGTTGCGTGTCACGTTGCAACACTTATATTGTCCCGTTGGGGCATAACACTTGGAGTCGTATTAAATCAATTTCTGTTGCGCGTCGGGTTACAAGTCTTGAAGTTGCGTGTCGGGTTACAACACTTGCAGTTGCATGTCGAGTTATAACACTCGAAGTTGCGCGTCAAGTTAAAACAGTTGCAGTTGCGCGCCTGGATACAACACTTGCAGTTGCATTTCAGGGTACAGCATCTGCAGTTACATGTCAGGTTACCAAACATGCAGTTGCGCGTCACGTTGCAACACTTATAGTTGCGCGTTGGGGCATAACACTTGGAGTCGTATTAAATCAGTTTCTGTTGCGCGTCGGGTTACAACTCTTGAAGTTGCGTATCGGGTTACAACAATTGAAGTTGCATGTCGAGTTATAACACTCGCAGTTGTGCGTCAAGTTAAAACACTTGCAGTTGCGCGCCGGGTTACAACACTTGCAGTTGCATATCAGGGTACAGCATCTGCAGTTAAATGTCAGGTTACCAAACTTGCAGTTGCGCGTCACGTTACAACACTTATAGTTGCGCGTTGGGGCATAACACTTGGAGTCGTATTAAATCAGTTTCTGTTGCGCGTCGGGTTACAACTCTTGAAGTTGCGTGTCGGGTTACAACACTTGCAGTTGCATGTCGAGTTATAACACTCGCAGTTGCGCGTCAAGTTAAAACACTTGTAGTTGCGCGCCGGGTTACAACACTTGCAGTTGCATGTCAGGGTACAGCATCTGCAGTTACATGTCAGGTTACCAAACATGCAGTTGCGCGTCACGTTGCAACACTTATAGTTGCGCGTTGGGGCATAACACTTGGAGTCGTATTAAATCAGTTTCTGTTGCGCGTTGGGTTACAACTCTTGAAGTTGCGTGTCGGGTTACAACACTTGCAGTTGCATGTCGAGTTATAACACTCGCAGTTGCGCGTCAAGCTAAAACACCTGCAGTTGCGCGCCGGGATACAACACTTGTAGTTGCATATCAGGGTACAGCATCTGCAGTTACATGTCAGGTTACCAAACTTGCAGTTGCGCGTCACGTTGCAACACTTATAGTTGCTTGTTGGGGCATAACACTTGGAGTCGTATTAAATCAGTTTCTGTTGCGCGTCGGGTTACAACTCTTGAAGTTGCGTGTCGGGTTACAACACTTGCAGTTGCATGTCGAGTTATAACACTCGTAGTTGCGCGTCAAGCTAAAACACCTGCAGTTACGCGCCGGGTTACAACACATGCAGTTGCATATCAGGGTACAGCATCTGCAGTTACATGTCAGGTTACCAAACTTGCAGTTGCGCGTCACGTTGCAACACTTATAGTTGCGCGTTGGGGCATAACACTTGGAGTCGTATTAAATCAGTTTCTGTTGCGCGTCGGGTTACAACTCTTGAAGTTGCGTGTCGGGTTACAACACTTGCAGTTGCATGTCGAGTTATAATAGTCGCAGTTGCGCGTCAAGTTAAAACACTTGCAGTTGCGCGCCGGGTTACAACACTTGTAGTTGCATATCAGGGTACAGCATCTGCAGTTACATGTCAGGTTACCAAACTTGCAGTTGCGCGTCACGTTACAACACTTATAGTTGCGCGTTGGGCATAACACTTGGAGTCGTATTAAATCAGTTTCTGTTGCGCGTCGGGTTAGAACTCTTGAAGTTGCGTTTCGGGTTACGACACTTGTAATTGCATGTCGAGTTATAACACTCGCAGTTGCGCGTCAAGTTAAAACACTTGCAGTTGCGCGCCGAGTTACAACACTTGCAGTTGCATATCAGGGTACAGCATCTGCAGTTACATGTCAGGTTACCAAACTTGCAGTTGCGCGTCACGTTGCAACACTTATAGTTGCGCGTTGGGGCATAACACTTGGAGTCGTATTAAATCAGTTTCTGTTGCGCGTCGGGTTACAACTCTTGAAGTTGCGTATCGGGTTACAACACTTGCAGTTGCATGTCGAGTTATAACACTCGCAGTTGCGCGTTAAGATAAAACGCTTGCAGTTGCGCGTCGGGTTACAACACTTGCAGTTGCATATCAGGGTACAGCATCTGCAGTTACATGTCAGGTTACCAAACTTGCAGTTGCGCGTCACGTTGCAACACTTATAGTTGCTTGTTGGGGCATAACACTTGGAGTCGTATTAAATCAGTTTCTGTTGCGCGTCGGGTTACAACTCTTGAAGTTGCGTTTCGGGTTACAACACTTGTAATTGCATGTCGAGTTATAACACTCGCAGTTGCGCGTCAAGTTAAAACAGTTAAATTGCGCGCCGGGATACAACACTTGCAGTTGCATATCAGGGTACAGCATCTGCAGTTACATGTCAGGTTACCAAACTTGCAGTTGCGCGTCACGTTGCAACACTTATAGTTGCGCGTTGGGGCATAACACTTGGAGTCGTATTAAATCAGTTTCTGTTGCGCGTCGGGTTACAACTCTTGAAGTTGCGTATCGGGTTACAACACTTGCAGTTGCATGTCGAGTTATAACACTCGCAGTTGCGCGTTAAGATAAAACGCTTGCAGTTGCGCGTCGGGTTACAACACTTGCAGTTGCATATCAGGGTACAGCATCTGCAGTTACATGTCAGGTTACCAAACTTGCAGTTGCGCGTCACGTTACAACACTTATAGTTGCTTGTTGGGGTCATAACACTTGGAGTCGTATTAAATCAGTTTCTGATGCGCGTCGGGTTACATCTCTTGAAGTTGCGTGTCGGGTTACAACACTTGCAGTTGCATGTCGAGTTATAACACTCGTAGTTGCGCGTCAAGTTAAAACAATTGAAGTTGCGCGCCGGGTTACAACACTTGCAGTTGCATATCAGGGTACAGCATCTGCAGTTACATGTCAGGTTACCAAACTTGCAGTTGCGCGTCACGTTGCAACACTTATAGTTGCTTGTTGGGGCATAACACTTGGAGTCGTATTAAATCAGTTTCTGTTGCGCGTCGGGTTACAACTCTTGAAGTTGCGTGTCGGGTTACAACGCTTGAAGTTGCATGTCGAGTTATAACACTCGCAGTTGCGCGTCAAGTTAAAACACTTGCAGTTGCGCGCCGGGATACAACACTTGCAGTTGCATATCAGGGTACAGCATCTGCAGTTACATGTCAGGTTACCAAACGTGCAGTTGCGCGTCACGTTGCAACACTTATAGTTGCGCGTTGGGGCATAACACTTGGAGTCGTATTAAATCAGTTTCTCTTGCGCGTCGGGTTACAAGTCTTGAAGTTGCGTGTCGGGTTACAACACTCGCAGTTGCATGTCGAGTTATAACGCTCGCAGTTGCGCGTCAAGTTAAAACACCAGCAGTTGCGCGCCGGGTTACAACACTTGCAGTTGCATATCAGGGTACATCATCTGCAGTTACATGCCAGGTTACCAAACTTGCAGTTGCGCGTTATGTTGCAACACTTATAGTTGCCCGTTGGGGCATAACACTTGGAGTCGTATTAAATCAGTTTCTGTTGCGCGCCGGGTTACAACTCTTGAAGTTGCCTGTCGGGTTACAACACTTGCAGTTGCATGTCGAGTTATAACACTCGCAGTTGTGCGTCAAGTTAAAACACTTGCAGTTGCGCGCCGAGTTACAACACTTGCAGTTGCATATCAGGGTACAACATCTGCAGTTACATGTCAGGTTACCAAACTTGCAGTTGCGTGTCACGTTGCAACACTTATAGTGTCCCGTTGGGGCATAACACTTGGAGTCGTATTAAATCAGTTTCTGTTGCGCGTCGGGTTACAAGTCTTGAAGTTGCGTGTCGGGTTACAACACTTGCAGTTGCATGTCGAGTTATAACACTCGAAGTTGCGCGTCAAGTTAAAACACTTGCAGTTGCGCGCCTGGATACAACACTTGCAGTTGCATATCAGGGTACAGCATCTGTAGTTACATGTCAGGTTACCAAACATGCAGTTGCGCGTCACGTTGCAACACTTATAGTTGCGCGTTGGGGCATAACACTTGGAGTCGTATTAAATCAGTTTCTGTTGCGCGTCGGGTTACAACTCTTGAAGTTGCGTGTCGGGTTACAACACTTGCAGTTGCATGTCGAGTTATAACACTCGCAGTTGCGCGTCAAGTTAAACCAGTTGAAGTTGCGCGCCGGGATACAACACTTGCAGTTGCATATCAGGGTACAGCATCTGCAGTTACATGTCAGGTTACCAAACTTGCAGTTGCGCGTCAAGTTGCAACACTTATAGTTGCGCGTTGGGGCATAACACTTGGAGTCGTATTAAATCAGTTTCTGTTGCGCGTCGGGTTACAACTCTTGAAGTTGCGTGTCGGGTTACAACACTTGCAGTTGCATGTCGAGTTATAACACTCGCAGTTGCGCGTCAAGTTAAAACACTTGCACTTGCGCGCCGGGTTACAACACTTGCAGTTGCATGTCAAGTTACATCATCTGCAGTTACATGTCAGGTTACCAAACTTGAAGTTGCGCGTCACGTTGTAACACTTATAGTTGCGCGTTGGGGCATAACACTTGGAGTCGTATCAAATCAGTTTCTGTTGCGCGTCGGGTTACAACTCTTGAAGTTGCGTGTCGGGTTACAACACTTGCAGTTGCATGTCGAGTTATAACACTCGCAGTTGCGCGTTAAGATAAAACGCTTGCAGTTGCGCGTCGGGTTACAACACTTGCAGTTGCATATCAGGGTACAACATCTGCAGTTACATGTCAGGTTAGCAAACTTGCAGTTGCGCGTCACGTTACAACAATTATAGTTGCGCGTTGGGCATAACACTTGGAGTCGTATTAAATCAGTTTCTGTTGCGCGTCGGGTTACATCTCTTGAAGTTGCGTGTCGGGTTACAACACTTGCAGTTGCATGTCGAGTTATAACACTCGCAGTTGCGCGTCAAGTTAAAACACTTGAAGTTGCGCGCCGGGTTACAACACTTGCAGTTGCATATCAGGGTACAGCATCTGCAGTTACATGTCAGGTTACCAAACTTGCAGTTGCGCGTCACGTTGCAACACTTATAGTTGCGCGTTGGGGCATAACACTTGGAGTCGTATTAAATCAGTTTCTGTTGCGCGTCGGGTTACAAGTCTTGAAGTTGCGTGTCGGGTTACAACACTTGCAGTTGCATGTCGAGTTATAACACTCGCAGTTGCGCGTCAAGTTAAAACACTTGCAGTTGCGCGCCGGGTTACAACACTTGCAGTTGCATATCAGGGTACAGCATCTGCAGTTACATGTCAGGTTACCAAACTTGCAGTTGCGCGTCACGTTGCAACAATTATAGTTGCGCGTTGAGGCATAACACTTGGAGTCGTATTAAATCAGTTTCTGTTGCGCGTCGGGTTACAACTCTTGAAGTTGCGTGTCGGGTTGCAACACTTGCAGTTGCATGTCGAGTTATAACACTCGCAGTTGCGCGTCAAGTTAAAACACTTGCAGTTGCATATCAGGGTACAACATGTGCAGTTAGATGTCAGGTTACCAAACTTGCAGTTGCGCGTCACGTTGCAACACTTATAGTTGCGCGTTGGGGCATAACACTTGGAGTTGTATTAAATCAGTTTCTGTTGCGCGTCGGGTTACAACTCTTGAAGTTGCGTGTCGGGTTACAACACTTGCAGTTGCATGTCGAGTTATAACACTCGCAGTTGCGCGTCAAGTTAAAACACTTGTAGTTGCCCGCCGGGTTACAACACTTGCTGTTGCAGATGTGGGTACGACACTTGCAGTTACATGTCGGGCTACAACACTTGCAGTTGCAGATCTGGTTACGACACTTGCAGTTACATGTCGGGTTACAACACTTGCAGTTGCAAATCTGATTACGACACTTGCAGTTACATGTCGGGTTACAACACTTGCAGTTGGGTGTCCAGTGATGGACATGTAACTCATGATGCAAAAAAAAATTGACGCACGAACTTAAAAAATAGAATTTTTTTGATAAAATGTATAAATAAAAAAACAAACAAATTGTAGACATATGCAAAACGGTTTTGCTAAAACTTAGCTAGCTGAGTTTTAGCTATGGTCTCATTCATCAACTTCACTGTTTGACTTTTCATGATACAGAGATTCGTGCATGTACCTCACCAATCACCATACACATCATGTTTTACGTAAAGTTCGTCACCACACACGCAGAGTGCCTAAAGCAGAGTTGATGGGCTTCTTTTTTTATCAAGCTACGCTATTTTCTAATGTTCGCTCCCATGGCTCTAATGACTTGTTTCCAGCCGCTTTATTTTAGTTGTTAATTTCGGTTTGATCTTGTGTTATTTTTGTATTTTATTTTGTAAGGAAAATTAAAGGTAATACATATTTTTTGCAGAAGGACCTTTGTAGATACTTTTTACGTGGGAATTTGAAACATCAAAAGCGCACAACCCTTTTGCATAGGGAGCACGTGGAACTCAACTTGCTGAGATTATCTATGGTCTCATTCACGTGACATCATCACATAGGTTGGTAAACATTTTTCTTGTTTGTATCGTGTGTTTTTTTGGGCTTGCCCTTTTGTTTCACCTGTCGCTCGTACTAGAGAAAATGTACGATTCTATACGATAAGCACGCATATACGTCCTAGTGTGCTGGCTGTACAAGATGTTTTTATTTGCCGAACCCTTGTCTAAACAAATGAGTGTTTTATTTGATTTTTTTTCTTTCAGTTTTTACTGTATTTTACAGTAGTCGCCAGCATGATGCTTTTGTCGTAGGATCAGTTTTGGTTTTGTCCTATAAATTAATTAGTCATTTATTTAAAAAATATCCAACAAATTGTTTAAAAATGATAAAGAGCAAAAAAACAACCCCATAGCCCAGTTGGTGTGACATAGTTACACTCGGGTTACAACACTTGCAGTTGCATATCAGGGTACATCATCTGCAGTTACATGTCAGGTTACCAAACTTGCAGTTGCGCGTCACGTTGCAACACTTATAGTTGCGCGTTGGGGCATAACACTTGGAGTCGTATTAAATCAGTTTCTGTTGCGCGTCGGGTTACAACTCTTGAAGTTGCGTGTCGGGTTACAACACTTGCAGTTGCATGTCGAGTTATAACACTCGCGGTTGCGCGTTAAGTTAAAACAATTGAAGTTGCGCGCCGGGTTACAACACTTGCAGTTGCATATCAGGGTACATCATCTGCAGTTACATGTCAGGTTACCAAACTTGCAGTTGCGCATCACGTTACAACACTTATAGTTGCGCGTTGGGGCGTAACACTTGGAGTCGTATTAAATCAGTTTCTGTTGCGCGTCGGGTTACAACTCTTGAAGTTGCGTGTCGGGTTACAACACTTGCAGTTGCATGTCGAGTTATAACACTCGCAGTTGCGCGTCAAGTTAAAACACTTGCACTTGCGCGCCGGGTTACAACACTTGCAGTTGCATGTCAAGGTACATCATCTGCAGTTACATGTCAGGTTACCAAACTTGCAGTTGCGCGTCACGTTGTAACACTTATAGTTGCGCGTTGGGGCATAACACTTGGAGTCGTATTAAATCAGTTTCTGTTGCGCGTCGGGTTACAACTCTTGAAGTTGCGTGTCGGGTTACAACACTTGCAGTTGCATGTCGAGTTATAACACTCGCAGTTGCGCGTTAAGATAAAACGCTTGCAGTTGCGCGTCGGGTTACAACACTTGCAGTTGCAAAAGGGTTGTGCGCTTTTGATGTTTCAAATTCCCACGTAAAAAGTATCTAAAAAGGTCCTTCTACAAAAAATATGTATTACCTTTAATTTTCCATACAAAATAAAATACAAAAATAACACAAGATCAAACCGAAATTAACAACTAAAATAAAGCGGCTGGAAACAAGTCATTAGAGCCATGGCAGCGAACATTAGAAAATAGCGTAGCATGATAAAAAAAAAGAAGCCCATCAACTCTGCTTTAGGCACTCTGCCTGTGTGGTGATGAACTGTACGTAAAACATGATGTGTATGGTGATTGGTGAGGTACATGCACGAATCTCTGTATCATGAAAAGTCAAACAGTGAAGTTGATGAATGAGACCATAGCTAAAACTCAGCTAGCTAAGTTTTAGCAAAACCGAATGAAATATTCAAATGCATGTAAAACCCGTCCTGTAAGACAAGATTTATGTGTTCATACAGTAGTGACTTGACGATCAAATGCATTTTTCACTAAGGTGTCCTAGTAATTCACAGCATCAAATGCATTGGTAAATTTTCAGAACACAAGAAAAAAGTACTACAAGATCTTCAAGCCTTCGCCGAGCTTCAGCGGCGCCTGCAATAACTTCAAGCCTAAGACAGTGCTTGGCGAGGGCGGGTTCGGGAAGGTCTACAAGGGGTGGATTGACGTGAACCCGGCTGAAGGAAGCGCCGCCATGGTCGTCGCCGTCAAAAAGCTCAACCCCGAGAGCGTGCAGGGAATGGAGCAATGGCAGGTGATTGTGATCCTGATGAATTGGTTAACTTTGTATTTGTTTTCTACTTCGACGAATTTCAGTGGTACGATCTTTTTTTCTAAAATGGTGCTTTCGGTTCATAGGCAGATTTCAGTTTTCCTACAATCGTTAAAAGTTAGTGATAGTGTTGCCTTTTAGTTTTGCTCAAGTTGCAATTGCCACATTTGCATGCTTGTGGCTAAGTGGAGAATGCTGGATCTTTGCATTATTTACCATGGCCACAGTACTCTGGTTCCTTATTTTTTTTGTATACTCCAATACTATTATCTCACTAGTCACTGAAAATTATTATATTTATGGCCTTCTTGGCAAGCACTGTTACTAATTATTGGCTCATGTTTCATTTTTTATTGCTACAAGTAGCACCACTCTTTTAGAGTATCCTTGTGTCTTTTTGTGCATATTCGAATACTCTGCTCTCACTAGTTATTGGACATTTCATATTTATTCTATTCTTGACAAATACTAGTACTGCTTGTTGGCAGACACTAGGAATTTGTCTCGTAGCTGTTGCTTTCAGGTTATTTATAGTTATTTATTTGTTGTTAATGTTGGAAGTAGTGCCATTTTCTAAAAAAAATGCATTTCTCTAAAAAGGAATTGTGTCTTTTTGATGCAGTCTGAAGTGAATTTCCTTGGGAGAATTTCACACCCCAACCTCGTCAAACTGTTGTGCTACTGCATGGAGGACAACGAGCTACTACTCGTGTATGAGTTCATGGCCAAGGGGAGCTTGGAGAACCACCTCTTCAGAAGTGAGTCTTTCGGCAACAGATGACCTTTTCAATACGATAAATATCTGAAACAGTTCTCCTTTTATCAGACTGCCTTTTCTCTTTCTGCCGACTTGGCCCGCAAAGTAGCATGCCTTGCAGATTCTGGTGAAACTGCGACATCGCTTTCATCGCATATCTCTTCCTAATAATAAAACACCTACTCCCTCCGTTTCAGTTTATAAGACCTGCACGTGTATCTAGGTCGTCAATTTGATCAACTTAATAAGAGACATATATTACAAAAAATATATCATTAAAAACTTTAGATGTTCTATTTTTTAATGATATAATTTTTATGTTAAACAATATATTTTATATAAGTCAAATTGACGACCTAGATACACGTGCACGCCTTATAAACTGTGATGGAGGGAGTATTGTTTCTGTCGTCCGTCATTAAAATTACCCTTAAAGTTGATAAAAATTACCCATCAATGCCACCCATAAGTATAAAAACGATTCAGGCCCTGTTTGGATACACTCAGATTATATAATCCGGTTCTATTATGTCTCCAAACATGACAGATTATATTGCAGTTTATAAAAACTAGATGGCCAGATTATTAAAAACTCATAATCTACTCTACCCCAGCTAAAATCAGATCATGGATTACTAATGACCCATCACCCTTGGAAACTTGGAGATAATTACCTACTGCCACCGCCATCATCCTCCAAACATGCCCATCTAGATTATTACCTTTGCAGTTAAAAAACAAAGGACATACATGTCATTGTACAATATAAAACCTGGATTACAGTTTATATAATCTGGCCTCCAAACATGTCCACCTAGATTATTTTTATAAACCAGATTATATAATCTATCTTCATAATCCAGATTATTATAATCTATTATGATTCCAAACAGGGCCTCACTTTTCGGTTTTCAGAAAACGCCGCCCTGTGTTGTGTTTATAAAGTATTGATATATATATATTGCGATGGTCAGAGGTGCGATCGTGCAGGCCAGAAACCAGGATTCGATCCCTGGCGCACCATTTTTTCTCTACCTTTTTCCCATTTTTTTCATGGGCCGGCCCATGTGCAGCTCAGGGCATCCTGTTTAGTATTTTTTTTCTTTACTTTTTATTCCTGTTTTAGTTTTTTCTTCTCTAAATTAATTCCAGATTTCAAAAAAAAAAGTTTTCAGTTTGAAAAAATTAGAAAAACGATAAACTGTTTGTGTATTTACAAAATATTCAACAAGTCATAAAACGTTCATGAGTTCAAAAATTGCTCACATATTATAAAACAAATCACGATTTCATATAAATTTTCATGAAATAAAAAATGTTCATGATTTTTTAAAATGATCTGATATTCAAAGCATATTAAGGAATTTGGAAAACATGTCTATCAACTTTTAGAAAATGTTTGTAAAAATTAAAACACATATGTTAATAATGAACAAAACTAACCATCGCTTACATAAAGGTTTTATTAGGAAACCTCTAGAGGTTGTTTTATGATTTTATTTAGTCCCGCACGTCGGATAAAAAAAGGTTTCCGTGTTTTGTAGTTTGCTCAGCTAAAAAATATTTTTTTGTGACGCCTTAACAAATCAAGCCGCGATGAGCATCATATTTTTAGTTCTTGAAATTACATTTTAAAAGTGCCTTATCTCATCATGACATCACTCAGATATACTTTGTGAAATAACATTTCAAAAATCCTTATTCCATTATTACATTGGATTTATACCTTTTTATATCTATCACACCTGCATAAACTGATAGTTTTTCTTCCGTTGCAACGCACGGGCATTTTTGCTAGTTATATATCAAGCACCATAGTCCATAGTGCTATACAACTAACAACTAGCAATTTTCAAGGGCACGAGCATCGACTAAATTGTTTGAACCTAAGCCAAATTCTTGCTGCGGTTGCTGCCTTCCATCGTTCTTGCAAGGTCAATTTGCAATAGAGGGTCAAAAGTAGGACTCAATTTTTTGTTTTTGTTTACCAGGTCTACTTTTTTGCTTAGCTATCAAGTATTACTTGTGATCAAATTTCCCATTTATCTCGGTTTTGGTACTAGTTAATCAACATCATCAGGAGGGGCCATCTATGAGCCATTGACTTGGAGCCTCAGGCTGAAGGCCAGCTCGTGGCCTCGCCTTCCTTCATTCGTCCGAAAGGCAGATTATCTACCGGGACTTCAAGGCGTCCAATATCCTATTAGATTCAGTATGTATTATTGATGAATATCCTATCAATCAATAACAAACTTTTGTACCTGAATAATACCCTGATCAAGCCTTCAACCATGTCAAGTTCAGCATTTCAACCCGAAGCTGTCAGACTTTGGATTGGCCAAGCATGGCCCAGATGATGGGAGTCTCATGTGACAACACGAGTCATGGGCACGTACGGGTACGTCGCTCCGGAGTATGTTTCAACGGTATGTTTTTCATTTAACTCCTCATGCTAGCAATCACATTACAAACTAACAATGTGCATCATCTATTCCTACCACTGTTAAACACTGATCATCTTCCATGCTAGGCCACCTGTACGTGAAGAGCGATGTGTACGGCTTCGGCGTCGTGCTGCTCGAGTTGCTGTGCGGCCTGAGGGCGCTGGACCCGAGCCGCCCCAGTGAGAAGCTCAACCTAGTGAACTGGGCTTTTGGGCCCGCTCGTGGCCCATTCAGGACCGGACCGTGCGGTCCAGGACCGGTAGGGAAATTGGTCGGTCCGGGCTATGATATTCGGCCCGAAAATATGTCGGTCCGGTACGATCTTTAACCGGGCCGCTCGGTCGGACCGAGAAATCGCAGTCGTCGCCGCCGTCGTTTCTCGTCTTCGTGGCCACCGACAGCCCCCGAGCGAACCACCTTGTCCCCGAGCTTCCCCTCTCCTTCCTTCCTCGTCTTCCCGTGAGCCGCATCTTCTTGGCGTCGGTCGCCATCGTTGTCCTGTATACACAGCCGTCGATCTGGAGTTCTCGAACATGGCCTCGACCCCAACCGTGGCCCCTATTCCTACAGGTATTGCGGTTGCATGAGCTGAAATCGTGGCATAACAGGAGCTGCAGATCAAGACGTTTTTCTTATAACTGAAAGGAACGAAAGAACAACCAAGAACGAGTATTGCGGCAGTGCCATCGCACGTTCACCCGTACGCAGCTATGTTGCCGCTGCATGAGCTGGATTCGTGCCAAGCCACGATCTCTCACAGCGGCTGATCTAACTAACTTGAAACTAAGTCAAGAGATGGACATGCACATGTGTTGCTTGATGAGCGCGAAGACTGTCAGTTAAATAGGTGCTGTCAAACTTTCAGTAAATTCGGTTTCATCAGATTCAGAAACTTTAGTCCGTCAGTTTCATCAAATATTCAGCTGTCAGTTTATTTGCATGTGACTAAGGCCCTGTTTGGAACCATAATAGATTATAATAATCTGGTTTATGAACATAGATTGTATAAACTGGTTTATAAAAATAATCTAGATGGGCATGTTTGGAGGCCAGATTATATAAACTGTAAACCAGCTTTTAAATTGTGCAATGACATGTTTGCCCTCTGGTTTTTTTGCGATGGGAAAACGGTGCGGTGGCAGTACCTTGTAAATAGCTCAAAGTTAATAAGGGTAACATGTCTTTATTAATCCATAATCTGATTTTAGCTGGGTTAGAGTAGCTTATGAGTTTTTAATAATCTGGTCATCTAGTTTTTATAATCTATAGTATAAACTGTCCTGTTTGGAAACATAATAGCTTATAAAAACCAGATTATATAAACTGGATGAATCCAAACAGGGCCTAAGAAAACGCAGCTAACTAGGACTAGGGGTGGGCACTATAAAACCGAAAATCGAAAAACCAAACCAAACCGAACCGTATTAACCGATTTCTCGGTTTATTTGGTGGTTTGATTTTTGGTTCGGTGGGAAATTTTAGGGTTGTTTGGTGTTTTGTTTTTGTTCGGTTTTTGGTGCCCAGAAACCGAATAGACCGAACAAACCGATATGTGGGCTACCCCATGTAATACCTTGTTTCTAAAAGTGCAACAGTACGAAGGTATCACACATTTCTCCGCACATAATACATTTCACGTCCCATGTGCTTTTTCTACTTAATTATGGTTACTAGTTTGCTTGGCCAAATAAACCATAGAATGATACTAAGGTTGCTATAACTTGTGATTATCTTTTTGCATATTATACATACCAAAAAAATGCTCTCGAGTCATTGCACTTATATTGACAAGTGCATGAATTTTGGTTTTTGGTTAACCGAACAAACCGAATCGATATATTATGGTTAATATGATTCGATTTCTAAATTTAAAATGATTATTTTGGTTTCTATTTTTCCAAAACTGAAATTATATAGAACCGAATAAACCGAACCGTATTAACCATATAAACCGAACGCCCAGCCCTAACTAGGACCTAGTCTGCAGCTAAATAAGACCTAAACTGCAGCTGGAAAAAGTTATGGCATCGGTACACACGGTCCTCTAAAGCTTGACCGAGCCAGCTTCATTTCGGTCCGGTCCTGGCCGGTCCTGGAAAAGGAGCTCACCGCCGACGGCCGGTCCAAACGCCGGCTCGGACCGGGACGGGACCGTGTCCAGGCTGACCTGTCGGACCGTAGGAGGCTGACCAAGCTGATGGATAGCTGGCTCGAGAGGCAGTACCATGCCACAGGGGCCTTCCGCGTCGCTCACCTCACTCTCAAGTGTCTGGCGGGCGAGCCCAAGAGCCGTCCGTCTATGAAGGAGGTCGTCGAGGCGCTCGAGCAGATCGAGGCGATGAAGAGCAAGTCCAAGTCTATGTTGACGAGCTTCTTCAACAATAATGTCTTTAGAAAAGGAACGACGCTCAATAACCGCCGTTGCCGGATATAACCTCCCAAGGCTAGGAATTGCTGATTGTTTAGTATGTACCTCCCATGGCGGACGGTTCTGGGCGCTGGCAAACGAAGAGCCGGATCAACTCGACGAAGACGATGTCCAGATCACACCGGCGTCTTCTCCCACCCTCTCCGACCTCGTCTGCGAATCCATTTTGGTTGGGTATTCCGAAGAGCAGGTTGCAAAATGCATCGACGGATTCGTTCCGGATACAGATTCCGCTTGGAACGGGCTTCGGGTTAAGGACGAAGACAAGGTGGAGGTCCTCCGACGAGTCGTTCACCGGCGAACATCGGCAAACGCGGTAAGATCATGGAAGGGACCACTATCGAAGGTACGTCTGCCGGCACTTACTTTAGCGGATTTTATAGATTCTTGGAAACAAGCGCTAGTCAAGGAAAAACTACATCGGCCGGCGGCAAAGTCACGGCAGCCGGCGACTGCTCCAGCCAGACCGGATCTTGGGATCCGAGAGGCAAGGGAGTTTCGTTTGAAATCGATTCTAGGCCAACATGGACCGGTTTCACAACCTGTTGGACTCGCGATGACTGGGTATAAGGCCCAGCCCGTCACAGTAGTCCAACTCGGTTCTCTTTTACAAGGAAATCAATCCAGGTCATATACATGTGATGATAGACCTGCCTCCAATACCGATCACGTTGATTTGGCTATAGGGTCTCGAACTCTCGATCGGGACTCTCCTGGGCTGGCGACAGAAGGCGTCCCCTACCCCAGGGTTCCCATCGCGATTTGGCAGAGCGTCGCGTATTCCAGCGCTGACACCCATGGCGGTGAGGCAGTCGCAGATCACAGCTTCTGCTGCACCTGCGGCGACGACGCCTGCATCTGCAGCGACAGGGCCCGCTGGGGATGGAACCGGCGACGGCTCTTCTGCTACTACTGGTGGTTCGCGAGAGGGATCGCAACGTGCTCCTGCTCCTGGGGATCATCAGGATTATCAGGGGTGCGGCACTACTGTTGCCGGTACAGGAGGCTCGGGAGGACACAACCGCGGTGGCGGCAGTGGTTACCAAGGCTACAAATATCCGAACCAATGGAACGACTATGCTGGCGGACCGGGTGGTGGCCGTTCAAACTGGAACGCCGGAGGAGGTCCAGGGGGAGGTGCTAATCAGTGACATTGTCCCTTCCAACCCTCCGAAGGCAATTTTGTTGAAGGTGCTAGAGGTGCAAATTTTGTTGAAGATGCTAGAGGTCTTTGTGAATCTTTATCTTTATATAATAATAAAGAGGCTATCTCTTCCGTCGGAAAACCCACCGAGGTGATTTTACAAAAAAAACATTTACTGTTTATGACATTAAACTCGTAGTATATATTAAATATTTTTAAAAATACTCATATCTTTTAAACCGTAACTCCAAATTTAACATATTATACATGGAATTTGATTAGAAAAATATGTAGAATTTAAATATGATATCATTTTATATGTTAAACGTTTAATAAAAATACTATCTAGGGTGCAATCTTAATAAATAAGTCATTATTCGTCTTTCTTTCATACCGGTACTCATCCGGGTTGGGGATGAACACGTCAACAAAATCAGGATTAGAGATGAAACTGAAGGTCACTTGACTGATTCTTTATACGTATTAAATTTACATGCAAGCCGTGTTAAAATAGAAGACCTGTGAAATTTTGAACTGCATTTTTGTAGGAGAAGACCATCTTTATTTGTATCGTAACTATAAATTCTCAAATTATAGACATTTTTTATAAATTTAGAGCGTGTGCCGTGTGGTATTTCTTTCTCCCGTTGCAATGCATGGGCCCTTTCTGTCGGAAAACCCATCACGTTATTTTTATAAAAAAAGCCTCTGTAATTTTTGTTATTCAACCCGCGCTCCATCATTTATCTGCAACGCAAAAGAAAAAGACGATTCGCTGCAAAAATTATACCCGTACGCATCGCCTCCTCCCATCGACCCTGGGCCACCCTGGCCTGTGCCCAGGCCGCCGCCACACCACTCGCCGCATCGTCCGACCTCAACCGCCATCGCTGCCGATCTCAACCCACCCGCCTCCGCGGATGTACCTCTCCCCGCTCACTACTCCGTTGCGGCGCTCGAGCTCATCGCGTCGACCCTGGTCCACCCTGGCATGTGCCCAGGACCGCTGCCACACCACTCATCGCCGCGGCCGACCTCAACCACCACTGTTGTTGATCTCAACCCACCTGCCTCCGCGGTCGTATCTCTGCCCGCTTGTTGCCCCCGTTTCGGCGCTCGATCACAACTTCTGGATCAAATCAACGCGACAGCTACAACGACTTGGGATGATGCGTCTGCTCGATGCAGAACGGCTGCGGCGCGGATAAGGCGCGGCGGAGCGAAGTACTTGCAGGTGGAGGCGGGCCTCCATGCCTCACACGGGAAACTCCGAGGTTATGGCGCGGCAACGACGACTCCTTATGGCCAGATAGAGGCGCCTAACCCTCATCGTATCCCCTCCTCCGGCAGGAACTCATCATCTGGTGAGATCCCCTCCCCATACCTCCAACCGTGTGCCAAGCACCGACAAGAAATTTTGATTTGTGGAAATTTGTTTCCTGATGAACGAATGTATTGAATGTAAGATTGCATTGTTGTAGAGAGAGAATGAAACACCACCTTTAGTTTGTCATCTGATCCCACATTCTCTACCCCATGAGTGAAATAAGATAACAGTCCATCAATCAATTCACGTAGTCTGTTTGTTTTGCTTTGTTTGTCCCGCTCAATTTCTCATCATGGTGAAATTAACAATGGACGGGTTGGTTTCTCAACAAAATAGGATAGGACTGACTACATTAGTTAGTTAGCTTATTATTTTAATAAATTAAAATGATTATGAAAAAATTAAAAGCGTGTGGTATTTTTCTCCCGTTGTAACGCACGGGCACTTTTGCTATAACTAATAAAATGGCTACATGCATCCCTCAGATGCAGAGGTCGGGGGTCTTCCGCCTTTTCTAAAAAAAAATCAAAAATCTTCTGAATGATTTAACATTCTTTATACTTTACTAGTAAAAATTTAAAAATGTCCGTGCGTTGCAACGGGATATAGAAAATACATATAATGTTACATCTGGTAAGGTTGCTTCTCTAAACTTGTAAGGCTGCTTACAAAATGATTAAAAAAATGACAGGAAACTTTTACTTAAGAACGACATTCCAATGACCTCATCAAGCTGATATTAGAGTTGGCAACATCTTATTCACGTCACATATGGCACATATCTTGGTATGAGTCCAACAAAACAATCGGACGAGGGACAATATCTAGATTGTTGACGGTATCTAAATTAGTATATTGATGTGAGTAATTGGAAAATTTGTCACCGACCGCGACATATATTTGCGGTGGTCGTTATATATTGAATGACGAGATTGTTAATTTACGTGCATGAATTCAAATCTTCTTTTATTGAACGGATTCTAATCATTAGAGGTGTTTCACATTGCGAGCAAATACCATAGACAAATGTACATATGCATATCACATCCGATATCAAGAGAAAATATGTGAAAAGACATTAAGGATTAATCTCATACATGATGGATCAAGAAACAAATTAATACATGTTATTCGACAACTTCAATTAGCGGTTCTTCAAGAAAAATCAGTCAGGAATTCGAAGCCCATGTGTGGGTAAGAGAAAGAAGAATCCCCTTCAGTCTTGACCACCGCACAACATATTTATCACTGAACTGCACCAAAGAAAAGGAGTATTTAAAACTTCTAAACTAATCCATACACTGTAAGGGCCGCCCTACACGAGCTACACCATGCACCTATTCCTATTCCATCCGCTGTCCCTTTTAATCCAACTCACTTTTAATTTATTTTCTTCAGCTTTTAAAAACACACGAACATTTTCTTGAATCACATAACCTTTTTAAATTTACAAACATTTTTTAACATGCAAACACTTTTAGAATTATATGAATACATTTTTAGAAAGGATGTTTTAAAAAAATGTAAACAGTATTTCAATACGTAAACTCTTTTTTGAAAAACAATAGAAACATTTAAAATGCAAGTGCACTTTTTGAAAAAAAATAACCTTTTTATCAAAAAGCGCGAACACGTTTTAAATTACACAACCATTTTTTTAAAGCATGTAGACATTTTTCAAAATTACGTAAGCAGGTACCGTAGCATGCACGTATAAAACTTGAATGCATGTTATCCATTCTTCGCCGCCGCCAGAAATGTATGGATTCGTTATCCAAGAAATGAGATCTATTGTACCTGTTTTAAGCATAAAATAAAAAACTCTATCCCAAATAATTAAATAAAGAAACAGTTATCCATCCCAGACCCGGATAACCAGGAGGTCCCCTCGGGATGTGCCGCCTCTTTAGGCTGCATCCCCATTGCCGGTAGCAACCTCACGCGGAGATCCGGCGGTGCACGACCTCACGCCCTCTCTTCATTGCCTTTTCCATGAATTCTTGACCTGCGTCGTCCTCATGCCTAGATCCGACCTTCCGCAACATAGCCCCAGGAGCCCATCAACCCCTCGTGCTCCACCGGGAGCTGTCGCATCCGCCGCTCCCAGCCTTGTGCTCCTTTACGCATGTGTATTATCTGTTTTTATCAGAATCATCCATCTTCCTTCTTTTGAGGTTTGAAATCAGGATCGGCCTTGACGGCCGGCGGCGCCTCCGACGGCTCGACATTGGCGGCGGCAGAGCAGGACTTGACGAAGTCGACGGATGGGGCGGCCCCGTCGCCGACGGCGGCGGCGTCGAAGGCCTCAGCCTCAATGGCGCGGGCGGCGGGTGCGACGTCGGCGGCCGGCACGACACCGTAGCCCTTGCAGAGGAGGTTGTCGTCGGCCAAGGTGTCCACCAGGCACAAACCGTTTTTCCCACTTACTATAGGATTGCGAGTTGATTTCAAAGGAATAGAAGGACTTTTCTGCAAAAACATCAGTGACGGATGACATAAGCGATCCGTGCTTTATTATTAGGGAGAGATAATACATGCACAATATGCACAAACCTCAAAACACAAGCACTTCTCTTAGTTCTAACTGTCCGATCTTTTTTCTTCAAAATGGATTACCCTTTTTTATGGTTTACAATGCATAATATGCACAAAACCACATCTCATGCACTTTTCATTTGTTCTAAACACTTGTTACTAAGCCATTTTTAGCTAAATAATGAATGAAGGAGTACAAACATCCCCTCCCTCCTGTGGCGCACCCGCGGGCCACCCGGGAGGAAACCCTAGCCCATCGCTTCGGCTTCCCCCCACCTCGGCCCTCCTCCATCGCCACCGAAGGGCGGCGGGGCCTATTCTCTCTTCCTCATATCGGGCAGGGCAATGCGGGACGCCAAATTCAGAAGAGGCCCACGCGGCGGCTGGGTGCACATGTTGGTGTCGGCCGCAAACTCGAGGCGGCTTGGGCAGGTGTAATGGTGCCGGCGGTGGTCCAGGCGGGGCTGCATCTCGATGGGGTGTCCCTCTTGTCTAGATCTGGCCTCTGTAGGGGCGTTGGCTCGACTCCCCGCGGCCGCGGTTGGAGGTGCCTGCCGCTTTGAGAAGAATGTGGATGGTGGTGGGTGGATGTCAGCCTGGACGTACCGAGCGGGCTTTTTGGCCCGCTCGTGGCACACTCGATTTTGGCCCACTCGGTCCAGGCCCGACAAGAAAACAGTCTGGTCCGGGCCTAGTAATCCAGACCAAAAAAAATCCGGTCCGGTCTGTTCTTTAACCGGGCCGAACGAATGGACCGAGCCCAACAAGATCGTTCGTTGCTGCCTCCTCCTCGCTCGTTGCCGCCTCCTCCTCATTCCCACTTACCAGCACAGAGCCATAGACGGCTCCTCCTCCTCTCCATCCCTAACCCTAACCCTAAGGCGACGGCACTGTCGTCCGCGCCTCTGCGGCCTCTCTCATTCACCGACGAGTCGACGGCGACGTCTCCTCGTAGTCCAAGCTGGAGGATCGTCCTCACGACGGGGTCGCAACAAGACCACGCCGTCGATCCTGCCTCCCCTGGTTCCTCGCCGAGCGCCACGAGGAGGAAGAGGTAACCTCGCCGCCTCCCCTCACTCCCTGGTTGACTGTGTCGCTCCTGCTGGTGGATGTAGTCAACTAGTCATGTAGACATGTAGATGTGTAGTCATGTAGAAATCTCTTTGCGTACAATCCGGTGGTGGTGTACTGGTATTGAACTGCTGGTGCATGATTCATTGGCCAAATATGTTTGTGTAGAATTTGGTGATGGTGGATCCGTGGATGGGCTGCTGGTGCTGGACTGTCACTGCCATTGCTCTGTTTTTTCTGGAGAAATCTCTTTTTTCTGAAGAAAACATTGCTGCTTTAATTGTTTCAGTAGCCAAATATGCCGCTGCTACCTGTAATTTTAGTTGTCGCTGCTGCTGTAATTTGTGTGCTAACTAACTGCTATGATGTGGGTTTTTTATAGGGAATGGTGAAGGGGAATGGGTATGAGAAGGGAAAAGGAGCGGCTGGTAAGGAGAAGGAGAATGGGAAGGCGAAGACAAAGGCGAAGAGCGTTAATTACCTAATTAGGCAAGATTCGCCGCTGCCTCCGTCGGTTCCGAGGAAGGGCAAGCATAAGCGCGGATTAGGAAGGCAAAAATAATTTCCCAATGCCCCAATGGGAGAGTTTATTTGTAGCATAAAGAAACACCCTCCGCCTCCTCCGCATCTCCCCGATCGCACCGGTGCCGGTGTGCGTGCCGCGGAAGCCGCTGCCTCCGGCTCGAAGCTGCCTCATGTTAGCCATGTATGATTCCTTTCCTTGATGATTGATGTAGCCATATTTCCATATAACCATATATATGTTTTTCCTTATTTGTGTGATCATGTGTGGTAGGTGCTACACGACGAGGAGAAGGACGAGGACGAGAAGAATCTGTTTGTGGTCCCGCCATTGCAAGGAGGTGGTGATATGTCGGATGATGATACATCAGATGGGTACAAGGAATCAGCTGATGAACTAGAAGGGTGACACTATGTCTGAGGAATCACTTGTGCATGTCGTCTCTAGTGAGGACTCTGAGGAGGAAGCAAGAGAAAGGAAGAAGAAAAAGAACAAGAGGCCAAGAGCCAATGCTCCTGTTAGAACAACATCAGATGTTTGGGCCCATTTTCACAAGGTCAAGAAGCCATCGTTGAAGAACCCCAGACAAATTGTGTTGAAGGCTTTTTGCAATTATTGTCCAAACAAGTATGCGTATGAGAAAGGTGGCAGCACCTCAACTATTGGAAGGCATCATTTGAAATGTTTGAATTACAGGGCAAAGATGGCTAGGGCTGCCATCCAAACAACTCTTGAATTGCGCAAAACCAATGGTACATCAAGTGTTCCAACGATGAGCCCCTCCATTGATTATGACCAAGGAATCATCAAGGAGCTTATTGCTAAGATGATATGTATGCATGAGTATTCATTTAGAATGGTTGAACATGAGTGGTTCAACATTCTAATGAAGTGCATGAATCCAAATTATAAATCCATTGGAAGGAAGGCAATACGAGCCGAGTGCATGAGGGTTTACAAGAAAGAAAAATAGGTGCTTAAATCTGTTCTAAGGGGTGTGAGCTCCATATCTCTAACCACGGATTTGTGGACAAGCAACCAAACCTGATCCTACATGTGTGTGGTTGCACACTATATAGATGATAATTGGAAGATGCAAACCCGTGTACTTGGTTTCCTAGAGTTGGATCCTCCTCACGCCAGAATTGTCATTGCGGATGCTCTCTATGCGTGTGTGACAGATTGGAATATTGAGACAAAAATTATGTCCATCACACTAGACAATGCTTCAAACAATGATGGTGCAATCGAAGCTTTGAAGGCCAAGTTCTTCTACCGGAGAGGTATGCTTGCTGATTTTGTTCCTATGCTTGTTGTTTGTGATCCTATTCCTATGCTTGCTACTTGTGCTCATACGCTTGTTATTTGTGCTCATATAGAAGTTACCTCTTGTAGGTAATAACTTTGAAGGCCAATATTTTCATATCCGTTGTTGTGCACACATCCTCAACTTGGTGGTGCAAGATGGGATAAATGTCTTAGATAATTTGATAAAGAGTTTGAGAGAGACGGTGAAGTACTTCAAGAGGTCACCTTCTCGTCTCCACGCTTTTGTTGACACTTGCAAAAGCATGGGTGTCAAAGTTGGCAACCATTTACACCTAGATTGTCAAACAAGGTGGAGTTCAACCTATTAGATGATTAGCACTGCCCGTCAATACAAGGAAGCCTTGACCTCTCATGATGACTCCAATGCCAAGTATGCTTGGGCACCGACAAACGCGGAGTGGGACATGTATGACCTTATCTCTCCATTACTTAAGAGCTTGGCCGACGTGACAAAAGCATTTTCAGGAAGTTTATATCCCACTTTGAACATCTTCTACCCATACATTATTGGTGTCAAGATTGCAATCAAACATGCAATTGCTAGTGATAGTGAGCACTACAAGCAAATGGGTGAAGAGATGTTGGATAAGTTTGACAAATATTGGGAAGAAAGGAACGATTCCATGGTGATTGCAACCATCTTCGATCCACGGTATGCTTGCTGTTTTTAATACAATGCTTCCTTTTTTCACTCATATGCTTGCTGTTTTTAATAGAATGCTTCCTCTTTTCACTCATATGCTTGCTCTTTTCACTCATATGCTTGCTGTTTTTAATAGGATGCTTCCTCTTTTCAGTCATATGCTTGCTGTTTTTAATAGAATGCTTGCTGATTTTCTCCTAGGTACAAGATGAATTACATAGAGTGGGCCTTTGGAGAACTATATGGAAAAGAAACTGCGAGGTTTAGAAATGAAATGAGTGATGTGAAGAAAGAGTTGGAGGCCTTGTATGACAAATGTGTTGCCCAAGATAAGCGAGCTGGAAATGGAGAAAGTTCTTCGTCTACAACTACAAGCATTCCTAGTATCCCGGTTCAAGATGGGTACCAGTCCTTCTTATCAGCCCATTCAACAAGAATATCAAAGAGTGAGTTGAGGAACTACTTAGAGGATGAAGTTGCCGCTGCCGATACATGTCTTGATATTCTTGATTGGTTGAAGATTAATGCTCCTAGGTACCCAATTATGGCCAAGATAGCCAAGAGGTTCCTTGCTATGCCGGCTACCTCCGTGTCTTCGGAATCTACCTTCAGCACAACCGGACGGATTTTAGGTATGTCAACTCCTACAAATGAACTTTAGATATAAACTTGTCAACTTCTCATCCTAGAACTACTTCTCATACTAGATGCCTATCGGAGTTCTTTAAAGCCGGTTATGGTAGAAGCGTTAGTTTGTGCTGCAAGTTATATCAAGGGTGCACACATTGACTTGAATATGGTGGTATGTTTGGAGTATCTTCCTTGCCAATTTTGGTCTTGTTGTATGTGATATGATCATTGTCTAACTTACACACTTGTAGCCGAGGGATGAGAATGAAGAAGATGATGTTGAGACCATCAAGTTACCCGTTGTGGAGGAGATCAATGATTGGTAACTTATTCTTTCTACATGTTTCACATGTTATACAATATCAATCATTATTTATGTGAATGTTGATTATCGTACTTGTAGACATTCATCATGGGGCTGTTGATCTTGCTATTTAGGAGATGGACGAGAAAGTGATCTTTCTCATGGGAAGGCTACTTTTGAATTTATGTTATGTTCGAACTTGTCGAGTCATGAATTATGAATTGTTATTGCAACTTTGGAGATGAACCTCTCATTTGTGTTATGTTGAACTTGTCAATTGACATGGATTCTAAATTGTCATTGCAAGTTTGTAATCGTGTCGTTCAATGATGAAAAGACTTTATGTTTGTGGATGTGATATTTGTGCTATGAACCTGATTTGTGCTATGTTTCCTATCTAAATCAGTTGTTTTGATGTCCAAAAAACAAATGAAATGTTGTCCAAATTTAGTCCTGCTTGCTGTCCAAATGAATTGTTTGTAGATGTGATATTTAGTTATTCTTGTTGTCCAAATTTAGTCCAATGCTTGCTGTCCAAAGAAAATGTTGTATTTGTAATTGTTTTGCTCTTCACAATCAACACATGCTGGTTGGAACTCGTTTTGGAATAGGTCCAGTCGGTCAAAAAAGCATGACCAGAGCAGCTGGTTTAGATAGCAGCAGCTGGAGCTGGTTTAGTGCTATTTAAACTGCAGCTGGAGCTGGTTTTTTTGCTCTCCACAATCAACACATGCCTAAAAAGCTTGACCAGAGTATTTAAACTGCAGTTAAATAACAGTAAGCAGCAGCTGGAGCTGGTTTGAAGTCGGTCCAAAAAGCTTGACCGAGCTTTCTCTGCTCCGGTGCGGTCCCTGGGAACAAGCCCGCTGGAGAGCTCGGTCCGGTCCGGACCGGACCGGGACCGGACCGGACCAGACCGTGTCCAGGCCCAGGTGGATGTGCGGCTTCGGGTGACGGAGCCTGGATGGTGGAGATTGGTGGTGCTCCTCCCCGTCGGTGAGGCTCATGGTGCCGTGGATGTGGAGGTATCATGGATGTGGAGGGCTGACCTTGGGCGTGGGCCTGCTACGGTGGCGTTAGCCAGTCCGCGCTGCTGAAGATGGTGCCCTGCTTCTTCTTGGCAAATGGTGGTCTTGGCACTGGTGTGGCTTGTGAGTTGGCTGGTGATAGTGTTGGCGGTGTTGGGTGGTCTAGGGTCCGTGTGCGAGGTGGTGGTGGCTGCTGTGTTGCGTTGTGACCCCTCCAATTGTGGTGGTCAGCCTGACTGCGCAGCTCCGGATTGGGTCATTTTATACTTTATTTTCAAAATACATAAAAATGTTTGTAAAAATGTTCATTGTATATTTTAAAAACAAATCAATTTCTATGTGAAAAAAATCTCAATGCGTCTTCTAAAGCTGTCATCATGTGCTTAAAATGGTTCATTTTGTAATTCATATGTTAATCAAGTATCTTTTAAATATACAAGGTCTATTGTAAAAAAGTTAATCTTGTATATATTTATTAAAAAGTATGCTCACCATTTATGTTAAAAATAATCCTGTTTTATTTAAATATTGTTCATCTTGCATGAAAGACAATTCATTGTGTATTTTTAAAAATGCTCATCGTGTATCACAACTCCTCATGTATAATAAATAAATATCCATCTTGTAAAAATAATTGTTCAACATGATTTTTTTTAAAATGCTTGGTAAAAAAATATATCAATTGGTAACTAAAAAACGTCCATCTTGTCTTTTAAAAATAAACTTCATGTATTTTAAAATTCATCATGAATTCCAAAATAATCTTAGTGTATTTGTAAAATATCTAAGTGTATTAATATGTTCGCCATATATTTTGAAACATTATGTATTAAAATTTTGAATTTATCGAAATTTTTTAAATTTTGTATAAATAAGCAGTTATAATGTGCAAGTACTTTTTCTAATAAACAATCATGATATTTGATATTTAGAAAAAAATATTCACAATGAAATAAATGTTTGCCATTTATCTGTAAACATTATTTTCATGCATGTACGTCAGGACTCAGTACTAGGCTAATATATATATCTGCTTTGCAAATTGAACCACATAAACAATTCACTGTTATGCAAATATAGCATAACACCTGGTATCTCTGTCCCAGCGTCGGACACAACACGAGTATTGCAAGTGCAGTAAAAGCAGGAAAAACATGTTCAGTCTTTCCTTATTTCCAGTTGAACCTTGTTGAAACGACTGTAAAGAAAAATAAACAACTGGAAAGAAAAATCATGATTTTACACTCTTAGAGCAGATTAATCTATACCAAACTAGGAGTAAATACATTTTCAGAACAACTGACTGAATATCGAAGGGTCCAAATTGTTTTTTTATTCAGAGTTCGAAAAATCTTGAACAAGAAAAGAGGGAAAGCTAGAGACTGCATTCGATGTTTGAAAAGTAACTGAGAGTTATGTTTTACTGTATAGATAAAGTTGGGTGACGGAGATGAAGATCATCAGAACACCGTAGAAAGCGTTATAACATTATTGGAACACAAATTGCAACTGGAAATAACAGCTAGTGACTAAAGCTCGGATGTTTCTGCAGGCACTTTCTCTGGAACTCATTCATGTCTTGTCTTTTTTGTACCATCAGCGGAGCGCTCTCAGGAAATTCAGGCCGAGAATGAGGACAGCCAGCACTGCATGGAAATATGAAGAGAAACTGGATAAAGAAAAAAATTTATAGAAAGCGAGTACGTACAAGGTAAGTAACTTACTCATATCTTGCATGCATGCATCCAACCTTTTATTCAGTTGACCGACTCAGCAGCCCATCACGGCGCACAGAATCCAGTGGTCGCCCATGTATGGCCGTGTGGCAAGCAAATTCCACACAGGTGGTTGCCCATCCGGGGTTCAAGAATGAAGCTCAACCACCTTTTCATCAGTAGAATTGTTTGGACGCCCAATGACAATCAGCCGGTCACCACACGCTCGGAAACCCATGTCCCCGTCAGATTTGTCCTTCGACTGTACAGGCAATTTTCCAAGAGTGATCCACTTGTTGTCCAGCTTATCATACTGCTTCAAATCATTATTCTCAGTGTAATCAGCAGCATAAAGCTCGTTGTTCAAATTTATTGAAGCATCTTGAGTTTTTTTGGTGATGATCTTGCTATGTGGACATTTGCAGATGGAAGCATTTTCAAGAACCAAGGATTTTCCAAAAATCATCGAGGCATATTCAAGGCCAGTTCGAATTATACGTGGAAAGAAAATTGAGTCTGCTTGGGAGGTACTAGCTGTTTTTTACGTCAATACGTATCGTCATTACAACTCAGAGTGCAGCTTGAATTATGAAGTAAGCTTAACGATGTAGTATCCATCAATGGCCTGCCTCACCGTGAATGCGACACGCAGGTCGATGCAAGCGTATTCGAGAAAGACGAAGAAAAAGCCCTGTGGAGCGCCTACTTGGAGGTTGCCAATAAGATCCATCCTGGTACACAAGCCTATCTTTATTCCTCAATGCGGCAAGCCTCAGATCCGCGGTTCATACAGCTCCACTCACATGTGCTCTGTTCACCGCTCTTGCAGGCGTCGACGTCAAAACCTTCGCCGAGTCTTCTTTGCTCTTGATACAGCCCCTGGAGGATTTCTTCAACAACGTTTTCGTCATGGCGGTGAGCACAAATCTATGCATTTCAAGATCTCATGATTTATTTCATTTTTACCATTAAAAGAACAGTTTATATATGCACATTTACCTTGGCTAATTAATCTTGTTTTTATCTGGTGATGGCCCATGAAACAGGAAGATGAGAAGATCCGTAACAACCGCCTGGCGCTGCTACAAAAGGTTGCGAGTCTGACAAAGGGGATAGCCGACCTCTCGGTTTTACCAGGGTTTTAGTTTGAAGTTGGAGCCATTTCTTTTATATTTGTTACTGGTCATTAATTTTGGGGGAAATTACTGGGAGAAGAATGAGAATGTAATTACAAGGGTTTCTGTATTAATTAGTACTCCCTCTGTCTCAAAATTCTTGTCTTAAATTTATGTAGATATGAATGTATCTAGTCACGTTTTGTATTTAGATACATTCATTTCTACACAACCCTAAGACAAATTTTTTGGGACGGAGGGAGTATGTTGTTTATGCCAGTTGATTAAATGCATTTTCTTCTTCTGTGTTGTGTTGCTGACATTATAATCTTCTTTATTTGGAGGGTGGTGAGCGGAAAATAATAATACTTATTTGGCATTCATCTAGATCTAATTATTTGGCATTCATTTAGATCTAATTATTTCCTTCCTCCGTGTTGTGTTGCTGATATTATTATCCTCTTTGATTGGAGGATGGCGACCGAGAGAAATCCCGAGGGTTATCCATATTGAACTGCTGCTTCCTCCGGCAACAATGTCTGTGACTTACTTTTACCTATGTATGATATGGTTGCATGTAGTTTAAAAAGCGTAAGATTCTTCTTAACATTAATTTCTATTGGACCTCCCTACTGTTGGATTATAAATGGGCTTAGACCCATATAAGATGATAATCCCTGATTAATCTCTATGGCCCATGTGAGTGTATGGCAAACGATGGAAAGTTTAGTACCATGCTGCTACAATAATAAGAGTGAGACCCCTCATGACGAGCGTGCACGCCACGACTCACTTCTTGATGACGAGCGCGCATGCCACGACTCACTTCCTCATGACGAGCGCGCACGCCACGGGTTGCGTGGATTCGGCCATTTGGTACTCCATTCCACTCATTGTGCACTGGAAAATATGGGCCTCAGGAACGCTATGGCATTCAGGCAACAAAATCACCATAGCATCTTCACCCTGAATCATTGATGATCTCTTGCTCTGGACGCACATGATGAAGAAAGCAGAAAATAAACAGGCCGCCTCCTCATGGCGTTCCTATCTCTTATCACGACTATACGTGCTTATGTAATTCATCTTTTGTAATCGAACAACTGTTGGATTACAATCATGAGAAATATATTCAGGTGGGGAGCTCCCCACGCGGTGATTTAAAAAAAAAAGAGAGTATTGCAAGTGCAGTAAAAGCAGGAAAAACACGTTCAGCCTTTCATTATTTTCGGTTGAACGTTGTTCAAACTACTGTAAAGAAAAATAAACAACTGGAAAGAAAAGTCATGATTTCACACTCTTAGAGCAGATTAATCCATACCAAACTACGAGTAAATACATATTCAGAACAGCTGACTGAATATCGTCGGGTCCAAATTGTTTTTGTATTCAGAGTTAGAAAAATCTAAAAACAAAAAAAGATAAAGATAAAGCTGGATGATTGCAAGCTAGAGATTGAATTCGATGTTCGAAATGTAACTGAGAGTTCTGTTTTACTGTAAAGATAAAGCTGGATGATGGAGATCAAGATCATCAGAACGCCCGTAGGAAGCGTTAAAACATTATTGGAACACAAACATGAAGAAAAATCGTATGTTTCTGCAGGCACTTTCTGTGCAACTCATTTTGTATCATCAGCGGGGCACTCCCAGGAAATTGAGACTGAGAATGAGGCACAGCCAGCACTGCATGCAAATATGAAAGGAAACTCCGTGTCATTAAATCACATATATAGAGCAAACTGGATAAAGAAAAAAAATAATACAAAATCGAGTATGTACAAAATCGAGTAAGTAACCAACCTTTATTCAGTTGACCGACTCAGCAACCCATCACGTCGCACAGAATCTGGCCGCCACAGTATGGCCGTGTGGCAAGCAAATTCCAGACAGGCGGTTCTCCATCCGGGGTCCATGAATGAAGCTCAACCACCTTTTCAACAGTTGAATCGTTTGGACGCCCAATAACAATCAGCCGGTCACCACACGCTCGGAAACCCATGTCCCAGCCCTGACGCTTAGACTGTACAGGCAATTTCCCAAGAGTGATCCACTTGTTGTCCAGCTTATCATACTGCTTCAAATCATTATTCTCACTGTAATCAGCAGCATAAAGCTCGTTGTTGACAACTGCAATGAGCGGAGGAGCTCCATCGACTGTCCGGTTGAGCCCCTGAGACATGTTGTCGATGACTCTCCATGACCGCAGGTTCAAGTCATACTCCTCACCGCAAGTCAACACCTCGCGGCTAGTGCTACTGCTAAGACCACCGATGACATAGAACTTGCCGTCCATGAAGGCGCCAGAGCATCCGTGCCTGGCCCTATTCATGCTGGGAAGGGGCAGATTTGTCCACGCTCGGAAAGTCATGCCTCGTTTGCAGGTAGTACGCTCGACAGTTCTTCCAAAGTCTATTCGTCTGGACGGATGAGTGCAGGACGGTGGCGTCGTTGGGCACCGTAGTGGCATCGATGGATCTATGGACTGGCAAAGATGATGCGGATCTCTTTCCATAAGATGGGTCAGCGGTCCGAAGATGATGGCAGCGTTTGTTGCATCGGTTGTTGGTCCAGATTTGTTATGTGGATGGATTGGTGACGACACCGCATGCATTGATTGATGCAGAGGTGAGAGGTTTAACCTCCTTTTCTAAAAAAAATAAAAAAAAAGGCAGCACACGCAGTGGCTGATATGGGGACAAGCAGGAGGAGTAAAATGTGAGAACTGTGGTGTGAGCATATATGTTATACTCTATGTGCTCTTATAATTTGAACAATATACAAAACAAAATAAATAGCGGAACATATGCGTGAAAGTATTGATAGTAAGCACATTGCATAGAGACAAAGTCAAGTGCCCGACGATCAACAAAACATGGTGAAAATATTAAGACATAATGTACTGCGAAGTCTCTCCATAATAATAAAGCAAATAGGATTTCTAATCGTCCGTCATGGCATTTTTGCGAAAAAGTCTCTTCGTTTTCGAGCATTCAACCCGTAGTCCCTGATTAAGTGGAAAAACGTTTCAGATTTGCAAGAAAGCCCCTCGCCCCCGGATCGGATCCACCCCACCGCCGCAAGGCAGCCCCTCGCCCCCGGATCGGATCTGCCCCACCCCACCGCCGCCAGGGCCGCCCCGCGCCAGCCGCCCTCGCGCCTCCCCCGGCCTCCTCCGCCCCCCTGCCCATCCTCTCCACCGACCGGCTCCTCCTAGCACCCGGCCACAGCCCCGCCGGCCACCACGTCGCCACCAGCCACCTGCTCCACCTCCGGTCGGACGCGTCGAGGTGGGTCTCTCCCGGCCATGGGGTCGGCGAGGAAGGCCTTGGTGACGCCGAGGATGGGGTCTTTGGGCGTCGGCTCGACGTGGCCGAGGAGAGTTCGTTGTTGAAATCTGTTGCGTCTGTTAAATTCCCCATCCCTGGCTCACAACTTCTCTGTGCTCGAATCGATTTTGTTTGTTCTGGTGCATACAATTCCAACCACTGTTCCAATTGTTCCGTTCTTGCGAGAGTTCAGGCTGAGGCGGCATGTCAAGTTAATGAAATGAATAGTAATGCGAAAGATTTGGAGAAGATAATCGATGTATTGTCATCTCAGAAGGCCAAGGTGGAGGGGGATCTGAAAGATATGGTTAAAATATGCATGGAAAATTTGTCGTCCATGAATGAATTTGAAGATAGAGTTAGACAGAAAGTTTCAGATCAGGCCACAAAACTTGCTGATCTCCAGCAGAGCCTCAAAGATATTGGTAGCAAATTTCAGAGACTCCATCATGCATATGATGATGTGTCCACAGAGGCATCTCAGCTTGAGGTAGTCAAGAAAAATCATATTGAGCAGATAAACCAACTAGAGGAGAAAAAGGCAGAAATTTTGGACAAGCATCGCCATTTGAAAGAGGAAAAGTTTTGTATAAGTAAGGATAACGCAGAGCTCGAAAAGCATGTCCAAGAACTTGAATTTCAGCTCAAGCTTGTATAAGTAAGTAAGGACAACACAGAAGCTTGAAGTTGCCGAAACGGAGAGCAAATGCAAAGAAGACAGGTATATGTGATGGCAGTGGAAACATCAAAAACAGAGATCGTGCATCTTCAAGAACAAATACAGCTGTTCTCTGGAAGGATTAGCTTGCTGGAAGAAACTTTTGTGCAAATTAAAGACAGCGCCGCGTCAGTGGTCTCTAAATTGGAAAATCAATTGGATGAGCTCGAATCACACTCCAGCCAAAGCATTACGTGCCTCATTCACCGCTTATCTGCTTGTGGTGGAGAGTTTAGTGTCCTTCAGAACATGTTACACAATTATCTTGCTGAGCAGAAAGAACTGCTCAAGGAAAACGAAGATCTGGCTATTGGATTGAGAAAGAAAGAAAAGGAAATGTCAGAAATGATTAAGAGTGCTACTGAGTCAGCTGAGAAGATTGTTCAACTTGAGAAGATAATTGAAGAAAAAGACGACGAGCTAGCAGCTAGAGTGCAGGAGAAAAGAGAAGCTATCAAGCAGCTGAGTGACACAATTGATTACCACAAAAACAACAGCGATGATCTGGTCCGCTACATCCGCACTCACAACCGTCCCCGCCTTCCATTTTGTCTGTAAATTTGATTACCAAAAAGTTCATTGTCAGTCAATATATAAGTTGCATTTTATCTGTGAACATCATTAGACAATTATTTCCAATTTCTTTAATATATCATAAATAGTGCTCAATACAAACAATAAGGAGTAGTCAAATAGCTCGTGGCCTGCGTATTCTATTGTCATTGGGAGAGGTAGAAACACTTTTTGTTCCTTATATTTTAGCATCCTATTGGAATACCAACAGAGGCTAAAGATGCAATAAGCATGAGTTTGGCGGACTGAATTCATATTCCAATCAGGTAATGTGGCTTTGGTGATTCTCTTGTTCTCACTAGTAGAAAAAGGGCCTTTTGTCCCGGTTCGTAAGGGCCTTTTGTCCCGGTTTTGGAACCGAGACTAAAAGGTCGTTACTAATGCCCTCGGCCTTTAGTCCCGGTTCTTACACCAACCGGGACAGATGGGCCTCCACGTGGCCGCTGCGGCCATGCCAGGCAGGGGGGCCTTTAGTCCCGGTTGGTGACACCAACTGGGACCAAAAGGCATCCACGCGTCAGCACCTGGCTGAAGCTGAGTTTTTTTTGAAAGGGGCTGGTTTAGGGGTTAATTTAGGTTGTTATATACACCAACCAAGGAGCATCCATGAGCAAGCACAAAAATAAATAATTTTATCTTTCATCAATGAGCATCCATGAGCATGCACAAAATTTCATCACGCACACCACCATCATACTTAAAAGTGCAGTAGCAGTTCAACACTATTGTACTTAAAAGGTTTACACTATAAAGATTAAAGCTTCATCAGGTTCTTAAGATCTTCACTCCTGCTTCTTCACATTCTCCTTCATCATCCTGATGCGCTTAGAGCGGCGAAGCCCCAGGCCAGGCTGTGGGATGTACTCCTCTACCAGAATTCGCATGGCCTTGTCGCCCAGCTATGGGATCACCATCGCGAGGCCATCGTCGATGCTACTTTTGCTGTAGCCAGAGTCGCTACTACTTTTGCTATAGCCAGAGTCGCTGCTGCCGTAGACATAGCACATGTCGCGGTACTCACTGCTCCTGCTCCCATTGCCTTGCCAAATGCAAAAAGTTTTTTAAAAAAATGGGTGTGAGACATAGCCTAATGGATAGGAAGAAGAGACAGAGCGTACTGGCATCGTCGTCGTCCTGGTAGCGCCTCCGACACATAGTCGTGTCGAACACCTTCACGGGGAATGTGGCGTTGTCGTCGTACCTGAAGGCAAGGAAGTACCTGTCGTGGTTTTGTCACGGCGAATGTCCTCGTGAAAGGACTTAGTATTGGAGCCATCACACCTTGGTGGCGACTCAAAGGGGTTGAACGGGAGTGAGACGGCGATTTACCCAGGTTCGGCCCCTCGTGAGGAGGTAAAAGCCTACGTCCTGCTTTGTGTTGTATTGATGGAGTTTCGATTATAAGGAGGGCGTAACTCGCAAGACCTAGCACTCGATGATTTCTAACCTGCCCTCTTGTTCCCTGGGACTCCCCTTTATCTACAGGTCGAGTCCCTAGGGTTTACAAGGGTCCTTTCCTTTCTACAAACCGTGACTCTTACGATCTCTAAGTCGCCACCTTTCCAAATCTTAGAGGCCTTCTCTATTATGGACTCCTTCCGGAAGTCGTAAACCGCCATACAACCTTCAGTCTTACCAGGCCAAGGCCCGAACCATACTTTAGATGAATCGCCAGCTCTGGTGACCCAGCCCAACTAGGGCGGATTATCAACAGATAATATCCCCAACATTAGGCCCCAGATTGACTTGAATTTTCTTGACGCCAATATCCTTACTCAATTAAAGGCGATTCATCTTCACCTCTTTTATACGCCATAAACTTAACCCGCCATCTGTTGCGGAAAAACTTGAGTCGCCAAACCATTTCTCGTTGGTACCTCCTTATCCTTTGAATCCCGGAAAAGATAATGACGTAATCCCCAACGGATCCTTCGGTATCGTTATCCCCAAAATCTCGGGGCGCCATCATGGCGAATCTTTATCTTTTGGTGGTTCCCGCTCGTGGCGCCTCGATCCTAGCGCTTGTCCTGATAAAGAGGCGGGAGGAAGGGACTGGGCGTATTCCACCTACCAGTCTTGTCGCCCTTCTCTTCCCCACTATTCACAGCGAAAAACCCTCATCGTCTTTCGAGAGCTCCGCCACCACCCGAGGACCTCGTCGCCATCCGAAAGCTTCGGTGCCGCCCGAGGACTTTCGTCGCTGCCAAGCACTTCGCCGTGGCCGAGTAGTTCGCCGCCGTCGACCGTCTCGCCGTCGTCGAGCACCTCGTCACCGCTGAACACTTCGTCACCGCCCGAGGTTTTCGCACCCGTCGGAGACCTTCATCGCCGTCCGCACTCTTCGTCGCGGCCGAGCAGTTCGTCGCCGTCGACCGTCTCTAGCCAAATCCATCAGGTTAGGTTTCTGTCATTCAAGAGCAAATCCAAGTTCCTTTTTGAAGTTCATCACTGTCGCGTTCTTGGCGCTTCCCAAATAGCTTTATTTGTTCCCGATTAGTTGGCGGCGATGATAACGAGAAAATCGATGTCTTTCATACCTTTATTTGTTCGGCCTCTACTTGCATACTTAGAGTAGGGCTTCACCAAATTAACAGTACTGTCCCACCTTAGTCGCAGGTTACTATATCCAGTCATTTTTCGTTTGCCTGGTAGATCCATAATCTATTGCTTGTCAAATGAAATCTGTTTGTAGCCTCATAGTTCACCATTTTTGACAAGTACCACTGATGCTCCGAAACATCGTTCCTTTAAGTAGCAAGAATTTCATAAGTCGCCCCTGGCAACCTGACCCGGACAAATTATTTGGCGAGTCAAATGAAATTGTTTCACCATTTTTAGTAGATGTTTGGTGTGTCAATTCACCCGTAATTTTATCCCTTTGTAGCATGGGCGCCGTTTTCAAAAGCGACTGGCTCCCCGCCAAGGTTAATGATGCTATACTAGATGATTATGTGAAAACGGGAAATTTGGACCCTCAGGAGGTTATTGGTTGGCGCACCGGTTAGGAGAAGAAATCCCCAATCCCAAGCAAGGGGAAATAGTTGTTTTTGTTGAACACCTTGAGCGGGGCTTTAAGCCGCCTGGATCGAAATTCCTTAGAGATGCCATGCCTCCAAGATCTAGGGCCCAACTCGATAAGCAATCTATGCCAGTTCCAGGTGTTTTGTGAGGCTTACTTGCGGATGGAGCCCTCAGTTCCCTTATTCTGGTACTTCTTCCACTTAAATCGCCAAACAAAATTTCACAATGGCCCCAGCCTGGAGCTTGGTGGTGTCAATGTTCAGCGCCGCAGGGATAGCCCATTTCCGACACTCGCCCTACTGTTGGACCTCCCTACTGTTGGATTATAGATGGGCTTAGACCCATATAAGACGATAATCCCTAGTTAATCTCTATGCCCATGTGAGTGTACGGCAAATGATGGAAAGTTTAGTATCATACTGCTACAATAATAAGAGTAAGACTCCTTTATAAGGACTGCTCTATCACTTGCCATTGATAGCTTGGGAAGATGAGTTGTACACGTGCTCCTCCTCCGCCGCCCGCCACGGCTCACTTCCTCATGATGAGCGCGCGCCGCGGGTTGCATCTCTCCGGCCATTTGGTACTCCATTCCTCCAGAAACGCTATGGCATTCAGGCAACAAAATCACCATAGCATCTTCACCCTCAAGTGAATCATTGATGATCTCTTGCTTGGGACGCACGGGATGAAGAAATCAGAGCATAAACAGGACGCCTCCTCATGACGTTCCTATCTCTTATCATGACTACACGTGCTTATGTAATTCACCTTTTATAATCGAACAAAGTTGGTTTACAATCATGAGAAATATTGCAAGTGCAGTAAAAGCAGGAAAATCACGTTCAGCCTTTCCTTATTCCCGGTTGAACGTTGTTCAAACGACTGTAAAGAAAAATAAACAACTGAAAAGAAAAATCATGATTTTACACTCTTAGAGCAGATTAATCTATACCAAATTAAGTAGGAGTAAATACATTTTGGGAACAGCATGACTAAATATCGTCGGGTCCAAATTGCTTTTTATTCAGAGTTCGAAAAATCTTGAACAAAAATAGAGGGCAAGCTAGAGACTGCATTCGATGTTCGAAAATAGCGGGCAGGGCTTCGGTGTTGGCCGGCGAGGCTCTGATGGTCCGAAGGGAGGCGCTGGGCAGCGGCAGGCTCGCGGCGGTGCTGTGCGGCGCCGCTGCACGGGAGGTGGTGGAGGTGCGCAGCGTGTGCGCGGGGTTCGAAGGCGCCAAGGCAGCGGCAGTGCTGGGGCTCTGGTCAGCCTTGATGGTCCGACGTGGCTGCTAGCATGGTGGTGTGTAGCCGTGAGCTCGTGTGGCGGCGTGAGGGAGGGTTGCTGCTGCTCCGTCAGCGTAGCAGCCCGGCGTCGTGGAGGACTGCAGGTGGAGGGGCTTGAGCGGCCTGCTTGGTGCTCGAGTAGCGGCTTTAGCCGCGAGGGGCGCGGCCGGTGCGTGTGTGTGCGGTCTGGCATCGCGTGGACGTCTTTGGGGTGCGCGGATCGGAGGCCCATGATTATGAGGATGTGCGCTCAGGCGGCGCATCATGTAGATCTGGTCTCCGGCTGTCGGTGGTCTTCGCGTGGTGCGGGTGACTGTGACGGATCTTGGTGCGTCGTCGTCGATGGACAACTTCGATGGTGGTGATATTTGGTGGGCTTGTCGATGTCAATGCGGGATGATGTGCGGTTGAGGTGGTGTGGAGCTGGGTAAAAACCATATCTTGGCCTTATGCCTTGACCAGTGATGGTGGCGGCTGTGGCCGTCGTTGACCTTTTTGGAGGTATCGTTGCTTTGTTTTCCCACCCCTCCTGTGCGGATCTGGTCAGTTTGGCCTCTTCGAGGAAAACCTTGATATGTGATCGGACGATGGCGGCACCTTGGTGTCGTATTCCCTGTTGAGGGCTTCGTCTTGGGAGCTTGGCGTCGGCGAGTGGGGCCGGTGGATGGCGGCTGGTGGCGGGCGTGGCGTCCAGGCTTCTGTGCAACGATGATGGTGGGAGTGATGTGGGCGATGCGGCAATGGTTGCGGTAGTCGGCTCTTCTTCGGTGTGTCCACGGTCTTGTCTCGGTTTATTGTTGCTATGGAGCCAAGTTGCAGCGGCGGGGCCCTGCGGTATACGATGACTGGCTGCAGGTGGATAGTTCGGCGATTTCCCGTGACGCCAGTCGTGCCTGGTTTTGTCCTGCAGAACTCTTCGCTAGAGTCGGAGTTGCGTCGTTTGGGCGCGTGTGGTTGAGTTTTTGGCATAGATCTTCATGCAGCTTCACGTGCCCTCTTCAGTATGGGTTGAATCGGCGATCGCCTACGGGTTGAATCGGCGATCGCCTACGGCGGAGTCAGAGTCGTTTGCTCAGAGTGTAGGGATGGCGATGACGCCTTTAGGGGAGGAGTGATGACAATGACGCCTGTGTGCTGTCTCGCCGAGACCCTTTTGGAGTGGCGTGTGTGGGCTCTTTTTGTGTGCTGCTCAACTATTGTAACGGGTTTTTGTCCGATTTTCCATAATTAACTGAATAATCTGGTTTTCGTTTGGTTTTTCCTAGTTAACTGAGCATCTATTTTCTTCTTAACGAAGCAGGATAACTGCTATTTTGAAAAATAAACTAGTACACTCCCTAAAAATAAGACCAGATAAAACGGAACGGACTGTGTTGTCGCGATGTGGCGCAGATGATTTGATGAGTTCGTATGCTGGGCAGAAGAAAGGGCTTTGTAACAAACTCCCTCCGTCCCAAAATTCTTGTCTTAAATTTGTTTAGATATGAATGTATCTAGTCAAGTTTTAGTATTTAGATACATTTATTTCTAGACAAAACTAAGACAGTAATTATGAGACGGAGCGAGTAGTAAACAATAACAAAAACAGTCGCCGTTGGCGGCGCGCCGTCCATGCGGTACAGCCTCATGACAATCCTGTGGTGTTGACGTTTATGCTAGTTGTTTAAATGCATCTTCTTCTTCGTGTTGTGTTGCTGATATTATTTGGGGACACTGGAAAAACTTATCTGGCATTCATTTAGATCTTACCAATTTCAAGTAGATCGGGAGGACGCGTCCTCCCTGATGTTGATATTAGTTTGTTGGTGTATAATTTTTTTTAAGAAGGTTGAAACAGTTGCAGCTAGCTTTCCATCTTTCTGTTGGTCAATCCCCATTACAATCCGGGTTGTTGTTGGGTTGTTGTTTTAGTATAATAATCCGGGTTAGTAGAATACGTAATTATTTTAGTAAGGGCCTTCCCATTACAATGGAAGAAGAAGAGAAATCCTAAGGGCAGCTATATATGTAGAGCATGTATTAAATTGAAAGGTTGCTTCCTTCTTCCGGCATAATTTAGAAACTGTGATGTGACTTGCTTTTACCAGTGGATAATATGGTTGCATGTAGTATAAAAAGTGTAATATTCTTAACATTTCTGTTGGACCTGCCGTACAATGGTCGATGTTAGTCGGTGGAGTTGTTAACTTAAAGTAGTAACGGAATAGAGAAAATAAAAAGAAATGTACTCCCTCCGTAAATTAATATAAAAATATTTAGATCACTAGTTTAGTTATCTATAAACACTTTTATATTAGTTTGCAGAGAGAGAGTATAATATGTAGACGGGTATACTCTTTGTCTAATTAAGTCCACCTGCTTACGCTTATTAGTACATACATCCCCTAGCTACTTAGTGATCTACTTCCTCCGTACCTAAATATAAGTCTTTTAAGATATTTCACTAGGTGTCTACATACAAAGCAAAATGAATGAATTTATACTCTAAATTATGTCTATATACATCCGTATGCAGTCCATTAATGAAACCTTTAAAAAGACTTATATTTAGGAACGGAGGAAGTATATGATTTAATATTACCGAGTATAATATAATCTCTGCTTGAGCGTTGGCTAGGTATAAATAATCTGTGATTTCGATTACAAAAGGAAAAACCGTTTCATTTATTATTATTACATAATTACAAGAGAGTATTGGTAACAATTAAGTGCATGATTAAACCTACTCTACTAGATACAAGAGGAGCGCATTGTTGGGTCCCTTCAAAGCAATTACTATTAAATCGTCGGGTCCAAATTGTTTTTTATTCAGATTTTGAAAAATCTTGAACAAGAAAAGAGGGCAAGCTAGAGACTGAATTCGATGTTCCAAAAGTAACTGAGACTTTGACAGTTTTGTTTTACTGTAAAGATAGAGTTGGGTGATGGAGGTGAAGATCATCAGAACACCATAAAAAGTGTTAATTAAAACATTATTGGTACACAAATTGCAACTGGAAATAACAGCTAGTGACTAAAACTCGTATGTTTCTGCAGGCAGTTTCTCTGCAACTCATTCATGTCTTCTCTTTTTGTATCATCAGCAGAGCGCTCCCAGGAAATTCAGACTGAAAAAATAGAGACAATCATGGAGCAAACTGGAAGATTATACAAAGCGAGTAGTACGGTAAGTAACCTACTCATATCTTGCATGCATGCATCCAACCTTTACTCAGCAAGCCATCACGGCGCACAGAATCTGGCCGCCCTCGTATGGCCTTGTGGCAACCAAATTCCACACAGGCGGTTGCCCATCCGGGGTCCATGAATGAAGCTCAACCACCTTTTCATCAATAGAATTGTTTGGAGGCCCAATGACAATCAGCCGGTCACCACACGCTCGGACACCCATGTCCTTGCCCCAACCACACAAATTGTTCTTAGTCTGTACAGGCAATTTCCCAAGAGTGGTCCACTTGTTGTCCAGCTTATCATACTGCTTCAAATCATTATTCTCACTGTAATCAGCGGCATAAAGCTCGTTGTTGACAACTGCAAGGTGCGGAGGAGCTCCCAGGACTGTCTGGCTGAGCCCCAGAGACATGTTGTCGATGACTCTCCATGACCGCAGGTTCAAGTCATACTCCTCACCGCAAGTCAACACCTCGTCGCTACTGGTACTGCTAAGACCACCGATGACATAGAACTTGCCGTCCATGAAGGCGCCAGAGCATCTGTACCTGGCCCTATGCATGCTGGGAAGGGGTGTATGTCTCCGAGTCATACATCTCTGCCGAGCTCAATACATTAATAAAAGAAGAATCAAAGCCTCCTGCGACATACGCCTTTTCACCGACACTCGCTGACCCAAATTGGTACCGCGGGGTGTTGATCGCATCAGCGTCAGCCAGCCCTGTCCATGAATTGGTAAGGATGCTATATCTCAAGGTAGCCCCTCCGCAGGCCCCAAACACCAGCAGCTCGGTTCCGACAGCGAGCGCGTCCCAGAAGGAGCTTCCAGCCGGTGGCATCTTGGGCACTTGGATCCAGCGCCCAGTGGACGGGTCATAAGCGTCCCAATCCAGAAAATCGTTACCGCAAGAGAGGTAGAGCCAGTGCTCCGCCACCCCATTCTTGCGACGCAGGCGGTAGATGTCCCCGTCGCGAACCACCGAATTGAATTCACGGTTGAGGGAGGCGATGGTGCCGTAGTCCCGCCTGGGCACAAGGTGCAGGCAACGGAAGAAGAGTTCCCGACCTATCACATCAATGGTATTGCTCCACGAGACCACAGCCTGCTCCTTTCCACCCTCCTCTACACCTGCCAAAAGCCAACACTTCATCCATGTCTTACTAATTTCTACGAGTAATTTATCACCTCATGACGAAACGTCTCAATTACAACTGAAAAGCATACCTGCAGGATTCAGGCGCGAAGAGGACTCTGGTGATATCCTGCAGGTTACAACAACCATTTAGAGCATGAATACTCAAATAAGGTTTAATTGAATAACTCAACAGCAACAAAAGTACTACCTTTTATCGCCATGGGAACCGGAATCCACTAATTTCACCTCGATTATAGGATTGCTCAGATGATTGCTAACTATACCGGTCCTGGAGACATACTGCAGATCAGCAGCCGCACCCCCAAATTTAGCGGAGACCTCTCTAAGGCCCGTCATATGCTCGATGCTGATTAATGCATTACCATGTCGATATTGTCTCCACTGGTCACACACCGAATAAAGTTCAAGTCGTTGGTCCATTTGAGGGATGGCGTCGAAAACAAGCCTGAGCTTCCAGAGATTAGGCATTGCGTCCGCCTCAAATCTTAGCCAGGCTATTCCAATCATGAACCTCAGCTTCAAGTACTTGAGAGCTGTGAATCCAGCACCCGTGCCAAATATTATCTTAACATTAGGTGACTTCTCCACATACAACGACAGGGCAGTGAGGGCAGTCAACCCTCTAAGAATATCAACATTATGTACCGACAGTTCACTCAATGCAATCTTCAGAATGCACAGGTTGCCAAGTTGGATCCTCCACCTATGCATTTGGCAAAATACGACGGGGCTGTGTGGTGAGACCTCAGATCTCTGGATATGGTGGGTAGGTTTATTTAAAATCCAGCCAACTCTTGCTCTTGAAGCGTCACCATAGCTAACCGAGGACCCGCAAGTCACCAGTTTTACAGTTTTCAGGCTGTCATGTTCATACATTAAATAACCCAGAGCATACATGCTTCTCTCCAGTTGGTCGGAATCTGAAGAAGGCGGTGTCGAAATGCAAAGATCCTGCAGGTGGTTCGGCCTGCAAAGGCTCATCTCATCGTCGACAGACCAATCCAGCAAATTTGTGTCAGGAGGAAGACTGAGGTGCAACAAGCGTGGGAGATATATAATGTCCCATGGAACATAAGTGCCTCTTGGTGTATCCATAACATCCAGTGTTTCCAAACACTGCAGCCCTCTCATCCGCTTCGGAAGTTTTATGCAGACATCACAAGCAATCTTCAGATATCTCAGATGGAACAGTTCTGATACTCTAGAGAGGTCTATGGACAGGTCTTTGTTACCATGACGAAGACCGGATAGCTGAAGGTTGAGAACACGAACAAGCTTGAACTCTCCAATACAAGGCATGCACTCTGCCAATCCAAAAAATCCAAGTGACCGTACTTGTGACTTTCTGATGTTTGCTGGTATCTTGGCACATTTTGCATCACCAAGTTGCAGAGATAGTCGACGGACCTTATGAGAAAGCGTCAAATTTTTTCGATTGCAATCTACTACCACAAGGAAATTCTTTTCAGCAGACTTGTGTACAATAAGATCATGCACCACGGCATGAACTGTGCAGGACACCACCTCATTGTTGAAGTTGATAGACACAGGTTGGCTGAATCTTCTATCAACAAGTTCATCGAAATACATTCCTGCAACTTCCTCTGTGTCTTGCCCTTCACTTGCAGCAATAAACCCTTCGGCCACCCATTGCCTGGCCAGGTCAAGTTTGAAGATTATGGATCCCACTGGATACATACTAAAATAGAGCAAGCATGTCTTGAGGTAATGAGGAAGGTTGTTGTAGCTGAGGTTCAGTACATGTCTCGTTCTTTCTGAAGTTGAATTTGATGACAAACAAGACACTAATGAATCATGTATGTGTGTCAATAAATCCACTGATACAGAAGGCTGGTTTGCTAAAAGACTTGCTATGCTGATGGTCGCTAGTGGCAATCCAGCACATATTTCTACAAGTTGGCTCGAAATTAGTTTGAATTCTTCAGGACAGTCACTTTCAGAGCCAAAAATCCTGCCAAAGAATAGCTTCCTTGAGTGACCATCATCCAAAGGTTTCATCTCAAAAACTTGTTCTGGGTGATCGCAGCTACATGCTAATGCAACATCTTCAATCTGTGTAGTTGTTATTATTCTGCTACCTTGACTACCCTTGGGGAAAACCTGATTAATAACGTCCCATGCCGATGTATCCCATAAATCATCAACAATAATTAGATACCTGCACGCCAAGAAAGTCCACACATGTCACATCTATGTGCCAGGCAAATGGCAACAGCACTGAGATAAGCTAGAAAAGAATGAGTATTTAGTCCATGCACGGATTTATATGGTACCAAAAAATGCATGGATTTATGGTACCAGCCTGAAATTAAATGTTACTGCCAGCATCATTTGCTAGCTCACTGTAAAGCTTGTCTGAAAAACATCTTTTCAGAAATTGACTATATATCATCATGCCTTTTTTTTTTTTTGAAAAAAACAACAGATCAACCTGTAGCGATTTAATGTAGTACATGCGATTCTAGACCATGTGGAAAATAAGTAAATTCTTTTCTAGCTCACTGTAAAGCTTGTCTGAATAACATCATCATGCCTTATTTTTTGTGAAAAACAAAGTAGGAACCTATAAGGAATTTACGTAATACTTGTGATTCTGGACATTCATGGATACAACTAGTACATACTATTTTCATGAGGAAAATAAGTACCTCTTCCCATGTAGATAATTCCTGATATTGTCAGCAGTTATGCGAAGTTCATCAGAAGCCTTTTGGCTTGCTTGGGGCTGCTTCCTATGGATTTGTGATAGCATGTCATTCAAAAGCTTCTTTATATCAGGCTTTTTGGACACCTGGATGAAAGCTCGGCAATCGAATTTTCTCCCAATTTTATTATACAACACTTTGGCAAGCATTGTTTTACCAAGACATCCAGATCCATGAATAGACACCACCTTGAGCTGCTCATTCTCATCATTAGCCAGCTGTGAGTTGATAAGCTTGCTCATCCGACCATCAATTACTAGGCCAGAACAAGTTTTCTCACAAGGCGGTGGAGGCATTGGCATTAAAGGCCCAATGGCAGAAAATCTACATGCCGTCGAGGTACTACAACAAAGGACTTGGTACCTCTCATACCGTTGAATAGCCTCCAGGGCATAGATCCTGAATTCTGATACCTTTTCAATCATCTGCTGGTACCACTTGAGCCTCCTGGGAGCACGAATGACATCAACACAAATGGTTTTGGGGATAACATGTTCTGGCACATGAGGAGTTGCATACTCAATTTGTTTCTGCCACTTGAGCTTCTTGGCAATCTTAATAAGACCCATCTTGCGGACAGATCTGCATTCCAGAAGCTCAAGGGATACACGGCTGTCAATATAATCAAGGATGTCATAGGATAACTCTTGTGCCTCTTTCATCCAACACTTCACCGCCATGGGAGGGTCCTCCACCTCTAACAGATCTTCAAGGTATGCACTTATTTCTTCAACATTATCTTTTAGCAGGTGAAATCTGTCATGGAGCCCCTTGGGCAGCTTGCATCCTTGAGGACCTAGCATCATGTCGAGCTTGTTAAGAATGGGTCCAATGGCGCCCAGTGAAACACTGAAGGGGGCCTCCACCTCTCCACGTGTGCCTTCCATTGAAACATCTGGATACAAAGATAGATGAAAAAAATATATCCACCAACACATTGAAACATGAGAGACAGGAGAGAGAACAAATTGCACAAAGACATGGAGTAACATTTTGATTGGTCATAAAGTAAAAGATTAAATGTTGCTTTGTAGTTAGTGTTTGTCAATTAACTACCAAATTAAAAAAACTAAAAATTCCTCCTACTTGGAGAAAATAACCGTGAAATAAATATTAAAGACCAGCATTGTAAGTATATATCTGTCTCAGTATTTGTACATCTTCTCTGAAGGAATTTAGTTAGTACCTGATTCTTCTTTTTCTCCTGCATGACCGTGAAGACTCCTTCGATTCCAAGGCTGACGCCAACAGCAGGGACTTTTCTTGCCAGCAACGATGCTACCCACAAGGTTGTCGATGTAATGGCCACCAGTCACAATCAATCATATTAGATATAGCCTTTGGGAGCTCTCCCGCTAAAGCTATGCATTTTTAGGGCTAAATTGAAAATGACGCTAATAGCCCGCTATTTCCCGGTATAGCATTAAATTTGGAGTCATTTAGCCCGTTAAGCCACTATACAAAACCATACTTCTGAATTATTTTTTGTTCTTGTTTAGGATATGTATGATGCATGGATGTCAAACTTGGTTACTGAATCAGGATGTCTGATTAGTACTCGCGTTTTGATGTACGAACATGTGTATATGTAAAGTATATGCAATATATCATATATGATGCCTGATTATATACTTATTGTTTTAATATTTCATGATTTAAGAGAAACGCTAAATGAGGCATAGCTCCGCTATAGCCTTTCATAGCTTCTGGCCGAGCCGCCGCTAAATGTCATAGCCCGCGTTTTAAAACATTGGTCACAATGGACCCGACCTGTAGCAAAAAAAAATGAGTTAGCACAAGATGAATGTAATGAAAGTGTCTCTTACCTGTGTTGGAGATTAGAAAGATGATTTGGGGTACGGTTTGAGATGATAAAGAAAAGGTTAGATTTCAGGATAAATCTATGTTATAAATAGCGGAGGGCCTCTAAATCAGCTATAGCGAGCTATAGGCGGCTTATTTGTACATGATATCATTTAGCGGAAGCCTGCTGAAAAGGCTATAGCCGGCTATTTAAAACTATGAGATACATCAATGTGAGTAGTAAATACTATAGAAAAGCTAACGCGGAAATATGTGAATAATAAGAAACTCCAACCTGTGTGGCAGGCACCCTTGAAGAACACAGCTTCATACTATATCACACTCAGACCAGTATACTCCATCTGTTCCTAAATATAAGTCTTTTTTATAAATTTTACTAATACATACAGAGCAAAATGAGTGAATCTACGTTCTAAAGTATGTCATCTGTATGTAGCACGTTAGTGAAACTTTTAAAAAAACTTAAACGGACGAGTAGTAATCAAGGCCTCTGACAAGGGTTAAATAAAAAACATAACAAGTAGGTGTGAATAATATGTGGACGGGGCCATCAAAGCCTCCTTCATCTCGCAGGTTTCAGCAGCCTGACGGGAGCAACAATGCATGTGACGCAGCCTGACGGGAGCGTTGAGATCGGCCAGCAGGACGTTGGCGTGGAGGGCCCGTACACGGCGGGCATCTTGGCGAGCGCGGCCGCCGCGGAGGTCGGCGGCGACGTGGCTCTCGTCCTTGGCAGGCGTGGCGTGAGAGAGTCGGGCGAGGCGCACCTGTATCATGTTAACAATAATCATGTTTTATTTAAATATTGTTCATCTTGCATGAAAGACAATTCATTGTGTATTTATAAAAAATGATCATCGTGTATTCACAACTCCTCATTTATAATAAATAAATATTCATTTTGTAAAAATAATTGTTCAACATGAATAATTTTTTTTTTAAAAAATGCTTTGTAAAAATATATATCAATTGGTAACTAAAAAACGTCCATCTTGTATTTTAAAAATAAATTTCATGTATTTTAAAATTCATCATGAATTCATAAATAATCATAGTGTATTTGTAAAATTCATCATGAATTCATAAATAATCATAGTGTATTTGTAAAATATCCCAAGTGTATTAATATGTTCACCATATATTTTGGAACATCATGTATAAAAATTTTAATTTATCAAAAAGTTTTAAATTTTGTATAAATAAGCAGTTAAAATGTGCAAGTACTTTTTGTAATAAACAATCATGATATATTCACAATGAAATAAGTGTTTGCCATTTATCTGTAAACATTATTTATCTGTAAAAATAAGCAGTTAAAAACATGTATGTCAGTAGCAGTTAAAATACATTTTCAGAACAGCTGACTGAATAACGAAGAGTCCAGATTGTTTTTTATTCCGAGTTCGAAAAATCTTGAACAAAAATAGAGGGAAAGCTAGAGACTGCATTCGATGTTCGAAAAGTAACTGAGAGTTCTGTTGTACTGTAAAGATAAAGTTGGATGATGGAGATCAAGATCATCAAAACGCCCGTAGGAAGCGTTAAAACATTATTGGAACACAAATTGCAACTGGAAATAACAGCTAGTGACTAAAACTCTTGATGTTTCTGAAGCCACTTTCTCCGGAACTCATTCATGTCTTGTCTTTTTTGTATCATCAGCGGAGCGCTCCCAGGAAATTCAGAAATTCAGAATGAGGCACAGCCAGCACTGCATGGAAATATGAAGAGAAACTCCATGTCATTCTAATCTTGGAGCAAACAGGATAAATAATTTTTTTATACAAAGCAAGCAGTACATGGTAAGTAACTTACTCATATCTTGCGTGTATCCAAGGTTTATTTAGTTGACCAACTCAGCAACCCATCGCGGCGCACAGAATCCCGTTGCCCCGGTATGGCCTTGTGGCAACGAAATTCCACACAGGCGGTTGCCCATCCGGGATCCATGAATGAAGCTCAACCACCTTTTCATCAGTAGAATTGTTTGGACGCCCAATAACAATCAGCCGGTCACCACACGCTCGGAAACCCATGTCAAAGGCATCTTTGTTCTTCGACTGTACAGGCAATTTCCCAAGAGTGATCCACTTGTTGTCCAGCTTATCATACTGCTTCAAATCATTATTCTCACTGTAATCAGCACCATAAAGCTCGTTGTTCACAACCGCAATGAGCGGAGGAGCTCCATCGACTGTCTCGTTGAGCCCCTGAGACATGTTGTCGATGACTCTCCATGACCGCAGGTTCAAGTCATACTCCTCACCGCAAGTCAACGGCTCGCGGCTACTGGTACTGCTAACACCACCGATCACATAGAACTTGCCGTCCATGAAGGCGCCAGAGCATCCGTACCTGGCCCTATTCATGCTGGGAAGGGGTGTCCAAGTATGTGTCTCCGAGTCATACATCTCTGCAGAGCTCAATGCATTAGTACGAGAAGAATCAAGGCCTCCCGCGACGTACGCCTTCTCACCACCACTCGCTGCCCCAAACAAGTAGCGCGGGGTGTTGATCGCATCAGCATCAGGCAGCCCTGTCCATGAATTGGTAAGGATGCTATATCTCAAGGCAACACCTGTCTCCCCAAACAGCAGCAGCTCGGTTCCTACAGCGAGGGAATCCCAGAAGTAGGATCCAGACGGTGGCATCTTGGGCACGTGGATCCAGCGCCCAGTGGACGGATCATAAGCGTCCCACTCTGGAGGATTATTATTATTACCGCAGCAGAGGTAGAGCCAGTGCTCTGCGACCCCATTCTTCCGACGAAGGCGGTAGATGTCCCCGTTGCGAACCACCGAATTGAATTCACGGTTGAGGGAGGCGATGGAGGCGCCGTAGTCCCGCCTGGGCACAAGGTGGAGGCAACGGATGAAGAGCTCCCGACCTATCACATCAATGGTATTGCTCCACGACACCACAGCTTGCTGCTCCTCTACACCTGACAAAAGTCAACAGCTCATCCATCGTTTTACTAATTTCTCCTACGTGTAATTTATAACCTCATGAAGATGCATGTCAGGGAATAAGCCACGGCGTGCGTGTGTGTCGGCACGTGTGAGTACGCATGCGTGTGTGCGTTAGCGCCATGTGACCTGACCTGGTCGTGCTTGTGGGGAAACTACGTACGGGCCGACTCGGCCAGCGCCCTCCCTTTGAGGTTTATGTTAATGTTAAGGTATATATATGTCGACTCCTGTTAATGTTAAGTGGACATTTATCTCCCTTTCCCTTAGGCTAGCTATAAAGAGGAAAGCAACTCATTATATATACGATGACTTGATCAATTATTAATAAAAAGAAAAGACTTTCCTCTATAGTATCTATATGTCAATCTATTTTATGTACCTATGTGTGATCGACTACGACGCTAGCTCCGCTCCGCAACCTTGGACCGAACTCGCCGACAGGAGTTCTATAACACGTTATCAGCACGATGAGCTCCACCAAGCCCGCGTCAAGCCTTCATCGAGCAGTTTTTGTCGTTCGCGCGGACGTATGAATCCGACATCTTTTTGCAAACATGGACTCCTCTCGTTATTTGCGCTTAGTTTATTTTTTTAATTTAATTTATCCACGATGTGGATTTATCTCCCAAGAACTAGTTGACAACCCCCAGGCCCAGATAATATTCATGTCGAATTTTATAAGCATTGTTGGGAATTTGTTAAACATGATCTGATGAGATTGTTTGGTGCTTTCCATAACAATTCTTTAGATGTGGCTCGTTTAAACTACGGGGTTATCACTTTGCTTCCTAAATTAAATGGAGCCAAAAAAATTCAACAATACAGACCCATTTGTTTGTTGCGTTGTCCTTATAAGTTGATAACGAAGGTTTTGAATGACAGGGTGGCATTGTACTCTGATGTTTCTAATTACTAGGCATCAAAATGCTTTCATTAAACATAGAAAATATAATGGATGGCATCCTGACTTTGCATGAAGTTTTGCACCACACTCAGCGTCGTAAAAATGTGGGATAGTGCTGAAACTGGACTTTGAAAAAGCTTATGATAAGATCAACTGGGATTTCCTCCTGGAGTGCCATAGAAACAGAGGTTTTGGAGAAACCTGGTGTGGCTGGATAAAAAAGATCTTATATGATGGCACGGTGTGCATTAAGTTGAATAATGAAAAAGGTCCTTATTTCCAAAGTCATAAGGGGGTTAGACAGGGTGATCCTTTCTCTCCTTTCTTGTTCAATATTGCTGTTGAGGCCTTGTCTAAGATGGTGAGAAATGCCCAGAGGGAGAAATTGTTCACCGGTCTTGCCCCTGATCTTATTGATGATGGTGTTTCTATCCTTCAGTATGCGGATGACACGGTAATATGCTTTGAACATGATGTAGCTGCGGCTGTTAATTTGAAACTCTTGTTATACTTGTTTGAACTGATGTCGGGGTTAAAGATCAATTTTGAGAAGAGTGAGATTTTTTGTGTGGGAGGTGATGATAATATCCTGAATACTTATGCTGACATGTTTAATTGTCAGATTGGGCACTTTCCTATGAAGTATTTGGGGGTTCCAATAAGCTTTACTGGACTCAGGTGTGTAGATTGGTTGTTTCTGGATGAAAAATTTCTTAAATGTTGAGAAACTTGGATAGGTAATGCTGCATCTTCGGGAGGTAGGCTGATTCTGATGAACTCATCGCTTACTAGTATAGTATATTACTATATGACGATGTTCTTGCTTCCTGAGATGGTCATATACAAACTTGATAAACACAGGAAGAAATTCTTTTGGAGAGAATTCGAGGGTAATAAGAGATATCACCTGGTTAAGTGGGATCGTATTTGCAGATCTAAAAAGAAAGGGGGCCTCGGGGTAAGAACTTGCATAAATAGAATGTGAGCCTGCTTGTTAAATGGTGATGGAAATTAGAAACACAACAAGGGTTCTGGCAAGATGTGATCAGAGCAAAGTACTTTAGAAAAGTGGATGTGACATCAATTTCTAGTAAGTTTGCTGATTCTTCTATTTGGAAAGCTATTATGAAAGTTAAAACTCACTACCTGGCTGGTAGAGAGGTTGTGTTGAGATCTGGTACTATTACTAGACTGTGGCATGATTCTGTGAATGCTGCCCCACCACTGAAAAATTCTTATGCTGATCTGTTTTATATCTGTAATCACCAGGATATTACTGTGAGAGATTTTAGAACATGGGAGGGGGGGTGACTTTTTTAGGAGACAGTTGACTCCTCTGTTGACGGACCAATGGTCAGAATTGAAGGTTGTTGTTGATAAATGGGTCTTATCTGATGAACCAGATCAGATTTTGCGGAAGTTTGGGGGTGGTAAAAGGTTCTCTACTAAATCTGTTTATGAGCATTTGGAAAGTAACATTGCTGGTTGTGATTTTCGATGGATCTGGAGTGCAAAGTTGCCTCTTAAGATCCAGATTTTCTTATGGCAACCTTTTCAAGATGCTGTTCTAACGCGAGATGTGATGAGTAGGAGAAAATGGAAAGGTAATCCTAGATGTTCTTTTTGCCCAGAGAGGGAGACTTCACAGCATTTGTGTTTTTCTTGTCCTGTCGCTAGAGTGGTGTGGAGAACAGTGGGATGTATGCTTGGGACCAGCAAAGGTCCTGATAATCTTTGGCAGTTTTATGCTTGGTGCTTTGCTTATCTGCCTAATGGAGTTAGGTTTTATACTTGTGGCCTTGCGGCTATTTGTTGGGCATTGTGGAATTGCCGCAATCGCGCGACATTTGAAAAAAAGGAGCTGGGATCTGTGCGGCCCCGGAGGAGGATTGCTGAATCGGGGGGCGAAGATGCTGAAGAGGAATGCGTCGAATCTGCTGAGGATCTGTGCGGTCCCGGAGGAGGATTGCTGATGGGCGTAGTTTATGATGCTCAGTTGCTTTGGTGGCCTCCCTGCGTGGAGTGATTTCAGGCGTTGACCTATGCTGGGTGCTTTCTGGAGTTTCCTAAACTCTTTTGGATGGTTAGTGCGTAGTATGGGTGTCCTTGGGTATTCGCCCTACGGTAGGCTGCTCGATGACGAGTGCCTTTGTGTAGGTTTCTCAAGAATGCTCTGAACTCACACCCCTTTTCTGGTTTTCCTTTTGAACTTGGACATTGTATTTCCGTTATGTGAGTAATGGAAAGGGGTTGCCCGGTTCAAAAAAAAAGAACTAGCTGACAAACACGTCAATGTGGATGTTCTTGAATCAAGAGACTTGTTGTCTACACCTAGGGAGATGATGATTATCCGTACACCAAATAATCACGGCATCGCCGATGTACCGGATGTACACGGGACGCTCCGCTGACGCATGATCTGTTTTACCGGAGCAGCTACAGTAACAACCAACGTCACTGTGGCCCTGCTGGCCATGACCACGACGTGCCCGAAGCGCTCAGCCACGCCCCGACCCCGCTGGTCGCCCGAAGAACTGCCGGCCGCACCCACTGCGCCGCCGCCCCCTCAACTGGCAGCGCCCTCCGGCCTGGCCGCAGCGCCGGCTGCAGGGCCGACCGCTGGCCGCAGCGCCGGTCTACGCCTGGCTGCGTTGGCCATGCCGATCGCCCGTTCCAGCACATGTGCTCGCCCGCCTCATACGCCGCGCGCCTCGCCGGCCGTCTAGCCGAGCCTGCCGCTCGCGCCAGCCACCTGATCGAGCCCGCCGCAGCGGCGGGCCGAGCCAGTCACTCGCCCCGGCTGCCCGCAGCATCGGCCGCGCTCCCGCTCGCTCCCGCCGTGACCTGTTGGCCGCTCGGCGCCAACACTCCCGCGCGCTTCGGCGTCGGCCAGGTGCGGCCGCCACCACCCCCACTCGGCCAGCGCCTTCCCTTTGACCGAACGTTTTCTCTGTTAATGTTAAGTGGGCGCTTATCCCCCTACCCCCTAGGCTATATAAAAAGGAGAACATCGCTATTGTACGATGACTTGATCAATGATTAATAAAAAAAGACTTCCCTTTACATCTATGTGTCAATCTACTTTCTGTACATGTGTGCGATCGACTACGATACTAGCTCCGCTCTGCGACCTTGGACCGGACTCGCCGACAGGAGTTGCGGAACTGTGTTCAAGCGCGTGCGTGTGCGTCAGGAGCGTGAGCCACGGAGCTGAGTGAGTGGGTGCGTCGGGAGCACGGCGTGACGTGTCAGTGCACGTCCGTATAAAGCCACTCCTCTCACACGTTGTAACCTCGTGTGATCGAGTTCGAGCTCGAAAGAAAACAGAAAACGGCATCTGTGCGGCAAGGTTTCTGAGCACCCGCAAAATCTTTGTGTCCCCTCCCTCGCCGTCTCTCCTTGTCTCCGGTGATCGCCGGCCCTAACGGACGAAACGTTTCGTCCGTACTACAGCTCAAAAGCATACCTGGAGGATTCAGGCGTGAAGAGGACTCTGGTGACCTCGATGATATCCTGCAGGTTACAACTACCATTTAGAGCATGAGCATGAATAGTCAAATCAGGTTTAGTTGAATAACTCAACAGAAACAAAAGTAATTTACAACAGCAACAGTACTACCTTTTATCGACATGGGAACCGGAATCCACTAATTTCACCTCGACTATAGGATTGCTCTGATGATTGCTAACTATACCGATCCTCGAGACATACTGCAGATCAGCAGCCGCACCCCCAAATTTAGCGGAGACCTCTCTAAGGCCCGTCATATGCTCGATGCTGATTAATGCATTACCATGTCGATATTGCTTCCACTGGTCACGCTTAGAATAAAGTTCAAGTCGTTGGTCCATTTGGGGGATGGCGTCGAAAACAAGCCTGAGCTTCCAGAGATTAGGCATTGCGTCCGCCTCAAATCTTAGCCAAGCTATTCCACTCATGAACCTCAGCTTCAAGTACTTGAGAGCTGTGAATCCAGCAGCCGTGCCAAAGATTATCTTAACATTAGGTGACTTGTCCACATACAATGACAGGGCAGTGAGGGCAGGAAACCCACTAAGAACATCAACGTCATTTACTGACAGTCCAGCCACTGCAATCTTCAGAATGCATAGGTTGCCAAGTTGGATATTCCACCTATGCATGTCGCAAAATACGACGGGGCTGTGTGGTGAGACCTCGAGTCTCTGGAGATGATGGATAGGTCTATCCAAGAACCACAAAACTCTTGCTTCTGAAGCGTCACCATAGCTAACCGAGGATCCGTGAGCCACCAGTTTTACAGTTTTCAGGCTGTCATGTTCATACATTAAATAATCCAGAGCATACATGCTTCTCTGCGGTTGGTCGGGATCTGAAGAAGGCGGTGTCGAAATGCAAAGATCCTGCAGGTGGTTCGGCTTGCAAAGGCACATATCATCACCGACAGACCAATCCAGCAAATTTGTGTGAGGAGGAAGACTGAGGTGCAACAAGCGTGGGAGATATATAATGTCCCATGGAACATAAGTGCCTCTTGGTGTATCCATAACATCCAGTGTTTCCAAACACTGCAGCCCTCTCATCCGCTTCGGAAGTTTTATGCAGACATCACAAGCAATCTTCAGATATCTCAGATGGAACAGTTCTGATACTCTAGAGAGGTCTATGGACAGGTCTTTGTTACCATGACGAAGACCGGATAGCTGAAGGTTGAGAACACGAACAAGCTTGAACTCTCCAATACAAGGCATGCACTCTGCCAATCCAAAAAATCCAAGTGACCGTACTTGTGACTTTCTGATGTTTGCTGGTATCTTGGCACATTTTGCATCACCAAGTTGCAGAGATAGTCGACGGACCTTATGAGAAAGCGTCAAATTTTTTCGATTGCAATCTACTACCACAAGGAAATTCTTTTCAGCAGACTTGTGTACAATAAGATCATGCACCACGGCATGAACTGTGCAGGACACCACCTCATTGTTGAAGTTGATAGACACAGGTTGGATGAATCTTCTATCAACAAGTTCATCGAAATACATTCCTGCAACTTCCTCTGTGTCTTGCCCTTCACTTGCAGCAATAAACCCTTCGGCCACCCATTGCCTGGCCAGGTCAAGTTTGAAGATTATGGATCCCACTGGATACATACTAAAATAGAGCAAGCATGTCTTGAGGTAATGAGGAAGGTTGTTGTAGCTGAGGTTCAGTACATGTCTCGTTCTTTCTGAAGTTGAATTTGATGACAAACAAGACACTAATGAATCATGTATGTGTGTCAATAAATCCACTGATACAGAAGGCTGGTTTGCTAAAAGACTTGCTATGCTGATGGTCGCTAGTGGCAATCCAGCACATATTTCTACAAGTTGGCTCGAAATTAGTTTGAATTCTTCAGGACAGTCACTTTCAGAGCCAAAAATCCTGCCAAAGAATAGCTTCCTTGAGTGACCATCATCCAAAGGTTTCATCTCAAAAACTTGTTCTGGGTGATCGCAGCTACATGCTAATGCAACATCTTCAATCTGTGTAGTTGTTATTATTCTGCTACCTTGACTACCCTTGGGGAAAACCTGATTAATAACGTCCCATGCCGATGTATCCCATAAATCATCAACAATAATTAGATACCTGCACGCCAAGAAAGTCCACACATGTCACATCTATGTGCCAGGCAAATGGCAACAGCACTGAGATAAGCTAGAAAAGAATGAGTATTTAGTCCATGCATGGATTTATATGGTACCAAAAAATGCATGGATTTATGGTACCAGCCTGAAATTAAATGTTACTGCCAGCATCATTTGCTAGCTCACTGTAAAGCTTGTCTGAAAAACATCTTTTCAGAAATTGACTATATATCATCATGCCTTTTTTTTTTTTTGAAAAAAACAACAGATCAACCTGTAGCGATTTAATGTAGTACATGCGATTCTAGACCATGTGGAAAATAAGTAAATTCTTTTCTAGCTCACTGTAAAGCTTGTCTGAATAACATCATCATGCCTTATTTTTTGTGAAAAACAAAGTAGGAACCTATAAGGAATTTACGTAATACTTGTGATTCTGGACATTCATGGATACAACTAGTACATACTATTTTCATGAGGAAAATAAGTACCTCTTCCCATGTAGATAATTCCTGATATTGTCAGCAGTTATGCGAAGTTCATCAGAAGCCTTTTGGCTTGCTTGGGGCTGCTTCCTATGGATTTGTGATAGCATGTCATTCAAAAGCTTCTTTATATCAGGCTTTTTGGACACCTGGATGAAAGCTCGGCAATCGAATTTTCTCCCAATTTTATTATACAACACTTTGGCAAGCATTGTTTTACCAAGACATCCAGATCCATGAATAGACACCACCTTGAGCTGCTCATTCTCATCATTAGCCAGCTGTGAGTTGATAAGCTTGCTCATCCGACCATCAATTACTAGGCCAGAACAAGTTTTCTCACAAGGCGGTGGAGGCATTGGCATTAAAGGCCCAATGGCAGAAAATCTACATGCCGTCGAGGTACTACAACAAAGGACTTGGTACCTCTCATACCGTTGAATAGCCTCCAGGGCATAGATCCTGAATTCTGATACCTTTTCAATCATCTGCTGGTACCACTTGAGCCTCCTGGGAGCACGAATGACATCAACACAAATGGTTTTGGGGATAACATGTTCTGGCACATGAGGAGCTGCATACTCAATTTGTTTCTGCCACTTGAGCTTCTTGGCAATCTTAATAAGACCCATCTTGCGGACAGATCTGCATTCCAGAAGCTCAAGGGATACACGGCTGTCAATATAATCAAGGATGTCATAGGATAACTCTTGTGCCTCTTTCATCCAACACTTCACCGCCATGGGAGGGTCCTCCACCTCTAACAGATCTTCAAGGTATGCACTTATTTCTTCAACATTATCTTTTAGCAGGTGAAATCTGTCATGGAGCCCCTTGGGCAGCTTGCATCCTTGAGGACCTAGCATCATGTCGAGCTTGTTAAGAATGGGTCCAATGGCGCCCAGTGAAACACTGAAGGGGGCCTCCACCTCTCCACGTGTGCCTTCCATTGAAACATCTGGATACAAAGATAGATGAAAAAAATATATCCACCAACACATTGAAACATGAGAGACAGGAGAGAGAACAAATTGCACAAAGACATGGAGTAACACTTCGATTGGTCATAAAGTAAAAGATTAAATGTTGCTTTGTAATTAGTGTTTGTCAATTAACTACCAAATTAAAAAAACTAAAAATTCCTCCTACTTGGAGAAAATAACCGTGAAATAAATATTGAACACATGCCTAGTTCTGCAGCTGAAGGGGCCAGGGAACTCACAACATGTTTTTTTTTCTTTGACGTGCAAGGCAGGAGCTTTGCCGATTTCACAGAGTGGCCGTGTTTATAAGGGAACTAGGCTACCCAAGCAGAGTACAACCACCTAGCAGACTACAAAACAGAACAACTACGAAAGAACAGAAAAAAAGAAAAATCACCAACGACAACCCAAGCAGACTACAACCACCTAGCATGCAAGCTTTCCAGAGAGGTTGAATGCAAGATCTTCATCAACACTTTCAAAAAGAAAAACAACGTCCGAGTATGTCGCTGTCACCAGCATCAGCCACCGACCACCTGGACCTCAAATCTTTCTCCGAGACCCTCGCACGACTACCCCACCGAGCCACAAAAATGGCTCAACCTATCCAACAATCTCCACACCACTTCCATTCAAACCGGCCACAACCATATATGTATTCTTCCACAATGCCTCGACGGAGGAGAACGCACACGGGCGGCAACATCAATGGCAAAGACCCCCTCGCCCTCCATCAAAGAACAAGGCTTTCGGCCAAAGTCTTATGTCTCGCCACCTTTGACGTTGGTTGACGCCATGCTGCTATGAACCTTACTTCCGCAAAAATGCGAAAACAGCAAACTAGACCAGGAGGAACAAAAAGATGTGATGGCCACCACATCATGGGTCAGCGATGGCACCACGAACACCACCACTACTATGACGGCTCTCTTAAGCTACAACACAACATGTGGCTCTACAACCACAACAATCAGGAGGAGCCGTCGTGCCAACTGCAGAAACTGTATGTCGTACCACAGAATGGCCATGGCCCGTACGACCCAATTGGACCAAAGGGAGCCACTACCAAGACACACCGACATTGTAGCCTTGCCAGGCTCCATATCGGGTTGTTCGCTCACCAACTATGCCATGCACTCCTACCGCATGCCTATCCGCGCAATAGGCCCTGCAAGGCCAGGATTGGGCCCACATGCCCCCCTCCACAGGAAGCCTACCTCGTCATAGGCCTTGCAAGGCTAGTATTGGGCCCGAACCCCGGCCCCAGGACAAACCTAGATTCACAATAACAATACCTTGAGGAGTCTTCACTATGGAAACACCTAGTGGATGGAACACACAATGCCCCCATGAGATGGGAATATCCTATTTGACGCTCTTTGCGTCAAAATGTCGGGCAAACGCACAGGAGAAAAGAGAGTGAGGATGATCTGGGTCGGCCCATTAACGGTTGCGTGGGATGCCGGTTTTGGGAACGTTTTAGACTTTCCCCAACCGTTTTTTTTCCGTTTTTGGGAACTTTCTAAAAGATCCCCTGAACCGTTTTTTTTCGTTTTCTTTTTTATTTATTCTTTTCAGTTTTTTTTGTTTCTGTTTCAAAAATGTTTCGGAGTTTTAAAAAATGTTCCAGAATTTGGAAAAATGTTTCAGAAGTTAAAAAATGTTTGGAAAATGTTCCGAAATTAGAAAAGATGTTCCGAAATTTTATATTTTTTTCCGTATTTTCAATAAAATGTTCTGGAATTTGATTTTTGTTCCAGAATTTGGAAAAATGTTCCAGAATTTTTATAAAAATGTTTCGGATTTTCAAAAAATGTTCTAGAATTTGAAAAGGTGTTATATCTGGCGCTATGGTTAGTATTTAAAGTTTAGCGCTGCTTTTTACCAACGTATTATCGTCCAGTGCCTTGGTTAGTGCGAGCACATTGAAACCCGATGGTATGTGGTTGCATTCCTGGTGAGGGAGCTTGTTATTTTGATTTTTTTACATTGTGAGTTTAGGACACAGTACGAGCGGGGCGAACGCGCGAGCACGCTAATGGGCCAGCCCATTCGGGGCTTGCTGTATGCGCCGCGACCCCAATTCGACGCAGAACGCGTCAAATAGGAGCTCCTCATGAGATGGGGAGCACCTCCACCTTCGTAGGAGCTAGTACGGGCTTCGCCCCAGCATGTTTGGCTAGTTGATATTTATTACACTTTCGGGCATTTTAAATCGAGTTTTCGTCCCAAGCCCATGTTTAGTGTGTGGTTAAAATTAGTGGGCGAAATTTCAGAGGAAGTAACTTTCCATGTGAATTAATAGAGGAGGGTATGGAATAGTTATGTGGGAGTACTAGGTTCCTTTCCCCTTCTCTCGTCAACTCCTTAATTTCCTTTCCACTTCTCTCCTCAACTCCTTAACACTACTAGAAACCGTTGTTTTCCTACCGCTAAGTTCACTCGGCAAAACATACTCAATAAAGTCTTAGCCAAGTGTTGCACTCGGCAAAATGGACTCGACATACACCCTTTAGGCAAAGTGCTCTTTGTCAAGTTTTTTTTGTGGTGCACTAGGCAAACTCTTTGCCGAGTGTCAAAACCAGATAAAACATTGCCGCCTCATGGCTGCCGCATTGTGCCTGGCCACCGCGGCATGCCACTGCACCGCTGGTGCTCCTTTTGTGCTCGTGCTACTACCGTGGCTTGGGGAGAGGAGCATCGGCAGTTCGTGGGGCTTATGCTTGCTCATGCCTGATGTTAGATATTCTAGCCTTGTTCGCTGTTGCGGCCACTGTTATATGCTACTTATTGTTGGTTCCAGCGATGCTTGCGGCTGCTGCATGCGGTCGAGGAAGAGAAGGGGGGAGGGAGATGGAGAGGAGATGCATGGGATGGGATAGGATGATTGGAAAAGGAGACGAGGGAGACAAATGCATGGAGATTTTTTGGTGAGGATGGTGCCACATTATCGATCCACTCTGCTTCCTCTCGGCTCTCGGCCCATGAGAATGAAGAACATGGATTGTGTGTAGGGCTGGGCGTTCGGTTTATATGGTTAATACGGTTCGGTTTATTCGGTTCTATATAATTTCGGTTTTGGAAAAATAGAAACCGAAATAATCATTCAAAATTTAGAAACCGAACCATATTAACCACAATATATCGGTTCGGTTTGTTCGGTTAACCGAAAAACCAAAATTCATGCACTTGTTAGTATAAGTGTAATGACTCGAGAGCATTGATTTGCTTTGTATAATATGCAAAAGGATAATCACAAGTTCTGGCAACCTTAATATCATTCTATGGTTTATTCGGCCAAGCAAACTAGTAACCATAGTTAAGTAGAAAAAGCACATGGAACGTGAAATGTATTATGTGCGGAGAAATGTGTGATGCCTCCATACTGTTGCATTTTCAGAAACAAGGTATTCCATGGGGTATCCCACATATCGGTTTGTTCTGTCTATTCGATTTCCGGGCACCAAAATCCGAACAAAAACAAAACACCGAACAACCCTAAAATTTCCCACCAAACCAAAAATCAAACCACCAAATAAACCGAGAAATCAGTTAATACGGTTCAGTTCGGTTTGGTTTTTCGGTTTTCGGTTTTATAGTCCCCACCCCTAATTGTGTGTTACCTTGCTTGCAATGCAAACACTCAACTTCAAATTTTTTTCCTTCCTTTTTTGAAAGTATAAGCTTTAAACATAGACTCATTAACACAAACATTATTTTTTGACCCATTTTTTCTAAAAAAAAGTTATACATGTGCATTTCAAATTTGAATTACATCTATTAAATGCCTATATATGCATTTAACGACTTAGCTATAGCAACTGAACCCAAAAATGTCAAATATTGAAATTAACTATGTAATGGTGTATGTTAAGCATATACCTTTTTAAAGTAAACCAATGAGTGGTCCCTTTGCCTTCAAGCATGACACTTTTTTTATCTCGAAATCTAGTTTATTTCTCAAAGATAGTCCGGTTTCTAAGCATCATTCATTTAAACTTTTGCTAAACCTTCACAAATTTTTACCATGGCCTGTAGGGATCATATCATGACACAATGGAACTCTTCATGTTTTCAGACTACGATAGTATTTTTATAATTAAGAAAAATATAAGCTCCATGTTGAGGTTCGAGTCTTGGCATCATAATGTTTGAAACTAATATTTTCTTGTATATGGCCTAGACATGTTCAGGAGGAGCGAACACGCCGCCACACACGCCAATCAAACCATGAAGCTCCAAGCCTCCAAGGCTTGCCAGGAGATGGATGGTATATATGCTGAAGCCGACGACCAGTGAGGTGGTGCCACTAGTTGGCCTCGCCGGAGGGGAGTGCACACGCCGGCATGGGGACTACGGCGCCCGTCAGCAAGGCCGACCCTACTGCTGCTAGCGGCGGTTGGGCAGCAACCAAGCAGAAAGCAGGAGATGGCCAGGCATGCGCCCACGAGCCAACCACCCGCGGTTGGCATTGGTCACTCGAGAAAAGGAAATCCAAAGTACGGAGTATATATGAAATCCTCAAAATATTTGCTAAGTAGTAGTACCAATACTCTATCTATTTCATGAGCGATGTCCAACACAACTTATTTTGCAGATATAGAAAATGAAGAGAAAGAATATGGGCATGCATAATTTAATTGTTATTTTGTGCACATGCTTAACAAATGCCCCTTTAAGGACCAGTTCTTTTGATGGCTTCTAGAATAAGCTGGAATAAGCTACCCCTACCCAGCTTATTCTAAAAGCCTAATCAAATTTATTTTTTATAAATCTACTCATTAAGTCTTAACTGGTAGGTTTTTAAAAATATACTTTTGATTGAGCTTCTAGAATAAGCTGGATAGGGGCAGCTTATTCTAGAAGCTCAAAAAAGCCACTCAAAGAACTGACCCTGGCAATACCAATTTTTTCGTTCAAAATTTGATTTCCCTCAGAAATCCAGGACAAATCAGGAAGTATTGCATGTCTCCAATAGTAATATGAAAATTTTGGAGCTTCTTTGAACAAAATGGTTAGGAGATAATGGCTGACTTGCTAAACAAATACATTTTTGGTTATTTAGAGACCATTAGTGGGAGAGAAAACTATATTAAGAGACGTACAATATGGTTATTCCAATTTGTAATCCCGTCCCAAGTATGCACTGAAAATTGTAAATGAACCAGCCTAACCAATATACATAAAACCTTTATGTGTGTTTTCAAACTAATTACCCGCACACGTGTTACTTTCAGATATAGAACTAGCGATAAAATCTTTCGGACTTTGTCTATTCATTTGTAGAAGAAGTGAGATGTACGTCCAGGTTCAGGCACACTTGGGGTCGGACATTCCACCACATCCTCAATGAACTAAGGAACACTGGTTCCTGCAAAATAATGGTTATATATTTTTCTGTTTTTGCTTTATTTTAATACTATAATTATTCGACAAAACTTTTATGGTCAGTTCACATTTGCCTTTTGCAGATTTTAGTGCTTACTTGGTTTGTGTGTTTGGTGTGGTCCAAGGCCAGATACAATGAAATAGTTGTACCACAAAAATTGAAGTAAATATATATTATTTAGATATGATACAAAACTTAATTTTATAAATTGTGCCATGGGTAGGGCGTCATATAGGAGCCCCACTTTAGATGTAGATTTGGTCGAAGGTGCATGGACGCTGGTCTCCCGCCAGGGAAGTGTTGTCCCTTGCTCCCACAGAAAGGCACCCCACTTCCGGGGCAGAAAAAGATGTTGACTTACGTTTTTATCTCATATCTCTAACAATTTGGCCATGACTGCCTATATACTTATTTTGCTCAATAATTAATAAAAATGGTTGTGTGCATCACACTGATGCGAAGGCCACCGCCACATATGCCAACGCCTTCAAGAAGGATTAAGCGCCCTCGTGCCACCGTCTTCACGTCGGGCCGAAGAAGACTAGGACATGGATTTTCATCCTACTTGTCGACACTAACCACCAAAGGCTAGCGCATCAGCATGGAGACTACGCATTTAACAAGGTAGTGACACAAGTTCGTCACTACTGATCCCAACCAATAAAGACAAAAGCAAGAGTTTACACCTCGGACATGAAGCGATGTTCCAATCATCATCTCGAAGACGGATCTTTTGGAAGTTAGCATGTACTCCATGCCATTCCAGGAAGGCAGGCAGTGGGTGGGTAGTAACATTCACCACGACCCCCGGGACCACTGCACCAGTGTCCTCTACATGCACCACAGATATAACATGGTGCGCTATCCGACCTATCACTCGCAGCCGCCCAAGGTCGCCGCATCATCATCTGCAGCATGCAGTCCGGTGACACCGCCACACTATCTACCGTCATAAGTTCTCATGTCTGAAACCACCACTGATAGATCGAGAAGGCAAGTGAATTGAAGAAGACGTCACCATCACCATGGCCGCTATATATATAGCCATAGTGCGCACCTCCGCGAAAACTCACATAAGCCGACGGATTAGAGGTAGAGGCATCCCTCATGGCATGTCATGCACTGTCATGGGAGGTTTTCGCACGACCTCGATGACTTCTTCTACGTTGTCAACATCATCTATGAGCACATTTTCTTCTTCAATTCTCTATCCTTGTTGAGACCTTTCATGCCAATGGCAATGGGGCCAGCCGCAAATACCACTGTGATCACTGGCGCGCTACTACCACAAGAGGTTGGGGTAGGATTAATGTCGCCGACGTTGTAGTCTCCCCCCTTCCATAGTGGTCGTGTCGAGCCCCAATGTATGAGAGAATCCTACTAGACTAACCCCTAGAGTCGGTCATAGTTCACAGTTTGGCCTCACACGTGTACGTCGCGGCCATCACCTCGCATGAAGAAGTCGCGGAGATGGTCGCTATAGCCAATCCGTTGTTATCTTCCACTCTCGTACAAGCTTGCACCGCCAGCTGCATGGTAGTCACCGTGACCGTAGTCTCTAGGCGCTGCTGCATTGGAGAAAAACATGCCAGTGACTCCGAGGGAAGACTTGGTGGTCGGAGGCAAGAGATCGCCGATCCAATTTATCCTTATTGGGAGGATCCTTTTTTGCCAACCGATTCTCATTGCTTTGGTCTTTTATGACTTTGCTATTTGCCAACATTTTATCTATGTGTGTGCTTTCGAGAGTATCCTATTTATGCAAACGTCGGGTGTGCGCTGATTGTATATGTATTCCCTTACCGCTTCATTTTGAGTGAATAAAATACACTCTTCATTGGTTTTTTGGAATTCTTACGACTATTATTGCGTCCATATGTTGTGGTCCTATTGGCTCCTTACTGTTACGTGTTATTATGAAGTTAGTGTTGGGTTTTCAGTTCTTTTATACCATGATCTTCTGTCAGATGAGTCCTTGATTGCTAAAATTCCCAAAGATAAGTTATTTTGCTAAAGATGGCCGATTGCCGTTTGTGACATGCGTCTTGCCGAGGAGGATACCGGTTCTATGTTTCATATCCCCTTGTCCAGTGTAGCCTTTCAGGAGTATTGATGAATTGTCATACATGGCTTGGAGCAATCTCAGGATGGGTGACCAACTAGAAAGTTAATTCTCAGTGTGCGCGGGTAAGTATAAAGTGCGCATGAAATACTAATGTTGGTATGTTGGCCGTTTATGTCCTGCACGGTAGTCAGGCATAATGACCTTATACTCGGTAGCCAGTCTAGGGTGTTACTGCGGCTCACCCCTGAGCACGCATGAGAAGGACAATGTTGCGAGGGAGAATAGGACAAGCACGACGACCTCACCTCACAAAGCAAACTTTTTCATATAGCCTACCACACATGGCAAGCTACCGAACGGGATCACCACTAAAGACACATTCTAAAGAAACCACCACCGTCTGCCCACCACCCATGCTGAAGTCCCGACCACCACCACCTTGTCCCAAGGCGACATCTTCCAGAAGAACATAATGTCGGGGTTTCGGTGCCACCCAAGCCACGAAATTTGAGTTTTCACATAGGACACGGAGGAGGAGAGAAGGGGATGTACCTCGTTGTCGCCTACTGGAAGGAGAACGAGATGCTCTTAGTGTCATCATGATCGCTACCACAGGTAAAGAGTTTTCCCCGATACAGATCCCCATCCCCAGCCACCCCAACCAGCCACCGGATTCGGCAAAAGCATAGGCGGCTGAGATCCTGGTCAGCGGACCGGATGAGGAGTGCATTAGAGGATATCATCTTCAAATCCCACACGAAGGGCCATCGGGGTAGCCCATGCGCCAAGAACTACGCATGTCGCCGCCCGCGTAGCCGAGGGGATCTGTTAATAGCATCCATGGTAGCCACCCGCTCCCAAGATGGAGACTCTCTCTCAGCCATGCGAACGAGCCTGACGACAACCTCAAGCAGTGGCAAGGTGAGGTAATAGGAGGGGAGAGGGTAGTGGCAGCGCTAGGTTTCACCCTCGTGTCGTCAAGAGGGGATAGAGAAATTAACTTGCAAGGGAGATCGTGCACGGAAAAATCTTGTACGATACCATATCGTTGTTAGTATTGAAAGGCCACCATCCACAATATATGACATCACTTCAACAATCTCGCCCAAAACCTTTGTGAGTTCGAGCAGAGTATCCACATCCACCACAATGTTAAAAGTATAGGGGCTAGTGGGTCACACTTATGGAGTCCACCTTCGTCATAGATTTTTGTAGCGACCTCACGTCAAGAGATGAAGTTACGGACCCCACCGCACAATTTCTCAGAAGAGGCCTTCATTCTTATATACTCCCTTCGTTTTTAAATATATATTTTTTAATTTTTTTATTACGGGCTATATTTTTTTTTTTGAGAAGGAGGTTAAACCTCCAGCCTCTGCATCAATCGATGCATGCGGCCATCTAATTAGTTATTTCACAAAGGTCTATTAAAAGTATACATCAATCCACCCAAAGTCACCACTCACACCTACAAATTCGATAATGTGGAGTGTTCTCATTCCACATATCTAAGACCGGTGTTGTTTCCAATTCATCCACATAACGTATCGGGAACAATAGCCGGTGCAGCACACCTAAAACGCACACCTCACGCGCACGTTTTACCAGCCGCCATCATCCTCGAACCACTGACCCATCTTCAGGAAAGAGATCCGCATCATCCTTGCCAGTCCAATCATCCGTCGACACCACCACGGCGCCCAACGGCGCCACCGCCCTGCGCTCATCCGTCCAGATGCGAAGATTCCGGGAGATCTGTCGTGCGTAGCACCTGCCAACCAGGCATGACTCAGCGTAGCACCTGTCGACCAGGCATGACTTGACAGCTCCACCGAAATACCGTGCAAGACGAAGCCGCTCCACCTCCTGCCTCAGTCTGCCAGCACTGCTCACAAACGACGCTCCCAAGGGAGAAACGGCACCACAGTACCGCCATCGTCCTAACTGGAAGACCAGATCCTAGAGTTTCCCGCGAAGCAGTGCCCACCACCAACAACCGTTCAGGACCCACACAGTGCCCACCACCACTCAACCCTCAAGGCGACGCCTTAAGGAAGGTCACGACGTCAAGGACGCCGCCGCCGCCCAATGGAGTTAGGGTTTTCACCCGAGAGGCAAGGAAGGGGAGCAGAGGAGCAGATGTATACCGACGTCTCCAAAAAGAATAACGGCGCCCTTGAGCGTCGTCGTCGGCGCGGCCGGCCTGGGCCAACCAAGGGGTTTCCCCCAATCCGAATCTCCTCCACTGACTTCACCCACAGGAAGGGCCCCGGCAACCACGCCGGCACCGCCAAGAATCCGCAGGAGAGAGGCCCACCGATCAGGACCTGGGGGGCGCAGGTGACGGTCCGAGCAGTGGCCGACGAAGGGGAACAGCACACCTCCACAACGACGCTTCCAAGAAAGATAGCGGCACCCGCGGGCGTCGCCGTCGCGGCTCCGATAAAGACCAGAGCAAGGATTTTTCCCGGAGCTGCGCTGGATATCCACCGCCACTGACCGCTGAGCATGGCCGCCACGCACCATCACGACCCCCAGCCAAGGCCACTGCACCGCGCGCCCTGGACACTGCTCATGCCCAGCCGACCAGTGCAGCCACGCCTGGCTGCCTCTCCCTACCACCAGGGCCGAGCGCCCCGCTAGATCCGGCCATGGAGCCCCGGATCCGCCCTCCACCGCCGCCTATTGGCGAGATCACACCGGATCCCGCGACCGCTGACGCGGGGCGCCACCGTTAGAGCCCGAAGGCCGACGCGAGGGGCCCCGCCGCCGCCATCCACGGAGCGCGCGCGGCTTCGCCGGCGCCCCCTCCGGCAGCGGCGAAGCGGGAGAGGGGTGGAGAGGGGTCCGATGGCTGCGCGGTGCGTGTCTCTACGCGAAGAGTATGCGCGCCGACGACGTGCTCGCGAGCCGCCGGACTAGAGGAGCGTGGGCCGGGCAGATCGGGAGCCGGCGATGTCCCTTCCAGTCTTAATTATCTCACTTGCCTCATATCCCGGCGGCTGGCAACGGACGCGAACGGAGCCCGCAGCAGCCCCGGCGGCGGCGCTAGATCCCCGTTCCTTCCTTCCTCCGCGAAGGACCAGCAACCCTCGCGAGACCCGCTCGAGCGGCTAGGTTAGGGAAGGAGGAGGCGGATCTCTATTGCATGGATGTGAGCAGGGCCTTACGGACTATATACGGATATGTCTATATACATCTGTATGTAAACTATAGTGAAATCTCTAAAAAAAACTTATATTAATGAAGAGAGCAAGTATAAGATAAGAAAGGTAGTTTCCATCCAACGAGTTTTCTTACGTAGCACATGAACTATTGCTTGCCAAAAATGGACAGTAGTGTAGATGTATTACTGCCAGTAGTTTCAGGTTCAGCACGAGTTATGTCCTTGATAAAATTGTCAAGAAAATAATGCAGCATCCGACTATATATGTTATATGTAGATGAGAAAGAGTAATAAAGTGCAACTGAACTTTTTACCTACTGGTTAAAAGGAAGGAGAGAAACGAAGAAAAGTGTTTACCTTGGGTTGGATAAAAAAGGACGACCCTCTCCTCCTCCTGCTCCTCCTCCATAACGCCATGATCCAGCATCTTGTTGCGGGCCTGGCTGCACTTTGGGCAGGGCGCGGATCCCACCCTCTTACAGGCTTGGCACACGAAGGCGCGGCACGGCCTTGGGGCGGCGTCGAGGAGGTGCCGCAGCCCGCCGGTCTGGTGCAGCTTCCTCACATGGTCAGGGCCGCCCACGGGCCGTCCACCCACGAGGAGCTGCGGCAGGGAGAAGGCGCACCCCCGAGCCGCAAGCAACGACTTGAGCTCGCTGTGGTGTGCTCTGCTGGTGGAGACGTCGCGCTCGTCCATGGTCAGGCCGTAGCCACGCAGCAGGGCGCGCAAGGCGTAGCAGCGGTCGGCCGAGGTTTGCCCTCTGCGGCGCGACGCCGACGCAGACGCCGTGTAGAGAACCACCTCCGGCTGCAGCTCATGCTTGCCGTGCGGCCCGGACGACGAAGAGCTGCCGTCCGGCGGCCTCATCGGCGAAGTAGAGCGTAGTGGCGAGAGGAGAGCGGAAGCAGATGATTGAGAAGGGAACAAGCTAGTGGTGCCTACTCTACTTTTCATCTCCTTACATTGTCACATGCATCGCCTCTACTGCCGTGCCTGCTGCCCTGTGTTTATTTTAGTAACAAATTCCTCGGACGCCATGCCTCTTTGTCGATTGCCAGTGCTGCGTTACCTTGCCAGTGCTGATTACTTCTAAATACTGAAATCTGATTGGACACTCTTATTGGATTCTTCTCTGCTCCCGATTTGAAAGAAAAGTACTTTGCTAACTACTCTCTTTGTCTCAAAAATAACTGTCACAACTTTATACTATCTTTCATATAAAATTATATTAAAACTTAAATTACACATGCACCAATTGATTATTGTTTTCAAAGAGATTCTAGGTCAGCCGGCCCACGCATGCATGGAATGAGACAATATGGCACAATATGGCACGGTCGCTCCTCCGTGTACCCTCACCTTCATCACAACATGTCGCATGCACATGACAAAGAGTCGTTACGATCGTTGGTGGGACGATCCATGCCAACACCATGGCGAAAAGGTTGCTCGGAGTTAATTTGCCCGTGACTCTTTTTGACGGTTGGCATTATTAATTCTTGCGGCATGCTGCTGATCGCTTGTTAGGTGCCATATCTTTTATTCTGCCTTTATTAATAACTTGAATTTATTCATGCTCGATGCCTTGTCTAGATCTTCACATCGCTATTACAAGAGTCATGTAAACTATTCAAAATTCAAAGATCCGGCAAACAACAAATTAATGTTTCCACAAATGCTATTTTTAGGAAAACATCATTATTAATAATCAGCTAAGGGTGTCATCAAGATAGACCCCCAAACCGCCCGCATCCGCATCCGGACCGCGGGAGTTATTCAACGCAGGTCTATATCGGTCCACGAGACGATCCGGACACGATTTCTTCCGCAAACCGGACACAAAAGTGGGGGAGCTTTGCGGGAGTCGAACTTGGGAAACATAGGAATCTGACACCCCTGACCCACCCAAAACCCTTTCCGTACCCGCGACTTCATCCTCCCAATTTTCTCTTGTTCCTTCTTTCTTTCTTGCCTTTGCAGGCGCTCCACCCCCCATCATGCCACATCCCCACCCAAACTCTATGTCTCCGTCACCTCCAGCGCTCCAGCAAGGCTCCATCCCCTCTTCTGCTCCGTCTCGGTTCAACCCCTGTTCTCCAGTCGCCCCGCCAGGTTCCATCCGCTACTGCTATTCCCGCCATGCTCGACCACTGTTCGATAAATCACCGGAGCTAAAAACACTTGTCCCTCCTACTTTTTAGCAATGAATTCTGATTTGGAGTACATATACGAGCAATATTGAGCCGTCGGACGAGGAGTACTCCAATAAGATGGTGATGATGCATGCGCTCCTTGAGGATGTGGAGTGTGCGGGGGGAGGATGTTCTCAATTTCAATGGCTTGATCAAGGGTCACTGAGTGCTCAACCGCAATAGTGCGCGCACCCATTTGACACTGATGGCCGACTACTCTACCCCCAGTGCACTGACATTATTGTCGGCGTTTTCAGATAAGTAAGGGTGTCTACGATCGTTTGTACCATGACGTCCGGTCCTCCAATGACTACTTCATCCCAAATAAGGACTTTGTGGGGATGATTGGGTTCTCTGGTTACCAGAAGTGCACGCCGCTGATTCGTGAGACAAGTACGGAGTACCTTTGGATGTCTGAGAGCACATGCCGAAATGCCATGTTCAGGTTCTCTACTGCCGTGGTCGAGGTGTTCGGACCTGAGTACTTGAGAGAACTAACTGTGGGAGACGCCGAGAGGTTCTTGGCAGTCTCAGAAGCAAGAGGGTGGCTAGGTTTGCTTGGATCTCTTGACTGCATTAATTGGAAATGGAAGAACTGTTTGAACGCTTTACAAGGGCAATATGGGGGGGGGGGCATATTAAGAATACCACCACCATTCTTGAAGAAGTTGCATCTCAAGATCTTTGGATTTGACACACTTTGTTTGGCATGCCCAGGTTTCACAATGACATCATTGTGCTGCAACGATCACCGTTGTTTGCGAGGCTGACTGAAGGAAAAGCTCCTCCTTGCCACTATATTGTCAATGGACATGAGTACAACAAGGGTTACTATCTGGTTGTCAGTATCTATCCTCCATAGGTTACCTTTATCAGCACCATCTCAAACCCAATTGACCAAAAAATGCCTCACGTTGTCCAAAGACAAGAAGCAACTAGAAAGGATGTCGAGAGGGTATTTGGAGTTATGTAGGGCCGTTTTGTGGTTGTTTGTGGATTTTCTAAACAACAGGATCCGAAAACCTTGTGGGAGGTGTTGGCATGTTGTGTGATCATGCATAACATGATTGTTGAGCATGAGGGTGACAATGCTGCCGCAACTCTAGAATTTAAAAACATGGGTGATTATATCCAATCTCCGGACCAGAATTTTGGCCACATTTGAAGAGTTTATCCGAATGCATCAAAAAAATTGGCAGCGACCAACTCACGAGCAGGTGAAGTAAGATCTAATTGACCATGAGTGGCCGGTGAAAATTTGTCATTCCTAAATATTTGTCACGGCCTGCTACTCGGTCATTTGATTTGTACTCCCTCCATTCCTAAATATTTGTCTTTGTAGAGATTTAACCACATGCTTAGTTTACATTTCTTAGTTAACAATGTTGAAGAAATAGCCCCAAGAGAGGAAACAATGTTGAAGAGATAACGATGTTGAGGAAACAATGTTGAAATAGCCCCAATGTTTCTTCGTTAATTATGTTACTGCCTTTAGAGAGGAAACATTTCTTAGTTAACAATGTTGAAGAAATAGCCTCAAGAATCAATAAGGAAATGATTATTTCCTCAGGAATTATTTGTATAACATTTCATATATAGGAAATCTTGCATCTAGTCCAACCTCATGGGGGAAAGAACCTTTTTCCTATGATGCAAACAAACAAAGTCGAATCATGTGTGATTTGAATGGAAATGACATTCTAATTTTGTGTTATTCATATTCCTACCTTTTTTTAAAGAGGCCTTCAAAGTTTTCCGCATTTACCTCCAACATTGTTACATTGTGTCATGTTTAATTTTTCACTCATTTCAAAACAGTAGGAATTTAAATAGTTGTGGAATTTGTTCTCAACGTCGATGATGCCCGACCCGCATCCTCGTCGTTGACTCGCTGGCGACAACCTGCTTGACAGGCGCCATGTCCGGGACCGGCCTCCACTGGGCTGGCACTGGGAGGTGCTACCTTCCGGGGGGCGCAGCTTGGTGAGGAACCGGGTTCCCGTCATCGACCTGGAGCTTCTTCGATGGTGGTCGCATGGGCCACTTTCGGTGCTGAGGCTGCCGGCCCCGAAGGAGGAGGTACGTCACTGTTGGGGAACGTCGCATGGGAAACAAAAATTTTCCTACGCGCACGAAGACCTATCATGGTGATGTCCATCTACGAGAGGGGATGAGTGATCTACGTACCCTTGTAGATCGTACAGCAGAAGCGTTAGAGAACGCGGTTGATGTAGTGGAACGTCCTCACGTCCCTCGATCCGCCCCGCGAACAATCCCGCGATCAGTCCCACGATCTAGTACCGAACGGACGGCACCTCCGCGTTCAGCACACGTACAGCTCGACGATGATCTCGGCCTTCTTGATCCAGCAAGAGAGACGGAGAGGTAGAAGAGTTCTCCGGCAGCGTGACGGCGCTCCGGAGGTTGGTGATGATCTCGTCTCAGCAGGGCTCCGCCCGAGCTCCGCAGAAACACGATTAGAGGAAAAACTATGGAGATATGTGGTCGGGCAGCCGTGAGAAAGTCGTATCAAATCTGCCCTAAAAGCTCCATATATATAGGAGGAGGGAGGGGGACCTTGCCTTGGGGTCCAAGGGACCCTCAAGGGGTCGGCCGAGCCAAGGGGGGGAGGACTCCCCCCCCAAACCGAGTTGGACTTGGTTTGGTGGGAGGAGTCCCCCTCCCTTCCCACTTCCTCCCTCTTTTTTTTTTCTTTTCCTTTGATTTCCTTCTCTTGGCGCATAGGCCCCCTTGGGGCTGTCCCACCAGCCCACTAAGGGCTGGTGTGTCTCCCCAAAGCCTATGGGCTTCCCCGGGGTGGGTTGCCCCCCCGGTGAACTCCCGGAACCCATTCGTCATTCCCGGTACATTCCCGGTAACTCCGAAAACCTTCCGGTAATCAAATGAAGTCATCCTATATATCAATCTTCGTTTCCGGACCATTCCGGAAACCCTCGTGACGTCCGTGATCTCATCCCGGACTCCGAACAACATTCGGTAACCAACCATATAACTCAAATACGCATAAAACAACGTCGAACCTTAAGTGTGCAGACCCTGCGGGTTCGAGAACTATGTAGACATGACCCGAGAGACTCCTCGGTCAATATCCAATAGCGGGACCTGGATGCCCATATTGGATCCTACATATTCTACGAAGATCTTATCGTTTGAACCTCAGTGCCAAGGATTCATATAATCCCGTATGTCATTCCTTTTGTCCTTCGGTATGTTACTTGCCCGAGATTCGATCGTCAGTATCCGCATACCTATTTCAATCTCGTTTACCGGCAAGTCTCTTTACTCGTTCCGTAATACAAGATCCCGCAACTTACACTAAGTTACATTGCTTGCAAGGCTTGTGTGTGATGTTGTATTACCGAGTGGGCCCCGAGATACCTCTCCGTCACACGGAGTGACAAATCCCAGTCTTGATCCATACTAACTCAACTAACACCTTCGGAGATACCTGTAGAGCATCTTTATAGTCACCCAGTTACGTTGCGACGTTTGATACACACAAAGCATTCCTCCGGTGTCAGTGAGTTATATGATCTCATGGTCATAGGAATAAATACTTGACACGCAGAAAACAGTAGCAACAAAATGACACGATCAACATGCTACGTCTATTAGTTTGGGTCTAGTCCATCACGTGATTCTCCCAATGACGTGATCCAGTTATCAAGCAACAACACCTTGTTCATAATCAGAAGACACTGACTATCATCGATCAACTGGCTAGCCAACTAGAGGCATGCTAGGGACGGTGTTTTGTCTATGTATCCACACATGTAAATGAGTCTTCATTCAATACAATTATAGCATGGATAATAAACTATTATCTTGATACAGGAATTATAATAATAACTATACATTTATTATTGCCTCTAGGGCATAATTCCAACAGTCTCCCACTTGCACTAGAGTCAATAATCTAGCTTTCACATCACCATGTGAATTTACATTGTAATAAATCTAACACCCATACAGTTCTGCTGTCGATCATGTTTTGGCCGTGGAAGAGGTTTAGTCAGCGGGTCTGCTACATTCAGATCCGTGTGCACCTTGCATATATTTACGTCCTCCTCCTCGACGTAGTCGCGGATGAGGTTGAAGCGTCGTTTGATGTGTCTGGTCTTCTTGTGAAACCGTGGTTCCTTTGCTAAGGCAATGGCACCAGTGTTGTCACAGAACAAGGTTATTGGATCCAGTGCACTTGGCACCACTCCAAGATCCGTCATGAACTGCTTCATCCAGACACCCTCCTTAGCCGCCTCCGAGGCGGCCATGTACTCCGCTTCACATGTAGAATCTGCTACGACGCTTTGCTTGGAACTGCACCAGCTTACTGCACCCCCATTAAGAATAAATACCTATCCGGTTTGCGACTTAGAGTCGTCCGGATCTGTGTCAAAGCTTGCATCAACGTAACCTTTTACGGCGAGCTCTTCGTCACCTCCATACACGAGAAACATCTCCTTAGTCCTTTTCAGGTACTTCAGGATATTCTTGACCGCTGTCCAGTGATCCACTCCTGGATTACTCTAGAACCTACCTGCCATACTTATGGCCAGGCTAACATCCGGTCTAGTGCACAACATTGCATACATGATAGAGCCTATGGCTGAAGCATAGGGGACGGAGCGCATATGCTCTCTATCTTCATCAGTTGCTGGGCACTGAGTCTTACTCAATCTCGTACCTTGTAACACTGGCAAGAACCCTTTCTTGGACTGTTCCATTTTGAACCTCTTCAAAACTTTATCAAGGTATGTGCTTTGTGAAAGTCCTATCAGGCGCTTTGATCTATCCCTATAGATCTTAATGCCTAGAATGTAAGCAGCTTCTTCTAGGTCCTTCATAGAGAAACTTTTATTCAAGTAACCTTTTATGCTCTCCAAAAGCTCTACGTTGTTTCCAATCAGTAATATGTCATCCACATATAATATTAGAAACGCCACAGAGCTCCCACTCACTTTCTTGTAAATACAAGATTCTCCAACCACTTGTATAAACCCAAATGCTTTGATCACCTCATCAAAGCGTTTGTTCCAACTCCGAGATGCTTGCACCAGTCCATAAATGGATCGCTGGAGCTTGCACACCTTGTCAGCATTTTTAGGATCGACAAAACCTCCGGGTTGCATCATATACAACTCTTCATAATCGAAAAATGCAGCTATTGCTAACATGATTCTGACGGATTTAAGCATCGCTACGGGTGAGAAGGTCTCATCGTAGTCAACTCCTGGAACTTGTGAAGAACCCTTTGCCACAAGTCGAGCTTTATAAACGGTCACATTACCGTCAGCGTCCGTCTTCTTCTTAAAGATCCATTTGTTCTGAATAGCCTTGCGGCCCTCAGGTAGTATCTCCAAAGTCTACACTTTGTTCTCATACATGGATCCTATCTCGGATTTCATGGCTTCTAGCCATTTGTTGGAATCTGGGCCCACCATTGCTTCTTCATAATTTGCAGGTTCATTGTTGTCCAACAACATGATTGATAAGACGGGATTACCGTACCACTCTGGAGCAGCGCGTGATCTCGTCGACCTGCGTGGTTCAACAGAAACTTGAACTAGAGTTTCATGATCATCATCATTAACTTCCTCCTCAACCGGCATCGCAACGACAGAGGTTTCCCCTTGCCCTGCGCCACCATCCAGAGGGATGAGAGGTTCGACAACCTCGTCAAGTTCTATCTTCCTCCCACTCAATTCTCTCGAGAGAAACTCCTTCTCGAGAAAAGTTCCGTTTTTAGCAACAAACACTTTGCCCTCGGATTTGAGATAGAAGGTGTACCCAACTGTCTCTTTTGGGTAACCTATGAAGACGCACTTTTCCGCTTTGGGTTCCAGCTTTTCAGGCTGAAGCTTTTTGACATAAGCATCACATCCCCAAACTTTAAGAAACGACAACTTTGGCCTTTTGCCATACCACAGTTCGTATGGTGTCGTCTCAACGGATTTCGATGGTGCCCTATTTAAAGTGAATGCAGCTGTTTCTAATGCATAACCCCAAAATGATAACGGCAAATCAGTAAGAGACATCATAGATCGCACCATCTCTAACAAAGTACGATTACGACGTTCGGACACACCATTACGCTGTGGTGTTCCAGGCGGTGTTAACTGCGAAACAATTCCACATTGTCTTAAGTGAGTACCAAACTCGAAACTCAGATATTCACCCCCACGATCAGACCGTAGGAACTTGATCTTCTTGTTACGATGGTTTTCCACTTCACTCTGAAATTGCTTGAACTTTTCAAATGTTTCAGACTTGTGCTTCATCAAGTAGACATAACCATATCTACCTAAATCGTCAGTGAAGGTGAAAGAATAACGATATCCGCCGCGTGCCTCCACGCTCATTGGACCACACACATCGGTATGTATGATTTCCAACAAGTCACTTGCACGCTCCATTGTTCCGGAGAATGGAGTCTTAGTCATCTTGCCCATGAGGCATGGTTCGCACGTGTCAAGTGAATCAAAGTCAAGTGACTCCAAAAGTCCATCAGCATGGAGTTTCTTCATGCGCTTTACACCAATATGACCCAAGCGGCAGTGCCACAAAAATATGGCGCTATCATTGTTTACTCTAACTCTTTTGGTCTTAATGTTATGTATATGTGTATCGCTATCAAGATTTAATATGAACAATCCTCTCACATTCGGTGCATGACCATAAAAGATGTTACTCATAGAAATAGAACAACCATTATTCTCTGACTTAAAAGAGTAACCGTCTCGCAATAAACAAGATCCAGATATAATGTTCATGCTCAACGCAGGCACTAAATAACAATGATTTAAGTTCATCACTAATCCCGATGGTAGTTGAAGTGACACTGTGCCGACGGCGATTGCATCAACCTTGGAACCGTTTCCTACGCGCATCGTCACTTCGTCTTTCGCCAGCCTTCGTCTATTCCGCAGTTCCTGCTTCGATTTGCAAATGTGAGCAACAGAACCGGTATCGAATACCCAGGCACTACTACGAGAGCCGGTTAAGTACACATCAATAACATGTATATCAAATATACCTGATTTTTCTTTGCCCGCCTTCTTATCTGCCAGATACTTGGGGCAATTGCGCTTCCAGTGACCCATACCCTTGCAATAGAAGCACTCTGTTTCAGGCTTAGGTCCAGCCTTGGGTTTCTTCGGCGGATTGGCAACAGGCTTGCCGCTCTTCTTCGAATTGCCCTTCTTGCCTTTGCCGTTTCTCTTGAAACTAGTGGTCTTGCTCACCATCAACACTTGATGCTCTTTACGGAGTTCAGACTCTGCGACTTTCAGCATCGCAAACAACTCGCCGGGAGACTTGTTCATCCCTTGCATGTTGTAGTTCAACACAAAGCCTTTATAGCTTGGCGGCAGTGATTTGAAGGATTCTGTCAGTGATAGCTTCTTGCGGGAGTTCAATCCCCAGTTCTGCTAGACGGTTTGAGTACCCAGACATTTTGAGCACATGTTCACTGACAGACGAGTTTTCCTCCATCTTGCAAGCATAGAATTTATCGGAGGTCTCATACCTCTCGATCCGGGCGTTCTTCTGAAAGATAAACTTCAACTCCTGGAACATCTCAAATGCTCCATGACGCTCAAAGCGACGTTGAAGTCCCGGTTCTAAGCCATACAAGACTTCACATTGAACTATTGAGTAGTCCTCCTTACGTGCTAACCAAGCGTTCTTAACATCCTGATCAGCCGTAGCGGGTGGTTCATCTCCTAGCGCAGCATTAAGGACATAATCCTTCTTTCCAGCTTGTAAGATTAGCTTAAGATTACGAGCCCAGTCTACAAAGTTGCTTCCATCATCTTTCAACATAGCTTTCTCTAGGAACGTATTAAAATTCAGGATGACACTTGCGTGAGCCATGATCTACAACACAAATATATTCAAAGTGGACTTAGACTATGTTCAAGATAATTAGAGTTCAACTTTAATCAAATTATATGCTAAACTCCCACTCAAAAAGTACATCTCTCTAGTCATTTGAGTGGTTCATGATCCACTTACACTATCCCAAGTCCGATCATCACGTGAGTTGAGTATAGTTTCAGTGGTAAGCATCTCTATGCTAATCATATCAACTATATGATTCATGATCGACCTTTCGGTCTCATGTGTTCCGAGGCCATGTCTGCACATGCTAGGCTCGTCAAGCTTAACCCGAGTGTTCCGCGTGCGCAACTGTTTTGCACCCGTTGTATGTGAACGTTGAGTCTATCACACCCGATCATCACGTGGTGTCTCGAAACGACGAACTGTAGCAACGGTGCACAGTCGGGGAGAACACAATTTCGTCTTGAAATTTTAGTGAGAGATCACCTCATAATGCTACCGTCGTTCTAAGCAAAATAAGGTGCATAAAAGGATTAACATCACATGCAATTCATAAGTGACATGATATGGCCATCATCTCGTGCTTCTTGATCTCCATCATCAAAGCACCGGCACGATCTGCTTGTCACCGGCGCCACACCATGATCATCCATCAACGTGTTGCCATTGGGGTTGTCGTGCTACTTATGCTATTACTACTAAAACTACATCCTAGCAAAATAGTAAACGCATCTGCAAGCACATATGTTAGTATAAAGACAACCCTATGGCTCCTGCCGGTTGCCGTACCATCGACGTGCAAGTCGATATTTCTATTACAACATGATCATCTCATACATCCAATATATCACATCACATCGTTGGCCATATCACATCACAATCATACCCTGCAAAAACAAGTTAGACGTCCTCTAATTTTGTTGTTGCATGTTTTACGTGGTGACCAAGGGTATCTAGTAGGATCGCATCTTACTTACGCAAACACCACAACGGAGATATATGAGTTGCTATTTAACCTCATCCAAGGACCTCCTCGGTCAAATCCGATTCAACTAAAGTTGGAGAAACCGTCACTTGCCAGTCATCTTTGAGCAAAGGGGGTTACTCGTAACGATGAAACCAGTCTCTCGTAAGCGTACGAGTAATGTCGGTCCAAGCCGCTTCAATCCAACAATACCGCGGAATCAAGAAAAGACTAAGGAGGGCAGCAAAATGCACATCACCGCCCACAAAAACTTTTGTGTTCTACTCGAGAAGACATCTACGCATGAACCTAGCTCATGATGCCACTGTTGGGGAATGTCGCATGGGAAACAAAAATTTTCCTACGCGCACGAAGACCTATCATGGTGATGTCCATCTACGAGAGGGGATGAGTGATCTACGTACCCTTGTAGATCGTACAGCAGAAGCGTTAGAGAACGCGGTTGATGTAGTGGAACGTCCTCGCGTCCCTCGATCCGCCCCGCGAACAATCCCGCGATCAGTCCCACGATCTAGTACCGAACGGACGGCACCTCCGCGTTCAGCACACGTACAGCTCGACGATGATCTCGGCCTTCTTGATCCAGCAAGAGAGACGGAGAGGTAGAAGAGTTCTCCGGCAGCGTGACGGCGCTCCGGAGGTTGGTGATGATCTCGTCTCAGCAGGGCTCCGCCCGAGCTCCGCAGAAACACGATTAGAGCAAAAACTATGGAGATATGTGGTCGGGCAGCCGTGAGAAAGTCGTATCAAATCTGCCCTAAAAGCTCCATATATATAGGAGGAGGGAGGGGGACCTTGCCTTGGGGTCCAAGGGACCCTCAAGGGGTCGGCCGAGCCAAGGGGGGGAGGACTCCCCCCCCCCCCAAACCGAGTTGGACTTGGTTTGGTGGGAGGAGTCCCCCTCCCTTCCCACTTCCTCCCTCTTTTTTTTCTTTTCCTTTGATTTCCTTCTCTTGGCGCATAGGCCCCCTTGGGGCTGTCCCACCAGCCCACTAAGGGCTGGTGTGTCTCCCCAAAGCCTATGGGCTTCCCCGGGGTGGGTTGCCCCCCCCCCCCCCCCCGGTGAACTCCCGGAACCCATTCGTCATTCCCGGTACATTCCCGGTAACTCCGAAAACCTTCCGGTAATCAAATGAAGTCATCCTATATATCAATCTTCGTTTCCGGACCATTCCGGAAACCCTCGTGACGTCCGTGATCTCATCCGGGACTCCGAACAACATTCGGTAACCAACCATATAACTCAAATACGCATAAAACAACGTCGAACCTTAAGTGTGCAGACCCTGCGGGTTCGAGAACTATGTAGACATGACCCGAGAGACTCCTCGGTCAATATCCAATAGCGGGACCTGGATGCCCATATTGGATCTTACATATTCTACGAAGATCTTATCGTTTGAACCTCAGTGCCAAGGATTCATATAATCCCGTATGTCATTCCTTTTGTCCTTCGGTATGTTACTTGCCCGAGATTCGATCGTCAGTATCCGCATACCTATTTCAATCTCGTTTACCGGCAAGTATCTTTACTCGTTCCGTAATACAAGATCCCGCAACTTACACTAAGTTACATTGCTTGCAAGGCTTGTGTGTGATGTTGTATTACCGAGTGGGCCCCGAGATACCTCTCCGTCACACGGAGTGACAAATCCCAGTCTTGATCCATACTAACTCAACTAACACCTTCGGAGATACCTGTAGAGCATCTTTATAGTCACCCAGTTACGTTGCGACGTTTGATACACACAAAGCATTCCTCCGGTGTCAGTGAGTTATATGATCTCATGGTCATAGGAATAAATACTTGACACGCAGAAAACAGTAGCAACAAAATGACACGATCAACATGCTACGTCTATTAGTTTGGGTCTAGTCCATCACGTGATTCTCCCAATGACGTGATCCAGTTATCAAGCAACAACACCTTGTTCATAATCAGAAGACACTGACTATCATCGATCAACTGGCTAGCCAACTAGAGGCATGCTAGGGACGGTGTTTTGTCTATGTATCCACACATGTAAATGAGTCTTCATTCAATACAATTATAGCATGGATAATAAACTATTATCTTGATACAGGAATTATAATAATAACTATACATTTATTATTGCCTCTAGGGCATAATTCCAACAACTGAGTGCTCAACCGCAATAGTGCGCGCGCCCATTTGACACTGATGGCCGACTACTCTACCCCCAGTGCACTGACATTATTGTCGGAGTTTTTCAGATAAGTAAGGGCGTCTATGATCGTTTGTACCATGACGTCCGGTCCTCCAATGACTACTTCATCCCAAATAAGGACGTTGTGGGGATGATTGGGTTCTCTGGTTACCAGAAGTGCACGGCCGCTGATTCGTGAGACAAGTACGGAGTACCTTTAGATGTCTGAGAGCACATGCCGAAATGCCATATTCAGGTTCTCTACTGCCGTGGTCGAGGTGTTCGGACCTGAGTACTTGAGAGAACTAACTGTGGGAGACGTCGAGAGGCTCTTGGCAGTCTCAGAAGCAAGAGGGTGGCTAGGTTTGCTTGGATCTCTTGACTGCATTAATTGGAAATGGAAGAACTGTTCAAACGCTTTACAAGGGAAATACGGGGGGCATATTAAGAATACCACCACCATTCTTGAAGAAGTTGCATCTCAAGATCTTTGGATTTGACACGCTTTGTTTGGCATGCCCAGGTTTCACAATGACATCATTGTGCTGCAACGATCACCGTTGTTTGCGAGGCTGACTGAAGGAAAAGTTCCTCCTTGCCACTATATTGTCAATGGACATGAGTGCAACAAGGGTTACTCTCTGGTTGTTAGTATCTATCCTCCATAGGCTACCTTTATCAGCACCATCTCAAACCCAATTGACCAAAAAATATCTCACGTTGTCCAAAGACAAGCAGCAACTAGAAAGGATGTCGAGAGGGTATTTGAAGTTATGTAGGGCCGTTTTGTGGTTGTTTGTGGATTTTCTAAACAACAGGATCCGGAAACCTTGTGGGAGGTGTTGGCATGTTGTGTGATCATGTACAACATGATTGTTGAGCATGAGGGTGACAATGCTGCCGCAACTCTAGAATTTAAGAACATGGGTGATTATATCCAATCTCCGGACCAGAATTTTGGGCACATTTGAAGAGTTTATTCAAATGTATCAAAAAAATTGGCAGCGACCAACTCATGAGCAGGTGAAGTAAGATCTAATTGACCATGAGTGGCCGGTGAAAACAATGTTTGGATGTAATATTTGATTTTTTTAATTTGAACTAGTGTTGCATGCAACTATTTGAACATTACGTACACTTTTTATGCGGCAATTTAATCACACATAATTAAAAGAAAATGAAGAAGGCCGGATGTATGCGGCTACGGTTGGATGGTTGTCTCCTGCATCCGTTTCCACGGACTAGTACCCTTGTCCGTGGACTGATGCGGAAAAAAAGGTGGGTTGCCGTTGGAGATGCCTCAAGGAGTCACGCCGCACACCATTCAAGCAACTTCGAGGGCACAGAGGAGGTAGATCCACCCGGGGCCGGGTGTATCATCTTGATATTAATACGTTGCACTTGAGCTTGAGGTGGCCTCTCGCTCCAGCTCCTTCAAAATAAATACCTATGCGGCCGGTCGCTCGCATTTTGTCGAAGGTTCACAGTCCTCACAGTCAGTCATCCAACTACTCCCGGTTCTCCGCATCAGGACCTCCATTGAGGTGGGCTCCTGGACCTCCAGTATATTCTTGTTCGACCGATGGGCGGGCAAGACCCCCTTTGTTGCCCGCTTCCTCGACATGTTTGCCATCGCAGTAGACCCACCGATTTCCGTCAGGGCAGCCCTTATTGACTTAGGGTGATTGACTTTCCATAATCCATTTGGGCCCCCGACACCGTCGCATGTCACAAACTCCTTGCACGAACCGGACATCGACCAGTCTGCCGATCGCACTTTGTGGCATCTATAGCCTTCGGGCAAGTTCTCTGCAAAGTCTTTATACCGGGCCATCGTTGCCAATCCCGCTCCGAAGCCCTTTGAGCTGATTTGGAAGATCGGGCTCCGCCTGAAGATTAGAATCTTCAGGTGGCAGTGTATCCGCGGACGGGTCCCATCCGGATTGGAGGTGCTCAAGCGACACGGCCCGGGAGACGGACAGTGCCCCCTTTGCGGGATTGCAGAGGACTCCAACCACATCTTCTTCTCGCGTGTTTCCGCGCAATTCCTCTGGTCCTGCATCCGTGAGACCATTGGGGACCTCTGGTATAACACCAACTTCCCCGACCTATGTACCGAGATCCAGGCCTCCCCTTCTTCGTGAGGGCACATTAGATTGCTGGTTATTGGTGTCCTCGTGTGGACGGTCTGGACGGTCCGAAACAAGCTTGTTATTCAACGTGTGCCTCTTCGACGGGGAACTGACGTGGTGTTCAAAATGTGTGGCTTAATGGAGCTCTGGCAGTCGCTTAGCCGTCAACTGGACCAGGACGCCATCAACTCCATCATCGCAGACCTCCGAACGATGGCCATCCGCTTGACGCCGCAGCTACCCCACCACCCTCGAGTGAGATTAGCTTCTGCATTCGCGGTCTTTTCCGCATGTGTGTTGTTTTGCTTTTAGGGCTTGTTGAGTTGTGCCCTTAGCAGAACCCCTAGTACTTGGCGTCGTGATACCTTAGAGTGTGTGTGCTCGAATTTGAATCTATGCTTGTACTCGTGGTTTGGTGGTTGCTTTATATATAAAACGGAACGAAAACCTTTTTCGGTAAATCACACTAAATTGTATCAAGTGAATTTTCCTGGGAAAGTCATGTTTCAGGCTTGTTCTATTTCCTCTCTTTTATTTCCTATCAAATACTTTTTTTGATGTATTTCTTCTTGTATTCCAGGCTTGGTAGTATATAATGATATTCATATCAATTAAATCAAGATTCTTGACTTCTTCGCAAACAATTAATACTCCCTCCGTAAAGAAATATAAGAGTGTTTAGATCACTATTTTAGTGATCTGAACGCTCATATATTTCTTACATTGAGGTGCTAAATTCGTGACAAAAAATATTCCAATTAAGTTGACTGGGAACAAATATATATCCAACAACAAAGTAAAAGCATTTGCTACAGCAGGAAGTTGATGCTGTTTAGACAAAAAATTATAATCCTTACAGCCTGCTGATTATACCTTATTGTATTTGCTCTGAGTCTCCATGTAAGTTCACAGTTACCAACAAAAGATATTACTTGTGGACTGCTGCAGCGCGTGTTCATAGGTTTTCTAACTCATCTCCCATGTCTCCACCCCATTGATCCAAGCTGTGTATTAGTTTAGTCTCATTAGTAGAAAACAGGGCTTTGGTTCGGGCCTGGCCAGCCCATTAGTCCCGGTTCTTTACGAACCGGGACCCATGGGGGGCATTAGCCCGGTTCATGAGCCCAGGGGGCCGGCCGGGGCCTCGTGGGCATTGGTCCCGGTTCATCTGGACCCATTTGTCCCTGTTTTTTATGGTTTCATGCTATTATCTTGTCAAATTTTGAATGTTTTGCATGCCTTTTATATATTTTTTGGGACTAACTTATTAACTCACTGCCAAGAGCCAGTTCCTGTTTTTCCATGTTTTTGACCCCTTTCAGAGGAAGATTTTGAACGGAGTCCAAACGGAATGAAACTGGCAAAAAGATTTTTTCTGGAACAGAAAAAGATCGAAAAGCCGGAGAACAAGGGCAGGGGGCCACCAGGGACCCCACAAGCCCTCATGGCGCGGCCAGGGGGACCCGTGCCCCCTGGCTTGTGGGCTCCCTGAGGCTCCTTTGCCCTAGGTTTTGCGCCTATATATTCCCTAAAATTCCATAAAAAAATAGGAGATCATCAAAAGTACTTTTCCGCCGCCGCAAGCTTCTGTCTCCGCAAGATCCCATCTGGGGCACGTTCTGGTGCCCTGCCGGAGGGGGGATTCGGATACGGAGGGCTTCTTCATCAACACCATGACCTCTCCGATGATGCGTGAGTAGTTCACCATAGACCTACGGGTCCATAGCTAGTAGCTAGATGGCTTCTTCTCTCTCTTGGATCTTCAATACAAAGTTCTCCATGATCTTCATGGAGATCTATCCGATGTAATCTTCTTTTGCAGTGTGTTTGTCGAGATCCGATGAATTGTGGATTTATGATCAGATTATCTATGAATCTTATTTGAATTTCTTCTGATCTCTCTTATGCATGATTTCATATCCTTGTAATTTTCTTCGAGTTGTAGGTTTTGTTTGGCCAACTAGATCTATGATTCTTGCAATGGGAGAAGTGCTTGGTTTTGGGTTCATACCGGGCGGTGACCTCACCAAGTGACAGAAGGGGTAGCGAGGCACACATCATGTTGTTGCCATCAAGGGTAAAAAGATGGGGTTTTCATCATTGGTTTGAGTTTATCCCTCTACATCATGTCATCTTGCTTAAGGCGTTACTCTATTCGTCATGAACTCAATACACTAGATGCATGCTGGATAGCGGTCGATGTGTGGAGTAATAGTAGTAGATGCAGAAAGTATCAGTCTACTTGTCTCGGACGTGATGCCTATATGTATGATCATTGCCTTAGATATTGTCATGACTTTGCGCGGTTCTATCAATTGCTCGACAGTAATTTGTTCACCCACAGTGATATTTGCTATTTTGAGAGAAGCCTCTAGTGAACACTATGGCCCCCGAGTCTACTCCACACCATATTTTCAGCCTTACACTTTTTACTTCGTTGCACTTTCCGCCTTCAGATCTCACTTTGCAATCAATCTTGAAGGGATTGACAACCCCTTTAAAGCGTTGGGTGCAAGCTCTTTTGTGTTTGCACAGGTACTCTGGACTTGACGAGATTCTCCTACTGGATTGATACCTTGGTTCTCAAACTGAGGGAAATACTTACTGCTCCTGTGCTGCATCACCCTTTCCTCTTCAAGGGAAAAACCAACGCAAGCTCAAGATACGACAGAAGGATCTCTTGCACCATTGCCAGTGAAGTACTTTTGTTGCCGCAGCAGAAGGATTTCCGGCGCCGTTGCCGGGGAGGATCAAGTCAAGAACTCATCCAAGTAGGTGACGCAAACTCATCTCTTGCATTTACTTTGTTTGCCAGTTGCCTCTCGTTTTCCTCTCCCCGACTTCACAATTTGCCTTTTTTCGTTTGCCTTTTTTCGTTTGCCTTTTTCGTTTGCCTTTTCGTTTGACCTTTTTCTCGCTTGCTCTTTGTTCTCTTGTGTGCTTGCTTGCTTGCTGAAGTCACCATGAATGAAAACACCAAACTTTGTGACTTCTCGAATACTAATAATAATGATTTTATTAGTACTCCAATTGCTCCCGCCACTAGTGCGGAGTCATACGAAATCAATGCCGCTTTGCTGAATCTTGTTATGAAAGAGCAATTCTCCGGCCTTCCTAGTGAAGATGCCGCATCCCATCTCAATACCTTCACTGAGCTTTGAGATATGCAAAATAAGAAAGATGTGGATAATGATGTGATTAAATTGAAGCTTTTTTACATCGCGCAAAAACTTGGTTTTCTTCTTTGCCCAAAAATAGTATCGATTCTTGGGATAAGTGAAAAGATGCTTATATATCCAAGTATTTTCCGCCGGCTAAGATTATCTCTCTCTGTAATGATATCATGAATTTCAAGCAACTTGATCATGAACATGTTGCACAATCTTGGGAGAGAATGAAATTGATGATTAGAAATTGTCCGGCTCATGGCTTGAGTCTTTGGATGATTATACAAATCTTTTACGCTGGCTTGAATTTTGCTTCTAGAAATATCTTGGACTCCGCCTCAGGTGGAACGTTCATGGAAATCACGTTAGGGGAAGCCACAAAGCTCGTAGGCAATATCATGACGAATTACTCTCAGTGGCACACTGAAAGGTCACCTACTAATAAGAAGGTACACGCTATAGAAGAAATTAACTCGTTGATTGCTAAGATGGACGAGTTAATGAATTTGGTTGCTAGTAGAAGTGCTCCTTTAGATCCTAATGATATGCCCTTGTCTTCTTTGATTGAGAGTAGCAACGCTAGCTTGGACGTTAATTTTGTTGGTAGGAATAATTTTGGTAACAACAATGATTTTAGAGAAAACTATGTTCCTAGGCCTTTTCCTAGTAATTCCTCTAATAACTTTGGAAACTCCTACAAATATACTGATGGAAATTACAATAGATTACCCTCTGATCTAGAGATTAATATCAAATAGTTCATCAACTCTCAAAAGATTTTCACTGCATCCATAGAGGAAAAACTACTCAAAATTGACGATTTGGCTAAGAGCGTTGATAGAATGTCTAGTGAGGTTGATGCTTTGAAAGTTAGATGTGCTCCTCCCAAGATCAACATGGATGAAACTTTGAAAGCTATGCGTGTTTCCATGATTGAGAGCAAAGAAAGAACCGCCCAAATTTGTGTTAGACATGAATGGCTTAAAAAGGCGTGTTCTCGTGATAAGAATCACGAAGATCTTAAAGTGCTTGGTGTGACTCCCATTGAATCTTTGTTTTCTTGTGTCAAACCTAATGATGATGGGGTTGGATATGAATCCACTTTGGTTGAAAAGTGCCCCAATGATTTGGAGTCCATCTATCTTGATGCTAAAAGCATTGAAAGTGGAATAGAAGATATTAAAACTTTGAGTATTAATGAAATTACTACTATGGATTTCAAGGAATTCAATTATGATAGTTGCTCCTTGATTGAATGCATTTCCTTGATGCAATTCATGGTGAACTCTCCACACGCTTATAGCCAAAACAAGGCCTTTACCGATCATATCGTCGAAGCTATGATAAAATCTCTTGAAGAGAAACTTGAATTGGAAGTCTCTATCCCTAGAAAGCTTCATGATGAGTGGGAACCTACCATCAAAATCGAAATAAAAAACTATGAATGCAATGCTTTGTGTGATTTGGGTGCTAGTGTTTCCGCGATTCCAAAGTCTTTATGTGATGTTCTGGGTTTTAATGAGATTGAAGAGTGTTGTCTTAATTTGCATCTTGCTGATTCTACTGTCAAGAAACCCATGGGAAGGATCAATGATGTTCTTATTATTGCAAATAGGAACTATGTACCTGTGGATTTCATTGTGCTTGCCATTGATTGCAATCCTACATGCCCTATTATTCTTGGTAGACCTTTCCTAAGGACTATCGGTGCTATCATCGATATGAAGGAAGGGAATATTAGATTTCAATTTCCTTTAAGGAAGGGCATGGAACACTTTACTAGAAATAAAATAAGATTACCTTATGAATCCATGATGAGGGCCAGTTATGGTTTGAGCACCAAAGACGACGATACGTGATTCTATCGCTTTTATGCCTAGCTAAGGGCGTTAAACAATAGCGCTTGTTGGGAGGCAACCCAATGAATTTATCTTTTTATTTCTGTTTTGTTGTGTCCACACCATCATAATTCTGTTGTGATTGTGTTTTTTGTGTTTATTTTTGTGTTTGAGCCAAGCAAAACCTTTATGACTAGTCTTGGTGATGGTTGTTTGATCCTGCAGGAAAAAGACAGAAACTTTTCGCTCACGAGATGATTTTTCATTTCTATTCAGAAAGAGATTTTGAGTTGATTCTTTTTGCTTATGGTTTATATGCCTTTTTCCCAGTAAGTCGTAATTGTTCAGAATTTTTGAGGTACCAGAAGTATACGAAGTATACAGATGGCTACAAACTGGTCTGTTTTTGACAGATTCTATTTTTATTGAGTTGGTTGCTTGTTTTGATGAAACTATGGTTAGTATCGGGGGTACTAGCCATGAAAAAGTGAGAATACAGTATAATAACACCAATATAGATAGAATTCAAGTTTGCTACAGTACCAAAAGAGGTGGTAGTTTGTTTTCTTGTGCTAATGTTATCACGAGTTTCTGTTTAAGTTTTGTGTTGTGAAGTTTTCAAGTTTTGGGTGATGTTCTCATGGACAAAGAGATAAGGAGTGGAAAGAGCTCAAGCTTGGGGATGCCCAAGGCATCTCAAGCCAAATTCAAGGACACCTAAAAGCCTAAGCTTTGGGATGCCCCGGGAAGGCATCCCCTCTTTCGTCTTCAATTCATCGGTAACATTACTTGGAGCTATATTTTTATTCACCACATGATATGTGTTTTGCTTGGAGCGTCTTGTATTGTAGGAGTCTTTTCTTTTTGTTGTGTCACAATCATCCTTTCTGCACACCTTTTTGAGAGAGAGAGAGACATGCACTCATCGTGATTTTGCTACAATGCTCATAGTGCTTCACTTATATCTTTTGAGCTAGATAATTTTTCTCTATGTGCTTCACTTATATCTTTTAGAGCACGGCGGTGCGTGACTTGGTAGTTGGCTTATGCAATGAAAGTAGTCCCAAAGGTGATATGTACCCAAAGAGGATGCAAAAACCTCCATCTTCATGTGCATTGAGTAAAAAGAGAAGTTTTGATTCCTCTCAATTAGTTTTGAGACGTGGATTTGGTAATATTAAGAGCTATGATAGTAGGGTGTTGTGAATCTAGAAATACTTGTGTTGAAGTTAGTGATTCCCGTAGCATGCACGTATGGTGAACCGCTATGTTAGGAAGTCGGAGCATAATTGATCTATTGATTGTCATCCTTTGTGTTGAGGTCGGGATCGCGCGATGGTTAACACCTACCAACCCTTCCCCTAGGAGTATGCGTTTAGCACTTTGTTTCGATTACTAATAAAAACTTTCACAACAAGTATATGAGTTCTTCATGACTAATGTGAGTCCATGGTATAGATGCACTTCCACCTTCCACCTTTGCTAGCCTCTTTAGTGCCGCGGAACTTTTGCCGGTGCACAAACCCAACATATGCCTTCCTCAAAACAGCCACCATACCTACCTACTATGGCATTTTCATAGCCATTCCGAGATATATTGCCATGCAACTCTCACCGTTCCGTCTCATGACTTGTGTCGTCACTCTCATATTGTCATTGCATGATCGTAAGATACCTAGCGAGATGTTACAACGTCATATGCCAAGCTAGATCATTGCACATCCCGGTACACTGCCGGAGGCATTTTCTATAGAGTCATCATCGTTCTAAGCTTTGAGATTTGAGTAAATAAAAGTGTGATGATCATAATTATTAGATCATTGTCCCATGTGAGGAAATAAAAAAAAGAGAGGCCAAAGAGCCCAAAAAAAGAGAAAAAAAGAAGAGGCCTAAGATCCCAAATGAAAAAAAGAGAGAAGGGACAATGCTACTATCTTTTTCCACACTTGTGCTTCATAATAGCACCATGTTCTTCATGATTGAGAGCTTCTTGCTTTGTCACCACCATATTCTAGTGGGAATCTTCGTTATATAACTTGGCTTGTATATTCCAATGATGGGCTTCCTCAAATTGCCCTAGGTCTTCGTGAGCAAGCAAGTTGGATGCACACCCACTAGTTTTCCTTTTGAGCTTTCACATACTTATAGCTCTAGTGCATCCCTTGTATGGAAATCCCTACTCATTCACATTGATATCTATTAATGGGCATCTCCATAGCCATTTGATACGCCGAGTCAATGTGACCATCTCCTCCTTTTTGTCTCACAACCACCACCACACTCTATTCCACCTATAGTGTTATATCCATGGCTCACGCTCATGTATTGCGTGATAGTTATAAAAGGTTTGAGAAAGTAAGAGTGCGAAAATAATTACTTGGCCAATACCGGGGTTGTGCATGATTTACATTAGTTGTGTGAGGATGATGGAGCATAGCCAGACTATATGATTTTGTAGGGATAACTTTCATTGGCCTTGTTATTTTGAAAGTTCATGATTACCTTGCTAGTTTGCTTGAAGTATTATTGTTTTCATGTCAATAGCAAACTATTGTTTCGAATATTACGGATCTGAACATTCATGTCACGTGAAAGAAGTTTCAAAGGAAAACTATGCTAGGTAGCATTCGACATCAAAAATTCAGTCTTTATCACTTCCCTGCTCGAGGATGAGCAAGAGTTAAGCTTGGGGATGCTTGATACGTCTCCAACGTATCTATAATTTTTGATGGTTTCATGCTATTATCTTGTCAAACTTTGGATGTTTTGCATGCCTTTTATATATTTTTTAGGACTAACTTATTAACTCAGTGCCAAGAGCCAGTTCCTATTTTTGCCATGTTTATGACCCCTTTCAGAGGAGGATTTTGAACGGAGTCCAAACGGAATGAAACTGCCAAAAAGATTTTTTTTCGGAACAGAAAAAGATCGGGAAGCTGGAGAATCAGGGCAGGGGGCCACCAGGGACCCCACAAGCCCTCATGGCGCGGCCAGGGGGGCCCGCGCCCCTGGCTTGTGGGCTCCCTGAGGCTCCTTTGCCCTAGGTTTTGCGCCTTTATATTCCCTAAAATTCCATGAAAAATCAGGAGATCATCGAAAGTACTTTTCCGCTGCGCAAGCTTCTGTCTCCGCAAGATCCCATCTGGGGCACGTTCTGGTGCCCTACCAGAGGGGGATTCGGATACGGAGGGCTTCTTCATAAACACCATGACCTCTCCGATGATGCGTGAGTAGTTCACCATAGACCTACGGGTCTGCTACGGCAACAAAAGTCCTTCTTTGGCGCTGGAATTCTTCTTGTTACTTCTCTGGTTTGCGGCGGTTTTTCCCTTGAAGAGGAAAGGGTGATGCAGCACAGGAGCAGTAAGTATTTTTCTCAGTTTAAGAACCAAGGTATCGATCCAGAAGGAGGGCCTCGTTAAGTCCAGAGTACCTGCGCAAACACAAACAAGCTTGCACCCAACGCTTCAAAGGGGTTGTCAATCCCTTCAAGATTGTTTCCAAAGTGAGATCTGAAGGTGGAAAGTGCAACGAAGTAAAAAGTATAAGGCTGAAACTATGGTGTGGAGTAGACCCTGGGGCCATAGTGTTCACTAGAGGCTTCTCTCATAATAGCAAATATCATGGTGGGTGAACAAATTACTGTCGAGCAATTGATAGAACCGCGCAAAGTCATGACGATATCTAAGGCAATGATCATACATATAGGCATCATGTCCGAGACAAGTAGACCGATACTTTCTGCATCTACTACTATTACTCCACACATCGACCGCTATCCAGCATGCATCCAGTGTATTGAGTTCATGACGAACAGAGTAACGCCTTAAGCAAGATGACATGATCAGGTGGGAGCTTGACCGGCGGCCAGTGACCGACGACGGCGGGAGGGGGGAGGGCAGAACCCTAGTCGCCTGTCGCGGGAGTGAGCCCTCGTGCTGGATTCTTTTCGCTCTTCCCGGCTCAAAAAACCCTGATCTACCAGCTTCCGTATCACTTGCCACTTGAACATATTTATTCATCTCAGTTCTACTAGTTACCTCGATAGCAGACCCGAGCCGGTCCCTCCCCCTCCTATCCCTGAGGCGCTCCCACGGGCGCCCCCGAGAGGAACCCTAGCGCCCCCCGCCCCCTCTCCCCTGTCCCTCCCCGCTCGCCGCCGCCGGGGGCGTCGCCGGCCGAAGGCCGCGTGGCGTTAGCGGTGGCGGGGTGCTTTCTCGTGTGCACAGATGAGGGGCTTCGCGGGGCGCCTCCCCTCTGCCCTGTGGCGTCGGGCGTCGGGCCGACCCTGCCCCGCCTCCCTCCCTCCTCTCGGTGCTCGGTGGCCACTGACGCCGCCCCTCCCCTCTATCGGCCACGGCTCGGGGCTCCGTGTCCTGGGGCGGGCTGGTGGACGATCTCGCCTCCTGTCATGTTCAGGTTGGAGGTGGTTAGCGGGGGTGTGGGTCTGGGATCCCCTGCTCAGATCCGGTGGATGGTGTTGGTAAGCGGTGGTTGGGGTGGCCGACGGCCCTCATAAGGTAGTGGTGATGTGGCTGGTGTCATCGCTACTCCGGTGCGGGATGGCGGAGCTTCAGGTGGCTCTGGCCAGGGCGTGGAGGCGCTGATGCTGTGGTGGTAGCAGATCGGCTGCGGTGATGGCTAGCTTATCCTAGCATCGGCTCGTCTGTAGGCGGTCTATGTCGGCCTTCAACCCCTTCCCTTGTCGTCCGGCCTTTTCTTTCGTCGAAGGGCTGGCCCTCTCCCAACTGCGGTCCATCGCTCGTCTCACGCCCCGTGCAGCAGGACCGAGGTCGTCTCGCGCATCGTGCGACTAGATCGAGCTTGTCTCGCGTATGGTGCAGCAGGAATGACCTCGTCCCCCTGATGTTGCAGCAGGATTGAGCTCGTCTTGTGCTCCGGGCTACAGGACGGGTCGATGGGGGCCAGCGCTGGCCGACCTAATGGGTCTCGGCGCTGGGGTCTCCCAGGGGTGCGAAAGGTGGGACATTTCGCCCGTCTCTTTGGTTGGGAGTTGCGACGTGTCTCTGGTGAGGTGGTGTCCAGACGTCTTGGATGTCGGGGTGGCGGCTCTAGTGGCGGTAGCGTGGTGCTCTTTGGCGGAGGCTGTGACTTGGTGCTGCCCGGTGGCCATGGTCATGTGGGCGACGTGGTAGCGGGGATGTGGCGTTCGGTGACGGTGAGTGTTGGCTGGGGTGAAAACATGTTCTATCTTCGATGGATCGGCGGCGGCGAAGATCGTTCCCTTCTTGAATGCATTGTCGCAGCTATCAGTGCCCGTCGTGTGGCTTCAGGGGAAACTCTGATTCTTAAATCGGGCGGCGGCGGCGTTACGGCATCGTAACCTTCCTGAAGGTGTCGCCTCGAGCCCAGAGTTCACCGTAGGCGGCTTCATCTCTTCACGGTGGCGTGTTTACGGTTGAAATCCCTGGTTACCTTCATAGTGCTAGGGTGATGTTGCTGCGCTCAGCGCCTTTGTATCCTGTCTTGGATGTGTGCGCTGTGGTGATATGCGTTTGTATCGGATTGATGATGATCGATGCTATTAGCTTGTGTAAATTAGCTAGTTACCCCGATAGAGAGCATTGGAAGAAATTAAGACAGTTATTAGCTTGTGTAAATTACCTTCGTGCCTTCTTCCATCTGTTGGTTTTCTCAAACCGCCACCCCTTCCACCTGCCTTTTAAAACTTTCAATGTTGGTGATTGGACCAAATTCTTCTTGTGCACTAGCAAAGGCGACGTGATTCACCGACAACGTTGTATTATATATCAGTAGTAGCTAGCACCACATGGATTTTGGCAGCCACCACACTTCCCATCTCGAAAGTAACAAGCTGTAGTGCACGACTAAAAGTTAAACAAAAATTGGCAGGTGCCCGCTGAAGAGAGAGCATATATACAACTTAACACACCCCAAGAGTTAACCAATGTATCAATTAAGAAAAATGAGACGCACATACAACACTTAATAACCAGATATTCTTGTGTATTAGCAAAAGTTTCATGATTCACCAGCAGCAACGTATTATCAATAGTAGCTGGTGCCATAGGGATTTCCGCACGAAGCTCAATTCCCATTTCAAAAGTATCAACCGGTTCTGCAGAGTAAGAAATAAAAAATGTCACCTGCCTTTGTGTAGAGAGAGTTTATTTACAACGCAACACACCACAAGAAATAACCAAAGTAGAATAATATGCACATATATGCCAGTCAAAATGGCACCAGGATGCGGTGTCACTAATAATGTCGTATCAGTCAGTAGGCGGTGTCGCGGCTCTTAAAATTCTCTGCATTTTCTTAGTACAAGAAAATTATCTGTAAGTTCATTTTCTGCCTTTCCAACAAACCTCTTGGGCCTTCGTATGAGTAACAGTTGCCGTAGGGCTAATTTTCACAGCAGACTCATTTTAACCCAGAAGATATGTTTAACAATCCGCAAAACAGGCACCGGGCACGACGGAGTGTTTTTCCCGATGCTTGCTTAAAATACTTGTACACCTTTGTTTACTTAATGTATGGAGATTGAAGACGCTTGTAGTGCTTTAGTTTACATATATAGGTTAATTAAGCATGACACGGTACTCTAAGCCGCATCTGAGTATTTTTCTCCCCTCCCAAGGTCCCATCTCAGTCTTTGCTTGCTTAAAATATGTTTCTTATATTTTATCGTACTTGTTGTATTTTGGATTGCGTCAAGTTTTAAGATTCTGTCCATATGTACTCCCTTGCAATTAGTCACTTTCGAGCATCCATTTCAGTACAAAAATGTTGGAAGATTGATCAAAGTCTAGAAACACTTTTTAGAAACACCGAGAGTGACAAACGCCCCCATCGTGTTTCTTATTTTTAATTTGCTCCTCTACTCATCAAGATATCGTCCACTCCTTGCTACTATTGAGTTTTCTTGTCACTCCCTCTTTTTCCTTCTCCTCATTACTATTTTGCCTTGAAGCTCCCCGTGTTTATGTTCCTACACCAGTCCTGATCAGAGGGCTCATGATTCTTTTTAATTCGGTGAAATTGTTGCTTTGGATGACTAGCGTGTAAGACTTATGTGAGTTCATTCATCCTGTGTTTGCCTTGAGTGAATGCAAAGTTAAAGTAAACTGATGCAACGCTAACTGCTTGGATGATTAGGCAAAAAGGCATGAAATATTTAATGTTGATCAATTCAACTAATATTAGAGCTTTTATGTCAAACGGGCAGTTGGGCACGGGTCGAAAGTGTGCCAAACTGTCAGGTTCAACTAATGGACACTGTTGGCTGCTAACTGGATCGAGGAGGTGAAGAAACGGGAGATAACTTCAACAATTTCACAGCATGTGACCGGGCATGACAGTGTGTTTGCTGATGCTTAAAAGCCTATGAACACGCACGGCAGCAGTGGAGAAGAACTATAGAGGCATCTTATGAATGTACATGGAGATTGACGATGCATGTAGTGCTTTCGCATTACCATGAACCCCCGACAAGCACAGTACTGTAAGCCGACCGCATTTGGTGCAATTTTTCTCCCCTCCCAATCTCAACCTTGGTTATTTGGCAAGCTGATCCAGCTTGAACATTTCATTTCTAAAGTGATATGACAGGAAAAAGTGTTATGCATGAAAGTGTGCTTTTAATTCCTTGCTTCCCTGCAATCGCTTGATGTAAGAAAAAGAGGAAAGTCCACGTTTCAACCCTCAACTAACCACATGGTTTGATTTTCAACCCCGAACTCTAAAAAAATCAGATTCGACCCTTAACTTGTCATAGGGTCCAGATTACAATCCTTGACTCTGTTTCGGGTTGGTCAAGTGGTTTTGACCGAGTCAAAGCTGACTAGGCAGCCCAGTCAGCATGCTACACACACATCAATCCAATCCTATCCCCAACAGTAGGTCGGCTAGGGTTAGCAGCATCAACAATAGGCCGGCTAGGGTTAGCAGCAGCAGCTAGCCAGCGGCGCCACCACCAACAGCTTGCCGGCGGGGGCGACAGAAGCAACAGGAGCTAGTCAGCGGCAACAACAAGTAGCAACAAGGCGCTAGGGTTAGCAGCAGTAGAAGCCTAACGGGAAGAGAGTGAGTAAAGAGAGAAGTACCTACCGGAGGTGTGGCGGCGCCGCCCATTGCCGGCAGTGGAGGTTGTGGGCACAGGCGGCAGCGTTCCTCACAACTAAGGCGGCGGCGGGGTGGACTGGGTCGGGTGTGACTGTGAATGAAACAGAGAGATGGGGATTGGGTTTGATTTGATGTGTGCGTGGCTTACTGACTGGGCTGTCCAGTCAGCTTTGACTCGGTCAAAACCGCTTGACCAGCTTGAAACTAAGTCGAGGGTTGTCATCTGGACCCTGTGACAAGTTGAGGGTTGAATCCGACCGGTTTTGAAGTTCATGGTTGAGAATCAAACCACGTGGTTAGTTGAGGGTAGAAATGTGGACTTTTCTCGAAAAAAAACTGTCATTTGGTGTTGGCAAATTGTGGCACGAAAACCTTTCTGTATCATTTATACACTAAGTTGATTCAACCATTTGACATCTTTAATTTACAGAGTCACACTTCCACAATCCATATAAAATCTATAGATGGCTGCATGCATCGATTGATGCGAAGCCGGAGGTTTAACTTCCCTTTTCCAAAAATAAATCTATACTTATACTAATTCTAGACTCCTTAGAAATTACCACGTTAATTAGATTTTACTAGCCAAAAAACAGTTTTCTCAGATCGTGTAAACAGAAGAAAAAAAATCCCATGTCAAAAAAGCTTCACGTCCCTCCACCCAATAAACAGATGCTTGTCCTGCACAGCCTCTTCCAAAACTAAAACAGAGTGGCATCGTATCTATACAACTGTAGATCCGTTTCTAATTTCTCAACCCTACCTCTATGTACTTCTAATCAGAGATGTCTCCATGACGCTCACAATGCTCCAACCCAGGCTTTCTAATGTCTTGGTCGTGTCCTCCATCGGATCTTCAATGTGCTATCAACTCTCGCCATAGCCAATACAGGCCAATACAGCAGCACCTACAATCACACGTAATTTTCAGGCACTAGCTAGGCAATGGTTTTCTCCTCCCACACATCTCCAGATTTTTCATGGCGACCAAGGTGGAATGCATGGTCCGATTGGAGAAGAATCCCATGTTTGATGGAATATACACTAGCTAGCAATGGTTTTCTCCTCCCACACATCTCCAGATTTTTCATGGCGACCATGGTGGAATGCATGGTCCGATTGGAGAAGAATCCCATGTTTGATGGAATATACACTGGCTAGCTATGGTTTTCTCCTCCCACGCATCTCCAGATTTTTCATGGTGACCAAGTGGTATGCATGGTCCGATTGCAGAAGAATCCCATGTTTGATGGAATATAGGTTAGATGGGTTTCCTCTCCTGTTTTGTTTGTGTTGACACTAAGTTGGGTGGTACATGCCTTTACCCTATCCCCCTAAGATTGGATGGAACACATCCGATGTACTCCCTCCGTCCGGTGAAGAGTTTACGTTTGGCCTTACAATTTTTCCACAAAAGAGTGTATTTTATCTTTCGAATGCACTTTAAAATAGAAAAAAACGCTTCTTTCTTATCACACGGTAATCAAGAACAATAACATTTTACACATAGTCTTCTTAATTTTTACATGCGGTTAGTTCACTGGGGTTGGGTAATTAAAGAGGAGAGAGATGATGGCTTGCACCTTTCCAATGCATTTTTTACTCCACTTCATAATTTGTCCTAAAATGTCAGTATGTAAAATTTTCACCGGACGGAGGGAGTATTTTTGTTAGGCAAGAATTTACATTCAGGCTAACCTCTATAGGACAGAAATTTTGGCCATACGTACTGTCATTAGGTGTGATAACTAAAATTTGTATGAAGAAACGATATGTTGTAGTTGTCCTGCTGCAATAAAATCCATGATTCTATTGTCGATGTTTCAAATGACACTTGCTGTACATATCTAGAACAACCCTGCAGTGCAAACCATAGTTTTGTGATTTCTATGGTGTTCTGGTGGTGATAATTTTACCATAAATTTCCACTTAATCAAACAATCCAATCATTGGATAGACAAGAAAAACATAGAAAGATAACTCAATTTGGTCTTAATTTACTGCAGTTCCAGACATAAAAAACCATTCCCTGGTAAATGCATCATAATCTTGAATTAAAACTATGTTTAACGTGAGAGGAAATAACATTATTGCTACGATACCGATGGTTAATGTTAGGTATAATAGTTGGATTGCATTTTGTTGCCCATCGTGTCCTTCTTAAAAGATTAATATTCTCAAAAACATAGATTTCTAAGTTTGTACAAGCTCTCCCCTAACAACTTCTTTGAGAACTGTTAGTTATGCTTTGTTTAACAAACTTGCATCCTGTTGCAACTAAAGAGTGAATAAATTACAAGGTATCTTGCTGTAGCATATATACATAGTACGGTGATCATATTTCTCTTTTCATTCCTTCATCTGCTTGAAATTAGCCGATGTAATATGTTCCCATAACATAAACCCTTAACACTGAGGAAAGACCAAAATTAATTTTGTGCGTACGCCGTGTAATTTACATTCCTAAAAGAACAAACAAGTATAAAAATATATGAAAGGAACATAACAACAAGTATAGAAAGACAATGCTCATAAAATATAGATTTCAAACCACCTTCTGCCGAGTCAAACATAATATGGAAAATAAATACCAGTTAAGATTCTAGAATTCTCCCAGATGACTCATGTATATTCACCACTGAACGACATCCTCCACCCATCTGATTTGCAACATGATAAAGATGGACACAACAACATAGAGTTCCAAAAGTAGCTTTGTTTCCAAAAGTACTATCCTATTCAATCTTATGCTCATATAGAGAGAGGAGATTGGATTTGGAATCCACTGGAACATCTTCCGTAAGTAAGAGCTTCAAATGGCTTTCTAGAATTGGCCACACTATCGAGCAAGAAGAAGTGGACCTACATAGGCGAATGAAAATGCAGACTGAGATGGACTGATATAACAATCAGATCGATATAAACGGAAAACTCAGCAAAGGATATGACACCTATTTTAGCCCCTGGAGAAAATAGCAAGTAAACTTCCCATGATAAAAATATATTAATGTTTTTGGCATATCCTAGAGTTCGGCCACATTTCAAATAGTACACTAAATCTAACTTTTATATGCAAGTTTACCTGCTGTGAACAATTCTAACACCGAATATCTAAATCCATTGGTGTGTGTGCTGCCACAAACGGGTAAACGAAAAACAGTGGCATGCCATAAATAAATAAATAAATATTTGGCCCTGAAATAAAATGGTAAAGTAACTGCAAAGCCATCAATTAATATCATCTTAATTATATTCATTATTTAAATTTGTACAAAGTTAGTATTGTGAATATACTAGCCCGTGCGAATGCACGGGTTGATGACTAGTAAATATAAAATCTGTAGAATCTTTGATATGGACGTCCTATAGACTTTAAACATCATCAACCAGTTCTTTCTTCGTGAAAAACAAGAGCTTGGGAAATCCGGAGTCACACTTCCACTCCTTTTTTGTTTCGTCGCTCACCTCTTTAATTAAGACATACCAGGGACTTGAGACGCGGGAGAGATCCCTCTTGGATTTCCATCTCAGTTATCACTTTTACCATGATGCATAGGGAAGTTGAGTTGCGATCGGCTTCAGGAGCTCCTTCCGAAGCGCCATGACCATAACAGCTACCCTAGTTAGCAGCAATGGCTGGATCAAGGCCAGGCCAGGAGATGGGTACAGCTTTATTAGCAAAAGCTGATGAAGCCAACATACCCCTCCGTTCCAAAATATAAGTCTTTTTAGAGATTTTACTAGTGGACTACATACGAATGTATATAGACATATTTTAAAGTATAGATTAATTAATTTTGCTTTGTGTATAGTCACTTAGTGAAATCTCTTAAAGACTTATATTTAGGAACGGAGGAGGGAGTAGATTATAATATCGAAAGAACGAAACATCTAGTCGAGAGTATAATTCAAATTATACATCCCCGAGTCGAGTCATGAGCCAAACCGGCCCTGCGGATTACTATATTTATTATCCTCTTGCAGTTGTACAGTCTACTAAGAATCTCTTTATTTCTTAGCCTCGTGCAGTGCAGTCCACTCCATCGAGAATCTCTTTAATTTTTTTATTCTAGCATCTGTTTGCGTTAATTAATTGCATTCCCCCAATACTCTGTCCCCCTGCTTCTCACATGCCCCGATCTGATGCAGGCTACCTTTGGCAGAGCTAGCTGTGAGAAGAGTGGGATCTGATTAATTCTTGATTGATTGATGCTGCGAGAGTTGAAGGAGGAGGTGCAGATCAAACCTCTCCTTGAGCAGCAGGTGGAGGTACCATCTCCTCCTAAGCACGAGGAAGATGAGGAGGAGGAGGCCGAGGAATTTCCTCAAGTGGACAACATCGCCTTCTCTGATCCAGGTCCTTCTACCAGAGGTTAGCCGAAGATCAGGCTCATCTCACTTTACTTGCTAATGACTGCTTACAGCTAAAAAAGATGTACTATTATTAATTGCTTACAATTTCCCCTGCAAAAAATATGGGTCCGTTTCTAACCCTGTAACCCAGCAACCAATTCCATGAAAAATGAGGACACAGCTTCTAATCTCCCACCTTCTTCTAATATGGGTCAATGAGGAAGAGGGTGATGTGGATGTCTGTTGTTATTTTATATTTTTGACAGTAACATTCATTATTTGTTGATTAATTATACCTTTGTTTTGTGTGTTTAGATGTTTCGATCCGAGGCAGAGAGATTGGGGCCCCAATCAGTGCTTTGATGGGTTCCATGAGACCCCTTGTTGGAAAGCTGGATATGCTGCTGCAAGCTCCTCTTTTACGTCGATGCTCCAACTCCAAGAGGTTCAAGAGGGTCGAGGACGGGATAGGCCTCCTCAAAGATGACGTTCAAAAGATGGGCTCCTACCTTGATCAGCTGTCAGAGGTGGAGGACCCTCCCCTGGCAGCCAATTGCTGGATGAATGAGGCACGCAATCTGTCTTATGACATGGAGGATTACATTGACAGCTTAATATTTGTGGGGCCTGAGAATCCATCCCTTGTTCCCGACAACATCAAGACCACAAGGTCCAGCCTCAAATTCAGACTCTGCCTCAAATTCTTGGGTCATGCCAAGACTCCCAAGACTCAGGTTGTTAGCATTGCGGAAACGCTATCAGAATTCAGGATGTATGTCCTTGAGGCAATTGAACGGCACCAGAGATACAATCTTCATTCTTACAGCACGTTGAAGCGTAGGCTTGTGCCCGTTGGCCCTACGCTTCCAATTCCAACACAGTATGATGAAGAAGCATCGCACATCGTGATCGATGGCTGGATGAGTAAGTTTATCAACTCATTGGTGGAGAACGTTGGGGAGGATCAGCAGCTCAAGGTGGTATCTATTCTTGGACCTTCATGTCTGGGTAAAACTACACTTGCCAACGTGTTGTACAGCAGAATTGGGAAGCAATATCATTGTCGTGCTTTCGTTCGGGTGTCGAAGAAACCCGATATGAAGAGGATTTTCTGTGACATTTCCTCGCAACTACAGCTTCCGGACCACCCATGGGATTTTAAGGAGACTGACCTCATTGATAGTATCAAGAAATACCTACAAAACAAAAGGTACTACTGTTTTTCCTTCTACGAAATGTCGCCATAAAACCCTAATTAATATGCCCCCTCAATTTTGGCATGTTGCAGGTATCTGATTATTATTGATGATTTGTGGGAAACATCAGTATGGGATTTAATTAATCAAGCTTTTCCCAAGGGTAGTCAAGGCAGCAGAATAGTAACAACTACACAGATTGAAAACGTAGCAATAGCTTGCTGTTGTTATCAGTCGGAGCATGTCTTTGAAATGCAACCTCTGGATGATGATCACTCAAAAAAGCTATTTTTTAACAGACTCTTTGGCTCTGAAAGTGATTGTCCTGATGAACTGAAACAAGTTTGTGATGAAATTACTGAAATATGTGATGGTTTGCCGCTAGCCACAATCTGCATAGCTAGTCTTCTACTAAGCCAGCCTCTCATGTCAAATGATCTCTTCACATACATCCATCAGTCTTTAATCTCTTGTTTCTCTGCAGTGCCTACTTCTGAAAGAACTAGACAAGCACTGAATCTGAGCTACAATAATCTTCCTCGTTATTTGAAGACATGCCTGCTCTACCTTAATATGTACCCAGAGGGCTACACATTCTTAAAGGATGATTTGGTGAAGCAATGGGTGGCCGAAGGTCTGATTTATGCAATAGAAGGGCAAGACATCGAGAAAGTGCTATCTCTATCAACTTATTGGAAGAAGCTTCATCCAGCCGATATGTGTGAGCTACAACAAGGAGGTGTTGTCCTGTCAAGTGCATGACATGATACATGACCTTATTGCGCACAAGTCTGCAGAAGAGAATTTCATCGTGGCAATAGACTACAGATGTCGAAAGAATGTGTCACTTTCTCACAAAGTCCGTCGACTCTCGCTTGTCTTTGGGGACGCAAGGTATGCCAAGACACCAGCAAACATCAGAAAATCACATGTTCGGTCAGTTAGATTTTCTGGATTACTTGAGTCTATGCCTTGTCTTACAGAGTTCAAGCTTGTTCGTGTCCTAAACCTTCAACTATCTGGTCAAGGCCGCCGTGATGATGATATGGCAGACCTCAGTGGGATCTCAGAAATGCTTCAACTGAGATATTTGCAGATTGCATGTGATGTCTGCATCAAACTGCCGAACCATGTGCTACAGTACCTGGGAACACTTGATATTACGGATGCAAGATTTGCTCCTGTTCCATGGGATGTGAATTTTCCACGGTTGCTGCACTTGCACCTGAGTCTTCCTGTCCAGAGAGATCTGCTGGATGGGATAGACAGAATAAGGTCCCCCAGTTTAATGAGCCTTGGCAAACTAAACAACCTGCAGGAGCTTCATCTTACCATTTCTTCACTGTCTACTTTCCAGCATGTGGCTAAAAACATGGAAGCTCTCGGTTCTTTACTCGGAGGTCATGGCAACCTGAAAACCATTGCAGTGGCTCATGCCTCGTCGGCTACAAATACCGCAGCTTCAAAAACAAACATTTTATGGGATTGTATGGAGCCTCCGCCCCTTCTCGAGAGATTTGAATTCTCGCCACACACCAGCTGCATATTCTCACAGGTACCTTCGTGGGTTGGAAAACTTGACAACCTATGCATTTTGAAGATTGCAGTGAGGGGATTGCTGACACACTGTGTGGATAATCTCAGAGGATTGCCCGCCCTCACTACCCTCTCGTTGTATGTGGAGACACCGCCTGATAACAAGATCATCTTTGACAAGGTCGGGTTCTCAGTTCTCAAGTACTTCATGTTTACGTTCATGCGGGGTATAGCTATGGTAAAATTTGAGGCGGATGCAATGCCTAATCTCTGGAAACTCAAGCTAGTTTTCGATGCCATCCCCCCAATGGACCAACAGTGGAAAACAAATGGACATGGTACGGCATTAATCAGCATCGATTACATGCTAGGCCTTAGAGAGATCTTCACAAAATTTGGGGGTGCAGCTGCTGATCTGGAGTATGTCTCGAGGATTGGCATAGTTAGTAACCATCTGAGCAATCCTATAATTGACGTGCAATTAGCGGGTTCTGGTTCCTATGGTGACGAAAACACTGAGGTCGAAATAACAACCACAGATGAGATTTTGGGGGAAATACCAGATAAGATAATTATATGATATCTGATTCAAGGAATACTAGTCCAGGTGGGTGATTAAGTCTTTGCTATAAATAAATAGATAATCAGTCTGGTCCAGCAGAAATTGGTGTCCTAGTTTTCGCTTGCATAGAGGAAATGGTAAGACCCATGCACAGATCAGTTTGTGGAGACGCTAGTGGGGAATTATCTTTACTTGTAAGACATAACTGTAATAACGGTATTTATAATCTGCGTGCGTGTTGTTGTTTGTGTGAACTGTTACATTATTGATAACATAGGTTTCTTATCTGTTTTTTCCAAAGAAATGTAGACCTTATAAACATCATCATTCGATTACATGTTTCCTAGAAGACATGCTTCGCCATTGATGCTCCCCGTGTCTCCATCAGAGAGCGTGTCCTCTACTGGAAACTCCGTGCTAAGATCCGTTGTGCCTTCGAGGGCACTAGGCGTACCTCTTCTGCACCAGCTGCTGCAGACACAGAAAACCGAGCTGGTTCTGTTTGCCTGCCTGGATCGTCGACGGCTCATACAACTTCTCCAGCACCAGCTTCCGTCACAGCATAGGGATCTTCAGCAGATGCCTTCTCCACCGCGCACACGTCTTCGAGCAGGGGTAATTGCGCCCATAAATTATAAAATTAAGTTTGGTTTAACTTGTTCAACAGGAGAACCTAGCACTTTTTGTGAAGCCAATGCTGATCCAAAGTGGAGAAAGGCCATGGATGAAGAGTTTCAGGCACTTCAGAAAAATAAGACTTGGCATCTCGTTCCTGCTCATCAAGGTAACAATCTAATTGACTGTAAGTGGGTGTTTAGAATCAAGAAAAAGTCAGATGGCACAATAGATCAGTACAAAGCTAGACTTGTTGCTAAAGGTTTTAAGCAAAGGTATGACATTGATTATGAGGATACCTTCAGTCCTGTTGTCAAGGCTGCTACCATTCATCTTGTTTTATACAGCAACATTGTTGTATCTAGAGGATGGAGCCTTCGGCAGTTAGATGTGCAGAGTGCGTTTCTTCATGGTGTTCTGGAAGAGGAAGTCTATATGAAACAACCTCCTGGTTTCGAGGATAAGAATAAACCTAACCACATCTGCAGATTTGACAAATCTCTTTATGGACTGAAGCGGGCTCTTCGTGCATGGTACTCTCTGTTAAGCTCAAAACTCCAAACACTTGGTTTTAATCCTTCAAAGTCAGATACATCACTGTTCATTTATAATAAGTCAAATACCTCTATATTTGTTTTTATATATGTTGATGACATAATTGTTACAAGCTCACGAAATGATGCAAGCACAGCTTTGTTGAAAGATTTAAACTCAGAATTTGCACTCAAAGATCTAGGAGATTTGCATTTTTTCCTTGGTATTTGTTGAAAATATGCCCTAGAGGCAATAATAAATTAGTTATTATTATATTTCCTTGTTCATAATAATCGTTTATTATCCATGCTAGAATTGTATTGATTGGAAACTCATATACATGTGTGGATGCATAGACAACACACTGTCCCTAGTGAGCCTCTAGTTGACTAGTTCGTTGATCAAAGATGGTCAAGGTTTCCTGGTCATGTGCAAGTGTTGTCACTTGATAACGGGATCACATCATTAGGAGAATCATGTGATGGACAAGACCCAAACTATGAACGTAACATATTCATCTTGTCGTTTTATTGCTATTGTTTTCTGCGTGTCAAATATTTGTTCCTATGACCATGAGATCATATAACTCACTGGCACCGGAAGAATACCTTGTGTGCATCAAACGTAGCAACGTAACTGGGTGACTATAAAGGTGCTCTACAGGTATCTCCGAAGGTGTCCGTTGAGTTAGTATGGATCAAGACTGGGATTTGTCACTCCGTGTGACAGAGAGGTATCTCGGGGCCCACTCGGTAATACAACATCACACACAAGCCTTGCAAGCAATGTGACTATGTGTAAGTCACGGGATCTTGTATTACGGAACGAGTAAAGAGACTTTCCGGTAACGAGATTGAAATAGGTATGCGGATACCGACGATCAAATCTCGGGCAAGTAACATACCGAAGGACAAAGGGAATGACATACGGGATTATATGAATCCTTGACACTGAGGTTCAACCGATAAGATCTTCGGAGAATATGTAGGATCCAATATGGGCATCCAGGTCCCGCTATTGGATATTGACCGAGGAGTGTCTCGGGTCATGTCTACATAGTTCTCGAACCCGCAGGGTCTGCACACTTAAGGTTCGGTGACGTTTCGGTATAGTTGAGTTATAGGTGTTGGTAACCGAAAGTTGTTCCAGTCCCAGATGAGATCCAGGACGTCACGAGGAGCTCCGGAATGGTCCGGAGCTAAAGATTGATATATAGGAAGTCATGTTTTGGTCACCGGAAAAGTTTCGGGCTCATCGATAGTGTACCGGGAGTGCCGGGAGGGGTGCCGGGGACCATCGGGAGGGGTGTCATGCCCCAAGGGGTCTCATGGGCTATGGGAAGTGATAAACCAGCCCCTAGTGGGCTGGAATAAGTTCCCACTAAGTCCCATAAGGTTTGAGAAGGAAAAACACAAGGTGGAAAGAGTTTCCAAGTGGGAAGGTGGAATCCTACTCCAAGTACGATTGGAGTAGGACTCCTCCACCTCCAATTTCAGCCAAACCTTGAGGGTTTGAGGCTTCCTCCTCCCCTCCCTCCCTCCTATATATACTAGAGGTATTGAGGGTTTTTGAGACACAACTTTTCCACGTGCTGCTCGACCCTATACCACGCAGTTTTTCCTCTAGATCGTATTTCTGCGGAGCTTAGGCGAAGCCCTGCCGGAGTAGATCATCACCACCACCGGCGCGCCGTCACGCTTCCGGAGAACTATTCTACTTCTCCACCCCCTCTTGCTGGATCAAGAAGGTGGAGATCGTCATCGAGCTGTACGTGTGCTGAACGCGGAGGTGCCGTCCGTTCGGCACTAGATCGGAGCGGATCGTGGGACGGTTCGCGGGGCGGATCGAGGGATGCGAGGACGTTCCTCTACATCAACCACGTTTCTTAACGCTTCCTGCTGTGCGATCTACAAGGGTGCGTAGATCCAAATCTCCTCTCATAGATGGACATCACCATGATAGGTCTTCGTGCGCGTAGGAATTTTTTTATTTCCCATGCGGCGTTCCCCAACAGTGGCATCATGAGCTAGGTTCATGCATAGATGTCATCTCGAGTAGAACACAACATTCCTGATGTGCGATTTGCTTCCCTCCTTAGTCTTTTCTAGATTGCGCGGTATTGTTGGATCGAAGCAGCTCGGACCGACATTACTGTACGCTTACGAGAGACTGGTTTCATCGCTACGAGCAACCCCGTTGCTCAAAGATGATTGGCGAGTGTCGTTTTATCCAACTTTAGTTGAATCGGATTTGACCGAGGAGGTCCTTGGATGAGGTTAAATAGCAATTGATACATCTCCGTTATGGTGTTTGCGTAAGTAAGATGTGATCCTACTAGATACCCATGGTCACCACGTAAAACATGCAACAACAATTAGATGACGTCTAACTTGTTTTTGCAGGGTATGCTTGTGATGTGATATGGCCGACGATGTGATGTGATATATTGGATGTATGAGATGATCATGTTGTAATAGGTAATATCGGCTTGCACGTCGATGGTACGACAACCGGCAGGAGCCATAGGATTGTCTTTAAACTAATGTTTGTGCTTGCAGATGCGTTTACTATATTGCTAGGATGTAGATTTAGTAGTAATAGCATGAGTAGCACGACAACCCCGATGGCGACACGTTGATGGAGATCATGGTGTGGCGCCGGTGACAAGAAGATCGTGACGGTGCTTTGGTGATGGAGATCAAGAAGCACGTGATGATGGCCATATCATGTCACTTATGAATTGCATGTGATGTTAATCCTTTTATGCACCTTATTTTGCTTAGAACGACGGTAGCATTATGAGGTGATCTCTCACTAAAATTTCAAGATGAAATTGTGTTCCCTCCGACTGTGCATCATTGCTACAGTTCGTCGTTTCGAGACACCACGTGATGATCGCGTGTGATAGACTCAACGTTCACATACAACGGGTGCAAAATAGTTGCACGCGTGGAACACTCGGGTTAAACTTGACGAGCCTAGCATGTACAGACATGGCCTCGGAACACATGAGACCGAAAGGCCGAGCATGAATCATATAGTTGATATGATTAGCATAGAGATGCTTACCACTGAAACTATTCTCGACTCACGTGATGATCGGACTTGAGATAGTGGATTTGGATCATGTACACTCAAATGACTAGAGAGATGTACTTTTTGAGTGGGACTTCTTAAGTAATATGATTAATTGAACTAATTGTCATGAACATAGTCTAATGATCTTTGCGAGTTGCGATGTAGCTTGCGTTATAGCTCTACTGTTTTTATATGTTCCTAGAGAAAATGTAGTTGAAAATTGATAGTAGCAAACTTTGTGGACTGAGTCTGTAAAACCGAGGATTGTCGTCGTTACTGCGCAGAAGGCTTATGTCCTTAATGCACCACTCGGTGTGCTGCACCTCGAGCGTCGTCTGTGGATGTTGTGAACATCCGACATACACGTTTCTGATGACTATGCGATAGTTCAGTGCAAAATACTTAATGGCTTAGAAGCAAGGCGCCGAAGACGTTTTGAAATGTCACGGAACATAAGAGATGTTCTAAAGAGATGAAATTGTGATTTCATGCTTGTGCCCTTGTTAAGATGTATGAGACCTCCGACAAGTTTCTTTGTCCACGAAGTAAAGGAGAAAAGCTCAATCGTTGAGCGTGTGCTCAGATTGTCTGAGTACGACAATCGTTTGAATCAAGTGGGAGTTAATCTTCCAGATGAGATGGTGATGGTTCTCCAAAGTCACTGCCACCAAGCTGTGAGAGCTTCGTGATGAACTATAACATATCAAGGGTAGATACAATGATCCTCGAGCGATTCGCGATGTTTGACACTGGGAAAGTAGAAATCAAGAAGGAGCATCAATAGTTGATGGTTAGTAAAACCACTAAGTTTCAAGAAAGGCAAGGGCTAGAAGGGATACTTCGTGAAACGGCAAAACAGTTGTTGCACTAATGAAGAGACCCAAGATTAAACCCAAACCTGAGACTAAGTGCTTCTGTTATGAGGGGAACGGTCACTGAGGCGGAGCTACCCTAGATGCTTGGTAGATAAGAAGGCTGGCAAAGTCGAAAGAAGTATATTTGATATACATGATGTTAATGTGTACTTTACTAGTACTCCTAGTAGCGCGAGGGTATTGGATACCGGTTCGGTTGCTAAGTGATTAGTAACACGAAATGAAAGCTACGGAATAAACGGAGACTAGCTAAAGGCGAGGTGACAATACGTGTTGGAAGTGTTTCCAAGGTTGATATGATCAAACGTCGCACACTCCCTCTAACATCGGGATTGGTGTTAAACCTAAATAATTGTTATTTGGTGCTTGCGTTAAGCATGAACATGATCGGATCATGTTTATTGCAATACGATTATTCATTTAAAGAGAATAATGGTTACTCTATTAGCTTGAATAATCACCTTCAATGGTTTATTGAATCTCGATCGTAGTGTTACACATGTTCATGATATTGGTGCCAAAAGATACAAGGTAATGATGATAGTACCACTTACTTGTGGCACTGTCGCTTGAGTCATGTTGGTATAAATTGCATGAAGAGGCTCCATGCTGATGGATCTTTATACTCACGTGATTTTGAATCACTTGTGACATGCAAATCATACCACATGAGCAAGGCCTTGTTTTCATTGAGATGAGACAAGATAGTAACTTGTTGGAAGTAATACATTTTGAAGTATGTAGTCCAATGGGTGCTGAGGCGCGCAGTGGATATCATTATGTTCTTACTTCAAGTACGATTTGAGTAGATACAGGAGTATTTACTTAATGAATCACAAGTCTGAAATATTGAAAAAAGTTCAATTCTGTTTCAGAGTGAAGTTCGTCGTAACAAGAGGATAAACTGTCTACGATATGATCATAGAGATGAATATCTGAGTTGCGAGTTTTGGTACACAATTAAGACAATGTGGAAGTTGTTTCGCAATTCATGCCACCAAGTACACCATGGTGTGATGGTGTCATAGCCGCGACCTATTTGATATGGTGCATGTTGTGATGTCTCTTATCGAATTACCACTATCATTTATGGGTTATGCATTAGAGACAACGCATTCACTTTAAATAGGGCACCGCGTAATTCCATTGAGATGACACAGTATATATTGAGGTTTAGAGAAATCTAAGTTGTCGTTTCTTGAAAGTTTGGGGCTGCGACGCTTATGTGAAAAGGTTTCAGTTTCATAAGCTCGAACCCAAAACAGATAAACGTGTCTTCATAGGATATCCTAAACAGTTGGATACATCTCCTATCTCAAATCTGGAAGCAGAATGTTTGTTTCTAAGAAACGGATACTTTCTCGAGGAAAGGTTTCTCTCGAAAGAATTGAGTTGGAGGGTGGTGGAACTTGATGAGGTTATTGAACCGTCACTTCAACCAGCAGGGCGCACGAAGTTGTTCCTGTGGCGCCTACACCAATTGAAGTAGAAAACTGATGATGGTGATCATTGAGCTTTGGATCAAGTTACTACAAACCTCGTAGGTCGACAAGGTCGCGTACTGCTGCAGAGCGGTACGGTAACCCTGCCTTGGAGGTCATGTTGTTGAGCAACAATGAACCTACGAGTTATGGAGAAGCAATGGTGGGCCTGATTCTGACAAATGGCTGGAGGCCATGAAAACTGAGAGAGAATCCATGTATAAAACAAAGTGTAGACTTTGGAAGAATTTCTTGATGGTAGTAAGACTATTAAGTAAAGATGGATCTTTAAAAGGAAGGCAGACGATGATGGTGATAAGTCACTATTAAGAAAAGCTCAACTTGTCGCAAAGATGTTTTCGACAAGATCAAAGAGTTGACTATGATGTGACTTTCTCACTCATAGAGATGCTAAAAGTCTATTGGAATTATGTTAGTAGTTGCTGCATTATTTGTGAAATATTGCACATAGGAAGTCAAAACATTGTTTCCTCAACGGTTTCCTTGAGGAAAGATTGTATGTGATACAATCAGAATGTTTTGTCGATCCTAAGGATACTAACAAGTATGCAAGCTCCAGCGATCCTTCAATGGACTGGTGCAAGCATCTCAGAGTTGGAATATACACTTTGATGAGATGATCAAAGATTTTGGGTTTGTACAAGGTTTATGAGAAACTTGTATTTCCAAAGAAGTGAGTGGGAGCACTATAGAATTTCTGATAAGTATATGTGGTTGACATATTGTTGATCAGAAGTAATGTAGAATTTCTGTGAAGCATAAAAGGTTGTTTGAAATGAGTGTTTCAAAGGAATACCTGGATTGAGCTACTTGAAACGTTGAGCATCAAGATCTATGGAGATAGATCAAAACACTTAATACAAGTTTCAACAAGATGCATGCCTTGACAAGTTTTTGAAGGAGTTCAAAATAGATCAGCAAAGAAGGAGTTCTTGACTGTGTTGTAAGGTGTGAATTTGAGTAAGACTCAAAACCCGACCACGGCAGAATAAAGAGAATAGACGAAGGTCGTCTTCTATGCCTTGGAAGTAGACTCTAAAGTATGGCATGCTGAGTACCGCACCTGATGTGTGCCTTGCAGGAAGTCTGTTAAGAGGTACAGAGAGTGATCCAGGATTGAATCACTGATCAGCGGTCAAAGTTATCCTTAGTAACTAAATGGACTAAGGATTTTTTCTCGATTATGGAGGTGGTTAAAGAGTTTGTCGTAAAGGGTTACGTCGATGCAAGCTTTGACACTAATCCGAATAACTATGAGTAGTGAAATGGATTCGTATAGTAGAGTAGATATTCGGAGTATTTCCGAATAGCACATAGTAGCAGCATCTATAAGATGACATAAAGATTTGTAAAGCTCACTCGAATCTGAAAGGGTTCAGAACCGTCAACTAAAACCTTTCTCACGAGCAAGACGTGATCAGACCCCAGAACTATATGGGTGTTGGATTCGTTAAAATCACATGGTGATGCGAACTATATTATTGACTCTAGTGCAAGTGGGAGACTGTTGGAAATATGCCCTAGAGGCAATAATAAATTAGTTATTATTATATTTCCTTGTTCATAATAATCGTTTATTATCCATGCTAGAATTGTATTGATTGGAAACTCAAATACATGTGTGGATACATACACAACACACTGTCCCTAGTGAGCCTCTAGTTGACTAGTTCGTTGATCAAAGATGGTCAAGGTTTCCTGGCCATAGGCAAGTGTTGTCACTTGATAACGGAATCACATCATTAGGAGAATCATGTGATGGACAAGACCCAAACTATGAACATAGCATATTGATCATGTCATTGTATTGCTATTGTTTTCTGCGTGTCAAGTATTTGTTCCTATGACCATGAGATCATATAACTCACTGGCACCGGAGGAATACCTTGTGTGCATCAAACGTCACAACGTAACTAGGTGACTATAAAGGCGCTCTACCGGTATCTCCGAAGGTGTCCGTTGAGTTAGTATGGATCAAGACTGGGATTTGTCACTCCGTGTGACGGAGAGGTATCTCGGGGCCCACTCGGTAATACAACATCACACACAAGCCTTGCAAGCAATGCGACTAAGTGTAAGTCACGGGATCTTGTATTACGAAACGAGTAAAGAGACTTGCCGGTAACGAGATTGAAATAGGTATGCGGATACCGACGATCAAATCTTGGGCAAGTAACATACCGAAGGACAAAGGGAATGACATACGGGATTATATGAATCCTTGACACTGAGGTTCAACCGATAAGATCTTCGGAGAATATGTAGGATCCAATATGGGCATCCAGGTCCCGCTATTGGATATTGACCGAGGAGTGTCTCGGGTCATGTCTACATAGTTCTCGAACCCGCAGGGTCTGCACACTTAGGGTTCGGTGACGTTTCGGTATAGTTGATTTATAGGTGTTGGTAACCAAAAGTTGTTCGCAGTCCCAGATGAGATCCAGGATGTCACGAGGAGCTCCGGAATGGTCTCGGGGTAAAGATTGATATATAGGAAGTCCTGTTTTGGTCACCGAAAAAGTTTCGGGCTCATAGGTAGTGTACCGGGAGTGCCGGGAGGGGTGCCGGGGACCATCAGGAGGGGTGTTACGCCCCAAGGGGTCTCATGGGCTATGGGAAGAGATAAACCAGCCCCTAGTGGGCTGGAATAAGTTCCCACTATGGCCCATAAGGTTTGAGAAGGAAAAACACAAGGTGGAAAGAGTTTCCAAGTGGGAAGGTGGAATCCTACTCCAAGTAGGATTGGAGTAGGGCTCCTCCACCTCCAATTTCGGCCAAATCTTGAGGGTTTGAGGCTGCCTCCTCTCCTCCCTCCCTCCTATATATACTAGAGGTATTGAGGGTTTTCGAGATACAACTTTGCCACGTGCTGCTCGACCCTATACCACGCAGTTTTTCCTCTAGATCGTATTTCTACGGAGCTTAGGCGAAGCCCTGCCGGAGTAGATCATCACCACCACTGGCGCGCCATCACGCTTCCGTAGAACTCTTCTACCTCTCCACCCCCTCTTGCTGGATCAAGAAGTTGGATATCGTCATCGAGCTGTACGTATGCTGAACGCGGAGGTGTCGTCCGTTCGGCACTAGATCTGAGCGGATCATGCGACGGATCGCGGGACGGTTCGTGGGACGGTTCGCGGCGTGGATCGAGGGACGTGAGGACGTTCCACTACGTCAATCGCGTTTCTTAGCGCTTCCCGCTGTGCGATCTACAAGGGTACGTAGATCCAAATCTCCTCTCGTAGATGGACATCACCATGATAGGTCTTCGTGCGCGTAGGAATTTTTTTGTTTTCCATGTGATGTTCCCCAACAGTATTTAGGTTAACAGAGATAGAGAAGGTGGTCTTCATATCTGTCAAGAGAAGTATGCAACCGATCTTTTGAAAAGACACTAGTAGAAAAAGGGCCTTTTGTCCCGGTTCGTAAGGGCCTTCTGTCCCGGTTTTGGAACCGGGATTAAATGGTCGTTACTAATGCCCTCGACCTTTAGTCCCGGTTCTTACACCAACCGGGACAGATGGGCCTCCACGTGGCCGCTGCGGTCAGGCCAGGCATGGGGGCCTTTATTCCCGGTTGGTGACACCAACCAGGACCAAAAGGCATCCACGCATCAGCACTTGGCTGAAGCTGAGTTTTTTTTTTGAAAGGGGCTGGTTTAGGGGTTAATTTAGGTTGTTATATACACCAACCAAGGAGCATCCATGAGCAAGCACAAAAAGAAATAATTTTATCTTTCATCCATGAGCATCCATGAGCATGCACAAAATTTCATCAGGCACACCACCATCATACTTAAAAGTGCAGTAGCAGTTCAACACTATCGTACTTAAAAGGTTTACACTATAAAGATTAAAGATCCATCAGGTTCTTAAGATCTTCACTCCTGCTTCTTCACCTTCTCCTTCATCATCCTGATGCGCTTAGAGCGGCGAAGCCCCATGCCAGGCTGTGGGATGTACTCCTCTACCACAATTGGCATGGCCCTATCGCCCAGCTGTGGGATCACCATCGCGAGGCCATCGTCACTGCTACTTTTGCTGTAGCCAGAGTCGCTGCTACTTTTGCTGTAGCGAGAGTCGCTGCTGCCGTAAACATAGCACCTGTCGCAGTACTCACTGCTCCTGCTCCCATTGCCTTGCCAAATGCAATTTTTTTTAAAAAAAAGGGTGTGAGACATAGCCTAATGGAGCGGAAGAAGAGACAGAGTGTACTGGCATCGTCGTCGTCCTGGTAGCGCCTCCGACACATAGTCGTGTCGAACACCTTCACGGCGAACGTGGAGTTGCCGTCGTACCTGAAGACAAGGAAGTACCCGTGCCACAGGTCGTAGGCACGGATGAACTGCTTCTAGCCACGATCTAGGTACATGTTTCCATCAGTGTCGAACACCACCTCCACGTCCCACAGCTTGTGAAGCCCGTTGCCGGCCTGCCTCAGCTTCATGTTCTGTGGCCGATGGTCGTCCAGCATCTTCACAAAATTATCCGGCAGCACCTGCCTGCTGGAGGATTTCTCAAGTAGAATCGTGAAGAATTCCATCTCTGGAAAGCAGTTGAAGAGACCAATTACTACCCTTTACAACGTTGTCATACAACATTTACAGCAACATGATCATCAGTATTAGGTAGTACCTAATTAAATACCCTCCTTAAGGTAAAATAGCATAAAACAATATAGACCCTGACTCGAGGTCGGAGGGGGGTCGATGACGGGGACGACGGCGTGGATGATGGAGGGGGCTCCTAGATTTCTGCATAGTGCTCTCCAATTTTAGCATTCAAAGTAGGAGTACTTTTCCAATTTGAGCATTCAATAAGAAAAACCAAATCGTAAAATAAAGTAGTATTCAAATTAGCATGCATTCAATTATAAGCAAAACTACATCATCTCTTGTCATACATATAGCATCACTAATACAGCTAGAACCGTATCGCCCGACGGGTATCGTCGCGGGCGGTGGACACCCAAAGAGAAGGAACCATCACAGGATCATAGCTCCAGTGAGATCCCTGAAGAACCTGCCAGGTATTTTCGAACCTGCCCTCCAACGCAACCATGTAGCGACGGACGTGCTCGTCCTCCTCGCTGACACGGCGACGTACCACCTCCGCGGTGTCCGGAAGCCTCGACACCATCACTAGCCCACGCGACTGCCACCAAACAAGGATTGGGTCAACAACGGGCTGACTCCTCACCAACTTACGCCCCCCGGAAGGTAGCACCTCCCAATACCAGCCGGGCGGAGCCCAGTGCCGGACATGGCCCCTCTGATCAAGCAGGTGTCCTCCGCCGAGTCGACGACGAGGATGCGGGATAGGCATCGTAAAATGGACTACAAAAATAAACTAGTTCTATTAATTTTCTTGTCAAAAATAAACTACTTCTTATATCAGCGTGTGATACGTCTCCAACGTATCTATTTTTCCAAACTCTTTTGCCCTTGTTTTGGACTATAATTTGCATGATTTGAATGGAACTAACCTGGACTGACGCTGTTTTCAGCAGAATTGCCTTGGTGTTATTTTTGTGCAGAAATCAAAGTTCTCCAAACGTCCTCAAAATTTACACGGAGCAGTTTTGGAAAATATCAAAAATATCTGCGCCAAGTTCCACCTCAGGCCGTGGGCCAGTGGGCCACAAGCCCCTGCTCCGCCACCACCCCCGCTGGTGGCGGTGGGCAGGCTTGTGGGGCCCACAGGCACCTGCCGCCCCCAATTCCAGCTCTATAAGTTGCCTTTCGTCCCAGAAAAAATAAAAAAAGGAAGTTTTCGTCGCGTTTTCGATATGGAGGCGCCGCCACCTCCTGTTCTTCATCTGGAGGGCAGATCTGGAGTCCGTCTTGGGCTCCGGAGGGGGGAAATCGTCGCCATCGTCATCATCAACCTTCTTCCCTCTCCAATTCCATGAAGCTATTCGTCGCTCGTGAGTAATCTATTCGTAGGCTCGCTGGGCGGTGATGAGTAGGATGAGATCTATCATGTAATCGAGTTAGTTTTGATGGGGATTGATCCCTAGTATCCAGTATGTTGTGAGATTGATGTTGCTACTACTTTGCCATGCTTAATGCTTGTCACTAGGGCCCGAGTGCCATGATTTCAGATCTGAAATTATTATGTTGTCACCAATATATGTGTGTTTTAGATCCGATCTTGCAAGTTGTAGTTACCTACTATGTGTTATGATCCGGCAACTCCGGAGTGACAATAACTGGAACCACTCCTGGTGATGACCATAGTTTGAGGAGTTCATGTGTTCACCAAGTGCTAATGCGTTGGTCCGGTTCTTTATTAAAAGGAGAACCTTAATATCCCGTAGTTTCCTTTTGGACCCTGCTGCCACGGGAGGGATGGACAATAGATGTCATGCAAGTTCTTTTCCCTAAGCACGTATGATGACACATAGAATGCATGCCTACATCACATTGACGAACGGAAGCTAGCCACTTATATCTCCGTGTTATAGCTGTTGCATGATGAATATCATCCAAACAAATCACCGACCCATTGCCTACGAGTTTGTCCTACTGTTGCTACTGTTGTTACTTGTCTTGCTCTGCTGCTACTACTGTTGCTACTGCTGTTACTTGTCTTGCTCTTCTGCTACTACTACTGTTGCTATTACTGTCTCTTGCTACTGTTGCTACTTGCTACTTTCGTCACTACTGTTGTTCCTTGCCACTGCTATTACTCGTTACACTGCTGCTACATGTTACACTGTTGGTTCACCGGACGTTGACGGGAACTGACAACTTCCGTCAACGCGGCAACGAAGGCGCCATTGATACAATTGTTAGGAATAGTCTGCTGTCAACTGATCGTTTTTGACACCGTTGTTATCATACTACTTTGTTGTTACTACTGTGCTTGCAGATACTAATCTTTCAGGTGTGGTTGAATCCGACAAATTCAGCTGCTAATACTCGAGAGTATTCTCTCACCTCCTTTAGGCGATCTACAAATTTGGGTCGAATACTCTACCCTCGAAAACTGCTGCGAACCCACGCGCTGGTGGGCCATCAACAACATTCTTCCAGTTCCATTGCCGGGGAGTGCTAGCAGCATTCTTCTGGTGCCGTTGCAGGAGAAGGTTCATTGTCATAAGCATTCGTCTAGCTAACACTATAGATTGCAGGATCAACACTTTTCTGGCGCAATTGCCGGGGAAGCAAAACTGACGTCAGCATTTTTTTGGCGCCGTTGCCGGGGAGGCACAACTGACGTCAGCATTTTTCTGGCGTCGTTGCCGGGGAGGTATTGCTATATTCTCTGAGTCACTTGGGATTTATATCTGCTGATCACTATGAAGAATCCAAAGACCAAAGTCTTGCCCTCAACTACGAGGGGAGGTAAGGAATTGCCATCTAGCTCTGCACTTGATTCACCTTCAGTTATGAGTAAGTTTGCGACATCACCTCCTGCTAGAAATCTTGATATGTCGCCTGTGCTTGATGATGCTTGTGATACTATGCTTGATACTATGCTTGATACTATGCCTGATGATGCTATGCTTGATACTATGCCTGATGATACTATGCTTGATACTGCTAGAGATACTATGCTTGATACTGCTAGAGATGCTATTTTTCCTGATGATGCTATGCTTGACATTGCTAGAGTTACTGCCAATGCTCGTGATGCTTCTGAAACTACCGATACTATTGAGATAGAACCTGCTTTTGCTCCTGTTAGATCTAGCTCTCCCAGATATGAATTGCCTGATATACCTGAGGGTTACGTTATGGAGGGAGAGATAGCTGAGGATATTCTTGCATGTAAGGATGCCTATGACTCTGAGAAATTAATTCTCGAGTGGAAGGAAAAATCTCGGGAACCTAGGATGAAAAATGACCCGAAGTTTGCCATTCGCCTATCTTTGTCACCGATAAGGATTATGAATTCTCTATCGACCCTGAGATAATCTCTCTTGTCGAATCTGATCCTTTTCACGGTTATGAGTCTGAGACGGTCATAGCCCATCTTGCCAAACTATACGAAATAGCCAACCTCTTCACTAATGAGGAGAAGATCCGCCACTACTATATCCTTAAGACGCTAAAGCCTGGTTCACCTCTCTTTCTCCTGGATGTGTGCGTAGTCCCGAGGAGATGGTCTATTACTTCTGTGAGAAATATTTCCCTGTCCATAAGAATCAAGCTACCTTGCAGGAAATATACAACTTTGCTCAACTCCAAGAAGAGAGTCTTCCACAAGCTTGGGGGAGGCTCATCCAGCTACAGAATGCTTTGCCTGATCACCCTCTTAAGAAGAACGAGATACTTGATATCCTCTATAACGTACTTACCGATGCCTCTAGAGACCACCTAGATAGTTGTGCCGGTTGTGTTTTTAGGGAACGAACTGTAGAACAAGCTGAGACCCTACTGAATAACCTCTTGATCAACGATAATGTTTGGACTATTCCAGAACCACCTCCTAAGCCAACTCCTAAGAAGAGAGGTATTCTATTCCTCAGTCCCGAAGATATGCAAGAAGCCAAGAAATCTATGCAAGAGAAAGGCATTAGATCTGAAGATGTCAAAAATCTACCACCTATCGAAGAGATCCATGGTCTCGATAACCCGATACAGGTAGTGGAAGTGAATTCTCTGCGTATGTTTGATGATAGTGATATTCCTTTTGATAAACCTGCTAGCCTATGCTTTGATGAATTTGACAACTTTGTTGCCAAACAACAGAGTTTCAATGATTATGTTAGCAGACATTTGGAACAAATTGCTCGTATGCTTAGCCATTTAAGTGCTTGTGTAGACAGAAATGTCAATGATCTGAAGCTTCTGAGTAAACATGCCTCTATGATTACTACTCAGGTAGAACAAGTACTTAAAGCTCAGAATGACTTGCTCAATGAATTAAATGACAACTCTGTCAGAGTCATTACTAGAGGAGGCAAGATGACTCAGGAACCTTTGTATCCTGAAGGTCATCCTAAGAGAATTGATCAAGATTCTCAAGGAATCAATGCTGATACACCTAGTCATCCTAAGGAGAAGACGAAGGATGATAAAAACCTACATGCCAGTTCACTAAATACTATCACACCTGAAGAACCTAATGACATTTCTACGTCTGATGCAGAAACACAATCTGGTGATGAACATGAACCTGGTGACAATATGGACAGTGATGTTCATAATAATGCTCAACCTAGCAATGATGAGGATGTGGTGATTGAAATTATGGTTAATCCTGATAATCCACAACCTAAGAGATACGACAAGAATGACTTCACTGCTAGGAAGCATGGTAAAGAAAGGGAGCCATGGGTTCAGAGACCTATGCCCTTTCCTCCTAAGCCATCCAAGAAAAAGGATGATGAGGATTTTGAGCGCTTCGTTGAGATGATAAGACTCGTCTTTCTGCAGATGCGGTTAACTGATATGCTCAAGATGTCTCCATATGCCAAGTACATGAAAGATATCGTGACTAATAAACAGAAGATACCAGATCTTAAGATCTCCACCATGCTTGCCAACTATACTTTCAAACGTGGAACTCCTAAGAAACTTGGTGATCCCGGAGTGCCCACTATACCTTGCTCCATTAAAGGAAACTACGTAAGAACTGCCTTATGTGACCTTGGAGCCGGTGTTAGTGTCATGCCACTCTCTCTTTATCATAGACTTGAGTTGGATAAGTTGACACCCACTAAAATTTCTCTGCAAATGGCCGACAAATCAACTGCTTTCCCTATCGGCGTTTGCGAGGATGTGCAAGTTGTGGTTGCTAATGCCACTATCTTAACAGACTTTGTTATCTTGGATATTCCCGAGGACGATGCCATGGCTATCATCCTCGGAAGACCCTTTTTAAACACTGCAGGGGCTGTTATAGATTGCAACAAAGGCAATGTCACTTTCCATGTCAACGGTAATGAGCACACCATGCACTTTCCGAAGAAACGATATCCAGTATATTGCATCAATGCTATCGAAAACACTTCATCGATTCTCATTGGGAGCTTTGAATGCCCTATTCCTCGTGTCAAGATGAATTACGATTTTCTTGTTGGGGAGATTCATATCCCCATTGAGGTGACTTAGTGGCTATTCGAAAATTCTCCGTTCTCTCTTGTAATTCGAGAAAGTTTTGTCATAAGGACTTGATCAATCTCATTGACGGATTTCTTTCGATGATCATGAGACGGATGAATCAAAGAGTCACATACCTCTGTTTTGAGTCTTCATTTTCTGTGGCTTAGAAAAAAAATGATAGAATTACTTTAGCTTTTCTCGTTTTCTGTTTTAGCGTCCCGGAGAAAATACCTCGAAAATAGAAGTTCTCCGATGGTCCTGAAAATTTAGTATGATTTTTTCTGGAATTTTTGAAAAATTCTAGGCCTGAGAGGTGGTGAGGGGGCCTAACCAGTGGGCCACAAGCCCCCCCACCGCCACCTACCCCCTGGTGGCGGGGTGCAAGCTTGTGGGGCCCACAGGCATCCCCTCCACTCATTCCAGCTCTCAGCCTCTTCTTCCACCTCCAGAAAAAATTGTTTCGCAGCTCAAACCCGTGTTCTTGCTCATTTGGCTGTGATTTTCAATCTCCTTGCTCAAAGCACCATTCTACGAACTGTTTTGGGGAAATTACTCCTTGGTAAGTGACTCCTCCATTGGTCCAATTAGTTTTTGCTCTAGTGCTTTATCCTTCGCGGATTCTTGCTACCTTGGTGACCCTGTTCTTGAGCTTGAAAGGTTGATTTTAGCTGGTCCCAAGTAGTTTTAGCGCGTGATACGGTCTCTAGGCACTAGTAGGAGTAGTTGCTACAAGTTGGGTTAATCCTTATTCACTTTTCTTTCAAAGTCTCGAAAAGTTTCAAAAAATTTCAGAGCTATAAAAAGGAAAAGATGAGGAGGTTCTTGAGAGGCTCTTCAAGCCGTAACCCCAAGGAGGATGAGAAGAACCACCCCAAGTACGCAGTCCCTCGAGTCACAGAAGTTCGATCGTGCGAGTGGCCAAGTGATGAATTTTTGCGCGCCGCCGGACTTTATGAAGACTTTTATTACTTTGTGGAGAACGCAGTTCTTACTGCGTTCGTTGAATATAAGTGCCCACAATATCTCCTCCTCGCCAATATTTTCGTTCAAAGCTTCAACTTTTATCCGAGGAAGAATCCTCCCATGGTTGAGTTCATGATATACGATGTCCCCAAGTGCATGACGCTGCAGGATTTTTGCAATGTATGCAAATTACCTTATATTGGGGATATCCGTGACCCTCGTCCACGGGACTTGGAGGATTTCATTGGTTCTATTGTTGTTGGAGAGGAGAGAGGAGTGTCTCGCGCTAGAATTGCTAGCATACATTTTCCCGTGCTTCGGTACTTCTCACTATTTGTGGGAAAATGTTTGATTGGCTGTGGGGAGGCTGGATCACTTTGTTCTCGAGACCTTGCGGTTCTACCCGAAGGCCTTTATAACGATAAGACTTATAGCTTGGGCGCTATAGTAGCTCAACGTTTGAACCTGAACCGTTTTAAGGTGTCGTCTATGGAGGTATCTATGCTACCCGTCTTGCCAGACACTTCACTACAAGGAATATGCTAATACACGACGCTATTTTTTCGTCGCTACATCATCACGGTTTTTATTTTACACGATCTCATGACGAGAAACCAAGCATCGAAAACGGAGCGTCACAAATGAACAGCAGCGATGTTTTGATCAAAATCGTCGTAACTTTTACGACGATTCCTGGATTGTCGTAACCTTTACGACGATCCTAAATCGTCGTTGGCAATCAAACCCAGTCCTACGTGGCAAAATTACGATGAAATCAAAACATCACGGTTGAAATCAGCCCAACCCATTTCAATTGATCACATGGGCTGGTTTTATTTTTTTGGGCTTTTTCTTATTGGGCTTCTTTTTGGGCCTTAGCTTATTTACAATCATAGTATTTTTTTAGAATTTTTTTATCATTATAATTTGGGCCCTGGCCTTTTAGTGCCCAAATACATTTGGTCCAGTTTCAGTTTTGACCTTTTTCATTTTTGAATTCAGCAACTTTTTGTTTCAGAATTTGGTTTCATTTGTATTTGTTGAGCCTTTTCAACCCAATTATTTGTCCAATATTAAATCCAACTATATTTCATATTCAAATCAAGAAAACTCCAAGTCAAATTAAAATCATCCATCATATAACATCACATAATACATCTCCCAGGTTTACATAACACAATAACTCATCTCATGAATACATTTCCTTACAAATGAATATAGCAAGAACGGACAGAATTACACAATAGAAATGACACATCTGCTACTATCCCAACAGTACAATGGACTTCATTCCACTCTCCTATGAGACATGCTCGAGATGCGACAACTTGCCATCCTACAAGAACATTACACTGCACATGAATCAAAAAAACGGAAATAAATATAAAAAATATTAGAGTTAGTGTTCAAAACTTAGCAAGTTTGTGTTAAGAACTTGAGATCCTTACTAAAAACATAATGTACAGCAGTTTGGCCACACCAAAACGTATAGTATTTTTTATTACTACTACTATATGGTTAGATTCAACTACTACGTCTCGTTTGGCAAGCTGACAATTAAATTGAGTGTACTGGAGTATACTAATGCAACTAGATTTGCATCCATCGCCTTTAAAAAATTACATGGAAGGATATGCCACCGTAGTCCAGTACCCAACAACCAATGATGCGGTTCACACTGACAGTAAAAGAAAACAAATTAAACTTGTATAGATATGGACATGTGGTAGGCTGGTGGCTCAGTCTGCCGTCCAAGTGACCAAGTTTAACCGATATAAGTTTAAGGTTTGTCTCCATGTTGCCAATAATGCAACATTTAAAGAATTGATTTGCATACTGCAGAATACTTCAATTAAAGTAAGAGTAAAACATGTTGCTATAGTTAATAAGGTAAGATGCCAGGCTGACCAGTCAAGAAATCTGAAGCAAAAAAAAGGTTTCCAGCAGAAAAAGAAAAAGCTAAGGCATTCCCATCAATGTTTGGCCTCAATCAACATGCCATTCTTTTTAAGAAGACAAATAGATAAGCAATAAGCAATACTCACTGCTAAATTCAGTGTGTTGTGGATTTCGATTGACAAGCAGATAAGCAATACTCACTCTAATCTACAAGCACTAGCTAAACCAAGCATCAGTTTTAAAAAGTTCGGTTTAAGATACTTCAACGATGGGTGACATCTCACTAGCATCTCCTAGTAACATCATATGCTTAGCTGACAAACTCCATTGTGTACCACTATAACAGAACCACCTCAAGCATCTCTACAACAATATATATAGTGATGGCATGCCTAGCATCAGTTTTAAAAAGCTCGATTTTAGATACATCAAAGACCAAAAAAGGTCTCTGTGGTCTAAATGTTTCACATCCTCTGCTCAGCACACCATCATCATAATAGTGTTATTGAACTCACCATCATGGTCGATGGTGTCCTGGACAACCTTGGCCAGTTCCAGCATGGTGAACTCATCGTGGTTGCCCAAGTTGAATGGCCAGTTCCAGCATGGTGAACTCACCGGGGTTGCCCAAGTTGAACGGCCAGTTCCAGCATGGTGAACTCACCGGGGTTGCCCAAGTTGAACGGCCAGTTCCAGCATGGTGAACTCACCGGGGTTGCCCAAGTTGAATGGCCCAATGTGATAACCTTCCATCAGCCTCATCAACCCCTCAACTTGGAAGAGTGCTATTTTAGAAAGCGCATTCCAGATAGCATAGCCATAATTATTGTTCATTGATGGTTAGAGATGACCTACCAAATCAAAAACGCATTGGAAACTCTTGGTCTGCTTGCCATCGCCGTAAACCGTCAAAGGCTCCTTCCTTAGCGCCTGCCATTATATTAACATAGAGCATTCAAGTGTTAGTTCGGAAATGAAAAGAAACTTGCGGTTTTTAAACTAGCAGAGCAACAGCGTTGTGTGTTTACCTGAGCAACAAAGTTCCTCACAACACGGCCATCGACAATGCACATGCGCGGGCCATAGGTGGTAAAGAGCCGAGCAATCCTAACCTGAATAGTGAACACAACAAAATACAACAATCACTACACATACAGTTTTATACAGATGGAATGGAAATTCCAGTGCTTGCAACAATATATTAGTACTCCCTCCATCCCGAAATTAATGTCGCATCCACAGTGTAATGGAAATTTTGCCAAAACCCCCTCGTACCATCAAATCTGTTACAGATAGATCCTGTCTCCTTTCTTCTTCCTCCGCCTGTCAACCTGCTCCTCCGCTGCCCACGATCTGCACCTCCGCGATTCCCTCCCAATGCGATCTCGTCTCCTCCTGCCGCGACCACCTCAACCACCGATAGCACATTCCGTGGCCCCGGATCAGAGCGCATCGCCGCCACAGCCCTCGCACGCCACCCTAGATTCCGCACGGTGGTCAGAGCGACCAGCGCCACCACACGCAACCACCCAGCCCATTGCACGCCGCCACCCGGCTGTCACACCGACGTCTCGCAGCGTCCTATCCTTTCCCTGTCATCTGTTGTTGCTGCTGTTTCGACCAAGAAATGGCAAGATTTTGTTTGTATTGGGAAAAAAATATCAGGAAACTTTTAATCAGGAAATGACAAGATTTTGTTAATTTTGGAAACATTCAATTGGGAAATGGCAAGGTTTTTTTAATTTTAGAAACATTTAATCAAAAAAAATTAATCAGGAAATGACAAGATTCTTTTAATTTTGGAAACATTCAATCGGGAAATGGCAAGATTCTGTTAATTTTGGAAACACTCAATCATGTTAATTTTGGAAACATTCAGTCAGACAAGATTAATGATGCTGAAATGTTAAATTTCAGAAAAACATGAAGTCTTGCTTTGAATTCTACAGCTAGAAACGCATGCATATAAGTCTTGAATGATAAGCTGAACGTCTAAACTCCACAGCAAAACAGGAAGTCTTGCTCTGAATTTCATAGGTGAAGTGCCATTCAAAAATTGCCACTCTACTGGAAACTCTGTGAACATTTTGCTTCCTTAACATGCTTGCAGTGGGTAAACCACCTACAGTTTTATCAAAGGTGCAAAGTCCCCATCATTTTTATCCTTGTTTACTAACTGATACTTCAGGAGTATAGAAGAGCCATGGTGCAGCCGACATGACTTTGTTCAGGCAGTAGAAGCAAAGAATGACTTCCTTTTTCATTCAGTTTGCAAAATCCTGCTCGTGCTACTACTCTTGCCCTGGCAATAATGTGGGACATGATTATTTGGATAATGTTTTAAACTCTTAAGCTTGGTCATGTACTCATGTGGTCAAAATTCAGAATGGTGATTGAACTTAACTGAATTTTTCAGTAAAGTTTCTGTGAAGACAATTTAACTGAATTTTCAACACATATCCACATGAATTTTATACAACATGGCCATTTTAACACTAGGACTATTTAAAAATGAGCAACTGGTGCATCTGCAGTCAAGTTTCTTCAGTCTAGTGAAAAAATAAGGTGGTGCGGGAGAATTTGTCAACACAATTTCTTCAGTCTAGTCACACAGTACCCTTTTAACTTACATCATAAAAGTTCTACTGGCTACCCAACACTACCAGAATCAATCTCAATATATTAACACTGGTATATGGTAGGAGTAGTACTAGTAGCTCTAAGAAAGAACAAAGGAATGTGTAATCGATCAATCGATAGTAGTAGTAGTATGTGCAATACAGCTACGAATCCAACTAGCAACAGTAGATGCGAAAATCTCTAGCAAGATCTACATACATAGTAATGGTGGTCAATCGAACCGAATCCAAGCAAGAGGAGAGGAGACAAGAGACCAGACCGGATCGGATCCCCAAACGAGCACCAAGGAATCGAATCCATGGCGGAATCAGAACCAGACCTTGCACGAGGTAGAAGACGCACACCTCCAGGAAGGGTCAAAATTAGCGGCCGTGAGTGCCTCAAGGATTCCAGGGATCGGAGGGGATCTGGGGTTGAAGGGGGGAAAGGGAGGAGAAGGAGCGCTTACGGCATTGCGGAGCTCGAGTCCGAGCGCGAAGCTGCAGGAGACCCGGTGGAGCATCTCGTAGGCGAAGGCCCAGTGCATCTTAGGCGAGATCTCGCGCCTGATCGGCCCCGCCGCCACCTTGAGCCTGACCAGCACCGCCACCTCCTCCGACCGCGACAGCAACCCCATCGCCGCTCGGACCAAAAATCCAAAAATCACAAACCAAATCCCCCACCCCTCCCCTCCCCCTCCTCCACTCGGCGTGCCCTTGAGCCGTGCATGAGCGCCATGAGCTCGTCGGTGTCGAGGCTGGCCCGCACCGCGCCCTCTGCAGTGGCCACTATGCCACCGGCGTCGTTGCCCTCCTGGGTGTCGGCCTATACACAGACGAAGCGGTCACTCTACGGGGCGGCACTCCTCTCCGCGTCGCCATCGCGGCTACCCCTGGTCAGATCACGGTGGCGGCTAGGGTTGGGCGATCCGTATCGGGTGGGATCGGGGGAGAGAGGGAGGCGTCGGCTAGGGTTAGCGCAGAGAGAGGAAGAGGAGGGCATGATGGGTTGGGTGAGGTTTGCTGCGGGTGGATGGATGGCCGGATGTTTGCCACGTCACCGATCCATGTCAAAACTCATTCCACCAATCAGATTTAAGCTTGTGTAATTTTCTCTTTTTCTTTTGTTTCTCTTATATTTTTCATCCTATTATTCAGGGTAAACATACAGTTTGTCAAAATTAATCAATATTATGCATATGTGTCTACTTTGGGATGACAAACAATGTGATTTGGGATATTTTCATTTTCTTATAATTTGTGTGAAAATAGAATGTGTGAAACAGAATTTGTATGAAAACAATGTGATTTGGGATATTTTCACAAACTAGGATGAGGTGGGATAGAATGGACCCACGAGTGACATGTCAACATAGTTAGAACATGTTACGATGTTTTTATAATCGTCATAAAGTTATGACGATCTCATCTTATGCGGTTACTACATTTTTGACTCACATCGTCGTAAAAGTTACGACAATCTCGGATGAAATCGTCATAGATTTATGACGAATTCATCAACGACATTTTAAAAAACATCATGTATGAGCATATTTCTTGTAGTGCTTTGAGATACCCATTAGAATGGGAGAGGAAGGAGAGATGCTTCTCCCTGAGAGATATATGGATTATGATAGCATGGTTCGCTAGGATTTTCTGGACAGAGATGCTAGTAGACGGATGATTTATAACCTGGTGTTTAGTCAGGGTACTCGAGAGACTATTACTTTGCCTGCTCCTTCTTTGTTTGATCTTCATGCAGGTAGGTACACTATTATGCTCGCGGACATCTACGCATATTGGGGGTTGGCCAAACCACAGGCGCCCGTGCCCGAGCCTCCAGTCGAGTACCAGACGCCATTTTATCAGTGGGAGCCACAGGAGCTCACACAGCAGTGGCATCCGCAGTCTGCTCCGGAGTATCCTGGAGCTGGTTATTTCCCACCATGGGAGTAGGCCAAGCTAGGCTAAAAGCCTAAGCTTGGGGGAGTACGTGTTCTCACCGACTTTACATTCATGTTTATGCTTTCACTCTGTTTGCCGATGTTTACACTTTGCCACTGTATTATCCATGCTAGTTTCTTTTTGTTTTCTTGTTTTCTTGTTTTGTGTCCTTTTGAGAAAATCCAAAAAGATTTTTCTTTCTTCTTTTGCTTGTTGGGAGCTTTCCCGTGTAAATAGCTTTCTTTTTCTTCGTGTCAAGGTAGAAGATATTGGTTACAATGCTTAGTGGTTCTTACATGCTTACCTGTTTAGCTTTCAAAGAGCCATATTATTTTGTCTTCTCCTTTGTGTTTGCCTGCAGATTCAGCTTAGTCCAATGCGCTTATTATCGTTTTCATCGTTCGATCGTGCAAATGAAAGGCAACAATGATGATATATGATGAAGTGACTGAGACTGAAAAGCTGGTATGAACTCTATCTATTTTGTTTTAGTAAATATGACTAGCTTGTCGACCCAGATTTTGCTTTGTTGTGAGAGAACCATGTTTGTAATGACAACTTAGAGATCATAGTTTCTGATGCCATGCTTATTTAGCTGAGAGCTTATAATGGTTTGTCTTGATTGCCAACATAGATTTTGAGATGACTATGATGTAGTATGATAGGATGGTATTCTCCTTTGAATGTTTCAAGTGGCTTGACTTGGCGCATGTTCATGCATGTAGTTGAAACAAAATCAACATAGCCTCTATGATGTCCGTATTCATGGAGATTTATATCCTGTTCATGCTTGCATTCAATGTTAGTCCAACTCATTGCATCTTGATGACTCTTGTCGCTCTCTAGTTGGTCGCTTCCCAGTCTTTTGCTAGCCTTCACTTGTACTAAGCATGAATACTGTTTGTGCATCCACTTCCATAAATCCAAAAGTTTTTCCATGAGAGTCCACCATACCTACCTATTTGCAGTATCTACTTGCCGTTCCAAGTAAATTTGCATGTGCCATTCTCTAAACCTTCAAGAAATAATCTGTTTTGCATGCCCGAACCGCTCATGAGGTGACAGAGGGCTATTGGTATCTTCCATGCTAGGAGTGTTATCCTCGACATGTGTTTATTCACAGTCATTCACGAGAAAGGGGCCGGTATTTGGGATGCCCAGTTCCATGCTTAAATCGAAAACATAACTGTAAAACAAGCCTCCCCCTAGATTGATGTTAGTATGGACGGCACCCGAGGATTCGGCTAGCCATGGAGTGTGATTGATTGGTGGTGGGGGAGTTAAAACTTTACGTTTCTGTTTGGGAACCACCTATAGCATGAGTAGCATGGAAGATATTGAGAACTCTTGGTCATTGCGTTGACAATGAAAGCATGCCACCCAAAATTATTATCTCTGTTTTCAAAGCTTGAGCTCTGGCACCTCTGCAAATCAATGCTTCCCTCTGCTAAGGGCTTGTTTATTTATTTTCCTGTCGAGTCATCCTCTTCTTATTTAAGCACCAATTAGAGAGCACCTCTGTCATTTTTATGCTTTGCTTTTGATTGATATTGAGTATGACTATGACTGGATCTTCGTTGCTATGAACTACAATGTTTAGTCAGCCCTTGATCTTTGAAAGTCCTCTGCATTTATGTTTTGCGGTCTTAGAAAGAGCTAGCGAGATACCACCTATTCATAATGTTTCATGCTTGTTTTGATTGAAGTGTTGGCATTTGAAACTCATTATTATTTTCTCGTTAGCTGATTATGCCATTGATATTAGTTTACCGTGAGACCTTTGTGTCATTTGCTTATGTGGCTAACTTGTGATCTTGCTGAAATTATGGTTATGAGTTAGACATAGTTGCAACAACAAGATCAAACAGAGTTTGTCAAAGTTTTTCTTTCTCTCTCAGTTTGTCAACTGAGTTGCTTGAGGACAAGCAAGGTTTTAAGCTTGGGGGAGTTGATACGTCTCCAACGTATCTACTTTTCCAAACTCTTTTGCCCTTGTTTTGGACTATAATTTGCATGATTTGAATGGAACTAACCTGGACTAACGCTGTTTTCAGCAGAATTCCTTGGTGTTATTTTTGTGCAGAAATCAAAGTTCTTCAAACGTCCTGAAAATTTACCGAGAGAAGTTTTGGAAAATATCAAAAATATCTGCGCCAAGTTCCACCTCAGGCCGTGGGCCAGTGGGCCACAAGCCCCTGCTCCGCCACCACCCCCGCTGGTGGCGGTGGGCAGGCTTGTGGGGCCCACAGGCACCTGCCGCCCCCAATTCCAGCTCTATAAGTTGCCTTTCGTCCCAGAAAAAATAAAAAAAGGAAGTTTTCGTCGCGTTTTCGATACGGAGGCGCCGCCACCTCCTGTTCTTCATCTGGAGGGCAGATCTGGAGTCCGTCTTGGGCTCCGGAGGGGGGAAATCGTCGCCATCGTCATTATCAACCTTCTTCCCTCTCCAATTCCATGAAGCTATTCGTCGCTCGTGAGTAATCTATTCGTAGGCTCGCTGGGCGGTGATGAGTAGGATGAGATCTATCATGTAATCGAGTTAGTTTTGATGGGGATTGATCCCTAGTATCCAGTATGTTGTGAGATTGATGTTGCTACTACTTTGCCATGCTTAATGCTTGTCACTAGGGCCCGAGTGCCATGATTTCAGATCTGAAATTATTATGCTGTCACCAATATATGTGTGTTTTAGATCCGATCTTGCAAGTTGTAGTTACCTACTATGTGTTATGATCCGGCAACCCCGGAGTGACAATAACTGGAACCACTCCTGGTGATGACCATAGTTTGAGGAGTTCATGTGTTCACCAAGTGCTAATGCGTTGGTCCGGTTCTTTATTAAAAGGAGAACCTTAATATCCCGTAGTTTCCTTTTGGACCCTGCTGCCACGGGAGGGATGGACAATAGATGTCATGCAAGTTCTTTTCCCTAAGCACGTATGACGACAGACGGAATGCATGCCTACATCACATTGACGAACGGGAGCTAGCCACTTATCTCTCCGTGTTATAGCTGTTGCATGATGAATATCATCCAAACAAATCACCGACCCATTGCCTACGAGTTTGTCCTACTGTTGCTACTGTTGTTACTTGTCTTGCTCTGCTGCTACTACTGTTGCTACTGCTGTTACTTGTCTTGCTCTTCTGCTACTACTACTGTTGCTATTACTGTCTCTTGCTACTGTTGCTACTTGCTACTTTCGTCACTACTGTTGTTCCTTGCCACTGCTATTACTCGTTACACTGCTGCTACATGTTACACTGTTGGTTCACCGGACGTTGACGGGAACTGACAACTTCCGTCAACGCGGCAACGAAAGCGCCATTGATACAATTGTTAGGAATAGTCTGCTGTCAACAGAACGTTTCTTACACCGTTCTTATCATACTACTTTGTTATTACTACTGTGCTTGCAGATACTAATCTTTCAGGTGTGGTTGAATCCGACAAATTCAGCTGCTAATACTCGATAGTATTCTCTCACCTCCCTTAGGGGATCTACAAATTTGGGTCGAATACTCTACCCTCGAAAACTGCTGCGAACCCACGCGCTGGTGGGCCATCAACAACATTCTTCGAGTTCCATTGCCGGGGAGTGCTAGCAGCATTCTTCTGGTGCCGTTGCAGGAGAAGGTTCGTTGTCATAAGCATTCGTCTAGCTAACACTAGAGATTGCAGGATCAGCACTTTCCTGGCGCCATTGCCGGGGAAGCACAACTGACGTCAGCGTGCTTGTAAAAATAAATCAATAATTACCACATCACCACATCACCACATTTTAAAATACGGTATAGGCATATTATATCATCGTAAAATGAACTAAAAAATAAACTAGTTCTATGCGGGATAGGCATATTATATAGGCATATGGTTGTAGGACTACCACATCACCACATTTTAAAATACGTGATTTTGAGACATGGACATAGTCTTTTATGATAAAACCTTGGACAATCCTTCTTATATCAGCGCGCTTCTAAAAATAAATAACAAATGTATCTCAACACAAATGTAATGAATGTTTTCACAATATAGGTGATGATGCTTATGATGACTTATTGGTTAGGGTAAGGCTATGAAAAGGGGTCCATCAGATTCACAAAACATATGGTTTCATTTTTGGGAGATTTTTTTATATATTTTTCAAACATATTGTGCCTTTAATACGCAATAACTATAGTCAAGAGTTCCAAGAAAATGGTACATTAGCATTGCATTTCTAGTTTCCTAGAAACAAACATTGTATTGCTTGCTACTTCATTCAAGAATAATCAGTTATAGACTAGTTGCTTAATCTAAGAAAATAGATAATCGAATGGTCGTGAATTTTTCCATTGGGTAACAAGGAAATAAAGTATATGAAGACTTCATTTTCTTATGTGGGTGTGGAATTTCCAAGCCTTTTCTCGAATAAGATGGACACTTGAGAGACTCATTTTAGTACAAAATTGTATCCAAAAATATGTATTTTTATTTGTATTTTTGTATTCTAATCAACAAATTGTTGTGTTATAAATCAAAAATGAAAAACAATAAATAAAAATAAGAACAGAGTCGTGGCGGCGGCGGCTCACATCGGGGGCGGCCAGGCGACGGCGTGGGCGGCGAGGGCTACGGCGACGGTGGCAGGGGGCGGAGGGCGAGGGCGACGGTGATGGGCGATGGATCGAGGGTGACAGAGGGCGACGGCGGGGGGCAGAGGGCGACGTCGACGGGCGACGGCGTGGGCTCGGGGGGCGGAGGGCGACGGGCAATGGCGGCGGGCGATGAGCGACAGGGCAGCCTGGCGGCGCCGTGGATGAGCTTGCGGCATCGTCGAGTGGGGGGCAATGGTGGCGATACCAATCTGAAAATTTCAAGTGTTGGCTTATATAGCAAAGGCCTTTGGTCCCGGTTGGTGCCACCAACCGGGACCAAAGGCCTCTTTTCAGCAGCCTAAAGGGCGGGAAACAGAGACCTTTGGTCCCGGTTAGTGGCACCAACCGTGACTAAAGGGGGCATTAGTCTCGGTTGGAGCCACCAACCGGGACCAAAGGTCTCTTTTCAGCAGCCCGAAGGGCGGGAAGCAGAGGCCTTTGGTCCCGATTTAAGCCACAAACCGGGACTAAAGGCATGTGCCTGCCACAGCCGCGGTGCAGTTGGATGTTTAGTCCCACCTCGCCAAGCGAAAGGCTCCCGAACCTGTTTATAAGCTCCGCCATGGGTGCAACATCGAGCTTGAATTTAAAGACAAAATTCAACCTAAATTCAAAGTGCTAGTTAGCTAGTTAAGCTAACTAGTACTTTGAATTTAGGTTGAATTTTCTCTATAAATTCACATATTTTTTTATTTTTTTCCATTATTTTTGTTTTTTTTTTGCTTTATTTTTTTCTTTTGTTTCTACTTACAACTAATTTTTTGTTTTTTGACACTAACCAAGACCAAAGGCCGTGTGGTGGCTCGGTGCGGTGCTATGTTTAATTTTTTTCTAGATTTTTGCTTTCTTTTTTGTTTCTAATTACTTATTTATTTTCTTTTATGATAATTCTTTTTGCTATTAAAGTTTGTAACAAAATTCTAATTACTTATTTATTTTATTTTATGATAATTATTTTTGCTATTAAAGTTTGTAACAAAATTCTAATTACTTATTTATTTTATTTTATGATAATTCTTTTTGCTATTAAAGTTTGTAACAAAATTCTAATTACTTATTTATTTTCTTTTATGATAATTCTTTTTGCTATTAAAGTTTGTAACAAAATTATAATTACTTATTTATTTTCTTTTATGATAATTCTTTTAATCCGGACTTCTTGTTTTATTAAAGTTTATTTTATTTTATTTGGTTTCTACTTACATCATTAATTTTCATCCCTTTCTGACTTCATATGTTCTTTTTCATGCATTTACTGATTATTTTAAGCTATAAGACCCTGAAATTGAAAAGCATTTCAAATGAACTCTGAAAAGGTTGGAATTTGGCATGGTATCATCATTTCAACCACATAGCATATGCAAGAAAGTTGAGAGGGTTACGACAAAAACTAGATGCACTTCGTGTACAAAACGGATAATCTGTTTCGAAGTATCAGGATTTCATACAGAAACTTGTCTCTTACAACAGGCATTTCAAATGAACTACGAAAATGTTGAAAGTTGGCATGGTATCATCATAATAGTTGTGGAGAAAGTCTTCATTTTTTCTTCGCTTGTGTCCTTTCCTTATTGCGCCGTAACCATGGATAATCTTCATCATTTATCAGGATGCTTGGGGTCAGCCTTGACTTTGAAGGGAGGAATTTCATGAAATTTTTCATAATCTTTGGACATGTCTATCTTGCCCTCCACTCCCAAGATGTCCCTTTTTCCTAAAAGAACTATGTGGCGCTTTGGCTCATCGTATGATGTATTCGGTTCCTTATCTTTTCTTTTTCTCGGTTTGGTAGACATGTCCTTCACATAGATAACATGTGCCACATCATTGGCTAGGACGAACGGTTCGTCAGTGTACCCAAGATTGTTCAGATCCACTGTTGTCATTCCGTACTGTGGGTCTACTTGTACCCTGCCTCCTGACAGATTGATCCATTTGCACTTAAACAAAGGGACCTTAAAATCATGTCCGTATTCCAGTTCCCATATGTCCACTATGTAACCATAATATGTGTCTATTCCCCTCTCGGTTGCTGTATCAAAGCGGACACCGCTGTTTTGGTTGGTGCTCTTTTGATCTTGGGCGATCGTGTAAAATATATTCCCATTTATCTCGTATCCTTTGTAAGTCAATACAGTTGAAGATGGTCCCCTGGACAATGAGTACAACTCATCACAAACAGTGTTCTTACCTCTGAGACGTGTTTCCAACCAACTGCTGAAAGTCCTGATGTGTTCACTTGTAATCCAGTCGTCGCACTGCTCCGGGTGTTTGGAGCGCAGACTGTTCTTGTGTTCATCGACATACGGGGTCACCAAGGTAGAGTTCATTAGTACTATGTAGTGTGCTTGAGACCAATAATATCCGTCCCTGCATATTATTGAGTCCCCTTCAAGCGTGCCTTTTCCAGTCAGTCTCCCCTCATACCCCGATTCAGGAAGACCTATCTTCTTAAGGCCAGGAATGAAGTCAACACAAAACCCAATGACATCCTCTATTTGATGGCCCATGGAGATGCTTCCTTCTGGCCTAGCGCGGTTACAAACATATTTCTTTAGGACTCCCATGAACCTCTCAAAGGGGTACATATTATGCAGAAATACAGGGCCCAGAATGACAATCTCGTCAACTAGATGAACTAGGACGTGCGTCATGATATTGAAGAAGGATTGTGGGAACACCAGCTCGAAACTGACAAGACATTGCACCACATCACTCCTTAGCCTTGGTATGATTTCTGGATCGATCACCTTCTGAGAGATTGCATTGAGGAATGCACATAGCTTCACAATGGCTAATCGGACGTTTTCCGGTAGAAGCCCTGCTACTGCGACAACAGACCTTCCCTGGTACGGCGCCAGGAATCCTGCTGCTACGGCTACACCCTTAGGGACTTCCTTGACAAATATGCAAAGGATTTTCCCGCGGCCTTGGAGCCTTGCGTTGGTGTTCCCCTGAAGAGGAAAGGGTGATATAGCACAACGGCGGTAAGTATTTTCCTCAGTTTTGAGAACCAAGGTATCGAACCAATGGAAGGTCTCGTCAAGTCACAAGTACCTGCACAAACACAAAGAGCTTGCACCCAACGCTATGAAGGGGTTGTCAATCCCTTATAGATTGTTTGCAAAGTGAGAACTGAAAGCAAAGAGTAAACAGAGCAAAGTAAAAGTGAAAGTGGAAACGATAGTTGTGAATAGCCCCGGGGGCCGTAGTGTTCACTAGTGGCTTCTCTCATAAAAGCAAGTAGACGGCGGGTGAACGAATTACTGTCGAGCAAATGATAGAACCGCGCAAAGTCGTGACGTTATCTAAGGCAATGATTATATCTATAGGCATCACGTCCAAAATAAGTAGACCGATACTTTTTGCATCTACTACTATTACTCCACACGTGGACCGCTATCCAGCATGCATCTAGTGTATTAAGTCCAAAAGAACAGAGTAACGCCTTAACCAAGATGACATGATGTAGATGGACAATCTCATATCTATGATAAAATCCCATCTTGTTACCCTAGATGGCAACAACATGATGCGTGCCTTGCTGCCCCTTCTGTCACTCGGAAAGGTCACCACATGGTATGAACCCAAAACCAAGCACTTCTCCCATTGCAAGAATCATAGATCTAGTTGGCCAAACAAAACCCAAGACTCGGAGAGACTTACAAGGATATCAAATCATGAAGATAAGAAATCAGCAAAGAGTCAAATATAATTCATAGATAATCTGATCACAAATCCACAATTCATCGGATCTCGACAAACACACCGCCAAAGAGGATTACATCGGATAGATCTCCATGAAGATCATGGAGAACTTTGTATTGAAGATCCTAGAGAGAGAAGAAGCCATCTAGCTACTATCTACGGACCTGTAGGTCTGAAGTAGACTACTCACGAGTCATTGGAGAGGAGATGATGTTGATGCAGGGCACCGGGAAGGGTCTCCAGATGAGATATCGCGGAAACGGAAGCTTGCGGTGGCGGAAAAGTGTTTTCGTGGATGCCCTCATTTTTTTCTGCATTTTAGGGAATATATAGGTGAAAAAGCTAGGTCAGGGGGGCGCCAGGGAGGCCACAAGCCTGGTAGCCGCCTCCCCCCTGGTGGTGGTTACAGGGCTTGTGGGCCCCCTGTGGCTCTCCTGCCTTGGCCCTCAAGTCCCCTAATCTTCTTCCGTTCTGGAAAAATTTATTTCGGGGATTTTATTCCGTTTGGACTCCGTTCCAAAATCAGATCTGAAAAGAGTCAAAAACACAGAAAAAACAGGAATTGGCACTTGGCACTGAATTAATAAGTTAATCCCAAAAAAAGATATAGAAGGTACATAAAACATCCAAAGTTGACAAGATAACAGCATGAAACCATCAAAAATTATAGATACGTTTGAGACGTATCAAGCCCCATCAATGCAACCGGAAGCAGTTGCGTCATAATCACGTGACAGTCATGAGACTTTAAGGTCTGGAACTTTTTCTCTGCCATATTTATTATTCCCTTTATATTCGACGAGAAGCCAGTCGGGACCTTCATACTAAGCAGGCATTCAAAGAAGATTTCCTTCTCTTCTTTGGTAAGAGTGTAGCTGGCAGGACCTTCATACTGCTTTGGAGGCATGCCGTCTTTTTCATGCTAACGTTGCAGGTCCTCCCGTGCCTCAGCTGTATCTTTTGTCTTCCCATACACGCCCAAGAAGTCTAGCAGGTTCACGCAAAGGTTCTTCGTGACGTGCATCACCTCGATCGAAGAGCGGACCTCTAGGTCTTTCCAGTAGGGTAGGTCCCAAAATATAGATTTCTTCTTCCACATGGGTGTGTGTCCCGCAACGTCACTCGGAACAGATAGTCCGCCGGGACCCTTTCCGAAGATTACTTTTAAATTATTGACCATAGCAAGTATGTGATCACCGTTACGCATGGCGGCCTTCTTCCGTTGATCTGCCTCGCCTTTGAAATGATTGCCTTTCTTTCGACATTGATGGTTTGTCGGCAGAAATCGACGATGGCCCAGGTACACATTCTTCCTGCATTTCTCCATGCATATACTTTCGGTGTCAGCAAAACAGTGTGTGCATGTGTGGTATCCCTTATTTTTCTATCCTGAAAGGTTACTGAGAGCGGGCCAATCGTTGATGGTTACAAACAGCAACGCGTGCACGTAAAATTCCTCATGACTGTGCTCATCCCACACACGTACACCGTTTTCATTCTACAGCTGTAAAAGTTCTTCAACTAATGGCCTTAGATACACATCAATGTCATTGCCGGGTTGCTTAGGGCCTTGGATGAGAACTGGCATCATAATGAACTTCCGCTTCATGCACATCCAAGGAGGAAGGTTATACATACATAGAGTCACGGGCCAGGTGTTGTGATTGCTGCTCTGCTCCCCAAAAGGATTAATGCCATCCGCGCTTAAACCAAACCATACGTTCCTTGGGTCACGTGCAAACTCAGCCCAGTACTCTCTCTCGATTTTTCTCCACTGCGACCCGTCAGCGGGTGCTCTCAACTTCCCGTCTTTCTTACGGTCCTCACTGTGCCATCGCATCAACTTGGCATGCTCTTTGTTTCTGAACAGTCATTTCAACCGTGGTATTATAGGAGTATACCACATCACCTTCGCAGGAACCCGCTTCCTATGGGGCTCGTCGTCAACATCACCAGGGTCATCTCGTCTAATCTTATACCACACTGCACCGCATACCGAGCATGCGTTCAAATCCTTATACGCACCACGGTAGAGGATGGAGTCATTAGGGTATGCATGTATCTTCTGCACCTCCAATCCTAGAGGGCATACGACCTTCTTTGTTGCTTATGTACTGTCGGGCAATTCTTTATCCTTTGGAAGCTTCTTCTTTAATATTTTCAGTAGCTTCTCAAATCCTTTGTCAGGCACAGCATTCTCTGCCTTCCACTGTAGCAATTCCAGTACGGTACCCAGCTTTGTGTTGCCATCTTCGCAATTGGGGTGCAACCCTTTTTTGTGATCGTCTAACATGCGGTCGAACTTCAGCTTCTCCTTTTGACTTTCGCATTGCGTATTTGCATCGACAATGACCCGGTGGAGATCATCATCATCGGGCACATCGTCTGGTTCCTCTTGATCTTCAGTAGCTTCCCCCGTTGCAGCATCATCGGGCACATCGTCTGGTTCCTCTTGATCTTCAGCAGCTCCCCCCGTTGCAGCATCACGGTATTCAGGGGGAACATAGTTGTCATCATCCTCTTCTTCTTTGACGTCTTCCATCATAACCCCTATTTCTCCGTGCCTTGTCCAAACAATATAGTGTGGCATGAAACCCTTGTAAAGCAGGTGGGTGTGAAGGATTTTGCGGTCAGAGTAAGACTTCGTATTCCCACATTTAGGGCATGGACAACACATAAAACCATTCCTCTTTTTTGCTTCAACCACTTTGAGAAAATTATGCACGCCCTTAATGTACTCGGAGGTGTGTCTGTCACCATACATCCATTGTCGGTTCATCTGCGTGCATTATATATAATTATGTGTGTCAAAAGTAAGAAAATCAGACAAGTATCTATCTAAAGTAAGAAAATTAGACAAGTCTCTATCTAAACTAAGAAAATCAGAAAGAAGATAAGAACAAGAGGCTAACCACGGTGGTGCCGGCGACGAGATCGACGCGGGCGATCAACGGCGATGAAAACGGGGACGGGGCGTGATGGACCGCTAAATCTAGACAAATCTTGGGAAAAATGGAGCTCCGAGGTCGAGCTTCGAGAGGAGAAAGCTTAACTAGTGTGGCTCGGACATTTCATCGAACACCTCATGTGCATAGGAGGTGAGCTAGAGCACCCAAATGCCCTCCCCTCGTCGGCCAGAAACAACAGAGTGCTCTACCGCGGCGATGGTTATATATAGGCAAATTATTTGTCCCGGTTCGTGGCATAAACTGGGACTAACGCCCCCCCCCTTCTATACCGGTTCAAGGCATGAATCGGTACCAATGGATGTGGGCCAGGAGCACGGCCCATTGGTCCCGGTTCGTGCCTAGAACCGGGACAAATGGGTCCAGACGAACCGGGACCAATGGCCACGAGGCCCCGGCCAGCTGTCACGCCCAAGATGCGACCCTATCCTCAATTTGGCACTAAGGCCTCATCAGGGATAGAAGCGCATCTCGTCGTGTCGCAATAATGGATATCGTTACAAGTACATGTACTGAAAAGAAGAGTTATACATAAAGAGTTGGCTTACACTAGCCACAAGCTACATCAGAGTCACAACAGTACATTACACAAACATCAAGAGTAAGAACAGGGTCCGACTACGGACGAAAATAAACGACAAAAGAAGAACGATGTCCATCCTTGCTATCCCAGGCTTCCGGCCTGGAACCCATCCTAGATCGATGAAGAAGAAGAAGAAGAAGAAGCAACTCCAAATGAACAATCAACGCGCTCGCATCAAGTAAACTTTACCTGTACCTGCAACTGGTGTTGTAGTAATCTGTGAGCCACAGGGGACTCAGCAATCTCATTTCCAAATGTATCAAGACTAGCAAAGCTTAATGGGTGAGGTATGGTTAAGTGGTAAGGTTGCAGCAGCGACTAAGCATATATTTGGTGCCTAAACTTATGAGTACAAGAATAAAGAGGGGGATGATCTACGCATAACGGACGTGAGTACTGATGATCAAATGAATGATCCTGAACACCTACCTACGTCAGACATAACCCCACCGTGTCCTCGATCGAAGAAAGAACTCACGAAAGAGACAGTCACGGTTACGCACACAGTTGGCATATTTTAATTAAGTTAACTTCAAGTTATGTAGAACCAGTATTAAACAAAGTTTCCACGTTGCCACATAACCGCGGGCACGGCTTTCCGAAAGATTTAACCCTGCTGGGGTGCTCCAACTAGTCCATCATAAATTACCACAAGCCGCATAGAAATCCTCAATCACGAAGCTCGCGATCTCGTCGGATTCCCTAGTGGAAAACCTCAACTCTGAGATTACCCAAAGCGTCACCGGAATCCCGATGCACAAGATATCTCGTCAAAGGTAAAACTAATCCAGCAAGGCCGCCCGACGTGTCGACGATCCTGATAGGAGGCACGTACGTCGTTCTCAGGACACGACGGATGAGCTAAACGTCGGGATCGCTACACCTCCGGGTGACCATATGGGCGCCGGACATCACTCAGGTGGGGCCAACACTCATGAGGAGCACTGGCCCGGGGGTTGATTAAATTATCCTCGGGGTCCGGAAAGTCCCTATGTAATTTTATTAGGTCTTTAGGCAAATGTAGTACCAAAGTTGGGCCCTGCCAGACCAGCTTTAATCTAAAACGAATTATCAAGGGGGTCCCCATAACAACCCCGACGTGTTAGGAGCGCTCATTTATGGAACATAACACCGGTAGTCGAAACTAAGGGGGCAAAGGTGGAACAAAACACCAGGCTAGAAAGGCCGAGCCTTCCACCTTTTACCAAGTATATAGGTGCATTAAATTAAATAGCATTTAAATACGGTGATATAACAAGGAACCCATGCTTTCACATGGAAGCATCTGCACCTGCAACTAGCAACGCTCTCAACAGGCTTAAGCAAGCAGTAACATAGCCAATCAGTGGTTTGCTAGGTTGAACAGGTTGAAGGTTTCATGGCATTGTTAAGAGGCTGATATTTAACATGTGGTAGGCAACGAGACATATTCGATAGAAACGGTAAACTAGCATGGCAATGATAGTAATGGTATCTGGGGAAATGGTCATCTTGCCTGAGATCCCGCTTGGAAGAAGAATGTCTCCGTGAAGCAGACGAACCGACGTAGTCGAACGGGTCCTCACAATCCGACACGCTTGCGGAACTTTATCGAGACGAAGGAAACCGGAAACAAAAATTAAAACATGATATTCACCACGCGATGCACAACACATATGATACATGAGCAGCTGAATATATGCAAGTCACGGCATGACAATTCACACAATCAAACACTACACATTAAGTGAAGTTCAATATGCAACGAGTTGCATATTGAAGAAACTCCACGTTTAATTATTTAGTTCTATCCCGAGTAGATGCACGGCAATATTAAATGTGATTAAACATGGCAAGAGGTGAAGCTTAATTAAACTACCTATCTATGCATTTTAAATAAGGTCGGAAATGACATATAGCACCTCTGAGACGACCTCACATGTTAATTTACAATTCTGTCCAGATCTGAACTTATTCATTTAATTAGTTGTTAAACAGGATAAAAAATAGGTTCACGTGATTCTACGCGACATTTCAAGCAACCTACACATAAAGAACATCTCCAACGGAGCTACGGTTCAAAACATACAAGCACCGCAAGATATGATGGCATAAATGCGATATGTGTGCAACGACGGTCACGAGCACTTCAAAACATACAGACAGCAAGGAAAAATGAAACTACACGAGATTCTAAGCAAGTTTCATGTAGGACACGATCAAATCGGAGCTACGGTTCAAAATCTACGAGCAGAACAAGAAATGACTACAATCTGCCAAAATCAGCCACATAGCATTTTCTACACCCCACAACTACGAGCTACTCATCTCCAATAAACTCAAGCAAGGCATGATACGTAAGAGGGCAAGAAGCACTACTACAAACAACTAACAACAACTAGCATGGCATCATGGATCACTATGAAAATAAGACACAAAATGGCATCTCACACACTATTTCAGACTTGGTGAAAATTACACCTCATGAAAGTGCAGTTTTCGATCTGAAGCTATATTGACAGAAGCAAAACCTATATCTACAGGGCTCCAAATGGAATGAAAATTCACAGCATGCTAGAGAAACACAAGGGCTACAACTTACTCCATTGGACGAACCTCAAAAGAGCTACAGATCTAAAGATAGAAGCAAAACAAAACAGCAACAAAATATAACAGATTTCAGACTTAGAAATATTTCAGCACCTCCAAATCAGCACTATTCTAGCAACTTGAGGGCAATCAAACCACACTTAAACATGCATTTCTATTGCAACCAAAAATACCAGGGGCTAGACAAAACATCCAAGATCAACTCTCTAGTTGGCAACTCCGTCAAACGAAGCACGGAATAAATCCTACGGATTAAACCAAAGGGCAACATGGCAAAATATCGCGCGAACTAATTTGCTCAAAAGCTAAAACTAATTGCACCGAAAAATCCCATGGATTTTTCTACCCCGGAAACATATAAAATATGTGGGGTTGCACAACAAAAATAAAGCCTCACATAAATGCGGGAAAATAACCTATATACAGGAAAATAAACTAGAGGCAATTCCCTACATGAAAAAATACAAATGTCCGCTCTAAAATGCATGGAAAAATGGTTCCTAAAACATGGACATTTCTAATACGGCATTCGAGCACTTCGAACACACGCGGAAAATTAAATACGCGACTAAACATACTGGGACAGCACGCCAAACGATGCATTCGACACGCTAAACGTCGTCAAACAAATATACAAGTTGCGCCAACGTATTCTACACGAGAAACTACGCGAAAAACATATATTACTCGCTTCGTTACGACTTACGGATAAAAAGATACGGGTATCTAAATATACGTCTATTTTCCTGAAAAGAACTAAATTCGGAAAAACCCTAAATTACCTATTGGGCCTACCAGGCGCATCCTAACAAAATTATGCACAGGGCAAAAAAAATAGGCTGGGGAGAGGGGTCTCACCAGAGGCCTTCGGGCTGGCCTGGTGCATCAGGGGTGGAGGCCTCGGCCTGGCTGACCGAGCTGGGCCTCTGCGGGGCGGATGCTGGGCCGGCGCGGGGCCCACGGGGCAGCGCTGGAGCGGTTGCTGCTCCTCGTCGATCTCGGGACATGGCGGCGTGGATCTGGCAGTTGGCGCGGCTGGCGGCTCCGGCAGGTGCATGGGCGTCCGATGGGAGCGGGCAGGGCACGAGGCAGCCTGCTAGGCGACGGCGGCTCGGCTTGCGGCCGGCCCTCGGGTCGACATGGCTCGGGAAGACGATAGAACTGCTAGAGGTGGCCGGAGCTCCGGTCTGCGTGGCGGCCTCCGGCGACGACAGGGGCTGGCCATCCGGGCACGCGATGGAAGGAGGCGGCGGCTCGACGGGGAAGCGCGGTGAGGCACATGAGGTGGCTGGAAGGCGGGGCTCGCGAGCGCAGGACGGCTCCGGTCGAGCTCGGGGCAGGAGCTCGGGCTCTTCGGGAAAGGTGGCGGCGGGATGGGCTTGGCCAAGCCCAGATGGTCTTGGCCGGGCCCAGATGGGCTCGGGCGGGCTCAGATCGGGCCCCATGGGCTGGTGGCTGGAGGAGGAAGAGAGGCTGAGGGTTAGGGTTTCGGGGCTGCACGGATTTCGAGGCACACGGGGTGAGGGGGCTGTCTAAAATGCACCGGGGGGTATTTATAGACATATGAGGGGGCTAGGTTACCCGGAATTTCGTTCCGGATCCAACCGTGCGGTTGGATTCGGATGATTCCGAACGCGGGAATTGGTACGCGGCCGTGTAGAGGGGATATCCGGAGACGAGAGGGAAAACGGGCGACGTGGCAACGCGATTTTAAAACACCGAAAAACATCTCATGGTAGACCGAATACGGTGCCGCTACGGTCGACTGTTCGGGTACGAGACGGACTCCGATCGCGACGAAATTCGACAGGCGGCCTAGTTATATTAAAATAAGACCGCACGTCAAATCTCAACCCGATCAGAGAAATTTTTACGCACACTATTTAAAACAAGGTTCGACGGTGCCGCGGGCGTGTGCGTGTGCGGTCGGACTTAGAACGGACAACGATGAGAACCGTCAACTACTAGCGTATGCAAGTTTTTGAAAACTGGCGGCAACGAAAATGTCAATGCAATGCAGATGATGCGCATGATGCGATGATGATGCGACAAAAGAATATAGACACACGACGAAAACGGAAAGAAAAGGGGAATCTTCTGGAACGTCGGCATCGGGCTGTCACAACTCTCCTACACTACAAGAGGCTCGCCCCGAGATCCAAGAAAGAAAGGGGGAGAGGATGAGAAAACAAGAGGTAAAACTTAGTCGCTTCTTTGACAAACGAGTGAAACCAACGATCCTTGAAGGTTGCAAAGCGATGAGGAATGATATCAGAAAGAAGCAAGAATTCACGGAAAATTTCGGCAGCACTTCGGTAGGAAAATGGGACAAAAAATTGGAAAACGTGGAAGAAATAGACAATATTCACAACCAACAAGTAAATAGAGCAAGGGTACACCAAGATCTTGATAGAACAACATAATAGACCCAAAAGAGCAACAACACAATGCCTCCAGAACAATAGAATAGGAACTAACTCATACGGAAGAAGAGAATGAAGAGAGAATGACAACTAGTAACTCCAATGAACTTAGCAAGCATTCTTGCAAGAAGAACTGAACGGAGTTGTTGGAAAAACAACAATGAAAAGAATAAGATAGTAGTGGGCTTATGAAAATCATCTCAACATCTATGAGGTGACAACCAACCAGTACAAGAACCAAGGATAGATGAAAGCAAAGATATGAACAAATCTTACACCAAGAGGATACATAGAGAACTTGGATTAATGACAAGCACCATGATTGCAAAAAACCATAGGAAAAGCTTTAGGTGAAATCGAAACCAAGATAGCTCAATCAAGGAATCATGGGTTGAAAATATCTCATGATCATAGAATTGGTGGGTTTAATTATCTCATTCCTGAAAGAAAATCTCTTCGAGACTCCTACACTAACAAGAATGCTATAATACCACCTCAAAGGATAAAGGAAGAACAACTCCACATATAAATGCAAGAGGAAGGATACTTGAGGTACTCCAACAGGAATCTTGAAGAACACTTGAGAATGGATTGAAACCTTGATGAACCACCATGAAGGACCACCGTATACGAATGAATGATGCAAAGATATCACGGTAGAAAAGAATAAGATTATGACCTTGCCAGGATTTAGATGAAGCCTCACAAAGAGATACTAAAAAAAACTTGGAACTCCGGAAAAGAAAGATAGGCACTTGAGAAAAGAATTGATATCATGAGCCACTCCGGAAGAAGAATTGAAATCTCTTGGAAGAAGGAAGAACAAGAATAAGAATTATATTATGCTTATCCTTCATCAAGATTAATTGATGACAAGCAACGGATTTAGCATACCACTTATTCTACTAGAAATGAATCTTGAAGAGGCAGAGAGATGAGCACCACTTGAGGCATAATTGACGGACGTACAGGTAAGAATTCACAACTGAATGGGAACACCACGAATTAATGAAGATACATGAAAATGAAGAGCTCATGAGCCACCTGAGAGAAAAACCTTGAACAAAGCGCCGGAATAACCGAGAGACGAACGAAGAGACAACAATTGAGAAGAGTTGAGGATGAAAGCTGAAAGCTGAGAACGAAGAGTCTTCTGAAATGATGGCCGTCGGAGGAACGAGAAATAAAAACAACTCAGAAACGGACCGGATAGCAAGAAAGGGATTACTCATGATTGACAACAAATGAGAGGGTACACGATGCTGAGATGACAGTCTTCACAAGAATGGAACAAGACTGAGAGAAACACTCCTTCTAATTGGAAGCTGAGAATGATGACGAGAACAACACCAAGAATACTGAGACACTCCAGACTAATGAAGAATGAAAGGTTGAACCAATATGAGAATTAATTCAAATAGATCTTGACGAAGGGATATGACTGATGGAAATCATACTTACGTCATAGTTGAAAAGATTTAAAGGTCCCTGGAAAAGATTAAAAGAGCCAGGTAAGATCCTGGGAAAAACCTCTGGGTTATGGGCCCATTCAAAGAAACCACCATTAGAAAAGATTGCTGGAAAGATTGATATTGCACCGGTATGAAGAGAACTAGATGAGGTTAGCACCTGGAAATAAATAAAAGAATTGGAAACAAGAACCTCTCAGATAACTTCAGCACTCCTGATGGAATAGAGAGAAATGACAATAAGAAGACTGATGAGAATTTCCAACATGGGAAAAAATTACAAGGATGAATAGAATATGTGAACACAGATAATGAATTAAATTCACCGGGAAGGAACAAAATGAAGAAATGATGAACTCGACTCCTGAGAATGTTCACAACAATGAATCACCTGCTACAAAAAGGAAGAAGAGATAGCGGAAGCATCACTAAATAAGAAGGCACTTGGATGAAATCCAAACACTGAAGAAAAGGGCGGGAGGGCGGGGAAAAACAAAAACAACTTCAGACGGATGAGATGAACTCCGTAATAAAATGCGAGAATGATCTTGCAATTATTAAAGAGGATTGAATTTACTCAAGAGAAGCACACCGGTTGGAAAGGAATTAACATGACGACTCCGGTTGACAAAATTGATGAGACAATTGATTGAGAAAAAGGAGTAGCACTCTCACATAAAAATATGGGAACACAGATTAGGAAAGATTTGAAATCACCACTTGACATCGAAGCAACACAAATTACCACATTCAACAAAACAAAGGGTGCGGCTTGCAATTAGCCAGAACAAACTCATGAGAAAGATTTCGTCCAATATTTTCATGGACAGGAATCCACTAGATGTCGAACCCCAACCTAACATCATGCATTTGTTGGAAGATTCTCCTATAAGCAACTACTTGAATTCCCACCTACGAATTCCCAAAATTTCTGGTCATGCAATCTGGTACACGGATACAAGGAGTAATAACACACAACTCCTATACTAACCCGTCACCTGTATCACATCCGTCAACACACGACCAGAATCTCGGACCTTCATCTACTACAGACCCTCGTGATCACAACGATACAAAGTATGGCAGTACTCCCGAACAATTTGCACCAGTACTGGGGACATCGGGGTGATCTCGCCACTACTAGTATTGAAGCAATTACGAACATCCTTCGTTCAGAGATACTAAGAAATCTGAATGATAACGATGTGCTCAAGAATCCCCTGGAGCTCAACTCCCCTGAAACTTAAAGCAGATAGGAGGCACCAAGACAGAACTCCGTCACATCGGCATCATATAGATTTCAAAAATATCCGCGTGATCCTAAAAAAATTTGAGAGAGAAGAGGAGTAGAACTAAAATATTACGTCAAGATTCCTCACCAGAGCATAGAAGATGAAAAAAAAGAATCCTACTCTCCGATATATAACTAGACTCAAAGTAGTTTTTCACTAGACTCGACTCGGCCAAGTTCGATCAATCAAAGGGGCTCCTAGGTCGGTACTGCTCTGATACCAACTTGTCACGCCCAAGATGCGACCCTATCCTCAATTTGGCACGAAGGCCTCGTCAGGGATAGAAGCGCATCTCGTCATGTCGCAAGAATGGATATCATTACAAGTACATGTACTGAAAAGAAGAGTTATACATAAAGAGTTGGCTTACACTCGCCACAAGCTATATCAGAGTCACAACAGTACATTACACAAACATCAAGAGTAAGAGCCGGGTCCGACTACGGACGAAAATAAACGACAAAAGAAGAACGACGTCCATCCTTGCTATCCAAGGCTGTCGGCCTGGAACCCATCCTAGATCGATGATGATGAAGAAGAAGAAGAAGAAGCAATTCCAAATGAACAATCAACGCGCTCGCGTCAAGTAACCTTTACCTGTACCTGCAACTGGTGTTGTAGTAATCTGTGAGCCACAGGGGACTCAGCAATCTCATTTCCAAAGGTATCAAGACTAGCAAAGCTTAATGGCTGAGGTATGGTTAAGTGGTGAGGTTGCATCAGCGACTAAGCATATATTTGGTGCCTAAACTTACGAGTACAAGAATAAAGAGGGGGATGATCTACGCATAACGGACGTGAGTACTGATGATCAAATGAATGATCCTGAACACCTACCTACGTCAGACATAACCCCACCGTGTCCTCGATCGGAGAAAGAACTCATGAAAGAGATAGTCACGGTTACGCACACAGTTGGCATATTTTAATTAAGTTAACTTCAAGTTATCTAGAACCAGTGTTAAACAAAGTTTCCACGTTGCCACATAACCGTGGGCACGGCTTTCCGAAAGATTTAACCCTGCAGGGGTGCTCCAACTAGTCCATCACAAATTACCACAAGCCGCATAGAAATCCTCAATCACGAAGCTCGCGATCTCGTCAGATTCCCTAGTGGAAAACCTCAACTCTGAGATTACACAAAGCGTCACCGGAATCCCGATGCACAAGATATCTCGTCAAAGGTAAAACTAATCCAGCAAGGCCGCCCGACGTATCGACGATCCCGATAAGAGTCGCGTACCTCGTTCTCAGGACACGATGGATGAGCTAGACGTCGGGATCGCTAAACCTCCGGGTGACCAGAGGGGCGCCGGACATCGCTCAGGTGGGGCCAACACTCATGAGGAGCACTGGCCCAGGGGTTGATTAAATTATCCTCGGGGTCCGGAAAGTCCCTATGCAATTTTATTAGGTCTTTAGGCAAATGTAGTACCAAAGTTGGGCCCTGCCAGACCAGCTTTAATCTAAAACGAATTATCAAGGGGGTCCCCATAACAACCCCGACGTGTTAGGAGCGCTCATTTATGGAACATAACACCGGTAGTCGAAACTAAGGGGGCAAAGGTGGAACAAAACACCAGGCTAGAAAGGCCGAGCCTTCCACCTTTTACCAAGTATATAGGTGCATTAAATTAAATAGCATTTAAATACGGTGATATAACAAGGAACCCATGCTTTCACATGGAAGCATCTGCACCTGCAACTAGCAACGCTCTCAACAGGCTTAAGCAAGCAGTAACATAGCCAATCAGTGGTTTGCTAGGTTGAACAGGTTGAAGGTTTCATGGCATTGTTAAGAGGCTGATATTTAACATGTGGTAGGCAACGAGACATATTCGATAGAAACGGTAAACTAGCATGGCAATGATAGTAATGGTATCTGGGGAAATGGTCATCTTGCCTGAGATCCCGCTTGGAAGAAGAATGTCTCCGTGAAGCAGACGAACCGACGTAGTCGAACGGGTCCTCATAATCCGACACGCTTGCGGAACTTTATCGAGACGAAGGAAACCGGAAACAAAAATTAAAACATGATATTCACCACGCGATGCACAACACATATGATACATGAGCAGCTGAATATATGCAAGTCACGGCATGACAATTCACACAATCAAACACTACACATTAAGTGAAGTTCAATATGCAACGAGTTGCATATTGAAGAAACTCCACGTTTAATTATTTAGTTCTACTCCTCTTCTCTCTCAAAACAGGATAAAAAATAGGTTCACGTGATTCTACGCGACATTTCAAGCAACCTACACATAAAGAACATCTCCAACGGAGCTACGGTTCAAAACATACAAGCACCGCAAGATATGATGGCATAAATGCGATATGTGTGCAACGACGGTCACGAGCACTTCAAAACATACAGACAGCAAGGAAAAATGAAACTACACGAGATTCTAAGCAAGTTTCATGTAGGACACGATCAAATCGGAGCTACGGTTCAAAATCTACGAGCAGAACAAGAAATGACTACAATCTGCCAAAATCAGCCACATAGCATTTTCTACACCCCACAACTACGAGCTACTCATCTCCAATAAACTCAAGCAAGGCATGATACGTAAGAGGGCAAGAAGCACTACTACAAACAACTAACAACAACTAGCATGGCATCATGGATCACTATGAAAATAAGACACAAAATGGCATCTCACACACTATTTCAGACTTGGTGAAAATTACACCTCATGAAAGTGCAGTTTTCGATCTGAAGCTATATTGACAGCAGCAAAACCTATAGCTACAGGGCTCCAAATGGAATGCAACTTCACAGCATGCTAGAGAAACACAAGGGCTACAACTTACTCCATTGGACCAACCTCAAAAGAGCTACAGATCTAAAAATAGAAGCAAAACAAAACAGCAACAAAATATAACAGATTTCAGACTTAGAAATATTTCAGCACCTCCAAATCAGCACTATTCTAGCAACTTGACGGCAATCAAACCACACCTAAACATGCATTTCTATTGCAACCAAAAATACCAGGGGCTAGACAAAACATCCAAGATCAACTCTCTAGTTGACAACTTTGTCAAACAAAGCACGGAATAAATCCTATGAATTAAACAAAAGGGCAACATGGCAAAATATCGCGCGAACTAATTTGCTCAAAAGCTAAAACTAATTGCACAGAAAAATCCCATGGATTTTTCTACCCCGAAAACATATAAAATATGTGGGGTTGCACAACAAAAATAAAGCCACACACAAATGCGGGAAAATAACCTATATACGGGAAAATAAACTAGAGGCAATTCCCTACACGCAAAAATACAAATATCCGCTCTAAAATTCATGGAAAAATGGTTCCTAAAACATGGGCATTTCTAATACGGCATTCGAGCACTTCGAACATGCGCGGAAAATTAAATACGCGACTAAACCTATTGGGACAGCACGCCAAACGATGCATTCGGCACGCTAGACGTCGTCAAGCAAATATGCAAGTTGCGCCAACGTATTCTACACGAGAAACTACGCGAAAAACATATATTACTCGCTTCGTTTCGACTTACGGATAAAAAGATACGGGTATCTAAATATACGTCTATTTTCCTGAAAAGAACTAAATTCGGAAAAACCCTAAATTACCTATTGGACCTACCAGGCGCATCCTAACAAAATTATGTACAGGGCGAAAAAATAGGCTGGGGAGAGGGGTCTCACCAGAGGCCTTCGGGGTGGATGCTTGGCCGGCGGTTGCTGCTCCTCGTCGATCTCGGGACATGGCGGCGTGGATCTGGCAGCTGGCGCGGCTGGCGGCTCCGGCAGGTGCATGGGCGGCCGATGGGAGCGGGCAGGGCACGAGGCGGCCTGCTAGGCGACGGCGGCTCGGCTTGCGGCCGGCCCTCGGGTAGACGTGGCTCGGGAAGACGACAGAACTGCTGGAGGTGGCCGGAGCTCCGGTCTGCGCGGCGGCCTCCGGCGACGGCAGGGGCTGGTCACCCGGGCAGACGACGGAAGGAGGCGGCGCCTCGACGAGGAAGCGCGGGCAGGCACGGGAGGTGGCTGGAAGGCGGGGCTCGCGAGCGCAGGAGGGCTCCTGTCGAGCTCGGGGCAGGAGCTCGGGCTCCTCGGGCAAGGCGGCGGCGGGATGGGTTTGGCCGGGCCCAGATGGGCTCGGGCGGGCTCAGATCGGGCCCCATGGGCTGGTGGCTGGAGGAGGAAGAGAGGCTGAGGGTTAGGGTTTCGGGGCTGCATGGATTTTGAGGCACAAGGGGTGAGGGAGCTGTCTAAAATGCACCGGAGGGTATTTATAGACATATGGGGGGCTAGGTTACCCGGAATTTCGTTCCGGATCCAACCGTGAGGTCGGATTCGGACGATTCTGAACGCGGGAATGGGTATGCGGCCGTGTAGAGGGGATATCCGGAGATGAGAGGGAAAACGGGCGACGCGACAACGCGATTTTAAAACATCGAAAAACGTCCGACGGTAGACCGAATACGGTGCTGCTACGGTCGACCGTTCGGGTACCACACGGACTCCGATCGCGACGAAATTCGACAGGCGGCCTAGTTATATTAAAATAAGATCGCACGTCAAATCTCAACCCGATCAGAGAAAGTTTTACGCACACTTTTTAAAACAAGGTTCGACGGTGCCGCGGGCGTGTGTGTGTGCGGTCGGACTCAGAACGGACAACGACGAGAACCGGCAACTACTAGTGGATGCAAGTTTTTGAAAACTGGCGGCAACGAAGATGCCGATGCAATGTAGATGATGCGCATGATGCGATGATGATGCGACAAAAGAATATAGACACACGACGAAAACGGAAAGAAAAGGGAAATCTTCTGGAACGTCGGCATCGGGCTGTCACACCAGCCCCTTGGGCTCATGAACCGGGACTAATGCCCCCCATGGGTCCCGGTTCATGAAGAACCGGGACTAATGGGCTGGCCAGGCCCGAACCAAAGCCCTATTTTCTACTAGTGAGAGTAGGTATGCAGGATTGTAAACTATCATCAACACCTCTCTCTAGCACAGAGAAGTTGTCTCTTGCCGAAGGGGAAATCCTGAATCAGGAAGATGGCACCAGATACATAAGTGTGGTAGGTGCTCTCCAATATTTGACTCTGACCTGGCCTGATATTTCCTTCGTCGTAAACAAAGTTTGTCAATTCCTTCATGCTCCCATTTCATTGCATTGCACTGCTGCTAAACGAATACTCAGATATGTTAAGAATACCTTAAGTATGGGCATACATTTCAGCAAGTCTTCATCCACGCTTGTTAGTGCTTTCTCTGATTCAGAGTGGGCAGGGTGTGTAGATGACAGAAGATTAACATGTGGTTATGCAGTATTTTTTGGATCAAATTTGATATCATGGTGCGTACGAAAACAAGCAATTGTGTCCAGGTCCAGCATTGAGGCAGAATACAAAGCTTTAGCAAATGCTACAACTGAAGTTATTTGGGTTAAGTCAATACTTAAGGAACTTGGGTTGAAACATATACAAACTCCAAGTCTTTCGTGTGATAATCTTGGTGCCACATATTTGTCAGCTAATCAAGTTTTTCATGCCAGAACCAAGCATATTGAGATTGATTATCATTTTTTTGAGATAGTTGCCAATAAAGAATTGGATATAGGTTTGTGCATTCAAAGGATCAAGTTATAGATGAATTTACAAAAGCATTGCCTACAAGGCCTTTTGAGGAGTTCAAGCGTAATCTTAACTTGATCAAGTTATGATTATGGGAGGGTGTTAAACATGAAGTATTGGCCCCACCAGGTTCGGCCTATCCTAAGTACCAAGGAGCTGTTAGGAGATAGTTATTCAGTTTAAACCTGTTGTATCTTATCTCTATCTATCTCTATCTCCTTCCTGTTATATATATATAGATAGATCTTAGCTTGAGGTACAAGTTGAGCACCGGTTGTTATAGAGATCAACCGGTGAGAGGAGATTTAACAAGGAGGAGATAGAGATAGATAGAGATTTAAAAAGGAGGATATAAATATGCGGGCTCCCATGTATGGGGGTTTGAGACGCTTCATAGAACTCTGACACTGATTTTCGAGCCTCCTCGCTTACTCTGCCACAGAGTCCTCCTCACCAGCCACTATCTCCTCTATGACCAGATCGAAAGCCAAAGCGCTTCAACCTCCTAACACGAACACCACATCGTTATCCTACTCGTCCACCCTCATGGTTAACATCTTGGTTTCCACAGAAGTGGTCGCAAACTCGACCTTCCTCTCTTAGAGCTTGATCTTCTTCACAATCGACGCCATCAAGAGGGTAAACTTCTCTGCCTTCTTCTTCTCTTTCACGTTATAGTGCTTGACATATGACTCATGTTTCTTCGCCTAGATGTCCTTGAGCCTCTCTGTCATTATAACCTCCGCCCCTTGTCACTAAATCTTGATCTCATTCCCTTTCTTCCAATGGAACCCCATTCTAACTTTCTTGGGCATATCTTTTGTTGGATCGGCTGGATCACCCGATTCTTCCACATTGCCGATGCCAACAGTATTGAAGGAATTCGTTCTCCTACATGTTGAAACATTCTTCTCTACCCCCTTTTCTTTGGATCGGACAACCATTCATCCGGATCAAGGTCGTCGTCGCTGTCCTGCTTCGGCTGCCTACCGTACGAGTCGTAGTGCTGGGTGTATGTGTCAGACTACGCACTCGGCTGAGGGCCCGGTTGGGCATGCATGTCCTTCTCCGAGTCATCCACTGGCGTGTCTTCATAGCATTCTCAGCCTCCCCCTCCGTCGTGGTCCATCTGCAATGCAACATCTAATGGTCCGTGGGACCGTGTCGTAATACGCCATCTCACACAGTTGAGACATACCGGCAAACAGAGAGCGGGCACCGAGCTACTCCACGCTCGGTGCCCGTGATCCGACAAGCTGAGGCGATGATTCGGGAAAATGGAGCTTTTGGCATTCATTTTGAAGAACCTTTCTCTCTCTCTCTCCCTTTCTCCCTCCCTCCCTCCGTCACTCATTCCCTCCCTCTCAATGTGTTATCAAGGGCGGTGGTTGGTATTGTTGATTCTTGTAGTGTTCTGCTTATCGCTTGTCTGCTGTCATTTATTTTGTTTTATTCTTATTAATAATTAATTGTAAGGTGTGCACGCTTGATGTCTTGGCTAGAACTTTAAATTGTAATAGAAGCAACAAATTAAGCTGTCTAAAATGATATTCTTTCTGCAAATAAATATAAGAGTGTTTAGATCACCACTTACATAGAGAGAATTTTAGATCACCAAAACCATCGCACTATATAATAACAAAAATAATAAAATTAAGTAATTTATACAAGTATCTATCTGAATCATACAAGTAAGATTTTTTTTCTTTTAAAAAGAAGATAAGAACAAGAGGCTCACCATGGTGGTTCTGGCGACGAGATCGGCGCGGGCGATCGACAACGGTGAGGACGGGCATGGGACGGTGCTCTACACGTGTGCAGACTCTAAGAAGTTAATTTGAGCTCAGATTTTGCATCTAAATCAAAAAAACTCCCACATACACTACTACACTAAAATCCACAAACCACTCTATTTCTAGAGCATTTGAAATAAGCTAAACTAGCAGTGAGAGATGAAAGGAAGTAGCTAACATTTAGAACACTTGTGTACTTGGTGCACCGTCAAACCTAGACAAATATTGAGGAAAATGGAGCTTGGAGATGTCGAGCTTCGAGAGGAGAAAGCTTAAGTGTGTCTCAGGCGTTTCATCGAACACCTCATGCGCATGCATAGAAGGGTGGCAAGAGCATGACATGCACACCTCACACAACCAAAAATTAGAGGAGAGGGTGGACAGGTATATATAGGCATCTCTTTGGTCCCGGTTAATGAACAGAACCGGGACACAAGACTAACCATTAGTCCCGGTTCCAGCCGCCAACCGGGACTAATGCTCCGTCACACGCCACGTGTCAGTCGCTGGATCTTTAGTCCCGGTTTTTGGCACGAACCGGGACTAATGCGTCGAACCGAACCGGAACTTTTGCCCCGCGAGGCCCTGGCAGCTCGAACCGGGACCAATGCCCGGCATTTATCTCAGCTTTATTTTGACCCGGGGCTAATGTGATTTCGGACTGCGGAGGCCTCATTTTCTACTAGTGTCTCAGAAAGGTTGAGCATGTAGGTCGCCATGCCGAGGGTCATCGGGCCGCTTCCAGGGCCAGAGAGGCGGTAGATCCACCAGGACAGGGACTACTGGGTACCATCTTGATAATAAAATGTTGCACTGTAAACCGAAAAAAGAAAGTAATAAGTTATATAAAGTGTTTTGTTTTTTCTTGAAAGGAAGTTATATCAAGTGTTTTTTGTCTGGGCTCATCATCATATTCCAGACATTTCTATTTCTTCTCTTTTATTTTTTATCAAACACTATCTTTTGGTAATTTGATGAGCAACCTCACCTATACTGATGGCTTCTTAAAGAAAATAATATCAGGGGCCTGTGCAATTAGCTTTTGCACCCTCTCATGGGTGTTCCCATGGATCATAGCGTTCTTTTTCTTCATCTGATTCCAACGGTCTGCTTCCACTGAACACACCAGTTACCAGGTGCTCACTTGGCCGTTATATATATACTTCCTTCGTCCCAAAATAAGTGTTAAAGTTGAGACATTTATTTTGGAACAGAGAGAATATATAAAATCACTCACATCAAGTAAATTGAGATTCCAGAATTTATCCCAAACAAGTGCTAGGATATAGTTGTGCTAAATTTATGAGAAATAATAGAAGCCAGTTAAGTTGACTAGGCCTGAAATAGCCAAATACATGTCCAACAACAAACAGAGTAAGCTTATTTATTACAGCAGGAAGTCACCATATTTCTTGAAAAGAAAATCGTTTGCTCCGCTTAACAGACCATTAACTTCGATCTGTTACAAATAAATAAATCCTAGTGGTGACACAAAATAAAAGTACGAACGGCGGGGAAGCCAGGAAATCGACACGAGAGCAAAGAGGAGTAACTTATTCAACGGACTTGATCTTGTTGACGAGACACACTTGTCCATGAATAGCCATCAACCAATTAGCAGCATGCGGCAATGATGTGCCATTAGCAACTCGCTACTTGTGCTGCTGCAAAATAATAATAAAGTTTCATTACCAGGATCTGAACTGTGCATGGAGAGGTCAGGAGAAACAATTGCAAGGCAAGTAAATCACGATTCATTACCTGGATGTGCGTTGATGGTGTCTAGAGAAACAAGATCTTGGGACGTGGACTTGGGAGGTTCTTTGCTGCTTCTTTCCACTCATTTTTTGTTTCATCTCCCACATCACGAAGGAGAGCAATCTGGTCGAGATGCCGAAGAGACTGGACCGTTGACATGCCAGAAATTGAACCATCTAGATATTTGCATAGCAGCTGCAGCGACTTGAGGCGAGGTAGAGCTCCCACATGGATGTCCAGCTGAAAAATGACGGATTCCACCACGATGGATAGGCGTGTCAGGCTCTCAAGCGTACCTTCTGTGATGACGAGGTTGCCCAGGCTAGTTGCAACCAGCTTCAGGTATGCCAGGCGGGGCACTTTGCTCAGGGCAGCAAGGAAGTCTTGGCTCAGGTTCAGCTGCGGGGATGAAAGGCCTAGCTTAGTGAGACCACCCAGAAAGGCAACAAATGGGGGCAGGCTGCATATGTTGCTTCCTTGCAGGTGCAGCTTGAGCGAGCCAAGATAGCAGCGGTAATTCTTTCCTTTCTCTAGAGAGAAATCCAGCATTTCTGGGGTCGACTCGCCTTCAAAACTGAGTGAGAGTGAAGGTGTCCCGGTGTACACGGTGCTTCTCTCAATGAACCCCTTGATGGCCTTTGCCAGATGACTTGAGCTGCTGACATCGGTGGTAGGCTCACACCATATTTTCACCTTTGTCAGATAATTCATATGATCCATGAGCTGTGCAAATTGTTGGCTCTTGGTGCTGTCCACAACAAATCCTGCCAGTGTTTTCAATTCGCTCTCCTCTAACAACCAACTCTGTAGCTTACTCATTCTCCGGTCTCCTACATCTTGTTCGAGCTTAAACTTCCCAAATATATGAAGTAAATGTGGCAGCTCCAGGACTTGTGTTGGCAGAATCTCTATACGTGTCCTTCTTACATCCAGTGTATCCAATAATTGAAGCTTGCTGATCTCCTGTGGAAGCACCGTCGCAGTAAGAGCTTTCCCGAGGCATAGGTACCTCAACAGCAACAGTTTTCTGCATATCAACTTGAGATGGCTATCCCCCAAGGGTACATCGCACTCGTCCAGATCCAAAACTCGCAGCAGTTCATACTTGGAGAAGTCCAGGACAGATTGGTGCGCTTTGCCCAAGATTGTCAGTGACCGGACAAAAGTTAAACCTTGCACTTTTCTGGGCATTGCATGATGCAGAGCAAGCCGACGAATATTACTGGGTAGGCCTGGGGAAGACTGCCGATTGCTTAACACAGTTACAAAGTTGTCAGACATGGACTTGCGCAGGACGAACTCCAGCATCATGCCATGGGTATGGCATGTCTTCACCTCTGTGCTGTTACCGCTGGCATCCATAGGCTGGATGATACTCCGTTCGACAAGCTTATCGAAATTTCTAATGGCGGCATCAACATCACTACATGTATTGTCTCCTGGGGACAACCCTTCTGCTAACCATCTCCTTAACAAGCTTGATTTCTTGATAGGACGACCACTTGGGTAGGTACCCAAATAGAGCAAGAATGTCCTGGCAACCTGGCTATCAAGGCTGGTGTAGCTCTGGACAAGCACACGCCTCATTCTTGCAAATAGATCATCACTCTCCAGATGTGTACCCAGGTCGGCGCATAATTTTGCCCATATCATGGGTGTTGGATTACCTGCGCTTTGCAAGAACCTTGCGGTGGTAACAAGAGCAAGGGGAAGACCATCACATTTCTTGAGCGCTTCAGAGCTGAGGTCCTGCACATGCGGCGGCGGTTCATCGTCTTGGAAAGCTTCCTTGAAGAACAATGTTCTTGAGTCTTGGTTGGTAAGAGTTGCCATTGTGTATACATGATCATTAACAGATGAGCTGCGGCAGGTATTTGCTACGGGCTGAATGGCGGTCGTCACCAGAAATCTGCCGGTTAAACCCACAAAGGCTGCTTTTATGTTGTGCCAATGTGATGTTGTCCGCAGGTCATCAATTACAATGAAGAACCTGATTGGTACCAAATTAATTAAACATGGCAAATTAATCAGACGATAGATGAAGCTAGCAGATTGAGACAAAGAGATGGGGAACTGAATGGATGAGTTACCTCTTCTTGCCAATGCACTCTGCGATGCTTGCGTGAAGCGAGGTGAGAGTGAGCCTGCCCTTGGTTGGCAGGGGAACGACGTGGCCAAGCTGCTGGAGTATCTCCTTGAGAACATCCGCTGCTGTCCTCCTCCCCCCTAGGACCCATGCCCGTACTTCATATGGGCTCTTAATTTCCCTGTACACATGATTGGCAAGGAGAGTCTTTCCCATACCATGGAACCCCACAATGATAATCACCTTAAGCTGCTGCTCCTGCTGGATTAGATCCAGAAGCTCATCACGGGGACCGTCCATACCCACAGGCACAGCGATGGATGCCGGTGAATAGTAGGTGTCATCGTCGACGTCCCCCTCAACTGCCGTCGGCCACTCTGGTGAAGAATTGCCGCTATTGTTGTTGCTGTATGCTTCTCTTAGCTTCGAAGACTCTTCTGATCTTTTCTTCAGCACCCGGATCTCGGCAGCAAACTTGTTACGGGCCTTCACGGTCTTCACCCGGTGGACAGCCCGGCTCAGCTTCCCGGTGGCTGTGTCGGCCATGGTGACCTGGTGCATGAAGCGGTCGACGCAGTCCTCTATGGCGTGCGCCAGGTCACGCACAATATTGATCCACACCATATGTGCTTCTTCACTGCCACCGCGGCAGCCACCACGGCGATCATCATCCTGGATGACGGCAGAAATCATAGCAAACTCATTCTTGATGCATTCGATGTCAACCTTGAGGTTCGTCCGGAGCTCGTGCTTAGTGAGCAAGGAATCAAAGAGCTTCGGCACCATCCACTCCACCAATGAGGTGGCAACGACAGTCACCACAGCCTCCATCTCTCTTTTTTCTCTCTCACTCTCTGTGTGTATGTGTTTGTTTGGTTGCAAGATCACATCATGGAGTTTTCATCGACCGGCGAGGACGACAAAGTCCATGGCAGGAATGAAGTTGGGGTAAGCTACCTAGACCAGTTAGGAGGCTGAATTGAAAGCACTGTGCACTCACTGTATAGTAATGCTTTTGCATTGCCCTTGATACCGCCAGTAGACAACTGATGCTCAGATGCAACCTTGGGACGTGAGGTAAACATAAAGAATTGGGGGCGGCTTAGAGTTCACTAATCAATTACTAAAGCACGCGAGCATCCTCAATCTCGAAAGCTGTCCCCGGAGTTTTTAAGGCCCTGTTTGTTTGAGAAGTCCCGGGACTTTTTTAGTCTCAATTTAAAAGTCTCTAGTCCCTATCTGTTTGTTTTCAGGGACTAAATAAGGACTAGAGGTTATTAAATGATATGCAAAAAGACCATGTTACCCTTAATAATGTAGTAGTAGTTATTAAATGACATGGTAAAAATAGAGACATTGTTGGAAAAAGTGTTAAAAAATTTCAAAAAGACCCTCCTACAAGGACTTCTCCAAATAGTCTCAAATACCCCATTTTAATCCCTAAAAGTCCCTCCTGTTTGTTTCACATGGAACTTTTTGGGACTTTTTTAGTCCCTACACCAAAAAGTCCCTGGAAACAAACACCCCCTAAACTTATCTCCTGTTTCTCCACCACATTGATCCAAGCAGCACAGGTACTAGTTTAACATAGCAGTTGCACACTGCGTTCCTGCCAATTTGAAAGAGAAAAATATTACATTTGATGCACTAATGAACTCTGGACCTTTGACGCCTTGTCTCTCCGTTATCAGTCTCATTGGTCCAAGCAGCCGGCGTTGCATTTGTAGTTTATTTCAAATTGTCAGTTTAGCATGCAGTGAGGATCAACTTTCCATTTGCATTGACTCCAAATTGGCGATGCTATCATTCAATAGGGCTTAGGCCTCGTGGAATGCATGGGTGCTGAGATGAGGTGCTAAGTGTGCATTAAAAACAACCTTAGCAACTAGTCTCCCCAATGCATAGGTCCTATTTAGATCCATGGTTTGAGTTAGACTCCAAAGCCATCGAGTTGCCGTGTACGAAGTACCATCTTCAAGAAAAAATGCGACGATGACGACGCTGCTGCCCGGACGAATCCTAGGATTTCTCCCGGTAGACGGAGGATAGTGGGGGGAGAGGGTCACCCGACGCCCTTCAAGAACATGTTGGTGCCGACAACACCCGACATGGATTTCTCCCGGCCCCTCGCACCCCGCCACCCAGGACCAACCTTTGGCTCCACCACACCCGCCGCCCATCAACATGCGCCAACACAGTCACGAGGACACCACCATCGTCTCACCACGGCCAACGAAGCGAGGCCGCCGGATCCAAACGAGACACCCGTAGACAAGGACCGACAACACCGCAGCCACGAGGGAGGGAACAACCTCCACCGGCTTAGGCGGTAGCAGACCGGGCATAGCAGCAGAGGCACACCAGACCAGATGTCCGGCCGAGCCTAGAACGGCCCGTGAAGCTCCGCCGCCAAGCTGCAACAGTCGCGGCATAGTAGCCGCCGTCCCTGTCGCGAGGAGCTCGCGAGAACCACCGGAGAACAACCGAGCGCAGCCCCCCAGCAGGCCTGCCCCGACCCAGATCGGGCCCATAGGGCCTAGATCTGAGTCACCCAGGCGCTGCAGGCCGCCGCAAGCCATGGGCCGTCACCGCCGCCATCCAGATCCGCGTCGGAACGGCGCCGGGCGAAGGGCTTCGCCGCCAGGACCGCTCGCTAGAGCCGGGGTCCAGCGACGGGGGAAGAATGGGGGCCGCCACCGCCGGAATGCGGGGCGCCTCGCGGGCAACGCCCGCCGACGACAGCGGCGAGGGGGAAGGGGGCGGCGACTCGCGGGAAGGGGGAGGAGTGGGGAACCGCCCCGGTCGCCTCGCTCGAGAGGGCGACGCGGGGGGCACAGAGACGCCCGATGAATGTTCTTTTTCCTGTGGATGATTAGAATCTAACTCTAACTTTTAACCGAGTTAGAGTATCCAAACAGGGTCATAGATGCTTAGCTTTAGTTGCTAAGGTTACCGCATGGAATTATTTAATAATTAAACTTCTTCATGCATTGGTTGGTAATCGTTTTACATAGGTTCACGCGTTTAGCATCATCTCTTCCTGGGATCATCATAATGCTCTCTCATCTTTACTGGCTTTGCCATGTAACTTTCTTACCTACGTGACACCCTTAGCACCGGTGCACTGGGAAGGGCCTTAGTCGTGACATATCACTGTGGATGTAGAGTGATGCATTGCAATGCAATCCAGACACAACTGGAAACTTGGATGTGGAAATAAAATGTGTTCCCATTTAGTAGCCAGCAAAATTACTAACACTAGTCGTTAACCCGTGCAGCTGCACGGGCTAGTTTTTGATGAAATGTTGCTTCAATTTATAGGAATAGAAATATATTAAAATTAAATAACTGGTTATGCATGTGAAATTTTACTTTGGAAACATGTATATTTTATAGTTAGTAGCGAAAAACTCCATGGTCAACCTGTATTATCTGATCCTATATTTCCACAAATCATTGCTTAATTATGTTCTCTCTTATTCACATGGAAGATACACAATATACACTATATTTCCACAAGTCAATGATATGATACATTTTAGTTTAAAAGGTACAAAAAATAGCTACATCCAACATTTTATACATTAGCGACTCCTTTTTTGAAAGTTAACAAAAAAGGTTTCAACGCGGAACAACCTAGCTGTGTAATAAATGTAATGACTACAAAATAAATGGGGTAAAAAGAACTCCAGAAAACTGGTTGTGGTTAGAGATGTCCCTGGTCTTCATAGGTCTAATGCCTACCATTCAAATTATAAGACAGTCTTAGGGAGTTACCAACTAAATATTTCTCATCAACCATCCAAAAATATTTCTCGTAACATACGACAGAGCCATTTATGTGCTTTTATCTCTACCAGTTTACATCTGAATATTTCTACAACTTTTTGGTAAAAACAAATATCAGTATATTAATGTTCTCTAATGTAGTCCTTGGCCAACATAATGTGTTTTCTACGCAAGGTGGCAGGGGCAATAAAATTGTCCATGAGTAGCAGTTAGGTCTTTGTTTATTGGTCCAAGCAAGGAGTTTCTTTTTTCATAAGAAATTACAATTGTATAAAAGAAATTAACAGTGGACAGTTTAGTCAATTTGTTAAAGAAACTACGATTGTTAGCTCCTATCCAGCAAAAGCTGGTCATAGAAACTACGATATTTAGAATCGGAGGGAATAATACTGAAGCGACCCTTAGACTATGATCTACAACACAAATATATTCAAAGTGGACTTAGACTATGTTCAAGATAATTAGAGTTCAACTTAATCAAATTATATGCTAAACTCCCACTCAAAAAGTACATCTCTCTAGTCATTTGAGTGGTTCATGATCCACTTACACTATCTCAAGTATCATCACGTGAGTCGAGTATAGTTTCAGTGGTAAGCATCCCTATGCTAATCATATCAACTATATGATTCATGATCGACCTTTCGGTCTCATGTGTTCCGAGGCCATGTCTGCACATGCTAGGCTCGTAAAGCTTAACCCGAGTGTTCCGCGTGCGCAACTGTTTTGCACCCGTTGTATGTGAACGTTGAGTCTATCACACCCGATCATCACGTGGTGTCTCGAAACGACGAACTGTAGCAACGGTGCACAGTCGGGGAGAACACAATTTCGTCTTGAAATTTTAGTGAGAGATCACCTCATAATGCTACCGTCGTTCTAAGCAAAATAAGGTGCATAAAAGGATTAACATCACATGCAATTCATAAGTGACATGATATGGCCATCATCACGTGCTTCTTGATCTCCATCACCAAAGCACCGGCACGATCTTCTTGTCACCGGCGCCACACCATGATCATCCATCAACGTGTTGCCATCGGGGTTGTCGTGCTACTCATGCTATTACTACTAAAGCTACATCCTAGCAAAATAGTAAACGCATCTACAAGCACATATGTTAGTATAAAGACAACCCTATGGCTCCTGCCGGTTGCCGTACCATCGACGTGCAAGTCGATATTTCTATTACAACATGATCATCTCATACATCCAATATATCACATCACATCGTTTGGCCATATCACATCACAATCATACCCTGCAAAACAAGTTAGACGTCCTCTAATTTTGTTGTTGCATGTTTTACGTGGTGACCAAGGGTATCTAGTAGGATCGCATCTTACTTACGCAAACACCACAACGGAGATATATGAGTTGCTATTTAACCTCATCCAAGGACCTCCTTGGTCAAATCCGATTCAACTAAAGTTGGAGAAACCGTCACTTGCCAGTCATCTTTGAGCAAAGGGGGTTACTCGTAACGATGAAACCAGTCTCTCGTAAGCGTACGAGTAATGTCGGTCCAAGCCGCTTCAATCCAACAATACCGCGGAATCAAGAAAAGACTAAGGAGGGCAGCAAAACGCACATCACCGCCCACAAAAACTTTTGTGTTTTACTCGAGAAGACATCTACGCATGAACCTAGCTCTGATACCACTGATGGAGAACGTCGCATGGGAAACAAAAAATTTCCTACGCGCACAAAGACCTATCATGGTGATGTCCATCTACGAGAGGGGATGAGTGATCTACATACCCTTGTAGACCGTACAGCAGAAGCGTTAGAGAATGCGGTTGATGTAGTGGAACGTCCTCACGTCCCTCGATCCGCCCCGCGAACAATCCCGCGATCAGTCCCACGATCTAGTACCGAACGGACGGCACCTCCGCGTTCAGCACACGTACAGCTCGACGATGATCTCGGCCTTCTTGATCCAGCAAGAGAGACGGAGAGGTAGAAGAGTTCTCCGGCAGCGTGACGGCGCTCCGGAGGTTGGTGATGATCTTGTCTCAGCAGGGCTCCGCCCGAGCTCCGCAGAAACGCGATCTAGAGGAAAAACTATGGAGGTATGTGGTCGGGCTGCCGTGGAAAAGTCGTCTCAAATCAGCCCTAATTGCTCCATATATATAGGAGGAGGGAGGGGGGCCTTGCCTTGGGGTCCAAGGACCCTCAAGGGGTCGGCCGAGCCAAGGGGGAGGACTCTCCCCCCCCCCAAACCGAGTTGGACTAGGTTTGGTGGGAGGGAGTCCTCCTCCCTTCCCACCTCCCCCCTCTTTTTTTTTCTTTTCCTTTGATTTCTTATCCTTGGCGCATAGGCCCCTTTTGGGCTGTCCCACCAGCCCACTAAGGGCTGGTGCGCCACCCCCATGGCCTATGGGCTTCCCCGGGGTGGGTTGCCCCCCCCCCCCCCCCCCCCGGTGAACTCCCGGAACCCATTCGTCATTCCCGGTACATTCCCGGTAACTCCGAAAACCTTCCGGTAATCAAATGAGGTCATCCTATATATCAATCTTCGTTTTCGGACCATTTCGGAAACCCTCGTGACGTCCATGATCTCATCCGGGACTCCGAACAACATTCGGTAACCAACCATATAACTCAAATACACATAAAACAACGTCGAACCTTAAGTGTGCAGACCCTGCGGGTTCGAGAACTATGTAGACATGACCCGAGAGACTCCTTCGTCAATATCCAATAGCGGGACCTAGATGCCCATATTGGATCCTACATATTCTACGAAGATCTTATCGTTTGAACCTCAGTGCCAAGGATTCGTATAATCCCGTATGTCATTCCCTTTGTCCTTCGGTATGTTACTTGCCCGAGATTCGATCGTCAGTATCCGCATACCTATTTCAATCTCGTTTACCGGCAAGTCTCTTTACTCGTTCCGTAATACAAGATCCCGCAACTTACACTAAGTTACATTGCTTGCAAGGCTTGTGTGTGATGTTGTATTACCGAGTGGGCCCCGAGATACCTCTCCGTCACACGGAGTGACAAATCCCAGTCTTGATCCATACTAACTCAACTAACACCTTCGGAGATACCTGTAGAGCATCTTTATAGTCACCCAGTTACGTTGCGACGTTTGATACACACAAAGCATTCCTCCGGTGTCAGTGAGTTATATGATCTCATGGTCATAGAAATAAATACTTGACACGCAGAAAACAGTAGCAACAAAATGACACGATCAACATGCTACGTCTATTAGTTTGGGTCTAGTCCATCACGTGATTCTCCCAATGACGTGATCCAGTTATCAAGCAACAACACCTTGTTCATAATCAGAAGACACTGACTATCATTGATCAACTGGCTAGCCAACTAGAGGCATGCTAGGGACGGTGTTTTGTCTATGTATCCACACATTTAAATGAGTCTTCATTCAATACAATTATAGCATGGATAATAAACTATTATCTTGATACAGGAATTATAATAATAACTATACATTTATTATTGCCTCTAGGGCATAATTCCAACAATCGGACGCCTACGGACATGGGAAGAGAATGCTCGTGGCTGTCGGAAAGGCAAAGGAGGAGGTAGTGACCAACTCATGTACTCGCGCGCAGATTGGGAGGCCCCAAGTAACAAAGGAAGGTGTGATGGTGGCGAAGGCTCAAGCAATGTGAAGCGCGACAGACAAACCGGAAAAGGCAAAGGAAAAGGCAAGCCACAAGGTCGTGGTAAGGCGGACCAATCTAAAGTGCGGAAGCCACGGAATTTGGATTTATCCGAGGTTAAGTGCTATAACTTCAACGAGATGGGTCACTTTGCAAAGGATTGTCCGAAGCCTAACAAGCGGGAGATCAAGGCAAATTTGGCAAAGCAGGAAGACGAAGGTCCAGGTCTTCTGATGGCCGAAGTTTGTGATCTCGCTGAAACGGTGGTGGTGAAACCAAGCCGGAAGGTGCTGCTTCATGCGAAGAAAGTGACACCGAAGTTATCCGGTGATCAGAACATGTCGTGGTATCTTGACACGGGTGCCAGTAACCACATGACGTGGTGCAAGGAGAAATTCCTCGAGATGGAATACGATGTTGAAGGCTCGGTCAAGTTCGGTGATGGTTCGGCTGTGGAGATTTGCGGGCAAGGATCTGTCCTCTTCGAGGGTCTCACAGGCGAACATCGCATACTCACCGGAGTGTACTACATCCCGCGGGTTCGCAACAACATCATCTCTATTGGGAAGCTTGACAAGAATGGATGCAAGGTGAATATCGAAAACGGAGTGATGACGATCTTCGACAACCTCCGAAACGTGCTAGCTCGTGTTAATCGCACACGGAATAGGCTCTATATCCTCAACCTTGATCAATCTCAACCGGAGTGTTGGCTTGCCAAGAGTGATGACGATTCATGGTTATGGCATGCTAGATTTGGACACGTGAACTTCTACGCCTTGAAGAAGATGTCAAAGATGGAGATGGTATCTGGGATGCCAGTTATCGACCATGTTGATCGAGTATGTGACGGGTGCTTGGTTGGAAAACAGCACCGCAGGCCGTTCCCTGCTCAGTCTACCTATCGTGCGAGTGATGCACTCGAGCTGCTCCTTGGTGATCTATGTGGCCCTATCACCCCGGCAACTTCAAGCAGGAAAGAAGTACTTCTTCCTTGTGGTAGATGATTACTCGAGATATATGTGGGTCGTTCTCCTACGGTCTAAAGATGAGGCGTTTGAAGCGTTCAAGAAGCTGAAGGCTGCAACGGAGATGGAACACAAGCTGAAGGTTCGCGCTCTACGGACAGATCGTCGCGGAGAGTTTACGTTGAATGAGTTCAACGACTACTGCGAGAAGATCGGCATAAAGAGGTTCCTCACGGCACCTTACACGCCGCAGCAGAACGGGGTCGTTGAAAGGCGCAATCGAACCGTCGTTGACATGGCAAGGAGTTTACTCAAGAGCAAGAACCTGCCGGGGACTTTTTGGGGAAAAGCTGTCTCGACGGCGGTCTATCTTCTCAACCGGGCTCCAACGAAGGCGGTGATCGATCGGCAAGACTCCGTATGAAGCAATTTACGGACGTAAGCCGAATGTGTCTCATCTAAGGACATTCGGGTGCGTGGCACATGTGAAGACGGCGGAGCCGCACCTCTCAAAGCTTGCCGATCGTAGCACCAAGATGGTGTTCATCGGATACGAGAGGAGTTCCGGCACCAAGGCATACCGCTTCTATGATCCACAAACCAAGCGTCTACGGATTTCACGCGACGTCGTGTTTGAAGGAAACAAAGTGTGGAATTGGAGTGCAGCAGCCGACGGTGCTTCAAACGGTAACATATTCACGGTTGAATTTCCAACTGATGATGATGTAGGGGAGGATGCCCAGATGGTTAGCAAGACGCCCAACCAAGGTGACCACAATGGTAGTGATCATCATGGTGCTGACACCGACGACGATGCGCATAGGTCGCAAGGAGATAGCGACAACGCCGCGCACGACACAGGCGGAGATCTCGACGACAACATCGACAACGAGGCGCATAGTGACGACGACAATCAAGATGATGGTCACGGTCACGACGACTACGTCGACGACGTGGATGTCGATGACACACCACGGTCTCAGCCGTCTTCCTCAAGTGCTTCAATACCGACACAATTTGTGTCTCCTCCTTCGCAAGCCACAACGGACTCCTCAGGGCCTCGTCGCTACAAGACCCTCAAGAAAGTCTACAAGTACACAAAGCTAGTTACGCTCGAGTACTCCGGACTATGTCTGTTCGGAGTTGAGGAGCCGGCGAACTTCGTAGAGGCGAGCAAAAGCCGTAGTTGGACGCACGCCATGGATGAGGAGATGAAGGCGATGGAGAGCAATGGCACGTGGACTTTGGTAACCCGTCCTCTAAACCAAAAGGCGATAGGTTTGAAGTAGGTTTACAAGTTAAAGAAGGACACACAGGGTGCCATTGTGAAGTACAATGCAAGACTCGTTACAAAGGGCTACGTTCAACGTCAAGGAGTTGACTATGATGAGGTGTTTGCACCGGTTGCTCGAATCGAGACGGTGAGAGTGCTCCTAGCTTTGGCAGCACAAGAGGATTGGAAGGTTCATCATATGGATGTTAAATCCGCTTTTCTCAACGACGATCTCACAGAAGAAGTGTACGTGGAACAACCCCTCGGCTACGAGAAGAAAGGCAAAGAAGGGAAAGTTTACAAGCTCAAGAAGGCACTTTACGGGTTGAAGCAAGCGCCAAGAGCTTGGAACTCAAAGTTAGACCGAAGTATGGTCTTGCTCGGGTTCAAGAGATGTCCCCTCGAGCACGCAGTCTATACAAAGAACTCCAAAGGCTCAAACCTGCTAGTTGGAGTTTATGTCGATGATCTGATTATCACCGGAGATAGCATACAACAAATTGAACGTTTCAAGGCGCAAATGAAGAACAAGTTTAGCATGAGTGATGTGGGATTACTCAACTATTACTTGGGCGTCGAAGTGAAGCAAAGCTCCGGAGAGATTTCCCTATGTCAATCGGCCTACGCGGTCAAGTTATTGGACAAGTATGGCATGTCAGATTGCTACGAGACACAAGTTCCAATGGACCAACGTCACAAGTTGAGCAAGCGTAGCTCAAATCCGCCGGCGGACACCACAATGTATCGAAGCGTTGTGGGCAGCCTAAGATACTTGGTGCATACCCGACCTGACTTGGCTTACTCAGTCGGGATCATCAGTCGTTTCATGGAGAATCCGACAACCGAGCACATGGGCGCGGTCAATCAAATCTTGCGCTATGTAAAAGTAACCATTAATCTTGATTGCACGTACGGAAAGGGAAAGGAAGGATTGATCCTTCATGGATATTCAGATAGTGACATGGCAGGTGATGTTGATGACCGAAAGAGCACAACGGACATGATTTTCTACCTTGGCCCGAATCCGGTTAGCTGGAATTCTCAGAAGCAAAAGGTGGTGGCACTGTCTTCATGCGAGGCAGAATACATAGCGGCAAGCACGGCGGCTTGTCAAGCAGTGTGGCTGAGAAGACTCCTAGCTATTCTTGCAAAGCGGGAGGTGCAGAAGGTGTCATTGAAGATTGACAACCAAGCTGCAATCTCATTGTGCAAAAATCCGGTTCATCACGAAAGGAGCAAGCACATAGATACCCGGTTCCACCACATCCGGAAGTGCATTGAGGAAGGGATGATCGAAATTCTGCACGTGAATACGAAAGACCAGCTTGCCGATATTTTCACCAAGTCCCTCGGTCGACAGAAGTTCATCGAGATGAGGAAGAAAGTCGGAGTGCAAGCAATGAAGACACATCAACAAGGTTAAGGAGGTGAATGTAGTAATTAACCTAGTTGTAGTCCAAACGTACACATGTGTCCTAATTTGATTAGTATTGCAAACCGAGTAGGATTAGTAGTAGTATTGCAAACCGAGTAGGATTAGCAGTAGCCAATGCTTAGCATATATATATGCGTTTACCCTAGCTTTTGTAATATCAGATAAAAAAGATCAAAACGCAATAAAGCAATAGATACGAGCCTGTAGCAGTCACCGACGCCTTCGTTGATCGATCCGATTGAGAGCTAGCTAGCAAGCCAGGTTACGAATCCATTAACCTGCTTGCTTGCTTGTTTATTTCGGGTCAACTTTACACACGTGTATTAGCTTCGGTAGTGATTTCATCTACGATTCAAAAGCCAACAAAGTTGACCCGACTGCTATGTAAAATTCTAAATGGCTTTTGTGGCTCATCGGCGATCAAGTACTTTAGACATATCGAGGAGATAGCTCTTGATCGTGAAGTGGGTGGTGACACAAAGCATACGTGGAAAGAAGCAGCAAGGAAACACCCAAGACGTCCCAAGATTTTTTTTGTCTAGACAGCATCAACTTCCTGCTGTAGCAAATACTTTTACTTTGTTGTTGGATATGTATTTGATCCCAGTCAACTTAATTGGAATACTATTTGTGACAAATTTAGCACCGCGATGTAAGAGATATAAGAGCGTTTAGATCACTAAAATAGTGATCTAAACACTCTTATATTTCTTTACGGAGGGAGTACTAATTGTTTGCGGAGAAGTCAAGAATCTTGATTTAATTGATATGAGTATCATTATATACTACCAAGCAAGTCAGCAGGTGAGCTGCTCTTTGAAATACAAGAAGAAATACCTCAAAAATAAGGTATTTGGTAGGAAATAGAACAAACCTGAAACATGACTTTCTCATGAAAATTCACTTGATATAATTTAGTGTGCTTTACCGAAAAAGGCTTTCGTCCTGCTTTATATATAAAGCAACCACCAAACCACGAGTACAAGCATAGGTTCAAATTCAAGCACACACACACCAGGGTATCATGACAACAAGTACTAGGGGTTCTGCTAAGGGCACGGCTCAACAAGCCCTAAAAAACAAAACAACACACATGTGGAAAAGACCGTGAATGCAAAAGCTAATCCGTCTCGGGGGTGGTGGGGTAGCTGCGGCATCAAGCGGATGGCCATGGTCCGGAGGTCTGCGATGATGGAGTTGATGTCGTCCTAGTCCCGTTGATGGCTAAGCAGCCGCCAGAGCTGCATCTCAGTTGCCCGTTGAAGAGGCACATGTTGAATAACAAGCTTATTTTGGATTGTCCAGAGCGTCCACACGAGGACACCAATAACCAGCAATCTAATGTGCCCTCACGAAGAAGGGGAGGCCTGGATCTCGGTACATAGGTCGGTGAAGTTGGTGTAATACCAAAGGCCCCCAATGGTCTCGTGGATGCAGGAACAGAGGAATTGCGCGGAAACGTGCGAGAAGAAGATGTGGCTGGAATCCACTGCAATCCCATAAAGGGGGCACTGTCCGTCTCCCGGGCCGTGTCGCTTGAGCACCTCCACTCTTGATGGGACCCGTCCGCGTATCTACTGCCACATGAAGATCCTAATCTTCCGGCAGAGCCTGGTTTTCCAAATCATCTCAAAGGGCTCCGGAGCGGGATTGGCAGCGATGGTCTGGTATAAAGACTTGGCGGAGAACTTGCCCGAAGACTCTAGATGCCACAAAGTGCGATTGGCAGACTGGTCGATGTCCGGTTCGTGCAGGGCGACGGTCGCAAGGAGTTCGTGACATGCGACGGTGTTCGCGGGTCCAAATGGCCTAGGGAAAGCCAGGCGCCCTAAGTCAATAAGGGTCACCTTGACGAAAATCTGTGGGTCTACTGCGATAGCAAACAGGTCGGGGAAGAGGGCAACAAAGGGGGTCTTGCCCGCCCATCGGTCGAACCAGAACATACTGGAGGTCTAGGAGCCCACCTCAATGGAGGTCCTGATGCAGAGAACTAGGAGTAGCTAGATGACTGACTGCGAGGACTGCGAGCCGCCCGATCTCTGACAGAATGCGAGCGACAGACCGCACATGTATTTATTTTGAATGAGCTGGAGCCAAAGGACACCTCAAGCTCAAGTGCAACATATTAATATCAAGTTGATACACTCCTCCCTGGGTGGATCTGCCTCCTCTCTGCGCTGGAAGTTGCTTGAATGGTCTACGTCGTGACTCCTTAGGGCATCTCAAATGGCAACCCGCATTGTTTTTACATCAGTCCGCGGACAGGGGTACTAATCCGTGGAAACGGATGCGGGAGACAACCATCTAACCGTAGCCACATACATCCGGCCTTCCTCGTTTTCTTTTAATTCTATGCGATTAAATAGTCGCATAAAAATTGTACATAATGTTCAAATAGTTGCATGCAACACTTGTTCAAATTAAAAAAAACAAATATTACATCCAAACATTGTTTTCACCAGCCAAAGATGGTCAATTAGATCTTACTTCACCTGCTCGTGAGTTGGTCGCTGCTGAATTAGTTGATGCATTTGGATAAACTCTTTAAATGGGGGGTCCGGAGATTGGATATGATCACCCATGTTCTTAAATTCTAGAGTTGCGGCAGCATTGTCACCCTGATGCTCGACAATCATGTTGTGCATGATCACACAACATTCCATCACCTCCCACAAGGTCTCCGGATCCTATTGTTTAGAAAATCCACAAACAACCACAAAACGGGCCTACATAACTCTAAATTACCCTCTCGACATCCTTTCTAGTTGCTTCTTGTCTTTGGACAGCGTGGGCCATTTTTTGGCCAATTGGGTTTGAGATGGTGCTGATAAAGGTAGCCTATGGAGGATAGCTACTGACCACCAGATAGTAACCCTTGTTGTACTCATGTCCATTAACAGTATAGCGGCAAGGAGGAGCTTTTCCTTCAGTCAGCCTCGCAAACAACAGTGATCGTTGCAGCACAATGATGTCATTGCGAAACCTGGGCATGCCAAATAAAGTGTTTCAAATCCAAAAATCTTGTGATGCAACTGCTTTAAGAATGATCGTGGGATTCTTAATATGGCCCCCATATTGCCCTTGTAAAGTGTTCGAACAATTCTTCCATTTTCAATGAATGCACTCAAGAGATCCAAGCAAACCTAGCCACCCTCTTGCTTCTGAGACTGCCAAGAGCCTCTCGGCGCCTCCCACAGTTGGTTCTCCCAGGTACTGAGGCCCGAACACCTCGACCACGGCAGTAGAAAACCTAAACATGGCATCTCGGCATATGCTCTCAGACATCCATAGCTACTCCGTAATCGTCTCATGAATCAGCGGTCGTGCACTTCTGGTAACCAGAGAACCCAATTGTTCCCACATCATCCTTCTTTGGGATTAAGTAGTCATTGGAGGACAGGACGTCATGGTACAAACGATCGTAGACACCTTTGCTCATCTGAAAACGCCGACGATAATGGGAGTGCATTGGGGGTAGATTAGTCGGCCATCAGTGTCAGATGTTCGCGCGCACGGTTGCGGTTGAGCACTCAGTGACCCTTGATCGAGCCATTGAAATTGAGAACATCCTCCTTTGCACAATCCACATACTCATGGAGCGCCTGCATCATCACCCTCTTATGAGAGTACTCCTCGTCCGACGAGCCGTCGGACGACTCAACATATTGCTCTTGTATGTACTCCAAATCGGAATTCGTTGCTAGAAAGAAGAAGGGACAAGTGTTTTTCGCTCCGGCAATTTATCGAACTGTTGTTGAGCAAGGCATGAATAGCAGTAGTGGATGGTACATGGCAGGGCGGTTAGAGGACAGGGGTTGAACGGAGATGGAGGAGAAGCAGGGATGGAGCCCTGCTAGAGCATCAAAGGTGACGAAAACATAGATGTTCGGGCGGGGGTTTGGCATGGTGGTTGTGGGGGCGGGAGGGGGGTGGAGCGGCTACGAAGGCAAGAAAGAAAGAAGGAACAAGAGAAAATGGGGAGGATGAAGTTGCAGGTCCGGAAATGGTTTCGGGTGGGCCAGGAGTGTCAAATTCATACGTTTGCTATGTCCGGACTCCCGCAAAGTCCCCCGCTTTTGTCTTCGGTTTGTGAAGAAATCGTGTCTGAATTGCTTCGCGGACCGATATAGACCCCCGTTGAATGGCTTTCATGGTCCGGACGGATGCGAGCGGTTTGCGGGTCCGCCTTGATGACGCCTTTACCTAGATTATTTATAGTGATGTTTCCCTAAAAAGAAAATATTACTATCTCTATCACAGTTTAGAAGCCACAGTTAAATTTACGTGCATTTTCATAATAAACAAGGTTTAGGGCGCATTGCATTTACTCTTAGCAGCTAATTAATACTCCGTTGTACTACTTCTATATGCAGGTATAGTGTGAATGCTATTTTTTAACTCATCTCACAACCAATCAATAATCACCTAGGTTACAGAGAATTTCGAAACACGCCTTCTAAACCGTGACGAAGGAAGTAATTTTTTCGTTGTCGGATCTTTGAATTTTGAATAGTTTTAGGGTCTAAAATGCACATGGCTTCTATAATAACGGTGTGAAAATCTAGACAGGACACCGAGCATGTACAAATTCAGGTTATCAACAAAAACAAAATAAAAGATATGACACCTAACTAGCGATCAGCAGCATGTCACGACAATCAAAACATTAATTCTGGGCAACCTTTCCGGCATGGTTTGTCAAGTGCTACTCCCATGCATGAGTCTTTGTCAGACTACCCATAATAAAAGTAGTATCATAAATTCCGCCTAAATAAAAAATATGATGTGGCAACTAATTAATAAAAAGAAAAAGAAATTGAGTAATTTAGATAGTTACTCATACAAGGAGTAACATAGCCCATACCAAGATAAGATGAGTCTATAAAATAATAAATGCATGTCTCAATGTTACTATCAATATGTTACTATCCATTATGGAGGTATTAACTTAGACTAGTAACACATGCATGTTACTACTCTATGTTACTCCCATTGTGAGTAGTCTCATGTGCATGCCACATGTGTGGTGAAGGTGAGGCTGATCGTGCCATATTGTCTCATCCCATGCACGCGTGGGCCGGCTGACACAGAGTCTCCTTGAAAACAATAATCAGTGGGGACTGATAGGTGCCGGTGCGTCGGCCCAAAGATTTGACCGGTCGAGCGCGGGCCGTCAGATCCAGGTCGCGTAGACCGTCAGATTTAGATAAAAGCGATTTGTTCAGAGCTCTCTTCTTCCTCGCGCAACGCCCTCATCTCCTCCCCTGCATCTCGCACACGTGCCCCCTTCCTCCCCGCATCTCGGACAACTCGTCGGGGCACGCGTTACGCCCTACTGCACACCTTCCTCTGGTCGCAGCACCGCCCCTCCCCTCCCCTCCTGCTCCATGCTAGTTCTCATCGCCAGGATTCGCGACAACCCCACACCAGCATCTTGTTTTCGTGATCACCGTTGCGCTTGAAGCATCATGGCCTCGTGAATGGATGCAGCAAAACACGTCGTTTTGTAGTAGCAAAAAAGCGAGGCAGTTGCAACAAAAAATGTCGTCCTCATCGTCGCCGGTCGCATCTCGGTCATAAAAAAGCACCATGACCTCATGAGTGGACGTAGCAAATACAAAAGACAGTAGTAGCAAAAAATGAGCCTGTTGCAGCAAAAATGTCCGTCCTTGCAGCAAAAATGAGTGGATGTAGCAAACAGAAAGACGGTAGTGGCAAAAAATAACGACGGTTGCAGCAAAATACTCTGCCATTTCCAGCAAAAGTTTTTGTCGTCGATTGTGTAGCCTTTTTATTTCGTAGTGGTTGAGTGGAACATCTCTATTTGGCATAGAGTACTCCCTCCGTCCGGTAATAAATGCACATATAGATATTTCAAGACAAATTATGAAGTAGAGTACAAAAATACATTGAAAAGGTGCAAGCCATCATCTCTCTTCTGTGTAATTACTCAACCCCAATGAGCTAATTGTACATTCTTTAACGGACGGAGGGAATACTTGTCTTTCAAATCCGGAGCAGAGAAGAATCCAATAAAACTGTTCAATCAGATTCTAGTATTTTGAAGTAATCAGCGTGAGCCGGAGAGGCAAAGGATTCCCTAAAAAAAGGTAACGCACCACTGGCAATCGACAAAAAGGCATTGCGTCCGAGGAATTTGATACTAATATATATAAACGCAAGGAAGCAGGCACGGCAGTAAAAGGCATTACGTCCTAATAAATTCCTTTGCTTGTACTACTACAAGAGTAGGCATCACTTGTTCCCTTCTCAGTCATCTGCTTCCGCTCTCCTCTCGCCACTACGCTCTACTTCGGATCGATGAGGCCGCCGGACGGCAGCTCTTCGTCGTCCGGGCCGCACGGCAAGCATGAGCTGCTGCAGCCGGAGGTGGTTCTCTACACGGCGTCTGCGTCGGCGTCTCGCCGCAGAGGGCGCGCCTCGGCCGACCTCTACGCCTTGCGCGCCCTGCTGCAGGGGTACGGCCTGACCATGGACGAACGCGACGTGTCCACGAGCAAGGCGCACCGCAGCGAGCTCAAGTCGTTGCTTGCGGCTCGGGGGTGCGCCTTCTCCCTCCCGCAGCTCCTCGTCGGTGGACGGCCCGTGGGCGGCCCTGACGATGTCAGGAAGCTGCACCAGTCCGGCGGGCTGCGGCCCCTCCTCGACGGTTCCCCAAGGCCGTGCCGCGCCTTCGTGTGCCAAGCCTGTAAGAGAGTCGGCTCCGAGCCCTGCTCAGAGTGCAGCGAGGCCCGCAACAAGATGCTGGATCATGGCGTTATGGAGCAGGAGGAGGAGAGGGTCGTCCTTTTTTATCCAACCCAAGGTAAACACTTTTCTTTGTTTCTCTCCTTTCTTTTATATTTTCCGTAACCAGTACGTAAAAAGTTCAGTTGCACTTTATTACTCTTTCTCATCTACATATAACATATATAGTCGGATGCTGCATTATTTTCTTGACAATTTTATCAAGGACATAACTCGTGCTGAACCTGAAACTACTGGCAGTAATACATCTACACTACTGTCCATTTTTGGCAAGCAATAGTTCATGTGCTACGTAAGAAAACTCGCTGGATGGAAACTAGTACCTTTCTTATCTTATACTTGCTCTGTTCATGAATATAAGTTTTTTTTAAAGATTCCACTATAGTTTACATACGGATGCATATAGACATACAGTAGAGCGTAGATTCACTCATTTTGCTCCGTATATAGTCCATAAGGCCCTGCTCACATCCATGCAATAGAGATCCGCCTCCTCCTTCCCTAACCTAGTCGCTCAAGCGGGTCTTGCGAGGGTTGCCGGTCCTTCGCGGAGGAAGGAAGGAACGGGGATCTAGCGCCGCCGCCGGGGCTGCTGCGGGCTCCGTTCGTGTCCGTTGCCAGCCGCCAGGATATGAGGCAAGTGAGATAAGAGTGGAAGGGACATCGCCGGCTCCCGATCTGCCCGGCCCACGCTCCTCTAGTCCGGCGGCTCGCGAGCACGTCGCCGGCGCGCATCCTCTTCGCGTAGAGACACGCACCGCGCAGCCATCGGACCCCTCTCTGCCTCTCTCCCGCTTCGCCGTTGCCGGAGGGGGCGTCGGCGAAGCCGCGAGCGCTCCGGGGATGGCGGCGGCGGGGCCCCTCGCGTCGGCCTTCGGGCTCTGACGACGGCGCCCCGCGTCGGCGGTTGCGGGATCCGGTGTGATCTCGCCAATCGGCGGCGGTGGAGGGCGGATCCGGGCCTCCATGGCCGGATCTAGCTGGGCGCTCGGCCCTGGTGGTAGGGAGCGGCAGCCAGGCGTGGCTGCGCTGGTCGGCTGGGCATGAGCAGTGTCCAGGGCGCGCGGTGCAGTGGCCTTGGCTGGGGGTCGTGATGGTGCGTGGCTGCCATGCTCAGCGGTCGGTGGCGGTGGATATCCAGCGCAGCTCCAGGAAAAATCCTTGCTCGGGTCTTTATCGGAGCCGCGACGGCGACACCCGCGGGTGCCGCTATCTTTCTTGGAAGCGTCGTTGTGAAGGTGTGTTGTTCCCCTTCGTCGGTCGCTGCTCGCACCGTCACCTGCGCCCCCCAGGTCCTGATCGGTGGGCCTCTCTCCTGTGGATTCTTGGCGGTGCCGACATGGTTGCCGGGGCCCTTCCTGTGGGTGAAGTTGGTGGAGGAGATTCGGATTGGGGGAAACCCCTTGGTTGGCCCAGGTCGGCCGCGCCAACGACGACGCTTAAGGGCGCCGTTATTCTTTTTGGAGACGACGGTATACATCTGCTCCTCTGCTCCCCTTCCTTGCCTCTCGGGTGAAAACCCTAACTCCGTTGGGCGGCGGCGGCGTCCTTGACGTCGTGACCTTCCTAAAGGCGTCGCCTTGAGGGCTGAGTGGTGGTGGGCACTGTGTGGGTCCTGAACGGTTGCTGGTGGTGGGCACTACTTCGCGGGAAACTCTAGGATCTGGTCTTCCAGTTCGGACGATGGCGGTACTGCGGTGCCGTTTCTCCCTTGGGAGCATCGTTTGTGGAGCAGCGCTGGCAGACTGAGGCAGAAGGTGGAGCGGCTTCGTCTTGCACGGTATTTCGGTGGAGCTGTCAAGTCATGCTTGGCCGACAGGTGCTACGCTGAGTCATGCCTGGTTGGCAGGTGCTACGCACGACAGGTCTCCCGGAGTCTTCGCATCTGGACGGATGAGCGCAGGGCGGTGGCGTCGTTGGGCGCCATGGTAGTGTCGACGGATGATTGGACTGGCAAGGATGATGGGTCAGTGGTTCGAGGATGATGGCGGCTGGTAAAACGTGTGCGTGAGGTGTGCGTTTTAGGTGTGCTGCACCGACTGTTGTTCCCGATACGTTATGTGGATGGATTGGAAACAACACCGGTTGGAGTGAGAGCACTCCATATTATCGAGTTTGTAGGTGTGAATGGTGGCTTTGGATGGATTGATGTATACTCTTGTTAGACTTTTGTGGAATAATTAATAAGGTGGCTGCATGCATCGATTGATGCAGAGGCCGGAGGTTTAACCTCCTTCTCTAAAAAAAATAGCCTGTAATAAAAAAATAAAAAAATTATATTTAAAAACGAAGGGAGTATATAAGAATGAAGGCCTCTTCCGAGAAATTGTGCGGTGGGGTCCGTAACTTCATCTCTTGACGTGAGGTCGCTACAAAAATCTATGACGAAGGTGGACTCCATAAGTGTGACCCACTAGCCCCTATACTTTTAACATTGTGGTGGATGTGGATACTCTGCTCGAACTCACAAAGGTTTTGGGCGAGATTGTTGAAGTGATGTCATATATTGTGGATGGTGGCCTTTCAATACTAACAACGATATGGTATCGTACAAGATTTTTCCGTGCACGATCTCCCTTGCAAGTTAATTTCTCTATCCCCTCTTGACGACACGAGGGTGAAACCTAGCGCTGCCACTACCCTCTCCCCTCCTATTACCTCACCTTGCCACTGCTTGAGGTTGTCGTCTGCGAGAGTGTCTTCATCTTTGCAGCGGGTGACTACAGTGGGTGCTGTTGGCAGACCCCCTTGGCCGCCATGTGATGTAAAACCTCAAATTCCCCAAATATGGTGTATCTATGCTATCTACTCGCTATTCGTTAGTACTTCTATTTTACGAATTCTACTAAGGAATTAAAACAAGAAGTTCCGAATGCATCTGGCACTAAAGAAAAGAGGAAACTGGGATTTAATTGCTATTTTCATGCATTCATTGTTTTCTGTTAGGTTGGTTGTAATCGATAGTATCATATACTTCCTTCATCTTAATTTATAAGTCCGGCACATGTACCTAAGTCGTTAATTTGACCAACTTAATGATAAACATATATTACAATATACCATTAAAAACTTTAGATGTTTTATTTTCTAATGATATAATTTTTATATTAAACAATAGATTTTATATAAATTAAATTGGCGACCTAGATACACGTGCGTGCCTTTTAAACTGTGACGGAGGTAGTACTAGTATCTATGATATCATATCCGTAATGTATAGTATCATAGGGTAGTTTATTTTTTTGCCATGCAAGACACATAATAGCACATCATATTTAATATGATACGCTATCATGATATGATACATAATCCTCTTTTTCTTCATGTAATTCTATGCCATCTCATCAAAATTGCCTAGTTGGCATGCATAATACTACCTATCATACTCCCATTACAGGCAGCCTTAGCGGCCGAGGGAGTCTGGGATTAAGGGGTAACTCGGGCAGCCGGTTCATTTCTTGTGGGCCGACTCGGTGGGCCGTGTTATTAAAGGCTGGACTATATGACGACCTCGTACTCAGGAAGGAACATTCGAAGACAGGCGTGACGTCGAAGTACAGTAGACTAGGTCGGTTGTATGTAACCCTAGATCCCCCGATGAGTATATAAACCGGGGGGTCCTCGTCCATGTAGACAGGTTGACTCATCTAGGGTTTAGCTTATATGATATCGAGGTACATCAACTCTGTAATCATCATCCACATCAATATAATCAAGTAGGACGTAGGGTTTTACCTCATTAAGAGGGCCCGAACCTGGGTAAATACTGTCTCCCCCTCCTCCTGCAACCCATCGATCCAAGGTCCACAGTTCGGGACCCCCTACCCTAGATCTGGTGGTTTTGACACCGACATTGGTCCTTCCAATGAGAGTTTCGTTGTTTGATTGACCGAGAGATCGATGGCTCGCCTAATCGTCAGCGATCGAATCAGCAATGGGGACATCTTCGTCCCCGGGCAGGTTTTCTCGTTCGGCAGTGTCACGCTGCGCTCAGACTTGACCAGCGGTCTGGCCAGATCGGAGGTTTTGTCCCCGATCAGCAGATAAGGTTTAGGAATCTTGGATTCTCAACCGGGCCGATCTGATCCCCGCCAAGATCCCGGCTTCGGTCAATGAGATCCAAAACCCCGAAGTCTTAACTTCGGGTCCCACATCCGTCCATGGCCTCGAACCCCTCTTCGCCGAAGAGTCAGCTTTTAGCTCGGACAAGGCCTCAGTGCCGAGACTACAGCAAACGGCGTTTGACAAACGCGCCTCCCTCACGAAGGCCGTGGAAGTCAACTTCAGAAAACACCCAACGCTGGATCAGGACGAGCCCTCAGTGTTAAACGAGATGATCAGTCAGATCCAATCGCTACGCATCTCAACCAGCCAGTGCCCGACCTGTTCACAATTTGGCTCAGAGGCAGAATATGGGGACTTTTACGGCCCACCCACCACCCAGTTGGTAGCCACCGTCAAAGATTTAACCGACGCGTTGTATTATGCCTCCGAGGAGTTGGAAGATATGGACGACGAGGATGATGACCCCATTCCTATAAATACAGGGCGATGGACAGCAACATCCACTTATGATGTCTACATGGTAGACACGCCCGATAACAACGGCGACCTTACCCCCAAACCAAACGGTGACAATTTCAGGGAGTAGCCACCAAAGCGCCGAAGGCAGCGTAAGCGTGCCAAGGCAAGCAAGGGAAAGATTTCTGCACAGGGCACTCGAGAAAATACAACCCCAGAGGACCGTGATAACCTCAAGGTTCCAGAACAGCCACAAGAAGACCCGGACAAGCCCGAAGCACAGAACGACCCCGATGACCTCAACAAATCGGACGACGACCCAAAAAAGGAAGACTTTGCAATTCCCGAGGACCTTGGAGGTCAGGAAGAGTTTAGGCAGCTTCTCATAGCTACCGCCTGAAGCTTAAAAGGGAAGCAACGACAACCCCCGACCGAACATGATACCATAAACAACAGGTGGACCAAGGTATTGGCCGTCGAAGAAGAATACGGTCATGGATAGCCGGATCAGAAGAAGAGCTACCCACGTCGGCGCCTGCTGCCACAATTCGACGATGAGGCCCCAGAGCCCACGTCTCCAAAACGCACGGACTACGACGAGCCTGATCGCCTACCTCGATGGCGCGACAGAGCGGCTGGAGAAACCGAGTATAAACCCGAGCCTCCTTGCAGAAAAGGAAAGGAACAAGTGCGCCCTAGGGGTGGTCAGGACCTGCGACGACCTGGATAATAGAACGGATCCAAGAGGTACTCCCCGAGTTGATGGAATGGAGAACCGCTCGGATTACCTACAACAACAGATACCGGGAACCGTACCCGGCACAACCCATGGCCGATCTCCTCGGATTACCTACAACAACAGATACCGGGAACCGTACCCGGCACAACCCATGGCCGATCTCCGAAACAACATAGCACGGGTCAAGGACGTCGCACACCCACTATGGTTCACAAACGAGGTAATGCAGCACCAATTCCCGAAAGGGTTTAAACCCGTAAATATAGAACAATATGACGAGACTACAGACCCCGCCGTGTGGATACAAGATTTTCTTCTCCACATTCATATGGCAAGAGGGGATGATTTCCACGCCATCAAGTACCTACCTCTCAAGCTAAAAGGACCGGCGCGGCACTAGTTAAACAGCTTGCCCGAGGATTCTATCGGGAGCTGGGCTCATAATTCTTTAAGAGAGTTTGGAGATTGACTTGCTTGACACGGGTGTGTCCTTCACGTGAGAATCAAGGTATCCCATGCCTCTTTTGTTGTTTCTTTGACAATTAAGTGTTGGTGGAGGAAATCCATCGGCATCATCGAGTAAATCACCGACGCCATCTGTCGATCCTTCCGATGCTCGGCTCCCTCCTTTTTGAAAGCTTCGCCTCCTAGATCGACTGTGTTCCAAAACTCGTTTGCACGGATACCACACTTCATGAGGGCCTTCTAGACCCTGAAGTTCTTACAATCAAATCGTGGGTACTACGAACTTACCCGAGCAACAAATATTTTAGCCGCACCCAAATACGCCGCGAGCTGCTTGTTCTCCTCGTCGTTCGACATGACCCTGCTGTGAAACCAATTGTTAGCATAGATCCCGAATCTTGACAACACAGATGTCGGGTTCTTCCAACAGATTGCGCACGCACAAGCTGCAGCCGATTATGTCCGACTGCTTCAGCGGAGACGTGTATGTACCATAGTAAACAAGCAAGAGCAAGCACCTTGGTGGATGGATTATCGTGTCTAGCTATCTAGCACATATCAAGTCGCCAGAACACAATACGCGAAGTCGTCGACTTATGGCCACAGGACCGTATCGGTCCTGATTTTTCTTTGTACTGATTTGATCTGATGGTAGTACAAAATACAAGGGTATACAGATGTATATATAGCAGCAACGAGAACCGATCCGATCTAATCAAACTCGGCTAGAAAATCTCATCCTACTACAACTACAACTAGGAGATTGAGCGTGTACAAACCGGACACGAAACGTGTCGTGGTTATTTCCAACAGTATTGCGTGTCCCATCCATTAGGTGTTTTCCTAGCAAAGGGGAGCAACTAGTTAGCGAGCACTTTTTCGGAAGTCTTCCAGTGAAAACTCCCGCGCGCCGTCATTTGGCGTGTTCTCAATCGACGCTACGTGTCGTGTTCTGAGCAGGGCCGAGCCAACTGTGGTGCCAAATGTGCCACCTGCACAGGGCCCACAATTTCGAAGGGCCCCAAATTTTGTATATAAAACAAGCAATATTTCACACACAAAAAAAAGCATACTCGTTGGAATTGGGACTTAGTCGATCAAAAGCTAGAGTTGGGCCCGAGTCAAGCCATCAAGCACAGGTGCTTCATCGATATTTCTTTAAAAAAAAGGAAACCGCTCGATCGATAATATGGAAGCGCTAATGTCAGTCTAAAAAAGGTACGGTCGCTATAGGGAACATGATCGTTTGGTCGCTTTCGTCTCATCAGATCAATTGAATTTAGACTGTTGTCGTTGTTGCCTTCGTACTTTTCTCTCCCGAATTTTAAATTCGTTGCCTCGTCAGGTCTATCTGTGACCGACTCTATCCTTCAAGTGCTTAGCGAGTCTCGCTTTTCGATTAACTTATGTTCCTATTCCTAGTTTCGAATTTTCTAGTTAACTTTTGACAAGGATCGTTACTTCGTAGAAATTGGTATTTACCTCCTCAGTTAAAGATTATAGTGTAGCAGTTCAACAGGACATGACCCAAAATTAGGTAAGTTAAACGGATTGTCTAATATCCAAACATTGACGCATGATATTCAATTAATATATGCTACTTTATAATTTAATTTTATCAAATTTAGCTTTTTATATTGTGTTTCGGTAATACAGATTTGCATTATAATGAAAAACATTAGTCTGATTTCTATAGTTGCTCGTTAACTCATTTTCTAAGTGAGATAGGGCCTTATTTTTTTAGTTTCGCACAGGGCCTCAGATTTTGCCGGCCCGGCCCTGGTTCTGAGCGTTATTTTGTATTTTGCTTTTTTTATTTTTTCGCACGTGTTTTCTACTTTTTGGAGTGGTTTTTTCGTGTTTTTTTCCTACGGCCGTGCCTCTCGAAAAGGGAAAAACGTGTTTTCTGCTCTATTTTTTTCGTGTGAGGCATGGTTTTGCTTCCGCGAGAGAAACGGTTTTGCAATCGCGAGAGGCATGGCCGTGGCTCTCAGAAAGGGAGAACAACGTGTTTTCTGCTCTCTCTTTTTTTCTGCGAGATGCACGGTTTTGCTTCCCTGAGAGGCACGGTTTTTGCTATCGCGAGAGGCACGGCCGTGCCTCTCGGAAAGGGGAAAAACACGTTTTTTGTTCTCTCTTTTTTCGCGAGAGGGACAGTTTTGCTTCTGCGAGAGGCACGGTTTTTCTATCACGAGAGGTGCCTCTCGGAAAGGGGAAAACGTGTTTTCTGCTCTCTCTTTTTTCCGCGTTTTCTACTCTCTTTTTTCCGCAAGAGGCACGGTTTCATTATCGCGAGAGGCACGGCTGTGCCTCTCGGAAAGGGGAAAAAACGTCGATTTGTGCGTCCGGTTTTTTTCATGAAAAAAAAGTTTGTTAAAACCTATCAACATGGGATCTAATTTTGAAGATCTCGAAAACCCAACGGTGAAAACAGTTCAAGATTTGAACGCATGGTTTAGGAGATAAAACGTTTTGAAAATACAGATCTACGAAAAAAGGAGAAACTCCCCGGTTGCGACAAGTGACACGCATGCAGTGCGTCACTTGCCAATCTAGGGAGGTGGGAATAATCGTTGAAAGGTCTACTCTTCAACTAGTGATTTCGGCAGTGAAGACTCCTCATGGAGTTCCCATTGTGATCCAGGCTTGACCTGGGGCCTGTGGTTGGGGTCCAATCCTGGCCTTGCAGGGCCTATGGCGCGGCAGGCTTCCTGTGGAGGAGGGCATGTGGGCCCATTCCTGGCCTTGCAGGACAAGCATGCGGTAGCAGAGCATAACATAGTTGGTGAGCGAACAGCCTGATATGGAGCCTGGCAAGGCTGCATCATCAGTGTTTCTTGGTTGCAGCTCCAATTGGGTTGTACGGGCCATGGCCATTGTGTGGGACGACATACATTTTCTGCAGTTGGCACGACGACTCCTCCTGATTGTTGTGTGGAGTGTTGGTGCACGGTTGTAGAGCCACGAGTTGTGTTGTAGCTTAACAAAGCTGTCATAGTAGTGGTGGTGTTTGTGGTGGCCATTACATCTTTCTATTCCTCCTGGTCTGGTTTGTTGTTGTCGCATTTTTGCAGAAGTAAGGTTCACAGCGGCCTGGCGTCAACCAACGCCAGAAGTGGTGTGGAGGTTGTTGGATAGGGTGAGCCATTTCCGTGGTTCAGTGGGGTAGTTATGCAAGGGTGTAGGAGAAAGATTTGTCGTCTAGGTTGGGTGATGCCGGTGACAGCGACATACTCAGACGTTGTTTTTCTTTTTGAAGGTGTTGATGACGATCTTGCATTCGACCTCTCTCAAAAGCTTGCATACTAGGTGGTCGTGGTCTGCTTGGGTTGTCGTTCGTGGTTGTTCTTTTCTCTTTTCTTTCATAGTTGTTGTCTTTGCCGGCCTAGTTCCCTTATAAACCCGGTCACTCTGAATATTTTTTCCTCTCTTTTTGAAATCGGCAGAGCTCCTGCCTTGCACGTCAAAGGAAAAAAACACGCTATGAGATCCTTGGCCCCTTCAGCTGCAGAGCTAGGCGTGTGCTCTGTTGTTATTTACACGGTTATTTCCTCCAAGTAGGAGGAAGTTTTAGTTCTTCAATTTGGTAGTTAATTGACAAACACCAACTCCAAAGCAACATTTAATCTTTTACTTTATGACCAATCAAAGTGTTACTCTATGTCTTTTTGCAATTTGTTCTCTCTCGTGTTTCTCCTGTTTCAATGTGCTGGCGACATAATTTTTTTCTTTTTCGTCTATCTTTCATCCAGATGTGTCAATGGAAGGCAAACACGGAGACGTGGAGGCCCCCTTCAGTGTTTCAATGGGCGCCATGGGATCCCTCCTTAACAAGCTCGACATTATGCTAGGTCCAAAAGGATGCAAGCTAGCCAAGGGGCTCCATGACAGATTTCACCTCCTAAAAGATAATGTTGAAGAAATAAGTGCATACCTTGAAGATCTGTTAGAGGTGGAGGACCCTCCCATGGCGGTGAGGTGTTGGATGAAAGAGGCACACGAGTTATCCTATGATATCCTTGATTATATTGACAACCGTGTATCCCTTGAGCTTATGGAATGCAGATCTGTTCGCAAGATGGGTCTTATTAAGATTGCCAAGAAGCTCAAGTGGCAGAAGAAAATTGAGTATGTCATTCCTCATGTGCTAGAACACGTTATCCCCAAAATCATTTGTGTTGATGTCATTTGTGCTCCCAGAAGGCTCAAGTGGTACCAGCAGATGATTGGAAAGTTATCAGAATTCAGGATCTATGCCCTGGATGCTATCCGACGGTACGAGAGGTACCAAGTCCTCTATTGTAGTACCTCGACGGCATGTAGATTTTCTGCCATTGGGCCTATAATGCCAATGCCTCCACCGCCTTGTGAGAAAACTTGTTCTGGCCTAGTAATTGATGGTCGGATGAACAAGTTTATCAACTCACAGCTGGCTAATGATGAGAATGAGCAGCTCAAGGTGGTGTCTATTCATGGATCTGGATGTCTTGGTAAAACAATGCTTGCGAAAGTCCTGTACAATAAAATTAGGAGAAAATTTGATTGCCGAGCTTTCATCCAGGTGTCCAAAAAGCCTGATATAAAGAAGCTTTTGAATGACATGCTATCACAAATCCATAGGAAGCAGCCCCAAGCAAGCCAAAAGGCTTCTGATGAACTTCGCATTACTGCTGACAATATCAGGAATTATCTACATGGGAAGAGGTACTTATTTTCCACATGCAAATAGTATGTACTAGTTGTATCCATGAATGTCCAGAATCACAAGTACTCCCTCCGTAAACTAATATAAGAGCATTTAGATCACTATTCTAGTTTACAAAGGGAGTATTACATAAATTCCCTACAGGTTCCTCCTTTGTTTTTCACAAAAAAAATAAGGCATGATGATATATAGTCAATCTTTTAAAGGCAAGCTTTATAGTGAGCTAGAAAAGAATGTACTTATTTTTCACATGGTCTAGAATCGCATGTACTACATTAAATCCCTACAGGTTGATCTTTTTTTTCAAAAAAAGGCATGTCAACTAGCGACATTAGTTTTACTCTTCAAGTCAGCACGGACTAAATAGTAAATATCTCAGTGTTGTTGCCATTTGCCTGGCACATAGATGTGACATGTGTGGACTTTCTTGGCATGCAGGTATCTAATTATTGTTGATGATTTATGGGATACATCGGCATGGGACGTTATTAATCAGGTTTTCCCCAAGGGTAGTCAAGGCAGCAGAATAATAACTACTACACAGATTGAAGATGTTGCATTAGCATGTTGCTGCGGTCACCCAGAACAAGTTTTTGAGATGAAACCTTTGGATGATGGTCACTCAAGGAAACTATTCTTTGGCAGGATTTTTGGCTCTGAAAGTGACTGTCCTGAAGAATTCAAACTAATTTCAAGCCAAATTGTAGAAATATGTGCTGGATTGCCACTAGCGACCATCAGCATAGCAAGTGTTTTAGCAAACCATCCTTCTGTATCAGTGGATTTATTCACACACATACATGATTCATTAGTGTCTTGTTTGTCATCAAATTCAACTTCAGAAAGAACGAGACATGTACTGAACCTCAGCTACAACAACCTTCCTCATTACCTCAAGACATGCTTGCTCTATTTTAGTATGTATCCAGTGGGCTCCATAATCTTCAAACTTGACCTGGCCAGGCAATGGGTGGCCGAAGGGTTTATTGCTGCAAGTGAAGGGCAAGACACAGAGGAAGTTGCAGGAACGTATTTCGATGAACTTGTTGATAGAAGATTCATCCAACCTGTGTCTATCAACTTCAACAATGAGGTGGTGTCCTGCACAGTTCATGCCGTGGTGCATGATCTTATTGTACACAAGTCTGCTGAAGAGAATTTTCTTGTGGTAGTAGATTGCAATCGAAAGAATTTGACGCTTTCTCATAAGGTCCGTCGACTATCTCTCCAGCTTGGTGATGCAAAATATGCCAAGATACCAGCAAACATCAGAAAGTCACAAGTACGTTCACTTGGAGTTTTATGATTATCGGAGAGCATGCCTTGCATTGAAGAGTTCAAGCTTGTTCGTGTTCTGAACCTTCATCTATCTGGCCATCATAATGGCGACCAAGACCTCACTGGGATATGCGAACTGTTCCATCTTAGATATCTGAAGATTGTTTGTGATATATGCATAAAACTTCCGAACCGGATGAGAGGGCTGCAGTGTTTGGAAACACTTGATGTTATGGATACACCAAGGGGGACTTATGTTCCATGGGACATTATATATCTCCCACGCTTGTTGCACCTCAGTCTTCCTCCTGACACAAATTTGCTGGATTGGTCTGTCGGTGATGATATGTGCCTTTGCAAGCCGAGCCACCTGCAGGATCTTTGCATTTCTACATCGCCTTCTTCAGATTCCGACCATTTGAAGAGAAACATGTATGTTCTGGATTATTTAATGTATGAACATGACAGCCTGAAAACTGTAAAACTGGTGGCTCATGGATCCTCGGTTAGCTATGGTGACGCTTCAGAAGCAAGAGTTTTGTGGGTCTTGGATAGACCTATCCACCATCTCCAGAGATTCGAGGTCTCACCACACAGCCCCGTCGTATTTTGCGAAATGCATAGGTGGAAGATCCAACTTGGCAACCTATGCATTCTGAAGATTGCAGTGGATGGACTGTCAGTAAATGACGTTGATATTCTTAGTGGGTTTCCTGCCCTCACTGCCCTGTCATTGTATGTGGACAAGTCACCTAATGTTAAGATAATCTTTGGCACGGCTGCTGGATTCACAGCTCTCAAGTACTTGAAGCTGAGGTTCATGAGTGGAATAGCTTGGCTAAGATTTGAGGCGGACGCAATGCCTAATCTCTGGAAGCTCAGGCTTGTTTTCGACGCCATCCCTCAAATGGACCAACGACTTGAACTTTATTCTAAGCGTGACCAGTGGAGACAATATCGACATGGTAATGCACTAATCAGCATCGAGCATATGACGGGCCTTAGAGAGGTCTCCGCTAAATTTGGGGGTGCGGCTGTTGATCTGCAGTATGTCGCGAGGATCGGTGTTGTTAGCAATCATCTGAGCAATCCTATAATCGAGGTGAAATTAGTGGATTCCGGTTCCCATGGCGATAAAAGGTACTACTTTTGTTGCTGTTGTAAACTACTTTTGTTGATGTTGAGTTATTCGATTAAACCTGATTTGACTATTCATGCTCATGCTCTAAATGGTAGTTGTAACCTGCAGGGTATCATCGAGGTCACCAGAGTCCTGTTCACGCCTGAATCCTCCAGGTATGCTATTCAGTCAACAGGAGTTCCAATAGCTATTAATTACTCGTAGAAATTAGTAAGACGATGGATGAGCTGTTGGCTTTTGTCAGGTGGAGCGCAGCAGACCGTGGTGTCGTGGAGCAATACCATTGATGTGATAGGTCGGGAGCTCTTCATCCGTTGCCTCCACCTTGTGTCCAGGCGGGACTACGGCGCCTCCATCGCCTCCCTCAACCGTGAATTCAATTCGGTGGTTCGCGACGGGGACATCTACCGCCTTCGTCGCAAGAATGGGGTGGCAGAGCACTGGATCTACCTCTCCTGCGGTAATAATAATCCTCCGGAGTGGGATGCTTATGACCCGTCCACCGGGCGCTGGATCAAAGTGCCCAAGATGCCACCGGCTCAAAGCAGATTCTGGGAGTCACTGGCTGTAGGAACCGAGCTGCTGGTGTTTGGGTCCGCAGGGGTTTCCTTGAGATATAGCATCCTTACCAATTCATGGACAGGGCTGCCTGATGCTGATGCTGATGCGATCAACACCCCGCGGGCCTGGTTTGGGTCAGCCAGTGTAGGTGAGAAGGCGTACGTCGCGGGAGGCCTTGATCCTTCTGGTACTAATGTATTGAGCACGGCAGAGATGTATGACTCGGAGACACATACTTGGACACCCCTTCCCAGCATGAATAGGGCCAGGTACGGATGCTCTGGCGCCTTCATGGACGGCAAGTTCTATGTCATCGGTGGTTATTCCAGTAGCCACCAGGTGTTGACTTGCGGTGAGGAGTATGACTTGAACCTGCGGTCATGGAGGGTCATCGACAACATGTCTCAGGGGCTCAACGAGACATTCGCGGGAGCTCCTCCGCTCCTTGCGGTTGTGAACAACGAGCTTTATGCTGCTGATTACAGTGAGAATAATGATTTGAAGCTGTATGATAAGCTGGACAACAAGTGGACCACTCTTGGAAAATTGCCCGTGCAGTCTAAGGACAAAGATGGCTGGGACATGGGTTTCCGAGCGTGTGGTGACCGGCTGATTGTTATCGGGCGTCCAAACGATTCAACAGATGAAAAGGTGGTTGAGCTTCATTCATGGACCCCGGATGGGGAACCGCCTGTCTGGGATTTGTTTGCCACACGGCCATACCGGGGCGAGCGGATTGTGTGCGCAGTGATGGGTTGCTGAGTCGGTCAACTGAATAAAGAATGCATGCATACAATATATGAGTAAGTTGGATTGTGTGCGCCGTGATGGGCTGCTGAGTCGGTCGACTGAATAAAAGGTTGGATGCATGCATGCAAGATATGAGTAAGTTACTTACCTTGTACGTACTCGCTTTGTATATTATTTTTCTTTATCAAGTTTGCTCCATGATTTCAATGACACAGCGTTTCTCTTCATATTTCCATGCAGTGCTGGCTGTGCCTCATTCTCAGTCTGAATTTCCTGGGAGCGCTCTGCTGATCATACAAAAAGAGAAGACATGAATGAGCTCCAGAGAAAGTGCCTGCAGAAACATCCGAGTTTTAGTCACTAGCTGTTATTTCCAGTTGCAATTTGTGTTCCAATAATGTTTTCATATGGTGTTCTAACGATCTTCATCTCCATCACCCAACTTTATCTTTACAGTAAAACAGAACTCTCAGTTACTTCCAATGCAGTCTCTAGCTTTCCCTCTATTTTTTGTTCAAGATTTTTCAAACTCTGAATAAAAAACAATTTGGACCCTTCGATATTCAGTCAGTTGTTCTGAAAATGTATTTACTCCTAGTTTGGTATTTAGATTAATCTGCTCTAAGAGTGTAAAATCATGATTTTACTTTCCAGTTGTTTATTTTTCTTAAAGTCGTTTGTACAACGATCAACCGGAAATAAGGAAATAAGGCAAGGTTGAACGTGTTTTTCCTGCTTTTACTGCACTTGCAATACTCGTGTTCTGTCTGACGCTGGGATACTATATTTGCATAACTGTGAATTGTTTTATAATATATTATATGTATATATATATATATATATATATATATATATATATATATATAGCCTAGTATTGAATCCTGACATACATGCATGAAAATAATGTTTACAGATAAATGGCAAACATTTATTTCATTGTGAATATTTTTTGCTAAATATCAGATATCATGATTGTTTATTAGAAAAAGTAATTGCACATTTTAACTGCTTATTTATAAGAAATTTAAAACTTTTTGACAAATCCAAAATTTTAATACATGATGTTTCAAAATATATGGTGAACATATACTTCGGATATTTTACAAATACACTATGATTATTTTTGAATTCATGATGAATTTTAAAATACATGAAGTTTATTTTTGAAATACAAGATGGACTTTTTTTGTTACCAATTGATATATTTTTTACCTAGCATTTATTTTTATTTTCTTATTCATGTTGAACAATTATTTTTACAAGATGAATATTTATTTATTAGACATGAAGAGTTGTCAATACACGATGAGCATTTTTATAAATACACAATGAATTGTCTTTCATGCAAGATGAACAATATTTAAATAAAACATGATTATTTTTAACATAAATGGTGAGCATACTTTTTAATAAACTGTGTATATTTTATATATACAAGATGACCTTGTATATTTAAATGATACTTGATTAACATATGAATTACAAAATGAAATTTTTTAAGCACATGATGACAGCTTTAAAAGACGCATTGAGATTTTTTTTCACGTACAAATTGATTTGTTTTTAAAATATACAATGACCATTTTTACAAACATTTTTATGTATTTTGAAAATCAAGTATAACTCTTCTGAAATTACACTTACATTTTTTTATGTTTTGGGCGTACAAAAACATTGTTTTAAAAATAAAAGAATATTTCTGTTTGGTATGACAACTTTTTTGTTATTCAAAAAGAAATTTTCAAATAGACAGGTGGTTTCAACCTTAGGGACTGTATTGACGACGTATTTTCGTGTACCGAGACCGTACTGAAGCACTTTACAAGTACGAGGACTGAATTGGACAGCGCCAGCAAGTACCAGGACTAAAGGTGCAATTATCTCCTTTCATTATCTCCCGAATATTGTTGCCACAAGATTCTCTGCTTGCTGGCTCCCATATGTTTGCAAGGGTAATTCTAGGCAGAAAATTTAGCCTGAAGCAAAACCAGATTGTACTTCATAAATTCATGAATATATAGTGGTCAAGTACTGACGTAGGCACCACAATAAACAGGGAAAGCCCGATAGCATCAATTTTAATGTTGATTATATCACACTTCTTTCAACGATAATATACATAGGAAAAGAAAGAAATCGATAAATAACGGTGACAGCAGTACTTTTGAGGTTCTGGTGGCATGGAAGCATGTACGCAACGGAAAATGAGAATGTGAACTGTGGAAACTTATAATAAGCAAGTGGTCATGACGTTCATAGTCAAACCGTGGTCTCCGCTAGTACTAATGAAGTAGATTTGCCTAAGTTGATAGTATAAAGCAGAAGCCAAAGATGTGCCCCTAAAATAGCAGAAGGTAACCAACATCTACTCAGAATCTAACCTCACATAGCCTTCAGATTGTTTTGTTACAATATCAGACTAGCGTTGCTTCTGGCAGAGATCCTTCATAGCGAGAGACTTCCCTTTGTGTAGCAATCCTGATAGGAAGATATGCATCTGGTAATTGATCTGGCGTAAGCCTGTCCCAAGAGTAGTTTTCTATCAACAACAGTGAACTCTCTGCATAAGTTTGCTCTTTCAGCGAGAGCTTCAGTTTGTCAATCCAAATATGAAATCATGAATCAAACTACAGACAGAAGGTTTTGACTATATATTAACCTTTGCATCAATTTTTTCATATAAAAACATGCCATACCTGGTACTTCTTTCATCCGTTAGATCTCCTGGACATCATGTACGAGATGGATATAGATGGTATAGTTGCACCCTCAGTAAAAACAACACTAAAGGGAAATGGAACTCTATGAGGCAAAAAGGGAAATTCCAAAAACCCACTGCATACTCTGGTTGTGCAAATGCTACAGGTAATGGGTATAATCAACCATACGAAAATAAGGTCGTCACACAATTTCATAATAAACAGAGTTTGGCCCCTCCTCCTTTTTCTGGGCTTGAGACCGGCTATGCAACGTGAAGCGTAACATCATCTTAGCATAGGCGGAGTTACACCCCCATATACACATCGAACCCACCTAAACCAAAAACTAAAACCCAAAGAACAAGACACACACAAACACACGAAGGCACGATCTCCAAAACCAAGACCCAAGATATACAAACCCAAACGACACACACCAAATAAATGGTAACGAAAACCCAAGACCCTCTTTTAGAATTATTTTTTCTGAGTCAACAACGAAGTAAGAGACTACTCGACCCTCAAAACAAACTTTTTTTGTGTTTTTTTCCATTACTACAAAAGGGAGAGAAACAAACCTGTTTTTTTGTGATTTTTGTCTTCTTTTACTACAAAAGGCAATAAAACAAACAAACATTTTTTTTGTAATTTTTCTTCTGCCAAAAAAAGAGAACATAGCAAAAAAACACTTCTTTTTAGTTTGTGTGGTTTCATTTTCCATTTCTTGAAAAGATAGTAAAATAAGTAGATATTTTTTGTGTTTTTTTTCCTTTGCTTAACAAACAATAAATAGAGCAAACATACGGAGGCCTCCCAATCTCTTTTCTTTTTTCCGCGGTGATTTGTTAACACCGCTGCCAGCCTGCATATATGGAGTAACTCTCAAAAAATGTATATGTGAAGTATCAATGGTTAAGATTTAAAATAGTGAATAAAATAGCACCCTATAGCATCCTGAGCAATGTCTCACTAAATAAATCAATGTACAATGTCTTGCACCCTATAGCGTATTTTAAGGGCCACACTATTTTGTCATAGCATGTTGTATTTTTCATTGATTTAAAATAAACAAGAAAGATATATGTATCGTGTGTGCAGATTGGTAATTGTTTTTTTTACAGTTGATGAGCAATTCCTGTTATTTAATCTAGTCTAGGAAAAAAACAAGGTGCAGAGAAATACTTTTTTTTTTTGAGCGGGAGGTTCAGAGAAATACTTAACTTAGATAGGGGGTGTACGTACCTTGTTTCGTGGAGGTTGAGATGCATGGCTAGCTTATTAGCTCAGTCGGTTTTTTAATCTGGGGAAAAAAGGAAAAGGAGATCCGTGAGATACACCCGTGAAGATGAGCACTAATGAATAAAAATAATATACACTTAGTTACCTCCGAAGCCAGTCCTCTGTAGCCCTTGGTATGATAGAATGCTCGACACGGTTGGGAAGCATATCCATTGCACGCTTCGCCGTTTCCTCAGCCTTCCCGCGGTCCGCACGAGGGGCATATAAAGTGACGACGACTCTCTTAAGCAAAGGAAGGTTCCCTAGGCTGGCAAAGTCAAAGTCAAAGCTAATGCCATCATCACTGGACTGTGCTACGACCTCGAACTGGAGTGATTCAAGGACCGGCATATCTCCCTCTTGAAACGAGTCAAGCGTTGCTTCTGTCTTGAAGAACCTCAGCTTGGGGAACGCACCTGCACCACCAATGGTGTCATGGTGGAGGGTTGACACCGTCTCCAGCTTGAGGGCAACAAGCTCTCGAAAACTTCCAAAGACCTCCATATCTGGACCGTATACATGCAGTTTTAAATGGGACAGATTCGGAAGAAGCGAGGGATTGATCCTTGCCACCATCCCAGGTTCTAGATAGGACATGTGTAGAACACGTATTTGTGGAGAGAGAACAATCCGTTTCCATGGGTTCTCTTCGTGACTGGAATCTCTACCCCCGACAACTAAATCAATGTCTATGACTTGGATCTTGCTCAGTTTGGCTACAGACTCGGCCCAACTATTCATTCTGCTATCACCATATACATATACGCTTTTAAAAATGCGGAGCTTCCTCAAGTCTGTCAGCTTGCCCAGCTCTGTCACAAAGTTGGAGTGCCCATGAACTCGTCCTAGGCACAACTCTTCCAGAGATGTCAAATTTCCGATCCAGTATGGCACTTCAATGTCTGTTTCGTAGATGTTCAAGTACTTCAGTTTACTTAATCGACCAATACTCTCTGGAAGTTCACTTATGCTATTTCTACCCAAGTCCAATACCAGCAAGAACTTCAGATGTCCTATTTCCTTTGGGAGCTCACTGATACCAATCCTCTCTAGTTTGAGGTGCCTCAAGTGAACTAACTTTCCAACATGCTCAAGATTATAGCTACAAGTATTCAAAGTGTCATTGCCTTCCAAAGCTAGGACACGCAAAACTTCAAAGCATGAAAGTGATGGCAACAAATCAACACTGCACATGGCATTAAATGACCTTGCTTGTAATGTTGACGTGCTAGCCAGGGGCTGGGCTCTATGATGAACAGCTAGCCTACGAGCATTGCAATGTGAAGTTGTATATTGCTCATCACTATCCAATACAGTAACAAACTTTTCCTCCTTTGACAATAGGCATATCACATCAACCATCATGTCATGGACACGACACCCAGTTATGATGCCAATATATTCATCTCCCTCTACCGCCATTATCATGCTTTTGTTCACCAGCTCGTTGAAGTACCTCTCACCAATCTCAAATAGTCCTACCCCTGGTTCCTCATGGATAAAACCTTCGGCGACCCACTTCCATATCAAACTATCTTTTTCAATCAGATGATCTTCAGGATATATGCTCAGATACAATAAGCAAGTCTTGAGGTGACAAGGTAGATCATAATAGCTAAATAAAAGTATTTTCCTCGTGTTCTCCACGTCTTCATTTTCTTCATGCCCAAAACCAATTGAAGTGTATACCTTAGACCAAAACTCCACAGGTTTACCAGCAAGCAAACTAGCTATTGTGATTATAGCCAATGGTATACCACCACATTTATGTAGAATTTTATCATATACCTCTGCTGGAAGATGATCATTCCATTCTATTCCACCACAAGATAATCTTCTATGAAATAAATCCTTGGATAAATCAAGAGAAAGTGGTTGTAGCTTGTATACTTCACTGGTCGTTGTGGCAACTTCGAGTATACGAGTAGTTGTGATTATCCTGCTTCCATTATTATTACACACCAAAGCAGTCTTGACTAGTTCCCATGTTCTTTTATCCCATATGTCATCAATGACAATCAAGTACCTGTCATCACCATCCATAGCGCAAGAGATATCACAAATTAGTTAAAATATTTTATAGGCCCCCTAAGATTCAAAGTATCTTCAAAAAGAGGGTGCATGCATGTCAGCCTATTTGTTGAGGAATCTAAAGTTGGCATTGTTGAATAAGGAAATGGAGGGGTCCAAGAGAGAGACATGTATGCACAAGCAGAGTTTAATTCCCTTTCATCATCCAGAATTCTAGTTTTGATTAACAAGATTTCCCAGCCTAGATACTTTCAGCTATTACACATATTTTACGATTGACATCAATTGTACGAAGTTCTAGAATATATGAACATCAGCGAAGATTCCACCGGAAGTGCCAACCCAAATAATTGCAAAGAAGGTAGAAGAAACTTGATATAATACATTATTATCCGCAAATAAGTATTGTTTTGTTTTTGAAAAATACAGAACAACGATGATAGGACATCTAGACCCTTCTCTTGTAATGTCTCGAACCAAAATTTCCACTCACTTCTTCTCAGGATTGATGATATTTCCCCCCATTTACAATTTGATGTATATGCAACTACATAACAGGGTGCATACCTCCTGTTCTGAGTTCAACGATTGGCTGCCTTTCATGCAACCATGTATTTACTACTTGAAGTATGTAGAGCAATATAATAGGGTGCATACCTCTTGTTATGAAGTAATTCTCGGAGTTTGTAGATCAGCTCTCTTTCATCCAACTCCAGGTGCTTTTCCTTGTCAATTCCAAAGAGAATGTCATTGAGAAGTTTCTTCACGCTCGGGTTCCGTCCAACCGGAACAAAAGCACTGCGATCATATTGCGCTTTAAGCTTATCATACACTGCTTTGGCAAGAGTTGTCTTGCCAAGGCCTCCAAAACCGAAAATAGAGAGTATCTTGAGTTGCTTGGACGCATCAGCATCCCCAGCACTCATCATCTTGGTTAGCTCATTCAACGAATCATCAATACCAACGAGGTCTTTCTGGTCCTTGTACAAAGCCAATAGGCGAGGGTCAACCGTGGTTGCACCAACTGGATTAGCAACCACGTCGTCGACCCTGTACCTATCACGTCGGTCAGCCGCCTCCTTGACGCGGACCTTGATGTCTCTGATCTCATCGGAGATCTCACGGCGAGTCTTGCTCTTGCTGAACAAGTGTCCCATCTTCTTCATGAGCTTCTTGAGTTTGCGTGGCTTGATGGCAGGATCAGCTCCCTCGACGCGCACCAGGAACTTGTCGACGACGTCCTCCATTATGAACGACAAGTCCCTGACTTGGTTTGCCCAGAGCTTGACCTGCTCGTCGGCATGCCCCCAACCTTGCGGAGGGCAGCATACATGCTCTCCAGCTCTCTATTGAGATACTCAACATCTTCCTTGACGCCCGTCTGCAGCTTGTACTCCTCCGTGAGGAGTTGTCCAAGCTTGAGGAGCAGACTGCCCATGGCCCCCGTGGCGAGGTCCATGGTCGCTCGATTTGTTTGTGCGCAATCAGTGGCGGAGCGTGAAGCAAAAAGGGATGAGGGGGCGGCCAACTGCTTCAGATTTATGAAAAAACAGCAAGTGACAGTAAAGAAAAAGCAAGTTCATGTATGTATGTATGTATGTATGTATAAATAAGATATTTAGAATTATTGGAGGATATATGCTGCAGATCCACTTGCTGTTGTTGGATTTGAGAAAGAATCTATGAGAAAAATACAAGGAGGTGGGGGATTTGGGGAGGGGACTCACCTCACGCACTTGCAGATTCACTTGCTCATGGAGTCAGGGAAGTAGGGGAGTAGTGGAGATGGGGAGGAACCAAGGATGAACAAGATGTGGCCATTCAGGGGGAGGAGCAACTGAGAGGAGGAACAAGACCTGGACGCGGAGGGCGCGGCAGCAGTCGCCGGCATGGGGGGATTGGGGATCGATCGATCGAGGAAAGTGGGCGGGGCCCTCCCTCTCCCTCTCCCTTCGCTGCTAAAAAAGAAGCTCACAAGGATGTTTCCTTCAACTTCTCCAATGCATACTCTGGACATTCACATCTGAATGAAACTTACACAGGAAGACGTAACCACGACAGGTGGGCAGTTTTTCTAAAACTAGCAAAAGGGTCCGTGCGTTGCAATAGAAGAAAAAAATACCATAAGCTTTTAATCTTTTTATAATCATTTTGATTTATTAAAATAATAAGCTAACTAATGTAGTCAGTTCTATCCTATTTTGTTGAGAAATCAACCCGTCCATTGTTAATTCCACCATGATGAGAAATTGAGTGGAACAAACAAAGCAAAACAAAAAGGCTACGTGAATTGATCAATGAATTGTTATCTTATATCATTCATGGGGTAGAGAATGTGGGATCAGATGACAAACTGAAGGTGGTGTTCCATTCTCTGTCTCTACAATAATGCAATCTTACATTCAATACATTCATTCATCAGCAAACAAATCCCCACAAAACAAAATTTCTTAGGCATGGGGAGGGGATCTCACCAAATGATGAGTTCCTGCCGGAGGAGGGGATACGATGAGGGGAGCAAGGGTTAGGCGCCTCTATCTGGCCATAAGGAGTCGCCGTTGCCGCGCCATAACCTCGGAGTTCCCCGTGTGAGCCATGGAGACCCGCCTCCACCTGCAAGTACTTCGCTCCGCCGCGCCTTATCCGCGCGCCGTCGCCATTCTGCATCGAGCAGACGCATAATCCCCAGTCACTGTAGATGTCGCGTTGATTTGATCCAGAAGCTGTGCTCGAGCGCCGAAACGGGGGCAACAAGCGGGCAGAGGTACGGCCGCGGAGGCGGGTGGGTTGACATCGACAACAGTGGTGGTTGAGGTCGGCCGCGGCGGCGAGTGGTGTGGCAGCGGCCTGGGCACAGGCCAGGGTGGACCATGGTCGACGCGATGCGCTCGAGCGCCGCAACAGGGGTAGTGAGCGGGGAGAGGTACGGCCGCGGAGGCGGGTGGGTTGAGATCGGCAGCGGTGGCGGTTGAGGTCGGCCGCTGCGGCGAGTGGTGGCGGCGGCATGGGCACAGGCCAGGGTGGCCCAGGGTCGACGGGAGGAGGCGATGCGTACGGGTATAATTTTTGCAGCGGATCGTTTTTTCTTTTTGCGTTGCAGATAAATGATGGAGCGCGGGTTAAATAACAAAAATTATAAGGGCTTTTTTATAAAAATGCTACAGTGGGTTTTCCGACGGAAGCAATAGCCGTTTTATTATTAGGTATAGATTATGGATGTTTGAAATTTTCTGGAAGTTCCAAATTCCTTAGATCTGAGTTACTCCAAGTTTTACAATTTCCCAAGTTCTACAAAATTCGAAGATTTGGAGCTGGATTTTCCAAAAGTTAATGGAAACTTTGACCAAGGGATGACTTTTCCAAAAAGGAAATAACACCTGGTCGGAATTGGGTCGGCGCGGGGGCAGGACGGCGTCGGTGGCCCGAGATGCGGCCGGCGGTGGCTCGGGTGAGGCGCGGGAGGAGGTTGGGGAAGGGAAATTTCCCTCCCGCGCGTGGCCGGATCGAAGTGAGGGTTGGGGAAGGAGGCTCGGGTGAGGCGATGCTGCAGCTCCGGCGACGCCACGACGAGACGCCGACGACCGCTGCTACAGATCAGCGGGTGCCGCTGCAGCTCCGGCGACGCCGTGACGAGCCTTCGACGACCGCTGCTACGGATCAGTGGGTGCCACTTCAGCTCCGACGAAGCCGCGACGAGCCTCCGGCGACCGCTGCTACGGATCAGCGGGTGCCACTTCAGCTCCGGCGATGTCGCGATGAGCCTCCGGCGACCGCTGCTACGGATCAGCGGGTGCCACTTCAGCTCTGACGACGCCGCGACGAGCAGCGGGTGCCACTTCAGCTCCGACGATAGCGCAACGAGCCTCCGGCAACCGCTGCTACGGATCAGCGGGTGCCACTGCAGCTCCGAATACCACTGCTGCGGATCAGCGGGTGCCACTACAGCTCCTGCGACGCCGCGACGAGCCGTTGGCGACCGCTGCTACGGATCAACGGGTGCCACTTCAGCTCCGACGATGCCGCGACGAGCCTCCGACGACCGCTGCTATGGATCAGCGGGTGCCACTGCAGCTCCGACGACGCCCCGACGAGCAGCGGGTGCCACTTCAGCTCCGACGACGCCGTGACGAGCCTCCGGCGACCGCTACTACGGATCTGCGGGTGCCACTGCAACTCCGGATACCGCTGCTGCGGATCAGTGGGTGCCACTACAGCTCCTGCGACGCCGCGACGAGCCACCGGTGACCGCTGCTACGGATCAACGGGTGCCACTGCAGCTCCGACGACGACGCGACGAGCCTTCGGCGAGCGCTGCTACGGATCAGCGGGTGCCACTACAGCTCCGACGACGCTGCGACGAGCAGCGGGTGCCTCTGCAGCTCCGACGACGCCGCGACGAGCCTCCGGCGACCACTGCTACGGATCAGCCGATGCCACTGCAGCTCCGAATACCGATGTTGCGGATCAGCGGGTGCCACTACAGCTCCTACGACGCCGCGACGAGACGACGACGACCGCTGCTATGGATCAGCGCGTGCCGCTGCAGCTCCGGCAACGTCGCGACGAGCCTTTGACGACCGTTGCTACGGATCAGTGCGTGCCACTTCAGCTCCGACGAAGCCGCGACGAGCCTCCGGCGACCGCTGCTACGGATCAACGGGTGCCACTTCAGCTCCGGCGACCGCTGCTACAGATCAGCGGGTGCCACTTCCAACTCCAACGATGCCGCGACGAGCCTCCGGCGACCGCTGCTACAGATCAGCGGGTGCCACTTCAGCTCCGACGACGCCGCCACGAGCAGCGGGTGCCACTTCAGCTCCGACGACGCCGCGACGAGCCTCCGACGACCGCTGCTATGGATCAGCGGGTGCCACTTCAGCTCCGACGATGCCACGACGAGCCTTCGGCGACCGCTGCTACGGATCAGCGGGTGCCACTTCAGCTCCGACGATGCCGCGACGAGCCTCCTGCGACCGCTGCTTCGGATCAGCGGGTGCCACTGCAGTTCCAACGACGCCGCGACGAGCAGCGGGCGCCACTTCAGCTCCGACGATGCCGTGACGAGCCTCCGGCGACCGCTGCTACGGATCAGCGGGTGCCACTGCAGCTCCGACGATGCCGCGGCGAGCAGCGGGTGCCACTGCAGCTCCGACGACGCCGCGACGAGCCTCCGGCGACCGTTGCTACGGATCACCGGGTGCCACTTCAGCTCCGGCGACCGCTGCTACAGATCAGCGGGCGCCACTTCAGCTCCGACGATGCCGCGACGAGCCTGTGGCGACCGCTGCTACGGATCAGCAGGTGCCACTTCAGCTCCCACGACGCCGCGACGAGCAGCGGGTGCCACTGCAGCTCCGAGGACGCCGCGACGAGCCTCCGGCGACCGCTGCTACGGATCAGCGGGTGTCACTTCAGCTCTGAATACCGCTGTTGCGGATCAGCGGGTGCCACTACACCTCCTGCGACGCCGCGATAAGACGCCGACGACTGCTGCTTCGGATCAGCGGGTGCCACTGCAGCTCCGGCGACGCCGCGACGAGCCTTCGACGACCGCTGCTACGGATCAGTGGGTGCCACTTTAGCTCCGACGAAGCCGCGACGAGCCTCCGGCGACCGCTGCTACGTATCAGCGGGTGCCACTTCAGCTCCGGCGACCGCTGCTACGGATCAGCGGGTGCCACTGCAGCTTCGACGATGCCGCGACGAGCATCGGGTGCCACTGCACCTCCGACGACGACGCGACGAGCCTCCGACGACCGCTGCTACGGATCAGCGGGTGCCACTGCAGCTCCGAATACCGCTGTTGCGGATCAGCGGGTGCCACTACAGCTCCTGCGACGCCGCGACGAGACGCCGACGACCACTGCTACGGATCAGTAGGTGCCACTGCAGCTCCGGCAACGCCGCGACGAGCCTTCGACGACCGCTGCTACGGATCAGTGGGTGCCACTTCAGCTCCAATGAAGCCGCGACGAGCCTCCGGCGACCGCTGCTACGGATCAGCGGGTGCCACTTCAGCTCCGGCGACCGCTGGTATGGATCAGCGGGTGCCACTTCAGCTCCGACGATGCCGCGACGAGCCTTCGGCGACCGCTGGTATGGATCAGCGGGTGCCACTTCAGCTCCGACGATGCCGCGACGAGCCTTCGGCGACCGCTGCTACGGATCAGCGGGTGCCACTGCAGCTCCGACGATGCCACGACGAGCAGCGGGTGCCACTGCAGCTCCGACGACGCCGCGACGAGCAGCGGGTGCCACTGCAGCTCCGACGACGCCGCGACGAGCAGCGGGTGCCACTACAGCTCCGACGACGCCGCGACAAGCCTACGGCATCCGCTGCTGCGGATCAGCGGGTGCCACTTCAGCTCCGAATACCGCTGCTGCGGATCAGCGGGTGCCACTACAGCTCCTGCGACGCCGCGATGGGCCATCGGAGACCGCTGCTACGGATCAGTGGGTGCCACTGCAGCTCCTACGACGTCGCGACGAGCCTCCGGCGACCGCTGCTATGGATCAGCGGGTGCCACTTCAGCTCCGACGACCGCTGCTACGGATCAGCGGGTGCCACTTCAGCTCCGACGATGCCGCGACGAGCCTCCGGCGACCGCTGCTACGGATCAGCGGGTGGCACTTCAGCTCCCGCGACCGCTGCTACAGATCAGCGGGTGCCACTGCAGCTTCCAATACCGCTGTTGCGGATCGGCGGGTGCCACTACAACTCGTGCGACGCCGTGACGAGCCTTCGACGACCGCTGCTACGGATCAGTGGGTGCCACTTCAGCTCCGACGAAGCCGCGACGAGCCTCCGGCGACCGCTGCTACGGATCAGCGGGTGCCACTTCAGCTCCGGCGATGTCGCGATGAGCCTCCGGCGACCGCTGCTACGGATCAGCGGGTGCCACTTCAGCTCTGACGACGCCGTGACGAGCAGCGGGTGCCACTTCAGCTCCGACGATAGCGCAACGAGCCTCCGGCAACCGCTGCTACGGATCAGCGGGTGCCACTGCAGCTCCGAATACCACTGCTGCGGATCAGCGGGTGCCACTACAGCTCCTGCGACGCCGCGACGAGCCGCTGGCGACCGCTGCTACGGATCAACGGGTGCCACTTTAGCTCCGACGATGCCGCGACGAGCCTCCGACGACCGCTGCTATGGATCAGCGGGTGCCACTGCAGCTCCGAAGACGCCCCGACGAGCAGCGGGTGCCACTTCAGCTCCGACGACGCCGTGACGAGCCTCCGGCGACCGCTACTACGGATCTGCGGGTGCCACTGCAACTCCGGATACCGCTGCTGCGGATCAGTGGGTGCCACTACAGCTCCTGTGACGCCGCGACGAGCCACCGGTGACCGCTGCTACGGATCAACGGGTGCCACTGCAGCTCCGACGACGACGCGATGAGCCTTCGGCGAGCGCTGCTACTGATCAGCGGGTGCCGTTGCAGCTCCCCCGACGATGCGACGAGCCTTCGGCGACCGTTGCTACTGATCAACGGGTGTCACTGCAGCTCCGGCGACGCCGCGACGAGCCACCGACGACCGCTGCTACGGATCAGCGGGTGCCACGAGCCGCCGGCGACCGCTGCTACGGATCAGCGGGTGCCACTGCAGCTCCGGTGACGCCGCGACGAGCCTTCGACGACCGCTGCTACGGATCAGCAGGTGCCACTGCAGCTCCGGCGACGACGTGACGAGCCTTCGACGACCGCTGCTACTGATCAGCGAGTGCCACTGCAGCTCCGGCGATGCCGCGACGAGCCACCGACGACCGCTGCTACGGATCAGCGGGTGCCACGAGCCGCCGCCGACCGCTGCTACGAATCAGCGGGTGCCACTGTAGCTCCGGCGATGCCGCGATGAGCCGCTGACGACCGCTGCTACGGATCAGTGCTACCTCTTGAGCTTGTGTTGGTTTTTCCCTTGAAGAGGAAAGGGTGATGCAGCACAGTAGCAGTAAGTATTTCCCTCAGGTATCAATCCAGTAGGAGTATCAAGACAAGTCACCAATGTACCTGCGCAAAAGCAAACAAACTTGCACCCTACGTTATAAAGGGATTGTCAATCCCTTCACGATTATTTGCAAGGTGAGATCTGAAGGTGGAAAGTGCAACAAAGTAAAAGTGTAGAGCTGAAAATATGATGTGAAGTAGACCCGGGGGCCATAGTATTCACTAGAGGCTTCTCTCATGATAGCAAGTATTACGGTGGGTGAACGAATTACTGTCGAGAAATTGATAGAATCGCGCAAAGTCATGATGATATCTAAGGCAATGATCATACATATAGACATCACGTCCGAGACAAGTAGACCGATACTTTCTGCATCTACTACTATTACTCCACACATCGACCGCTATCCAGCATGCATCTAGTGTATTAAGTTCAGAACAAACGGAGTAACGCCTTAAGCAAGATGACATGATGTAGAGGGATAAATTCATGCAATATGATATAAACCCCATCTTTTTACCCTTGATGGCAACAACACGATGCGTGCCTCGATACCCCTTCTGTCACTCGATGAGGACACCGCACGGTATGAACACAAAACCAAGCACTTCTCCCATTGCAAGAATTATAGATCAAGTTGGCCAAACGAAACCCACAACTCGAAGAGAATTACAAGGATACGAAATCATGCATATAAGAGATCAGAGGAGACTCAAATAATATCCATAGATAATCTAATCATAAATCCACAATTCATCGGATCTCGATAAACACACCGCAAAAGAAAGTTACATCGGATAGATCTCCATGAAGATCATGGAGAACTTTGTATTGAAGATCCAAGAGAGAGAAGAAGCCATCTAGCTACTAGCTATGGACCCGAAGGTTTGTGGTGAACTGCCACCGGTGCAGTTTATAGCAAATGGTCATACATACAACTATGGTTACTATCTTGTGGATGGCATCTACCCAAAGTGGCAAACATTTATGAAGCCGTTGAAAAAACTGGAAGGTAAGAAAAATCTTGATTTTCACAATGCTCACGCGGCGGCTAGGAAAGATGTTGAGAGAGGTTTTGAGATTTTCCAAGCCCAATTTGCTATTGTGAGAGGACCGGCTAGATTTTAGGATCAAAAGATCCTTTGATACATCATGCACGCTTGTGTGATTATGCATAACTTGATCATTGAGAATGGGTATGGCCAAGATTTAGACTACTTTCAGTATGAGCTCTTGGGACATCCCGTGCGAGTGCGGTGGAGGGCTGCGAGGGTCGCCCAGTTTGTTACCTTCTATCATGACATTCGACGTAGCGAAACACATGATGATCTTCAGAAGGATCTCATTAAGGAGTGATGGGTATGGAATGGACGACAAAACACATGATGATTTCTTGTCTTGAAAGATAAACTATTTATCTGTGTTTTAATAAAATTAGACTATTTATTGTTGATTATTTTTATTTGTTTGACCTTCTTGGTTTTATTTAGAGTGTATATGTTGTTTATGCTGTTCCCGCGCCGTTTATTTATAGCGCCTGTTGGAGCGGCTCGCGCGCCGCTCGGGTGCGCGTAAAAACCGACTATTTCAAAGCTCTACACGCGGCTGTTGGAGTCTAACTGGCGGGTGACTGCCAATTAGCATCGCCAGACCAGGAGCTTAACCTTCTCTTATCAACAGATAAAAAAGGAACTAGATCATCTATCAGCTGGCAAAAACCGTGCGTAATTCTCAGTCAATCCCCCTTTGTGGCCAGTATGGCACGCTGAACATTTTCCGAATAAATATATATACCTCGAAAATATATACAAATCTTGGACTGAGTTTATGCACAAATTCAAATCCTAGAAATTCCCACTTGTCTGCACACAGAGAGATCATATTGTCTATCAACAACTGCTATTCTCCCTGGCTCGAAGTTGGAAATTCAGAAGTGCCTTTTTTTGTGAAATTCGGTAGAATATTTTTCCTTCAACTTCTCCGGTGTACACCTTGGAGAGATCAAGCAAAATCAGAGGCTACATACTTGACTACACTGTGATTTTGCCTTCCGCTGTACAAACGAAACTCGATTTGTAGCGAGGTTTCATCACTCTGCAGAACATACAGCATGAATCTTAGGCAAGCCCTACCAGTTCAAATAGCATCCTCCATCACACAATCCTTTACTAACCTTGCTATGTCTTATGCTCCAGCAGACTATCCCAGCGGCTTTTGAGGATCTCGTAAGCGTCTGGACAGGGAAGAGCTATTACAGAGGAGGAGCTGCCGTTAGTTGACAGCTCGACCACCAGACCCAACCGCAGCAGCGTCTCCATAGCTTTGTCGATAGGCATTTCAATCTACAAGGACATAAGAACCACACTTAATGATTTCATGACAACCGGAGAATACATGGATAGAAGGTGTCGACTCCCCACCTTCGCATTAAATTTCTCATACATAAACTGCTCGCACATATCTCTGATGCTTGCGCGAGAAGACACCTGCACGGATTTAATCAGCCAAGGATTCTGTAAATTAAATGTGACAAATCTTGAGTACTAAAAGCAGCAAGACATACCTGATACTTATTTCTGCCGAGTAACATAGCATATGCCAAGAGTGCTTCCTTATACTGTACAAAAAGAGATGGCGAGGAAGTTTCCAGACTCAACTGAGTGAAATGCGCCAAAATTTATGGTTTTGACTGTGCACTGAACGTGTTACCTGCTGTTGCTCCGATGCATCTAGAAGAAAGTAAACTGAACCAAAGCCACTTGCTAACGTCTTCTCATAAAGGGTCTTATTGACCAGAAGCTGGAGAGGGGATATTGATGTCAAATAAACTATCCTCTGTCGTACTGAAAAGTACTTGAAATCTATATCTACCGCACTTCGGAAACTGAACTATATAAAGAATTTCATCATCATGCAAATATAGAGAAACATAAATAATCTACCTGGTATCTATCCCTGGTCTGTTTGTAGCCGAGCGTCACACGGAACACGAGTATTGCAAGAGCAGTAAAAGCAGCTAGATCAAGAAGGAAGGCTGACCTGCATTACATACCATGGAAGAAATGCAAACAATGTTACTTTGTTTTGTGAAAATAAGAAAGTATTCCCTAATATTACTGATGCAAATTACATACTTACGGCGATGAGGCTAAACTCTCAAATTTGTAGTTGACAACATATGCCAACAATCCTATTACTGTAGCTATATCCAGCCTTACCTGTATTTTTGAAGGAAAACAGTATCAACACACCAAAACCCAGGAAGAAGAAAAGAGAAAGAAAAAGAGTTCAAGAGGGAATTACTGTATCAAGGATGCGGAAGGATAACTTTTTGTGAGGAAAAACCACCTGCAGACAAGGTTCATATGGTAGTTACTTACTATGGTATTTGGCAATATTCTCTTAATGCAGAAGATATGCATCTCTCTTGTGTTTTACGAAACAGAAAGTACTATGATGCTAAATATATTCTGAAAAGTGCATAGGCTTTTGGATGCAACTTCGGTATTGAAATATGCATCGAAATTTTTTGGCCAATTTTTTCATCTTAATAACCATAGTAGATAGGGATTATGAGCAATGTATTGCAGATGTAGGTAAACCAAATGCGTCCATGAGACTGATGCACTTACTGGCAAATCTGGGATGGGTATTTTCTGGTAAATTTTCAACTGCGGCGGCAGCATCTGCATCTCAGAGCTCTCCTTCTCATTACTTTGAGCAGAATCATCAGAATAAAGTATGATGAGTTCTTCAAATGCTGGTTCCTGGCAAATAACATAATGGAATTATGTATCTTCTTTGTATACTATTTTGGATAAAGTAGCACTACTGTAGCTTATGAGCATCCATAGTAACCAGAAAAATAATAACAGATAATCATCTGAATATTGTTAGTTTCCTGTAAAATCAAAATATGTCTCGGGTAATTTGGGCAAAGGTTTTGTCCATCATATGTTTGTTACAATTATATTGTTTCTTATGCTTCACTATCCAAGGTGTTTAATGTCCGTATATATGTAAGACTACAGAGTGCACACCAGTTCTATATAATAATGCTCAACCATTTCACACAAACTACTTTACCCTCTCTTTTCAGTTTCGCACAACATGGCGAATACTTCACAATCATAAATGGACATTTATATTCATCACCTACTGATAAGAAAGGTGTGTTAAAAAATCAAATCCCAGCATACCTGCAGAGTAGACTGGGCAAATAGAATGCCAAAAGAAGCTTTCACTATCTCCCAAACATTGTTGTCACAAGATTCTCTGCTTGCTGGCTCCCATATATTTGCAAGCGTAATTCTAGGCAGAAAATTTGGCCTGAAGAGAAAGCAGAATATACTTCTTAAATTCACCTATATTCAATGATCAAGTATGGAAGTAAGCAGAACAAATTAACAAGTGAAACACTATTCATATATACTAAGCAATAATTTTAATAGAGATATAACGAACTTCTTTCAAGGATTATATTTAAAAAATGATAAATAAGGGCGACAGCAGTACTTATGGAATGCTGATGAGTTGCAAGGATGTACGCAAAGAAAAATGAGAATGTGGAATAGGCTTCGAAGAATGTGCAAGTTTGCGGTAAGCACATGGTTAAGGCATTCTCAGTGAAACCATGGGCTATTACTAGCGTGGAAACAGATTGCCAAAGATGATGTAAAAGTTAGATGTGCCCCTAAAATAGCATATGGAAACCAGCATCTACTCGGAATCTAACCTCACATAGCCTTCAGATTGTTTTGTTTCAGTATCAGATTTCAGCGTTGCTTCTGGCAAAGATGGAATTAATCCTGTCCATGTAAGCACTCTCCTTAGGAGTCTGCCGCGAGGGCCGACAGGTGACAGAAATCCTTCATAACGCGAGACTGCCCTTTGTGCAGCAATCCAAATAGGAAGGTCTGCATCTGGTAATTGATCTGGCGTAAGTTTGCCCCTAGAATAGTTTTCTATCAACAGCAGTGAATTCTCTGCATAAGTTTGCTCTTTCAGCCAGAGCTTCAATTTGTCAATCCAGATCTGAAATCCCGGGCTCCCTGTTGATTTTTTCAAAGCCTGGCATGAACTAAAATAATCACATACAATTAGCTAAGAGTGGTATAGGCATGCTGAACCATAGAAGTAACAGGTCTAGCACTCATTATGAGCTCAGACAAGAGAATATAGTGTGAATATCAGCGCATTCGGCGTTTCCTAGTCATGTAGGAAACTTCACTACACAAATTACCACTATACGTTTATGCTAGCCTAACTTGAATATTCTTGACAGTTCAGTTCATAACAATCTAAGAGAGTACATGTATAAGTGAGTTCAGTCAGAGACAGAGCGTGACTAAACGAGGTACGTCGGAATGCGATTAAATTTGAGGTGATCAAGACATAATAAATGTGCTCAAATGGACTGTCATGAGGGGACTGACCTCATTGGTCCATTTCCCCAGTTTCCCCAAGGGTTTGGAAAGGCTGAAGAAAATTTTCTGCAACAACTTGGACTGTAGGTAATCAAGTTTTTCTACCAGTAGTAGGCCTTTCTGGCTCTCGGTTGAGTACCCACGCCTGCCAAGGTCAAGAGTTAGTTGTATCTGCGGCCATATGGGCAGTAGATAATCCAGGACCAAACTAAAAACTCACCGGAATATGATGGCGTTAGACTCGGCTGCCTTTTTCCAATCGACGTAAACCGGCAGCGTCAGGAGGTAATCGCTGTTGAGGGAGTATGTGAGGAGCAGGTCCTGTGCGGAGAGCTCCTCAAACTGAGCGTTGCGCAGGAGGCTCATGAAGGCGCGCTGGAAATGAGTCGCAAATGCAACCCTTTTTGTTATCATCACACAAGCGATGGACCATGGTTAGCTAAGCTAGCTAGTAGCAGTTGTACCAATTTCAATTGGTTGGCCAAAAGAGAATCAGACTGGGTTTCACTACCTGGTTGGAGAAACAGGGGCGGGGCCCGGGGATAGGCCGAGCAGAGTCTTCCAGTCCAGGCTTCTGGACAGAAATGACATCCTGCCGTCGTCGTCGTCGCCGTCCTGGGACATGCCAAAGAGCCCGGAGCCCCTGCCGTTCACTGTCGGCTGGGCACCGCCGGAGGCCGCTGAGGAGGTCTGGCCTTGAGCCTGCTCGTCCTCGTCGTCCCGGAGCATGTAGTAGGCGCGCATCTGCTCGAGCGTCTCCTTGTGCTCCGCGTGCAGGACCGCGTCCAAGCACCTGCAGCGCACGACCAAGATTGCGTGAGTTTCCCCATTCCGTACCTGCCGATTCCAGAATCGTATCATGTGGAGGTAGAGGGGGAAGGTGCTGGCCTCGCGAATCTCCTGAAGTCCTCGGCGGCGGCGGGCTGGGCGGGGAAGAGGGAGAGGGCGGCGTCGAGCAGCGCCGCCTTGGGGACGGCGATGTAGCGCTGGCGCGGCACGTTGATGCCGCCCTTCTTCCCCTCCTGGTCGTCCTCCTCCTTCCCGCCGTGCTCCTTCTGCGGCTGCGGCTTCGTCTGGTATTGATCCTCGCCGTCGGCGGTGGCCGGGCCGGCCTGGAAGAAGTCGGGGTCGGGGTCGGCGTCGGCGTCGGCGTCGGCGCGGAGGGGCTCGAACTGGACCGGCGAGAGGTTGCCGACGGAGCAGCGGGCCGCAGGGGAGAAAGAGGACCTGTTGGTAGCGTAGGCCGGCGTCGTCGCGGCGAAGAAGGAGGAGATCGGGACGGCGCTGGCTGCCGCCGGCGCCGGGCTGGCGCGCAGCAGAAGCATGGTCGTCTCGTGGGTCGCGCGCGAAGGGAAAGGAACGGAACGGGTGGCGCGGCAAGGATAACGCCCCCGCGGTGGCGCGGCCCGCCACGTGGGGCAATTCCTCCTGCTGGGCCTCGGCCCGTGGGCCCATCGCATCCGCACGAAAGGCCCGAGTCCAGGGGCACGATCCACTGAGTCCACACCCACATCCGCCTCCTCCTCCTCCCCTGCTCTGGTGATCTGCGCTGCTCCGGTGGTCTTCGCCGCCACGGTATGCGCCCCTTCCCCTTCTCCTCGACTGCTCCGTGCCCCTGCCGTCCCGTCCCCTCCCCGCTTCCTCCTCACCTCAACCAGCCGCGCCGCACTCTCAACCCTGCCACGGTCGCCGGTTTCGTCTCCGGCGCGGTGGCCGCGCGCTCCTCTCCTTGCCCCTCGCCGCCGTATGCGGTCGCCGGAACCTACAAGAACTAGAGCACAGGGCCCGCTGCCCTCGGCCAAGGCGCCGACCGGATCTGTAGCTACCTCCTCTGCTCCTGCTATGTGCACTGCATTACCGCAACCGATTGCTAGTGACTACTCTATAAACGAGTCCAGAATTAGCCCATTTCCCTTACTGATTACACACTTCGCTCGCTCGCTTGCTGTAACATTGCCATCACCACGGACAACACTGCCAATTCTAGAATCAGACCGCACAGTTTCCAGTACAGCGTACATCTCTAATTTGGTTGCAATGTCGGCTAACTGAACCAAGCTTCAGGATCTCAAATAGAGCCCCACATTTTCACACGTTCCACAGCACAACTTTTATTCAGGCCAGTGCTACATATTACACTCATACCCTGTTATAGGTGAATCATATCTTTTCTTAGACTGTTAGGCCAAACACAATCAGGCTGTATGCTTTGCTTGCCCGTTTACTTTGCCAGTACCTGTCCGGCTGTTCCTTTTACCAATCCTGTCATGCATACATCTGGCGTAACGATGGTCTGCATTTCCTCTTTGCTGCAGTGTCTTATACACGCCTGGAGCGGAACTCATGAGCGGGGGCACCGCAGTTAGTGCCAGCCTGCGGACAGCCCTGTCGTACTGCGTCCAGCAGGTCCGGAGCTATGACTACCACAACTACCTCTGCCTGCTCCACCTGCCGCCCGCGATGCGCAAGGCCGCGTTCACCTTCCGGGCCTTCAACGTCGAGACGGCCAAGGCCATGGACGTCGTCTCCGACCCCCGCAAGGGCCTCATGCGCCTCCTCTGGTGGAAGGATGTGGTCGACAAGGTCTACGCCAACAAGACGGTCGAGCACCCTGTCGCCCTCGCGCTCTCCTCGCTCCTCTCCGAGCAGAAGGTCAGCAAGCACTGGCTCAAGCGGTCGCTGGAGGCAAGGATAAACGACGGGAACCGGGACGACGACGCCATTCCTGAGAACATCCCGGAGCTGGAGAGGTACGCGGAGGACACCCAGTCGACCATCCTGTACATGACGCTGCAGGCTGGTGGGATACAGTCCACTATTGCTGATCATGCCGCCTCGCACATCGGTAAGGCCAGTGGGCTGCTGCTGCTGCTCAAGGCGCTGCCTCACCATGTGAGCAAGCAAGGGAAGATACCGTACATCCCGGCCAGTGTGGCCGAGGAGTGCGGGCTGCTTGCACGGGAGGGTGGCCGGACAGAGGTCAGGATGGGCGATGCGCTCCCGGATGCAGTTTTCAAGGTTGCGTCTGTTGCCGAAGCTCACCTGCAGAAGGCACGGGAGCTGGCAGCGTCTGTGCCAGCAGAGGCGGTTCCCGTGCTCCTTCCAGCCGTGCCGGCCCAGGTCCTTCTGGACTCCCTGAGGCGCCGAGAATTCAACGTCTTCGACTCGCGCTTGTCTAGTGGAGTCCATGGCATATCCCCTCTGTGGTACCAGCTAAAGCTAAACTGGCATGCGTGGCGAAACAAGTACTGAATTCATCCATACTGTGCGAACCGTGTTTGTTGAAAGCGCAGGTCAGCGTGCGTTTTAGCTCAGACTGAACCCAGGGTATCCATTTACTGGAATGTAATAAGCTTGATAATGAAGAAAGGCTCTGCTGCCTGCTCCAACTGGCTGTTTCTGAGCAATTTTGATAATTGATATAGCTTCCTTTTTCATTGGATACATGCATTGTTGGGGGTTGTTTGTTTTGTTTGTATTCGAGTATAGACATGAGGTGGATGAATGTTATCTGTTGCATTTGTCCTTTCAGTTGTTGCTTGTCCAGACTGTTCCAATACAAGGGGGGGTCGATGGATCATCTGGATGTGGGGCTTGAGTTGTTGCACTGCCATAGTTCAATATTCAGTGACCTCTGTTTCAGGAAAATAACCCAAGAGAGAAAGGGTTTGGCATCTACACTGAGATGAATTGACAAGGATATGAAGCTGATACTTTAACTCCATTTGTGCAAGCTTCAGATGTGTGGAGCCCACTATGAAGGCATAAGGCAGAAGTCATGATCACCTTCATTTTGATCTCGGGTTTTCAGGTAATGAAGATATGCGTGGCTAAGGATCTACTCATATGTCTTGATTGCCGTATTGGTACTGTGAATTCTGTTATAAGATAATCAGGCTGGCTAACATTTTTTAGCATATTAAATACTGGTTGCTAATGATTTGGTATAGAAAATTGTTGCAAGCAATGTACATACATAAAGAAAACAAGTTCCTCATTGTACCAAAAACTAGTGCCTATCTCAGCTTCATATTTGGCTTTCGGCAACTGTTTTTTTTTTTTTGACTTCCTTATGTTAGTCACAGTTAGGTAGGGTGGCACATCGTGCTTTCTTTCTATGTTTTTTCTGTTTACATGTTATTATACTCCAAGAGGAAAGAAACCTAAATAGAAGCAAGTTTGGCTCGTGGTCTGATCATGCTCCTTGCACTGTGCTTCAACTGTTGTTGGATTCATTGCTCCCCTGTTTTTCTTACTACTTCTTATCCCTTCTCTGGTGACTGAATTTTTACAGATTGGTCCAAAGTCCAAATTTGCAATCAATTAATACTTTACTCTTGCTGCAAAAACCTTAACATTGATGTTTCAGCAGCTGCTTGACCTGCTGTTTATTGCCTCCTTTTTATGCAGCCTTTCTTGACGACAAAAGGAATTCCCACCATTATTTACATTGCAGCTTTTCGCTTCTTTTCATGACCAGAACCGCTGTAAAGTTTGACAGTTATATTACCAGTCAACAGGATATGTCTTAAGAAACTTGGCAGATAAGTGACCTGAGCAAATTCTTGCAGTTCATGAATTTAGCTGCAACAAAACTCAGTTTTGCAATGCTCGTGGGATATTATATTTTTTGCAGAAACTCTAATTTTAACACGTCTAGTTCAGAAGATGCTTCTTAATTATTTTATTTGATATCTCTTGGCTATATTCTTCTTCTGAAGTTGAAAAGGCTATGCATTCTAGCTTTTGGCATTTGGCAAGGCAACTGAAATAAACAACTAGCTATGCGACCACATCTTATTTGCCACTTTGAGGTTTGGATAAGCTCAGCACTATGCACGAGAAGTCAACAAAGTAAGTAGGCAAGTTGCAAACCTTGGGGTTTTAGGGACAAACACCTGTGCTCAATGCTTAAAAGTAACTCAACATAGCCCTTTTTCCATTGGGACCTTCACCCCTGCTTTTATTCTGGGTGTTTGGTCCCTGGTGGAGTAAACAGCAATCACTGGAGGAAGAAGCATTGTCCCCTTGCTTGCTGGTTGGCTCCACTCCACATGCATATGCTTGCTTTGCCCCTGCCTTAGTAGTAGCAATAGCAGTATATTATTGCTTGCTTCTGGCTGGGCAATGGCCTTCATGTGTGGTTGGGTCTATGCCCAGCTCAACTCATGAGTATACTGCATTTGCTGCCTGGTCCTGGGTGCTGTATGTAGGCATGCCATAGTAATTTGATTTCCTGGCAAGGAACAAAAGGCAATTATTGTTGCATTTGCTGCCACTGTAGATGGTAGCGGAGTGCGATGTTCCCGATCTCGGCAGCCTGGTTTCGACCTGGACGAATCACTGAGAGATTTTTCTTTACATGGTATTTCAGCCTGTGCTGTTTTGAATTAACCCATCCATGAATCTGATCTGGCGTCAAATTTCAGGTTAACTGACGAAGCTTTCAGAGACCCTGATAATAGCAAACAATAATTTTTGCAATAATATATTTTATGTGCAAATATATATACCGTTTTGATATGCTGTACTCAATATTTTCCTGTAGTGTGTCACATCAGGAAACACATAGGAAATGTGATGTGTACTCACGCAGGCATGCAGGGCTTGACATCACCCAGGAAAAAGTAGAAATGGAGTATGCTTGCAGTCTGGTAGCTTCTTCCTTAAGCTTCGGTCAAAAGGTTAGGGGAACATGTGCTCATAAGCTCAATCATTGCACTAGGTTATTAGCTTGGAGTTAGGACTAACCTAAGCTAATGGCATTTGGAAAGGATCACCGGTAGTCCGTAGTTCTTCTTTGGCTTAGCTCGGTCCACATGCCCCATGTAGAGAACAGATTGAGTTGAACTTTTTGTCTTCTCTGTTTTTTCTAAGTTGTAATCTGTCGATGATTCTTGAACCAGACTTTCCAATATTTCATTCATTTTTGTTGTTCTGCAGATGTAAACTACAGCTGTTTCGCCGCGACAAGTAAAAATTATGTGAAGCAAGCTGGACAATAGCAAGGAGCGAAAATGGCATCTTGATCTGAACTGGGTGGCCTGCCCTGTGGATCTCAGTGCTTCAATTAATTACCGAGACAGGAGGAATAAAACGGGGCGGTCTTGGCAAATGGTGGATCTGCCGCATTCATCATTCCGTGATACACATGGGATGAGCACAATAATGATGTAAGTACCTGGATCATTTTAATTCCCTTTCACTGCAATTGCATATAGCTTCTCTATTTGTTTTGCTTGGGAGCAAAAGGCCATATATATGTGCATCATTGTTGAGATACTATTATATTTTGCACGCGAGAGATATGCAGTGTGAAAACAGCATAGTAGAAGCAAAGATTAGTTAGGAAGATCCGTAGAATGGCTGCATGCATGATGGGTCCTCACATGAGAGCTTTCACGCAGGCATCATTTTATCTTCCTCTGCAAACAAACATCACCATCTCCCATCTGTCCCTCCCTCCTCACTTAATTATTCGCCCCCCGCCCCCCTCATCTCATCCTCTCGAGTCCCTGCCTTTTCCACACCATCTTTTCAACCTCATACACGCGCGCATAATTATATCATATTGTGTTCCCCCCGGCTTTCTTCTCCTCTGACATTCCGGTCAGTACGCTTCATGCATGTGTTCCATCATGCCCGCTGCTTCGCACAAGCTGAGCAGCACTGAGTGGTGAGAGGTGAGATTGCGGTGCGTGCATGGCTTGCGGTCAAGTATAGGGTTCGTTCTTGCATGCACTATATAAGCCAGGCAGTCGGCCAGCCGGAAGTTAAGTTGGTGGGAGGCAATGCATGTCATTGCTGCTCTTATGCGTGTTTGCCATCCTCTTAAAGCAGTGGCTGGGAAGCATGCATACATCCCCTGCTTCGCCGGTACCACGCACTCAGGGCCGTAAGCGGTCGCTGTCGATCTCATCTCGGGCTTTCTGGCTTGTCTCTAATGCTGCCATCTACATGGTGCTTCAGCATCATCCTTGAGCCATAATCACCAGCTTGTTATATGTGGTAGGTGAGTTCCGTATATGCATTACTGTTCTTCCCTTATTGCCACGTCGTTAGTTAGCCTGGTTAATATGTGTGGGCTTGTGGTTGACATTTCCTCTCTTTTTTCATTCTTCTCCAGACAGTCATTCCTTTACCTCTAGCTCTTTTTGTCGAAAAACACTTCGCCTTTGTGGCTCAGTATACAACCAGCCCAGGGCCCTATAGATTATATGCTTTGCTTTTTAAACCCATTTGTTACCTTTGTAAGTTGCTGTTTGAATGTCTCATGAAACAAGAGCGACTGTTTTCCCTGAGTGGTAGAGCTACCTTGTTCCTATTAACATAAAGTACGTGTGATGTAGATAACTAGTTGGACTTGGACAGAAGATTTTTAGTACCTGTCATTCCAGGCTGAGCTATATATATCTGAAGACATTATCACAGATAATTTCATAGTAAGCAGTTCTATAGGTCATTCCTGTCAAATATATGATGTCAAGTTTAGTTAGTTTTCTTCTCTCTAGCATACCTATCCAACATGATATAACGGGACTGTTCTGTATCATGATCTGGAGAAATTCTTCCATGCATGTCTGTTTTCTTCTCCAGTATGTTCCTTATGATTGAACTTAACCGCCTCGCTGATCTAAGTCGTGTGTTTCTTTACTCATTCCCTGCGACTATAACGCCATGTTGAGTTTCTGTTGTCTACATGCTTTTGGCGTCAGTTATTTGCTAGTACCCAGAAGTAGCAGAGACCTACATTTCGTCGCTGATTCTGTGAGTTATTTCAGGACTTTGACATATAGAATGTTTGATCTATAAGTGTTTATTTATTTATTTAGGTACGATCGTAGCAAAGTAGAACATAGCCTGTATCAAACTAGCTAGATAAAACAATGTGAAGAACATGTGGGACTAACATTTCAGGCCCATGCATTACTAACTGTTGAAGTTAAGACTTCATATAATATATGCACCCCAGGGACCTAGATAATTTTCTTGGTGGTCCTCGTGAACACACTTTTTTTAAGCAAGCTAGCTACCATTATACGTATATATAATCAAATATACAGCATGCATGTAATCATAAATACTTCATCCCATAGCCCTTTGTTTCTGTAAAAGAATTAGCTGATGATGAACTAAATGCATACTCATATGCACCCATATAGAGAAGAATGATGGCTCACCCTTCAGACCACAGAGGGAGAATGATTAGTCATACTTATTAAGATTAAGTAAGTGTTTACGTTATTTACATCTTTGCCTAATTTATTTGAATGTAATATTGGTGTCTTATGTGATCTAGTTATTCTGAACAATCTTTGCTAAATTAACTGGAAGATCTTCACGTTGTCATTTGTACTTGTTATTGTGAAAGTACTAGAAACATGTAAGGCTAAACATCTTCTTAGCAGTCTGCTGAATATTTTTGTTCTCTGACATGAGGCTTATAGCAACGGGCAACAAATGTAGAACTAAATGTCATGTTATAAAAATGAGCACAGTTGGTGTTCGAGCATATATATTGGCACAACTGGGCATATGGCTATCAAGTTCGTTGAAATACCAACAGATTAAAATTCCAGAATTGAACTGCGTTGCCTTCTACAAATCATAATTCATGAAGCCTTTATGTTCTCCATGATATTATTTCATATATATAGCAACACAGAGATATGTAATTGTATATTTAGTACAATGTCCCCTGAAGCACGTAAGCAGCACAACACTACACACAGCATATGTAATAGTCTTATTTACACGGCGTTATGTAACTCAAAATACTTATCTGTCCAATAATTGATATATGATCATCATCCTTATTGTAACTCCTTAATATAATAATTATAGATGGGATGCTAGTATATCCGATTGGTGCTGCTGCTCATCACTTCCATGGATCAACTTGACTGCTCGATGTTGAGGTCGACGCGTAATCAGTTGCTACCTCTTGCACCTTCTCGTTGAGCTGAAGAATGTCTCCTTCATGAGCATAATCGACACCCTTGGCTGCATCGTTACTAAGCTGAGATGCAACGAACTTGTCCAGAACTCTCCAGTCGGTGGCAGCTTGGTCGTCGACGGCATGGTCAATAAGTTGAACATGGTGGTGCTGGGCATGGTGCACATTGATCTGGTGATCGTCTTGCGATACCAAAAGAGAGTGGAAGGAAGAAGGGCTCTCTAGCTCGTGAGGAATGGTGTTGAGAACATGATGATGGTTTGGCATTTGGTACTGTAGCTTCAGCTCTCTCTTGTAGGTGTTGTTGAGCATCTGGAGGTGCTGTTCTTGCAGCGCCATGCTGTGATGAGGCGGCATTCCTCTCATCGGAGAATTTAGATCATGCATGAAGGGCCCATCGTCATCAACATACCAGCATGGTGCATCATGGTCTAAATCTCTTCTTGTTGTGGGCAATCTCTTCTTGAACACCCTGCATACTACCCATCCTTCCTCCTGAAATTTACAAAATTAATTAGACTATATTAATCTGTTGAGTAGCAGCTTGCAGGGTTTATATTCGAGTCAAGATTGATGGAACGAGATCGATGTATATAAAATGGAGAAGCTATAGACTTACCTGTGGAGGGCCATTCTCATTGGTCTCGAGGCGGTACTCGTGCATGATCCAATCGGATTTCTGGCCATTGGGAGCTCTGCCCTTGTAATACACCAGGGTCTTCCTCATGCCAACCAGACAGTGCTTTGCATAGATGGGCTTGTCCCTCCCCGTCGCCTTCCAGAACCCCGCCGCGGTCGCACGGTTCGTCCTGGTCCCGGTCGGGTACTTCTTGTCCTTGTGGCTGAAGAAGTACCAGTCGCTCTGCTCCTCCTCAGGCCCTATCCTGCATTTCTCTATACACAAATGAATGTAAGCTAAATCGGCAAAACCATATTCGAAAATCCAATTCGGCTCTTGGGAGCATATGCCCTGCGTACCAAACATATTAATATTTTTTGTCAAGACTCAAGACTACATTAAGTTGTCGTTGCTCACTGGACTGCATTACTATATTATTGTGTGTGTGTGTAATATATACCTTGGCTGCATTTTTATATTATTGTGTGTGTGTAATATATACCTTGGAGATCCCATGGCTCTATCTTGTAGAGATCAACATCCTTGATGACGTTTAGGTCGATCCTCCTCGAGGCCACCTTCTTGCGGAGGTAGTAATCCACAAGCTCCTCATCGGTTGGGTGGAAGCGAAAACCCGGAGGAACCTGTGGTTGTGTGCTGCCACTCATGTCGTCCGATCGATCGGTGTATAACTAAACCTGCAAGGTGTATGAAAATCTAGTTACAGTCTAATTAATTGTATTATTGTATTATTGTGCCATGTGTGTAGAAATGAAGCATGCATGCAATGCAGATGACAGCAAAAGATCAGATCAGGAAACATATTGCCCATCTATACACGTAGGCATGCATGCCTGTGTTAATTTAACTGAATTCGATGGAGATCGAGCAGGCAAGCATGCCTAGATGTGTCTTGTGTGGGAAGCGTGCATGTGATAATGGACGGGTGAAAAGTAGTGGTAATGCTGGGAGAAAGCATGATCATTTGTGTGACGCATGCATACTACACATGCTGAGAGGCATCACTCATTGCACCTTGTGGAATGTTCCCCGGCTTCTACTGCTCAAAGGTAGATCTCATCATGCATGCATGTATGTATGTTTGTCCCTGATCTAGCTAACTACTTGTATAGTGAACTTATATATGTCTGTGCTACTTGTATTTGCACTTGAATTACTTTGTACATATATAGTTGGGTAATATATAAGCACTTGTATTAGCTTAGGTCCCAGTCAAGGTGCTCATGGATCTATGATCATATGTGCTAGCTAAATAGCTAGCTGGTGGGCATGATTTATACTTGGATCAGATCTATTAATTTGGAGGAGGCATTTAGCACCCATGGTGCATGGATGTATATGTATAATGTTGTAAGTCCGCATACACATGGTCATGTGCAAGGGAACATGCATGCATATACTCCTTCCGCTCCATAATTCTTGTCGTGGTTTCAGTTCAAATTTGAACTAAAACTACAACAACAATTATAGAGCGGAAGGAGTATATCCTTATTCATTTAATTACAAACATTTCTAGTTTAAATAAAGTAGGCATGCACACACATCATCTCGACATGCATGTACTTACAAGAGATACATCGATCAGTGTGTTATAGTATATGATAATACGATTCCTTTCCAGAAGAATTTACATGTATATGTATGTACTTCTCATCACAAAGGAATCTTAAGCATAGATTATGTAGCAAAGCAAAACACATCATATCCATTCTCCACAACAAAATAAAACATACAGACAAACTATATCCATCCTCCACAAGAAAATAGAACACACAAACACAGTAGCTCGTAGCTGATCACACAAATTTTGTAATCAAATATGTAAATGATATCTATATATGCATGTGCGCTAGATTGAACTTGGATTTCGTCAACACAAAAAGTTAACAAATAAATTACTCATATGTAGATATAAGTTCCGACAAATGATAAGTCCATATTGAAGAAGCAGATGCAATCCATTAAATGTATGAAACTCTTGCGTATGTAGGCACCATGTATTAATTCTACTCCCTCCGTTCCTAAATACTTGTCTTTTTAGAGATTTTTCACTGCGGACTACACACGGATGTATATAGACATAATATAGAAGATATGTTAATTCATTTTGCTCTGTATGTAGTCCGTAGTTGAATCTTTAAAAAGACAAATATTTAGTAACGGAGAGAGTATGAATTAATATTAGTGTGCTAGTAATATATGTTGCATCTGTGATCAATTTTCGCGTACTGATCGAACATAACATCTCTACTTATCTCCCTATCATATATAAATAAGAGTTGCTTATATCGATCTAGGGTTCCAGGGAAGACATGTTTTCAGGATAACTCAATATATGTCTAGGTTTTATTTATACCTCTGTTTGATCAGTCGAAATCAGTGAGACGCGTGATGGAACCTTGTAGAGAAAAACCCAGAGATCTGTCTAGCTAGCTAGCAGGAGCAGGGATATAGTAGCTAGTAGACAGGGATGAGCTTTTTGTCTCCAGGCTTGTCTCTCTGATCTGCCTTTCTGATCCTTAACTCATTGTCTGGCTCAGATCCCAAGAAGAATGTCGACGACGACCACAGAGAAGAGCACGCGCACACAACACAAACAATAACAAACAACATCAGAGAGAGTTCAAGAACCTTGAAGGACAACAAGACAAACTAATTAAGAGCAACAAGAGCTGAGATGCATCTAGGTTAGCTAAGCCAGCTCCTCTCCAAAGTACATGAAGAAAAGAACATCATCAAGGCTGAGCTCGATCGTACATATACCTGCTGCCTAGCCTCGAGTGTTCGTCGTCGATCGTGCGATCTGCGTGCACCCTCCAGAAGAGTTCTTGGCTGCTTCTTCCTCCTCTGCCGCCTCCCTCCCTTGATCCTGCTCAGAAGGTAGCTGCTGCAGAGAGGATGGAGGGAGAGGGTTTGCAGCTTGGTCGAGGAGAGAGAGAGAGAGAGTGGGGGAACGGGACGGGAACGGGGTTGATAAATGTATGGGGGCAGAACGGGATAGGATGATCAGAGGAAGGAAAAGCTTAGCACAAGGATTGAATAATCTATGGCCGCCATGGATCGATCAGTTGACAGGCATGCAGGCAGCTAAAGGTAGCTAGTAACAAGATTAATATCCAACCATCGGGGCTAGGCAGGGATCGATCCGATGAACCGCGGAGGATCGAGCCGAGCTGCCTGGCTAGGGTGAAAGGGAGGGCAATGGTGGTGGTGGCGAGTGAGTGAGGGAGAGAGAGAGAGAGGGTCGAGGTGGAGAAGAAGAAGACGTAGGAGAACAGCGACCCCCTGTGGCCCACACGCAATGCTAGAAAAGAAAGAGGAGGGAGGGAAAGGGACCCGACCACCCACCAAACAAATCCCTCCCGTCCACCCTTGTTGCCTCGCGCCATCATTCCCCTCCTTTCCCAGTTTCTTTTCATAAAAAACTTCCTCCTCCAAAAGGCCAATGCCAATTGCGACACTGCTCCCCTCCTCTCTTCTAGGGTTTGTGGCTAGCTTGATCCCTCCATCTCCCTAGAACAAGTGTGATGGATACTACAGGTAGCTAGTACCATTCTACTTCCTATGGCCATAAACCGTAAGGCGCTCTTATATGCTGAGGTTCGACTTCCACCGTCAGTTTGTAGTTCAACAATGTGTAGGTTATATATGTGTACCACCAAATTTAAATTGGTGAATATGCATTAATTTGGGAAAAATTTCAATGGTATGATCGACTGGATACGCAACCTTATGTTGTGGGTTTAACCGCGATGGGCAAAGTTAAATCCCGAAACTCGATATTTTAGGGTAGGGGAGTCCAAACGTAGTATGAAAAGAATTGGAGGAACGTATCTTAAGGGTAGGACTTAGCTATACCTCGACCAACATGGGTATGTAAGTCTATTCTTTGCAAGATAATGACATTTATACTCCTATGATGATGAGCCCGACTTTCGCCCGCCGTAGACCGATCCCTCAAAATACTCGTGTGATGAGTACTCGATCCGCCGCGCGATCTCATGTCTGCACAATGAAAGAGATGTTTTCGCGCCTTTACCGTGATCGAGATCCCTTTCTTAATTACCCAGATCTTTTGTTTGAAACCAACGCCTCGAAATTTCTTTTTTATGCATAACATAAAGTTGAAAATATCGTTGTTAGCTTGACTCCAATATCTACGACTATCGGCATTGACAATTGATGATATATATGGTTATTTTTAACAAGAGTCTAATATAACTGCATGATTCATATACATGCCAAGTAGATAGAAAGCTAGGCATGCAGGTAGCAATCTCATGCGTGATAAGTGTTCATGTCCCTCCTCATTACATCCATCGTCGTCTCTGGGTATAGCCCCATCGTCATCCCACGTACCTGCCCTACCTAGGCTGTATATGTAGAGCATAATGTGTGGGTCAAGCTTAGCCTGGGGGATGTAAATAATCATGTGCTTGTCCCTATGCATGACACTGATCATTAGTGATGATGCATGGTTCATGATCTACCGGGCCGGCCGGCAGGTGCATTACAGCATTAGTTTGTACGTACATCATCGGTAGAGTGATAGGAGACGATGAAGACCACAAATGGCTAGAGCCCCATGTACATGGATAGGCATCGATACCACAAACTTTGATCATATAGAGTTGATTGCCACTATTATTTCTATCGAAATGAAATTATCGCACCCGGTCTCCGCATACACGCAGAGTGAAATACTACTAGAACTGCAAGTATTATAACAGTTTAATCTTCTCAAATTTTCCATTGATTTTTTTAAAATACTCCATCCATTTCTTTTTACTCCGCGTATTAGATTTATCTGAAGTCATAGTTTGTGAAGTTTGATCGAATTTATATTTAAAAAATTAATGACTACAATCTCAGATCAGTATAATATAAAGATATATTTTATGATGGATCTGACAGTATTGATTTTGTATTTTGAATAATAATAATAATTTTGTATAAAATTGATCAAACCCTGGGAAGTTTGACACCATACAAATCTAATACGCGGAGTAAAAAGAAAAGAAGGGAGTAAAAACCATCATATATGTACATAGAGTGTGCAGTGAAACATATGCCTATGACTTTTTTAATTATGGTGATTTACTGCCCGTGCTAAAACAATTCAATTATTTACCTTAACTTTTGGACAAATAGCGAAGAATCATACTATGTACCAAAAGTTTATGCTCATGATCTTCGCCCCATATATTGCATGCACGTGTGCTTTATTTTTTAAATAACGTAAAACAACCTTGTAGGGACAACAATTTTATCATTCTAGAAACTAGTCGGCGGGTAAGGTGCTTCAAGATATGATGTTTTTAGTGAATTAAGTGGGTCCAAAAGAATTTGAGGAGAAATGCGAGCTAAGCCAGTAGCTAAGTTGTTGTACTACGGGTAATTAACTCTAAGAAAACTCTGAAATAAAAGAGAAGACAACTTTTCATGAGAAAGCTAGTTTCATCACAAGTTTTCCCCTTCTGAAAATTGTAAGTGATAGATCGTGCACGCAGGCCCAGCTGGGAGAAGTGTGTAGGAGAATACCACATTCCTGGCTTGCATCAAAAAGGTATAAAAGCTGGTATTTCTTACAAGATTTTTTTGAATATGGAAGTGATAGACCATGCATGAGAAGAGCAAGTGGGGTACTGCCGGAGAAGTGTGTAGGGGAATACATTCTTGGCTTGTGCGAGAAAGGTGGCATGTTGCATTCATTCCCTCCAACACCGCCCCCAGGCCATGACAGGCGTGAGCTTCATCCGATGATTAGCCTCACCCGGTCAGCCACCACATTCTTTATCCCGCTGGCCCTCCCTCCTTTCGTTTTTTGCACGCCCCTTGTGCGCGTGATGCATCCTGGTGCGTGGCATCTCCACATTTTTGCTGCTGAGTTTCTACCCAACATGAAGCTAGGGTGATTACGTATGTTTGAATGTTTCTCTCTATGCTCTTGTTTGTCCAACTCCGGGAATGGGTCTTGCAAAGACTAGACTATTTCGGATCCAGATTATTTTGACAAATGGGCAATGAGAGAGAAAAAAATACAGGCTAATCAAATGGAGTTTGGTTCATCGCCCAAACGACCAAAAAGGTCTAGGTACACCAAACCTCGAGGTAAAAAACAACGCCTTGCTTAGTAAATGGTTTTTCAATCTCCTTATCGAGGATGGCATGTGGCAAACCCTCATGTGTAATAAGGGCATGTTTGGTTGCTCGTGTAAGAGCCATGCAGACCCTGTAAAAAGGCTCGCACGATCTTCAAAGCCGCCCAGAGGCTGGCATTTGAGGAACGATCGAATCAACTGTTTCGAGCGAGCCACGAAAGGGCCTTGTAATTCGTACCAGTGGCTCTGACGGGCGGGCTGGTCGGTGATGACCCACAAGTAAATGGAATCAATCGTAGTCCTTTCGATAAGTAAGAGTGTTGAATTCAACGAGAAGCAAAAAGAATTGACAAGCGGTTTTCAGCAATGTATTCTCTACAAGTGTTGTAAGATAGTTTTGACAGATAACGTGATAGTATATAACTGGTAGCAGGCAAAAAGTAACAAAAGTAGCACCACAAGTGGCCCAATCCTATGCAATATGCAGATCAGACTCTTGTAATAAAAGCACCCATCTAATCAACCTAGGCTTAGCATCTTTCTTATCCATGAAATAATCAATAGCACCATTATCGATGTGAAAAGTAACTTTGAAATCAAGGTCTGAATTTATCACAAGCAAACACTACAGCTAAAAATTCTTTCTAAGTACGTAGTAGCATAATTTTTTTGGGCATTGTCCAAGGTCTTACTAGCATAATGGATAACATTTAACTTCTTATCAACTCTTTGACCAAGAACAGCACCTACAGCATAATCATTAGCATTGCACATAATTTCAAAAGGTAAATTCCAATCAGGTGGTTGGACAATAGTAGAAGTGATCAATGCTTTCTTAAGTATTCCAAAGGCTTCAACACAGTCATCATAAAAAAAACAAATTGAACATCCTTTAACAATAAATTGGTAAGAAGTCTATAATTTTTTTTAAAGTCTTAATGAACCTTTCATAAAAACCAGCATGATCAAGAAAACTTCTTATACCTTTAATATCTTTAGGACATGGCATCTGCTATTCCGAAATAGCTACAACCCACTAGTTATTTTCCTAGACATGCAACTATGGCACATGAGCAAATCATGCATGCAAATCATATACATTGTTTTTGCATTACTGTATGCATGCAAGCATGACATCATCAATTCATGCATGTTATTCATAAGTTATTTTTGTATTAGATTTTCGATTGACAATATATGTGTTGGTCACTTGCACCTTACCTATGTAGTTCACATTCACTTTTTTGTTTGAAATGACATTCTTTTAACTGCAATTCATTTATTTATTTTCTCTTTCTATAGCCTTCGTATTTTATTTTCATTTTTAAGCTAACATTCTCTTCCCATTGTTTATAGATGTTTCTGTAGAAATTTTTATGCATTTGTATAGCAAGTTTCCCGCACCAAAGCATCGGGGAATCATCTAGTTTCAAAATATTCGTGCTACCCCTCATCCTCTTGAGCTCTTAGCCCAAAAATAGAAAGTGAGTTGTCTACTGAGCCTGCGGCACCACGTGGTACTCCAGGGCATGAAATGGAAGCAGCACGATGGCTCCTCATCCACAAAGAACCATGTGTGTATGTGTTTCTTGGACTTGGTATTATTTTAATTTTACTAACCATGTATTTCTCCCTTAAGAAAACACTATTTCTCCCTTAAGGACTTCTAGGTTTGTTCATGTACTGTGTTATTGGTCTGAATCTTGTCCACACTTCGATGAAACTGAACTATTACTAGAATTCAGATTTGAGTTTCACTCTCCTGATTTTGAAACAAAATGTGTAGTTGTAAAAGGCGAATATTTATTTGTAGGTACTCCCATACAATTTTCTTTTGAAGCAAATGGATGCATGGATTTCCATACCTTGGCGGGGCGGCGTCAACGGGGCGGCGTCGGGCAGGTCGATGTCGGGCAGAGATGGGACGCGTCAGGCGGCGGCGGCGGCAGGGATCAAGAGGAGCACGGGGCGGTGGAGTTGGGGATCGAGAGTAACGACAAAAGATAACTTTTTTTACTATGACGGGCTGTTAAAACCGACTAGTGCTGGAGTGGACCTAATGAGTCTAAATGCGCAACATCGGGCCTAATGTGCAACTACATCACTAAGATAATAGTTGTGGCGTATGAATTCAGCCCACGCCAACATTATTTGAAAATATTAATGCTAGCGTTGGTGAGAAACGGCGCGCCACCAATGTAAGTTGTGGTTAGCCATTTCTCCACTAGTATGTGTTTGTATGTTTCATTTGTATCGGTTGTGGCTTTATTTATAAAGCGGGTTAAAGACTTTTGGGGTAAAAGATACGCAGAAAGCTGAGTCGGCGAGTCCCCTTGGAGCCATCTATCACTCCAAAATGTAGCGCGTTCACCATTCCCAATGGTGATTTTTGTCCACACAAAGAACAACTCATTTGGGGGGGGCTTCAAGCCAATAACTGAGGTGTGCAAAGGTTTTCTCGGGCCTCACTAATAAGAAATAGAGCAATACCCACTATGTTTCCTTTATTTTACTAGAGAGAGAAGTCCAAGCCTCTAAATATCTTGATGGCTTGGTGTTGGATCTAATGGTTGAGCCTTTGTTCTTTGCGAGCCTTGTCTTTCTCTTTTTTGCTCTATTGTGGAGTTCTTTGATGGTATATCTTCGCACCTGGCGCTTCTTGCTCTTTCTTCCTTCCACCTTCTTTTTGTAATTGACTCTTCCTCGATCACTCCCCGACAAAGGCTTGCTCGTCTTTATCATAGTCCAAACTCTTTCTCATGCGACTGTGGCACGTTCTTTCAGTCGATTCTTTGAAATTTAAGACAATTATCCTCACTCAAACTTCAAAAGGTCCTTTTATCTTTTTTTGATGTAAATTCATTCCTAACGCTATTCTAGTCTCCTTCTTTCCACTCGACCTTGCTTTTTTTTCTTCTTCCTATTGGTCCCAACGTCAAAGAAATAGGTTCAGTGGTTCGACCTCCCAAAGATAAAGAAAGACATCGGTATTAAGACCACTATCATATGTAATCCTATCATATGAATCAAAGGGTCAATATGTATGAAAAAATCTGAAGAAATACTTTTTTGCGGGGATTTCCTAAGGATTTAGATCCTCTAAAAAAACCTGTACGATTCCTTTGAATCAGAAGGGACCCTAAATTTGGTTGATATTTAATTAACCCGATAAAAAAGAAATAATAAATGCCATACCTTCTTTAAAAAAATTGTAAGTTGGAGTTTTGACGGCTCGTCGCGCGACCGTTGCAGTCAGTCCTAAAAGGGTGCGAAGTGAAACTAGTCAAGGAATACGGTACAAAAACTTGTCCTCGAGGGCCCTCACGCTACCAAATCATCTTGCCGCTCAAGATCAATGTCTTCGTACATATTTTATTAGAGAGTACATACGAAGCAAAATGAATGAATATATATTTTAAAATATGTCTATATATATCTGTATGTAATTTGTAATGGAATCGATTTACAACGTACTTCCTTCGTTTTTAAATATAAATCTTTTTAGAGATTTCACTAGAGGGCCACATAAGAAACAAAATGAGTGAGTCTATACTCTAAGTATATCTATATACATCCGTTTATAGTCCCCCTAATTAAATCTTTTAAAAGACTTATATTTAAAAACGGAGGAAGTATATTTAGAAAGAGAGGGAGTAGTACTCGTATTAATTAGTAAGCGTAATGGCGCGCAAAGCAGTCCGCGTATCGGCGGAATGAAGATCTTCATGTCAACGCTTCTCCATCAAACTCCTCCTCCTGTCCATGTCTTGCTTGCTTACTTACAGCAGTAGTAGTAGTAGGTGCAAATCCTACGGCTACAGGTCGCTCATCACGCCTTTTGACGGTGCATGGTGGTCAGCCCTCCATGGATTTTCCCTGGTAAGCTGGAGGAAAGTCTCTGGCTTTACACTAATCATCATCATAAACCGCGTGATCCCATGATGATGACGACGATGATTCAACGGCTGCAGTAATTACTTATGTCGACCGCACCACCCTACGCTGGAGCACCTGTCCAACCTAAACTAGCTAAGGTTGTTTCAGACAGACAGCTTTTTTACCCCCACAAATTCAGCAAAGGGTCATTTGCACCTGGAGGTGTACAGACATAAAGGTGGTTTCAAAGGGTCATTTGCAGTTACATCTGGCACGGAGAATCAGAGTGAAAGTTGAAAGCCATCACCATCACTGTGCCTCTCTTGCTTGCTGCAAAGGTGGAATTCTTAGCATACCAATGAAATCACAGCCGTTCGTCCCTCCCTCCATCCAGGATGAACGGCCACGATTCAACAGGTCAATCAACAACTTCCCACCTTAAGAATGGTTAGCAGGCCATAATAAAAGGTAAAAAAATGGTCTTGCGAATCACAGCTGACACGGCAGCAAACAAGTATCCAAGTCTTGTTTCACAGGAACAGGACAGGGCTAGCTAAAAATCATCATCCTCAAGGTGGCGGCACGGCGCCCCCAATTGCGGGGTCACGGGCAGCAGTAAGTAAGTACCACGCAAACAATTCGACGCGCACACAACTCTGTTAACAAGTTTCGACAAATTCGCCGATGCGCAAATAATGGCAGGACCTCTCCACCCAATCGACGGATCACCCCGCAAACTCAACCTACATTCTCAATTTCCTAATAACTCACAAATAGCAGCAGATCACTTCACTTCAGTGTCCGACGACCGACAACATGACCAGCGACACCAAGACAGCCAGCAGGTAGCGGCTCTGTCTTACCGCGGGGAAAGCCGAGCTCGACGATGACCCATGAGGCTTCTGAGCCCTACAGGACAACAACAACATAAGACCAAGCATCAGTTAGTAACTGACTGTGACCATACTGTAACAAGGACCATAAGCCGCAGCACACAGGCAAGTCCGCTTACTTTTGTTTTTCCTTGAGGAGGCCACAGAAGAGGGCGTTGTCTGGTAGCACCGATTCAGTCACGTTATAGCCTCCGTCAGGATCCACCACCCTGATGTACGTCTCCTGGCCGAGGTACCAGGTGTCCAGATTCTCCGTGCGCACGTTCCAGAACCCCGGGCTGTCGAGCGACAACAGGACGGCGGTCCATGCTCCAGGAAACACCTGCGGTGTGAGTGAGGCAACGTTAACACTATCCAACACTTTCAGCAGCAGGTGTAATACGTCAACGTTGAGTACAACTTGGCGTTTGCATCCACTGTCTCATAAGTAAATAGAAAGTTATATACAGCTATGAACATCAGCAGCAGTGAAAGCATCCTCAAACATGAAGAAACGTTCTATCCAAACCATACGCTACTGTAGAAATACCTGAGTGGTGCAACGGGAAACGCCGTCCCACTTGTTGTACGTCCCACGGCTGCTGTCGGTCCACTCACCATAGTCCATTCTGTTGGCAACGCGCAAACGGTTCAAGACACACGACTCATAAGAAACCGGCTACTGAAAGAGATGAATACTTTGAAGCTGCGCTCACCCTACGACCCAGAATGCATATCCATCGATATGGTAGGTCTGAACCTTCGTGTCGTTGTTCTGAAACACAATCTCCATGAAGTTCTTGTACGTCGAGTTGATGACAGAAGAGCCGATCACCGGCGGTCCATCAGATGGCATCATTGGGAAGTCGAGTGTGTAGACTTCTTTCTTTTCGTAGAGATCTGCAAGCCTCAATGGAGTAGCAGGCGGTGAATAGGAGATACCGTTCAGTGTCGTCCGCTTTTTGCCATTGATGGTAACAGGGGGCATATTCCTCAACTTGTACACTTGGGTCACGTTGATTTGCCCATAGTGAAATGATCCTTGAGGATTCGGACGAGCAGCACCAGTGGTCACGTTCATCCTGACAAACAGAAGGTCTTTTAGTAGGCTTAAGTATCCATGACCAATGTGCGCACATGAGAAAATGTAGCTACTGTCTACACATATTATTATTACCAAGTGTCCTTACACTTTACTAATGGCCACAAAGCTTCCTAAAAGTCATTGTGTTGGTATGACAAAAAAATTCAGTTTCCAATTTCTGTAAGAAATATTCCTGGAATGAATGCTCAAGTACAAGGGCAAATATTTGAGCAGACAATTTCCCATATGAGTACACAGTCATAATGTAAGAAAGGAGGCACCTATCACATTTATATCCAAAACATCTTTTTCTCTCAGAATTCATAAAGCCAAGCATACTTAGTCAACATCTCTTAAAGATCAACATCAAACGAAAAGGTTCATAAAATGTTTTTTTGCGATAGCCAAAAGCCCAAAAGATCATGGGAAGTTAAGGGGAGAGCAGAGCTAGATTATTTATTTCATACAAGAGTACTGCTTAAGTTTAGTTAGGTATAGCAAAACACTATTTTTTCATAAAGTAAACATCATAGCACATGATGGGAACTGAGGAATACGGGTCAGCACATGATGGCTCAGCAATTTCTAACATCAGGCTTCTAAAATTTATTATAGATTAGCGTGAAGAGAAAATTTTGTCGGTGGTCATTTGGATGGTCAGGGGTCTTAGGCAAAAACATTAGTCGTAGATTGCTCTCTTTTATGCTTGGTTTGAAATGCCTTAATGTGAGTGTATTGGCTCTTTTATAAGTAGTCGCACATTTTTCTCATTCATAATTCGAAAGCCAGGAATATTTAGTCAACATCTTGTGAAGATCAGATCGGAATGAAGATGCATAAAATAACTCTGCGGGGTGACCAAAAATACCATGGAAAGTGAAGGGGCCAAAAAAATAAAATTGATACATTAGTTATTTCATACAAGAGTACTGCCTAAGTGTAGTTAGGTGTAGCAAAACAATGTTGTCCTAATAATCTATAAAGTAAACATCATAGCACATGATGGATTGATGGGTACTGAAGAGAACTATTGTTATTATTACAAAACAGTCAGACCATGATGGGTCAACCATTTCAAACATCATACTTATATAAAATAATATCAGAATTGCGTGAAGAGAAAATTAAGCCAGTGGTCATTTGGACAGTCAGAGCTTACGAAAAAAAGAAGAGTTGTTTTATACAAACCTGATTGACCGTGCCTGGTTCATGGAGAAACTTTTGTCGTACTCATCATTCGGTGGGTCAGGAAGCGGACCAGATGCGTTGCCCTTTGAATTCGAGTAGTGAAGAATTGCAACACCGGTAACCCTGGTCCAGAGCGACTCGTTCACGAACCGAGGGCTGGCCACGATGTAATAGTCACTGCTTGCATTCTGGTCCATGGTGACCAGAAAGGAGTATGACTGCCCCACATGGATGTCGAGGTTGGTGAAATTCTGCTTCATCGTGTACGAGCCCTCTGTCTCCACCATGGCCATGTTGTGGCCCTGGATCCTCAGGTTCAAGCTCGTCGAGACTCCCACATTGTGGACTCGGAAGCGGTACGTTTTTCCTGTAGTGGAGCTGAGGCTGTCAGTTGCCACGATTAAAGTGATGTGCTATAGTAGCAATCATCGTTCAAAGAAATATATAGTTGGCCTTATCATGAAAGTAGGTAGTGATTAAATCATCAACCTCATCCCCCCATTGTATTAGAGAGAAAAAAATGCTGTACAATTGAGCAGTAACATATAAGCATATTTTCAGCAACAACATTTGTAACCAACCATGATTATTTCCTCGTTACCATGCCCAGCAGAGGCATTATGATTTCAGAAATGGTGATGCACTCTACAATGAGAAGTAATCACCTGGCTCAACATCGATGGTCTCATACTCGATCCCAGCCGGGACGAGGGAGTCATTGTACCGATACGGCCCCTTGCCATTCATCAAGACGCCGTCAGGCATCCCAAGCTCCTTCCCATCATCGAGCATCTTCCTCAGGTCCTGGCACACAAGAGAAAACCACAATCAAACACCCTGACCGCAAACCCAGTGGGTGATAGCACATTTCTTCCACGGCGGCTGGCGACCGGGCTAGAGCGTACCGTGTGGTTCTTCTTGTACCAGTCGCCGATGAAGAGCCTGATGTCGCCGTCGGGGGTGTCAAAGGGGACTGAGATGACGGCGCGGTTGTTGACGGTGATGCCCCCGAAGCCGCCGGCTGCCCGCTGCATTGAGAGCGGCGGGAAGTAGAAGAAGCTGCCGATCTGGTCCTTGACCTGGAAGTTGAAGGTCCAGTTCCATCCGGGCGGGATGGGACAGTTGGTGCCGAGGACCCCGTCCTGCCAGCAGTTCTTCCGCTGCTGGATGCCGTCCCTGCGCGAGTGAGCCAAACAAAAAATGAAGATGTCAGACCAACACTTGCTTGTCATCACACTGAACAAAATCATCAGACTGAAGGAAACGAGTCTGCAATGGCCACTGAAGATTCGTTTAAGACTGAGTGGCGAGTGAGTGAGTGTGCAGACCAGGTGATTAGGAGCGGCTCGTCGAGGCTGTTGAGGACGTTGACGGCGACGTTGTAGTTTGTGGTGACGTTGACGACGGGGCCCGGGAACTCCTTGTTGACTGCGATCACCTGAAGAGAAAACAAAACAAAAATTCAGAAACAGGCGGCTCAGGTTCAGGCTTTCAGGCACATTGGGAAATTCGTACAGTGCAATGTGCATCCATCCTGGCGGTTAACTGGAAACCCGGCGGCGCGTGTTGAGATCTCTGTCGGGAGCGCGCACGGGAACAGTGTGCCGGGGAGCGTGGGTGAGATCTGAAGGCTGAAGGATCGAAATAAATCGAAACTTTTTGGTTGAGCGGCTAGGTCGTCCGGGAGGGAAAAAAATTCAAAAATTTGGGGCGCAATCTCGGGTCAGGTCCGGAAATCCTGGAAGGAACCCAGGTGCTTCCTCCTCCCCCCGAAGGAAGGAAGGCGTGGAAGAAGAGGGTGAAAAAATGAATCTTGAGGGCAGGGCGAGCGGACAGCCGGAGGTTGTCGGGGAAACCCGAATCTTGCGGCGGAGGGGAGGCGGTTGGCTGCGGGCGACCGGTGGGATTGGAAATGGAGGAAGGCAAGAGGGGAGGGAGGGATGGACGGACCTTCTGCGGGACTCCGAGCGGGGATCTGGTGATGTAGGAGACGTCCCAGTCGAAGAAGGCGTAGGGGTCGGTCGCCCGCGCCGGCGCCGGCGCCAGGAGCAGGAGCGGCAGGAGCAGCAGCGCCGCCGGCGGGCACGCCATTTCCGCTTCTCGCTCTCTCCGGTCCGGCGGAGTGGAGTGGAGTCCACGCACACACAGAGAGAGAGAGAGAGGGGCTGGTGGGAGCTTTTCTTGGTGATTGTTGGGATTCCGTTTCTCTGGCTATTTGTGTCGGATGGCGTGTGGAGAGTGGAGAGAGAAGAATGGGGGTTTGGGAGGGTTTTGATGAGGCAAAGCCATCGTCGTGGACGCAACGGGCAACCGTCCACAGCTGTGTGTGAGCTCACTAGACGCTGACCGTTGCGACGTGGGATGGATGGATTGGATTGGATTGGATGGGCCGAGACGCGTCTCGATGCGTCGTCTGCGTGAGGGGCCCCACGCGACCGGTCTTCAATGCTATCCTGTCTATCCCCACCCCATGTTAACATCTCTACCCTGTATGAAACCATACCCAAAATTCCCCAAGTACAGCCAAGACGACCCCGGTTGATTAATTAGAGCATCTCCACCTGCGTCCCTAACAGGTCCTTCCTGAACTATTCTTTTTCACGGGTAAGAAGAAAACGGTCAAGTCGCGTCCTCAGGAACCGGTTTTTCGTCGGTTAAGACCGAAATTTGAACCCGGCAATCCCAACCCGAACTTAGCGCGCTGGGTGGCGTCCGGGACGCTGGCGAAAGGAAAAAAAGACGCGTCGGGCCCCTTGTTAGGCGAAAAAAAAACTTTTCCTTCTCCGGAACCACCCCTCGCGCATCACACCTTTCGCCACCGTGTCGATTCCAGCGTCACCCACCTGCCTACCACAGCTACAGAGGTCATCTCCCAGTCGACGGACGTAGGGTTCGCAGCGACTTCGCCCCCCTCCCCCGCCCCCCGCTTCTTGGCGAGTTTTCCCGGCGCTCCGGGCACGTACGCGGCCACACGTCCGCCAGGTGTTCGATGATTTGCCTGACCGATGGACTCCGACGACCAGGAGGCGTTCGCGACGCTACTGGAGGAGGAAGCCAATACCGACGCTCGGGATGAAGAGCACCTCATGGTCCTCCCCTCTCCGGCCGGCCTGTTCGCGAGCAATGCAAAGCCACGGCGAGGTGGCTCGACGTCGGGCCGGCTGAAGGAAAAGCAGAGGCGTCGACTCGAAGGCTATTGCTTGCTCTACGCCGACTTCTTCACCGACGCTCCTCTACACGGCGATACGGTATTCCGACGCCGTTATCGTATGAGCCGGAAGCTCTTCCTCGGGATTGTGAATTCACTCAAGGAGTCCGACAGCCACTTCAAGTGCAAAAAGGATTGCACCGGCACACTTGGATTCACCTCGCTTCAGAAGTGCATGACAGCTATGAGGATGCTTGCGTACTGAGCTCCTGATGATATTATGGAAGACTATGGACGCATGGCCGAGTCCACCACCATTGAGTGTTTCTACAAGTTCTGCAGGGCAATGGTGGCAGTTTTGCGATCACCCAATGCTGAAGACACTGCTCGGATCCTAGCACAGAATGCAGAAAAAGGATTTCCTGGGATACTTGGAAGTATCGAGTGCATTCATTGGAAATGGAAAAAACTGCCCATTTGCTTGGCAAGGGATGTACAAAGGCGCCAAAGGAGGTTGAAGTGTGGTACTTTAGGCAGTGGCCACACATGACCTCTGGATTTGGCACTCCTTCATTGATATACGAGGAACTCACAATGACATCAACGTACTGCAGTGCTTGAATGTATCTGCGAAGCTTGTTGAAGGTCATGCTCCTCCGGTTTAACTACGAGGTGAATGGGCACCACTACAACAAGGGATACTACCAAGCAGATGGCATCTATCCAAGATGGTCCATATTGTGAAGACTATCTCAAATCATGCACCAGGAGGCAATCACTCCTATTTTGCCAAGCGTCATAAAGCTTGTAGGAAGGATGTCGAGCGGGCATTTGGTGTGCTTCAATCTCGTTTTGCTGTTGTCCGGTACCCCGCTCACACCTAGTCAAAGATCAAATGCGGAAAGTCATGACTTAGTGTGTTGTCTTGCACAACATGATCATTGGGAGCGAGCAGGAGGAGAAAGTGTTTGACACTGAACCATATTATAGGCAAGGTCCTGATGACCCACAAGTATACGGGATCAATCGTAGTCCTTTCGATAAGTAAGAGTGTCGAACCCAACGAGGAGCAGAAGGCTCTGATAAGCGGATTTCAGCAAGGTAATAACTGCAAGCACTGAAAGTAGAGGTAACAAGTGATTGTGTAGCGAGGTGAAACGTAGCAATCAAAGAGTAACAAGTAGTAGCAACGGTGCAGCAAGTGGCCCAATCCCTTTTGTAGCAAGGGACAAGCCTGAACAAAGTCTTATAGGAGGAAAAACGCTTCCGAGGACACACGGGAATTTCTGTCATGCTAGTTTCATCATGTTCATATGATTCGCGTTCGTTACTTTGATAGTTTGATATGTGGGTGGACCGGCGCTTGGATACTGCCCTTACTTGGACAAGCATCCCACTTATGATTAACCTCTCTCGCAAGCATTCGCAACTACAAAAGAAGAATTAAGACAAAGTCTAACCATAGCATTAAACTAGTGGATCCAAATCAGCCCCTCACGAAGCAACGCATGGACTCGGGTTTAAGCTTCTGTCACTCCAGCAACCCATCATCTACTTACTACTTCCCAATGCCTTCCTCTAGGCCCAAATATGGTGAAGTGTTATGTAGTCGACGTTCACAGAACACCACTAGAGGAAAAGACAACATACAACATGTCAAAATACCGAACGAATATCAAATTCACATGACTATTATTAACATGACTTATCCCATGTCCTTAGGAACAAAAGTAACTACTCACAAAACATAATCATAATCATGATCAGAGATATAATGAATAGCATCAAGGATCTGAACATAAACTCTTCCACCAAGTAATCCAACTAGCATCAACTACAAAGAGTAATCAACACTACTAGCAACCTTACAAGTACCAATCGGAGTTGCGAGACGAAGATTGGTTACAAGAGATGAACTAGGGATTGGAGAGGAGATGGTGCTGATGAAGATGTTGATGAAGATGCCTCCCCTCCGACGAGAGGAGTGTTGATGATGACGATGGCGACGATTTCCCCCTCCGGGAGGGAAGTTTCCCCAGCAGGATCGTCCTGCTGGAGCTCTAGATTGGATCTGCTCAAGTTCCGCCTCGTGGCGGCGGCGAAACCACGAAAAAGCTCCCTCTTGATTTTTTCTGGACCAGGACGCTTCATATAGCAAAAGAGGGGGGCTAGTGGGCCGTCAGGGAGCCCACAAGCCCCCACTCCGCCACCAGGGGGTGGCGGTGTCAGGGCTTGTGGCGCCCTGGCAGCCCCCCTTCGGTAGTTCTTTCGCCCAGTATTTTTTATATAATCTAGAAAAAATCCACGTAACTTTTCAGGGCATTTGGAGATGTGCAGAATAGTGGACTAGGATTTGCTCCTTTTCCAGTCCAGAATTCCAGCTGCCTGAATTCCCCCTCTTCAAATAAACCTTGCAAAATAAGAGAGAAAAGGCATAAATATGGTACCACAAGTAATATAACAGCCCAAAAAGCAATAAATATCAACATGAAAGCATGATGCAAAATGGACGTATCAGGTCCTCTTGCCCAAGTTGATCACCCGCTATCGGCAACCTGGACTGCCTTCTTCAACATGCGTCAGGAGATCCGAGACCCACACGTGCATCAACAACTGCAGCACGATTTGGTGGAGCACCTATGGAGGCTGAAGGGCAACGTCTAGCTCGATTTTTGATTTGTATTAACTTGTTAAACTATTTCTTGATTTGTATTGATTTCTGTGATGAACTATGTGATAAAAAAGTAACTATTGTTGTTCAATTTATGCTAAAGAATGTCGAATATGGTCCAAAAGTGGGGCAATTTTGTGCCAAAACTGGTCCAATTTGCGCTGAAAGTGGGCCGAAAGCGGCGACTGGGGGCGCCCTTGGGTGGGCGGCTCGGAACCCGACCCCCCTACCATTTTTTGCACCGGCGAATCCCCAAGCAACGCTATTTCAGGTGCATGTGGGTCGAACGGCTGGAGATGCTCTTAGCCACAAGATTAATTAGCAGCATGGGCAGGTAGGAACAACAAGATTGTCCATTACTCTTCTTCTCCCTGCCTCTTGCGTTGCTCTCCTCTCCTTCGATGCGTTGCCGGTCGCCTCGCCGTCCGCTGACCACCATCAGCGTCGGCCAGAACCGCATCCACGAGTTCTAGGTTGCTGGCTTGGCAAACTCCGGGGTGGACTTGATGCGGGCTTTGCGGGCGTCGTCTCCGATGTACACCAGGCCGCCACATCCGGTCAATGTAGTGTCGGCCGCTCCGGCGCCCCTGCCGTATCCGGACCTCGTGGTCATGGGTTCGGTGGTGCCATTAGAGGGGGCGGCGATCGCGTCGTTGGTCGGAAACCATGTTGCATTGATTCCAATCGAATCGAATCGATTGGATTCCATCCATTCTTGCGCGGTACTATTCATAGGCAGGATAGTAGTGTTATTGCTTGTTAGGTGTTTGGTGTGAATACTTAGTAGTGTTCATAAGCATGCAATATTGTCGTGTGTTTCATGTTCATGCCTAGTGCGTACTGCTTAGTGCTCATGATGTACACAGTGTTCATGGGCATGGTAGATCGGTGTTGTGTTCCCTGCTTAGTGTTGTTGGGGAACGTTGCATGGGAAACAAAAAAATTCCTACGCACACGAAGAACTATCATGGTGATGTCCATCTACGAGAGGAGATTTGGATCTATGTGTCCTTGTAGATCGCATAGCAGGAAGCGTTAAGAAACGCGGTTGATGTAGTGGAACATCCTCACGTCCCTCGATCCGCCCCGCGAACCGTCCCGTGATCTGTCCCACGATCCGATCTGATCTAGTGCCGAACGGACGGCACCTCCGCGTTCAGCACACGTACAGCTCGACGATGATCTCGACCTTCTTGAACCAGCAAGCAAGACGAAGAAGAGGATGACTTCTCCGGCAGCGTGACGGCGCTCCGGTGGTGGTGACGATCTACTCCTGGAGGGTTCCGCCCGAGCTCCGCATAAATACAATCTAGAGGAAGAACTATGGTGTATATATCTGAGTTGCACGTGGCAAAAGTTGTATCAAATCAACCCTAAATCACCACTATATATAGGAGGGAGGGGGAGCAGGCTTGCCTTGAGGACAAAGTCCCCAAGGGTGCGACGGCTAGGAAGGGAGTAGGATTCCTACTCCAATCCTACTCAAAATAGGATTGGAAAGTGGAGTTCTTCTCTTCCTTCCCACCTCCCTTTTTTTTCTTTTTTTGGTTTTCTTCTTATGGCGCCAAGGCCCTCTTGGGCTGTCCCACCAGCCCACTAAGGGCTGGTGTTCCACCCCTAGGGCCATTGGGCTTCCCCCGGGTGGGTTGCCCCCCTCCCGGTGAACTTCCAAAACCCATTCACCACTCCCGGTACATTCCCGGTAATGCTCGAAAACCTTCCGGTAACCAAATGAAGCCATCATATATATCAATCTTCGTTTCCGAACCATTCCGAAAACTCTCCTGATGTCCGTGATCTCATCCGGGACTCCGAACAACATCCGGTAACCACACATATAACTCAACTATGCTAAAACATCGCCGAACCTTAAGTGTGCAGACCCTGCGGGTTCGAGAACTATGTAGACATGCCCCGAGGCACTCCTCGGTCAATATCCAATAGCGGGACCTGGATGCCCATATTGGATCCTACATATTCTTCGAAGATCTTATCGGTTGAACCTAAGTGTCAAGGATTCATATAATCCCGTATGTCATTCCCTTTGTCCTTCGGTATGTTACTTGTCTGAGATTCGATCGTCGGTATCCACATACCTATGTCAATCTCGTTATCGGCAAGTCTATTTACTCGTTTTGTAATACAAGATCCCATGAATTACACTTCGGTATGTTATTCTCTAAGTATCATGTTTTATGATTTAAAAATAAAAGAAAATAATGTCGATACACCACCGGTACACCCTCGACACATTCGGGACTCTCTCTCTCCCTCTCCCTCTCCCTTTCCATCTCCCTCTCCCTATCCCTCCCTCTCTCTCTCCCTCTGTCTCTCTCTCTCTATATATATCTCTCTGTTGTATCGATTGAGCAGGCACAAGATTGAATCGAGCGACCACACAAGCGCATTGTCGCTGCCGCTGCCTGGAATCAATTCACTGCGATACATCAAAGTACTTATTTCCCGAGTCCCTGCTCTCCTTCACTCATCCCGTGTTGTTGTATCGTTGAATTGTTATTTTTAGAAATTGGACAGGTATCCTTATCTTGTCCCGTATCTCTCTCTATATATCTATCTATCTATCTATCTATCTATCTCTATCTCTCTCTCTTTATCTCTTTCTCTCTCTCTCTCTCTCTCGATTGAGCAGGCACAAGATTGAATCGAGCGACCGCACAAGCGCGTTGTCGCTGCCGCTGCCTGGAATCAATTCACTGCGATACATCAAAGTAACTTATTTCCCGAGTCCCTGCTCTCCTTCACTCATCCCGTGTTGTTGTATCGTTGAATTGCTATTTTTAGAAATTGGACAGGTATCCTTATCCCGTCCTGTATCTCTCTCTCTCTCTCTCTCTCTCTCTCTCTCTCTCTCTCTCTCTCTCTCTCTCTCTCTCTCTCTCTCTCTCTCTCTCTCTCTCTCGATTGAGCAGGCACAAGATTGAATTGAGCGACCGCACAAGCGCGTTGTCGCTGCCGCTGCGTGGAATCAATTCATTGCGATACATCAAAGTAACTTATTTCCCGAGTCCCTGCTCTCCTTCACTCATCCCGTGTTGTTGTATCATTGAATTACGATTTTTAGAAATTGGACAGGTATCTTTATCCTGTCCCGTCTCTCTCTCTCTCGATTGAGCAGGCACAAGATCGAATCGAGCGACCGCACAAGCGTGTTGTCGCTGCCGCTGCATGGAATCAATTCACTGTGATACATCAAAGTAACTTATTTCCCGAGTCCCTGCTCTCCTTCACTCATCCCGTGTTGTTGTATCGTTGAATTTCTATTTTTAGAAATTGGACAGGTATCCTTATCCTGTCCCGTATGGGTGCTTCATAGTTCTCCACCACCTCACCATGTTCTCGTCGTGCACTGACGACTAGAACCCTAGCCGCCGCCAAGAGAGGCCAAGTTCCAGTGCCGTCCTCCGATGGCTTCCCTCCGTCGACACCTCGAGCGTCAGTGCTGATGGGGGTCGCTCGATTCACGCATGTTGATCGTTTTTTGTTTTTGTAGTCTAGTTTTTAGGCTATTCATCGCCTTGGCTTTGGTGATGACGATGCCGACAATGAAAAAAAAAATCTTCGGATCCTTCCGTAACGAGGCCATCGGTCCTATGGTTGATGTATTTGGAAACCAGTTTGTTCAAGCAAGGATGGCGTGGTGGCAGTGGCATCCTCGTGGTGCACCTGTGTCCTCAAGCTCCACCGTTGCGACGGTGTTTGCTCGAGCGTCGCTTGGGAGGTACTCCAGGAGCGGATGCAGATTGTGATCTGCATCGACGACATATGGAAAACGGAACATGTGTTGGGTTCGTGGTTCATGGATGGCAGGTACGGTTTCCTCCTTCGGCGTCTTAGTCGAGGTGGGGTGCCAGATCCGGAGTTCGATGATGTGTCCGGAGTGTTGCCCCGGTCTAATTCATTCAACGGTAAGGGCTTTATTTTTTATGATCCATCTTGGAGGTACGCAAAGCTGCTTATCAGCGATGGAACCACGTTTAGCATGAGCGAGGAGGTGATCCGTTATTCTTTTCTCCAGTATCTCGTGTGATGGTGCCGGAGGCAGATGACGGGCGTTGGTGTCAAGCTGAAAGATGTTATGTGGGGGAGGCTTCACCGTCGTCTGTGTGGTGAGGAGGAGGAGCAGCTCGGACGGGGGGCGGCGACGCCGATGGCGCGCCTGCTGCAGCCCGATGGCGGGAGCTTTACGGGGCCGGGCCTGTGGGCCCACGGGCCTGGTATGCTCCTGCTATTGTGCCCGGCCGGCTACCGTCGTTGACGATGGAGGTTGTACCCTCCCGCGTGCCGACGGTGTTGTGGCCCCTAGTCCCGGCTCCTATTCCCCGTTGTGCATGCCTCACTTCATGGTGCCATGGTGAGACGGCGTGGAGGCTTCATGACCGCGGTGGCGCAAGATGGTGGTCGGTTTGGTGGCAGGCTCTCGAGCATCCGAGGTGAAGGTTGGGATCGGGGGAAACCCCTGTCGGCCTGGCCGACACCGACGCGGCGACGCCGGTGGGTGCCGTCGGACCTTCCTGGAGGGCGTCGGGGGCGACCCTTCCTCTTGCCCCGTCACGTACCGAGGAAAACCCTTGGCAGCAGTGTCGTCATCGTCGCAGTCCTTCTTGGAGGTGTTGATTGGGACCGGTGCTTCGGAGCCTTGGAACTTGGTGGGAGATCTTCGGTGGGCGCAGTGGTCGTGAAGCGTCTTCGTTTCAGTCGATCCACCATTGTCGTCATTTTTCTGTGGTTGTTTCTCTTTCTTTTCTTTTGGTTGTGATTGTGTTGCTTCCGTCCTAGCACCTACTGTTGATTGTATCGTTTGGTTGCTTTGTAATACAAAACTGGGGGAAATCCTTTTTCAGAAAGATGTTATGTTATTTTTTTAGTTTTGTTATGTCAGTTTTCACATACTTGTATTTTGATTGTTATGATATAAATGAGACATATTTTATCATGGAAAAAAAAGTTCTCACCGGGCTTGCCGCCGCCAATTCGGCAGAGACCACCGTCACACTCGAGGATGGCCGGTGGTGCACAGTGCACTCTTTACCTTGTCTTTTTTATTTTGTCGAACCTTGTAATCAGCCATGTTTAGCGTATCGTGTTTATGCGGAAATGCTATCATACGACTAGCAGAGCAGGCACATCACATGGATGATTGGTGCAGTACAGTCCTACACTCCTAGTCAGCTACTACGAGGGGCGGTCGTGCCTTCCGGAATTACATTTTGATTTTTGTTATATATATATCTTATATAATATATATTTTAATAATTAATTAAAATTCAAAATAGTTTTAAAATATTTTTGGTTAGACTTGACTTTGTTTTGTATTAGTATATAAATTTTAAGAAAAAAAGTCAACAATGATTTCTGGGAAAAAAGGAAAAAATATTTACTATTATAGTTTATTATTCACACTATTTTAATCAAAAAAATGTCTTTTTTGAAAAGAAGTCAAAGTATACTTTTTTGTGGATTTTTTTTACAAGTATAATGAAAGATCAAGTTTATTTTAAAAATATTTTCAGATTTTTTTGTTGAATTGTTTTTTTATAGGATGTATATACACACAGGTTCCAAAAATTCTCCTCCCCGTGCGTTCTTGTTATTTTGTTTGAAAAAATTTCTGAGATGCTCCTCCTACCCCAGCCGATAATATAGAGTGCATTGGACTTGGACTGATATAATTTGTGTTGTCGTGGCCGTTATGGTGTGCGGTGGATATCAGCTGTACATATATTGACCCCTTGTGGCCTTGTGGCCTTGTGGTCACTCGCTAGCAACTAGCACGCGCTCCTTTTTTTTTAGCATGCTTGCTTTGCTCCTGCATGCACATGGCATCTTCGACCTCCTCCATCCATCCCAATCATGGATTCATGGATGTACATGTACGCAGTACCTAGCTAGCCTGTGTCAGCGTCTATATATCCATCCAATCCATCCATCACGTACCACCGATGGAGATCAGTACCCACGCCACAAATTCCCAGCACATTACTGTTGTTACCTGCATTTTTGTCGGGCGCCCGGCCAAAAGTCTCGTTGCAAGGACATGGACGCAGTTACGCGCCAAAAAAAGAAAAATGAAGAATAGCACATGGATGCAACCTGGAAATCTGGATTCCATCGGTTCGTGCTTAGGTAATCCGTAATTCTTGGGAAACCAAATGGACATGGGTGTAGCTGGAAATCATACATCGTACCATTTCATATTTTTTTTCATTTTTTGAGCGAACACGGGTCCATATTGCTGTACTCTGGAATTCTGCACATGGTTTGACCTAACCTGACGACTCACATGCCAATCCACAGTAGTAACATGCACATGCATCCATGTGGTCCATCGGCTGCCTGAGTACAGGCAGTAGGCACCCATTGAATTTGCAACAACATTTCAACGGATTCGCTTGTTTCGTTTGGAATTGGTGAATCACGCAAGAAAAGCAGAGACGGTGCTAGGCTTGGAATTCAGGCATGCAGGGAAAAATATCATACTCCCAGTGCATATTATTTCGACGAGTGAGCACAACAACAACCGGGTGCTTGTCTCCTGATGCTGCTGTTTGTCTGTCTGTCTGTCCCCATGACTCCCGCCGTGATCCACGGTTCAACTCAGACCTGTTTTTCAAAGTATGTGTACAAAAGTCTTTTTGGAACTGCTTTACTCTAGAAAATTCAGCTCCGTTCTAAAAAAAAACTAAAATATGATGTTCAATTCTTTATTTTTTGTGAAGCTCTCTAAAAGTTGTTCCATAAAGTTATAGAAGCAGGAGTTAAAGAAAATTACCCACCACTGCTACCAGTAAGCGGGTACCCTTTCGTTTCTTACCTCTCATCCAATCAAATAGATCTTTTTCACCAAATTTTACATTCATGAAGCTGGAGCTAAATGAGACCCAAACATTCTCTTAAAATGGTTGCCACTCATATATGAAACTGCTTTAAAGTGGATTTGATGAAGCGGAACTGATTTTGATAGAGCAGAGCGTTCCCAAACATACGCGATAACGAGCTCTTTTTTTTTTGTTCCCTGTGTATAGAGCAACTCTAACAGGGCGATTCATTTCGTCCGCCGTCGTCCATTTGAATCCATGCACACAAATATGATCACCCAACGAGCGGATCCATTGGCAAAACGGGTCTGCTTTGCGTCCGCGCCGACCCATTTCCGGCCCAAATTTGGGACTGAAATGCGTCGGCGAGGACGCGCGCGCCGAGCCATTTCCGGGCCAAATTTGGGACTAAAATGCGTCGGCGTGGACGCGCGCGCCCTCTCGTTGTTCGCCCCATCCACACCCGCCGGTCGTCCAACTACCCGCAGACAACTTAGTTAATGAAGGCCACCCTTCACGGGCCCACGCGTCAGCGATCGCGGTCGGCCTTTTTTAATCTGAGCATGCGGTGGGTTCGGCCTCATCTGCTTTGAGACCCCCGTCCCCATCTCGCTACTTCTCTGCTCCCTCGTTGGCAACCAAACCCTAGCCAGCAGCCATGGACGGCTCCGCCCAAAACAAGGGCAAGTCCCCCGTCGTCTAACCCCATGCGCTGCCCCCGCCGGCCTCGCTAGCGGGTCAGCGTCCCGGTGCACCAAGCACAGTGGCACTGGGAGCACCGCATCCCCCTGTTGTACCCGAACGTAACCCTCCCGTACCACTAGCATGTGAATCCGGAGAGGATCCCGGTGTCGGCTGTGCAGCTGAAGCAGGAGCAGAGGCAAAACCCTATGTACGCGGCCGACTCTCCCGACTGGGAGGTTTGTTCCGCGCTCGAGCACAAGGAGCAGCGCCAGCGCGGCGTGCACAACATGCAACCACGCCCCTCCGCCGCCCCGCACGTCGTTCGCAACGAGGACCAGGAGGTAGAAGCCGCTTGGTAGGCGACGCTAGCAGCCGCACTCCATGAGAGCAAGGAGGAAGAGCGGCGCAAGGCCGAGAAGGAGGACACGACGTACAAGGCCCAGCTCGCGGAGGCCATCGGGCTGTCCGCCCCCAAATCCAACGTGACCCAACGCCCCTCCTCTGGTGTTGAGACGGTCGCGAGGAGCCGCAGAAGTGCCCCGCCACCACCTTCCCAAGAGCGCACACGGGCTTCGTCGCCGGCCTCCTCGGGCGGCGGCCAGACTGAGTGGGAGGGAGGGAACGCGGCAGCGCTACATGGGGGTCCGTGTGTCGCTAGAGGATGGGCGACGTGGGAAGGGGGAGGGAGGAGTGGGGGAGGGATGGTGGGTTTACGAATTTGAGACGGAAACCATGCCTTCTACTGCTCGTTAGTGCGCACAGCAAAATCGCCCGCGAGTGTCAACTACGAACTAGAACGCATACAAAAATATGTGATCATATATTTATTTTTATGAACATTCAAAAAATATCAACAATTTTTTAGTTACATGAATCTTCATTTTAATGGAAAAAACACTTTTTAAATGGGATGAAAAAAATATAACGAAATTAAGAACATTTAGTACTCCCTTCGTTCGGAATCACTTGTCGTAAATGTGTCTACAACTAAAATACGTCTAGATACATTGATTTTCGTGACAAGTAACTCCTGACGAAGGGAGTATTAATTACATGATCACTTCAAAACTATGTGTAGGCTTATTTTTAATAAATCAACATTTTCTTTGATATTAAAAATGTTATATCAGTAAATAATACGCTGAAATTGTTAATGTTGCTCAAGCTTCATGGAGCCCGAAATTTGAATTTTTTTTTAAAATTTCGGTTAGAAACTTCTGAAAAAAACACATACTTATGGACGAATACTACTTCTATGAAAACGTTTTGAGGAAATATATATTTATGCAAGCTACAATAAAATCATAAAATTACTTTTTTAAACGAGGCAAAAGACTTGCCATTTCCATTGATTAAGAAGAAGAGAATTATCGGATTAATTAACAAAAAACCCGCTAAAACCGATACATCCCAACCCATATGACATGGGTAGCATCGGCTAACCTGACCATCAACATGGAACACAGAGTTGTAACGAAGAAAGGCATCCGCCAAGGAGCCGCAAGCGTCATCCTCATCACCGGTTACCTTGAACGGATGACTCCGATTACACCGTAGAGCCCCATCATCGAAGCCAACCCATGAACAGCTGCAGAAACCACAACAACACATGCCAATAGATAACCCGACATCTCCGACTTTGACGATGAGCATCGCAAGGGAGATATGCAAGATTTGCGCGAATCGTGGCCTCCACAAATGACCACCGCATCGTGTATTTCTAGCATACATATTATTCATTATAGAAGTACATGACTGTTTTTGTACAGCTCGCATAAAAGCACAATTCATAATGAAATTTTACACATATCTAGTATACATCTATAAGAACTTGCGAGTTTATTTTCAATATTTTTTTTGGATACTTACAAGATCAATATTTCGAATTGTTTTAAAAAAAACCAGGCTCCATGGAACCTGGGAGCCAAAAACCCTCACGCAATAAAACAGGTAGTCAAGGTCGAGCTACATATAGTTACATGTCAAGGTTGAGCCAAAAACCCTCACATATCTAGTTATATTTTCTTCTCCATGACCCCATATAGTTACATGCCTCTTTCTGGAGAAGCTAGCTAGTCAAGGTCGAGCTACAGATTAATTAGCCTCTCCGCCGTTGCTGTTGCTTTCATCCATACCCATGGGCTCCTCCTCCCTCCCTCCTCAATAATGCGGACGCACTGTCTAAAGTGTCTTGTTCTCTACCAATGCAGATCGAGAAGCAAATCAATGTTGATTGCCTTAATAAACAAGATTTCAGCCACGGTTTTACCCACCCACGTTTTCAGCCACGGATATACATGTTGATTTGTTCTCCACGCGCACATGTGACATGTGACATGTGCTGCATCGTCTTCAGCCACGGTTTTACCCACCCACGTTCGTTTTATGTTGCTTCAGTGGAGTACTGACTGAATCTCGCTTGGCATTTCGATTCCCGGTGGCTGGTGGCCGTCCACATGCGTCCACAGTAACCAGAAGCGATCGACCAATGGGCACACACACTTGTGTGCTTTTTCGCCAGCAAGTCTCCAAGTGGAATGAAGTAATGACGTGTTTGGTTAACTGCATCGTTTTTCAGCACTTTTCATACTTGTCTTAGTTAAGTTTGGTTGAGCTAGTCAAGGTAAAATACATGTAGTTTGATTGCATGTATGTAGGTTGCCCGCATTAGGGAACTAATCTTTGCGTAACGTTTGGTTGCATGCATTGGCTTGGCTGATGCAAGTGTCTGTTGTTTGCTTGCATATATGCAACATGATTAAGAGTTAATAGCTACGCATGACACGTATAGTTACAATAGAGTTCCTCGGCGGTGTACTCGCGAGGACGGTGCCGATGCAGGCCACTGGTGAGGAGGCTGTCCGGGCTACGCCGACAAAGGCGTTGGGCAAAACATGGTGCCCATCCGGCAAGGTTGATGATGATTAGTGAGAAAAGAGTGTCCCTGCTAGTGCGATGGACGGTGGCCGCGGCGCCGCATCCGACACGCCGTGCATGGAGCCCCGGTCGAGCGATCCCGTCGACAACGTCGTGAAACAGTTGCTAGTGTGTTGTCGCTGCAAAGAAAGTCCGTGAGGAGAGACAAATAGAAGGACGCTGAGGCAGAGGGCAAGGAAGAGAAATAAGTGCAGGCATCATGGTGACTTGAGCCTAGGAGGACTAGAGAGAGGAGGATCGAAGGAACGACACAGACGACGTCGGCACTATAGTAGGACGAGAGAGGGGAGGCCGAAAGGAAGTACACAGACTACATTTGCAGTGTAGTAGGGCGAGGGGGAGGAGAAAGAAAGGAATGACATCGGCGACAACGCCAGAGAGGAGGCCGAGACAAAAGATTAGAAGGGACTAGGCAAAGGAGATTAAGGAGGATCATTAAAACAAACAACGGATATACACATGTAGAGTCCATGAAGAAGATGTAGATATACTCATCTACGATACCGAAACAAAAATATGCAACACAAATGTCGCGTGAAACTGCATCATGAATCTACTGGCCAAAAGAAATTTCGAAGCATCGACCATGCGTAATGATTTGAACATTTACAATTGGCAAAACTACGAGACGATTGCCTGAATTGAACTATAACATCGATATACATCTTTTTCGTGTAAAGCTTATCTTAAATTGAAGCATTATTTTGTACATTAGAAAGGATGAAAGAAAAAAGATCAGAGAAGGAACTTAATGGTGGTAAGAGAAGAAACTAGGTACTGTATATTGACTATTCGCATCCTTTGCATCCTCTCATGCAACCGGACCCTTCCGTATGCGCCGATATGGCTCAACTCAGCTTGGCTTGCTCGAAACGGTCGATTCAACCGTTTATAGCAGGCATGGCTGAAGAGTGATTTAAGTTTCATACGGGTCGAGATTTTGGTGTAGCCCATACAACTAAAAAGACTAAAATGTTCAAACGCTGGTCTGGTTAGGGTTGAAGCACGCAGCAAAACCAGCATAACTTTCCTACGAGTTCCAGCAAGTTACATTCTCAGTGTTTCATATTCGTAATCCTTTGGGTGTGTGGATTGTCTCCTCATATGGGCGGGAGGATGAGAGGGGAGCTTGGAGCCGAACGAGTTTAGTGGTTCAAGATCAGCAAGTCTATCGATCATGAATATGCATTGTCATCCAAAACTTCATCATAAAACATGGCTAAAACGATTGTTGTTTACACTCGCTTTGTTTCAAAATGAGTGTCTCAACCTTAATATAATTTTGTATTAGAGTTCACAAAGTTAAGACAGTTATTTCGAGATGAAGGAAGTACTAGTTATTGACATCCAGAACTTGATCATAAAACATGGCTAAAACGATTGTTGTTTATACTCGTTCTGTTTCAAAATAACTGTCTTAATTTTAATATAACTTTATAGTAGAGATATTAAAATTAAGACGGAGAGAGTACTGGTTAATGAAAGAGGCCCGCGTCCTCCACCAAATTCAATTAAAGAATTCCACCCTAAAATGGTTCCACATAAACAACTTCAAAACCAATTCCAAGGAGGAAAGCACTAATTTGATTTGGTGTGATCAGCTGGACAAATCACTCTGACAGCATGCGACAATCACCATATGGTTCCTTTCCACGTGAAACTGACGAGGCATGCACTTTCTATATGGTAATAATTGAGCTTTACCAGAGATACGGTGAAAAAGACGGTGGAAGTGATCAAACAAAACTACTCCTGATATTCAATCAGCCGGCCTACTGATCGCTAAGTAAATGTTAACTAAGCATCATGCATCGACCAAGAGGATTAATAAAACTGCAAGTGACCGAGGGGTATTATTATTTGACAAAAGCATGCAACTAGGCATATGCGTCCATGCGTCTGGGAGAACAAATAATTAACTAGAGATTAAGATAATGGAGTATGCATACAAGGGATCTTCCATACTTCTCAGAGTTGAAGATCTTGGCAGCTCAGCCAGACATTGATCTTACAACCCAAGAGGTCTCCGTGAAACAACAACAAGAAAATGACGACACTGCGATGCACAGCTACTGTGTTTACTTGTCCATGACTGTGACACCATTGATTCATACCCAATATGCGAAATGAACAATCTTATTACGCAGTGAAGATGCTGGGGGCAGCGATGGGTGTGTCTGCTGAGGAGTTGTTTTCATGTCTTAACTTGCGTTTCAATCAAGATGGTAAATATATTCATCTGAAATTTAAGCACGAGTCACCTAGATTGTATTTACTTTCTATATATACAATGATATTTGTAACAATGTGGTCATAATTAAGTCACCTATACATTGTGAATTACAACGATGTTTTGATCAAAAAAAGAAAAACAATGATGTTTTGATCACTGCTTCGTTGTTTGAAACTGATGTGCTTGCAGCATGCACCACCATTCGATTGATGAGTGTAAAAAAAGGTTAGGGCCAACGATTGAATTCCTTATTTCTAAGCGATTCAAATAACCACAAGGAACATTGGGTGATTTTGTACTCAAAATTCATAACATAATTTGCTCGATTTTAAATATGTATTTATATAGTTGCATGAATAATTTTGTTTGACCTTTTTTTGTTGAATACCTTGCAATACAAGTACAAATAAGTGGAAACAGAAAAAAGTTAAACAAAATGAGCTCCCAATTTATAATTAAGGTCCAGGAACCATAAGCCATACATGCAAGCAGGCCCTGGCTGCCAATACGATATAAAGGACCAGTCTAAACTCTAGAGCAGAAACGAGTAATCGGTACTTGAAATGTTTTATTTTCTCATGCCGTGCAGTCCTGTACTTCACATTTCAGACCCAACAGATTATATGGAGCGACCCAACAGTCTCCTCCTGGCTGTATTTTTAGGGAAAAAGCTTAGCATCATAACAGTGGCCGAATCGGCCACCTCCTCAGTATGACACGCGTTCAAATAAGGGTCGTATCTTCATCAAACACCCTATTGGAACCAGGACCATCTTTTCAAAACATACGCGGTGTTGTAATGACCTACGACGGGTTTATATTTTGTAACAAACCAACTGCTGTAAAAAATTCTACAATAGGACATGTGCTGCAGAAATAATTCTGCAACAAGGTTTGTATTTCAATGATGAATGCGTGCTTCGCTGCTTGACAAAGGCAGATCCGACGGCTCGTGACCCGGGTGATCTTTTAAAAAGATCAGCCGGCGGACACATAGTATGACCCTATTTTTAGTGGATTTTTTTCTCAAAACAATGTATCTATCTTATGATGTTTATAAAGTACACCATGATGGCTTTCCCTAAAAGAATAAAATGTAATTTTTTTCCAGATAAAACGAATAAGAAATTGGATAGCAGGAACTTGATACATTCACTTAAACTTGGTGGCATCCATGCCATTTTGATTCCCAACAAATTGATTTACAAGTGAACAATCATCATCATCAACAACATCATAGCCCTGTCATCAACATCATCTAATTCATCTTAATTACTAAATCAAACTCCAGAGAAGGAAGAACAAAAATGGACTGATAGGCAGAGTCGATAGTACTCCATTACATGTGTCTTGGAGAAAGGGAGCCACCGACCGAGCAATCAATCCACAACTTCTTGTAAGCGATCAGCCTAACCGACGACTACCAAGTCGTCGTCTGTGTATATATGGTTGTACGACGAGTCCATATCGTGCACGATGAGTTTCTCAGCGGTGACGCTCGTGCCGGTGGCATTGTTGAACAGGTAGACCCCCGCCGCCGCATAGATGGCCTCGGTCGGGTACGCCCTCGACGTCGCCGTCAACCTCCCACCCATCGCGAAGCTTTGGACAATGGAGTGGTCCACGAGCACCCGGACAGAAAAGTCCTCGCCGTCGAGCACCGGCACTGTGCTACCCACCACCCGCTTCACCACATCGCTAGCATGTGATGATCGCAACTCGTCGTGGCAGAAGTGAGTCCGAAGAGCGCCGTCGAGGCCCTTGGACACATAGAAGTACACCCCCGTCTGTTCGGTCAGGGCGCGGTTGGCGAGGACGAGGAGACCGAAGGGTCCAAGGGCACCGCGGGTGGCGGCGCCACTGCTGGTGGTGCAGTTGTAGCTGACATCTGCCTCATTGACGGCCTCGATGGCGGAGGCGTCAATGTGGAAGGTTGCCTCGATGTCGAGCTGAGCGGTCTGGTGGAGGTGGAGGGGGACAACGGAGCCGGCGCCGACAGTGATGCCACTGAGATCGGTGGTGTTGATGCGGAGGGTGTCGAGTTCCTCCACCGGCCATTGGATGAGGTTCGTCCGGGTCTTCTCGTCAAGCTCCACCGTCCTCGGAATCGACTGCGCACACATCGTACACCATTAATTCAGTTGGTTCAATAATTCAAATAGTGTCTTTAGAATAATAATTTAAATAGTTAAGCTTAAGTACATCCACCAATCATGAGTGCACATCAAAATCAAGACCTTGAAAAGAAGACATGACCAAAAATTGGCTCCTGTTTAATTAATATAAAGGGTCCCGCGCCCTCTACTTATTTCCATTAAAGAAAACACCACAGGAACAAAAAGGTTGACATAAACAACATCAAAGATTTGAAGGAAGAAAGTCGTGATTTGATTTGGTGTGGTTTGTTAGCTAGGACCGGACAAATCTCTCCACGTGCTACTGACTAGGCATGCACATGATGTGTTTTTGTATATGTGATAATGATAATAGTTGAGCTACGCTAGAGATGGTGAAACGAGCTCTTGAACGACAGTGCATTGGCTTTTGCAACTTGGAAGTTGCAGAGAGATACTAGTGAAAGTGACCAAAGAAAACTACTCCTAATTCAGCCGCCCTGCCGGCCGGCCTATCGACAGACAAGTAAATATTAATTAACCATCATTCACCTCACATACCTTGATGGTTAATATACTACTACTAGGAAGAAGAGGGAAAAACATACTACTCTTACATATTATCTCCGTTTCAAAATGCACCGTGTACCATGCTTGGTTGGCATAAACTTTTGACCAACGCTTACTTTGTTATTGCTATCTAATTTTTGTGACACAAATTCATTACCGCAACAATACTTACATAATTACCTAGTATCAGTTGTAGCAGTACTATGTGTTTGTCATTTGGTGATGAAAGTAGGCAGATGCTTCCATGCTTCTGGGGAATTAATTAAGTAATTAACTAGATACCAAATCGAGGGTGCAGCCAGCAAGGGACCGACCACGTTCTCCAGATCTGAAGCTTTTGACAGCTCAGCTAGACAGCAGCCCACACCCTAGATCAGCCGTCCGTTATTTGTTTTTTTACACCCAACAAAAACGACAAACCACACCATCACTGCACAGCTAGCCACCCTGCCTACGCACTGTACTGTTGTTACTGGCCCATGGCTGTCACGATCTACCCCACCCAACAATGATGAAGATCAATGCGATCATAATAATTCGTATGGTAATTAGGACAATCATCATGTCAATGCATGCACTTTAAGTAAGTGTGGGTGATGGTTTCTTTACCTGGAGGTTGGCCCAGCCCTTGGTGATGTCGGCGCGCTCCGAGTCGGTCTCGCCGACGTACGCCCACACGACGCGCCGCTTCTTCACGGGGTCGTAGAATGACTTGGACGCGTAGTACTTTCCCCAGTCGTACCGTAGCCCGACGCCGAGCTCGAGCTCGTCGTCGATCGGCGTCCACTTGTTGGCGGCGGCGTCGAACCGGCCGAGCGAGTACCAGTCGTGCCGGTCGTCGTCGCTGCTCTCCTTGAGCACGTACAGCACGTCCTCCGCCGTCGAGTTGTACATGTCGCTGGCCTTGCTGCCGCCCCCGACGGCGTAGAGGTCGATGCACTCGTACTCGCCGGTGCCCTTGGGCCCGCGGTACATGTACCCTGGCATCAGCTCGTAGCTCACGAAGTCCTTCGTCTTGTACGAGAAGACGATGCCCGAGTGGTCGGTGTCGTTCTTGGACCCGATGATGGTGCGCCACGTGCCGTCGGAGGCGTCGAACCACGCCGTCGTGGGGTCGCGGAAGTCCTTCATCCCGATGCCCGGCGGCGGGAACACGACGGGGTTCGCCGGGTGCTTCACCCACTCGCGGAGGAGCGGGTCGCTCGGGTCGGCCGGCTCGGCGAGGCAGGTCACCTGAGCGAAGGTCTCGGTGTTGCCGGTGTAGAGGAGGATGACCTTGCCGTCGGGGAGCACGGTGATGGAGCCGGTGAGCACGCCCTTGATGTCGTACCACTGGTCCGGCACCAAGGCCGGCGGGAGGTGGCGCCAGTGGATCAGGTCCTTGGACACGGCGTGGCCCCACACTATCTGCGGCTCCCACACCGACCCCGACGGGTTGTACTGGTAGAAGAAGTGGTACCATCCGCCGTAGTACACCGGACCTGCCATGGATGCACGCACACAATGCGCTTCAGTCAATGTATTCCAAAGCTTTAAGAAAAAAAAGATTCCACAGGTGAGGAATCTCTTGACGAGAATATTCGACCCGTAGAATAGTTATTATGTGGTGGGTGGTGCTGACCGTTGGGATCTGCGTGATGTCGCCGGAGAATGCCGCCGCCGGGGAGCGAACAGGTAGCAGAGGTCAGTTTCTCGATCAAACCAAGCGGGGAAAAAGGAAAAGAAATGTGGATCTGAAGTGGGACGGTAGGTACCGTTCTGGTAGTACTTGTCCGGCTGGAAATGGAAGCCGGTGCGCTGCCACTGCAGCATGGCGTTGCTCCACGGGAAGCCGCCGTTGGCGGAGTAGGCCCCCGATGTCTTCTCCGACACGCCGTGCTCCTTGCCCCTGCTCCTCGGGAACTCCGTCGCCGGAATGGCCGGCACGGAGCCGGCCACCGCGTCACGGCCCGCCACACCGGCCCCGAAGACCGCGGCGGCGACGACGAGCGCCAGCACGGCCGAGGCGGCAAGCACGGCGGCGCACACGCGCCACCTCAGGCCACCGCCGGCCCGCTGCTCCTCCTGGCCATTGGCGTCGGCGGAGGAGGAGGGCAGCTGCTCGTAGGCGTAGGGCAGCGGCGGCGTGCCGGGGATGAGAATGACGCGAGAGGAATCCATGGCGCCGCCGGTGCAGGCCCGATGATCCCGAGGTGGGTGGGTAGATTGTTTCCTGGCCGATGGATGGATGGGTGGTGGCTTCAGTTTGGGGCAGATTTTATAGCTGGGTTTCGGGGGTAAATATGGCATTTTTATTTGGGGGGTGGAACGGAACCAGCTGTGGGGTTTTGCGTAGGGTTTTGGCATCTACCGTCCCGTTGTACGAGTACAAAACAAAAAACACCTCACACTTAGTTGCACATGCTCATCTTTGTTCTTGTTCTAATGGTAATGAGAAGGCATTATTGCTCTTGTGCTAATGGCCAGTCTCGAGATCTACGGTTGTGGTGCTGGATGTGACAGAATGGGTGGACGATAGGTCGGGTCTATTCTCATCGCAAAACATTTCCTTGTACAAGTTATTATCAGCGTATGCGTATCCCTCGCATTATCCCGTATGCTCGTCTGGCTAGGGTTTCTCTCCTTTTAAGCGATCCCGATCGTCTCTGAGTCCTACCCAAACACATCTTCCCTCCGATCGCCCCCGAGCTACGTCCGCCTTCACCAAGCCTGCTGTGTCGCTCACGCGGCTTCAGGAATCGGTGATGGCGTCTCTCTCCGATGCCCACTCCGCCACGAGTGGCGGCGGCGTCGCCGCAACTGCGAAATCGGATCTGGGTGACTTCTTCGATCAACTGGATCTGAATGATGAAGATTTCGCTGACGTAGAAATTGATAATGATGACCCCGAGATTTAGAAAAGTGTTTGCTGGCTTGCCCTAGCTAGGGTTCATACATACAAAAACTTCAGCCCGTCGGCCTTCTACAAGGATATGAGAGCTGCGTGGAATCCGGCACAAAGAGTGAGATTTCGGCCCGTCGACCCTAATCGTTTTGTCGTCCAAGCATCCTGTTTGGGAGACTGGGAACGCATCATGCTGCAAGGTCCTTGGTTGTTCTGCAATATGGTTGTGCTCTTGTGCCCATATGATGGCTTCAGCAAAGCTGAGGAAGTAGACTTCTTTAATATGCCAATATGGTTGCAGATTCACAAGTTACCAAACCCATACTGTAAGCAGAATATTATGAAGAAGTTGTTGAAAGGAGCTAGGAGATAATGGAGATGCGTCTGGACGGGGAACACACGAGGTGATTATGTTAGGGTGAGGGTGAAACATGACATCCGACAGGCTCTCGTGTCCGGGCTAAGGAATGTCAGGTATACCTGGTTCGCTATGAAAAGCTTCCTAGGTTTTTGTAAGATGTGTGGCCTCATTGGTCACGAACACAAAGAATCTGAACTGGGGGTTCACGATGAGAAGTGGCTCAAGTTCGGGGATTGGATCTATGCCGATATTCCTAGCAAGTCACGAACAGACGCAAGAACCAATAAGGCGACTGGCAATGATTCGAAAAAGGCTGAGAACCCTAAGGTTGGCGGGATGTTACTGGACAAGAACCAGTTGACCCAGAGGTCGCGGATACCGCTTCAAGCCCGGTGAAAACATACCAGGAGGAAAGTCATTGGACAGCCTGTTGTCAAGCCATATTTATCGTCGACATGCACCGCAAAGTGAGATAGCATACCTCCCAAACCCCACCTTCTGTGATCCTATACGAGAGGTGGGCGATCAAGTTTCGTGCAGCGCTCTCGGCCGACTTGGATATTTCTTCAACGCGGCTACGCACAATGATTTTGTCAACAACAACTATTGTGCCGTTGTCGGCGGCGACCTTTTCGGGGAAATGGTTATCGCGAGATCTTACATAACCCACACACCCAGAGGATTACAGATAGGAAACACCGGAAATTTAGCTTGGTGGAACTCTTAGGACAGTTACTGGACATGATGCACCACATGCCTGCTCCTGCTCCTGGAAACTTGCTGGCGAGAAAAGCAGACATGCGTGTGGGCCACGGGTCGCCTTTGGTTACTGTGGACGCATGTGGACGGACGGCCAGCAGCCACCCGCCCGGAATCAACTGGCGAGATTCCGGTCCTCCAGTGAAGCAACAGCAGCAGTACAACAACAACAACAACCAACCAACGTGGGTGCCCGGTAAAACCGTAAGACAATCACTGAACCCGACGCACCACATGTAAGGAGTAGCCGGGGTTCTGAACTGAAGCCATGGGAGAGAAGAGCGCACAGCACATGGGTTGCCGACCACCGCACCGCACACGGCGATCGATCGTTCGACGGCGTACGTGCTCCAGTTAATCAACGGCAGCAGCGCAACAGTAATGACGAAAGATCCAAACCAAATCAATCGGCCAACAATAATGCAGCAGAGCTCAGTGTAGAAGGAATGGGATCGACGGAGCCCGTGAGCTCGCTCGTCGCCATGCGCATGCTGGCTGCCACATCATGACTGACTGGGCTTTCAATTGCCCCGTTCGACGGCCAGGGGACGAAGCAGTGCTCAGCTCAGCTCAGCCACGGAATGGACGGAGCACGTGAGCTCACCCGTCACGTTAATGGATGCCACATCACGACTGACTGGGCTTTCACTCCCCTTTGGTTCCACTTCCACGGTAGCTGCTCCGTCGCCCTCCTCCTCCTCCTCCGGGTGACCGCCCCACCCGACACGTGTGCGGTCCATGGTGTCCGATGCTGACTCGGCTCCGCCTCGGCCGTGCGTATCATGTTGATATTCTTTTCTTTTCTTTTTTTGACAGTGATGAAACGCCCAAACATGGTTCCCGTTTTCTAGGATTTTTCAAACCTCCAAATATGCGTATGCACGTCAACTTTTCTTATATCTTTGGAGTCCGTAACACTTTGTTTTTCGAGTTTTCGGAAATGGTGGCTGACGCTGACTCGGATCCGCCTCGGCCGTGCGTACCATGCGTATGTTCTTTTCTTTCCTTTCCTTTGACAGTGAAGGCCCCAAAGGTGGTTTCCCTTTTTTCCTTGGATTTTCCAAACTTCCAAATATGCATATGCACGTCAACCTCCAAGCATTTGAGATGTCCAAACATTCGATGGTACCCGGTTCTTTCCATTTTGTGGGGCATTAGCCTCGGCGCCAGAGCCAAAGAGGGTATTAATATGAAGAAGTTCACTTTGGCTATAGATGTAGATGCAACTATTGTCCGAGATCATATTTTGAAAAGCAAAAGAAATAGAGAAAAAAAATCCCGCGAATATACCCGGACATTATATGTTCAGGCACAAAGTTTCGATGTAAACGGATATTTTTTGTGGTTTTTGTAAAAAGAACATTTTTAATGCATGATTATAACTATTCATGAGGCTTTGTTTTAAATTTTGTATACATGTAACAAAAATGTTCTTTCTTTGTGATTTTTTTGCGCGAACATAGAATGTCCGGTTATACATAGAAAATTATTGTTTTGAATTTTTAAGGTTTTGAAATGTGTTTTTTATATATTTTCTCATAATAATGTATCTATACCTATGAGCTACAACACCACTCTCATTAATATGTCCCTTCTTAAAACATTTGAAACTTCCAAATATGTATATGCATGATATACCCATGGTCGTTTACTTTCTTGGATTTTTGGAACTTCCAAGAATATCTATTTGACTCCCCGCAAAAAAAAAAAAGAATATCTATTTGAGCTTTCAGAAAATGTAGTAGTAGTCTCCTATACGCCCAACAAACCGGGAAGGGGGGCTGTCATGGTAAGCATCGACCAATGGGGTAATTAAACCCTAAACACAATGTTTCAGATGTAGGCATGTACACATACATTGATACATAATATGCAGAATCACAAGTAGTGTATTCGGCGGATGGTGGGCCACCCGCCACAGATCCCGGCGACGTCGATCACCACGGTGACTCTTGATGTTTGGTTGTTTCTCTCTCGCAAATATATATATATATATATATATATATATATATATATATATATATATATATATATATATATATATATATATATATATATATATATATATATATATATATATAAACATCAGCTAGAGAACAAATGATTTTGCCAGTGGTGATTTCACAGCGAAAACGACGCCTGCCGAATGCATCTTGCACGTGATCGAGCAGGCCCCAGTTGCAAGCCTCAGTTTGACGAACGGACGAACACCTCCCCACATGCGCATTGCATTTTGTTTATTACACTAGTTATTATCAGGGCAACAAAGTTGATTTGCTTCTCTGCACTGGTAGAGAACAATTAAGACACTTTAGACACTGCGTCTGCATCTGCCTCTGCATGATTGAGGTGGAGGGCCAGGGCGATGGCTACATGCCTCCATGGACGACACAGATCCATGTTGGGTTGGTGAGGAGGGAGGAGGAGCCCATGGATGAAAGCGACTGCAACGGCGGAGATGCTAATTACTCTGTGGCCCGACCTTGATATTGTGCCATCAAGTGACCACACACTTGAGAAAAACAAACCGCAAATTGACATCTGAAGACGATGCCTTGGACCGGACGTGAAGCCCGTTCTAGGATTCGCTGCTCACAAAAAATCATTTGGCAAGTTTTCTTTTTCCGGAATGAGGCAGGACAACTTAAGGCTTCCTCCAATGCAAAGTGCTAAAGCTGCTCGTAATGGAAGTATCATGCATGCCAACTAGGCAATTTCGATGATGTGGCATAGAATTAAATGAAAAAAGTGAGGATTGAGTATCATATCATGATACCGTACCATATTAAATAATGTGCTACTATGTGTCTTGCATGACAATAAATAAATTACCCTATGATACTAACATATGATATTATGCATTACGAATGTTGTATCATAGACTAGTATCATATGCATGATACTAGTATTTGATACTATCCATTACAACCAGCCTTAAATATGTTAAGCAACCATAATCTTCAATGCATTAGTTTGTTGTTGCTAAGGTTGCCTCATTTAATTGTTTAGCAACTAAAGTCTTGCATGCATAGGCTAGTTTTTTTTATTTTTAATGTTTAGCATAGGTTCCCGTGACTAGCACCGTTTTCTCATGAGGACACCAAACTAATCTTTCTCTTCTTAATTAAATTGCCACATATAATTTTTTACCTTGTTGTCATGCTTAGCACCTATCCAAAGTGGTGCGGAGCAGCCTAAACGAGGGATCCACCCAACCGTCCTATGTTATTTATTTTTATTTTTGTAGCTTTCAAAGGCACATTTCATGTATTGGAAAATACCAGTCTCCATGGTGACTGGAATGGCACAAATGTATGGTAGGCCACATACGGCCACCTATGAGGTAATCAAACCCTATATATATTTGTTTAAGATGCAGGCAAGTAGTAGATCCATGGTATGATGGTACCACAAGTAGGCGTGTATTCCATGGACGGGGATCGCCGGTCGGTCGGCCACTGGCCACAAATCTTGGCGACGATCACCTTACTTACTTTTGATGCAAATTAATGCGGAGTATAAAACAGAACGAGAGGTAGAGAACAAACGATGGTTGCCACCCTGCATGCATCATGCATGTGACGGACCAGACATGGCCTAGTACCGCAGTACGTAGTAGCCTCTTCTGTTCTCTTAACTGGACGGACGGACGTACGTGCGTACGCCTCCATCTTGGTCTTGAACACGACCACATGCTTATTGCATTTCATGAAGCCAACTAGTGGGATCTTTTTTAATAATACCACATTGGTAGAAGAAGACGCTGGCTCTTGCATCTGCACATCGATCGGTATTGGTGCACGCATATCATATAATTGAGTTGTAGGCCTGGATGATAGCTACACGCCTGCGTGCACGACAGAGGTGTGTGGGGTTGGTGATCGATCGATCGATCATCGATGCGGAGGATCATGCAGCTGAATGCGTGGCTGATGGCCACACCAACGACGGAGGTTGATTTGCAGTACTCCTTCACCTCGTGCCTACCTACCATGACTGATGACACCAAGCTTTGTGCTCCCGCTTGTTTTTTTTTTAAACCAATGGTGAAATGGCAGAAAAGTGTGTGGGAGTAGGATGCCTGCCGGCCGCCTTGAACAGTTTGTATATTGTACTGACAGCAAAAGGTTTTCCCTAAACAACTTGTACGCCCAACAAACACAGCGGCGACCAATGAGGTAAACGATTAAGGGATTGTTTAATAAGGCGTAGGCGTACGTGTAGTACACAATATTCGATCGACAGGGAGAGCTGGTCAGCCGCCGGCCACACAATTCGCAATGGTGACATTACTTTTGATGCATATATAAACAAGCACTAGAGAACGAGCGATGTTGCCCAGTGCCGATTTCACAGAGAGAAAACGACGCCTACCTGCATGCAACATGCATGTGACCCCTCTTTTTTATTTCTTAATTAATTATTGTATCGATGACAATCACGGGCGGCCTGATCAGTGATCAGTCCAACAGAGCTTAATTCCATGGAATAAACAACCAACCGTAGGTACGCGCGTCTCTCTCTTGGGATCTTGCCTCTTGGAGGCCACGACGATGCACCTCACATGCTTGGTGCATTTTTGTGGCATTTTCATATGTAGGAGGAGTGCCATCTTGCCATGCACCCATTGGATCGATGGCATCGCAAGATCAGTCGTCAGTTCGTCTCATGGATTGTCGGCGACAAGTATAACATGCATGCATGCTTGCTGGATAGCAGCTGTGGCAATGGACGGCGGAGGACGGTGCACGGCTGCATAGCTAGCCTTGGTAATTAAGTAACTCATCAGGACAGGAGGATGCATGCTACCAACCTGGATCCATGGATGAAGACCACAGGAACGACAGAGGGGAGATTCGTGCATGCGACTCCGTTGTCGGTACGAGTGCAACTATGCAAGGGAGGGAGCATTGCAGATCAAACTCTTCTTCTCTTCTGCTCCTTCGACGCGTCCCATTCAAGAGGGGCGTCAAAAAGGCTTCTCCCTTTTGTCCGGCGAAATAGCATTTCCACACCGTTCCCGCGTGTTGTGGACGTAATTGCACGCGCTTAATTATAGCTTTCCTTATGAATACAAGAAAGACGAACAACAATAGCAGAGCACGCTAACAAGGAGCTCCTCCAAGCCAACCTCTGATTGAATGTTTAGGAGACAGGGATATCCTCTTCTTATCAAGATTTAAATCTCAGATTTGATGTTGGTGATTGCGTTTTTTTGATTTATTGTAGACTTTTCGGTGCCATGTGTTTAATGGGAGGAGCCGTTTCCCTCGATCACGATGACGTTAGTGATGTCTTCGTCAATCTTAAGATGATGTGCCAGCTCAGTCTCTCAGAGCTGCTCATATGGATAGGGTGAGCGTGCCTGCGTTCATAGGTAAGAGGGTATGCTCGTATATGTGAGCAACTTTGATTTTAATGTGTTAAAAAAGAAGAGCTCCCTATGTTGCCTTCGGTCCACTTCAGTCGACCACCAGCCCCAAAGCCCATGACCTCCATGAGATTTGGGGACACCCCACCTCCCCTTTGGTTCCGTGATGATGGCAACAGCCTCACTTGATCGCGTACGAAGCTCGAGAAGTTTATTACAATGTAACGATATCATGACTGACTCAGTAGCAGTGTCTCCCACGACACTAGGTCTACTATGTGCACAACTCACACATAGATTTCGGGTTCCCCCGCTTTCTTGTCACTGGAATGGCCGGCGGAAGGAGAGAGAACCCTCGGTGGCGTAACATATAAAAAAGAAGAAGAAAATAAAATAATATTTTGCACGGATCTTCACATAAGATTTTGCGAATATAACATCGACTATGACTTAGTCGACTAAGATTTAGAAATCCCATTAAAAATACATAATCACTGTTTATAATTACATCAATTTTATTCTACCTTATTTTCTTGATTCTTTTGTCGTCAAATACAAAGTTTTCTTTAAATACTTGTGTTTCTCTATTTTCTCTGAAATGTTATTTAAAATTTATACAAACATTTCTCATGATTTTTTTTGTAGAAAAGAACAAATTGTATTTCATTGTATGAATAAATTTTAAAGTGTATGGGAACTTTATTAAGTTACAAGTGTTTTTTGATAAATCTGTGAACACTTTTTAAAGTACATGAACATTTAAGAAACAATTGTGAAAAAATAAAATGGCAGATCAAACTCTTCTTCTCTTCTGCTCTTTCGACACGTCCCATTCAAGAGGGGCGTCAAAAAGGTTTCTCCCTTTTGTCCGGCGAAATAGCATTTCCACACCGTTCCCGCGTGTTGTGGACGTAATTGCACGCGCTTAATTATAGCTTTCCTTATGAATACAAGAAAGACGAACAACAATAGCAGAGCACGCTAACAAGGAGCTCCTCCAAGCCAACATCTGATTGAATGGTTAGGAGACAGTGATATCCTCTTCTTATCAAGATTTAAATCTCAGATTTGATGTTGGTGATTGCGTTTTTTTTTTAATTTATTGTAGACTTTTCGGTGCCATGTGTTTAATGGGAGGAGACGTTTCCCTCGATCACGAAGACGTTAGTGATGTCTTCGTCAATCTTAAGATGATGTGCCGGTTCAGTCTCTCAAAGCTGTTCATATGGATAGAATGTACGTGCCTGCATTCATAGGTAACAAGGTATGCTCGTATATGTGAGCGACTTTGATTTTAGTGTGTTAAAAAAGAAGAGCTCCCGATGTTGCCGTCGGTCCGCTTCAGTCGACCACCAGCCCCAAAGCCCATGACCTCAATGAGATTTGGGGACACCCCACCTCCCCTTTGGTTCCGTGATAATGGCAACAGCCTCACTTGATCGCGTACGAAGCTCGAGAAGTTTATTACAATGTGACGATATCATGACTGACTCAGCAGCAGCGTCTCCCACGACACTAGGTCTATTATGTGCACAACTCACACATAGATTTCGGGTTCCCCCGCTTTCTTGTCACTGGAATGGCCGGTGGAAGGAGAGGGAACCCTCGGTGGCGTAACATATAAAAAAGAAGAAGAAAATAAAATAAAATTTTGCACGGATCTTCACACAAGATTTCGCGAATATAACATCGACTATGACTTCGTTAAGTCTTAGTCGACTAAGATTTAGAAATCCCATTAAAAATACATAATCACTGTTTATAATTACATCAATTTTATTATACCTTATTTTCTTGATTCTTTTGTCGTCAAATACAAAGTTTTCTTTAAATACTTGTGTTTCTCTATTTTTTCTGAAATGTTATTTAAAATTTATACAAACATTTCTCATGATTTTTTTGTAGAAAAAGAACAAATTGTATTTCATTGTATGAATAAATTTTAAAGTGTATGGGAACTTTATTAAGTTACAAGTGTTTTTTGATAAATCTTTGAACACTTTTTAAAGTACATGAACATTTAAGAAACAATTGTAAAAAAATAAAATGGCCAATATATTGCTCTATTTAGGTATGAGTGAGCTCCCGCGTTATTGCTCTCTTTTATCATGCTACAAGAAGCACTAGAATACTTCACCTTGTATATTGGTACTACTTTTCCTAAACTTAGTAGTAAGGTACTAAGCATGCACACTTGCCATGCAACACAAACGAGTCTTTGAGATTTCAGAATTTTAACTGGGCTGAGGTACAAGATTTAGTAGGCTGAGGCCCATAAAATCCAACACTTTGTATGACATTAAAATGTTATGAAGGAAACAAGTTCTAGAAAACAAACTAACTCTCTACATGTTTTTTTGGCATGAATACACATCCTAGCCATGGTTATTATCATTGGAGTCATACTTGGGAGTCCGGTGATCCTGCATTACCAAGAGAGTATGGAGCTAACTGAAGCTACCAGTTGTCGTCATCCATGAATGTTTGGTCCTATAATGCCGATGTCATCTTGTGCATCACGAGTTTCTCAATGGTGATAGAGGAGCCGATGATGTTGTTGAAAAGGTACACCCCTGCCACTACGTGGAAGGCCTCTATTGGGTACACCAGCGAGGCCGCCATCAACCTCACACCCATGACATAAATTTTGTAAACATACTTTAAATTTTGGGAACAAATTTTAAATTCACAAATAATTGTTGATCAATGCTGATGACAAGTTGCGTCTAATTACTCGGACCAATTCTTTCAAAATTTTCTTTTTACTTTTGCTGCTCAATGTTGATTACTCTAGACAAGCCGTAACAACTTTGCTGAGCACTCATGTGCTAATCGTCTGTCTCATTCCCTACTGAAACTGATTGCCTCACTAATATATACCTAAGCCTTTTCTCTAAAAAATTAAGCTATATGGGATGGGTGTGGCTGTTGAGTTCTTTTTTTAGGTTTTCAATTTGTTTCAATCAAGATAATAAATATATTCATCTGAAGTTAAGTAGAGTCACCTTGATTCTGCTTAATTTGTTAGTTAAGGCTATACTTATCATAATGTAGTCATAAGCTACATGTTTTGGTCAATTTCTTGGTTCTAACCCGTTGATACTTGCAAGAGGGAGCTTCATTCTTCGAAACCAATGTGTCGGGCATGTACACAGTCATTAATTGATGACTGTAAAATAATGTTAGAGCCAATTATCCAATTCCTATGGATTTCAAGTACATGGAATTAGTCCTTGGGAAGTTGAGTGCAACTATTCCTTTGATCCAAATGCCACTTGGAAGAAAAGAGCTATAAATATTGGTGTCCTACCAGTCCTATGGAATTCTAACAACTGACCGAAATGTGGGGCAAATGGACAACCAATATCTCTGTATTCAACCCCGAGTGGTTTGAGATATATTGTGTTAGCTACTCCACACACATGTCAACATAGTAAAAAAATAAAATTAAAGACAAAGTTAAGAAAATGTAAGGAAAATAATTTATGGAAAACCCGGCTATGAACAATTGAATTAAAAGCTCATGCCTTTCTATGGCACGTTTTCATGTCCTCGATTTAGTGTGAGTTTGAAATAAAATTCAAGTGGCCCTCAACTGGAAGTTTAAGGAAAATATATGGAAAACCGTGATTTTTTTTATTCAATATCTGTAACATATTTTTTAAATATTTTAATAGGTATTTATACATTTATATAACTGCATACACTATTTTTATGACATTTATAAGTTCACTACGTTGAAATACAAGTAGTACAAATCAATGAAAAAAAAGGAGCTCCTATTTTGTAAGTAGGCCCATGTCCTATAAGCCATATTGAGCCTAGTCCGGATGCAAGCAGGCCATGTTACCAAATGTGACCCCTTGGATCAGCCGAAAGTAGAGACGAGATGTCTACTCGAAATGTCCCCCCCCCCCCCCCCCCCCCTCTTTTAAAATGCCGTGCAGTCCTATACTTACAGAGCTAAAACACTCCAGATGCAACATATTGTATGGACCGAGCCAACTTTATTTGAAGTGGAAAACCTTAAAAACAGTTTAACTATCTTCAGATGTTTAGAAAATATACCTGATGGCTTTCTCTAAAAATACAAAATACAAAGATTGCATATAAAATGGGTAAGAAATTAGACAACTTCAACTTCGAGATGTTTGCTTGTATTTTGTGGCATCCATGCCCTTTTAATTCACCCATAATTGATTTACAAGTGACGAACATCATCATCATCAACACCATAGTCCTTTTATGAACATCATCTAATTCATCTTACTAAAACCAAAACTAGAACAAGGAACATAAATCAAGATGATAGGTAGATGAGTGGCTGGTACTCCACCACTATGTGTCCAAGAGAAAAAGGAAGCAACAGACCGAACAAAAAAAATTCAAAACTTGTTGTAAGCGATCAGTCTAATCGACGAGTACCAAGTCGTCGTCTGTGAATATCTGGTTGTACGACGAGTCCATGTCGTGCACGACGAGCTTCTCAGCGATGACGGCGGCGCTGGTGGCATTGTTGAACAGGTAGACCCCCGCCGCCGCGTAAATGGCCTCCGTCGGGTACGCCCTCGACGTCGCCGTCAACCTCCCGCCCATCACGAAGCTCTGCACGATGGAGTGATCCACGAGCACCCTGACGGAAAAATCCTCGCCGTCGAGCACCGGCACCGTGCTACCCACCACCTCCTTCGCCACATCGGTAGCATGCGACGACCGCAACTCATCGTGGCAGAAGTGCGTTCGAAGGCCGCCGTCGAGGCCCTTGGACACATAAAAGTACACCGCCGTCTGTTCGGTCAGGGCGGCGTTGGCGAGGACGAGAATGCCGAAGGGGCCAAGTGCGCCGCGGGTGGCAGCGCCGCCGTTGGTGGTGCAGTTGTAGCCGACGTCGGCCTCGTTGAGGGCCTCAATTGTTGAGGCGTTGAGGCGGAAGGATGCCTCGATGTCGAGTTGGGAGGTCTGGTGGAGGGGGAGGGAGACGACGGAGCCGGCGCCGACAGTGATGCCGCTCAGATCGGTGGTGTTGATGCGGAGGGTGTCGAGCTCCTCCACCGGCCATTGGATGAGGTTCGCCCGTGTCTTCTCGTCAAGCTCCACCGTCCTCGGAATCGACTGCAAACACATCACACACCATTAATCCAATATAATCCAACGGTGCAGCAAATGACGACTAACAGTGATGTCGATGATGGTTACCTGGAGGTTGGCCCAGCCCTTGGCGGCGTCGGCGGTCCAGGAGTCGGTCTCGACGACGTACCCCCACACGATCCGCCGCTGCTTCACGGGGTCGTAGAAGGACTTGGACGCGTCGTACCTGCCATAGTCGTAGCGCAGGGCGACACCGAGCTCCAGCCCGGCGTCGATGGGCGTCCATGTGTTGGCCGCCGCGTCGAACCTCCCGAGCGCGTAATAGTCTCGCCGGTCGTCGTCGCTGCTCTCTTTCAGCACGTACAGCACGCCCTCCGCCGTCGAGTTGTACATGTCGCTGGCCTTGCGGCCGCCGCCCACGGCGTACATGTCGATGCACTCGTACATGCCGGTGCCGGCGAGGCCGCGGTACAGGTACCCTGGGATCATCTCGTAGCTGACGAAGTCCTTGGTCTTGTACGTGAAGACGACGCCGGAGTGGTCGGAGTCGTTCTTGGACCCGATGATGATGCGCCACGTGTTGTCGGAGCTGTCGAACCACGCCGTCGTTGGGTCGCGGTAGTCCTTCATGCCGATGCCGGGCGGCGGGAACACGACGGGGTTGGCCGGGTGCTTCACCCATTCGCGGAGGAGGGGGTCGCTTGGGTCGGCGGCCTCTGCGAGGCAGGTCACCTGCGCGAAGGTCTCGGTGTTGCCGGTGTAGAGGAGGATGACCCTGCCGTCGGGGAGCACCGTGATGGAGCCGGTGAGGACGCCCTCGATGTCGTACCAGTGGTCGGGCACCATGGCCAGCGGGAGGTGGCGCCAGTGGACCATGTCCCGTGACACGGCGTGGCCCCATGAGATGTTGCCCCATCCAGTGCCCCCGGGGTTGTGCTGGTAGAAGAAGTGGTACCATCCTCTGTAGTACACCGGACCTGCAGAGGACGACGATGCATTTCAGCGAAAATGGTCTTCTAATCCTGAGCATATATGCACCCGGATAAACGGTAAATCGATACTCCAAAATGGTCTGAAAACTAGTCTTTTTGAAGCATCAATTTTATCTTTTTTTTGCCCTGACCTCCTCAAATCAAATATAATTTCACCCTGAGTTTTCGTACGGAGGTAAAACATTCATCAATGTTCATAAAAAAACAATCCAGAATTTGTTGATTTTTTTCTAATATTTACTGTTCAACCTGGTGCAATTTGGAACTCTGTCTGAGTTTCAGTTCATATATTCCGCACAGGACACAGAATTACTGAACATGAATAATCGATTGGGAGGATTCGGGGTGGAGCGTGTAGTAGTACTAACCGTTGGGATCTGCACGGACGTCGCCGGAGAATGCCACCGGCGGCGAGCAAACAGGAAGCAGAGGCAGGAGGTCAGTTTCTGGATCAAACCACGCCCGAGAAAATAATACGGAAACCGAATCTGAAAATTTTAGTCCCACGGATGAACTCGGTCAGTACCGTTCATGTAGTTCTTCTCCGGCTGGAAGTGGAAGCCGGTGCGCTGCCACTGCAGCATGGCGTTGCTCCACGGGTAGCCGCCGTTGCCGGAGTAGGTGCCCGGCGTCTTCTCCGACACGCCGTGCTCCGACGTAGCCGGTACGGAGGAGGCCACCGCGTCCGGATCCACCCGTCTGGCCCCAAAGACCGCGGCGGCGACGACGAGCATCGCCACGGCCGAGGCGGCCAGCGCGGCGGCCCACGCGCGCCACCTCACGCCGCCGCTGGTCGGCCGGTCGTCCTGGCCGTTGGCGTCGGCGAAGGGCAGCGGCTCGTACGTGCCGGGGATGAGGATGCCGCGTGACGATGCCATGGCGCCGCCGCTCGCCAGGAGAATCCCGTAGGAATTTGGTGCTAGATTTTTTCACACCGACGGTGGGTGGTGGGTTGAGTGGGGGCGCGAGGGAGATTTATACACGAGCTTTTCTTCACACAAGAGGGAGATTTGTAGCTGGGGTTTGGGTTTAAAGATGGGAATTTCAATAGGAGAAACACCTCACGCTTAGAGCATATCTAACCGGACGCCTCAAACAATCCCTCGTACCGATCGTGGGCGTATCCGATCAATGATCACATAGAAGAAAAGAAAAATAAATATAATTCAACCGGACCCTTCATATCATCCTTATACATCCTTGTTGTTTGCGAACCATCTATTCATCTCAAATATAGAAATAATATGAGGGCTCGCACGCGTCCGGTTAGTCCGTCATGCAGGACACGCCCCCACCTCAGACCACATTTTCTTTTTTATTCACATTTTATTTTTCTCTTCTTCTCCATCGATCACGTACAGATGATGAGACATATGAGAAGAAAAATAAAAAATTGTGTCTACGCGAACAGATAAATAAAAAACATGTCCAATCATTGACCGGACTCGTTCGCAAGCATTTAGGGGTTATTTTTGCTATGTCTGCTGATGCTCTTAGTTCACATAGATATCCAAGGAAACAAACCAACTTTTGTGCAAAGTGTTAAAAAACAAGTTCCATGCATGCTTTTAAAAATGACTTTATAGAGCATGGATATTTTGTTTTATCGTTGTTAGGGCATTAACTTAACCTTTTTCAAGAATTTGCCGCCTCATCTGCCTTTTGAAGATTGCATGTCCCAGAGATTATCGCTAAGTAAGTTAAGAAGGAAACAATGGTTGTTTTGTAAAAGGGAGTATGTAGACGCAAAAGGTGACCACTGTCATATGGTCCTCTGTGTTGGCTCCTCAGAATGGGTGGATGATAGCGTGGGTCTATATCCTGGTTTTGTCGTCGCATAAGATTTTTGTCAAGAGGTTATGATCAACTACATTGATTTTTTTATTTTGGCCAAGTCTTCTGGTTTTAATTTCATACCATATATATGAAAGGCAAACAATGCCTTGACTTTATAGTGTATTTACCAAAGTATCAGTATCATACATAGTACTGAAAACCATATAAGCCGAATGCATGTCGACAGCCAGATGTGATGGGCAATGGTTACTTTTCTTAGCCATCGATGCATGTCGAGAGCCACCAACCGGGATTAAGTGAGTGCATGCTCCAATCAATCACGCAGCAGCACACATGTGGAGCAGCAGAATGCCGGGAGATCCAAATAAAATCAGCAATAATAGTGTAGCCACACTACAACAGAGGAAGCACAGCCATGGAATGGAATCAGCAATAATAGTTCGCTCACTCGTCATATCATTTACTCCTTCCATTCCTAAGCATAAGTTTATATAGAGGTTTTATTAGAAAACTGCATACAAAATAAAATAAATGAATATACATTCTAAAATATGTCTATATATATATTCGTATGTGATTTTTTAATAATTTTTTTATAAAAACGTATATTTAAAAACGGAGGGAGTACTATATCAAAGAGGCTTTCACTCTCTTTGTTTCATACATCAAAAATGCTAGACGTACGGATAATTACGGATGTTTTACAGATCCTTCTCTCCCCACAACTAATCTTCCCCCCCCCCCCCCATTTTCATGGTGGGGTCGGCTTCCATCTAACAACCAATTAAATCTGGATACACCAGCTCATCCGTAATCCTTTGTAAAATATTCCCGTATCCGTAGCAAAGCTCTTCATACACAGGGGAGGCTGCTGCTCCGTCGCTCCGGGTGAGCCGTGGCACACCGTACACGTGTGCGGAGCGCATGGTGGCCGACGCTGACTCGGCTGTGCCACAGCCGTGTATTGTATGTCATCTTTGATCAGAATTTGGCTTTCGTCTCACTTTCTACGGAAAGCAACAACTGAACAAAACATTCCGTTGAACCATGCAATGCAAGGTGATGAGGTAGCACTGCCAGCCACAGCACCGATCCATGATAGTGGGTTCACGCAGCGCACGCGATACTATCGAAAGAAAGCATATGAAGCACTGAATACAACGTTCAGCAGGGGATCATGGTATGCGTACAGTCAAGTTTTGTCAAACATATATACCTGTCTCCGTGGAGACCGAGAGTGAAATGGCACCAACTAGGAAATGTATACGCAGAGGATCATGGTACGTCCATAGTCAGCCAGCAATGAGCTAATTAAACCCTATATCATTTGGTTAAGATGCAGGCGTGTACATACATAGATCCATTATATGATGATACCACAAGTACAATTCTATTCCTCTGCAAAAAAAGAAAAGAAAAAAAGAGTAGAAGTCTATTCCATGGACTAGGATCGCCGGACGGACAAAATAACTGTTCTGTCCTTAATACATAAAGAATTGCATAAAATAAACTCGCCAGGAAAATATTTTACGATCTGATTCTTTTAGAAACACCACATCCCACGGCGTTGCTGGTCAACTAAGAAACGCCGATCTACCTCGCGTTGTTGGACAACTAAGAAACGTCGTTCTACCCCGCGTTTCCACGTGAAACTGAAACGCCAAGGACGTTGGCGTTTCTTCGGTCGATATTTGTTTATGCCCCACCCTCCTCGCGAGCCAGTTCTCTCGTTCTCTCCTCCTCCAGGCCGCCACCACCAGCAGCAGCACGAGAAACACCTCTCTCCTCCCCCCGATCCCTCCTTCGATCTTCCTCTTCGCTCAACCATTTTTGCGGATCTTTGGGGCAAATCGAAGAGGCCGGTAAGCTCCTCCAATCCCTCCAATTACTTTTTTGCAATAGCTTTGTATTTTGAAGCATTTTTTGGCACTAGGTGCAACCTAGGTTGTCAAGTAAAACAAAATTTGGTGATGATTTAGTTGTTTAGTATAATATGATTTAGTAGTAAGGATGAGGGCTGGCCGAGGATGAGTGCATTGCGAAATATGATGTAAATTTGTGTATTTTCTATAGTTGCAAGTGTGATGGTGAATGCATATTACTTGATTGTTATATTTGCTATGTGTGTAGGGTAACGTAGCATAAATTCAAAATTTTCCTACGCATATTCAGATCTTCCTATGGAGAGACCAGCAACGAGAGAGGGGTAAGAGCATCTTCATACCTTTGAAGATCGCTAAGCGGAAGCGTTGCTAGAACGCGGTTGATGGAGTCATACTCGCAACGATTCCGATCTAGTGCCGAACAACGGCACCTCCGCGTTCAACACACGTGCAGCCCGGTGACGTCTCCCGCACCTTGATCCAGCAAGGAGGAGGGAGAGGTTGGGGAAGAAGACCAGCAACACGACGGCGTGGTGTTGGTGGAGAGACGAGGTCTCCCGGCAGGGCTTCGCCAAGCGCCGGCAGAGAGGAGGAGGAAGAAGTGCAGGGCTGCGCCGAGGGAGAGGGAAAACCGTGTCCTCCAAAGGCCAAAAGTGCCCACTATATATAGGGGAAGGGGAGAGGGGGTGCCACCCCTAGGGTTCCCACCCTAGGGGGTGCGGCAGCCCTCCCAGATGGGGTTTGTGGCGGCCAGATGAGGGAGGAGGGGTGGCGCACCCCTCTGGTGGGCCTAAGGCCCACCTAAGTTAGGGTTCCCCCCTCTCCCCTTTTTTCTGGTGCACATGGGCTGGGTGGGGGGCGCACTAGCCCACTTAGGGGCTGGTTCCCTTCCCCACTTAGCCCATCTAGCCTCCCGGGGTCGTCACCCCCTTTCGGTGGCCCCCCGGGACCACCTCCGGTGGTCCCGGTGGTCCCGGTACGTTACCGGTGATGCCCGAAACACTTCCGGTGTCCGAAACCATCCGTCCTATATATCAATCTTTACCTCCGGACCATTCCGGAGCTCCTCGTGACGTCCGGGATCTCATCCGGGACTCCGAACAACTTTCGGCAATCTCGTATAACAATTCCCTATAACCCTAGCGTCATCGAACCTTAAGTGTGTAAACCCTACGGGTTCGGGAGACAGGCAGACATGACCGAGACACCTCTCTGGCCAATAACCATCAGCGGGGTCTGGATACCCATGGTGGCTCCCACTAGCTCCACGATGATCTCATCGGATGAACCACGATGTCAAGGATTCAATCAATCCCGTATACGATTCCCTTTGTCTGTCGGTATAGAACTTGCCCGAGATTCGATCGTCGGTATACCTATACCTTGTTCAATCTCGTTACCGGTAAGTCTCTTTACTCGTTCCGTAGCACGTCATCGTGTGATTAACTCCTTAGTCACATTGAGCTCATGATGATGTTCTACCGAGTGGGCCCAGAGATACCTCTCCGTCACACGGAGTGACAAATCCCGATCTCGATTCGTGCCAACCCAACAGACACTTTCGGAGGTACCCGTAGTGCACCTTTATAGTCACCCAGTTACGTTGTGACGTTTGATACACCCAAAGCACTCCTACGGTATCCGGGAGTTGCACAATCTCACGGTCGAAGGAAAAGATACTTGACATTAGAAAAGCATTAGCATACGAACAATACGATCTAGTGCTAGGCTTAGGATTGGGTCTTGTCCACCACATCATTCTCCCAATGATGTGATCCCGTTATCAATGACATCCAATGTCCATGATCAGGAAACCATGATCATCTATTGACTAACGAGCTAGCCAACTAGAGGCTTGCTAGGGACACATTGTGATCTATTCATTCACACATGTATTACTGTCTCCTGTTAATACAATTATAGCATGAACGATAGACGATTATCATGAACAAGGAAATATGATAATAACCATTTTATTATTGCCTCTAGGGCATATTTCCAACAGTCTCCCACTTGCACTAGAGTCAATAATTTAGTTACATTGTGATGTATCGAACACCCATAGCATCATGGTGTTGATCATGTTTTGCTCGTGGAAGAGGTTTAGTCAATGGGTCTGCAATATTCAGATCCGTGTGTACTTTACAAATATCTATCACTCCACTCTGGACATGGTCCTGGATGGAGTTGTAGCGGCGCTTGATGTTCTTCGTCTTCCGGTGAAACCTGGGCTCCTTGGCTATGGCAATGGCTCCAGTGTTATCACAGAAGAGTGTCATAGGACCCGACGCGCTTGGAACCACTCCAAGGTCGGTGATGAGCTCCTTCATCCAAATTCCTTCATGAGCCGCTTCTGAAGCAGCTATGTACTCCGCTTCACATGTAGATGCTGCCACGACTTCTTGCTTGCTGCTGCACCAGCTCACTGCCCCACCATTCAACACATATACGTATCCGGTTTGTGACTTAGAGTCATCCGGATCTGTGTCGAAGCTAGCATCGACGTAACCCTTTACGACGAGCTCTTCGTCACCTCCATAAACGAGAAACATTTCCTTAGTCCTTTTCAGGTACTTAAGGATATTCTTGACCGCTGTCCAGTGTTCCGCACCGGGATTACTTTGGTACCTCCCTACCAAGCTTATCGCAAGGTTTATATCAGGTCTGGTACACATCATGGCATACATTAGAGAGCCCACGGCTGAAGCGTAGGGGACAGAACTCATCTTCTCTCTATCTGCTGCCGTGGTCGGCGACTGAGTCTTACTCAATATCATACCTTGCAAAACTGGCAAGAACCCTTTCTTTGAGTTTTCCATATTGAACTTCTTCAATATCTTGTCAAGGTATGTACTCTGCGAAAGACCTATGAGGCGTCTCGATCTATCTCTATAGATCTTGATGCCTAATATGTATGCAGCTTCTCCAAGGTCCTTCATTGAAAAACTCTTGTTCAAATAGGCCTTTATGCTCTCCAACATCTCTATATCATTCCCCATCAATAATATGTCATCCACATATAGTACGAGGAAAGCTGCAGAGCTCCCACTCACTTTCTTGTACAGACAGGCTTCTCCGTAAACCTGTATGAACCCAAACGCTTTAATCACCTCATTAAAGCGAATGTTCCAACTCCGAGATGCTTGCACCAGCCCATAGATGGAGCGCTGGAGCTTGCACACTTTGTTAGCACCCTTAGAGTCGACAAAACCTTCTGGTTGCATCATATACAACTCTTCCTTAAGGTTCCCGTTAAGGAACGCTGTTTTGACGTCCATTTGCCAAATTTCATAATCATAAAAGGCGGCAATTGCTAACATGATTCGTACTGATTTCAGCTTCGCTACGGGTGAGAAAGTCTCATCGTAGTCAACTCCTTGAATTTGTCGAAAACCCTTTGCGACAAGTCGAGCTTTGTAAACGGTTACATTACCGTTCGCATCAGTCTTCTTCTTGAAGATCCATTTATTTTCTATGGCTCGCCGGTCATCGGGCAAGTCCACCAAAGTCCATACTTTGTTCTCATACATGGATCCTATCTCGGATTTCATGGCCTCAAGCCATTTGTTGGAATCCGGGCCCGCCATCGCTTCTTCATAGTTCGAAGGTTCACGGTTGTCTAACAACATGATTTCCATCACAGGGTTGCCGTACCATTCTGGTGCGGAGCGTACCCTTGTGGACCTTCGCGGTTCAGTAGTAACTTGATCCGAAGCTTCATGATCATCATCATTAACTTCCTCTTCAGTCGGTGTAGGCACCACAGGAACAACTTCTTGCGCTGCGCTACTTTCCTGTTTGAGAGGGGGTGTAATTACCTCATCAAGTTCTACCTTCCTCCCACTTACTTCTTTCGAGAGAAACTCTTTCTCTAGAAAGGATTCGTTCTTGGCAACAAAGGTTTTACCTTCGGATCTAAGATAGAAGGTATACCCAATAGTTTCCTTAGGGTATCCTATGAATACGCATTTCTCCGCTTTGGGTTCGAGCTTTTCTGGTTGAAGTTTCTTCACATAAGCATCACAGCCCCAAACTTTAAGAAACGACAACTTAGGTTTCTTGCCAAACCACAGTTCATACGGTGTCGTCTCAACGGATTTAGACGGTGCCCTATTTAAAGTGAATGCTGCAGTTTCTAATGCATATCCCCAAAATGATAGCGGTAAGTCGGTGAGAGACATCATAGATCGTACCATATCTAATAAAGTGCGATTACGACGTTCAGACACTCCGTTGCGCTGCGGTGTGCCAGGCGGCGTCAGTTGTGAAACGATTCCACACTTCCTTAGGTGTGTGCCAAACTCGTGACTCAAATATTCTCCTCCACGATCAGATCGTAGACATTTAATCTTTCTGTCACGTTGATTCTCAACCTCACTCTGAAATTCCTTGAACTTTTCAAACGTCTCAGATTTGTGCTTCATCAAGTAGATATACCCATACCTACTCAAATCATCGGTGAGAGTGAGAACATAACGATAACCACCGCGAGCTTCAGCGTTCATTGGACCACACAAATCAGTATGTATTATTTCCAATAAGTCGGTTGCTCTCTCCATTATTCCTGAGAATGGAGTCTTAGTCATCTTGCCCATAAGGCACGGTTCGCATGTGTCAAATGATTCAAAGTCAAGAGACTCTAGCAGTCCATCAGTATGGAGCTTCTTCATGCGCTTAACGCCGATATGACCAAGGCGGCAGTGCCACAAGTATGTGGGACTATCGTTATCAACTTTGCATCTTTTGGTACTCACACTATGAATATGTGTAACATCACGATCGAGATTCATCAAGAATAAACCATTCACCAGCGGAGCATGACCATAAAACATATCACTCATATAAATAGAACAACCATTATTCTCTGACTTAAATGAGTAGCCGTCTCGCATTAAGCAAGACCCTGATATAATGTTCATGCTTAAAGCTGGTACTAAATAACAATTATTAAGGTTTAAAACTAATCCCGACGGTAGATGTAGAGGTAGCGTGCCGACGGCGATCACATCGACCTTTGAACCATTCCCGACGCGCATCGTCACCTCGTCCTTGGCCAGTCTCCGCTTATTCCGCAGTTCCTGCTTTGAGTTGCAAATGTGAGCAACAGCACCGGTATCAAATACCCAGGAGCTACTACGAGCGCTGGTAAGGTACACATCAATAACATGTATATCACATATACCTTTAACGTTGCCGGCCTTCTTGTCCGCTAAGTATTTGGGGCAGTTCCGCTTCCAGTGACCTTTTCCCTTGCAGTAGAAGCACTCAGTCTCAGGCTTGGGTCCGTTCCTTTTCTTCTTCCCGGCATCTGGCTTACCGGGCGCGGCAACAGCTTTGCCGTCTTTCTTGAAGTTCTTCTTACCCCTGCCTTTCTTGAAACTAGTGGTCTTGTTGACCATCAACACTTGATGCTCCTTCTTGATTTCTACTTCTGCAGACTTGAGCATCGAGTACAACTCGGGAATGGTTTTATCCATCCCTTGCATGTTGTAGTTAAGCACAAAGCCTTTGTAGCTTGGTGGGAGAGACTGGAGGATTCTGTCAATGATAGCATCATCCGGAAGTTCGACTCCAAGTGAAGTCAGACGACCGTGTAACCCAGACATTTTGAGTATGTGCTCACTGACAGAACTGTTCTCCTCAATCTTACAGCTGAAGAACTTGTCGGAGACTTCATATCTCTCGACACGGGCATGAGCTTGAAAAACTAGCTTCAGCTCTTGGAACATCTCATATGCCCCGTGTTGCTCAAAACGTCTTTGGAGCCCCGTTTCTAAACTGTATAACATGCCACACCTGACCAGAGAGTAGTCATCACTCCGCGCTTGCCAGACGTTTAGAACGTCCTGCGCTGCTGCGGGAGCAGGAGGGTCACCTAGCGGCGCATTAAGGACATAAGCCTTTTTAGCTGCTTCAAGGATGAGCTTGAGGTTGCGAACCCAGTCCGCATAGTTGCTACCATCATCTTTCAGCTTGTTTTTCTCTAGGAATGCGTTGAAGTTGAGGTTGACGTTGGACATCTACAATATTTATAAAGACAACTTTTAGACTAAGTTCATGACAATTAAGTTCATTTAATTAAATTAAGTATGAACTCCCACTTAAATCGACATCCCTCTAGTCATCTAAGTGATACATGATCCATGTTGACTAACCCGTGTCCGATCATCACGTGAGACGGACTAGTCACCATGGTGAGCAACTTCATGCTGATCGTATTCAACCATACGACTCATGTTCGACCTTTCGGTCTCTTGTATTCGAGGTCATGTCTGTACATGCTAAGCTCGTCGAGTCAACCTAAGTGTTTCGCGTGTGTAAATCTGGCTTACACCCGTTGTATGCGAACGTTAGAATCTATCACACCCGATCATCACGTGGTGCTTCGAGACAACGAACCTTCGCAACGGTGCACACTTAGGGGAATACGTTCTCGAAATTTTAAGAGGGATCATCTTATTATGCTACCGTCGTTCTAAGCAATAAGATGTAAAACATGATAAACATCACAATGCAATCATATAGTGACATGATATGGCCATTATCATCTTTGCTCTTTCGATCTCCATCTTCAGGCATTGCATGATCATCATCGTCACCGGCGTGACACCATGATCTCCATCATCAAGATCTCCATCATCGTGTCTCCGTGAAGTCGTCACGCCAACTACTACTATCACTACTACTACAGCTAACCGTTAGCAATGAAGTAAAAGTAGTAAGCACATGGCGTTGCATCTCATACAATAAATTAAGACAACTCCTATGGCTCCTGCCGGTTGTCATACTCATCGACATGCAAGTCGTGAAACCTATTACAATAACATGATCATCTCATACATCATACATGCAACATCACAACTTTGGCCATATCACATCACATGTCAAACCCTGCAAAAACAAGTTAGACGTCCTCTAATTGTTGTTGCAAGTTTTACGTGGCTGATTTGGGTTTCTAGCAAGAACGCCTTCTTACCTACGTGACATCCACAACAATGATATGCCAAAGCTATTTACCCTTCATAAGGACCCTTTTCATCAAATCCAATCCGACTAGAGTAGGAGAGACAGACACCCGCTAGCCACCTTTATGCACGATGTGCATGTTTGTCGGTGGAACCAGTCTCACGTAAGCGTACGTGTAAGGTCGGTCCGGGCCGCTTCATCCCACAATACCGCCGGAAAAGAATAAGACTAGTAACGGCAAGCAAATTGACAAACCATCGCCCACAACTTTTGTGTTCTACTCGTGCATGGAATCTACGCATAGAAAACCTGGCTCGGATGCCACTGTAGGGTAACGTAGCATAAATTCAAAATTTTCCTACGCATATTCAGATCTTCCTATGGAGAGACCAGCAACGAGAGAGGGGTAAGAGCATCTTCATACCTTTGAAGATCACTAAGCGGAAGCGTTGCTAGAACGCGGTTGATGGAGTCGTACTCGCAGCGATTCCGATCTAGTGCCGAACAACGACACCTCCGCGTTCAACACACGTGCAGCCCGGTGACGTCTCCCGCACCTTGATCCAGCAAGGAGGAGGGAGAGGTTGGGGAAGAAGACCAGCAATACGACGGCGTGGTGTTGGTGGAGAGACGAGGTCTCCCGGCAGGGCTTCGCCAAGCGCCGGCAGAGAGGAGGAGGAAGAAGTGCAGGGCTGCGCCGAGGGAGAGGGAAAACCGTGTCCTCCAAAGGCCAAAAGTGCCCACTATATATAGGGGAAGGGGAGAGGGGGTGCCACCCCTAGGGTTCCCACCCTAGGGGGTGCGGAAGCCCTCCCAGATGGGGTTTGTGGCGGCCAGATGAGGGAGGAGGGGTGGCGCACCCCTCTGGTGGGCCTAAGGCCCACCTAAGTTAGGGTTCCCCCCTCTCCCCTTTTTTCTGGTGCACATGGGCTGGGTGGGGGGGTGCACCAGCCCACTTAGGGGCTGGTTCCCTTCCCCACTTAGCCCATCTAGCCTCCCGGGGTTGTCACCCCCTTTCGATGGCCCCCCGGGACCACCTTCGGTGGTCCCGGTGGTCCCGGTACGTTGCCGGTGATGCCCGAAACACTTCCGGTGTCCGAAACCATCCGTCCTATATATCAATCTTTACCTCCGGACCATTCCGTAGCTCCTCGTGACGTCCGGGATCTCATCCGGGACTCCGAACAACTTTCGGTAATCTCGTATAACAATTCCCTATAACCCTAGCGTCATCGAACCTTAAGTGTGTAGACCCTACGGGTTCGGGAGATAGGCAGACATGACCGAGACACCTCTCTGGCCAATAACCATCAGCGGGGTCTGGATACCCATGGTGGCTCCCACTAGCTCCACGATGATCTCATCGGATGAACCACGATGTCAAGGATTCAATCAATCCCGTATACGATTCCCTTTGTCTGTCGGTATAGAACTTGCCCGAGATTCGATCGTCGGTATACCTATACCTTGTTCAATCTCGTTACCGGTAAGTCTCTTTACTCGTTCCGTAGCACGTCATCGTGTGATTAACTCCTTAGTCACATTGAGCTCATGATGATGTTCTACCGAGTGGGCCCAGAGATACCTCTCCGTCACACGGAGTGACAAATCCCGATCTCGATTCGTGCCAACCCAACAGACACTTTCGGAGGTACCCGTAGTGCACCTTTATAGTCACCCAGTTACGTTGTGACGTTTGATACACCCAAAGCACTCCTACGGTATCCGGGAGTTGCACAATCTCACGGTCGAAGGAAAAGATACTTGACATTAGAAAAGCATTAGCATACGAACAATACGATCTAGTGCTAGGCTTAGGATTGGGTCTTGTCCACCACATCATTCTCCCAATGATGTGATCCCGTTATCAATGACATCCAATGTCCATGATCAGGAAACCATGATCATCTATTGACTAACGAGCTAGCCAACTAGAGGCTTGCTAGGGACGCATTGTGATCTATTCATTCACACATGTATTACTGTCTCCTGTTAATACAATTATAGCATGAACGATAGACGATTATCATGAACAAGGAAATATGATCATAACCATTTTATTATTGCCTCTAGGGCATATTTCCAACAATGTGTTCATCTTAAATATTATTAATTTGGTACTTGTGGATTTAACATTTATAGGTAAAAAATGTATTATGTTGAATCCTAAAAGTATTTGTTCCTATTATTTAGGATGTTTGAGCCTGATAAATATGCAAGTCTTGATGATTTCTACGAGTAGAAGCATCATGCGGTGCTAGTGGAAAGAGGGGAGGTAATTATCCGGGCCTTGATGATTATCTTTCTATATTGGTTGATTTTTATATTGTGACAAGTTGAGAGAAGTAACATATTATGCGTTTTTGTTTGTTTAGGTTCCTCCACTACTTCGGTTGAGGGGGCACAACCCGAATGAATCTCTCGTATATGACCGTCGGTACGAGCCTTATTTTAGAAGAATGGATCTTCTTCACTTTGTGCTCAACTTTAAAGGCACACCACCATGGTTGAACTCCACGGCCCTTACGGCCCTTACGAACCGTTGGAGGCTGGAGACGCACTCTTTTCACCTTCCTCTTGGTGAAATGACCATAACTTTGGAGGATATTGCTATGATCACCGGACTTCCGATCGAGGGCAGGGCTCTTACAGGAAAGATGAGGTCTGATGGGTGGCGACAACGGATTGCAACATTGGGTGGTGTTGAACCTGAGCCGTGGACTCATGAAATCAGGAAGGATCCTAGGCAGTCCGACGTGTTGTTCTCGTGGATACAGAAACATTGTCGCAGGTGCCCAAAGGATGCTAGTCCGGATGTTGTGGAGAGGTACGTCAGGGCTTACCTATGGAATCTTTTGATCCAAATGGTGTTTTCGGATGGCACGGGGGACACAACCTCGTGGATGTTCTTGGATCCTCTTCGTGACTGGGATGTTAAGTGGAGTTGGGGGTCGGCGACACTAGCCGTCTTGTACCGTTAGGTACTGCTTACTATGATGCATTTTCATTATATTAAATCGGTATTTGCGTGTGGTCGTTTAACGTGTGTGCAAATCTGCAGTTGGATGGAGCATGTATGAGGAGTAAGCCAACGTCTATTCTTGGTGGTTTCATTTGGGCCCTACAGGTTTGGATGTGGGAGCGTATCCCTGTAGGCCGTAACGTCACCCTTCCTTCGGAAGAACCTTGGAAGTATCATTTTGATGGGGATGAGGAGCGGTACACCACTATCGCACACACATGGGCTAGTGTCCAATGGTCGAGTATTGCCGCCATGGGGCGGTACAAGGCATACATAAGCGAGCTTGACATGTTGACTTATGAACTTGTAATTATCCAAATGTTTTGACATCTTTTCTGAATTTGTTTCGTGCATGGGCGAGTGACTTGTTGTGATGTAGGTCAATTGGAGGTCGTACACGGTACTTAGGCAGTTTCCTCTAAGCAATATGTGCCTTCGTGATGAGCATCTTTGGCATGTGCGGTGCCCAATGATATGCTTTTTTGCGGTCGAGCGGCATCTGCCTCATCGTGTTTCAAAGCAGTTAGGAGTCCAACAACGCAGCCCGCCCGATCACGTTGAGACAAGTGTGGTGCTACATAAGTACCACAAAAAAAGGAACTGATGTATTCTTCTAATGCTTTGTAGGACGAACCGACAAAACAATAAGAATGTCATCAGTTGGGAGGAACACCATATTATGTAGGTGGACATGTGGAATGCTCAAAGGAATGCTCGAGTTGAAACTGATCAAACACCCGACACTAACGAGGCGGCATATTTAAGGCGCTTGGAGTAGATTCGCAAAGAGTACAGAGTTATCCACAAGGGTGCTTAGACTCGTTCAAATTGCTTGGACGTAATGCCAAGTGAGGTTGCTGATGTTACATTCAACAACTCTATTAGGGAGACAATTGGAGCGTATCTTGACTATGGCCCTCTCCATGACCGAGTGGTACGTCCCTCTTTTGTATTTCTTTTGAAATATGAATATGTGTCATTTCTTCATGGGTGGTGTGTCACATATGTTTTATCCAAGGCACGGAGCTATGGAGATGTATCAACGATAGTAAGGTGGTGCTTGGTCGTGCCCCTGGTCCAGAAATGGACGGGCTTGTTAGGAGTACTCTGCAGGTTAGATGCCTTGTTAACCATTGCTTTTTTCATAGCTCTTTTACCATATTCACATGTCAATGTCTTTTCCTTGTGCAGAAGGTCGTCAATTGATGCCGCACACTAGCCGCTTTACTATCTTGCCACGGTGGTTCATCCACCGATGTGCGGGCACGTGCTCAGTACATAATTGATGTGGTTTCTTTCGCTCGCCCGTCTTCCAGCCGACCACGTGCTTCTTCCACTCGTCCATCTTCTAGTGGAGCTCATGGTTCGTCGAGCCGAGCACATATTAAGGAAGATGAAGAAGAAGAGGAGACATACAAAGAGGCGGATCAGGACTACATGGAGCTTGGGGCTTCGCAGACGGAAGACGCTCCGCAGCTAACTCAACCTACTCAGTCGACAGAAGAAACACGCCGAGCTAGCTCAAGGAACATCCGACGTCCTTCATGGCAGAACACTCTAGAGGGTTACTTCAACAAGGGCAAGATCCCTGCGAAAAGAGGGAAGAAGTGAAGTGATGACCGGTGCTTGTCATGTGTTAACTTGCTATGCTTTATGTTGTTTGAACTTGTCATGTGTGAACTATCTATATGTAAACTATTTATGTCGTTTGAACTTATCATGTGTGAACTATTTATGTTGTTTCAACTTGTCATGTGTGAATATATGTTATGATGTTGTTAGTATACATGCTGTGATCTTCTGAGTTTGATGATGGTTGTGGCAAAACAGTGCAGAAACAAGAAGCACAAACGCCAGGGTCCATGGCGTTTCAACGAGAGGCAGTAATGCCAGAGTCGATGGTGTTTCCAGTCCACATAGAAATGTTGCTACGCACTCTCTCTGGTAGGTTCTGTTCTAAAGTAACGCGGACATTTCTTTACAGTGCTGCAACGCCAGGGTCAATGACATTTGCATCCCACATGTAAACGCCAAGGCCTTTGGCGTTTTAGGAGTTCAACTCACATTACAGAATCATAGGCTACATAGAGGACCAAATCTTTTCAGATAAAAGAATCATATCATATATCACACACAACAGAATCATAGCTCACATAGAGGACTAAATTAAAGTTCAAACATCACATAGCGATTAAGAGTAACACAATGGATTCCATGGCAATTTAGAGTGCACATAGAGGTCCACCACTAAACGAATGTTCAAAGATCACATAGCGATGAGCAGATTCACAATAAAGTGCACAACATGATGAGAACAATGTTGCCCTATTGTGCAGAGCAAGGTCCAGGTCCCTTTCCCTTCTTCTTCTTCCTCTCTTCTTCTCCTTCTTCTTCCTCCTCCCTTTTCCTTATGAGACTTGCCTCGTGAACCACCTTCTCTATGAAGCACTTGTGCTTCCTCTCTTTCTTTGTCGCCTCCAAAGCCCAAAGTTTCACAATTTTCTCTCAAAAATCCTTCAGCCGTTTCTCTTCAGCCATCAGACACTTCTTCTTCAGCTTCTTCTCCATATCAAGGCCTCGACATGTGATTATCCATTTCTCCTTTTGCCTCTCTTCATACTCCTCTTCCTTCTTATTCTCTAGAGCGCCTGCCTCCTCCTCTCACCTTCTTGACAACCTTCTCCCATCACCCCGGCATCTCACCTCCCCCCGTTGTGTCCTCCACCCGCTTCATTGTTGCTTTGTTGGGTTGAGAAGCCGCCATATCTACAAAAAATTAAGACATTAGTTAGTAAGGAGAAAAAAACATGAAGAAAATGTACAACATGACAATAATATTGAAATGTATCAAACATACGGAAATGGTCCTTCTAGGTATCCGAACATTCCTCTACCACCATCCGAACCTCTACCCATAAAATCTCCTCTACGACCAGCACTACCACGAGCACTTGAACCACCACGTATACATCCGCCGGATCATCGGCCCACACCAAGGCCACCACTTGAACCACCACATCTACCACCGCCGGATCCTCGGCCCACACCAAGGCCACCACTTGAACCACCTCTACCACCAGCACTTGAACCACCTCTGCCACCCCCTTCACTAGTAGAAGCATTGTGACCTTTTGAAGTTTTGTTTGTTTTGCAAGTCCTCTTATTGTGTGTCATTTCATTTCAATCACCGCATTGGTTCCTATCACGTGGCTCCATGAAATGTTCACTACCAAAGTCTCTGGTGCTCATGAGGTCATCCATATCATTCATGTATTGCTTTGTTCTCCTTCTACCCTTCGGTTGTACCATGATCTCTGGATCCGGCCTAATATTAGGGCAGTGATACTCTAGCCACTATGATGGGTCAAGAAAAGGGTGGAATCTGGACGCCTATGTTAACTTATGAGTTTGCAAGTTGAATTCATGCAACCTCACAACTACACCATCAGAGAAGGGCAAATTCCTCGTGCGGCATGCCGTCATCACGTGCAAGGTTATTTGTTTCTGGTATTTATAACCGATGAATTTCGAGGTTAGCTGACGGTGTGTCGTCGGTGCTTCATCGGTCGGCGGTGTGCATTGGTGAGTGGCTTTGCAACTACTTATCTTCCACCAACCATCTTTCGTGAGTCTTCCATTGACTTTCCATTTGCATTTTTCTACCTCGCATTTCACGGTGTATCGCTTGTTGCAGTCCGAGTGAACAACTATGAAAGGCCTGTAGTGTTTGATGGCATACTCACACAACCACATCTTGAATTCTAGCATGTGTTTGAACATCAAACCTTTCTTTAGGTAAGACATAGGAATCGCGTCGGGTGTGCTACTTGGGAATATTCTAGCCTCAATTGCATTGCTCATGCCACCGTCGACTATAGCCTTATCTGCAAGGCTAACAATACAAAACAAGGGAACTTTGTGATCCCTACCGGTGATTTTTGTATACCACTCCGCTTCTTTCTCAGTGAAGCCATCCTCGTCCAACTCATTCACCATGCCTTCATCATCCGAGTCATCCACACAAGCACGCTGATAGACAATGTCAGGATCCATGTCATCATGCCTTACTTGAGCCTCTACTTCACCAACAATGTTGTGGTGCTTCTCATACTCTCGATCGGAGTCATGACCATCATCTTTGATCGGTGCACTACCTCCGAGCTCATATTGGGGATACTCATTGGCTTCCACTCCAACTTTATGCTCAACAATAGGTGTCACACTACTAATCGAGCTCAAATCATCTACTAAGGTTTGGTTCAAGTCAACATGAAAAAGAGGATCCTTGAAAACCATACTTGCAAACACTTCGAGTGACTTGACTACCGATGATGCAACAACCTCCTTGTATGCAACCCAGTGCAAATTGGACTTGATAGGCATTGTCTTCATTCAACACTTGTGTGCCGACCCAACATCATATCTTCCAAATAATTCAACTTGGTCACTTGGATCAACCCACTTCAATCTTATCCGATTTTCTTCGACAACCTCTTCATAAGTAGGACTCTCAACAAATATCAACACTTCCTCATACTTGTCAACAATATCAACATTCATGAAAGCCTATTTGTCAATATAATGAATACTCACAATCTTGTCTATCTAAAAAGGGAACAAAAGTACCAATGCTAAGTATAGCACATTCCTAACAAAACAACTAAGAAACATCTATGTCCATCGAAATTAAGCTTTACCCAAACCCTAACCCTAACCCTAAATCTTAACAATAAGCATAACCCAACCAATACAATGCAACATTATTGGAACAACTATACTCGTTAGTATACACTAAGAACATCATATTTGGGATTAATGTTCAAAACTAGGGTTAGAAAACACATGAACAAAAAACCACCCAAATAGACAAATCCAACCAATAAAAATTTGTGATATGATGGAAATTACCTCAAGGAAAGAAATGACACCGGATCCATGGACCAAACCAATCCTTTTGGAAGGATTTGAGAGGGGACAAGTGGGGAGACAAAGGGGAAAGGGGGTGGAGCTCGGGATAGGTCAATAGGGAGAAGAGAGTGAGTGGTGAGTGATGGGTGAGGCTGACCCCTAATAAGTATCTCAGGCAGCATCGCCAGGGACCATGGCGTTTCACGAAAAGGTAGAAACGCCACATAACTTAGTGTTTACAAGAAGAAGAAACATGGGGTAGAACAACGTTTCTTAGTTGACTAGCAACACGAGGTAGATCGGCGTTTCTTAGTTGACCAGCAACGCTGTGGGATGTGGCTTTTCTAAAAGAGTCAGATCGTAAAATACTTTTCTGACGAGTTCATTTTATGCAATTCTTTACATATTAAGGTCAGAACGGTGATTTTGTCCTCGCCGGACGGTCGGCCACGGGCCACAAGTCTAGGCAACGATCACAATGGTGTTGATGCAAATACTATTCCCTTCGTTTCTAAATATAAGTTTTTTAAGGGTTTTATTAAAAAACTACATATAGATGCATATAGACATATTTTAAAATAAAGATTCATCCATTTTATTTTATATTAGTGTTTTTTTTTGCGAAATTTTTTGTATGTAGTGTTTTAGCAATGCTACACATACATAAGTTTACATGGATTTTACAAAGAGGTGGATTTTGATTGGAGATTAAGGGGAACGAGGGTCCCATCCCCTTGAAAATCAGGGGGGAGTTGTTAGTTAAAAAGAAAGAATCCTAGTCAGCGTGTAACCTTATGTAACTCTTTGTATGTCTAACATTTTTTGTAGTGTTTAGTAAAAAATTTAAAAAAAAATTATATTTACAAACAAAGGGAGTAGAAAACAAGAGGTACAGAAAAACACCCGCCATCCTGCATGCATCGCGCATGTGACTGACCTGGCCCCATTACGTAGTAGCCTCTGTTTTCTTAACATTAACAGGACGGGTTTCAGCCTTGTATATACTTTTGTCCTGGCTATGAAAAGGTAATGCTTTTGCCTTATTTAAAAAAAACAATATTCGATGGATAGGTAGAGCTGGTCAGCCATCAGCCACACAAATCTCAGTGGTGACATTACTTTTTGTTGCATATATATATATATATATATGAACACGCGCTAGAGAACAAGAGATGTTGCCTAGTGCTGCTTTTACAGGGAAAAGAACAAGGCCTGCCTGCATGCAACATGCATGTGATCGACCCCTTTTGTGTTTTTTAATTAATCGTATCATTCACAGTCACTGACCTAATCAGTGAATCAGAGCTTAAATCCATGGAATAATCAACCATGTGACATAATCACTGACCGTTGGAGGCCACGACGATGCATGCACCTCACATGCTTATTGCATTTTCATATGCATAATAGGAGGTATCATCTAACCATGAACCCATTGGATCCATGGCATCACACCAAGACTCGAATTGTTTCATGCATTGTCGAGGAGCTAGCATGCATGCTGGATGATGGCTGTAGGAACGAACGGCGGAGGCTTGTGCATGGCTGTATGGCTTTGGTAATTAACTCGGGAGGAAGAGGATGCATGCTACCAACATGGATGATGGCTACAGGAGCGGCATTTTGTGCCTGCTACTCCGTTGTCGGTACGAGTGCAACGATGCAATGCAAGGGAGGGAGCATTGCAGATCAAACTCTTCTTCTCTGCTGGTTTCTATCGATCCGTCTCATTCAAGAGGGCGTCAAAAGGTTTCTCTCTCCCTTTTTGTCCGGCCAAATAGTTTCCCACACCTTCCACGCGTGTTGTGCAAGTTGATTGCTCGCCATTAGCTTTTGTGATGACTGCTACATAGCACATCTTTAAGACGGACCTCAAACCTTCGATATATGTCTGAATTGTAGTGACTGGATCATTTTTGCCATTCAACATGGATTTGTATATGTCTGCTTAGTTGTACGGACGTATGGATTTCGATAAAGTAAAGATAAACGTTAGGATTTGTATATGTCTGCTTAGTTGTACGGTCAAAAACGAATGGAACTTAACTGGAAAAAAGGGAACCCACAACATGAGCCACCGGCCTGCCAAGCCTCTTCTGTTTGCTAGCTCGCTGAGCGTCAAATAGGGGGAAGGTGGTGGGGATCCCAAAACAGTAGCTCAGGTTTATTTTTTTAGAAAAATATGGCGTGAGTGCTATCTTCTATTTTTAAATAGTTGCAAACCCATTATCTATTTTTCCTTCTCATGCAACCATGCTACATCATCAAGTCATGCATTTAGTCATAAGTATTTATTTTTTCTCATGTAACCATGCCACATCATCAAATCATGCACGTGCGTGCATTAATCTACACATTGTTTCACTAATTTTTGTTATGGGCATAAGCGGTATCTACTTTAGAGAAAATATATGTAGATCGTGTTACACTTTTTTAGGCATCTTTTGTCAGATGCTTCGTATGAGTTATTGTTCTTAAAATATAAAACAAGAGCAATCTTAATATATTTTAGCAATACTTTTTGTTTTTAACACGTATTTATACATCCGTTTATCATATTTCCGGCAGTAACGTGCGGGGAATTATCTAGTTCCATTAGCTATTGCATAATATCACTAATTAAGAAAAACTCTATGCAAAGGCCACTTCCATCTTGCAGACTGCGACAAGTGGCATACTGTATGTGCACCAATTATCATAACCTGGGAACTTTTCCATTTTTCGTAGATCCGTTTATTCAAAATGTTTTGTCTCTTCTACCATGCGCTCAAATTTCGAACTGTGTTCACCGTTGGATTCCTTGTGTATCCATATTGATATATTTTAACGAATCTTTTTTTCACGAAAAAACCCGGAAGAAAAAAGCCGCACATCTCGAGTAAGGAATAAAAAAATAAAACACATATTTTCTATCTTCAAGAGGTACGGGCATGCCTCTCCCTGAAGGAAACCCGTGCCTCTTGTGGAATTAATCAAATACGTATTTTTTTCATATCCGAGAGGCACGGCGTAACTCTCGTGGAAGTAAAAACATACATTTCTTTTATTTATTGAGGCACTCGCAGAAGCATTTTTTTTCATCACATTGTTTTTTTAATTTGTTTTTTTCCAAAAGCAAGGAAAGACCGGTGGCAAACCAAAAAGCCCAAAACCCCGAAAAACCCATCTAAAATTTCAAAAACGCGTGTGGAAAAATAAAAATAGAAATAAAATCCTAAAAAAGCGCTCAGAGCACGACATTTGACGACAACTGAGACCACGCGAAGTGACGCGCTCTCTGCCACCCGAGGTGAGCCTTGTGGTTCCCCCAAACGAGCACTCGTTCATTAGTAGGTCTCCCTATTGCATGACAGTGTACTCTCTTTCGCAGGTCCATCACTAAGATGGACGGGCCCAATAAAGTTGGTTACGTTTGTTCCGTACGAACTTTCTATGTACAATTACCGTAAGTATTTTTTTTTGGGAAAACTTCCAATTTATTTATCTTCAATCATGTTAGTACATATCTCAAAAAATAAATTTCATGGTAGTACAACAAACTTTAGAAATAATTAAAATCACATCTAGATCCGTAGACCATGCTGCGAAGACTACACGCATTGAAATGAGCCGAAGGCGCGCCATCATCACCACCACTCCCTTGCCGAAGCTAGGCAAAACTTATTGTAGTAGACAATCAAAAAGTCATCGTGTAGGCCCCGTAGGACCAGTACACCAGAACAAGAATCGCCATTGATGAAGTGATGCGTAGATCAGAAGGATCAAACCTGAAGACACATGAACATTAACGAACAAAGACCAGATCCAAGTAGATCAACCAAATACATCCATCGATAGAATTCTGCTAGATCCGCCGAAGAAACACCTCCACAAGCCCTTTTTTTCAAGATCGATGAACTTTGCTTAAAATTTTCTGAATTGCTTAAAAATGATGAATTTTTTAAAAAAATTTGCTAACAGTTTTTCAAAATCCATTAACCTTTTTCGATTTTTTGTGAAATTTTATTCAAAATTAATTATCTTTTTTGACATTTCTGAAGATTTTCCAAATTTGGTGATTTTTTTTTTCAAAATTGATGAATTGTTTTTGAATTTTTGATGAACTTTCTTGATTTTTTTCTCATAATGCGTGAACATTTTGAATACACAATTTTTGCATTTTTGTGCGAATATTTTCTTGATTTTTCGTGTCATGAATTAAGGTACCTCGGGGACTATGTCGACATATAAATGCTCTCATCAGAAAGATTGGTCGGGAAGTAAGGAAGGAGAATGGGAGGCCAGCTGTGTATCTTGGGAGGTAACGACAACACCAAAGTATATGGAAGGCCTGAGTTCGGGAGATACAGAGGTGTTTAAGGGGACTACTATGCGTGTGTCAGCGGATCTTTTTAAAAGTTTCACCGCCTCCCGAGCCGTCGAATCCAACGGGGTGCATATTTTTCTACTTTGCAACAAAGACTTCGTTGCAGAAATATTTGTAACAGATGTTGTGTTGCAGAATTTTTATGCAACATAGGTTGTGTTGTGGAATTTTTTTGCAACAGAGACTGTGTCGCAATTTTTTTTCAACATAAGTGCTGTTTTGAAAGAAAACACAGACAATGTTGCAGAAATATTTGCTGTTTTTTTATTTTTTATTTTTACAATTGGTGTTATTGCAAAGGTTAAATTTGCAACACACGTGATGTTGCAGGAAGAGAGGTGCAAAGGTACGCGTACACGCGTCATACGAACAAGGCTGTGGCTCGCTCGCATGCGATCTGCCGGCTGAAGGTAAGTATTTCCCGGTGTTTAATCTTGCAATGCTGGCTTGTCTGACGTGGCGTATCTTGTCAGATCAAGATTCATTCAGTGCCATGATCCTCAAAGCTCGTTATTTTCCTGACTGTGATTTCTTTAAGGGGCAAATTGGGAGGTTCCCCCTCTCCGATTTGGCGTGCTATTTTGAAGGGCAGGGATACCCTCACACACGGTATCATTTGGCGGATCAGAGATGGCGACTCAACTCATATCTGGACACTCAAAACTGGCTTTCACAGAAATTCAGCATGCGTCCATTAGCTAGCATGCATCTCAGCAGATCCACCGCAGCGGGTAATTGCATTATTGAACCCAAATTAACACCGCCTCTTGAGACCACCTGATGAAGCTCGAGCAAAGTTTTATAGCAGCGGATGTTGAGTGCATACTTACGATCCCTGTAAGTACAAAGAGGATTGGGGATTTCTAGCCTTGGAATTATGAACCCAATGGATTGTTTTCGGTCAGATCAGCTTACCACATGTTTGTACAATAAAACTTCAAAGTTTCAAAAAAAATCCTGAAACGTTACACATAGACATATGGATGTATACTCAAAGTCCCATGGCGACATACTTTTTTATGTGAGCTACACATGTATGACAAAATCATGTATATCTAGGGCATACACAATTCACTAAAAGTAACTGATTTTGTTTTTTATACAGATCACATGAAAAGGTATTTCGTGCTGAAATTTCACCCACGTGTAGTATACATTTATAAGTACTTCTGTATTTATATTCAGGTTTTATGGGAACTTAAAAAGTTAATTTTTGAATATTTGAAAATTTCTGGCTCCATGGAGTCCGAGAGCAAAAGAAAACACTCTCTCTCGCCATAAGCGATATATAGACGCCACATTATGTCCGCTTTTTGCGATACAATGGCTCATAATATAACTGAGTCTAACTTAGCTATGGATACTGTTTAAAATGTTATCTCTCATTTTACACATTGGGTCTCTAGGTTTGAAGACCCGGTTACTAGAGATGCCGCCTTGTCTTCGTGCCCGTTTCTCTCCTTCCGCTGTATTCTCTCATGTCGTGCCATACTTTCGAGTAATATATTTAGTTCGGAAAGCTCTCCCCTTCGGTGATTGTTCAGTTTTTCTTAACTTAGCTTGAGGTATTGTAAAAAATATAACTTAAGTCGATGGAGTGTTTCTCTCTCATTTATACATTACGTGACATCAACACTTGAAGATCTTTGTATGTCTATAAACATTATGAACTTACGAAGACAACAACTTCTAAAACAAACTAACATCGTAGATGTGTTTTTTCACATAAATCTCCTTTAACACTAGCCTCCCTCGCAGCGAAGCCTTTTTTTTTGAACCGGGCGGGCCCCTTTCCATTACTCATCATAACGAAAATACAAAGTTCTGACCAACCAAGGAAATAGGAAAGGGAAGCGGGCTCAAAGCATTTTTGGAAAACCCACTAAAGGCACTCGTCATCGAGCAGCCTAGTGCAGGACGAAAATCCAAAAACACCATAAAGAACCAATTAACCTAACCACCAACGTCAAGGAGAAACAACCCAACCGACGACAAGTACAGGCAAATGAGAAAAGTGGAAAACAGACTCACACCCGAGTCGGCAACATACGCCCACGCAGGAGCAGAGTGCAAAAGAACTAAATGAGGAGCAATTGTCTGAATGTCCATATCTTCGGTGGAGGTCTATCTCCCTTCAATCTCCGGTTGGTGCTCTTTGGGGCGCCGCAGATCCACATCATGCTTGAAGCATTGCTCTTCAGCATCTTTGCCCCACATTCCATCGCCTCCCGATCAGCTCCAGTTAACAGACCTGCGCAATAGTTAAGATAGCCACATGTAGAGTAGACGACATCAAAAGGGGATCTCAACTTCTTATCTTCAAAAGACGTAGCGCGGTTGCGGCAATTCCAAATCGCCCAACAAACTACAGCCAGGCCAAATGTGTAAAATTTGACACCATCATGGAGAAACATATAACACCACGAGAAATATTGCCAGATATTATTCGGACCCAGGCTAGTATCAAATACACATTCGACCCTTCTCCAAACAACCCTGGCCACATGGTAAGTAAAGCAAAGGTATTGTGATGTCTCTCATACATTACAGAACGAGCATCTATGATTGCCAGCCAATTTCTTTCTTTTCATCACATCTCTAGTTATGATAGCATCCTGGAAGAGTTGCCATAAGAAGATTTAAATTTTAAGAGGAATTTTTGATTTCTAGATCCATTTAGGTCACAGCCCGCAATATTTCTCTCTAAATATTCATAGACAGATTTGGTTGAGAACACTTTTTCTTTCCAAGGTTCCATACGATCTGATCCGAGATATCAGATGTTGCCCAACCCCCCATCGTGCTTTTAAGGTCTCCCCATTGGCACAGAAGATGCTCGTAGCGAAGCCTAATGGTGAATCTGGGCTATGTGATGCATAGAGGGCCCACACTTATGTGTCTGCATTGCTGGTTTTGCCTCTCTGGTTGATCCGCATGTACTCGTGGCGGCTGGCTGGGAGTTGTTGTATTCGTGTCGGTGCTTCTCGTTGCATGTCCTCATGTCTGCTAAAACTTACAATGTCATCCACTACACATCGACTATGCATACCCCACCCTCACCCCCACAGTGGCTGCAGCAATCAAGCTCAACATCTAACCCAATAAAACCAGAACCAAGCCAACTCAAGTAGAGCCCAAAATGAACCAACCTACCATAGTAATCGATTAAAAAAGACAAACACGCCCAATAGAAAAGCCACACAGCAAAGCGTGCATAACGCTCCAATACATGTACTTGGGAGGCATACTTGGGAGTCAGGCAAAGCGTGCCATTGTTATTATCATAGGAGTCATACTTGGGAGGCAGGTGACCCGCATTAGCATATGAGTATACAGCTTACTAAAGCTACCAGTCATCGTCGGCCACGAATGTCTGGTTCTAAGACGTCGAGGCCATCTCATGAACTACAAGCTTCTCGACGGTGATGGAGGATCCAGTGGCGTTGTTGAAAAGGTACACCCCCGCCGCCGTGTGGATGGCTTCCATCGGGTACACCCGTGACGTCGCTGTCAACCTACCGCCCATCGCAAAGCTCTCTACGATGGAATGGTCCACGAGCACCCTCACACATAGAGCCTCACCGTCGAGCACCGGCACAGTGCTGCCAACCACCCGCTTCATGACATCACTCGCCCGGGACGACAACAGCTCGTCATGGCAGAAGTGGGTTCGGAGTGCCCCATCGAGGCCCCTTGACACATGGAAGTAAACCGCTAGTTGTTCGCTGCCACCGTTGGCAGCGGCGTGGATGAGGAGGCCGAAGGGACCAAGTGCGCCCATGGTTGAGGCTCCGCTACTCGTGCTGCAGTTGTAGTTCACGTCGGCCTCGTTGATCATGGCAATGGCGGAATCGTCTAGGCGAAAGGACGCCTCGATATCAAGCTGAGTTGCTTGACGGAGGCAGAGAGGGATGATGGATCCAGTGTGGATGGTGATGACGCCAAAGTCAGTGCTGTTGAAGCGGAGCGTCTCGATCTCCTCCACCGGCCATTGGAGGAGGTTCGTCCGGGTCTTCTCATCCAACACCACCGTCCTCGGAATTGTCTGCACACATGTAAGATACGTGAGTCCTTTGATTATGAATGCACATTGATAAGAACTTCAAATAAAAACGATATAAATAAAGGGTCTTGCAGGCTCCAGTGATTTTCTTTAAAAAGTGACCTCAGAAACAAATCTGATATCGAAAGCTTTGTTAGGTTTAATCTTGTCAAAACGAAGGGTGAGCACAGACTTGGCTTTCTTCCGGCAAAGCTACTTGGCTTTCTTCCCTGGTACGTGTGTGTGTGTTTTCTTCATGATGTGTGTTGTGGAGAGAAACCAAGAGAGCTGGAGATTGTGAGGAAGAAGAAAAGCGGCGTTGCAAGAGGAGGCGACGCCAACAAGCTTCACATAAATAATGAAAAAACTTACATGACACTATAGAAGATAGAAATGAAGGAAGAAACTCCTGATTTTGTGTGCTTAGCTTGTTTTAGAAGAAAAAGAGTAAACCTCCGACCTATGCATATGTTTGTGCACACCACAATTGGTGTGTTTAATTGGACTGGACAAATTAAGCTAACCCGTGCCCCGAACACAACACCCACCATATTTATGCCGGCCACGTTTGGCATTGCTGTGGATTATGTTAATCTAGTTTTCGAAACAAGTTTTAATCCTTTGCCGGTTAGTTAAATAAACTTTCTCTGTTCTGAAAGCTATTTTCCTATACACCACATTATAATAAAGTTCAATACATGATAATTTGAGCCAAAGGCACATGGTTCCACTCACTCATGCATGATAATTGAGCTATGCTTGTTAATTAGCCATCACACAAGAATAATGGACACTTGATCAGGACTCACTAGCTCTGAGAAGATGCAAAAGGATGATGAAAGCATTAAGCACGCACCAACATCTTAAGCAGGCTGCATTTCACAGCAGAGAAGACGGATAACAAAATCATTCCCGCCTCCAAGAGGAGATCCATGGTCTATATACTCCATTTAGCTAGCTTTGTAGGGCGAGCCCATGTTTTTAATTTCTCATTTTGACTAACAAATACTTCCTTTGTATCTAAATAATTATAATTAGGGAAAAATTAGACTAGTTTTTTTTAACTATAATTATTTAGGTACAGAGAAAGTATGCGTCATATAACTCTGAAAGTAATACTCTCACTGTCCAACAATATAAGAGCGTTTTTAAAAGCACTTTTATATAATGGGACGGAGGGAATATATGTTTAAAAACTTCGATCGAATACAAATCAGATGATTTGCTTTTGATGACATGTCGCACAATCTTCCTTATTCAAATTAAGGATGTAGTACAAACCTGTGCATGCCCTAGAAACATGATGGAGGCAGCACAGTAGCATTGCGTAATAAATGAATGAAACGAATGGTTAATGGTAAACGCAAGGTAGGAAGAAATCATATCGATGTATCGTAAAGATATACCTGGACCGAAGCCCATCCCTTGGCAACGTCGGCACTCAAGGAGTCGGTCTCGCCGACATAAGCCCACATCACGCGCCGCCGTTTCACCGGGTCATAGAAAGAGGTGGCAGCAAAAAACTTTCCCCAATCGTACCTCAGCCCGATCCCCACGTCCAGCTCCGGGTCCAATGGCGTCCACGTGTTGGTCGCCGCATCATACCTCCCCAACGCGTAGTAGTCATGGCGTTCATCGTCCATGCTCGCCTTCAACACATACATCGCCTCCTCCTCCGAGGAGCTGTTGCCGCCGCCGACAGGGTAGAAGTCGACGCACTCCCACATTCCGGTGCCCTCGACGCGGTGGAGCACCCCCTGGATGAGCTCGTACCTGATGAAGTCTTTGGTCTTGTACATCAAGGCGATGCCGGCATGGCCGTTGTCGTCCTTGGAGCCGATGATGGTGCGCCATGTCAGGTCGGAATTATCGAACCATGCGGTGGTGGGGTCGCGGAAGTCCTGGAGGCCGATGCCGGGGGGTGGGAGGATGACGGGGTTGGCAGGATGCTTGGTCCAGTTGACAAGGAGTGGGTCATCCGGGTCAGTGGGCATGGCGAGGCACTGAACTTGAGCAGAGGTGTCGGTTTTACCCGTGTAAAGCACGATGACGGTGCCGTTGGGGAGAATGGTGGCGGAGCCCGTCAAGACGCCGTGGATGTCGTACCATTGATCCGGCACCATGGCGAGGGGGAGGTGGCGCCAGTGGACCAGGTCCCTCGACACGGCGTGGCCCCATGTGATGTTGCCCCAGACGACGCCCGTAGGGTTGTACTGGTAGAAGAAGTGGTGCCGTCCACGGTAATACATTGGAGCTGCACGCATGTTTTGTTCCGGTTAAGCACGTACGTACAGACAGACGGACCGCTTTTAGTTAGCCGTCAAAAATGAAAATGGACGCTTGACCGACGTACTCACCGTTTGGATCTGCATGCATGCATGGGTGCGTGCGTGCGTGTCGCCACGGTACGTAGCCATGTCAGTCCCCAACACGGAAAAAAGCGGTCAGTTTCTTTCTTTCGCCGTGCATGGAACAAGGTGATCGTGCATCATCGTTTGAAGATATACTAGAATCTCCAAATTCAACCATTTGAATGAGATAATGACAATGAATTCCATTACATACCGTTCATGTAGTTCTTCTCCGGCTGGAAATGGAACCCGGTGCGCTGCCACTGCAGCATCTCGTTGCTCCACGGGAACCCGTCGGCATCGGAGCCGGCGGCGACCATGATGTTCTGCTCCGGTCGTGCCGCCCCGCGCGTCTCCTCGGACAACACGCTGGCCCTTGGGGCGAGCGCGTGGGTGACGAAGAGCGCCACCATGGCCACGGCGCCCAGCACGACGGTGCACTCGCGCCACCTCGTGCCGCCGCCGCTTTGCTGGTACTTCAGCACCCCGTACGCCAACGGGACCGGCGGCGTGTCCAGGACGGCGCCGCGTGGCTTCACGGCCACGGCCGCTGTTCCGGAGCTCAAGAGGAAATCTTTTGATCGGCTCGTCCTGCGGCCTCGTGGAGCCATTTTTGTGCCGTATCGCGTGTTCCTTCTGTTCTCAAGAAGAACGTTACCACTCTACCATTAAATTGGATACACACACGTATGTATATATACATACTAGGTATATATTTTTTGTGAAATTACATACTATGGATATGGAGACTCTAGAACAAGAGTGGCAAGAGCTTGAGACATCTATCGGTTGCCTAGGGATCATCGATATCGACCGCTAATACTACTACTACATGACAACGAAAATGACGTTGACCACAGCCAACGTAGGAAGACATTTCTAGCGACTTTGGCACCAGCTCCTCATAGTCCTCCTGGCTTCACGCGATAAGGGAGGCAGTCCAGTGTCCATCAAGCGCCTGCAACTCTATCCATGAACGATGAGCTGGAGGAGCTCCTATGGCGAGGCCTCCATCCCAAGTGGTTCATCCCGTGGAAGTCTTGGACCTTGGTGATGCGGTTAGGCAGGGCATAATTGCAATCCATCATGATGATATGGGGTCCTTGCTGTAAACTGTTAGGACTAGGTTGCAATTTTCAATTTCTATAGGGTATTTTTATAAAATGTATTGTCATGCTTATCTATGGTTTCTGGCTCTTTTGGGACCCAACCCTATTAAAAAAGGTATATGGAAGGGAGATGAAGAGAGACGAGAGAGGAGGGGGAGGTAGGTAGAGGGAGACAATAAAGTTATTAATATGATGTGTGCCTTATATAGAAGAAAACAAAAGAGAGTACTAACCTCGCCGCTGAAGACTAGCGAGTGATACCAACCACATTTATCACAATATCCAACACTCCAACTAAAGAGTACAACAAAGATGACGGATGCAAACAAATGACAACCAGTGTATGAAATATAAAGATAGAAAGAGTGGGAGGGGGTGCTTGCTTCACTATGTGAGTGTGATGGTGAGTGAGGGGTAAGTGCTACAATATGTTATTTAACATATTATCCAATTTTTTTTAATGATAAACTAGTCATCAATCCACGCGGACCGGCTTAATCTCATGTAAGACATTTCTGCAAGTGAGTTTTGTTTGATTTAGGACATGTTGGATAGCTACATCAACTCCTTTACATAGGTGATCTGTATGCATCACAAGTGAACTTATTTTTAACTTGCATCGTCCATTGAGGAGTCCAGAACGAAAAATAGAAATGCAATACAATCTAGCTAAACGGTACCAGCGGAAGACCAGAGCCGTTGCCACCGAGGAGGAACCACTTAGGGCGGCGGATCCGTTGCGCTATCTCCACTAGAGCACATGCAGAAGATGTTTCAGAAGCTTGACCGGAACTGGACTGCCACCCATCCGGCGATAACACATCAGGAAGAAAGAATGTAGCCAACAAAGCTCCGAGAGTTCATCCTTTCACTAGAAGAAGTAAGAAAGTGGTAGAGGCCGACATGCAAATGATGTATCTGTTGGAAATATGCCCTAGAGGCAATAATAAATTAGTTATTATTATATTTCTTAGTTCATGATAATCGTTTATTATCCATGCTATAATTGTATTGATTGGAAACACAATACTTGTGTGGATACATAGACAAAACACTGTCCCTAGTAAGCCTCTAGTTGACTAGCTCGTTGATCAAAGATGGTCAAGGTTTCCTGGCCATAGGCAAGTGTTGTCACTTGATAACGGGATCACATCATTAGGAGAATCATGTGATGGACTAGACCCAAACTAATAGACGTAGCATGTTGATCGTGTCATTTTGTTGCTACTGTTTTCTGCGTGTCAAGTATTTATTCCTATGACCATGAGATCATATAACTCACTGACACCGGAGGAATGCTTTGTGTGTATCAAACGTCGCAACGTAACTGGGTGACTATAAAGATGCTCTACAGGTATCTCCGAAGGTGTTAGTTGAGTTAGTATGGATCAAGACTGGGATTTGTCACTCCGTGTGACGGAGAGGTATCTCGGGGCCCACTCGGTAATACAACATCACACATAAGCCTTGCAAGCAATGTAACTTAGTGTAAGTTGCGGGATCTTGTATTACGGAACGAGTAAAGAGACTTGCCGGTAAACGAGGTTGAAATAGGTATACGGATACTGACGATCGAATCTCGGGCAAGTAACATACCGAAGGACAAAGGGAATGACATACGGGATTATACGAATCCTTGGCACTGAGGTTCAAACGATAAGATCTTCGTAGAATATGTAGGATCCAATATGGGCATCCAGGTCCCGCTATTGGATATTGACCGAGGAGTCTCTCGGGTCATGTCTACATAGTTCTCGAACCCGCAGGGTCTGCACACTTAAGGTTCGACGATGTTTTATGCGTATTTGAGTTATATGGTTGGTTACCGAATGTTGTTCGGAGTCCCGGATGAGATCACGGACGTCACGAGGGTTTCCGGAATGGTCCGGAAACAAAGATTGATATATAGGATGACCTCATTTGGTTACCGGAAGGTTTTCGTGCATTACCGGAAAAGTTTCGGGCTCATCGGTAGTGTACCGGGAGTGCCGGGAGGGGTGCCGGGGACCATCGGGAGGGGTGTCACGCCCCAAGGGGTCTCATGGGCTATGGGAAGAGATAAACCAGCCCCTAGTGGGCTGGAATAAGTTCCCACTAAGGCCCATAAGGTTTGAGAAGGAAAAAACACAAGGTGGAAAGAGTTTCCAAGTGGGAAGGTGGAATCCTACTCCAAGTAGGATTGGAGTAGGACTCCTCCACCTCCAATTTCGGCCAAACCTTTGGGTTTTGAGGCTGCCTCCTCCCCTCCCTCCCACCTATATATACGGAGGTTTTAGGGCTGATTTGAGACGACTTTCTCACGGCTGCCCGACCACATACCTCCATAGTTTTTCCTCTAGATCACGTTTCTGCGGAGCTCGGGCGGAGCCCTGCTGAGACAAGATCATCACCAACCTCCGGAGCGCCGTCACGCTGCCGGAGAACTCTTCTACCTCTCCGTCTCTCTTGCTGGATCAAGAAGGCCGAGATCATCGTCGAGCTGTACGTGTGCTGAACGCGGAGGTGCCGTCCGTTCGGTACTAGATCGTGGGACTGATCGCGGGATTGTTCGCGGGGCGGATCGAGGGACGTGAGGACGTTCCACTACATCAACCGCGATCTCTAATCGCTTCTGCTGTACGATCTACAAGGGTACGTAGATCGCTCATCCCCTCTCGTAGATGAACATCACCATGATAGGTCTTCGTGCGCGTAGGAAAATTTTTGTTTCCCATGCGACGTTCCCCAACAGTGGCATCATGAGCTAGGTTCATGCGTAGATGTCTTCTCGAGTAGAACACAAAAGGTTTTGTGGGCGGTGATGTGCGTTTTGCTGCCCTCCTTAGTCTTTTCTTGATTCCGCGGTATTGTTGGATTGAAGCGGCTTGGACCGACATTACTCGTACGCTTACGAGAGACTGGTTTCATCGTTACGAGTAACCCCCTTTGCTCAAAGATGACTGGCAAGTGACGGTTTCTCCAACTTTAGTTGAATCGGATTTGACCAAGGAGGTCCTTGGATGAGGTTAAATAGCAACTCATATATCTCCGTTGTGGTGTTTGCGTAAGTAAGATGCGATCCTACTAGATACCCCGGTCACCACGTAAAACTTGCAACAACAAAATTAGAGGACGTCTAACTTGTTTTTGCAGGGTATGCTTGTGATGTGATATGGCCAACGATGTGATGTGATATATTGGATGTATGAGATGATCATGTTGTAATAGAAATATCGACTTGCACGTCGATGGTACGGCAACCGGCAGGAGCCATAGGGTTGTCTTTATAACTAACGTTTGTGCTTGCAGATGCGTTTACTATTTTGCTAGGACGTAGCTTTAGTAGTAATAGCATGAGTAGCACGACAACCCCGATGGCGACACGTTGATGGAGATCATGATGATGGAAATCATGGTGTGACGCCGGTGACAAGAAGATCGTGCCGGTGTTTTGGTGATGGAGATCAAGAAGCACGTGATGATGGCCATATCATGTCACTTATGAATTGCATGTGATGTTAATCCTTTTATGCACCTTATTTTGCTTAGAACGACGGTAGCATTATGATGTGATCTCTCACTAAAATTTCAATACGAAATTGTGTTCTCCCCGACTGTGCACCGTTGCTACAGTTCTTCGTTTCGAGACACCACGTGATGATCGGGTGTGATAGACTCAACGTTCACATACAACGGGTGCAAAACAGTTGCGCACGCGAAACACTCGGGTTAAGCTTGACGAGCCTAGCATGTGCAGACATGGCCTCGGAACACATGAGACCGAAAGGTCGAGCATGAATTGTATAGTTGATATGATTAGCATAGAGATGCTTACCACTGAAACTATTCTCGACTCACGTGATGATCGGACTTGAGATAGTGGATTTGGATCATGTACCACTCAAATGACTAGAGAGATGTACTTTTTGAGTGGGAGTTCTTAAGTAATATGATTAATTGAACTAATTGTCATGAACATAGTCTAATGGTATTTGCGAATTACGATGTAGCTTGCGCTATAGCTCTATTGTTTTTATATGTTCCTAAAGAAAATTTAGTTGAAAGTTGATAGTAGCAAACTTTGCAGACTGAGTCTGTAAAACCGAGGATTGTCCTCGTTGCTGCACAGAAGGCTTATGTCCTTAATGCACCACTCGGTGTGCTGCACCTCGAGCGTCGTCTGTGGATGCTGTGAACATCCGACATACACGTTTCTGATTACTACACAATAGTTCAGTGCAAGATACTTAATGGCTTAGAAGCAAGGCGCCGAAAACGTTGTAAAACGTCACGGAACATAAGTGATGTTCTAAAGAGATGAAATTGTGATTTCATGCTTGTGCCCTTGTTAAGAGGTACGAGACCTCCAACAAGATTCTTTGTCCACAAAGTAAAAGAGAAAATCTCAATCGATGAGCGTGTGCTCAGATTGTTTGAGTACGACAATCACTTGAATCAAGTGGGAGTTAATCTTCCAGATGAGATGGTGATGGTTCTCCAAAAGACACTGCCACCAAGCTGTGAGAGCTTCGTGATGAACTATAACATATTGAGGATAGATACAATGATCCTTGAGCGATTCGTGATGTTTGACACTGCGAAAGTAGAAATCAAGAAGGAGCGTCAATAGTTGATGGTTTGTAAAACCACTAAGTTTCAAGAAAGGCAAGGGCTAGAAGGGATACTTCGTGAAACGGCAAAACAGTTGCTGCACTAATGAAGAGACCCAATATTAAACCCAAACCCGAGACTAAGTGCTTCCGTAATGAGGGGAACAATCACTGAGGCGGAGCAACTCAAGATACTTGGTAGATAAGATGGCTGGCAAAAGTCGAAAGAAGTGTATTTGATATACATGATGTTGATGTGTACTTTACTAGTACTCCTAGTAGCACGAGGGTATTGGATACCGGTTCAGTTGCTAAGTGATTAGTGACGCGAAATGAAAGCTACGGCATAAAACGGAGACTAGCTAAAGGCGAGGTGACGATACGTGTTGGAAGTGTTTCCAAGATTGATATGATCAAACGTCGCACGCTCCCTCTATCATCGGGATTGGTGTTAAACCTAAATAATTGTTATTTCGTGCTTGCGTTAAACATGAACATGATTGGATCGTGTTTATTGCAATACAATTATTCATTTAAAGAGAATAATGGTTACTCTATTTTCTTGAATAATCACCTTCAATGGTTTATTGAATCTCGATCGTAGTGTTACACATGTTCATGATATTGGTGCCAAAAGATACGAGTTGATGATGATAGTACCACTTACTTGTGGCACTGCCGCTTAAGTCATGTTAGTATAAATTGCATGAAGAGGCTCCATGCTGATGGATCTTTGTACTCACCTGATTTCGAATCACTAGTGACATGCAAATCATACCACATGAGCAAGGCCTTGTTTTCATTGAGATGAAATAAGATAGTAACTTGTTGAAAGTGATACATTTTGATGTATGCAGTCCAATGGGTGCTGAGGCACGTAGTGGATATCATTATGTTCTTACTTCACTGACGATTTGAGTAGATACAGGAGTATTTACTTAATGAATCACAAGTCTGAAATGTTGAAAAGTTCAATTCCGTTTCAGAGTGAAGTTCGTCGTAACAAGAGGATAAACTGTCTACGATATGATCATGGAAATGAATATCTGAGTTATGAGTTTTGGTACGCAGTTAAGACAATGTGGAAATTGTTTCGCAGTTCATGCCACCTGGAACATCATAGTGTGATGATGTGTCTGAACGTCATAGCCACGCACTATTTGGTATGGTGCATACTATGATGTCTCTTATCGAATTACCACTATCGTTTATGGGTTATGCATTAGAGACAACCGCACTCACTTTAAATAGGGCACCGCGTATTTCCGTTGAGATGACACAGTATAGACTGAGGTTTAGAGAAATCTAAACTGTCGTTTCTTGAAAGTTTGGGGCTTCGACACTTATGTGAAAAAGTTTCAGTCTGATAAGCTCGAACCCAAAGCGGATAAATGCATCTTCATAGGATATCCAAAACAGTTGGGTACATCTCCTATCTCAGATCCGAAAGCAAAGTGTTTGTTTCTAGAAACGGATCCTTTCTCGAGGAAAGGTTTCTCTCGAAAGAATTGAGTGGGAGGGTAGTAGAACTTGATGAGGTTATTGAACCATCACTTCAACCAGTGTGTAGCAGGGTGCAGGAAGTTGTTCCTGTGGCGCCTACACCAATTGAAGTGGAAGCAGATGATGGTGATCATCAAGCATCGGATCAAGTTACTACAAGCCTCGTAGGTTGACAAGGTCGCATACTACTACAGAGTGGTACGGTAACCCTGTCTTGGAGGTCATGTTGTTGAGCAACAGTGAACCTACGAGTTATGGAGAAAGCGATGGTGGGCCCAGATTCTGACAAATGGCTGGAAGCCATGAAATCCGAGAGAGGATCCATGTATAAAACAAAGTGTAGACTTTGAAAGAACTACTTTATGGTCATAAGACTATTGAGTAAAGATGGATCTTTAAAAGAAGACAGACGATGATGGTGATAAGTCACTATTAAGAAAAGCTCGACTTGTCGCAAAGATGTTTTCGACAAGATCAAACAGTTGACTATGATGAGACTTTCTCACTCGTAGCGATGCTAAAGGTCTGTTGGAATTATGTTAGTTGTTGATGCATTATTTATGAAATATTGCACGTAGGATGTCAAAACATTGTTTTCTCGACGGTTTCCTTGAGCAAACATTGTATGTGATACAACCAGAAGGTTTTGACGATCCTAAAGATACTAACAAGTATGCAAGCTCCAGTGATCCTTCAATGGACTGGTGCAAGCATCTCGGAGTTGGAATATACACTTTGATGAGATGATCAAAGATTTTGGGTTTGTACAAGGTTTATGAGAAACTTGTATTTCCAAAGAAGTGAGTGGGAGCACTATAGAATTTCTGATAGGTATATGTGGTTGACATATTGTGGATCAGAAGTAATGTAGAATTTATGTAAAGCATACAAGGTTGTTTGAAAGAAGTTTTCAAAGGAGTACCTGGATTACGCTACTTGAACGTTGAGCATCAAAGATCTATGGAGATAGATCGAAAGCGCTTAATAGAAGTTTCAACAAGATGCATGCCTTGACAAGTTTTTGAAAGAGTTCAAAATAGACCAGCAAAGAAGGAGTTCTTGGTTGCGTTGTGAGGTGTGAATTTGAGTAAGACTCAAAACCCGACCACGGCAGAATAAAGAGAATAGACGAAGGTCGTCTTCTATGCCTTAGCCGTAGAATCTAAAGTATGCCATGCTGTGTACCGCACCTGAAGTGTGCCTTGACTCAAAGTATGTTGAGAGGTACAGAGAGTGATCCATGATTGAATCACTAGCAGCGGTCGAAATTTATCCTTAGTAACTAACGGACTAAGGAATTTTTCTCGATTATGGAGGTGGTTAAAGAGTTCGTCGTAAAGGGTTACGTCGATGCAAGCTTTGACACTAATCCGAATAACTATGAGTAGTGAAACGGATTCGTAGTAAAGAACGCACGGATTTGGAGTATTTCCGAATAGCACGTAGTAGCAGCATCTATAAGATGACATAAAGATTTGTAAAGAACGCACGGATCTGAAAGTTTCAGAACCGTTGACTAAAACCTCTCTCACGAGCAAGACGTGATCAGACCCCATAACTATATGGGTGTTGGATTCGTTGGAATCACATGGTGATGTGAACTAGATTATTGACTCTAGTGCAAGTGGGAGACTGTTGGAAATATGCCCTAGAGGCAATAATAAATTAGTTATTATTATATCTCTTAGTTCATGATAATCGTTTATTATCCATGCTATAATTGTATTGATTGGAAACACAATACTTGTGTGGATACATAGACAAAACACTGTCCCTAGTAAGCCTCTAGTTGACTAGCTCGTTGATCAAAGATGGTCAAGGTTTCCTGGCCATAGGCAAGTGTTGTCACTTGATAACGGGATCACATCATTAGGAGAATCATGTGATGGACTAGACCCAAACTAATAGACGTAGCATGTTGATCGTGTCATTTTGTTGCTACTGTTTTCTGCGTGTCAAGTATTTATTCCTATGACCATGAGATCATATAACTCACTGACACCGGAGGAATGCTTTGTGTGTATCAAACGTCGCAACGTAACTGGGTGACTATAAAGATGCTCTACAGGTATCTCCGAAGGTGTTAGTTGAGTTAGTATGGATCAAGACTGGGATTTGTCACTCCGTGTGACGGAGAGGTATCTCGGGGCCCACTCGGTAATACAACATCACACATAAGCCTTGCAAGCAATGTAACTTAGTGTAAGTTGCGGGATCTTGTATTACGGAACGAGTAAAGAGACTTGCCGGTAAACGAGGTTGAAATAGGTATACGGATACTGACGATCGAATCTCGGGCAAGTAACATACCGAAGGACAAAGGGAATGACATACGGGATTATACGAATCCTTGGCACTGAGGTTCAAACGATAAGATCTTCGTAGAATATGTAGGATCCAATATGGGCATCCAGGTCCCGCTATTGGATATTGACCGAGGAGTCTCTCGGGTCATGTCTACATAGTTCTCGAACCCGCAGGGTCTGCACACTTAAGGTTCGACGATGTTTTATGCGTATTTGAGTTATATGGTTGGTTACCGAATGTTGTTCGGAGTCCCGGATGAGATCACGGACGTCACGAGGGTTTCCGGAATGGTCCGGAAACAAAGATTGATATATAGGATGACCTCATTTGGTTACCGGAAGGTTTTCGTGCATTACCGGAAAAGTTTCGGGCTCATCGGTAGTGTACCGGGAGTGCCGGGAGGGGTGCCGGGGACCATCGGGAGGGGTGTCACGCCCCAAGGGGTCTCATGGGCTATGGGAAGAGATAAACCAGCCCCTAGTGGGCTGGAATAAGTTCCCACTAAGGCCCATAAGGTTTGAGAAGGAAAAAACACAAGGTGGAAAGAGTTTCCAAGTGGGAAGGTGGAATCCTACTCCAAGTAGGATTGGAGTAGGACTCCTCCACCTCCAATTTCGGCCAAACCTTTGGGTTTTGAGGGATCGCGGGATTGTTCGCGGGGCGGATCGAGGGACGTGAGGACGTTCCACTACATCAACCGCGATCTCTAATCGCTTCTGCTGTACGATCTACAAGGGTACGTAGATCGCTCATCCCCTCTCGTAGATGAACATCACCATGATAGGTCTTCGTGCGCGTAGGAAAATTTTTGTTTCCCATGCGACGTTCCCCAACAGTATCTCGTAAATCCACTCGAAGGACGCATGTTAATGATCTCGATGATCAAAATCAGTGGTAGCATAACTCGAGATTGGTGTGGCATCCACTGCACCTCTCTTCCTCCACCTCGACGACATGAAGAGAGTTGTGGGGGAATGATCAAAAGCTTAAAGTCTGGGGTAGGAATAGACTTACTCATGGAGTAGGCAGTGGTCAGCACCCCTACCTCTTCGGCTCCCACCATCAAAGCACCACAAAGTGAAGAGCAACCTCCATGATTGCCGAAATTGGATCGAGAGCTCCACGAAGCACTCCACAGTACTATCATATCGCCAAAAGCCTTCAAGGCAAGTCTAAATCTACACCTAATATGTACAAGAGAACAGGCACATGTCCCTAGCCATTGTCGATGGACTACATTGTCAAACGAGGCATGGGACTAGGCCGGATTGCTTTTGGTGGCTCTCAAACGGAATGGGTGGAGAAAGAAGTAAGTAATAAAGGAAAAGGATGCCTGTGTTGTCTGTCGGTGTCGATTTTTTTTTTTTGCAATGTATACATACACAAACCTGTTTAAGCAAAATTCTTGGTACACACATATTTCAATGAGATCTAAAATTAGTTTTGATTACAATTGCATGCCACAAACAATACTCAATATATAGGTGTTGGAGAACAAAAAATGTGGTATGAAGTTCCATTAGATGGAATTTATAATATGGCATATTTGGTCACATCTACAGAACTAAGTGAAGCTAATTAATCTATAGTTATTTTAAGGACTAATAAATATGATCATCAAACTATTTTAACATGACATTTTATAATAATGTACATTGTAATAGGATGTAAGTTGAAGCACCTAGACATGTCCGGTAGCCCCCGTTGTAAAAACTAATAATCATTTTCTAACAATCACTAGAGGAGGGGGGGGGGTGGATCCCCATTTGAAAACATGACTCAAAGGTGCCAAACATGGTATGTATTATAGAGGTGCAGAAGTGTGCAATGAAAGATATTGGTGTTAACACAGGAGGGCACCTCCTGAGGGTGTATATTAAATCTAAAGGTCCAAAGGGTTAAGGCACAAATGTCCCACAAATGTTCCTAGAGTCCCAAATATTCCACATAATGGATATATATAAAACTAATAAAAGTCATAGGTTGTTGCTGATGCCACGCGATGAAGGGACACCCTAGATGCGGCCAATGTAGGTGGGGTTGAGAGGCCCAAATCTTGGAAAACCCGAGTAGCGAAGGTTCATTGATGAAAAGGGGCAACACATCCTAGTAGGGGGCTTCCTATATGTAGCTATGTTCTTGTGGAAGAAATTGCTTGTGAGATTAAGCGATCGTTGAAGGGCATCTGCCCAAAATTTTGCACTTTGATTGGTGATGTCCTACAAGTGCACATGATTTAGTTGTAGCCTTTTTGAAGTACTCCCTCCGGTTCTTTTACTCCGCGTATTAGATTTGTGTCAAGTTAAACCTTGCAATGTTTGACCAAATTTATGAAACTGCATTTCATAATGAATCTAACAGTACTGATTTGGCATTGTGAATGTTGATATCTTTTTCTATAAATTTGGTCAAAGTGGAGATACTTTGACTTCAGACAATACTTATATGTAGACTAAAAAGGCCGGAGGGAGTAAGAGTATCGATCCCATAGGGCACATGAATTGGACTTAATCTCTTGTAGTGATTTATAATGTAATGACTCCAAGTTAGTTGCGATCGAAATGAAAGTGGAAACATAAGTTTAAAATGATGAGTAGTTGTTGTGAACATGGTAATAAAAGAGCAAGCTAGCGTAAAACAGAAGAACACTAGTCATAAGTAATGGTTGTTTGAATCAATAGGACTAAGGAGTTCTCACGGAGTCTGAATTCCCCACTAATATATGTATATCGCACCATTGCCTAAGAATAATTCGAAGAAATATTCCTAAGCTACTTTATGTGTTTCTATAAGTGGGAGGAGCCAAGTATAGATATGTGCATATATGCAACACCCCCGTATCCCATATGCCACTACCATTCAATCTACTCTGGTTACCGAATGGTAATTAAGGGTTTCTTGAGGGACACGACTAAGATGGTCTCTATTAATGCCATATTCCAATGATCAGGGATGGAGGAAGATAAACACTATCACCACTGACCTGTGCTTCTCACATTCACACCAATAGTAATAACTTTTTTCCAATGGAGGCATATGTTGGTGGGTCAACTTTAGTGGCGGAGCTTGAAGCCCAACTGTTGGTCCGGTGGGCGGGCCAAAATGAAACAAATAACCTATGGGTTGGTGTCATATGGCCCAATAGTAAAAATAATTGTGTATAAACTTCAAAATGTTGGGCGGGCCATAGCCAACCGGCCTTGCTGTAGCTCCTCCCTTGGTCAACTTCACCCAACATCAAGAGGATCATTAGCATACACATATAAACATGATGCCAAATTCTATTGTCATTAAAATTTTAAAATACTAGGTTTCGTCCATATCCCCGAGAACTAGGGAAACCACTCAGACATCAAGGGCGTACACATCATGGGATGAATCATGATATGACCATGGCGATACCATAAATTTCATATAAAAGTGAATTGATATGTCTCAAGTGTATCTATAATTTTTCATTGTTTCATGCTATTATTGATAACCACGAGTGTAGGGGATCGCAACAGTCTTTGCGGGTAGTATTACACCCCAATTTATTGATTCTACACAAGGGGAGCCAACGATATTTTTTGATCTTAGCAGTTGAGTTATAAATTCAACCACACCTAGGATATCTGTTAGTAGAAAAAGGTTTAGTGCGCAGCAAAATAGTAGTTGTAATAGTAAAAGTGATAGCAACAGTTTTGTAGTGATTGTAATAGTAGCAGCAACAATAGTAACTTAGCAAGGTTCGATGTATGAAAAGTGTAGGCATTTGGATCGGTGAAGGATAATGATTTAGATGACAGTCATCATGTAAGAGTTACATCTATAGCGACACAGAACTAGCTCCAATTCATGAATGTAATGTAGATATGTATTCCATATAGTCATACATGCTTATAATAAGAACTTGCATGACATCTTTTTTCCTACCCTTCCGTGGCAGCCGGGTCCATAAGGAAACTATGGGATATTATGGCCTTTATTTAATAAAGAACCGGAATAAAGCATTAACACAATGAACACATGAAATCCTCAAATTATGGTAGTCACCGGAAAGAAACTCAATTATTGCCACCTGGGGGTATGCGGATCAAGACACGTAATAGCTGCATAGAACATACAAGATAGGATTTAAAACACTCTCATATTCATGGAAACATAATAGGTTCAAATCGGAAATCATGCCACTCACGCCCTAGTGACAAGCATTAAGGATGGCAAAGTCATAGCAACATCAATCTCAGAACATAGTGGATAGTAGGGATCAAGCCCTATCAAAATGACCCGATTACATGGTCAATCTCATCCAATCCAATCACCGTCCAGAAATCCTACAAGGAATGATTCACTCCTGGTGATGAGAATCATGATGGTGTTGATGGAGAAGGGTTAGTGACGATGACGGCGACGAATCCCCCTCTCCGGAGCCCCAAACCGACTCCTGATCAGGTCTTCTGAGGAAGAACAATAGGTGGCGGCGGCTCTGTATCGTAAAACGCGATGAAAATTGCTCTCCTTTTTTCTCCGAAAATAGGAATTTATAGGACTGGAATTAGGGTCCAAGGATCCACAAGGTGGCCCCAAGCCAACAAGGTGCGCCAACAGGGTGTGATCGCACCCTGTTGGCTTGGCACCAACAGGTGGCGCCCCTGAGGTGGGTCTTCACACCAATATTATTTATATATTCCAGAAAAATTCTCCAAAAAGTTTCGTTCAATTTAGTGAACTTTTATTTCTGCACAAAAACAACACCATGGTAGTTCTACTCAAAATAGCGTCACTCCGGATTAGTTTTATTCAAGTCATGCAAATTAGAGTCCAAAACAAGCGCAAAAGTGTTTTGAAAAGTGGATATATTGGAGACGTATCAACTCCCTCAAGCTTAACTCATTGCTTGTCCTCAAGCAATTCAGTTGATAAACTAAAAGTGATAAAGGAAACTTTTACAAACTCTTTTGTTCTTGTTGTTGTACATATACTTAGTTTGTGTTCAGATTTTGAGCATATATCATAAATAACAATATCAATTATAACACTTAAACATCATATTAACTCATGGCAATAACATAACCAACTAGCAAGCAATAATAAAATATCTCACATACCAACAATTTATCAAAACAATCATGATATAATATGATGATATGGTCTCTCACTAGCCCTTTCCTAGACCGTAAAACATAAATACAGAACACCTCTATGGTTCAAGCAGTGAATAAATGCAGAGCACCTCTTATTGGGGAACATTGCATGTGAAACAAAAATAATTCCTATGAGCAAACAGATCTATCCATGGTGATGACCATCTACGAGTGGAGAGATTGGATCTGCATACCTTTGTAAACCGCTAAGCGGAAGCATTCAAGAACGCGATTGATGTAGTGGTACGTGTGCGCGATCCAATCATGATACGTCCCACGATCTATCGATCAAGTGCCGAACGGACGGCACCTCCGCGCTCAACACATGTACAACTTGGTGACACCTTCACCTCCTCGGTCCAGTGAGCGACGGTGAACTAGCAGCCTGAGTCCTCCGACAGCACGACGGCGTGGTGAGGTGTTTGTGGTGACAGCCTAGCAGGGCTTCACTGGGGGGTTATGGAGGAGAGAAACTACGAGGTAGAGGAGGGGCAGCGCCATGGCAAGATTGCCGTGTGGCTGCCCCCTCTCTACCTCTCTATATATAGGAGGAAGGAAGAGGGGAGGGCGCCCTAGGGTTACCCCCTAGGGGCCCGTCGCCAGGGGAGGGGGGGCCGGCGACTAGGGTTAGGGTGCCCCCCCACTTGGGTGCCTTGCCACCCAAGTTGGGTTGGCCTGCGCCCCAAGGATGCCACCCTCCCGTCGGATGAAGTGGTTGGAGAGGGGTTGCGTCCAGCCCCCTAGTGGGCTGCATTGCCCCATGTCCTTGGCCCATGAGCCCCCCCCCATAATTGTCGGGGCCTTCCGAAACCCCTTCCGGTACTACGTGAAACCCTCGGTACGCCTCAGAATGCTTCCGGACTCCGGTGGCCTTCATCCTATATATCAATCTTCACCTCCGGGCTATTCCGGAGTTCCTCGTCTCGTCCGGGATTTCATCCATGACTCCGAACAACCTTCGGTCACCAACACTATGACTTAGTTATGCTTATATCATCACCAAACCTTAAGTGTGTAGACCGTGTGGGTTCGAGAACTATGCTGACATGACCGAGACACTCTCTGGTCAATAACCAATAGTTGGACCTGGATGTCCATATTAGTTCCTACATATTCTATGAATATCTTTCATTAGTTGAACCTCAATGTCAAGGATTCAATCTATCCCATATGATGTTCCCTTTGTCCTTCGGTATGTTACTTACCCTATATTCGATCATCGATATCTGCGTACCTAGTTCAACCTCGTTACCGGCAAGTCTCTTTACTCGTTTCGTAATACAAGACCCCTTGACTAACCCCTTAGTCACATTGCTTGCAAGCTTATTGTGATGTTGTATTACCGAGTGGGCCCAGAGATACCTCTCCGTCACACGGAGTGAAAAATCCGAGTCTTGATCCATGCCAACCTAGCAGACACCCTCGGAGATACCTGTAGAGCACCTATATAGTCACACATTTACGTTGTGATGTTTGATACACACAAAGCATTCCACCGATGTCCGGGAGTTGCATGATCTCATGGTCATAGGAACTGATAATTTGACATGCACAAAACAATAGCAGTAAACTGACACGATCATATGCTACGTTTGTAGTTTGGGTCTTGTCCATCACATCATTGTCCTAATGATGTGATCCCGTGATGAAATGAAAACTCATGTCCATGGTCAGTAAACCTTGACCATCTTTGATCAACGAGCTAGTCCATTAGAGGCTTACTAGGGACAGTGTGTTGTCTATGTATCCACACATGTATTTTAGTTTCCAATCAATACAATTCTAGCATGGATAATAAACGATTATCTTGAACAAGGAAATATAATAATAACTATTTTATTATTACCTCTAGGGTATATTTCCAACACCTCTAAGGTTCAAGCACTGTAATTCTGAGTACAAAAGATCTAGGCATGCTCACATCCAACATTAACTAGACTCAATGCATAAGAATGACAATAGTGATCTCAGGTCTAGTGCTTTGGTAAGAAGATGACGACTCAAATAAAACAAAATAACATGAAATTCAATAACATAAAAGTAAACAGAAATGCCCTTTGCAGAGGGAAATATTGATTTGTAGAGGTGCTAGAGCTCAAGGTTTAAAACCGAGATGAAATTGTAATTTTGGATGGTGTGCTTTTCCTGTCAATGTCACAATAGAGATTTCAATATCTTCCACGCTGAACACATTATCAGTGGTTCCCAAGTGGAAATATAATTTTTACTCCCATCCACCATACATACACAAGCCATGGCCGACCGAATCCTTGGGTGCCCTCCAACATTTCAACTGTACCGGGAGTTCTGTTTAATTTATTTTTCATTATGCATGACTAGAGATCCTTTTTACTAGCCCCTGCTGTGTAATGACAGGTGAATAGACAACCATCTTGAGGATAACCCGCTTAGCATGTGAGATACCGACTGCCTCGTCGCTCCATGAGCGGTACGAGCACACAAAACATATATTTATTTGAATGTTCAGAGATGGCATTTGCAAATTTACTTGGAACAGGAGGGTAATACCATATATAAATATAGGTAGGCATGGTGAACTCATTTGGCACAACTTGGCTTTAAGAGTTTGCATGCACAAGCAGTATTTCCACTTAGTATAGGTGAAGGCTAGCAATAGATTGAGAAGCGGCCAACTAGAGAACGAAAACGGTGATAATCATGCATTGAGAATAATTAACACCGAACACTAGCATGAGTAGAATATGAACACTCTGAATTTAAATGTCATGAAGGCTGCATTGGTTTTGAATCAACTACATATTTACACATGGTCCAAGTCAAGCCGCTCGAATTACTCAGAGGAGGATACCATACCATCATACCACATCACAACCATTTTAATGCATGTTGACACATAAAGATAAGTCATTATCCACTCCTAATTATTTAAGCATGGCATGAGTAACTATAATCTGTAATTGTCATTACACACATGTTCACTAATAATATGCTAAATCAAGATCGAATGACCTAAACATATTTACAAAAACAAAAAACAAGAAAAGTTCATACCAGCTTCCTTTACCATGATTACTTTATCAAATACCGTCATTATTGCCTTTCACTTGCACGGCCGAATGATGTGAAAATAATAGTGCAAGTGTGCCATGTACTAAGCTGGAATTGACAAAATAGTTTATACAAAAGAGATGACAAGGTAATATTGGCTCTTTTGTTAGATCAACAATAATGCATATGAGAGCCACTCAACATTTTCATCATGGTCTTCTACTTTTCGTTACTCAACAAAAGGAAAATAAATTCAGAGAAATATTTTTGGTGATTTTAGTTTTTCCGACAAAAGCAAATAAACAAGGGAAAAAAGAACGAGGAAAACTATTTACACGGGAAAGCTCCCAACAAGCAAGAGAAATCCTTTTAGGTTTTGTTTTTAATACTACAAAATAATTAAATAAGAAAAACGAGAAATATTTTTGGATTTTCAAAGTAGGCCACTACCATTACGAGCCCAACAAAACAACCAGCAATCACATTTAAAAAATATTAGTCTTTTATGTCATGATGGTGAACATGAAAGATAATCAAATCTGCTGCATAAAGGTATAGACACTAACACTGCAAAAACAAATTCATGCATGTTGGTACAATACTAATTAACTACATCCATATGAAAGAACCTGAACATATTTGACATCAACATGAAAAAAAAATAATCTTAGGCATGACTGTATGGTTGATTGGTGTTAACGCCATCTTGTGCATGATACATCTCCAAAGTATCTATAATTTATGAAGCTTTCATGCCATGTTTACAATAATTTTATATGGTTTTGTTGCATTTTTATATGATTTTTGGGTACTAACCTGTTAACCTAGTGCCTGGTGTGAGTTTCTGTTTTTGAATCTTTCTTGTTTTGCAAAAAAACCATATCAAATGAAGTCCAAACGCAATAAAAAATTATGATGATTTTTTTGGAACATAAGAGACCCCCGAAGCTTCGAGGAAGGACCAGAAGACCCAAGAGGTGGCACAAGCTGGGCCAGACTTGTAGTTTGAAGTTGTGGGCCCATCGTAACTCCGATAGGCGTGATTCTAATGCTGAAAAATCCTAGATTTTGATAAACCAAGAAAAGAAACCTATAAGTTTACGCTATCGCTGCAAGCCTTTGTTCCAATGCGATCTCATTTTGAGCCCTTTTTTGGCACCCCGTTGGAGGGGGAAATCATCACCGGAGTCCATCTTCATCATCCCGCCGTTCTCCATTACGAGGAGGGTGTACTTCACCCTCGAGGTTGAGGGTATGTACTAGTAGCTATGTGTTAGATCTCTCTCCCCCCTCTCTCTCTCCCTCCCTCCCTCCCTCCTTCCCTCTCTCTCTCTCTCTCTCTCTCTCTCTCTCTCGATCTTGAATAGAGCACGATCTTGATGTATCGTAAGATTTGTTAATATAGATGAATCGTATGATGTTCTTCCCTCTCTATATTTGTTGTGATAAATTGAGTCTTGCCCTCCGAGGTTTCATTATTATCGGATTGAATATTTTGGATTTGAGAACACTTTATGTATGTCTTTCATGTGGATACGTGTGGTGATAATGAAGTATTCTATTGAGTCACTAGATATATGTTTCGGTAACCAACTTGCGAATTCCCGAGGTGACATTGGGGCAATCTAGACACATAGGTTGATACACGTTTTATTCTAGTTTTTCCGATAGAAATTTGGGGTAATATTTAAAGTTATTTGTGTTGGATTGAATATTATGAATGTGAACTTGTTTGATGCATACCGGATAATTAACTCAATGATATTGGTGGTCACATTGAAGTATATAGGTGATATTAGAGTTGATTGATTCGTATCATATGGTGTTATTTTAGTACGATGTGTCGGGTTGTTTGTGACACTTATACGGATGACTCAATAGATTGATCAAAAAGATAACTTTGAGGTGGTTTGCTACCTACAATAATTTCATCTTATGTTCTCTGTTATTGATAAGAACTTTGGAGTGATTCTTTCTCACACATTGATAGATTGTTATATGATTAAATTATGTTAGTACTATTGAGATATTGTACTAGTGAATGCATGAACCCTGTGCCTTTTTTCTAAGCATTGATATTCCATTTTGCTCATTGTTGCTACTTCTTACCTTGCTATTTTTATTTGTTTAGATTATAAAAATATATTTCTATCATGCACATTACACTTGTATCCTCATCTTTTTGTCGAACTAGTGCACCTACAATTGACAACTGTATCGGGTGTGTTGGGGACACAAGAGATTCTTTACGTTTTGATTACCGAGTTGTTTGAAGGGACTAGCTTCATCCTACACCTCTCACGGATTGACAAACGTCAGGTCGTCCACTTGATGGAAATTTCCTACTGTCCTACAAAACTCTGCGCTTGAACGCCCAACACAGTCTACAAGAATGAAGTTGCATAGCAGACATGAGTGCACGACAAGCTTCTCGATGGTAACGGTGGACTCGGTGGCATTGTTGAAAATGCACACCCTACCAGTCGCATGGATGGACTCCATAGGGTAGACACGCGATGTCACCGTCAACCTCTCACCAATCACAAAAGTTCTCCATGATCGAATGATCCACTAGAACCCTTGCAAATAAAGCCTCTTCGTGGAGCACGAGCACAATGTTTCCCATCACGCACTTCAAAAGTTCCTTGGCTTGCAATGACCGTGGCCCTTGATACGTCTCCAACGTATCTATAATTTTTGATGGTTTCATGCTATTATCTTGTCAAACTTTGAATGTTTTGCATGCCTTTTATTTATTTTTTGGGACTATTAACTCAGTGCCAGAAGTATACGAAGTATACAGATTGCTACAGACTGGTCTATTTTTGACAGATTCTGTTTTTTGTTGAGTTGATTGCTTGTTTTGATGAAACTATGGTTAGTATCGGGGGGTACTAGCCATGGGAAAGTGAGAATACAGTAGCACATCATCAATATAGATAGAATTCAAGTTTGCTACAGTACCAAAAGAAGTGGTAGTTTGTTTTCTTGTACTAATGCTATCACAAGTTTCTGTTTAAGTTTTGTGTTGTGAAGTTTTCAAGTTTTGGGTGATGTTCTCATGGACAAAGAGATAAGGAGTGGAAAGAGCTCAAGCTTGGGGATGCCCAAGGCACCCCAAGCCAAATTCAAGGACACCAAAAAGCCTTAGCTTGGGGATGCCCCGGGAAGGCATCCCCTCTTTCGTCTTCAATCCATCGGTAACATTACTTGGAGCTATATTTTTATTCACCACATGATATGTGTTTTACTTGGAGTGTCTTGTATCATAGGAGTCTTTTCTTTTTGTTGTGTCACAATCATCCTTGCTGCACAACTTTTTGAGAGAGAGAGACATGCACTCATCGTGATTTTGCTAGAATGCTCATTGTGCTTCACTTATATCTTTTGAGCTAGATACTTTTGCTGATGTGCTTCACTTATATCTTTTGAGCTAGATAATTTTGCTCATGTGATTCACTTATATCTTTTGAGCTAGATACTTTTGCTCATGTGTTTCACTTATATCTTCTGAGCTAGATACTTTTGCTCATGTGCTTCACTTATATCTTTAGAGCATGGCGGTGCGTGATTTGGTAGTTGGCTTATGCTATGAAAGTAGTCCCATGTGCTAGGTACCCAAAGAGGATGCAAAAACCTCCATCTTCATGTGCATTGAGTAGAAAGAGAAATTTCGATTCCTCTCAATTAGTTTTGAGACATGGATTCGGTAATATTAAGAGTTATGTTAGTAGGGTGTTGTGAATCTAGAAATACTTGTGTTGAAGTTAGTGATTCCTGTAGCATGCACCTATGGTGAACCGCTATGTTAGGAAGTCGGAGCATAATTGATCTATTGATCGTCATCCTTCGTGTTGAGGTCGGGATCACGCGATAGTTTACACCTACCAACCCTTCCCATCGGAGTATGCATTTAGCACTTTGTTTCGATTACTAATAAAAACTTTCGTAACAAGTATGTGAGTTCTTTATGACTAATGTTTAGTCCATGGTATAGATGCACTTTCACCTTCCACCATTGCTAGCCTCTCTAGTGCCGCACAATTCTCGCCGGTGCACAAACCCACCAAATTCCTTCCTCAAAACAGCCACCATACCTACCTACTATGGCATTTTCATAGCCATTCCGAGATATATTGCCATGCAACTACCACCGTTCCATCTCATGACTTGTGTCGTCACTCTCATATTGCCATTGCATGATCATACTAGATCGTTGCACATCCCGGTACACTGTCGGAGGCATTTCCTATGGAGTCATCATCATTGTGATCTTCGAGCTGTGAGTAAATAAAAGTGTGATGATCATCATTATTAGAGCATTGTCCCATGTGAAGAAATAAAAAAAAGAGGCCAAAGAGCCCAAAAAAAGAGAAAAAAAAGAGGCCTAAGAGCCCAAATAAAAAAAAGGAGAGAAAAAGAGAGAAGGGACAATGCTACTATCTTTTTCCACACTTGTGCTTCATGATAGCACCATGTTCTTCATGATTGAGAGCTTCTTGCTTTGTTACTACCATATGCTAGTGGGAATCTTCACTATATAACTTGGCTTGTATATTCCAATGATGGGCTTCCTCAAAATTGCCCTAGGTCTTCGTGAGCAAGCAAGTTGGATGCACAACCACTAGTTTCCCTTTTGAGATTTCATATACCTATAGCTCTAGTGCATATCTTGTATGGCAATCCCTACTCATTCACATTGATATCTATTAAGGGGCATCTCCATAGCCTATTGATACGCCGAGTCAATGTGACCATTTCGTCCCTTTTTGTCTCGCAACCACCACCACACTCTATTCCACCTATAGTGCTATATCCATGGCTCGCGCTCATGTATTGCGTGATAGTTATAAAAAGTTTGAGAAAGTAAGAGTGCGAAAACAATTACTTGGCCAATTTCGGGGGTGTGCATGATTTACATTAGTTGTGTGAGGATGATGGAGCATAGCCAGACTATATGATTTTGTAGGGATAACTTTCATTGGCCTTGTTATTTTGAAAGTTCATGATTACTTTGCTAGTTTGCTTGAAGAATTACTGTTTTCATGTCAATAGCAAACTATTGTTTTGAATCTTACGGATCTGAACATTCATGCCCCATGAAATAAGATGCAAAGGACAACTATGCTACTCCCTCCATCCATATATATAGGGCCTAATGCATTTTTCAAGATCGCCTTTGACTATTGGTAAGATTAATAGTATATGAGATGTATAATGTAAAAATTGTATTATCGAAAGCTCCTTTCACGTACGAATTTGAAGATATGCTTTGTGTAACTTGCATGTCATATATTATTGCTCTAACATATGGTCAAAGTTAGCCTAAAAAACGCATTAGGCCCTATATATATGGATAGAGGGAGTAGGTAGCATTCCACATCAAAAATTCATTCTTAATCACTTCCCTACTCGAGGACGAGCAGGAGTTAAGCTTGGGGATGCTTGATACGTCTCCAACGTATCTATAATTTTTGATGGTTTCATGTTATTATCTTGTCAAACTTTGGATGTTTTCCATGCCTTTTATTTATTTTTGGGACTAACTTATTAACTCAGTGCCAAGTGCCAGTTCCCGTTTTTCCATGTTTTTCACCCCTTTCAGAGGAGATTTTGAAACGGAGTCCAAACGGAAGAAAATCCCCGAAAATATTTTTTCTGAAATGGAAGAAGATCGGAGAACTTGGGAGCCAAGCTAGAAGATCCCCAGGGCCCCACAAGCCCCCACCCCGTGGCCAGGGGGCGCCATCTAGGCTTGTGGGCCCCCTGGAGGTCCCCTGACCTAGATCTTGCGCCTATATATTCCCAAATATTCCCAAAAAAATCAGGAGATCATCGCAATCACTTTTCCGCCGCCGCAAGCTTCTGTCTCCGTAAGATCCCATGTGGGGCACGTCCTGGTGCCCTGCCGGAGGAGGGATTCAGACACGGAAGGCTTCTCCATCAACACCATGATCTCTCCGATGATGCGTGAGTAGTTCACCATAGACCTACGGGTCCATAGCTAGTAACTAGATGGCTTCTTCTCTCTCTTGGATCTTCAATACAAAGTTCTCCATGATCTTCATGGAGATCTATCCAATGTAATCTTCTTTTGTGGTGTGTTTGTCGAGATCCGATGAATTGTGGATTTATGATTAGATTATCTATGAATCCTATTTGAGTTTCTTCTGATCTCTCTTATGCATGATTTCATATCCTTCTAATTCTCTTCGAGTTGTGGGTTTTGTCTGGCCAACTAGATCTATGATTCTTGCAATGGGAGAAGTGCTTGGTTTTGCGTTCATACCGTGCGGTGACCTCACCCAGTGACAGAAGGGGTAGCGAGGCACACATCCTGTTGTTGCCATCAAGGGTAAAAAGATGGTGTTTTCATCATTGGTTTGAGATTATACCTCTACATCATGTCATCTTGCTTAAAGCGTTACTCTGTTCGTCATGAACTCAATACACTAGATGCATGCTGGATAGCGGTTGATGTGTGGAGTAATAGTAGTAGATGAAGAAAGTATCGGTCTACTTGTCCCGGACGTGATGCTTATTTGTATGATCATTGCCTTAGATATCATCATGACTTTGCGCGGTTTTATCAATTGCTCGACAGTAATTTGTTCACCCACGGTAATACTTGCTATTTTGAGAGAAGCCTCTAGTGAACACTATGGCCCCAGGGTCTACTCCACACCATATTTTCAGTCTTACACTTTTTAATTCGTTGCACTTTCCGCCTTCAGATCTCACTTTGCAAACAATCTTGAAGGGATTGCCAACCCCTTTGAAGCGTTGGGTGCAAGCTTATATGTGTTTGCGCAGGTACTCTGGACTTGACGAGACCCTCCTTCTGGATGGATACCTTGGTTCTCAAACTGACGGAAATACTTACTGCTCCTCTGCTATATCACCCTTTCCTCTTCAAGGGAAAAACCAACGCAAGCCCAATCTCCGTCAACGTGTCAATTTCTGGCGTTGTTGTTTGAGAAGTAGGAACCCTCCATGGTATAGCTGGTTCCGGAGGTCCCTGTCGAGGACTGTATAAGTACAACGCCAATTATTCATTACGACTGTTGGTGGCATGGATGAGAAGGACAAAGGGACCGAGCACTCCAGCATGTCGTTCTTTACCTTCATCCCGAGTCCTACTCGCACACAATATCTTTCCCGCAGAATCTCGTCAGTCTTGCAACAATCTGATTCCTAAGCGATTTGCACAACATATGATACCATGAAGATCCGGACTTATGTTTCCACACAGAAGTAATACCACTCACCCTCTTACCTCTCCTTTGATCAAGCTCGAAGCTGCACAACTGAGATCCCTCCTCTGAACAAGTCCAAAAAACTCAGTTTGTTTGGGGCATCTAAGTGATACATCGAATCTTCCTAATCAATCCCTTCAACAAGGTACGAAAAACATCATCAGTGCCAGGTATAACCAACTCGGAACAAACCTAGGCTTTCACCCTGGACCTCGAGAACAGGTGCTCGAGAAGCACCATCATAAAAGTCAATCATGTGTTGTCGCCATTACTTTTCCGTGATCCTCCCAGTTGCATGCACTGTGCTAGAAAACCCATGCTCCACAACCATACCCTCTCTGGCAAGTTGTCATACATAGACAACATCTCACCACCTAGGCAACCACCGGATTTGAAGAGAGGAACCCTTGCGAAAATCTTTCAGTGGCACTGTAGGCCTGAGTGATCACTACACGGACCAACACCAATGACACATCACATGACTACAACCTGCCATCTCGTCGAAAACGCGTCGGTGAAGAGGCTGATATGACCGGATCTACATGAAGAAAGATCAGTCTACAGTTTTGCAGCACGCCTAGCGACAACACCCATCGAATCCATCTAGGGCGGCTGATGGGATTTAGCTAGGATGACGAAGCGATCCAAATAGGTCACGAAGCACGCACATGCATCCTCGCATGATCGCAGATGAAGCCCGAGTCGTCGGCTGACCACTGGATCAAGGACTCATAGGCCACGAGCCATGGCAGCTCGGGGCCTTGGATTTGAGGTAGGGATTGAAGGCGCCAATGTAGGGTGCACACATTCTCTCTGCCGTCGTCCGTCGTAGGGCTTAGTCCGACGGCCTCCTCCGGCAATAGCGAGGGGGAAGCAACGGTGATGGTGGGCTCTAGTGGTGGTTGCGGTGACGACCTCCGTAGACCATAGTCACTCGCTCAAGACCCGTGCTGCAGTTACGCAAATTGATATGGCGTGAAAATTATACTTGGTGTAGGAGATTCAATCAAGCGAGATTTTGAAGCTAAATCTTTTGGAAAAAGTGGTAGGCATTTCCTTTTGGAAAAGGTTCAAAACAAACCTTCAATTTCTAAATGAAAGCTAAATCAAACCCTAAACTTTAAATTCCTGAACCCAGCACACCAAACTTTCTAATCCTGGTCTATTTTGAACCTTGAGAGGATTTGGCCGTTATTCGCTCAATTGGGCTAGCCCATTTGTGCAGCTTCTCATGTTGGTATGATTTTCTTTGTTTTTTTTCCCTTCATTATACTTTATTTTTTCACTGGTTTTATAAAGTTTTTCCTTCTTCGCTATACTTTTGGTTTCTTTTCTTTCTTTCTTGATTTTCTTCATATTATTTTATTTTTCTCTTTTCTTTTGTTTCTTTACCGGTAACAGGTTTTCTTATTTGAGAAAGATGTAACAACACCCGGGTTCTTACAACATATAAGATGATCAAACTTTATAGGTTCTTACAAGTTTTCATGCCAAAATATCATGTAGAGAAAGGTGTACAAAGAAGTTTCAGATTTCAGTGCTAAAAGTGCTTAGAATTTGAAGTATTAAAATGTTTTTCCTGTTTAGAGCTCCTCAGATGTTTTTTGGCATGAAAACTTGCAAGCACCTAGAAAGTTTGGTCATCTTTGATCTTGCAAAGTTCAGATTTTTTTGAATTTTTTTCTATTTGCTTCGATGTTACTGTTCATAGAGGATGCCTAGGCACCCGGTTGCTGAAAATCCATTCTATTTCTTTTTTACACATGTCTAATTATTCTCCGTATCCATTGTAAATCTTTAGTGCAATTTTTTGATACACTTTATTTTAAAAGAGTAGAACACGTTTAAAAAAATAGGATACACGGTTATGTTTTTTCAAATATATGCTTTATATTTCTTAATTACAATAAACGTTTAAGAAAACTACACATTCATTTTATACATTGTTATACATTTTAAAAAAATTATATGCTTTTTCAAACACATGTCACATTTTTTTATATCACGCAAACTTTTTGTATACACTTCTTTCTGAAAATGTGAGAACCTCATTTTTTGAAACTCATGAACATTCTTGAAATGTTACATTTTTTTGAATGGACTAAACATTTGTTTGAATCACACAAATATTATTTAAATTTTACATACGTTTTCTTGAAATGCCACACACATTTAAAAAAACAAAATTCCATCTTTAAAAATTTATGTTTCAGAAAATGTTAGCTTTTTAAAAATCGGTTTTTTCAAAACATTACTGTTTTCTAAAGTATTCAGAGTTTTCAAAAAGTACTCTCACTTTATATAATGTTTAGACATTTCCAAAATTGTTTACATTTTCATTATTTGCTTTCCCAGAAAATATGTTTTATAAGGTCGATGCTTCTGTGTTTTTCAAAACACAAATAATTTATGAAATTGGAAAAACATTATTTGAAAACTGTGACACAATTTGTGAAAATCTGAATCATTTGTCGTAGAATGTGAGAAACTATTGGAATCATGTTTTTTTTTGACAACTGTGTTTTTTTGAAAGCACAGCCAGTTTTTTTAAAAAAGTGAAGATAATTTCTAATGTTTTTTTTAAATAAAAGTAAATTTAACTTATACGAAAAAAATAGAAAAAAAACATTTTTAACTTCTGAACAATATTAGAAATGCGCAAACATTTTTAAAATTTCATGACCTCTTTTTGTGGTATCGTGGGCCGGCCCAAATTCTCATTCAGAAGATTAGCACGTTATCTCGATCTTTGTGTGCCAAACAGGTCCAGGGTCTAAAATAGACCGTGATTAAAAATTTGGAGTCCCAATTTTTGGGATTCAAAGATTAGGATTTGATTTAACTTTCTTCTACAATTTTAAGGTTTGTTTTGAACATTTTCCTTTTCTTTCCATCCAAACGAGTCATTGCATTGCATTACTTAATGATAATTGAAGAAAACAAAGTACCGACATCAAGAAAAATACAATGTAGAACGAGATTGCTCGCAGGCCCACGAGAGCTTACACTCCAATCTGGTAGGCTGTTAGTATGTCTAAAGATATTTGTCAAAAAAAATGGTATTTCTAAAGATGGAGGACAATTCGACCTTACAATGCAAGAACATACTAGTATAGTTACAAATATCATTTGTTTATGATATCACGCATTACCTTGAGACAAAGAGTCACATCATTCAAGGGTAGATCCTGACCTTTACTCTTGAGACCCCAGTAGATCTTGACAGCCTCATCATCGATATTATTGTAGTCAATATTGAGCGATTGCAGTTGGGGGAAAGGTGGGGCCCCACCCTGGTGAAAATCAGGGGGTGGTAAGATTAATTGGAAAATTACGTAGACATTTGTAAGGATACGTAGGTGTAGGATTTTCGTTTTGTATGCGTGCAGGAGGAGACACATTTTTCTGTTCTCTATACTACTTTCCGCCTTAGGGGCCGAGACGGACGCCTCTCTCCAGGCCAGCCCACTACGAGCCTAGTAGGATTCCCAGCAATCTATTTTTTTTCATTTAATTATAATGAAATTACCTTTGAAGGATGAACTGCGAATAAAGAAGTAGATAGTTTAGCTAAGTTTTTGAATTCTCTAGAAGAGGGTCGCCATGTTTGGTTTCAACCCGGGGCGATTGCAAAAAAAAAAAAAAAAGTAGCACGTGGGCTAGTTTTTTTTGTTTGGTGGCTTTAAAAACAAGCCGCCCCTGCCCAGCTTTTTTCATAAACCGTCTTCCTAAGTTAGAACACTCGACAAATTTTAGGATAGACTTATTTTTTAAACCGGAGAGAGGCAACTTAATTTTAAGCCGTCCAAAAAAACTAGCCCTTGATCAATATCCATAGCATTACATTAATCTCTCTTTATTTCTTTTTAACATGGTATCAGCCTAACCGATCTAAGCCTGGTCGTCGCCTGTCACTTCCGCTCCGCGTCGCTCATCGAGCGGCTGGCCACCATGACCGTCGCCGAGGCCCACACCGCCCGTAGAAAGTCTTTTTCTCGATTTCTTGATTCGGATTTTCCTGTTGGTTGTCATCGCCGCACTACTAGTGAATATCTTATACGTGGAGGCTTATCAGTAGCACGCGTTTTCTCAGGTCTTGGTATGCTCGACCACCCCGCTTCACCATCCAGGACGTCGTTATCATGATCGAGCTACGCCCCGACCTCGTGTGCGCTCGAATTGATCAGCCGCTCCCTGCAATCCGCTCAATCCACACCGTGAAACTGACTTGATCAGTTGGTTGCACCTCAACAGTTCTTGTGAAGGTTGTCCTCGAGTACAACACACACCCCCACCGATCGAGTAATGGCCTACCGCCATGTCGCCCCGTCGGGCCATGGCACCGCCGCTCCGTGGTTCTTCCTGTGGTTTTCCTGACTTGCGTGCCGCCATTGAGTCGCCCCTTCGGGCCAAAGTGTCGCGGCACGCGGTCCCCGCCATCGTATGAGGTCGTCCCCATGGCAGCAGCAACCCGCACACTGCCGCTACGTCGCCCCTTTGGGTCATAGGGTCGCGGCATGTGGTCCATGTCCCCCTCCCGAGATCTTGCTACCGTCGCCCCAACCCGCGCGCTGCCACTTCATTGCCCCTTCGGGCCGTAGCACTGTGGTGCAAGGTCCACTCCACCATCCCCGTGCATTGACTTCCCGTGGTATGTGCCATACGACCTCCCTCGACGCGGGAATGCCACCTTCCGTTCTGGTCTTCGCCACTCTGTCGGGCTCTTCCTCGCCTACTAGTAGCATCGTTACCATGCTCCAAACCAACCGTCTGACGTGTCCACTGCTCTTGTTCGGCACTCCTGCTGCTCGCTTACCCAAGTTGCGCTACCCGTCCGCACCCTTCATCTTCGACCAGCACCAGCTCAATGCTAGTGTCGCCATCATCTTCTTCATCTACTCCAATCACCGCGGGCGATATCGCCCCCTTGCTGATTTGTGTCGCAACCGTCATTAAGTCGTTCTCTACTAGCCCCCATCAACACAGCATACAAACTTGTGGAGGTCCCCATCTACGCATGACCGGTGCTGACAACACCAATGCGTACGGTCATCCACGACGTGTCCATGGCCTGGCAAGCCTGGAGCGGTGCTTCGTCGACATTGACTTTATTCGTATATGCATGTCCAATGTTAGCAACATTGATGCGTGGCCTGGTCCACGACGTGGTCCTGGACTTTTCAAACCAACGTGATGCCTCGTCAACAACATTGTCTTCCCGGCACATCACTGCTTCGACACCACTACATCCATGACTAACTCGGTACCTCCTTGTGTCCGCAGCTACACGGCGACTACCTCGACATCGACCACGACTACCTCGCACGTATACCTCGGCCATGGCTACATCACCCACGCTCTCGGCTACTTCGACAATGGCATAAAGGGTTATCACCTCGCTTGAAAAACTCATTGGCTTCCTCTGCAGTCCACGCATCCGCGAAGCGACACTGTCCCCGACGCTCCCGCTGGGGTCTGACACTACAACTGCGGGGGTTGTTAGAGGTATATTTGATGTACATGTATTTGATAGTTTATTATTTATAATCCGTGTCCTACCTTATCTCTAGAAGAGACTTCTTGCCCTATACTCCTTGTATATCTCCCGTAAAGCTCAATACAATATCCATCGCATTACGCCAATTTCACTCTATTCCCTTCTAACAAAGAAACAAAGTACCGACATCCCCTTGAGCAAAACATAATGTAGAACGCGAGATGGTTCACATGTCCACGAAAGCTTACACTCCAGTCTCGTAGGCTGTCAGGTATTTATAATTAAGGATGGAGAACAATTCGACCTTACAAAGCAAGACGATACTACTAGTATAGATCCAAATATCATTTGTTTATGAAGTCACGCATTGTCTTGAGACAAAGGGTCACATCATCCAAGGGCAGATCTTGACCTTTATTCTTGAGACGCCAATAGATCCTCACAGCCTCGCCATCGATATCATTGTAGTCAATCTTGAGTGACTGCAAGAAAGCACGAACCTCAGCTTCCGTCTGGGCAGCCGTTGGCTTGAAAAGACCCTGTAATAACACACACACAAAATCGAAAGTCGTCAAGTTTGAATCCCTCCAGAAAGAAAACGTGTGTCGAAGACGACTGGCAAAGGATAAGTTTTGCGCAGGATTCAGGTAAGAGGGAACAACAAGAAGACATTGGTGATTTCCTTTGCTGGGGGCAGCGTTCCTGTAAGTGCTGCACCATCTATTCATTCTGGTTTGATTGTTTCAATGCAATGCAATGCAATGGAGCTGGGGCGGGGAGCCCTGTTCCTCTAAAAAAACAAAAAAGGCTGGGGAATTTAAGTAGCGAGCAAAGGATATGGAGGAATCATCATCAACAAAGTTAAATTGTTCAACATACGGCGATTTGATGCAAAGGAATTAGCCAGCATGCTACGTAATTTCGTCGGACGCCTACCAAGGCGAGGGATCCACGGTACGAGAGAGAGAGAGAGAGGAAGTAATACCGTTGATATCCCTAAGCGATAACCAAGCCTCCTCACCACCTGCACCAGCTGCGCCGCCATTGTCTTCGTCCACGCGATGCGCTTCTTCTCCTTCGATCGGTTGTTGCCTTCGTTAAGGGTTGCTTCGCCTAGCGTTGTATGCCTGCATGCGGTTCTCTTTTTAAGAGTTCTGTATGCATGCGTGCAGGAGGAGACATGTTTTTTTGTTCTCGGACAGACTCCTCTCTCCAGTCCAGCCCACTACCAGCCCAATAGAGCTCCCAGCAATCTATTTTAATCCACTTAATTACGAAAAAATTACCTTCCAAGGATGAACGGCAAATAAAGAAGATAGTTTAGCTAAGTTTTCGAATTTTCAAGGAAGAACGAGGGGCGTCATGTTTGGTTTCAACCCCAAGATCCTTATCGTATTCCACTTCAAGTGGCATATTTGATCGATAAAGCTTAGCTTTTCCCCTTAAAAAAATAATTATAGAAAATGACAGATTTTTATTTCATGATTGAGCACTAAAAAATACTAAAATCTGCTGCATAAAGGTGCAGATCAATGACGGACACGAGAATTGAAGTTAGCCAGGGCCAACATTTAAGCTCCAAAAAAATTAGGTACTAGTACTAACGCTAGTCTACTCAATCACAATTCATAAACTGCTGAAAACATGGAAATCATTAAAGAAACACTTCAAAGCTGAGAAGTATTACATTATTCCTTCTTTCCAATTTTAAAGCCGAGATGATGCAAAAAAATAATAATTCAAAAAGGTCTTTACTTTCATGATGGACATGATGAAATCAACTGCATAAAGGTGCAGACAGTAAAAATGCGTTGTTTTCCTTGTATGTATGTGTAGTACTTACACCGCAAAAAAATGTCTACTACTTCTTCGTCCGGTCCAAGATATTTCTAGTTCTAGGTTTACCCTAAGTCAAACTTCCTTAAGTTTGACTGATTTTTGTAGTAAACTTATTGATTTTCCTTTAGACTTTGTGAAATATAAAGATGCTTGACTTAGAAAAAACCTTGATGGTTGGGAGAGTGGATGTACAAACCCAACACTTGGGTTTAAATCCTCACGAAGGCGAATTTAGATTCCTATTTATTCTTTAGGACCAGGTTATTCTGGTACTCACGCATTTGTTGAGGACTAGGCTTGGTGTATAACCAAGAATAAAAATTCTAGTACTCATATTTAAAATGTTGTGTGCACCATAATACCCATGCGTGCCGTCAACAACCCCTCTAGGACGCCCCCCCCCCCTCACCGCCGCTGCCGTCGGCCCTTGCCGCGGCAGTGGCAGCTCCCCTCACCGCCGAGGGTGACTTGGGGTGGTGGAAGACGAAGTCTGTCGCTGGAGTTGTTGGGGCGGCGGGAGTCGACGCATCGATGGTCTGTGACCAGCGCCACGTCCCATTGTTGGGGTGATGGCTGAGACCTTCTCCGACAGCGCCATGATCGGTGGCGGATGCAAGGCCGTTGCGGGTTGTGTTGGGTGAAACCCAGATCTGATATGGGTGGATCTCCCGTGCCGCCTACCCAGCTCTTCTTTGATGCATGGTGGGGGCTGTTCCGGTGAAGGGTCACCCCTGTGCTGTCGCCTCCTTCACCACTGCTGGCCCATGGCCATTGGTTGGGTTCTGTGTGGTAGATCATGCAGGGTGCCGGCCGGCGGCAATGGGGCTTCGGGCTCGACGTGATTAAATGGGGAGGTCCTAGGGTTCCTCATGTGACAAGACGAAGATCTACCTGATGCATGTCCTCCTTGATCTGGCCGGAGTGTCGAGTTCTAGAAGGCACCGCGCGGCGAACTCTCGTGAGCGGGTTACACCTGGAGATTGATGGATTGGATGAGATTCGGTCGTGCCCACTGGTTCTCCGTTAAGGAGGGAGCGGTGCGAAGCTTTGCTATCTGTTGCCACCATGTGATATGTAGTTCCATAATGCAATCAGAGGCGGGGAATGTCATGATAGCCGAGGTCGGAGGACAAGTAATGGTGATTTGAGTCTTTGTGGCGACGAGGAACTCATTTACATAAAAAGTACAACAAGCTCGTTTTTTAATATTTTCAGAATGGTCATGAATTAAAAAAACATGAATTCAAATAAGTTTTCACAATTAAAAAACATGAATTTTAGCAAGTGTTCACACACTTCAAAAATGTTAATGTGTAAAAATATCTTGAATTAGAAAATGGAAAAAATGGAAAATGAAAAGGAGAACAACAAAAGGAAAGAAAAAGTAGCTCAAAAAAATGACGGAGGAAGGGAGAGAACGTGCTCAAATAAAGAGTTGAGAGCAGAAACGGCCAGCAGATCCATCGTATATTGTGTCCATCCATCGTATATTGTGTCCGTTGACGTTTCTTATTCACCATGGTCCAAGAAAACCAAGCAGCGACCAACGACACGAGGCCGACAAAAGAAGAAGAACGGGCCCAACAAAGCAACGTGAAGCAGCTGGGCGACAAACAACCCAGGGATCAAAAGTTACCCGAGATTTACAGATAGGACGGACAAAACGCGGGACAACCGCAAGATCAAGCCCGTGGACGAATTCTAAAGACAAACAATCCAATGGCTTTGAATTTAGATGTGAGATAGCAAAACTATAAAATTATACTTGAAGCAAGTGATTCAATAAGGCGAGATTCCAAATCTATAGTTTCTGCTTCTCCAACAGGATTAGCCAGAGCATTTATAATAACACGACCGATGCTTGATACATCGCAGGTTTCTGCAACGACTCCAAAGTGGTGGGCGTTTTTTCTTCCATCCAAACAAGCCATTGCATTGTATTGCATTATACTTTAACCAAGGAAACAAAGTAGCATCATCCAGCAAAACATAAACTAGCTAGAACGAGATGGTTAGGCTGTGCCCGTATTGCTTAAGATGGAGAACGGTTCGACCTTAGAAATTAAGCAAGAGAATAATAGCACGGATCCAGATATCATTTGCTTGTAACAAGCTCATGCCCGTACTTGAGCACAGTGGTGACAGCATCTTTTTTTTGAAAGTTAGCAGGAGAGCTGCTAAGATTCTATATCAGAAGAGATGCCCGCAGGCGAGTTACATAAAAAACAAAGGAAAAAAATAAAGAAAGAGAAACCACATGCCGAAAGCGAAGGAACAACTAGCCTCCTGGCTAAAACCTAGGCCGGCGTCGGAAACGGCCTGACAGACAGTTAAAATTACAATCACCCAGGGTCAAATTGGACCGGGCAGCCAGCAAGTCTCCAGATGGATGCTTCGTCGTCGATCAAAACCGAAACATTGGGGAGCGTCATCTCTTTTTTATCAAAAATCCTACGATTACCCTCACCCCAAATCTCCTAGCAAACCAGCAATGCGAGCGCCTTGGCCGATCGCCTTGTACAAAAAGGCTCTACCTCGGAGAGCTGGATCATCCAAGGGTGACAGCATCCAGTGGTGACAGCATCAAAGGGTAGATCTTGACCTTTACTCCCGAGGCCCCAGTAGATCCTCACAGCCTCGCCATCGAGAGCATTGTATAATATTTAGCGTCTGGAACAAAGCCCGGTGCTCAGCTTGGGTCTGGGCATGGGTTGGCTTGAAAAGACCCTCAAATGACACACATGAAAGTCGTCAAGTTTCAATGCTCCTCAAAAAATGTCCCTCGCAGACAAGTAGTCCCTCGCAGACAAAGGTTAAGATATGCGCGGCAGTAGTGAGGTATTGGGGAAGAACAAAAGGCTGGGGATTTTATTTGGCGAGCAAAGGAATTGGAGAAATCCGCAGCAACAGAAAAGATCCGGGAACAAAGGGAAATTGTTATATATACATACATACATACATACGATGATACATACAACGATTTGAACCAATGGCAGCGTTGTATGAAATTTGGCCCGACATACGTGTAGCGAGGAGAATCATCCAAGGTAGGAGAGAGCAAAAGTAGCTAGTACCGTTCATTTCCCTAAGGCCTAGTTTGGTTAATCCCTTCGCTGCGGGGATTGGAGGGGATTTGCAGGCAGTTTGGCTTGTAGGGGATTTAATCCCCCTTGACCCCCTTCAAATCCACCTTGACCGAACAAGCCTAAGCGATAGCCAAGCCTCCTCACCACTTGCACCAGCTGTGACGCCATTGTCCTTGTCCATACAATCGCTTGTTGCCTTGTTGGTGGGGATAGCTTTGCGCCTTTGCCTAGCCTTGTAGACGTGAGTGCTTTTTTAGGGTTTTGTAACGCGCGGGAGGAGGCGCGTTTTCTGTTTTCTGTACTACTTTTGGCCTTACGGAATGAGATGCACGCCTCTCTCCAGTCCAGCCCACAACCAGCCCAATAGAGCAGCCAGCAATCAGTTTTTTTCATATATCTTTAAAGATAGTCTTTTATTTCATGATGATGGACATGAACAAATAATCAAATCTGCTGCATAAAGGTGCAAACAATAACACTGCGAAATTTGCATGTACATCTACATAATACTTTTTTTTTGCGAAAGACATCTACATAATACTTATTAACTAGATCCATCTGAAACAACTCGGACATATTTCACATTGAACATGAAAAGACAAAATCAATCGCATGCATCACGGTATGCTTGTATTGGTGTCGAGGCCATCTCGTGCACCACGAGCTTCTCTACGGTAACGGTAGATCCGGTGGCGTTGTTGAAGACGCACACCCTGCCAGCCGCATGGATGGCCTCTATAGGGTACGCGCGCGATGTCACCGTCATCCTCCCACCCATCACAAAGCTCTCCACGATCGAGTGATCCACGAGCACCCTTGTGGGTAAAGCCTCTCCATCGAGCACGGGCACGGTGCTTCCCACCATGTGCTTCAATAGTTCCTTGGCTTGCGATGACCGTGACTCGTCATGGCAGAACTGGGTCCGGAGGCCCCCGTCGAGACCCATGTACACGTAAAAGTACACTGCCAATTGTTTGCTCCGACTCTTGGTGGCATGGATGAGAAGGCCAAAGGGGGCCGATCGCGCCACGTTTGGTGGCACCGCCACTGGTACTGCAATTGTAGCCGACGTCGGCCTCGTTGAGGGCGCCAACGGCGGAAGCATTGAGGCGGAAGGATGCCTCAATATCGAGTTGAGCGACCTGGAGGAGAGGGAGGGCGATGACGAATTCAGTCTTGATGATGATGCCACCGAAGTCGGTGGCGTTATAGCGGAGGGTGTCAATCTCCTCCACCGGCCATTGGAGGAGGTTGGTCCGGGTTTTCTCGTCTAGCACTACTTTCCTTGGAATCCCCTGCAGGCCCAGCATACACCATCCATTAGTTTGTTCACTATTTCAAGCCAGATAAGTTGTACAACCGTGCATGCACATTGACATCTAGAACTAAAAAAAAACATTGCTTCTTGTGTAAGTAATAATGGCACGACATGTATTGTAGGAGACATGGAGGATGGAAAAGGTCCTTATGTGGTGTGTTTAGCAAAGCACGGAAGAAGGCTCTTGGAACATGTAAAGGACATTTGCTACACATGTGATGATTGATTGAATGATAACTGATATAATCAAACACCCAGAGGCGACGCATGATACATCTATGGACATTGAGCATGCATAACGAGCGAATTGAACAAATGACACAAGGTAAAGCAATAATATCATTGTAAAATAAATATACCCTTGCCTATGTCGGTGTTTGGTGAGTCGGTCTCACCGACAAACCCCCAGCTCACACGCCGCTGCTTGACTGGATCATAGAATGACGTAGAGGCATAAAACTTACCCCAATCAGACCTCATGCCAATCCCCACATCTGCATTTGGGTCCAATGGCATCCACCTGTTGGCCTCTGCATCGAACCTCCCCAATGCATAGTATCTCGGGTCCCACTCGGTAATACAAACATCACAAACAAGCCTTGCAAGCAATGTGACTAAAGAGTTACTCACGAGATCTTGTATTACGGAACGAGTAAAGATACTTGCCGGTAATGAGATTGAAATAGGTATGGAGATACCGACGACCGAATCTCAGGCAAGTAACATACCGAAGGACAAAAGGAATGATATACGTGATTGTGTGAATCCTTGACATAGAGGTTGAACCGATAAGATCTTCGTAGAATATGTAGGATCCAATATGGACGTCCGGGTCCCGTTATTGGATATTGGTCAGAGAGTGTCTCGGTCTGTTGGGGAACGTCGCATGGGAAACAAAAATTTTCCTACGCGCACGAAGACCTATCATGGTGATGTCCATCTACGAGAGGGGATGAGTGATCTACATACCCTTGTAGACCGTACAGCAGAAGCGTTAGAGAACGCGGTTGATGTAGTGGAACGTCCTCACGTCCCTCGATCCGCCCCGCGAACAATCCCGCGATCAGTCCCACGATCTAGTACCGAACGGACGTCACCTCCGCGTTCAGCACACGTACAGCTCGACAATGATCTCGGCCTTCTTGATCCAGCAAGAGAGACAGAGAGGTAGAAGAGTTCTCCGGCAGCGTGACGGCGCTCCGGAGGTTGGTGATGACCTTGTCTCAGCAGGGCTCCGCCCGAGCTCCGCAGAAACGCGATCTAGAGGAAAAACCGTGGAGGTATGTGGTCGGGCTGCCGTGGAAAAGTCGTCTCAAATCAGCCCTAAAACCTCCGTATATATAGGTGGGAGGGAGGGGGGCCTTGCCTTGGGGTCCAAGGACCCTCAAGGGGTCGGCCGAGCCAAGGGGGAGGACTCTCCCCCCCCCCCCAAACCGAGTTGGACTAGGTTTGGTGGGAGGGAGTCCCCCTCCCTTCCCACCTCCTCCCTTTTTTTTCTTTTCCTTTGATTTCTTATCCTTGGCGCATAGGCCCCTTTTGGGCTGTCCCACCAGCCCACTAAGGGCTGGTGCGCCACCCTCATGGCCTATGGGCTTCCCCGGGGTGGGTTGCCCCCCCCCGGTGAACTCCCGGAACCCATTCGTCATTCCCGGTACATTCCCGGTAACTCCGAAAACCTTCCGGTAATCAAATGAGGTCATCCTATATATCAATCTTCGTTTCCGGACCATTCCGGAAACCCTTGTGACGTCCGTGATCTCATCCGGGACTCCGAACAACATTCGGTAACCAACCATATAACTCAAATACGCATAAAACAACGTCGAACCTTAAGTGTGCAGACCCTGCGGGTTCGAGAACTATGTAGACATGACCCGAGAGACTCCTCGGTCAATATCCAATAGCGGGACCTGGATGCCCATATTGGATCCTACATATTCTACGAAGATCTTATCGTTTGAACCTCAGTGCCAAGGATTCGTATAATCCCGTATGTCATTCCCTTTGTCCTTCGGTATGTTACTCGCCCGAGATTCGATCGTCAGTATCCTCATACCTATTTCAATCTCGTTTACCGGCAAGTCTCTTTACTCGTTCCGTAATACAAGATCCCGCAACTTACACTAAGTTACATTGCTTGCAAGGCTTGTGTGTGATGTTGTATTACTGAGTGGGCCCCGAGATACCTCTCCGTCATACGGAGTGACAAATCCCAGTCTTGATCCATACTAACTCAACTAACACCTTCGGAGATACCTGTAGAGCATCTTTATAGTCACCCAGTTACGTTGCGACGTTTGATACACACAAAGCATTCCTCCGGTGTCAGTGAGTTATATGATCTCATGGTCATAGGAATAAATACTTGACACGCAGAAAACAGTAGCAACAAAATGACACGATCAACATGCTACGTCTATTAGTTTGGGTCTAGTCCATCACGTGATTCTCCCAATGACGTGATCCAGTTATCAAGCAACAACACCTTGTTCATAATCAGAAGACACTGACTATCATCGATCAACTGGCTAGCCAACTAGAGGCATGCTAGGGACGGTGTTTTGTCTATGTATTCACACATGTAAATGAGTCTTCATTCAATACAATTATAGCATGGATAATAAACTATTATCTTGATACAGGAATTATAATAATAACTATATATTTATTATTGCCTCTAGGGCATAATTCCAACAGTCTCCCACTTGCACTAGAGTCAATAATCTAGCCCTCACATCACCATGTGAATCACATTGTAATAAATCTAACACCCATACAGTTCTGGTGTCGATCATGTTTTGGCCGTGGAAGAGGTTTAGTCAGCGGGTCTGCTATATTCAGATCCGTGTGCACTTTGCATATATTTACGTCCTCTTCCTCGACGTAGTCGCGGATGAGGTTGAAGCGTCGTTTGATGTGTCTGGTCTTCTTGTGAAACCGTGGTTCCTTTGCTAAGGCAATGGCACCAGTGTTGTCACAGAACAAGGTTATTGGATTCAGTGCACTTGGCACCACTCCAAGATCCGTCATGAACTGCTTCATCCAGACACCCTCCTTAGCCGCCTCCGAGGCAGCCATGTACTCCGGTTCACATGTAGAATCTGCTACGACGCTTTGCTTGGAACTGCACCAGCTTACTGCACCCCCATTAAGAATAAATACGTATCCGGTTTGCGACTTAGAGTCGTCCGGATCTCTGTCAAAGCTTGCATCGACGTAACCTTTTACGGCGAGCTCTTCGTCACCTCCATACACGAGAAACATCTCCTTAGTCCTTTTCAGGTACTTCAGGATATTCTTGACCGTTGTCCAGTGATCCGCTCCTGGATTACTCTGGAACCTACCTGCCATACTTATGGCCAGGCTAACATCCGGTCTAGTGCACAACATCGCATACATGATAGAACCTATGGCTGAAGCATAGGGGACGGAGCGCATATGCTCTCTATCTTCATCAGTTGCTGGGCACTGAGTCTTACTCAATCTCGTACCTTGTAAAACTGGCAAGAACCCTTTCTTGGACTGTTCCATTTTGAACCTCTTCAAAACCTTATCAAGGTATGTGCTTTGTGAAAGTCCTATCAGGCGTTCTGAACTATCCCTATAGATCTTAATGCCTAGAATGTAAGCAGCTTCTCCTAGGTCCTTCATAGAGAAACTTTTATTCAAGTAACCTTTTATGCTCTCCAAAAGCTCTACGTTGTTTCCAATCAGTAATATGTCATCCACATATAATATTAGAAACGCCACAGAGCTCCCACTCACTTTCTTGTAAATACAAGATTCTCCAACCACTTGTATAAACCCAAATGCTTTGATCACCTCATCAAAGCGTTTGTTCCAACTCCGAGATGCTTGCACCAGTCCATAAATGGATCGCTGGAGCTTGCACACCTTGTCAGCATTTTTAGGATCGACAAAACCTTCGGGTTGCATCATATACAACTCTTCCTTAAGGAAACCGTTAAGGAACGCCGTTTTGACATCCATCTGCCAGATTTCATAATCGAAAAATGCAGCTATTGCTAACATGATTCTGACGGACTTAAGCATCGCTACGGGTGAGAAAGTCTCATCGTAGTCAACTCCCGGAACTTGTGAAAAACCCTTTGCCACAAGTCGAGCTTTATAAACGGTCACATTACCGTCAGCGTCCGTCTTCTTCTTAAAGATCCATTTGTTCTGAATAGCCTTGTGGCCCTTAGGTAGTATCTCCAAAGTCCACACTTTGTTCTCATACATGGATCCTATCTCGGATTTCATGGCTTCTAGCCATTTGTTGGAATCTGGGCCCACCATTGCTTCTTCATAATTTGCAGGTTCATTGTTGTCTAACAACATGATTGATAAGACGGGATTACCGTACCACTCTGGAGCAGCGCGTGATCTCGTCGACCTGCGTGGTTCAACAGAAACTTGAACTGGAGTTTCATGATCATCATCATTAACTTCCTCCTCAACCGGCGTCGCAACGACAGAGGTTTCCCCTTGCCCTGCGCCACCATCCAGAGGGATGAGAGGTTCGACAACCTCGTCAAGTTCTATCTTCCTCCCACTCAATTCTCTCGAGAGAAACTCCTTCTCGAGAAAAGCTCCGTTCTTAGCAACAAACACTTTGCCCTCGGATTTGAGATAGAAGGTGTACCCAACTGTCTCTTTTGGGTAACCTATGAAGACGCACTTTTCCGCTTTGGGTTCCAGCTTTTCAGGCTGAAGCTTTTTGACATAAGCATCACATCCCCAAACTTTAAGAAACGACAACTTTGGCCTTTTGCCATACCACAGTTCGTATGGTGTCGTCTCAACGGATTTTGATGGTGCCCTATTTAAAGTGAATGCAGCTGTTTCTAATGCATAACCCCAAAATGATAACGACAAATCAGTAAGAGACATCATAGATCGCACCATCTCTAACAAAGTACGATTACGACGTTCGTACACACCATTACGCTGTGGTGTTCCAGGCGGTGTTAACTGCGAAACAATTCCACATTGTCTTAAGTGAGCACCAAACTCGAAACTCAGATATTCACCCCCACGATCAGACTGTAGGAACTTGATCTTCTTGTTACGATGATTTTCCACTTCACTCTGAAATTGCTTGAACTTTTCAAATGTTTCAGACTTGTGCTTCATCAAGTAGACATAACCATATCTACTTAAATCGTCAGTGAAGGTGAGAAAATAACGATATCCGCCGCGTGCCTCTACGCTCATCGGACCACACACATCGGTATGTATGATTTCCAACAAGTCACTTGCACGCTCCATTGTTCCGGAGAACGGAGTCTTAGTCATCTTGCCCATGAGGCATGGTTCGCACGTGTCAAGTGAATCAAAGTCAAGTGACTCCAACAGTCCATCGGCATGGAGTTTCTTCATGCGCTTTACACCAATATGACCCAAGCGGCAGTGCCACAAAAATATGGCGCTATCATTGTTTACTCTAACTCTTTTGGTCTCAATGTTATGTATATGCGTATCGCTATCAAGATTCAATATGAACAATCCTCTCACATTCGGTGCATGACCATAAAAGATGTTACTCATAGAAATAGAACAACCATTATTCTCAGACTTAAAAGAGTAACCGTCTCGCAATAAACAAGATCCAGATATAATGTTCATGCTCAACGCAGGCACTAAATAACAATGATTTAAGTTCATCACTAATCCCGACGGTAGCTGAAGTGACACTGTGCCGACGGCGATTGCATCAACCTTGGAACCATTTCCTACGCGCATCGTCACTTCATCTTTCGCCAGCCTTCGCCTATTCCGCAGTTCCTGTTTCGAGTTGCAAATATGAGCAACAGAACCGGTATCGAATACCCACGCACTACTACGAGAGCCGGTTAAGTACACATCAATAACATGTATATCAAATATACCTGATTTTTCTTTGCCCGCCTTCTTATCTGCCAGATACTTGGGGCAATTGCGCTTCCAGTGACCCATACCCTTGCAATAGAAACACTCCGTTTCAGGCTTAGGTCCAGCTTTGGGTTTCTTCGGCGGATTGGCAACATGCTTGCCGCTCTTCTTCGAATTGCCCTTCTTGCCTTTGCCGTTTCTTGAAACTAGTGGTCTTTCTCACCATCAACACTTGATGCTCTTTACGGAGTTCTGACTCTGCGACTTTCAGCATCGCAAACAACTCGCCGGGAGACTTGTTCATCCCTTGCATGTTGTAGTTCAACACAAAGCCTTTATAGCTTGGCGGCAGTGATTGAAGGATTCCGTCAGTGATAGCTTCTTGCGGGAGTTCAATCCCCAGCTCAGCTAGACGGTTTGAGTACCCAGACATTTTGAGCACATGTTCACTGACAGACGAGTTTTCCTCCATCTTGCAAGCATAGAATTTATCGGAGGTCTCATACCTCTCGATCCGGGCGTTCTTCTGAAAGATAAACTCCAACTCCTGGAACATCTCAAATGCTCCATGACGCTCAAAGCAACGTTGAAGTCCCGGTTCTAAGCCATACAAGACTGCACATTGAACTATTGAGTAGTCCTCCTTACGCGCTAACCAAGCGTTCTTAACATCCTGATCAGCCGTAGCGGGTGGTTCATCTCCTAGCACAGCATTAAGGATATAATCCTTCTTCCCAGCTTGTAAGATTAGCTTAAGATTACGAGCCCAGTCTACAAAGTTGCTTCCATCATCTTTCAACTTAGCTTTCTCTAGGAACGTATTAAAATTCAGTATGACTGTCGCGTGAGCCATGATCTACAACACAAATATATTCAAAGTGGACTTAGACTATGTTCAAGATAATTAGAGTTCAACTTAATCAAATTATATGCTAAACTCCCACTCAAAAAGTACATCTCTCTAGTCATTTGAGTGGTTCATGATCCACTTACACTATCCCAAGTCCGATCATCACGTGAGTTGAGTATAGTTTCAGTGGTAAGCATCCCTATGCTAATCATATCAACTATATGATTCATGATCGACCTTTCGGTCTCATGTGTTCCGAGGCCATGTCTGCACATGCTAGGCTCGTCAAGCTTAACCCGAGTGTTCCGCGTGCGCAACTGTTTTGCACCCGTTGTATGTGAACGTTGAGTCTATCACACCCGATCATCACGTGGTGTCTCGAAATGACGAACTGTAGCAACGGTGCACAGTCGGGGAGAACACAATTTCGTCTTGAAATTTTAGTGAGAGATCACCTCATAATGCTACCGTCGTTTTAAGAAAAATAAGGTGCATAAAAGGATTAACATCACATGCAATTCATAAGTGACATGATATGGCCATCATCACGTGCTTCTTGATCTCCATCACCAAAGCACCGGCACGATCTTCTTGTCACCGGCGCCACACCATGATCATCCATCAACGTGTTGCCATCGGGGTTGTCGTGCCACTTATGCTATTACTACTAATACATCCTAGCAAAATAGTAAACGCATCTGCAAGCACAAACGTTAGTATAAAGATAACCCTATGGCTCCTGCCGGTTGCCGTACCATCGACATGCAAGTTGATATTTCTATTACAACATGATCATCTCATACATCCAATATATCACATCACATCGTTGGCCATATCACATCACAATCATACCCTGCAAAAACAAGTTAGACGTCTTCTAATTTTGTTGTTGCATGTTTTACGTGGTGACCAAGGGTATCTAGTAGGATCGCATCTGACTTACACAAACACCACAACGGAGATATATGAGTTGCTATTTAACCTCATCCAAGGACCTCCTCGGTCAAATCCGATTCAACTAAAGTTGGAGAAACCGTCACTTGCCAGTCATCTTTGAGCAAAGGGGGTTACTCGTAACGATGAAACCAGTCTCTCGTAAGCGTACGAGTAATGTCGGTCCAAGCCGCTTCAATCCAACAATACCGCGGAATCAAGAAAATACTAAGGAGGGCAGCAAAGCGTACATCACCGCCGACAAAAACTTTTGTGTTCTACTCGAGAAGACGTCTACGCATGAACCTAGCTCATGATGCCACTGTTGTGGAACGTCGCATGGGAAACAAAAAATTTCCTACGCGCACGAAGACCTATCATGGTGATGTCCATCTACGAGAGGGGATGAGTGATCTACATACCCTTGTAGACCGTACATCAGAAGCGTTAGAGAACGCGGTTGATGTAGTGGAACGTCCTCACGTCCCTCGATCCGCCCCGCGAACAATCCCGCGATCAGTCCCACGATCTAGTACCGAACGGACGGCACCTCCGCGTTCAGCACACGTACAGCTCGACGATGATCTCGGCCTTCTTGATCCAGCAAGAGAGACGGAGAGGTAGAAGAGTTCTCCGGCAGCGTGACGGCGCTCCGGAGGTTGGTGATGACCTTGTCTCAGCAGGGCTCCACCCGAGCTCCGCAGAAACGCGATCTAGAGGAAAAACCGTGGAGGTATGTGGTCGGGCTGCCGTGGAAAAGTCGTCTCAAATCAGCCCTAAAACCTCCGTATATATAGGTGGGAGGGAGGGGGGCCTTGCCTTGGGGTCCAAGGACCCTCAAGGGGTCGGCCGAGCCAAGGGGGAGGACTCTCCCCCCCCCCCCCAAACCGAGTTGGACTAGGTTTGGTGGGAGGGAGTCCCCCTCCCTTCCCACCTCCTCCCTTTTTTTTCTTTTCCTTTGATTTCTTATCCTTGGCGCATAGGCCCCTTTTGGGCTGTCCCACCAGCCCACTAAGGGCTGGTGCGCCACCCTCATGGCCTATGGGCTTCCCCGGGATGGGTTGCCCCCCCCCCCCCCCCCGGTGAACTCCCGGAACCCATTCGTCATTCCTGGTACATTCCCGGTAACTCCGAAAACCTTCCGATAATCAAATGAGGTCATCCTATATATCAATCTTCGTTTCCGGACCATTCCGGAAACCCTCGTGACGTCCGTGATCTCATCCGGGACTCCGAACAACATTCGGTAACCAACCATATAACTCAAATACGCATAAAACAACGTCGAACCTTAAGTGTGCAGACCCTGCGGGTTCGAGAACTATGTAGACATGACCCGAGAGACTCCTCGGTCAATATCCAATAGCGGGGCCTGGATGCCCATATTGGATCCTACATATTCTACGAAGATCTTATCGTTTGAACCTCAGTGCCAAGGATTCGTATAATCCCGTATGTCATTCCCTTTGTCCTTCGGTATGTTACTTGCCCGAGATTCGATCGTCAGTATCCGCATACCTATTTCAATCTCGTTTACCGGCAAGTCTCTTTACTTGTTCCGTAATACAAGATCCCGCAACTTACACTAAGTTACATTGCTTGCAAGGCTTGTGTGTGATGTTGTATTACCGAGTGGGCCCCGAGATACCTCTCCGTCATACGGAGTGACAAATCCCAGTCTTGATCCATACTAACTCAACTAACACCTTCGGAGATACCTGTAGAGCATCTTTATAGTCACCCAGTTACGTTGCGACGTTTGATACACACAAAGCATTCCTCCGGTGTCAGTGAGTTATATGATCTCATGGTCATAGGAATAATACTTGACACGCAGAAAACAGTAGCAACAAAATGACACGATCAAGATGCTACGTCTATTAGTTTAGGTCTAGTCCATCACGTGATTCTCCCAATGACGTGATCCAGTTATCAAGCAACAACACCTTGTTCATAATCAGAAGACACTGACTATCATCGATCAACTGGCTAGCCAACTAGAGGCATGCTAGGGACGGTGTTTTGTCTATGTATCCACACATGTAAATGAGTCTTCATTCAATACAATTATAGCATGGATAATAAACTATTATCTTGATACAGGAATTATAATAATAACTATATATTTATTATTGCCTCTAGGGCATAATTCCAACACGGTCATGTCTACATAGTTCTCGAACCCGAAGGGTCTGCACACTTAAGGTTCGGTGACGTTTTCGGTATAGTTAAATTATTGATGTTGGTATCTGAATGTTGTTCGGTGTCCCGGATGAGACCTCGGACGTCACGAGTGTCTCCGGAATGGTCCGGAAACGAAGATTGATATATAGGATTATTGCATTTGGCTTCCGGAAAGATTTCGGGCATTACCGATAAATTACCGGAGTGACGAATGGGTTCCGGGGTTTTACCGGAAGGGGCCACCCATCCGGAAGAGAACCTAATAGGCCCATGGGTCGCGCACCAGCCCTTAGTGGGCTGGTGAGGCCAGCCTAATAGGGCTATTTCGGCTAAGACAACAATAAAGGAAAAAAAAAGAGGAGGTGGGAAAGAAGGAAAGGACTCCTCCTCCAAACCGAATTGGAGGAGGATTCCTTCCTCCTTGGCTCGGTCGACCCCTCCTACTTGAAGTAGGAGGCAAGGACACCACCCCTTGGTTCCTCCTATATATAGTGGAGATTTGAGAGGGTTTTTGGAACTCAAGCCTTTGTGCAAACCTCTCTCCCTCCACTACTTCATGACATGTCGTAGCTAGATCAGTACGGCACGGCGAAGCCCTGCCGGAGGAGCTCCACCACCATCACCGCCACGCCGTCGTGCTGCCGGAGAATTCAGCTACCTCTTCGTCTCTCTTGCTGGATCAAGAAGGCGAAGATCGTCATCGAGCTGTACGTGTGCTGAACGCGGAGGTGTCGTCCGTTCGGTACTAGACTAGGATGGATCGTGGGACGGCGGCGAGTTGGATCGCGAAGACGTTCCACTACATCAACCGTGTTTCTTAATGCTTCCCGCTTAGCGATCTACAAGGGTATGTAGATCCGATCTCCCTCTCATAGATGATCATCACCATGATAGGTCTTCGTGTGTGTAGGTATTTTTTTTGTTTCCCATGCAACGTTCCCCTACACCAAGGAGGACGCCAAACATGCAAGTCATGGAATCCCAGACCCCTTGGCAGAGTTCATCGACCCGCTGGAGCGTGACTGGATCAAGGTCAGACACAAGTGGGACCCTGTCAAGAAGATCTTTTACACGGACCCGAACACGAGGGAGTTCATGAGACTACTGGTAGTTGTTGTATTACCACCTTAATTGCATTAATTAGCTTCTAATTAATTCGACAACCAGTTTTTTCTCATTTGTAAACCATCTATGTTCCTTCTGTAGAAAGAGCAGCACCAAAAGGCAGCCGAAAGCGACGAGTCCTCTCAGTCGTCGGCGAGGCCCAAGTGCGACAACCCGTTCAACCGGGCCTTGAACATACTGAAAAATGTCTCGGGGGACAAACCTCCGTCGGGTGGACGTGTGCACGACGTCGGAGATGGCACCTCGCGGAAGAAATGCTACCACGAGAGGCCGGAGGAAAGAAAGAAGAGACAGGAGCATACTCAACTGACCATCGACGAGAAGGTCGTGCGGGCGGTCGATCAGACCAAAGAAGAGTTGACCAAGGTAGTCGACAATAAGGTCAATGCAGCTGTGGCAGCTTCCTTGGGCCAATTGGTTCCAGAAGTTTTTGAGTATGTGAGGAGGAATCCAGAAGCACAGGCAAAGGATTTTCCACTACTCAGCTTTGTCGGGAGCAATTCGGCGAACATCACACCACCAGCACCTACTCAATCGCAAATGCTCCCGTACCTGGTCTCGCTCCGGTTCGTAGCAGCCCGTCCTCCGTCTCTAGCGTGCTCGGCGGGGCTTCGACTTTGGCTGAGCTCGACGCCATCACGATAACTACGCGTCATACACTAGTCACAAGCATATCTATATAGTCTTCCGTTTCAGTTGTCTTTCGAATGTCTAACGTCGTAGTCATGTCTTTGCAGGCCGACGACTCACCTTCACAAGTATATCTATATAACCTCCCCAATGCATAGTAGTCATGCCATTCATCGTTCACACTCGCCTTCATCACATATGTCACCTCCTCCGATGAGTTGCCCCCACCGCTGATGGGGTAGAGGTCGATGCACTCCCACATGCCGGTGCCCTCGACAAGATGGACCGGGTTTGGGATGAGTTCGTACTTGATGAAGTCTTTCGTCCTGTACATGAGGGCAATACCGGCATGACCATGGTCATATCCTTGGACCCTATGATGGTGCGCTATGTGTTGTCGGACTTATCAAACCACGCGGCCATGGGGTCACGGAAGTGCTTGTCGCCAACGCCAGGTGGCAAGAAGATGACGGGGTTGGCAGGGTGCTTTGTCCAGGTACGGAGGAGGGGGTCCGTAGGATCTGCAGGGATGGCGACGCATTGCACTTGGGCAAATGTATCGCTGTTGCCCGTGTAGAGAAGGATGAGCGTGCCATTGTGGAGCATGCATGGTAGCTGATCCCGTCAACACGCCATTGATGTCATATCATTGGTCGGGCACCATGGCAACGAGGAGGTGGCGCGAGTGGACCAGGTCCGACGACACGGCGTGGCCCCAGGCGATCTTGTTCCACACCACACGCACCCTTGGGATTGTACTGATAGAAGAAGCGGTACCGTCCACGGTAATACATGAGAGCTGCATGCACGTTGTGTTCAAGGTAAGCAACGTATGCACAGAGACAAACATACAGCTAGTACAGCAGCAAGTGCACGTTATTAGGATCTGCATGCATGCATGCATGCATGTCGCGGAGTACGTAGCCACGTCGGTCAGCAAGCAAAAGACGGTCAATAAGCAAGCAAACAAACAAAAACACAACAAAAAAGAAAAGGCAGCTTGCCATGCCAGTCAGTTTCTTTGTCCAGCTGTGGAAGAAATACCAAACCATGTATGCTAACATGAAAAATGTGGATCTGAAAATTCAGTCACCGGAATGAAGAACTAAACGATGGATTGCATACCGTTCATGTAGTTCTTGGCCGTCTGGAAATGGAAATGGTAACCGGTGCGCTGCCACTGCAGCATCTCGATCGTTGATCCACGGGAACCATTGGGCATCTGTTCCTGCTCCGTTTGTGCCTCCTCGGGCGTATTCTCCGACAGAACGGCTGCCTCCTTCTCGTCCGTGGCTGCCCGGAGATCGTCGCCCACGTTGAGGAGGGCGTGGGTGACTACGAGCGCCACCACGGCCGCGGCGCGCCGTGTCACGTGTTCCTCAGACTCAAGAGGAACGTTATTACTACTACTACACAACTACTCCTTGCCTTGGGATTAATTTGCACATATACACTGCGTAAATGCATACGGATAGGAGGCTTTAGTGCAAGAATGGCTGGAATTTTGGATATCGCTCGCTTGCCTTGGGATTATCGATATAATGCAATATGATGACAAATGACTTCGGCGGGCTATTGCAGCGAGGCCTCCATCCCAAGCGGTTCGTCGTCGGCGATGGTTGTCTTGGATCTTGGCCAAGGATGCCAGCACCGAATCGCAATCTATTGTGGTGATTTGAGGTCCATTTTGTAAAATGTCATGACTGGGTTCTAATTCCCAGTTCTTGTTGGCTCCTTTTGTAAAATGTACAGTCATGCTCTTCACTCTCGTCACATGTTCGAACTTCTTTCTCATTCAGGTGTATATAAACGCATTTTAATGTATTTGTTCACTCATTTCAGTCGGTATATAGTACATATTAATATTCAAAAGATCTTATATTTATGAGCAGAGGAAGTGGGTGGGGGGGGGGGCAGAGGGAGAGGGGGAGGTTGGTAGGTAGATGAAGACAATAGAGTTATGAAGATGATGGGTGCATTATATAAAAGAAAACAAAAAAGATTACTAGCCTTGCCGCTCCAGGCTAGCGAGTGGTTCCAACCTTATTGACCACAACATCCAACACTACAATTAAAGAGTACATCAAATTTGATAGATGCAAACAAGATAGAACATAGGTGTGAAGATGATGCGTGCAATAGAGGAAAACTAGATAAAGTACTAACCATGCCGCTCAACACTAGCAAGTGGTTCAAGCGTAATTGATTGCAACTTCCAACACTTCAATTGAAGAGTACAACAAAGCCAACAGATGCAAACAAAGTACAAAAAGAGTATATGGGAGGGAGGGAGAGAGAGAGAGAGAGAGTAGTGTGCTAGCATTTCATTCCAAGGTGCATCAGTAGTTTCAGCCTCGTGGATCATGGAGTAAAGTCTAAGTAATGAGACTTCACAATAGATGTATGCTCATGCGAGCCACCGCTATGGTGAATCGTAGATTATAGGCTACACACGTCATGACATGAAGGGGCCACAATACTCATGCAAACATAGCTCAAACTAACTTACATAAATTAATTTGTGCGCACTATACGAAAGGAAACAACAAATAGCACAACCTGCGCCAACGAGGAGTCATGAGTGATAGTATTGCAATTTTTAGATGTTGTTGGGTCCTTGTATAAAATTTTGTGCCATGCTTATCTAGTGGGTTTATGGTCATTTGAGACCCTTTCATTGTTCAGAAAACTTACTTGGGAGGGAGAGGAGGAGAAATTGTGGTTGAGGGAGAACGTGGGGTGTTAGGTAGAGACTAGCCTCGCCGCTCAACACTACCGAGTGGTTCCAACCTCATTAATTAATTGCAACATCCAACACCCATGCTAAAGAGTACAACAACACCGACATATACAAACAAAGTACAGCTAATGTATGGTAGAGTGGAGATGTGTGCATTATAAAGAAGAATACAAGATAGAGTACTAGCATTGCCGCTCAAGACTAGCGAGTGGTTCCAACCTAATTGATTGCGACATCCAACACTCCATTTGAAGAGTACAACAAAGACAATGGACACAAGCAAAGTGCAACGATGCTTATACACAGTGTGCTAGCATTGCCATCTAAGATATATGAGTGGTTCCTGCCTCGTGCATCATGGATTAAAGTCTCTGTGATGAGATTTCACAATCGATGCATGCCATGAGAGCCCTAGTTATCGTTCCCCATAATTTATAGAGTATATTTGTCAAAATGTCAAGTGGCCACAATGCTTATACACATGAACAAAGCGGACTTATCAAAATTATTACGTGTGCACTATACAAAGGAAACAACAAATAGGACTAGCCTCGCCGACAGTATCTAGGAGTGATAGTATTGTAATTTCCGAATTCAGTTGGGTCCTTTCATAAAGTGTTTTGTCATGATTCTTCCACTCTTCAAAAAAGTATTTCAATGGGAGAGGGAGAGAGATGGTAGTTGGGGGAGGGTGGGGTATTAGGTAAAGACTAGCCTCGCCGCTTAAGACTAGCAAGTGTTTCCAATCTCATTGATTGCAACATCCAACACTCATGTTAAAGAATACAATAACACTGACATATGCAAACAAAGTACAATCGGTGTGTGTGTGCGCGTGCGCGCACGTGTGTGTGTGTGTGTGTGTGTGTGTGTGTGTGTGTGTGTGAGAGAGAGAGAGAGAGAGAGAGAGAGTGCTAGCGTTGCCATCCAAGATGCATGCTTTGTTTCAACCTCATGCATCACGGAGTAAAGTCTGTAATAAGACTTCACAATAGATGCCTGCCATGCAAGCCAGCTTTATCGTGCATCATAATTCATAGACTCGGTGTGTCAAGACGTTATGTGGCCTCAATTCTTATGCACATGTAGCACAAACTAACTTATGGAAATTATTACATGTGCACTATACAAAAGGTAACAACAAAGAGCACTAGCCTCAACGGCTAGGACCCATGAGTGATAGTATTGAAATTTACCTATGTTGTTCGGTCTTTCTATAAAATGTTTTGTCATGACCCTTCCACCAAAATTATTTCAAAGGGAGAGGGAGACAGAAGGTAGTTGGGGATGGGGGTATTAGGTACAAACTAGCCTCGCCGCTAAAAACTAGCGAGCCTTTCCAACCTTATTGATTGCAACATCCAACAGTCACATTAAATAATACACTAACGCCGACATGTGCAACCAACTCACAATCGGAGATATATATATATATATATATATATATATATATATATATATATATATATATATATATAGAGAGAGAGAGAGAGAGAGAGAGAGGGAGGGAGGGAGGGAGAGAGAGATAGGTCTTCTTGCCTCGCCCGACAGAATGCATGATTTGGTTCTAGCATCGTGGATCATGTCGTTAAGTCTAAGTAATGGGACATCAGAATTTATGCCGGCCTATGTGAACTAATGATATACTGCATCATAATTTATAGACTAGGAATGTCATGGCATGGAGTGGCCACACTTCTTATACACACATAGTGCAAACTAAGATATAAAGATTGTGTGCGCATTGTATGTAAGGAACAACAAATTGTACTAGCCTTGCCGGCCAGGACTCATGAGTGGTTGCAAGCTCAGTGGTTGAAACACTAAATTATCCAATTAAGTAGTACAACATTATAGATAGATCCAAATAATGTACAATTACCTAATGTATAAAAATAGAGATGAAAAGTGGTGGTGATGGTGGTGATGTATGTGTGTGTGTGTGTGTTGGGGGTGAGGTAGAGAGAAACAATGGTGATCTAGCCTTGCCCACGAGGATGAATGAGTAAGTTTAGGTAAGGACTTCTGAACGGATGCCACCCTGCGGGCCAGTGGTATATTACTCTCCAATTTTTAGACTAGCCATGTCATTAAGGTAGAGTGGACCCTTACTTATACACACATAGCACAAAGTAACTTATGAAGATGATGTGCACACTATATAGAATGAAACAATAACATTATGACCTTCTTATGGTTGTATAGGCCATACTTCGAATTTCAAACAAGACGTGGGTGAGGGAATCCAGCGAATTTTATGAAATGTGAAAATATCCAACAAGGTTGCATCTCCCCCACCACAAAAATGGATCACATGTTTAATGATGTGGTTGTTTAGCTCGACATTTGGTTATTCGCGCGGTGGGGGTATGTACTCGTGAAGCACTGTTCATGAAGTTCTAGCTATTCATGAGTTTATTTCAAGTAGAAGAGATGTGGATAGAATACAAAATCCTTTTCATGCACAACAACTTATGTTAGGAGAGAGAGTGAGAGTGAAAGTAGAGGGAGGGACAGTTGCGTCCATGCTAAAATATTCTCTCTCAGTCCTTTGAAAAATATTATTATTTAATTTCTTTCTGAAGTTTGGTATGATATGTATATTTTCAATCGGAAATTTGTTTTAATTTTATTTATTTGAATTCAAAACGCATGGATCTTCAGAAGAAGGCCAATCAAGAATACACTTAAATTAGTTTTGATTTACGGTATTAGCTGTTCTACAATTCCGTTTATTTTTGGACGGAAGATAGTTATTTAAATGAAATTTAAAAAACTAGAATTAAACTATTTGGAAAAATGATTTCACACAATTTAAAATAATTTTACCTATTTCATAAATTATTTCAATTGTTTCAATTTGCTCATTTGAAAATCAGATTTACTCATTTTAAAACATCTAGTCGACATATAAAATTCCCTCATATGAAAAGACCTCAATTCAAATTATATATTGTCAAAATTTGAAATTTTGATTCCACTGATTTTTAAAAACTGATTTCACTCCTTTCCAGAAACTAATTGCAATCATTTCAAAACTTTATACAAGTCGATTAAGAAACGTTCACTTATTAAAAAGAAAGATTTCACTTGTTATAAAAATGGATTTTGATCATTTTAAAAAATAGATTCCACTCATTTTAGTACAGTGATTTCACCAAATATTAAAAAAATACACTAATGTCAAAACCTAATTTAACGTGTTTCAAAAATAGAATGTACTCATTTCGAAACAATAAAATTACTTGCTTTTTCCTCTTCAATCTGGCAAATGGTGAGGATTTCCTATCTTACCAAGGGAAGGTAGAGAGGTGGAAAGTAGTTCTCTCATTTCCAAAAAACACATTTCAAATATCGATTCTATTTATTTAACAAAAATCTTTTTCACTCATTTCAAAAAGCTGATTTCACAAATTTCAAGTAACAGGTTTCACTCGTTCTAAGGCACAAAACTCATCTGAAAAAACTAATTAAAGCCATTTCAAAAATATATTTTAATTGATTTTAGTAAAATAAAAAAAGTTCAGTTCTTTCAAAAAACATATTCACATATTTGAAATGAAGATCTCACTCAACTATTTTGTTCTTATTTTACTAATTTGAGAAAACATATTTCATTCATGTCAAAATTCTATTTCACTTATTTTTAAAAATGATTTTACCAATTGAAATAAGCAGCTTCGCTCAATTTCACACGCTGAAATTAGCAGCTTCACAAATATCAGTTTCGCACACTGATCTTAATTTTGCCTTTTCTAAAGCCTGATGAAATTGTGGTCATTTCTAAAGTAATTTAAAAAGTATCCATGATTGGTCTTGTTCTACAACTCTCGGTGCCATGAGTTCAAATATATAAATCTTAAATGATATAGATTATTCAAATTTGCAAAGGTGAAATAAAATGATGGATTTGTTGTGTTCGAGAGTAAAGACATGGATATGGACTAGTATGTATGTGAGAGTGAGAAGAGTGAGAAAGCACCATGGATGTTTATGGTATGTGGCATGGATATTTGTGTATGTGAAGGGCATAGGGGGCATTAAAAGCCGCCCAAGAGAATCAAATAGAAGCCCTAATGGGCTCAGGCCGTGCCCAAAGAAGGAAAATATCAAATTGTCGATGTAGAGGGTCAAAATTTGACGCATCCTATTGTTGGAAATATGCCCTAGAGGCAATAATAAATTAGTTATTATTATATTTCTTAGTTCATGATAATCGTTTATTATCCATGCTATAATTGTATTGATTGGAAACACAGTACTTGTGTGGATACATAGACAAAACACTGTCCCTAGTAAGCCTCTAGTTGACTAGCTCGTTGATCAAAGATGGTCAAGGTTTCCTGGCCATAGGCAAGTGTTGTCACTTGATAACGGGATCACATCATTAGGAGAATCATGTGATGGACTAGACCCAAACTAATAGACGTAGCATGTTGATCGTGTCATTTTGTTGCTACTGTTTTCTGCGTGTCAAGTATTTGTTCCTATGACCATGAGATCATATAACTCACGGACACCGGAGGAATGCTTTGTGTGTATCAAACGTCGCAACGTAACTGGGTGACTATAAAGATGCTCTACAGGTATCTCCGAAGGTGTTCGTTGAGTTAGTATGGATCGAGACTGGGATTTGTCACTCCGTCTGACGGAGAGGTATCTCGGGGCCCACTCGGTAATACAACATCACACACAAGCCTTGCAAGCAATGTGACTTAGTGTAAGTTGCGGGATCTTGTATTACGGAACGAGTAAAGAGACTTGCCGGTAAACGAGATTGAAATAGGTATGCGGATACTGACGATCGAATCTCGGGCAAGTAACATACCGAAGGACAAAGGGAATGACATACGGGATTATATGAATCCTTGGCACTGAGGTTCAAACGATAAGATCTTCGTAGAATATGTAGGATCCAATATGGGCATCCAGGTCCCGCTATTGGATATTGACCGAGGAGTCTCTCGGGTCATGTCTACATAGTTCTCGAACCCGCAGGGTCTGCACACTTAAGGTTCGACGTTGTTTTATGCGTATTTGAGTTATATGGTTGGTTACCGAATGTTGTTCGGAGTCCCGGATGAGATCACGGACTTCACGAGGGTTTCCGAAATGGTCCGGAAACGAAGATTGATATATAGGATGACCTCATTTGGTTACCGGAAGGTTTTCGTGCATTACCGGAAAAGTTTCGGGCTCATCGGTAGTGTACCGGGAGTGCCGGGAGGGGTGTCGGGGACCATCGGGAGGGGTGTCACGCCCCAAGGGGTCTCATGGGCTATGGGAAGAGATAAACCAGCCCCTAGTGGGCTGGAATAAGTTCCCACTAAGGCCCATAAGGTTTGAGAAGGAAAAAACACAAGGTGGAAAGAGTTTCCAAGTGGGAAGGTGGAATCCTACTCCAAGTAGGATTGGAGTAGGACTCCTCCACCTCCAATTTCGGCCAAACCTTTAGGTTTTGAGGCTGCCTCCTCCCCTCCCTCCCACCTATATATACGGAGGTTTTAGGGCTGATTTGAGACGACTTTTCCACGGCAGCCCGACCACATACCTCCACGGTTTTTCCTCTAGATCGCGTTTCTGCGGAGCTCGGGCGGAGCCCTGCTGAGACAAGATCATCACCAACCTCCGGAGCGCCGTCACGCTGCCGGAGAACTCTTCTACCTCTCCGTCTCTCTTGCTGGATCAAGAAGGCCGAGATCATCGTCGAGCTGTACGTGTGCTGAACGCGGAGGTGCCGTCCGTTCGGTACTAGATCGTGGGACTGATCGCGGGATTGTTCGCGGGGCGGATCGAGGGACGTGAGGACGTTCCACTACATCAACCGCGATCTCTAATCGCTTCTGCTGTACGATCTACAAGGGTACGTAGATCGCTCATCCCCTCTCGTAGATGAACATCACCATGATAGGTCTTCGTGCGCGTAGGAAAATTTTTGTTTCCCATGCGACGTTCCCCAACAGTGGCATCATGAGCTAGGTTCATGCGTAGATGTCTTCTCGAGTAGAACACAAAAGGTTTTGTGGGCGGTGATGTGCGTTTTGCTGCCCTCCTTAGTCTTTTCTTGATTCCGCGGTATTGTTGGATTGAAGCGGCTTGGACCGACATTACTCGTACGCTTACGAGAGACTGGTTTCATCGTTACGAGTAACCCCCTTTGCTCAAAGATGACTGGCAAGTGTCGGTTTCTCCAACTTTAGTTGAATCGGATTTGACCGAGGAGGTCCTTGGATGAGGTTAAATAGCAACTCATATATCTCCGTTCTGGTGTTTGCGTAAGTAAGATGCGATCCTACTAGATACCCTTGGTCACCACGTAAAACATGTAACAACAAAATTAGAGGACGTCTAACTTGTTTTTGCAGGGTATGATTGTGATATGATGTGGCCAACGATGTGATGTGATATATTGGATGTATGAGATGATCATGTTGTAATAGAAATATCGACTTGCACGTCGATGGTACGGCAACCGGCAGGAGCCATAGGGTTGTCTTTATACTAACATATGTGCTTGCAGATGCGTTTACTATTTTGCTAGGCTGTAGCTTTAGTAGTGATAGCATAAGTAGCACGACAACCACGATGGCAACACGTTGATGGATGATCATGGTGTGGCGCCGGTGACAAGAAGATCGTGCCGGTGCTTTGGTGATGGAGATCAAGAAGCACGTGATGATGGCCATATCATGTCACTTATGAATTGCATGTGATGTTAATCCTTTTATGCACCTTATTTTGCTTAGAACGACGGTAGCATTATGAGGTGATCTCTCACTAAAATTTCAAGACGAAATTGTGTTCTCCCCGACTGTGCACCGTTGCTACAGTTCTTCGTTTCGAGACACCACGTGATGATCGGGTGTGATAGACTCAACGTTCACATACAACGGGTGCAAAACAGTTGCGCACGCGGAACACTCGGGTTAAGCTTGACGAGCCTAGCATGTGCAGACATGGCCTCGGAACACATGAGACCGAAAGGTCGAGCATGAATTGTATAGTTGATATGATTAGCATAGAGATGCTTACCACTGAAACTATTCTCGACTCACGTGATGATCGGACTTGAGATAGTGGATTTGGATCATGTACCACTCAAATGACTAGAGAGATGTACTTTTTGAGTGGGAGTTCTTAAGTAATATGATTAATTGAACTAATTGTCATGAACATAGTCTAATGGTATTTGCGAATTACGATGTAGCTTGCGCTATAGCTCTACTGTTTTTATATGTTCCTAGAGAAAATTTAGTTGAAAGTTGATAGTAGCAAACTTTGCAGACTGAGTCTGTAAAACCGAGGATTGTCCTCGTTGCTGCACAGAAGGCTTATGTCCTTAATGCACCACTCGGTGTGCTGCACCTCGAGCGTCGTCTGTGGATGCTGTGAACATCCGACATACACGTTTCTGATTACTACACAATAGTTCAGTGCAAGATACTTAATGGCTTAGAAGCAAGGCGCCGAAAACGTTGTAAAACGTCACGGAACATAAGTGATGTTCTAAAGAGATGAAATTGTGATTTCATGCTTGTGCCCTTGTTAAGAGGTACGAGACCTCCAACAAGATTCTTTGTCCACAAAGTAAAAGAGAAAAGCTCAATCGATGAGCGTGTGCTCAGATTGTTTGAGTACGACAATCACTTGAATCAAGTGGGAGTTAATCTTCCAGATGAGATGGTGATGGTTCTCCAAAAGACACTGCCACCAAGCTGTGAGAGCTTCGTGATGAACTATAACATATTGAGGATAGATACAATGATCCTTGAGCGATTCGTGATGTTTGACACTGCGAAAGTAGAAATCAAGAAGGAGCGTCAATAGTTGATGGTTTGTAAAACCACTAAGTTTCAAGAAAGGCAAGGGCTAGAAGGGATACTTCGTGAAACGGCAAAACAGTTGCTGCACTAATGAAGAGACCCAATATTAAACCCAAACCCGAGACTAAGTGCTTCCGTAATGAGGGGAACAATCACTGAGGCGGAGCAACTCAAGATACTTGGTAGATAAGATGGCTGGCAAAAGTCGAAAGAAGTGTATTTGATATACATGATGTTGATGTGTACTTTACTAGTACTCCTAGTAGCACAAGGGTATTGGATACCGGTTCAGTTGCTAAGTGATTAGTGACGCGAAATGAAAGCTACGGCATAAACGGAGACTAGCTAAAGGCGAGGTGACGATACGTGTTGGAAGTGTTTCCAAGATTGATATGATCAAACGTCGCACGCTCCCTCTATCATCGGGATTGGTGTTAAACCTAAATAATTGTTATTTCGTGCTTGCGTTAAACATGAACATGATTGGATCGTGTTTATTGCAATACGGTTATTCATTTAAAGAGAATAATGGTTACTCTATTTTCTTGAATAATCACCTTCAATGGTTTATTGAATCTCGATCGTAGTGTTACACATGTTCATGATATTGGTGCCAAAAGATACGAGTTGATGATGATAGTACCACTTACTTGTGGCACTGCCGCTTAAGTCATGTTAGTATAAATTGCATGAAGAGGCTCCATGCTGATGGATCTTTGTACTCACCTGATTTCGAATCACTAGTGACATGCAAATCATACCACATGAGCAAGGCCTTGTTTTCATTGAGATGAAATAAGATAGTAACTTGTTGAAAGTGATACATTTTGATGTATGCAGTCCAATGGGTGCTGAGGCACGTAGTGGATATCATTATGTTCTTACTTCACTGACGATTTGAGTAGATACAGGAGTATTTGCTTAATGAATCACAAGTCTGAAATGTTGAAAAGTTCAATTCCGTTTCAGAGTGAAGTTCGTCGTAACAAGAGGATAAACTGTCTACGATATGATCATGGAAATGAATATCTGAGTTATGAGTTTTGGTACGCAGTTAAGACAATGTGGAAATTGTTTCGCAGTTCATGCCACCTGGAACATCATAGTGTGATGATGTGTCTGAACGTCATAGCCACGCACTATTTGGTATGGTGCATACTATGATGTCGCTTATCGAATTACCACTATCGTTTATGGGTTATGCATTAGAGACAACCGCACTCACTTTAAATAGGGCACCGCGTATTTCCGTTGAGATGACACAGTATAGACTGAGGTTTAGAGAAATCTAAACTGTCGTTTCTTGAAAGTTTGGGGTTTCGACACTTATGTGAAAAAGTTTCAGTCTGATAAGCTCGAACCCAAAGCGGATAAATGCATCTTCATAGGATATCCAAAACAGTTGGGTACATCTCCTATCTCAGATCCGAAAGCAAAGTGTTTGTTTCTAGAAACGGATCCTTTCTCGAGGAAAGGTTTCTCTCGAAAGAATTGAGTGGGAGGGTAGTAGAACTTGATGAGGTTATTGAACCATCACTTCAACCAGTGTGTAGCAGGGCGCAGGAAGTTGTTCCTGTGGCGCCTACACCAATTGAAGTGGAAGCAGATGATGGTGATCATCAAGCATCGGATCAAGTTACTACAAGCCTCGTAGGTTGACAAGGTCGCATACTACTACAGAGTGGTACGGTAACCCTGTCTTGGAGGTCATGTTGTTGAGCAACAGTGAACCTACGAGTTATGGAGAAAGCGATGGTGGGCCCAGATTCTGACAAATGGCTGGAAGCCATGAAATCCGAGAGAGGATCCATGTATAAAACAAAGTGTAGACTTTGAAAGAACTACTTGATGGTCATAAGACTATTGAGTAAAGATGGATCTTTAAAAGAAGACAGACGATGATGGTGATAAGTCACTATTAAGAAAAGCTCGACTTGTCGCAAAGATGTTTTCGACAAGATCAAACAGTTGACTATGATGAGACTTTCTCACTCGTAGCGATGCTAAAGGTCTGTTGGAATTATGTTAGTTGTTGATGCATTATTTATGAAATATTGCACGTAGGATGTCAAAACATTGTTTCCTCGACGGTTTCCTTGAGTAAATATTGTATGAGATACAACCATGAGGTTTTGTCGATTCTAAGGATACTAACAAGTATGCAAACTCCAGCGATCCTTCAATGGACTGGTGCAAGCATCTCGGAGTTGGAATAAGCACTTTGATGAGATGATCAAAGATTTTGGGTTTGTACAAGGTTTATGAGAAACTTGTATTTCCAAAGAAGTGAGTGGGAGCACTATAGTATTTCTGATAAGTATATGTGGTTGACATATTGTGGATCAGAAGTGATGTAGAATCTCTGTAAAGCATATAAGGTTGTTTGAAAGGAGTTTTCAAAGGAATACCTGGATTGCGCTACTTGAACGTTGAGCATCAAAGATCTATGGAGATAGATCAAAAGCGCTTAATGAAAGTTTCAATAAAATGCATGCCTTGACAAGTTTTTGAAGGAGTTCAAAATAGATCAGCGAAGAAAGAGTTCTTGGTTGCGTTGTGAGGTGTGAATTTGAGTAAGACTCAAAACCCGACCACGGCAGAATAAAGAGAATAGACGAAGGTCGTCTTCTATGCCTTAGCCGTAGAATCTAAAGTATGCCATACTGTGTACCGCACCTGAAGTGTGCCTTGACTCAAAGTATGTTGAGAGGTACAGAGAGTGATCCATGATTGAATCACTAGCAGCGGTCAAAATTTACCCTTAGTAACTAATGGACTAAGGAATTTTTCTCGATTATGGAGGTGGTTAAGGAGTTCGTCGTAAAGGGTTACGTCGATGCAAGCTTTGACACTAATCCGAATAACTATGAGTAGTGAAACGGATTTGTATAGTAGAGTAGATATTTGGAGCATTTCCGAATAGCACGTAGTAGCAGCATCTATAAGATGACATAAAGATTTGTAAAGAACGCACGGATCTGAAAGTTTCAGAACCGTTGACTGAAACCTCTCTCACGAGCAAGACGTGATCAGACCCCATAACTATATGGGTGTTGGATTCGTTGGAATCACATGGTGATGTGAACTAGATTATTGACTCTAGTGCAAGTGGGAGACTGTTGGAAATATGCCCTAGAGGCAATAATAAATTAGTTATTATTATATTTCTTAGTTCATGATAATCGTTTATTATCCATGCTATAATTGTATTGATTGGAAACACAGTACTTGTGTGGATACATAGACAAAACACTGTCCCTAGTAAGCCTCTAGTTGACTAGCTCGTTGATCAAAGATGGTCAAGGTTTCCTGGCCATAGGCAAGTGTTGTCACTTGATAACGGGATCACATCATTAGGAGAATCATGTGATGGACTAGACCCAAACTAATAGACGTAGCATGTTGATCGTGTCATTTTGTTGCTACTGTTTTCTGCGTGTCAAGTATTTGTTCCTATGACCATGAGATCATATAACTCACGGACACCGGAGGAATGCTTTGTGTGTATCAAACGTCGCAACGTAACTGGGTGACTATAAAGATGCTCTACAGGTATCTCCGAAGGTGTTCGTTGAGTTAGTATGGATCGAGACTGGGATTTGTCACTCCGTCTGACGGAGAGGTATCTCGGGGCCCACTCGGTAATACAACATCACACACAAGCCTTGCAAGCAATGTGACTTAGTGTAAGTTGCGGGATCTTGTATTACGGAACGAGTAAAGAGACTTGCCGGTAAACGAGATTGAAATAGGTATGCGGATACTGACGATCGAATCTCGGGCAAGTAACATACCGAAGGACAAAGGGAATGACATACGGGATTATATGAATCCTTGGCACTGAGGTTCAAACGATAAGATCTTCGTAGAATATGTAGGATCCAATATGGGCATCCAGGTCCCGCTATTGGATATTGACCGAGGAGTCTCTCGGGTCATGTCTACATAGTTCTCGAACCCGCAGGGTCTGCACACTTAAGGTTCGACGTTGTTTTATGCGTATTTGAGTTATATGGTTGGTTACCGAATGTTGTTCGGAGTCCCGGATGAGATCATGGACGTCACGAGGGTTTCCGGAATGGTCCGGAAACGAAGATTGATATATAGGATGACCTCATTTGGTTACCGGAAGGTTTTCGTGCATTACCGGAAAAGTTTCGGGCTCATCGGTAGTGTACCGGGAGTGCCGGGAGGGGTGTCGGGGACCATCGGGAGGGGTGTCACGCCCCAAGGGGTCTCATGGGCTATGGGAAGAGATAAACCAGCCCCTAGTGGGCTGGAATAAGTTCCCACTAAGGCCCATAAGGTTTGAGAAGGAAAAAACACAAGGTGGAAAGAGTTTCCAAGTGGGAAGGTGGAATCCTACTCCAAGTAGGATTGGAGTAGGACTCCTCCACCTCCAATTTCGGCCAAACCTTTAGGTTTTGAGGCTGCCTCCTCCCCTCCCTCCCACCTATATATACGGAGGTTTTAGGGCTGATTTGAGACGACTTTTCCACGGCAGCCCGACCACATACCTCCACGGTTTTTCCTCTAGATCGCGTTTCTGCGGAGCTCGGGCGGAGCCCTGCTGAGACAAGATCATCACCAACCTCCGGAGCGCCGTCACGCTGCCGGAGAACTCTTCTACCTCTCCGTCTCTCTTGCTGGATCAAGAAGGCCGAGATCATCGTCGAGCTGTACGTGTGCTGAACGCGGAGGTGCCGTCCGTTCGGTACTAGATCGTGGGACTGATCGCGGGATTGTTCGCGGGGCGGATCGAGGGACGTGAGGACGTTCCACTACATCAACCGCGATCTCTAATCGCTTCTGCTGTACGATCTACAAGGGTACGTAGATCGCTCATCCCCTCTCGTAGATGAACATCACCATGATAGGTCTTCGTGCGCGTAGGAAAATTTTTGTTTCCCATGCGACGTTCCCCAACACCTATCTAACTCCACCGTCCACTCCTACCAGACCATAATATCTCATTCCACATCGCCTCAGCCGCCACCACTCCCTTCCCGATCCCCACTCTCTCCCATCCAACTCTTCTCACTCCCAGCCATTCATCGTGCATGTCTCAATCTAGAACAACGGTATGGCACGAGCACTATACAGCTATGCCGTACAAGAAGGATCTTGGTGTGGTGCTTCCCACCTTTGGCCTCTTCATCTTCCTCCCTTGTAGCAATGTTCAATCAACACCCGACTGTGTTGTCCCCTAGCCATGGTCTCATATGCAAAGATAGGATTTCTGGTTTGCGACTGACCTTCGGCCTCCATGTCTCCCCCACATGGTGGCCTAGAACCAACACTCGGTTCCTCTACTGCGGCCTCACGTGCACACAATGGCTCCCGACAAAGCAATCCATGCCAGGCCACCATGTTTCCTTCATGATCGTAGCCCAACTCATACTAATATTGCCCCGCCGATGTAGAGCAGCCGACGTGAGCTATTGCCCCTATTGCGCGAGCTAATGCCCATGCCCTCCCATGTCGGCGGAGCTCGCGTGGCTGTCCAACGACCTCCATTGAAGGTAATTTTCAAATTTTCAAGCAAATTTGATATGTTCAATGCTATTTTTTTAATATTTCAATTGATTGTGAACTTAAAGTGAATGTGAATGTTGTACATATCTGAATTTGTTTTATTGTAGTTGAGTGTGTGGTGTGAAAATTACTTGAGGGCGAGACCGTCAAGTACATCATGAAGAAAGGGAAGGTACTACATGACCTCCCATTGTACCTTGTACCATCTACTTGAGTTAGTATTTATTGCAATCATTTTTTTAAGAACGCAATTAATAAATTAAGACTGGGAAGCCATAGTTGTCTAAGAATTTGGTTCGGTTGACACAACATGTGCATTTTAGTAATAATGAAATGAAACTGCATGTCGGGTTGTCACACTAATTTCTTCGCTCTAGACATTTTTGTTGGTACAACTCCTGCCTGATCGACGGCACCGTCACCGTCCTCGAGCAGAACCGGATGAGTTTCATACCCTTAAATTATTCCGCTTGTCATACTCTTGAATTACTCAAGCTATATGTTTTAACTATTATGGGTGTGGACTATTGTGTGGTTCTAGTGAAATGACAACTTGCACCCTGCAAGGGATGCATTTCAATTATGTGCTAGGTGGTCATGTTGTTCTTGGTGTAATTTAGAGAGTTTCACATATATTAGTAGCTTGTATGTGCCTGAATAATTGAGTAACTTTGCAGGTAAGAATTCTAGTTTTTCTTGTAGTAGTTGTTGCACCTCGAATTGGTTATATCGTGTGCTGGAAAGTGAGGAAAAATGAAGACAGTATTTTGTAGTTTATAAATTTGATTGTGTGGTCCTGCCTTATCATGCTTATATTGCAAGTCAGGTTGGTGGTGTGAGGTGCACTCGCTACTTCTTTGCCTTTGCGCTGGCTTATCGTGTCACCAATATCATCGAGTTCAAGAACGAATTGTAACACATTCTATATTTGGTTAACAAGTAGTTAGTGGGATTAGCATTATATGTGGCACAAAGGTGAATAACAATGACATTGGGTTAGGAATGTAGTCATGTAGGAAATGAAGCTTAAATTATTATAGTTACTTTATATAGAAAGAAATATGGTATTCTTCAGTCTTTCAGTTTGGTTATAAACCTATTTCACTTAATTTTTCACATGAGTTGATCATCTACTAGAGGAATGCTCAGAACCTTTGCAGATATCGCACCACTATGTTAATCTGGTTCAATAAGGGTGATTCTTTCTAATATATAATTATTGATTATATTCAAATCATATATTTACTCGTTGGAGTCAATAGTATTGATTGGTACCATCCATTTGGTGCTTATTATGTTTTATATTGCAAAAAAGAAGGACATGATTATATGTGATTACTTGGAGCATGTGTCTTCCGTAGTTTATTATGCACTCTATGCTGCCAATATGAGATAGGATTTACTTGGTGCGAAATACATTAATGGTGCTTTTCACATGCTTCATATGCATTGTGGAATAATAGTTCTTTTCCCTAGTGCATTGAGAGCATGAAATCTAAAGGAGAAACTAGAACTCGTCTTCTTTCATGCATAACCGAGAATACGATAGTATAGTTCTACTTATTCTTGTTAGAGAGAGAGAGAGTAGGATTCTAGAAAAAGGCTTGTGAGTCTTCTCTATGTAGTTATTAGATCTTACTCATGAATAAATAAAATACTAATAGTGTGTTAGATTTGGCATATTCTAGTTTATGAGTGTTCTCTACATAGATAACTATGTATATCCCCGATGAAAGGACAAAATGCCAATAGTGTGTTTGGTTTCCTTGGTGGACAAGTGATCATTTTCTTTCTCTTGTTGTACAATTTTGCTAAGTCCATGTTCGTTTGTATCTGCACTTAGGTTATTGCGTCCTTACCATAATATATAAGCTTATTGTACATGAAGTCAAAACCATTTGGTTTGAATCAAAGCCCAATATAACTTACTTAGTGATGAGGAGAATGCAATATTGTAAGATATTAAAGATGCAATTATACATATGATAGTGGGGCCTCTATCCAAATGATGTATTTGTCTTTTTATCATTTTTGTAGACTATTAAAGATGATTTTATAGGCCCGGTAAGAATTAGAAAATGGAAATTTGGATTTCTACATAATGAATTTTGCTAATTTTGATCCTTGAAGAATCTAATGCCAAAGAGATGAGAAATTTAGACCTACTTACTTGATCAATTATTATTTTTAAGATGGTGACTAGGATTTTTAGAAATTTTTATGGATTTGGCTTCATCCTAATACAAAAATAAAGTTGGCAGGTACTTTTAATGCACAAATTCTAAATATACTAGGCTCAACTAAGTGCGCCAACAACTTAAGCTAAAGAAAATGGCACAACAATTGGACACTAGCAAACACAATGAACTGTACAAACTAACACAAGGTATGTCACAAGATATGGAAATTCATAATAGATATATTAAGCTATACAAGGTGAACAGATTGTATATCAAGATATGTAAATTAATGATACACACAAGCATATGTAAGTAATAGGAGCTTACACAAGTTATATTACAAGATATGGAACTGAATGATACATGAAAAAAAGTAAGCACTACAATCTTACACAAGTTATATCATAAGATATGGACATGAATGTTACAAGCAAGCACTTCATAGTAGGCACAAGATATATCAATAATAGCGAGTATGAATTGCGGCAAGTAAAGGGGCCAAGAGACTAACAATTTCTTCCAAAGTTCAAATATCCACCGATACTCTAGTCTTCATTGGAGGTATGAGTGTTACCATGAAGGCACCCAAAAGACGTGAAGGATCACCCTATTACCCCCTTGGGATATCACCAAGAAGGCGATTTCAAACCACTAAGGTTACATTCTTCCTCTGTACGGAGATGGCAAGCTTCAAGACCACTTCCCAATCCTCACGAAGGAGACACTCTGGCATCTCCACAATCTCCAAGAATAGGTCACTAGGGCCACTCCACTAAACCGTCTAGGAGGCAGCAGGCTCCAAGTGTAAGAAGATCACGGGTTGTAACTTGAACCAATTGACGCAGCGAGCTGAGACTGATCAAACAAATTCAAAGCAAGAATACAAGTATGCTCAAACCAATCCATGACTTCGTCGAGATTTGGACCCACATGTAAGAAACTACATCAGCAACGTCTACACCCACGTGTAAGTAACCATGTCATCATCCACTCGGCCCATATGCTAGTATTGTGTACCAGTCAATCTAACACTCCTAATTATTACTTACACACACCGGGCTAAAAACACCTCTATCAGGCTCACATGGATGCAGCTACGTCAAAATCAACTTCAAGAAAACCAGCTTAGTCCCGATTAATTAATGTTTCCCAGTTTTATCTGGTTGCAAAGTTCAGTTGCTAGATAGGTAAAATGCCTTTTATATATCTTTGTCTTCCTCTGAGTACTACTCAACCTTTGATGACTGATCTTTTATCATTGGTTGATCATGTTGAAAGGCATCTCTCTAGAAGTTTCTCCTTAGTGTGCCATGCGTCGAGAATCACATTAGTTAACTCTCTGGTCACATCCATGGTAAACTTTGCAATGTGTACCTTCGAGCTTCATCCTAATTTCATTGGGTATTTTGACAAAGTTAGGAGATGCCTTTTGTGGACAAAGAAAATAGAGCAAGGCAATTATTGCAATTCATTGGTTGCTTGGAATAGATTTTGTTTCCCCAACAAAAATGTTGGCTTGGGTCTCATAAATTTAAAAGTCAAAATCAAGCTCTATTGCTGGAACTTCTGGGTACATCTTATAACCAGTGTGAGCTTCCTTGGTTTTGATTGGTCAAGGAGTTTTATTATGGTTCCATTCCTCGCGCTAAGCTCACTTGTGGATCTTTTGGTTGTATCACATTATAAAGCTTATGCCCCTTTTTCATGGCATCTCCTCATATTTGGTTTGCAACTGTAAAAATATTGCGATGTGGCATGATAATTGAATGGTGCGCTTCTTTCCTCAAGATTTGCGTCCTTATTATATTTTGTCATTAGTAAGAACTGCTCAGTTGCTCAATTTTTTTGCTTCAGCTAATTAACATAGCCAATTAATTCCACATCTAGTACTCTCCCTTGAAGCACACTCTGAGATGGATATGGTGGCTTCTCTTCGGCCAAGTTCCCTATATATTGCATATAATACAAACACTTGGTCCTATATTTGTGGTTCTAGTTTTTCGATCAAAACGTTGTATTGGCATTGCCACCAGACAATTGTGCTCCACCTCCATTTTCTTGTTTTTGGAAATCCAACCTTCATATGAGCTGAAGGTACTCGTGTTGTTCCTCACAACATAAAGATTAAACATTCACAAAATGCTCAGAAAAAGACATTGCAATATTGGGAATTCTTTCAATTGTATTATTTGCCATCCGGGACTAAGGATACTACTGATCATTTAATCTCCTCCTACCCCTTCAGTGTGGATTGATGGGCTAAATTTGGTATCCGCTAGAATTCAAATCTTCTACGGGGAGATGCAATCGAATCAGCTAAATTGGTTTCTCAGGACAACTCTTTTTTGAAATCACTGCCATTTTTGTCTAGGATATTTGGAAGGACCACAACAATTTTATATTTTGGCACATTACTCCATCTTCTAGAGTATGGAAGAAAATAACCAAAACAGATATCATGTGGTTGAAGTATAGGATTGATCCCCATCTTTGGGGCTATATTACTATGCTTGATGTCTCTTTGTGAGCTTGTTTATAGTGAGAGTCTTGCTCACTTTTGGTCTCTCTGACCTTTTTGTATTAATTCCCTTTCTTTTATGGTTTGATCATGCACTTGATAGTTCTTGAGGGCCCTCCTCAAGGATTGTACAAATGTAAAATACCACTACTTTTAACATAGCACAGTTGTAGCCTCTCCTACTATTTTCACCTCAATAAACGGCTGAACCCGTTGGGCCCATTTGTCCAATATATTGACCAGACAAACTTGCAAATCGATTATAAATGATGGATTATTGTCACCAAAAACAAACTTAGTTGAAAAATCGGTGGGTCAAAGGTGACGGTCTTGGCCCATCAATGAAGATGGACATTCATCACAAAACTTAATTCGCCACCTATGATACAATCTTAGCTGTCTAAAAAGGTGGAACCATAAAGATTGTTTTTGGCGTTAGCGCTTCAGTGTTGGTGGGGGTGACTGCCAAAAATTGTCAACGGAACATATTCGGTGAGTAAAATTAGTTTTAGATGACACAAGTGAGCCGTCGTTAAAAATCCTCCGTTTTGTAGTGATTTTTAGTATGCAATCACAATACCAAGAAAATGGCGGGTAAATCTAGGTTTACATTGGGAAGGTAAATCATGATTTTTATGTGAAAAGTAATTTAAATTTTAGTAACACCTTTTGTGTAACCCGTTGCAACGCACATACAATTAACTAGACATTTAATTAAAACCGATGTTCCATGCAAAAGAAGTCTGACATCCATGTGTTTAGTGCGGTGATAGCGTAGGGTTGACACTGCTTTCACTACTACAGAATAAAAAGCATCACTATAATATAGAAAATTGTTTCACTGCCTGTTTTTCCCCGCTTGTACATACGTACAAATATATGTTTACGATTTTCAAAATTTCAATCTAAATAACTGAAATTATATTTGTAGCAAAAGGTCAGTTGTAATTTTGACACAAACCATGTTAGTAAAGTGACTTATTAGATAGCAAGGAAAAAGGAAAATGTGAATTCAGCATGGTCATCACAACGCAAAATATTCCCGCAAAAAAATAAAATCACAGCGCAAAGTAGACATTGCAGGCTGAGCCATGCACAAAACACATTGAGCAAAATCAAAAGGTGTCGTCTTAATCAGCACATTGGGTTGCATACATAAGTTTATATGCCTCAGATAAGTCAGTAAAGTGCACACAAGGATATTGCCGAGTGCATCATTTGATGCAGGGATCGGGGTAAACCCTTTAAAAAAACCACGCAAGGATCTTTCTTATGGAGGACCATTGAAGTGGTCGATATTTCCACATGTCTTGTATACACCTAAAATTGAGAAATTTTGATTAATTGGGGCAACAAATTTCCAAAAACATTGTCTGTTGGAAATATGCCCTAGAGGCAATAATAAATTGGTTATTATTATATTTCCTTGTTCATGATGATCGTTTATTATACATACTAGAATTGTATTGATTAAAAACTCAAATACATGTGTGGATACATAGACAACACGTTGTCCCTAGTGAGCCTCTAGTTGACTACTTTGTTGATCAAAGATGGTCAAGGTTTCCTCGCTATAGACATGAGATGTCACTTGATAACGGATCACATCATTAGAAGAATGATGTGATGGACAAGACCCAAACCATGATCGTAGCATATGAAGTGTCAGTTTATTGCTATTGTTTTCTGCATGTCAATGCATCTGTTCCTATGACCATGAGATCATGCAACTCCAGGACACCGGAGGAACACCTTATGTGTATCAAACGTTGCAACGTAACTGGGTTACTATAAAGGTGATCTACAGGTATCTCCCAAGGTGTCTGTTGGGTTGGCATGGATCAAGACTGGGATTTGTCACTCCGTGTGATAAAGAGGTATCTCGGGGCCCACTCGATAATACAACATCACAACAAGCCTTGCAAGCAATCTGACTAAGGAGTTATTCACGGGATCTGGTATTATGGAACGAGTAAAGAGACTTCCCGGTGACAATATTGAACTAGTTATGGAGATACGGACGGTCGAATCTCGGGAAAGTAACATATACTGAAGGACAAAGGGAACAACATATGGGATTAACTGAATCCTTGACATAGAGATTCAACCGATAAAGATCTTCATAGAATATGTAGGAGCCAATATGGGCATCCAGGTCCCGCTACTGGTTATTGACCTGAGGATGTCTCAGGTCAGGTCTACATAGTTCTCGAACCCATAGGGTGTGCACACTTAAGGTTCAGTGACGTTTTGGTACAGTTGACAGTTACAGGTGTTGGTGACCGAAGATAGTTCAGAGTACCGGATGAGATCCTGGATATCACGAGGAGCCCCAGAATGGTCCGGAGGTAAAAATGATATATAAGAAGTTCTGTTTTGGTCTCCAGAAAATTTTCGGGCTCATTGATAGTGTACCGGGAGGGTACCGGGGGACCACCGGGAGGGGTGTAACGACCCAAGGGCTTCATGGGCTGTGAGAGGAGGCAAACTAGCCCCTGGTGGGCTGGCCAAGGCCTCCCCTAAGGGCCCATGCGGCTTGAGTGGAAGTATAAGGCAAAAAGCCAAAGGTGGAAAGAGTTTTCAAGTGGGAAGGAAGGAATCTTAATCCTACTAGGATTGGAGGAGGACTCCTCCTCTCCTCCTTACTTCGGCCGACCCAAAGGGGAAACCCTAGGGCGCCTGCCTCCCTCTTCTCCTCCTATATATATTAGAGGTATTGAGGGTTTTTGGTGACACGGAAATCAGCCACGACTCTCTCTCTCTCTCTCTCTAGACATGTTTCTTCTCTAGTCTAGTTTGGTAGTGCTTAGGTGAAGCCCTGCTAGATTAGTTCACCACCATCACCACCACGCCGCCCTGCTGGAGAACTCATCTACCTCTCTGCCCCTCTTGCTGGATCAAGGAGACGAAGATCGTAATCGAGCTGTACATGTGCCGAATGCGGAGATGCCGTCCGGTCGGCACTAGATCGGGATGGATCGTGATGGGATCGCGGGATGGATCGTGATGAGATCGCGGGACGGGCTGTGGCGAAGATGTTCCACTACATTAATCGCGTTATATACGCTTCCGCTTAGTGATCTACGAGGGTATGTAGATTCACTCTTCCCTCTCGTAGATGATCATTGCCATAGATAGGTATTGCGTGTGCGTATGAAATTTTGTATCTCCCATGCAACGTTCTCCAACACTGTCGGTTGAAAGTATTGAAATAATCGGAGATCTAGCAGAAAAGGCCACTTGAGTTACATATGACTAAGCCTATAGCTCAAAAGGATTGATATACAGGTGAGGGGCCCCAATTTAGCTTGGGTGAGTCCTATGTGTCGAGTCTTCTTTTGTTTTTTGAGAACAGTGTCGAGTCTAGCTATCGAGCTACATAAGACCTAATGGATCCGTCCTTTCTGTTCTATATATTTTCCGGCCTTAACCGATTGTATGGACTGGACTCCTCAACACTCCACCCTGCTACCAGTCCAATGGACAGTGCAAACTAATATGATCTGCTGAGCAGACAGTAAGAGCATCTCCAACAGTCGCGCTATACAAGCGTCGCGCCGTAAAAAAGGCAGTTTTAGCGCGCGCGCAACGCGGCGGGCAGCTTCAGCGGGCGCGCAAAAACGGCGCGCGCGCCATTTCCAGTTCAGCGCGCTGGCCGAAACGCAATCCCGCGCCCGTTATTTGCTGCGCCGGCTCCCGCGCGCGCGACTCTCCCGCGCTCATTCCTGCTCTCTCCTGCGCTCCCGCGCTCGCTCCTCCACTCTCGCGTCCGCGCCGCCGCCCCCATCCGACCGCGCCGCCGCCGTCGCTCGCGCCCCGGCAACCGTTCAGCGCTTCCCCGGCCTATCCCCGCGACACCGTCGTCGCCCGCGCTCGCCGGCGACCACTCAAGCGCTTCCCCGGCCTGTCTCTGCTGCGGCCGCCGCCCGCGCCCCCCCGGCGACCGTTCAGGCGCTTCCCCGGCCTCCCCGCGCCGCCGCGCTTCCGCCCCACCCCTCCTAGTCCGGCCGGCCCTCGCGCGCCTCCGACGTCCGAGGAACAGTGTCCGAGCGCTCGCATTGTAGATGAGTTCGACATTGTAGATGAGTTCGTCGTATGATTCTTCCGAAGAAGAATTTGATATGGAAGAGGAGGATCTGATTGAAGAGTGGTGGGCATGGCATGGACGACAAAGAGCATGATTTGATTGCATTATTTGTATTGTATTGTTCATGAACTATTGGTTGTGTTTATTGCATTATTTATTGTACTGAACGATAAACTATTTGTTTGAGTTGTAATAACTATTTATTGTTAATTTATTTTGTTTGTTTGATCGTTTTTCTCCTATTTTTTGAAATGTATATGTGCTTTATGCGTGCTGCGCGCGCTGCATTTTGGATACTGTTGGAGCGGCGCGCGCGCTACATTATAGTGCGGCTGTTGGAGCCAGCGCTTATCCCCGCGCTAAACCAGCCGAAGCGCGCGCGTTAAATACATTTTTTGGGCGCGGCGCGAAGCGCGGCTGTTGGAGATGCTCTAAGAATTTTGCGATTATTTTTTCCGTTCCGTGAATGTGCTACTGACTAGATCCATCTGTCAGAACTAGAAAAAAAATGAGACACGGAACTTAGGAAAGAGAAACCCGTTGGAAGTTAATCTCGCACATAGAGATCCAGTTGCATCGGTGTTGAGTGCATCTCGTGCACCACGAGCTTCTCTACGGTGACAGTGGAGCCGGTAGCATTGTTGAAAACATACACCCCGGCGGCCTCGTAGATGGCCTCAGCCGGGTACACCCGCGACGTCGCCGTTAACCTCCTACCCATCACAAAGCTCTCAACAATGGAATGATCCACAAGAATCCTAGCGGAGAAGGCCTCGCCGTCGAGCACCGGAACGGTGCTGCCCACCACACGCTTCACAATGTTCCTGGCCAGCGATGAACGCGACTCGTCATGGCAGAAGTGGGTCCTGAGCCCCCCGTCGAGGCTCCTAGACACGTAGAAGTACATTGCCATTTTTTCACTGTGACCGTTGGTGGTGACCAAGAGGAGGCCGAAGGGGCCGAGTGCACCCCGGTTGGCGGCGCCACCGCTGGTGCTGCAGTTGTAGCCGACATCGGCCTCGTTGTGGACGGCGATATCCGAAATGTTGAGGCGGAAGGAGACCTCTATGTCGAGCTGAGCGGCTTGCCGGAGGTGCAGAGGGAAGACTGAGCCAGTGCCGATGGTGATGCCACTGAGGTCAGTGGTGTTGTGACGGAGCGTATCGATCTCCTCCACTGGCCATTGGAGTAGGTTCGTCCGGGTCTTCTCGTCCAGCGCCACTGTCCTCGGAATAGCCTACACCATACACCATTAAATCGATATATAATTCGTTAATTCAAGAGAGGTAAGAGTAAACAAATATGTTTCTGTATATTGCACACCTCACATAGGGCGGCTGGAATCACATATATATAGATTACAATACTTGATCATCAAGAAAGATCAAGAGGATCTCTAATCAAATCAATACATATCCGGTAGGTGATCATATTCCTATACAAAGATATATGTACAAAAGGAATACGTTAACATCCCCCCCTCAGTTTGTGCGTCGTATGGCAAGAGGCACAAACTGGACCGAAACTCAGAGAAGAGCTGCGACGAGAGCCCTTTTGTCATAATGTCGGCGTACTGATGGGAAGATGGCACATGCAGAACCCGCACCTCGCCAAGGGACACCTTCTCACGAACAAAGTGAATGTCGATCTCTATGTGTTTGGTACGACGATGCTGGACTGGGTTGGATGCCATGTAGACGGTGCTGACATTATCACAGAAGACAATAGTGGCAGTCGATAGGGGATGATGAAGCTCACCGAGAAGCTGTCGGATCCAACAACACTCAGCCACGACATGAGCAACAGCACGGTACTCTGCCTCGGCACTGGAACGAGATACCGTGGTCTGGCGTTTTGACGACCAAGAGACCAAAGTATCACCGAGATAAACACAATATCCAGAGGTCGAGCGCCGAGTGTCGGGACAACCAGCCCAGTCAGCGTCAGAGTAAGCCGTGAGACAGGTCGATGAAGAGGGGGCGATGTGCAAGCTGAGGTCAAGGGTGCCCTTGATATATCGAAGGATACGCCTGACCAGATGCATATGCGGCTCTCGAGGTGCATGCATATAGAGACAAGCCTGCTGAACAGCGTGCGCGATGTCGGGTCGCGTGAGTGTCAAGTACTGTAGAGCTCCGGCATAGCTGCGGTACTCGGTGGGATCAGCGAGCAGAGACCCATCTTGCGCCGACAACTTGCATTTGGCATCGATGGGAGTAGCCGACGGATTACAATCAACCATGCCGGCACGCTGGAGGAGATCCAACGCATACTGTCGCTGGGAGAGCACCATACCAGATGATGTGCGAGTGACAGCAATGCCGAGGAAGAATGATAAGGTGCCAAGATCCGTCATGGCAAACTCGGAGTGGAGCTGCTGAGTAAGACGCCGTAGGAGCTGGTCCGTGGAGGCGGTGAGGACAATGTCATCCACATATAGGAGAATGTAGGCGAGGTCATGACCACTCTTGTAGATGAACAGAGATACATCCGACTTGGAGGCGACGAATCCCATCCGGTGTGCAAAGAGAGCAAACCGCTGGTACCAAGCACGTGGAGCTTGCTTGAGACCGTAGAGCGATTTGTGAAGACGGCACACATAGTCGGGGCAGCGAGCATCGATGAAGCCAGGAGGTTGCTGGCAGTAAACCTCCTCGTCAAGATTGCCATTAAGAAAGGCGTTCTTGACGTCAAGCTGGTGAACCGGCCACGCCTGTGAAACGGCAAGGCTGAGGACGATGCGTATCGTGGCCGGCTTCACCACGGGGCTGAATGTCTCGTCAAAGTCGATGCCTGGCTGTTGAGAGTAGCCACGGACCACCCACCGAGCCTTGTAACGAGCAAGGCTGCCGTCAGCGTGAAACTTATGCTTGAAGATCCATTTCCCTGAAACAACATGAGCACGAGGAGGTCGAGGAACAAGTGACCATGTTCCGTTAGCAACAAGAGCATCAAATTCCTCGAGCATGGCACGACGCCAGTGAGGGTCATGGAGAGCACCCCGGTATGTTTTGGGAATGGGAAATGGAGTGGAGTGTGTTGCCGTGAGGTTTAGACGATCAGTGGGTTGGAAGAGCCCACGTTTGGCACGTGTGAGCATATTATGCGTGTTACTCGGTGACGGCGGACGGTGAATGATAACAGGCGACGACAAGATGGGAGACACGGGGGAAAGAGGAGAGGCGGGGTCGGCGATGAGAGAAGTGGAGGCCGGCTGGATAGGTGCAGAGTTGGGCGAACACATAGGTGGGCTGCTGGGAGCTGGTGACGCCGTGGGAGGCGGAGAGCCATGGTGCATGGCTGGAGACGGGGCTGCAGGCAGTGTACGGTGAGAGGTGGGTGGAGCCCCACCATGCATGGCGGGTGATGGGTATACATGCATAACGGGTTGGGTCTGATGTGTGGCCGCTAGATGGAGTAGGAAATCTAGATCGGCTAGTGTAGTTTTTGGGTGATCAGGGATACGGCTGAATGGAAACACATGTTCGTCAAAACTGACGTGACGAGAAATGATAACACGTCGAGTGGCAAGGTCGAGACAACGATAGCCTTTGTGTTGACTAGGATAGCCAAGAAACACACACGCGACAGATCGAGGAGAGAGTTTGTTCTTAGCGGTGGCAGATTGATTGGGATAGCATAGACAACCAAAGACACGAAGAGCGGCGTAATCCGGCGCAGAGTCATATAGGCGAATATAGGGTATGGCGAAGTCTATGGCTTGGGAAGGTCGTATATTAACGAGGTGGGTAGCTGCGGCAAGGGCCTCTGCCCAATAGGATGGCGGCATTGATGCCTGAAATAGAAGGCTCCGTACTACGTCATTGATTGTACGAATGGCGCGTTCGGCCTTGTCATTTTGGGCAGAAGTGTAGGGACACGAGAGACGAAGGCGAATACCGTTAGTGGAGAAGAAGGTGGTAACTGTGGAGTTGATAAACTCAGTACCATTGTCAGCCTGCATGGCGACGAGGGGACGAGAAAATTGTGTCCGAACATACGCGACAAAATTGATTAGAATGGCAGCGGTGTCAGACTTTTGACGGAGAGGGAAAGTCCACATGAAATGTGAGAAATCATCAACAATGATAAGGTAATATCTAAAGCCAGAATTACTCAAAACTGGAGAGGTCCAAAGATCACAATGGATTAATGTGAAAGGTTCGACGCTTATTGAAGATGACCTAGCGAAGGGCAAGCGCACGTGCTTGCCAAGTTGACAAGCATGACAAACACACGAAGCTGCCTTATTACAAGAAATAAAAGACTGTTTATGAAGTTGGGACATGGCGTCACGTCCTGGATGTCCTAAGCGGCGATGCCAAAGCTCGGTGGAGGTGGTGGCAAGTAGTCCATGGGCGTGGTGATTGACGACGGCCGAAGGGAAGATGTAGAGTTCTCCCTGGCTATTGCAACGGAGGATCACGGCCCTGGTGCGAAGATCCTTCACAGAAAATCCCCAAGGGTCAAATTCGATAGAGCAAAGATTGTCAATAGTAAAACGACGAACAGAGAGTAAATTTTTGACAATGTGAGGAACAAGTAGGACATTGTTAAGCAAGAGTGTGCGAGCAGAAGTGGGGATGGACGTGTGACCAATGTGTGAGATGGGCAAGGTGGAGCCATTGCCCACGGTAACAATAGAAGAAGAATTGGAAGGAGCTAGGTGCTGGAGCATACCGGGGTCGGATGCCATGTGTGCGGTGGCTCCGGAATCCATGACCCACTCACCAACAGTCGAGGGGGTGGCGGCGTTGTTGAGGGCGGCCATTAGCGCGGTGCAGTCCCAAGACGGAGTGCCGCCATAGCCGGGGATCGGCGGCGGGTTGGTGCCGAACGCCTGTCCGTGAAGAGGAGCCAGCGAGGTGAAAGCTTGCGCCGGTGGGAGCGCTGGGGGTCGCGAGCCGAGGAGGCCGGCCCCTGCATTTTGCCTTGCCGTTGGAGACGCCTGGAGCTGTTGACCCGTATATGGGTTAAAGCACACCCACGGGCCGACAGGAGAGCTAGCTTGGTTGGAGCGTTGATTGCCAGAGTTGCTGCTGGTGTTGCTTCCACCGCTGTTTTTCTTCTTGCGCCAGTTGCCGCCGCCGTTGCGATTGCCACCGAAGTTGACGCCGCTCCGGTTGCCATCACCGCGGTTCTGGCCGGACGTGTTTGAGCCACCAGCGCCATAGGAAGCACCAGCACCATGGTAGCCACCCGCTCCATGGGATGAACTGCCGCTGTAGAGCGCGGTCTGGTGCCCGACTACCGTGGAGTTCGCGAGCTGGGTCTCACGCAAAGTGAGGAGAGAGCGCGTCTGGGCGAAGGACGGCAGGGGGCTCTGCATGGTGACGATGGTAGTGATGTCGGAGAAGCGCGCATTGAGGCCGCGGAGGCAGTTGAGAACGAGCGTCTGGTCGGAGATGGGAGTGCCCACGTCGCCGAGGGCATCCGAGAGAGCCTTGAGGCGATGGCAGTAGGTGGTGACGGAGAGGTCACCTTGGACGAGGCCGCGGAACTCCGCCTCGAGGTAGACGGCACGGGTCATCTGATTGTCGAGGAAGAGGTTGGTGATGAGGGTCCACGCCTCCTGAGCCGTCTGGTCCTCGGCCATGATGATGTCGAGGATCTCATCGGAGATGGACCCATAGAGCCATGACCGGACGACGTAGTCCTCGCGAGTCCAGTCGGGCGTGCGGTCCGCCTCGGCGGTGACGGTGTTGACGTGAGGGAGCAAGTCGTACTTACCGAGGAGAACACGGACGAGCATCCGCCACTTGGTGAAGTTGGAGGTGTGGAGGTCGAGCGTGACGGGCACATGGGTGCGCACGCTAGCGACCTGAACAGCCGAGGAGGGGGCAGGCATGGCAGCAGTGACGACGGTGGTGGGCAGGGGAGGCGTAGTGAGGGACGAGGTGGTGCTCGTAGAGCCGGTCATGACGACGGCGAGATTGGATCAGGGACGGGAAACGTCCAAAGGTGGAAGAGGCTGGATCGGGAAGTTTTTAGCTGATACCAAGTAAACAAATATGTTTCTGTATATTGCACACCTCACATAGGGCGGCTGGAATCACATATATATAGATTACAATACTTGATCATCAAGAAAGATCAAGAGGATCTCTAATCAAATCAATACATATCCGGTAGGTGATCATATTCCTATACAAAGATATATGTACAAAAGGAATACGTTAACAGTAAGTCCCATGATAAGCAGGAACCCCTGTCTCTCTCGAGCTGTTCTCAAAAAAAGGTAAGTCCCATGATCATGGCGACACATTGACATCAAGAACCCCTACCTTTTTCTGTAGATGAAAAGATGTTCGCTGGATTGGGTTTGTCTGCTCATGGATTCAGCAGGCAGCTTAAAAGGTACTGGAAAGTACTAGCTGACTTATAGAACAAACATGATGGAAATGCTCAATTTGAACCTTTTTTTTTAGTTAGATTCGATCTGCTCAGAGAGCCTATTGTAGAACAAATCAGACTGATGTACGATAAAGATACCTGGAGGTTTGCCCATCCCTTGGCGATGTCAGTCCGGTTGGAGTCAGTCTCACCAACATACGCCCACATCACACGTCGCCGCTTTGTCGGATCATAGAATGTCGTAGACGCAAAGAACTTTCCCCACATCTGCCTCTGGGTCCAGTGGCGTCCATGTGTTGGCCGATGCTTGGTACCTTCCCAATGCATAGTAGTCGTGCCGCTCATCGTTCATGCTCGCCTTCAACACGTACAACACCTCCTCTGATGAATTGTTGTTGCCCCCAACAGGATAGAAGTCAATGCACTCCCACATGCCCGTGCCCTCGACCCGGTGGACCGGGCGCGGGATGAGCTCGAAGTTGACGAAGTCTTTTGTCTTGTACATGAGTGCGACGCCAGCATGACCATTGTGGTCTTTGGACCCGATCATGGTGCGCCACGTGTTGTCGGACTTGTCGAACCATGCAGTCATCGGGTCACTGAAGTCCTTTTTGTCGGTCCCGGGGGGCGGGAGGAGGACGGGGTTTGCTGGGTGCTTGGTCCAAGTGCGTAGGAGAGGGTCGGCGGGTTCGGCGAGGCACTGGACCTGGGCGAGGGTGTCGGTGTGCCCCGTGTAGAGCACGACGACCTTGCCATCAGGAAGTATGGCGGCGGAGCCCGTCAAGACGCCATTGATGTCGTACCATCGGTCGGGCACCATGGCGAGGGGTAGGTGGTGCCACTGGACCATGTCCCGCGAGACGGTGTGGCCCCACGAGATGTTGCCCCACGTGACGCCCTTGGGGTTGTACTGGTAGAAGAAGTGGTACCATCCACGGTAGTACATTGGAGCTGCATGTTTGCGTTTCAATTACTCAGTAGTTCCTTTTGCCAATCCAATGGATAGAAACACAGAGAAACGACCGCTGGTTAGGAGTATGTGATGAGGATCCTACTCACCGTTTGGATCTGCATGCGTACATGCACGCATGTAGCCGGTGTACGTGGGCATGCATGCCAGTCCACAAGCAAAAGGCAGTCAGCAAGCAAACAAACATCAAAAAGGTAGCTAGCCATGGCAGCCAGTTTCTTCCTCCGATCCAAACATAGAGGAAGGCGAGGAAAAAGAACACGGAAAGATTTGGAATCTGAAAACTCCATCATCGGAATCAAGTAAGTGGTGCATTCCCATACCGTTCATGTAGTTCTTCTCCGGCTGGAAATGGTACCCGGTGCGCTGCCACTGCAGCATGGCGTTGCTCCACGGGAACCCCTCAGCCTCGATGCCGATTTCCCCCCACGGTCTTCGCCGATGGCACGGCCGCCACCTCCCACCTGGCTCTCCGGAGACGGAGTACCGGGCTGACCACGTCGCCCAGATCCCCCACCCTGGCCCCCGGGAGGAACGCATGGGTGGCCACCAGCACCACCACGGCCGTGCCGCCCAGCACGGCAAAGCACTCCCGCCACCTCACGCCGCCGCCGCTGCGCTGCTGCATCGCCGCTACAAAACTGAAGAGGAAAGTTTTCGACCAGGGTCTTTCTTGAGTCTTGGAGAGCGCGATATATAGCTGGGAGGAGGCTAGGGAGTAGTATATATTAAGTTTGACACATAAACACAACCGACTTTATTGAGTACCAATTTTAGGCATTAACATTCAATGCTCCAAACAGTGCCTAGAGATGCGAACAAAATACAGTTGAGAAGAGAAGGCACAGGTGGTTAGGAGACTATGAGAGAACGAGTACACACCAAAAAAAAAAATGGGAGAGCGAGAAGGAAATAAGAAAGAGGACACAAAATACGGCAAGGATGAACAAGTGGTTTCGGCCTCATATCGCGTGTTAGAGGTAAAATGCACCAAAACTTATAGAGACTAGACATTGCATTCGTGGTGTGGACACATAGTTCATACACACGTAGCACAAATTGACTTATGAAGATTATGTGTGTTTGGTGCACTAGAAGCCAATGCAATATTGTAATTAAATAGTTGCGCGGGTCACTAAAGCCATTAGAGGATATGCCGGTGTCAAAGGGAGAAGGGCACAAAGGTTTCTATGGCAACGGATAGGTGGCGCCTTTAATGGACCATATCCGGCACCGGGAATCTAATGTATGTGTGCGCGCATTGTACGTTTCGGTGTTGTATTTAGTGTTTTGTGTATTTGTTGGGAAATGTCACAACGTGTAGTATAATATCAACACAAATGATCCATTGCATTGGCACGAATGTATGTATAACAAATTTGACACTATACTCAAGAGAAAGGATACACCATCATATACTGCTAACTGGATCCAATCTGATGGAGCTAGAACAAATTTGACACTATACTCAAGAGAAAGGATACACCATCATATACTGCTAACTGGATCCAATCTGATGGAACTAGAACAAATTCGACACCAAACTCAACAGAAAGGATACACCATCATATACTGCTAAGTGGATCCAATCTGATGGAACTAGAACAAATTCGACACCAAACTCAAGAGATAAACCTTTGGAATTTAATCTCGTCCTTCAACATATGGCTTTAATGTTGATGATGCCATATCGTGCACCACCAGCTTCTCAATGGTAACACTGGAGCCGGTGGCATTGTTGAAAACATACACCCCACCTGCTGCGTAAATTGCCTCTGTCGGGTAAACCCGCGATGTTGCAGTCAACCTCCCTCCCATCACAAAGCTCTCCACTATCGAATGATCCACAAGAACCCTAGCAGATAATCCCTCGCCATGAAGGACCGGCACGGTGCTTCCGACTACCCGCTTCACCGGCTCCTGGGCCCGAGACGACCGCAACTCGTCGTGGCAGAAGTGGGTCCGGAGGCCCCCATCGAGGCCCCTGGAAACGTAGAAGTACACTGCCATTTGTTCACTGCGACTTTTTGTGGCATGGATTAGGAGGCCAAAGGGTCCAAGCACGCCACGATTGGCAGCACCGCCACTGGTACTGCAGTTGTAGCTAACGTCAGCCTCGTTTAGGGCAGCGACGGCGGAAGCATTGAGGCGGAAGGAGGCCTCGATGTCGAGCTGAGCAGCTTGGTGCAAGTGGAGGGGGATGACAGAGCCGGCCCTAATGGTGATGCCATTGAAGTTGGTTGTGTTATAGCGGAGAACATCGATCTCCTCCACCGGCCATTGGAGGAGGTTCGTCCGGGTCATTTCATCCAACGCCACCGTCCTAGGAATTGCCTACACGACCATCATACACCATTCATTGGTTAGTTCTTCAAGGAAGTATGTCCCTCAAGTATGAATGCACACTGACGTCAATAATTTGAGAAGAAACTGTACCAACAATAATTCTTGTTTATAAGTAACAATGGCACGGCATATACTGCAGCAAGGAGAGAGGAAGGAAAATGGCCTGATTTGGTGTGGTTAGCAAACACTAGAAAATTTAACCTCTTGGAAGATGCAAATTAAGGGCATTCAATTGGCATGCACTGTTTGATGATGATCGCATTGATACAACGCATGTTGTGATATAGTTAATCATCAAGAGGCGATGCATGATATATCTAAGCATGCATAACAAAGGAATAGAACTAATGATAGATGGTAAATACAACATAAATTTTTTTTATTGATGTACAATAATGATACCTGGAGGTTTGCCCATCCTTTGGCGATGTCGGTGTGGTTGGAGTCGGTCTCGCCGACATACCCCCAGCTCACGCGCCGTTGCTTCACAGGATCATAGAACGATGTGGACGCAAATAACTTTCCCCAGTTGTACCTTAGGCCGATCCCCACATCCAATTCCGGGTCCAACGGCGTCCACTTGTTGGCTGCCGCATCGAACCTCCCCAGCGCGTAGTAGTCATGTCGTTCATCGTCCATACTCGCCTTCAACACATACAATGTCTTCTCTGATGAGTTCTTGTTGTCACCGACGGGATATAAGTCGACGCACTCCCACATACCGGTGCCTTCAACACGGTGGACCGGGTGCGGGATGAGCTCGAAGTGGATAAAGTCTTTCGTCTTGTACATGAGGGCGATGCCCGCATGCCCATGGTCGTCCTTGGACCCAATAATGGTGCGCCATGTGTTATCGGACTTATCGAACCATGCTGTCATGGGGTCGCGGAAGTCTTTCTTATAGGTTCCGGGTGGCGGGAAGAGGACGGGGTTGCCAGGGTACTTGGTCCAGGTGCGGAGAAGGGGATCATTAGGGTCTGCAGGTTCGGCAAGGCACTGGACTTGGGCGAGGTTGTCGGTGTTCCCCGTATAGAGCACGACGACCTTGCCGTTGGGAAGCAAGGTGGCCGAGCCCGTCAAGACCCCGTTGCTCTCGTACCAGTGCTCGGGGACCATGGCCAGGGGAAGGCTGCGCCAGTTGAGCATGTCACGGGACACGGCGTGGCCCCATGAGATGTTGCCCCACGTTTCGCCCCTCGGGTTGTACTGGTAGAAGAAGTGGTACCATCCACGGTAGTACATCGGAGCTGCATGTTGCATTTGAATTAACTGATGGTTCCACGGCAGACAAACAAATACTTACACGGCAAGAAAGATAGTACTACTCCTTCATTCCTAAATATAAGTCTTTATAAAGGTTTCATTAGTACACTACATACAAATGTATATAGACATATTTAAAAGTGTAGATTCATTCATTTTGTTTCGTATGTAGACATTTAATGAAATCTTTTAAAAGACTTATATTTAGAAACGGAAGAAGTAGTTGATTGATGAACGTACTTACCGTTGGGATCTGCATGCATGCAAGCACGAACGCCGCCGGGGCACCAGCAGACAAACAAATAAACAAGAAAGCAGCCATGTCAGCTTCCTTCTCCATGGATACATCAAAACTTTAGAAAAATGAATAAGCTGAAGTAGTGGTTATATATCCACCGTTCATGTAGTGCTTGTCCGGCTGGAAATGGAAGCCGGTGCGCTGCCACCGCAGCATGGCTTTGCTCCACGGGAACCGGTCCTTGTCGCCGCCGCCACCTTCCCCGGTGGTGATCTCCGTCTCTGCCAGGACACGGGCTCGGACGTGCCCGTCGCCGGACACCCTGGCCCCGGTGAGCGTGTGGGCGACTAGGAGCGCTGCCACGGCCGAGACGGCCAAGACGGCGGCGCACACGCGCCACCTCACCCCGCCACTAGTCCGGTAAGGCATGGCGTGTGACTCCATCACGCCAGGCCAACGACAGTTCGAACAAAGAGGATTTGTTCCACTCTTATTACTTCAGCTCACCTACAGCAAAGAATGTGTTTGGCAATTCAACCAAGCGGAGGATATTTATAGTGAATTTTGGGCGCGGGCAATAATGCCAATAGATTCGACCAACGCAATATTAGTAATGCTTTTAAAATGCTCCAGACCGAGAGATTAAACAAATCAAATCTGGTAGCCATACTCGATCTCGTATATCCAAAATGGGTATTTGATAATAATTGTATGTACTCGGTTTTAAGGAAGATCTTTCTATCTTCCGATATCCAAAAAGATTGTCCAAATCATAAATAGTACGTACTCCAATTATGACGAGATATCTGATACTCCCTCCGTTTCTTTTTTAGTGCGCATGTAAAATTTGGTCATAGTCAAACTTCATAAACTTTAACTAAATTTATAAAACAAAATATGATCATTTATAATATGAAATCATTATTAATAGATGCATAATGATATTAATTTTCATAACATATAGGTTTAGTATTATAAACGTTGATATCTTTTAACATATATTTGGTCAAACTTTGTATCACTTGACTTCGAGCAAATCTTATATGCAGATTAAAAAGAAACAGAGGAAGTACTGTAATACTCCTAGGGCATACTTAATCTCATAGAACCCTAAAGAATGACGTCAAAAACCGTATTCGATAAATGTTGTAGGCACGGCTTGGAGAGAGATTTGTAATGAACTTGGGTGCGGGCAATAATGCAATGAGATTTGACCAGCCGAATATTAGTAATGCTTCCACAATGCCCCAGGCCGAGAGATTAACGAAATCAAATATGCTAGCCATACTCGATCTAGTATATCCCTGTAAATTAAATGGGTATTTGATAATAATCGTATGTACGGTTTGGAGGAAGATCTTTCTGTCTTCCGACGTCCAAAAACATTATCAAAATCATAAATAGTACTCCAATATAATTATGACGAGATATTTGATACTGTAATGCTCATAGGCATACTCAATCTCATAAATCCCCACAGAATCCCGTCAAAAGCCGTATTCAATAAAAGTTGTACCTACGGCTTGGAGGAAGATCACTCCTTTCGTATCTTTCGAGATCCACCCTAAAAGATTGTCCAAATCGATCATATTTTGTACTCCAGTTAAGACGAGAGATTTTATAAAACGAATATTAATACTGCAATATACATACCCCACAACATATGCTGCTAGACAAGAGATTTGTCCGAATCAAAATTACAGTATTTGGAATGAAGTCCATTGATACTACCATTTAAGAAAAAAGAAAATAAATAAATAATAAATAATAAATGACAAAATTTGCACACAATTTACACAGCGGTTATACTTTTTTATAATACGCAAGGATAAACATATCATAGTGATTTCTTTGCAAAAGGAAGTTTCCTAAGAAAATATGAATTAGCGGCTTTGATATTACCCGTACAAAGAAAAAGGACAAAGGAAAAACATAAAATTACAAAATTCTCACACAAATTGCACTTTGTTATAATATGTAAGAATAAAAATGGAATAGTGGAATTTTAGTAAAAGAGGAAGTTTTCCAAAGAATGAATGAATTAGTTGCATTTGTATTTAATCTAAAAGATTCTCTAAGAAAGCATGCACTAGTGGCATTGGTATCACCCTTTAATAAGAAGTAAAAAAATAAAGGAAATAAAGAGAAAATAGACACACAATTTACTTAGAAATTCTGTTTTTCTATAATAAGAAAGAATTAGCATATAGTAGTGGAGTTTCAAAAAACAATAGTTTCCTAAGAAGGAAATAATTAATTGTATTGGTATTCTACCTACATAAGAAATGAAATGCAGTAGAAACAAAGAAAATCCAAATAATTAAGTTTTCTAAGTAAAAACGAATTAGTGGCATTCATATTACCCTTTAAGAAAAAATGGAACAATAATAATAAATATATAAACGAAAACTCAAAATGTAAAGATTTCTAAGGTATTAGTGAGATTTTTATTACCCTTTACGAGGAAAGAATATAAAAAATATAATAAACAAAAATGTCAAAATTTGCACATATTTACATAGAAATTGTGCTTTTTTACAATATGCAGTAATGAGCATATAATAGTTAGTTTTTCACAAAAAGGAAAGTTTCCTAAGAATGAATGAATTAGTGTCATTCCTATTACTGTTAAAGAAAAAATGGAACAAACACTAAACGCATTAAAAGTAATGAAGTGTTTCTAAAAAGAATGAATTAGCGGCGTTGGTATTACCATTTCAGAAGAAAGAAGTACAACTTTGCACGCCCCCGCATCGCCTCTCTCTGGTTACACATGGGGCCCCTCCGGCGCCACCACTGTCCCCCACCCCACCGCCCCTCACCTCACCACCACTTGAGTAGCCCGCCGGCGAAGCCCGATCAGGCGCCAGAGAGGGTGGCGGCGGGGAGTCCCTCTCGGAGGTGTACTGGCAGATCTGGCGCAGTGGTGCGTCGGGTCTCGGCGGGAGCTGGCTGTCGAGTGGGCGCAACTCAGCGCGCGCTCGCATGGGCCATGTGATCCGTTGGGATCGCGGCGTGGTGGGGGTCATGAGCGGCGGGAGGTGCGTGGGCGGGCGGATCTGGCGAGGCGTCGCGTCGGGTCCCGGCAGGAGCTAGGCGGCGAGCGGGGCAGCTCCAGCACGCGTTGGCGTGGGCCCTATGGTCCGTCGGGCTAAGCGGCCTGGCGGCGACTCTTGTGGCACGGGCGTGAGCGCTTGGAGGGCGCGCAGATTGACATGGCGGGCGTGGATCTGTGCGAGCGGGGGTGAGCTACAGCTACGGCTTGGGCGTGGCTTGTAGGTAGGGGGAGGTGTGGGGCGCTGCAGGGCTGCGCGGGAGGATGCATCGGTTGGCCACGAAAGCAATTGAGGCTCGGACGCCGCGGCGGCGGCCCCGTAACTCTTGTACGGCAACGGCGGTTGTGCTGGTCGCGCGAGGGACGCTTGGTAAATGTTTCCAAAAAGGATTGAATTAGTGTCATTGTACTTACTCGTAAAGAAGAAAGAAATGAAATAAAAAACTGAATAATATGTAAATAATAAAGTTTTCTAAGAATAATTTTTTGGCATCGGTACTACCCTCTAAAAAGGGAGAAAATAAAAATTAAACAATCAACTATAAAATTTGCACACATTATTCACAAAAAAATTGTTTTTCTGAAATATGTAAAAATAAACATATCATAGTTTAAACACAATAAGGAATGATTGGTGGCATTGATTTAACCCTTGCACAACAAAAAAATAAAAATAAGAAAAAGTTGAAAATAAAAACAATGTATCATTACCAAAACTATTACCATTTAAAGAAGAAAGATAGCGTAAAAGTTTAAAAAACCTTGCACACAACTTGGCTCTAAAATTGCACTTTTTGTAGTATGCAATAATCATATAATAGTATAATTTTCGCACATATTGTATTTATGTGTGTACATTTACACTTATCCATGATACCAAAAATACGTACAAAACAGAAAATAAACAAAGGGAGAGAAGAGGGCTATATTTAACGGGCTTCAGCCCAGTGGCAACTCGACTGAGCCTAATATGGGGTCAGTAAAAAATGCCTAGCACACAAAAACCACATGCAAGATAAAAAAATACAGCACGAACCTCAGAGCAAAAATCAACGACGAGAAAATGGACTAACCCAAATTCAAAATTCAGTCAATTTAGAAGTAGCTAAATTGTAAAAATAGTATGGTGCAAGCGGAGCGAGAGAAAGCGAAATCACATGTGGGTTCCCAAAGGCCTTTCTCGGCCGAATGGAAGTTGGTCCATAGTTGTAATGCATACATGTGATTTCCTTTGGCAAGACCTCCTATATGACTTATATTTTGCATAATATAGCAGCGCGACCCACCATAGGCACTGTAGGAACCTGATAACTGTTGGAAGCGGCATTGTAGCTCGTAGGCTAAAGTAAATGTTATTTTTTCTAATTTTATTTCCAGCTAGTTTTATACCAAAACAAGAAGACTTTTTCAAAAACTAAGAGCATAATCTGAAGTTTTCAGAAAATGGTTTTTTAAATACTCTTGTTTAAAATATCCAATGAAACTATTTTTTGAAAAAGCACACATTTTTGTGCTTTCCAAAAAAATTTGAAAGTTCCAAACAAATTGTAGAAATCCTGATAGTTTTTAAAAAAATGGGAAAATTCCTAACTTTCTTGTGGAAAGTGTGTTTTTTCTAATCCCAAACATTTTTTGAAAATGTGATATTTTTATTTCAAGTTATTTTATAATACGATTTTTTTGAAAATGCGAACAAAATTTGGAAGTTTTGAAAACATTTTAGAAAAGAAAGTATAAAAAGAAGAAAAATGAAAAAAAAATAACATAATAAATGAAACCCAGGTAAACTAGACCTCACTTGGAAAAACCTAGACATGAATTGGGTGGGCGCATGAGTGTGCTACCCTATGTGTTTCGGCGCTTGTGCAAATGTCTCAAAATGGGTTTTTTCTCATTTGGTGCTGTCATTCTCACGCACCCAGAGGAATACTTGGATGGGCTTGTTGCCCTCCATCCCACAGAAAAGACAAAGCTACAAGATAATAATAAGAATAACTACGTCACGTGTAGCGCGTAACTGCGGGAGCACTTTCTTTTGCACATGATTTTTGGTTTTTTTTTCTATTTCTTTGGCTTCGGACTTTTCGTGCATTTTCCTAGATTTTTCTTTTTTTATCGTCGCCGCATGCATCATGTAAAAGCAAAAGTTGTGATTCCCGAAAAATGAAAAGCAGAGTTGTCCATCGCGTGAAGCACAATTGTGCTTCCACATGAAGCATAAAATGTGCTTCTTCAAAAAAGTGAAAAAACATAATTGTGCACTAGGCAAAGCAGAACATGTGCTTCCAAAAAAGTTAAAAGCACAGTTGTTCTTCATGGAGAAGCATAGTTATGCTTCCGTGTAAGGCACATACTTCGTTTCCTGAAAAGTGAAAAGGACGGTATGCACCGAGTGAATCACAATTTGTGCTCCCCGAAAATTGAAAAGCATAAACTATGCTTTCCAAAATGAGGGAAGCTTAGAACATGCTTTCGCGTGAAGCAAACACTAGTGCAAAAAAGACTGTTGGCGAGGTTATGAAAAATGCCTTTGTGGCGTGGCACCCAACGTCAGAAATAAGGCATCCCTCATAAAAATTAGTGGTGGTGTGGGTGCCCTATGCGACCACTAAAACAGATACCAATGGCGTGGAGTAGACGTGCACGCCGCTAGTGATATAGATAAATGCGATATTCGAAATATCCCCACACTACATGGTAGAAGGAACATTCATGGTGTTGCCCTTCTCCACATGCCATTAATGTAATTTGATGGCAGCCAAAAAATGATATTGCCGCGTGGCAACGTTTTTCCTCTGTCGTGGCATCTTAGAATAGTAATGTAGTATTGTGATACATCTCGAACATATCTATAATTTATGATGTATTCATACCATGTTTACTGTGATATATACTAATTTTTTGCACTTCTATATGATTTTCATGGACTAACCTATTAACCTAGTGGCCACTGTTAAATCCTATTTTCGTAGAAAAATCAAACTAAACGGAGTCCAAACGTGATGAAATTTTGCGATGTTTTCATTTTTGGAACACAAGTGACTCCCGAAGCTTCTAGGAAGTACTAGAAGACCCACGACGACGACACTAGATCGCACGGTGTGCCCTAAGGGGCAGGGTGTATCATCTGAGTTTGTGGGACCCTCGTAACTCTGATTAGCGTGATTCGAACGCTAAAAAATTATAAATTGAGAAACCCCCAGAAAGAAACTTAGAACTTTTATATCTTAGCCGAAAGCCTCTCTTTTGAAGCAATCTCATCTAGAAGCCTTCTGTGGCACCCTGCCAGAGGGGGAAATCATCATCGGAGGTCATCTTTATCGTTTCAACGGCCTCCATGATGAGGATCGAGTAGTTCACGCTTGGGGTTGAGGGTACGTACCAGTAGCTAGGTCTTTGATCTCTCCCTCCCTCCCTCCCTCCCTCTCTCTTTCTCTCTCTCTCTCTCTCGCTCTCTCTCTCTCTCTCTCTCTCTCTGTGTGTGTGTGTGGTGTTCATCCCTCTTTATCTTTGTTGTGAAGAATTGGTCGTGCTCTTCGTGGTTTATTTGTTACCGGATCGAAAACTTTGGATTTGTGATAACTTGATATATGTCCTGTTTGTGTATACCCTGGTGACAATGGGGTAATTTATCGAGATCACTTGACAAATGTTTTGGTAAGAACTTTCGAGTAATTATTTGCGCATGTTGATGTATTATTATGTGATTCAGTTATGTTAGTTTGTTCAAAGATTGCACTAGTGAATGTATGAACCCTGGGGCTTATTTCTAAGCATTGCAATACCATTGTGCTCACTTTTTTCATTTTCTACTTTGCTTTTTTTCTTCATTTCATATTACAAAAGTCGATATTTACTATCTATACTACACTTTACAATCATATCTTTGCCAAACTAGTGCACCTATACAATTTACCATATTATTGGGTGTGTTGGGGACATGAGAGATTGTTTGTATTTGATTGTAAGGTTGCTTGAGACGTACCATCTTCATCCTACTCCTTCCAGAGATTGATAAATCATAGGTCATCAACTTGAGGGAAATTTGCTGTTGTCCTAGAGAACTCTGTGCTTGAAGGCCCGACCAAGTCTACACGCTGAGTGTTTCGCTGGCATGGTAGACATCACAGTGTTATTATTCCGTTGTCATTGTTGTATTATTCCGCTGGCTTCAAACTAAGTTAATGAAATATTGTTTTGAATGACATTAATTGACACACACCAATGGCACGTATTTAAGTGAGTGTTTGGCTAATATAGATAGTCATGTTTCGAAGAACATTAACACATAATGAGCATGTAATTAAACTCGATTATCTATACATGACTGAACACCGATATCACCGCCATTGGATGGCTGCAATGTTTGTAACGCTTGTGGCCACCTTAAGGCATGTGTCAGAACTTGAAAATGTTCCGCTCTGGTTTAAAAATCTTAGGCCATTCCGTGTTGACCTCGTAGAAATCTATGTGAGTGAACTTGTTTTTTGGCCCTGGATTCCCAAGCTCTCCAATGATTGGAAAAGTAGGTGATTGTGTGGTTCTTTACCAGATTATTGTCAACACCTAGGATGACGTACTCATTTGAAAACTTGATTTTTTTTGTGCCTTTTTCTCAAGAGGAGATTTCACACATTCTCGTTATTAAGATCTCAGTATGTTGATGATGTTGCCAACTTCTTGAACGATGACAGCCATGGCGTTGCCAAAGTTCGACACAGACTTCCTTAACCATGCCACTGCCTACCGCATCATAGCCCACCTCTAAGGTCAACACTATGCACGGCCTCCAGCATGACTATAAACACAAGAAACTACTTGCAACTCATGGACCGAGTACTAGGCGATTAATAAGTCGAGAGGGTCAATTAAGTATCCCAACATGTGGTAGTATCTAGTCTTGGATTACATACACGGAACTCAGTTCCTAAGGACGGTTCCAATGAAACAACCCGCCATGTACTCCTACATAGCCTTTCACCGGTACCTTTACCAAATCAGGTTCAACACACAACCTTTATTAACAGAACACATTCTCACGATCATGTTCATCACCCAGATGACAGACCAAACACAACTCTAAGCATAGCATGCATAGCAGGATAAGACATATCATGGCTCAAGCATCTACCAGGTATGCTAGGTTGCAAGGTTTAGCTAATTACTGTGACAAAGTCAGGTCATGCAAAGGAATGGGTTCAACTAACGTGGTAAAAGAATTTGAAGCATTTTGACCTAATGCAATAAATAAGAGCAGGAGCGAGAACATGGGATTTATCAGGATGATCAAAAAATTTGCTTGCCTTGTTGCTCAGCACAGGGGTGATATCCGTCAGTCGGATATTCAGTCGTATCCGGAGGGGCGGGGCCTACCGGAATAACAACATACAATTAATAGCAATCATATGCAACAATCATGATGCATGAACATGGCATGAAATGAAGGGTGATATGATTCAGTGTGGTTGGTGAAACCTTAGTTTGCATCTGGTTTGAAATCCAAATTCAAATATCATTTGGAATGGCATATTTATCTTAATCATTTAATTGATTTGACCTGATGCTGTTTCATAACTTTGTTTTTCATGCATGAAAGTAGCACCATTGTGTTCACTGAATTTTTCTGATCAATTTGCATATATTATTTGTCCGATTTGGAGTTATAATCAAATTTCTATGAATTTCCAAAGTTTTGCAATTATTCTGGAATTATTTTAAACCAGAATTGGACTTATTGCATCGACATGACATCAGCAGGTCAGTTGGCCGTTGAAAGTCAAACCTGACTAGTGGGACCCACTGGTCAGTGACTCTGGCCAGAAACTAATTAAGTTTTAAACTAAATTAGGTATTTAACAGATCTAGACCCACACGTCAATGACTGATTAACTTTAATATATATTTTTATTTTTTTATTTTTACTAATCTCAATTAGTCAGGGGGGCTGGCCCCACATGTCATTGACTCTGGGGATCTCAGATCCACCGGCGGTGAGGTGGAACTCGCCGGCGATGAGCTCCGGCGACCACACAGACGGCGGGGAACTTCGGGTTTCTGTTTCCGGCGGCCAAACGCATGACGGAGGGCACCAGAAGAATGAGTGGTCGATTGCGGATCCATTTTTGCGCAAAGCAGGGGCTGAAGTGGCCGGAGATGACGCCGGCGACGAGCTCGGCGGCTGCCGGAGCTCGGGCTATGTCGAGGTCGTCGAAACAGAGGGCAAATCGCGCGGGGTTGGGCTCCTAGAGCATCTACGCGATGAGTTGGAGCTGATGAAGGCCTTAGATGGACCAACCGCTCATCGTAGGGTCACCAACGACGAGCTACCGCGGCGGTCCTCATCGGGCTCCGGTGAATCAGGGCTTAGAGCTCGGGATCGAGAGGGAAAACGAGGCAGAAAGCACCCTGAGCTCACAGGGAGTGCAACGACGTCGAAAGCGGGCTCGGGGATGGCCTGAGGAGGGAGAACGACGGCGGTGAACGTCGGCGATCCGAGGAGGAAGATGACGGCGTCACGACGTCTCAGGGGTTCTCGGCGTCGAGCAGCTAGCTAGAGAGCTTCAGGAGACCATGGCGTGCGCAGCACAGGTGAGAGAGAGAGAGAGGCTGGAGCGACGGCGAGCTCGAGCTCGGCTCGGGCTCTAATGGCGTCCGAGAGGGGAGAGAGAGGAGGGGAAAATATGAGGCGAGGAGGAGCTCGGGGACAACTGCGGGGTGCTTATCCCCACCTTGCGAGCGCGAAGCGGCGGCCAGGCAGGCACGCAGGGGTGTTATTTGCAATATTTCCAAACACATATAAAGTTTTCAACATTTCTGAAAACTTTGGATTATTTGAAAACAATTATATAGTTGATTTCAGTAACTTTTAAAATTAAAATAAAATGCCAAAAGCATGTTGAAAATATATTTCACCCCTGATATTTGGTTTTCAACATTTATCACAAATGATGAACTTTTCTAATGGCCATTTTGGGTTCATTGATTTGTCACCAAAATTTGGAATTGTTTTGAATTAGAGTTGCTGGGTTTGCTTTTGTTTCTTTTCTTTGCTTTTGATTTCATTACATTTACTTAGATGCAAAGGAAAAGACATGAGCACAGTCTTGCTAAACTCTGTTAGGGATTCAGGGTTGTGACATAAAATTTCCAAAAAAAACGTTATTGAGGGAAGAAACGTTATTTTTTAGGCAACAATATTCAGCGAACATTTTTTGAGGGCAACATTACTGGTGGATATTTATGGAACCTTACTTAAATGAAGAAACATTTATTAAAAGGAATATTATTGGGTGAACTTTTATTAAAGAAAGGAGCTAAAGATGATACTTGTGGAAAATTATTTACAAAATAAAGGAATGTTTTTCCCCAAAAAATACTTTTATAATATTTTTGAGTGAACATTATTAGTGAAACATTTTTTGGGAAACAAATATTGACCGAACATTATTAATGAAATTCTTGATAAAATAGTATTATTGAGCGAAGATTAAAGAAATGAGTGAAGATTATTAATAACATTTTTTGGGAAACAAATAGTTTTATAATATTATTGAGAGAACATTAAAGAAATAAGATAAAGAAATATTATTAAGACATGTGGAAACTTATTTTACGAAATTAAAGAAAATTTTCCCCCTAAAAATAGTTTTTAAATATTATTGAGCGAACATTATTAGTGAAACATTTTCCAGGGAACAAATATTCAACGAACAATTTTTAGAGAACATTTTTGTGGGAATGTTTTTGAAGAACATTATTTAAGGAACATAAAGGAGAAATTAATAAAAGAACATTGTTTTTGGAACATTATTGAGGGAATTTTATCAAAGGAACATTTTTCTCACATGAATTGAACGAACTAAAGGAATTTTATTAAAGGAAAATTAATCGTTGAATTTTATTAATGAAACATTTTTCAGGGAACAATATTCATCGCACATTTTCAGGGAACATTATTCAAGTAACGATATTCATGGAACATTATTTAGGGATCATTATTTCGATGATGAAACGAACATTTTAGAGGGAACATTTATAAAGAGACATTATTGAGGGAAGAAACATTATTTTGTGGGGGACAATATTCAGCAAACATTTTCGAGGGAACATTATTTGTGGAACATTATTTATGAACATTATTTAAATGAGGAAACATTTACTAAAAGGAAATGAACATTATTTATGCAACATTTATTGTTGCATGAACTTTTATTAGAGAAATGAGATAAAGAAAAATTATTGAAACATGCGGAAAATTATTTATGGAATTAAATGATTTTTTTCCCGAAAAAATAGTGTTATAATATTATTGAGCAAAGATTATTAGTGAAACATTTTTTAGGGGACAAATATTCATCGAACATTATTAATGAAACATTTTTTAGGAAACATTTTTTTAGGAATGTTATGGAGGAACATTATTTAAGGAATATTTATATAAAGAGAAATTATTATAGGAACATTATTTTTGGAACTTTATTGAGTGATTTTTATGAAACGGCCATTTTCCCCACATGAATTGAACGAACTGAAGGAACTTTATTAATTGAAAATAAATAAGTAAATTTTATTAATGAAACATTTTCCAGGGAACAAATGTTCAACGAACATTTTTACGGAACATTTTTGGAGGAATGTTATTGAAGGAACATAAATAAGAAATTAATAAAAGAACATTATTTTTGGATTATTATTGAGGGAATTTTATCGGAGGAACATTTTTCTCACATAAATTGAACGAATTAAAGGAACTTTATTAAAGCAAAATTATTTTTTGTATTTTATTCATGAAACATTTTTTAGGGAACAATATTCATCGAAGATTTTCAGGGGACATTACTCAAATAAATATATTCGTTGAACATTATTTAGGGAACATTATTTGAATGATGAAACGAACATTTTAGAGGGAACATTTCTAAAGAGACATTTTTGAGGAAAGAAACATATTTTATGGGGAACAATATTCAGGGAACATTTTTTAGGGAACATTATTTGTGGAACATTATTTAAATGAAGAAACATTTATTAAAATGAACATTATTTATGCAACATTTATTGTTGCATTAAACTTTATTAGAGAAATGAGATAAAAAAATTACTGAAACATGTGGAAAATTAATTATGGAATTAAAGGAAATTTTCCGGAAAAAAAGTTTTATAATATTACTGAGCGAACATTATTAGTGAAACATTTTTTAGAGGACAAATATTCATCGAACATTACCAAGGAAACATTTTTTAGGGAATGTCATGAAGGAACATTATTTAATAAATATTTATATAAAGAGAAATTATTAAAGGAACATTATCGTTGGAACTTTATTGAGTGATTTCTATGAAAGGGCCATTTTTCGCACATGAATTGAACGAACTGAAGGGACTTTATTAAAGGAAATTTAATAAGTGAATTTTAATAATGAAACATTTCCAGGGAACAAATGTTCAACGAACATTTTTTAGGAAACATTTTTGGGGGAATGTTATTGAAGAACATTATTTAAGGAACGTAAAGAAGAAATTAATAAAATAACATTATTTTTGGAACATTGTTGAGGGAGTTTTATCTAAGGAACAAATTTCTCACATTAATTGAACGAATTAAAGGAAATTTATTAAAATAAAATTAATCATTAGAGTTTATTAATCAAACATTTTTTAGGGAACAATATTCGTCGGAGATTTTCAGGGAACATTATTCAACTAACGATATTCATGGAACATTATTTAGGATCATTATTTGAATGATGAAATGGACATTTTAGAGGAAACATTATTGTAGATACATTATTGATGGAAGAAACATTATTGGTGGAACATTATTTAAATGAGGAAACATTTACTAAAAGGAAAAGAACATTATTTATGCAACATTTATTATTGCATGAACTTTATTAGAGAAATGAGATAAAGAAACATTATTGAAACATGTGGAAAATTATTTATGGAACTAAAGAAAATTTTTCCCAAAAAAATAGGTTTATATTATTATTGAGCGAACATTATTAGTGAAATATTTTTAGGGGACAAATATTCATCGAACATTATTAATGAAACATTTTTCAGGAAACATTTTTTAGGGAATTTTATGGAGGAACATTATTTAAGGAATAATTATATAAAGATAAATTATTAAAGGAACATTATTTTTCGAACCTTATTGAGTGATTTTTATGAAAGGGCCATTTTCCCACATGAATTGAACGAACTGAAGGGACTTTATTAAAGGAAAATTCATAAGTGAATTTTATTAAAGAAACATTTTCAAGGGAACAAATATTCAACGAACATTTTTATGGAACATTTTTGGGGGAATGTTATGGAAGGATATTATTTAAGGAACATAAAGGAGATATTAATTAAAGAACATTATTTTTGGAACATTATTGAGGAAATTATATCGAAGGAACATTTTTCTCACATGAATTGAACGAATTAAAGGAACTTTATTAAAGGAAAATTAATCATTGTATTTAATTAATGAAACATTTTTCAGGGAACAATATTCTTCTGAGATTTTGAGGGAACATTACTCAAGTAACTATATTCATGGAACATTATTTGAATGGTGAAACGAACATTTTAGAGGGAACATTATTGTAGAGACATTATTGAGGGAAGAAACATTATTTTATGGGGAACAATATTTAGCGAACATTTTTTATGGAACATTATTTAAATGAGGAAACATTTCCTAAAAGGAAATAAACATTACTTATGCAACATTTATTGTTGCATGAACTTTATTAGAGAAATGAGATAAAGAAACATTATTTAAACATGCGGAAAATTATTTATGGAATTAAAGGAAACATTTTTGGGGGAATGTTATGGAAGGACATTATTTAAGGAACATAAAGGTGCAATTAATAAAAGAACATTATTTTGGGAACATTTTTGAAGGAATTTTAGCGAAGGAACAATTTTTTCACATGAATTGCACGAATTAAAGGAATTTTATTAAGGGAAAATTAATCGTTGTATTTTATTAATGAAACATTTTTCAGGGAACAATATTCGTCAGAGATTTTTAGGGAACATTACTCAAGTAACGATATTCATGGAACATTATTTAGGGAACATTATTTGAATGATGAAAAGAACATTTTAGAGGGAACATGATTGTAGAGACATTATTAAGGGAAGAAACATTATTTTATGGGGAACAATATTTAAGAACATTATTTATGGAACATTATTGGTGGAACATTATTTATATGATGAAACATTTACTAAAAGGAAACAAACATTACTTATGCAACATTTATTGTTGCATGAACTTTTATTAGAGAAATAGGATAAAGAAACACTATTAAAACATGTGGAAAACTATTTATGGAATTAAAGGAATTTTTTCCAAAAAATAGTTTTATAATATTATTGAGTGCACATTATTAGTGAAACATTTTTTAGGGGACAAATATTCATCAAACATAATTAATGAAACATTTTTAGGGAATGTTATGAAGGAACATCATTGCACGAAGATTTAAATAAACAGAAATTATTAAAGGAACATTATTTCTGGAACTTTATTGATTGATTTTTATGAAAGGACCATTTTTCCCACATGAATTGAACGAACTGAACGAACTTTATTAAAGGAAAATTAATAAGTGAATTTTATTAATGAAACATTTTTCAGGGAACAAATATTGAACGAACATTTTTAGGGAACATTTTTGAGAATGTTATTGTAGAAACATTATTTAAGTAACATAATGCAGAAATTAATAAAAGAACATTATTTTTGGAACTTTATTGAGGAAATTTTATCGAAGGAACCTTTTTCCCACATGAATTATATGAATGAAAGATTAAAAGACAATTAATCAATGAATTTTTTAATGCAACATTTTTTAGGGAACAATATTCATCGGAGATTTTCACGGAACATTAGACAAGTAACGATATTAATGGAACAATATTTAGGGAAACATTATTTGAATGATGAAACGAATATTTTAGAGGGAACATTTCTAAAGAAACATTACTGAGGGAAGAAACAATATTTTATGGGGAACAATATTCAGCGAACATCATTGAGGGAACATTATTGGTGAAACATTATTTACGGAATGAAAGGAAAGTTTTTCCCAAAAACTAGTTTGAAAATATTATTTAGCGAATATTATTAAAAACAATTTTCGGGGAACGATATTCAGCAAACAATATTAATGAAACATATTTCAAGGAACATTTTTTAGGGAATGTTATTGAAGAAACATTATTTAATAAACATGATTTACAAAGGAGAAACATTTATTAAAAGAAACATTATAGAGGGAACATTTTTAAAAGAAACATTATTTTTAAAGGAAAGTAAAAAAGAAGAAACATTTTTTTAGGGAACTATATTCAGCGAACATTATTTACGGAACATTTATTGAATTATTGATGAGGAAATAAATATTTTTAGAAGAAGAAACATTATTCCAGCGAACATTATTATTGAACATTTCCGAGATAATGTTATTCCAGGAAATTTATTCAGGCAACATGACTTAAATGAGGCAACGTCACTAAATGAACATTAATAAGAGAACATGATTTAAATGTAGGAAAATTACTGGAAGAACACTATTCACCAGCATGTTCGAATAATAATGCATTATCGCTCATCATAATCAGGTAGTCTAGTTAGAGCACAAAGAAATTCAGAAGTGTATTACACACTTGGTAAAAATTGACACATTTTTTTATCAAAGAAGAAAAGACATGAGGTTTAAAAGTATTTGTGGTGCCCATTGAAGGCACTGGCGAAAAACTAATTCATTTTAAGATCTTGTAGTTTTCTTTTGGCTCAGTTTCTAACGGTGCTTCTTCCGCTTCTTGGTTGATACGTCTTCTTGAACACCGTGAAACTCTTCTTCGTTGATGTCAGATTTTGCCAGCTTGTAAGCAACAACCTGCCTGAATTGAGGAATTATTTCCTGATACAAATGAAATTGTGAACAACAGATTAAATATAAGAAACAATAAAATAGGAAAGAAATACATAGAACAAAGGGGAAAAACACACATCATCAAAAGTCCTTCATCTTCTTCCCATCCCACATATACATGTACATGATAGCATAAAAAGCACAATTGTGCGTGTACAAAAATACATATATTTTTAATAAAATAAGTTGCTCTTTAAAATAAGGCAAGTGAGTAAAATAGTTAGAAAGAACAACGAACAAAGTACAATGTTGTTTTTTAACTCAAAGATTGTTTTGTTGGGGATAGTTCTCACGTGAAATGCAGTCAAAATTCTGAGCATTTTTGTATGTCCATCCAGCAGACTTGAAAAGTGTGCTCATGTTGATGATCTGTTTTGAAAATAATACTTGGGATCAACAAGCAACAATACTATCTTAGAAATAAAGAATAGTAAAATTATTTTGAAAACTATAGACATACAGAAAGTGAGAGGGAAGTTAACAGAAGAAAATAAACAAACAAGAATGAAATGAACTAGGTTTGATTTTAACTTGTTGACTTGATTTTGAGGAAAAGTACTCCTCGAATTGAAGAAATTAACAGTTTCAAACAGATTGTTGATACAAAACAAAGTCCAATGGAATGAATCAACTGTGGGGAAATAAAGTTGCATGCCAAGTAAACAGGAAAAATAACAACATTATCGAGACGATGCAAAAAATATCAGGTGTTGCAATGATAAAATATGTTTACCAAATCACGCTTATGTATATCCTTCCTAGAGCCAATTTTCTTCAACTCTCTTAGGCAAGACCTGCAATTGAAATTTTTGGGATCTACAAGAACTTTCTCCTGTGGAAGAAATGAAACAAAAGACAGTATTAAGAAAGTGAACTTCCAGGAGTGTGTTGTTCAACAATACTAAAGTAAGACGTGAAGCAGTAAATACTTAAGCAATTAAACAGTAAATTTTGGATAACAAGATAGTGAAATACCATGAAGTATAACGTGAAGCAGTATTTTGATGGTTGATTTCCTTTTGGATCTGGACATTCATTGTCATAATTGAAAACTTGGACATAGGCATTGAATACTTCATTGTCAACATTCCCTATTGCCTTTAGTGAATTGTAGAAATTAGCATACTGCACAGGGAAGCCGTTGACATTGATAAAAGTTGGACTGCATGAACAAATTGTAGCAGGTCAAAAACAACAAAGTACAATAGGAGGATCATTCCATGTTTCAAAATAAACATGTTCAAGAAATAACTTACTTATTGCCATTATTGTAGAATTTGTTAGCAAGGTACTTCTTATAAAACTCATGAACATGAGGTTCAGGTGTAATCTTTGGTATCTTTTCTTGAGAACATATCATTTTTGCTTTCCTCTGCTTCCTATTTCTTTTGTCTATAGTGTTGGGCCCAGATGTATGTAAGGTCGCACCAGATTCCTTGTTCTTATGGAATACATGATCTGTAAATCAGGAATGGCATGAAAATAAGCATTCTCCTGGGAAAACCAAGAAGGGTATAAACAGAACAACGAGCATTGCAAAAACTGAACAGTAAAATGCTAGTAAAACAACAATACAAGGAAAACTTGTTGGAAGTTACCTTTAGGAACTGAGTTCTCAAGTTGTGTGTTCAAAAAATTCTCCGCATACTCCATGACAAACTCAATGCTATCTCTCAGGTATTCAAGTGTTTGTGAATTGAAATCATTTGGAGTGCAAGCATGTTTGAATGAACTGTTATCCAAAGGAGACAATATAATACAAGACCAGCATTGTTCTGAGATAAGAAAGGAACATTTGGACAGCAATCAGACATTTCTTTGCTTTTTGTCTCATTAAGCACACTAACAGCAGGTGACTTTTGCTCAGTAATAGAAACTGAATTCCGAGATGGAGAATTTTGGTGTAAATTTACCATTGGAGTGTTAACATTGGGAAAACATCTCTGATTTGGTTCAGTATCTCTTCCATTGTGAACAATATCCAATTGTTTCTGCATATGCATTGATGGAGTAATATTGGCATTCACCTTCTCCTCTAGCTTGGACTCCTTTGTCTGAACTAGCTCAGAAACATTACCTAAGATGTCAAAAACAATGTTAACAACAAATTGAGTGCAATGACATGTTTGATTACAAGAAGCATGATGATCATTTGGGTTATCAGAATTAATACCGTTGTTCTTAGGTGAAGGTGCTTCCACTGTTTCCTCTGCTTGTTTAGATACTTCTGTAGGAAACCGAACTTGGCTGACATTAGGAGTAGGGCTGACACCTAAATCATCTTTAAATAACTCCTCTATAATTGGATCAGTGCTTGCGTGGACTGGGTTTGCATTGGTGTTCAGTGGTTCAGAGATAATGTTCCTCCTTCTCACTTCTGAAAGAAGAATGATTGGATTTTGTTGCTGAAGTGCCAACATTGTTCACTTGGTTGTTTGAGTCGTGTTGCAATGACATCACAATAGCTTTCATTTCTTCATACATATTTTGGAAATGTTGTTCATGAATCTTCTTCCAATTTTCATCATGTTTCGCAACAACTTGAGATATTATACTCAAAACCTGTTAGCTCGACCAAGAAAACAAATAAATTGGTATTAGTCCTTGGACAAAAATGAACTGGCAAGCCCAAAATCTAGTAAGAAACAACCACTAAGAAAAGCATAAAAACATACTTCTGCATTGTTGTTTGAAGTAGATGTAAAATTGTCTGTTTGAGGAATACTTTGATCTTCCTGGTTATGAAAAATCTGTGGTGCTTTGGACAACTTTTCCTCAGCCAATATGATTGCACGAGCACTGTAAGGAGTCCAGGATATGTCTTTCAACTAAAAAGGGAAAAAAATGAAAGTCAACAAAAATTTGCTACTTACTACTTTCGATAGGAATTCCAAGAGTTTTGATGACTGAAAACTTAAAGAGAAAAAAAATGAATAGAACAAGCTTTACCGATAAGAATCCCAATGCAAATGGCTTTTTCGAAGCTCTGTTCAAATCAACTGAAGTAAGATAGTCAAAATCCTCATTCTGAATGTGTGCCATCCTAGGAACTCCATAATTGATATTTGCTTGTTTTGAAGCTTTTGTGAAGTCCACGAAGTCCACATAAACAATCTATGAAGGTTCCAGTTCAGAACATAAAATGAAAATAATAATCAGTGACCATAATTTTGTTACAGAACTTAAAGACTTATTCAGCAGCAAAAGGGAGGACAAAAAGATAACTTACATCAGCCAAAGGTAAACATCCACCAACAAATATTGAATTGTTCGAAGGAACTTCAGTTCTATTGAGGAGTTTAGTACTAAAATTATCAATTTCCTTGTTCAAATGATCAATACATAACTGAGCCAGATCAAATGTCTTGAGATGCGTAATGTCGTGGATCCCATAAAGAAGTTTCCACTTTGCATAATTCCGAGTTGTTGCGCAGAAAACAGTACTTATGAACAGAAACATAAAGCTCCGAATGTAACCTTCCTCGGTCTCATCATTCTTCATCATAGTGACAATATTATCCAATAGAACTTTCTCCTCACCACGTTTAAGATACTGAGCTCGAAGTTCTAGCACTCTATTGACGATAACAACTTCCGCGTTGTCCACAGGAAAAGGCACAAAACCATATTGAATCTCAAAAACCTGAATTACCATTTCCCTTCTGAGATGAATTATACTTTTACCTTTTCTGAAAACACGAGTACCATTACAATTTAAGTGGTCTGCAACTCATTGTCGAATTGGAGCTCGTATAATCAGGTCAGGATGAATATTCAAAAGGTTTTCGAGCTCATACTTACGAACAAATGAATTTTGCTTATCAGTTAAATCAGATATTGCCTTATGCCACCTAATGGTTGAGAACCTATGTTTAATAGTAGCCGCGGGATATTTGTAAAGTCTAGGCATTTTAATAGTTGAAGGAGAGCTACATAATAAAAAAATTAAAAAAATAAGGGGGCTGAAACAAACATTATTTCAAAGGAGAACAAAAAAGCAGTAAATAGTAACCATGCTAGTAACAAAAATTAATGACAAGTTCTAGAGCATAACTATTTAAAATATAAAGTACTTGAAATGAATAACAAACTTTGATAACTAATTCACTTTCTTGATTACTGAAAAATTCAATGTCCAAACCACTAGAACAACAGAAAAATGGCAACTATCACGGACAAAAATAAAAAATCTGAGTGGAGAAAGAAAATTACATCGCACACCAGAAACAAATTACATACAAGTGTAACAATAAATGTATCAAACAAATATCAACATAAAGAAGAAGAAGTAGAAGAAAGGAATTGAAGCAGTAGAAACCGCATGATGGCACCATTATTTCATCACAAAATAGGAAATACTCTATACTTAACCAGAGAACCAACTAGATCGTTCAATACCAATTGCCACTATTACATATGCTACCATTATGAAACTCCATTTGAACCAGCTTTTGTATTAAGACAACAATACATTCTAAGAAACAGTGGACAAATCCTAGCAACAATTCATCAGAACTACAAGTGACCAAAAATACTCCATTTATGCATCATGCAACACAAGAAAAACAGTGGAAACTCTATAACATATGATTTTTTTGATCCACACCCTACTGGTTGAAGCAACCTACAAACCCTAGAACACGAGGACGAAGGAACAAAACGGGCAACCAAATCGTGGGAGCATTACCTTCTCGAACCAGATCTTGACGAACCTTGACGGAATGCTAGACAACACCGACGTCGACGCAGGAAACACTATCCACGTGAAAAAAAACAACGCCAGTGATCAGCCAGATCTGATGCCCTACCGTAGATGAAGACAATGAACAGGAAGCAGAAAGGCCTAACGGCTGCTCACCAGCCCGACGGTCACTTGCCAAAGCAGGATCCTAGAGGAAGAACAAGAGGAATCAGCAATCTCCTGCCGTTTCTCTTCCGATCTCTTCCGAAACCGGCGGTCACACGACGGAAGAGGAAGGGGAGACACGGATCTATTCCGACGCCCGCAGTCCAACGACGGAGGAAGGAGAACGGAATGATGGAGGAAGGGGAGCGGAACGACAGAAGAACGGGAACGGAGGGTGTGCTCTGCGGTGCCCGACGGGAGAGAGACGAAGGGAAAGGGGAAAGAACGAGGAAATAAAAGGGCCGGCCCAAATACAGTCGGGGGGGTATGCGAAGCCTCGTCAGTTCGACGCAGAATGCGGCAAATAGGAATTTCCCTCCTACTTGCCATAAGGGGGGCGGCCCTAATGGGCCGGCCCAGTTTTTTTTTCTGTTACCTTTTTCCTTCACTGTTATTTTTTTTGTTTCGTTTTTTATTTTCCTTTGTATTTTATTTAAAGCAAAAACATTTTTCGAATTTAAAGAACAATTTTCAAAAAACGTGAATAAATTTGGAAGCGTGAACATTTTCTGAACCTTGAGAACAAATTTTGAAAATGAGAACAATTTTGAAAAATTTCAAAGCGCAAACACATTTTTCAAGCACAATCATTTTTTGAATTATGAGAACTTTTTTTTTCAACAGGAACATTTTTATAAAATATGTGTAAAATCATTTTTCAAATTCTGGAGCATTTTTTAAAATTCCTGAAAAGTTTGAAATTCTGAAACATCGTTTTTCAATTTCCGGAATATTTTTCAAATTGCAGGACATTTTTTCAAATACGGAGCATTTTTTTCAAATTCCGGAACATTTTAAAATGCCGAAACATTTTTTAAATTCCGGAAATTATTTTATAATTCCGGAATATTTTTCAAATTCCAGAAGTTATTTTGAAATTCCGGAACATTTTTTCGAATTCCAGAATATTTTTACAAATTCTGGAATAGTTTTTCAAATTTCGGAACATTTTCTCAATTTCCGGAATATTGTTTTAATTTCCGGAATATTTTTTCAAATTCCTGGATATTATTACAAATTCCAGAACATTGTTTCTATTTTCGAAACATTTTTTCAAATTCCAGAACACTGTTTCAAACTCCGAAACATTTTTTCAAATTCGAAAACATTTTTTTACATTCTGGAACATTTTTTCAAACTCCGAACATTTTCCAAAGTACGGAACATTTTTGCAAATTCCGGAACATTTTTTCAGTTTCCGAAACATTTTTTGAAAATCCAGAACAATTTAGAAACAGAAACAAAAAAGAACAAAGAAAACAGAAAAAAAATCGGCATAGGAAATCTTCTAGAAAGTTTACAAAATCGGAAAAACCAATTGGAAGGTTCCCAAAACCGTAAACACTGAGAGGGTTAAACGGGCCACTCGATCTTCGTAGGCGAAGGTGCTGCATTTTGACGCAACGCGCGGCAAATAAGGATTTCCCAATAGGAGCTCCCCAACACGTACTCCTTGCAGGGCATTCCCAGCAAGAGCACGTGAGGGCCAGCCACATGGCCCGTCGGCGCAACAGCGGGAGCAATTTTTTATTTTTATGCGCTTTTCTTTTTTCAGGTTTTTTAATGTTTGGATTTTTTTTCGGACTTTTGCTAGATTTCGCTTGAATTTTATTTTTATTTTAGTTTTTCCACATGAAGCACACCATGTGAAAGCAAAAGTTATGCTTCCGTACAAAGTACAAACTGTGCTTCTTCGATAATTGAAAAGCACGATTGCCCACTGCATGAAACACAAATTATTCTTACCAGAAATTGAAAAGCAGAGTCGTGTATCATGAACCGTGCTTCCGAAAAAGTTAAAACACAATTACGCTCAACAGTGGAGGCGTGGAGCCTAGTTGTGCTTCCGCTTGAGGCATAAACTGTGCTTCCTGAAACTAAAACTGCACAACACAAATTATGATTTCTGAAAAGTGATAATCACAGCCATCCACGCTGTGAAGCACAAACAATGCTACCCAAAAAGTGAAGCAGTAAATGTGCTTCCGTGTGAAGCACCCGTTATCCTTTGTTTTTTTAAGATGTTTTTTGTTTTCATTTGTTCTGGGTTTCCCTTTTTTTGGTTATCGACCTTTTGTTTCTTGTTTTTATTGAAGTCCACCCAAACATAACAAAGGATTTAGTTTTAAAGATCCTGACAAGAGAAATACAATGATAAAAATGATTCATAATTTGAACGCATGGTTGAAGAGATAAAATATTTTGAAATAACAAATCTATGAAAAAAAAACTTTTATGTTGTCACAAGTTTCGGACATCCAAGGCGCCCTCTTGCTATCAATAGAGCAGGTGAGAGCTGATAGATCCCGTGGATCGTCAAGGCTAGATTATTACCCTGTAGCGTGCTCGATGAGCTCCCTCCGGTCGTTCATCGTGAGGTGGTGACGACGGTGGGGAAGGAGAGAGATGTGGCAGCGGCGGCGGTGGACTTCCCGTCGCTTCAGTGCATCCCTCTAGATCGGATTAGGGTTAGAGAGTGGGGAACCAGTGGCGGCGGCGAACCTCGTAGTCTGTGCCATGGTCCCCACCTCCTCTATATACAGCACTGCACGACAGGGGCCCACCAGCCTTGCTTGGGCTGGACGCCCCCGATCAGGGCGTGCATCAAGGTCCAATGGACCGTTGGGCCCATTGGGAAAGAGATCAACCTAACATTCTCCTCCTTGATCTCATCATATACTTTTAACTTTACCCGTTTCGTAACAGATCAATACATAGGGCATGTTTCATCGTCACGGCTCAATTGCCGATGGAATCAGACAGCCACAATGTACCTCTCTATTTTGAGTCAGGTTCTTTAACCTTGGGCCCTTTGTTGTCCGGAAATATTAGACTATACCATAAAACCCATGTCGACTGTGTGTTCTCCGAACACACTGGGCGGTAAGCCTTTGATAAGCAGATCTGCAAACACTTGTTTGTTGCTTTTATGCTTCAAGCATTTTTTTCCATAATTCCGGACTTTCTCCTTCACAACACGTAACTCTTTCTCAGTGTGTTTGGCATCAACACTTGACTCGTTGTGACAGGAGCGAAAGAATTTAAAATGGTTATCGTTGTTGTCAACCATTATCAACTCCGGGTATAGGTAGCCATTAACCATTTCGCCTATCCCTCAGCCTCATATCAAGCTATAACATATCATTGCATCACATTGATGACAATGGTTTCACTCAGTTGGAGATTTTCCACACAAAAACTCCGAGTATGAAAGTTAGCGACAATTGTGGATTTCGCTATACATTTCACAAGTCCTCCTTTGTACTCACAATGTTTTGAGAGTACTTATTTCTTTCAGCATGAGGCCGATATCTTTGAATCCATTCCATTGATTTATCTATGGAGTGGACATTGCCAAAACAACCCGAATATATACGTGAACTGTGTCAGGGTAATATCTTGAGCTTCCAACAACTGAAGCATATAGTACCATATCCGTTTACAATCTTTTCTTATTAACTTTTGGAACACCATAGTTTCCACTTCCATTACCCTTGACTATAAGAACAGGCGTAGGTTTTCTCGTATGCATACTTTAGAGATCTTTCTCAGCATGTCCATGCGACATTCCTAATACCCCCTTTTATTCTTTTGAACTTTGAGGACAAGAACTTCTTTTCTCCTCCTGCAGTAGATCGACATCACCACTAGCAAGTAGGACATCATCCACATGCATAGGAATTGGGAAACGAATTTCCCATTCTATAACTTTGCAAGAATGCAATTGTCCTCTCATTTTCTTTGCACAAAATCTTTCGATTTATGTCATGTTTCACACATTTACATATTTCCTTTGGAGTCACATTTGCCTTGTAGACCCTTCATAAAGTCTATGTTAGTGAAATTCAAATGATGGAATCTCACTAACATAGACTTTATAGTAGTCACAAGTATCTGATTTTCACATTCCTAGAGACCATCAAAATCTCAGGTACTGGCACTTATTTCATATGGGGTTGTCGTTGCTCTGTCATTGCCAAGAGGCAAATTCATTCTATAGTCACCCATTTCCAAAATGCAATAGGTTTTACAGGGACCTGTATCACAAGATCCCTTATAGAGCTAACAACAGGTGTTGTATAGGTCATACAACATGCTCCCCCAGATTACTCCATCTTCACTGAAGAAATGGCGTTTCTTTAAACTTTCTTCTTTATGGCACTTTAAGCACCACTGTTGTATTCCTTAGTCTGCTTTCGGAACTATAAAAGATCCGAAAATACAAATGTTTCTTTTCTTTAGGGGTATCATAATGACGGTATTCAGATGACTGTCGTACTCCCCTTGACAATCACATTCTTCATTAATGGATCACTTTAGATGCATAATGTGCATCACATCGTCTAAAGTACAGAGGAGTCATGAAATACACTACAATGAATTTCATGTCTCTATCTCCCCCTCGAAATGTGGCAAGAACTTTTCTGCCACAATTTCGAAACCCATTCATAGTTCTTGTGAAATGAGGAAACTTCGATTATCTAGCTCATTCATCTTATCACTTCATGTAAAATGAAGTTATAAGTTAACTAGTATGGGAGTACTTTTTCCTCATTTCATTTCAGAAACTCAACAGAGTTCTTTATCATTGTCTCTTTTGCAAGTCACACTTGCATATCATTCTTGTCTTTAGGTTCGTCTGTTACTTTTATCCTTTCTAGATTTAGTGATTGCATAATGACCGTTACACATAAGGTGTACGGTCGATGATAGGAAAGCTTAATAGCTACTCCATACTTCTCTCCCATAGTGGGACACATTAACCGCACATGAGTCATCATAACTTTCTCCTGTCATACAGGATAAGGCTTTTGCTAAAATTTCTCCCGCCATACACGGATTGTTGACATAATACAATGTCAACTTTACCCGGTTACGCAGGCATTCTTCCCAGGCTTTTCCCGCCATGCGGGTAATTCCCTTTAAGAGACATCATAAATGCCATAATTGGCTCTTTTGACTGCATCAAATTCAGAAATAAATCTGAATTATCTTTGACACACATGTTTGATCCGACGTTGGTCAAATTAAACATGCATGTTGCTTGTTTCATTCCAATCATGTTGACTGAAAAAAGGAGACTCCATCATAGAGAGTACATGAAAGACATTCGTCAACCAAGACTCCCAATGATCTATCTCTTTTCTTTTCTTGAATTAATATCCAAGAGTTCTTTTCTTTTGAAGCCATTCCTTAGAGAGAATTTATTCCCTCAAGTTATGACCTTTCTTTTCCATCTTTCGGGTCACTAATACCCAAACATTCGCTTTCATGAGTGAAAGCTTGAATAACTTTTAGTCTGAGAAAATTTAGCCAATAAACAACATTAATGAGCATAGAAATAACCCTACGTTGGTCTGATTAAAATCATGCACATTACACCTTTCTGGAATATTCTAAATCACCGTTGTGGCAGAATTAGAATAAAACATCATTCTTCTGCATTAATTCCATATCACCGTTGGGCAAAAATGGAAATAATGCATACAACTCATAAACAATGTGATGATAGTATTCTTATTGAACAACTTTGCTAAGAAATAATCATCATAATCATTAACCATATGCATTTCTTTATCTGTGCTTCAAAAAATTGATCACTTTGATACAAAATTTATCAGATATTTAAGCTTTAAACATAAGATGACTCATACAATTATAGTATTGTTATCATCAACGTTGGTCAGAAAATAACAATACCATATTTAACTTTAAAACAAACATCATTCTATTGTCATAGCGGAAACTGTTTGAATCCTATTTCACCCACAAGGGAAAAACTTTGCTAATGACAGTTCTTCCAATTAAATTTTTCCGTTGGTTCCAATTTAATTGGAGGACTAAACCTTTTTACTTTGCAGCGGAAAAACGTGAATATGAAAATTCATGCACCTTTACAGAAAAAAATCTGTGAAAAATAAAAAATTCATGAACTTTATTTTCCTTTTGTAAAATCCGTGAACTTTTCTCTTTCTGAAAATATTTCTTTTATTTTCAGAATCTTTTATTTTTCTTTGCAGAAATTTTTTGTCACTATTACAGAAAAATATATTCTGTCATAATTAAAAAATCATGAACTTTATTAATGCTTTTATAAAGATCATGAACTTTTCCTTTTCTGAGAAAACTATTTTGTTCTCAGAAATCTTTTTACTTTTCTTTTCAGAAAAATAAATTAACAATTCTGTCTAAATTGACAGAAACTTTGAACATTTTCTTTTGTACTTTCTAATCATGTTTTCGTAGGAAAAAATTCCTAGAAAGAACCTTTGAATCTGTCTTAATAGACAAAAACGAAAAAACCCCTTTAAATAAATAAATGGCCGGCCAAGCCGGCCTGTGGTCTCGGCCCGCCACCAGGGGAGCCTGGCGCCGCGCGCCTCCTTCGGCCCGTGGCCTGGCGCCTCCCCCCGCCGGTCTGGGCCGACCTCTCATTTGCGGCCTGTTGGCCCGCCCTGGCCTAGGGTTGCCTCTTGGGCGATCCCAGCCATCCGTGGCGATCCGACGGCTCATCGCGCCCCTCGGAGGAACAAAAACGTGAGCCGGTGGGGAGGGGAAACCCTACCTTTCATTTCACCCTCCCCAGCCCGCCGCTCTCTCTCTCGGCAAGAGGCTCCCGCAGGGCCGAGCTCGTCTCCCTCGAGCGGTGGCTTCCTGCCCCGCCGAGTTTCTCCTGCTCCCGTACCCTACGACTCCTCTCGCGCGGAGGCATGGCAGCCCCGCCGAAGGGTGCTTGGGTGGCCGCCGGCCGTGACGGCCGAAGGCCCCGCACCACGCGCATCCTGCGGGTGGCCGAGCCCCTCCGAGCGCGGTGGCTCCCTTTCCTCTTGTGTCCCGCGGGACGACACGCATCGTCAGGACCTCTGTGGTCACGGCGGCCGAGCCTCCTCTCCGGCGTTTGTAGCCCGAGAGTAGGGGGCTATGTTTCCGTGGTCGCCGAGCATCCTGGCCCCTTTCTTGCCCTCATGTGGTGGCTACCATGCCCCGCCGAGGAGGTGGCCATGGCACTCTTGCGTCATGCCTCTCTAGCCTGCCTCGCGCGGCGGCTGCTTTACCCCGCCAAGGTAGGCTCATATCTGGCCACCGGCTTCCTTCCCCTAGCATGCAACGGCGGCCCCCTTCACTCTCCTTGCCGGTGCGCGCCCTCTCTCGAGGGAGAGTGCGCCGCCGTCAAGTGATGTGTTGGGGTGCCTACTGTCCCTGCCGAGAGGGTGCCCCATGGCCATGTTACTTTGTCTCGCGACCTTGGTCCTATGGCGCCGCGACCACCCCTTCGCCGGTGGTGCGTTTCCCTTTTGGAAGCGCACCGCCGTCGAACGTCGTGTTTGCGGTGCCCTTTCCTTTTTCCTTTTGCCTATGCCGATTCATTGCATGTTCCTCTCCCCCTTGCTTTTGCTTTTCTTTTTCGGATTCGATCCGATTTCTTTGTTCGTTTTTCTTTTGGATCTAATTAGATCCATACTTTGCCTCCGAGGAGGTTGGTTCTTCTTCCCCACACCTCGGCTTGCCGATGCGTGTGGGGATCGAGAGGAACAGGCGCGGCCTTGCGGCGGCGCTACTTTGCCGACGAGGCCCGTGGCCATCTTCGGTTTCTTTGCCCATCTAGGGTTCATATCGGGGAGGGGAAATGTTATCCTTGTCGTGTTTCAACCGAAAACACATCTAAGCCTTGTGGCTCTGATACCATTGATAGATCCCGTGGATCGTCAAGGCTAGATTATTACCCTGTAGCGTGCTCGATGAGCTCCCTCCGGTCGTCCATCGTGAGGTGGTGTCGATGATGGGGAAGGAGAGAGATGTGGCAGCGGCGGCGGTGGACTTCCCATCGCTTCAGTGCATCCCTCTAGATCGGATTAGGGTTAGAGAGTGGGGAACCAGTGGCGGCGGCGAACCTCGTAGTCTGTGCCATGGTCTCTACCTCCTCTATATACAGCACTGCGCGACAGGGGCCCACCAGCCTTGCTTGGGCTGGACGCCCCCGATCAGGACGTGAGTCAAGGTCCAATGGGCCGTTGGGCCCATTGGGAAAGAGATCAACCCAACAAGAGCGACCCTCGCAAGGGGTACCACCTAACCAGTAATTTGAGATAATAAGTGTAGCTTAAGCAACGAAACTATAAGCCAAACTACATATTCAACGCTTATAGCGCCAACTACATTGTTGTCGGTAGTTGCCGCCCCCTGCCTTTGCGAAATTTATTTGGATAGACATATGTCTCTCTCTCCATTAGAGGTTTTGAGAACCTTTTAGTATGTTCCCATCAGTTTTCCGGGTCTGGGTTTTTCTTTCTATGATTTACTTATGTTTTTTATTTTATTTTGAATGTGTTACTTATTTATTCATTTTTTATTTTCCTCATAGTTTTTATTTGTTTTCAATTTTATATTTTACAAATTAGTGAATGTTTTCATAATCCATGAGCTTTTTCGAATGCATAATTTTTTGCCAAAACTGTATACTTTTTATTGAATCTATGACTCTTTTAAAAATTGTCCACATTCTTGGAATTCATTAACGTTTTTGAATTCATGATTTTTTTCAAATTTAATGATCTCCTTTAGAATATTTCTTTTTTAAGACTTTAACTTGTTTCAAGTTTGTAAAAAAAAATCAAACTTGTGAACTTTGTTTCAATGTATACTTTTAGAAAATAGCTGGTAATCTCTTTTTCTTGAACCTTTTACTACATCGATCAAAGAAAAAACGAGTGACTTTCACTGGAGCGGCCGGAAAAAAAGGTGAGTGTATTGAACGGAGAAATTTTTAGATGGGTTGGACCATACCAATGCCTTTTTGTGCTATAGGGCTGTTAAGGAGGCCTCAGTGAGAACAATCCTTAAAAGGGGAGAAAAGAAGGGAGCGTCATTTCGTGACCCGCGCTTAGATGAGTCCGAAGATGAACAATAAAATCAAATACAAAGATTTTTAAAAACCTCCAATATATTTTGGGTTGCAAGATGCTTCTACATGTGAACTCCACCAAATAATTTGTTTTTAGACATTTGAGGAGCTTCATTTTTTGGTGTGCGAGAAACTTTTAAAAATCGCAATGTTCACACACGATTTTATTTGTTTTAAAAATTGTAACTTTCAAAAAAATATTATATTTTTAACTTTACTCTTCACCGGATGCATCTAAGCTCAGGTTCCGGTTGGAATTGTCGGTGAAAAGAACCAAGACAATAGCCCTTGAAATTCCAAGGGATGACGCGATGAAACTTGTCGTTGTTTGGCCACCATAGCTCATAGTTCCGCCACCATAGTTCTTGTCAGTGAGGAAGAACATCAAGAAATTCAACTAGTGAAGTACATATTCTATTGAGGAGGTGGTGGTTGGGGGGGGGGGGGCTCTACCGGAGTGCCGGGCTTTTAGGCCAAAAAATTTCACTCTCGCACGCTTTTTCATCGTTGGCGCGCGCTTTAGGCCCGATACCTTTTCTATCCCATGTCAAAAGACGACCCCGGCATAACATGGCTCATTTTCTAGTTGTCTCGACATATAATGGGCCCTAAAGTGTACGTACAGTGGGTGTATCATTGTTGCTCTAATTCTCCCGGCAATTTATCTGCCCTAAAATGCTTGCATTGACAGAAACTGATCTCTCGACAGTTCAATTGCCCTTGGTCAGCTATTTCTCCCGGTAGTTAACTCCCCTTCACTGAGTGTTGTGGCGTAGTGAGGAATGATGAATAATTTCATTGAAACACTCTAATATCTATAGATAGACAAAATGCCAAGTATCTTTTCATACGAGCCCTCCCCCTCCCTTCCCCCCATGTGGCAGCGCCGCACCGCATTGGGGCATCCCCGTCGGCTGCTTCCATCCCTCCTCAGTGCAAGATCCCCCCTCTGCTGTAGCCATCGGGGATGTTGCAGGCAAAACATGTGTGCCATAATGGTGGCGACAACGTTTCAGGTTGATCGACATTCGGTTCAAAGTGGCGGTGCATCGCTCCGGTTGGATTAACAGTTGTGATGTGGGCCGAATGCGGCCAAGGTCGGTATGCACGCTGTGGCGAATGGCGAGGGCACCCGATCTAGGCCCAGATGGTCTTCGATGGGCCGCGTCTGCTGTTGTCATGCATCTCCCCTTACCCCGTCGATGGCATGTGGCTTCTGGGATCAACCCACAACACGAGGACGTCGGGGGATCCGGTCCTAGGTGTAATGGTGGTGGCATCATCCTTCATTGGAGGTGGTTGTCCCGACTGCGAGTGGGGATGTGTTGTTGTTGGTGAAAAGCATGCTCTCACTCCGTTCATGACGGGTGATGGTGACGTCTTTGGTGCCGTTATCTTTTTGAAGGCATCGCCACTTCAGCTACCGTCCACTTACTTGCGTTACTTTGAGTGTGATTCTAGACCCGGGTTCTGGATCGGACATTGGCAACACTTTAGGCATCACTCTCCCACGTGGGGGGCATCACTTTGGAGCAACTTCTGGATGGAGGAGACAAGTGGTGGAGCGGTGTACATCAACTTCGTCCACGACAGTGAGTCTCCGCGGGATGGTGCGGCTGGGTCCCGGTGTTGGAAGTGGATACATCAACCCGTGGAGGACGGAATCACTGCCTGGCGTCGTGGCGGCATCTACGGCAGGCCTGGCAATGTCGATGCGGCAGTACATGCTCTAAAGATGGATCGATGGATGACGATGTGATGGCCTCTCAAGCGTGTGCATGCCATGCATGCTGAGAGTGAGTTGGACCGGTGTGTAACACAGACTCAACCAGTCGGCTTGGTTGGGGCCTCCCGCTATAGATCTTGGACTTTGATGTGAGGTCTGAGTATGTGTCCCCGATAATCCGCACCCCTTCATCAAGGCGATAGAAGGAGCGACAAATGTATTCAATATGGTGACTTCAGATTAATTGATTTATTACTTTGTAAGGTTTTGATGAATAATTATAAAATGGTAGCATGCATCGCCCCTCATGCAGATGCCGGGGTCATGCTCCTTTTTTAAAAAATAAATCTTTTCATACGTGAGTTTACAAGTATGATGGATTGGGCTGGATTGGGCACCCCACTAGCACGTGTCAGTTGAAGATACTCCGGTCCCCGCGTTTTAAAAGTGCTACAGTGACGCGCTAAAATTTTATTAGACGCGATATTTTTGTGCTGCTGTTGGAGATGCTCTTAGCTCATAGTTGTGCCACCATAGATCTTGTCGGCGATGAAGAACATCAAGAAATTCAACCAGTGAAGTACATAATCTATTGAGAAGGTGGGCGTGCGCTCTATCGGAGGGCCGGGCTTTTAGGCCAAAAAGTTTCACCCTCGGGTGCTTTTTCATCGTTGGCGCGCGCTTTAGGCCCGATGCCTTTTCTGTCCCATGTCAAAAGACGAACCCGGCATAACATGGGTCATTTTCTAGTTGTCTCGACAGATAGTGGGTCCTAAAGTGTACCAGCAGTGGGTGCATCATTGTTGCTCTAATTCTCCCGGTAGTTTATTTGCCCTAAAATGCTTGTACCGGCAGAAACTGATCTCCCGACAGTTCGACTGCCCTTGGTTAGCTATTTCTCCCAGCAGTTAACTGCCCTTGATTGAGTGTTGTGGTGTAATGAGGAATGCTGAATAATTCCATCGAAACACTGTAATATCTATAGATAGACAAAATGCCAAGTATCTTTTCATACAAGCCCTCCCCCTCCCCCCCCCCCCGTGTGGCAGCGCCGCACCACATTGGGGTATCCCCGTTGGCCGCTTCCATCCCTCCCAAGTGCAAGATTCCCCCTCCGTCGTAGCCATCGGAGGCATTGCAGGCAAACCATGTGTGTCGTAACGGCGGTGGCGACGTTTCTCGTTGATCCACATCCGTTTCAAAGTGGCGGTGCATCGCTTCGGTCAGATTAACGGTTGTCACGTGGGACGAATGCGGCCAAGGTCTCTATGCACACGGCGACGAACGGCGAGGGCACCCGATCTGGGCCCAGATGGGCTTCGACGGGTTGCATCTGCTATTGTCACGCATCTCCCTTACCCCATCGATGGCATGTGGCTTCTGGGATCAACCCACAACATGAGGATGCGGGGGATCCGGTCCTAGGTGTAATGGTGGTGGCATCCTCCTTCGTTGGAGGTGGTTGTCCCGAGTGCGAGTGGAGATGCCTTGCCGTTGGTGAAAAGCATGCTCTCACTCTGGTCATGATGGGTGATGGTGACGTCTTTGGTGCCGTTATCCTTTTAAAGGCATCGCCACTTCAGCTACCGTCCACTTACTTGCGTTGCTTCGAGTGACACCCTAGACTCGGGTTTCTCGGATCAGACATTGGCAACGCTTTAGGCATCACTCTCCCTCATGGGGGGCATCATTTTGGAGCAACTTCTGGATGGAGGAGACAAGTGGTGGAGCGGTGTACATCAACTTCGTCCACGACAGTGAGTCTCCGCGGGATGGTGCGGCTGGGTCCCGGTGTTGGAAGTGGATACATCGACTCGTGAAGGACGGAATCACTATATGGCATCGTGGCAGCATCTACGGCAGGCGTGGTAATGTCGATGCGGCAGTACCTGCTCTAAAGATGGATCCGTGGAAGACGATGTTATGGCCTCTCAAGCGTGTGCATGCTGTGCATGCCGAGAGTGAGTCGGACCGGTGTGTAACACAGACTCAGCAATTCGGCTTGGTTGGGGCCTCCCACTATAGATCTTGGACTTTGATGTGAGGTCTGAGTATGTGTCCCCCATAATCCGCACCCCTTCATCAAGGCGATAGACATAGCGACAAATGTATTCAATATGATGGCTTCAGATTAATTGATTAATTACTTTGTAAGATATTGATGAATAATTATAAAATGGTAGCATGCATCGCCCCTGCTGCAGATGCCGGGGTCGTTCTCCTTTTTTTAAAATAAATCTTTTCATATGTGAGTTTGCAAGTATGATTTTAGCTATATGCGTTTTACTAGCTAGGAAAGGAAAACTGACGGAGGCCAACAATGTTTTTCACAAAAAGTTTGCTTCTATGTAGGTAAACGTTTTCCTTCGACACGGCGGCGGAACTGACGCGCCGGTTGCTCGCTCTCTCACGCGGGTCATGCAACATTTTTCACGCGCGCGCCTTGCTGGCATGTGCATGCAACATTTTTTGGTCAAATTTGCTGCAATCATGTGTGATTTTGATACAAACGTTTTTCATTTTGCTAGAACCTGTCTATTCAAAAAGCTACATCCACATTTGGTTGCAACTCGAGTTTGTTGGATTTTTGCTACAACCGACGTTTGACTTGTTGCTACAATCTTGTTAACTTATGCTACAACCGGCATCAGTTTTTGCTGCAACCGTTCACTAAAAAAGTTGCATACACGTTCACGTAGATATTTTCTACAACCGGCGTTTGACTTTTGCTACCACGCATCATCTGCTTCTTTTTTTGCTACGATCACGTAGATATTTTTTTGCTACAATTTTTTTTGATGCAACCGTTGACGAAAATTGCTGCATAGCGCCAAAATTTATTGCATCGAGGAAAAAATGCTGCATGAAGATCTAACGACGCGGTCCGCCTACAACTGACAGATCGGACGCCCCCCGCGCGGCCGGCCGAATCTTTCGGCCGACGCGCCGGCACAGAGCATCGCCCTTCTATCTATAGTATCGTTGAAAGAAGGGAGCAAACACTAACAAACCATGCTATTAAAGGAATATTTTCAAGCAAAGATGTTTTAACAAATTGAGTTTCTGTTTATAGTTATACAGACACAAGATACAGCAATAGAACATTTCATTATATTTTAGAAAACATAATCTCACATATTAAACCAGAGAAATAAAAGTCAGTATGTAAACAAGAAGCCCTCAAATCCAGAACTACAACAGTTCACTATATAAACGAAAATTGTAATCCAGTATGCAAATAACAACCATTCACTATGTAAACAAACACGAGTCGAATTTCCCAAACAATAATAGTTCATTTTGTAAACAAGCACATAATTAAGTTTATTAGGCAAACCAGATCGGTTCACTATGTAAACAAACAAAATTCCACCCATCCAAACTACATATATAGGTTCTACGCCCAACAAAGTAATATAGTTCACTATGACATAAATGAAGAAGATGATCCAAATACAGATGTTTCAATGCATGCTGCAAGCGAGGTTGTGCAGAATGATTTGATTTATGTATGCCTTGCCCTTCCCTGGTGATCTTCTTTGATCCAATGTAGCTTATTAATGACGAGATTCAAGAACTTGATTGAAGATACATGCCATCGTCCTCATTGGAGAGCTGGTTGTGTGCTGAGTCCATCTCGTGCACCACAAGCCTTTCCGCCGTGACGCTGGCACCGGTGGCGTTGTTGAACAAGTAGACTCTTGCCTCCTGATACGACTCCATCGGGTACACCCGCGAGGTCATCGTGGTCCTCCCGCCCATGGCGAAGCCCTGCACGATGGAGTGATCCACGAGCACCCTCATTGACAAAGCCTCACCGTCGAGCACCGGCACCGTGCTCCCGATGACACGCTTGGTCACATCCTTGGCTCGAGACGATCTCAACTCATCTTGGCAGAAGCTGGTGTGGAGGCCTCCGTCAAGGCCCCTAGACACGTAGAAGTAGACCGCCGTTTGCTCGCCACGGCGGTCACCGGCGGCGAGGACGAGGAGGCCGAAGGGGCCTAGCGCGCCGCGGTTAACGGCGCCGCCGCTGCTACTGCAGTTGTAGCCCACATCGGCCTCGTTGAGGGCAGCCACGGCGGAAGCATCAAGGTGGAAAGAGGCCTCGATGTCGAGCTGAGTGCCTTGGCGGAGCGGGATATGGATGACGGAGCCAGTGTTAATGGTAACGTCGGTCAGTTCCGTGGCATTGAGGCGGAGGGTCTCGATCTCCTCCACGGGCCACAGCAGGAGGTTCGTCCGGGTCTTCTCATCCAGAGCCACCGTCCTAGGAACTGACTGCACGCACGCATGTCAAACACCATTAGTTAGTGATGAACATATATGTATTGTATAATGAACAAGTGATGATAGATGCAAGGTCAAACAATCATAATCCATCTATGTATCTATGTATTGTATAGATATAGATAGATGGATATATATATACCTGAATGGAAGCCCATCCCTTGACGACATCAGCCCGCTTGGAGTCGACCTCGCCGACGTACCCCATGAGCACGCGCCGCTTCTTGGCCGGATCATAGAAGGAGGTGGACGCATAAAACTTACCCCAGTCGTATCTCAGCCCGATCCCCAAGTCGAGCTCCGGGTCGATGGGCGTCCAGGTGTTGGCCGCCGAGTCGTACGTGCCCAGCGAGTAGTAGTCGTGCCGTTCGTCGTCCATGCTCGCCTTCAACACGTGCAGCATCTCCGACGAGTTGTCGCTGCTTCTCCGGCCGACGGGGTAGAAGTCGATGCACTCCCACTCGCCGGTGCGCACCACCCGGTGCAAGATGCCCGGGATGAGCTCGTAGTTGAGGAAGTCCTTGGTCTTGTACATCATGGCGATGCCGTCGTGGTGGCCGTCGTGGTCGTCCTTGGACCCGAGCAGGGTGCGCCATGTGTCGTCGGACTCGTCGTACCAGGCGGTCATCGGGTCTCGGAAATCCTTGGTGCCCACCCCCGGCGGCGACCAGATGACGGGGTTGGCGGGGTGCTTGGTCCACCGGCGGAGGAGGGGGTCGTTGGGGTCGGCCGGGGTGGCGATGCACTGGACCTCGACGGCGGAGGCGTTGGTGGCGCCCGTGTAGATCATGATGACCGTCCCGTTGGGTAGCACCGTCATAGAGCCGGAGAGGACTCCGAGGATGTCGTACCACTGGTCGGCAACCATGGCGATAGGGAGGGTGCGCCATTGGACAAGGTTCCGGGACACGGCGTGGCCCCACTCCATGCCGTCGTCCCAGTCGGTGCCCACCGGGTTGTACTGGTAGAACATGTGGTACCATCCACGGTAATACATCAGGCCTGCAGTGGTTTCAGTTAATCGTAATCAGATATGGGTCAAACCAAACCAATTATCTCGCCAAGTTTCACCCCCCCACACTTGCTTAATTGTTTTTTTGTTTGCATGTTTGTTCTTTCTGTTTGGTTGAGAAAGAAACTGATGGCGCCTCACAAGTTTGTGTACTGTATTGGTTGGTCAGATGTTTTTAACCTTGTTATTTTTCTAGTGGTTGGGGTATGACACATCACTCTTGAGCTTCATTGTGTATCTTACTCCCTCCTTACTGAATAAAGTATAAAAACGTGTACATCTACAAATTAAAGTATGCGTGGCAGTAAGTTTACTATAAGATATTTCACAATGGACACATTGAAACTTAAAAAAGTTTAACCGTCGGACAAAAATTTATATGCTTTGCATTTTGGGAAGGGGGGGCACATTATGAACGTATCCAATCTATGGAAACTCTGTTTTCCCCTGTTTTGCTGCCAATGGTTTAGCCCAAATTTGGTGTGGGTTTAACAACTTGGATTATGTCTAGAGATCCCGTCTTTTGCCCCGCAAGATCTTACTGCTCAGGGTACTAACCGTTGGGATCTGCATGATGTCGCCGGAGTAGCCCGCCGCCGTCGCCGACCGCCGGCAAACAGAGAGCAAAGGCAGCGACGTCAGTTTCAACTTGAGAAAAAGAAACGCCAGAGAAAAAGAAACGGATGGAGCAACAAATGCACGTACCGCTCATGTAGTTCTTGGCCGTCTGGAAATGGTAACCGCTGCGCTGCCACTGCAGCATCTCGTTGCTCCACGGGAACCCGCCCGCCGCCGCCTCCTCGTCGACGGCCTGCTCCATCCTCAATCCCGCCAGGAGCGTGGCGCCGACCACCACCACCGCCATGGCCGAGGCCGTCAGCACGGTGGCACACGCGGACCACCTCATGCAGCCGGTCCGCTTACCGTCGGCGGCGTCCGAGGGCAGCGGCTTGTAGGCATACGGTAGCGGTGGCTTGCCGTGTGACCCCATGGCGGCGCCGCTCGTCAACTCCGAGAGGGTTTGGTAGATTCTGAGTGGTGGATGGGCGTGGGTTCTGGAGCCGGCGAGCTAGCGCCATTTATAGATACTTCATAGTTGGGCGGCGGTAAGATGGGAGCGGTCATCGTGTCGTGGGCCGGGTTTTCACTGAGGTTTTGGCGTGTCACAACTCACATGAGCCTACCAACATAGTCCAAAACTCCAAATAGCTAGCATACAGGTGGACGCGAGTGTAGCCAAAACTACCCTTCATCGACGGACGGCTAGGAGTGTGTTAGGCTGCACTGTCATTTTTCACAAAACAGCTTTGTGAAACTAGTCGACAAAAAATAGCTATGGGTTGTGCGCTGCGAGAAAGCTGTAGAGCAAACTATACTCATGTCAGAGGTTTTGGCGTGCCATGTGTGTAAAAATGCGTGTGCAACACTGTATATACTCATGTAGCCAAAACTACTCTTTATCGATGGACGATCAGGATTGTGTTAGGCTCGGCTGTGATTTACCATAAAACAGCTGTGGAAAGTAGCCGACGAAAACAGTTATGGGTTGTGCGCTGAGGTGAAGCTGTAGAGCTAGTGTAGTCACCTGAGGGGGGTCTCACCTAAGGCTAAAAACACAGTACAGCTATCCTCGTATATATGGTCAAAATAACCCTTCATCAACAGGCGGCTAAGAAAGTGTCTGAATAACTGGCAGTTGTGTGTTGTATGCTGTGAGAAAGCTTCAAAGCCATTTGGTAACTAGCGGCGTGAATTGTGGCTTTGGAGATAAATGACTAAAATGCCCAACATTAAGGATTTCATAGTTAAAGCTTGATAGATATAAGTTATCATGTTGTAGCTAATTGCCACATTATTCCATGTTAATTATCGAGTTGATTGGCTGATGATCATGTTTTGCCTCACAAATGTAGCCTTTTTTCATCTATTTCACAACAAATACCTAACATATAGTGAAAATTTGCAACAAATTCCATGCAAGTAATGATAAAAGACAAATAGCGCACCTGAACATGCACGCGATCATTGCCAAAAATACCCTTCATGAATAACGGCCACAATTCTGGATTTTGAATGTACAGTTCCTTCTTATTGAAAAAATTCTCTGCCTTGACTTTCACCATGAGGGTCTCTCGCCGAGTTTTGCTTTCCTCATGTACCAGGTATGCAATCTGTACATTTGTGTTGGTAGCTCCTCGACAAGCCCAGGCCTGACGAGAGGTCGCCCAGGGGCAAATGTACATGTTAGTTTCTCCCCTTCCACCGTGGGAATTTCCTTGTCGCCTCGAAGTTGTTCAACGATGACAGCGGCCTCTCTAGCCATATTTTCATACATCTCTTTTGCAGCAGCGGGATCGATTATGACCTCGGTACCTACCTTGAGCGACGGGATTCATTGCACTGATTGTTCTCCCAGATGGGGAATGGTTTTCCTGTTTCTTTTACTACGGACCGACTCCTTCGTTAGCCCTTTCTGATATGACTTGCTAATAGAGCGTTCATAGTCTGATCAACTCTTCTTTGGAGGCGGTTTAGCAAGATTTGCCAGAACGCATTGCACGGTTTCCACACATACTATCTCCTTTGGCAGCGGGGGTGGTTTTGGTCCAAAATGGGCCTTCAATTCCTTAGCCACTTGGGCGTCTCTTTCCTCCATGCTCTTCTCGTAAGCCAACTTATTTTGGGGAGGAGGGGAGGGTTTCTTCCTTGGTGATCTCTTCCGCTTTGGACTTTGGTTCCTCATCAGAAAATGAAATGACCGCGTACTATCCCTGGGCTCCGCCTCGGGGAGGCGGGGTGGAGTCGGCTGACACGGCAGCGGACTCGCGCTGGGCTCCATGTCAGGGTGGGATGGAGTCGGTTGACGTGGTGGCGGACTAGTGCGGCGCTCCGTGTCAGGGTGGTGGGGTGGAGTTGGCTGACGCGACGAACTTGGAGGAGCAGTCAGTGGCCTTGGAAAACGATGCAGTCCTTTCTCCATAAGCAGAGACCACATATGACTTCTTGCAGTGTCTGCTACCCTTCACCTCCAGGAATGTCGAGCTCTAGTGACTCATATCCCGGCATCACTTCATCCACCCCGACACGTGTTGGAAATATGCCATAGAGGCAATAATAAATTAGTTATTATTATATTTTTTTGTTCATGATAATCGTTTATTATCCATGCTATAATTGTATTGATTGGAAACACAATACTTGTGTGGATACATAGACAAAACACTGTCCCTAGTAAGCCTCTAGTTGACTAGCTCGTTGATCAAAGATGGTCAAGGTTTCCTGACCATAGGCAAGTGTTGTTATTTGATAGCGGGATCACATCATTAGGAGAATCATGTGATGGACAAGACCCAAACTATGAACGTAGCATATTGATCGTGTCGTTTTGTTGCTATAGTTTTCTGCGTGTCAAGTATTTGTTCCTATGACCATGAGATCATATAACACACTCGCACCGGAGGAATACCTTGTGTGTATCAAACGTCACAACATAACTGGGTGACTATAAAGATGCTCTACACGTATCTCCGAAGGTGTTCGTTGAGTTAGTATGGATCAAAACTAGGATTTGTCACTCCGTGTGACGGAGAGGTATCTTGGGGCCCACTCGGTAATACAACATCACACACAAGCCTTGCAAGCAATGTGACTTAGTGTAAGTCACGGGATCTTCTATTACGGAACGAGTAAAGAGACTTGCCGGTAAACGAGATTGAAATAAGTATGTGGATACTGACGATCGAATCTCGGGCAAGTAACATACCGAAGGACAAAGGGAATGACATACGGGATTATATGAATCCTTGACACTGAGGTTCAATCAATAAGATCTTTGGAGAATATGTAGGATCCATTATGGGCATCCAGGTCCCGCTATTGGATATTGACCGAGGAGTCCCTCGGGTCATGTCTACATAGTTCTCGAACCCGCAGGGTCTGCACACTTAAGGTTCGGCGATGTTTTATGCGTATTTGAGTTATATGGTTGGTTACCGAATGTTGTTCGGAGTCCCGGATGAGATCACGGACGTCACGATGGTTTCCGGAATGGTTTGGAAATGAAGATTAATATATAGGATGACCTCATTTGATTACCGGAAAGTTTTCGGACATTACCGGGAATGTACCGGGAGTGACGAATGGGTTCCGGATGTTCACGGGGGGGGGGGGGGGGGGGAGCCCACCCGGGGGAAGCCCATAGGCCTTAGGGGTGCCGCACCAGCCCTTAGTGGGCTGGTGGGACAGCCCAAGAGGCCCTATGCGCAGGAATCAAAGGAAAAAAAATGGGGGAAGTGGGAAAGTGGAGAAGGACTCCACCTTCCAATCCTAGTTGGACTAGGATTGGAGGAGGAGGACTCCTCCCCTTGCTTCGGCCGACCCCTTGGGGCTCTCTTGAGCCTCAAGGCAGGTCCCTCCCCCTCCCTCCTATATATACTGAGGTATTAGGGCTGATTTGAGACAACTTTGCCACGGCAGCCCGACCACATACCTCCACGGTTTTTCCTCTATATTGTATTTCTGCGGAGCTCGGGCGGAGCCCTGCTAAGATAGATCACTGATACGTCTCAAATGTATCTATAATTTTTTATGGTGTCATGCTGTTATCTTGTCTTCTTTGGATGTTTGATGTACCTTTTATATCTTTATTGGGACTAACTTATTAACTCAGTGCCAAGTGCCAGTTCCTATTTTGTGTGTGTTTTTGACTCTTTTCAGATCTGATTTTGGAACGGAGTCCAAACGGAATAAAAACTCCGAAATTATTTTATCCCGAACGGAAGAAGATCAGGGGGCCTCTAGGCCAAGCCAGGTGGGCTCCAGGGAGCCCACATGCCCCCACTCCGCCACCAAGGGGAGGCCGCGGTGTCAGGGCTTGTGGCCTCCCTGGCCGCCCCTGGTCTAGGTCTTTGGCCTATAAATTCCCAAATATTCCGCAAAAAATCAGGGGAGCCTCGAAAATACTTTTCCGCCGCCGCAAGCTTCCGTTTCCGCGAGATCTCATCTGGAGACCCTTCCCGGCGCCCTGTCGGAGGGGACTTTGGAGTTGGAGGGCTTCTTCATCATCATCATCGCCCCTCCAATGACTCGTGAGTAGTTCACTTCAGACCTACGGGTCCGTAGTTAGTAGCTAGATGGATTCTTCTCTCTCCTGGATCTTCAATACAAAGTTCTCCATGATCTTCATGGAGATCTATTCGATGTAATCTTCTTTGGCGGTGTGTTTGTCGAGATCCGATGAATTGTGCATTTGTGATCAGATTATCTATGATATATATTTGAGTCTTTGCTGATTTCTTATATGCATGATTTGATATCCTTGTAAGTCTCTCCGAGTCTTGGGTTTTGTTTGGCCAACTAGATCTATGATTCTTGCAATGGGAGAAGTGCTTGGTTTTGGATTCTACCATGTGGTGACCTTTCCCAGTGAGAGTAGGGGCAGCAAGGCACACATCAAGTAGTTGCCATCAAGGGTAAAAAGATGGGGGTTTTATCATTGGTTTGAGATTATCCCTCTACATCATGTCATCTTGCTTAAGGCGTTACTCTGATCTTATGGACTTAATACACTAGATGCATGCTGGATAGCGGTCGACGTGTGGAGTAATAGTAGTAGATGCAGAAAGTATCGGTCTACTTGTTTCAAACGTGATGCCTATAGAAATAATCATTGCATAGATATCGTCATGACTTTGCGCGGTTCTATCAATTGCTCGACAGTAATTTGTTCACCCACCGTCTACTTGCTTTAATGAGAGAAGTCATTAGTAAACACTATGGCCCCCGGGTCTATTCACATCCATCGTTTACACCTCCGCTTTTACTTTGCTTTGTTACTTTGTTGCTTTCAGTTCTCATTTGGCAAACAATCTATAAGGGATTGACAACCCCTTCATAGCGTTGGGTGCAAGCTTTTGTGTTTGTGCAGGATCTTGAGATACTCTTCCGCCGGATTGATACCTTGGTTCTCAAACTGAGGGAAATACTTACCGTCGCTGTGCTACATCACCCTTTCCGCTTCGAGGGAACACCAACGCAAGGCTCCAAGGCCACGGGGGAAATCCTTTGCATACTTGCCTAGGAAGTCCCTTAAGGCGTAGCCGTAGCTGAAGAATTCCTGGTGCCGTCGACACAACTATTTCCTGGCGCCGTTGCAAGGGATACACAGCAAACACCACCCACCGTCTACTTGCTTTCATGAGAGAAGCCACTAGTAATCACTACGGCCCCCGGGTCTATTCACATCCATCATTTACACCTCCGCTTTTACTTTGCTTTGTTACTTTGTTGCTTTCAGTTCTCACTTGGCAAACAATCTATAAGGGATTGACAACCCCTTCATAGCGTTGGGAGCAAGCTTTTGTGTTTGTGCAGGATCTTGAGATACTCCTCCACTAGATTGATACCTTGGTTCTCAAACTGAGGGAAATACTTACCACCGCTATGCTACATCACCCTTTCCGCTTCGAGGGAACACCAACGCAAGGCTCCAAGGCCACGGGGGAAATCCTTTGCATACTTGCCTAGGAAGTCCCTTAAGGCGGAGCCGCAACAGAAGGATCAAGCCAAGTATTCTCCCGTCGACGTGCCTATTTCTGGCGCCATTGGAAGGTCTTTTGTTGCAGTAGCAGAAGCATTTCTGGCGCCGTTGCCGGGGAGGAGAAATCAAGATCTATCCAAGTAGGTCTCACAAATTCTTCTCTTGCATTCACTTTTGTTGCCAGTTGCCTCTCGTTTTCCTCTCCCCCACTTCACATTTGCCGTTTTCATTTGCCTTTCTCCTTCACCGTTTTCTTTTGCCTTTGCCGTTTTCATTTGCCTTTCTCCTTCACCGTTTTCTTTTGCCTTTGCCGTTTCCCTTTGCCGGTTTTCTCGCTTGCTTGTGTGCTTGTTTGTTTGTTGAAGTCATCATGGCTGAAAACACCAAATTTTGCGACTTCTCGAGCACAAATAATAATGATTTTATTAGTACTCCGAATTCTCCCGCCACTAGTGCGGAATCGTATGAAATCAATACAGCTTTGCTGAATCTTGTTATGAAAGAGCAATTCGCTGGCCTTCCTAGTGAAGATGCCACATCCCATCTCAATACCTTCATTGAGCTTTGTGATATGCAAAATAAAAGAGATGTGGATAATGACGTGATTAAGTTGAAACTTTTTCCTTTCTTGTTGCGAGATCGCACAAAAACTTGGTTTTCTTCTTTGCCTAAAAATAGTATCGATTCTTGGGGTAAGTGCAAAGATGCTTACATATCCAAGTATTTTCGGCCGGCTAAGATCATCTCCTTACATAACGATATCATGAATTTCAAGCAACTTGATCATGAACACGTTGCACAATCTTCGGAGAGGATGAAGCTTATGATTAGAAATTGTCCCGCTCATGGCTTGAGTTTGTGGATGATTATACAAATCTTCTACGCTGGCTTGAATTTCGCTTCTCGCAATATCTTGGACTCCGCCTCAGGTGGAACGTTCATGGAAATCACGTTAGGAGACGCTACAAAACTCCTAGACAATATCATGACCAACTACTCCCAGTGGCACACTGAAAGGTCGCCTGCTAGCAAAAAGGTGCACGCTATAGAAGAGATTAACTCGCTTAGTGCTAAGATGGACGAGTTGATGAATTTGGTTGCTAGTAGAAACACTACCATAGATCCTAATGACATGCCACTATCTTCTTTGACTGAGAGTAGCAACGCTAGTTTGGACGTAAATTTTGTTGGTAGGAACAATTTTGGCAACAACAATGGTTTTAGAGGAAACTATGTTCCTAGGCCTTTTCCTGGTAACTCCTCTAACAATTATGGCAATTCCTACGACAACACTTATGGAAATCACAACAAATTACCCTATGATCTAGAGAGTAATATCAAAGAGTTCATCAACTCTCAAAAGATTTTCAATGCGTCCATAGAGGGAAAACTACTCAAAATAGACGATTTGGCTAAGAGCGTTGATAGGATGTCTTGTGATATTGATGCTTTGGAAGTTAGATGTGCTCCTCCCAAGGTCAACTTGGATGAAACTTTGAAAGCTATGCCTATCTCCATGAATGAGAGCAAAGAAAGAACCGCCCAAATTCGCGCTAGACATGAATGGTTTAAAAGGGTGCGTTCTAGTGATGCAAATCACGAAGATCTTAAAGTGCTTGGTGTTTCTCCTCTTGAATCTTTGTTTTCGCATGTCAAACCTACTTATGGAGGGGCTGGATATGAATCCACTTTGGTTGAAAAACGCCCCAATGATTCGGAGTCCACCTATCTTGATGAGAAAGGTGTGGAGAATGGAGTAGAAGAAGTCAAAATTTTGGGTAGTAATGAAACTCCCACTTTGGATTTCAAGGAATTCAATTATGATAATTGCTCCTTGTTTGAATGCATTTCTTTGATGCAATCCATTGCAAACTCTTCACACGCTTATAGCCAAAGCAAAGCCTTTACCGCGCATATCGTAGATGCTATGATGAAATCTCTCGAAGAGAAACTCAAACTAGAAGTCTATATAACTAGAAAACTTCATGATGAGTGGGAACCTACTATCAAAATGAAGATCAAAAACTATGAGTGCAATGCTTTGTGTGATTTGGGTGCTAGTGTTTCCGCGATTCCAAAGTCTTTATGTGATGTTCTTGGTTTTCATGAGATTGAAGAGTGTTCTCTTAATTTGCATCTTGCGGATTCTACTGTCAAGAAACCCATGGGAAAGATCGATGATGTTCTTATTGTTGCAAATAAGAACTATGTACCCCTGGATTTCATTGTACTTGACATAGATTGCAATCCTTCATGTCCCACTATTCTTGGTAGGCCTTTTCTAAGGACTATTGGTGCTATCATCGATATGAAGGAAGGGAATATTAGATTTCAATTACCTTTAAAGAAGGGCATGGAGCACTTTCCTAGGAAGAAAATAAGATTGCCTTATGAATCTATGATGAGGGCTACTTATGGTTTGAGCACCAAAGATGACTATACGTGATTCCATCACTTTTTGCCTAGCTAAGGGCGTTAAACAAAAGCGCTTGTTGGGAGGCAACCCAACGAATCTATCCTTTTTCTTTCTGTTTTGTGTTCTCCACACTTTCCTAATTCTGTTATGATTGTTTTTTTGTGTTTATTTTTGCGTTTGAGCCAAGCAAAACCGTTATGATTAGTCTTGGGGATGATCGTTTGGTCATGTTGGAAAAGACAGAAACTTTCTGCTCACGAAAAGAATTTTCATTTTTTTTCTGTAAGAGCTTTTGAGTTGATTCTTTTTGCTGCTGATTTCTACGCAAATTCTTCAGACTGTCGTAATTGTTGAGAATTTTGGAAGTACCAGAGGTATACGAAATATACAGATTTCTACAGACTGATCTGTTGTTAACAGATTATGTTTTTGTTGTGTTGGTTGCTTATTTTGATGAAACTATGGATAGTATCGGGGGTATTAGCCATGGAAGATTGAAAGTACAGTAACCCAACATCAGCACAAGTAGAATTTAAGGTTGCTACATGTGACAGCCCGAGACCGACGCTCCAGAAGATTCGCCCTTTTTATTTCCGTTTCCGTCGTATGATTAGTTTTATTTGTTGCATCGTCATTTAGTTTGCATCGTCGCATCATGCATGGCATCTTGCATCGTCTGTCACGTGTGGTTTTGAGTGTTGTGCTTCGAGTGATCACCGAGTCGTAGTGCGATAGTAACTCCCCCTCTCCCCTCTGTTTTCATTTTTGTGGTTTTGCTAAAGTTTCCGTTTTATCCCCTTTAAAAAAATGTCTTCTTTTAAAAAGGTCCTTTTATTAAATGCGGGGGCAACCCTTGGATTTTCTTTATTTTTCTCCTTTGGTTTTATTTTCAAACAGTCTCATTTACTTTTCTCTTTTAAAGAGCTTTTATTTTATTCTTTAAATAAAAGAGGTTTTATTTTATTCTTCAAAAGGGTTTTAATTTTTAATTCTTTAAAAGGTTTTAGTTTTTATTCGTTTAAAAATGCCAATCTATTTTTAAAGTTGGGTATATTTCTTTAAAAGGAGTAAAAGGCATTTTCTTCATTTTGTTAAAAAACCTATTTTTTTATGTTTGTTCTCTGTTTTTTTATTTAAAAAAAACCAAATGGGGGAGAGAGCCAGCCTCCCGAGCTGGCCCAGGCCCAGCCGGCTCCCTCCCCAGCCCTAGCACGCTCGATCCCTCTCCTCGTTCCCGCAGCGTCGTCGTCCTCCCGTGGCCTCCCGATCCCCTCCTCTCTCCTCCCGACAGCATCCGCCTCTTCCCCCGCGAGCCGCCATGCCCCTCTGTCGCCGTTCCCCCACCGCGCTGCCCGAGGTGCTTTCGTCGCCTCCATGGTCGACGCCTCGGCCTCGCCCCTCTCCATCCCGAGGCCTCCGCGCCGCCGCCGCCATGGTGTTCGCCATGGCCTCTCCCCGTCGCTCGAGCCCCGCGTTCCCCGGTCGCCGCCGCCAAGCTCCCGGTCGGCCCGAGGCTCTCCACCGGCGTCGCCCCGCCATGGCCTCGCCTCTCCTCCCCCTCGCCGCCGGTTACCCGCCTCTAGCCCCGCGCCGCCCAGCTGCGCCGCCTGCACCTCCCCGCGCCAGCAGCCCATCGCGCTTAGCCTCGCTGGCCTCCCATCCTCGCCGCCGTTCGCCTCACCTCGCCGACCCGAGCGCCGCCTCTCCGTTCCCCTTGCCTCGAGCTGCTGCTGTTGCTGCTGCCACTGATGCTGCGTGCTTGCTGTGCCGTGGCATGCTTGATGTGCCTTGCTGCCCATGCCACTGCTTGCTGCTGTCGGTGTTTGCTGCTGTTGCTTGCTGCCGCTGATCCTAGTTGCTATTGCTAGTTGCTGCCGCCGCCGATGCTTGCTGCTGTGCCTGATTGCGTTGCCTGCTTGCTGCTGCACCTGCTGTCGCTGTTGCTAGCTGATGCTGAGCCTGCTGCTTGCTGTTGTTACTTGTTTTCGTTGCTGCTTGATGCTGCTGGCTGCCGTCGCTGTAGGTTGCTGTTCTTTGCGCGTTGCGTGCCTAGCCGGTTGCTAGCTTGCTGCTCCTAGGTTAGTTGCTTGCCTGTAGCTGCTATTGTTTGTTGCTGCCCTGCAGATGCGTGTTGCTGCTGCTTGTTGTTTGCTACTATGTTGTTAGTAGATGTTGCTTGCTAGCTGTTGTGCCGAGTGTTGCTACTAGTGCTAGACGTCGTAGCTCGATATTAGTGCTGCCGCTTGTAGCCGTGGCCTCCGTCGCTTGCTTGTGCTGCTGTTTGCCGCCGCCGCGTGCGCCATTCCCTCCTTCATAGATCCGACGAGACCCGAGTACCACGACGACAACAACGTCCGCGACGACCCCCGGAACGAGTTCGACTACCGTCGCCGAAGACCATGAACCGACTCCGAAGACCCTGTGCCGACGAGAAGAACCGTGTACGACTACCGTCGACGAGACCGTGTACCACCACTTCCACGACGACCGTTGTTCTCCTACACCGATCCGTTCCGCTCCGATTCGCACGCTTCGAAGGTATACCGATGAGACGTGTCGTGTAACGAACGAATGTGATGTATGAGTTGTATGTATGTTTGCACCGTATGTTGTCCGTTGCACGTTGTCCCTCTTATGTTGTGCCCCGACACATGGGAACCCGGTAGCGGGATCACCCCATTCTTTATTTAACATTCCCGCACACGCTTCCTAAACGTTGGCATGATATCTCGACGAGTTATCGTGGTAGGAACGTTGCCGTGGCATCGTTTCCGTTTGCCACCATGGTTCCCTCTCGCTCGCCGTGGCGACATATGCTTCTTTCCCTTCTTGCCCGTGATGTTTGAACTCGCATGCATGCCGCATTCATGGCATAATATATTGTGTTGCATGTTTCTTGTGACGTAGCTCCGACCTAAGTCCCACGTGCTATCGACTAGGATGCCACGTAGAACCATCGCTTCACCCCTTGCCATGTTAACAACAATTAAATATTGCCGTGTAAATAATCGGGAGTGAATTAAATAATTAAACGTGGAGTTTCATTGATATGCAACCCGTTGCATATCGAGCTTCACTTAATGTGTAGTGTTTGCGTGAGGTGAATTGCCATGCCATGCCTGCCTCATTGAACTGATCATGCATCATATTAGGGTATGCATCATGTCTTGCTTTTGCTGTGGTGAATATTTGTGTTGATGTTTGTTTCCGGTTTGCTCCATCTCGATAGAGTTCCGCAAGCGTGTCGGAATGTGAGGACCCGTTCGACTACGTTGGTTCGCCTTCTTCACGGAGATGTTCTTCTTCCAAGCGGGATCTCAGGCAAGATGACCATTTCCCCAGATACCATTACTATCATTGCCATGCTAGTTTTATCACTTCTATCGATTATGTCTCGTTGCCTACCACATGTTAAATATCAGCCTCTCAACAATGCCATGATTACCTTCAACCTGTTCGACCTAGCAAACCATTGATTTGGCTATGTTACCGCTTGCTTAACCCTGTTGTTAGCGTTGCTAGTTGCGGGTGCAGTTGCTTCCATGTGACAACATGGGTTCCTTGTTATACCACCCTATTTAAATGCTATTTAATTTAATGCACCTATATACTTGGTAAAAGGTGGAAGGCTTGGCCTTTCTAGCCTGGTGTTTTGTTCCACCTTTGCCCCCTTAGTTTCGGCTACCGGTGTTACGTTCCATAAACGAGCGCTCCTAACACGATCGGGGTTGTTATGGGGACCCCCTTGATAATTCGTTTTAGATTAAAGCTGGTCTGGCAAGGCCCAACATTGGTACTACATTTGTCCAACATAATAACTTTGTTAATACTGAAAGCATAGGGCGTCATGAACCCGAGGAGTAATTTCACATAATACAGGGGGCAGTGCTGTTAGTGCTGGTCCAAAACTAGAGCCGTTTGCGGGGCCAACCCGGGGCAACTCAGGAGATTTCTATCATGCCACTGTACGCTGTGCTTATCCGTCGTGTCCTGAGAACGAGATACGCGGCTCCTACCGGGATCGTCGACACGCCGGGCGGCCTTGCTGGATTAGTTTTACCTTTGACGAGATATCTTGTGCATCGGGATTCCAATGATGCTTTGGGTAATCTCAGAGTTTAGGTTTTCCACTAGGGAATCTGACGAGATCGCGAGCTTCGTGATTGAGGATTTCTATGCGGCTTGTGGTAATTTGTGATGGACTAGTTGGAGCATCCCTGCAGGGTTAAATCTTTCGGAAAGCCGTGCCCGCGGTTATGTGGCAACGTGGAAACTTTGTTTAACACCGGTTCTAGATAACTTGAAGTTAACTTAATTAAAACTTGCCAACTGTGTGCGTAACCGTGACTGTCTCTTTCGTGAGTTCCTTCTCCGATCGAGGACACGGTGGGGTTATGTCTGACGTAGGTAGGTGTTCAGGGTCATTCATTTGATCATCCGTAGTTCACGTCCGCTATGCGTAGGTCTTCCCCCTCTTATTTCTTGTACTCGTTAGTTTAGCCACCAAATATATGCTTAGCCGTTGCTGCAGCCTCACCCATTAAGCTTTGCTACTCTTGTTACCTTTGGAAATGAGATTGTTGAGTCCCCTGTGGCTCACAGATTACTACAACACCAGTTGCAAGTACAGGTAAAGGTTACTTGACGCGAGCGCGTTGATTGTTCGTTTGGAGTTGCTTCTTCTTCTTCATCATCATCGATCTTGGATGGGTTCCAGGCCGGTAGCCTGGGATAGCAAGGATGGACGTCGTTCTTCTTTTGTCGTTTGTTTTTGTCCGTAGTCGGACCCTGCTCTTACTCTTGAAGTATATGTAATGTACTGCTGTGACTCTGATGTAGCTTGTGGCGAGTGTAAGCCAATTATATATATATATATATATCTTCTTTTCAGTACATGTACTTGTAACGATATCCATTCTTGCAACACGACGAGATGCGCTTCCATCCCTGACGAGGCCCTCATGCCAAATTGAGTATAGGGTCGCATCTTGGGCATGACAAGTTGGTATCAGAGCAGTACCGACCTAGGAGCCCCCTTGATTGATCGAACTTGGCCGAGTCGAGTCTAGTGAAAAACTGCTTTGAGTCTAGTTATATATCGGAGAGTAGGATTCTTTTTTCTCCTCTTCTATGCTGTGTGAGGAATCTTGACGTAATAATTTATTCTACTTATCTTCCCACTCAAAAAAAAAATTAGGATCACACGGATATTTTTGGAATCTATATGATGCCGATGTGACGGAGTTCTGTCTTGGTGCCTCCTATCTGCTTTGAGTTTCAGGGGAGTTGAGCTCCAGGGGATTCTTGAGCACATCGTTATCATTCAGATTTCTTAGTATCTCAGAACGAAGGATGTTCGTAATTGCTTCAATACTAGTAGTGGCGAGATAACCCCAATGTCCCGAGTACTGATGCAGATTGTTCGGGAGTACTGCCATACTTTGTATCGTTGTGATCACGAGGGTCTGTTGTAGATGAAGGTCCGAGATTCTGGTCGTGTGTTGACGGATGTGATACCGGTGACGGGTTAGTATAGGAGTTGTGTGATATTACTCCTTGTATCCATGTACCAGATTGCATGACCAGATATTTCGGGAATTCTTAGGTGGGAATTCAATTAGTTGCTTATAGGACAATCTTCTAACAAATGCATGATGTTAGGTTGGGGTTCGACATCTAGTGGATTCGTTTGTTCACGATCGACTTACAACGGTACACGTTGTGTCTTAAAGAGTCCTTGTAGCTTGCTACGACTCGGGGACGCTTCGATGTCGGGTGCACTGCCTTGCACTTGATGGCTAGTGTAAAATCGAGCCCATGCGATCCTGTCCACGAAAATATCGGACGAAATCTTTCTCATGAGTTTGTTCTGGCTAATTGCAAGTCGAATCCTTTGTTTTGTTGAATATGGTAATTCGTGTTGCTTCGATGTCAAGTGGTGATTTCCTATCTTTTCAAAGAGGTCTTCTCATATTTTTATGGGAATGCAAATTCTTTTGCTCTATCAATTGTCTTATCAATTCCTTTCAAGCGGAGTCATCGTATCAATTCCATTCAACCGGTGTGCTTCTCTACAACTGAATTCAATCTTCTCCAGTTTTTGCAGATCATTCTCTCAATTCTTTCCGGAGTTCGTCTCATCTGTCTCAAGTTGTCTTTGTTTTTCCCCGCCCTCCCACCCTTTTTCTTCAGTGATTCAATTTTCATCCAAGAGTTTTCTTTTCTTTGTGCTCCCGCTATCTTTTCTTCCGTGTCCTATCCGGTGGTTCATTGTGAAGATTTTCAGGAGATTCGTGTTCATCTTTATTCAATCTTGTCATATTTTCCGGTGAATTTAATTCGATTGTCCGTGTTCATTATATCCTATTCATCCTTGTATTTTTTTTTCATGTTGGAAATTCTTATCATTCTTCTTGTTATTCATTCCTCTCTTTTCTATCCAGAGTGTTGAAGATATCCCAGTAGTTTCTTGTTTTCAATGCCTTAATTATTTCGGGGTGCTACCTCATCTAGTCTTCATTTGTACCGGTGCAATATCAATCTTTCCAGCAATCTTTTCAACGGTGGTTTCTTTGAGTGGGCCCATAACCCACAGGTTTTCCCAGGATCTTATCTGGCTCTTGTAATCTTTTCCTGAGATCTCTAAATCTTTTCAACTATGACGTAAGTATGATTTCATCAGTCATATTACTTCTTCAAGATCTATTTGAATTAATTCTGATATTGGCTCAACATTTCATTCTTCTTTATTCCGGAGTGTCTCATTAATTCTTGGTGGTGTTCTTCTCATCATTCTCTTCTTTCAAGACCGAAGGAGTGTTTCTCTCGAATCTTGGTCCATTCTCTTGCAGATTCTTCATTTCAGCTTTGTGTTATAATCTTAATTGTTGTCAATCGTGGGTATCCCTTTCTTGCTATCCGGTGCTTTTTGAGTTGTTTTCAGTTCTCGATCCTCCAAAGGCCATCATTTTAGAAGATTCTTCGTTCTCAGCTTTCAACTTTCATCCTCAATTCTTCTCAATTGTTGTCTCTTCGTTCGTCTCTCGATTATCCGGTGCCTTGTTCAAGTTTTCTCTCAGGTTGCTCATGATCTCTTTATTCTCATGTATCTCCATTCATTCATGGTTGGCTCGTTCATTTCAATTCTCACCGGTGTCCTTGCAACAATTCTTCTAGTTTGTGCTCATATCTCTCCTCAATCTTTTCAGAAGAATAAGCTGTATGCTAAATCCGTTGCTTGTCATCAATTTAAGTTGATGAAGGATGAGCATAACATAATTCTTATTCTTGTTCATAGTATCTGAATTCTTCTTCCGGAGTGGGTCATGGTTTCAATTCTTTTCTCGTGTGCTTATATTTTTCTTTTCCAGAGTTCCAAGTTCTTTTAAGTATCTCTTTGTGAGGCTTCATCTAAATCTTGGCAAGGTCATAATCTTATTCTTTCTACCTTCATATCGTTGCATCATTCATTTGTATACGGAGGCCCTTCATGGTGGTTCATCAAGGTTTCAATTAATTCTCAAGTTTTCTTCAAGATTCTTGTTGGAGAACCTCAAGTATCCGTTCTCTTGCATTCCCAAGTGCATTTGTTCTTCCTTTATCCTTTGAGGTGGTATTATAGCCTTCTTGTTAGTGTAGGAGCCTCGAAGAGTTTTTCCTTTCAAGAATGAGATAATTAAACCCACCAATTCTATAATCATGAGATATTTTCAACCCATGATTTCTTCATTGAGCTATCTTGGTTTGGATTTCACCTAAATATTTTCCTATGGATTGTTGCTATTATGGTGCTTGTCATTAATCCAAGTTCTCAATGTATCCTCTTGGTATAAGAAATTGTTCATATCTCGTTTCTCCCAATCAATCCTTGTTTCTGTTAGTGGCTGGTTGTCACTTCATTAGTTTGAAAAGGTTTCCATAAGCCCACTACTATCTTGTTCTTTTCGTTGTTGGTTTTCCAACTACTTTGTCAATTCTCTGTCTGGAGGCTCTTCAACTCTATTGTGATGATAGTTGTCATTCCTTTCTTCAATCTCTTCTTCCGTATGAGCTAGTTCATATTCTCTTGTTCCGGAGGCTTTGTGATGTTGCTCTTTGGGTCTATTATCTTGTTCTATCAAGATCATGGTGTTTCCTTGTTCTATTTACTTGTTTGTTATGAATATTGTCTAATTCTCTCTTCTTATCGAATTTCTTGTCCCATTTTGCTACCGAAGTGCTGCCGAAATTTTCCGTGAATTCTTGCTTCTTTCTCATATCAGTCCTCATCTCTTTGCAACCTTCAAAGATTGTTGGTTTCACTCGTTTGTCAAAGAAGCGACTAAGTTTTTACCTCTCGTTCTTTCTCATCCTCTCCCCCCTATCACTCTTGGAACTCGGGGCGAGATCCTCTTGTAGTGTAGGAGAGTTGTGACAACCCGAGACCGACGCCCGAGAAGATTTCCCCTTTTTATTTCCGTTTCTGTCGTGTGATTAGTTTTATTTGTTGCATCGTCATTTAGTTTACATCGTCGCATCATGCATGGCATCTTGCATCGTCTGTCACGTGTGGTTTTGAGTGTTGTGCTTCAAGTGATCACCGAGTCGTAGTGCGATAGTAACTCCCCCTCTCCCCTCTCTTTTCATTTTCGTGGTTTTGCTAAAGTTTCCGTTTTATCCCCTTTAAAGAAACGTCTTCTTTTAAAAAGGTCCTTTTATTAAATGCGGGGGCAACCCTTGGATTTTCTTTATTTTTCTCCTTTGGTTTTATTTTAAAACCGTCTCATTTACTTTTCTCTTTTAAAGAGCTTTTATTTTATTCTTTAAACAAAAGAGGTTTTATTTTATTCTTCAAAAGGGTTTTAATTTTTAATTCTTTAAAAGGTTTTAGTTTTTATTCGTTTAAAAATGCCAATCTATTTTTAAAGTTGGGTATATTTCTTTAAAAGGAGTAAAAGTCATTTTCTTCATTTTGTTAAAAAACCTATTTTTTCCTTTATGTTTGTTCTCTGTTTTTTTATTTTAAAAAAACAAATGGGGGAGAGAGCCAGCCTCCCGAGCCGGCCCAGGCCCAGCCGGCTCCCTCCCCAGCCCTAGCGCGCTCGATCCCTCTCCTCATTCCCGGAGCGCCGTCGTCCTCCCGTGGCCTCCCGATCCCCTCCTCGCTCCTCCCGACAGCGCCCGCCTCTTCCCCCACGAGCCGCCATGCTCCTCTGCCGTCGTTCCCCCATCGCGCTGCCCGAGATGCCGTCGTCGCCTCCATGGCCGACGCCTCGGCCTCGCCCCTCTCCATCCCGAGGCCTCCGCACGGCCGCCGCCATGGTGTTCGCCATGGCCTCTCCCCGTCGCTCGTGCCCCGCGTTCCCCGATCGCCGCCGCCAAGCTCCCGGTCGGCCCGAGGCTCTCCACCGACGTCGCCCCACCATGGCCTCGCCCCTCCTCTCCCTCGCCGTCGGTTACTCGCCTCCAGCCCCGCGCCGCCCAGCTGCGCCGCCTGCACCTCCCCGCGCCAGCAGCCCATCGCACTTAGCCTCGCCGGCCTCCCGTCCTCGCCGCCGTTCGCCTCACCTCGCCGACCCGAGCGCCGCCTCTCCGTTCCACTCGCCTCGAGCTGCTGCTGTTGCTGCTACCGCTGATGTTGCGTGCTTGCTGTGCCGTGGCATGCTTGCTGTGCCTTGCTGCCCATGCCACTACTTGTTGTTGTCGGTGTTTGCTGCTGCTGCTTGCTGCCGTTGATGCTAGTTGCTATTGCTAGTTGCTGCCGTCGCCGATGCTTGTTGTTTGCCTGATTGCGTTGCCTGCTTGCTGCTGCACCTACTATCGCTGTTGCTAGCTGATGCTGAGCCTGCTGCTTGCTGTTGTTACTTGCTGTCGTTGCTTCTTGATGCTGCTGGCTGCCGTCATTGTAGGTTTCTGTTCCTTGCGCGCTGCGTGCCTAGCCGGTTGCTAGCTTGCTGCTGCTAGGTTAGTTGCTTGCCTGTAGCTGCTATTGTTTGTTGCTGCCCTGCTGATGCGTGTTGCTGTGCTTGTAGTTTGCTACTATGTTGTTAGTAGATGTTGCTTGCTAGCTGTTGTGCCGAGTGTTGCTACTAGTGCTAGACGCCGTAGCTCGATATTAGTGTTGCCGCTTGTAGCCGTGGCCTCCGTCGCTTGCTTGTGCTGCTGTTTGTCGCCGCCGCGTGCGCCATTCCCTCCTTCATGGATCCGACGAGACCCGAGTACCACGACGACAACGACGTCCGCGACGACCCCTGGAACGAGTTCGATTACCGTCGCCAAAGACCATGAACCGACTCCAAAGACCCTGTGCCGACGAGAAGAACCGTGTATGACTACCGTCGACGAGATCGTGTACCACGACTTCCACGACGACCGTTGTTCTCCTTCACTGATCCGTTCCGCTTCGATTCGCACGCTTCGAATGTATACCGATGAGACGTGTCGTGTAACGAACGAATGTGATGTATGAGTTGTATGTATGTTTGCACCATATGTTGTCCGTTGCACGTTGTCCCTCTTATGTTGTGCCCCGACACATGGGAACCCGGTAGCAGGATCACCCCATTCCTTATTTAACGTTCCCGCACACGCTTCCTAAACGTTGGCATGATATCTCGATGAGTTATCATGGTAGGAACGTTGTCGTGGCATCGTTTCCGTTTGCCGCCATGGTTCCCTCTCGCTCGCCGTGGCGACATATGCTTCTTTCCCTTCTTGCCCGTGATGTTTGAACTCGTATGCATGCCGCATTCATGGCATAATATATTGTGTTGCATGTTTCTTGTGACGTAGCTCCGACCTAAGTCCCGCGTGCTATCGACTAGGATGCCACGTAGAACCGTCGATTCACCCCTTGCCATGTTAACAACAATTAAATATTGCCGTGTAAATAATCGGGAGTGAATTAAATAATTAAACATGGAGTTTCGTTGATATGCAACCCGTTGCATATCGAGCTTCACTTAATGTGTAGTGTTTGCGTGAGGTGAATTTCCATGCCATGCCTGCCTCATTGAACTGATCATGCATCATATTAGGGTATGCATCATGTCTTGCTTTTGCTGTGGTGAATATTTGTGTTGATGTTTGTTTCCGGTTTGCTCCGTCTCGATAGAGTTCCGCAAGCGTGTCGGAATGTGAGGACCCGTTCGACTATGTTGGTTCGCCTTCTTCACGGAGATGTTCTTCTTCCAAGCGGGATCTCAGGCAAGATGACCATTTCCCCAGATACCATTACTATCATTGCCATGCTAGTTTTATCGCTTCTATCGATTATGTCGCGTTGCTTACCACATGTTAAATATCAGCCTCTCAACAATGCCATGATTACCTTCAACCTGTTCGACCTAGCAAACCACTGATTGGCTATGTTACCGCTTGCTTAACCCTGTTGTTAGTGTTGCTAGTTGCAGGTGCAGTTGCTTCCATGTGACAACATGGGTTCTTTGTCATATCACCCCTATTTAAATGCTATTTAATTTAATGCACATATATACTTGGTAAAAGGTGGAAGGCTTGGCCTTTCTAGCCTGGTGTTTTGTTCCACCTTTGCCCCCTTAGTTTCGGCTACCGGTGTTACGTTCCATAAACGAGCGCTCCTAACACGATCGGGGTTGTTATGGGGACCCCCTTGATAATTCGTTTTAGATTAAAGCTGGTCTGGCAAGGCCCAACATTGGTACTACATTTGCCCAACATAATAACTTTGTTAATACTGAAAGCATAGGGCGTCATGAACCCGAGGAGTAATTTCACATAATACAGGGGGGCCAGTGTTGTTGGTGCTGATCCAAAACTAGAGCCGTTTGCGGGGCCAACCCGGGGCAACTCGGGAGATTTCTGTCAGGCCACCGTACGCTGTGCTTATCCGTCGTGTCCTGAGAACGAGATACACGGCTCCTATCGGAATCGTCGACACGCCGGGCGGCCTTGCTGGATTAGTTTTACCTTTGACGAGATATCTTGTGCATCGGGATTCCGGTGATGCTTTGGGTAATCTCAGAGTTGAGGTTTTCCACTAGGGAATCTGACGAGATTGCGAGCTTCATGATTGAAGATTTCTATGCGGCTTGTGGTAATTTGTGATGGACTAGTTGGAGCACCCCTGCAGGGTTAAATCTTTCGGAAAGCCGTGCCCGCGGTTATGTGGCAACGTGGAATCTTTGTTTAACACTGGTTCTAGATAACTTGAAGTTAACTTAATTAAAACTTGCCAACTGTGTGCGTAACTGTGACTGTCTCTTTCCTGAGTTCCTTCTCCGATCAAGGACACGGTGGGGTTATGTCTGACGTAGGTAGGAGTTCAGGGTCTTTCATTTGATCATCCGTAGTTCACGTCCGCTATGCGTAGGTCTTCCCCCTCTTATTTCTTGTACTCGTTAGTTTAGCCACCAAATATATGCTTAGCCGCTAGTGCAGCCTCACCACTTAACCATGCCTCACCCATTAAGCTTTGCTAGTCTTGTTTCCTTTGGAAATGAGATTGCTGAGTCCCCTGTGGCTCACAGATTACTACCACACCAGTTGCAGGTACAGGTAAAGGTTACTTGACGCGAGCGCGTTGATTGTTCGTTTGGAGTTGCTTCTTCTTCTTCTTCATCATCGATCTAGGATGGGTTCCAGGCCGGCAGCCTGGGATAGCAAGGATGGACGTCGTTCTTCTTTTGTCGTTTGTTTTCGTCTGTAGTCGGACCCTGCTCTTACTCTTGAAGTATAGGTAATGTACTGTTGTGACTCTGATGTAGCTTGTGGCGAGTGTAAGCCAATTATATATATATATATATATATATATATATATATATATATATATATATATATATATATATATATATATATATATCTTCTTTTCAGTACATGTACTTGTAACGATATCCATTCTTGCGACACGACGAGACGCGCTTCCATCCCTGACGAGGCCCTCGTGCCAAATTGAGGATAGGGTCGCATCTTGGGCGTGACGCTATAGTACCTAAGGAAGTGGTGGTTTGCTTTCTTGTACTAATGTTATCACGAGTTTCTGTTTAAGTTTCGTGTTGTGAAGTTTTCAAGTTTTGGATGAAGTTCTTATGGACAAAGAGATAAAGAGCGGCAAGATCTCAAGCTTGGGGATGCCCAAGGCACCCCAAGAGATTCAAGGATGCCGTAAAAGCCTAAGCTTGGGGATGCCCCGGGAAGGCATCCCCTCTCTCGTCTTCAATCCATCAGTAACGTTACTTGGGGCTATATTTTTATTCATCACATGTTATGTGTTTTTTCTTGGAGCGTCTTGTATCGTAGGAGTCTTTTATTTTTGTTGTGTCACAATCATCCTTGCTGCACACCTAGAGAGAGAGACATGCACTCACCGTGATTTTGTCGAGCTTCACTTATATCTTTTGGTAGACAATTCAGCTCACATGTGCCTCACTTATATCTTTTAAGCTAGATACTTTTGCTCTATGTGCTTCACTTATATCTTTTAGAGTGCAGCGGTGCGTGGCTTGGTAGTTGATCTATGCTTTGAAAGTAGTCTCAAAAGGGGTAGTTATCCAAAGGGATACGAAAACTTCCACCTTCATGTGCATAGAATAGTTAGAGAAGTTTGATTCATCTCAATTAGTTTTGAGTTGTGGTTATGGTAATATTGAAGTCATGCTAGTAAGGTGTTGTGGATCTAGAAATACTTGTGTTGAAGTTAGTGATTCCCGTAGCATGCACGTATGGTGAACCGCTATGTGATGAAATCTGAGCATGATTAGTCTATTGATTGTCATCCTTTGCGTGGCGGTCGGGATCGCGCGATGGTTTATACCTACCAACCCTTCCCCTAGGAGTATGCGTTGAATGCTTTGTTTCGATTACTAATAAAACTTTTGCAACAAGTATATGAGTTCTTCATGACTAATGTTGATTCCATGGTTTAGATGCACTTTCACCTTCCACCATCACTATCTTCTTAGTGTCGTGCAACTTTCGTCGGTGCACAAAACCCACCATTAGCCTCCCTCAAAACAGCCACCATACCTACCTACTATGGCTTTTTCAAAGTCATTCCGAGATATATTGCCATGCAACTACCACCATGACATGTGCCACCATGTTTACATTGCCATTGCATGATCGTAAGATAGCTAGCATGATGTTTCCATTGATGTCTATGCCATGCTAGATCATTGCCACGGTACACTACCGAAGGCATTCCTTATAGAGTCATAGTTGCTCTAAGTTTTGAGTTGAAAGTCTGATGATCATCATTAATGGAGCATTGTCCCATGTGAGGAAATAAAAGAGGCCAAACAAGCCCACAAAAAAAGAGGCCAAAGAGCCCACCTAAAAAAATATAAAAAATGAGAGAAAAAGATAGAAGGGACAATGCTACCACTTTTTCCACACTTGTGCATATTAAGCACCATGATCTTCATGATTGAGAGTCTCTCGTTTTGTCACCACCATATAGCTAGTGGGAAATTTTCATTATATAACTTGGCTTGTATATTCCAATGATAGGCTTCCTCAAAATTGCCTTAGGTCTTCGTGAGCAAGCAAGTTGGATGCACACCCACTAGTTTTCTTTAAGAGCTTTCACACACTCGTAGCTCTAGTGCATCATTTGTATGGCAATCCCTACTCATTCACATTAATATCTATTGATGAGCATCTCCACAGCTCATTGATATGCCTAGTTAATGTGACTATCTTCTCCTTTTTGTCTTGCAACCTCCACCACATTCCACACCATCTATAGTGCTATAACCATGGCTCACGCTGATGTATTGCGTGAGAGTTGAAAAGGTTTGAGAAAGTAAAGGTGTGAAACAATTACTTGGCCAATACCGGGGTTGTGCATGATTTAAATTCGTTGTGCAATGATGATAGAGCATAGCCAGATTATTTTCTTTTGTAGGGATAACTTTCTTTTGGCCTTGTTATTTTGAAAGTTCATGATTACCTTGCTAGTTTGCTTGAATTATTATTGTTTCCACGTCAATAGCAAACTATTGTTTTGAATCTAATGGATCTGAACATTCACGTCACATAAGAGGAATTACAAAGCACATCTATGCTAGGTAGCATGAAAGCATCAAAAATTCATTCTTTATCACTTCCCTACTCGAGGAAGAGCAGGAGTTAAGCTTGGGGATGCTTGATACGTCTCAAGCGTATCTATAATTTTTGATGGTTTCATGATGTTATCTTGTCTTCTTTGGATGTTTTATGTACTTTTTATATCTTTTTTGGGACTAACTTATTAACTTAGTGCCAAGTGCCAGTTCCTGTTTTTTCTGTGTTTTTGACTCTTTTCAGATCTGATTTTGGAACGGAGTCCAAACGGAATAAAAACCCCGAAATGATTTTTTCCCGAACGGAAGAAGATCAGTGGGCCTCTAGGCCAAGCCAGGTGGGCTCCAGGGAGACCACAAGCTCCCACTCCGCCACCCGGGGGAGGCGGCGGTGTCAGGGCTTGTGGCCTCCCTGGCCGCCCCCTGGCCTAGATCCTTGGCCTATATATTCCCAAATATTCAGCAAAAACCCAGGGAGCCTCGAAAATACTTTTCCGCCGCCGCAAACTTCCGTTTCCGCGAGATCTCATCTGGAAACCCTTCCCGGCGCCCTGCCGGAGGGGACTTTGGAGTTGGAGGGCTTCTTCATCATCATCATCGCCCCTCCAATGACTCGTGAGTAGTTCACTTCAGACCTACGGGTCCGTAGTGAGTAGCTAGATGGCTTCTTCTCTCTCTTGGATCTTTAATACAAAGTTCTCCATGATCTTCATGGAGATCTATTCGATGTAATCTTCTTTGGCGGTGTGTTTGTCGAGATCCGATGAATTGTGGATTTGTGATCAGATTATCTATGATATATATTTGAGTCTTTGCTGATTTCTTATATGCATGATTAGATATCCTTGTAAGTCTCTCCGAGTCTTGGGTTTTGTTTGGCCAACTAGATCTATGATTCTTGCAATGGGAGAAGTGCTTGGTTTTGGGTTCTACCATGTGGTGACCTTTCCCAGTGACAGTACGGGCAGCAAGGCACACATCAAGTAGTTGCCATCAAGGGTAAAAAGATGGGGGTTTTATCATTGGTTTGAGATTACCCCTCTACATCATGTCATCTTGCTTAAGGCCTTACTCTGTTCTTATGGACTTAATACACTAGATGCATGCTGGATAGCGGTCGACGTGTGGAGTAATAGTAGTAGATGCAGAAAGTATCGGTCTACTTGTTTTGGGCATGATGCCTATAGATATAATCATTGCATAGATATCATCACGACTTTGCGCGGTTCTATCAATTGCTCGACAGTAATTTGTTCACCCACCGTCTACTTGCTTTCATGAGAGAAGCCACTAGTAAACACTACGGCCCCCGGGTCTATTCACATCCATCGTTTACACCTCCGCTTTTACTTTGCTTTGTTACTTTGTTGCTTTCAGTTCTCACTTGGCAAACAATCTATAAGGGATTGACAACCCCTTCATAGTGTTGGGAGCAAGCTTTTGTGTTTGTGCAGGATCTTGAGATACTCCTTCACTGGATTGATACCTTGGTTCTCAAACTGAGGGAAATACTTACCACCGCTACGCTACATCACCCTTTCCGCTTCGAGGGAACACCAACGCAAGGCTCCAAGGCCACGGGGGAAATCCTTTGCATACTTTCCTAGGATGTCCCTTAAGGCGTAGCCGCAGCAGAAGGATCAAACCAAGTATTCTCCCGTCGACGTGCCTATTTCTGGCGCCATTGGAAGGTCTTTTGTTGCAGTAGCAATCACCACCAACCTCCGGAGCGCCATCACGCTGCCGGAGAACTCATCTACCTCTCTGTCTCTCTTGCTGGATCAAGAAGGCAGAGATCATCGTCGAGCTGTACGTGTGCTGAACGCGGAGGTGTCGTCCGTTCGGCACTAGATCGGAACGGATCGTGAGATGGATCGCAAGACGGTTCGTGCAACGGATCGCGAGATGGTTCGTGGGACGGATCGCGGGACGGATCGTGGGACGGATCGCGGGACGGTTCGTTGGACGGTTCGCGGGGTGGATCGAGGGACGTGAGGACGTTCCACTACATCAACTGTGTTTCTTAACGCTTCCTGCTGTGCGATCTACAAGGGTACATAGATCCAAATCCCCTATCGTAGATGGACATCACCATGATAGGTCTTCGTGTGTGTAGGAAATTTTTTGTTTCCCATACGACGTTCCCCAACAACACGAGCATAGCCAGCTGGAATCCAATTGGAATGGAAGGTTGCATCAGGGGGATTTGTTAAAGCATAGTCGTCTGCTACCTTCATGGATATGTTCTTGAGTTTAATGTGATGCTCACAACTTTTCGCCTCTGTGATTTCATCCACGGGGTAATGATCCACCAGTGCATCGTCGGCAATGACCCCATGGAACCCACGCTGCTTTTCGACATCGCATGGACGATGCTATCTAATGCTGGATCTGATTGCTCCAGCCGCTGAGACGCCCTTTGCTCGCTAAGCGTGTCAGTCTGCTCGTGTTGCTGCAAGTATTTGTGTTCCAACTCCTCAAGCCGGCCAGCATCCTGCTTCTTCTTGGCTGCCTCCAGATTCTTCTTTCTCGAACACCTTTTGTAAGAGTCGTTCGAGTCCTTCAACCCTTCAACCCACTGCACAACGCCTTTGCCTCGTGTTCCTCCCAGGTGTTCTGGATTCTTCAGGGCGCGTGTAAGCTCCTCGTTCTCTCTCCCGGGAAAGAACACCCCCATTCGAGCATCTTCTATTGCCTGAAGTATAGTGTTGGGGGCATTTTTAAGACTTGCATGCTCCAGAATCACCCGTGTGTTTGGGTCCAGCTTTCTGCCATGCCCATAAACCTAATTCCTGCACTTTTCGGGACAAGTAATTATTTGCGGAGTGACCCTGTATTAATCATCTTTTGCTGGTATTCATACCACTTAGGTATGCCACTCTTGTAGCCACCTGGCCCAGAGAAAGGTGATGCTCTTTTTTCTGAGCATTTTCCTCGCCCGCTCCTTAGCGGTTACTGATTGCTTGAACTGCACAAATAAGTCACGATGATCTTTTAACTTCTCTTATTATCCAGTGAATTCTGGAGTCTTGTCTTGTTTGCTGAAGTCAGGCCATAACCTTTTCTTCCAGTTGCAGAATTGTGTGGCCATCTTCTTAAGAGCATACTTCTTGACTTTCTTTCGTTGTGCATCTCACAAATGCTTTGATAGGGTGAAATGTGTCATGAGCGTATCCCAAAGCAGATTTTTTGCTCTTTCGTCCACAAAACTAACTTCTCGATCTTTCTTTGGCTTATGCCACTCTTGAATGGAGATCGGGATTTGGTCCCTGACAATAACTCTGCATTGACGGATAAATTTGTCCATATTAGGTTTGGGACCACTTGGTTCGTCACCTTGTGTTATGTCGTCGATGTTGTACTTTGTGCCCTCGACCAACTTTTTGACCGGGCCTCGTACTACCCTGCTTGTAGACGATTTTTCTCGATCCGAAGGGCTAAAAGAAGAGATCCGCTAATATATATATTATTAGCATTGATCTATTAATACATCTAATGATCACCAGATGCCAAATATATACCTTGCCGGACTTTGTTGGTTCGAGAAAAATTCTTTGTCATCATTGTGTGGTTCTCCTTCGTCTCTTGGTTGTTCTTCCTCAGTTCCCTCATCGGATGGGTTGAGATATTGTGAGCCATCATCTAGTTCTTCATTATCCTGGTTTCCCGAGCGTATTATGTCGTACAAGACATACTGTTGTTCACGGTCTCTGTCTCTACCATCCATAGCTTAACTAATCGAGAAAAAAAAATTAGTATTCACTTTAGCTAGCAAGATCATCATATATATAATATCACTAATAAATCGAATAATCCAGTTAATTAATGCATCATCGAATTAATATTATCATATATAATCTTGAATACATCTCTCTAATATTATCACTAATACATCTCTCGATTAATATTATCAAACTGATTAACTAACAAAGAGTTGTCGATGTACTGAGGCGTGTGCGGTAGACACCCAAAGAGAAGGAACCATCACTGGATCATAGCTCGGGTGAGATCCCTGAAGAACCTGCCAGGTATTGGAGAACCTGACGATCAATGCCTTCATGTAGCGACGGACGTGCTCGTCCTCCTCCCTGACACGGTGACGTACCTCCTCCTTCGGGGCCGGCAGCCTCAGCACCGAAAGTGGCCCATGCGACCACCACCGAAGAAGCTCCAGGTCGATGACGGGAACCCGGTTCCTCACCAAGCTGCGCCCCCCGGAAGGTAGCACCTCCCAGTGCTAGCCTAGTGGAGGCCGGTCCCGGACATGGCGCCTGTCAAGCAGGTTGTCGCCAGCGAGTCGACGACGAGGATGCGGGTCGGGCATCATCGACGTCGAGAACAAATTCCACAACTATTTAAATTCCTACTGTTTTGAAATGAGTGAAAAATTAAACATGACACAATGTAACAATGTTGGAGGTAAATGCGGAAAACTTTGAAGGCCTCTTTAAAAAAAGGTAGGAATATGAATAACACAAAATTAGAATGTCATTTCCATTCAAATCACACATGATTCGACTTTGTTTGTTTGCATCATAGGAAAAAGGTTCTTTCCCCCATGAGGTTGGAGTAGATGCAAGATTTCCTATATATGAAATGTAATACAAATAATTCCTGAGGAAATAATCATTTCCTTATTGATTCTTGAGGCTATTTCTTCAACATTGTTAACTAAGAAATGTTTCCTCTCTAAAGGCAGAAACATAATTAACGAAGAAACGTTGGGGCTATTTCAACATTGTTTCCTCAACATCGTTATCTCTTCAACATTGTTTCCTCTCTTGGGGCTATTTCTTCAACATTGTTAACTAAGAAATGTAAACTAAGCATGTGGTTAAATCTCTACAAAGACAAATATTTAGGAATGGAGGGAGTACAAATCAAATGACCGAGTAGCAGGCCGGCGGCCATGGCACCGCCGCGCTCGGGCACGGCGAGGGGCCGGCACGGGCGAACAGAGAGGGGGGAAGGAGTCCGGCAGAGCTCATCGTGGAAGGAGGGCCGGGGTGCAGCAGCGGCTCGTCGGCGGGAAGAGGGCTCGTGGAGGAGGCACGAGCGGCGGCGGACATTGGTGGCGGCGACGACGAGGACGACTTCGGGGGCGACGGTGATCTTCGACAGCCTGGCGGCGTTGGGGCAGGGCGTCGGCGTCGGGGAGATCGATCGAATGGGAGAGATTGGGCCCAGAAATGGGAGGGGGTTTATATGTAGAGACCTTTAGTCCATGTTGAAGCCATGAACCGGGACTAAAGGGTCTTTAGTCCCGGTTGGTGGCTCCAACCGGGACTGAAGGTGGGGCACTTGCCCATTGGCAGGAACATTTAGTCCCGGTTGTAGCCACCAACCGGGACTAAAGGTCTATTTTCGACGGCCCAAATTCCGTGCGGGAAGGGACCTTCAGTCCCGGTTGGTGGCTCCAGCCGAGACTAAAGGTCTATTTTCTCTTTTTTATTGTTCTTGTTTTTTAAATAGAATAGTTTATGTTTTAAAATTTGGAATAACTGTTAGACTATTTATAGTTTTTGAATGAATATTTTTGGTTTAGGTCAAAAAACTATTCTAGGTGTCAATTGTGAGCGAGACTATTCTCGTTTCATCATGGAGGTGAAGCATTGAGAGACCGGCTCAAGATATTTTTATCTAGTTGAAGCATTGTAAGACCGACTCAACATCCCACGGATTTCTTTATTCCCAATAATTTGATCAAATCAAATGGAGTTCAGTTGTTTGGCCGGCAATACGAACAATCATGAACCAACATTATCAAACATAACCCGACAACTTTGACTATCGCAGCTTGACAAGCTCTAAACATCCTCGAGACGGAAGTATTCAAAGCTGGTTCAGCACCAGAAGGATATTTTAAGTCTAATATTTTTTTCAAGCCAAAGCATTGGAGGCCGAATCAGTGGCATATGTATTTTATTGCAAAGGACATGTACCTGCAAGATGATTGTGAAGACGGCTCGAAGAAACCAAGATTTTCGAGGAGCTAGTTCATTGAAATAAGACGGCCAAGGAGAAAGTCGGTCCCTTAACATATTTATTATTCTTATTTCAGGAGCTTACCATGAATAAATTCAAGCTAACCTGGGGGCTAAGGTTGGGGATATACCCCGCGGTGTAACCCGACTTGAAGTATGACCCGACTGGGACTTGGCGACTCACTGGCGACTCATTAATGACCTAGCGGGCAGCTCATACATGACCCAGCAGGTGACTCAGACAAATGACAAAGACCGAACGGCCCACAAGGCGGCTCATGGGAGGGCCGGCTCACGAAGAAGGCCCACGGAAAGGAAGGACTCCCTCACAAAGGAAACAAGAGCCGAATTAGGATTCAAGAGAGACCAGTCCTAATCCTACTCCTAGTAGGACTCTACATGTAAACCTACCCCTTCCACCTATATAAGGAGGGGTAAGGCGCCCCAAGAGGGAGAGGTTCAAGTCATTAGAGATAAACATATTAGACACCCTCGAGGTTAGAGGTAGTGATTACACACCCTTGTAATCGAGATCATCATCTTCATCAATAAAACACAAGCACGACGTAGGCTTTTACCTCCATCGGAGGGGCCGAAGCTGGGTAAACTCGCGCCTCTCGATTCCGACCAACCCCTCTCAAGCTGCCACATAGCCGCGATGGCTCCACACCTAAGTCCTTGCACGAGGACATATGCCTTGACAAAACCACGACACAAGCGGTAGTTGGGCGGTGGTGGAACGGTTGTTCCGGTCCTTTGTTGCGACCGGTACTTCCGCCCAAGCACCGGTTGCACCGCTAGCTAGGGTTGGTGCATAATACCCGTGTGCACTAGTGCACATAGCGGTTGTACCGCTCCGTTGTAAAACGGGTGTAACGGTTGGAAATGAGGGGCACTATTTAAAGAGATGGTTCTTCCACCTACCACTTACCTCTTGCCTCTCTCTCTCCACCATTAATGCCCTTCAAGCTTTCTTTTCCGATCTCTCGCTCTAGCCACTCAAACTTGTTGATTTGCTAGGGATTGAAAGAGGAGATATAGATCTACACTTCCATCAAAGGAAACTTGATTCCCCCATACTTTCTTGTGTGGAATTTGTTACTTTTGGGTGTTTGAACACCCTAGATGGAAGAGTTCACCTCGAATCCATATTCCAATGAGGTGAAACTTTATCGTGTTGTTGGGAGCCTCCAATGAAATTGCGGAGATTTCCCCAACCTTGTTTGTAAAGGTTCGGTCGTCGTCTTCAAGTGCAGCACTAGTGCTTGTTTCTCCACTAGTGGGCGGCTGGGAATCCAAGCCCCCAAGCCGATTTTATCGACCAGCGAGCATGTTTAATGGCAGTAGACAAACGAAATAGCATTGAATGGGCATGGTAGATATCCGCCTAGTCCCGTCTGATGAATGTCTCTCCGACATTGAAGATGTGCAGACACTAGGGACGCGGTACGGGGGAGGGGGGAGGGGGGCTCAGCCTGTGAGCCGCTTCAATGTCGACGCCAGTGAGAGGTTACGTACGTCTGTTTTGGGTTGGCATCAATGCGGAGCGGCCACTTTAGAGCGGCATGAATGCGGTTAGCTGGCTTTGAGGGGGGAGGCATTAGCAAGGGAGGGGTTTTCGGATGGACCGTGCAGTAAGAAGCGGGCATGGTAGCGATACGGACGCCCGCAAAGCCCCACTCCCCTTGTTTTCTTTCCGGTTTACGGAAAAAAGCATGTCCGAATTGGTCGGCAAACCGATACAGGGTCACGTTGGATGGCAAAACACACGGACTGAGTGATTCAAATGGTTGCGGGCGGTTTAAGGGTGTGCATTGAAGATGTCCTAATTCATATGTTTTTTCTTGGTGTGTCCATATTCTCCTTGAGTCCAACCTCGTACAATTATTCCTTTATTGACAACTCTGCAATACACTTAACCTTTCAGAAAAGTTCCTGCGTCTTTTCCAGATGCAACAAATCAATCTCAACTACACATCCAAGTTCAAAAATTATTTAGAGTTCGACATGACACGCCATCTGAATCACTTTATGTTTTACTCCTCCGTTTTCTTAACCATCCTCCAACTAAAGAGGGCGCGGCTGCACCATCATTTGGACTATGCCAGTGGAATTTGGTGCCGGCGTGACCCCGGCCCCTAGAAGTACACGACAACAGCCACCAACTGGAATCAAGTCGACAAGATCCACTGCTCGAAAGAGCACTACTACAGTGACGTCCAGAGATCCCCTGCAGGCAAAGGTAAGGTAATAATGCATCTACGGTCGACGAGAGAAGCACAGCCATGCAAATGTATGGGGGAAAGGGGTGAGAGTGAGAGGGGCAGCTGCCAGCTCGGGCTGGTCGACCTCCTTCCTTCTGTAGGCAGCGACGGGTGTTCTAATATATTTTGGGTGGACTGTGTGATAAATCATTCTCACCTTTGCACCGTGATCTGTGCCACTACAAGCTCTAGGCATTTGAGTTTTGGTTGGACTGCCGTATCCTAGCTGATCCATCTTCTTTAAAAAGAGCTGAAACGTGGCATTTCGCTTTTGGAGTTCAAAATATTTCGGACAGACGAGCTGCAACTCAGTCCACTCGTTCAGGTACTTGTACACACACCATCTTTAAGAAGATTGAAACATGCATTTTCAATTGTCAGAAAAAAAAAACGTATGGGTGCATACCTTTCCGCTCTGTGCAGATAAAAGATCAAATTCCATTTGGTCTCCAGAGCCTGTCATGGTCCTTCGGATTTGCATGTTACTTCTCACACAAATGAAACGCACGAGATCCAAGCATTGCTCCAAAGCTAAATCACTGTGGCGGTATCTCTTTTTACAAGATCTCGAAACAAAGTGTATGATCGTTGCACGTGAACCGGAGCTCAAGATTGGTTTTTCCTCCACCTCCTCTTGGGGTGCAATGCAAACACCAAACAACGCTCCAATCATCACTAAACCCTCTCACATAAACGTACACACACATAAACGGGCAAGAAGAGACACACGCCCATGGCCCCATGGACATGGACGCCACCCTACCGCTGATCAATTAACCCACGTTGCATGACGCACATGCGATGTAGAACCGGTGACAGAGCACTCGACGGTCTCACGGGCAGCTAAACAAGCCGCCGATTTCGCCTCCGGGTGGTCCGTTCAATGAATGATAGTGTTGTACTGTGCTATCCCACCCCCAACTTCAGTCACATGCATCTAGGATCCATGGACGGCTCACAAGCTCCAGAGGTACGTACATGTCATCACTGTGACTGCCAACGGCTCCATTTTGTTTAAGATCCAGGATCCAAGAGCAGTGCCACCGCACATGTGTTTAAGAAGAAGACAATGTGTAGTTGAGGAGGAGGGCTCCATGGCTGAAAGCGACGGCAACGGCGGAGGCTCATGGGCGCCATGGACGACAGCTACGTGAATGACCGAGGTAACCTGCCTGTGGCCTACATCCACGATGGCTATATCAACGGAGCAACGGGAGACTGGTTGGTGGCTTGTCATGGTGCAGCTGGGAGTGGCACACCTGCTCTCACACGTACGTAGGCAGATCGCAGATCTGAATCAGACCGGTCCAGCAAAAGTGGTGGCGTCCCATTTCTTGGGGCCTTTGTTGCACCATAAAAAGACAGTGAAGTTGCACCAATGGAAAGATTTGAAGAATAGGTTATTGCAATGATAAGATTGATAATTAGTACGTATAGGGGCCGCACACACATTCTATGTGGAAATGCATACGCATGCGGAGCTAGTGCTAATTAACTAGACAACAAAGCAACCAACCAAACCGGGGATATCATCCATATATTATGAAATTTTATGTGCCGGAAACAAGTGGTCCGTTGTTCCACAAAGTAAAAAAGTGGTGCCAACCAGGCTTCTGAAAAGTGACGATTTTATTATGGCAAAATACAAGGTAGCAAACATGATTCCATGATTTTCCTTCCATGGGTAGACCGGAAGGAGCTTTCACTGCAACTTTTGTGCTGTCCACGGTTGCCAACATGCTCCACCATCGCCCAATGAAGTAGCCACCGGAGAATAACAACGATGGCCGCCATCATCCAAGGAAGAAGAAAAACGTCGTCACCCGTTGGTTTTACAGGCCACGATAGTCACCCGCCTCGAAGGACATGATCGAAGTTATCATTGCCAGAAAAGAGTCTAGGACACATGCCATTGTGGACATTGCCGAGAAAGACAACCATGTATGTTTGTCGCACACCAGTAGACACCATTGTTGCCCCTCGCAAGGTTATTTGAATGATCGTCGGCACCAGTACCACCGCATGCATAGGACTGAAGCATCTGACACCCACGGACTCCTGAAAAATCCGTCAGATCCGATGAAGTAGGAAAAGATTGAACCCTACACACGCTCTCCATCAGTACTGAATCGAGCACCTTTCGAGTGGGGAGGACTTATTTGGAAGCAACAACACCGCCACTGCCTCACGATGCTCGTGAAGACCTCCTTAGAGAGAAATAGGACTTACGTTGCACCCACTATACCCCGACCATCGTAGCTTTGTTGAAAGTGTCAAAACATCATGGATTTTTGTGAGGAAGTAGATATTACATATATACATACTTATATACAAGAAATTAAAAAGACAAATCGTGGTATAATTAGTAGAAAATGCAAAGCAGGCCTTGAATTTGACCCATTTTCTTTAACTTCACTAGGTTTGTTATTTCGTTTCTCATGTTGTGTTTTGAATTCAGATCCTAAAGTTTGTAAAATGCTAAATTCGTGTTGATACTATGATGTCATTTTCCGAATAAATTTTTGAACAGTTGCAAGGTTCAAATGATAACACTAGGGGTAGGTGAGGCGGTTGGCCTTCAACTTGCGTCGATCGTGTCCTATACGCTACTATGCACTCCTACAACTTCAAACATGAGAGGTGTATAAGTCTTTAATTTTTAACATGTAAATGAGTAAATTATTGGATCTATCAATTGGAATTTGTAATATTTGGCCCCTCAGTGCAATATGTTCTGATTTACCACTAGAGTTAACAGGTCCTTGCTCGCGCAATCCTATTCCAAGCATAGCGCAACATCTTTCAAGCAAGCATACTCACGCATGTTTTTTCTTCTTTCCCCCTTTTCAGATTTTTATTTTTGATGTGTTTTTTATTTATTTCTTACATAGTTTGACAAATAACGCATATTTTTTGAACTCATGACTATTTTTGAGTATGCGAATTTCTTATGGAATTTTAAAAAATCATTGAAAAATTGAAATTCTTGAATTTAATAAATAATATTTAAATCAGCCAACACTTTTAAAACTAGTTAAATAATTTCGAAATTCCTTGATTTTTACAAATTAATGAAGAATCCTAAAATGGTGAATTTTATTCAGTATTGTTTATATTTCAAAAAATATGATTTGACAGGACTTTTAAATCCACATTTATTACAAAGTTTGATCATTTTTAAAATCTCTGAAACTTTTTTCAATCCATGAGAATTTTAAAAAAATGGCAATTTTGTTTGCAATATTCTCGAAATTTCTTTTAAATTTTGTATTGTTTTCATTTTTTGTCTATTTGAAAATAATCTCCATGTCGAAACCGGATCACCTTGGAGCATCTGGCTTCTATTTTTCTTTAAAAAAATTAGCTAAAACCAGAGAAATGATGAGGATTTCTACAAAAAAAAAACTAAATTAACGATAAAAAATTACTCATGACAAGGCTACTGGTTATCCCATATATACGAGAGTGTGGTGCATGTTTCACCCCAGTAAAAAATGTTGGATTTGAAAAAAAGGTCAGGAACTAAAATTTATTCATGAATTTTAGAAAAAATTATGGATATGGAAAAGTACGAATTGAAAAATGTTCGATGATTTGAATGAAAAAATCAGCTTTTTGTAAGTTCTCAAATTTGAAAAGAAACCAAGAATTGGAAAATTGTTTTCTAATTTATAAAAGAATTTCATAAATCTAAAAAAATCACAAGACTTTTTTAGAAGTGTTCATCAATTTTTAAAAAGTTCATGAATTTAGAAGGAAAAAAACGAAAAGTATGAGAAACACAGAAATAAGAAACCAATGAGAACTGGTTCATACTTTTGAATGTATACGAGGAGGATGGACTAGGAGAGTGCGGTGAATTTAGGACTGCGAGCCTGCCACCTGTGCCGATACATGAAATCGATGCTTCTGAATGTGTTATCTGAATAAAAAGTGTTACTCTAAATCAGGATAATTGGGGTAGAATCTATGACACATTGACAAGTGGGTCCTACTTGAAGGGAATTTATAATGTATGAGTTTTGGCAATTTGGACTTTGCCAAAGCCTAATTCAACTTCCATATTTTTTACAATCGCCCGCATAGCAATTTTGGCGATCCAAATTAGGCAACTCTAGTGCGAAGGGTCAAGTTAGACTCTTTGTTGTGGAATATCCAGAAATGATGATTCACGAAGAAGTGGACAAGCACATTGATGCCATCGACCATTGTACCAAGTGATTTTTTAAGTTGATTGGCTGCATGAAAAATAGATGGGTCATATTTTACCTCATAGTTGTACCCTTTTCCATCTATTTAAAAACAAAGGACTAACATCAAAGTAAAATTTGCCTTCGGGCCATGAAGGAATCTGGGCATAACAATTCAATTTGAGGAGGGTTTATACCCCTTCTTCCCGAATTTGTATTCAATTTGGAAGTTGCATTGATTATAGCTCATAATCTTCTAGTAAGCTACATGAGTTAGTTGTTGAGTAATATGTGGGCCACGAAAATTTCCTCCATTTTTCTATGTGAGAAGAAGAATACATATAGGAAAGACCATGATCTTGGCAAACAATAAATATAAAGAAATCCTTGAAAATTTCAAAAAAACAACCTTTTTTTTTGTCAACCAAGATGCTCAAATATTTGATGTCAAGGGAAACTTGTGTTAATCGGATATCCGAGGAGCTCATGGCGAAAAAGACAAAATTAGGTCCAAACAATGTGTTTTTTTCAAATTTTCTCACCTTTACTCAGATGTCCAAACCACATCAAATTTGACAAAGACATCACGCACTCAAGCATCTTGCATGCCATTTTGCTATTTCTTTTTATTTTGAGCAGCTGAGCTCAGAAGCCGAATTGTTAAACATAGGCATTTTGATACCAAATGTTTGATCTTTTTGTTGCAGACGGCAGAAAGGCACGTGCTCCTACGCTTTTCCAATTCAAAATCTCTAGGGTTGCAAAGGTGCATGGTCCAGATTAATTATCATGTGCTGGCTGCCCTCGCCGATCTGAGATGCCTCCCTTCCGTACGCTTTGCTGGCCGTGCTCCCCTCGTCTACTGCAGCTGCATTATTATTTTTGTACTACGTTTTGGAGCAGTGAATCTCCCCGGTCTGATTTGGTTCTTGTCGCTGGCCGTCGTATCAGGGGTCCAGATGTAGTACAAATGTAGCCACCACCGTTCGTACCGAAGGATCTACCTTTCTGGTTCGCATATTCTTACAGCACAAACTGAAATATGCATGGGATTCAGATGCCATCACGAATCCATATGAATTGAAATGAAAATTTTGGTGCGTCACAGGAAAAAACGCAGGAGCTTTCGTGAAAGCAAGATTGGGTGCGTTGACAGCAGGACCAACTGAGCAGGACTCGATGGAAAATATAATTCCTTGGAAACTTACTGATTAAGCCAGGTTGCATGACGGAGATCTGATGTAGAACCACGGAGCACTGGACGGTCGGGACAGCAGCTCATGGGTAACTAGGCTAGCTGCCAACTTTTGTGTCCCGGTGGTCAGTTCAATCGTAATAATATTGCTGGCCCACCTTCGGTCACATGCATAAGTGTATGGACGGCTCACAGGCTCTTACAGGTACATATCATCACTGCACACACATGGATCGATCCATGAACAGGGCTACTACATTTACGGCTTGCAGATGAAGACAATACGTTTCATGAGGAGGGCTCCATGACTCCATGGGTGATGGCTCCAGGAACGACGGAGGTTTCATGGACGATACATGGGGCGATAGCTATATGATCGACGGAGGTTAATGGTGCATGGCTCGTCATTGTCAGGGTGCAAACTGCCGCAGCACCCCTGGGGTTTGTCACACTAGAGCCAACCCCTAGAAGCCCCAGAAGTGTCATATCTAAGGTCATTTCACGTTTAAAAAAAGGGCTTGCTTCAATACACCCCTTTAAAAACTTAATGATTTTGAAGCAAAACAACGGTCACTATCGGAATTCACAACACTCAGCAAAGGGCGGAGAACACTCGGCAATCTGGTTATCAAGGCTTAAATCAACTCTAGCAGACCTCGTAAAATCTGGACCCGTAAAACGCGTTTGCGGTTTCACTTAGATCTCGTTTACGGGTTGAAAATGAACGCGGCCGAACAAAAACCGTAAATGAAACTGCATAATTTAAAAACATAGTTTCGCGCGAAGTTCATACTACATACTCCCTCCGTCTCAAAATAAGTGTCTCAACTTTATGCTAGCTCTAGTGCAAAGTTATACTAAGTTTGAGACAGTTATTTTGGGACAGAGGGAGTACTACATAGATTACATACTACATACTACATCAGTGCGAGCTCAGTCCTCCTTGTCGGAGCTGTCGAGATCGATGTACATCGCCTTCTGCTCCTCGCGGATGCGCCTCCACTCGTCGTCCTTCGCCTTGGCGGCGAGGTTGGCCTCGACTGCCTGCCGCCACTGGAGGTCTTCGATCTCCTCGTCGTGGCGCCGACGCTCCGCCTCCTCGTGCAAGCTGCGCTCGGCAATGGCGGCCGCAACTGCGTCCACGTCGGCGACGAAGTCCTCCGGCCCGACGACTCCGCGGCGGCCGAGCTCCTCGGGCTCCTCCTTGACGGTGACGACGTCCTCCAGCTCCTCCGACCACTGCCTCTTCACAGAGAGAAGGCACGCGGAAGAGGAGGAGCTCGCGGCCGAGGACGAGCCCACGGCGACCTGCCGACGGTCGTACTCCTCCGTCTCCCGGACGCGGAAGCTCGCCGGCGGCGACATGCCGCGATTGGTCCACCTCCGGGCGCCGCGCTTCCTCGCGGCGTTCGACCGGACGCGCCGCTCGCGCTCCGGGTCGCTTCCGCCGTCGGATCTCCTGCTGGAGCCGCGTCCAGAGCTCCACATTGCGGCTGGAGGCGGGGGAGGTGGTCGCCGGCGGCGAGAAATGTGGGGAAGGGGTGGGGAATCGCGGGGGCTCGGCGGCGGTGGGGGATAGGGTTTCGACCCGCAAACGCGCCGCGGAACCGTAGATATAGTGGTCGGTGCGTGCGTTTTGCGGGCCGCGGCAAAAAAAGTTACGGGCCGGGCGAGTATGCAGGCTCTATTCTGGCCGAAAAAATGGGCCTAACCCGCATACTCGCCGGACTTTTACGGGTTTGCCTCTTTTGCGGGGTCTGCTAAATTTGCTCTTACATTTCACCAACGTAAATCGACGAGTGATTTTGCCGGACTTCGCTTTGTTGAGTGTCAGACATTGGGTACTCGATCGGCATGCACAAACGGCATGGAAACTCGGAAGTAAAATGCACTAGAGCATGGTTAATAGTATAGTCAGTTGATGGCTATATGATGTTGACACGTCATCTATAGCCCGCAAATATAATAGGTAGATATAAATAAGTACTACTTTATTGATACAAGGCCCATCATCCTTTCTCACAAAGTGTCTAGAGCACGTGTTACAGCCGGCTGTTAGTTTGTAGTCCGCTTTTCTTCTTTCTCCTCTTCTTTCTTTTTCAACTCATTACAAATATATTATTTTAAGTCTTACAGTCCGCCTACGTCATCCTATTATACTTGCTCTAAAGACAACTATACTGAACATGTTGCATCACATGTCCGCCTTGGGAACATCTTCCGGGGGGCTCTTGAGCCAAGATGATAACCAGGGTGATCAAAATTTCAGAATAAACTAATCCAAAAGACAACTTTTTACAGGGAGCATCACTTTATTTCAAGAAGAACATCACATGTCCTCTTTCTTTGTTGCTACTTTTTTGTGCTTTTAGAATATGCGAAACAGAAAGGGAGATCTTTTTTATTTTATTTTGAAACGACGACGACCACCAACCCGAATCAAACCGGCAAAGATACGTTGATCCAATTATTGCAGAACAATAATGCTAGTAAGAGATCCCAGATCAAATTAACTTCAGGCTGGGCATCCACTTCACTTCACTCAGACGGCAGTTGAGCTGGTTCGTTGCTCTCCTCTGGACTGCTGGCCCACCATACATGCGTCCGGTTTATGAGATTAAATTAATTTAGAACATTTATATTTACTTGTAGAAAGGATCATGAGGGCAAAGATGAAAGATGAAATTAATTTAAACCAATCGAATACAATATGTCGATGCCTCAGAAAGATCTGGAAAGAAATTTAGATGTACATACATACTCTACATAAAATGGAGTATGTGTACTATGCATGTATAGATTTCATTAATATATCTTTGGAGTTGTGCTCTATAAAAAACCAACAAATAGACTTAATATTAACCTCTATGACTGCCCACAAATTTGTCTTTTCGTGTAGCTTACAGATTGGAAATTTTAATAAATTTTAAATGTATGTAGATCATTCTTGGGGGGGTTAAATTGGCCTGCGCATGTGTAAAAACACGTGGTTTAATTTGAGGTGTAAAGTGAAGAACCTTGCTTTCTGGATTTTTTAAAATGTGAGCCTCGATGGAGCACTCGAGCCAATTTGACACACTCACGCAGAAGGGCCCTCCTTAGAGCATCTCTAGCAGACCTCGTAAAAGGGTTGAATCCGTAAAATTCCGACGAGTATACGGGTTCGGCCCATTTTAGTGGCTAGAACAGACCCCGTATCGCGCATCCGGCTTGTAAAAAATTTACCGCTGCCCGGAAAAAGAACCTCCAACCGACATATATACGGTTTCATCGCTCAGATATGGGTCAAACCCTATCCTCCGTCGTCGCAGCTCCGTCGCGATTCATCTCTCACTCCGTCCTAATTTCTCGCCGTCGGCGAGACAAACAAACCATAGCGGGCCGTCCCGACCATGGTCGGCCACGGAAATGAAGGGATGACTCCGAACGCCGCCGCCACCGCGCCTCCGACGCCACATGCAAGCGGGGATCGCGGAGGTGATTGAACTACCGCCATCGGCCGTCGTCGCCTTTCCAACGCCGGGAGCTCGAGGAGTATGAGCGCGAGCTCACGGCCTGACGCCTCGGCTCCTCTGGATCCTCTGCCGTTGGGACTTCGTCCACGGGCACCTCGTCCTCGTGGACCATCACTCTAGTGAAGATAAGGTAGAGGAGCTTGGGCCACTCGCCGTCAAGCTCGAGGATGACGTCGTCCCGCCGCGTGGAGGGGTCATCGGCCCCGAGGACTACCTACCCCGAGGCAGGAGGATCACCTCATGCGCGCCATCATGGAGGGCTCGGTGAGGGAGGCGGAGGAGGTCGCTGCGCGCAACCGCCGTGAGCTCGAGATCGAGCAGATCTTCCTCGAGCAAGGGGTCACGGCATCGCAGGCGAGCGCGTCCAAGGAGGCGTACCTACACATCATGAAGGCAGAGCAGTACAACATCTGGACCGACCTCAACTCCGACGAGGACTGAGCTCCTGTGGCTCCTCGGCCGCGTCGTCGCCGCCGCATCCGTTATTTTGGGTAGCCTAGGCTCGGATACACTGCACGGCCCGCAGTCCCTCTCCCCCTACCTAGTAGTATGAAGAACTGATGTAGGTTGCTAATGAAGAATGATGTAGTTTGATGAAGAACCATGATGTAGTTTCAACCGCGAACGTTTTTAAAATTTTTACAGTTTCATATACGGGTCTGATCTTTGACGCATGAAATGACCCCGCAAAATTGCTCCACAGCAACCTGTAACGCATTTTGCGGGTCACTCTTTTACAAGGTCTGTTAGGGATGCTCTTAATGGAGTTGCTTGATCAAAGTAGGTACATGGTCATCGTGCTTCGGAGTCACCTTGTAGGGAATTATCACTATCAAAATGTCACTTTATACTATATAAACTAGAAAGTGTATATGTCCAATAAACCGGCATAGAGGGAATATTATGGTAGGCTTATTCGACAACCAATGAAGTTCTCACATGACAAATAAAAATGGGTATCGATTCCGATGCCGAAGGTACCACAATGGACATCAACCGGAATAAAAAAGAACGCACTTCTGAGGGAATACTTTGTAAGTACAACCTCGTAGTCCCTGCACACACAAAAAATACAACCTTGTATAAAATTTCTTTATTTATTTAACAATATGCAATGCACCTGCTATTTTAGAAGGGTTCCTGCTTTTCCCCACGAATGCAACTAGATGATTTCAGTGACGCATTCATGTGTGGTTAAGTCACAACATGGCATGTCATCTAGGTTGTCTACGGATCTGGATGTAATTGTTAGTACTATTAGTGTTCGTTGTAGTTTCATGATTGAAAATAAATGATTGGTAGTTCTCTGAAAAAAATAAGATAAAAGTTTGCATGTATGTAGGACATTATTTGGGAGGTTAAACTGGCCTAGGCATGCATGGAACAACTGGTTTAATTTGAGACGTAAAGTGATGAGCCTTGCTTTCTGAATTTTTGAATACGGGTTTTCATTAATGTCTTGATGAATAATTAATAAAACAGTTGCATGCATCATTCTGATGCAGAGATCGGCGGGCATTCTCTTTTTGAAAAAAAATAAAGAGCAGTGGAGCCAGTTTGATGCACTCGGGCACATGGCCCCCTCCATAATAGAGTTGCTTGATGAAAATCATGAAAGTAGTTAGCTAGTCATGGTGCTCCGGACTCACCCTGTGGAGAGAATGATCACTATCAGAATGACACTTTATACTATTCCTGGAGGGAGGGAATAATCTACCACACTGTTGGGAGGGAGTGAGAGAAATGATCACTATCAGAATGACACATTATACTATACATCACCCCTTGGAGTATATAAACTAGAAAATGTATATGTCCAGTAAACTGGGAGGGAGGGAATATTATGGTAGGCCCATTCGACGACCAACAATGAAGTTCTCACGTGCAAATTAAAAATGGACCGTTGGTACGAACGGTGCTGCAACGTTTAGGAACATCGATCCCAACCCCTAAGATACGACAACAGCCACCAACCAGAATTTTTTTTTAAACGGCTAGACTCACTGCTACAAATAAATTATCACAGGACATGATACATTAGAGCTTGGTGACCGAAAAAGAATTCAAATTTTTAAGACAACAGCTGGACATGATGCATCACTTCTTTTTTCTTAAGAAGAACGATGTTTCGTCATGCACTCGTTCATACAAGAGACTTAAACTAATGTCTCTCTTTATTTATTCATTTTGTGAGAAAATGTATCCCTTCAGTTCAACGGATTTCGTAGAAATTTTGGAGGACTCTAATGCGTATGAATTTGTCCTATGCTCTACTATACAACCTCTCAGTCTCAGTCCGTGCAAAACAAAAGAGTACAACCTTGTAGAAAACTTCATGGCAATCCACCTAACATTTCAAAAAGGTTCCTACTTTTCCCCAGGAATGCAACTAGACGATTTCAGTCACAGCATGGCATACCATCCAAATATGAACCACATGTTTTTTCTATTGTTGTGCTTTTAGGATATGCGAGCCAGAAAGGGAGATCCGTAGTACCAACGGTGCTGCACCATTTGGACACTATCGATCCCAACCACTAAGCAGAATCAAGACCGGCGAGATTCACTGCTCCAAAAAGAATATCAGAATAATGCCGTGAGATCCCAAACAAAATCATCAATACAACTCGACTTGACAAGTGATGCATAGCAACCGAGATCCGAGCACATCACATGCAGGCTACCACCTCGAACTGCGCTTCTAAGATCCTCTACAACCAACTTAGCAAATATGATCTTCTAAACGCATACGAATGCGATCGGTCAGTGATTGGACGTGTTCGTTTTATAATCATATTTTTTTCATCGACGCAAGCATATATATTTTTCTAATATGTTCAGTCACTTGCACGTGATCGATGAAGAAGAAGAACGAAAAGGATAAAAATGAGTAAAGAAAGAAAAAATATGATCCATGATGAGGTCGCATTTCAACGTGACGGATTGTCCGGACGCGTCCACGAACCATCATATCCTCTTAATATTTGAGATAGATATGAGGGATGTTGGTCAGTCCAGACGTTTAGGAAAAAAAGTGACGTTTCGATTGGGTTATTATTTTTGACCGAACACTAACCACTAACCGGCTGTAGATGCTCTAATTTCTTCTATCTTTTTTTATCATAAGAAGGGCATCCCCTTCTGATTTTCATTTAAAGAAACCACAAGGTTCACCTAGACATCCTAATTCCTTCTCTACGCAGCCATTGATGCTCAAATCTGAACCACCCGCACTAGGAACCTAAGTTCAAACCAACTTTTTTGAAAATCAAGCATGCATTTTGGTTTCAAATGCTCTGAATGAACTACGTACAGAACCATTCAATGCCTTTTTAAGGTGTCCGGTCCTGATTTGCATCCAGGAAAAATAAGTATCTTTTTGCCATGTGCGAGCAAAAGGTCAACTAAATTTGATACCAAATTATGTTTTAATTTATATATTTTTCCGTACTTCTTCCATTCCACAATGTAGTGCGCCTGTTTCTTGAAATCTAAGTTTCATCATATATCTAACCAACAAGATCAATTGCGATGGAAGTAAAAAATATACCATTGAATTCGTATTTTTAATATGAATCCAACGGTATAATTTTTTGTTTCTATCGCAATCGGTCTCATTGCTTAAATTTATGATCAAACTTAAATCTGGAAAACAAAGACGCATTATATTGTGAAATGAATGGAGTATCATGCACAATTTACACGAAATCTTCCGCATCTGGACATCACTCCTATTGAACTGGCATAATGATTTTGTTTTCTCAGAATACTTTAAAGAAAAGGGTGTGAAATTCACACGTGACCGGATCTCGGAATTGGCTCTTCATCAACCTCTTCTGCCAAATGAGCAAGACAGGGCTAGGCTGACCCCAGACAGGGGTAGGCTGACCTGCCACCACAACGCATGACGCACTAGGACGTTGAACCGCCAGGTGATAGCTACATGAACTGCCGATGTCGACGTGTTGAATTTGGTGATTGCTTAAGAAATAAAGATAGACTAAAATTTGTTTCTATCTTGATTTGAATTTTAAGATGATCACGTACTTTTATATATACTCCATCCGTTCCTAAATATAAGACATTTTAGAGATTTCACCATAGGCTACATATGAAGTAAAATGAGTGAATCTACACTCTAGATTATGTCTATATACATCCGTGTGTAGTCCTGTAATATCTAAAATGTCTTATATTTAAAAACGGAGGGAGTATCTATGTGGCTCAAGCAGTATAACAATTATTCCATCAATTTCCTCTATTTTCTCACAACATGATGTGTGTCGTAAGTTCCTTGACCTAGCCGCCGCCACCGCTTCCGCCCTGCGCGCCGTCCTGAGGCGGTCGGCCTCCATGACTGCTATCGGGGCCGCGCCGTCCGTACATAGGGTTCGTCCGCCGATCTTATTAACCGCTGCCCTAGAGAGTCTTTTTATCGATCTCTTGATCCGGTTTTCTCTCTTTTGCCGGTCTATTGATCGGCGTTCTTCCTTTTGGGTTTTTCGATCTAAGACCCGTTTGCATCGTCCGCTGTCGCCGTCGACCACCGTGCCTCTACTTCGACATCGGCGCGACCCGGCCTCTGCACCGACCCGGCGGCCTCACGCGAAGTAGCGGCCCCTTCTGGTCGTCGAGCGCGCGTCTTCCCATCGTCGTCCTGCACCGGCCGTCGCCGCCCTTCTCCAACTGGGATTGCTTCATCACCATCCAGCTCCGCCGTCACTTCGTACGTTCACGCGCTGGTTGCGTCGGGCCAGCTCCTGGCTCTGGCCGCGTCGGCCTCGTCGGCTTCCTTGGGTCGGTCGTGACGGCCTCGCCGGCTGCCTGTGGCCGGCTGCGTCGGCCTCGTCGGCTGCCTCTAGCCGACTGCCGCTCCGATAGACGGCCTCGTCGGCTTCCTCGGACCGACCATATCGGCCTCGCTAGCTGCTAGCTGTCGGCTGCGTCGGCCTTGCCGGCTGGCGGCTCCGGCTGAGATCGTCATCGACGGCTTTATCTCGGACGCCGCCACATCGTCTCCATCGAGCGACGTCCCCGACCTCGCGCTCGGTCGGGTTGATCATCCGCCCGTCCGCGATCAACCTCAACTATGCCGTGCGACCGATCTGGCCTATCGGTTGCGCGCGTCTTCGCAGGTCCCGTGAAGACTCTCCTGAGTATAGCACGCCCCTCCACCAATCGAGCACTGGATTGCCGCTGCGTCGCCCCGTCGGGCCGCAACGCCGCCGCCCCGTGGTTCTCCTCGCGGTTGCACCGACCCACGAGCCGCCACTACCCTGCCCTTTCGGGTTGTAGCGCGGCGGCACATGGTCCCCACCGTCGCCCGAGGTCATCCCCGTGGTTGCATCGACCCGCGCACCGCCGCTGCGTTGCCCCTTCGGGCCGTAGCGTCGCGGCATGCGGTCTACACTGCCACCCCCGAGGTTTTCCCGTCGTCGCCCCGACCCGCGCGCTACCGCTTCATCGCCCTTTCGAGTCGTACTACCGCAGCGCGCGGTCCACTCCGCCGTCCCCGCACATCGACTTCCTGCGGTATGCGTCGCACCGTCTCCTACGGTGCAGGAACACCATCGTCCGCGCCGGTCACCGTCATGCTGTCGGGCTCTTCCTCGCCTACTTCGAGCATCGCCGCCACACAACTAACCAGCCTTCGCCGCCGCCATCAAGCCGCTGATGCCGCTCTCCTTTGGCACTACTACAGCTCGCTCACCCAAGCCACGCCGCATGTCCACCTCCTTCATCTTCGATCAGCACCAAGCTCATCGCCAGCATCGCCGCCGTCTTCCCCGACCAGTTCGTCTACTCCGACCACCGCGGGCTACATCGGCCCCCGCTGATTTGCTCCGCAACCATCATCGAGTCCTTCTCCACTAGCCTCCTCGACATGACATACAAATTGGGTGCAGGTCCCTGTCTACGCATGCCCGGTGCTGGCAACATCGCCGCGTGCCTTCGTCCCTGGTGTGTTCCCGGGCCTGGCAAACCTGGAGTGACGCATCGTGAACATCGTCTTCATCCGTCTATGCATGTCCGATGCTGGCAACACCGATGCGTGCCTTCGTCCACGAAGTGTCCCCGGGTTTGGCATTCTCGGCGCGACGCATCGTTAACTACGTCTCCTTCCCGTTGCATCACTACTTCGACACCACTGCGCCCATGATTGACTCGGCGCCTACTTGCGCCCGCGGCTTCACGGCCACTTCCTCGACACCGGCTACCCCGACTCGACATCGACTACGACATTCTTCTCACGAGTACCTCGACCACGGCTACACCACCCTACGCTCTCGGTTACCTCGACAAACACACAAAGAGCTACCGCCTTGCTTGAGCAACCTCGTCGGTTTTCACTCCAGCCAGAACTTATGTGATGTATCGACCGTCATGACTCTGGGGGGATGACTGTCGGCTTACCTTCGGATTATTCTCTAGTCTCACCGTCTGCGTCGTTAATGTTGTGATTGGGGGGGGGGGGGGTGTTGAGTATCATGATTGTTTAGGAAACATAGATAGACTATGATTTATTCTTATCTTGACTTGTATTTCAAGATAATCATGTACTCCTATATATATACACATGAGCCAAGCAATACTACAATTATTCCACCAATTCCCTCTATTTTCTCACAACACGGCGGATGCATGATCCAGATGACAGTTGATGTTTGAGAAAGATGACAATGGACATATAATCGAGGAGGAGGAGGAGGCTCGAGGGTGATAGCTACATGAACGGGCGATGGAGGGACGATCGCGCTGTAGCTACATGAATGGACGGGTGATAGCTATATGGACGAACGATGGAGGAGGTTTCGTGGCTTGGCTCCGAGATGTACCGACACACGCACTGTAAAATGTAATTGTTCGAACTTGTTTTCCTCCGCTCCCGTCCCATCCTGGAGGTCGCTGCCCCTCATATAAGTTCCCCTTTCATATTTGATTGACGGATGTTTGAGTTTACGATGTACTCCCTCCGTCCCAAACACTAGTATCCAAAATACTCTTAGGCCCTGTATGGTAGCAAAGTACAAAAAATCAAAGTATAGAAAACTATAGTAATTTTGTTTGTAGGTATTCATAATGAGGATGACCTGTTTGATTAGGCCACAAAATGATGTAAAATTTACTAGCTAGTAGTTGGCTGTGCATGCATTCATAGCTAGCTAGCCGTTGCATTCGATGGTGCAAACTCTATTTCTGTTGTATTTATCCAGCTAGGTAGCTGGCTAGCCCTTGCCGTCATAGTGCATACAACAGCAACATGCACAAACGACTCCAGCTTACATGTTCAAAAAAAGGCCAGCCACAACACGGCTCTCCAATTTTCCCTCAAAGTTGTATAGAATTTTGGGTTTAGTGATTAGTACTCCTTAAGAGAGGCTCCCGACCTTGGCTGATCTATAAAGGTTAGCTATGGATTGCATCGATCCTTTCTATGATCAGGCGAGATGAGTTTGTTGAGAATATCTAACGACCGATTCATTTCTTTCGCTTGCTCTGTTTAAAAAAAAAGGTTCGGGTTTTTTTATTATCCAGAGAAATTACCAGAGTCTTGTAAATACTAGTTTTATATAACACAGTTTTTAGTGTCAGTCAAATAGGCCGCAGTAATAAAACCATGGCATCTAAAAAAACTAAACAATTCTCAAAAAACTTATAAAATACTTTGCAATCAAACGGGGCCTTATATTATCCGAAGAAGGGAGTAATTTTCTTTTATTGTTGGCTTTTCTTCTTCTTTGATTTGTTTCACGCTGCCGATATCACACTCCATGGCCTTTGCTTCCCCATGGCCACTGCATCTATTTCTCGTTTAAGATAGCTGTTGATGAAACCCATCGTTTATATGTGCTATGAGATTATATCGGCCTATTAGCCACTGGACATACCAAGCGGGGGCAGCTCGCCCTGTGCATGTATTTGTTTTCTTTTCAGTTTTTTCTTTCTGTTTCCTATTATATTTAATTACTATTCTACTTAAATGGCTAATAATTTTTCAATGTATTTCCACAAAGTTTCATGATAATTTTATAAGTGTTCACATTTATTGATTTTTTTTTCATAATTTTAAAAAATAACATACTATTAAAAAGTTCATGAAATATTTAGAAAGTGTTCACGCATTTTGTTGAAAATTAATAAAATAAAAAAGTGTTTGCCAATTTTCAAAAGGGTTCACACGTGATAGATATAAAAAGTAGAACATATGTGCATGTATCTACAATAAATGGTACTAATTTTGAAAACTAATGTCTATGCAATTTTAAAGAATGTTCACACAACTTTTACTAAAATGATCAGATGTTTTTAAAAGGTTATCATGCATTTTTTATAATATTTAAGTAATTTTACACAATTTTTTATAAAAACACACATTTTTACAAATGTCTCATATCTCAAAAACTATCCATGCATTTAAAAAAATCTGTGATTTTAAAAAAATTCACAGATTTTTGAAAAATGTTCGAATAATTGTTAAACGACATGCATTTATAAATGAAAAAAATGTAGACAAAAAAGCAAAAACACAGAACACCGCAAAAACCACACAAAGAACAGTACCAGGAAAAAGCGGACGTATACACGACAAAACCAGATGCTTGCGTATTTATGATGTAATTTCCTTTCAGGGTTGTCTTTTGCAATGCATTTCTTTCCGACTTCTGTTTATGCATGGCCTCCAAATCCATTTCTTTGTGATACCTCTTGATCAAACCAATCAATGTCACATGCTCGGAAACTCGCCATCATGGATGTCTTCTCGATGAACCCACCAAAATCTCCATCAGCAAGTAACTAGACAATGGAAAAAAAACATCTTGAGACTTCACTGCTCAAAATATGTTCCACCTCCAACTCATAATTCATTTCAACCAGCAGATTGCAGAATATCGAGCAAACCAAGAGACTTTTTTTTATATTTTTTTTCAGGGGTAGGCAAAGGGTTTCCCTTTTTGACGCGCGTATGCCTCATAGTGCCCTGCTTTCCCTGAAGGCGATAGCGATCTCAGCCAAAAACTAGTGTAGGAAAATGATTATTTGGGAACCTTCTAGGAGGTTCCCTCAACCAGTTTTTTTTTCCAGATTCTATGTTTTCTGTTTTATTTTCTTATTTTTTACTGCTTTTTTCTTTTCTTTTCTGACTCTATTTCTTTCCTGTAGTCTTTTCTCTCATTTTACCCTTTTCGTTTTTATTTATATACTTTATTTTCAAGAAAATCGTTTTAAATCCCAAATTGTGTTCATGATTTTAAGAATAGTTCATGGATTTCAAATTCTTTTCACTTAAAACACATGTTCACAATTTAAATACTTTTCAGCATATACCACAAAATATTTGACATGTATTCAATATTTGTTCAGTGTATATAATAAAGTTGTTCAATGTGTAGTTAAACATTGTTCGACATATGTTACAAAAATGTTCGATATATATTTAAAATAAGTTCATCATATATCACAAAAATTTAGACTATGTAGTTAAAAATGTTCAGTGCATTTATACAAAAAGTTCAACATATATTTGAAACTTATTCATCATATATATATAAATTAAATGGTTGGATGTTCAAATTTTGATCGTGTTTTCAATTGTTATTCACGTTTTAAAAGTTATTGGAGCTTCAAAATTTGTTCGAGAAAATATTATTTATGTTTTTAAGGAAGATTGAAAAATGGATCTGCCGCTGTACATAATACATTTAGTTGAGTGCGGCTATCTGTCAATTAGGTCCCCTAAAAAATCTGTCAATTAGGTCGCAGGGTTCGACTCCATCAAAATCTTCCTTTTTATTGAAATTTTTTTACGTTCGCATGTGGAAATGGGTAACCCATAATACATTTAGTTCAGCTTGCGGAAATTAGATCATCGAATCTTGAGAGGAAGCTGCTCATTTTGACGCTAACAAGCATCGAGTAGGACCTCTCGTTAGCGAACCATGAGAGGCATTTCCTATTTAGCGCTGCAAACCTGCACCTGCAGCAGCATTAATTGGGCTCGGCCCATTCTAGCTTCTTTTTTCTGTTTCCAAACCAAAAAATTGAGAGGGCAGTCAGATTCGAACCAGGCCTCGATGCACTAACCAACAAGCTCAGATTCATCTCACATGCTCAGTTTCATATTTTCACTGTTTTCTTCTTATACCTTTTTTCCCTATTTTATTGTTTTTCTTTTATTTCTCCAATGATTTTTGCGGGGTTTTACTTATTTCAACATTGAATGAACTTGTTTTCAAAAATTGATGAACTTTTTTCAAACTGATGAACTTTTTTCCTAAATAGATGAACTTTTTGAGAAATCAAAAAATTGATGAACATTTTCCTAAAATCGCTGTTTTTTACAATTAGATGAACATTAAAAAAATGATAGTATTTTTAAGTTTTCATGAACTTCTTTAAAATTTGATGAACTTTTTTATTTCCTTTTTCCGTTTGCTCATTTGAACACATTTTGGCTAAATATTGATGAACTTTTGTTGAATTCGATGATCTTTTTTCCAACATCGACGAACTTTTTTTGGATTCGATGATCATTTTTCCAAAATCTATGAACTTTTTTTAAAACTGATGAATTGTTTTTCTAATCAATTAATAGTTTTGATAATCTATGAACTTTTTTTATTGTGAACTATTTTTCAAAATGAATGGATCTTTTTCAAAATCGATGACATATTTTCAAAATTGATGACCTTTTCTAAATCAAAGAACTATTTTTAGAATTCAATGATATTTTTTAAAATTTGATGAACTTCTTTTATAAATTTGACAACAAATCAAATTCGACAAAATTTTTTGAAACTCACAAACATTATTCATTTTCTTTGTTTATCTCAAATTCAAAAATGCTTTTCTATCAATTTTTTCAAAATATATTGTGATTTCTTTTAAAAATGAACTTCTTTAGAATACATGAACTTATCCCATTTGGTGAAATTTTATTGAATACGTGAAGTTTTTTGCATGGTCGTAAACTTCATTTGTAATCTGTGAACATGTTTCCTGATAATTGAAAAAACTAAACTGTACATTAAATGCGGAATAAATGGCACCTCTACTATTTTAGTTGATCGAGTGGTTAGTTTGTACGCGACTGTGTGGTTTTGAATCGAGGTTATCGGCCAGTTTTTGTTGAATTGGTATGCGCCGAGCTTGTTCTTGGGCCGGCTCACCTAAATGTGGCTGCGGGCGCCAGTTGTGTTCCCGGGGCTGAAGGGACGCAACAGGAGAGTGTTTCCTATTTTTGTGCATTTTCGTAAACCGATGCGTGCCGACGTTCCATTATTCATTCTTTCCTCCATGTCTTAGTTCATAAAAATTGCACCGTTTGTAGATCGAATCAGCAACTCCTCTAACCACCACGGCAACAAGTAGAATCTGAAAACCTTTATCTTTTCTTCTATTTTATCCATTCCTTTTGCTTTTTTTCATTTTTCTTTTCCGTTTTTTGTTTATTTCCTCTTAGAGGTTCGAGGAATTGTTCAGATTATATGAACTTTTTCTGAATCGATGAACTATTTTTCATAATCCATGAATATTTTTTAATTTTAATGAATATTTTACAAAATCAAAGAAACATTTTGAATTTAATAAACCCAGTGCCCGGCCCAGGCAGCGACAGGGTCCCCCACCACAGCCGCGACTCGCCCATTCTGCCGGCTCACCGCAGTCGAGCTTGGGCTCTGCTTCAACTCCGACGAACCCTACGTGTCGGGCCACGTTTGCCCACGCCTTTTCTACCTAGAGGCAGCGGACTACATCGAGGAGGATACAACCTCTCCAGAGCCGGCTGAGGAGATGGACCCGACAGCTGCCACCGCCCTCGTCGTCTCCCTCAAAATCCATGAACTTTTTCTATAATCGATGAACTTTTCTAAGAATTCAATAATTGTTTTTCAAAATCTATGAACTTTTTTCAAATTTGATGAACTTTTTACGAATTCCATGTACTTTTTTCAAACACACATACTTTTTTTTAAAATGTTTATTATTTTTCAAAATCAGTAAACTTTTTGAAATCCAACAAAAAATTTCAAAATGGATGATTTTTTCATATGGGTGATGAACGTTTTTTCGAAATTGATGAACTTTAATTTTTCAGAACCTTTCCTAATTGTCTAACCTTTTTCAGAATTTGCTTTTTTGTGAATTTTTTTAAATGATTAATTTGGCATATATAATATATCTACATAGAAATGTTCAAATAAACCTTGTTCATGGCAGTTGGCAAATTTGGCATCTCGGTCTGGTGGTTCAAACCTTATGTTGCTCTACCTTCGATGAGGACTCCATTTCTAGTTTTTGCATTATAAACTAATTCATTTTTTTTCATGATTGGGCCGGCCCATTAGCTTCCCGGTGAGCCTGTCAACGTGAAGCGGCGCTTAAGCGCCGACAAGGAGCTCCCCAATTGGAGCTCCCACCATGAGATGCTACTATATGATTTCTCAAAAAAAAAAAAAAGAGATGCTACCATATTTCCATGAATGGACGCACTTCATTTGGCAGGGTGGGGCCACAAATGGATCATCCCCCGGGGCTGGGCCATGCGTGTAGGCTCTGAGCTGATTTTTTGCTTCGCATTTTAAAGTGCAGTTCTGGGATTGCTCGTAGTTCTGAGAATTAGATGGTAAATGGAGTGGTGAGTCACTATCTCTCGCTTCTAGTGAGACAGAAGAACGTGCTTCCTAGACTAAAACTGAGCCGGCCCAATTAGTGTAACTCGTTTTTTCTTAGGCTTGGTTATGAATATAAAATACCTTCTACTGTTGTGTTTTTCATTTTTATATATTTTCGAAAAACATATAAATAAAATACCGAAAACATTTAATGTAATTAGAATGTTTACAATGTTTGCCATGAATTTGAAAACTGTTAACTCGGTGTAACATTTTTGTTACTGCATTGTAAAAAAATGATATTATAAAAAAATGTACATGATATTTCTAAAATGCTCACACAATTCAAAAATACATGAAATTTAACTGTTATACAATGTAAAATAAAATAAATGTAATTAAAAAATGTTTCATACCATTCAGAAAATGTATGCTCCATTTGAGAAAAAATAATCATTTATTATAAAATTGATAAACCTGTATAAACAAGTTGTATATGTATGGGAAGGGCTGTGAAAAAGGTTGACTGTTCACGAATTTTCTGACCCGATTTATCTTTTTTGCTGAGAGCTGGTCAGATTTTTAAAGAAGATGAAATTTGGAGCGAACCTCACGCATCAAATTATCTACCACAAAAAAATGGAAGTTTATGAATTTTTCTAGTATTAGTTTTAATTTTTTTCGTGGGCGGGAGCATCTGAGCCCGTGCTCAGAAGAAGATTTCTGGTGGCGGTGGCTATATTGAGAACGGGATCAAATCATATGAGCTAGTTGTTGATATATGTAGTTCTACAATTAGACACCTTGTACGGTGAAAGACACAACCTAATCTTTTGCTGAAAATAAGAACTAAGCCTGTTTTCCTCGTTTAGTCGCTCCTGCCGGATCCACACGATGATATTTTCATGTCCCCTTCCGGCCTTTCCTTCTTCACGGAGATATCTGATAGAAGATGTAGCAAGCGGCTATGGGCAGGCTTGATAACAGGAGTTCTCTTTGACGGAGCATCAAGTGATAGAAAGCTATCCTCGTGCGCCACTAGCTAGATCGAGGACCTACGGTGCAGACCAAAGGTGTAACCTAACCAGCCATTTAACCCCTGTTTTGCAGATGACCTCCTGCTAAAACCCTAACAAAAGATCCAAGGTAGATGTTGTTTTATGGCTACCACAGAGAAATTGCCGCTAAAATTATATATATAGCGACGCTAAAGAAGGTAAAATAGCGCTTAAATTGGATCTCGTTTAGCGTTATCTGTCCCGCCAGCCAGCCCAAAACTTGGGCCCAACATCGCGTGCGTGGGCCAAATAGCTTAACCCACCGGCGAGTGCTCTGGTTAACCCAGTGGCTCGGCCACGGTGCTTCCGGCTACGCCCGGCTCGGCCACCCCTTCTCCCGCAGATTCCGGCGACGCATCTTGGCGGGCGGCCACGCTGCTCCCGGCGACGCGGCCGCCTCTCCTCTCCTCTCAGCTTCCCCCGCTGCTCCCAAGCTCGGCGGACCACGAGCCAAACTCCATCTCCATCGCCAGGAAAGCTCCTCTATCCTCTGCCTTTCCTCTGTTCTTGACACAACGAACAATGTATAGATTGGTATGGATAAATGATGAATCGGTGAGGTGATGCATGAAAATAACTCCATCTGACTGATTCAGATGTGCATGCAGCAACATCTGAATAATCGAACCCTGTTTATTTCCTTGGTTCATTTGCCTTCTTTATCTGAATCTGTAAACTCAACTGCCTATGTGCTGCATTCAGAGTTGGATTGGTGTTGCAGCAGATCAGTTTCCACGGCCTGGCTACATGGCAGATGCAAACATGGTAAATCTAGTACTACCTCCGTCCGAAAATATTTGTCGGAAAAATAAATGTATCTAGACGTATTTTAGTTTTGTAGATACATCTATTTTTTATTTATTTTAATGACAAGTATTTTTGGACGGAGAAAATAATAAAGTTCAATACCATCTGACTACATTATGTAACGATCCGCTGATCCACAGGACCGATGAGATCGAAGTCTAGTTTATTGAGAAAGGAGACGAGGTACACGAAAGTTAGGTGAGGAGCAAAGAGGGGGTTGGCGAGGATTCAAAGTCTAATACAATACGCATGTGTCTCCTGTGTCTACGGTCACACTTATAGGCACACACCTCACAAGTGGTCCCTACTCACATGGCTTACACACCGTCCATCGTATCAGTGGGATGCAGGTATGACACTCCCCTCTTCTTCAGAGAAAGCCTCCTCTTCAGGTTCTTCAGGCTCGACAGTTGCTGCAGGATCCCCTTGTTCGTCCATGTCTTGGTTCTGCCACATGATTGCCGAAGGAAAGCGTCGTCGAAGAGTGTCGTGGTCCTCCCAGGTGGTGCTTGAGGATGAAGAAGACCATCGGATCCGTAGTTGAACGATGGCGTTGTTGCCCCGCTTGACTATGCGTCGCTCCAGGACCTCCACGGCTTGATGTCGCCAGCCGCCAAATCCGTAGGGTGCGGTAGCTTGGCAAAGACGGGCGCGTGGTTGGGCGTGAAGACGTTGTGGATGCGGTTGTCCGAAGGTAGCTCGAACTTGTAGGCGAGGGCGCCGATCTTGTCTTGAATCTTGAATGGTCGATAGAACTTGTAGGCGAGCTTGGCGCATTGCCGGTTGGCGATGGAGGATTGCGCGTAGGGCTACAACTTGAGGGGCATGGAGTCGCCCACCTGGAAGCTGCGCTCCGTGCAATGGCGGTCTGCCTGCTTCTTGATACGGCCCTGGGCGCGTTGAATTTGCTCCCGTGGGTGTGTAGTGTTTGCGCCCCAATCCCAGTGCTCGACGCCAAGGGTGGGCGTCATCGTGTCGTCCCAGAGAGCCATGGCCCCAAGGTTTGGCTCGACCCCGTAGTGGCCTTGAATGGAGTGCAGTTGATGGCAGAATGGAAGGACGAATTGTACCAAAATTCTGCCGTTGGGAGCAATTGACGCCATCGTTGAGGTGTTCGTGGATGGAGCAGCATAGGTACATTTCTAGGCATTGATTGATGCGCTCGCTCTGCCCGTCCGTCAGCGGATGGTATGTTGTCGAGTAGAGGAGCTTGGTGCCGGTGTTGGTGAACAGCTCGCGCCAGAGCGCGCTCGTGAAGACACGATCACGGTCGGAGATGATGGACTTGGGGATGCCAATGAACATCAAGTGTTGATGGTGAATAAGACCACTAGTTTCAAGAAAGGCAAGCGTAAGAAGAACTTCAAGAAGGATGGCAAAGCAGTTGCCGCGCCCGGTAAACCAGTTGCTGGGAAGAAGTCCAAGAATGGACCCAAGCCTGAGACTGAGTGCTACTATTGCAAGGGAAACGGTCACTGGAAGCGGAACTGACCCAAGTACTTAGCAGATAAGAAGGCCGACAATGTTAAAGGTATATATGATATAGGAAAACACTTCCTATCTATAGTCTGATACGAGACTATCCTTAGACCGCTCAACTGTCGTTGATTCTATTAGAATCTTACGGTGGTAGATATGCTTATCCCATCGGCCGAGGAGCTAATTACTCTCCCGTATCCCACTCGGCGATTACTCTCATGTGGCCTTGCCCTAACTCCCTCCCTGATTACTCTCCCGTATCCCACCCCCTCCTCCCGTGGCCTCGCAGGGATCCTCCCTAGATCTTGCAACCGCGCCGGCGTTGATCGTCATGGTGGCGACGACTCTGACGATGACACCCGTGGAATGCATGTCCTCGACATCCACGACTTCAACAGCGTGAGGAAAAAACAATGTGACACAGATGGCTTTCTGTACTCGCCGACCTTCACCGTCGGCGGCCTCGACTGGGCCGTCCGCTACTACCCCGACGATGATATATACCCATTATGCTGGCGGCAACTCGGAGCGGTCGGACCACGTGGTCTCCTTCGTCGAGCTAGTGACCGAGGGCGCCGCGGCTTGGGCGCGCGTCGGGTTTGGGCTGGTCGACCAGACCACCGGCGAGACGGTGTCGTTGTTCCACGAGAAGGACCCGATCCTGTTCGACGCCAGCAGCGTGGACACGTGCACCTGGGCACCGGCGAGGTCGCCAGGAGGAGCCACCTCCATGCTGGCTCGCGCTACGTCCTCGACGACTGCCTCAAGATCGAGTGCGCCATCGACGTTTGCAACGACTTCCTCACCTTCGACGACCCGCCATCGACGCCGTCCTCCGGTCTGCCGCTCTTCCAGCAAGTCGGCTACGGCAAGGGGGAGCCGGACGTGATCATCCAAGTCGAAGGAGAGACAATAAGCGCGCACTACTGCATCCCCGACGCTCATTGTACATAGAAGCAAATTCTGGCATCATAAGAAGCAAATACTTTTTTCGTTGGAAGCATTGTTTCATTGGATAAGAAAAATCAACAATGTTTTCTCCCAAATTTATTCTCTTTTTGGAGGCAATGTAGATCTGAGAAAGTAACTTGGGAAGCAAACCCTATTTTTTTTTGTAAGCAGATTATTTTGTCTCTTTAGAGAAGTAAGCATATTATTTTCTATGTTGTAAACGAACTACATACTCAAATGTGTTGGACGTAATCTTGTTGGACAACTGAAATAAGATATTCTAGATAAGAAGCAAATTGAAATTACACTTGAATTGGAGACAATTTTTCACATATGGAAGCATACTGCATGACCTAAAAATGGAAGCTAATTCCTCAATTGATGGAAACATAAATTACTCTGGAAAACCCCCATCTCGACGCAGTTCCTTCGGAAGCAAAAGTGAATAAGAATGGAAACAAAATTTTCTTGTAAGGCCACAAATAATATCTCGTAGAATGCCAATTTTGAACAATTATTACACTCCTTACTATCCGAAATTAGTTTGCTAAATGTATGGAAACGTTTAATTGGTTTCCTAAATAACAGGAGTAGTTATTAGCAAATCCACGTAATTAGCTTCATCGGGTTTTAATTTTATTTGGAAACTGCGCACTATGTGCACACAGGCCACCCTGCTCATCCAACGGCTATACATGCTTCCATCCAACGACTCAATATTGGTCTGATAGGAAGCTAGGATCAGTAGTCTGATCCCTAGCAGTTCCCTATGATATACATGTTATTGATGTGTACCTTACCAGCGCTCGTAGTAGGTCCTGGGTATTTGATACCGGTGCAGTTGCTTATATTTCTAACTCAAAACAGGAACTGCAGAATAAGCGGAGGCTGACGAAGGACGAGGTGACAATGCGCGTCAGAAATGGTACCAAGGTCAATGTGATCGCCGTCGGCACGCTGCCCCTACATCTACCTTTGGGGTTAGTTTTAAATCTTAATAATTGTTATTTAGTACCAACTTTGAGCATGAACATTGTATCGTGATCTCGTTTAATGTGAGATGGCTATTCATTTAAATCTGAGAATAATGGTTTTTCTATTTATATGAGAGGTATGTTTTATGGTCATGCCCCGTTGATTAATGATTTATTCTTAATGAATCTCGAACGTGATGTTACACATATCCATAGTGTGAGTACCAAAATATGTAAGGTTCATAATGATAGTCTCACATACTTGTGGCACTGCCGCCTTGGTCATATTGGCATCAAACGCATGAAGAAACTCCATACAGATGGACTTTTGGAGTCTCTTGATTTTGAGCCATTTGACACATGCGAACCGTGCCTCATGTGCAAGATGACTAAGACTCCATTCTCCGGAACAATGGAGCGAGCAACCAACTTGTTGGAAATAATACATACCGATGTACGCGGTCCAATGAGCGTTGATGCTCGCGGTGGCTACCGTTATGTTCTCACCCTCACTGATGACTTAAGCAAATAAGGGTATGTCTACTTAATGAAACACAAGTCTGAGACCTTTGAAAGGTTCAAGGAATTTCACAGTGAGGTAGAGAATCAACGTGATAAGAAAATAAAGTTCTTGCAATCTGATCGTGGAGGAGAATATTTGAGTCACGAGTTTGGCACACATTTAAGGAAATGTGGAATTGTTTCATAACTCACGTCGCCTGGCACACCTCAGCGTAACGGTGTGTCTGAACGTCGTAATCACACTCTATTGGATATGGTGCGATCTATGATGTCTCGTATTGATTTACCACTATCATTTTGGGATATGCATTGAAGACTGTCACATTCACTTTAAATAGGGCATCGTCTAAATTCGTTGAGACGACACCGTATGAATTATGGTCTGGAAAGAAACCTAAGCTGTCGTATCTGAAAGTTTGGGGATGCGACGCTTATGTCAAGAAACTTCAACCTGAAAAGCTCGAACCCAAATCGGAAAAGTGCGTCTTCATAGGACATCATAAAGAAACTATTGGGTATACCTTCTATCTCAGATCCGAAGGCAAGATCTTTGTTGCCAAGAATGGATCCTTTCTAGAGAAAAGGTTTCTCTCGAAAGAAGTGAGTGGGAAAAGCTGATGCTGTCGGAGCAGCTCGAAGACTGCGCGCAGGTGCTCTTCGTGTTCTTCCAATGTCTCGTTGAAGACCAAAATGTCGTCGAGGAAGATGATGACAAAGCCATGGACGTGCTTGTAGAAAATCTGATTCATCAAGCACTGGAATGTGGCTGGCGCATTTGCCAGGCCGAACGGCATGACACATAATTGAAAGTGTTCGTGGTGCGTCTTGAAGGTTGTCTTCTCTTTGTCGCCTGCGCGCATGCGAACCTGATGGTAGCCGGCGCATAAGTCAAGCTTGGAGAAGTACTTCGCGCGGGCTAGCTCGTCGATTAACTCATCCACGATGGGCAGGGGGAAACGGTTCTCGACGGTGAGGTCGTTGAGGCGGCGATAGTCGACGCAGAATCGCCATGAGCCGTCTTTCTTCTTTACCAAGAGGACCGGAGCCGTGAAGGGACTCATACTATGCTCAATCACTCCTGCTTCGAGCATCTCTTGCACTTGGCGCTCGATTTAATCTTTCTACAACAGTGAGGAGTGATAAGGCCTTGTGTTTGCTGGTTGTGCGCCCTCGACCAGGGTGATCGCATGATCATACTGCCGGTGCGGGAGAAGTGTCTTGGGTTCTTTGAATAAATCATTGTACTCCTGGAGGACTCGTTTGATGGTTGTGGAAGCTTGTCGGGAGGCTCCACTTGGCGTGGTTGTTTGTCAATCAGTGTCATGTACCAGATTTCATTTCCCGCATGCCATTTGTTGAATTGGTCGGGCTCCAGAAGTTTGAGCGCGTTCACTTCCTTTTGTTGAACTCCTTGTAGTATCACTGTTTCACCCAGGTGGTCGAATGTCAGGGTCTTGTTGAGCCAGTGGCAGGTCATGGGACTGAATTGTTCTAGCTAGTCCATGCTGAGCACTCCGTTGTAGGCGCCGAACTCGAGCAGGCACATGTCGGTGGTGAATGTGTGCCCTTGTAACCACCATTGGACGTCGTGAACGAGTTTGTCGCAGACGAGGCGCTCACCGTTTACAACCCGGACCTCGATTGGCGGCATTTGGGCTGGTTTGGCTGTCATTCGTTGCGCGAAGGACGCCAAGATGAAGTTGTGTGTGTTGTGTGAATCCACTAGCAGCATCATGACTTGGTTGCCGACCAGCGCGCGGAGATGGATAGTGCGCGACGCGTTGCCCCCGGACACTACGTGCGTCGATAGCACGCAACATTCTTGATCTGGTGC